>NC_090929.1:450430665-452830665 GCF_040938575.1 Ambystoma mexicanum | reverse complement strand
GGGTCTCCTACCCACAGCCGTCTGCTTCGTTACTGCTTCTGCAGCGACTCCACGTGTTGTGGCTCCTTGCAGTCTCTGCGCTGTTAAAGGACAGCATGGTCCACCTCTTCCTGGAGGCAGTGCCACTGCCTCACCTGCTTTCCGCTGGGCTCAGTCCTGCCGACACAGGACCTGCAACTGACTCCCTCAGCCACTCGCCGTCATCCTCTGCAGAGACCTCTCTTTGGAGTGCAGACTTTGAATCTCCGACGAGGAAGGAAGACACATGGTACTCCTCCTGTATCCTCTTTATAGGGCTTACTCCTCCCCAGCGCAATGTTAACACCTGTTGTCAATGGCTCTTTGGCATTCCTCATGCCTCCTGTGAGCCACATCATCTCAGGGCTAAGCAGTCAGTAATCCTCATGTTTTCTGTGCTCCTATTCATCCTAGTTTTTTCTGTCTTGCAGTAACCCAGGTACTAAAGAAATACATGTGTTTACTCTTAATACAGTTGTTAAAAATGGTGCGAAGGGGGGCTAAGGAATGTGGTGGTGTGATGTTGCTCAGCGGGTTGTACCCAAGGTGATCACCCTTATCTCCAGAGTGTGGGGGCGGGGGGGGGGGGGGAAGAGGGAGTTCCTCCCCATGAGGTCATCCCGCAGTAAACCACCCCTAGGGGGTATATTCCCTAGCCTCATGGGAAAGGGCTCCCCCCCTAGGGAGAAGGGACAATATCTGGTGAAGTAGTAAAAAGGCTACAGCATGACAGAGCCAAAAACAAAATGTATAGCTACCACCAGCCTACTTCCCAACACACTTCTGGGGTCTGGAATCACTGCCATGGTAGCCATTTGGGCTACTAATGGCAGCAAGCACACGAAAAAGGAGTTGTAACTGTAGGGAGACTTCAATAGAAGCCCCAGTGAAAGTAAACGTTATCAAAAAGGAATCCCAAATATTTAATTGTAACCTACAGTTCTCCCTCAAAGCCAACTGTATCCTATACAAAGCATCTGCAATGAAAACAACCTATTTGACAAAGTCACAATCTCTGGCGGTCACAACATCAAAGAGTAGCCAAAATGCACACAAAAAAGGGCCAGGAAGAACAAGTTACTTATCTTACCTGGTACCATTCTTTCGATGGGATGTTCCTCTGACGTATTCCACATCTACGACAGTAATGACCACAGCTGTGCTGCTTCGGAATTATTTTCGGTGTAGGCGTCCTGCGTCGATGACGTTGATACGCTGTCCCTCGAGGGCTTCCGTCGAGGGTCGACGTCACCGGATGTTTTATATAGGATGCACGGCACTCGTAGCCTCAGTTGTAGTTTTTTCCCATAACGTGTGGCACCAATCTCCTGCCAGTATGACTGCAGAAAGCCTTGCGGAAACGTAAGCTGCAATCGCATAAGAAATTCTGTTGAGGGGCAGGCTGGGAGGGTTCGATGTGGAATACGTCGGAGGAACATCCCATTGAAAGAATATTACCAGGTAAGATAAGTAACTTGTTCTTCGAAGGGATTGTGTCCTCCGACGTATTTCACATCTATGACAGACTCCCAAAGCAGTACCAATATATGGAGGTGGGAAAAGAATTTACAAATTTAGAATGCCCAATCAAATTGCTGAATATAGGACTGCCTTACCAAAGGCCAAATCCGGCCCATGGATGGAGTCCAGGGAATAGTGTCTCACAAAGGTATGGACAGAAGCCCATGTGGCTGCTTCGCAAATACTGCGAATCGGAACGCCCCTCTGAAGGGCCGTGGAAGCAGCCACACCCCTAGTAGTGTGAGCCCGTAAGCCTACTAGAGGGTCCTTACCCGCCAAACGATAACACTCAAAGATCGTCAAAATTATCCATCTGGACAAGGTCTGCTTGGAAACAGCCTGACCTAAACGCCTTCCAGCTTATCCAACAAAGAGCTGATCATCCACTCTGACCCGGGACATCCGTGAGAGATAGAAACTCAAAGCTCTCCTAGGATTCAACCTATGGAGCCTCTCCTCTTCCTTACCAGGATGCGGAGGAGGATAAAACGCCGGAAGAATCACATTCTGGCTTAAATGAAATTCCGACAAAACCTTTGGAAGAAAAGGACACACCCTAAGGATAACCCTGTCCTTATGGAACACTGTGAAAGGTGGCTTGGCGGAAATGGTCTTTAGGAAAATCCATCTTAAACAATTTTTCTCTACCAATTTATACACTGGGGAACTTAATGAAACAGGACTACATCGTCCATCCAACTTTAATCCCCCCACGACCAGCTACACTCCTGAATCTATAGTATTTGAAAGGAGAGTAATGAGTGATTTAAAGAAATTAGAGAATAAGAACAGTTCTCCTAAATTTCAAAACATCAACAAAAGGGAAAGAGAGGCCATCCAAAACTTGAAATCCAACAAAGACATTGTGATTAGAAAAGCTGACAAGGGGGAGCAATTGTTATCCTTAACAAACAAGATTACATCAATGAATGTGAACGCCAGTTAAGCGACAACTATTTTATGAATCTCTAGTAATGGATCCTACCAATAGATTACAATCACTTATTAACAACAAAGTGATAAAAGCAGCAGAAAGAGGATGGATATCGAAGCAGGAAGCTGATTATCTGATGCCCTCCTGCCCGAGTGTCCCTGATTTCTATACACTGCCTAAAATCCACAAAACTCTACAAAACGCCCCTGGCAGACCAATAGTGTCCGGTTGTGGCTCCCTTTTAGAACCTCTCTCTAAATTTGCAGACTACTTCCTGAGCCCTTATGTAAAAGAAATGACATCCTACATCCAAGACACGACAGAAGTCATTAGAATAGTAGAAGGGATGAAGGTTGACAATGAAGATCTATTGGTTACATTAGACGTGATATCACTGTATACAAAGATCCCTCAGGCAGCTACACTGAGTATGATAGAAGAAAAATTGCTAACAGCTAGAACGACAGGAAAGACACCCAATTCCTTTATACTTTGGTGCACTGAGATGGCGCTGTGCGAAAACTACTTTTTCTTTAATGGTCGATTCTACAAACAAATCCATGGGACTGCCATTGGGTCTGCTGTAGCACCGACTCTGGCCAATTTGTATGTTGAAACAATAGAGACACACGTGATCTTGACTGATGGTAACCCTTACAGAAAATACATCAAACTTTGGAAAAGGTTTATTGATGACATCCTGATGATATGGATTGGTGATCTGTTAAATTTTGAAACCTTTAAAGTGTGGCTGAATACACAAAATTCTTTTTTGAAATTTACCAGTTCTGCAAGCTATGATGCCATTAATTTTTTGGATTTAACTATTTTTATTAACAAAGAACAACAAATACTTTAGGTTAAACCATTTCACAAGAGCACTGATAAAAATTCGATGCTATTATACTCGAGCTTTCATCCTCAACATACGAGGCAAAATTTGCTGTTTGGCCAGTTTCTACGTACAAAGAGAAACAGCAGTGAGAAAAAGGATTTTGTGGAAGAAGCTGTAAACTTGAAACAGAATCTGCTAAAGAGAGGTTATCCTAAAAAAAGTGGTAAAAAATGCATACAAAAGAGCCTCCAACAACAACAGAGATGCAATCCTAGAATATAGAGAAAAAAGAACTAATGATGATAAGATTGTATTTGTGAGCACATATAATCCATTGTCAAATGAAATATCTAAGGTTGTGAGACGAAATTGGCACATACTGGAAAAAGGGGAATGCCCCTTATCGACACCAAAATGTGCGTTCCGCAGAAGTAAGAACTTAAAAGAACTAACAACTAAAAATGATGTAACAACAAACCGGTACACACAACTGACACTAACAGAAAGTTGGGGCCTCCCCAGAACTAAAGGCCATAGTCCATGTGGACACTGCCAGTGCTGTGCACAAACGTGCAGGACAAAAGACATTGACCTGGGCCTGCACAAAAGATGGGAACAAAGAGCCTTTACCAATTGCAACTCTATGATGGTAGTGTATGCCATTTGGTGCCCCTGTGATAGACTTTATATCGGAAAAACAGAAAGAAAGATAAAAGTCAGAATAGGAGAACACAAAAGCTGTATTAGAAACAATACAGCGAATGCACCTCTAGTGGGACACTTTACCAGCCTAGGCCATAAACCGAAAGAACTCAAATGGACTGTAATTATGAAGATTGAATCAACCCAAGACTCTAACTCAGACAAACGCACCTTAAGCATACAAGAACAAAAAATGATCTTTTTGACAAAAAGCTATCCTGAAGGTCTAAATGAAAATATCGATTGGAGTGTCTTCATTAATTAATTCATATCCACCACACTCCCCTACGACACTTTCTAAATTTTGGTTAGCTCCCTGATATCTAACTACTACAGTATTAACTGTTACACTGCGATTTCAGGCACACCGCGCCATCACTGAAATTTAATGCTCTTTCTTCCCTACAGCTTATGCGCGTAGGATGCGAAGGACTAGTGTTTCTACCCTGGCGCATGTGCACAACCTTGCCTTTCTCCTTTCCCATCACGGGCCCACATTCGATATGATTTTACTATCTTTTCGACCACCTATCCTCCGTAGAAACGAGCAAAAACGAGGGGAGCAGTGGTATCTGTACAGTTTTGCACATGCGCACTGGAATATCCTCCATATGCGCATGAGCGTAGGAACTAGCGTCCTCAGTCACGCGCATGCGGACATAGAACCAGAGTTAACTCACCCCTCATAAAGCGTCTGACAGCTCAGTCCTTCCGAGCATTCGCGGTGAGAGGAGCACCAGCAGTACCAACGCTCGAACACTTGCTGTGATCATCTATTAACAGGTATACGTTTTGCTTCTCCCCTCACTACTTTACACGCCTGTGATTGTACTTTGATTCTTCGTGATCCACATGCAATGGTTAATCTCATGGCAACTTGATTGCCCTTACATCCACATTACTATCTCATTGGGGATGTATATTTCCAACACTTACCATATATTCGCATGTAGCCAAATAGTCTTGCGTTTAGCCCTTTTTTCTAGCTCTGTTCATCACGATTTATCACTCGTGAACAGAAGCACGAATGTAATTAAATCGTTTACCACCCCACCTTTTGATTACTGAATCTAGTATTTATCTATTTTTCAGTTTGATCTACAATCCTGCTCACTTGATGTCACGCATGAAACATCTCTACTACTGCTACCACAACAAATTATGTATTTAAACTAGAGACACAAGTCAAGTAAGTCTTGCCATTTTTTCTTAAAGCCAGTACCACCTGCATCAACTCGTTAATATTTGAAAATAAGGCCATTGGCCGAGATTGTTGTAATTCCTTTGCCCTATCACTACACCATAGGGGACTGAGTGTCCTGTCATTTTGTTGTATGTCTACAGGGTTCCAATTTGAACTGCGACTTAGTAGCAAAGTGCAGTATCCTGAAGATGCTTAACCGACACTGAGAAACGGTAAGCTCCAACATACACCTGAGCCAATTAATGAATGGTGTATTTGAGTTAAAGCAACCACACTAATTAGCCTGTGGTTTGTTGTTTTTATTATTAGGTTCACACTGGATCCACTTCTCGGTACTCAAAACCAACAAAGTGGTTTTGGCACGTCTATTATGCACCCAAAAGGGATAAACCATCCGCAAACTCACACTGTTATGTCAACATCAAGTCTTCAAGTGTCCATCTAATACCATCACCAATTGGGTCAAGGGCGTTTGTAGGCCTTGGCTCAACTAACCCCCTGAAGAAGTCCCTACAACTAGTTTGAATCTTGGAAGGAACAAAACATGTTGGGTCTATACAGATACAACTGAGTAGTAACTAAATGAGTATCAATTAACCTTGATGCACTCTAAATATATGGTTACTGAGGCATCACAATTAGAGACATTGTTCAACAAGGGTTTCTATATGTATATATTGTGAGGTTTAATGTTCAGCGAAGAATGAATGTTACAAGTATTCAAGAACTGTTTACATGTTGACCTGTACATTTGAGGTTAGTAGAGTACCTCATAATAGAGATACAGTTTTCTCCTTGATGATGAATACCAAGCACTGTCTATGAAGCACTTGTCACTTTAGCTAGTTTTCTATGTTCGTCCCCACAGATGTGAGTATCCCACCAATATCCAGCGAATTATGTGTCTATAACCTAACTAGCGAGGTTGCCTCTCTTTTGTTGAAAGTTCATTTAAGTCAGGTTAAAACCACCCCGCTTTTTCTGCTTATACCTGATTTCCCTCCCGGAAAGTGCCTGCAACACACTCTGTGTGTGGAAGTAACCACAACTAAAAATACAGTCTTAAAGGACAACAGTCTCAGCGGGCAAGAAAGTAAGGGCTCAAACAGAGCTCCCATTGGGAACTTTAAAACCAAATTCAAATCCCATCCCGGCACCTGGAAAGGCAACGGTGGAAACACATTAGTTAGCCCTTTTAGAAACTGAGAAATCAAAGGATCTTAAAATAAGAACATTCCTCAGACGAGCGCTTAAATATGGACAGCGCCGCCAGGTACCCCTTAATGGTACCTACTTGCAAGGCCCTTGTGGGCTAAAGAAAGCAAAAACGACAAAACCAAAGGAATGGAACATTGGAAAGGATCCACATTCTGTACCCTGCACCAGTCGCAGAACTTCCTCTAACGGCAACAGTACAGGGATTTCTTTGCTGGCCTTCTGGCCGAAAGTAACGCCTCCATCACATCTTCGGGGAGGTCCCAATCCTTATACCTCAGCCTTTCAGATACCAAGCATGAAGGCTGAGAGACTTGACCTCTGGATGAAGAACTCGACCCCCCTCCCGTGAGAGCAGATCGTCTTGGTAGGGAAGACGGCGTGGAGGGCAGATCGACATGTTTAGAAGGTCCGGGTACCACGCTCTCCTGGCCCATGCCGGAGCAATGAGGATAATTTGGGAACCGAACCTCCGTAACCTCCTGAACACTTGCGGAATGACGGGGACTGGAGGAAACGCGTACAGCCGTGGGAAGGACCACTCCAGTACAAACGCGTCCCCTAAGGCTCCTCTTGGAAGAAATTCCTGCAAGCAGAATCTTTCACACTTCCGGTTGACACTGTTGGCAAAGAGATCCACTTGTGAGGTTCCCGAAAGGGCGAAGATCTCCAAAATAACTTCCTGAGCACGGCCCCACTAGTGAGAGACTGTGCTCTGCCTGCTCAGAGCATCCGCCGCCCCGTTTTCGTCTCCAGCCAGACGAACTGCCGAGATCGAAATCTCCAGCTTGATGGCCCAGAACCAGAGCTGCATCGCCTTCCTGCACAACGGGAGTGACCCTGCCCCCCCTTTTTGTTGAGGTAGTGCATGGGCACTGTATTGTCCGTCATAATCAGGACATTCTTCCCCCACACAGACGGCAGAAAAGCCTTCAGGGCTAGCCCGACAGCCCGCAGCTCTAACAGATTGATGTGGAGTCTGGACTCTGACAGACACCATCGGCTGCTGGCTGTCATCCCAAGAGGATGCGCCCGGCACGATCGTCATCTCGGGCCACGGTTGCCAAAACGGAGCACCCTTAATCAAATTTCCTTCGACGGCCCACCACAGAAGATCCTGTGCGACCGAGGACGGAATCTGAACGTGATCCGACATCCTGCCGGAGAACCGCGACCACTGCATCTTGAGGGCCCACTGCAGAGATCTCATCCGCAGCCTGGCCTCTGGCACCAGGAAAATGCAGGATGCCATGAGGCCGAGCAACCTCAAGATCTCCAACGCCGGGAGACTCTGGGCACGTTGAAACTTGTCCACCATCTGCAGAATGTGATGAGCCCTCACCTGGGGAGGCGAACACTGCCCCAGGGATGTGTCGAGCACTGCTGCGATGTACTGGAGCCGCTGGGTAGGTGTCAAATGGGATTTCTTTAAATTGAGGGAGAAGCCCAGCTTGTGAAGGGAGTAGCAGGTGACGGACAGATGATCCAGGGCTTGCTCGGGAGAAGGTGCCCTGATCAACCAAGCGTCCAGGTAGGGGTGGATGTGAATCCCCCACTTCCTGGGATAGGCTGCCACCATCACCATCAGCTTGGTGAAGACCCTTGGGGCGGAAGTCAATCCGAACGGCAGGACCCTAAACTGAAAATGCGAGTCGCCAACCGCGAACCTCGGGTACTTCCTGTGCTTTGGATGAATCGGAACATGAAAGTAAGCATCCAACCAATCTTGCAGTTGAAGGGCCTGGAGGACTTGAGAAAAGTTACCATCTTGAACTTGTCCTTCCTGAGGAGCTTGTTCAGCCCCTGCAAGTCCATGATGGGTCTCAATCCCCCGTCTTTTTTCGGAATAAAAAAACAAGGGGAATACCTTCCCTTGTTCCTCTCCGCTACAGGCACTAGTTCTATGGCGCCTTTCTCCAGCAGGGATAGGATTTCCTGCGCAAGGAGCGGATCCAGACGCTTCAAAGAGAGCTTCCCCGGTGGATTGTCGTGAGGCCACTGCCGAAAGGGGAGACAGTAGTCGTGAGTTATGATCTCCAGAACCCACACACCTTAAGTAATGGCACGCCATTCTCCAAGATGCTGCGCCAGTCTGCCCCCAACCAGCGAACCATGGGACATAGCATCATGTCTGAGCAGATGCGGCTGCGGCAGTGCCTGAGGGCAAAGAGGCAACTGCCCGAGCGGCTATGGCACCTTGAGTACCTTGCTTTCCACCTCTGGTACTCCTACGGCGGCCCCTTTGACTGGCAGCTCTTCTCGATCTACCAAAGGAAGAGTAGTATCGAAAGGAACCTCCACTCCATTGCTGTCCCCTAGGAAAAGGCAGAGGTTGACTTACTGCAGCGCTCAAAGACTTTGCTGCAGCTTTGGAGGTCTGCAAACTCTCAAGGCTCTCGTCAGCCTTGCTGCCAAAAAGATGGACAGCATCAAAGGGCATGTTGAGAAGCCGGGATTGCATATCAGGAGCAAACCCCGACTTCCGCAACCACGCAAACCTGCGTATCACGGTGCTCGCAGCCATGGACCGGCTGACACAGTCTGCCATGTCCAGACCCGACTGAACGGATTCACACATGGCATCCTTGCCATCTTGCACGAGGGCTAGAAAACCATCCCATTCTTCCCCTTCGGGAATATGCTCAGCCGCCAAAGATGCACAATTCCACAGAGTGTGAGTGAATCTTGCCAAGGCACGGACAGAGTTGGCTGTCTTTAAAGCCATACCCCCAGAAGAAAATACCTTTTTCGCCCAACCATCAAAGCGCTTGTCGTCCCTATCAGGAGGGATGGTAGGGTACGCAGCCTGCTTCGCTGGGGCCGTAGCCACCTGCACCACCAAACTCTCCAGAGTGGCAGTAGCAGGGGTCCTCACTGGCTGGACAGTATTTTTTTTGGAAGCAACTTATTCACTGCCGGGAGACTCTCCGGAGCAGTCCAAGCCGCCGGAAAGCCATATGAAATGGCAACACCGGATTAGGGGGTGGACCTTGGTCCAGGATATCCGTCAGATAATCCTGAAGAAAATCAACAGATGGAGCAGACCACCCCAAGTACTCAGTCACCCTCGACATGAGACACCTATACGAGGATTCGGCATGCTTGCCAGGCTCAGGCCTGCCAAACTCAACCTCCGGAGAGGTGTCAAGACCACTGGCGTCATGTAAGGACTGACAGAAGGCTTCCATTTGACTGTGACCAGACAACAAGTCATCAGGAACCTCAGGAGGCACCAACACCTCCTCATCAGACCCTTCTTCCACCTCCTCCGTAATGTAATACAAAGGTTGGAATAAATCCAGCCTGGGAGGAGGAACAGAGAAGGGCTCAAAAACAGGCCTCACTGACTTACTGAGAGCCTTCCTCAGAGTTTCCACCGCCCTCCGGGGCACCTCTGGCAAATTCTCCTCAAAAGGCGTTGAGGGCGCCGATGGAATTGGCGTCGACGTCGACCGAGGCGCTGATTACTTCGACAACGGCTTCGAGGCCCGAGCCCCGAGAGTGTCCTTCGATTGCCTCAGCACTGATGGCGTCGGTGACTTCTTCGGAGCCGGAGTCTCGAGAGAGTCTCTCGATGGACACGGCGCCGATGGCGTGGATGCCTTCTTAGAAGGCCTCACATATTCTGACGGTCTCGAGGGCGTCAAGGACCAGGACCTGGCACGGCTATGGCGATCAACCTTTTCCGATCGGGACCTCGAAGCACCCGATGATCACCGAGCCTGAAGGCGTGCGAGTGGTGGCTCTAGGTCGTTCCTTTCCGGCTTCTCTCAAAGGCGCGGACGGAACGGTGCCCTGCGATTCGAAAATCGCCATCATCTGCTGGTGGACTGCGTCCCATTCGGCTGGCGATGAATACTTGGTGGGACAAGCCACCCACCGTCTGGCCGAGTCCTCCGACAAGGACGGGGAAGGCGACCGGTGATGGCGTTTCCGAGAATGCCTAGAAGAGGCAGAGGAATGGCGGGAACCACTCCGAGACCGATACCCCCTGGATTTACCCTGACGCAGAGAGTCGCCCCTCGAGTCGTTGGTCGAAAGCCCAGCAGATTTCGACTTACGGGTTTTAGAAACCCTAACTAGCGATAATTTCTTCTTCTACTCCCGCAAGGCCTTCGATGTCAGGGACTGGCAGTCATCGAAGTCGTCGGTGGCGTGGCTTTCGCCGAGGCACCTGAGGCAGACGTCATGGGCTTCCGTGATGGACATTTTGGAACTGCAGTCCCGACACTTTTTAAAGCCCGACTTCGGGGTAGAAGAAGACAAAGACATTTTCGCAAAGTAGAAGAACCGAGCGCGCCCAGATTCCGAAGTGAACGCGTTTGCGGAAAAAAGGGAACTGAGGCTACGGGCGCCGTGCGTCCTATATATAACATCCGGTGACGTCGAACCTCGATGGAGGTCATCGACGCAGGACACCTACACCGAAAATGTTTCTGAAGCAGCACAGCTGTGGTCATTACTGTCATAGATGAGGAATACATCGGCGGACGCAATCCCTTCGAAACAAGCATTCTCACCATCTCCACCTCAACAAGACTGTGGAATCTAGCCCCAATCACTGATGCAATTCAAAACACATCAGGACCCTCCTAATCAAAGAGAACCTTCTTCATACCTTTAAGGTACAGCAACATGAACCCTCACAGCATCCCTACAGACAAACACAGCAAACAGTCTAGCCCCATTCCAACACACCTCTCAATCAGCACTTTATAGTTTCATGTTCCACACTGTGTTAACTATTGCCTGGTACTCCATATGGTGTGCCAGTAATAAATGCTACATAGTAAGGTCTATTCTCCCCCTGTATCCACCAAATGTATGCAGGTAACGCCAACTGATGTACAATTGTGCATTACTTCTTGAAGCTAGATTCACAGGCAAACCCATAATAAAACAAACAAAAAATATTCATGCCTGTCTTCAAAAAGGGCCGTCATCGAAACTAAAGGAAGAGATGTTTCAAAGCCACTAGTATAAGGTGATTGCGGCTTAAGCCAGAGTCAGATTAAGAAAAATAAGAAAGGGTAAGCATGCAGAAATACATGCAAGAAAAGGGGTACCAGCCCCACTGGCACATAGAAATAAACTGGTATGTGAAATTGAAGGATGGAGTCAGCAGGGACTTTACTTATAAAATAGTTTATGCTTTGCAAAACGCTCCAGTATCGTCTCTGTTGGGACATATATTGCAAAAGTATAGAGTGACAAGACACATGAATAACTCAAATTCAAACATTAGAAATGGTTGGCTCCCAGAGTGACATTTGAGTAGTGAAGCCTCACTCCACTCTTACCTTTGCGTGCTACAGAACATACCATGCTCAGGACGACCTGAACAGGGTCTTGCTGCTTTTTGGACAGATGCAGAGGGTAGTTGTCCAGAAAAGTAGCAGTCCCTTATATGGTTCACCTATAGACCTCTCATCACTGGTTTAGCATCACAAAGCATTAAATACAATGAAAAACAGCTGCAAAACTGTAGCAAAAAGCAAAATAACGAGAACTGAAACAAAGGACTTAAATAATAACATTTAATAGTACAAGAAAACAAAAAGAAAATCAAGACGCTGTACACAGACTGGGATTGGAACTTCCTGATACAGGTTTTACCCCAAATGACAAAGCCCAGCTGATACAGCCTCAAGAAATGATGGCTTTCACCAGCAGTGACTTTGTTTTTGGCCCAGATCGCCACACAGGAGGCTCGCGCACGTGCTGACACAGGCGACACCTTCTGGAATGATTAACTACAATCTTTATCCATATAGTGAACTAGAACATTCGCCGGACACGGACCACCATGTATAACAGTCTATGAGGCTGGCAACTGCATCCTAGGGAACAGGGGGGGAGGGGACATTAAGTGTACCAGCAGGAAACCTGATTCTTCCTTGCAGATGTTCTCTGGACAAACCACTCACCTACAACACCACAATCTGCTGGAGAAGACCATCTGCAAAATGACATCCGACGTGTCAGGAATCAAAGATGGCACTACCTTCAGATGTGGGTGATGAATGGTCACACGGCAATAAGCAATTCAGCATTTTCTCAAACACTGCAGCCACCACATGTGCGCTGCTCTATCACTGGGTCCTGGAAGCACTGGAAGGCCAGCGCAGCAGAGATCTGCATCAGAGAGGATTAAATCTCACCTGCTATAAAGGCACTTGAGCCTCGACAATGCAAGATCACACTGATGTTTGACTCTAGGCAGGACCTGTCCAGATCTCTGTAGCATCCTGAAAGGTGGGGTCATGGCAGCAAATAACTTTAGTAAGAGAGGGAAAGAGGGAAGAAAACTATCCTCAGCCAAAACCCAGGCCATGCATCAAAGCCGACTTTAAATAAAATCTGTATAAAATCTTCAGTAGTACAAATTGTTAGTAACCCTTTACATTACAAAACTAACACAGATTTTTTTTTAACTTAAATAAAATATACAAGTTCTGTACCCTGCCCAAAACCATGCATCTCAACAGGATTTTCACTGGCAGTTAATAACTTGTAACCTATAGAGTTTATCTTTTAAATATAAAATATACTCTTGAATTTTCATCCGTACCAATCACAAATCAAAAAGGGCTTTTATAAGAAGCTAAAAGCACAGCATTTTTGGGAGAGGATTGCAAGGGAAGAGGTGGAGTGATCAACACATCATAAAAAATAAGACATGGGAGAGGACCGACTAGTGGGACTAGACAAAAATAGTCTGAAAGAGTTGAGCAAGGTTAGCCCCTCAGAGTTTCACGGGAATGGGTCACTGGGAGGGGAAAAAAATGGCTATAATGGAGCAAAGGTCTGTAGTGGACTAGATGGAAGAAAGGAGGACGTCTGTGCAGTAGGGGCCAGTACAGACAATCAGGCTATCAGAGGTTAGTCAATTCCTTAGAGATCAGTATTGCAAGACAGCATAATTCAGGAGCCTGAAAAAGCCACAAAAGAAAAGTGATCCTCGCCCACAATGCAGGTGACTGGAACTCTTTCAAACCACTTTTTTTAACAGATTACCCCAGAAATCCTAATCTCCACCCAAATTCAGAGGAGCTTTTTTGTAAAAAAAATATATATGTTCAGCCAGTCGAATGGGAGGATTTCAATCCAGGGAAAAAATGGGCCAGTCAGGACTCTATCATATTTATGTCTCTATTTCCAGAATTCAACAGCTGTGCTGCCAAGGGGAGCTCTCGCGCACGATGGACATTCACCTCTCACTGTTCAGTGTCTGGGCTTCCACTTCTGACCTGGAGAACCACCATGTCACCAACCGGCCTTCTCTTTTCCTGTATCCACCTGGCATCCAGTGCTCCAGCAGTGGATTCTAGCACAGCACCTACAAGAGTTGGCAGTTGCAGGGAGATGCAAGTCCACCAGACCGTGCACAAGGCTTCATGCGGGGAGAGGCAAAAACCAGTCTTAGTCTTCTCTAACCAACAAAAAGTAAATACACTGCGAGTCTATGTTTTTCCTGAAGTGTAAATGTAGAAAGAGGATGGTGGTTTGTGGTGGTTTTCGCGCACTTGCCACATTGATTAATTAGGCAGATGAGTCCGTGCTTGCTGGGATGAGATTCCATTGCAAAAGCTTCACTGCAACATCACAACTGCTTGTCCCCTTCTTTCTTCAGCCGACTGAAAAGTAGGTAAGAAGGGGTTAGAGATGCAATCAAACCAGGCAAATTCAGATTCTGCAATTAACTGGCTAACCCAACAGGCTTGCACCAGACACAGTCAATAACTGAAGTTCCACCCACCAACACCCACCCACTAACAGAATCAAATGGAGAGGAACAATCAAAAGCTGATTTTGAAAGGCTGTGCATGAGTCATTAGTAATTTTCAGGAGTAAAATTAACTAGTTACTTACCTACGCCTATATTGTTCCTACTCGGTTTAAATTATTGCTTAATAGGTGCCCCACAGCCCTGTCCAGTTAACCCAAATGTAGTTATGGGGCACTCGACATACTCAAGGACTTTAAGGTGACCTCTGGGTGTAGCCCTGGATTTTCAGAGAAAACAAATATATCAAGAGCAAGACTCTTTTCCTGAAAAAAAATAATATATTTGGGACTAAGGAATACTGACAGGGTCCCTTCTACCCACACTGTATTATAGTGTTGTTGGTAAGCAGTGGGGAGTGTTGGAGGACAAGAGGGCGCAAGGAAACTCCCCAAACCTTTTAATGGAAAGAGGGGCATTAAACAAAACGTGCACTGCTCAAAAATCAGAAATGCAGGGTAGAAAAATCGAATTTGTTGCATCCTCATAGAACCGACCTCTGGGGGCAGGGCTTGGATTCAACCTCCCCATTCTTTTACATGGAAAAAAAACAGAATGCTGCAAATGGGTTATTGATTTAAGGTAAAGGCGTTTCTTTGCTACAGCATTCTGTTGAGGGGTCTACAACTACTGAGCTTAATGGGGGCTAGCACACCTGACAAGAAAAGGAAGCCAAACTGCTTGCTGGTAATAATGTGGACAGACACAAGGCTTCACTCTCAAGTAGGGCTAGAAGGCTGGCAGAAAGATACAATTAATCCTCACACTTCTCTCTACAAAATACACTAACGCTGATTCATATTAAACAATATCTATACTTTTATTATGTTACGCATAGATCTCGATCGGTTCAAATAAATACTGAGCACACAATACACAGTATTAAACAAATACAAAGTATATTATAATAACAGTGAATGTATTTTAGGACTGCCCTTAACATTTATTTCGGCACACTCTCAGATATGCGCCCACCATAAAATGACAGATGGAGGGGAGAACAAGGAAACCACAAGGTAGCAGAGCAGGTAAAATCCCCCAGAGCCTGCATACAAGTGTCCTAAAGGCGTATCCCACCCTTTTTTATATTTGGTATTCGTGAACTAGGTGGTCAGCAGGCAAGAGGAAGGGACAAAGGTGAACCAGACATTTTATGCAGCAGGAAAAATAAATAGTGCCCCAATGACCAGCACTAATAATCTGCATTAATCGTGGCCCTCTGTGGCACAGCATTAAAATAATCCAAATGCACATGTCATTTAACAACAAGGCTAGACGGTGAAAAATAAATGTTCCACAAACAGCAAAATGGCCTAACAAAATAAAGGATACATTTCAGCAACAATTTCCAGTACATTTTCACTCTCAGGAAAGCTAGACACTTGGTTACTAAAATTAGTTAATGTAGCAAGTATTCACGTCTACAGCTGAGAAGAGTAGGATTTTAAAAATGCAATAAGAATCGCTGATAAATATTAATCCGATTCTGGGCCTTAAACCCCTTGTGGGCCCAGGGAATATGTTTAGGGCCAGGTAAGTACCCTCAAAATCACTTTAGGAGAGTTCCACGACAGGTAAATGTTCCACAAAAATCAATGGGACAATGTCAGTGGGCCATCCGTTTGTATGGGGAATATGGAGGCAAATGTGTTTTGCCCCACAGGTGAGGGTTACAGAGCAAACACCACCAGGGAAGACCAGGAGACCCCAACACATATCAAGAGGTAGGGTCAAGAATCAGAAGCCTTAGAGCAATGCCTCCAAACCTATTAAGCCGAGCACCAGCATCCCCCCACCCCCGAGCAAAAATGTGCACCCCCCCTTAAAAGCCAGCACTGCTCATATTTTCTATTAAATGCAGTTGCTGTATTCGCATTTGAATGAGCCTCACATCCTCCACCACAGACATCCTCTAGACTTCCCCCGGGGGGCTGCCCCACATATTGAATACCACCGCCCTAAAGTAAGATGCAGCAGAGCAGGACCTCCCCAAAAGCAAATTAATGGGAAATGCGCCTAGGATTTGCCTGCAAAGATGTTTGAATATGGACAAGAGGGACACCCAAGTAAGAGTATGTTGAAAAGTCACCCACTACATAACCAAGTACCAAAACTGCTTCAGCGTGCCAAAACAACCCAGGTAAGTAAAGACTATTTTCCTAGGCGTAGTATACAGGATCCTGTGTCTAGAGGCTTGAACCCATGAGCCAACAAAGATCCCTACGAGAGAAAAGAAGAACAAATTGGCTTCAACAATGACTACCTTCAAGCCAGGAGCGACCAATACTGCGAGGAAGATGGGAGATACAGTAACTCTGTAGACAAGAAAGGGTGTCAGCCCAGCAGAAAACAATGCTAGCACAGAGATAAAGGCTGGGGGCACTCGAAGACGTGCCAATACGCAGATAAGGTTGGGCTGCTGGTGTCTCAGCCCCCTTCCAGGCGATGACCGCTTCCAGCACAAAGGCTGGAAATGGCAGTAAACTACCCCCCCTCCCCAAAAAAAAGATCCAGCATGGAAGGCTTCATGCAATGATCGAGGGGAGGCAGCGGGTAAATTCAGGAATCCCAGAAAAGGGCCTCCAGGAGCAGAAAATCCCAAACCAAGATATGCCAAAATGACTGTACTCTGCTAGTATGGTCGGGTGAGGGTTAGGAACAGCAAAAACTGTGGGAATCAGCAGGAAAACTGCTTCAGCAGGTCTGCAGACATGTTGAAGTACTTTGTAGCCTTAAACACCAGTGCAAGACGGGGCTGGCCGTAGGCCAGCCCACTAATCACTAGAGGGGGTGGGGGAAAGGGTCAGATGGCCAAACATACTGGTTAGTCTGTAGGATTCCCTCTCAGTCTAGAGCACCTCTGCAGAAAGTGACAGGGAGCGCCTTCGGCCATGCACTTGTCTAAACCAGTTAGAACCAATATGGAAATTGCCATCCAGGCTCACAAAAAGCCCACATTGTCAGAACTCCCATTTCGAGCCTACCTTGTACAAACTACCTTGAACAAAGGGAGTGGCACAAAGCAAGATTAAAAAAACAAGAGTGGTGCCCCAATAAAGATCAGGAAGGTACCTTGGGCTACTTATGCGATAAAATGGATTTCACCACTGGCATAGCGAAAACTAAAGTATAGCTTCCATCAATCAGCTAAAAACCAATGCAGGTTAATATGATCACTCTGGGACAATAATAGGGTGCCTGAGAGGCACCCTGGCGACTGCGCGCCTTGGAGGCCACCCAATACCATTTACCTTAAGGCAAAACGGTTGCAAAAACGATGATCTGGTTTATTACCCCAAGCTGTGCCTGTGGTTATGATTGATTCAAAGCTTTTCAACCATTACCTTTTTTGTTTTTGTTTTGCTTAAGTTGCTCTGAGTGGGATGGGTATGCCAAGAAGGGGCTCCCAAGCCTGTTGGGCCTAAACACCCAAGCTACTCTTCCCTGATGACGCCCAGCAAGGCCGTAACATGTCTGGGGGTGCTTGTGGCCTCATGCAGAAGCAATGTGACCTAGCAGTTTGGGCTGGACGGCCCCTTTTGGGGTGGGACCAAGTCTGATTTGCATATGGTCTTTCCCCTTCTGCATTTGTTTGGCAGGTGGAAAAACGATGGTCTGGGGTTGTTGCCAAGAGCAGTGCCCCTGGTTATGATAGATTCAAGTTTTGCTTAAAACGGTTGCATTGGCCAAACTTTAGGAGAAGTCCCTCTGGCCACCAAACATAAGCTATTGATCCCAAAAAGCAGGCCCAAAAGCAAAACGTTGAAGTGACCTAAAAAGTGGCCCTAGTATCTGATAACAAGGCACCAACACTAGTGAATAAGACAATAATAGAGGAAACAAACCACCAATCAATGGCTTGCCTGGACAAATGTTGACCTTTAATATAAGAGCCAAAGGTTGCAGCCTTGAAGGCCAAAAGCTTTCAATATTATCTGCTTATATTAGACTGCTTGATGTGAAACTCTGTTGTAACTTAGTTAAACAACCTTGGCTGGGTTCTCAGTACAAACTAGACCTGAAAAGGATAAGCGAAAAAGTGCTAGGTTAGAAATTTAATTTTGGGTTTCCTTTTTCAAAACTGATAGCACTGCAGTCTTTTGCTGGATTTCTGGTGTACAGAACCTTTTTGCCAAAAGTGAGACAGAGAAGCAAGAAACTGTCCCCCTCACGATAGAAGCCTTAAACGCCCTAATGCCAGGGGTGAGTACAATATAGTTTATGAAAGGATGGTCAGACCGTCCAAAGTTAATTTGTGTGTTATATGTAAAATATCAGAGCCCTTGCTAAATCGAAATTATGCAAGATGTCATCTGCTATGCAAGAATGTGCTCTTGGGAACAAAGGATTGTCAGGGATATTTCCTGGTTAAGGGGAAAATCTGTAACCATTTTACAAAGGAAATATGGAGGAGTGTGCTAGTCTTCTTTGTTTGTAGGAAAGATCCGAGAAGGCTCCTCGGAAGACATGGCCTGAAGATGCAGTGGAAAAAAGAACTGAGGAAAATAGTGGAGACGGCTCTGTACAAGCACCAAAGTGGAGGAGGGAGCTGAATGCACCACAGGGTGGCTGTAAGAGGTTTTTTGGTGTCTGTTAGGCAGAATTGCAGGCAGAACCCTCTGGGAACACCACACACAATTAGGACTACAGGTGTAAGCAAAAACCAACCTTTGATATAAGTCTGTACCAAACACGTTTTGGTAGAGAACTGAGCAGCCAGGCTTATCCCAAGAGGGAATGTGAGCAGTAGTTGAAGTTACACAGAAGTATCACAATCACAGTGGTTCAAGTAGGCACTTACACTCAAGGTTTCTTGGTAAAAAATACTTATAGATTTATTTACACAATCATTTAGAAAACATTCACTAGTAGAAATCAACTTAATATGAAACGCCAATAAACTACAGTAACAAACTAAGTTGTAGGGACAGTTTGTGCTCCCCTGAAAAAGGAGCCAAATGGCACTTCAATTACTTTCAATGGAAACAGAAAGATATTAGTTGTACAACGGATTAGAAAACACTTCTGTTCGGCAATGCAAAGGTTCATTGTACCAGGAGGGTCAGTTCAATTCAATAGGCCAGGCCAAAGTCAATAGTCTAATGTTCTTGGATAGGATAGATAAGTTCTGGTAACAAACGTAGAAGTCTTTCTAAAAGTGCTCAGAAGTAGTTTAGACGAAAAAGAATGATATGTTGGGTCACAAGCTGATTAGGCCTGCAAGTTGGGAAGGTTTCACAAACTTTCACAGTGAGAGTCAGTATCTCCCAAACGGATGGCACAGTACCTTAATGTGAAGCAAAAAGATGCAGCTGAAGACGTTGGTTCTTGGCAGTTCTTGCAGATCTCGCTGTCCTTGAGCCTCAGTCGTGGGGACAAGAGGGAGGAAATCGGGGGACTCCTGCACTGCGCAGGATCGTTGTCGGAGCAAACAAAATGGAATCACTTCGGTTCAAGTAGCCATTACTTCAAGGCACAAACTGGTCTCCCGCTCCCTGGCTAAACCTTAACCAGCATTGAGAATGGTATCCAGGTGTCTTCTGAGCTGATTGGTCCCACCAGCTCAAAGGAGCTTCTCTGTCGAATGGAGTTCTGGCAATTCGGATTTGCAACAGGGCTTCACCGGGCAAACCAACGGTCCAGTGGTTGCAGCAGCCGTCCTCTTCCAGCACGTCTTCAGTTCTTTCATTCCAGTGGTCGACTCTCCTTCCAGTCCTGGAGACTCGCCTTTTAAACAGTTCTCTCCCATTAATTCCAGCCTAGCTGACACTCACCCAGCAGAGTGGCTGTCCTTGCCAGACAGTCAGCCAGCCAATCACGCCAGAGTGCATTTGGGTCTCCTAGGAGACCGAGCACAGAGAGTTTCGGGTACCTCCCTCACTTCCTGCCCACCCCAGCCACTCAGAGGGAAAGGGTGGACTTCAGTCCTGAAGCCTGCCAAAGGCTCTCAAACAAAGGGACCAAACCTGGTTTGGCGCGCAGAGTTAAACACCAGAAGGGCCTTTCCACAAAGAAACAGTGAAAAATGATGACTGGCGTTTGTTTTCACAGAGGGGTCTTGGGCGCCATATTGAAAAACATGGTGGCCCCGATTTTTAGCTACCGGTGTTCGCGGTCGGGAAAAATCATGGTAGTTTGTTATAAAACCACTGCCACCAGCTATTTTAATAGGAAAGGGTAGCCTTGGACAGCTACAAGAGTGTTTAGACCTAGGGGATACGAAGTAACCCCTCCAACACTCTATAGGAAGATAGTGTGTGCTGGATCTGTGAATTTAAAAAGATTAGTAACGTCAATTTAACTTTACAGTCTCTGGGTAACAGTTCATCCCAAAGAAGTTATTTAAATCTTGGGAAGTTCAAAGGACATCCCTCTGCCACTGCACTAAAGGTGCTGTGTGACACAACAAAGAAAAGATGATGCCTTTGGAGTTATCTAAAACTCCATAATCCAGCAAAATTGCTGGGGGTCTCTAAGGTGAAGGGAATAGGCACATTTCTGAGAATTCTCCCTAACATTGTCAACTGGATTTTTCAGAAGATTAGGAATCTGTGGGAAGAAAGTGTACATTAGAAAGGCAGTTTTACAAGGGAGAATGTTTAAATCAGAAGAAGCCATTAGTTCAAAGAGCTTGTACAGCACAGAAATGAGAACCGAATTTAAAACGTAGCTTGGAGTAGACTTTCTAATATTAGGGGCTTGATTGATGAAGGTCTTGATGGGGTTTAAGCCTTTTCCTAAAGAAAATGACAGAATCTTAGCTATTTACATACATACTGTTTCTTTGTGGAATCTGAGCCACAAGCATAATGAGGATGTTCTCAAATTAGTATCAATGAGAGCAAGCGGCCAAATTCAGCTGGGTTAACAGATCTGGAACTTGAGGCAGGGGAAACAGACTGTTGTGTCAAAGATGAAGATAAGAGAACCAACTCTGTCATGGCTAAAAAGGAGCACACTAGAATTCTTGTCACGAACTGGCTCTTGAATTCAATCGGAGCCACATTAATCGGAGGAAGGCTGTGGAAAAGCATAAAGTATCTTTAACGACCAAAGCAAAGTGGCCTAATCCCCATTCTTTATGCATTGAGGGGTAAAGGGAGTGGGATCTATTTGAGGGTGCCCTCATCTGAACATTACCCTGGCTACTGAAAGACTCGAACTTTCATTCATGGGAAGAATGAAAAAGCCAGCTTAAAAGGTAGGGTGCACCCTTTCATTTTTATATCTTTAGACAGTCCCTGCACCCTGCCTGTTATGAAAGATTCCTCTTTTGTTAACTTACCCTCCATAGGTTCTATGGGTCTTTTGCTCATTTGTTATGGGGAATCAGATCAGTCCGTCAGAATATCAGTACTGGGAAACTATGTTTCCCTTTTACATGTGTTTAACTTTTTAACATTGCATACATCATTTTACAATGCAGTGCAAAGTGGATACTTTTATATCAACCTAGCTTTTTACACTTGGGATTTTTGGTTACTTTTATATGTGCCTAAACATAAGCTGGTGGCAGCAAGTCTATTTTTTGTAACCATGTTTGGTTTATTTCTAGCGTGCACATTTGCATTTATTGCACATGGCTACTAAACGTGGCGAGTGTCCTAAAATGGACGTAACATTACATTTTCGCTTGATCATTGAACATATTGCAGCTTGGGCTTCTTCTTGTTTTGCCAGGTCAGGAAATCCCATATAAAGTTCATGCACTTGCCCGGGAAAGCTGCTGTTTTCACATGCTAGTAACGCCTTTGTGTGTGTATATGTGTGGCCCAGAAAGGGGGTGAGACTGTCTGTTCCCACTCCACATACATGGTGCCATTGAGTCTGTGTCTGGCCCGGTGTAGCCCTTTTGGGCTACCTGATCGACGGAGCCCCTGGCGGTGCTTCGACCTTTGGACTGGTGAGACCAACCAGTCTTCACGTCTTCGAGGATCCAGCCATTTGGAGCCTTCTGAAGTGTCCTTGGACCACCCAGTGGACTGACCACCTCTCTGGAGGGCTACCTCGCCAAAAGGGTCACCACTCTGCGGTTGTACCCAGAACTTTGGTGGTTGCCAGCTCGTGGTAGAAGCTGCATTCCCTGCGAATTTCAGCCTCTTGCTTCAAGGGATCCTGTCCCAGAGAAGCTTCTTCAAGCGCAACTGGACGGACGCCTGCCGTCATCTGTGTGCGCTGGCAGCTGCTGTAACTCGTCTTGCCCCATCCTATGAAGTGTCCAGAAGAGGCCTGCATCAGTGAATCTGGAAAATGCTCATCGCCAGGGGTTGCATCTTGTATCTGGACCAGACTGGAAGAATCCTTCCACTCGCAGCTGCTGGGAAACTCTCACTGGAACCAACAGTGGGTAATCCAACCTCCAGAGACCCCCAGTCGACCCATCAAGTCATCTGGGAAAATCTGAGTCTGGGGGTAAATAAATGCAAAGCATTTGTCTCCCCCTGTCCTCCGTAGGATAATCTGGGTAGTACCATCAGAAAGATAACACAATTAACTTACTTAGTAACTTTGTTGCATCTCTTCTTTTGAATAATCACCAACACAAGTAACTAACCTGCTACAGATACATTCTGGGGGCAAGCATTGTGGCCTCTGTGACATTTGGGCACAAGGCCCCATTCTTCTTAGGGATTGGGCTGCTTATGTTAGGGAAAATCACTTGCAATTTTGTTCCATCTTTACTGCATCACTTGATTCCTGTGCTGATTTAAGTCATTGAATGCATTTTAAGAATCTATAGTGAAGGTATATGACATACATTACTTACTGTAATCATATTTCTGCTGTTTGTATCCGCTTAGATTCCCATGCTGTGCATAGGCCTACATCTAGTGGTAGGTGCAGAGCATTGCATTCTGTCTTCGAATCTCGAAAAGGATCGTTGACTGGCCATGTTTGTAATACTACCCCTATGTGACGTGTATTGTAACCATGATCCTTCGCGCTTCGAGGTCCCTCCAGTTGTTTTGCTTCTGACAAGTGGGAACATGAAGTGATGCGTCAGTACAGAAGATGAAGAAGGTGTAAGATGCCTATGCACCTTCAACTCCAAGTGGGGAGGAAGGTCCGGCGCATGTGAATCTATGCAGATTCAAGTATCATAAATACGATTACGGTAAGTAATGCATGTCTTCTGAGGCTTGTGGATCTGCTTAGAATCACAAGCTGTGCATAGACTAGCGAGCAGTACCAGGAGAAGGTGGTGGCATTGTTGCAGGTAGAGCAGCAAAAATATGTTTTAACGCCACCTGACCCACCCGAGCATCACTCGTGTATCCAAGCAGTAATGTTCTGGGAAAGTGTGAAAATAACTCCAGGTAGCAGCATTGCAAATGGCTTCTAAATGTACATTTGCAATGAAAGCTTAAGTAACCACTGTGCCTCAAGTGGTGTGCGCGCTCTGGGCGCATAAGGGTTTTCCTTGAAAGAGAACACATCTGGATGGAATTCACAATCCATTTTGAAATAGCCGACTTTGAGACAGGATCCCCTTCTCTTCCAGTGGCTATGTAAACAAAGAACTGGCTGTTTTCCACAGTAGTTTTGTTTTATTGAGGTAATACATGATAGCTCTCCTGACATCTAATGTATGAAGGCTTCTCTCTGCTGAACTTGTAGGGTTTTGGAAGAAAGCTGGAAGTTCTACAGACCGATTGACATGGAACTTTGAAATAAATGCAGGAGATAAGCGTGGAGGCGTGCGTAAAACCACTTTGCCCTTATGAATGGTGACACTTTATCAATTTTATTTATTGAACATTTGTATGGCGCCTATCCATGATAGGTGTGTCAAAGTGCCACAAGACAAAAGGGGGGGGGGGGGGAGTTGTGGGGGGAGACAGGGGAGAAAAACAACAATAACGGTCCTAACTAGGCCTTGTGACATTTGGACCGTCACAGTGCAGTAACCAGAAGTGCAGGGTGGAAGGGGCAGGTCAGGGCTAAGGGATGGGAGAGGGAGGGGTGCGAGAGGGAGGGGTGCGAGAGAGACGGGGCAAGTGCTAGGAGGTTCCCAAGAGGGCAAGTGCCAGGTGGAACTAGCGGGGTGGGGGGTAGTCAATAGTGAAAGGACACGGAAGGACCAGACTCAGTAGGCTAGCCAGGGAAAGGGAGCCAGGGGGCAAGTGCTGGAAAAGGAGTGCGGGGGAGACTGGTCAAAGGAAGGCTTTGGCCTGTTAAAACTCATAGGGGACACAGGCAACCAGTCACAGCAGCAGGAGGCGGCTAGCAAGGGAGGGGGAGAGGGAAGGAGGAGGAGAAAAGGAAGGTCTTGAGAAGCTTCCGGAACTTGAGGAGATCCGGCTCAAGACGTTGAGGGGCAGAGAGCCCATTCCAGAGAGAGGCTCCTGCGTAAGAAATATCTACCCAATCTTATGGAAGCTTCCAAGAAGAACACTCGACGAAAACAACCCTTGATGGGCGTTGAAAAATCAGGAAAACGGGTCCCTGTTAGTCGGAAGGGTGGTTGATGGAGCACACGGGCTCGATTGATCGAAAAATAAGAGTTTATCTCTCAAAACCAAAAAACGCAGCAAGAGCTCGAAGAGCAAATCACGAGGACTCCCAACACTTGAACGTGCTGTACAAATCTGAAGATGGCTGCCAGAGGAGGGGTTTAGGAAGAGGGCAGTAATTGGCTGGGGGCAGTATGACCCAGAGCTCAGTGATTTGTTGCTAGGAGAAAGACAGTTAAGAAATTAAACCGATTTTTTCTTTTACAGGGGATTCCCAGCCTGACGACGGGGAATATTCATGAGCATGTGAATCCATGCCAGGCCCCCATGCTGGAGAAGGCACTAATCCCTGGACTTCTATTCTGAAACTTGTCCGCAAAATATGAGGATAAAGAAACACACACATAGGTGCTGGCAAGGAAGAATCGCTGCTACAGGAGGAGAGATAGTGCACAACTCTATAGAGTTCTCTAGATTAAGGGAAGTCTCAACCTGATCTGCAAAGTGAGCACACTTGACTTCACAAATTGTTTTACAATATGAGGCAGCCATTCGTTGCCAGGCTAATTTAGATTCAGAGCAATAAGTGGCACACCATTTTCACTCAGTCTGTCTCAATTGGAGGCGCAGGGCCCAAGTTATCATTAAACCAGGCCTTAGTCGGGCAGAGCTTCGGTTTAAAGGATTTAAGGGGGGCAAGGTGGTCAGCAACCGTGGTGCCAGCTTCAGAGATGTGGCACAGGTCGGGGGCAGTTGTCCCCTCACAATGGAATTTTAATTGGGCAAAGATATCAGCACTGGAAACAGCCCTCCAATTGCGCTGAGGAGCTAAAAAAATGTATGGCCTAGGACAGCAGATTTAAATTCCCACATTAAGGGATTAGCAAAATGGTCAGGCCAGGCAATTGGCAAAGAAGGGTAGACAGTCGGAGAATCAGTGGCAAAGATAAGGTCCTAGGTGTTGCCACGTTGGTGGGTGGGCCCTTCTACCAAGTGAGGTAAGGTCAAATCATTACTTGCCGATAGGAAACCGTTAGCTAATAAATTAGTAGGATCCTTGGGTTTCAGGTAGAAATCCCCCAAAACCCAAAGATTAGCAAAAGGTAGCTGCAAATCAGCCAAAAGTTCCAAAAAAGCAGCAGCAAACTAAAACAAAATATGAATACACAGGGTAGGTGTCAAAATAAAACCTACAAGAGCAGCCTCCATTTTAACATAATATTATGGGCAAAGGGAAGCAAAATACCAGACAAGCTGGATTTGAATATTATCACAATGCCTCCACCAGGATGAATAGCATTCCTGTTAAAATTAGGAGGTAACATTTCAACCACTGAGGGTCCGATGAATCACCCAGTCAAGTCTCAGTTATACATGTAATGTCAGGCAGATACTGTGTTAACAGTTCATTACAATGGACAGAGTGAGCTAACAAAGAGTGGGCATTCAAAAGGAAACATTTCAGCAGAAAAAGCAAAGAGGGAACCAAAACAGCACTGGGCTCCCAAACAATACTAAAGTCTGGATGATATATTGTTTCATTTCATATTGACAGACCTTACTAGGGCAAGACCCTATTTATCAGCAGACAGTCACCCAATTACTTCAAAATTCCATTTCAAAGCATAATGAATACCAATTAGCAGTTAAAAAGCAAAATAAATGCTCAAGAGGCACAGAACGTTAAAAGCACCTAACCCAGAGCCCTAACGTTACCATAACGCACAGGACTGTAACCTGCGGCTCTCCAGATGTGTGGGACTACAACTCAACATGGAGTATGCTAGCTAGGTTTCATGGGAGTAGTAGTCAAAAACATTTGGCGAGCCAAAGGCCGAAGACCTCTGCCTTCACTTTATTATTTCTGATGTTTGTAGACAAGGTTTTTGTTGCTTAACCTGGGCTGTTTTGTTAAAAAAAAAAAAAAAAGAAATCGAAAGGCTGGTGGGGAGTATTATATTATTTCTTTATGAAGTTGAAAATAGGACAAGGAGTTCCCATAATACTATCCCTACTGTGACGTGCACTGTACCTATGATCCTTCACGCGGCAAGGTCCTCAGATTGTTATTTTTCCTGACATAAGGTAGCATGAAGACTTTAGTTGACGTTAAGTATGACAAGTAACAAGGTATAGGAGGTCAACTATGATTAAACCCCATGTAAAATGTTGTTTGGGATGCCTACAACTCAAGAGTGTGGGGAGGATGGAAGAGCACATGTGAATTCAAGCAGATGCAAGCAACAAAAAGATAACAAAGATAAAGTTGGTCTTCGGAGGCTTGTGGGCCTGCATATAATCACATGTTTTGCATAGTACCTGATGAAGGGGCTGGGTTAACTGAATGAACAGAAACAAACTAATGTTTTAACACTGCTTGACCCACTTATGAATCCTTCCTAGCTTGTGTTTGAACACAATAATGTTGTGTGATAGTGTGTACCGGACTGAGTGTAGCTGCTTCACAGATCGCCTCCAGTGGCAATTTCACGATGAAAGCCAAAGTAGCAGCAGTCTTGCTTAAAAGGCTGAAACATTGCTGGACACACCAAACAATCCACCTTGCGATGGTAGCTTTCAAGACAGAGATATGATATGGCATTTGTAACGCGCCTATACACAAGTGTTTCAAGGCGCGATGAGGCGGGGGGGGGGGAACAAGGGGAAGACAGACAACGATCCTACTAGGCCAGGTATCATTCAGACCGCGCAAGTGCAGGGGTAGAGGAAGGGAAAAGTGCAAGGGGAAGGGGAGGGGGAAGTGCAGTACAAGTAAGTAGAATAAAAATAAATAAATAAATAGGGCCAGCTGGTGGCAAGTGCAAGATAAGTGCAGGCAAGTGCTGGGAAGGGGAGGAGGCTGTAGGGATACAGAGACAGTCCCGCAGTGCAGGGGATGCGATGCCAGGGAGGCAGTGCAAGTGGAGAGTAGCTGGGCCCAGGACCGAGGTCGGTGAGAGTGGCCCAGTTGCAGATTCAGTGCAATTTCAGTGTAGAATTTAGCAGGGGAGAGGGACAGAGAAGGCAGAGGCAAAGAGGAAGGTTTTGAGGTGCTTCCGGAACCGGAGATGGTTCTCCTCAAGTTTCAGGGAGGCAGGAAGGCTGTTCCAGAGGGAGGCCCCTGCCGCAGAGAGAGATCTAGCCCCAGCTTGTTGCTTTGAGAAGTGGCTGACCCTGAGGGAGTTGGAGACGGATGAGCGAAGGGCTCGGGAAGGAAGATATTTAGGGAGAGAGAGTTGAAGGTATTTTGGCCCCAGGCCCCAGAAGGCCTTGTGGATAATGCAGAGGGTTTTGAACTTAAAGAGTCACCTTCTCTTCCGTCTGCTGGAGATCCAAAGAACTGATCAGTCTGTCTCTGTGGCTTTGTTTTTATTAAGGTAGTACATGAATGCCCTCTGTATACCTAGTGTACAAAGTGCCCTCCCCCGAGTTCTGAGGGTTTTGAAAAAAAGTTGGTAATTTAATGAATTCATTAAATTCCAATTGGTTGGCATGAAATTTAGGTGTGTATTTTGTGAAAAAGGTGTGTGCATTTCTTAGACCCCTTGGTTTTATGCACTGTAACACAAGAATCTTTGATGCTAAGCAGATTCAATTTTAGTTCCAGTCTAACATCCAGGCAACGCAAAGTCTTGTCCACTTCTGTCTGCAGATTCAGAAAGAAAGTTTGCACCACGATCTCTTGGTTGATCAGAAAAACGGATACGACATTAGGAAAGAAACTGTAGTGGGTACTGTGACGATCCACGGGATCTCGTCACTTCTCCCCAAAGAGGAGCGCTTCCCTGTGAGGCTAGGGAGGTGACCCCGCTACGCAACATTCCCCCTGGCGTTGTTAGGTAACATTTTCATATCAATGATAAATATTCCTGACTTGCATCAACCTCAGAACATTTTGCTTTAGCTAGGTAACTCTTTTACCTTGTCCCTAGGTGAAGGGGAAGCTTTTTCCCCTCTCAGTCTTTTACTCTTTTTATGGGTGACCTTTTTATGTCTCTTCATAGTGTGTGGTTGAAGTTATAGTTTCCTAAAACATTTGGGCTTAGGCTGGGTTACCCCTATGGACTCACCTGTTAATTTCTCTTTCATGTATTTAGGTGAACTACAGTTCCCAAGTAGTAAAGAGGGATTTTCATCCCCCTTTACATTTAATATAGTGAGGCAGCACAGCACACCTTATGTGTAGTGCTGGGGCGTGGAGGTGGGGCGAGCGGCTCGAAAATACAATGTATCCCGTTTCTTACCTTACAGGGTAACATTGTTACAATTGCGAGTTTTACATGAATGGCTGGTGGCAGTGGTTTTACCTTAACAACCTTTAGTCTTTATTACTCAAGGTTGTTCATTCTGTCTCAATGCACAGAAGGGTGGGCTCCTTTTTTCGCCATTTCGTGTGTGCTTGCGGTTTCTGAGGTTTTCCCCTGCCATTCTAGTCAGAAACAACTTCAGTGGCTGTTTTGTCTTCCGCAGGAATCCTGTGGATTCCCCGCCCAAGCACCAGAGTGTCTGAAAAGGCAGGAAGCGAGGGAGGAGTCCACAACTCTGCAGCCCTTTGTCTTCCACCTTGCCTGAAAAGGAACAACTACCAGTGGGGGTCTGGCTGTCCTCATTGGACAGCCAGACCACCCCTTGCTGTAAAATGCGGGGAGAGAATGCAGAGGTTGTGCTGTAGTTCCTGATAAAAACTCTGAACCCGGAAGCTGCCGAAAAGTCGACCACTGGAACCAAAACCAAAGCAGACGATGAAGGAAACGCGGCAGAGATGGTTTCCAGAGAGCCTGCTGTGTAACCAGAGCCTGCTGTAGTACTTCTTTCCGATCGGCCTGGTGACTCCAAAAACGATGACCCGACCCCTGCTGAGACCCACAAGACTCATGAAGTCCTGCATTTTGAGCCATCCCACGTCCTGCTGCGACCTTGCATGGCTGCAATACCCTGTGACCTTGAGCCATTATGCGGTGAACGGTCTTCCGATTTCCCAATCTTTCTGAAACTAAGTTGGCATCTTGCTAGACCTCCAGAGACGTGAATAGAGTCTGAAAAGTCCCCGCAAGAGAGTGCTGGACCTTGCAAACGACAAGAATCTAACCAGAGATATTCTGTCTTCTGCTGTGCTCATGGAAAAGCGCCACATCCACAGAGAGCCGCAGTAAGCCGCGAAGAAACCCTTGCCTGAAGCCTTGCGTGTCGATCCCTGATGAAAAAGCCCATCCAGGGTCCTGTCTTCTGTCCTACTGACAAGGAATGCAGTGCCTGGGTTTGGCTACGGATCCTCAAGTAGTACTGCTGTAAAATCTTCTGTGCTGAGGTACTGTGCTGGCTTGGGTATTTACTTACATTAAGTCTCTTGTGATTCCTGTGTAATTTTGGGGTGTTTACTGTGATTGGGAGCTCTTTCATCCAGTTCACCCAGCCCCACTGTTGGAATCCTCCTAGGGTGTCTTCTTTGAAGTCCCTGGACCCTCAACTAACTAAAGTAAAATACTTGTTTGAACAGTCTTCCTCTGGAACTCTGACTTTGCCTGCAACCGAGCCCTATCTCATCCTGCCTACTGCAGGCTCCTAGACCACTAGGGTCCCTTCTTCTGCCTCTAAGAGAACTCATGTACTAGAATTGGAAAAGGCTAGATAATGTAAAGGGTTTGCCTTGAAAAGTAGAACAAGTGTTGAAAAGTGGACTTACTTGTGAAAGAGTAAGTTGGTAACTTTAAAGTCTTAGAATGAATAGCTACAAAAAGCTATTAGTTACCTTAGATATGTTCTGCCATTTTGAAAATTATATGTTTGATTTACTTAACTTGAATATGCTTTGTGCCTTCTTAAATAAGTATTCTCAATGTCTTACTTTCCTTAGAAATGGTCTCACCATTCTAACAGAAAGTAGATAGGTTAACTTACTGACCTGTGAATTGGGTTTCCCTCTTCCCAAAAGTACTGCTGTTGGTTTCACTTTAGTATTCCTGTTAGGATAATTGTACGAGTGTCCCCAATAGGGCCTTGCTTCCCCTGACTTGCTGTTAGCCTGTCCAGAATAAGTCTGCCTAGGTCATACTCATCTTTTAGGTTGCTGGTAGCTCCTTCCAAAAGTATATATGGGTTTTACTTACCATGAGTTTAACAGTGTTGTCCTAAAATAAGTTATAGAGTTATTGCTTCCTTTAGTCTGTGAACTGAAAAGCAACTGTAATTGAATATTACACCACAAGGTCCAACTCTCCAAGAATAACTTATCCTAAATCGAGTTATAGGTTTAAACTGTTCCTGGAATAAGTGTTCCACTATTCTGAAAAGTATATTGTCCAGTTGACTATGTGATTTCTTGCAGAGCGTCACGGTACAACTGTTAGGGTCTACTACCCTTGTATTACTGCAAGTAATCCAAAAGTAACTATTGATTTTTACTTCCCTAGAACTACTGTTAAGTGTTCCAAATATGGTTATATGCTTTGCTCTGTGCACCTTCAAGCATAGTGTTATGTTTTTATAATTGCGGTTATATATAATGTGATAGTACCTAGTTCCACCCAAAATGTATCTTGGCCTACTTGTATTTAAATAAACCATTTATTTTTTTACAATTACCACTAACAATTTCCCCTTCTTAATAGAACGCTCAAACTCCAAACCAAACAACCACAGACCTACAGCACAACAAACCGCACAAACTTCACTATATTGCAACAACAAAATAAAAAACACAGACTCGCACAACAGTACACGACGACTACTGGCCGCAAACACCCCAGGCCTGGCCAATGGACCCACCAGGCTGGGGCCACCAACAGCACATCACTGCTCTCTTGCACTTTTCCAGCTTCCTCCCACTAACTTACCCTCCCTTCCCGTTTCAGAGCCGCCAGAGGGCTAGGGGACCACTCCGTGGTGATAGTGCACGTTACAAATGTCCTTTAATATTAACATACAATGCATAGTGTTTCAGTGTTTCTTTGGACCATTTGTGTTACAATTTATTTGTACTGATTCTACAGCCCTCTCTCCCTCCTAAGATAAGCCTGGCTGCTCTGTCTACGGTACCATATACTCATGTGCTACAGCCTTATACTAAGAGTGGAGTCTTGTACTGCCTCAGTTGAATGGTTTTACTAAGCCCTTGGTTCAGAAAAACTGTCCTAACGGGCAGTAAGCAGGACTTCACAATGAGAGACTCGCATCTTGGGGACAAGGACGCCCGGTCGGTCAAGGAACTCCCTAAGCCCCTTTATGAGGAGCCACTAATACCATCAGAGCTACCTATAAAAACCATCCCAAACTAGTCCCAGTTTGTTAGTGTACCATCACGCAAAATAACCAACAGAAAGACAAACATAATGAGAAGAAGTGTGTCCTGGAAATGAAGAGGACTCAGTGGTTGGTAGCCAACCATATGAAATGAAGAAGATTGAGCGAATAACAAAGAACGCTTGGGGAAGAGAGACAGAGGACTACAGGACTAAGCTGGGAAGGACCCAGCACTTCACAATAAAAATGAAAGAATGACCAATGTACAACGTTGGCAAAGCCCAGGAGTTTAAAACCTGGAGAGAGCAGAAATCCAGGAGAATCTGGGAGGTCCTCGCTCGAGAGAACGCTGACAAAGGAGACACAGACAATCCGTGTATGCCCAAGGAAAGGCGATGCAGTGGAATAAGGGTCAATACCCTATCTTGATTAAAAAAAAGGTACTGTGTTTAAAGAATGACGGGAAAGCCAGGAGGTGGAAGAGCCCCCTAGAAGAACTAAAGGAACTGTCTCACGTAATCACAAAACTATTTGAAGATATAATATTAAGGCTATAGAAGCCTGACCAGGAGAAAGGAATCATCAGCAGCTAGAACCAAGTGGCAAATCCATACTATTTGTGGACGTCTGACAGGGGGGTACATTCTGCTCAGTCCCTTCAGGCAGTTCTGACAACAGTACCATCAACAACAGCACCTTTTCCTGCTCCGCAGGCTCCAGTCACCTCTTTCCAGAAGGCCTCTTGTTTGGCGAGGGACATGCCTCAGCTAAGGATTTCCTGCCTAGATCCACCAAGGCTGCAACTCTGGCACCACTCTGATCCCTAAGGAGGTCCCCAGCAATCTACACCAGTTCTGCAAAATACCTTGGAGGATATACTCTGATCAGGAAGTGGGCCAGGGGGAACCTGATCCCATTTTCCCAATTCCTCAAAGGGTTACAGGCCTGCCAAGCTTTCCTAGGCGTTTATCCTTCCACAGGGTCTGCCACCTGCACCAAGGGATATGTCCTTGGACATCCTGACCACCTTGCACACACTGGTGGCTGAAATCCAGCAGCATCTGCCCACTATTCCCACCCCTGTTCCGGCAAGGAACCCCCACCCAGGCCTTCTCGGGCTCAGTGGACACCACCTCATAAGGCCCCTGCTGCTAAACGGCTTTAATTTTATTACAGAGGATTCTCAGTTTGACGGGGAATATTTATGACCATGTGAATCCATGCAAGACCCCATGCAGGAGAATCAGTCATTCAGGAACCAAGCTGCTAGCACAATGAACTGCATAGCCGGCGTAGAAGCCCCCCCCCCCTTCCCCTTCCCCTCTAACGCCACCAGCAACAGTATCTGTCTTGATAGCTCCAGGTAAAGCAGGCCTCTGGGTTGCCCAATTCGCCAGATCTGAAAACCACCACAGCTTACAATGCCATCAGGAACAACCTGCACTCTGGTGACTACCAGCATTTTTTTTATCACTGTTAAGAAAGTTTTCTTTAGAAGCAACTGTCGGGAAACTGAAGTAGTGGGATCCTGCAGGAGTGAAGCTGGCCCACCTAGCCCCCTAAGCCTGCCTGCTCAACAATCCTGCTTCTTTAAAACTATTGGCCAGGCAAACCCAAGGGGAAAGGGGAAAGGGGAATGGATAAAACAACAAAAGACAAGAACTCCCACTGCAGGTACTTCAGACCGTCTTCATGGAATGCTTAGCTCAAATGGGATGATCCTAAAAGAAAATACAACTTTAAATGAATCAGTCTTATAATCACTACTGACCACTCTCTATTATATTTTCTCAAATAACTTTTACCTGTTGCCTAAGCTTGATTTGCTAATAGGCTACTTCAAAGAGATGTATGTTGACTGTAGATCTTCTAGTGATATCTCTACTATTTGTCTTTCTGCTCCCTTGCTCTTTTTAGTATCTGGTAATCCTGAATTATTAAAATATATCCAAAAAACATTGTTGTTACTATTGTCTAATTGTTGTGTGAACTAAGAATCATATATGCTAAAAGAAATATGTGTAAGGTAATAACCTTTTGTTTCTCTGAAGACTCTTTAAAAAATAATCCTGCTGTAAAAGTTATTTATGCTCCAACTCCTTTTACGAAGTACGTTAGAAAAATAAGGTTTCTTGCTAAACTTGTACTTCTCTTGAAAAAATCTCTTAATTGAACAGGAATAAACAATAGCTCGCAAACGCTGCGTTTACGGAGACCAAAACGCTGTCTTTAAATTGTCTTTCTCTTCCGTTACTGCTTCGTATCAAAAAATGAAGAAAAACAATGAAAACTCAAAATGGCTGCAACGCACGCGCGACGTCGTTAGGTCCTTTTCTCTAATCGCGCTTTCAATCCACTGAAGTACGCGACGCTAGCTCAAAAACCAAAAACGAATCAGACGTTAGTTTTATATATATATATATATATATATATATATATATATATATATATATATATAAAAAAGAATCTTGTTAAAGGTTAAAAACACGGCGAAACGAACCGCGCGCCTTATTAGTATTGATAAAATTAATATAAACAAAAAATAAATTGTTGATCTTTCTTTATATGAATATATCATCAAAGAATCCTTGACTATATCTTCTCAAAAATGATATTAAGCTCTAGTGCTAAAAACAAAATGCTTATTTAAAGTCTTTAAAATGAATAACATTTCAGAAAAATTAAAGTCTTCACTTAAGATTCAAAAGTCCACTTAGCTTATCAGAGTTCTAGGAAAAAAGACTCTTCACTGGCTCAGCAAACTGATTTACTCTGGAATTCTTCTACTGCAGGCCTCTTCTTCTGTTACTTGACTATTATACTTTTAGAACTCTCAAAGGATATTTGAACTCTTTTAAAAAAAAAAGGGTAACTTAAAGTGGAAACTAACTGGAGCTAACTAATATGTGACCTACTCGGATGCATACTTTAATGAAAGGCAGTTGAGAATTGTTATTAACATTCTAATGACATCACAATGCTGCATGCTGTGAACTGAACCAATCACTGTTGTGAAAATGTTTCACCATCTTGGCGTGGGGGCATTTCATCTTTCTAATTGAAAGTTAGTTAAGGGAAATAGAACAAACTAAAAGAAATGCTCTATTCACAAAACAGAATTTATTTAATATTTCAAACACCTTCCCTTTCTAACTTTCCAGGAATGGTATTTTACATACCCTATTCTCCTAAGAACCTTGTCAAAGTGAGGTACAAAATGTGAGAACCGGACAGCAATATTTCCTCCATATTCTATGGACCCCCTACACTTTTTTCTATTGTTTTACACACTGTCCTGACTTTTTACAGAGAAGCGAAAGCTTAATCTTCACTGCACTGGCCTTTTGCTCATATTTTATGGGGAAGCTGACTAGTCCTTCAGGCTGTCAGTACTGGGAAACTATGTTCCCCTTAGTCTTGTTACTTTGTTGCCCGTTTGGGTAACCTTTTATAATTGCACAATGCATTTTTCAATGCTGCGCAACAGGGTTTCTTTTTGTGTGACCATGGACTCCTCTCAATGGATTTTATTGGTTATCTAAGTTGTGTTAAAGGAGAAACTGGTGGCAGCAGTTACTTTTGGCACTTTTTACTGTATTGTTTGGTTAGCCTCACTGCGTTCACCAGTTAATAATAGGACACCCTTGATAAAACATAGATCTTAATTTTCTTCTTGAGCTAATAAGGAGCAGCATTACAATAGATGTTTTCCACCTAAAAGCTCACAATACGGTTAGTTTGCTTGTTCTACGGACATTTAATCTCTTCTCTCAGACACTTTTGTCTCTGGACATTTTCAGTCATAGCTAAAAGGAGGGTCAGTCTCTTTTCTGTCCACTAACCCTAGACAGGCTGCACACCACCTAAGTCTAGGGTGAGTCCATTATATAGGTCAGTTAGTATAGGTTGGAGGGTCATACAGGCTATTTGATAGTGGCTTTTTGAAAAACAAGTATTTTGGTCCTGTACTTTGTGTGTGCAAAGTAAGAAAGAAGGCCAAGCAACAATATGGCCAAAGAACAAGCAAAGGTTTTGTGGCGATATTAGGGCACTAACCAGGTTTAGTAGTCATATGCGGTAAAGACAAATATGCACACTAGAAATAACTCAAAAATGATAAAAATATAATTGCTGCCACCATGTCTTTAGGCACATAAAAACTAACCAAAAATCTCAAGTGTAAAAGGCAAGGGTGATACAAAAGTATCTTTATTGCACCACATTGTAAGTAAGATGCTGTGTGCAAAGTTAAAAAGTTACACAAAGTAAAAGATAAAAAAAAGACAGTTTACCAGTACGGATAGTCTAAAGGATTGATCAGTTTCCCCATAACAAACCAGCAAAAGGCTGGGGAAGTGAAGCTAAAGACTTTACTTCCCCTCAGAAAGGATAACAGCTTAAAAAAACAAAGCAGACATATCGGGGGCCATAGAAACTAGGGAGGCAAATTTGAAAAAATTTCCACCAAAAAACACCAAGGAGGACAGATGGACATGTCCATACATTCGAGGCACCCTATTCTTTGGGCCTAGTGCAAAGTGATCAGGATCATGGTGAACCAGTACTTCTGCAGTCTCCACAGAACCAGCAGAATGACAAAAAGTGGTGCTGACACAAGAAGTGCGAAGTTCCAATCAACAATCAATGCATTGCCTAGAGATCTCTCTCTAAGGGAGAGGTCCCTGAAGAAGAACTCACTTCATGTTGACAGTGGAGGGAAAGTGGTCTACTCTAGGGGTCCCCCAAATGGCAAAGATCTTGACCAGAACTTCCTGACAGAGCTTTCAGTCTTGGGAGGTTTAAGTCTGCAAGCTCAAGGCACCCACAAAATAAGTTATCCAAGCTGGTCAGATGGGCAGCTGACAGTGACATTATCCAAGGCCCAGAACACTAACAGCATTGACTCCATGCACATTGGCAGTGGGCGCACACCACCTTGTTAATTGAGGTAATGCATGGGGCACCATGTTTTACATCACAATCCGGAAAACATCTGCACACAGACAGAAGGAAAGTCACAAAGGCAAGCCTGATGGCCCTCAGTGATTGATGTGCTCGTGTCTCAGCAGGGACCACAGCCCGCTAATCCTCAGATCGTCCATGTGGGCACCCAAATCTTTACACACGGCATCCGTGACCACAGTCAACTGAGGCCTAGGGCGCCATAGATACTTTTCCCTCAGTATATTTTCTCATATCACCTGAATGATGTTTGCCACCCTTTCCTCATAGTGAAAACCGCCTTAACGAGTGTCCAGCATAACCTCAAAAAAACTAAGTAATTGGGATGGGGGTCACCTGAAAATTCTTGAAGTTTGGGGAGAAGCCCAAACTGTGTATTAGATGTGATACAGGTGGGGCAGTCACAAGATCTGGGTTAGAGGCTCAAATCACCCAATCATCTACATGGGAAAAGGCATGAATCTTGAACCCCCCCCCCCCAGCAACCCCATACCCCCGCAGAAAGATCCAGTTACTACAGCTAAACCATTGGTTAAGACACTCTGAGCAAACAGTCCAAAGGGCAGGATTCTGAACTGGAAATGGATTATACCAACCATGGAAATACGCATTTCCTATGCTTGGGATGAATCAGCACATTGAAATAGGCATCCTGAAATTCCATTGACAACAGTAAGTTCTCCAGATCAAAATCCTAGAGAATCTGGGGCAAGGTGATCACATTTAAGTTGTCTTTCCATAAGTACAAATTCAGGTGCAGCAAATCTATGATTCTACACAGGCCAACCTTCTCCTTTGGTAACAAAAAATAAAGGGAGTGCCAGACTATCTGCAGCAGGAATCAAGCTATGGCACTCTTCTCAAAAACATGCTTAACTTTTTCCATAGCCCTGTGATATGACCTGTATGGTCCAAGCATCGGATGTGGTGTGCTGCAACTCCCGGATGTACAGGGACAACCTCCCTCACACTAGAGTGAAATAGGTAAGGGCCAATCCAGAAGAGATTTAGACCATGTGTTGCTCAGGGAGCCACTTCAATGCCACATCTCTAGGCAACCCTACATTTATTCTGATGGGGGAACCGTTTTGGCAAGTTTGCTGGAAGGCAAAGCACAAGTTCCAAAAGTAAGAACCTTAGAGTAAACAGGTTTTTGGACAGCTTCACCCAGGGACATGGCCACCTCCATTCCATCATTGACCGAAAAGCTAAAGCTTTCTTTCTCATCAGACCAGGGGAAATTCTCCATAGCCTCAGAGATTACATTCTACAAGGTGTTGATGTACTTGGCAGGCGTGCAGGTGGCAGTCATAGTTCTTTGTTAGGCAAGATTGTATGCAGTACCCTGTGGGAGACTGCACCAGCCTTGTCCTCTTGGCAATAGTTAACCCAACCTTTGGTATAAGCATGTACTACACAAGTTGGTTGAGTGACTGAGCAGCCAGGCTTATCACAAGATGGGTCAATTTGAGCTGTACAGTCTTAACAGAGTTTCACAGTGACAAGTATTCAAATAAACACACTCAATGTTTCTTGAGTAAACAAGTATTTAATAATTTAACAGTCAGTTGAATATGCTTTCCTTAGAAGAGAGCAAATATCAAACACAAAAATATACTTCAATAAATACACACTCTCAGTTTCAATAAATCAGTAGATAACCATTTGGGATGGCCACTTCCTACACCCTGAGGTGACTTAAATAACTAGGACACTGTGGACATTGATATATCACTGGTACATTTAAAGCACGACTGAGTTTGGTGTCAAAAGGAAAAGTTGAGGGAATAAAACAATAGTTAACAAGTATTCTTAAGCAGGAAAGCACTTCTGAAACCCCCAAATCCAATGTAGATAAACCCTTTCCCAGCTACACAAGTTATAGTATGTGTTACTTTTTGGAGAGATAGTCAAAGCACAAAATCAGAGGTTAGAAGAGTCGTTTGGGGAGCCAGGACAGCCAATGTCAATTAAGCAAAAAGTCTAGGGGAGCTGGAGCACTTCTTGACGTTAAGTAAAAAGTCTTGCACAATGTTTTAGAAATCTTTGTAGAAAATGAAATCACTGTTGGGCCACAAGCTGGAAGGCTTGTGAAGGGCAAAGCTGCAAGCAAATCTGCAACAGGCAACCAAGACAAATCTCAACTGAGAGCTAGCAAGGCTACACCACAAGAGGTAAGTACCCCTTAGTTTACGGTACTTTAGGTCTGAAGACATTGGTTCCAGCTGGACTCTGTTCCAGTTGTAGTATGGCAGTTCCTGTTGTTCCAGGCCTCAATCGTGGGGACAAGAGGGACGTCTGGGGACTCCTGCACTACGAATTGAAGGTCGGCAGCAGAAATGGGCAAACCTCAGATCAGCAGCGTTTCACAGTTTCAGCTTCTCGCTAACAGCACCACCACGGTTCTCAAATACCTTGTGGGCTTTCCTCACATCTGGGATCCAGCACTCTGTTGAAGCGGCTCAGGCTCGGTCAGTCCTGCTTCATGGGAGTCCGTATCTCCGGAGCACTGCACCGAAGTGCGTGTTTGCCAGATAAGAAGGCTTTCACTGCCACCTGGGCCTACAGCTGCTGCTGTGCTTACACCGCCCATCGGAATCCATTGCCAGCAACGTGGTCAATGGCCGGGCACCGTAACTCCCATGCTTTGAAGGGGTTATTCTGAAAAGTAAAATCTCAGCTCCAGCCCCGGATTGGCTAGAGCTTTCTACTTCCGCCCACCTACATCACAGGTTGTCGGAAGCCGGCCGTGGATAAGGGCCTGTCTGTGCCTGTCCGTGGCGGGACGCTGGCCACTATCCCAAACAAGCTGACGACCTGTCATTTACCCATCTGTGAGTACTCCATTTTATATTTTCACTTCCCTCACCCGGATCCGGCTGTCCACCTGCACCTACGTGCCCCTAGCGCTCGTTTTGCACCTCCACGCTCTACTCTATCTCCCCTCAAAGAAACAGAACTCTGAGACACACACTCAGCAGCATAATCCACCTCTCATACTGCTGCACCATCACCTGGAGTCATCTGGGCTCTATCTACTAAGATGCTGCCCGTTTGACAATGCCGCTCCAACCAAAGGGGACCTTCATGCTCACTGGTACTTTAACTCGGCAATTGCTACTCTGACTTTGCTACGTGTACGCTGCCCATGGGCACCTTTTATTACTGGCACACGGCAGCCCATCATTATTTCAATTGTATAGCCCCATGCTCGCTAGTACACCACAGTAACCCCTGCACCATTTACCTAATATGCAGTCCAGTGCCTATCTGTATACTTAAGTGCCACCTGTATCATATTCATGTATGTATCCTACTGCCTACCCGACTACTGTAGTGCTTATTGCACCACATCTAGATTGCGTTGGCTGACTATTGTAGTGCCTCCTGCACCATATTCATATGTGTAGCCTACTGCCTATCTGACTACTGTAGTGCTCATCTACCCCGCACCCTATGACCTTACCTTATTGCCTTAGTACTACACCTGCATTGCACCTATTATGTTTCTCCTAGCATTGCACTGACACACTGTGCTGCCCCTAGCATTGCACTGACCTATTGTGTTGCTCCTAGCATTGCATGGTTTTACTGTACATCGCCAGGATGGAATAGTCACCAAAATGCATTTATATTGATTATCACTGTCTTGGTACTTATATTGATTTCTCTTGCCACAAGATCTCTATTTCCACTACGCTTCCTTGATTAGGGCTAATGGACCTCTAACCGGATGACCATAGAGGAGCTCAAAGGGGCTGAACCAACCCCTTCCTGAGGGACTTCTTATAAGCAAAGAGAAGGCATGGCAGTAGAATGTCCCACTTTTTTCTAAGGGGTTCCTCTAAAGAATCAATCATGCTCTTCGTAGTTCTATTAAACCTCTCCAGCAACCCATTGATTTGGGGATGGTATGCTGTTGAGAGCATGTGGGTCACTCCACAGTTTCTCCACATGCCATGCATGTAGTGGGACATAAAAATGGCCCCCTGTCTGAGATAACCTCCTTAGGAAAACCAACCATGGTAAAAAATAACAAGGCAGGCATTAGCCACTGCCTGAGCAGTAACAGTCGTCATTGGTATGGCTTCATGACGCCTGGTAGCATGGTGTACCACAACCAATACAAATCGGTTGCCTGAAGATGTGGGAGGTTCAATCTCAATCCCTACCCTCTCAAAAGGAGCTCCCACCACTTGGAGGGACACCAAGGGTGTCATTAGTCTGACAAGTGTGACAGCTTCTACAGAATGTTTCTACATCAGACCCCATCTTGGGCCAGTAGAAATACAGAGAAATCCTCTCCTTGGCCTTCTTAAAACTTAAGTGACCAGCCAGAGGAATCTCATGGGCTAACTGTAGAAACTGGGGTCTCACCACCTGAGGCACTACAAGTCTTCTGTAGTCCCCTGGGGTAGACTCAATAGGCTCACTGTAAAGGGGGCCATCCTCCCAGTACAGCCAGTGCTTCCCTGCCTCTTCCCCTTCCAGCTGGGAAGCTGCCTGTTGGCAAAGTCCTTCAAGAGTAGGACACTCTCTTTGACCTCTGCTGAAGTCTGCCCTAGAGGGACCACCTTCTGCAAGCAAAGTCTGCAGTTCACGGTGGTCTTCAGGATCCAGATCTCCAACACAGCGAAGGACTTCTTCCAGCTCTGTTTCACCAGTAGCTGATTCACCACTTTCTGGTTGATCCTCCCACTCAGCCTCAGCTGGTGGATGGGTCACAGGTGTGTGTCCTCTCGGGGATGTCCTTTGAACAGGTGTGGCAACTTTCTTCTTTCATGAGACTTTGGGTTTCCTCTTTATCTCTTTCTTTGGTTTCGAAATAGAAGGGGGTCCTTCCTGTGGACTGGGATTTATAGGTACTTCTGTAACTTCCCATTGAGAGTCATCTAAAGTTGCCTATCTGGCCAATCTAGTCTGCACCTGCTTCCGTCTACTGGGACACCTTGGGGTGCTTGATACAACTCCAAGAGTCTTAAGTTATCCCCCAACATGACTCTCCCAGGCACCTCACTTTGTACACTGACAGGTATTCTTACAGTCATATTGTTGCACTGGGTGAGAGCTGGTAGTCTAGGAATCATCTGGAGTGGGCCTCCACCAAACTTAGTGGGAGCCTTAGGTGCCTTAGCAACAGACTCTGGCTTGAAAAAGGTTTCATCCACTACTGTAATGCTGGCCTCAGTGTCTTGAATGGCAGGGGTCTCCTGTCCATTCACAAGTACACTGTCCTTGCAGTATTCTTTAGTGTTGTCTGGAATAGAGTTATACACATCTACATTCTGCTGTTCCCACAGACCCAAGGGCATTAAAGAAACACTGGCTGAGACACCAATGGGGTCTTCAGCCAATACTTTAAAGTTACAACTTGCCATATGAACTTCATACTCAGGGATGAAGGCTCAAGAGGCAGCGTGGGCCCCTGAAGGTTTGCCCTTGCATCTGGGATCCCCCTTCACATGGTCAGTTGACCCACAAACATAACATTTACCAAATGTTCTTTGGAATGGGAGCTTCTGCTGACCTTCCTCTAGTTTACCGCCAAGGGTTTCAATAGACTGACCTGGTTTCCCATGGGACTTACCCTTCTTATGTTGGTTGCCCCCTTTTGGGCGGTTGGAATTTGAATTCTCTTTTTCATCTTGCTTGTGCTGCACCCCCTAATCCTTTTAGTGAGTGGCCCAAGAAGCCTTGTGAGTGGCCCTGTTGGCAACCCACAAGTCAGCAGCCTTTGTTAACTTTTTGGGATCAATCTCTTGAGTGAGCCAAGTGCTGTCTCAGCTCAGGAGAGCAGGCATCAAAAATAGATAAAACAAATAGATTTCTCATTCCTTCAAGGGAGTTCACTAAATAACCCTTAACCCAAACATTACATTTATCAAATATTCACACATCCAGGCAACCCAAGGGGTACCATCAGTCTGTTTGAGGGTCCTAAACCTCTTTAGCACTTGGAAGGAGTTTTCCCAAATATGGCTATCAAAGCCAGCTTCACATTCTCATACTGCTGCCTTTCAAGTTAAGTTCACCCACCTCCATTACAGCATCAGTTGCAACCTGGGGGAATCTAGACAAAAGCCAGGGAATCAGCCAATTCCCTGCAAGACCCTGAATCTCATGATTGTATTGAAAGGCACCCAATCAATCCAAGATTTAAAGTTTCACATCATACATACTCACTGCTTCTTTAGGTGAGGCCCCTTGGGACTGGAAGACCTAGAGGACTCTGGGAATGAAGCATTTTCAAGAGACAATCTTTTCATATCAAGAGCATACTGCATTTCCATTTCCCAGAGCTTGATGTCCTGATGTTTGGCTTCAGTTTGAGCTTTCAACCTTTTGAATTCCAATTCGAGCCTCATTGTTTCAAGAGACACATATTCTGGACTCAGTGTTGGACCTTGTGGGGTCCCAGTGGACATGGTTTGAGGCAAAAGGGCAGGCTGTGGCAAAGAGGGGCTCCTATCCTGAGACTCTGACTCCTCTTGTACATCCTCATTATCAATTTTCACATTTCTTAAGTTAGTAGGTGTTGTAGGCCTACTACCCAAACTTTGGTGATTCAGCAACCTTGTAATCAACACATTTTTCTTTCCTTTTACAGTAAGATTCCCGACTTTACACATTTCTTTCAGTTGATCTTCTGTTAAAATAATCAGGGCTTCCTGACTGAAGTTATCCATATTTGACATGTTACAATTGCAGTTCTGGTGGAGTTTAGCCTTGTGGAGGATTAGTCGAACACAAGCAAAGCTAAATACTCAATTTAACAATAGATCCTCACCACCTGCCACCAGTGTTAGGCAAGATTGTATGTAGTAACCCTGTGGGAGACTACACTAGCCTTGCCCTCTTGGCAATAGGTGGTAGGCAAAGTTTGTATGCAGTACCATCTGGGAACACTACAAACAACTATGACTACAGGTATAGGCAACCCAACCTTTGGTATAAGCTTGTACTACACAGTTTTGGTGGTGTGTGAGCAGCCAGGCTTATCACAAGTTGGGAAATGTGAGCTGTAGTGGAGTTACACAAAGATTCACAGTTACAAGTACTCAAATAAACTCTTACACTCAAGGTTTCGTGCATAACAATTAATCATTTATTTATCAGTCAGTTATAAAGCCTTCCTCACAAGGGAGCAATAGAATAGTAACACACACATACTCTGCAATACTGTACACTCTTGAGTTTCTGAATCAGACAATAACCTTTTGGGATGGCCCACAGACAACCTAAAACCACAAGTGACTTCAGTAACAAAGGTGCTGGGGACATTAGTTATTAGAACACAAGAATGTACACATATTCATAAGCAGGGCAAATACTTTGCACTAGAAGTCTCATTCAATTCAATAGGCTAAGCCAAAGTAAATAGGCCAAAGTCTTTGTATAGGATGTAGCACTTCAGGTAAGCTAATGGAAAAGTCGTTGCACAAGTTCTTAGGAGTCTTTGAGAAAAAGAAGAACCAAATGTAGGGCCATAAGCTGTTTAGACCTCTGAGTTGCAGAAGTTACAAGCACTTACACAATAAGAGGTAAGTTCTCTTAGGCTAGTTTTACAGTACCTTAGTAAAGAAGAAAAAGATGCAGCTGAAGACTTCTGTTCCTGTGCAGCTCGGCAGATCTCACTGTTCCTGGGCCTTAGTCGTGGGGACAAGAGGGAGGACGTCGGGGGACATCTGCAAACTTTACTTTCAGTGGCTGATTCGCGTTTCAGCTTCTTGCGGTACAGCAAATAGCAATAAGCGCAGTTCCTGGCAGTCAAGTTGGACTTTCCTCACATCTGAGGTCCCACACTCGACTGAGGAGAGGGGGGGGGGGAGGCAGGCTCGGTCAGTCCTGCTTCGTGGGAGTCAAGAGGATCTTCCAAAAGCTTAAGGCCAGCTTACAAGCAACGCACACAATCTGGTGTTCCTCTCCCTGGCTCTACGGTTTCCTGCAGCAACTCGGAGGAAATTCAACCAGCTACGAGATGGGTGTCCAGGTGGCTTACTTGGGAGTTGACTGGTCCCACCAACTCAAAGGGAAAAGTCGTCCTTGCAGGGCTTGTCTGTCGATGCGAACTTGGCGATTCGGACCTGCAGCAGGGCCTCACCGGGCAAACCAGCGGTCCAGGAGTTGCAGCAGCTGTCCTCTTCAAGCTCTTCTTCGGTTCCTTCGTCCAGTGGTCGACTCTGCCTTCCAAGCCAAAAGACTCGCCTTTTATTCAGTTCTCTCCCATTCATTCCAGCCTAGCTGTCACTCACCCAGCAGGGTGACTGTCCTTGCCGGACAGCCAACCAGCCAATCACCACAGAGTGCATCTGGGTCTTCTAGGAGACTAAACACAGAGTTTCGGGCACCTCCCTCACTTCCTGCCAACCACAGACACTCTGAGCCAGAGGTGGGTTTCACTCCTGAAGCCCACCAAAGGCGAATGAACAAAGAGACCAAACCTGGTTTGGCATGCAGAGAAAAAAAACTCGAGAAGGACCTTTCCACAAAGAAATGCCAAAAGAAGACGACCAGGGACCATTTTAACAAAAGAGGCTCAGTGCCATTTTGAAAAACATGGCTCCCGCGATTTAATGTTACCGGATCTGCGAACAGATCGCGGTCGGGGTAAATTATGGTAGTTCATTACAAACCCACTGCCACCAGCCATTCTGAGAGGAAAGGGTACCAAACAAATGTTACATGAGCATTTAGACACAGGGGATACTAAGTAACCCCTCCAACACTATTGTAAGATAGGGTGTGCTGGGTCTAGCAAGTACAATGCTAAGTAGAGTCAATTTCACTCTACTGTTCCGGGAAACAGTAGTTTATCCCTGAGAAGGTGTTTAAACCTTGGGAAGTCTAAAAGACTTCCCTGTGCCACTGCACTGAAGGTGCTGTGTGACACCATTGTAAAAGATGATGCCTATGGAGTTGGTTAGACTCCATAACCAAAAAGAAACAGGTAAAATTCACACAAAAATACATGAGAGAGTGGGAAAAAAAGGTCACACTCTCTCCAGGTAAAAGTCCTCAAAATCCAGCAAAGTTGCTGGGGGTCTCTAAGGTGGAGGGAATTAGCACATTTTTGAGAATTCTCCCTAACAATAGGTAACCCAACCTTTGGTATAGGCCTGTACTACACAAGTTGTTAAGAGTGACTGAGCAGCCAGGCTTATCTCAAGAGGGGTCAATGCGAGCTGTAGGGTTGCAACAGAGTTTCACAGTGATGAGCATCCAAATAACACTTATCGTGGGGACAAGAGGGAGGACGTCGGGGGACATCTGCAAACTTTACTTTCAGTGGCTGATTCGCGTTTCAGCTTCTTGCGGTACAGCAAATGGCAATAAGCGCAGTTCCTGGCAGTCAAGTTGGACTTTCCTCACATCTGAGGTCCCACACTCGACTGAGGAGAGGGGGGGGGGCAGGCTCGGTCAGTCCTGCTTCGTGGGAGTCAAGAGGATCTTCCAAAAGCTTAAGGCCAGCTTACAAGCAACGCACACAATCTGGTGTTCCTCTCCCTGGCTCTACGGTTTCCTGCAGCAACTCGGAGGAAATTCAACCAGCTACGAGATGGGTGTCCAGGTGGCTTACTTGGGAGTTGACTGGTCCCACCAACTCAAAGGGAAAAGTCGTCCTTGCAGGGCTTGTCTGTCGATGCGAACTTGGCGATTCGGACCTGCAGCAGGGCCTCACCGGGCACACCAGCGGTCCAGGAGTTGCAGCAGCTGTCCTCTTCAAGCTCTTCTTCGGTTCCTTCGTCCAGTGGTCGACTCTGCCTTCCAAGCCAAAAGACTCGCCTTTTATTCAGTTCTCTCCCATTCATTCCAGCCTAGCTGTCACTCACCCAGCAGGGTGACTGTCCTTGCCGGACAGCCAACCAGCCAATCACCACAGAGTGCATCTGGGTCTTCTAGGAGACTAAACACAGAGTTTCGGGCACCTCCCTCACTTCCTGCCAACCACAGACACTCTGAGCCAGAGGTGGGTTTCACTCCTGAAGCCCACCAAAGGCGAATGAACAAAGAGACCAAACCTGGTTTGGCATGCAGAGAAAAAAAACTCGAGAAGGACCTTTCCACAAAGAAATGCCAAAAGAAGACGACCAGGGACCATTTTAACAAAAGAGGCTTAGTGCCATTTTGAAAAACATGGCTCCCGCGATTTAATGTTACCGGATCTGCGAACAGATCGCGGTCGGGGTAAATTATGGTAGTTCATTACAAACCCACTGCCACCAGCCATTCTGAGAGGAAAGGGTACCAAACAAATGTTACATGAGCATTTAGACACAGGGGATACTAAGTAACCCCTCCAACACTATTGTAAGATAGGGTGTGCTGGGTCTAGCAAGTACAATGCTAAGTAGAGTCAATTTCACTCTACTGTTCCGGGAAACAGTAGTTTATCCCTGAGAAGGTGTTTAAACCTTGGGAAGTCTAAAAGACTTCCCTGTGCCACTGCACTGAAGGTGCTGTGTGACACCATTGTAAAAGATGATGCCTATGGAGTTGGTTAGACTCCATAACCAAAAAGAAACAGGTAAAATTCACACAAAAATACATGAGAGAGTGGGAAAAAAAGGTCACACTCTCTCCAGGTAAAAGTCCTCAAAATCCAGCAAAGTTGCTGGGGGTCTCTAAGGTGGAGGGAATTAGCACATTTTTGAGAATTCTCCCTAACAATAGGTAACCCAACCTTTGGTATAGGCCTGTACTACACAAGTTGTTAAGAGTGACTGAGCAGCCAGGCTTATCTCAAGAGGGGTCAATGCGAGCTGTAGGGTTGCAACAGAGTTTCACAGTGATGAGCATCCAAATAACACTTATACTCAAGGGTTCTTGATTAAATAATTATTTATCAATGTAATAGTCACTTTTAAAATAAGCTTTCTTTAGAAGGAAGCAATTGGCAACAATAACAAACACTTCAAAATACACTTCTTCAGTTCAATAAAGTAAGTAGATACCCTTTTGGGATGGAACACATATATTCCTACACCCTGAGGTGACTTCAATAGTTAGGACACTGTGGACATGAATATATCACTTTTCACACTTAAATGGTAATGCTGAAGTTGTGGCAAAAAGGTAAAGGTTAAGGAAGGAAACTATGGTTAACACGTTTCTCAAACAGGTACACACTTTTGAACAGCCCAATGCAATGCGGATTAAGTCTTTCCAAGCTATACAAGTAAGGTATGTATATCTTTTGGAGGGATAGTTAAACACAAAGTCAGAGGTTAGAAGAGTCTTCAGGGAGCCAGGACAGCCAATGTCAAGTGAGCAAAGTCTAGGGGAGCTGAGGCACTTCTTGAAGGTAGGTAAAAGTATTGCACAATGTTAAAGAGAGTTTTGTTGTAAAAGAAATCACTGTTGGGCCACAAGCTGGCAGGCTTGTGAAAGGTAAGGCTGCAAGAAACTCTGCAAAGGGCATCCAATGCAAGTCTCAACTGAGAGCAAGCAAGCTACACACATCTTCCTGGAGCTCAGGTCCGGCTTAAAACAGCACACACAATTCTGGTGTTCCTGTCCCCTGGCACTCGGTTCTAGCAGCAGCAAAGGAAGTACAGCCAGAAGAGAGAGGGTTTTCAGTCGAGTTAGTCTTGGGGTCGATTGGCCCCACCAACCCAAGGGGAGAAGTTGTCCTTTCTGGGCTTCTCTAGTCGATGTCGAAATAGGAGCTTCAACACTGCAGTAGGGCTTCATCCGGCACACTAACGGTCCAGGAGGTGCAGCAAGCTTCTGTTCCAGTTTCTTTCTTCGGTTCCTTCGTCCAGTGGTTGACTCTGCCTTGCTTGCAAAAGACCTCACCTTTTATGCAAGTCGTTCCCATTCATTCGCAGCCAAGCTGTCACTCACACAGCAGGGTGGCTGACCTGCAAGGACAGCTAGCCAATCACCTTTGGGTGCATTGCTGTAACCAAGGAGACCAGGCACAGGGAGTTTCGGGCACCTCCCTCGCTTCCTGCCCTGCCAGACACGCTGGAGCCAGAGGCGGGCTTCACCAGTAAACCTGCCAAAGACAAAATGAACAAAGGGAGCAAACCTGGTTTGGCGCGCAGAGTAAATCTCAAGAAGGACCTTTCCAACAAGAAATGGTGAAAAGGGAAGACCAGGGCTATTTTGACAAAATGGGCACCCATGGGTGCTATACTGCAGCTGTCAACCCATCCTGAGGTAAAAACACACAAAAAGGAAAAAGTAAACCACTGCCACGAGCCATTAATTGTAGAAAGGGCAACATGAAAATGTTACAAAAGAAGTTAGACAAAGGCGATACTAAGTAACCCCTCCAGCACCCAATGGTAAGATAGTGTGTGCTGGGTCTACAAAGAGGAAAATGTAAGTAAAGTCAATGCCACTTTACTACTCTTGGAAACAGTAGTTATTGAAGAGAAGGTATTTAAACCTTAGCAGAAATCTAAAGGATTTCTCTGTGACACTGCACTGAGGGTGCTGTGTGTCACCATGAAAAAAGATGATGCTTATGGAGTTTGTCAGACTCCAAAACCAAAAGAGAAACAGTGTTCCAATCAAATAAAAATTAATGAGAGAGTGGAAAAAGGTCTCACTCTCTTCAGGATAAACATTGAAGGTCAAAGTCCAGCAAAAGAGCTCCGGGTCTCCATGGTAGAAGGGAATTAGCACATTTCTGAGAATTCTCTCCAACAGGGTCTTTGATTTCTCTGCAGATAGTTCTTTCCCTGGTCAGGATTCTCAGGTGAGGGAAATCAGTTCTACAGTCTTCCAAGTAGGTGATGCTAGAAACTTTAGTCTCCACTACAGTTCATACAGAAAGTTGACTCCCTCTGCTGCAAAAGGTTACTGCTTCTCTGAGGGGAAGATGAGCCCGAGGAATCTCACTCCATTCGCTCTCTGGGAGGCGCATCGGGAAGCAGAGTTGTGAGGGAAATCCATCTGTAACAAACACGACCACTCGCCTTCATCACACATGCCGTTGGCTCTTGCTACATTGCCGCAGCGGACTGTGAGCCATGTTAGGGTGATCTTTGTGAGGCTAAGCAGATGGCAGCAGATTTCAATTCGGGCTGAAATTCCAGGTTAATAGCAGATTATGGTGCTTAGTAGGTCAGTCCCATTGCTTTGGTGGAATATAGATGGCAACCTCTGCCTGAACTTCACCTAGCTGCAGATCCCAACAGGAAAGCGTACAAGAGCTCCTGTCGGGATAGGGGTTGTGGCGATTGTTAGTCAGGTGAAGAATTCAGAAATTACTGCTGGGGTGAGTGCCTCATGGGCACTCGATGGTCGATGGAAAGCAAAGGCTTAACTAGGCCTGCTTTGCTGACAGATTCCGACGATGTGGAGCAGTTCCCTGAGAGCAGGGAGAGGTGAGAAGAATTCTAGAGGCACAACATGTGCAAGCCGGCATTTGTTTTAAAGATACCAACATGCAGATGTGCAAGATGAACAAATGACTTGCCTCTCTGTAATGTTATTTATGATAGACGTTCCTCCCACGGTTTCCTCATCTTTTATACCCATCACTCTGCGCAACTGACTTTTCTGTTGACGGCGTGCTCCGCATCACCTCTGCACAATGCTTCTACGCACCCCACGATGGATAGGACATTGGGGCAAGAAAAAAATAGAGATTCTCTGTGCCCTCGGGCTTTAGTTCCACCCTTTTCCTCGGTAGTCTGACACTGAGAGACTGCAGAGCCAAGTGGGGTTGGTTGGGAGGGCGATGAGGTTTGGTGGGAGGAGGATCCCTCAGAAAGAACACTACTGAGAGGCAAGTAATTTGTCCTCCTAATGGATTCCTTCTTCCTACCGACTCATCTTTGATAGACTCCAATACCAGTAAACTGATCGGGAGGAGACCAAGGACAACACCTAGACCCGGAAACTCTGAAGGACCCCTCTACCAAAACTAGTATCCTGTTTTAACTGAGAATCCAAGTCCGCAATGCTTTGCGAACGTGTGCATGGATGCTCACGTAGCTGCCTGGCTAATGTCCAGGAAATGTCTTGGGAGAATAGTTCAGGGGCAATGTGCTCGCCTTGGAAGCAAGACGACACTGAGCACCACAGGTTTGATCCCCGGGTCCGCGCTTAGAAACCTCTGGGTATTAAGCACGTTATAAATAACCTATCATATATCTATCATGACAGGGACTCCACATGGCAGAGAAGAGTTGCGGCCAGTCTTCTGGTGGAAGGAGCCCAGAGACCTTCAGGCATATCCTTAACACCCAGATTGTAGCATTCTAGGATGCACAGAATGATCCACCTTGATAGATTTGGCCACAGGCCTGCCAGCATGGGCTCCAGCATAAGAGACATAATAGATGCTAGTTAAGAATTGGTGTAGTCACACTGTGCGAGACTACACAACACTTATCTGCTTGGTATTAGGTAACCCACCTTTCGGTATAGGCCTGTACTACACAAGAGGGGTAAATATGAGATGTAGAGCTGTACAAATGAAACCGTAAATACAAGTTGCCAAGTAACACTTACACTCAAGGTTTCAGCTATAAAAAAGTTATTTATTTAATTAACATCAATTTTTAAATAAGCCTTCTTTAAAAAGCAATTCGTTGTAACAATGCAAATATACTTTAAAATTACTTTTCAGAATCAAAACAAGTTAGTGGATAATCTTTGGATATGCTTCTTACACAATTTCTACACCCTGAGGTGACTTCAGTTACAAGGACAGTAATGGCATCTATATATCACACTAGTACATTTTACAGATTCTGAGGTTGTGGAAAGGAAAGGTTAGGGAAGGAAAAAGATTATACAGTTTCTCAGTATATGTGAGGACAAAGAAATCTTCCAATGAAATCTAGCTAAAACGTTCCCAGCAGTAACAGTATACAACAAGCTACCACCTATGAGGGACAAACAGTAGCAAAGTCAATTGACTAGAAGAGTCTTCAGGGAGCCAGGACAGCTAAAGTCATGTGGGACACAGTTTATGGATGTGACGTACCTCTTAGATCAAGGTTTTGCACAAAGTTAGAGAGTTTTAAAAAAAAAATCACTTGTAGGTTCACAAGCTGTTAAGCCTGTGAGAAGAGAGTTTGAATCAACTCGTAAAAGATAAGCCACTGTAATTCCCAACTGAGAAGAGCGTGGCTAAAGGCAATGAGGTAAGTACCGCAAGCCTAAACAGTACCTCTGTGGTCTTGCTACAGCGGTGTTCCTGAGCCTCAGTCGTGGGGAGAACAGGGAGGACGTCTGGATGGCCCCTGCGGCGGTACTTGGGAGGTCGTCAGCAGCTATGGGCTCTTTTCGGTTAAGCAGCACTTTGGGTTTCAGCGCTTAGCAAACAGCACTATTGCAGATCTTGGACACCGTTTTGACTATTGTTGCTCCCTCAGTACTGCACTCTGGTGAGGGGACTCTGGATCTGCAGGCCCTGCTCCTGGAGGGTGCTTGGATGTCTCCTGGAGCTTAAGCCGATTTGTTCTGCGGCAGACTTTGCACTCATACGGATACTCGACCCCTGGCATTGGGCTTCCAAAGCAACGGAAAGGCACAGCAAGTCGGGATGGTGGTCCAGTGAAGTTCTTCTCGGGGTTAGCTGGTCCCACTAACCCAAAGGGAGAAGTCGTTCCATCCGTAGCCTCTCTGTCAAGGTGAAAAGGAGTTTCAGCACAGCATCAGGGATTCACCAGGCAATACAAAAGTCCACGAGGTTGCAGCAAGTTTTGTTCACGGTTTCTTCGTCGGGTGTTTCTCCCAGTGTTTGACTCTGCCTGTAGTCCCAAAACCCTCTCCTTTTAAGCAGGTTTGTCCCATTCATGCACAGCCTAGGCTGTCAATCACACAGCAGGGTGGCCAACCCAACCAATCAGAACTAGTTGCATTCAGGCATTCCTAGAGACTAAGGACAGCAGTGTTTCGGGTCCCTCCCTCACATCCTGTCCTTCCAGACACACAGGAGCCAGGTGTGGGTTTCAGGGCTGAAGCCTTCCAAAGGCAAGACAAAGGGCTAAAATCTGTTTCAACGCACAGAGTAAAACCAAGAAAGACCTCACAAGCAGAAAATGGCGAAAAAAGAAGACGGGGCTATTTTGACAAAATTCAGCCTGCGGTAGAAAGGCACAATGGTATGAAAAATTAAACCACTGCCACCAGCCATTAAAAGTAGTGAGGGTAACAAACATTTTACATGAACATGTAGGACAACGGGCTGCTAACTAACCCCCCAGCACCTCACATAAGATGGGCTGTGCTGGATCTACAAAGAGAAAAGGTAAGTAAAGTCAATTTCATTTACTATTCTTGGGAACTGTACTTCACACAAGAAAAGGTATGATAAATCTAAAAGGATTTACCTGCGACACTGCACTGGAGGTGCTGTGTGTCACCATACAAAAAGCAGATGCCTATGGAGTTTGTCAGACTCCAAAAACAGTGAAAATCACAAAAATTCAGATAAGGTAAAAACACATGAGTGAGAAAAAGTGCTCATTTGCTCCAGTGTTAAATTAAAAAAGTCCTAAATCCAGCAAAAGAGCTGGGGGGTCTCTAAGGATGAAGGGAATTAGCTCAGAAGAACAAGTTACTTACCAACTGTAACGTTCTTTCGATTGGATGTTCCACCCGCATATTCCTCATCTTATGATAATCGTATCCCAGCTTCAGCTGCTTTGGAAACATTTTTCACCAGAGGGCAATGTGTTCAAGACCGCAGAGTCGAAGTCCCTCGAGGGCCGCCGTCGGGTGTCGACGTCATCCGCTGTATAAATGGCCCGAGCAGCGCCCGTTACCTCAGTTCTGTTTTTACAATGTTCATGGTCGCATCAGTTGATCAGGCTTTAAGTCTTCAGGCTCTTAAGGAAGTCCGTGTGCAAATGGCGTAAACTGTACAGTGCGGTTGGGTGGGAGGGTCGATGAGGAATACATGGGAGGAACATCCAATCGAAAGAACGTTACAGTAGGTAACTAACTTGTTCTTCGAATGGATTGTGTCCTCCCACGCATTCCTCATCTTATGATAGACTCCCATAGCAGTGGTCATTTTGGAGGTGGGAGTTCTAGGAATTTTAATTATGGACTGAATGAAGGACTGCTTTTGCAAATAGTCCTCCTTGGTATGAAGTAGATTCCAAGCAGTAATGTTTTACAAAGGTGTGCATTGACGACCAGGTGGCCGGACCACAAATATCCTGCACCGGGACACCCCTGTGAAGGGCCATGGAAGTTGCCATGCCTCCGGCTGAATGAGCCCTTAATCCATCTGGAGGCTCTTACCCAGCTAGTTTATAGCATTCAGAGATTGCTAGAATGGTCCATCTGGATAGAGTTTGTCAATTTGTGCCCAGTATATCCAACGAATAGTTGGTCACGTTGTCGGAGATTTGCCAATCTGGAAATATAGAAACTGAGAGCCTTTTGTGGGTCCCGTCTATGTAATCTTTCCTCTTCCTTACTAGCCTGAGGTGGAGGATAAAAGGAAGGGAAGACAATCTTTTATGACAGATGAAAATCAGACACTAATTTAGGCAAGAATGATGGCTTGACTTTTAAAATAACCTTGTCCCTATGGAAAATAGTGTGAGGAGGCTTACAAGACAGTGCCTGCAACTCACTCACTCTGCGGGCTGATGTTATGGCCACTAAAAGAATTGTTTTAAGAGTAAGCAGTCTTGATGCACAATAATGTAAAGGCTCGAAAGGAGCACACATGAGAAATTTTAAGACTAGATTTAAATCCCAGATGTGCACCTGAAAAGGTGTCGGAGGGTATACATTTGTCAACCCTTTCAAGAATTGAATGACTAAAAGCATTTTAAAATAGGACACCTCTTCCGAGGAGCGCTTAAAGATAGATAGCGCTGCCAAGTAACCTTTTATCGTTCCAACTTGGAGCCCCAAATTGGCTAAGTGTAAGAGAAAATAAAGTACTGTTGGAGTATTACAAAGAAATGGATCCACATTCTTATCCCTGCACCAGTTACTGAACTTGTTCCAACGACACTGATACAGGGATTTTGTTGCTGGCCTTCTGGCCGAAAGCAAAATCTCCATTATGTCACCCTGGAGGTGCCAATCCTTATAGCCTTTCAGAAACCATGCGTGAAGGCTGAGTGTCTTGACCTCCTGATGGAGAACCCGACCTGCATCTTGCCAGAGACGATCCTCACTTTGTGAAAGATCTATTGGAGGGCAGATTGACATGTCTAGAAAGTCCGGGTACCACGTCCTCCTGGCCCAATCCGGGACGATTAGAATCATGGTTTTCCTGAACTTTCTCAACCTCCTGATTACATGAGGAATCACGGGGACTGGAGGAAACGCGCAAAAGAGTGGAAATATCCAGTCCACTACGAATGCGTCCCCTAGAGCTCCTCTTGGGGGAAATTCCCTTGAGCAATACAGTCCGCACTTCCGCTTGGCCCCGGTCGCGAGCAGATCTACTTGAGGGGTTCCCCAAAGGGCGAAGAGCTCTTGAAGGACTTCCTGAGCTAGCTCTAATTCGTGGGATACTGTGCTCTGCCTGCTCAGAGCGTCTGCCGCCGTGTTTAGCTCTCCGGCGAGGTAAACTGCCGATAGAGAGATTCCTTCTTGTATTGCCCAGAACCAGAGCTGCATTGCCTCTCTGCACAGTGGAAGTGATCCCATGCCTCCTCTTTTGTTGAGGTACCAAAAGGTTGATGTGTAGTTTGGAATCCGATGGAGACCAACGACCGCTGATTGTCAAGATCGTTGGTGTGGGCTCCCCACCCCATGAGTGAGGCGTCCGTCACTACCGTTATCTCTGGCCATGGTGGCCAAAAAGGTTCCCCTTGAGGATATTCTCCTTGCAAGCCCGCCATAGAAGATCTTGAGCCACTTTGGTCGGGACTTGTAGAAGGTCCGACATCGCCCCTGAAAACTGGGACCATTGAGTCCTAAGGGCCCACTGAAGAGATCTCATCCTAAGTCTGGCCTCTGGCACCAGAAAAATGCAGGATGCCATGAGGCCTAGCAACCTTAGAAAGTCTAATGCCGGTATATGTTGGGCATTTTGAACTTTCATTACCATCTGCAGAATGTGGTGAGCGCTCTCCTCGGGAGGCGAGCCTTTCCCTGAGGAAGTGTCCAGGATCGCTCCGATGAATTGGAGTTTTTGGCTTGCAATCATTTGTGACTTCTTGTAATTGAGGGAGAAGCCCAGACTGTGTAAGAAGTGGCAGGTCAAGGCCAAATGTTCGGATGAACTCGCCCTGATTAGCCAATCGTCCAGATAAGGGTAGAGAATCCCCCTTCTTCTGATACCCGTTGCCACCACCGCCATCAGTTTGGTGAAAACCCTCAGGGCGGAGGTTAGCCCAAATGGTAGAACCCGAAACTGATCATGAGAACCACCAATTGCGAACCTCAGGTACTTTCTGCGTTTGAGATGGATTGGCACATGAAAGTAAGCATCCTGAAGGTCCAATGAAACCAGCCAGTCCTGACGTTGAAGAGCCTGAAGGATCTGAGAAAGGGTCACCATCTTGAACTTCTCCGTCCTGAGGAACTTGTTCAAGCTTCTTAAGTCCAAGATGGGTCTCAATCCTCCGTCCTTTTTGGGGATGAGAAAATAGGGGGAATACCAGCCCTGTTCCTCTGCGCTACAGGTACTTGTTCTATTGCACCTTTCTCTAGCAGGGTTAAAATCGCCTGCACAAGGAGCGGGTCTGGAGTCTTTACAGAGTTGGCTCCCGGTGGATGATTTTGAGGTCTTTGAAGAAAAGGAAGACAGTAACTGTGGGTCACTATCTCTAGTGCCCAGGTATCTGACGTAATGCCCCGCCATTCGTCCAGATACAGAGTGATTCTGCCTCCCACAGGAGGTAATTGCCGCTGCTGTGGCTGATTTAGCACCTCTCCCTTTTCCACCACGAAAATGTTTTCTCTGTTGCCCTCTGACTGGCCTGCCCTCTCCCTTTTCCAAAAGAGGAACAGAAGCGAAAAGGGCGACTCTTTCAGGAAGATGAGCTTGCGTAAAAGTGTTGCTGAGGTTGTCTTATAGTGACGCAGAGTGATTTTGCTGCCACTTTCGAGGTCTGCAGCTTCTCTAAGATCTCGTCCGCCTTGCTGCCAAACAACCTTAAGCCGTCAAAAGGCATATTAAGCAATCTAGACTGCACATCAGGTGAAAAGCCAGATTTCCTTAGCCATGCGAATCTGCACAAGACTGTGCTAGATGCTATGGACCTGCTTATACTATCCACAGTGTCCAATCCTGATTGAAGGCATTCCTCCATAGCCTCTTTACCATCATTCACTATAGCCAGGAAACCATCCCGTTCTTCACCTTCCGGGATGCGTTCAGCCGCTGATGACATGCAGTCCCACAGGGTATAGGTAAATCTTGCTAATGTGCAAGTGACAGTCAATTTTAGGGCCATGCTGCCCGAAGTAAAAGCTTTCCAGGCCCAAGCATCAACTTTTTTTTTATCGTCCATGTCTGGTGGTATTGATGGGTAAGCTGATTGCCTAGTGGAGGTTGCAGCTTGCACAACTAGACTTTCAGGAGATGGATGTTTGGATAAATATTCTGGATCTGACAAGGCTGGTCTATATTTTGGTACCAGTTTCTTATTTGCTGCTGCAATCGAATCTGGAGTATTCCAATTTGCCATTACTCCTTTTTTGTAGTGCCTTGTGGAATGGGAGAACAGGATCTTTTAAAGGACCCTCACTAAGGATGTCAGTCATGTCATCCTGGTCAAAATCCGGGGAAGCTGCTTTTCAAACCATAACATCAATGACCCTTCCCATAAGATTTCTATAACTGGGATCAGCATGATCTGTAGGATCTGGCCTTTCAAAATCCACTTCAGGGGAAGTATCTAAGGCACTTGCATTTTGGAAACAGTCAGAGGTCTGTTATTTTACACTGTGGGTCCAGTAGTTTTCAGGAAATTCCCTAGCTCCAAATCTAACTCCAGCTGGAGTGACATCCTCTTCAGAGGAATGTTCTTCATATAGAGAAGACATGGATCAAAAAAATTCCTGTCTTGGTTGTGGGTGGAAAGTTTTTTCAGGCAAAGAATGTGGAATTTACCTAGGTATGGATAATGGCGTCGACTTGGATCTTGGTATCAAAGAAGGCCTCGATAAAGGCGTTGATAGGGTAGACGCTGGCTTCGACGGTGTCGAAGGAGGCTTCGATGCTGTTGAAGGAGGCTTCGATACAGCTAATGGTGTCGACGTCATTTTTGTCATCGGTCTCAATGCTATGGTCGTCGATGGTGTTGAGTTTTGGTTTCAACGTCGATGCCGATTCCGTTAGCCCCGATTTATGCACCGGAGGCTTAGACTTTGTGCGAGGCGTCGGGGAACTTTCCCGCGAAGACACTCGACTCTTTTTCAACCCTTGTGTGTTTGGAACTTGATTTTCCTCTGTCACTTTTGGAGTGAGTAGAGGCATGATCACCACTCGGCAACTTCGAGGGGGTCTGGGCCGCTTTCTCGAATATTTTCAGCATCGAAGCCCTGAAGGCCTCCCATTTTTCTAAGGAATCGTGCTTTGAAGGGTAAGTAACTCTCCTCTCAGAAGAGGACGAGGAGGAAGAAGACCTATGACGTCGCTTGTGTGACACTTTCGTCGAAGACGAGGAAGACTTCCTCGAGCGACTTTCCGATCTTCACCTCCTCGACTCGTGACAAGATTTTCTACCGGATTCATCCGAATCCTCTTGTCTTTACGAAGACTTACATTTCTTCACCCCCGCCAGCTTACTGTTACGCTCACCTGGCTCCCACAGAGGCGTCGATCTGAACTGGACAGCTGCGGTCTCCACCAATGTGACGTGTAGGGCCGAGATGACGGACTGGACTGGCCCACGCAGCTTCGTTTGCTTGGCCCATAGGAATATTCTTCTGCAAATGGAGAAAGGGAATTAACCACCCGTGGAGTTGAGTGTAAATCCCCTCACCCCTCACTGTTGTCCCCACGGATCACCTTTGATGTCCCCTCTTATAGTCTCACCTGATGGTTTGAAAAGATGAGCTTTCCATCCTGCATGAAGCGCAGGGGTGCGTTGATAACCAGTTGCTTCACTGGCTCGAAGGAATTGGTGAGTTCCAGAACAATATTGACTCCGAAAAGTATGTAGTTCTTAAGAGTTCAAATGCCTGACTTTCACTCTTGTCCGATTCCTTGCAGATTGCAGCTTGACCCTAGTGAAGAGTTCCTCTTGGCAACCGGTAATATTCTGGTAAGGACTTGTATTTCCAACACAGTTCGATAAATAATGTCACTATGTAACCTGTTGCTTTCTCCCTTATTCAGGCGCTGAGAGAAAGTATGAAGCCTCGAGAATAATACCTCCGGCGGTAAAATCAGGTAAGTCTATTGTGGTGAGGAGGGTTCCCCTTGATAGTCCCTTTGTTTCACCTTGCTGTCCTTTTGTTTCCCCTTAGGGGCCGGGGTTCGGCGAAGATGCAGTGGAAGCTGCGCCGACCCGTGAAGAGGCATAGCACCCCCGGTGGTAAAATCAGGTAAGTCTATGGGGGGGTAACTAATATTCCTCTGTGTATTCCCTTGACTCACCTTGCTGTTCTTGTCTACTCCTTAGGTGCCGGAATGCGGCGGGAACATGCAGGAGGATGCGGTGGAAGGAACAAGTTACTTACCTGTAACTGTTGTTCTCCAGCATGGGTCTGGCATGGATTCACATGCTCATGAATATTCCCCGTCGTCAGGCTGGGAATCCTCGGTAAAGAAAAATCAGTATCAGTTTCGTTTCTGATCTGTCTTTCGTAGTAGTAATCAATCACTGATTTCTGTGTCATACTGACCACAGCCAATGACTGCCATCTCCCTAAGCCCCGCCTCTGGCAGCCATCTTCAGATTTGGTAGCACGAGAAGTGGTAGTATGACCAAGTGAAGAGTCGCAGAGGGATAGGCGGGAGGGTTCGCATGTGAATCCATGCCAGACCCATGCTGGAGAACAACAGTTACAGGTAAGTAACTTGTTCCTTCTCCAGCATGTGGTCTGGCATGGATTCACATGCTCATGAATAAAAGAATACATAGCAGTGCACACATGCACAACCACGGGAGGTGGCAAAGGCTCAACATTAAGCATTACATCCAAAACTCAACATTAAGCAATTCTTACCTCCTCACCAGGCTCACCTTAGGTGAACAGATTGCGCAGCACTGCTTGGCCGACCCTGGACTCCTCCCTGGAATCCCGATCGACGCAGTAGATTTTCGTGAAGGTGTGCGTCGACCTCCACGTAGCAGCCCTGCAGATGTCAAGCAAGGGCACACCAGATAGGAACGCCGTGGTAGCTGCGATCGCTCTGGTGGAATGGGCTCTCGGACGGCCAGGCAGCGGTCGGTTTGCCAACCGATGACAGTACTTGATACAGCAGGAGAGTCATCTGGAAATGGAAGCCTTCGAAAGAGCCTTCCCCTTATTGACAGGTCCAAAGTTCACAAAAAGTTGTGACGTCTTCTGAAAACTCTTCGTGCGGTCCACGTAGAACTTCAGCGCTCTAGCCACATCCAGCGAGTGCAAAGTCCTTTCAGCCGGCGACGAAGGCGACGGGAAGAAAACAGGCAATACCAAGGGCTCGTTGAGGTGGAAGTCCAACGGCACCTTGGGCATGAAGGAGGGGTGCGTCCTGAGCACTACCCTCGTGTCATGAAAAGTCAAGTACGGGGGGCTTGCAGGAAAGGACCTGGATCTCACCCACCCGTCGTGCGGAGGTGATGGCCACAAGAAACGCTGTTTTCCACGACAAGAACTTCAACGGAGCCGAGTGCAGAGGATCGAACGGAGGTCCCATGAGCTTGGTCAGCACCACGTTGAGCTCCCACGCCGGGGCCTTCACCGGCGGGAACGATCTGAACAGTCCCTTCATGAATTCTTTCACCAGACAATGAGACCACAAAGACGTCCGTTCCGTGGTTCTGGTGTATCGGGAGATCGCAGCAAGATGAATCTTGATGGAAGCGTGCGCCAGTCCAGCCTTGACCAGCGTCAGCAGGTACGGCAGTACTTGAGGAGCCGTAATCCGTAGAGGGTTAATCTTCTGTGCGTGGCACCAGACAGAGAACCTCTTCCATTTGTGTCCGTAGCATTTAAGAGTTGAGGACGCCCTGGCCTTTGCAAGAACCTCTCTGCAGTCGGCCGGTATGTCGTAACCTCCAAACTCTAACGCTGCAGGAGCCAGGCCTGCAAGTTCAGCGACTTCGAATCGTGATGGAGGATGGCACCTCCTTCCCTGGAGAGAAGATCCGCGTCCACTGGCAGCTTGATTGACGGGGACGCTGACAAGTCCAGAAGGTCCGGGAACCATATCTGCCTCGGCCACGCAGGTGCGACGAGGATCATCCTGCACCGTGACCTCTTGAGCTGGTTGATGAGCCGGATCAGCAGCGGCAATGGAGGGAATGCATATAGGAACAGGCCCTCCCAGGGGAACGAGAAAGTATCGCCCATGCTCCTCGGCTGGGGAAACCTGCTGGCGAACCTCTGGCACCTGGAGTTTGTCGCCGTCGCGAACAGATCGATCTGGGGTGGCCCCACCGTTGCAAGAGGCGGTCCACTAGATCCTGTCGTAGTTCCCACTCGTGGCACGAGCGCAGCTCTCTGCTGAGCGAGGCGGCGATGGTATTTTTTATCCCTGCCAGATGAAACTGCACCAGAAACATCCCTTGGGCGACGGCCCAATGCCACAGATCCTGAGCCTCCTTGGACAGGGCTGGGGATCTGGTACCGCCCTGCTTCCTGATGTAGAACATGGTGGTGGTGTCGGTGAAGATCCTCACCACCTTGCCCTTGAGGGACGGAAGAAAGGACCCGAGGGCCCAAAACACTGCACAGAGTTCCAGGACATTGATATGGAGGGACTTCTCCGTCGGCAGCCAAAGGCCCCTTGCGTGCAGATTTTCGGTGTGCGCTCCCCACCCTTCCAGGGAGGCATCCGTGGTCACTGTCTTCTGGTGGCCCGGGGTCTGGAAGTCCATGCCCGCCGTCAGATGCGTGCGGGTGCCCCACCACCGGATCGCTCGTCGGAATCTCTCGTCGAGTGTGATCCTGTCCTCGAAGCTGCCTGTCGTCTGGATCCAGCGAGCATCCAGGAACTCCTGTAACGGGCGCATCCGAAGCCTGCACAGGCGGATGAGATAAATGCAACAAGACATCATTCCGAGGAGGGACTTGATGGACCTCACCCTGGCCGCATCCAGCATTCGCTGCACCTTGCCCAAGATGGCCCTCGTCCTTTCCTCCGACGGAGAGGCCAGAAAGCTCCTAGAAACAGCGCATCTTGAGCGGGCACCAGGTGGGACTTGGCGTAGTTTATGGAGAATCCCAGGTCCGTGAGTAGTTGGACGGTCCTCGCCGTGTGTTCCGCGGCGAGCTCCTTTGTCTTTGCTCGGATGAGCCAGTCGTCCAGGTAGGGGTAGACGTGGATCCCCTCCAGGTGCAGCCGCGCCACCACCGATGCGAGGCACTTGGTGAACACCCTGGGTGCCGTCCTCAATCCGAAGGGAAGGGCTCTGAACTGGTAGTGACGCCCTTGGACCACGAATCTGAGAAACTTTCGGTGTCCCTTTAGGATGGGGATATGGAAGTAGGCATCCTCCAAATCCGACGACAGGAAATCTCCCTCCTCCAGTTGACCCATGACGTGCTGGAGGGTGACCATCCGGAACTTCTGTGCCTTGATGAATTTGTTCAGTCGTCGTAGGTCCAGGATGGGACGCCATCCTCCCGTCTTCTTCTTCACGAGGAAGTATCTTGAGTAAACTCCGGAGACCCGAAGCCTCTTTGGGACGAGCTCGATGGAGCCTTTCTTGAGCATCGCCTTTACCTCCAAGAGAAGTTGAGGGACGTGATGTTCCTTCCTGGCCACGGGGGGGACACGCGGGCACTTCTTTAGAAACTCGAGCGTGTGGCCCTGGGCCAGGGCGTCCAGCACCCAACGGTCGGTGGAGATGGACTCCCACACGCTGACGAAGTTCGCCAGCCGGCCTCCCACCGGGGTACTTCGGTGGGGGCCCGACCCCACGGCCCTTTGCCGCCTTGTCCTCCTTGGTGACGACGGCGGGGTCCGCCCGACTTGCCTCGGCCCCTGTAGGCTTCCTGTGACGACGAACGGGACGCTTGACGATAGGTGGAAAATCCGCCGCCGGAACCTTTGGAGGCACCCTGCTTGCCTCCGCCGCTCCAAAAGGGCGGCCGTCGTTGCTGGAGAACACCAAGAGCCCGGGCCGTCTCCGTCTTGATGGCTTGTAGGGAATCATCCACTGTTTTCCCAAACAGGTTGTTCCTGTCGAACGGCATGTCCAAGACTCTGGTCTGCACGTCCTGACGGAAGTCAGTTGCCTTGAGCCATCCACGCCGTCTAAGGCACACGCCGTTGCCCAACTGGCGAAATCCAGTGTCAGCGATGTCCGTCGCTATCGTAATGGCGTGGTCCGACGCCACTTCTCCTTCCTGCAAGATCTCTAGGGCCTCCGCCCTCTTGTCGTCTGGTAAGAAGTCCAGCAGGGGGGCGATTTTGTACCACAACTCCCTGTCGTAGTGGGCTACGATAGCCAAGGCGTTGGCAGCCTTAATCTTCGTCGCTGCCGATGAGATGACTCTGCGTCCCATCGTGTCCAATTTCTTTCCCTCGTCGTCCGGCGGGGAGGTTGACGTAGAGGCCGAGGCCCCCCCGCTTTCTTCCTGGCCGCCGCGGAGACGACCGAGTCCGGGGTCGGCTATGCCCGAAGGCACAAGGGGGCCGCGTCCGGGACCCGGTACTTCTTCTCGTACCGATCCCTTCTCGCAGGCGTTGTGGATGGGTTCTTGAGGAGGGCGAGACCCTCATCCCAGATATCGTCCAGTAGAGGTACAGCGAGGACCGTCTTCCTCTTGGTCTCGCGCCGTTGATAAAGGAAACCTTCCTTCTCTTCCGGGCAGAGCTGGAAAAGCTCGGATGCCCTGGCGATCATGGCATGAAACGATCCAATCTCGTCGGGCGGGGAAGCCCTGGGAGGAGGCGACGACGGGAGATCCTCGTCGTAAACCTCGTCGTCTGTCCCCGCCGCGGCCGTGTCAGTCCCTGTATCATCCCCACGGGTCGTGGACGGGGAGGAGGGCTGAGCAGGGCGCGATGGTTGAAAAGGAGGTGGAGGATGAATCCTTCTTCTCTTAGGAGGAGGGCTTCCAGAAGGGCCTGGCTCCGGGTCCCCCGTCGGGAGAGGTTCCTCCGTTGGTGGCAACGGCAATCTCGTCCTTATCTCCGAGCATAAGGACTGTATAGCCAACAAAATGGCCGCCGAGTTGTCTTGCGGCACTGGTTGAGGGGAGTCCGACGGGCGGTCAGGAGCCCCGTCGGCACCCTCGACGTTCTCGTCGTCTCCTACGTCGGGTCCCTCGTGACGGGCTGGTCTTCTTCCACGCCAACGTCGTGGCTTAAGACTTCGATTAGCTCCTCCTCAGAGGTTGAGGCCGAATCCACGACGACCTCCTGCCCCCCCTTTTTCTTCTCCGTTGGAGGTTTCACGGGGGTCCTGTCGATGGGCATGAAAGAGGACTCCCTCCGCGGTGGCAGGGAGACTCTGGGCCCCCGAGGTCGCCACCACTGGTGTAGCCTCCACAGGCTGAGCCAGGGCCGCCGCGACTGTCTCAATAGAGGCCTTGGCCGGGTGGATTAAGGCTTTCACCACCTTAGGTGCGCTCACCGCCTTCTCCTTGGGTGGAGGGTCACCGCCTCGCTCCCCCCTCCGATGGGGCCTTCGAGCTCGACCGGGGTCTTTCCAGGAGCTTCGCCGGGTGCTCGACCTTCCTCTTACCCGAGCCAGAGCGTTGGCTCGTGGTTGATGGCGCCGGGGAGGATGCGCCCTGCATGGCGCCCGTAGAGCCAGACCGTTCGGCGCTCCCGGTGCCAGCGGACTCGCGGTGCTTGGCCTTCTGTTGGACCCCCCGTCGCCGGGCGCCCTCAAAGGTCTTAGAAGACCGCTCGGACTTCTTCTTCTCGCCTGACGGGCTCTTCCCTTCCAGTTAGTTGGCGAGACGCAGATGGTGGTCCTTCATGGTCCGTTCCGACATATTGCCGCAAAACGCACAGTCCTTCTCCACGTGCGTCTTGTCCTCATGCAGGCAGTAGAGGCAAAGGGTGTGTTCGTCCTCCTTAAAGACATTCTGAAGCTGAAATCCAGGGCAGACCCTGAACAGCTTTCCAGGCGTCGAGCTTCCCTTCTCCTGGGCCATGATCGAGATGGGCCTGAGAAACTTCTGGAGTCCTCCAAAAGCGTGGCTCGACGAAATCTTCACCCTTGAGGGGCGTAGAAGAATCCGACACGGGTCCCCGTTGATCGGATAAAGAAACGGTGGAGCTTGAGGCTCTTTTGACCGAAAAAGAGAAAATTTTCCTAAGAAAAAGCGAGAAAAAAGCACTAAAGCTCGAGATCAATAGCACGAGGATCCCAACACTTGAACATGCGGTAAAAATCTGAAGATGGCTGCCAGAGGCGGGGCTTAGGGAGATGGCAGTGATTGGCTGTGGTCAGTATGACACAGAAATCAGTGATTGGTTACTACTACGAAAGACAGATCAGAAACGAAACTGATACTGATTTGTCTTTACCGAGGATTCCCAGCCTGACAACGGGGAATATTCCTGAGCATGTGAATCCATGCCAGGATCAAAGGTATTGCTCTTGTTCTAACCTTTTCTCCTTCTTTCTCCCTTTTTCTAGGAGCTCCAAACTTGAGGCGGGCGTGGAAGAAGACTGGATGCAGACTTGCAGGCACGGTGAGCGTTACGCTGCTGGATGCAGAATAACGCAAAGCGTGTGCTGCTCTTTGGGCGTGGTTTAAATAGCCTCCAAAGTAGTCCCAGGTAAGTATTCCTCCCCAGCCCCGCCAGACTAAAAAATAGTCGCTAGGTAAAATAGACCCTTCCAAGCCTCATTTGGCTTGGAGCTCTTGCAGCATGGTCTGCATCAGGTAAGCTTGTAGCATGGTCTGCATCAGGTAAGCTTGCAACATGGTCTGCATCAGGTAAGTTCTAACCTATGAGCCTGGCGCCTATTGCGCCAGGACTGACTCTCCATATGAGCCTGGCGCCATAGGCACCAGGACTGCACCCAAACAGCCCCTAGCAGTGGTTTTTGGGCTTTCTCAAAATAACTTGATGCCTGCTTCTGGGGTTGCTGGACCTGGTCTGGGTCCCCGGGGGTAGGCATCATGACACTTACCTTTGCATTCCCTAAGAGCCTTATTTGACATGGCCTGACAGGACCCGCACTCATCAACCCGATGGTCTGGGCTGAGGCACCAGAGGCAATTCCAATGGGGGTCGGTTATAGACATCTTCCGGCCACACTTCAGACATTTTTTGAATCCTGTCTTGGGTGTGGATGGAGTTGAAGACAAAGACATCGAAGAAATTATTGATGCGCCGTTTGTAACACGAAGCAGTTGCATCAGAAAAACGGAACTGAGGTAACGGGTGCTGCTCGAGCCATTTATACAGGGGATGACGTCGACGCCCGACGGCGACCCTCGAGGGACTTCAACTCCACGGTCTCAAACACAGCGCTCTCTGGTGAAAAAATATTCTGAAGCAGCTGAAGCTGGGATACAATTATCATAAGATGAGGAATACTTGGGAGGACACATCCATTGAAATTAATATTCTCCCTAACAGTAGCCGAGTACCCACATTGGGTCCAGTCGATAGAATCGCTCTCTGCCTTGGAAGGATGAGGCAGAGGAAAAAGATAGGAGGATGGATAAGCGCAAATAGGGAGGATAAGCCTCCTTGTGGGATCTCAACCTCTTCTGTGGGCTTACTTTTGCGCAGGGTGGCAAGGATTCTCACTGAAGCCGCAACAGAGGCCAAAGTCCCCTCATCCAGATAGGCCACCCTTCTCTTGTGTATGTCTTTCAAGGTTTTATTTGAAAAAGAATAGCATATAGAGCAGGAGGTAGGGTCATGGTCCGGATACAGGCAATAGAGACACTCCTAGTGTTGATGATCTCTAATGTAGATTTTCTTGAGGTGGCAAGCAGAAAAAGACTTGAAGACTCTTTCTTGGATTCAGTCATGTTAAGGGAAAGGACCGACACTCCACAGAGCTCTATCCTGGGGACACAGAGGTACGTGTCCAGTAATGGAACACCAGATGGGTATACACCCCACAAAAGAAAGTACTTATCTGTGGCTTTCCAAAGTTGTGAAAAGTAAGGTTGTAGGATCTAAATTCTTCTCAAAATCATTGAATAATGTTAGAGAACTTGGAGAGGAGTCCCAAAACATGGAATGTGCAGTAGGAATCTGAATATGGCCTCCACGGGTGGCAACTGGCTAAAGGGTAAATGTCCCAAACCAACACTAAGAACATGGAAGTGACTGCTGTTTCTTTCATTTTCTAAATGAAACTGCTTTAATATTACCAAATATTGCAAGCCTAATGACTGGGAATATTGCAAAAAGCATGTAAATCTATGAAAGATGCAATGCTGAAGAAAATGGCACATCTGGAGCCACACAAAACAAAACAGCTTAACTCGTGGTGGGAGGGTAATAACAGCATTTCACAGAGGTTTAAGGTGTGTATCAGCTTTTAAGAGTTGCATGTTAATAAAAGGGCGTTTCATTGATTTTTCTTTATTACCATTGGATTTTGTACAAAGAGGTTACTTCACAGGACACAGTCGCAGCTTGGTGGCACACTTTTCTCCATTAAGCAACCCCTTTCCTTGCACTCCTCAACACTCCTCAACAGCACTGTGCAGATCCCCCCCCCCCACACCTCTCTCGAACAATTTGTACCTTTTACATTGTTTCCTATCATGCACACTTTCAGTCTGGGTGGTCTCTACTCTCACAGATCTTTGCTTGTCCCAGGGATCATGCTCAGCTTGTATTACTTTTGAAGTAACCCATCAGTTCGTCCTCTCCCTTTTCTTGTTCCATGTGCACCCTTAAGAGTCTCTGGTTGTGGTCCTTGCTTTCCCTTAAAAGCATGGCTCTGTACACTTTCCTTACATCTGCTTTTCTCTGCCAGATCTAGATGTCCCTTTAAAAGCTTAAGGCAAGGTAGGTATTCCCCACATTGAGTTGTATAAATTATACCAACCTGTAATAGTCTTCCTGACTGGGTAGGTGACCCCCATGCATCTGGTGGTGTCCGTGCAACCACTGCTGTTCCATGGCTAGCCTCTGTAGCTCTGCAGACTGAGCATGCATTGCCTGCAGTTGGTGTGCTGCAGACATGGGGGGTGGGAGTCCACCTTGTAGGTCTCTGGGATATGGAGTACCTAAGGACACAAAAGAAAGGAAGGTAATTCACTTATGTTCAAGAAATAAAAGGCTCCGTTAACAATTATGAATCATAGTAATGCCCAACCTTACTTGGCTTTAACAGAAGGAACAAGTTACTTACCTGTAACTGTTGTTCTCCAGCATGGGTCTGGCATGGATTCACATGCTCATGAATATTCCCCGTCGTCAGGCTGGGAATCCTCGGTAAAGAAAAAACCAGTATCAGTTTCGTTTCTGATCTGTCTTTCGTAGTAGTAACCAATCACTGGTCTCTGCGTCATACTGACCACAGCCAATGACTGCCCTCTACCTAAGCACCGCCTCTGGCAGCCATCTTCAGATTTGGAAGCACGTGAAGTGGCAGTATGACCAAGTGAAGAGCCGCAGAGGGGTAGGCGGGAGGGTTCGCATGTGAATCCATGCCAGACCCATGCTGGAGAACAACAGTTACAGGTAAGTAACTTGTTCCTTCTCCAGCATGGGGTCTGGCATGGATTCACATGCTCATGAATAAAGAATACATAGCAGTACACACATGCACAACCACGGGAGGTGGCAAAGGCTCAACATTAAGCATTACATCAAACTCAACATTAAGCATCTTACCTCCTCACCAGGCTCACCTCAGGCGAACAGGTTGCGCAGCACTGCTTGGCCGACCCTGGACTCCTCCCTGGAATCCCGATCGACGCAGTAGAATTTCGTGAAGGTGTGCGTCGACCTCCACGTAGCAGCCCTGCATATGTCCAGCAGGGGCACACCAGAAAGGAACGCCGTGGTAGCTGCGATCGCTCTGGTGGAATGGGCTCTCGGACGGCCAGGCAGCGGTCGGTTTGCCAACCGATGACAGTACATGATACAGCCGGAGAGCCATCTGGAAATGGAAGCCTTCGAGAGAGCCTTTCCCTGATTGACAGGTCCAAAGTTCACAAAGAGTTGTGACGTCTTCCGAAAACACTTCGTGCGGTCCACGTAGAACTTCAGCGCTCTAGCGACATCCAGCGAGTGCAAAGTCCTCTCAGCCGGCGACGAAGGCGACAGGAAGAACACAGGCAACACCAAGGGTTCGTTGAGATGGAAGTCCGACGGTACCTTGGGCATGAAGGAGGGGTGCGTCCTGAGCACTACCCTCGTGTCGTGAAAAGTCAAGTACGGGGCCTTGCAGGAAAGGGCCTGGATCTCTCCCACCCGTCGTGCGGAGGTGATGGCCACAAGAAACGCTGTTTTCCACGACAGAAACTTCAACGGGGCCGAGTGCAGAGGCTCGAACGGAGGTCCCATGAGCTTGGTCAGCACCACGTTGAGCTCCCACGCCAGGGCCGGAGCCTTCACCGGCGGGAACGATATGAACAGTCCCTTCATGAACTCTTTCACCAGACGATGAGACCACAAGGACGTCCGCCCCGTGGTTCTGGTGTATCGGGAGATCGCAGCAAGATGAATCTTGATGGACGCGTGTGCCAGTCCAGCTTTGGCCAGCGTCAGCAGGTACGGCAGTACCTGGGGAGCCGTAATCCGTAGAGGGTTAATCTTCTGTGCGTGGCACCAGACAGAGAACCTCTTCCATTTGTGTCCGTAGCATTTAAGAGTCGAGGACGCCCTGGCCTTTGCAAGAACCTCTCTGCAGTCGGCCGGTATGTCGTATCCTCCAAACTCTAGCGCTGCAGGAGCCAGGCCTGCAAGTTCAGCGATTTCGGATCGTGGTGGAGGATGGCGCCTCCTTCCCTGGAGAGTAGATCCGCGTCCACCGGCAGCTTGATTGGCGGGGACGCTGACAAGTCCAGACGGTCCGGGAACCATATCTGCCTCGGCCACGCAGGTGCGACGAGGATCATCCTGCACCCTGACCTCTTGAGCTGGTTGACGAGCTGGATTAGAAGTGGCAAAGGAGGGAACGCGTAGAGGAACGGGCCCTCCCAGGGGAACGAGAAAGCATCGCCCATGCTCCTCGCCTGGGGAAACCTGCTGGCGAATCTCCGGCACTTGGAGTTCGTCGCCGTCGCGAACAGGTCGATCTGGGGTGTGCCCCACCGTCGGAAGAGGCGATCCACTAGATCCTGCCGTAGTTCCCACTCGTGGCACGAGCGCAGCTCCCTGCTGAGTGAGTCGGCGATGGTGTTTTTTATCCCTGCCAGATGAAACGGCACCAGAAACATCCTTTGGGCGACGGCCCAATGCCACAGGTCCTGCGCCTCCTTGGACAGTGCTGGGGACCTGGTTCCGCCCTGTTTCCTGATGTAAAACATGGTGGTGGTGTTGTCGGTAAAGATCCTCACCACCTTGCCCTTGAGGGACGGAAGGAAGGACCTGAGGGCCCAGAACACTGCACGGAGCTCCAGGACGTTGATATGGAGGGACTTCTCCGTCGGGAGCCAAAGGCCTCTCGTGTGCAGATTTTCGGTGTGCGCTCCCCACCCTTCCAGGGAGGCATCCGTGGTCACTGTCTCCTGGTGGTCTGGGGTCCGGAAGTCCATGCCAGCTGTCAGATGCGCGCGGGTGCCCCACCACCGGACCGCTCGGCGGAAACTCTCGTCGAGTGTGATCCTCTCCTCGAAGCCGCCCGTCGTTTGGATCCAGCGCGCGTCCAGGAACTCCTGCAACGGGCGCATCCGGAGCCTGCACATGGGAATGAGGTAGATGCAAGAAGACATCATTCCGAGGAGGGACTTGATGGACCTCACCTTGGCCGCGTCGGAAGCCAACATCCGCTGTACCTTGCCCAGGATGGACCTGGTCCTTTCCTCCGACGGGGAGGCCAGAAGGGACACTGTGTCGAGCTTCGCTCCCAGAAACCGTGCGTTTTGCGCGGGTACCAGGTGGGACTTGGCGTAGTTCACGGAGAATCCCAGGTCCGTGAGAAGTTGGACGGTCCTTGCCGTGTGCTCCACGGCGAGCTCCGTCGTCTTGGCTCGGATGAGCCAGTCGTCCAGGTAGGGGTAGACGTGGATCCCCTCGCGGCGCAGCTGCGCCGCCACAGGTGCAAGGCACTTGGTGAATACCCTGGGTGCCGACCGTAGTCCGAAGGGGAGGGCTTTGAACTGGTAGTGACGCCCTTGGACCACAAACCTGAGGAATTTTCGGTGCCCCTTTAGGATGGGAATATGGAAGTAGGCATCCTCCAAATCCAACGACGACAGGAAGTCTCCTTCCTCCAGCTGACCCAGGACGTGCTGGAGGGTGACCATCCGGAACTTCTGCGCCTTGATGAATTTGTTCAGACGTCGCAGGTCTAGGATGGGGCGCCATCCTCCCGTCTTCTTCACGAGGAAGTATCTAGAGTAAACTCCGGAGCCCCGAAGCCTCTTTGGGACGAGTTCGATGGCGCCCTTCCTGAGCATCGCCCTTACCTCCAGGAGAAGCTGAGGGACGTGAAGCTCTTTCCTGGCCACGGGGGGGACGCGCGGGCACCTTCTTTGAAACTCGAGCGCGTGGCCCCGGGCTAAGGCATCCAGCACCCAACGGTCGGTGGAGATGGACTCCCACACGCTGACGAAGCTCGTCAGCCGGCCTCCCGGTCAGTTCAATCCTGTTTCGACGAGGCTTTGCCGCCTTGACCTCCTTGGCGACGACGGCGGGGTCCACCAGACTTGCCTCGTCCTCTGTAGGCCTCCTGAGACGACGAGCGGGCCGCTTGACGGTAGGTGGAGAAACCGCCGCCGGAACCTTTGGAGGCGCCCTTGCCTCCGCTGCTCCGAAAGGGCGTCCGTCGTTGCTGCAGAACCCCAAGGGCCTGGGCCGTCTGTGTCCGCTTTAATGGCATGAAGGGAATCGTCCACTGTTTTCCCAAACAGGTTGTTCCCATCGAACGGCATGTCCAGGACTCTGGTCTGTACGTCTTGACGGAAGTCCGTAGCCTTGAGCCATCCACGCCGCCTAAGGCACACGCCGTTGCCCAACTGGCGAAATCCAGTGTCGGCGATGTCCGTCACAATAGTGATGGCGTGGTCCGACGCCACCTCACCTTCCCGTAGGATCTCCAGGGCATCCGCCCTCTTGTCGTCCGGTAGGAAGTCCAGCAGGGGAGCCAGTTTGTACCATAGCTCCCTGTCGTAGCGGGCCACGATAGCCAAGGCGTTGGCCGCCTTAATCGTCGTCGCTGCAGACGAGATGACCCTGCGTCCCATAGTGTCCAATTTCTTTCCCTTGCCGTCCGGTGGGGAAGTCGATGTGGAGGCTGCACCCCCCCCTGCTTTCTTCCTGGCCGCCGCGGAGTCCGGGGTAGGCTGTGCCCGGAGGCACAGGGGAGCCGCGTCCGGGACCCGGTACTTCTTCTCGTACCGGTCTCTTCTAGCTGGCGTAGTGGAAGGGTTCTTGAGGAGGGCGAGGCCCTCATCCCAAATGTCGTCCAGTAGAGGCACCGCGAGGACCGTCTTCCTCTTGGCCTCGCGCCGTTGATAAAGGAATCCTTCCTTTTTCTTCTCCTCAGGGCAGAGTTGGAAAAGCTCGGATGCCCTGGCGATCATGGAGTGGAACGAACCAATCTCGTCGGGCGGAGAAGCCCTGGTGGGAGGTGACGACGGTAGATCCTCGTCGTATACCTCGTCGTCCGTACCAGTCGCTGCCGTGTCAGTCCCCGTATCATCCCCTCGGGTGGACGGGGAGGAGGGCTGGACGGTGCGCGACGGCTGAAAAGGAGGTGGAGGGTGAATCCTCCTTTTCTTGGGCGGGGGAACGCCAGAAGGTCCCGGTTCAGGATCCCCCGACGGGAGAGGTTCCTCCGTCGGCAACGGTAGTCTCGTCCTTATCTCTGAGCATAAGGACTGTATAGCCAACAAAATGGCCGTCGAGTTGTCCTGCGGCGCTGGCAGAGGGGAATCCGACGGGCGATCAGGGGCCCCGTCGGCACCCTCGACGATGTCGTCACCCGCGTCGGGATCCATCCCGACGGGCCGGTCTTCTTCCACGCCAAGGCCGTGGCTTAAGACCTCGATCAGCACTTCCTCCGAGGTTGAAGCCGAATCTACGACGACACCCTGCCCCCCCTTTTTCTTCCCCGCCGGGGATTTCAAGGGGGTCCTATCGATGGGCACAAAAGAGGATTCCCTCCGAGGTGGCAGGGAGACTCTGAGCCCCGAGGTCGCCACCACTGGTGTAGCCTCCACAGGCTGAGCCAGGGTCGCCGCGACAGTATCGATAAAGGGCTTGGCCGGATGGATTAAGGCCTTCACCACCTTAGGTGCGCTCACCGCCTTATCCTTGAGGGGGGGGGACACTGCCTCGCTCCCCCTCCGATGGGGCCTTCGAGCTCGACCGGGGCCTCTCCAGGAGCTTTGCCGGGTGCTCGCCCTTCCTCTTACCCGACCCAGAGCGTTGGCTCGTGGTTGAAGGTGCCGGGGAGGGTGCGCCCTGCCTGGCGCCTGTAGAGCCCGACCGTTCGGCGCTCCCGGTGCCAGCGAACTCGCGGTGCTTGGCCTTGTGCTGGACCCCCGTCGCCGGGGCGTCCTCAAAGGTCTTAGAAGACCGCTCGGATTTCTTCCTCTTCTTCTCGCCTGACGGGCTCTTCCCTTCCAGCCAGTTGGCGAGACGTTGATGGCGGTCCTTCATGGTCCGCTCCGACATATTGCCGCAAAACGCACAGTCCTTCTCCACGTGCGTCTTGTCCTGATGTAAGCAGTAGAGACAAAAGGAGTGTTTGTCCTCCTTAAAGACGTTCTGCAGCTGGCATCCAGGGCAGACCCTGAACAGCTTTCCGGGCGTCGAGCTTCCCTTCTCCTGGGCCATGTCCGGGCCTGAGAAGCTTCTGGAGTCCTCCAAAGCGTAGCTCGATGGAATCTTCACCCTTGAGGGGCGCAGACAAATCCGAGACGGGTCCCCGTTGATCGGATGGAGAGTCGGTGGAGCTTGAGGCTCTTTTGACCGAAAAAACGAAGTTTTTGAGCAAAAAACGTGAAAAAATAGCACTAACGCTCGAGAGCAATAGCACGAGGATCCCAACACATGAACGTGCGGTAAAAATCTGAAGATGGCTGCCAGAGGCGGTGCTTAGGTAGAGGGCAGTCATTGGCTGTGGTCAGTATGACGCAGAGACCAGTGATTGGTTATTACTACGAAAGACAGATCAGAAACGAAACTGATACTGGTTTTTTCTTTACCGAGGATTCCCAGCCTGACGACGGGGAATATTCATGAGCATGTGAATCCATGCCAGACCCCATGCTGGAGAATTGTAAATACTTTGGCTTCTGGAACATTTTCATCACTATCAGGCCTGGTGTGTGTCTAACAAGTGAAGTGATGCCTTGGAGGTATACAATGGTAATGTGGTACGGAGTGGGGACCAGGGAATGAGTAGCCCTTCTCACTGGACAGAAGTCATCATCCAGACAAAATGTTTAAAAACTATATGTAAGTACATTTTCCCACGATAAATCTGACCATACACACATCATGGCCTCCAAATGAATAGGTAATGGTAAACTCACCAAACACAGGGTGCCGCAGCATCTCATGCTCATGTGGGGGCTGCCCAAGCAGCGAGTTGGGAATGGCACCAGGTGGGTAAGGAAACCGTGCCAGGTGAGGTCCACCTGCCAGCGGATCTAACGGGTGCATGGGTCCCGCTGAACCTATGAGAAAAAACAGCACTTTAATAATAGGGGAAAAATCCAATGCTGCATGGATCTTGGAGGCTGTGAAAAAAACCTCAGCGAAACTGGCAAACACAAGGGCACACATTCTACTTTCGAACAAAACTCAAAACTTCCAACACATTACAGAGAAATGACTTAAGTTTTAATTTTTGTGCAATCAATTTTGACGTCCAAAGCCAGAAGATGGAAAATCAGAAAAAGCCCAACAAACCCAACCCAACCCTGACATTTTCAGTTAATTGATTAAGTCACTCAGGAGTTTGAGCAGTTATCTGGATGTTATTGCTAGCAGACACTGGGCTACATTGTTGACTTGGGGCAACAGTCAGGGTGCCCACCATGTTCGGATCTCTACTCTGCGACATCTGAAGATAGCAGTCACCCTTAAACAAAACAGCAAAAAATAAGGCAGCTATGTTGCGGAATGGTTTTTTGGACCATGCACACCCAATACTGGGTCCTACGGCAAGACTCTGGGAGATGTACTTGCCTACATTAGAGAATGTTTTTTGGACCATGCACACCCATACTGGGTCCTACGTCAAGACTCTGGGACATGTACTTGCCTACATTAGAGAATGTTTTTTTGGACCATGCACACCCATACTGGGTCCTACATCAGACTGTGGGAGATGTACTTGCCTTCTTTTACATAGCTAGCTCCCAATCAATGCAAACACCTCATTTCTGCAGAAGAATATATTCATATGTAAGAGTAGCATCTTAATTACGCATATATTCCTGAACAGATTGTGTGCGTGTGTGGGTGTGTGTTCCAGGCTGCTGGGAGGAGAACCCAATCAGCTCTGGTGCTTCAACTTTGACTGGCCACAAGGTAGTACCAATCAGGAAGTGCATCAATTTCTGCAAAAGCATAGGGTATATTTGCAAGTGACTGAGGATACTCACCAATGATACAATGTTTCCCATTACACATTTGGGCCATTATTTAAAAATAGCTGCCATCACCAGCCTATATAGTGCTCCCTACTCATTAATCATTCAGGGTCTACCCTAATTACCACACTTTTCTTAGCCTACCCGACATTCCATGTAGCTCCTTTGTTTAGAGCAGAGTTCATAGTGGCACTCCAAATTGAAGCAACACAGTGGTCAATCACTTTAAATGAGGGATTACTTACCAGTAGGAATGCAACTGCTTTACAGAACCACACTATCTTGTACCTTCTGCTGGGTCAAGACAAACTTCTCTAGCAAGAATCAAAACACCAGTCCTACTGCTGGAAGCAGCAACTATGGACCAAAGAATAAATCTTTTATAAGACATATCTGCCATAGCATCAAGTAACACTCAGTAGGTAAGAGTGGACTTTTATTAAGAAGGGAAGCCAATATACTATACATGAAAGCAGCGCCCAGCAGAACCTCAATTCATAATTCAGCCCATAAACCCGGACAATGGAAATGAAATGGAAGGTGTTCAAAAATTAAATAAAAAGACAACTTAAACAAGTAACTACTTTTACAGGCTTTCACATATAGCTATTTCTGCCCTGAAACATTGCCCATGAACTGTCCTTGGTCCTCTTAAAACACAAACATTGCAATTCAACCTCTCCTATATACAATCTCGTTCCCACACTTCCAGCAGACAATCTTGCAGAGTTACCACATTTAATGGTTTATAAGTTTGGAGAACAAAGCAGGCAGTGGATCTTTACTATGCCTCATAAACAGGATTCTTGGGAAAGCAGAAGTCTACTGAAGTGCCTTACAACCAGAGAGCTTTTCCATCCATCAACAAGCAGTCCCTTGTGACCACTTCAACTCTCATTTACTAAGCCATACACTGTTTCCCTACCTCATGCAGGAAAGATGTTCTGTGTAGTCCCTCCTAATTGCATACAAATACAACTCACAATGTAACTGCATAGTAAGAACAATTACGCTGATTGCCTGGGTATTCCTCTGCCATGTTTCTTTGGCTAAAAGCTTCAAATTGTCCACCTCTATTCAACGTTCTCAAACAACTAGGAATATTGCTTGACATTTTTATCTGCAATTTAGTGGAGCCTTTGGGACATCTCTGCTTGTATCTGGAAGATTACCGTGGGTTTATTTTGGCTGGGCTGCTAAGATGATTTAAAGTTTTTACACTTCCTCCATTAGTACTGTATGCCCATCCCCAGTATCATACATACTCCTCTGCAGAAAAAAAAGCAGCTAGGGTTTTCATCTAGTTCTTTTCCTTTGCCCATTTTATTTTTTGCACAATCTCAGTTAATGTCTAAACCTGCTGTGATCATGTTCTAAAAGTACAAACACGTAAGAGATGTGGACATGTGATCTGTGTGAATCTAAGCTCTAAAAGAGATTCTGGCAGTTTTCTCTACAGGCATCTGGTCCAGGGACGGGGCCAACAACTTCTCAATATCAGTGAATGGTTTGATTGATGCACTGCCATGCTTAGAGAATCCGCAGCCTGTTACCCGAACGAATGGGAAACCGGCAAGATTGGTTATTGGGAACTACAAACTAAGGCAGCATACAGCAGGTTACCCATGAGCAATACTGAAGGGAAAAGGGTCTATGATGCAATTTGTAACAGGACAAATAGATGAGTCTGGAAGTAGTGACCAACGTTAATTGTTTTTAAATATTTCGGTTAACTTGGCAGAGATGATAAAACAACGGCTATGCAAGGAGAGCATTTGTGTCACACAAATACAATTTAATATTTTGTCCCAAAATCGGCAAACTCAAAATGTTACTGAGTTTGAATGCCATGAAAGACAATCTTAAATAGTGTATATTTAAAACGTATTTTTTTTATTTCTCCCCTATTCCAATTCCCCCAGCATTTGCATTAAGATAGTGCAATGTGAAAGAATCACTAATATTTTGGGTGCACCTTAAAATGTGTCCATCTTTAAGCGGACCAACCTCGATCTTTTTAAGAAAACAACTCTGATGACTCTGCTTGAAGTACTTAGTCTACATTGTTAAAAACAGTTCCCAGGAAAGATTTCTCAGTGTAGACCATCATGGTAGATCTTAGGGTAACAGCTGCTATTGTGTGTGTTTTATTCTTCCTTGAGAAGATTAATGGAAAATATATTTACCTGGAACACTAGTTTGCAGATTGACGTTGGTTATAGATTCATACGCTTTTCATTATCCTGCCATCTAGAAAGGTTCAAAATGTTTAAAAAACCCCTGCGATATTCAGCATAAACCTGGGGGACCAATTCAATATTAGTTTCACTTATAACCTTGTTTAAAAAAAAAACGGAGTGGTTCGCATGTGAATCCAACAGAAATTAACCTACAAAACTAGTTTTGCGGGCAAGTCATTTTTGCAGAATTAATCTTTTACATTTCACATGCTTTACAGGGTGGTACTTGCATAAAGCAATTCTAAAATAATCCTTAACACTGTCAGTTCCACTTGGTCCATACGTCTTATTGCACCTCAGCTAAGGATGTAATGTTCCAAAAAGTATGCGTAAACATATTGCTGCTTTGCCAATGCAGTGCAGTGGAGAAACAACCATCAAGGCTAGTGTGGCAGTTGTTTACTCACATTGAATCATTTTAGCTGTTCCATTATCAATACTCCTCAAAGCATTACCAAAGGTCACACACAGCTCTCAGCAGTTCTGCCAATAAAGGAATGACCCTCCTGGTTTTCAGAGACTACAAACTATGTTTAGCTACATTTGGGGCTTTAAAAAGCATCAGTTAAACTGTGTAATGTGAAAATGTGTAAGCAACACAACCTTAGCTTTACAGTACACTGAACAGATCATTATTAACAATACCATTATCGGGATTCCTCTGCAAACTGCATATCTGTGCTGGCTTTCTATAATTGAAGGTTTTTTTTTATCTTCAAACCTCCAGAAAAATATCAAGTCCACAGGTTTCCGTATATTCAGTCAATATTGGTGAAGATAATTTACAAGCAAGTCTTAAACTAACCCAACGAAGCAAATAAACGTAATTGTGAAATCTGACCAAGTGAACATGACACCCCTTTTTATACAACAAACACAAATATTCAATTTTACCAATAGTGAATTGCAGGAGTCCTCATGGCCGCCTGGAACAAGTCCATACAAGGGTAAGTTACATTTAGCCGGCTGAAACGTATGCAATATCAGGAGTCAAGAAAAAGTTCAACATCCCTAGATTTGAATAAAGACTAGTGCATTGCTTCAAGGACATCATCAGATTGTACATCAAGAGTATTTTAATGTTCAACAATCTAACAGTTTGGAAAGTGAATGCTTCTCTTGCAAACAACATAGCAATGGAGATCCACATTGCTTCTGTATTGTCTCCTCCATTTATTCTTTTGAGATTTTCCATGGACAGTGGTGGAAAGGCAGCAAAAGTCTTCAACAAATATATAGAACATCTCTACTCTGTATATTTAAACGAAGTTTTGCCTTTTTCTGTATTTCTCTTGCTTGTATTCGCCAGTCTATACACATTTCTTCACCTATCACTTGGTGTCCTCCTCAGTCACAACATTCTTGCAGATTCTGTCTTACGTCACCTGCATTAGAATTTCCAGGGCCTCCTGTGACAGTTGCCTGGAGAAAGTTCCCTTTTCTGTCGAATGAATGGACTGTGGTGGTAATGTGTGATCAAATTAATTTGGTCTAGTTTAAACTTGTGCCTCAAAAGAAGACACACTCCACCGCACATGTGCTAGTTTTTCTTCTTCATGTACGCCCATCATCCTGCAAGGGATGTGTCCTCTGTTACAGTCACTTATAGGGATATTTCTCAGAATGCCTTTACCAATCATGTTGCAATGGTCTTACCTATGCAAAACGTTTTCATCTGAAATGCCAAAATCAGTAGGTCTTTCGAGTGTTCTCATGGCTGTATCCGTCCATGCATTTATGTAATGGGCACATCAATACTCTATACACAGGAACCAATGTTATGCATACCCAAGAACACTGCTGTCAAGATGTACCTAATCTAAACCGTCAAGATCTCTTGGTTGTCTGAACAATTCTCTTCTTAACAAGGTTGGCCTTTTGTGTCTTAACGAGACCCACGTGAACTTCAGGTATGTTTATACTGACTGTTAATATATATTGTTTGATCAACTGCAATATTATATTCTGAACAAGCACAGTCTGCAATTGTATGGTCTGCAGAGAGTGGTATTCAAAACCTTTTATACTGACCCCCGACCCAGTCAGCAAAAATATTGTTTCTAGGATCCCCAAGCTATAACTGCTTATATTTTCTAATAAAAGCAGTGTCCATACTCTCTCTTAAAGAGCATTGTGGCCCTCCTGGACAACCTTCAAGTGCCCTCTTGGGGGAAGAAGGGGCAGGGCAGATCTATAGTTTGAAGACCAGTGCACTGGGTATGGTCTCTTCCTAGCTAGTTATCTCAAGTATACAAACGTATCCCATCTCCTTAAGTGTGCTGCCACAACTCACAGGCATTCAGTAAGCATATAAGGTGACTTCAGTCCTAAAGAGGAGCACTTCATACATATGTATCCCGCAGATGTTAAAAACCCATCAACTGTGCCATGATATTCCCTTCACCCCTCGTTTTGTAGCATCTATTTCCTGCTTTCCCAGTACGCCTTTCCACAGACATGTTTCTGTGTACAATTTTTACTGGCTCCCCCGAGCAAGGCATTACAGTAGTCAATGCAGGGCATTATGATGGCTCTGACAAAAATCTTGAAGTTCTTATTTGTGACATATGGTTTAACCAACCTAAGACTCTTTAGGTGGTACTACAATTTTTTAATGACAATTTTAACATGCAGATCTGCACCTTGTGACAGATCCACTATAACTCCTAAAGTCTTAACCTGGTCTAAAGCTCCAATGGAATGGCCGTCGATAGTGAATTCTGCATTTCCCAGCCCCAATTTAGACCTTGCTTGGGAAGAGCCAAAGACCAGCAGCTCAGTCTTTCTGCTACTGAGGCATAGCCAATGTTGAGTCATCTAATCCTTGATGATATAATAAATATCCTGTATTGTTCTCAAGTCACCACTGTAATTTCCACTCAGTTCTACCAGCAACTGAGTGTCATCAGCGTAGTTGGTAAATTTCACTCCTGCTTTATCCAAGATATTGCACAGAGGGCATTAACAGATATTAAATAGTGCAGGGGATAAACAAGCTCCCTGCGGTACTCTGCATTTAGATGGAAATTGCCCCGAGGAGGCCTGACTGCAACACACTCTCGACATCCTACCCGACAGAAAGGACTCCAACCACTCCAAACCTGCTGGCGAGCATTGACCTACTGAGGATAATGAAGATAAATGTTTCTTATGATCTAAGAGATCAAAAGCCGCAGATAGGTCGAGAATCATCAACGCTCCTGCCTTGCTCTTGTCAATACAATCCATAATCTGGCTCTGAAGATCAAGTAACACACTTTCCATGGCATAGTGTTCACTGAAGCCGGATTGTCTGGAAAGAAAGATGTTGGTCTCTTCCAAATGTTTTTGTAGCTGCATGGTGGCTACTCGATCCACAAGTTTCAAAAGAAAGAGCACATTTGTGATTGGTCTGTAATTATTGAAGACTTTGGGGTATAAGCCTGCCTTTTCAATAATGGGGAAACTACAACCTTCTTAACCTTTCTAGGAATAGTACAATGTCGGAAGGTGGTGTTAGCAAAATGGGTCAAGAAGGGTCAAAAGATGCTGATATTATTTAAAATAATTTTAACTGGTATCGTATCGCCATTACAGCAGGTGGGACGCATTTTCTTGAGAATGTCCTCCATAATCTGCACGGATATAGTAGAAACATTAAAAAGCATAGCATCCTCACTCTGGGAGGCCTTATTATGAACAGGTTCAGAGACTGAAAATGTTGCATGCGCTATGGTGATCCTATCTGAAAAGGCTTGCAGACCTTACAGCAGTCTTCCTTGGTAGGAGAAACTAGATCTGATTTAAGATGCGATTTTTCCAGGGTTTTTAAGATTTGGAAAAGTTGCCTTGTGCTATTAGAGGACCCCTCAATTTCTGCATTTTATACATTTTTCTTAGCAGTAAAGATATTTTCCCTATATTCCTTTTCAATATTTTTCTAGACGGTTTTATTTTCGTCCGTCTGGGTTTTGTTCCATTTATGCTCCGCAAATCGTTTTTCCTGTTTTAGTTTAGTGCGCGTCGGTGAAAACTAGCTCTGGTGGCTCGGTCTGTCCCCAACCACTGTCTTCACCGGCGCTATCCTGTCCAACATGTCAGTCATAGCTAGATCATGTCTTACAGCCAGCAAGTCTGGTGAATCAAGATCTGATGTGTGATCCATAATACTACCTAAACATTTGTCAAGATCACCCTGTCCAATTTCATTCATATCCCTACAGGTCACCCTTTTAAAGGGTTTCACCTGAGGGATAATTTTTTCAGGAAAGGTAATTTAAAAAATCACAGTAAAATGGTCTGACCAGACACAAGGAATAGTATGGAACAAGTCAGCCTGCATGTTACTCGTCGCAACCCAGTTCAACATATTACCTTTAATATGAGTCCTTTCATTATTATGAATTACAATATCAATAGAAATAGCTTCTTTATCTGCGGAATTTCCCTTCCACCTTAAAATCTCCCATGAATAAAGTCGATGAGTTGGAGGTGTTAAAATGAGGTAAAATGGCCATAAGATCCTTGTTAAAATTTGGCATCTCATTTGGGGGACGATAAGTCACAAAGAGGTTGATACAATGAATGGGGGAGGAAGTAATTTTCAAATGAAGCAGTTTGCAGCCCTCACAGGTGGACGGTACCCGGAAGAGGTGAAGATCCTCCCTTGTGTTAAGTGCTACGCCACCTCCAGTACCCATTTCTCGTTTTTTTCAGAAAAAGGAAAAGCCTATAGCAGTGGTTGTTTCAATAATGGGACCACTGGAGTCCTTCAGCCAAGTTTTCATTAAGGCTAAAATATCTATATCATTGCCCAGAATAAAGTCATGGATGTCAAGAGCTGATTTTCCCAGTGACCTGGTATTCACTAAGGCAACCTTAAAGGCGTGCCCATTCAGAAATGTAGGCTTCGCAAGAATCCTTTTGCGATTTGTGGCGGGGGCGTCTTCTGGAGGTGTCCTAGGAGCATCATGCTTCATCTAGCGCAACAACTCACTTGTGGGAACAGAGTAGGTGTTCAACTGTTTACTCGCATTACTTTCCGCTGATATCCCCTCCTTATTAAATGTAACTTTTTCCATCATATAAACAGTATTTGTTTGTGAGGGGTGACAAGTATGGAAATCAGTGAGAAAAATTATGAATTCCTCACATTACAACAGAAGCTGGTAAACAAATATTGTTTCAACCCGGGAGAAAGTCAGCCGTGTCAGCACGGACTAGCACAGACTGGCCAGACCCGGAGGCACTGACGCGCCTGAAAATAGGTAAATGGGGCACAAAAAACAACAAGCCTGTTGGGAAATGTAGTCTTGTTACAAGTGCACCCAATCCGAATGGCAATGTGGCAGCAAAACGAGGTAAGGAAGCTTTGTTTTGTGCCCAGAATCACCAGGGGGCAAAAAACAATATTGGAGCAGCTACAGTATAAGTCACTAGAAATTTTTAAAAGTGCAAAATATCATTGTTAAAACGTTCCTAATAACGTACGAATGCAGTATGCTAAAAAGATCAAAGCTCAAAAGTTTAAAACCACTCGCAAAAACAGAATCCTAACCTAAGCAAGTATTTGCCAACTATTCACGTTTGCAATACCAAATTTAAAAAAAGTCCATCTAACATGGTAAACATGATTTATTATTATGTGTTAATTCAAACTATGGCAGCCAAATACATGTGCAAATGTGCCTTGGCGAAAGGTGTAACGTGGAATGGCTGGCGCCAAACAAAGCAGCTCCAGCTATATAACTCCCAAAACTGGATTACTAAATAAAATCTGCAAACAATGTCGGACACTCCTCAGCCATACAAGACTGGCTGGAAAAGCCAAACCTTAAAACGTATAGACCAGTTCTCCATGACCCACAATTAACAGGTTGAGGGGCACCAGAAAGCTGACTGGTTATTGGAACATCAGTATTTAGAAGATCAATTAGGTCTGTTACAACCAGTTTTGCCAGACCGCTGTCAAATAATGAACGCAAGGGGCAGGAGAACTTGCACAACTGTCATTATGGATCTCATGTTTAGGACGATGTGTAGGCGCACATGCACTGAATATTTGATAACTCCAATCCTAAGTAAAATTGAAAACCGAGACTAGAAAGTTAATACGGACTTTGCAGATGAAATGCTTTTTCTGGAGACCACAACATGGAGTCATTGAAAGGAGACAGAGTTCCAAAAGTCTACTACAGGAATGAACATGAAGATGACAGAGTTTTAATAGGGCACTGGCCCAAAAGACATTTTTGGTGGGGGTTAGGGTGGTGTACAATGTCTTGACAGGATCACAGGTTTTATTAGGAATGCATGGTAAACACCACCTACTAACATTTTATTAACTGTAGTGACTATTATATCCTCATACTCTATAGTCCCTCTTTCAATCTAGCTGAACAGGGTCTTTAGAACTGACTGACCTAAGTGGGCATCAGTCCTGGCACTGGTCTCTACTGCATAACGTTTAAAAAGAGAGGCATAAACCACATGGCCACCAGGCAGATGCCCTCAAATAAAAAAGGGCATTTGAAAAGCCTGAGAAGATAACCCTGCTTGCACAGCATAGTTATAAAGCCCTCTTGGAGCGGTCAGTCCATAGATGGAAAAACACCCAGGGAAGCAAGAAACCTATCTGGCCATGGCAGCATGCTTGCCAGGAAAGGGACCACGTTAAGTGACATAGTTGGACCATACGACAACTATTCTTAGTAGAACTTTGGTGTGTTATGAATGTCCAAGTTGTGTCATAACTTCTCTGAATCAGAACATTTTTAAAAGGAGGGAAATATTCTCTGTTTCAGGTGAAACCCAAAATAGCCTTTAGCAAAAATGTTGTGTAAGTAACAACTTGTCTTTGCAAAGGATTGTACAAGCCTGTAAAGCCTACAACACCTGAAGCTTGTGAGTTCTGTAGGCAGAAAACCAACTGAAAAGGCTGTCTTTAAAGAGATTAAGTCTGATTTGGCAACATACTCAGAAGGCCTGTGGGCCAATACCAAAAGAGCAACACAGTGGTTTTATATGTGAGGTGGAATCTCCTAAACAGTACTTCTAGTGAGAGGTCATTGTACTTTTTCGCTTTTTCATGGGTTGGTTTATCAGATCATTCAACTGATACATTTTATTCTGAGGTTCAATTAGGGTTGAGAGCATGTTGTACCTGTGACCGACAATGCCTCTTAAGGTTAGCAGGTCCCAAGGGCACTCTATTCCCTGTGTGAGTAACCTTGGCCATTTAGGTGTATGGATCCAACAGTTGGTGACCGTCTCAAATGCATGTGTATAACTTAAAGGACACAGCTTGCTGTAACCCCGGAGATGTCCTAATGTTCTCTTTTTAACCTGAAATTCTGCATTCTTATGAGCGTTAACACCATTGGGCTTGGGGAAGCATCCCAACGAGAAGGTCATGCTAAACCAAAGATGGCCGCCGGCATCTTCCAAGGCCAGACTGCAACCGCTCAGAGGGAAGCGAAGGAACCAGAGCTCCCTCCCTCTAACCTGGTGGGCAGAATTGAGTCACAAGAACCACCCACTCCCAGAAAAAACGTTGCTGCTTGTCCCAGGATGTACCCTACATGAAGGAGGCAGGAGACCTGAACAACTGGAGGAGTGGTACTGGACACAGCCAAAGGACTGTTCGTACAAGGCAAAAACCAGCCAACTGCTGACTTCAACTGCACCTTCTGGTAACTCGAACCATGACAACTTCCAGCGGACAGCTGCACCGCTCACCAGCAGCACACTTTCTCAATTTTCCAGCAGGTTCTACATCGGCTTTACCACAGACCAACTTGTGTGGACATATTCATCACCGTCGTAACCATCACTCCACCACTAGGGAGCTGGAAACCCCACCATTGACCTCCAATTTTCTAAGGACCCAAAATGTTAAGGACTACCAGCAGGGAAAATGTGAAGATTTCTGACCAGGAGGTTCCCAGACAGTAGCATCCCACTAGGTAGGCATCTGAATATCACTAATCAGATGCCCGATCTTTAACATCCTATGCCCAATTCTGGGGTTACAGCAACTTCAGTACTAGTAGCCTGTTCAGCACATCAAAAATTGGTACACCGCTCACATATTTTTCTGACAGTGTTGTTTAAGTTCCCAAAGGGCCCCTGGGGTAATCCCAGATAAACCTGTTACCCGAAGGACCCATTTTACTTTGAGGACTGCTGGCGACTTCATTAAGTTGGGTCACTCCCCTGAACTCTGCAAAGAATCTTTCTAAACAAGTCTACTTGTCTGTTAAGGGCATACCATTGTATCTATCGTCATAAAAGATAAAGTATTGTTTTACCAACATTAATGTGTGGCCATTCCATTATTTACAGTAATGTGTTACAATGTATCATGAAACATCCGATCTGCCCTCTTTAATGTGGTGTTGAATGCTCAACCACAATTACCAATAGGAGAGCAATTGAAAGTTTATGTGAAACCAACTAGCTTATATGTGGGTCAATGTCTCTTACACACATGAACATAGGGCAGAGGGAACCAAACAGCATTAGGCCTCTGGATCCCTCAATTAAGGAAGCGAACTAAGGAGGTCAACAAAGTGCCTGTAGAAAACTGGGAAGTAATAGAAAATCTTTGTGCGAATTCAAGTAAACACCAAGAGCTGCTAGATATGTTCTACAGAACTCCATTTCAATACCTGATCAGGCCAGATTTGAGCCAAAAGGAAGACAATTGTTTAATTGACTGCTGTGGGTTTAATCTTGTGATCTAGATCCGAGTGTGTCCAAATAACCATTTGCTGTGGTACCGAGACTAAGTAGGGGGCTTTCATGGCTGCCTGGATAATGTCTAGAATCCATTATACTGAGACATTCCCAAATGAATCAGAATGTATCATGCTGTCCAGCCCAGCGGTGGAAGGGAATGTTGAAGAAACAAGCTACACAAGTTGCTAATACGATCCTGCCTTCTCAGCATCTGAAGAGGAGAACACCATGTCTCTGCATTGGATCTCAAAAGCAGAATCAGGCTGTCCAGAAAGGGACCATTAGAATAAGTATAAGAGAAATGGTAGGAGAATAATAAGCTGCCAATATTTTCCAAGGAATGAAAAGCACCTCCCAGCAATTGAGCAGAGACCACCCGAGGAGGCATAGCTATGTTTCAACTAATCCATCTGAGAAAAACCCAATGGAGCAAAGAAGGGTTGAAATTACTACAGGGTGAAGCTCCAACTTATGGATGGAATGAAAGTCAGCTGAGGAAATCTGCTGGCTCTTTCAACATCACAGGTAAATGGGTAGCTTGGAGATGAAATCCATGATCAATAGTTAATGTCCAATGATTGATGGTGAGGACAGACAAGGGAGGGGAATCTGTGTACCCCTCCTTTACATAAAGCATTTTTGTGGTGTAGTTCAGGAGGATCAACTAGGACTCCTGTATCAAAGGGGGACATGTTCTCTGGTACAGAAAGGTTGCTTTGAGCACCAGCACAATCTTGATCTTGTAGCTACCCATCAGGTGGTCTCGGTCGAACATTCAGGCATCTCTCATGGACACCATAGGGGAGGGCTCCTGGAATTGGATACCTCTGTAGTAGGTGGTGTGCTTGGATTTGCCATAAAATCCCCTCCTTAATCATCCGAGGAACAGGGTGGAAAAAGGAGAGTGGCAGATAAGCCTGGCTCCGGCATAGTGCCAAGTAAAAATGTACTTTCAGCCTCTTGTGTTTTTACAAAAGCATCTCCAAAGTACACACAAGGCCATGAGATCCAAGAGCCTCTGGAACCGGAGAGCCACAGTCTCATGATAGGCTAGGAAGGGCAGTTGCGTGGCCTCGATATATTTGATTAGATAAGGGATACTGTAACATTTGCCCAGCCTTGCGTCCCTTATAAAATCAATGAAGGTCTGTTCTGAGAAGGCAAAAGGGATAAAAACGTCTCACTCACTGTAAGGCCCAGAAGAAAACTGCGGTACAAGAGGGTTCAAGGGACAGCTACTTGACCTGGTGATGGAGCATGCACGACCAGCAAGTCATCCAAGTAAGGGTATACATGGATATGGCTCAGTCCAGGATAATAATCTACTGCCAACATCAATTTGGCAAACCACCCTGGGGTCATATGCAGAAAGAATTAGAGGACTCAGTATGGCAAGTGCCTCGATTCGAAGGTAAAGCCTGGAAACCACATGTGTGGATGCCAAATGCTGTATTTTGTCTTGAGACCAACCACAGACAACCAATCACAAAGCTGCAATGAGAACAGACTGTGCTATTGCGATAAACTCGACTTTCTACAGGGAAATACTGAATGCCAGCAGATCCACGACAGCCTTCTTATTCTTTAGACCCGAAAAGCAACTGAGTTGTACAGTTGTTTCACAGGCACTACCACTTACCAGCTTGGATATGTTGATGTTCCCTTAACCATTAACCTTCTAGAGGCAGACTGATGAAAAAGAGGATGTGAAGCAGGAATTGCGGCGTGGGCAGCTACATGGAAATAATCAGTAGAGATATTTTTCTAGGAATCCAGAAACTTTTAAAGTAGGGGTTGAAAATGCTGGTCTGGTAAAGGAGCTTAAAGGAGATTTTCTGCTGTCCATTTGTGACTTCAAAGGAATCGCTACTGTTGAAAACTGCACTGGTTCGGAAAGCCTGGAACCCTGTGAAGGAGCAAGAACTGTACAGTTTCACCCGAGAGGCTGCTTGAACACGATTTGACAGCAGTTTAGTATTCCACATACTGAAGTATGAGGCCGTTTGCTTTCTGTATGTAAAGCTTCCTGTCAGTGGTAGAATGGAATAAATACACCCAGTTCATTTGAAATGTTTGAAGGGTTTTCTTCAGCCCTGTTTTCAGGTTGTGAGAAAGACCCACCCACAACAAGACAACAGGGTTACCCCTCAAGTCCTCCTGACTGACTGAATAGCAGAGGCTAAACTCACAGGAGGGAAAATCCATGGTTGAAGGTACAGAATTACACTTTATAGAATTCAATAATATGTTAGTCATTCCACTCTACTGTAGGAATGAAAGAGGCGTCTCCTTCATAGGAGCAGATGGTATCACAAAGCCACTGTCTGACATGGATCGGATGTTTCCAAAGACCAAGAAGAGGAACAATAATCGTCCACCTTAGGATCATGAAGGGTTCTTGTCAAGTAGAGTTCTGCAGAAAGAAGTTTGCTAATTGGGGGCTCTGTGGTAGAAAGAGGAGCCTTCTTCACCTTGATCTCTTTTTGACTCGAAGCAGTAAAGGAATGCAGGAGGCAGAGGCCCCATGAAGATGTCCTCTTGGGAGTCAGTGTCAGAGCCAGCAGAGACTCTATACCTATGAGAGAAAGCTTACACAAGTGCCACCATATGGGCCAGGGCCAAACACTTTCCACATTTTCTGAATTGCACGACCAACAGCTGCAACAAAATAAGCCTGAATTACTAAGGACTCTTGCGAACACTCCCAAATGTCCTCAATATAGCTACCTATAAGTACCCTGATGACACTCCACTGTAACTTTAGGTCAGTGGCCCTGCAGCACATTGCTCACCTCTGCAAATGACTGCCATCCAAACAGATGTGAAATCCCTACTTGAAACTGAACCCCACCAATACTGAACTCTTCTTCATGGGCCCCCCAGCCAAACAACAACTTGTGCAACAGTGGTTGGCAGATATGTGCTTGGAAGGATTAAACCTACACCTCTCAAACTCGGCCAACTAAACTAACTAGGCTTCATTGTAAATAGTAACCTGCCGTTTCAAAAGCACACAGCCAAAAAAGTGCAAACCGTGTGGCTACATATCTCCACACGCCACAAAAATCAAACCCTATATCCACCCACAACTTCTGCAAGGTGGTCCAAGATACCTGATCTCTCCCATTAACTGGGAAACACCCTTGTTAAGGGGCTTCCAGCCGTGAACTTGTCCCACCTCAAGACAGCACACCAGACCACACCCCACCTCACCTCACTAAAGGCAGCCAAAATTGTACCAAAATTGTACCACATCTATCTGATTCTGCACAACCTTCAATGGCTCCTCCTTCCCACAGGGATCACATTAAAAACGCCATGCATCACCTAGAAAGCATTCTCGAACTGCACCCCAGCATACATGGTGGCTAAACGCCACACCTATGTAGGCTCTTGCGTCTCAAGAAGAAAAACTATCAAAAAGGTTGGAGTCTAAGATAGCCTGTTAATAGAACACTCGCAAGGAAGCCGCCTCCTACCATACCCCAACCATCTTGAACTCAATCACGGCAGAGGCTCAAAATGCCCCCACCATCCTCCAGTTCTGCAAAACTCTGATAACATGTCTCTTTCAGCAACACCTGCTGGAATAATAAAGATCCTGTCCTCCCACCACCAAATGTACTGCACTACTGTATAAAACGCCAAGCGAATGCTGACACGCTCAGCTTAAAGGGTTCAGCTACTTTCAAACTAGGTTTGTGCTGTAAGCATGGAATGGAAAATAAAATAAAAGGATTTCAATGTGAGCGAAACATACACAAGCTGTGACAAAAGGACAGTGTGCTGCCAATATGAAAAAAGACAGGAGGGCGAGGGTGGGGTCAGCAGGGATGGAGCCAGGCAGAGACATTGCAAAACACGTGCCTTTGCTTTTAATTAGTTTATCATTTGCTGCGCCACAGCTCCGGTTCAGTCTCCATTTGAAACATCCCACGAGAATGGAGGAAAAGGGATGGGACGTCAGAGCTGTGTCCTTTTTTCAAACATTCTGAATCACAACGAATTTCAAAATGTCCTATTATATTAAAGAATTGTTTTACAACTTTCTGGTCATTTGTCCATAGTTTGGATTTGGCACCTGACCTCACACCTGGGTCCTGGCACATTAGTTGAAACACTATCTGTTGAAGCCACTATTAAATTATAGTCCGATCCAATGTCTCCCCCTTCACTTTTCCTCCAATCTGAAGACACCAACCCTCTCATACTAGTCTGCATGACCAATGCTGAAAGAAACTTGTTGATGTCCTACAGTCTTAATCCCCTTGTCAACCTAAACATACAAGTGAAGAATCTCGGTATCATGGATCCATCAAGTACTTAGATGCCACAATCTGAAAGCACAGATCTCCACTACTATTGCAAACTCAAATCGCTCACCTATGAACTGAGTTGCTCACATAATTATAGGAAGAATGGATTCCAGGAGTAGGACTAGACCATCCAATTAGGGATATCATAGTGCTTTGCTTTTTGCCGTGTTTGGGTCATAAACCAGACTGCAGGTTGAGTAAAATATTAGTGTTGCAGAAGGATTGAAGCTGCAATAGGTTCAAAGATAGCACTGCAGAAAAAACAATCTGTGAGGGAGAAGGGGGTTTCAGGTCAAGGGATGCACCAAGTCTGTTTAGTGATGATATATAAAACATGATTGCACCATACTTAACACACCTGATGAATTTATACTGACTGTGCATGAGTACTTGGTGTAACCTTATTGTATGATTCTACAATGGGCACCATAAAATATCTGTTCGGATAACTCTCAGATTAGCCTTCTATGCCCTTTGTGAAAGGAAAACCTCTCGTAGAGGTTGAAAACATGTTTTATTCAGAAGAACAAGTTACTTGCCAACTGGTAACATTCTTTCGACTAGATGTTCCTCCAACGTATTCCACATCTTTGACCTGTAATGTCCACAGCTGTGCACTTCGGAAACATTTTCGGCAGAGGGCATCCTGTGTCGATGGCGTCGGGTCAATGTCCCTCGAAGGCCTCCGTCGAGGACGACATCAAAGGATGTTATAAAAAGGACGCACAGCGCCCGTAGCCTCAGTTTAGTTTTTTTCTCCCTCAGAACGTGTGGCACCAGTCTCATGCTTGCTTGCCTGCACTTAGCCTTGTGGAAACAGAAGCTAAACTCACATAGGAAATTCTCCCGAGGGGCAGGCTGGGAGGGCGATGTGGAATATGTTGGAGGAACATCCAGTCGAAAGAACGTTAGCAGTTGGTAACTTGTTTTTCGAATGGATTGTGTCCTCCAACGTATTCCACATCTTTGACAGACTACCAAAGCAGTACCAGTAAATGGAGGAGGGAAAAGAATTTAGAGTACCCAATTAGATTGCAGAATAAAGAACCGCCTTCCCAAAGGCCATATCCTGACCATGAATTGTATCCAGGGAATGATGTTTTACAAAAAGGTGTGGATGGCAGCCCATGGAGCGGCATCACAAATATTCCTAATAGGAACACCCCGCTGGAGGGCGGTGGAAGTAGCCACGCCCCTAGTGGAATGAGCTCTCAACCCATCAGGAGGGTCCTTACCCGGCAATCGATAGCATTCCGTAGTGGTGAGGATAATCCACCTGGACAAGGTCTGTTTGGTAACAGCGTGGCCCAATCAGTGTCCAGCATATCCTACAAAGAGTTGCTCGTCCACTCTGACCCTGGACATCCTAGAAATGTAAAAGCTCAGAGCTCTACTAGGATCCAACCAATTGAGTCGCTCTGCTTCCTTACCAGGATGAGGAGGAGGGTAGAAAGATGGCAGAACCACCCTTCGACTCATATGGCTTTCAGAAACTACCTTAGGTAGAAAGGAGGGAGGTACTCGCAGTACAACCCTGTCCTTGTGAAACACAGTAAAGGGTGGCTTCGATGAAAGTGCCTGCAATTCGAAGTAACCGCAACCAAGAACACAGTCTTGAAGGACAGCAATCTCAAAGGGCAAGAGTGCAAAGGTTCAAATGGAGCACCCATGAGAAATTTTAAAACCAAATTCAAATCCCAAACCAGCAACTGGAAAGGGGACGTCGGGAATACATTAGTCAGTCCTTTAAGAAACTGAGAAACCAAATGAATCTTAAAATAAGAACATTCTTCAGACGAGTGCTTAAAGAAAGACCGCGCCGCCAGGTAACCTTTAATGGTACCTACTTGAAGAAAGTAAGAAAGACAAAACCATAGGAATGGAGCACTGAAAAGGATCAACATTGTGATCTCTGCACCAGTCGCAGAACTTACGCCAAAGGCAACGGTACAGGGATTTTGTTGCAGGCTACCTGGCCGAAAGCAACACCTCCATCACGTCATCCGGGAGGTCCCAATCCTTATACCTCAACCTTTCAGATACCAAGCGTGAAGGTTGAGAGTCTTGACCTTTGGACGGAAACCTTGCCCCCCCCCACCGCGCGAGAGCAGATCCTCTCGGTAGGGAAGACGGCGTGGAGGACAGATGGACATTTCTAGAAGGTCCGGGTACCACGCTCTGCTGGCCCAGTCCGGAGCAATGAGGATCATGTGGGAACCAAACCTCTGCAACACTTGAGGAATGAAGGGGACTGGAGGAAACTCGTACAGCAGTGGGAATGACCAATCCACCACGAACACGTCTTGGAGGAAATTCCCTTGAGCAGAATCTCTCGCACTTGACACTGGTGTCGAAGAGATCCACTTGCGGGGTTCCCCAAAGGGCAAAGATCTCCTGAAGGACTTCCTGAGCCAACTTCCACTCATGGGAGACCGTGCTGTGCCTCCTGGGAGTGTCCGCCGCCACATTTTCCTCTCACGCCAAATTAACTGCAGAGATCGAAATTTCCTGCTGGATGGCCCAGAACCAGAGCTGCATTGCCTCTCTGCACAACGGAAGTGACCCTACCCCACACCCCCTTTTGTTGAGGTAGTGCCTGGCCACTGTGTTCTCCGTCATGATCAGAACACTTCCCCCCGTACAGAGGGCAGAAAAGCCTTCAGGGCTAGCCTGATGGTCCTCAGCTCTAACAGACTGATGTGGAGTCAGGACTCCGATGGAGACCAACGACCGCTGGCGGTGAAGTCGTTGGCATGAGCACCCCATCCTGTGACGGAAGCATCCATCACTACCGTCATCTGCGGCCACGGTTGCCAAAACTGTTCCCCCTTCATCAGGTTCCCTTCATTGACCCACCACAGAAGATCCAGGGAGACCGAGAGTGGAATCTGAACGAGATCCGACATCTTGCCGGAGAACTGTGACCACTGCATCTTGAGAGCTCACTGCAGGGATCTTATCCGCAGCCAGGCCTCTGGCAACAGAAAAATGCAGGAGGCCATGAGGCCGAGCAACCTTAAGAATTTGAAAGCCGATAGACTCTAGGCATGTTGAAACCTGTCCACCATATGTACAATGTGATGAGCCTTTACCTAGGGAGGCGAACACTTCCCCAAGGACATGTCTAAAACAGCCCCGATGTACTGGAGCTGTTGGGAAGGTGCCAGATGCTACTTCTTGAAATTCAGGGAGAAGCCCAGCCTGTGGAGGGTGCGGCAGGTGACAGCGAGATGATCCAACACCAGCTTGAGAGACGCGCCCGGATCAGCCAGTCTTCCAGGTAGGGGTAGACGTGAATCCCCCCTCGCCTGAGGTATGCTGCCGCCACCACCATTAGCTTGGTGAAGACCCTCGGGCGGAGGTAAATCCGAACGGCAGGACCCGAAACTGAAAGTGCGAGTCGGCAGCTGCAAATCTCAGACACTTCCTGTGCGCGGGGTGAATAGGCACATGAAAGTAAGCATCCTTGAGGTCTAGAGACACCAACCAATCATGAAGTTGAAGGGCCTGGAGACTTGAGAAAGAGTAACTATCTTGAACTTGTCCTTCCTGAGAAACTTGTTCAACCAACGCAATTCCATGATGGGTCTCAATCCCCAGTCTTTAATTTGGGATAAAAAAATAAGGGGAATACCATCCCTTATTCCTCTTCGCTACAGGCACCAGTTCTATAGCGCCTTTCTCCCGCAGGCTCAAGATTTCCTGCGCAAGGAGCGGATCCGGAAGCTTCAAAGAGAGTTTCCCCGGTGGATTGTCGTCAGGCCGTTGAAGGAAGGGAAGGCAGTAGCCATGGGCAATGCTATCCAGAACCCACACATCTGAAGTAATGGCACGCCATTCTTCGAGATGCTGAGACAGTCTCCCCCCAACCGGCGAACCATGGGACATGGCCTCATGACTGTTTGGAAGCGGCTGCGGCAGGGCCTAAAGGTAAAGAGGCAGCTGCCTGAGCGGCTTTGGCACCACGATTTCCCCGACCACCACGGGTACTTTTTCGCTGGCCCCTTTGACTGGCGGCCCCTCTCGTTCTACCAAAGGAAGACGAAAAGGCAGAGGTTGACGCACCGCAGCGCTCAAAGATTTCGGCGCAGCCTTTGAGGTCTGCAACCTCTCAAGGCTCTCGTCAGCCTTGCTGCCAAACAAGCGTGCACCATTAAAGGGCATGTTGAGAAGACGGGCCAGCACATCCGAAGCAAACCCCGACTTCCGCAACCACGCAAATATGCATACAACGGTGCTCGCAGCCATGGATCGGCTAACACTGTCGGCCGTATCCAAAACCAACTGATGGGATTCACACATGGCATCCTTGCCGTCCTGCACGAGAGCAAGGAACCCATCCCTTTCTTCCCCCTCAGGAATATGCTCAGCCGCCAAAGAAACAATTCCACAGGGTGTGTGAAAACCTTGCAAGGCACACATGGAGTTGGCCGATTTCAGGGCCATGCTCCCAGCAGAAAACACCTTCCGGGCCCAACCGTCGAAGTGCTTGTCGTCCCTATCCGGAGGGATGGTAGGGTACGCCGCCTGCCTCGAAGTGGCCGTAGCTGTCTGAACCACAAAACTCTCGGGAGTGGGGTGAGTAGATAGATAGCTGGGGTCGCTAACGGAAGGGTGGTATTTTGTGGTCAAAGACTTTCGAGCCGGAAGAGATTCCAGGGACTGCCAAGCAGCTGCCATCCTTTTCTGCAAGGTAAGATGAAATGGGAAAACAGGGTTAGAGGATGGACCTTGATCCAAGATGTCCGTCAGATCATCCTGCACAGTGTGTTCAGGAGGACTAGACCAGCCCAGATACTCCGAGACTCACACCATGAGCCTCCTATAAGAAGACTCTGCATCAGTCCCAGGCTCAGATCTACCGAATTCCACTTCTGGTGAAGTGTCCAGCCCACTGGCATCATTGAGGGTCTGGGTCTGCCTCAACTCCTCCAACTGACTGTCTCCAGAAAGAAGCAGAGCATCATCAAGGTCACCAGGTTCCCCAACCTCAGACCTTTCCTCCTCTTCATAAATATCATCCAGAGGGAGTTGAAACCCAGGTCTGGGAACAGAAGAGGACCTGGAGGCCAAAACCGGCCTCACAGACTTCGACGTAGCCTTCTTTGGAGGATCCACGATATCCAGGTACTCCAATGGCAAATTTCGAGAAAAAATCCCAGAAGGCGCCGATAGCCCCGAAGGCTTCGACTTTGAGCGCATTGACAACCTCGACGTTGTGATCGCCGAAGGCTTCGGCATCGACACAGGTGCCAACGGCGCCGCAGGCTGATACGACAGCAAGGCGTCTACGTCCGACTCGGATAGACACAGTGCTGAACGAGTCGACGCCGCCCCAATCACTTAATAGGTTGCTGCGGTCTCGCTGGAAACGAGGACCGAGGCCTAGAAACGCGTCTCTTCCGACTCTTCGAATCCTTGTCCGAACGGGACCTCAACGGCTCTCGAAGCGTGTTGAGTCGTGTGAGCCACGGTACGAGACCGATCCTGGCCGGCTTAGTCAGAAGGCGCGACCGGACCCGTGCCCTGCAATTGAAAAATCGCTAACATGGATTGTTTAAATGCCGCCCATTCCTCCGGAGTGGGGGACTTTGTAGGGCACGTAACTTTCCTCGAGGCACTATCCTCCTAGAGTGCCGGGACGAGGAAGACGAGTGGCGGGAACCACTCCGGGACCAAGATCCCGGGACTCCTTCCGACGCGGAGAGTCATCCCTCGAGTCGTCGGTGGCAACCCCCTTGGACTTGGAAGTCTGGGACTTAGCAGGCTTAGAGCCCCTAACTACCTGGAGCTTCCCCTTCCGCAAGGCCTTGGCAGTCAGCGACTGGCATTTCGAGCAGTCATCTGTGTCGTGCGACTCGCCCAGGCACCACAAACAAATGCGGTGGGGGTCAGTGAGTGACATCTTCGACTTGCAGTGGCGGCAGGTCTTAAAGCCAGACAGCGGAGTCTGAGGGGTCAAAGAGCAAGACATCGCAATGATGAACACATGAGGCGCGCCAGGTCTCACGCAGTTAAAACGTTCATGGAAAAAATGGAACTGCTGACTGCTGCTACGGCCCCTGTGCATCCTATTTATAACATCCTCTGACGTCGTCCTCGACGGAGGCCGTCGAGGGAAATTGACCTGATGCAATTGACGCAGGACGCCCTCTGCCGAAAAAGTTTCAGAAGTCCACAGCTGTGGACATTACACATGTCAAAGATGTGGAATAAGTTGGAGGACACAATCCATTTAAATAATATTGAGCATATACTCGTAAATGCTGGTGTACTACAACCAGTTACCTGGATTGTGTGATCGGATTCTCTCACCTAAACCCGCAATCACTTTGTTTTAATAGCAGATTAAATGTTAGCTTACGTCAAATTGCATTTCAACTGAAGAGAATCTGCAAAGTGGCTTTCTTTCGCTATCCCTTGTAATGTTGTTCATTTAAAATAACTTAAGGTAAAAGCGACTTTTGATATAGTCTTATTTGGTACAATAAATGTTTTGTTTCAGATAAGGAAATGTTAAATTGCACGCAAAATTCCTATTGTACATGTTAACTTTTACAAGATATAGTGGATTCTTTTTCATGTCAAACTTTTCTTAAATATATTTTATCTCCTTCCTTAATACCTGTTCACATTGTATAGTTTTGACAACATTTAAAAGTACAATATAATTTTTCTCCATGGAACAGTTAATTTCAAATTACATTCAGACTATGGTGTCTTAATTTAAGGAAAAAAGGTGAGGTTTAGTGTGAATAGGTCGAAGACCACTTTCGGTTGGTGTTTCATGAACATTGGAGGAGTTTGAGACGTGCTTCACCACCAATGTGATCTTTATTGAAAGGCTTGACATGCACAATTCTGTATCTCTTTTGGCAAGGTCCTCATCAAGACGTGGTCCAAACAAAATAGATTCTTTCTATGGTATATTAAAGACATGTAGCTGTAACTCCGCTCATAATAAGGGTAACCATAGCCATGCATGGCATCTAATCATGATTCTTATAAAGATTTGCTTGCCAAGTTCTTTGCAATATAGAACACTGTACTTATATCCGCACTTCCAATTATCTTGAAACAATCTATTTGATAGTTCAAGGGAGGCATATGAATGTCCCTATTCCCCTTCTCTGCCCTTTATAATGGTGGAGTGGATTTGGCAGCTCGACAACAAAGTGCACCCCAAAGGGCAATCTATCTTGCCAAACACCCATTTTACTTCATGTATTTGGGGAGGGCCAAGTGTGGTTGCTGGGGAGTACGAACTCTAAGAAGAACAAGTTACTCTCTTACCTGGTAACGTTCTTTCGATGGGACGGTCCGACGACGTATTCCATATCTATGACAGGTAATCACCACAGCTGTGCTGCTTCGGAAAATATTCTGCGTCCTTCGTCGATGATGTCGATACGCTGTTCTGGAGGGCCTCCGTCGAGCCGATGTCACAGGATTTTATAAGTAGGACGCTCGACGCCCGTAGCCTCAGTTGTAGTTTTTTCCCAGAATGTGTGGCACCAATCGTCTGCCAGTATGACCACAGAAAGCCTTGCGGAAACGTAAGCTACAATCGCATAAGAAATTCTGTAGTGGGGCAGGTAGGGAGGGAGCGAGATGGAATACGTCGTCGGACCATCCCATTGAAAGAACAGTACCAGGTAAGAGAGTAACTTGTTCTTCGAGGGGATTGGGTCCTCAGACGTATTCCATATCTATGACAGACTCCCAAAGCAATACCAACGTATGGAGGAGGGAAAGAATTTAGAATTTTAGAATGCCCACTTAAATTGCACAGTAAAGGACCACCTTGCCAAAGGCCAGATCCTGCCCATGAATAGAATCTAGGGAGTAGTGACTTACAAAAGTATGGACCGAAGCCCATGTGGCTGCTTCACAGATGTTACGAATAGGAACACCCCTCTGCAGGGCAGTAGAGGCAGCCATACCCCTAGTAGAATGGGCCCTTAAGCCTACCGGAGGGTCCTTACCCGCCAAGCGGTAACATTCAGAAATTGCCAAGATAATCCATCTAGACAAAGTCTGCCTAGTAACAGCTTGTCCCAACCGCCTTCCAGTGTAACCTATAAAGAGCTGATCGTCCACTCTGACCCGGGACATGCGTGAAATGTAGAAACTTCAAGCTCTCCTAGGATCCAACCTATGGAGCCTCTCCTCTTCCTTACCAGGATGCGGAGGAGGATAAAATGCCAGAAGAATGACCTTCTGGCTTAAATGAAATTCCAACACCACTTTCGGAAGAAAGAAAGGGCAAACCCCACGGACAACCCCGTCCTTAAGAAACACAGTGAAGGGTGGATTAACAGAAAGTGCCTGCAACTCACTCACTCTGCCAGCGGAAGTAACCGCAACTAAAAACACAGTTTTAAGGGTTAACAGTCTCAAAGGACAAGAATGTAAAGGCTCAAATGGAGCCCATTAGGAATTTTAGAACAAGGTTCAAATCGCAACCGGGCAGTTGGAAAGGTGACGGTGTAAACACATTAGTGAGCCCTTTTAGAAACTGAGACATTAAAAGGAATTTTGAAATAAGAACACTCCCCAGACGAGCGCTTAAATATAACCTTTAATGGTACCCACTTGCAGGCCCTTGTGGGCTGACGAAAGCAAAAAAGACAGAACCACAGGAATGTCACATGAAAAAGGATCCACATTCTTAACCCTGCACCAGTCGCAGAACTTTCTCCAACGGCAACAGTACAGGGACTTTGTTGCAGGCCATCTGGCCGAAAAGTAACACCTCCATCATGTCCTCAGGGAGGTCCCAATCCTTATACCTCAACCTTTCAGAAGCGTGAAGGTTGAGGGATCTAACTTCTGGATGGAGAACCTGACCCCCCCCTCCCGTGAGAGCAGATCATCTCGGTAGGGAAGACGGCAAGGAGGGCAGATGGACAAGTCAAGAAGGTCTGGGTACCACGCTCCCCGGGCCCATGCCAGAACAATGAGGATCATCCGGGAACCGAACCTCCGTAACCTCTGCACCACTTGCAGGATGACAGGGACTGGAGGAAACGCGTACAGCAGTGGGAAGGACCACTCCGCCACGAAAACGGCTCTTGGAGGAAATTCCCGTGAGCAGAACCTTTCGCACTTCCGGTTGACACTGGAGGCGAAGAGATCCCCTTGTGGGGTCCCCCAAAGGGCGAAGATCTCCAGGAGAATCTTCTGAGCCAGCTCCCACTCGTGAGTGATCGCGCTCTGCCTGCTCAGAGCGTCCGCCGTCTCGTTTTCGTTTCCGGCCAGATGAACTGCTGAGATTGAAATTTCATGCTGGATGGCCCAGAACCAAAGCTGCATCACCTCCCTGCACAGAGGAAGTGACGCTGTCCCCCCCTTATTGTTGAGGTAGTGCATGGCCACTGTGTTGTCCGTCAGAATAAGGACATTCTTTCCTCGCACAGTCGGCAGAAAAGCCTTCGGAGCAGCCCGACAGCCCTCAGCTCCAACAGATTGAATTGGAGTCTGGATTCTGAAGGAGACCAACGACCGCTGACTGTCAACTCGTTGGCATGAGCTCCCCATCCCGTGAGGGATGCGTCCGTCACGATCGTCGCCTCCGGCCAGGGTAGCCAAAATGGAGCCCCCCTCATCAGATTACCTTCGACGGCCCAACACAGAAGATCCTGGGCGACCGAGGGCGGCACCTGAACGGGGTCCGACATCCTGCCGGAGGACTGTGACCACTGCATCTTGAGATCCCACTGTGGAGATCTCATCCGCAAACTGGCCTCTGGCACTAGAAGAATGCAGGGTGCCATGAGGCCGAGTAACCTCAAGAACTCGAACGCCGGGAGACTCTGGGCATGTTGAAACTTGCACACCATCTGCTGAATATGATGAGCCCTCACCTGGGGAGGGAAACACTGCCCCAGGGACGTGTCGAGAACTGCTCCGATGTACTGGAGCCGCTGCGTTGGCGTCAAGTGGGACTTCTTTAAGTTGAGGGAGAAGCCCAGCTTGTGAAGGGAGTAGCAGGTGACCGACAGAGGATCCAGGACTTGCTCGGGAGAGCGCGCCCTGCAATTGTCCAGGTAGTGGTAGACGTCAATCTCCCCTTTCTTGAGATACCTTGCCACCACCACCTTGAGCTTGGTGAAAACCCTCAGGCGGAGGTCAATCCAAACGGCAGGACCCGAAACTGAAAGGGCGAGTCGCCAACCGCGAACCTCAGGTACTGCTTGGGATCGATCGGCACATGAAAGTAAGCGTCCTTGAGGTCGAGAGACACCAACCAGTTCTGAAGTTGAAGGGCCTGGAGGACTTGAGAGAGAGTAACCATCTTGAACTTGTCCTTCCTGAGGAGCTTGTTCAAACCACGCAAGTCCATGATAGGTCTCAATCCTCCGTCTTTCTTCAAAATAAAAAAATAAGGGGAATACCATCCCTTGTTCCTCTCCGCTACAGGCACCAGTTCTATGGCACCTTTCTCCAGCAGGGATTTTATTTCCTGCGCAAGGAGTGGATCCGGACTCCTCAAAGAGAGATTCCCTGGTGGATTGTTGTGAGGCCTCTGCCGGAAAGGAAGACAGTAGCCATGGGCTATGATCTCCAGAACCCACACATCTGAAGTAATGGCACACCATTCTACAAGATGCTGCGCCAGCCTTCACCCAACCGGCGAACAATGGGACATGGCCTCATGACTGAGCTGAAACGGCTGCGCCATTGCCTGAGGGTAAAGAGGCAACTGCCCGAGCGGCCTTGGCACCTCGAGTACCTTGTTTTCCACCTCTGGTACTCCTACGGTGGCCCCTTTGACTTGCAGCTCCTCTCGATCTACCAAAGGATGAGTAATATCGAAAGGAACCTTCCCTCCATTGCTGTCCCCTAGGACGAAACGGCGGAGGTGGCAAACTGCAGCGCTCAACGACTTTGCTGCAGCTTTGGAAGTCTGCAACCTCTCAAGGCTCTCGTCAGCCTTGCTGCCAAAAAGATGTTAACCATCAAAGGGCATGTTGAGAAGACGGGCTTGTACATCAGGAGCAAACCCTGACTTCCGCAACCACGTAAATCTGCGTATTACGGTGCTCGCCGCCATGGACCGGCTGACGCAATCTGCCATGTCCAGACCCGACTGAACGGATTCACACATGGCATCCTTGCCATCCTGAACAAGAGCAAGAAAGCCATCCCGTTCCTCCCCTTTGGGAATGTGTTCAGCCACCAAAGAGACAATTCCAAAGAGTATGAGTGAAACGTGCTAAGGCACACACAGAGTTGGCTGCCTGTAAAGCCATACCCCCTGAAGAAAACACTTTCTTTGCCCAGCCATCAAAACGTTTGTCGTCCCTATCAGGAGGGATGGTAGGGTACGATGCCTGTTTTGCCGGGGCCTGCACCACCAAACTCTCTGGAGTGGGGTGCTTAGTCAAGTAGCTGGGGCCGCTATTGGCTGGACGTTATTCTTTCGGCAAAGACTTGCTCACTGCCGGCAGACTCTACAGAGCAGTCCAAGCCGCTGCCACCCTTCTTTGCAAGGCCATATGGAATGGCAGTACCGGGTCAGTTGGGGGACCTTGGTCAAGGATATCCGACAGGTCATCCTGCAGAAAAGCCACTGGTGGCGCAGACCACCTTAAGTATTCCGTCACCCTCGACATAACGTGCCGGTACGAGGACTCGGCGTGCATACCAGGCTCAGGCCTACCGAACTCCACCTCCGGAGAGGTGTCCTGTCCAGACCACTGGCGTCGTGCAAGGACTGACGCAGGTCTTCGAGCTGGCTATGACCAGACATGAGTTCGTCAGGAACCTCTTCAGGACCGAACTCCACCTCCGGAGAGGTGTCCTGTCCAGACCACTGGCGTTGTGCAAGGACTGACGCAGGTCTTCTAGCTGGCTATGACCAGACATGAGTTCGTCAGGAACCATACCTTCATCAGACCCTTCATCCACCTCAAAGATGTAATCCAAAGGCTGGAATAAATCCCTGGATGAGGGCACAGAAAAAGGCTTGAATACAGGCCTTAATGACTTCTGCAGGGCCTTTCTCAGAGTTTCCACCGGTTTCCGGGGCACCTCCGAAAAATCCTCCTTGAAAGGCATCGACGGAATCGGCGTAGATGTCGAGCGTGGCGGCGATGGCTTCGACACAGGCCTCGAGGGCGGATCCCTGAGCGTGTCCTTCGACAGCCTCGGCGCTGATGGCGTCGATGGCTTCCCCGGAGGCAGAGCCTCGAGAGAGTCCTTCGACGGTCTCGGCGTCCGGGACCTGGAGCGGGCATGGCTAGAGCGATCCACCTTGTCCGACCGGGACCTCGAAGGTTCCCGGTGATCGCGATGACCGCTCGAGCCCAAAGGTGTCGGAACAGCAGTGGTCAAAGTGAGCGGGAGCGGTGCTCCTATACTTTTATTTAATTATCTTGTACAGCTCCTATACTTTTATTTTAAAAAGAAACCGTTCCGGAATGGTTTTGTTTTAAAATAAAAGTGTAGGAAGAAGTTGAAAGCTTCACTTTCAGTGCATTGCACTGAATGTTCCCTTAAAAAGCAGGCGCAAGTGTTTGGGGGGGGTGTATTGTGTGTGGGAGGGGTTGTGGCAATGGGGTTTGTGGGGAGCAGGGGCAGGCCAGCAGGGAACATAGCTCCACTACTTCTTTTCATACACTTCGACCACTGGCGGACAGTGTCTCTAGCACGATCCCGGCCAGCGTCTTTCGAAAGCACGGACGGAACGGAGCCCTGCGACTGAAAAATCGCCATCATCTCCTTACGAAATTAATCCCATTCCGCAGGAGTGCAATGCTTTGTGGGACAAGCAACCTGCCGACGGGCGGAGTCCTCGGACGAGGACGGCGACCAATGACGGCGCTTCCGTGAGTGCCTCGAAGAGGCAGAAGAATGGCAGGACCCACTCTGGGACCGAGACCCCCTGGACTTACGCCGGCTATGCAGAGAGTCGCCCCTCGAATCGTCAGTCGAAAGCCCAGTGGATTTCGACTTCCGGGGCTTGAACATCTTACCGACAGAAAGCTTCTTCTTACGCTCCCGCAAGGCCTTCGAAGTTAACGCCTGGCAATCGTCACAATCGTTCGTGGTGTGGTCTTGGAACCGCAGTGCCGACACCTCTTGAAACCCGTCCACGGGGTAGAAGACGACTAAGACATCATGGAAATCTTCACAAACAAACTGGTTCGAAGAACCGATAGAACAACTCAGAAGAACCGAGGCACGCCGAGATCTCCGAAGCGAACATATTCGCGGAAAAAAACGGAAATGAGGCTACGGCTTCGTGCATCCTACTTATAACATCCAGTGACGTCGGCTCGACAGAGGCCCTCGAGGACAGCATATCGACGTCATCGATGCAGGAAATTTTCCAAAGCAGCACAGCTGTGGTGATTACCTGTCATAGATATGCAATACGTCGGAGGACCCAATCCCCTCGAAATAATATTCTGCTTCTTGATAACCCTTTATATGTACTGTAGACCCCCATCATACAGATTTGTACTTTTTATTCAGTTGTGGTCCTAGCAGTTGAATAGGGCCTCTGAGCAAAACAATTTGCTGGTTTAATAAAACTTGAAGCACAGAAAGGGATGGTCTGATCATTTGGCAGGTGTCGCTGCCTCCAAAACAAATGGTATATCGAATGGCTCAGACACCAATGCTATGGCTTTTGACCATGCAGGTCTTTAACGGACAGTATACGTATTCAAGTCCTGAGAAGGGGAATTTTTACATGGGATTAGCTTCTACATGGAGTGACTGATATTCCTACCATGGATCTTCAATTTCTTTTAATAAGACAATACTATTCTCTCGTATCGCAAATATGTGATGTACCTCTGTCTTAATTTACTATCACACACACATTTCTCTGACATTATCTACCTTAATGAAAAGTGTAAAGCTTATGTTAACCATTTATCTATCTGTTTTTCTATTGCTGTCCATACATCTTGATGCTTGAAAATGTTACAAGTCAATACGGAGAGTTCTGAAACAGCTTAAGTTAAGAGTGTTCTCAAATGTAGGACCTTACATATGCAATATTGCTCTATGTTGTCGCTAGGAGATTCAAGAATTTTAAAACAAATCCCACCTATTGTACTGTGTCACATTTAAGCACCACCGGCTTCAACAGCCTTAAAAAAAGCATTCCCGATGTTCACACTTCCCACCTAGTGTACTAGACACTCATATTAAGGTTTGAGTGGTAGCCATGATTTAACTAAAAAAATAAAAAATCAACTCTACAACAAAAGCATTGTCCCCCCCACCCTCCTATAAGTGGCATGGCGGCTAAACAGACAGCATTCTCCTCTGTAAGGCAAGTAAAGGTCCCAGAACAATAGGCTGACTCGGGATGGTTCACATTTTAAAGTCCTGTTGAGCCGCAAGCAATGCAGGTTAGTTAAGTTATTATATTGCATAGATACACTGGTTGCTTTCTCATCCTGTTTCCTCTATGAGATGATCTGTTCTGTGGGGTTGGCTTCTCTGAAGAGCAGACTCAGTAGTTGCTTCTTTTTACGGGATCCAACATCACAGGATGTCCGTTTGGTGGAAAGCATCTTTAAATGATCAATAGTTTAACAATCTGACTCAAAGTTTGAAATACGAATAAGTCACCAAGCTACTGGAATCGAATGTTGCATAGCTGATTTTAGCAATTCGATTGTTGAAATCTGTGCCCTGTTATTGACAAACTTGTAGCATTAGGCCTTCGTGAATGGAGATGGTTGTCTAAGCATGTATCTGCTGTGATGTTGGATTCCGTAAAAAGAAACAGCCACTCTGTCTGCTCTTCAGAGAAGCCAACCCCACAGAACAAATCATCTCACAGGAATCAGGATGAGAAAGCAACCAGTGTATCTATGCAAAATAATAACTTGTACTAGCCTGCATGGCTCGCTTCACAAAAGGACTTTAAAATGTGATCTCCATGGAGATGCTGGGTAAGCCATTTCCAGCTACATCTTTCACCATTCATACTAAGGCACTCATCCACAACAAAAGAAATCTTGTGTGCAGAGTCCCATCAAAAAGGAAAGGTAAAGGGATCTCTGAGAATGGAGAGTGTCCTACACAAACTCCTTTTTCACACAGAAAATGTTCCTTTTGACATTCGCACAACTAGTGATATTTATGAGATGTAAAATATTTATCACTGAATCATGTTCGGTTGGTAATAGATTGGAAGTGATCGGTTATCCTCCACCCTGTTCCACTGCATTACCAGCTTGCAGGTTGGCTTGCAAGAGCCAAAAGCTTTAGGCATAGGCCTTTTGGCAGGAAGCCTTCATCTTCCCTGACTGACCTCTCCCTTCAAGCAGTCATACTAAAGAAACCACGATGAATGAGAAGAAAACGTTTCTTGTAAATTCCAATTCTCCATCAGGGTTATATGAATTGCCATCCCCTACATGTGTAATACAGGAACATTAACAGAAGAAAGCTTGCTTGATTTTGTTGTATAGGACATACTGTTTTTTTTATTTTTACAAATTCTTTCCTCTAAAAGGCACACCAGGGTTCTGTTTTTTGTTTTTAAACAATTGTTCCATTTTATTTTATTTACAATTTCCTATGCCGTAGGATCAGTAGAAAATGGAAAACAAGGAAACAGGCAGGCATCAACAGATGAGAAAACATTGTCCTATCACTTAGGATTACCAACTACTCGAATGCCCTTTACTGTCAGTTAGATTCACTTATTTTATTAATGTAAGATGCAAAGTTCGGAATTGCGAGCCCTCAAAAGAGCAGGATTAGCAATTTTTCATTTGTCGAGTAAGATCTGCAATTCTATGCAAGAATTCCATTAGCTTTTTGATAGCACGGAAAGGGCACATCTAGAAAAGCAATACATTGATTGGAAGCCAGGAACAAATTTAAAAAGATCCATAATTCACAAAACGATGTTAAGATTACTCAAGGTCTTTAGTTTTGTCTATATACTAGTGTGGGCCTATCTTGAAATGTTAAGTGTGGAAAAAAATCTTTCTGCAGGAACGGTAGGAGGAAAAAAAAGATATTAAAGAAATGGTCAGTTAATATGAATAACTGAAGTAACATTAGGAGTTCTTCGGCTACTTTCGAGGTTTGTGAAAACAGCGAATGGCTCTTGGGTGCAGACAGCCTGATTTTCGCAAACTACTTGCAGGATGTATAGCCATTGGAATATACTAATGCTTACAGAAATGCCTGACCTGTGGATCAAATGTGCATTTCCCCTTGGAGTGGTATTCCCCGACCGTGACACGCAACCCCTGCATTTCACAATTTCCCCTGTGCTAACCTGATCTAGTGTAGAAGTTAACATCTAGCAAAGATAGTTTACATCATGTAAATCTTTATTGTGGTGTTCTTGAAGCAATTTGCTTAGGGCATGAGTTTGTACATTATAGATACTGAGAATATGCACTTGTGTGATTGACAAGTTTTGTCTCAGAGACTGAGCCTCCCCCGAGAGGCGTGGACCATGTACCCCTCTGCTAACCTATGTTTGTTCAGGTTGTGTTTACTGTTTAAATCAAGACTGAAGTTCATTTTACAGACACACAAAAAGCTTTCAGAGCCAGGTGGGCTGCTCCATCCCAAAAGGTCTTCTCACTTCCAGACCAATTTTCCTTAGGTTGCCAGATGGTCCATTTGAGCTGCCCAAACCTCCAATGAGGCATCAGTTACTTGCAACTGCTGATAAGGAATTACTTTCTAAATGCCTCCTAAACTGAGCTTTTTGCACCAACAATATTTTACTGTCTTCATCAGCATGTCCCTTCCCAATTGTGTGCCTTTCTGCAACCACTGACCCTCCAAGCATTCAAGAAGAGGTATTATGTGAAGCTGCACACTAGAAAAATAAATATGCAAGATATCACTGCACCCAGGAGGGATAATATCTGCACAGCAGCCAGGTATGAACACGACATTAAGCAGGCATCTCAATTTGATAGACGATAGGTTCATCTACTTTCAGCACAGGAAGAGACATCCATTTCTTTTCATTCACATGGAGTCCCAGCTGATCTAAGACTTCTGCTGTTTATTAGTTTAGATAAGGCAATCAACACAGGGATAAACAAAGATTCTCTGAACAATTTTTCTTTAAAACAGCAGCCACATCCACGCATGCTGGTGAGCCTACCCTTGGGGAACACTGCACACCAAAGGGGAGAAATATGTGAAGGGAGTGTTGGTTGTTTGGAAACTACTTGGATGTGGAAATAGGCATCTTGCAAATCTATTGTGCACATCCAGTTGCATCTTGATGTGGGGAAAATGTGTATATGGGCACCTTTCAGTATTGTTTATTTGCCATGCATATGTTGGCCATATACAAGTCCAAAATTGAGCTTTAGGGTAAATCTCTTGCTTGGTCAGGTCTTCAGCACGCTTTCTATGGCACCTTTTGAAGGAGCAGACTTGCGTCCTGTTATCAGCCAATGCAGGTGTTCTAGAATTTTCAATATTGCCACTTCATCATCAGCTTGAGCTCAAAAAAGGAATTCTCCTGAGAACGGAAACTGCTATTTTATTTCAGTTGACTTTCAAACCTGTATGCTTGGTCATGTAAGTGGCCTCTTCGAGTCTATACCAATAATCACTAGTGGCCAGTCCTGCTACCTCTTTAGAAGCACCAATAATTTGACTGGTTTCAGCAAGGCCATCTTTTATTAAGTAAAACATTTGCGTCCTATTATCTGAACATAGGCATTCCACCACACAATTATGAAAATTAGCAATCATACCTCCAGGAGTGTGAGGGAACTAGCTGCTCAGATTGTCATAGCAGATGTGGTACAGACTTTCTTCCCCATGGCAGCAGCTAAAATGAACAAATCAATAGGAGGATCGATCTTCAAGAATAAGGCAGCTTAATCAGAAGCACAGTGCATTTTTCTCATCCATTTGTGGGGCCCAGCTGCTGACTGTGATGAGTCAAAGCAGCCCTTTTAGTAGAGGAGTAAATAGATGCGGTGGGTCTTTGGGCTCCAACAACCCAAACATGATTGCCTTTGCCTCGTGCTGATGCAGCCTTTTTTGAACCGCAGAATAAAAACAAATCAAGTCATCAGTAGATGATGCACAATGGAATCGAGGGTGGGGAATTTGGTTAGTTATCACACGGGGTTGCTGGATGTCATTGTGAACAAGGCCTGGGAGGGAGGAGAGACAGTCATTGGTGAAGTCTTTGGAGGTCTGCCTAGAGAGGAAGTCTTCTTAGGCTTGCCTACAGGTCTTCATCTGGTACCAGCTCGTTAGTTCTCTGCAGAAGCAATGGAGACTGCCTGCTTTTGTAGAGGCTCGACTTTTTTTTAGCCTGCTTTTGAGATTGTCTTGAAGACTGCACATTTTTGTGGTCAAAATCGACAGAATGGACTTCAGCAATGAGATAATTGGCCTTGAAGATAAACCGGACCTGCTTGCCAGTGGAGTAATCAATTATTTTCTTTATTTTTATTTATTTATCATTTATAAAGCGCTCACACAGCCCGCAGGCATCGAGGCGCTGTTACAGGAATTGTTTGTTTTTTCTTAGTTGCGTAATTGTGTTTTTTTTTGTCTTAGTTGCGTATTTATAACGCGCTTAAACACCCAGAGGTTTTTTAAGCGCGGACCCAGGGATCGAACCTGTTGTTGCTTCGTGTCGTCTTGCTTCCAAGACGCGCACGCTGCCGATGAGCTATCCTCCCGGGACAATTATGATTCACCCATCAATGGTCAAGACATTTGTCAATGGCAAAAAAGTTACTGGTGAAGCTCATGACAGAAAAATGCCACTCACAGTGGTCCCCGAGGAGGACCTTAACAGGGCGTAGAAGATACAAGGTTCACATCCACTTCAATTTTGGGGCTGTTGGATAGATACCCAGCTAAAGACCCACGTGGAGTCTTGGAAAATTTGAGATATTAACCCACCTTAGTTTGATGTCCTTTGCCATCCTGCACGTCATTCTTTGCCAAATAGGGCCCACTGTTAACACAGACCTTGAAAAACAACCAATGCACTAGGTATGGTCCCTTCTCACGAAATAAAACATGGTTGACTTAGGAAAAATAAAGGCTGTGGAGTAAATAGTGAGAGACACTTGCATCACAAAAAATCTCCAAGTAGCACAGGGCCAGTGGGACATGTCGCGTGAAAGCATAAATCGGTTCTAAAATTGCATGTACATGAAAAACTTTACTTCTAAAAAGCAGTGGAATGTGATCCAAGATCTTGACAAAGGAAGAAAACAAATCCACTGACAGTACAGTGTATTATTGGAACTCGCAGTGCCCTGATCACTTTCTGTCTGTGCATGCCTGTCGATCAGTTTCTTTTTCATTTTTTAATGCTCCTACCACATAAACAATGGTTTCAAAAAACACTGATGTGCTTCTTGGAGGGATAGTTGGTGGGTAAAAAAGCCAGAGGGGCAATATGTATTGCCGTAGTTATGTTTTTTACAGCAAAATACAAGGGAGTACTTTCTACTGTTAAAAAGTGTTCTGGGATACCGAACATAAGCAGAGATATCCAATGTTTATGAAGATCCCATGACGCGAAAGCAGAATTATTTTTACCTCCAGGTCTTGCATAAACACCATATTGTAACAGTTGCCTGTTGGTCATTTGCTGGCAGGTGATGTGTAGGTCACCAGAATAGCACTACCTGCGAAGTACACAGTCACACTAATAGATATAATGCAAAGTCAATAAACTGTACCGCCACACCAGTGTACTTGATGGTCGGTTGCAAAGTGTGCGCCCTAAGAACTCAAATCCAATAATGGTTAGTTTCTCCAACTCAGCAGTATGTCTAAACCAGAGCACAGAGCTGCGTTCTATCCTTGGCAAAAAGATCTGGGCATGATCCTCAACGAAAGCCACATGCGATCAGTTGCAGAAAAATTATGTGTGCATGATCAGGAGAATTTCTGTGCTTTCAAAACATTGTGGGCGTTTTTACGTGCATATTGACAAGGAGATTTCTGTTCTAATTTTTTTGTTTTCATATGGTGAAGGCAATGTTTAAGGGGAAGAAATCTAAAGTGCAGTCTTTGGTGCTTAGAGAACAGTAACTAATCGAATTCTCAGATATTAATTGTTTGACAGATTCAGCTTCTCAAATTAGGAATGATGAATTTTTCAGGGGAGGCATGCACTGCGGCCTGCCTTCATGTAGAACCAATTCCACGAGTGGATGCCTGGCCATGTTCCATGTGAACACACAGTGCAGCTCATCACAGAAACTGCCACTAAACATCAAAGAAGCAGACTGCTGCATGTCATCCAGGTCACCAGACGTAATCCAACAATAACTGCTCGATCCCCTCACTGTTGACATTTAAAAGATTACAGGACTGATGAGAAGATCATCATCAGGGCTGCAAAATGACAGTACGTTAGGATGTATGCATCTACAACCTGTTTTACACAAGCACAATACCCTCTTCCCCTCACCCCCCCCCCCCACCCAATAGCAGTGAAATTCATTTAATTTATTTACCGGGAAAGTGGACTGGAACACATGTCCCGTTTTCAGCCACGCCCGGCCAGGATTTAGAGTTACAGCAACAGTCTATTGAAAACAGAGCATCAGAAAACGTCTCCAATATTGACAACTACACACATGTATTAAGAGACAATGCTTAAAATTCCCTTAAAACTCGCTTCATATATTATCACACCTCCCTGTATACATTTAAACAGGTGACCGACGCCCTATGACCAAGTGTTTACTGTTGAAAGGCAGGCCTAATGGGGTACTATGGTCATACAATAATGGGTACATAAAGCTAAACTTAGATGCCCTGTGATGGCTGTGTACATACAGACAAGTTGATCGACTATAACCTTATGCACATTTGGACAGGTAACAACATATCGTGTGCATTGCTTTTTCTAAAGAGGCGGAAATGTGACGCATACATAACATGTATGATGTACAGTCAGAAACATGACAGGATCTGTGGCCATTTGTTTCATCCTGATAGGGCTATCCTGCCATCAGGTAATATTATCCCCACCAAAAATATCGCTGTATATATATGGTCGTCGGGAACGGCCATAGGCAATATTTTTAGTGGGGATAGAATTAGGATATTTTGGGAGCGGAGGCGGCGGGGTTGTCCCCTGCTCCTTTTAAATAAAACAGGGGTTGCGGGGGTGTCCCCCGCAGGTTCCATGCCTTAATATCACCGCAAAAATATGGCGATATTTTTGCAGGGATATTAACACATGGAACCACTATCCTGTGTAAAGGTGGTGTGGGGGGTGTAGAAGGTCACCTGTACTTCCTGCATACAGTTAACCAGTGCCAATTCACCTGACTGTGTGCTCTCTAGAATGTTGGAAAGAAAACAAGCACCGATTGTGAGTAGAGTCATGTGACTTGACCTGTTGGCCAGTGCTTCTTGTGTACATGTTTGTGACAGAGTGCCCATGACAAAGGGATTGACGAGTACAGTTACAACAGGGCATATGGCCCTGTATATCCCATGTTCACTCAGACAGATTGTAGGTCTTCAGGTCTGTGTGCATTAAACATTGATATGGTGCATTGTGTACTTTCCGTGTAGCCAAACAAATGACAGGATGGATAGTATTGAGTATTGTTCTATTTGCGACCTCCAGATAGGCATCAGGATTTCTGCTCCTCTGAAAGCTTACAGTCAGAACAATTCGGCGTACTGCTAATCAACCGACTCGCTCCCATTATCAACCATAAGGAATGCCACTTTCAAAATACGTCAAGTTAAAATGTTGAAGGTCATTGTATGACTCACTATTTCTCTGCGTGACCTGCACTACTCACTAGTGTGGGGCCACCTCGAGCTCTGGTCTGAATGGCAAGGACCAGTATCCAAAAACGACCCAAGTACAAAGGGTGGACACTGACGGAGCAGTTCCATGTGTTACTTAATATACTAGCCAGTTCTTTCTTATTCACAACTAAAAGGAAATCACTACCAAGCACTGGCGTAACGGGGCCCCGCAACCCCTGCAGGGCTGGGGGCCCCACCACCACCTGTCTCCTGGGAGGGGGCCCCACTTGGAGTAACCAAAAAATGCTAAAATAAAATTCACAAATAACAAAATTGGAAACAAAAAAAATCCTTTTCAATTCACTATGCATTCATTAAAGGCAGAGTGACAAACTTTTTTTGACTCCCCCCCCCCCCCACGACATGGAAGACCCTAGGCTGGAGGCCTCCATGTCATTGGGTAGGGGGAGCATTATTACTTCAAAAATAGTTTATTTTTGAAGTCACTCTGCCTTCATAAGAAATTATTTCCGTTAATTTCTTTTTGAAGTAATAAGGCTCCCCTCAACCCGATTTTGGGGGCGGGGGAGAGGTGTGTGTGTGTTGAAAGGGTGCACACTTAAATGGGTGGCTGCCTGGGTGTGCTGTATGGTTATAGGGTGCACACTTAAAAGTATGGTTGGCTATGGCTTGCAATTGATAAAGTAATTCTGAATACTCGAAGTTCACCGACAGCAGATCTGCTAAATTGGAAAGTCCCTTCAGAACCGTTACATTACATTGGGCCTCATAACGAGTCCCCGGTAACCCTGCCGTGCTACTGGCGGGTTGCCGCCGGATCCATAAATATTTACTGGCACCTGACTTCCCGGTGCCACCGGGAGATTACAATCCTGGCGGCCTGGAAAGTCAGGTGCCGGTAAAATGCAAATCCCCATCCCCATAGGACCCTATGGAAGTTGGGCACACACTGAAGCACCTGTACAGTTGCTAATGGTGCCGGTGCTTCCGTGATCAGTCTGCCTACCGTGGCCGCTGTGCCTGGCAGGGTCAGACCAGTTGGGCACAGCGGCTCCGGCGGGCAGACCTGAAATATACCGGTCCAGAAACAAAAGGTGCCAGTAACCTTACCGGCACCCTTGTTTCCGGACCGGCAAGATCGCCATGAGGCCCATTGTTCATGAAGTATGCTTACATTATACATAATATGCCATGTAATTTGAATTGTCATTCTAAATACTTTGTAAGGCCACTGACACCAGATCTTTTAAATTGTATAAGCAATACTCTATACGATCTCTTAGACAAGATGTGACAGATTATGATATTGTTGATCACAAGATAGAACCAACATTTGAATATCCAAAAATGCTTGCTGATTGGACATGCAACGTGTATAGATAAGAACTTGGCATACCTAATTCATTGTGTATATTTTACAAATGTATAAATTGTCATCCAATGATTGTATATATTTTACAAATGTATTAATTATTGTCCTTCAAGGATTATATAGTAGATCTCGCACTGCAATCAAGATCAAGGAATCTTTACTATAAATTCCGGTGAACAATTACATTAGCCCCAATCTGCTATGGACAAGAGTAACCAATCAGGCATCTCGTTAGACACCCTTACCTAATGTAAACTGGTGACGTCAGTGCATTCCTTCCGACGCACTGAACGTCATCCTTAAGCAGACATCTTGCTGCATATGACGTTCCGACCATTTCCAGAACTGACATCTCTGAACTACCTGCTGACGTCAGATTAGGTAAGAACTGTGATTGCTTATTCCTAGAGGGACGTACAGATTCACAAAAAGATACTATACTAATGCGCATCTTCCTTTATTAGAAAAGGAACTTGCTCCAGTTACCCTGACAACCCGCTTCAGAATCTGAATGACAACTTGAGACCTTTTTTGATACTACAGACTCTGGGTAAATCCGTTCTACTTTAAGTCCCAATTCCCTTAACAACTAGAATTTGCCATCAGTAACATGAATAGACATCAACACTATTTATTCTTGCAGCATCCACAACTTTAATAAGATAGCCACATTAACTCACGTATTTACGTTTTGAACTAAGATATACAGGGAGATCCCGCTGCAAGATGAACCCTCACATTAAGATTAACCCTCACATTAAGATTAAGTCGACCAATTGAACACATGGGATGACAGGTGATTATTTCCCTTGATTAATAGGATACGTGATTAAGATATCTCAATACAAGACTAATACTGATCAGGATTTTCTCACTTTTTACTTTTGTAGGTAACTTGAGAGGTTGAAGCTAGAAGATTACATTTCAGTTGGATACATTATGAACCTTTCTACTTGATAAAAGACATTTTGATCTTGAAAAAGGGAGTTCAACTCCCGAAACGCGGCAAGCTCTTTATGTGACCTGTAACATTAAGACGAAGAAAATATTTATGTACTATTCATAAATTATATATATTTGCAATTAATATGAATGTTAAGTGAGATATGGTAAGGAACAAGTTACTTACCTGTAACTGTTGTTCTCCAGCATGGGTTTGGCATGGATTCACATGCTCATGAATGTTCCCCGTTGTCAGGCTGGGAATCCTCGGTGTAAAAAAAAAAAAAAAAAAAAAATCAGTTTCGATTCTAAACTGTCTTTCTCCTATAAACCAATTACTGAGCTCTGGGTCATACTGCCCCCAGCCAATGAGTGCCCTTTACCTAAGCCCCTCCTCTGGCAGCCATCTTCAGATTTGGTAGCACGTAAAGTGGCAGTAGGACCAAGAGAAGAGCCGCAGAGTGACAGGTCGCATGGATTGCATGTTAATCCGTGCAAGACCCATGCTACAGAACAACAGTTACAGGTAAGTAACTTGTTCGTTCTCCAGCATGGGGTCTGGCATGGATTTACATGCTCATGAATAAAGAATACATAACAGTACAAACATGCACAACCACGGGAGGTGGCAAGGCTCAACAGAAGAAACCCCTTACCTCCTCACCAGGCTCACCTTCAAGCAAACGAATTGCGCAGCACTGCTTGGTCGACTCTGGACTTCTCGTCGACGTAGTATAATTTCGTGAAGGTGTGCGTCGACCTCCACGTAGCAGCCCTACAAATGTCCAGCAGGGGCACACCAGACAGGAACGCTGTTGTAGCAGCGATCACTCTGGTAGAATGGGCTCTCGGACGGCCAGGCAGCGGTCGGTTTGCCAACCGGTGCCAGTGAGTGATACAGCCGGAGAGCCACCTGGAAATGGAAGCCTTGGACAAGGCCTTCCCATGGTTCACGTGACCAAAGTTAACAAAAAGCTGAGAAGTTTTCCGGAAACTCTTCATGCAGGCCACATAAAACTTCAGCGCTCTAGCCAGATCAAGCGAGAGCAAAGTACTTTCAGCCGGCGACGAAGGAGTCGAAAAAACACAGGTAACACCAAGGGCTCGTTGAGATGAAATTCCGACAGAACCTTGGGCATGAAGGAGGGGTGCGCCCGCAGCACCACCCTTGTCTCGTGAAAAGTCAAGTAAGGCTGCTTGCATGACAGGGCCTGGATCTCACCTACACGTTTTGCAGAGGTGATGGCCACGAGGAACGCGGTCTTCCATGACAGAAACTTGAGCGAGGCTGAATGCATCGGTTCGAATGGAGCCTCCATGGGCCTACTCGGCACCACATTGAGTTCCCACACACCACACTGAGTTCCCACACCGGGGCCGCAGCCTTCACCGGCGGGAATGAGCGGAACAGTCCCTTGATGAAGTCCTTAACTAGACGGTGCAACCACAGTGAAGACCGTCTCAGAGATCTGGTGTAGCGGGTGATAGCCGCCAGACGTACCTTGATGGAGGCGTGAGCCAGTCCCGATTTAGCCAATGACAGTAAATACGGAAGTACTTGAGGGGCCGTGACCCTCAAAGGGTTGATCTTCTGCGAACGGCACCAAGTCGCAAAGCGCTTCCATTTGTGTCCGTAGCACTTCAAAGTAGACAACGTCCTGGCGAGTACTTCCTTGCAGTTTGCCGGAAGATCTTAGCCACCGAACTCTAACGCTGCAAGGGCCAGGCCTTCAGGTTCAGAGACCCTGGGTCGTGGTGCAAAATTGCGCCTCCTTGCCTGGCAAGAAGATCAGCGACCACTGGCAGCTTGACTGGAGGGGACGGTGACATGCTGAGAAGGTCCGGGTACCAGATCTGCCTCGGCCAGGCTGGTGTGACGAGGATCATCCTGCACCAGTACCGTCTGAGTTGATTGATGACTTGAAGTAGTAACGGCAACGGAGGGAACGCCTACAGAAGGAACAAGTTACTTACCTGTAACTGTTGTTCTCCAGCATGGGTCTGGCATGGATTCACATGCTCATGAATATTCCCCGTCGTCAGGCTGGGAATCCTCGGTAAAGAAAAAACCAGTATCAGTTTAGTTTCTGATCTGTCTTTCGTAGTAATAACCAATCACTGGTCTCTGCGTCATACTGACCACAGCCAATGACTGCCCTCTACCTAAGCACCGCCTCTGGCAGCCATCTTCAGATTTGGAAGCATGTGAAGTGGCAGTATGACCAAGTGAAGAGCCGCAGAGGGGTAGGCGGGAGGGTTCGCATGTGAATCCATGCCAGACCCATGCTGGAGAACAACAGTTACAGGTAAGTAACTTGTTCCTTCTCCAGCATGGGGTCTGGCATGGATTCACATGCTCATGAATAAAGAATACATAGCAGTACACACATGCACAACCACGGGAGGTGGCAAAGGCTCAACATTAAGCATTACATCAAACTCAACATTAAGCATCTTACCTCCTCACCAGGCTCACCTCAGGCGAACAGGTTGCGCAGCACTGCTTGGCCGACCCTGGACTCCTCCCTGGAATCCCGATCGACGCAGTAGAATTTCGTGAAGGTGTGCGTCGACCTCCACGTAGCAGCCCTGCATATGTCCAACAGGGGCACACCAGAAAGGAACGCCGTGGTAGCTGCGATCGCTCTGGTGGAATGGGCTCTCGGACAGCCAGGCAGCGGTCGGTTTGCCAACCGTTGACAGTACCTGATACAGCCGGAGAGCCATCTGGAAATGGAAGCCTTCGAGAGAGCCTTCCCCTGATTGACAGGTCCAAAGTTCACAAAGAGTTGTGACGTCTTCCGAAAACACTTCGTGCGGTCCACGTAGAACTTCAGCGCTCTAGCCACATCCAACGAGTACAAAGTCCTCTCAGCAGGCGACAAAGGCGACGGGAAGAACACAGGCAACACCAAGGGTTCGTTGAGATGGAAGTCCGACGGTACCTTGGGCATGAAGGAGGGGTGCGTCCTGAGCACTACCCTCGTGTCGTGAAAAGTCAAGTACGGGGCCTTGCAGGAAAGGGCCTGGATCTCTCCAACCCATCGTGCGGAGGTGATGGCCACAAGAAACGCTGTTTTCCACGACAGAAACCTCAACGGGGCCAAGTGCAGAGGCTCGAACGGAGGTCCCATGAGCTTGGTCAGCACCACGTTGAGCTCCCACGCCGGGGCCGGCGCCTTCACCGGCGGGAACGATCTGAACAGTCCCTTCATGAACTCTTTCACCAGACGATGAGACCACAGGGACGTCCGGCCCGTGGTTCTGGTGTATCGGGAGATCGCAGGAAGATGAATCTTGATGGACGCGTGTGCCAGTCCAGCTTTGGCCAGCGTCAACAGGTACGGCAGTACCTGGGGAGCCGTAATCCGTAGAGGGTTAATCTTCTGTGCGTGGCACCAGACAGAGAACCTCTTCCATTTGTGTCCGTAGCATTTAAGAGTCGAGGGCGCCCTGGCCTTTGCAAGAACCTCTCTGCAGTCGGCCGGTATGTCGTATCCTCCAAACTCTAGCGCTGCAGGAGCCAGGCCTGCAAGTTCAGCGATTTCGGGTCATGGTGGAGGATGGCGCCTCCTTCCCTGGAGAGTAGATCCGCGTCCACCGGCAGCTTGATTGGCGGGGACGCTGACAAGTCCAGAAGGTCTGGGAACCATATCTGCCTCGGCCATGCAGGTGCGACGAGGATCATCCTGCACCGTGACCTCTTGAGCTGGTTGACGAGCCGGATTAGCAGTGGCAAAGGAGGGAACGCGTAGAGGAACAGGCCCTCCCAGGGGAACGAGAAAGCATCGCCCATGCTCCTCGCCTGGGGAAACCTGCTGGCGAACCTCCTGCACTTGGAGTTCGTCGCCGTCGCGAACAGGTCGATCTGGGGTGTGCCCCACCGTCGGAAGAGGCGATCCACTAGATCCTGCCGTAGTTCCCACTCGTGGCACGAGCGCAGCTCCCTGCTGAGTGAGTCGGCGATGGTGTTTTTTATCCCCGCCAGATGAAACGGCACCAGAAACATCCTTTGGGCGACTGCCCAATGCCACAGGTCCTGCGCCTCCTTGGACAGTGCTGGGGACCTGGTTCCGCCCTGTTTCCTGATGTAAAACATGGTGGTGGTGTTGTCGGTGAAGATCCTCACCACCTTGCCCTTGAGGGACGGAAGGAAGGACCTGAGGGCCCAGAACACTGCACGGAGCTCCAGGACGTTGATATGGAGGGACTTCTCCGTCGGGAGCCAGAGGCCTCTCGCGTGCAGATTTTCGGTGTGCGCTCCCCACCCTTCCAGGGAGGCATCCGTGGTCACTGTCTCTTGGTGGTCTGGAAGTCCATGCCCGCCGTCAGATGCGCGCGGGTGCCCCACCACTGGACCGCTCGGCGGAAACTCTCGTCGAGTGTGATCCTCTCCTCGAAGCCGCCCGTCGTTTGGATCCAGCGCGCGTCCAGGAACTCCTGCAACGGGCGCATCCGGAGCCTGCACATGGGAATGAGGTAGATGCAAGGAGACGACATTCCGAGGAGGGACTTGATGGACCTCACCTTGGCCGCGTCGGAAACCAACATCCGCTGTACCTTGCCCAGGATGGACCTGGTCCTTTCCTCCGACGGGGAGGCCAGAAGGGACACTGTGTCGAGCTTCGCTCCCAGAAACAGTGCGTTTTGCGCGGGTACCAGATGGGACTTGGCGTAGTTCACGGAGAATCCCAGGTCCGTGAGAAGTTGGACGGTCCTTGCCGTGTGCTCCACGGCGAGCTCCCTCGTCTTGGCTCGGATGAGCCAGTCGTCCAGGTAGGGGTAGACGTGGATCCCCTCGCGGCGCAGTTGCGCCGCCACCGGTGCAAGGCACTTGGTAAATACCCTGGGTGCCGACCGTAGTCCGAAGGGGAGGGCTTTGAACTGGTAGTGACCCCTTGGACCACAAACCTGAGGAATTTTCGGTGCCCCTTTAGGATGGGAATGTGGAAGTAGGCATCCTCCAAATCCAACGACGACAGGAAGTCTCCTTCCTCCAGCTGCCCCAGGACGTGCTGGAGGGTGACCATCCGGAACTTCTGCGCCTTGATGAACTTGTTCAGACGTAGCAGGTCTAGGATGGGGCGCCATCCTCCCGTCTTCTTCTTCACGAGGAAGTATCTCGAGTAAACTCCGGAGCCCCGAAGCCTCTTTGGGACGAGTTCGATGACGCCCTTCCTGAGCATCGCCTTTACCTCCAGGAGAAGCTGAGGGACGTGAAGCTCTTTCCTGGCCACGGGGGGACGCGCGGGCACCTTCTTTGAAACTCGAGCGCGTGGCCCCGGGCTAAGGCATCCAGCACCCAACGGTCGGTGGAGATGGACTCCCACACGCTGACGAAGCTCGCCAGCCGGCCTCCCACCGGGGTGCTTCGGTGGGGGCCCGACCCCACGGCCGGTTCAATCCTGTTTCGACGAGGCTTTGCCGCCTTGACCTCCTTGGCGACGACGGCGGGGTCCGCCAGACTTGCCTCGTCCTCTGTAGGCCTCCTGAGACGACGAGCGGGCCGCTTGACGGTAGGTGGAGAAACCGCCGCCGGAACCTTTGGAGGCGCCCTTGCCTCCGCTGCTCCGAAAGGGCGTCCGTCGTTGCTGTAGAACCCCAAGGGCCCGGGCCGTCTCAGTGTCCGCTTTAATGGCCTGAAGGGAATCGTCCACTGTTTTCCCAAACAGGTTGTTCCCATCGAACGCCATGTCCAGGACTCTGGTCTGTACGTCTTGACGGAAGTCTGTAGCCTTGAGCCATCCACGCCGCCTAAGGCACACGCCGTTGCCCAACTGGCGAAACCCAGTGTCGGCGATGTCCGTCGCAATAGTGATGGCGTGGTCCGACGCCACCTCGCCTTCCTGTAGGATCTCCAGGGCATCCGCCCTCTTGTCGTCCGGTAGGAAGTCCAGCAGGGGAGCCAGTTTGTACCATAGCTCCCTGTCGTACCGGGCCACGATAGCCAAGGCGTTGGCCGCTTTAATCGTCGTCGCTGCAGACGAGATGACCCTGCGTCCCATAGCGTCCAATTTCTTTCCCTCGCCGTCCGGTGGGGAAGTCGATGTGGAGGCCGCACCCCCCCCGCTTTCTTCCTGGCCGCCGCGGAGACGACGGAGTCCGGGGTAGGCTGCGCCCGGAGGCACAGGGGGGCCGCGTCCGGGACCCGGTACTTCTTCTCGTACCGGTCTCTTCTAGCTGGCGTCGTGGAAGGGTTCTTGAGGAGGGCGAGGCCCTCATCCCAAATGTCGTCCAGTAGAGGCACCGCGAGGACCGTCTTCCTCTTGGCCTCGCGCCGTTGATAAAGGAATACTTCCTTTTTCTTCTCCTCAGGGCAGAGTTGGAAAAGCTCGGATGCCCTGGCGATCATGGAGTGGAACGATCCAATCTCGTCGGGCGGAGAAACCCTGGTGGGAGGTGACGACGATAGATCCTCGTCGTATACCTCGTCGTCCGTACCCGTCGCTGCCGTGTCAGTCCCCGTATCATCCCCTCGGGTGGACGGGGAGGAGGACTGGACGGGGCGCGACGGCTGAAAAGGAGGTGGAGGGTGAATCCTCCTTTTCTTGGGCGGGGGAGCACCAGAAGGTCCCGGTTCAGGATCCCCCGACGGGAGAGGTTCCTCCGTCGGCAACGGTAGTCTCGTCCTTATCTCTGAACATAAGGACTGTATAGCCAACAAAATGGCCGCCGAGTTGTCTTGCGGCACTGGCAGAGGGGAATCCGACGGGCGATCAGGAGCCCCGTCGGCACCCTCGACGATGTCGTCGTCACCTGTGTCGGGATCCATCCCGACGGGCCGGTCTTCTTCCACGCCAAGGCCGTGGCTTAAGACCTCAATCAGCTCTTCCTCTGAGGTTGAGGCCGACGACGCCCTGCCCCCCCTTTTTCTTCCCCGCCGGGGGTTTCACGGGGGTCCTATCGATGGGCACAAAAGAGGACTCCCTCCGAGGTGGCAGGGAGACTCTGAGCCCCGAGGTCGCCACCACTGGTGTAGCCTCCACAGGCTGAGTATCGATAGAGGGCTTGGCCGGATGGATTAAGGCCTTCACCACCTTAGGTGCGCTCACCGCCTTATCCTTGAGGAGGGGGGACACTGCCTCGCTCCCCCTCCGATGGAGCCTTCGAGCTCGACCGGGGCCTCTCCAGGAGCTTCGCCGGGTGCTCGCCCTTCCTCTTACCCGACCCAGAGCGTTGGCTCGTGGCTGAAGGTGCCGGGGAGGGTGCGCCCTGCCTGGCGCCCGTAGAGCCCGACCGTTCGGCGCTCCCGGTGCCAGCGGACTCGCGGTGCTTGGCCTTGTGTTGGACCCCCGTCGACGGGGCGTCCTCAAAGGTCTTAGAAGACCGCTCGGATTTCTTCCTCTTCTTCTCGCCTGACGGGCTCTTCCCTTCCAGCCAGTTGGCGAGACGTTGGTGGCGGTCCTTCATGGTCCGCTCCGACATATTGCCGCAAAACGCACAGTCCTTCTCCACGTGCGTCTTGTCCTCATGTAAGCAGTAGAGACAAAAGGAGTGTTCGTCCTCCTTAAAGACGTTCTGCAGCTGGCATCCAGGGCAGATCCTGAACAGCTTTCCGGGCGTCGAGCTTCCCTTCTCCTGGGCCATGTCCGGGCCTGAGAAACTTCTGGAGTCCTCCAAAAGCGTAGCTCGACGAGATCTTCACCCTTGAGGGGCGCAGACGAATCCGACACGGGTCCCCGTTGATCGGATGGAGAGTCGGTGGAGCTTAAGGCTCTTTTGACCGAAAAAACGAAGTTTTTTGAGAAAAAATGTGAAAAAATAGCACTAACGCTCGAGAGCAATAGCACTAGGATCCCAACACATGAACGTGCAGTAAAAATCTGAAGATGGCTGCCAGAGGCGGTGCTTAGGTAGAGGGCAGTCATTGGCTGTGGTCAGTATGACGCAGAGACCAGTGATTGGTTATTACTACGAAAGACAGATCAGAAACGAAACTGATACTGGTTTTTTCTTTACCGAGGATTCCCAGCCTGACGACGGGGAATATTCATGAGCATGTGAATACATGCCAGACCCCATGCTGGAGAAACAGGCCTTCCCAAGGGAATGAGAATGTGTCCCCCATGCTTCTCGGCTCGGGGAATATGCTGGCGAACCTCTGACACATGGTGTTTGTCGTTGTCGCAAACAGATCGATCTGGGGACTGCCCCATTTGAGGAAAAGGTTGTCCACTTGATCCTGCAAAGCTCCCACTCATGGCAAGAGCGCAGCTCCCTGGTGAGAAAGTCTGAAACAGTGTGCTTTACTCCTGCCAGGTGAAACGGAATGAGGAACGGCCCCCAGTACCATAAGTTTTGCCCCTCTTTGAAGAGCGCAAGGGATCTGGTGCCCCCCCCTATTTCTGGATATAAACCTCACCACTTTGCCCTAGAGGGACGGCAGAAACTACTTGAGGGCCCAAAACACTGCCCGTAGTTCCAGAACGTTGATGTGTAGTGTCTTCTCCTCTGGCAGCCACAGGCCTCTGGCGTGAAGACGTCCGGTGTGGGCGCCCCCATCCTTCCATGGAAGCATCCGTCGTGACCGTCTCCTGGTACGGGGGGCTCTGGAAATCTGTGCCTCCGGCGATATTGGAGCGCACGTCCCACCACCTTATTGCTCAACAGAACTCCTCATCAAGTGCAATCTTGTCCTGGAAGCCACCGGACAACTGGACCCAACGGGCATCGAGGAGCTCCTGTAGAGGGCGCATCAGCAACCTACAGAGCCGAATCAAGTATATGTATGACAAAATCATGCCGAATAGAGAGTTGATGGTCCTCACTGTGGCAACCCTCAGTGCCAACAGCTGTTGCACTTTGCCTAAGTTTTCCAATAGCCTTTCCTCCGACGCCGTCAAGCCTGGATCCCAGGAACAACGCCACCTGCGATGGAGTCAAGCACCCCAGTTCCGTCAGCAGGCCGGACAATCTTTGCGTGTGGTCGACGGTGATGTCCCTTGATCTGGCCTGGATGAGCCAGTCATCCAGGTAAGGGTACAGGTGGATACCTTGCAGTCGTAGATGGGCCACCACTGGAGCCAGGCACTCCGAAGGGAAGAGACTTGAACTGATAATGCTTCCCTTGAACGACAAAGCGCAGGAACTTGCAGTGTATTTGTGTATGGGGACGTGGAAAATCCACGTCCACTAGATCCAAGGACGACAAAGTCCCCCCCTCCTCCAGCTGGCCGAGCATGTGCTGCAGTGTGACCATCCTGAATTTCTAGGACTTTATGCACTTGTTGAGCCATCTTAGGTCGAGGATGGGTCTCCAGCCCCGGTCTTCTTTCTTGTGAGAAAGTACCTAGAGTAAACTCCAGAGCCCCGTAGTCGCTTTGGAACCAGATATATCACCCCTTTCCTTAACATGGCCCGAACCTCCAGCAGCAGCTGCTGAGGGATGAGTTGTTCCCATCGGGCCACCCTTGATATTCGAGGACACTTCTGACGAAACTCTAAGGTGTGTCTGTGGGCGAGAGAAGTCCCCCCTCCTCCAGCTGGCCGAGCATGTGCTGCAGTGTGACCATCCTGAATTTCTAGGACTTTATGTACTTGTTGAGCCGTCGTAGGTCGAGGAGGGGGTCTCCAGCCCCCAGTCTTCTTTCTTTTAATTACACTCATGTTAATCAGCCATAAAGAGGGTGGAGAATCCACAGATTGTCAAGGTTAGAAGATCCAAAATTGAGTCCCTCCCTGGTCCTTATTTAATCGTTCCAATTCGGTTATGTGAATATTTATACAGTGCCCAACAACCATTTTCATTGCTTATGAGCACTTCAGGTTGTTTGGAAGAAACAGCAGACTGCACTCTGAACGTATATGATACACAGTACAGTGCACTGCAGGAGGAGAACATCACACAATACTATACATTTCCTATTGCAAGCAAAATGGCATTTTTGTGTTAATTCTTTCTTTACTGAACATTTTTTAAGGTTAACAAAGCATTTGAGCAACAAAAATCACATTCCTCATATAACCCACTTCCCCCTCATCGAGTGAGTGGACTTGGGTGAATGTCGAAATTTATCATAACGCTTGTGGTCAAGTCCGCTTCAACGTGGAAACCTCTTACCCCTTCTCTCCCCCCTGTAACGAGATGGATTGAGAATGTCGATTGGTGTTGGTGGAATTCGGATGGGCCGGTGGGGCTCGCACGGATGGGTATGAAGGTGATTTATTTGTACATGTTAAGAAAGGGTAACCATTCCATTTCTCTTGCCGGAGTGAGGTTGTGGAGTGCTACTGTTACATTTTCCATTTCATAGATTTCTTTGGCCTTCGGAGATCATATTTTTTCTGACGGGAGGGACTGGGCTTCTCATCTTATTGTGAGGCATACTCTTGCAGCCAAGAGATGGAAGTGTGGCATATGTGGGAGACGTGACCATCGTCCCTCCAAATCGTCCAGCCCAAATAGGACTAGCCAGCGGTTGCACCTGCTTTAATCTATGCCAGAACTTCCTTCCAGAATGTCTGTGCTTTGGGACACGACCACCACACATGCCAGAAATCCACCTGTTCACCACATTCTCTCCAGCATAGTGGGCTTGCCCCTCTGAACATCTCAGATAGGAGCTTGGGGTCATATTGCCACCTATAGAGGAATTTCAGGCCGTGCAGCTTGTATTGGAGGTTTAATGGGAGTTCTTGCAGAGGCATTTGCAAAGGTCTTTATGTATTGCATCACATATGTGCTTTTCACACCTTTTCCTGAGGGCTTTGTGTTTGCTTCCCTGCTCACAAGGGTTTTGTATATTTGAGAGATGAGGTCCCTCAATGATGTGGTTTCACCGAATATCTTTTCAATGGGCAGCAGATCTCTTTGCAGTTTGTTCTTCCATTTTGGGGCCGTCAGGACCCCTTTCAGTTGGAGGAAGTAGAGGGCAGGTATGGGTTTGATTTTCAGACCTTCCTCTAATTGTTGGACGTAGAGGTGCAATTTGCCATTTAAGATCTGGCCCACTCTTTCCAGGCCTGCCTTGTACCATTGTTGAAAGTATCAGGTTCTAGAATCTCGTTCCTGATCGGGGACGCCCAGATGCGGCTCATGGGGAGGGCCATGTTGTGTGCCCCTTCATCTCACCTTTGTTCCACCAGAGAATTAAGAGTGAGCCTAGGATCCCGTGGTTTATGGCCTTGTTCGGGAATGCTGACTTGGGTGCCCAGAGCCATTCCCCCAGTGTTACTGGCCTCAGTAAATGGCTTTCTATTCCCACCAATTTTTTGTCCTTGTCCCCCATGAGGTGTGGCAACAGGGTCCGGAACTGGGCTGCTCGGTAGTATGCTTAACAGTCAGGGAGGCTCAATACCCCTTCCTCCTTGCTCAGAATCAGAGTTTTGTATGCTATCCTCTGTTTCTTGCTGCGCATAAGAACTTGCAGATTTTGCTTTTCACTTTGGCGAAGTGGTCTCCTGGTATCACTATTGGGAGCATCTGGTAGTGATAAGGACTCTGGGGAGGATTGCTATTTTAATTGCATTGAGGCGACCCAGCCATGAGATCATCAGTTTTGGCCACCTGTCCAGCTTGGTGCTTCGCTCTGACATGAACGGAGGACCGTTTGCCTTATGTAGAGGTCCCTTGTATTCTTGGTGATGTTAATTCCCAAGTATTTAAGCGTTTTCGATGCAATTGGGATTCCTTGGCTGGATATGCCCTCATCCGCCATGATCCCTGGGAAGTTGTATGGGAAAATAATGGATTTCTCTATATTAACCTTTAATCCCGCTCATCGGCCGTATTCCCTTATGGCTTGGAGGACTTTCGGTATAGATGCGGTTGGATTGGTAATGTAGAGGAGCATATCGTCAACGAACATTCCCAACTAGTATTCTCAATCCCCTACTCTAATTCCTTCGATGGAATGTTCCTTCCTGATCATGTTCCCTAGGGGATCTATGGATAGGGCGTACATAAGAGGCGAGAGCGGGCAGCCCCGTCTGGTCCCCCTTGTGCAGCTAAATTCTCTGGAAGTTTTCCCATTGACTACTACCCTCGCTGTGGGGGCATCATATATTTATCTTGAATCCCTGTTATTACCCATTCCCCGAATCCCATGCTCTCCAGAGTGGCCCAGAGGAACTCCCACTCCACCCGATCAAATGCTTTCTCTGAGTCTAGGCTTAGCAAGGCGTGGTTTCGCCCCTCCCCTCTCGAAGGCTCCATAATGTCTAGGGTCTTGCACATGGCATCCGCCCCCCCGTCTACCTATTATAAAGCCCACTTGGTCTGGATGAATTGGTCCGGGTGCACGATTGCCTCCATTCGAGTGGCTAGGGCTGTGGTATAGACCTTTGCGTCTGTATTCAAGAGGGGTATTGGGCGGTATGACTTACAGTTGGCAGGATCTTTGCCATTCTTGGGGAGGACCACTATGTGTGCTTTAGTGAAGGATGGTGGGGCCCGGCCAGTGTCTCGCCTATAGTTTAATAGCCTGGACATGTGGGGGGCTAGGGTTTCTGAAAATTTCTTATAGAATCCCACTGTGTATCTGTCTTCCCCTGGCGCTCTTCCCGATGGAAGCCTATTTATTGTTGCCTTTATTTCTTCGGGGCTAAATGGGGAATCTAGGAGGTCTCTCTCCGCTGGGGTCAGGTTTGTCAACCCCACGCCAGCTATATATTTGCACATCCCCGGACTATTTCCACAGCCTTCACTTTTATAGAGCTCTTTGTAGTAATCAGGAAGTGGTTTGCTATCTGCTCCGGGGAGGAAGCGCATTGTCCTTCCTTCCACTGGATTTGTTCCACCCATCTCTCTGCCTTCTGAGCCCTCAAGTCTAGCCGCAAACATCCTGTCTGCTTTGTCTCCCTTCTCATAGAATTTTTGCTTTAGGAATTTTAAAATGTCCGTACTGTTCCCCCTACTCTAACAGCGCGTTCAGTTTGGTTCTCTTTTGTTTTAATGGTCTCAGATCTTCATCTTGGTAGATTCCCTGAGAGTGTAGTGTGTTCTCTAGGCTACTGATTTTCCTGCCCAGTTTCTCCTCCTGCAACGTACGCTCTTGTTTCTTCCACGCTCCTTCTCTTATTAGGGCCCCCCTCCAAGTTTCTTTTCCTGCCTCCCAGAGTGTAGTCTCGTCTAATTACCCATTATCATTGATCTGGAAATATTCCTCTATTATCGTGCTGAATTCCTGGGCGAAGAGCTTGTCACGCCACAGAAACTCGTTGCTGCACCAGGAGGAGTCCCTTTACTTATGCCTTCCACGTTGAGGTCGATAGTGATCATGTCACAGTCCGACCAGCCGACTGGACGGACTGCGCCGTTTCTCATTCGAGATTTATGCTCCCTACTTATTAGCACATAGTGAATTCTAGTGAAGGTTGCGTGAACACGCGATAGAAAAGTGTATCCCTTCCCGTTCGGGTGCTGTGATCGCCAGACATCCAGTAGGCCTCTGCTTTCTAGGCTCCTTCTGAATTTGTCTCCTCCCCCCTGTGGCAGGTCCCTACGTTCCGCATCACTTGTCTGTCCTTCTGTGGGTCAGCCCATGTGTTGATGTCCCCTCAGACTATAAGAATCTCCTTACTCCTGGTTAGTAAGGCAGTGAGGACCTTTTTGTTAAATGCGTCCTGGCCTTGGTTGAGGGTGTATACTCCGGCTAGAGTTACCCAGGTCCCCTGGACCAGCAAGAGCCTGTCTCCCATTAATGCGTGCACCTCAGGGGTTTAACAGCCGGACCCGCCTGTGTAGTATCAGACCTACACCTCCTTTTTTTCTGCGTACCCGAGGCCCAATAGGTCTGCCCCATTCCTTTCCTTCTCAATGGCCTTTCCTCCCCGCCTTTCAATCTGGTCTCTTGAATGAAGAGGACATCGACCGAGACACTCTCAAATTCTCGTGCTATCAGGGACCTTTTGGCGGGAGAGTTAATTCCCTTGCCATTTAGTGTACCCACTTTCAGGAGGTTGCCTCCGTTCATTTCGACTATTTTTCCTACCATTTCTGGGCAACCTCTTCTCATTTGTGGCCCCACCACATGTACTTCTCTGACCCTTCATTTTCTCCCCGTATCGGTCCCCTCTGTGTTATCATTTTCCCCCTCATGGTAAATAATAGCATAAATAAGGAAATGTTCCAACAATTGTGTACCCAAACAGTGGTACCCTGCCTGGAGACACACTCCTTCAACTGGTTGGGAATTCCCCACTGTCCCAGGTCTTTTATTATTTGATCCCTTCGCCTCCTGGATTGTCATTTTTTAAATGCCGCCTCGTCGCCCCTTTCTGGCTCAGGGTGGTTTTGACAGCGACGGGAAGCTCAGTTTCACATACTTTCTTCATGCTTTACTACTTTTGCATCGCTGGGGCCTTATCCTCACTTGCATTGACCTTGGCAAATGCGGACCAGACAGGGCTCTTGTTTCCGTGCCTTCTACTAGCTGTCACGGGACTTGTTTTGCTTCCTCTGCTGTGGTGATTCTGTACTCCTCTCCTTTGACCTCAAACAGCAGTGCGAATGGCTATCCCCACCTATAACCTATTCCTTTGTCTGTAGGCCATGTGATGAGCGGTCTGCAGTCTCTCCTACGCCCCAACGTGAGGCCTGATAGATCTTGGTATATTTTGAGCTTGGACCCTTGGTAGTCGATTTCTTGTGTCTGCTTAGCCCCGAGGACGACTTCTGTTTTTTCTTTGTATTGCAGGAATTTCACTACTGCGGAGCGTGGCCCCGCCACTGAACGCTCTTCCTCCTCTGTGGGCTCTGTCGATCTGTACCCCCCCCCCCGGGGCGCTCCCCCTTCTGCTTGATAGAGGAGGTTCCCATTGTTCTGTACTTTTATCTCGACCTGGGCCAGCGTTTCCCCCATCTGTTTATTTCAAGCCGACCATCGGTAGATTAGTCCTCCGCTCTCTGTTTTCTAGGCCATCTACTTTTAGGGCAAGTTCCTCCTCTCTTAGTTCAATGTCCGTCATTCTGGCGTTTAGCTTCATCTCTTAATGTGGAGTTTTAGACAACTCCATAGGCATCACCTTTTTATGTGTGTCACACAGCACCCTCAGTGCAGTGACACAGGGAAGCCTTTTTAGGCTCTCCCAAGGTTTAAACACCTTCTCTGGGATAAACTACTGTTTCCCAGAGAAAGTAAAGCGAAATTGACTTTGCTAGTCTTTTCAAATTCCTAGGCCCAGTACACACTATCTTACAATAGTAATAGAGTGCTGGAGGAGTTACCTAGTATCTTCGTATACCTAGAAACTCATGTAGCAGTCAAATGCTACCCTTTCCTGTTGAAATGGCTGGTAGCAGTGGTTTTACAATAAACTACCATGATTTTTCCCGACTGCGAACACTGGTAGCTAAAAATCGCGGGAGCCATGTTTTTCAGGATGGCGTCTGAGCCCCCTTTGTTTAAACAGGTTCCTTCTTATTTCGCCATTTCTTTTTCGAATGGTCAATTCTAGAGTTTGTCTCTGCGTGCCAAACCAGGTTTGGTCCCTTTATTCCTACGCCTTTGGCAGGCTTCAGGACTGAAGACCACCTCTGGCGCCCAAGTGTCTGGGGTGGGCAGGCAGTGAGGGTGGTGCCCGAAACTCCTTGTGCTTAGTCTCCTAGGAGACCCAAATGCACTCTGGTCGGATTGGCTGGCTGATTGTCCGGCAAGGACAGTCAACCTCCTGGGTGAGTGGCGGCTAGGCTGGAATGAATGGGAGAAAACTGTTTAAAAGGCGAGTCTCTTGGCTTGGAAGGCAGAGTCGACCACTGGAACAAAAGAACCGAAGATGAGCTGGAAGAGGACGTCTGCTGCAACTTCTGGACCGTTGGTTTGCCCAGTGAAGCCCTGCTGCAGGTCTGAATCGCCACGTCCATCTCGACAGAGAAGCCCTTCAAGGACGACTTCTCCCTTTGAGTTGGTGCAACCAATCAACTCGTAAGCCACCTGGATACCATTTTCAGAGCTGGTTGTATTTTCCTCAGAGTGCTGCAGGAAACCAAATAGCCAGGGAGAAGGACACCAGTTTGTGTGCTTGACTATAGCTACCGGTATCGAAGATTTGCTTTTGCCAGCCTCTTGACCAGTCCCTGTGCAGTGCAGAAGTCCCCCGATGTCCTCCCTCTTGTCCCCGCGACTGAGGCTCAGGAACAGCGAGATCGGCAGGAACTGCGAGGAACAGAAGTCTTCAGCGGCATATTTTTCTTCAAAATAAAGTACTGTGAAAACCTGACCGAGAGAACTTACCTCTCACTGTGAAAGTGAGTGAAACTTTGGCAACTTGCTGGCCTAGTCAGCTTGTGACCCGATATATGAATCTTTCTTCTATGAACTACTTCTAAGAACCGTGGCAAAGACTTTTCCGTTTAACTACCAGAAACGTTTTTACCTATATAAGACTTTAGCCCACTGACCTTGGCCTACCTATTGCATTGAATCAACTCCTCTGGTGAACGCAAACTATTTACACTGTTTAAGAGTATCTGTAACATTTGTTTTTATTAACCTATGCCTTTTTGCTCCTCCTTCAAAGTAGTTTAAAAGTCACAGAACTGGATAGTGTGAAGTACAGTAGTATATTTTTGTGTGATATTGATTGCCTCCTTTCAGTGAATGTTTTCTAACTGACTGTGTAATAAATGAATACGTGTTTTACCAAGAAACCTTGAGTAAAAGTGTCTATCTGAATACTTGTGATTGTAGACCTCTGTGTAACACCCTTACAGCTTACATTCCCTCTTGAGGTAAGCCCGGCTGCTCAGCTCGCTACCAAAAAGTGTGGTACAGACTTCTACCAAAGGTTGGTTTTGCTTACACCTGTAGTCATAGTTGTGTGTAGTGGTCCGAGAGGGTACTGCATGCAAACTTTGCCTACCAGTAACTTGTTCCCCAAATGAATTGTGTTCTCCCACGCATTCCTCATCTTTAGATAGACTCCCAAAGCAGTGTTAGGTCTTGGAGGAGGGAGCAAGAATTTTCAGATTTAAGATTTGTCACAGACTGAATGTAGGACAGCTTTCCCAAATCCTCCTTTCCTGGCCAGAGGATGAGACCAGACAGTAATGTGTGAATGGGAGAATAAATGGCTACCACACAAATGTTGTTTATAGGCACCCCTCTTTGCAGAACCGAATATGTTGCCATGGCCCTTGTGGAATGAGCTTGCAGGCCTTCCAGAGATATTTCTCAGCCAATCTGTGGCATTCTGCAATAGCAAGAATTATCCATCTGGGCAAAGTTTGTTTTCTAACTGAAGACTCAGTTTGTGTCCAGTGTACCCAATGAAAAGCTGGTCATGTTGATGTATTTTTCGGCATTCGTGAAATGCAAAAACTCAAAGCCCTTCTGGGATCAAGCCTATGTAGCCTTTCCTCTTCCTTGCCAGAATGAGGGGCGGATATAAAGTTGGTAGTACAATTTTGTGGCAAAAGTGAAAATCCGATACAATTTTTTGGCAAAAAAGAAGTTTTAAGCTAAAGGACAACCTTGTGCTTGTACAAGAAATAGTAACTGGAGGCTTACTAGATAAAGCCTGCAACTCACTCACCCTGCGAGCTGACATCAAGGCTACTTGGTTTTAAGCGTTAGCAGTCTCAGTGGACATGAATGTAGAGCGCACAGACATTTAAAGACAAGGTTCAGGTGCCAAAATCGGCACTTGAAAAGGTGCAGGAGGGAACAGATTAGCGAGCCCTTTAAAAAATAGTATGATTACATCTTGAAATATGATGTCTCTTCAGATGTGCGCTTGAAGATTCAAAGCGCTGCCAAATAACCTATTATTGTTCCAATCTGAAGCCCCATATTTGCCAATTGTAACAAAAAGTACACCACAGGTGTACTGCGCATAAAAGTTTCCACGTTGTTTTCCCTGCACCAGCTGCAGAATTTATTTCAACAGCAGCGTTACAAGCATTTTGTTGCCGACTTCTCAAAATGTCTAGAACATCAGGGAGGTTCCACAATCTTTATATCTCAACCTCTCAGAAACCATGCATTAATGTTGAGTGTCTTGACCTCTGGATGGAGAACCCGAACCTCTTCTCACAAGAGAAGGTCCTCTCTTTGCAGAAGACAGTGATGCTGGAAATGCACTGGAGGGACAGGGCCTCCGTATTCTTGTCCTTTATTGGCGTATCATGTATGTTCTGTCCTGTTTTCCGTGCAGGAGTTCAGGTGGGACTCCTGACTCCTGGCAGTGCGGCTCTTCCTCTTTTTGGTTTGGTGAATAGACCCTTGTCATACCCTTACGGCACCCATGGGTGGGAGTACGATCCTGTACTCCTAGTGTATGTTTTTGGGCACCTGTGTGTGGCCCACAGAGAAGGGTACGGGCTGATGGCAGCTCAGTGCTGAATTGACAGGTGCCCTGCACATCCTCCATTTTGGGATGCCCAGACTCTGTCCTTGGAATCAGTGGATTGCTGATAGAAAACAAGAAGCCACAGGGGCCATCATGTTTGCTATCACCTTTTACCTTAGTTTTCCCGAAGTCTCGGGAAGCCCTGACTTTGTCCCTTTCCCCTGACTGGCGGTTGGGTGGCAGTTCCATATATGGTGTTGTGGGGGAAGTCCAGGCCAGACTGGCTGTAGCCTTCCCAATTACTGTATGTTATGGGTACGCCCGTGGGATGAGACCTGGGTGAATGGAGAGTGTGACGAATATGCATTCTGTGTTTTGGGTGTCTAGTATCTGGTGTTTGACACAATGACTGAGACCACCCCGCCCGAAACTGGTATGAATGCAGTGTGTAGTGCTGAATGGCAGAGTGCTTGTCCGAATCCATATTCTGTGTTTTGAGTGTCTGAATGGAGAAGAATAGCCTGAATGCACCGTGCGCCTGATTGGCTGCCTGACTGCCCTTCTGAGTGATTGGTTGCCTGAGTGTGACCCAGAAGAGTGAATGGGAGATCAACAGTAGATCTGTGGGCCTCTCACTGCTAGAAATCGTTCAGAAGCTGAAGTTGATACTTTATGCTTACTCTCGAAGCGGTTCCCTTCGTTGCAATCTGAAAGCTGCTGTGCCTTCAAGAAATGATCCAAGAGAGGACCTGGCTAGGAGACCTCTTTCCGAGCTACGAGAGACCATCGTGCACCAGATGATCTTTGCCAAAGCTCCCTGGGTAGACAGACCTATGAAAGGCTGCCGACCAGAGAAGGGGACCGCCAAGGAGAACGAAGAGAAGCACCGGACAGCCGCCGTCCATCGCCGACTGGAGCCACAGTGCTCCCTTTGCCTAAGAACCTTTTAATCCAAGGACTCCCTTGTTCATCACTGTTGACTGCTTTCATCCTGCCAGAGAAAGTCAAGGCCGCCGAAGACCGAGGAGAATCCGCTGGTGGGTTTTCTGCCACCTCAAGACCTCAGAGACGCTGACGAAGTTACGGAAGCCAACGTTGGTCCCATCCCATTCATCGACGCCAGATGCCGACGACCCAACGCCCTTGCTGGGCCAAAGTTCTTCATTGACTCTTTGCGGCAACAAACTATCGTCATCGAGGTGCACCGCATGCCTCTTCTTCGCAGGACGTTCACGAGGTTTCGTCAACTAGCACAGCGAAGATCGAAGTTGCGCCCTCTAAGACAACGTTCACCTCTTCCTTCACCAAATCTCGACGACCCGCAGCTCCTGCCTTAAAGGGAGTGCGCACAAGAAGGGCCTGTCGACGACTCACTGAAGAACGCTACGAAACCAGGAACTTTGGGGTAATAGAACCTTTATAGAAGGAGATAAGACTCTAATAGACAATACACGGACTGGGCTTGTAGTGCATCTTCATTTACAGGTTGCCCAGGTGGGGGGACCCTCATAAAGAACTGTGCCTCGTGGTAGGGGGCCCAGTATTCTGCCAATTGTCTAACTTGTTTTCCTCCTAAGCCTATGGTTGATATTGTTTTGCCGTGTTGATTCGTATGCTATTTGGGGCTGTCAGCCGTGGTCGCGCTTTAATGGAATCAGAGTAATAGTGGTATCACCTAGGACTGTATAGATTTACCATTTTAGAATTGTCGGAGCACAAAGTGTGTTATTGTGATTGTGTACATAACGTGAACCTTATTTCTGTAAAGACTGCGTTTTAACTAACATAGTGTGTGTACATTCCTTTGTTGGTGCTTGGGGACTACACTGTACTTAAGAACGAGCCTGCATCACTACTGAGAGCTAAGCCTTGATTGGTCTTACATTGCTACCAACAATAGAGAATCTTGGCTGGGGTCCTCTGTGCCTCTCCTCTGCCATATAGAAAGCCGGAATACAGGCACCCCTCACTGGTGAGTCTTTACAAAGACACATTGGAGGGCAACCTTCATAAGGTCCGGGTACCACGTCGTCCTGGCCCAATTCGGGGCAATTAGTATCATGGATTTCCCAAACTTTGTCAACCTCCTGATCACGTGAGGAACAAGGTACTTACCTGTAACTATTTTTCTCCAGCATGGTTCTGGCATGGATTCACATGCTCATGAATATTCCCAGTAGGCAGGCTGGGAATCCACGGTAAAAGAAAAAACAGTTTCACTTACAAATTGTCTTTCTCCTCTGAACCAATCACTGAGTAAAGAATACATAGCAGTACAACATTACACAGCCAGGGGAGGTGGCAAGGCTCAACAGAAGCAATTACTCTTACCTCCGGAACAGGCTCACATTCAAGCTAACAGGTTGCATAGCACTGCTTGGTGACCCTGGACTCCTGCCTGGAATCCCTGTCGACGCAGTAGAATCTTGTAAAGGTGTGCGTGGACCTCCATGTAGCAGCCCTGCAGATGTCCATCAGGGGCACACCAGACAGGAACAACGCTGTTGCAGCGATCGCTCTGGTGGAATAGGCTCTTGGACTGCAGGGCAGTGGTTGGTTTTCCAACCGATGACCGTGTGCGATACAGCCGAGAGAGCCACCTGGAGATGGAAGCCTTGGACAAGGACTTTGCATGGTTCACAGGACCAAAGTTCACGAATAGTTGAGATGCCTTCAAAAACATTTTGTGCGTGCCACATAAAACTTCAGAGCACCAGCCACATCCAGAAAGTGCAAAGTCCTTTCAGCCGGCGACGAAGGTTTCGGAAAGAACGCAGGCAACACCAAAAGTTTTGAAGGGGAATTCCGAATGAACCTTTGGCATGAAGGAGGGGTGCGTCCGCAGCACAACCCTGCGTCATGAAAAGTCACATAAGGAACAAGTTACTTACCTGTAACTGTTGTTCTCTGGCATGGGTCTGGCATGGATTCATATGCTCATGAATATTCCCTATCGTCAGGCTGGGAATTCTCAGTAAAAGAAAAAATCAGTTTCAGTTTAATTTCTAAACTGTAATTCTCCTATTAACCAATCACTGAGGTCTGGGTCATACTGCCCTCAGCCAATGACTGCCCTCTACCTAAGACCCTCCTCAGGCGGCCATCTTCAGATTTTTACCGCACGTTCAAGTGTTGGGAGTCCTCGTGCTTAGCTCTCAAGCTTTTTTGCTGCATTTTTCGCTTTTTGGAAAAGTTTACTCCATTTTTCGGTCAATTGAGCCTCGTGCTCCATCGATCATGCGTCTGATAAACGGGGACCCATTTTGGGATTTCTTCAGCGCCCCTCAAGGGCGGATTTCGCCGAATTTCTACGGAGAAGCTTCCAGACGATTCTTCAAGGCCTACACCGCATGGATCATGTCGGATGAGAAGGATTCCCCTTCCCTTTTTTAGCTTTGCTCCGACTGCGGTTTACGCAATGTTTACATGGATGACAAACATTCCCAGTGTCTGTACTGCCTATATCCAACACATAAGGAGGAAGATTGTGCGTTTTGCTATGAACTCTCAAAGCGCACGTTGAAGAATCGGCGTAAGCGGCTGGAGGAATGGCTGCAGGCCAAGGCCTCTGCACCGGGTGGCTCCCAGGAGCATGCCTCTCCCGGATACGGGAAAGCTGAACGGGCTTCTAAGTACTTTGATGGCGCCCCTCCCACGTGAGTCCAACAAAAGGCCAAGCACCGTGAGTCCGCTACCGTCGGGAGTGCTGTTGCGGCAGGCTCCTTGCCGGCCAGGCCATGTTCGACTTCGCCAGCTACATCGTCTCCAGTCAAAACGCTCCAGGATCTTCATCCAAGCGGATGCCTGATCACCCGGGCAAGCGGAAGGTGGCCCCGGAGACGACCAAGGCGAAGACCGAACAGGATGCAGCATCCGGCCTACCCTCAGCGGAGAAGTCCAAAGGGGCCAGCCCCTAAGGAGAAGGCCAAGTAGGACAAAGTGCCTTGGGTGACCACGAAGGACAAGGGGACTGGCCTGACTGTGAAAGCCCAGGTGCACCATACGAAGGCAGCTCCTTCCATCGAGGTGGTGGTAGCGTCCCTTTTGAAGTCTGCGGGGGTGGACCCACAGGGCGCCCTTCCGAAGGCGAGAGTGTCCCTACCCGCCAGCACAGAGACTTCATTCCAGCCCATTGAGAAGACTCCGGAGAAGATGATGCTGGTCATCTCCCCAAGACCGTCCCCTCTGGATGCAAAGAAAGGGGCAGAGGAGTTCAAGTCCTCCAGGGCACGGACATCTCCTCTGCTGAGGAGGAACTCATCTACCTCCAGACCATCCAGGAGGAGGGTGGCGACAAGAGACATATCACAGTTGCGCCCTACGATGAGGGCGACAATGAGGACACTGTCGAGGACGACGACAGAGGGCTTCAGGATGAGGCCCCTGACCCTGCTCCTACTCCCCAGCTGCCTGTCTCTACGCCACAGCTGCCACCTAGAGATCTTTCAATGGACATTCTCTCCAACCTTCTTACACTTGTATCTGAGATACAGAAGAGGATGTCGGTGTCTCCGCTGCCCACAGAGCTGGTACTGACCGCCCCGCGGATGACGGGCGAACGACATCCAAGAAGAGGAGGAGGCACCCGCTGCCTCCTTGCCACCGGTCGCCTCCTTCTCCACCACCCTCGGCAGGTGAGATGGAATCAGACACAGTGACGACGACGGGCACGGGGGACGACGGCGGGATGGGGGACCTCCTGTCGCATCCGCCCAGATCCTCTCCACCGGACAAGCTAGGATCCTTCCATGCGATCTCCAGAGCATCAGAGCTCATTCAGCTCACACCAGAGGAGAAGAAGGAAGGCTTTTTATACCAGCTCTGCGAGGCGAAGAGGAAGACCATCCTTTCGGCCTTCCCACGGGAAGGAAACACGTCCGCCATGCTCCCCGGCTGGCAGAACCTGCTGGCGAATTTCTGGCATTTGGAATTCATCGCTGTTGCAAACAGATCGGTCTGGGGCCTGCCCCATTTAAGGAAGAGGATGTCAAAGCTCCCACTCATGGCAAGAGCGCAGTTCTCTGGTGAGGGAGTTGGTGATGGTGTTCTTGAACCCCGCCTGGTGGAAAGGAATGAGGAACATTTCCTGGGAGACGGCCCAGTATCACAAGTCTTGCGCCTCTCTGGAGAGCGCTGGGGAGCTAGTTCCCCCCCCCCTTGCTTCCTGATGTAGAACATTTTGGTGGTATTGTCCGTGAAGACGCTCTCCACTTGCCCTTGATGGACGGAAGGAACTACTTGAGGGCCCGGAAAACTGCCCACAGCTCCAGGATATTGATGCAGAGATCCCTCTCCTCCAGCCGCCACATGCCTCTGGCGTGGACACGTCCAGTGTGGCCTCCCCAGCCCTTCTGGGAAGCATCCGTGGTGACCGTCTTCTGGTACAGGTGCTCTGGAAATCAGTGCCCCTGGAGATATTGGAGCACCCACCCCATCATCTTATTGCTTGACGGAACTCCTCGCAGAGAAAAATCTTGTCTGCAAAGCTTCCGGACACCTGATCCAGCAAGCATCCAGGAATTCCTGAAGGGGTCGGATCCGCAACCTGCATAGCCGGATCAAGTAAATGCAGGACAACAACATGCCGAGCAGCGACTTGATGGTCTGCACCGTGGCAGTCTTCAGTGTTAACAGTGTTGCACCTTGCCTAGCAGGGCTGCCATATGCTCAGCCGAGTGAGGCGCCAGACAGGAGACCGTGTTAAGTCTAGCCCCCAGGAACAGTTTGTTCTGCAATGAGTTCAAGAAGGACTTTGGATAGTTGACGGAGAACCCCACTTCCGTCAACAGCGGACAGTCCTCTCCATGAACTACCAGGGTGTAGGGTGCTTCGACAAGTAGTCAGGGTCGCTACTCGAAGACCTGTACTTTCTATGAGATTCTTATTCACTGCAGGACTCGACTCAGGATCCTCCCAATTCGCCTTAACCCTTTTGGGAGGGCAACATGAAAATGAAGTACATGATCCTTCTGTGGACCTTTGTTGAGAATGTCCGTCAGGTCGTTTTGCTCAAATGGAGGAGCTGGTTTGCCCCATCCCAGAAAATCAAGACTCTGGTCATAAACTGCCTGTAAGAGGCATCTGCCGGGTCTGGTCTGCCAAACTCAAGTTCTGGAGGGGAGTCAATACCACTTGCAGACTGAAGGTTTTCATACAAGTTTCAACCTAGATTCTCTGAAATAAGGGCTTCAGGGACATTGGGAGTGCCAAACTCCAAATCAAAAGGTGGGGTTGTCTTGGTCCGATGGTTCATGCTCCTCATAAATAGAGGGTACGGATTTGAAGAAATCCTCGCTAGGCAAGGGTTTAAGGGGTTTTTCAACTTCTTTAGTGGGTAAGAGCAATGATGTCTTGGAGCCCAAAGGCAACGATTATTTCGATGCCAATGGCGTCGACTGTTTGGACATGGACGGCGTCGACTTCGACGTTGCTGATTCTTTCGACTTATGCATCGCATGATCTCTTGAAGGACTTGAACCTCGAGTTGGAGTCGACGTTTGTCGAGTCGAGACCTCAAAGTTCTTGATGCGTCCCGAGCTCCAGGGTGTGCAGGATTTAGCCTCAGCACTTTCATTGTCGACTTTATGCAGCTTGACAGAAGCATGGCTTTCTTCCTTTTCTTACGAGAGGAACGGGGCCTTCTTCTCGAACATTTTTAGCATTTTATGCCTGAACACCTCCCATTGTACAGGAGACGAAGATTTTGTTGGACATGCTATACACTTCTATCTGCGGAAGAATCTGAGGAGCTCAAAGGTGATCTATAGCGCCTTTTCTTCACCTTCTTGTAAGATGAGGAATGGTGAGACCCACTTCTAGAGTGTGGCTGTTTTTTCGATATTTTCCTTTGAGTCGCCGCCTCTCGACTAATCGGATTATCGTTTTTTGAAGGTGTCGGTGAGGGGAATTTAGTAGGGGACCTACCCACTGCTAGCTTCCCTTTACGCTCTTTCAGAGCCTTACCGGTCATGGACTGACAGGACCCACAGTCCGATGTACTGTGCTCCACGCCAAGGCACCACAGACACACCCGATTAGGGTCCGTGAGTGACATTTTGGCACCGTAGACGTGACACTTTGAAACCATCAACCCCGAAGACCAGGGTTCATAATCAAAAAACCAAACCGCGTCATATTTCTCGAAGTGTTAACTAACGCAGAAAAATGGAACTCAAGCCAACGGGTGCTGCACGCGCTATATATACAGACAATGACGTTGACCCCAAGATGAAACCCCCGGTGACATCGAGTCTACCACATCGACGCACAGCGCCCTCTGCTGAAAATATTTTCCAAGCAGCCAAAGCTGAAAGGGAAGATATCAAAAGATGAGGAATATGTGGGAGGACACAATCCATTTGAAATGTATCTACTGTGTTTTTAGGTTTTGACACATGCATTTTACAGCATAATGCCATTTAGAACCATATACTCAAAAGTGCTATGCCATGTTTTTTTGCTCTGTCCATTGGCCTTCCTGCCTTCTCAGGTCAGGAAAAAACATACAAGGAAACCCCTTTCCCAGGCAAAGTGGCAGAGGGTTACATGGCTGGATGTGTGGGCTGCAACTGGTCCCAATCCACACTTTGGCTACGGGGTATCTGTTACTGGACAGCGGTGGGGCAAACGGATTAGACAGCCCCTGCCAGTCTGAATGCTGCATATCCTTTCCATTTGAGGGCTGGGACTGACACTGGGGGTCGGTCTCAGACTCGGGGATGGCGGGCTCTGGGCATCCTCTTCTCCAGCGTTTTCTCCACCGGCTTGGCCGAAGCCTCCCGCCTGGGTGGGAGGGCCACTCTGGGCGACGCCTGGGTCCCCGCCTACAGCCCCTTCATCGAGGCTGACTTTGCCTGGACCACCCGGGCCTTCAGTGGCAGGTCCGACACCTTACCCTGCGCCTTGGTCTTTTTTGGCTTTTCCGTAGTGTCCCTGGGTTAGCCGATTTCCTCTCCGAGGTGGTGCTGGAGCGATGACCTGAGATGGAGGCAGATGGTGAAGATGAGCGCATCCTGCTCGTCTCAGGACCCGCTTGCGTGGCGACCTCAACAAAAACAGACTTGCGGTGCTTGGCCTTGTCTTTGGGCCCCACGGATGGAGTGCCATCAAAGGACTTACAAGCTCGCTACTCTGACCGGCCGGTCCTGGGTGAGGCATGCCCCTGCTTGCCACACGGGGTAGAGGCCTTGTCGTTGAGCCACGCTGCCAACCTACTGTGATGATCCTTGAAGGTGCGCTTGGAGAAACCAAGGCAAATTTCACAATCCGGTTCCTTGTGGTCCAGATGGAGACAGTAGAGGCATTGGGAGTGTTTGTCCTCCACAAACACATTCTTCAACGCAGCTAGAGCAGAGCTTGAAGAGGGAACCTCTGTCGTCCTTCTCCTCCAACATGGTCCGGCGTGAGGTGTAGGCCCGATGGCCTTCTGGAATCTTCAATGAAAACTCTTGACAATCCTTTCTGTTGAGAGCGGTTGAAAGACGTTGACAAACAGAGCCCTGCTTGTGGTTCATAGGAGCGAAAGAGCACACAGGCTCTCTGACAAAAATAGGAACTTTTTAACGAAAAAAGCGGAAAAACATAGAAAAGCTCTCGGAGCAAAACACAAGCACTCCCAACACTTGAACGTGCAGTAAAAATCTGAAGATTGCGGCCAGAGGAGGGGCTTTGGGAGAAGCAGTCATTGGCTGGGGGCAGTATGACCCAGAGCTCAGTGATTGGTTGGAGAAGAAAGACAGTTTGAAAGTGAAACTGTTTTCTTTTACAGAGGATTCCCGGCCTGATGACAGGGAATATTCATGAGCATGTGAATCCATGCCAGACACCATGCTAGAGAACTATATGAATGCCAACTATGTCTAAGTTCCTCTCGTCAACCACGCCCCTGACTATGCATATTGGGCCTATCACCAGATAGTGATCCCACATGTTAACATTTTTGTGGCGAGACCGGGCTTTAATTACTGTTACTTTAAAAAAAGAAATTAAAAAGCACTGATAACATCTTGGGTTATATGCTAAAGTAACACTTTTTTCAACGGTTGGAGATTTATGTGATACTTTAATAAAGGGTGTATTTTTTCAGTATACCAGTGTTGTGTTTTTGGTTAACTGTGTGTGAACTGATCTTCCCAAAAAGCCCTGCTCCCGTCATGAAGATACGCCTGACAGCTCTACTAGGCTTACCACTTTTGGAAAGGTTTAGGCTTTTTTTGGCGGACCTGCTGTTCTGCCACAGGGTTAGATGGTTGTATAACCCTCCTTGCACAGGTCTGTTTAAATCTCTCAACAAAGGCAGAGAGGACACCTCCATATGTAGTCTTCTATATGAGTTAACCAATCGCATTTACCAACTTGCACTTCCAACCCATGTAAGACAATGGGAGAAATGTCCTGCTGGTAGAGCCAAATGAGCGGTTCCAACTAGAAACCAACAGATTCCACAAGTTGCATGAGTTTAATGATCAGAGGCATGATTATTATTTAACTTTGCATATCTGTCAAGGGTATTTAAAGTCCGCTACATGAGGTTTAAATGTCTCTAGTCAATTTTCTATCTGCACTGATTCATACACCAACTAAGGTATCTGTTTGCAACAGAATCAGCAACTTCAAGATCAATTCCCAAACTACACAGGTTTAACCATAACATCTTGTGACATTTAAGGATGAGCCTGAGGAAGATGCTGCACAATCCTTCAAAAGGTTTAGTTCAAAATAATTGATTGCTTTACCGTTCCCTTAGGGAAACAAATTTGGAATTTGGTAATTCTATCAGTCCCAACTCTCAAAATGACCCAGGAGGAGAGAAGCAAACACCTTGCTGTACACATCCAGCAAGGCAATTGGTCAAATTTTCTCCGAGTTCTCAGGTTTACACTCTTTGTTTATCAGGACAATGTGTACCTTATGCCAAGCAGTGGGGAGTACAGAATTTTCAATGACATTCCCTCCCAAACAGTCAATTTCTGCCAATATGATTGGGTTTGCTTTTAAGACTAGGTTTGCTATATTTTACGGACAATGGACTGTAGAAGAAAACATTCTCAATTATTTTCCTTTTATCCATTTTCGTGATTTCTCCAATCAAGGTAGACAAATGTTTAGGGGTTTGGTCCCACCCCACTTTATTCACTGGGGCCTATATGCCTCATAATGAGACTGTAGAAGTTCTGCAAAAGGTTTGGTTTGACCACGATTCTGGACTGAACCTTCCTTGCCCCACTAGTGTACAAAATGTTTTGGAATCTATCTAGTTTGCAACATTTTCTGCCATAGATTTTTCTAAATGTTTTAAGGCAGTTTCTGTATTGTTGTCTAGTGTGTTTTGTGTTCAGCAATTTTTTACCAATTAGCATCACATCCGTCTAAGCATCTCAGACCTCCCCATGTTTTGTTCTCGTCTTCTTTTATATTGCGGTACGCGTTAAACTATTTCTTCACTACTGTTTGTTTTGGATACACAGAGCCAGAATTAGTATTAGTAGGAGATGGGGAAGATTTCTGTGTTGCTGCTTTACAATAGGCCACACTATCTTTTTGCTACTTTCCAATTCCCAACCTGACTTTTTGGACATCAGTAAACACCTCCGCTTTATTTTTTGTGAGTTTTTAACTGCATAATGTCAATTACAGTATCATATACTCCAAAATGGCCATGCCGTTCGATTTTCAACTGTCTTTTGGCCGTTGTGCCCGGGCCTTCTTCCTGCTCTCTTGGGTCCGGAATGACCACATATTGAAAATTCTGTTCCAGGCAAAGCCCCTGGGAGCGTAGGTCTGAGAGTGTGACCGGATGCATCTGTCTGGAACCAGTCCACATCCAAGCCAAAGCGTGTATGTTACTGGGCAGATGTGATGGCCAGAGACTGTCCATGGTTTGATAGCCTCTGCCAGTTAGACGGGTGCTGATTTTTAACATTGGTGGGCTTGGGGGCGAGTCCACATCCTGTATAAAAGGAGGACAACAGAAGTAATTTGGCTGATCAACTTTAGAGCCAGGACCCCTACGAAGAAGTGCAACCCGTGGGTGACCATTGCACCTGAACAGCATCGCCCCCCAGCCAAGTCCAAGTGAAGCCTCTGCCCTGATCTCACAAAGGCACTCGCCAGTGCGTCAATGCCCTGCAATGGTAGGAACAACCTGCCTCAACCCCTGTTCGATTATCTGTGCCTGCTGAGACTTTGGAAGTGTCCCTGGACCACCCTGTTGTCTGCCAAGCTCTCTCCAGGGACACCTAGCTGCAGCCTTTCTGAGTGCATCCTTGGATCTTCAGCTTTTAGAATGTGATGCCTGATCCTGCAGTTTATGACTCAAACACCAAAGAGAAGCTGTGATAGGCATACTCCTTTGTTCGTCATACTAAGATCACCTGCCGACACCCGACCGTGGTGACTCCCGCCAAATCCAGTCCTCTGTGTCCTGGAGGTCTCCCGTGGTAGGGTGTGTTAGGTAAGATTTGCACACAACTGGTAAATATTCCATTCCTGGTTCAACCCCAGAACTTTATAGGATATTTGTCCTTAATACGTCAGTGAGTGGGAACCTTTTTCCACACTCACAATCTTTTTATGGGTGTCATTTTTAAGACTCTCCATAGTGTATTTTTAAAGTTATTCTCTTTAACAACGTATTGGCAATAAGTGCCTGTTCTTGCTGGGTTGCCCTAGAGGCTACCCTTTTAACTTTCTTGTGCTAACCTTCAGTCAACTGCAGTTCCCAAGGGTAGAAAGGATCTTTGGATCCCTTTTACATTTTGTTGAGTGAAACCAGCACACCCCACCTTATGTGGAGTGCTGGAGAGATACAATGTATCCCCTTTCACATTAAAACAGTAACAATTCTGTTACAGTGACAAGCTAACCTTCAATGGCTGGTGGCAGTGATACCTTGTATTAATTTGTTGCACCTTTACCGCGGGCTGTGTTCACAGCTGCAGTAAAGGGACCTAAGGGTGGCAATTTTTACCAAAATGGCCCCCGTCTTCTTTTATCGCCATTTTAGTGTTTGTCGTTTCTTGTTCCTTCCCCTGACATCCATGGCGGGAAATTCCTTTGTGTGATTTTTGTCTTCGGCGGGAGTCCCCTGGACTCCCCACCCAGGCTCCAGTCTGCCTGTGAGAGCAGGAAGTGAGGGAGGAGTCCAAAACTCCACAGCCCATTTGTCTTACGCTTTGCTTGAATGGGGACAAATCCCAATGGGTGGCTGGCTGTCCTGATTGGACAACCAGACCGCCCCTTCTTGTAAAATGTGGGGAGAGAATGCAGAGGTTGTGTTGTAATTCCTGATAAATATTGTGAACATGGAAGCTGAAGACATGTCGACCACTGGAACTTAAACCGAAGAGGATGACGAAAGAGAAGCAGCGGAAATGATTTCCAGCGAACCGAGAGCCTGCTGTGTAACCGGAGCCTGTTGTAGCCCTTCCTTCCAATCGAACTGGGAACTCCGAAAACAACGACCTCGACCCAGAGCCTGTTGAGACCCATTAGACTCAAGGAGACCTGCATTTTGAGCCATCTCACGCATTGCTGCATCCTTGCATTGTTGCAATACCCCAATACCCTGGGACCTCAAGCCACTGTGCGGTGCACAGTCTTCCGAATTCCGAATCTCGCTGAAACTTCGTGGTCATCCTGGTGGATCTCCAGGGACACAAATCGAGTCTGAAAAGTCCCGTCAAAAGACTCCTGGACCTTTGTAACAACAAGAATTCAACCACGATTTTCCGTCTTCTGTGCTCCTTGAAAAGGCGCCAAATCCGCAGAACCGCATTTAGCCATGAGGGAAACCTTGCCTAGAGCCTTCTTTAATCGATCCCTGCTGCAAAGTCCCTTCTAAGGTCTTGTTTTCAGTCACCACAACAAGGAATCCATTGACTGGGTATTTGGCTGCAAACCCTGAAGTTCTCCTGCTGCAAAATCTTCTTCAATGCTCAGGTACTGTGTTGGCTGGGGTATGTACTTAGCTACACAGAAATCCTAACAGGCTTAAGGTATGTGTTTTTTTCTGTGATATAGAGGCCTCTCTTCCAATGCACCCAGTGCCCTTGCTAGAATCCTGCTAGGGTGTCTTCTGCGAAGCCCCTGGACCCTCTTCTAACTCTAAAGTACAGTACTCACCTGTTTGCCCAGTTTTCCTGAGGAACTCTGACCTTTGCTACTAAAGAACCTATTCTGACACTGCCTGTTGGCCATTAGTCCTAGTGACCCCCCTTCTGCCACTGAGAACACGAACACTCATGCTCTAAGAATAAGGGAAAGACTTTCAAGGGATTGGGACTTCTGCCTTGAAAAGAAAATAAGTGTTAAAAGTAACTTGTAAAGAGTTGGTTGGTAACTGTAATTCTAAGAGTGAACAGTTACAATAGTTCTTACTGATCTTGAATGTGTGATGCACTATTCTTAAAAGTATGATTAATATCTTTTCTTCCTTAGCAACTGTTTTGCCAGTCTAATAGAAAGTAGATGTGAAGGTATTTTACTCTCCTGTGATTAGGTTGTGCCTCTTCCCAAAAGTAAAGTGTTGGTATCACCAGATTAGTCCTTTGAGGATAATTGTAGGAGTGTCGCCCAACTGGGTCTTGCTTCCCCTGACTTGCTGCTAGCTTGTCCCAAGTCCGTATTAGGTTGTTGCCTACCTAGAATAACTTGGAGTCTTTCAGTAAAGTGTGACATTGGGTTTTACTTTCCCCTTTCTTGTGAGGTTAACAAAGTATGTGGGTTTTACTTAACTTGTGTTAGCTGTGTGCCATCCAAAATAAGTTACAAGAGTTACTGCTTACCTCAATCTGGGGTTCCCTGATTTCAAAAGCATCGGTAATTGTGTATTACATCCATAGGTTTTACTCACCTAGTATAACTGTGTATTATGACAAAATTAGTTATAGGTTTTTACTGCACCTAGAATTAAGTGTTCCACTATTCACCAAAAGTATATTGTCCAGTTGACTGATTAAGTGATTAGTACTGAGAATCATTATACAACTGGAAGGGTCTACTGCCCTTGCATTACTGAATTTAATTGTAAAACGTAACCATTGGTTTTTACTCACCAAGAATAGGCTTGACCTATACTGAATGCGTATGAAAAGGTTTCGACTTCCCTAGAACTACTGTTAGGTACTTCAAATAAGGTCTATACTTGGGTCTGTGCACTTTCAAGTATAGTGTTGTGTTTTTATACTGCGATTTCATATAATGTTTTAGTGCTTACTTACCCCTAGATTTATCTGGGCCTACTTGTATTTAAATAAATCCTTTATTTTTACATACATAGTGTTTCAGTGTTTCTTTGTATCATTTGTATTACAATTTCACTTGTACGGATTCTACAGCCTAAAATAAGCCTGGCTGCTCTGTCTACGCTACCATGAACTCAGGTGGTACAGCCTTATACTAAGAGTGGAGTCTTGTACTGCCTCAGTTGAATGATTTTACTAAGCCCTTAGTTGGACTTCAGAAAAACTGTCCTAACAGGGTGTCCCATGGAAATCTACATCCCATCATGCCAGGGTGTACAGCTGTCCATTTGTCAGAACCATATCACCGGAGCCTGAACCATGTAGTAACCGTACCAAATCTAGATGCCGAAAGTGATCTCTGCACCCACAGGCCTTAGACCTCCCTCGACCAGACAGCACAGAAGTGGGCCCGGAAGATTTAGGAACCCCTAAAGAGGACCTTGAAGAAAACAATAAAACGGGAGTGTGGTCTAATTTAGCACAACAATTCCTGCCCCTCCTCCCCCTCTCCTGCCATATGGTTGCATGGGCATAAAGTTCTCACCCTATCTCTGCCTTGTCTAAGATCAGTAGTGGTTTGGCCAAAGATGCCCCTGCACCTTCCATTGAGTGGTGGTGCGGGGAGATAAACCGCTGTGAATTTTACTTACCTTTGGAACACTTAGCTGCAGCCTGTGGACTTTGGGTTAGCTATTGTCGCAATCCAATAGTAAATACACCGGATCAGTGACACTTGTGAAACTGGGGGCTTTTGGAAACTAGGCCTCATTCCCTATTAAGGCTGGACTTATCAACTGGTAGGGCCGTCCTACCTTGATCTGTAGGTGTTCTAACTAAATTAGTTAGCTGTCTTTACTGGATCTGAAAGTTTCTGTTTCTCCATTTCTCAGTTTACTACACAAAGTTGCTTATAGTGTTGGTTCTAACTTTGCTAATCACTGCGTAAATGTTTCAAAAAGTAAAGTGTTTGTGTTCTGTTATCAGAACCCTAAATTGTGAATGTAAAGTAGTTGTGCGATAATACATTGCTTAAAGTGTATCAAAAATGCATAGTAAATAATTGTATATTTTTGTACTCCTGTGTCTAATTGGAATTATTGGAATGGTATGTGCGTCTCTCATTGAAGCCCTAGACCACTCTCAAACCAAACTACTCTGCTACACTACCTCGACAGGTTATGGCTAGACTTCAGAGTCTTCCCTCTCGGAACCCACCCTGAGGGAGGATTCTGAAAATCCATCTTAACAAGTACCACCTATTATTATTAGCCTGTAGCAGTCCCTACAGCATTGTGCTAATTTAGCTTCTTCTGTCCCATACTTCGTTAACTGACTCAGTATCAGGACTACACTTCGTGAAGCATCCAATAAAAAATCAGGTTTAATCAGCAGTTGTCCAACAAAGGGCTAAATCTGAAACTGGAGGAAATGGAAAATGGGTTGGAATCTTATTAATTATCTCCTTGAACAGGATTGCCAAAACTAGGCTTTTAGGAAGATTATAACCCTTTGGAGCAGGTTTAAATCATCAATGGCTCCAGGACAATGACAATTCTCTGTGTGGCATAAGGGGACTTTGCAGTGGTCCTGATCGCAAAGGTCTGATTGAGGGTACGAGGCACTGTTAGCCTAATCAACATGGAGGAGAGTAAAGAACAGCCAAAAGGGAATATACTGATGACATTCACTGGCTGTAGCAATATTTGCCAGGAATCTCAAAACCACAACATGGCTCAGGTAAACCTTGACAGAGAAAGGGCTGCACTAAGTGCATAAGCTTTCAACTACCACATCGTATGAAAGCCAAATCGGTTGTCCTCAATTGTTGTGATAAATTGACATTTCCCAAAATGTCATCCATAAGTGCCAAAAGGTAGCATTGGAATGGAGGGGCTACATGAGAAGGAGCAGACATAAGGTATTCATCTAGGGATTTTTCATACATGAAGTTCGTAAATTTTGCCTCTTGTACCAAAAGCGCACTTTAACAGTGACATGGCAAAAATGGCAATAACACAGTAATCTGTTTTCTTTTCAGATATCCTTTCAACTGCAGTGCTTTTGACACTGCAGAAGAAATCATTCACTGAGCTTGTATGAATTGTGGCAGGTGGCCGAGTTTGATATCGCCAGGCTTATCATGGGTTTAAACATTGCAGTACCTTTGAGGGAGTACCATATTAACGTCCACTTTGCTTTACTTAAGAACTGGGTCTGGTTTAAGGCCAAGGCTCTCAGTATCTTATAGCAGGGTCATTTTGAGGCAGAGTGGGCACCTCATGGCTGTCCTAAACAAAAGCTTTGTGCTACCTTCGTGGGCATTTAAAATGAATTTTCCTAACCTGCATAGTGGGCAGGGTTCAGAGAGGCCACAAAAGGAGATGACCAGGGTAAATGACATTTAGGTCTTCCCAAACTATCAAGATACTGTGAAGTAACAGATTTCTGGTGCTAAGGGGCTGATGTTCTAGTACAGTTAACCCACTCAAAAAATGTATTGAAAATGTATTAGGTCCCAACTCTAAGCAGATGAAACAAATGTCAAGCAGTTACTGCTAAAGCATACCCTGTAGACATAACGATACACAGGTAGTGGGCTCAAAGTGACATCACTGAATCCTTACAATGAAACACAGTAAAAGCAGTTCAAATCAATTAAGCTGGTTGAACTGTAAGAAGTAAAGCTAGAAAACAGTAAATTAAAGATGGTAACAATACACCCGGCCTTCTAATTATAAAGCCCCTAAAGCAATACAGTCAAAGTTTCAGCTAAGTACCTATGCAAGGAGTAGGAAATCTTAAGGTCTCCTTAGAACAAGCTTTGACAAAGGCAACAGGCTTGACACAGTTCCAGATTAAAGCACCTTTGGAGTTTAAAGTAGCACGTAGGGGTTCTCTCCCAATCCCACCCCATCAAAGGTTATCTTGGGAGGTGGAGCATTGGCCAGGACTGCACCGATCATGACCAGGCAAGGAAGAGTGGACTTTATGCCTATTCAATCGCTATGGCGGGAGGGGGCGAAAACATGTGCAGGCTGGTGCCCCAAGATCCTCTCTTCCAAGAGAACACACCAAGGGTACTCCGAATCACGGGGACCAACTACTTCTGAGTGCTGTCGCTGAATGCTTTGAGGTTGATTTACAGGATTCAGAAGAGATGGGCAGCAGTGAAGTCTATCCAAATCGGAGTGTGGCAGGTGAGACATTTGGCAACAAAGAAGGATCATCTGCAGGAAGGCCCCTCTTCATGCAGGATAGCAGCTACAGCAGGAGGGATGGTTAGGTCACAAGTTGACAACCCACAGAGACCCCAAGCTTCTACTCGGGATGGCGATTGAAACACTAGATAGACCTTTGGAAAAGCTGGGCAGCCAACGGGATGGTCACAAGATACTTGTGGCGGCAGGCATCTTGTGCAGGAGTCCGGACTGGTTGGTCCCACCAATCCAAGTTTTGAAACAATGATTAGGGTCTTCTTAGATTGTTGCAGGAGCGGCAAGGCTTCAACAGAACTTGGCTTTGGCAATGATGCCTGTCCGCAGCAGCAGTCTTCTGGGTCTTGAGCGTGGTGTTTCTTTTGCTTCTTTCACCCTCTGATGCCAAATTCGGGCTGGGGGCTGACTCAGACCACCAATAGGAAACCTAAGCACCATTCAAACTGACCCGAGCTGACCAATTCCTGACAGCTTTAGGCCTCACACATCTGCCCAGCAACCAATACCCTAGCTGGAATGTGGACTCTGACATGACAGTCCTACCCCACATATTCAGTCTGGCAACACTATCATTTTTCGCTCCGAGTCCAAGCTGGAGTCCACCAAAATCAATGGCAATTCCTGACGTGAGAAGGCAGGAGGAAGGCCAACAAACAGGATGGACAAAAAACAGGGCAAAAACTGCATAGCACAGCCATTCTCTGTAGATGGTTCTGAAAACGGCATAATCCTGTAAGAAATTAATGTACTTGTGAGTAAGTACTGTGCAACTTAATCTGCTGCCACCAGCTCATCCTGGACACATCGAAAAAGTAGCGTTACTACAGAAAAGGAAAAGGGGTACATATTACCCCTATAGCACTTCATTGTAATGTGATGTGTGCTAGAATAAAATAAGTCACCCTGCACTTCACCATAAAGGCTAACCAGTGCCCCCAAAATAGGCGAGTTAAGCAAGGGAAGTAAAGCAAAACACACCACTTACCTCTAAATGTACATAGGGTACAAGTCATAGCAAATAGTTTGGGGATTAGCAGGAAAACTGAAAATATTTCCTACCGTGAGCATCAGGGAGAAAAATGCCTTCTTGACCATTTTGATTATCAACTGCATTTATGATGACTTGTGATGCTGTTGACCATCATTCCTCAGTAAGAACCCATCACGAGACAGTGGAAACAGGACTAATCTCTGTGCCTGCTTGGAGATTCTCATGCTCTCTCACTGGTGACCCTTGGTTTCTCTGGTTAAGTAGCCAAGCCACCCACGATAGTGTGCCCAGTTTCTGGTTGGTGATATTGTAACTGTAGTAACCTACTGCAAAGCACTGTAAGGTGAAGCGTAAATAGTAAAACAAACAGAATTTCAGAATGAGGAACAGAGTTCCTCTGCACAGTTTGGACTGATCAGACATAGGGACTGAACAGTACATCCAAAACAGATAAGCTTAGCAAAGTAAGAATTAAAACGGCTTCACGTGCCTTCAAAAGCCATGGCAGGTAGAAAACTGCAGCGAACATTTAGCAGGTGCTACAGATGCCTATGGAGGGAAAGCATCAAAAACAAAATCTTTCCTAGCACCCCCTCCACAGAGAAGGAACAGGGGGATCTAATCCACTTCTAGATGGATTTCTTGTTCCAGCAGGTTATGGACAGACCAACATTGCTTGAAGGCTAATGAACCCCCTGAGCAATTTAGGATTCTTACCCTTCAAGTTCATCAGCCACTTTAAGGCTTTATGGTCTGTCTGAATGTTGAAGTGAGTCCCACAGAGGTAGAGTCTCAGCTTCCTATGGGCCCACACAATGGCAAACATGTTTTCCTGTGGCCCATCCCAATACTCTGTTCTTAAACTGGCGACTGGTTAAACAAATAGGGTGGTTCCCTGCTTTTGTCATCTAGCTGTGAGAGGAGCATTCCAGTGTCATAGTATGTATTATAAAGGGTCTCATATAATCGGGTGTCCCAAAAACAGGTGCCTGGCCAATCAAGCCTTTAAGTCCTGCTCACAGTCCACAGAAAATGAGACCTTCTTGGGTTTCTTTGGAGTAATGAGAGCAGTCAAAGGAGCATCTATGGTGACAGAGCCTGCCATAAAATTCATGCAATACCCATTGAGTCCCAAAAAGGCTCTCAGCTGGGTCTGGGTAGTAGGGGTCTCACAGTCTTGTGGCATCCTTAACCTCTAAAGAAGAACTTGGATTATTACTTGAATAAATTAACTCAAAACTTGACGGACACAAGAAGGAAATCGAGTCCAAAAAGATCTGCAAATTCAGACACGACACCCTGGACTACAAATTGGATATAGTATATACGTAGAAAGATTATTATCACCAAAAAGATCAAACAAGAACTGGAAGAGTTCCCTTTCCCAAATACAAGAAAATCCCCAATTCAGAAATCTCCTCTTCGGATGCATCCAGCTGTGAAATAGAAACACTAACTTTAAATCAAGCGCCCAACCTTGTCTCCGACTCCCAGGTCGCAACCACATATAATGACCCAATCTCCGCCCCAGACACTTTTTAGACAGCGTCAGACAGGAAGAGGCCAAAAGAAAAAATCCCACCTGATAAGTAAACCTACCTTACAAGAAGACTTCGTCATTAATATCGTGAGTCGATCCCTCACTAAATTTGTAAAAGCTACCCTCCAGAAGGGTATTACCTTTGTACCACATTACAGCAGCTCTCTCCTCAAAGAAAAGATCAATGTTTTCAAACTAACCTGAAAAATGAAAAACTGTTCTTTAACTTAGAAGACTTGTCTGATCCTCAAAGAGCTGAATCAGAATATCTTGAAATCAGACCTAAAAGTACCTTTATTCCACCAATCCAGAACGCCATTTTAGACTCCATTCAAAAACAAGTTCTGAATGATTTCCAAAAAATTAACTTTCGAAAAAGATCTCGTTCTAATTTCAGTCATAGGAAACAACAAGTACTCTATCATCTCTGGAAGGATCCTGAACTGACCATAAAACCTGCTGATTAAAGGTGGTGCTTTGGTCCTGATGGACACCATGACGTATAAAACTGAAATCGAACAACAACTAGCTGACCAGACACGCACCTCGAGGTCTTCAATGATCCCACGGACTCAGTTCGTAACATCATTTCATCCGTCTTCGAGGAAGCAGTGACAGAAGAGCTCATTACTCATCGGACTAAACAAATACACACAAATTCACATCCCTCAATGCCAGTGACTTCCAAAAGTTCACAAGAATCTTGAGAATCCCCCCCGTAGACCAATCATAGCGGCCAACAACAATCTTCTGCAATCTCTAGCACAGTATATTGATAGAGCAATCCAACCCTTGACAAGGAGATTTAGTACTTACATTAAGGACACCCATGATTTCTTGTTGAAACTGTGTGACATTCAATTTGATGAAAATACCACCTACCTTTTAACCATGGATCTGGCCAGACTTTATACAAACATGACACACAATGGTGGCCTTGAGGCCATGGAATGGTTGTTATTGAACACGGAAGAGACCTGTGCAGCTGAACAGCTGTTTATTCTCAAACTCCTTAAAATCGTATTGAACAATAACTTTATGTTCGAAAATAGGCATTTTGTCCAAATTTCTGGCACATCCATGGGGGCCGCCATGGCGCCCAGTGATGCCAATACGTATATGGCATACTTAGAAGACCAAAACATACTACATAATACAAAATGGAAGAAACATCTAAAACTTCTGATCCGGCATATAGATGACTTCTTTGGAATTTGGAACGGTTCCCCTGATGACCTAGATGAATTCTTTAAATTCATGGACACAATGGCCCCAGAATAAAATTCACCACCAAAGTAAGCTGGTCCTCGATTGAATTCTTAGATGTAAAAATCTATTTTAAGTCAGGGAAGTTACAAACCACTGTCTATACCAAAAGCACTGACAGGAACACTCTATTGCAAGCCGGAAGTTTCCATCAGAAGATGACCTTCTAGAGGATCCTGCTCAGTCAATTTCTGAGATATAGGCGAATTATCTCAGGTGACTGATTACATCAACAAAGTCCAATCTCTCACAGAATGCAGAGACTAGACGCACTGAAACCTAAATAAAGAAGCAGGTAGAAATCCTGGTGTATGTCATCAATTATTCTTATCAAAGCACTAGGATCAAGAAAATAGTGAAAAACGCATTGGAACATCCTGTAACTTGACCCCGCGTTAACTGAACTTTTTCCAACTACACCACTGTTTGCGTACAGCAAAAGCAGATCTATCAGGGATAACTTGATTGGAGCAGACTTCGCAGCAAAAAGGACTAAAAACCAAAATCACAAAGGGACTCTTCCCTGTATCAACTGAAATAACCTTATAAAGGGCAATTACATTACTGGGTTATAAAATCAAGCTATGTCACACATCCACTTGCGATACGAAAAACAATCTAAACAATCTATGGGATCAAATACCCCTGTGTGTTTCTTCCATTTTGTATCACGTCGGCCATGACCACAAGAAAAGCCAAGACCAGGTGGTCGGAACATAAATCAAACATCCGGCTTAAGGCAGAAAGATCCCCAGTGGCCCAGAGGGATGAATGTTGACTGGGACATGAGTAGCCATTATTAATTTAAAGTCAGACCACCCTAAAACCATGACTCTCAGCTGGGGCCTTTCTCTATCCCCCTATGGATGCCCGTTCCTTTTCCCTCCAAACGCCCCACAGGACATATGCAGAGACGTCACAAAACTTCCTCTCCCCTACCCCCTTTACACCAAACCTCCCGATTCAGTCGAACACCCCTACAATTGACTATCCCCTCCACAATACATTTTCTCCCCAACAATCTTTTTTGAATCGCCTCTCCCATCTACACTTCATGCCAGACTGTTTCATCTTCATCTACGTTTATCTTTACCATTTATTTCTGTTTGTCAATTATAATGCCTTAACGTGAGGTTCACCACGCTTAAAATCATCTCATAACAGCACTAGTCATTCCAAAATGGCGCTCTGGTAAGACCTTCTGTTGTGAGAGCTTAAATCCTCGCTGGCATTGCGGTTGCCTTGCCTACTGCTCAAGCTGCAACCAGCCTTGCTCAATCTTCGAACGCTGTCCTGCCCGCGGCACACAGGTAAGCAGCCTCGCTGCACCCGCTTTATACCACTTCCCAGATCATACAATCTGGTGTTAATGATATTGACACTGTGAACCCACAGGTTCTAAGGACTCAATGCAATCTAACAACTGCCAATAAACATTACACAACGCAGGTCCCGTTCACTGGGCGAAGTCCTCTCTCGTGATTCACCAGCCTTATCAAAAATTGACGGTGAGCATACCTTCCCCTGCCAGTGCATACTGCACCATGATATAACTGTGCATAACAATCCATTAATATATAAGACTGTGTTTGGCTCTCTTGCAGATGTTTTAAACCGGCCTTGCCCGCATCCATTGTTATGCAAGACAGGTTGTCACTATAAGAATCTCCAGTACAAATTCACTTCTGGGCTGGCTCACTAGTGTGGTTGAGTAAATTAACTATACAATCAACAAAATACACGACCGTGATGTGGGACCCAGCGTTTTTATAGAGCGACTGGTCTCACACGTGGTCATATAAATGCTGGTTACACACTATCTCTTATATTTCTTTATTAGAATTTCTACAGGGTTGTTCCCTGCCCCTCTACGTTTGGCTTAGATCCAACGGGACATTTCCCTCGACTATTGGGCCATTTTCTGGAAAATAGGTCCTCACAACTACTCCCCATGGGGAACAACAACCGGAAGAGAGAGTTGGAGGTATTTGGGACCCAGGCCCCAGAAGGCCATGTGGACAATGCAGAGGGTCTTGAACTTGATCCTTGCAGCCACTGGGAGCCAATGAAGAGATTTCAGGACTGGAGAGATGCGATCCCTGGGCTTGAGGCCAAGGACAAGTCTTGCAGTCCTGTTTTTGATGAGTTGCGGAGAGTAGAAGCAGGCAGGTTTAGAAAGAGGCTGTTTGCAGTAGTCCAGCCTAGAGAGAACCAGAGCTACAGAGACGGTGAGCTTCTGGGGGAAGCGGAGGAAAGGAACACGTTACTTACCTGTAACTGTTGTTCTCCAGCATGGGTATGACGTGGATTCACATGCACATGAATATTCCCTGTCATCAGGCTGGGAATCCTCAGTAAAAGAAAAAATCAGTTTCAGTTTCATTTCTGAACTGTTATTCGCCTAACAACCAATCACTGAGCTCTGGGTCATACTGCCCCCAGTCAATGACTTGCCTTACCTAAGCCCCTCTGGCAGCCATCTTCAGATTTGGTAGCACGTAAAGTGGCAGTAGGACCAAGAGAAGAGCCGCAGAGGGCTAGGCGGGAGTGTTCGTATGTGGATTCATGCCAGACCCATGATGGATAACAAGTTACAGGTAAGTAACTTGTTACTTCTCCAGCATGGGTTCTGGCATGTATTCACATGCTCATGAATAAAGAATACATAACAGTACACACATGCAGAACCACGGGAGGTAGCAAATCTCTTACCTCCGGAACAGGCTCAACTTCAAGCAAACAGGTTGCGCAGCACTGCTTGGCTGACTCTGGACTCCTCCCTGGAATCCCAGTCGATGCAGTAGAATTTTGTGAAGGTGTGCGTCGACCTCCACGTAGCAGCCCTGCAGATGTCCAGTAGGGGCACACCAGACAGGAAGGTCGTCACAGCAGCGATCGTCATGCTGGAATGGGTTCTCGGACGGCCAGGCAGCGGTCGGTTGGCCAACCGGTGACAGTGAGTGATACAGCCGGAGAGCCACCAGGAAATGGAAGCCTAGGACAGGGCCTTACCATGGTTCACAGGACCAAAGTTCACAAAAAGCTGAGAAGTTTTCCAGAAACTGTTTGTGCAGGCCACGTAAACTTCAGCTCTCGAGCCACATCCAGCGAGTGCAAGTCCTCTTAGCCGGCGAGGAAGGCATCCTTCCATGGCGAGAAGATCAGCGACCACTGGCAGCTTGACTGGTGTGATGCTGGAAATGCATTGGAGGGACAAGTCCTCCCTGTCCTGTAGTACTCATTTGTGTTCTGTATTGTTTTCTGCCCAGGAGTCCATGTGGGACTCCTGGCAGTGCAGCTCTCCCTGTTTTTGGTTTGGTGTACAGATCCATGGGATACCCTTATGGCACCCATGGGTGGGGGGTACAACCCTGTGCCCCTATTGTATGTTTTTGGTATGTGTGGCCCACAGAGCAGGGTATGGGCTGGTGGCAGCTCCATGCTGAATTTGACAGGTGCTCCAAGTATCCTCCATTTTGGGCATACCCAGGCCCTGCCATTGGAATCAGTGGATTCCTGATAGGAAACAAGATGGCTCCTGTGGCCTCTTACTTTCTATTGCCTGTTACCTTGTTTCCCCAAAGTCCTGGGAAGCCCTGACTCTGTCCCTTCCCCGACTGGCTGTTGGGTGGACGTTCCATATATGGTGTTGTTGTGAAGTCCAGGCCAGACTGGCTGGAGTCTTCCCAGTGACTGTATGGTGTGGGTACACTCTGTGAGTGGGACCTGGGGGAATGGAGTGCATGACCAATATGCACTTCTTGTTGTGGATGTCTGGTATCTGGTGTTTGACACAATGACTGAGACAGCCCTGCCAGAAACTGGTATGAATGCAGTGTGTAGTGTTGAATGGCTAGGTACTTGTCCCAATACACATTCCTTGTTGTGAGTGTCTGAGAGGGAGGAGAATGGCCTGAATGCACTGTATGCCTGATTGGCTGACTGACTGCTGAATGTCCTTCTGGGTGATTGGTTGCCTGAGTGTGACCCAGCCGAATGAATGGGAGATCAACTAGTGTATCTGGGGGCTTCTCACTTCTAGAATTCGTTCAGAAGCTGAAGTTGAAACTGTCGCTTAATCTCGAAGCCGAGCCTGAAGAAGTAGGTTGACTGCTGTCTCCCTTCGCCGAAATCCGAAAGCCGTCGAGACGGATCCAAGAGAGGACCTGGTTAGGTGCCCTCTTCCCGTGCTCCAAGGGACCACCGCCAACCTTCGCCGAATCGCTCTGGTTGTCAGACCCTCGAAAGGCTGCCGACCAGAGAGTGGGACCGCCGAGGAGAACTGTCACACTCACCTGTGCCTCTGCGGGAGCGATGGAGTCTAGACCTCTTCGCCCGTGTGCTCTCTCCCTAACCTGATTTGGAAGGTGTACCTGTCAATAGAAAGGGTAAATACACTAAGAGATGGGCTAACTGGATCTTTGAGACCTCCTCCCTCGTGAAGAGGTTTGGATTGCTTTCTACTTTCCCAGCTCACCTTTTGAATTAGTTGGATGGACTTTCAATCCTGCTCTCAGCAGGGGGCTATTACTTCAGGGGTAGAAGACCCAACTCCAATCTTGGGGTTATTGTGGCAAATGTTTGTGGATGCCAAAGTTCAGTGTGCAACGCTGTTTCCGGCTTCACAGCATATACTGATGTATGGAGAACCAGTTACTTCACTGGCAATCTTAGCTTGCTGGTTTATGTAAGAGTCTTCAGTGCCAGGCGGCAAAGTCTTTAGGGTTGAGGGTGTTCTGTTATCCAGGTAAGTGTCATTCACATATTGCGCAGCGTTAGAAGTGGGAATTTGCGGGAGAGCTTTTAACTGTTGTTCTTTTCTATTTCACAGGTGCTGCCCAAGGTGTAGGAGATAAGAGAAGCGTGCGCGAGTAGAGGGTACGTTTCGGTGAGTATGCGTGGTGCTGCTGCATTATGCGAGCGCTGTCTAACGTGTCTTTTTCTCTTTGCAGGAGCTGCTGGAAGTTCGTGCGATGAACCGGAATGGAACTGGAGCTGCTGGGCGTTGGAGCGATGATCCCGAACGAAGATCTGAAGACTGGAGCTGCTGACGTTCCAAAAAAGAACCGAAACAAAGGATCAGAAGCTGGTCTGAATGAAGCTGGGGCCTGCGCGCACATGGACAGGATTCCAGGAACAGGAGCACAGTGAGCATGTTGCTATCATGATGCCTACCCCCAGGCATCCGGACCAAGCCCATCGGCCCCGGGAGCAGGCACCTAGACATTTAATAAAACCTCAGCAGCCCCGGCTAGGGGCTATCTGGGTTCAGTCCTGGCGCCTTAAGCGCCAGGCTCATAGTAGGAATCAGACCTGGCGCCTAAGGCGCCAGGCTCATAGTCATTACTTACCTCAGGCAGACCATGCTGCAAATGACTCCAATCCAACATGAAGCCTGAAAGGGACTATTTTTCTACAGGGACTATTTTTTACTCAGGTGTAGTTCTAGGGACTTCTTACCTGGGACTACTTTTAAGGCTATTTAAACCACACCCGACCAGCAACACACGCTTCGCGTTATTCTGCATCCAGCAGCGTAACACTCACCGTGCCTGCAGCCTGCATCCAGCCTTCTTCCACGCCCGCCTCGAATCCGGAGCTCCTAAAACAAAAAAGAAATAAAGGGACAAGGTTAGAAAACAAACTTATTTCTATTCCACACCCGATTCTGGATCCATCTTGTCTCCGGACCTGTAAAGAACATAATTTCTGCACACGGCGCACCTCCAGCTGCAGCGCCGCGCCATACTCACCAGTCTTCAAAGCATCCTTCGGGTCGGCGCTGCCTCCATCATTTCTTCGCCGAACTTCGGCACCTAGGAGACAAAAGAAAACCACAAGGTGAGCCGAGGGAACCAACAAATATAATTCTTACCACCATAGACTTACCTGATTTACCACCGGAGGCATCCTTTTGTGACTCTCCATATTTTCACGTGCCGCATCTGTAAAGAGAGACAAAAACAACATGTTTTCCTCGTGCAACATTTACTGGACGGGTAATACAGACTCTTACCTGAGCCCCACCAGCCGCCACAAGAGCATCTTTTCACAAGCCAGCTGCAAGACAAGAAAGGAAGGGGGGAACAAGAGTGAACATCGGACATATTGAACTCTATGAACTTATACTTACTGGTCCTCGACAGGAACCTCAGAGTCAATACTCTCTGGAACTCTCCCGAGCCTTCAAACCAGTGAAGTAACTGGAATCGACGCGCCCCTGCAAATCCACGCAAGATGGAGAGCTCATCTTTCAAGAATATAAGGTGAGATTGCTGTGAGGGCATTTCGGAGGTGATTAGTTGGGGAGGACTGTGGGGGTGCCATCGCTTGAATTCACAAGTGGCTAAATCCATCTCTCCACTTGCAGGAGAATATTTCTACGGGTTAAGCAGACAAGATTAGGAGGGCAGATCCAGTCAGTCATCGCTGCACTATGCATCACGTGGGTGGAGACCGCAGCTGTCTGGGTCCGACCGACGCCCCTGTGGGAGCCAGGTGAGCATAACAGTTGCTTACACATCATAAAGGAGGCAACACGAAGCGCAGGATATTCTTGGGGCGTGGGTTATATAGTCAGCCACGCCCAAGCACTGGAGCGCTCAAGTAGTTCAACACACTTCCTTACTGGCAGCAGGAAGTGAGCAGGAAGTGACTAGGAAATAAGCAGGAAGTAGCATCAACAGAAGCTAGCTAGGGGAAGATGCTAAAGCTAAGGAATACTTCTGTGTAATATACGCCAACCCTGCCAAACTCTTACCCACCTTGCCCCAGCTAAGCACCCAGTATTCATGACAAGAATAAAGCTAAGCACCCGACATTCCGTCCACCGTCGTCGACCAGGGTTCACAGGTTTGCTATAACCGCTGGAGGCCTGTTGTAGCTGTTTTGCCCAGAAGAGGGGACCACTTGACGCCGTGCCGCAGACGACCGGAGCCGCACACTCCTTTGCCTAAGACATTTGATTCCCTGATTCGCTCATCCGCATCACTGCCCGCCTTATCCCGCCGGAGAAGGCCAGGCCGTCGACGCGCCGAAAAGCATCCGCTGGTAGGTTTCCCGCCACCCAAAGATCGTAGACACGCCGGATGACTCGACGCCCTTGCTGGGCCACTGTTCTTCACAAACTCTTTGCAGTCCTGAACTATCGTCATCGAGGTGCCCCGCACGCCTCTTCCTTGTAGGACGTCTTTGAATCGTCGTCGACGAGCACCGCTGGGACCGAAGCTGCCACCTCGACGCCGAGTTCACTTTATTCAAGGGATCTCGACGCTCTGTGGCTCCTGCTTTAAAGGGAGCCGCTCAAGAAGGATCCGTTGACGGCTCGTCGTTGAACTCTGCTATTCCAGGTACATTGGGGTGGTAGAAACATAAAAGGAAATAAGACTTATAGAACAATATATGGCCTGGGCTTGTGATATATCTTTACTTTACAGGTTGCCCAGGTTGGAGGGGTTGGGAGGATCTCCACACAGAGCTGCGTCTAGTGGTAGGGGCCAGTATTCTGCCAATTGTTCTGACCAACTGCTTTCCTCCTAGGTCTATTGTTGGTTACCTTTATTAAGTGATTTGTGTGACATTTAACAAGAGTACAGTTGATGCACTTTAATGAAATCTAATAATAATTGTGGTACCACTTAGAACTGTATATATTTGCCATTGTAGATTAACTGAGCACAAACTGAGTTATTGTGATTGTGTATCTAACCTTGAACCCTAATTATATAAAGACTGTTTAACTAATACAGTGTGTGGACATTCCTTTGTTGGGGTTTGAGGACTACACAGTACTTAAGAACCATCCTGCATCACCTCCTGAGAAGCTAGGCCTTGATTGCTCGACTACGTTACCAATAATATAGAATCTTGGCTGGGGTCCTCTGTGCCTCTCCTCTACCATATAGAGAGCAGAAGTACAGACCCCACCTCCAGTCTTTACAACTGGCGGTGACGCTGACATGCTGAGAAGGTCCGGGTACCAGATCTACCTCGGCCACACTGGTGCAACGAGGATCATCCTGCAGCAGTACTGCCTGAGTTGATTGATGACTCGAAGCAGCAACAGAGGGAACGCATATAGAAACAGGCCTTCCCAATGAGAATGCGTCCCCCATGCTCGCCGGCCAGGGAAACCTACTGGCGGACCTCTGTCACTTGGTGGTCGTCGCCATCGCAAACAGATCGATCTGGGGGTTGCCCAATTTGAGGCAAAATTAGTCCACTTGATCCTGTCGAAGCTCCCACTCAATGCAAGAGCGATGCTCCCCGCTGAGGGAGTCGGCAACAGTGTTCTTTACTCCTGCCAGGTGAAAAGGAATGTGGAACAACCCCTGGGCGAAGGCCCAGCGCCACAAGTCCTGCGCCACTCTGGATAGCGCTAGTGATGTGGTGACCCCGTTTCCGAATGTAAAACATCGTGGTGGTATTGTCCGTGAAGACCCTCACCACTTTGCCCTTGAGGGACGGAGAAACGACTTGAGGGCCCAAAATATCACCCGTACTTCCAGGACGTTGATGTGTAACGTCTTCTCCTCTGGTAACCACAGGCCTCTGGAGTGAATGCCGGTGTGGGCTGCCCAACCTTCCAGGTCCGTTGTGACTGTCTCCTGGTACAGGGTCGGGGTCTGGAAATCCCTGCCTCTGGCTAGATGGGAGCCCACACCACCTGATCGCTCGACGGAACTCCTCGTCGTGGGCGACCCTGTCCTGGAAGCTACCGGACACCTGGACCCAACAGGTGTCGAGGAACTCCTGTAGTGGGCGCATGCGTAACCTAGAGTCGAATGAGGTAAATGCATGACGACATCATGCTGAGAAGAGACTTGATGGCCCTCACCGTGGCAATCTTCACTGCTAACAGCCGTTGCACCTTGCCAAAGATGGCCGCTAACCTCTCAGATGGTGACACCAGGCATGATACTGTGTCGAGCTGGGATCCCAGGAACAGAGTGTCCTGCAATGGAGTCAAGCAGGATTTTGCATAATTCGCCGAGAACCCCAGATCAGACAGTAGGCGGACCGTCCTCGCCGTGTGGTCAATGGCAATGTCTCTTGATCTGGCCCGGATGAGCCAGTCGTCCAAGTAGCAGTAGACATAGATCCCTTGATGTCGTAGATGGGCTGCCACCGGCGCCAGCCACTTGGTGAAGAAACTGGGCGTCGACTTCAGTCCGAAAGGAAGGGCCTTGAATTGGTAGTGCTTCCCCTGAATTACAAAGCGCAGAAACTTGAATGTGGATGTAGAAGTGTGCATCCTCCAGGTCCAACGACGACAGAAAGCCCCCCTCTTCCAGTTGTCCGAGAACGTGTTGAAGAGAGACCATTCTGAACTTCTAGGACTTTATGTATTTGTTCAGTCGGAGATTGAGAATGGGCCTCCAGCCCCCGGTCTTCCTTCGTACGAGGAAGTACCTTGAGTAAACTCAACAGCCCCGGAGCCGCTTTGGAACTAGCTCTATCGCCCCTTTCTTTAACATGGCCCGTACCTCCAGCAGAAGCTGAAGGATGTGGTTTTCCTGCCGGCCCACCAGTGGTATTTGGGGACACTTTTGTTGGAACTCCAGTGTGTGTCCGTGGACGAGAGCATCCAGCACCCAACTGTCGGTGGAGATGGTCTTCCACACGCTGATGAAGTTTGCCAGCCGGCCTACCACCGGGGTGCACGGGTGGGGGCCCCAACGTCCTGGCCGGCTCAATCTTGCTTGTAGGTCGACGGGCCACCCTGCGGTCTCTGACGACTGGGACCGCCCCGAAGGCATTGGAGCGGCCCCTGTTCACTTCCAGGGTGGAGGAGCCTGATAGCTGGCAGTAAGAGGAGGAGCCCCCACCGAAACCCCTCGAGGACCAGCTAGACTTCCCTCCTGAGGAATGAAAGGACTGCCGTGGTCGTTCTAGCATGCCTAAGGAATGTGCCGTCTCTGTGTCCGCCTTGATGGCCTGGAGGGATTCATCCACAGCTTTTCTGAACAGGTTGTCCCCGTCAAAGGGCATGTGCAAAACCCTTGATGCCTAAAGTTGGTGGCCTTGAGCCAGTCACAAAGGCAGACGCGTTTCCCATCTGGCGGAATCCCGCGTCTGCAACGTCCATGGCCATGATCCGATGCCACCTCGCCTTCTTGAAGGATTTCCAAAGCCTCAACTCGCTTGTCGTCGGGGAGGAAGTCCAGGAGCAGAGCTAGCTTAAACCACATGTCTCGGTCTTATCTGGTCACGATCGCGAGGGCGTTGGCAGCCTTGACCGTAATCGCCGCAGGGTAGATAACCTTCCTACCCATCGAGTCCAATTTCTTCACCTCGCTGTCGGGAGGTGTGGATGAAGCAGAAGAAATCTAGCCCGACGATTTCCTGGCAGCTGCCGAGACCACCGAGTCTGGTGATGGTTCAGACCGCAAGCACCTCGGGGCAGATTCTGGCACCCTGTACTTCTTTTCCAGCAGGTCTCTCTTCGCTGGGGCTGTAGAGGGGTTCTTCATCATAGCCAGCCCTTCGTCCCAAACATCGTCCAGCAGAGGGACCGAGAGGATGGTCTTCCTCTTCGCCTCCCGGCGCCAATAGCAAGAAGCCTTCCTTGGCGCCAATAGCAAGAAGCCTTCCTTCTTCTTTTCCTCTGGCGTGAGCAGGAAGAGCTCTGATGCTCGGGTGTTAGGCAGAATCCTGTGCAGTACCCTTGGGACCACTACACACAATTAAGACCACAGGTGGCAATACAAGTTTTATCTCAGAGATTACACAAAGGGACCACAATTACTGTGGCTCAGGCAAACACTGACTCAAGGTTTCAGATCAAAAAATATAAGTACATTTATTTTTAAACCATCAGTTACAAACACAACACTTCTATTAAACTTTAAACAAAACCACACGTTAAATATACTACAACTAACCAATTCACTTTGTACAGTATGTCTCAAGGTAAGTACCCTGTGTTTGAATGAACCAGTGTTATGAACAAAACACGATACCGCGGATACGGCTGCGATCACTTTTTGACAGTTCGCTCTACTCAAACGCGTATCCGTGACATGAAATGATACCGGGGCAAAAATACACTTAGCACCTGAGATACCGAGAGGGAGTTGGAGGCAAAAATCACAGGCAATATTTATGTCAGGTAGACAACATTGAGAAATACTCAGAAACAGGAGTTCAAAAGTCAAGGGGTCGGAGCCAGGGTTAAGTGACACCGGAGACCTGTTGCCGAAGATCACACTGTTAGACAGTTCACGATTCAGCGTAGCCCAAAAGTACTTTGATATTGTCAATGTTCAGAAGGAAAAGTTATAAAAAGGAGGGAAGACAAGGGCGAGCCTTGAGGATGAAGAAAAGGGGGTTCATCCAGTTTCCTCGAGTAGAGCACAGTACCTTATTCCAATGATGCAGCTGGTGCCCTGGCAGTTGTTCCTGTTGGTTTCCCGCAGACCCACGATTCCTGGAGCTTCGTTGTGAAGGAGGAAGTCTGAAGGGGGTCTGCACCACACAGGGATGAAGCCGGCAGCAGCGACAATGAATAAAAGGTGCGCTCCTTGAACAAAAACAGGAGAGACTCGGCAGGTGGCTATCCGGACCACTACAGCAGTGTGCATCGATTTCGACCACGGCGGAGATCTCTGGCTGAAGATGAGCTGGTTATCCCCACAAGGCTCAAGGGAAGAAGACTCCGGACTGGATCTCCTCTTAGTCGTTGAAGGGTAGATAGCTCAGGACTGCAGCAGGGCTTCACCGGGACGGGGTAGTTGCAGCAGCTGTCGTTCTCTCCGGTTCCTTGTAGTTCCAGAGGCGACTGACTTCTAGCCCAAGAGACCTGCCTTTTATGCGCAAAACCCCCATTCACACAGCCTGGCTGTCAATCACGCAGCAGGGGGGTTGTCCAGCCGGGACAACCACCTCAACCAATCATGGCAAAGTGCGACTTGGGTTTCCTACGATACCCTGTGCAGGGGGTGACTACACCCCTCCCTCACATTCAGCCCACCTAGACACCCAGGTGCCTTGAGGAGGGCTTCTCTGCAGAAGCCTGCCAAAAGACGGTGAACAAAGAAGGCGAACCTAGTTTGCCGCGCAAAGTAAAACACAAGAAGGACTTTAACAAAAAGAAATGGCGAATAAACCCAACCGGAGCCAAAAGAAAGACTATTTGGTCAAGCGGGTTTATGTTCGAGGCTAATATAATAGCCAAGAACAGTACCACGTTTATCTAATATAATCGCGTTAGAAAAGTTAGGGTATATACCACTGCCACCAGCCAAGTCTAAATGTTAAAAGAGTGAAACAATGCTCAGGGAGGTACAGACAGAAAAGGGGTACAGATTAGCCCTTTCCAGTACTCAATGTAAGATGGGGTGTACTGGGTCTGTGGTAAAAATGACTATGTAAAGTAAATGGTAACTTTACCTTTCTCTGGGGGACAGTAGTCAGCCCCAGCGAAATGGAGTCAGAGGGAAGTCTAAAAGACAATCCTGGGTTACTACACTGAGGGTGCAGTGTAACCCATACAAGAACAGGGGCACCTGGAGTGGTGTGTTCCAGTGCCCAAGATCACACAATGAGTAAAAACACCCATGCTCCTCGTTGTTGTGTTACAGTCCGTCTCCCTTGGGGGGAGAGGGGCAGTGGAGCGGGTGGAGAAGGGTGGCATGGGGGCACGAGGTGTCTCTTCTTGACCGGCGGTTCCACTGGTGTCAACGGGGCGACCAGCACTGGCACCGCGGGAGGGGCGGATGGCAGGATCGCCGGTATCCTCCTCTATAACTCAGACACCAGCGAGTTGAGGGCCGAGATGATGTTCAGTGCAAAGTCTCGGCCTTCGGCTGGGGCCTCCCTCTGGAACAGCTTCCCTGCCACTCTAAAACTTGAGAACCAACTCCGGTTCCGGAAGCACATCAAGACTTTCCTCTTTTCTTCTGCCTTCGCTCCCCCTCTCCCCTGCTGATCTGTTCTCTCTTGGCAATGTGCACCTGGCCACCCTCTGCACTTTGGGCCCAGGTACCTGCTCATCTTGCCACCCCCCCGCACTGCCTCCGGGCCACCCCTTGCACTGGGGTCTGTATCTGTACCCATACAGCCCCCTCTTTTTCTTCCTGCACTTATCAGACGTACCCTGTCTGCTGCCTTAAACCTAGCACTTGCAAATTGCTTGCTGCATTACCACTGTTTGTTGCCTTTATTATTTATTTATCTATTTCTCCTCTGCTTCGCACTTTCCACCTCCCCCCCTTCCATGCACTTTTCCCCTCCCCCCTCTCCCATGCACTTGCGCGTTCTCAATGTCACTGGGCCTAGTAAGATCGCTGTTTTGTTCTTCCCTGTTCCCCTCTCTTGCCTTGTCGCGCTCTAAAACACTTGCGTACAAGCGCAATAGAAATAAAATAATCAATCAATCACAGGGATAGGGTCTGGGCCACAGTTGTCCTGGGGCCCCTCGCCCCTGCCTCCATCGACGGTGTCGCCATCGTCGTCACCCTCCTCGTGGGGCGAGTCCCCGGCGTCTCCTTCGTCGTCATTGTCCTCATGGACGGAAATGATCTCATCCTCATCAGCCTGAAGGCCTTCTATGCCCCCCATCCCCCACCCCTTCATCAGGTCCAGAGGGGTCAGTCTTGGGCTGAGGGCTGGCATCCTTTTCTCCTGAGTCTTCTCAGCTGGCATGTTCGAAGCCTCCCTCCTGGAGGAAGGGTCAACCTTGCCGTCGCCGGGGCACCCTGCAGGTCTGCCCCTATGGCCTTTGAAAGTGATGCCAGCATCACCTCGAGGGAGGGTGAAGATTTCGCCTGGTGCACCTGGATCTTCACGGAGAGGCTGGGCCCCTTGTCTTGCTTGGCCTTGCCCTTCACGGCCAGGTCAGAGGTCTTGTCCTGCTTGGCCCCCTCCTTCAGGGCCAGATCGGACCCTTTGTCTCCTTTGGCCTTCTTCGTCGCAGGTAGGTCGGCCACCGCACCCTGCTTGGCCTTCTCCTGTTTGGTCTTCTTCGGGTTCTCCCTTAATTTACCCAGATTATCCAACTTTCTCTTGGAGGAGGAACCAGAGCATTGACTGGAGATCGACGCAGATGGGGATGACGATCACGCCCTGACCGTCGCGGGGCCAACAGCAGAGGCGCCCGCGACAGAAGGGGACTCGAGGTGCTTGGCCTTGGGTTGGGCCCCCACGGGTGGGGCACCCCTGAAGGATTTAGAAGCCCGCTCCGCTTTCCCAGATCCAGGAGAGGCATGCCTCTGGGTACCGCCCGGTGCAGAGGCCTTGGCCTGCAGCTACGCCGCCAACCGTTGATGTCAGTCCCTCAACATGCGCTTCGAGAAGTCACAGCAAAATACACTATCTTCCTCCTTGTGTCTCAAGTGCAGGCAATACAGACACTGGGAATGCTTGTCGTCCATGTATACATTCCGCAAACCGCAGTCGGAGCACAGCTTGAAGAGGGAAGGGTTGTCCTTTTCGTCCGACATGATCCATGCGGTGTAGGCCTGAAGAATCTGCTGGAAGCCTCCAAGAAGAACACTTGAGGAAAACAGCCCTTGAGGGGAGTTGAAAAATTCGAAAAACTGGTCCCCGTTAGTCGGAAGGATGATTGACCGAAAAATAGAGTTTAACTCTCAAAAAGCGAAAAATGCCGCAAAATGCTCAAAGAGACAGCACGAGGACTCCCAACACCTGAACATGCTGTAAAAATCTGAAGATGGCTGCCAGAGAAGGGGCGTAGGTAGAGGGCAGTCATTGGCTGGGGGCAGATTGACCCAGAGCTCAGTGATTGGTTGTTAGGAGAAAGACAGTTCAGAAATGAAACTGAAACTGAAATTTTCTTTTACCGAGGATTCCCAGCCTGACGATGGGGAATATTCATGAGCATGTGAATCCATGCCAGACCCCATGGCTGGAGAAGGAAGAATACTTCTGAAGAGGTGCCGTTGGAAGTTTGACTTCTTAGAGACGTCTTGAGATGTAAGTAGAAAAGGAGAGTGTGGAGTCGAAGACAACCCTGAGGTTCTTAGCCTCACAGGTGGGAGCGGGAAGAGGGCCAAGGGAGGCCGATGAGGAGGATCTCCGTCTTGCATTAAGGCAGAGATCATTGGCAGCACACCATTCGTGGATAGCAGACAAGACAATCAGAGATGCGAGAGGGAGAAGAGGTGGTTGGAGCAGAGGGCGGCAATATGGTGGGCAAGAGGTGCCAGGTATTGGTTGAAAAGCCAGGGAGCGAGGTTAGACCCCTGGAAAATACCACAAGTAGAGAGTGAGATAGAGCAAAGGAAGGGCCCAAGTTGGACCTGGGAGGGTTGGTCTGAGAGGAAAGGTCAGCCAGGCCAGGGCCAGATCGGTGATACACAGGTTATCATGGAGACGGTTGAGCAGGATGGCATGGTTGACCATGTCAAAGGCGTAGGAGAGATCGAGTAAGATGAGGACAGAGGGGAAATTTGAACCAAGGTTAGAGAGCAGGTCTTCACGGGTGTTCAGGAGAGCAGTTTCCGTGCTTCTGGCAGCTCTGAAGCCAGACTGATGGTCATGGAGACAACCAACAGATTTAGTGTGAAGAGTAAGCTGGGAGATGGCCAGCTTTTCCAGGAGTTTGCCCAGGAAAGGAGTGATGGAGATCGGGTGATAGTTAGCCAGGCAGGAGGGGTCGGCTGAGGGTTTCTTGAGAAGAGGGTGCACAAGTTAGTAGAGGAAGAGGAGGGGGAGAGGAAGATATGGTGGACATGATGTGCTGGGTTTTAGAGATGAAATAAGGAAACCAGGGCCGTGCAACAGGCCTGGGAAGGGACAGGAGAAGTAGAGACTGAAGCAGGATTTGCCAGCTCCTTGCAGATTTTGAAGAGTTTGGCTGAGTTGTTAGATGCAGGCTTGGAAGTGAGCTCTCTTCTTAGTGTGGACAGAGAGCCGGTATTGCCTTTGGAGCAGGCGGCAGGCTAGTTTATCAGAGGATGCACAAGATGCCAGCCATTTCCTCTCAGCCACCATACACTCGCATTTAAGGTTGACAAGGTCAGAGTCGTACCAGGAGTTGCACTTGGTTTCAAGCCGATCCTCGTGGCAACAACATCAAGAGTATCAGAGATAGAATGATAATGAAGAGTGTGTCAGGATGTGAGTCAGCCTGAGGTGGAGGGGGAGAGAAGGTGGCGGTGAAAGCTTCAACTGAAACACACTTCATGGGCCAGATGACCGAGAAGTTAGGTGGCAGTGCTGGAGTTGGCTTGGCCTGGGGGTAGGGAGGGAGAGATGGGAGGAAAGTGATCAATCCAGGAGAGAGGAGTGGTGAGAGGCTTAGAGGCAGGGGTCTGAGGAGATCAGAACATCAGAGTGTGCCCTGCAGAGTGAGCCGGGCCAGAGGGAAGAATAGAAAGCAAGAGAGTCACAGAGGTCGCGAAAGAGTCCAGAGGAGGGACAGGAAGCATCCATGTGGATGTTGAAGTCTCCAAGGAGGTGGAGCTGAGTGCTAGAGGCCAAGAGGGAGGAGGAGAGGTCCGCCCACTAAAAGAGGAAGGAGGTGGTCTGACCAGGTGGCAGATAGATAGTAGCCACAGTGAGAGAGTGGCCAGGAGAGAGAGAAAGTCTCCAGACAAGGCATTCAAAGGAAGAGTAGGCCTGCATAGGAATGACTGAGGCAGGAATCCACTCCGGGCAGATCAAGGCTCCAACCCCACCGGGACGTTTGGATCTGGGCACAGAGAGGTTCTTGTAGCCATCAGGGAGGAGAGTATCAAAGCTTGTGACAGAGCTGGGTGTGAACCATGTCTCGGTGAGACAGAAGACATCAAGGTCGAGTTCTCCCAGGAGGCGGCAGATGTCAAAGGAGTGTTTGACGGCAGAGCGAGAGTTGAGAGTGGCAATATGGAGAAGGTTGCCAAGCTTGAAAGACTTCCAGGGAGGTGAACAAATCAGAGGTACTCCATGCAGAGGTGTAGAAGGAGCCCAAGGGAGGGCAGCAGTGGAAGGAGGAAAGGACAAGGTAGCCAAGAAGGAGGCAGAGAGGGGAGGCAAGGGTGCTGAAGAAGGGAGAGTAGGGACAGCAGGATAAGCAAGGAAATTGATGAGGCGCAGGAAGCGGCTATCAAAGAGGAGAAGGTTGGCGTGAGGGCCTTGGACCAAGATGGTGCCCTTCAGGTAAACATTAATGATGACCTTAGAGGAGTGGAAGGGAGCCAGGAGGGCCTTCCACCGGGTCCCCCATTAATGGGAGAAGAGGAGAAAGGAGAGAGCACAGAGACCATATGAGGAGTACATAGGTCTGGCGAAGGAACGACAAAGAGGATGTCGGTGAGGGTCTGTCTGGAGGAAGCACTGGTATAGGTGTCAGCGATGGGGAGGCCTCGGTTGGAGACCAAGATATTAAGCCCGCAGCGGGGACAAGGGCGCAGCATCTGTAGTACTGTTTGTCTGCTGTTTGGCTCTGGAGGGCAAAGGAGGAGCGTGCATCGAAGGTAACTGTGCGGTAGCCTTTGCATATTGTATCTAGAGTTAAAGGCTACTAAGCATAGCTGCAGTTCTCCTGGTCCGACTTAAGTAAAGTACATTCTCGGATACAGGACTCAGGTGCGATCTAATGATAAGTGGGGTCCCCCACAGGAGCAGAAGTTAGGTGTCTCAAGAAAGGTGTCAAGAAAAACAAAAATATAAAAAAACAAACATATATATATACTCATCTCCAAACTAAACTACACTACACTTTGGCAGAACCCTTTTGCTCGGTTTGGGGCATTCTCATTAAATCTTATTGCTACTGGGGCAACAAATGAGACTTCGCAGTAACCCCTTGTCAGAAGATATGCCTGATCAGGAAGGCTCATATCTGGACGGAGGGGAGGAACCAGGGTCAGTCACCTCTAATACCCCCGTCCCAACTCCTACTCCGCCAGCTCCTATTACCTACCGCCCACATGCCCTCATTCACAAGCTTGGTGACCAAACAATGGGGGAAATTGCTCCCACCTTCATTATTCAGAAAGGATGGAAGCGGGGTCTGGAATACACGATCACGACAAAGAAAATTCAGAGCAGAATTAATGATCATTTCACAAGGAAAAGAAACAAAAGTGTGAATGATGTGGCAGATTTAACAGACTGCGTGGCAAGTCCCTGATCGGACTCAAGAGGGTGAAGAAAGGCTACCATGCCTAGAAAGTGTGCACACGGAAACCATGGCATCAAATACCAATACACAAAATGAGGTGAGGCTGTCCATAACTCAGGACCGCCTAGATGGATCCGCCATAGCCTCTACAGGTGCCTCTTCCCAAGCTAATGAGAGCACATTGGCAGCCTTATGTTTTGTGTTAAACTCCTTGGTCTCAGTATTTGAACTCTTAAAATCGGAGGTACAAACTCAAGCAGGCTTACTACTGGAACTGTCAAATGAGATGACCAAAAGTGAATCAGCAATGGTGGCCTTAAGTAACATCATGAACACTATTCTAATTCCTACTTTCAAGGAGACACAAGTAGAAGGAGTGAGACAAGGGCTGGATATTACACACATTTTCAGCAAATGCTGTTACACAGGAGCTCTTAAAAGACCTTTCAATGAAAGTCTTGAATATTCAAATCCCCGCACACTCCCCCCATCGAAGAGGTCCGTGAAGACAATCCAATTTTTGATGGTACTCCGTTATCCGAATCAACCTTAGAAGAATTTAGGAGACTAACAAATGTAGTCATTGATGAGGCTGAGGGAGCCTTTGAAAACTCATAGATAATTAAGGACAAGGCCTCACAAGGTCCAAACTGGACCCCAGCGGCTTGTCAAAACTACAAGGGATGAAGGAGGCTAAAACAGAAAAAAGGGCGGATTCTGAAGTCTAGAACTCCGCTGCCACAGTTGAGAAGATCTCAAAAAAAGTCAAAACAGAAAAATCCTGGTACAAAGGACACAGGAACAAAGTCGTTTTTGAAAAACCTGGCTTTACCATCAGTTGAGAAACCGTTGGAATCCAGCGCACCTGCCAAACCAGCTCCTGAATCAGCTCACTACAAACCAAAATAGCCCATCTAAACTAGTCTCCGGAAAAAATGGGAAAAACGGGTCCCAAGGTGCAAAACTCAAGTATTGGCTTGCAAACAGATTCAGTAATTTCACCGAAAAAGAAATCGAACAATCAATGCCATAAAAGGGGCCAACCCAGTATTAAAATTGCCCCAATATTTTTTTTAAATGGTGCTCAAAGGGCTCAAAAAGTCAACGTAGCGCCTGAGTCTCTAAAAGTGGCTACAAAGACCTCTGTGAAATTGGCGCCAATTTTTTGGAAACCAAACGCAAAATCTGTGCCTTTCCTGGGCTTGAGTATCCCTTGTCAACCTACTCTTACCCAGGAGGAAGTATCATTAAGGCCCATTCCAAATGAGAACGACTGCTGGAACGGCCTGGGGAAAAGCAGAAATTTGGTGTCACTCCCCTTGGGGAATGGGGGGCAAGAAGAAAACTTGATAATAATGTCAACTGGAAAGAACGAACCTGGTGTGTCTGACTTTACAATTCCTGAGGCCTGGCTCAGGCTAGTCAAACAAAACAAAAACAAATCACTCTGCAGATCAGTGTTATTGACCGAGATAAAGAAAAATCATAATCTGTTTCTCTTTACATCTGAGGATTTTGAGTATGTGAAGTTCCAGACTAAAGGGGATAGGTTCTTTGTGGAAATTGGACTCAACTCGCCGAGAGCCCAGCAAGCCTTATTTGACAATAAAAATTAGCTTGCTAGAGATGGCCTGATGGTTTATAAGACCGGGGAGGAGGGCAGACTGGGGGCGGAAGAAGGTGTTACAAATGACGGTGTCACTGGGAAAACAAGAGGGTTAGATAAGAACACGGCTGCAGGCTCAAGCATACATGGGAATCTAATAGCAAAACTCCCAGAGATCATCTCCCAAATATTCCTTAAATTAGGAGTGGAGGAAAATAGCCTATAGTCAAAGGGGCCTGAATTTAGTCTCATGGAACACGAGAGGCCAAAGCTTCCTGAAAAAGAAAAAACTGAAAGAGGAACTTTTGGGGCAGAATGATATTCTGTTACTACAGGAAACGTGGTTGGTCAATCCTATAGAGATAGAGGGTTTTACAATCCAAAACCTACGGGCTATGCAAAGGTTAAAAGGGAGACCAGCGGGAGGGTTGATAATTGCCCTCAAAAATTCCAGTATTAAAAAGATCACCACACTATGTAACAACGACGTGGGAATCCCAAGCCTGTAAAGTTGAATTGGAAATGGACACCCCACACCCTATTGTGGTAATCATCAATGTCTACTGGAATCCTGCCAGCTCAAAACTCCAGTATTTTCTAGAAATATTGAATTCCCTCCTAACGTTGGTGAAGATAGAGTATGAGGGAGCAAGCATCTTATTAGCAGGGGATTTTAATGCAGATCATATTATACCCTACAGTGGAAAGTCTGGGCAAACAAAGTGGAGCTCATTGCGAAAAGGAAAATTGTGGAGGGACTTTCTGACATCCTGGGATCTCGAAATGCTTCACAAAAAGCTAGAGGAACCGGATAAAGCAGGAGCAACTTGGCGTCAAGGGAGCCTAGAGTCCACCCTAGATTATATTTTTGTTTCTTCTGGTCTAACTGGTCTCTGCTCCAGCCTCACTATGAATTGGGAGGGGGGCAGCGACCATGCAAGCCTGGAACTCTCGTTTCCTGACATGCAAAAGTGTTGACATGTCAAAAATGTTCAAGAACTGGAGGGTCTCAAGGGGAAACAGAGTTGTAAAATATAAGCAAGGGGGAAAAAGGCTGAACAAACTACTTGAAGCAATTTCTCCCTCAACCTGGAACGATGCATTGCATCCGGAGAAATCTGGGAACTTTATCTGGTCTATGTATCCTCCAAGTGAAACAAAGGCCGTCGGTAAACAAGAACATCTGCATATCTTTGACGAAGAAACACAAAAGAAAAAGAGAATCCTGCGACAAACATTGGGCTATATAAAAAATAAGCATGATAACCTGATCACTCCTAAGCATGAATTAAGAAGGGTCAAACAGACCTATAGAAACTGGTCGAAAAATCAAAAATATCAAAAACTGCAAGAAGAGGGTGAGAGGATGCTTTATTTATTAAACACAAATAACTCCAGAAACTTCTGGGCAGCACTGGGACAATTAGAGACCGGGTTTAACAGTTCGCTTTGTAACCAAGTCCCAGAGCATAGATGGGTTGCACATTTGTCAGAGAACTTCAGACCAACAGGGTCCACAGACTTCATCATGGCAGGAAACCCACTTTGGTCCCTCACCTTTGATGAACAGGATATCGTGGAACTAATATCAACCTCCTCCTCATCGAAAGCTGCTGGCCCCAATGGCCTAACTTATCAGGTCCTAAAAAACAATCCGGAACTGTGGGCCAAGTTGCTCAATTGTCTTTTTCATGAAATCCTTTACACATGTGTTTTTCCTCCATCATGGAAAAATACATTAGTTATTCCATTCTTTGTTTGTTTGTTTATTTATTTGTATAGCGCTCTTGACCCAGGGGTATATGTGCGCTTTAACATCATGTTACAAGTGACAGACAATAGTACAGTAGTAATAGGGCATAGGAAAGTTGAAAAGGAAGGCAGTTAATGCATACATAATAATAGGCAAACAACATAGGAAAAAAAAAAATTGGACATTGGGAGTGCATACATATATGGTTAGATGGTTATTTGTTGAGTAACCAGGAGATGACCTTAGTTCTGAAGGGCTGGAAGGTGGGTGTGGATTTGATATCCAGTGGGATGGTGTTCCAAAGTTGTGAAGCCAGAGTTGGGAAGCTGGACCCGCCGGCTCTTTTGAGGGAATATTTGGGTACCGTTAGTTGTAATGTGTTAGACGATCTGGTGGTTCTAGTATTCTGTCTTAATGTAAATTTGTTAGAGAGGTAGGGCGGGGCAAGATGATTAAGAGCTTTGTATGTAAGGCATATAGTTTTTAGGTCTATTTTTTGTTGGATGGACAGCCATTTACAAGCAGTTCTGGTGGCGGAAATGTGTTCACTTCTGGGGATATTGAGGGCGGCACGGAGTGCGTTGTTTTGTAGGACTTGCAATTTATTGATTACTGTTTTGTTGGCACCTACATAGAGGCTATTACAGTAATCCAGTTTGGATTGAATGAGTGCTCTGGCTAGGATGAGGCAGTTGTTAGGGGAGATCAATGGTCTGCAGGCCCTAATTAATTTACCAGTGTAGGCAGTGGCTGAGGCAGTCATGTTAATTTGTTTAGCTAGGTTGGTGTTCGTGTCTAGGTAGAAACCGAGAGTTTTTACGCTCTTGGCAATGGGTATGGTGTTACCGTCAATAGTAAAGCTAGTGTAGCCGGGACAGAGTTTTCGGATGGTGTTAGGTGAACCGACAAGAAGCAGTTCAGTCTTATCATCATTCAGGCACAGGCCATGTGTGGCCATCCATGCCTGAATGATGGAAAAGACTTCGTTGATCCATTTGGCGTCCTTATTGTAGTTGCCTGATAAGGTGAGGAGTATCTGGGTGTCATCTGCGTAGTTCGTGTAGGTGACACCCAGATTGTCCAGCTTATCGAATAGGGGCTTGGTGAATATATTGTATAGGGTGGGTGAGACACAGGATCCTTGTGGGACACCGCAGGTAATGGGGATGGGGTCAGCCGCTGCTAGGGGAGAGAAGACCCGCATGGTCCTATTGTCCAGGAAAGATTGGATCCATGTGACCGCAGAATGGGAGAAGTGTGCTGCCAGAGACAAATGGTTGCACAGGATTTTATGGTCGACCAGGTCAAAGGCAGCGGAGAGGTCGAGGAGTAGAAGGATGGCAGCCTTACCTTTGTCTTTGAGTTTAAGGGGGGTGATCGATTAAGTCCAGCAAACTATCGCTCAATCGCCCTCCTCGATATTGACAGTAAACTTTTTATGCGGCTGCTGCTAAGAGAACTTACATCTTGAGTGGATTTGAGGCAGATCCTCTCACAGCACCAAACAGGATTTAGAAAAGGGCTCTCCACCAGCCTCAATGGGCTCATCCTAAATCTACTGAGTGAAAAGTCAAACGAAAAAGAGAGTACCCCCCCTTTATGGGGCCTGGGTTGATCTGTCAAGGCATTTGATCTAGTGGACAGATGTCTCCTTTGGCAGAAACTCCACAGCTGGGGGATCCCAGCACCACTTCTAGCAATGCTCATTGAGCTCCATAAAAATACCACCATAAGATTGAGGCTGGACGACCAGGGTCACCTCTCAGATATCATACAGGTCTTTAAAGGGGTGAGGCAAGGATGTCTAGGAGCCTCCCTATTTTTCAATCTTTTCCTGTCAGATTTGGGAGACTTCCTGGCTTCATCATCACTGGCCAGCCCTGTGATCAACGGGAGGAGAATACATTGGTTTGCTTACGCGGATGACTTAGTCCTGTTGGATAGATCAGCGATTGGTCTTCAGCGGCTTCTGTCCAAACTGGAGGAATATGCTACCCTAAATGGGCTTTCAATCAACCCTTCGAAATCCAAGATCCTTACGTTTAAACATCCTAAGAAGAAACTAGGTTTTGGTAACTGGGTTTTGGATGGAAAAGCAGTACCCTGCGTTGAAGAACTTACCTATCTTGGCTATGCAATTTTTGCCTCTCCCGCTCAGAACAAAGTGAGTACAGCCATCCTGGAAAAAGCCACTAAAATCATTCCTCATATGAAGAAACTGAATGGAACATTTTGTAAATTCTCATTACTCCAGCTTACCAAGTATTACATGGGCAAAGCAGTCCCAGTCCTTCTGTATGGTTTGGAAGCGAAGCCTCTGCTTTGGCACTTTAATTGGAACAAACAGGAGGGTCTCCTGTGGAAAAAATCTTTAGCTCTCCCAATGTGCACCCCTCTCGTGAGCCTTTGGTTTGAATTGGGTTTGACTTCCCTTGGTTGTCGAGCTGAGTGGAAACTCATATCATTATACTGTGAAATAATAACAGCAGGCCAGTCCTCCCTTTATTTCGATGTAAAAGAACATCTGAAAAAAGTCCAAACTGCTCCTTGGTCTGGAGAAAAAAGTGAGAGGAATCCTGCTCAGGCTCGATCTGACATCAATAATCCTAGGTTTTAACCCCATGAAAGTAAAAAAAATAATTAGAAACAAGAGACTGGATTACTACTATCGATGGAGTAAGGAACCTTAATCCCCCAACTCTTTTTCTAAAGGTGGACAAAAAACTTGGTTCTCTCCCTCGCTATCTCCAAAAGTTTCCTGAGAAGGGAGTTAGAAATAACTTCTTGAGATTGAGACTTAATTTAGCCCACACTGGGGAAATTCTGGTTAGAAGAAATCTGGGGGACCAAACTAAAAAGTTATGCAGACAATGTGTCTCTCCAAACCAACAATCCAATCCCTAAGACATTTGCTAAGGGAGTGCGAAGGTATTTGGGAAACAAGACTGTTGCTACTTAGGAGATTTGTGGATAAAGAAGAGAGCCCAATGCATGACTTTTTTTTGGGATAGGCTGATCGCTGGTCAAGAGATTATGCTTACGGCAACAATAGTAAACATTTTGAAAATATTTTCAACACTTTTGTAAGTGTAAGTCATCTGCCTCCTAGACGAACGTAACAGTGCCTTGATCGGTCCCCCTTGTAGCCCCTGGTTTTCTTAGCATCTTCTGTTTTATTATATTTTCTTTGTATGTATTATATTTAGTTGCCTTGTTTTATGTATAACTGGTTTGTAAAGGTTTTTCATTTAAAACCAAAACAAATAATAATAATTAAAAACAAAACTATAGAGAGGCAGTTGGAAAAGGTAGCAGAAACTGAGAGCACCATAGAGGAGGTGAGGGAAGAGGAGAGAGGTAGAGGGCTGGAGGTGAGAGCGGAAAAGATAGTAAGGGGAAGACATTAGGGGAAGAAACAAGGAGGGGTGCAAGCAGACACAATGACACAAAGAAGGGTGCAAGCTCATGAGGCGGAAGGGACAAGAACAAATAGTGAATGATTTAAACTAAGTGAGATGAAGAGCACGGAAGGAAGAGCACAGCAGAAAACAGGGCAGTCAGGTAAACAGCAATCAGGTTACCAGGGCATCAAGAAACGAGCAGCACTAAAAAGAAAACCTAGAAGAGGGTGGAACACAGCAGAACACAAGTAATATACAGCAGAACAGTCGACGAATTAAAACCTAGAGGAAGGAAGAATACAGCAGAAAAAAGCAATAAAAGCTCTAAAATCCATAACAGTTTGATTAGCTACAGTGTCTCTGACGCTGTGAAATCCCTTCCATCTATCAGTACACTATGCTTGAAATAGCACTTGGTATTATTTGGAATGGCAGCATACTCTTCAGCAACATGTTGCACCAAGGACCCAAGGGACACTTTTGTAACTTCAGCTCTTACAGCTTTGGGCACAGAGCATGAGAAGGATGCCCCTGTGAAAATACTTCCATCATCGTAAGGGAAAGCTAGATTCACAGAGTGGACCCCCAAGGTCTTACCCTTACATCTGGGGTGTCCCTTAACATGATCATTTGCTCCACAGAAATCAAGATCCTGTGGATATGGGAAGGTATGGAGACTTCTAGTGACTACGCTTACCATGATCTCCATGTGGCTTATACCCTTTATGCTTTTTGTGAGCCTTACCAGATCTAATTTCTCTCAGAAACACCCTGCATCTTCTTCTGAGTTGACCCCTCGTCAGACTTGTGCGAAACTGCTTTGTCCTTATGGGACACTATGGAAAACCCACAGGTCAGCAGCAATAGCAATATCTGACTACTTTTGATTGGCTTAATGTTAAGCTCTGGTTAACAAGTAACAGACATGCGTACCATTATAAGATTCATCATGCCAGCAAATGGGGTTAGTCCTCAGGGATTTCATCACACTCATTTAAGTACTTGAGGCCATCATTCACATGTGACCGAAACAACCTTTTTGTTGTCTCTAAACCTCTTCAAGTATTGGGTAGGAGTCTTCCCAAACTAAGTACAGTGCCTGTTTAAGATTGTTAAATCCGTTGCATAAGCTTAAGGCAAGTGAACGGAGCATAGCACAGGGGCAACGTGTGCTGGTCTTGGAAAGCAAAACCACGCAGAGCAACAGAGGTTAGAATCCTGGATCCGTGCTTATAAAACAAACTCGTATCGTTATTAAGCACGTTATAAGAAAATAAATATATAAATAAGGAACAAGTTACTTACCTGTAACTGTTGTTCTCCAGCATGGGTCTGGCATGGATTCACATGCTCATGAATATTCCCCGTCGTCAGGCTGGGAATCCTCGGTAAAGAAAAAACCAGTATCAGTTTCGTTTCTGATCTGTCTTTCGTAGTAATAACCAATCACTGGTCTCTGCGTCATACTGACCACAGCCAATGACTGCCCTCTACCTAAGCACCGCCTCTGGCAGCCATCTTCAGATTTGGAAGCACGTGAAGTGGCAGTATGACCAAGTGAAGAGCCGTAGAGGGGTAGGCGGGAGGGTTCGCATGTGAATCCATGCCAGACCCATGCTGGAGAACAACAGTTACAGGTAAGTAACTTGTTCCTTCTCCAGCATGGGGTCTGGCATGGATTCACATGCTCATGAATAAAGAATACATAGCAGTACACACATGCACAACCACGGGAGGTGGCAAAGGCTCAACATTAAGCATTACATCAAACTCAACATTAAGCATCTTAACTCCTCACCAGGCTCACCTCAGGCGAACAGGTTGCGCAGCACTGCTTGGCCGACCCTGGACTCCTCCCTGGAATCCCGATCGACGCAGTAGAATTTCGTGAAGGTGTGCGTCGACCTCCACGTAGCAGCCCTGCATATGTCCAGCAGGGGCACACCAGAAAGGAACGCCGTGGTAGCTGCGATCGCTCTGGTGGAATGGGCTCTCGGAGGGCCAGGCAGCGGTCGGTTTGCCAACCGATGACAGTACATGATACAGCCGGAGAGCCATCTGGAAATGGAAGCCTTCGAGAGAGCCTTCCCCTGATTGACAGGTCCAAAGTTCACAAAGAGTTGTGACGTCTTCCGAAAACACTTCGTGCGGTCCACGTAGAACTTCAGCGCTCTAGCCACATCCAGCGAGTGCAAAGTCCTCTCAGCCGGCGACGAAGGCGACGGGAAGAACACAGGCAACACCAAGGGTTCGTTGAGATGGAAGTCCGACGGTACCTTGGGCATGAAGGAGGGGTGCGTCCTGAGCACTACCCTCGTGTCGTGAAAAGTCAAGTACGGGGCCTTGCAGGAAAGGGCCTGGATCTCTCCCACCCGTCGTGCGGAGGTGATGGCCACAAGAAACGCTGTTTTCCACGACAGAAGCTTCAATGGGGCCGAGTGCAGAGGCTCGAACGGAGGTCCCATGAGCTTGGTCAGCACCACGTTGAGCTCCCACGCCGGGGCCGGCGCCTTCACCGGTGGGAACGATCTGAACAGTCCCTTCATGAACTCTTTCACCAGACGATGAGACCACAGGGACGTCCGGCCCGTGGTTCTGGTGTATCGGGAGATCGCAGCAAGATGAATCTTGATGGACGCGTGTGCCAGTCCAGCTTTGGCCAGCGTCAACAGGTACGGCAGTACCTGGGGAGCCGTAATCCGTAGAGGGTTAATCTTCTGTGCGTGGCACCAGACAGAGAACCTCTTCCATTTGTGTCCGTAGCATTTAAGAGTCGAGGACGCCCTGGCCTTTGCAAGAACCTCTCTGCAGTCGGCCGGTATGTCGTATCCTCCAAACTCTAGCGCTGCAGGAGCCAGGCCTGCAAGTTCAGCGATTTCGGGTCGTGGTGGAGGATGGCGCCTCCTTCCCTGGAGAGTAGATCCGTGTCCACCGGCAGCTTGATTGGCGGGGACGCTGACAAGTCCAGAAGGTCCGGGAACCATATCTGCCTCGGCCACGCAGGTGCGACGAGGATCATCCTGCACCGTGACCTCTTGAGCTGGTTGACGAGCCGGATTAGCAGTGGCAAAGGAGGGAACGCGTAGAGGAACAGGCCCTCCCAGGGGAACGAGAAAGCATCGCCCATGCTCCTCGCCTGGGGAAACCTGCTGGCGAACCTCCGGCACTTGGAGTTCGTCGCCGTCGCGAACAGGTCGATCTGGGGTGTGCCCCACCGTCGGAAGAGGCGATCCACTAGATCCTGCTGTAGTTCCCACTCGTGGCACGAGCGCAGCTCCCTGCTGAGTGAGTCGGCGATGGTGTTTTTTATCCCTGCCAGATGAAACGGCACCAGAAACATCCTTTGGGCGACTGCCCAATGCCACAGGTCCTGCGCCTCCTTGGACAGTGCTGGGGACCTGGTTCCGCCCTGTTTCCTGATGTAAAACATGGTGGTGGTGTTGTCGGTGAAGATCCTCACCACCTTGCCCTTGAGGGACGGAAGGAAGGACCTGAGGGCCCAGAACACTGCACGGAGCTCCAGGACGTTGATATGGAGGGACTTCTCTGTCGGGAGCCAGAGGCCTCTCGCGTGCAGATTTTCGGTGTGCGCTCCCCACCCTTCCACGGAGGCATCCGTGGTCACTGTCTCCTGGTGGTCTGGAAGTCCATGCCCGCCGTCAGATGCGCGCAGGTGCCCCACCACCGGACCGCTCGGCGGAAACTCTCGTCGAGTGTGATCCTCTCCTCGAAGCCGCCCGTCGTTTGGATCCAGCGCGCGTCCAGGAACTCCTGCAACGGGCGCATCCGGAGCCTGCACATGGGAATGAGGTAGATGCAAGAAGACATCATTCCGGGGAGGGACTTGATGGACCTCACCTTGGCCGCGTCGGAAACCAACATCCGCTGTACCTTGCCCAGGATGGACCTGGTCCTTTCCTCCGACGGGGAGGCCAGAAGGGACACTGTGTCGAGCTTCGCTCCCAGAAACAGTGCGTTTTGCGCGGGTACCAGGTGGGACTTGGCGTAGTTCACGGAGAATCCCAGGTCCGTGAGAAGTTGGACGGTCCTTGCCGTGTGCTCCACGGCGGGCTCCCTCGTCTTGGCTCGGATGAGCCAGTCGTCCAGGTAGGGGTAGACGTGGATCCCCTCGCGGCGCAGTTGCGCCGCCACCGGTGCAAGGCACTTGGTAAATACCCTGGGTGCCGACCGTAGTCCGAAGGGGAGGGCTTTGAACTGGTAGTGACGCCCTTGGACCACAAACCTGAGGAATTTTCGGTGCCCCTTTAGGATGGGAATGTGGAAGTAGGCATCCTCCAAATCCAACGACGACAGGAAGTCTCCTTCCTCCAGCTGCCCCAGGACGTGCTGGAGGGTGACCATCCAGCACTTCTGCGCCTTGATGAACTTGTTCAGACGTCGCAGGTCTAGGATGGGGCGCCATCCTCCCGTCTTCTTCTTCACGAGGAAGTATCTCGAGTAAACTCCGGAGCCCCGAAGCCTCTTTGGGACGAGTTCGATGACGCCCTTCCTGAGCATCGCCTTTACCTCCAGGAGAAGCTGAGGGACGTGAAGCTCTTTCCTGGCCACGGGGGGGACGCGCGGGCACCTTCTTTGAAACTCAAGCGCGTGGCCCCGGGCTAAGGCGTCCAGCACCCAACGGTCGGTGGAGATGGACTCCCACACGCTGACGAAGCTCGCCAGCCGGCCTCCCACCGGGGTGCTTCGGTGGGGGCCCGACCCCACGGCCGGTTCAATCCTGTTTCGACGAGGCTTTGCCGTCTTGACCTTCTTGGCGACGACGGCGGGGTCCGCCAGACTTGCCTCGTCCTCTGTAGGCCTCCTGAGACGACGAGCGGGCCGCTTGACGGTAGGTGGAGAAACCGCCACCGGAACCTTTGGAGGCGCCCTTGCCTCCGCTGCTCCGAAAGGGCGTCCGTCGTTGCTGCAGAACCCCAAGGGCCCGGGCCGTCTCAGTGTCCGCTTTAATGGCCTGAAGGGAATCGTCCACTGTTTTCCCAAACAGGTTGTTCCCATCGAACGGCATGTCCAGGACTCTGGTCTGTACGTCTTGACGGAAGTCCGTAGCCTTGAGCCATCCACGCCGCCTAAGGCACACGCCGTTGCCCAACTGGCGAAACCCAGTGTCGGCGATGTCCGTCGCAATAGTGATGGAGTGGTCCGACGCCACCTCGCCTTCCTGTAGGATCTCCAGGGCATCCGCCCTCTTGTAGTCCGGTAGGAAGTCCGGCAGGGGAGCCAGTTTGTACCATAGCTCCCTGTCGTAGCGGGCTACGATAGCCAAGGCGTTGGCTGCTTTAATCGTCGTCGCTGCAGACGAGATGACCCTGCGTCCCATAGCGTCCAATTTCTTTCCCTCGCCGTCCGGTGGGGAAGTCGATGTGGAGGCCGCACCCCCCGCTTTCTTCCTGGCCGCCGCGGAGACGACGGAGTCCGGGGTAGGCTGCGCCCGGAGGCACAGGGGGGCCGCGTCCGGGACCCGGTACTTCTTCTCGTACCGGTCTCTTCTAGCTGGCGTCGTGGAAGGGTTCTTGAGGAGGGCGAGGCCCTCATCCCAAATGTCGTCCAGTAGAGGCACCGCGAGGACCGTCTTCCTCTTGGCCTCGCGCCGTTGATAAAGGAATCCTTCCTTTTTCTTCTCCTCAGGGCAGAGTTGGAAAAGCTCGGATGCCCTGGCGATCATGGAGTGGAACGATCCAATCTCGTCGGGCGGAGAAACCCTGGTGGGAGGTGACGACGGTAGATCCTCGTATACCTCGTCGTCCGTACCCGTCGCTGCCGTGTCAGTCCCCGTATCATCCCCTCGGGTGGACGGGGAGGAGGACTGGACGGGGCGCAACGGCTGAAAAGGAGGTGGAGGGTGAATCCTTCTTTTCTTGGGCGGGGGAGCACCAGAAGGTCCCGGTTCAGGATCCCCCGACGGGAGAGGTTCCTCCGTCGGCAACGGTAGTCTCGTCCTTATCTCTGAGCATAAGGACTGTATAGCCAACAAAATGGCCGCTGAGTTGTCTTGCGGCACTGGCAGAGGGGAATCCGACGGGCGATCAGGAGCCCCGTCGGCACCCTCGACGATGTCGTTGTCACCTGCGTCGGGATCCATCCCGACGGGCCGGTCTTCTTCCACGCCAAGGCCGTGGCTTAAGACCTCAATCAGCTCTTCCTCTGAGGTTGAGGCCGAATCTACGACGACGCCCTGCCCCCCTTTTTCTTCCCCGCCGGGGGTTTCACAGGTGTCCTATCGATGGGCACAAAAGAGGACTCCCTCCGAGGTGGCAGGGAGACTCTGAGCCCCAAGGTCGCCACCACTGGTCTAGCCTCCACAGGCTGAGCCAGGGCCGCCGCGACAGTATCGATAGAGGGCTTGGCCGGATGGATTAAGGCCTTCACCACCTTAGGTGCGCTCACCGCCTTATCCTTGAGGGGGCGGGGGACACTGCCTCGCTCCCCCTCCGATGGGGCCTTCGAGCTCGACCGGGGCCTCTCCAGGAGCTTCGCCGGGTGCTCGCCCTTCCTCTTACCCGACCCAGAGCGTTGGCTCGTGGCTGAAGGTGCCGGGGAGGGTGCGCCCTGCCTGGCGCCCGTAGATCCCGACCGTTCTGCGCTCCCGGTGCCAGCGGACTCGCGGTGCTTGGCCTTGTGTTGGACCCCCGTCGCCGGGGCGTCCTCAAAGGTCTTAGAAGACCGCTTGGATTTCTTCCTCTTCTTCTCGCCTGACGGGCTCTTCCCTTCCAGCCAGTTGGCGAGACGTTGGTGGCGGTCCTTCATGGTCCGCTCCGACATATTGCCGCAAAACGCACAGTCCTTCTCCACGTGCGTCTTGTCCTCATGTAAGTAGTAGAGACAAAGACGTTCTGCAGCTGGCATCCAGGGCAGATCCTGAACAGCTTTCCGGGCGTCGAGCTTCCCTTCTCCTGGGCCATGTCCGGGCCTGAGAAACTTCTGGAGTCCTCCAAAAGCGTAGCTCGACGAGATCTTCACCCTTGAGGGGCGCAGACGAATCCGACACCGGTCCCCGTTGATCGGATGGAGAGTCAGTGGAGCTTGAGGCTCTTTTGACCGAAAAAAACGAAGTTTTTTGAGAAAAAATGTGAAAAAATAGCACGAGGATCCCAACACATGAACGTGCGGTAAAAATCTGAAGATGGCTGCCAGAGGCGGTGCTTAGGTAGAGGGCAGTCATTGGCTGTGGTCAGTATGAGGCAGAGACCAGTGATTGGTTATTACTACGAAAGACAGACCAGAAACGAAACTGATACTGGTTTTTTCTTTACCGAGGATTCCCAGCCTGACGACGGGGAATATTCATGAGCATGTGAATCCATGCCAGACCCCATGCTGGAGAAATCCACAATACAACTGTACCCACTCGAAGAAAGCCTGCTGAGAAGTCAAGACAACTCATCAGTCTCACCAACGTCTTAGACTACACAAGCAAATTCAAATGCAGTTAACTGTTCTACGATATCACTCTTCTCATTATATCCACCAAGCTGGGGCCTCCCTTTGCCACACTAAAACTTGAGGAGAACCATCTCCGGTTCTGGAAGCACCTCAAGATCTTGCTCTTTGCTTTTGCCTTCGCTCCGCCTCTCCCCTGCTGATCTGTTCTCTCTTGGCACCCAATGACCTCCGGGCCCAGGTACCTGCTCACCCTGCCACCCTCCCGCGCTGCCTCCGGGCCACCTCTTGCACTGGGGTCTGTATCTGTACCCATACAGCCCCCCCCTTTTCTTCCTGCACTTATCAGACCTACCCTGTCTGCTGCCTTAAACCCAGCACTTGCCACTTGCTGGCTGCACTACCACTGTTTGTTGCCTTTATTATTTATTTATTATTAATCTGTTTCCCCTTTGCTCCGCACTTTCCACTTCTCCCCCTTCCATGCATTTTTCCCTTCCCCCTCTCCCATGCACTTGCGCATTCTCAATGTCACTGGGCCTAGTAAGATCTTTGTTTTGTTCTCCCCTTTTCCCCTCCCCTGCCTTGTCGCGCTCTGAAACACTTGTGTACGAGCATGATAGAAATAAAATATATCATATCAAGTAGCTGCTTAGGAAATCTAGGATAACTAAGGCATCCAGAAATGATAAGTTACTCACTGTAGGGACTAACGTAGTCTTAGTCCATTGTCCCCTTTCCTCCATACTGTATGAGCGTCCATTCCAAGGGACGGTGAGACGGAACCTTTTTCACTTGAAAAACCTCTTCCCCTTTAACCACATCTCAGTCCCCACTGACGCATTGACAATAGATTCAACATTGCCCAATGACACCAGTATTATTAGGGGGGAGGTTGGTCGGACATATGGAGGAAAGGGGACTATGGACTAAGAGTACATTAGTTACTACGGTGAGTAACTTATAATTACTCTTAAGTCCCGTCCCCATTCCTCCATACTGTATGGGCGATTACAACTGATTGTAGCCTGTTAGGGAGAATTCTCCTTCTAGGGCTAATTTCCCTCACCTAGTGAGTCCCCCAGCAGCTTTGCTGGATTTCTGGAGTTTACTTTTTCCACCTGGTAAGAGTGTACATCCTTTTTGCACTCTTACATGTGTTTTGGTCTATGTTTTTACTCATTGTGTGATCTTGGGCACTGGAGCACACCACTCCAGGTGCCCCTGTTTTTGTATGGGTTACACCGCACCCTCAGTGTAGTAACCCAGGGTTGTCTTTAAGACTTCCCTCTGACTCCATTTCACTGAGGCTGACTACTGTCCCCCCAGAGAAAGGTAAAGTTGCCATTTACTTTACATAGTCATTTTTACCACAGACCCAGTACACCCCATCTTACATCGAGTACTGGAAATGCTAATCTGTCCCCCGTTTCTGTCTGTACCTCCCTGAGCATTGTTTCGCTCTTTTAACATTTAGAATTGGCTGGGGGCAGTGGCATCTACCCTAACTTTTCTACCGTGATTATATTAGATAAACGCGGTACTGTTCTTGGCTATTATATCAGCCTCGAACATAAACCCGCTTGACCAAATCGTCTTTCTTTTGGCTCCGGTTGGGTTTATTTGCCATTTCTTTTTGTTAAAGTCCTTCTTGTGTTTTACTTTGCGCGGCAAACTAGGTTCGCCTTCTTTGTTCACCGTCTTTTGGCGGGCTTCTGTAGAGAAGCCCTCGTCAAGGCACCTGGGTGTCTAGGTGGGCTGAATGTGAGGGAGAGGTGTAGTCACCTCCTGCACAGGGTATCCTAGGAAACCCAAGTCGCACTTTGCCATGATTGGCTGAGGTGGTTGTCCCAGCTGGACAAACCCCCTGCTGTGTGATTGACAGCCAGACTGTGTGAATGGGGGTTTTGCGCATAAAAGGCAGGTGTCTTGGGCTAGAAGTCGGAGTCGCCTCTGGAACTACAAGGAACCGAAGAGAAGGACGGCTGCTGCAACTACCCCGTCCCGGTGAAGCCCTGCTGCAGTCCTGAGCTATCTACCCTTCAACGACTAAGAGGAGATCCAGTTTGAGTCTTCTTCCCTTGAGCCTGGTGGGGATAACCAGCTCATCTTCTTCAGCCAGAGATCTCCGCCGTGGTCGAAATCGCTGCACACTGCTGTAGTGGTCCGGATAGCCACATGCCGAGTCTCTCCTGCTCTTGTTTAAGGAGCGCATCTTTTATTTGTGGTCGCTGCTGCCGGCTTCATCCCTGTGTGGTGCAGACCCCCTTCAGACGTCGTGCTTCACAACGAAGCTCCAGGAATCGTGGGTCTGTGGGAAACCAACAAAAACAACTGCCAGGGCACCAGCTGCATCATTGGAATAAGGTACTGTGCTCTACTCGAGGAAACTGGGTGAATCCCTTTTCTTCATCCTCAAGGCTTGCCCTCGTCTTCCCTCCCTCCTTATAATTTTTGCTTCCGAACATTGACAATATCAAAGTACTTTTGGGCTACGCTGAATCGTGAACTGTCTAACAGTGTGATCTTCGGCAACAGGTCTCCGGTGTCACTTAACCCTGGCTCCGACCCTTTGACTTTTGAACTCCTGTTTCTGAGTGTTTCTCAATGCTGTCTGCCTAACCTAATTATTGCCTGTGATTTTTGCCTCCAACTCCCTCTGGGTATCTCAGGTGCTAAGTGTGTTTTGCCCCGCTAGCATTTCATGTCACGGATACGAGTTTGAGTAGACAGAACTGTCAAAAAGTGATCGCAACCATATCCGCGGTAACAGGTTTGGTTCATAACACCGGTTCATTCAAACACACGGTACTTACCTTGAGACATACTGTACAAAGTGAATTGGTTAGTTGTAGTATATTTAACGTGTGGTTTTGTTTAAAGTTTAATAGAAGTGTTGTGTTTATAACTGATGGTTTAAAAATAAATGTACTTATATTTTTTACCTGAAACCTTGAGTCAGTGTTTGCTTGAGCCACAGTAATAGTGGTCCCTTTGTGTAATCTCTGCTACTGCTCATATACTCTTGAGATAAGCCTGGCTGCTCTGCTACTGCTACCACTATAACCTAGTAGTACAGGCTTGTACCAAAGGTAAAACTTGTATTGCCACCTGTGGTCTTAATTGTGTCTCGTGGTCCCTAAGGGCACTGCACTGGATTCTGCCTAACATAGCCCCAGGGTGGAGAGGAGACTTTCCTTAAGCAAATAGGTTCCTGACAACCGCCTGTCCCGAAAGCGGCATCAGATCTAAAACCGGCATCCAAAAAGTAATGCTTGCAGAACGCCGAGGGGGAGGCCCAGGTGGCCACCCTGCTTATGACTTGCCACTGAACATGGTGTTGGAATGCAATGGCCTTTGCCTTGGCCCGGACTGCGTGGGTATGCATGTTGGCCGGGAGCAGCCTGTGCTGACCCTCATATGCTTTCTTGATGGCAGCACGAATCCAGCGGGATATGGAAGCCTTGGAGGCCTGGTAGCCTTGCCTCGAGCCGCCGAACAGGGTGTCCGACTTGCAGAAGCCCTTGGTCCTGTCCAAGTAGAATTTTAGGGCCCGACTGACATCCGGGCAGTGCAGCACTCTCTGTGCACCATCCTTGGGATCGGGAAAGAATAGGGAGGACTATTTCCTCGTTCAGGTGAAATGCAGATGGAACCTTGGGCAGAAATGCCGGGTGCATCCACATGACTACTTTGTCCTTGTGAAAGGTGGTATGTGGTTCCGAGGCGACCATCGCCTGAATCTCACCGACTCTGCGAGTCGAGGTAAGACCGACTAGTAAGGCCGTCTTGATGGTGACCAGCCTTATGTCCACGGACGCCATTGGCTCGAATGGTTTGTGCGCCAGGGCGCCCAAGACTAGATTAAGGTCCCCCACAGGGTGTGGCCTCTTGACAGGCAGGTAGAGCCTAGCAAGATGTTTCTTGACGATAGGGTTGGAGGAGGAGACTATGCCTTCCTCCGAGTTCCTGTACAGCCCAATGGCTGCAAGGTATGTACGGCAGGTGTTGACCTGTACTCCCGAATGAGCGAGGTGCGCTGAAAAGGAGAGCACGTCGTCAAATTGGCAGAACCTAGTCCGTTTGCTCTTGTACTGGGCCCTGGTGGCTTTGCTCCTGGCGCCCTGTATGTTCTCCAGATTGGCCTGTGAGAGGCTAAGGTGCTGAAACGTTACATATTCAGGTACCTCGCTGTGAGGGCTAGTTTCCCTGACTTGGGTTGAATGATTATGCCTCCCTGCTGAGCCAGAAGATGTGCTGGGCCCGTCGGAAGGTGTATCGGTGGCACCTCCGAGAGGCTGGGGAGCTCCGAAAACCATGGACTGGCCGGCCACAATGTAGCTATCACAATGATGCGGAGTCGGTGAGACTCCTTGATCTTGCAAATTACTCTGTGTACCAGAGGCGTGGGCGGAAAGGCGTAGGCTTTCATACCGGTCCACTGTAGGTGAAATGCATCGACCAGCAAGCCGGGGCCCTGCCCTTGCCAGGATGCGAACTGGGGACACTTCTTGTTGTGCCAGGTGGCAAAGAGATCCATGTGGGGATGACTCCACCTGCTAAAGATCTGAGTAACGTGGTCGATTAGCTGCTACTCTTAATTGTCCGCTCCCAGCCCGTTGAGTCTGTCCGCCTCCAGGTTGGATTCCCCCAAGAGGTGGACTGCCGAGAGGTACATTTCGTTTTCCAAAGCCCATTCCCACATGCTGATCGCCAGTCTGCACAGAGGAGGGGGATCTGGTGCCTCACTGCTTGTTGACGTAGTACATGCTGGTCGAGTTGTCTGTCTGGATGAGGACAACCTTGCCCTTGAGGAGTGGGAGGAATGCTCTGAGCGCTAGCCAGATGGCGTTCAGCTCCAACCAACTGATGTGATATTCCTGCTCCTGTCGAGTCCAGGTGCCGTAGACCGAGAGATCAGCCAGGGTGGCTCCCCAGTCCTCGAGCAAGGAGTCTGGTGATGGTGGCCGGTGGAGGGGGCGGCCGAAAGGGCTTGCCCGTCCGTAGGTTGCAGTCCATGGACCACCAAGTTAGGTCCTGGTAGAGAGATTGAGGAACAGATTGCGAGCCCCGCTCCCGATTCTATGAGGCCGCGAAGCCCAGCTGAATCCTTCTCATCCTTAGTTTTGTGTGCGGCACGGCTAACAGGACCGCCGCTAGTACACACAGGAGCTGTTGGTACCACCATGCTGAGGAAGTGGGAGGGGGCCTCTTGATGGCCGAGATCTTGTCTTCCGGCGGGAAAACCCTCTCGGAGCATGTGTCCCAAATGAGTCCCAGAAATGTCACAGTCTGCATGGGGAGCAGCTGTGACTTCTTGAGGTTGAGGGAGAAGCCCAGGTCGTGTAGTGTGTTCATAAGGGCGTGGGATGAGGGGTGAACCGCCTCCGGAGACGTAGCCCTGACGAGCCAGTCATCACGGTATGGGTAGATGTGGAGGCCCTGAGCTCTGAGGAGGGCCGCTACAGCAATCATGAGCCTGGTAAAGACCCTGGGGGCCGAGGTGAGGCCAAACGGAAGGACTTTGTATTGGAAATGGCAGCTCATGATTTTAAACCGGAGGAAAGAACGATGGAGCTGCCAAATTGGGACGTTTAAGTATGCGTCCTTCAGGTCCAGGGAGCACATCCAGTCTCCCTTGTCCAATGTCTCTGCTATAAAATCTGGAGTAACCATCTTGAATTTTTGCAGGGGTAAGGAGAGGTTGAGGGTGGAAAAGTCCAGCACAACTCTCAGGCCTGCCTGGTTCTTCTTCTGAATGGCAAAAATCCTGGAGTAGAAGCCAAAGCCTTGCTGGGAGGCTGGAACTTCCTCCACTGACTGGCGCTCTACGAGCGACCGGATCTCTGCCAAAAGAGTTGCTGTCCCAACCTGTGGGAGTGGAGGGGCAGAGGGAGGAGAGGCTGGGCTGGGTAGGCAGTACCACTGTGGATACTACGGAGCGGATCCAGGGGTCTGCGAAATTCTGGTGCCAGAAATGTGCGTGGAGAGCAAGCCTGCCACCCACCGGAGACACGTGGACCCGAAGGGGCATGTCATGCCTTCTTTCCCTTGGCGGCTGAGGTCGAGGAGGGGGACTGAAAAAGCCCTTGCCCCCCACCCCCTTTTTTGTTGTTTGCGCCGGCTCTGGGACGGCGAGCGGTCCAGCTGCTTGGATCTGTGATCCTGGAAGCCGCAGAACCCTCCATATGTACGACCCTTCTCTGAGCACTGCTGAGATTGGGTGTAAGATTTGGCTGTGGTCTTTGTAAGAATGGAAAAGGACTTTGCCGTTTGTGACCTGTTCTTCTTGTCCAGCTCTTCGTCCATAGAGGAGTGCAAAGTGCAAGAGGCCCCCTCACTCGAATGGCAGATCTAGGATGCGCTCCTGGACGTCCAGGTTGCATTTCGTCGCCCGGAGCCAGGCCGTGCGCCTCATGTCCGTGGCAATGCAGATGGCAGGCCCGAGGTATCGATATGCGCTACTGTGGATTCCATGAGGTTGTGCGTCACGAGCCTGACCTCTGCGATCCCGGCCTTAGAGCGAGATTGGCATTGGGAGGGGAGTTCCGGGAGGGCAAAGCCCGCGATTTCCCGCCATAATCGTTGGTTGGCGGCAGCCAGCATGGCATCTGCGATGGCCTGAGGCAGGTGCAAGGAGGCGTTGGAGTAGATCTTCTTGTCATAAACCTCCAAAATCTTCCCCTCCTTGACTAGCAGCGCCGCAGAGGAGGAGTCTGAGGACGACTGAGGCTTGGAGGGTATTGATGCTGCAGCGTTTAACGAGGAGTGTGGCTGAGGATGGGTCGAGAGCAAGAGTATATCTCCATCCATCTGCCTGTACTTGGCGTCCAGGCGTCGGTTGGCCGGCTGGACTGAGTGGTGCTTGAGCCAACCATTCTTGGGCAGGGAGACTACATCGGTTTGCAGTGGAATCCCTGTGTTGGCAGAGGGGCACCTTGTGAGGACTTCAACCAGAACCCCCTCTGTCGGTTGTTCGACCTCAGACTGAGAGAGGCCCAAGTACTCTGCCAGGCCGGCAAGACATTCATGGAAGGCCCTGCTGAGGATGGCGTATCCGGATCTTCCTCCTCGTCTGTGTGCCTGCGGATCCGGAGGATCTTGCGGAGGAGGAGGGGTCGATGGAGCAGGAGGCTAGGGTACGAAGGCCGCAGCCAGATGCTGAGGAGGCGGCAGAGGTTGTGGAGTTGGATGCACCAGTGCCTGGGGGCCCGATTAAGGCATCTGTAGTGCCTCTAGCATGGCGGGAAGGACTTCCCCCGACTGCGTCCTTGATGATCGCCTCCATCTGCGGAGACCTCATGAGGCAGAGGAATTTGTCGAAGAGCACCTCCTCACTGGCCAAAGAGGTGGTAGGGGGTACCGACAGGGCAGCGGGGGACTGCTGGAGCTGCTGCGTACCCAGTCCATATGGATCCATGCGATAGCTGCCCTGTGCATATGAAGGGTAGACTGTAGGCTACGTACCTGGTTGCGACCAGTCCCACGTTGACACTCGTTCTTTGCTGAATTCGTGGAATGGCATGAGACGGCTGTTCCTAATTGGCGCGGCGGCCATTTTGTCAAGCTGCTTGCCACATGCCGGCGACGTGATGCCCAGCCTGCTGGGTCCAGCCTCGTCCAAGACTCTAGCGTGTGGATCACTGGGCCTACCCTGCTCCTCAGGTCTCGGCCCGGTAGGTGTGACACCCTCGACCCAGGGGTCGGTAGAGCCACGTATAGGCGCCCCCTTGGACGTATTGCCGGTATTAGGGCGTAGCCCCTCGGACGTATTGCCGGTATTAGGGCGTAGCCCCTCGGACGTATTGCCGGTATTAGGGCAGAGCCCCTCGGGTGTAAGCCCGGTAGAAGAACCTTCTGGTCCCCCGACACTGCAGCCGGGAGCATCCGAGGACCCCTCGACCCGATAGCTGTAGCAGCATCTGTGCACGTGCCGGTAGAAGGACCAGGCCGGTCCCTCCCACGTGGGAGAGTCCATGGGAAGGAGTCTCCCTTGCAGGGTGCGCTGGAAAATATTGGCCCTACCTTGGACCTGGGATGAAGCTTCATGAAATTCATGAGATCCTCTGGAGGCGACTTCTAGAAGAGCTCCCTCCACCTGGCTAGTCTGTTCTTCAGAGCCTTCGAGGACAGCGAGTCACACGCCGAACATGATTGCCAACCGTGGTCTGGGCCAAGGCAACGTAGGCAGAGGGCGTGGGGGTCTGAAGTTGGGAAGAGCCCGTTGCAGGGTTGACACCTGCTGAACCCTGTGGAAGTCGACATGCGCCGGGGAGGAGCGCTACACCTGAAGACCGAGTACCTGTATGATAAAAGACAGAAAAAGTATCCACGCGTGGAATTACATGGCCGAAGCCAAACCCAGGAGCGCTGGTGAATTCGGCCCGTTCCCGTCGACGCGGAAAAGGGGACTGAGGTGTGGCGCCGGAGGACGGAGTCGGGGCAGCGCATGCTCCCAGGGCCGCACCCCCATGCGCCTCTAAATTTAAAGGGGAAGAAGGTTTTTTCTGGTGAAAAAGGTTCCGTCTCCAGTAGCTTGGAAGGGACACCCATGCAGTATGGAGGGAAGGGGGCGGGACGTAAGAGTAGGATTTCACAGTCTGGGAACTGTTCTCATCAAGTTCCTCATCGGCTGTGGAATGAAAGAGGTTGCTACCCTCGAATGGAAGGTCCAATATGCGTTCCTGGACATGCTGAAGGTGCAGCAAGACGTTGGACTAGACCTTCGTTCCATACGCCTCCAAGAAGAGGAAAACTGCGGCTATGAGTAGATAGAGGCTGCAGCAATCACAGAGGAGTATGGTTGAGGGTGTTCCGACAGCAACAGTGCATCCGCCTCCAATTGCCTGTACTTGGCGTCGATGCGCCTGTTGGTGGGCTGCAGCAAAAGGGGTTTAAGCCATCCCTTTTTGGCCAAGGCCACAATGTCCTTCTGCATCGGAATCCCTGTTCTAGCTACAGGTCATAGAGGGAGGACCTCGGGCAGGACCCCCACCACTGAATGTTCAACCTGGGGTTGCGGAAGCCCCAAGTACTCAGACCTGCGAGCAGTTCATGGAATGCCTTGGCCGAAGACAATGTCAGGGTCCTCCTCATCAGTGTCCGCCAGGATGTCCTACTGGTACAGAGCGGGCAGAGGAATACTGGGTGCCGAAGGTTGAGGTGTGTTGACCGGAGCCAGAGGCTGCTGTGGAGGCTGGTATGGAATCGCCTGGTCTGCCGGAGGCAGAGGAGCCGTAAACGTGGGGGGCCTGGCGTGGGCAGCTGGGGCTGCCCGGTGGCCTGAGGTGCTGGAGCCATAGGAGGAATGACTGCCGGTGCTGGTGGAGGGACTTGTGGTAGCATGTCCCTGATCACATCCCAAAGGATGGCCCCCATCTGAGGGGATCTCATAAGCGTGAGGAATTTCTCAAAAAACCTGTCCTCGCAGGCCGGTGGGGCGCTAGGTGGCGTGGGTGTAGGAGCCAAGCCCTGAGGTTGCTGAAGCCTGGGAGTACTCTGGCTTGCCTTCTGTGGGGTGTATCTGCCCTGTGATGCTGAAGGCTATGCTGTAGGCCACGTACCTGGTGAAGACCACTCCCATCTTGTAACTCGTTCTACTGCCTGCTCCGTGAAAGGGGGTGGCATTGGATGAGTGGCCATCTTGTCTGGCGCAGTGCACATTTTGTCGGGCTCCGTGCCACGTGCTTGTCGCGTTGGGCCCGGCCTCATCCTGGACTCTTGTTGGTAGAGCTTGAGGTCTACCCGGCACCTCAGGACGGGCCTGGTAGGCATCGTGCCCTCGGCTGTGTCGCCAGTAGTGCTGCATACAGGCTTCCCTCAGACATTTGTCCGGTAGTAGGGCGTAGCCCCTCAGGTGTACACCCGGCAAAAGAACCTTGCGGTCACTCAGCGACCTAACCGGCAGGATATAGCTACCCCTCGGCCTGGTGGCCGGTAGCTGAAACACCCTTGGTACCATGTTGGACGGTCCCTCCGGCTCGGATGTTTCCTAGGAAAGGAGTCACCCTTGCGGGGTGCTGATGAACACAGTGGCCCTAACCTTGGGCCTTGAATTGTGTCTGACGAAGTTCGTCAAGTTCTGTGGAGGCGATGTATCAAAGAGCTCCCTCCACCGAGCTAACCTGTTCTTCAGAGCGTGCGGTGTAAGCGCTTTGCACACAGTACAACCTTCCCAGCGTGGTCGAGGCCAAGGCAGCAGTGGCAAAGAGCGTGGGGGTCGGACGTAGGGAAGAGCCCTTTGCATGATAGACACCTGCTGAAGCCCAAGGACTTTGACATGCGCCGGGGAGGAGTCAGAGTACCAAGTAACTGATTAAAGACTAAAGACAAAAAGACAGTATCCGGGGAAGAGCATGTGGAATTACAAGGCCAAAGCCAAACCCAGGAGCATCGTTGAAAGCAGTCCGTTCCCGTTGACGCGGAAAAGAGAGGACTGAGGAGTGGTGCCAGTGGGCGGAGTCAGGGGAGCAGCATGCTCTCATGGCCACGCACCCCCGTGCCTCTACATTTAAAGGGGAAGACAATGTTTTCTGGTGAAAAAAGTTCTGTCTACCGTCCCTAGCAAGGGACGCCCATACAGTATTGATGAAAGGGAGCAGGACGTAGGAGTATCATGGCTGCTGCACCCAAACAGGTGCACTATCCTGTTGAGAAGGGGAATCGGAGGGGGGGAGGGGTTTGTACAGGGGAAGCGTAGGCAAATTTACCAGACCATATTATCTAGAGACCATTCCCTTTGGAGCACTTCTCTGGGTAACTGGAGGCGTAATCTGGACATTGGGCGTTCTCCAGAGTCATGAACAAGTCGATGTCTGGAAAACCCCATTGTGCAAAAACGTTGAGCAAAATGAGCTCTTTGCAAGAGCCACTCATGCTCTACAGGTAGGGTGAACATGCTGTGAGAGGAGGAAGATGTGCGAGTTCTCGCTTCGAGATGTTCCGGGACAGTTTGGATAGCCCTAGGGAGTGAGCGCCCACCTGTTTGTTCAGGTAGTACATGGGTGTGGTACTGTCTGTAAGACAAGAACTGTCTTCCCCTTGGAAGGATGTCCGGGTTCAGAACAGCACAACTAGTTCTGAACAGATTGATGTGATTGGATGATACTGATGGGGACCACACGCTGTTGTGCTGTTGGCTGTCTGTTCAGGGAAGAGCTCCCCATCAAGACCGATGCATCGGTGTTGAGTGGCCTCTACTGCCGGGGTGCTAAAGGTTTTCCCCTTACCATCACTGCAGAGACTGAACAAGGGCTGTCGAGACAACAACTACAACGTCCAACTGGCCTGACACCATTGGCTCGAGAGCCACTCCTAAACAGGGCACGTGCACAGGCGAGCATGAGGTACTTGCAAGATGCAGGAAGCCATCATCCCTAGTAGCTGCATAGCCTTGCGGACAGTTACCCGGTGACTGGTTACATAATGAGGAATCTGGAACAGCACGTTTTGAACCCTCTCATTGGAGGGAAAGACAAGCCCATCTTCTGTCCAGATTAGGGCCCCCAGAAACTGTCTGACTTGGCTGGGGACCATACTGGACTACTTCTCGTTGATAGGGAATCCTAGGTTGAATAGGAGATCTACTGTCTTCTGGGTATTTCCCAGGCATGTTCCATACAAGTATCCGGTTAAGTTGATCCAGTCGTTGAGGTAAGATACACAGGAATGGACTGCCTGTGCAGGTGAGCCGCCAATACCACTAGTACCTTTGTAACTACCCTCAGGGTTGAAGCAATGCCGAAGGGGAGAACCTTGAACTGATAGTGCGTGTCCTCCATCTTGAACCTGAGGTACCTTCTGAGCTCTTCCCACATTGAAATATGAAAGTATGCATCTTTCATGTCCAATGTGGCCATGCAATCCCCCTGCCGCAGCAGTGGGATTACTTTGTAAAGAGTCTTCATCCCGAACTTCTGAGGTTTGACATATTTGTTTGCAGGACGCAGATCTAAAACTGTGCATGGTTAGATCCGTTTTGGGTACAAGGAAGTATATTGAATGAAAGCCCTTGTTTGCCTGGAGATGACTAGACTAATTCGATGGCGCAATTTTCCAACAGGACCTGGACATCGTCCAACAGGATAGGAAGCGAGGATGGTCTGGTGTCAGTGTGCTTCCGGGTGGATGGTAGCGGGGCAGCTGAAGGAACTCTATGCAGTACCTGTGGGTGATGGTCTTGCATACCCACTGATCTGATGTGTTCCCCCCCACGTGTGGTTAAAAGATGTTAGACGTCCCCCGACTGGGGGAGTGTGGGAGGGGACCCATACCGCTGAATCACTTGGAGGTGGAGGCTGGGGAGCCTCTGGAAGCAGTTTCTGCCCCTGCCGTTCCCTTGTCAAAATCCTCTCTGGTGAAGATTTTGGAACCCACTGGGAGCGCTGTGCGAAAACCCAGCTGCCCTCCCCCTCCCAGAGCCATATTGTCCTTCAGAAGAGCGGGAGAAGGACTGCCCGCGAAAGTGCTGGCAGGTGTTGAAACTGGCTCGCTGGACAAAGGGCTTGGGTGAGATCGGATTGACCGATTTTAAGGTCTTGTGCTCTTTCCTGGCGATTCCCAAAGCCTCATCAACCACTTTGCCGAAAAGGTTAGTTTCTTCCATCGGCTTATTCACCAGGGAGGCATAGGTCTCTGGTTTAAAACCTGAAGTCTTCAGCCAGGTGTGGCATTTGAGAAGGGTCCGCTGGGCAAGGAGTCCAATGTATGTTTAAGAATATTCTGGGTGAATTGTCGCCCTTCTGCGACCATGGCCAAAAGGCGAGTGCGCGCGGGTTCTGAGACATCTTGGAGGCCCTCCTGGACAAGGCCACACTGAACGTCACTCTAGCTTGCCAAGAGCGTGGCGTTATTGACTATCCTGGTGGAAAACACGGCAGAGGTGGTGACACGCTTGCAGAGTGCATACAATTTCTTTCAGTCCCTGTAAGGAGGGGATTCCGACAAGGACAGTGGTATCACCACCCTTTTCCGTTAATAGTGGTGACCAAGGAGTCCAGGACGGCATGGCCCCTGGTGTACAGCGGGTCTGAAGGAGCTGGGCGGAATATTTTCTCCACAAGCGGAATAACCGCACGTGTAAGTGATGGTGTGAGCAATGCGGGGGTCAGATGCTTCTTGACTAGGTTTAAACAAAGGGATAGCTTGGCTGAACAGAGTCTTTTCCCCCAAGGATACTTTCCACAAAGTCACACTAAGGGACTGTTTTTGTATGGTAATCGTAAAGTGATCAGCAGCTCTTTTAAGAAGGTTATTGAACAGCATCTTTTCGCCAATAGGCGAGTGCCTGGTTTGGGAGGCAGGGGGAGCGTCCCAAAATGTTTTCACTGGGTCACGGTCATGTGGGGGGTTAGGGAGGAGAAGGCCAATTGCCCTGGTCATCAGCAGGGTTTCAGTCTGTGTCCTAATAAGGAGGATTTTGGCCATCCTGGCCTGATTCCTGGACATAGAAAAGTCCTGATTAGGGTCATCTGGATCATCCAGTAACACATCCACCTTGGGGTCCTGAAGGGATTCATCCAGGGAAGAGAATTGAGTACATGGGACGTGGAGCCTCTGTGACTTAGGATACACAGGACAGGAGTCAACATCCCCAAGTCTCTTTAAAATGGTTTCAAACTGGTCTGAGAATTTAATGAACATACAAACCTCAAACTTGTCCCTGGTCCGTTCAGAGGAGTCTGAGGGATCAGCAGGGGGAAGAAGCTGTGCAGAGGGGGATGGTCCTGGTGCAGGGCTCTAGAAAGAGGAGAAGAGGCCGCAAAATAGTCCTCAGGCAAATTGGCAGCCTTCCTGGGGTCCAAAACGGTCAAACTAGCCATGGAAAGCTTCTCCCTAAGCTTCGGGAGTGTTTTTTCACCAAGTGGACCCGTTGCGGCGTGTCGTGCTGCGCATTCGGCCACCACCTCAACGGAGGTACAAGATTTTGTGGACGCCCCTGCTACATAGAAGGATTTAACGTCATGCGTGGGTGGGTGTGCAGAGGACGCCAAACTGTGAGGTTCGGAAGGGCCAGCCGAAGACTTTGACGGGCATATAAACTTTTATTGATGGCTCTGACAGGGGATGTTTAAGGGTTGTGCACTTTATAGCAGGTGGTGAGTGTGTTTGTCCCCGTCACTGGGATGCGACTTCCCCATAAAACTGCCGGTGGCATGCTTGTCGGGGGTGGGGATGAGCATGAGGTCTCCACAGTAAGGTCAACTGACTCCGAATCAGAGCTGCCGCTGCCGACAGATTACTCGTCTGAGACACTGGTGTGGGATTGACTCTCGGCCTGCATTACGTAGGCCGCCCATTGTTTTGGATGCTTGTCTTCCAGGGTCTTAGGTTGAAAGAGCTTGCCGGTTTTACAGTTAGGTTTGTCGTGATCACGAGTGAGACACTGATTGGATCAGTGATGGGTGTCCTTCCAAGGGAACTTGCCGTTGCAAGACAGCAAGACAGACAGAATTTAAAAGGCGTCCTCTCCATAGATGAGGGAAACGGCAGCCAGACCAAAAGAAAGGGGAGCGAAGGGGTGAGGAAAAGGCGTTCTCAAGAGAAGTCAGTAGGAACAGGGCCCCACTGTCCATACTGTAAAGGCAGAGCAGGAGGACCAAGGCCACGTGGAAAACAGTCACCAGCAGTCAAGATGGATCATCGGCGGACCAGACCAGGCACTGAACAGCCGTCGAGTAGTCATCGAAGGCAAGCGAATCGCAGAGGAACAGAAGACAGCAATATAAAAACTCTTACGAGCTATGCATTACGTGCAACCGACTAGTTAGGAGGAAAACATCAATCTGTGGGATCTCGAGGCAGGAGGATTTTTGCGTACACTACACATCACGTTAGGGATAGTGTTACAGTCACGCCCATATTGACGTCCCTTTTTTCGATATTCGAAGAAAAGATGCAATACTCAGTGATTACCACTAGATGTCGGACTATATGCACAGCATGTGATTCTAAGTAGAGTCAAAAGCATCAGAAGACATGCATTACTTACCGTAATAGCATTTCTGATGATTGTATCTGCTTAGATTCACATGCTGTGCATATGGTCTGACATCCAGTGGTAAACGCAGAGTATTGCATCTTGTCTTTCGAGGATCGAAATGGGACGTCGGCATAGGCGTGTCTGTAAAAATATCACTAACGTGACGTGTAGTGTACCCAAAATCCCTCACGCGCTGAGGTCCCTCCGATTGTATTTTTTCTGCCATGAGGGAGCCCAAGGTTAACGTGAGTGAGTACATAAAAGAGAAAGTAATAAGACATCCATGTTCCTTCCACCCAAGCGGGGAGGAAGGGTGGGCGCATGTGAATCTAAGCAGATACAATCACCAGAAATGCTATTGCAGTAAGTAATGCATGTCTTCTGATGCTGGTTAACCTGCTTAGAATCACATGCTGTGCATAGACCAGCGAGCAGAACCCAGAGTTGGAGGTGGGTTGTGAGAAGGAACAGTAGTGAAAAGATGTATTAGTACTGCGTGTCCCACCTGAGAATCAGACCTAGAATGAGTGTCTAGGCTATAGCGTTTTGTAAAGGTGTGTACAGAACTCCAGGTTGCCGCTTTGCAAATGGACTCTAGGGGAACATTTGCAATGAATGTTATGGAAGCCCCAGTGCCTCGAGTAGAATGTGCTCTAGGCTTGAAGGGCAGTTCTCTCTTAGCAAGAGTGTAACAAAGTGTGATGCATTTGACTTCCTCCTTGAGATAGCCGACTTAGAGAGACAGGATCTCCTTCTCTGCCAGCTGCCACTGAAACGAAAAATTGGTTTGTATTTCTCAGTGGTTTCTTTCTTTCCAGGTAAAACATGAATGCCCTGCACACATCTAACGTGTGTAGGCTCCTTTCGGCCATGTTAGTTGAGTTCTGGCAGAAAATGGGCAGGTCTATTGACTAGTTCACGTGGAACTTGGAAATAAATGTAGGTGCAAATCAAGGGCGAGTGCGCAGAACCACCTTATCTCTATGGACAGTAGCCAAAGGGTCTAGTACTGAAAGGGCTTGTAGTTCACAAACCCTTCTAATAGAAGTGATCTTCACTAGGAAGGCTTTTTTATAGGTAAAGTCCTTTAGGCTTGCCTTGTGCATAGGGTTAAAGGTAAACGTCATGAGTCTAGTCAGAACTACATTTAAGTCAAATCCGGGAGCTGGGTTAGAAATGGGGGGATGAATCCTTTTAATCCCCGTCCATGAAAGCCTTAATAACTGGTATTTTCCACCATGACACCTTTTGTTGTGAAATAGTGTAGGCTTTTAGGGAATTAAAAACCAGGCCCGAGTCCAGTAAGTAGGTCAGGTACAATACAATGTTGAGTAGGAGAACAGTCAATGGGATTGACGTTCTTGGCATTACATCGGATAACAAAGCATTTCCATTTACTGGAATAGCAATACCAGGTGTTGGGTTTTCTCGCTTCCCTGAGTATGTCCATACATCTCTGAGGGAGTTGAAGGTGTCTGAACTCTATGACCTCAGGAGCCAGGCCGCTAAGTTCAGAGTTTGCAGGATTGGGCCACCAATATCATGGTGACTGGATCCTGGTGCATCTTGTGCACGATCTTGTTGAGTAAGGGAGTAGGGGGTGTGGGGAGGGTAAATACATTTCCCTGACCATGTTATCCAGAGCCCGTTCCCCTTGGAGCGGTTCTGTGGGTACCTCGAGGCGTAATCTTGACATTGAGCGTTCTGCAGAGTTGCAAACCAGTCGATCTCTGGGAAACCCCATTCTGCAAAAACGATGGAGACTATGTCTTCATGTAGTCGCCATTCGTACTCTACGGGCAGTGGGAAATCTCTGCTGAGCACGTCTGCTAGAAGATTGAGTTCCCCTGGAACATGTTGGGACAACAGGAACATCCTGTGTTTGAGAGCCCATGTCCAAATGTTTTGGGACAGCTTGGATAGCCCTGGAGAGTGTGTGCCCCCTTGTTTGCTGGCTGTGGTGCTGTCTGTCAAGATCAGGACTGTCTTCCCCTGTAACTGTGTCTGGAAGGCTTTTAGTGCTTTGAATATAGCTAATAGCTCTAACAGATGTATGTGGTTGGATGCTACTTATGGGGACCACACGCAGTGCACCATCTGCTCAAGCAGATGAGCCCCCCACCCTGTGAGTGATGCGTCAGTCGTGAGAGCGGCTTCTACTCCGGGGTGGAGAATGTCTTCCCCTTCAAGAGGTTTTCCCTCGACCACCACTGCAGAGAGAGAATGAGGGCTGGCGGGATAACTACCAGATCTTCCCACTGTCTGCTGGGCCTGACACCACTGTCTTTTGAGCCACTCTTGCATGGACGCATGCGCAGACACGCGTGAGGAACTAAGTAAATGCAGGACGCCATCATCCCTAACAGTCGCATGGCTTTGGGTACCGTCACTTCCTGACTGTCTACATATTGAGGGATCTGAAACAGCATATTTTGAACCCTCTCGTGGGAGGGTAAGACGGGGCCCTCTTTTGTTCGAATTAGAGCTCCTAGAAACTGTTTGACTAGACTGGGGTCTAGGCTGGATTTCTTCTCGATGGAGAATCCCAGACTGAATAAGAGGCCTATTGTCTTCTGAGTGTTCAATAGGCATGTTTCGTAGTACTCCCCTGTTATGAGCCAGTCGTCGAGGTAAGGGTAAACCGGGATGGGTAGTCTGCGCATGTGTGCTGCCGCTATTGCCAGTACCTTTGTAAACACCCTCGGTGCCGAGGCAATGCCGAAGGGTAGCACCTTGAACTGATAGTGCTTGTCCTCTCATCATGAACCTTAGGTATTTTCTGTGCCCTGGCAACATTGAAATATCAAAGTATGCATCTTTCATGTCCAGTGTTGCCATGTAATCCCCATTTCAACAGCAGGATTACTTCCTGTAAAGTGACCATACAAAACCTTTGAGGTTTGGCAAACTTGTTCGCATGGTGAGACCCTTTTTGGGTATAAAGAAGTACACTGAATAAATACCCTTGTTTACCTGTAGAATAGGGATGGCTTCTATGGTGTCCTTTCCTAGAAGTGTCTGCACCTCCTGCAGTAGGATTTGCAGGCGGTCAGGCGTCTTGATCTTGGCGGTCTGTATTGGGGTGGTCGGGCAAATTCTAAACAGTACCTGTGGACGACCGTCTTTAGCACCCACTGCTCTGTAGTTATCCCTTCCCATGCGATAAGGAAAGAGGTTATACGCTCCACGACCGGGATTGCATGGCAGGGGACCTGGATCTGCAGGTCATTTATGACCAGAGGCCGGGACGCCTCTGGGGTTGGAACCTCATCCTCTACCTTTCCGACGCCGCTGTCCTCTGGGTAAAGAAGTGGCGGAGGTGTTAGACCCTTGTCCCGAATTCCAGTTGTTTCCTGCATTATACTGAGTCTGGGAAAAACGAGATTGCCCACAAAAGGACCGGCGGGAGTCACTTCCTCTCTGATGAGAGGCTTTCTGGGTAATCTGTTGAAAGGACTTGAGAGTCTCATGTTCTTTCTTGGCTGTTTCAAGAGCATCGTCCACTGCCTTACCAAACGGGTTGGTTTCCTCAACGTGTTTGTTAATCAGTGATGCTTGGGCCTCTGGCTTGAAACCGGAGTTCCTTAGCAATGCAAGTCTCTTGAGCAAGGTACCTTGGGCCAGGGTTCTCCCTGCCTTCTCGGCAGTGTCCAGAGTGTTTTTGAGGACATTCTCGATCACCTGCTTGCTGGAACTTCCTGGTGGCCTTCTTGTAGAAGGGTCCACTGAACGTCTGCATATCTGGCCAGTAGCGTGGTGTTATTGGCTATACGGGTGGTAAACGCAGCAGCCGTTGTTATTCTTTTTACCAGTGCATAAAGTCTATTGAATTTCTAAATCGGGTGGTGTCTCTCCTGTAGACAGGGGAACATCAGCCCGTTTTCTAGTGGTGGTAACCACTAACGAATCCGGAATGGCATGACCCTTGATATAGGCTGGGTTGGTCAGAGAAGGCCGAAACAGTTTCTCCACCCTAGGGTTTACCACCCTGGTCTGGGCCGGTGTCAACAAAGAAGGTGCCAACCTCCTCTTGATTGAGTTCAACAAGGGGATAGCCTGGCTGGAGTTTTTTTTGTTGAGTATATCTTCCAAAAAATCAGAATCTGGTAAGACCTCTTGAGTAGCGATCTGAAAATGGTCAGCTGCCTTCTTCAAGATTGCGTTGAACGCTATCTTGTGGTCCTCTGGGGAGGCTAGCTGAGCCGGAGTGGAGGGGAGTGTGGGGGGGGGGGGGGAGGGTGGAAATCTAAGCACAAGACTTTGCGGTCCTGGGTGGAAGTAGGGGACGTCCAGGGTTGAGCATCAACCTGACGACATTGCTCCCTATGGTCCATAAAACCTGTCTGATCATCCACATTGTAGTTTTCCAGAAAGGTGCCATCTTCATCCTGATCATATGTGTCCATAAGATCCTCATCTGTGAGGACACAAACTCTTCACGTGGATCCTGCTCCTCCAAGGTCCTTCGAAACTTAGATACAAGGGTAGAAGGAAAGTCTTCTCGAGGATGAACCAGAGGGGTCTAAGGGAGGAAAGGGTTCATCTTTCCTGTAGCTTTGAGCTTTTTCCCCTAATGTGCCTGACAAAGGCGCAGGAGTCTCAGCGCAATCCTGGCGGGGTTCTGGGCGCTGTGGCGTATCTTTCGACACGTCTATTGGCCGTTCTTTGTGCTTCGCCGCCTCCTTCGACCGCTCCTTCAGTTTAACTGCCGAAGTAATTGTAGCGATGCTCTCACCAATGGTAGTGGAATCCGGGCCGTCTACTGGCTGAGCGGAAGATTCCGTCGCCACCGGATGACCTAGGGGCTCAGCGGTGGAGTTTGCTGCCACCCAGCTTTTAAGCAGCGTATGCGCATCCTCCTGGTGCGCTTCGACGTCCGCGTGTCTTTTAGTGTTTGTGCGCTTGACTTTGGATTGCCCAGTCGCAGGCCGCAACTGTGGTTATGGGGAAGGCGGGCGATCAGAGGATCCCGTTGAAGATTTCAACGGTTCCGTTAGTGCTTTGGTATGCTTCGACACAGTCGCTGAAGCAGAACCTTGGGTTGTGTGTTTAATGTTATGATCGTGTGCGCCCCTGTTGCTGCGTGTTTTCCCCGTAGCGTGACTCACGTCAGGCCTGGTGGGGTTGGGGACGGGCATCGTGGACCGAGAATGGTCCGCAGTTAGGTCAACGGCTTCCGAAACGGAGGCCTGGTCATCGCTAGTTCCCCCATCACTTTTGGCAGTTGCAACATCGGTGGAAGAACATTCGGCATGCAACATGCTGTAGGCCGCCCACAGCTATAAGCGGCGCTCCTTAAGCGTTTTAGGGCGCAGGAGAGTACAGTCCATGCAACTTGCTTCTTTGTGGTCGAGGGGCAGACAATTGTTGCACCGAGTATGCCTGTCCTTTCAAGGATATTTGGCCGTGCAAGATCGACAAAACCTAAATGGCATCTTTTCCATAGCGAAACACAATTAGAGTGATGACAAAACTCAGGGAGCAGAGAGGGTGAAAGATGAAAGGCATACTTGTAAAGGATATGTCCACCCCGACCCCACTCTCCCTACTGTGTAGACCGGCCAGAAGGCCCGGGCACGTGGGCGGCAGCGCCACCGGGGTCAACAGGCGTCAAAAGTCTGCTGCAGTCTTCAGCGTTGTTTCACAGGATTCAACAGTGACTTAATGGGAATAATGACAAAGTCGATAATAATGACAATAACGCTATCTCTATGTAAGAGCTCCGCATTAGGGCGACCAGTAATCTGGGCGGAAAAAAAAAAATCTGAATGACCTCGGCGCGTGAGTGATCTTGGGTACACTACACGTCAATTTAGGGATAGTGTTACAGACACGCCTATGCTGACATCCCCTTTCGATCCTCGATCGACAAGATGCAATACTTTGCGGTTACCACTGGATGTCGGATCACATGCCCACCATGTGATTCTAAGCAGATTAACAAGCATCAGAAATATAATTATAACCCTCCTAGAATATTTGGGGAAAGAGTTTTAGAGGTAAGGAAAAAAAAGGTCACCTACCTGGCGACTTTCACGCCAACATTATCACATGGAACCGATGAGTTTAGACCCCTGATGAATCTTGCAAGCTCAATCTGAAAAAAACATTTCTTCTCTTTCTCTACTTTGTCAGACTTTATCTTAGTAAACTTGTTCTTCAAAGACATCTCTTTCAGCCTAAGCATTTCATTCTCAGAATCCCATATAGCTTCAGCATCAACAGTATTCAGAGTGACACCAGTTGCATAAGAAAAGGCGTCACCAGAATGCTACCACTGGGACCTACACTAACAATTTCACTAGACATGGCAAAAGGACTGTTTCGAGAAGTCTGTTGATTCATGATTCTCTGCACCAACTCTGCTTTAGTACCAGCAGTAGGTAACCCTTTTACAGAAAACCGTTTAAGAAAATCTACTTAGTGCATGTTTCCTTAACTGTAGCATTAATACCACTTCACAGGCCTAAGACTTCTTAAGTTATACATTCTGCAAAGCACCATATGATCACTCCAGTAAGCCTTCACTGAGTACATATCACCTTATCCTCATCACTGAACACCAATTGTTAAGATGGATTTTCAGAATCAGCCATGTGGACAGATTCCGAGAGGCCACAAGACTCTGGTGAACAGGAAAATAAACAAATCTCTAGCCAAACCTTATTCTGGGTAGTGTGACTGAGCAGCAAGGCTCTGACCTAGGACAATGTGAGATTGGTGAAGGGTTGAGTCAGACACACAGGGAGCACTCATAATATTACAAGTGAAGTAGAACATATAAAAATACATTTATGTAGGCGTTTACAAACTCTAAGCAATTAAACACAGATAAGTATTGCACTAAACATACACCACTATTGTAAACACACTCACCTTTGGAGTTCCCTGACTAGAGTGCACCAACACCTTTCAACACAGTAAAAACAATATTAGTAAACGTGGTGTCGCAAAACAAGTGACTAAAGAACAAGGTAAGCAATAACCAGATCAGATAACTAGAAAGAAAGTAGTTTAAGAATAAGACACTAGTCTTTAAAAGTCCTTCTCTAACTAGAAAGGTGGTGCCTAGTGAGTCACAAGTCCCAAAGCAGCTCTTTTTAGAAGGCTAAGATTTTTTAAATGAGTCTTAACAAGTGTGGCAATGCCAAAAGGCAGTTGTAAGTGTCTCAAAGTTGTAGAAAAATGGAAGTAAAAATCTTGGGGGACACCCTCTCCCAAGCCAACCACCTCAAGGGAAGCCCAGGAGAATTTCACCGATCACGGTCAGGCAGGGACTTTGAGGCATGTTTACTCACCACTCTGGTACTCCGACCTACATTTGCAGCTCCTGAAATAACTTGGTCATATGCTCTGTGTCTTGGTTCGATTGGAAGGGGCCCATGGGATTACTGGTGCAGAGGTGACTGAGTCAGGATTTGGGTCCAGCTATTCTGCAGTTCTGTGCTCTGGTGAGACAGTTCCTGGCACTAGATAGCTGGATGACCCTGGCACAAAGAAGAAAGGACTACCACATTGTCAAAGACCTCAGAGCAGCACCAAAACAATATGCAGTCAGATATTTGCGATGGCCACTGTTAGATAGAGTTTCACTTATGCTATTTTACATCTACATTTGTGGACCCCTCAACTTTTTGCTTTTGTTTCAGCCTCCTGTCCTGCCGTGCCAGTGAATCACAGCCTTCAGCTGCGCTCCACCGGGCTTTCGCTCATCTTTCTGGGAAAACTGACTTGTCCTTCTGACAGTCAGTACTGGGAAACAGCTTCTCTTAGTCTTATGACTTTGTTGTTACTTTTGGCAATTGTAGTTCAGTGCGCAAAGTACATTACAGTACCACGCGCACTGGGGTTCTTGCGTTTTCGGGTCCTAGACATCCCTTAATTTTTTGGTACCTGGACAATGTGCCTAGGAGTAGACTAGTGGCAGCATTAGCTTTTCATGTATTTTAATTCACTTTTGCCAAGCCATACCACGCTTGGCTCATGACTGTGTCTAGTGTCTGTCATGGCTGTGCCATGAGGTCTTTAGGGTTACCAGTCATTTGGTCGAAAACCAAATGGTCGAATGACCATTTGATCGAAGTAAAATGGTTGGAAAAAAAAAGGTCGCATTTTTTTTTCTTTTATGGGGGGGGGGGGGGGGGGGTTGTTCCCCTCCAACCCCCCCTTTTCTTTATTAAAAATATTTTTAAGCAACCAAAACTTAAAAAAAAAAATATATATAAATAAATAAAAAAATGCGACCTTTTTTTTTCCGACCATTTTGATTCGACACCGATCTTTAGTCTTCTCCTTTGGCCAATGTCAGTGGGCCTTCCCCTTGCTCTTTGCGACACGGAATTCCTTATTTTGGCATGCATTCTCAAGCGAAAGCCAGGGCTTTTCAAGAGCTAATGCATGTCACTTGTGTGGGTACCCAGGAAGTGGGCTGGACTGTCTGGTCCCAATCCACACAACTGGTGCCAGGATGTCTGGTGTGCACGAGAGCATGAGAGAGACAGTCGTCCTTGATTGGACCACTGCTGGCGTGCATGAGTGGAGCAGATCTTCTCACTGGCTAGCTGGGCGCGAGCACTCACTGGACTTTGGGATATAAGGAGGGGCTCTGAGTGTAGACCAGCAGTTCACCCTTCGGTCCGAATCGACCTAAACACAGAGCCAAGTATCCCGAGCAGCAAAGCCGATCCAAGGACTATTTGGAAACGTGGCGAGAAAGTTGGCCACCCTGAGCGCACTGCTGTCCCAGTAGAGCCCTGCTTCGTGCTCGATCTCTGAAAGACCTGCAAAGGCGCTTCAAGCCTTTTGAGTGGTGGTACCAATCACTTTCTACGCCTCGTTGGTGCCCTGCAAACAAGCCTTCTCGGAAGTGTCCCTGGGCCCTCCAGTGGACTGACCAGCTTGTACTGTGGCACCAGTGCTGGAGCGTTGCTGCATCGAGTTTCGGCTCGAGCTTTGGGAGAACCTTCGTTTGCACTGCAAAACCTCTTCTTGCCAAATCTCGTCCCTACCGCTTTGGGCCGTGAGAGAGAAGCGAGAGTTGGGTGCTCGTGCAACAGTGGCAGTCGCTGCTGGCGACTTTCCCACCTTTCTTCAAGTGTCCTGAGACCAGCTGCATCTTTCTTTGTCCTGCATTTTGGGACGAGGGATGCAGCCCCTGATGTAAACCGGAATCACATCTGCACCGGCATCGCTTGTGCACTTTGAAGCAGAGTCAAAGAGGGGATTTCGTAGTACAGGCGACCTTCTTCAAACCTGCCAAGTTTGAACCTGGAGTGAGCTAAGGGCGGTGAGTAATCATACCACTTACCGGTGGCCCCTAGTTCATCCATACCGTTTTCACACACAAAGGATCCTTTGTGGTCCTTGCCTCGATTTGTGTGGCTCTTGTTTCCTATAGTCGTCTCAAAGTTGGCGACAGCTTTGTTCTCCGCAGCATACCTGCCACAGACTCTTGGAACCAAATTCCTCACACGCCAGTGTGCTCTTCTAAATTTTCCTTCCTATTGAAGTTTGTCCTTTGTGAGCTTTACGCATCGACGAGCGCTTTTACGCACAAACATTACATTGAGCACAAGGCTCCACTCTTCGTAGGGCTGGACTTCACAGGTTTTGGCAGGAATCGGCACTTTATTGCACTGACCAAAATGTGATTTTATATATTTTACATAGTGTGTGTTTAAGTAGTAGTATTACAGTGGTGTTCATTATTCACTTGAGTTTGTTCTGGGCCTAATAAATTGTATATTTTTGATATACTAGCGTCTAAGGGTAATTCTTGTCGTCCTACTGTGTGTGCTCGTACAAGACCTCAGATCACCCCCACTATTGGTGAGACTTTGCCTTGACTGCTCTCCAAGCTACCTTGAATTGTCTGGGCTAAATACGCAGAAGTGTTCCCTTTTTCACTAAACAAGGGTGGCCTCCTGAACATCTGTTCACAAGAGCAGAGTTCAGAAATCCTTTCTAACAGCCGTGCCTGCGGCATTGACAGATTTAAAACTTTCCAGCCATCACCTTCTGGTTTTGCATAGGTCCTCACTTCTGTGACAGCATGTCCCGAGAAAGCCAATACTAGATAGGACCCTGAACTGTCAGCTGCTTTAGGTCTGAAAATCATATTGTGACTAGCCCGTGGGGAGCCATTATGATGGACAATGTGAACTTATGAATCACTCTCTGAATAAGGGGTGTCTACGGTAACTAGTATAGACTACTGTTGCAGCTCCACTCCACCTGGATTGCATCTGATAAGTAACGCCCCTGATGGCCCCAGGACGGGAATTGGTGGCACTTGTTTTTTGGTATCCCCAGGAAACTCCAAAGATAGCCTGAACTGTCCTCCTTAGCTTGTCTGCATTAATATTCGTATTTAGGTCTCATGGAACGTACACGCCGTGAGCACTATCCCCTGAACAATAGCTCACACCCAGGGACCGAATACCAGGAGGCACCGAGTTGGGATCCTGGTCTCATTTTTGGTATACAGAAGTGATGCAGTCTATACGGATCAGCACAGTCATGTCTCCAATGAGAAGAAATTACTTGAGAGCCTAGAATATGGCCTTGAGTTCCATATAATGTATGTCTCTTTTCAAGCCTGTCCCTGAACATAGGCTGTGAACGGAGTGTTCCTTCTAAGGGTGTGGGGAGGAGCAGGCGATAGCTTCTAGTGAGGAGTGTGTAGTCATCACTAGGGAGTCATGAATATACAAAGGGAACATGGGAGGAGAACCAGAGCAACAGACCAAAGATGGAAAGTGGTGGCATGGAACGGAACAGCAGGAATAACTCTTCCATCGCCGAAACTGCCAAAGAAGAGCAAAGCGTGTTGGAAAAGGGACACAAGAGACACCAGAGAATCATACTGAGAGACCATAGAGGAGAGAAAGAGAAGGCCGACACAAGTGATGCAGACCGCCTTCAATACAGATGCAGGGTCGAGCAGGGGAGCAAGGTATAAAGAGTGAAGATCACTCGGGGACCCTGCATCCTCGTCACAGTGATTGGAAAAAATATATGAAAAGTTAAACGATCATCCAGGAGGCCGACATACCCGTCTCAGTGATTGGCAAAGTAGAAGAACTACTTCATAATAAATTATATATGCTCCTGTGAGTGGCAAAATTGTGAGAGTAATAAGAGTCAGACCAAGACTTTATCGACACATCTCGGAGAGAAACAGAGGCAACAAATACACAAGGGCCTGGGAAGAAGCATTGAAAGAACTGAAGGAAATATTAAGGGATAGCAAGAGACTATTTGAAATTGTCATATGGAGGAGACTTGTGCTGAGAAGCATCCCCAGGAGAAGGGAGTCATTTCTTGGTCTTTTGTTATGTAGTAATAATGGTAGGTTCAGTTTAGGCTAGTTTCTGATGGAGGACAGACTTAAGTTTGGACTTAACACCCTAGTTCCGTTTTGGTAGGTAGGGTAACCCATAGAATAGGTTTAGTGAGGCATTTTCTTTATTATTTAAATAAAAGAGTGTTGAACATGGCACATGATGGGTCCATCTCCTCCTTCTGACCCAACACAGTACTTTACTTCTCCCTTCACCAACCCCACACTCTCTTATGTCTAAGACATACCGTTCAGTCACACTACCTTGATAGAGTTTGGCTAGGTAGTGTCTTTTCCTGTTCACCAGGTGCTGTGTCGCTGTAGTTGGACGTTTTTCTCATTGCTGAACCATCAAGCAGGACTCTGATCAGTTCCTCCCGGATTGATGCCTTCTGTTGCTGACCTTGCTCACCTGACAATGAAACAACCACTCCAGTTGTGATGCTTGGACACCACTTTGTACACTCCCACAACAAGACTACAAAGCCCTTACATTTGCGATTGTGCATCTTTGCAGTCTTTCGGCTTCTTGAAAGGTCTATACCTCCAGTGCTGGGTTCTTCCAATGCAGACCCCCACAGCTGAAAAGCTTTATCAGGATTGGACTGTGTATTTTTTCTCCCAACAGGAAGAAGCAAGAATAGATGACTTTACCTCGCTGAAGTCCAATAACTTCCTGTTTTGATCCTTTTTAGTAGAATTTTCAACTTGCGGATCAGCTAGTCTCTATGAAGAGGGATTATTCATTTCTGAGAGAGCATTCAGCGGTCAGTCAGCAGGACCTCTACTTTAGAAACTGTTTGGCAACTCCATTTTGGTGTGCTGCCAGTAACCCATATGGCCACCAGGGTCGGTGTGCTCCTTGAGCACAATGTTTTGTCTTTCGATGAGTTCCATCACCAAGAAAGTCTGGTGGCAGTTAATACATTTTGATGACACCATGCTGTATCCTTTACAGCGTTAGTAGCAAAAAAAAAAAAAAAAAAAAAAAAAAGGACATACGGTGGGGCAACTGGTATACCCATGCATTTTATACGTCCTACAATCCCTCACGTTTTATTTGTGACCGTTCTGTTGAATTGCCAAAATGGGTGTTCTGTGTTCTGCCTACATAGGCTCTGGACAAAGCTTATCCCAACCCTTAGAGTACTGTCTGGCTTTAACTCCAGACAAATCAATCCACATGTATGTGCGGATGTCTATGTATATAGTTTAGCTGGCTATTCCCGATTGGATAACTGTCCAAACTTAAATGGTGCACACTTGTGGGTTTGGTGGTCAGGGTTATTCGTGCTCATGGGTTTCTGTCAATCATGAGGGGCACCCAGGTTTTTTAAAACATCGGTTTTGGGAAAATGATTACCTGGAACGATGCAGGAGAGGAGCCGATCCAGAGAATCCAGACTCTGCTGTTCTGGCAGGACATGTCTTTTTGTGGATGACACTCATTCTCCCGTGCTAGGAGAAATGTTGAACAAAACTCTTATACTTTCCTTTGGCATTGCATGCTGGAAACTCCATGCGTGCGGTGCTCATGCTCTCCTATCCTAGAAGACTTCCTCTGCTTGTGGCATTTTCTGGACATGGGGTGGGAGCAACTCTGCAGCATTGAGTGAACTGAGTGGCTTGCTATTGATACGCCACATCTCTGCTCTTTCATGAGACTTTTTGAATCGCTGAGCTGCTCGTCAAAGTGGGAATGTTCCAGGTGGCTTGGCTGAGACTTCTTCACCACATGAGACTTGCTTGGTGAGGCGCCACTGTGTGCCTTCGCTGTATGGGTTATCTGGAGTCATTCCTTCGACAACATCGTATTGACCTAGCTCAATTTGTATCAGGACCTCTGCTCACACTGACCAGAGATCACAGCAATCTTCTATCTAGACCAAATGCGGATTCCGAAACTCGCACATTTCTTGGGAAGTTTGCAGTTCAGCCATTGCAATGGGTCACTGCTCCTGATTGCAACTGCTAGTCCGGTCTGCCAGTCGACTGTCTATGGGTGCAATATAGCTTTTGTGAACACCTGATCACAACAGTTTGCCTTCTGTGGGCTACAGTCCCACTCTGCAGCCACTTTTCTCCGGGCCTCTCTAGTGGAGGTCTTCCATTACTCTACAGCTGGATATTACAGCCATCTCAGCAAGTAGGGGACATAAATAGCAATATACTTAACTTTATACTATAACTATGAGAGACCTATTGGGATTTTATGGTTCAACTTTATGGTACACTTTCAGGAACTTCTAAGACTCAATTGAATCGACAATAACACTTGCCTGTGAACTGCCGCTGTGCATTTATCCCCCTTTCGGTCCAAGAGTTTTTAGAGCAATCATGGTATTTTGAAAGCATTCATGTGTATAGTATTTCAGTGTGAAAAATCACTACCTATCTCTACTAATATTCCTTACAAAATAGATGTATCATACTGGATTGTGCCTTTCTGCCTTTACTGGTTGTAATAGTGAAAGTTGGCTTTTGTAGACCCTTTATTGTAATGATAGTATGTTTAATGCCTTTCAGTGACTTAAGTGGTTTTATTGCTAAATAACTACCATTCACTGCTACTGAACCTCAAAAAATAGATATTTTTCTTAACAGCACTTGCCTTTTTTCAATGGTTTATGTGCTGGGTCTTGTTGCAACCCTTTATTTGTTTTTCCTACATATACAGTGTTGAATCCGAAAGTTCTTACTTGAAATGTGATTACATAATATATTACTTATAATAAAAAGTAAATATATATTTTCAGTATATATTGTTTATCGCCTTGTAAGACTAATTGCTTGATGAAAGCCCTTCCCTTTCAAAGAGTGAACCTGGATTGCTCGGTCACTTTAACATTGAGAACGTATTGTACTAACTTGGTGACTAACCTGCACGCTCACTCACGCACTCTCACTTATCCACACTTACTGACACACTTGCATTTAGTAACTCGCACTCTCTTACTCACCCACTTACACTCTCAAAGTCACTCACACTCGCTTACTCACACTTACTTAAACTTACTCAGTGACACACTCACACTTACAAAATGATATCCTACAAATAATATAACCATACATTATTATTATTATAAAGTCAACTCCAGTCCACCACCCAAATTAAATTATCCATTAAAGTATTTCGTACAAAGCATAGGGTAAACCCTCTTCCCAGGCACATGACCTGGCTTGGCTGAGAAATTAGGGAGACAGAAGTCATTTAGAGAGACCCCAAAGGCACGATGACAGACAAGTGAGTGGACCATACATGCAGCCTGATGCAAGACCTCATGTTAAGCTTACTGCTATAGAAGTGACACTGTCAAACATGGGCAGTGCAGGCACCATAACACAACTGTGCTGCCCAAGGCCGGAGCAAGGGCAGACCGAACCACCCTTTTCAACTGCTCTGCACATGAGCAGTTGAGAGCTCACCTTGGTGAAGAGGGTCCTGCTGGTGCAAGTGTAGGTGCGAGTGTATGTGCGAGTGCTGGTGATGATGAGGCGTTACGTTGAACATCTGTAGCCGTGCCAACGGATCATTGGACAGCGAAGCCATCCGCTCGGCATGGATCCGCTCAGCCGCCAGTCTCTCGGGATAGCTCATATCTGGCCGCAGCTGGGGGCCTGCCAGTGTGAGTCTTTCCCGCTCCAAGGGGTTCAAACCCGGATGGAAGGAAGCAAATGGATGATGACCTGGGGATGGGGCCATGGCGAGCGCTCCATGCCGGGCGAAGTGTTCCATAGGGTTGGCTGAAGGATGGAGTTGGTCCAACTCTGGTGGTTTCACCTCGAAGCCAGGCTTCATTCGCTCCCTCAGCTCTCGCTCCCTCAGCTCTCGTTCCCTCAGCTCTCGCTCCCTCAGCTCTCGCTCCCTCATATTAGGGTCCATGTTGTAGAGACCAGGCATGTGATAAGCCAGGAGAGGATCGTTTGGGTTTAGTGAAACAAAGAAAGGATGGTTTCGGTTGGTAGGCGACATGACGTGGGGACGAGCGTACTCGCTCAGCGTCCGTAAGGCAGGGGTATCTGGTCCGATATAGGGTGGGACAGCAGCAATGGTAGTTGGAGGTGGTTCAAATGAAGGTCTGATGTGTGCTGGCGTCCCGTGCTGCCCGTCTCCAAGACGTCCTTCATGAGAGGAGCTGGATGCTTTCTGCTGTGGAGGAAAAGAGAAATCTCATGAGTGTGTAGGGCAGGGACTCAGTGCTCAGCTGGTTAAGGTACAATGTTCACACACACCTTAATATATCACGGTGGTGTTGACACTTTGTATGTGCCTATTAACAAAATACTGAAAAGCCACACAGGAATGTTGATAAATCTTACTGAAAAGCTTACATTCTTATTACCGATTGTGCAAGATCAATGATATTAGACCCTGAGTCTGCAAACTGTGGCTCTCCATGTGTTTAGGGCCATCACTTCCCAAGCTCCTTCTACCAGTGGCTATCGTAGCTAGGGCTTATTGTAGTGGTAGTCCAAACCACGTAGAGAGCCTAAGGCAGAAGACCCCTGCATTAGACTGTGGCTAACAGACATTCACGTTACTTCATTGTGTGGCTAATTAATCGTGGCTTGTTGGGAATGTGCTACACAAACTATAGTACCTTAAAGCTGACAATCCCACAAGAAAGGTTGAAAATACTATGCACACCCGGAAAAGAAAAGATGCAATGTGGTTGGCAGAAATAAGGCAAGAAAAGATAATATCATAACATTAAAGCCACCAGACAGGAGCAAAATGAGAAGAGTGGGCAGACAAAAAGCAATGCGAGGATAATGCACACATTAAGGGAAGAAAACCATGTCAAAAGAACAGATGTTATGAATGTCAATAGCCAACACAAAATGAGAAGCAAATGTACAAGAAAAAAGACTAGCAAGCCAAAAGGAAATGAAATCCCAGTTTATGACCAAGAGTGTTGGGTCAGAATTACACTTTGGGTTCCCATTTGCAAACTGGAATATTCCCTCAAATATGTTACTGTTTTCTGGTTTTTCAAACATTTTTCTGCTGTCAGAGTGGGACTTCTACTAAAGGTACTCCTGCAGCTGCAACCCATTTATGATCTGTTGCCCTTAGTAGCCCCATATGGCTACCTGGGCAGGGTTGCCCCTAAAGCACCCCATTTGGTTCCTGGCTGAGTCCCCTCTCTCAGAAGGTGTATTGGGGAGTAGATTATTGGTAGCTACTGGAGCAGCAGAACATTTACATCCAACTACACCCTCCTGTAGCATTTTACTGTGTGCAGACATCATATACCCTGTGCCTCCAGTTAAAATGGATTTTTTAAAACCAGCCATTGGGGAGGGTTCTGAGTGGCCAACATAGCTGTGGAACAATGTAACTGACAGGTGTAACCAAAATGACTAAATCCTAGCCACTCAATCCCAACCTGTGAGTGTGCCGAAGTAAATGGCGTTTGGCAGACCATTCGGTTGGAGAGACAACAATTTGAAAGGTGCATGGCTGTGAATTGGTGGACAGGGCTAAATGTTCATTCCTCTGGAATCTTGTCTTGAGACGTTACTCGCCTTGCATCCTGCCTCAAGGTAAAATTAATTTTCGAAACCAACCTTTGTGAAGGGTTATGTGCGGCCAACATAGTTGGTGGGCAGGGTAACTGACACTCTGGTATAAACCAAACTAGCAAGTTAAGCGTAGACTGAGCAATAAGGCTTCTCGAGATGTGGGGGTGGTGTAATAGTTTAACACAGCACTCAAATCAGGCAACACAGAAGTACACAAATACTATTTTATGAGGCCTTTATGTAAGCATGTAAAGTAAAAGTTACTATAGCCCCCATACACACGCAACAAATATTACATATCCAGTAATAGCTTTTCCTGTAGCTTCTATCTGCTTAGAATCACATTATTTGCATAGGGCCCATCTAGTGTTTGCCTCAGTATATTACATCTTGTTTTTCATATTTTAAAAAAAAGGGCATTGTAAAGGAGTTCCAGTCACACTATTCCTATTATACATGTACAGGGACCCATGGTTTTCATGCATCAACATCCTCAGATTGATTTTTTTTCTGACATGACACAGTGTGCTGCTGTATTTAGCACTGTCCCGTTGCTTCTGAGTGGGGAGGCAGGGCAGGCGTATATGCTTCTAAGCAGATAAAAGCCACAAAGATGATTACTGGGTAAATAATGTTTGCTTCTGCGGCTTGTAATACCGCTTAGATTCCCATTTATTTCATAGACTAGCAAGCATTTATGGAAGGAGCGGAGGGTATGGTAATAAAATATGTTGATGGGCAGCTTATCCAACAAGTGGATCCGCTCTTACATGTGCAGCCACACAGTAGTGTCAAGTGAACGTGTGGACTTTGCTTCATTTCAAATGTCTTTCAATGGTACATTTGCAATAAAAAACGGTCTTGCACCTGTTCTGTGAGTGGAGTGACGCTTGGCGTGAATGGCAGTGTTTTATGTACCCAAGTGTAACAAAGCCCTGTACACCTAACAACCCATCTAGCAAGTGTAGTCTGCCAGCTTCAAGGGTCGTCAGTGTGCTGCACTTTCCCAACGATCTGTCGAATTGCTGCAGGAGCCTTCCTTTTATCTAAGATTTGGGCGGGGAGCATGCCCAAGCCCACCAATGGTAAACATCTGCAGCTTTCTAACAGGTAGAGGCTATCCAATCATGGATAGCCCTCGGCCACAGCAACAGAAGTTCGGGCAATAGAGATGTGGATTGGGACTAGACAGTCGCAACCCCTACTTTGGCAACACACAAACAACCCCTTAGGCCATGAAAGCCTCTGCTTTCCCTGGGAAAGGTGATTCCACAGAAGACATTTCTTGATCTTAGAAGCCAGGAAAAAGATTGAAAACCAATATGGCCAAAGAACAAGGACAAAGCCTTGTGGCACAGCCATTTTAGGGTGCTAGCCACATTTAGTAGCCATTTGTATTGAAATGCAAAAGTGCACAAGTAATCAAAAAAGGTAAAAGGAGAAATTACTTGCAGTAATGTTCTTTCGATGGATTCTTCTCCAGCAGATTCCTCATCTGATAAGATATCCTCATCCAGCTCTACTGCTTAGAAAATCTTCGTCAGGGGGCTTAGTGGACTATGACTAGAAAGTCGATCCGTCTTGGTCGGTGCTCGATTGTCGGTTCCAGGCGGGACGATGGGCGTTGTATATATACCACGTCACTGCGCCCCATACCTCAGACCCCCCCAATCACCCCCAACCCTCCCCAACCCTCCCCAACCCTCCCGAGCTCGACCGCTGCAGAGGAAAACAGTGAGAGAAAAAGCTAAACAGCCAACAAGAGGCTAACATCCCGACGGGATGAAAAAGCTCTGTGGAAACGTCCACATAAAAAAATCCCATGTTTTAAAACATTTCTTTTTAGATTGAGAGAACATGCGGCTTGAAGACAGAAAACAGTCACCCCAGGAACATCGCCAGGTGCCCACTCCCTAAGATAGACACACCCAAAGTGCCAAACCTTTCTGAGTGGGATGGATGGGAGGGAGAGGAGGAATCTGTGGGAGAAGAATCCATAGAAAGAAAATTACGTGAAGTAATTTCTCCTTCAATGGATTGCCTTTCTCCCACACATTCCTCATCTGATAGACTCCCCAAGCAGTAGGACAATGGAGGCGGGCACAAAGTACACAGTAGCAGAATTTGTAGCACTGCCCTGCCAAAACACACGTTGGCCCCACAGGCGACATACAGATTGTAGTATCTGGTAAAAATGTGGAGCGAGGACGTTAGGCAAGATTGTATGCAGTACCCTTTGGGTGCACTAACAACAACCGTGACCTCCTGGCCATAGGAACCCAACCTTTGGTACAAGTCTGTACTACACAGGTTGGTAGTGTGGTCCAGTAGCCAGGCTGATCTCAAGAGGGGTCAATGTGAGCTGAAGGGGAGTTACACAGATTCACTGTGACAAGTATCCAAATAAACTCTTACACACAAGGTTTCTTGATTAAACAATTATTAATGTATTTTAACATTCAGTTCGAATAAGCATTCAGAAGGGAGCAATATAAAGCAACACACAAATACACTTGAAAAATACACACTCTTATTTTCTAAATCAGCAAATACCCCTTTGGGATGGTTCACAGACACTATCTACACCCTCAGGTGAGTTCAATAGCTAGGGTGTTGTGGACATAAATATATCACTGTTGCATTTAGAATATATGAGAGGACTACCAAAGTAAATCGGTTGTTTCAGAGATTTATTTTTAACCAGGCAAGTGCTTAAAAAAAAAAGAAAAACACAATGCAAAGTTAGTTAACCCTATCCTGGAAGGAAGGCAAAACACATCAGCAGAGGAGAGAAGAGTCCTTCAGGGAGCCAATGTTAAGTTAGCAAACATCAAGGTGAACTGAAGCACTTCCTGCAGGTAAGTAAAAGTCTTGCACAGTGTTTTAGAAATCTTTGTAGCAAAAGTAGAATCAAAGGTAGGGCCACAGGCAGTTAGACCTGTGAGTAGTAGAAGATGCAAGCAACTACCAGAGCAACCGAGACAAGTCTCAACTGAGATCAAGCAAGGTGGCACAACAAGAAGTAAGTTCTCTTAGACTGTACAGTACCTTTAGGTTGAAGAAAAGTGCAGCAGATGGCTTCTGTTCCTGTGCAGCTCTGCAGATCCTGGTGTTCCTCTGCCTCAGTCGTGGAGACAAGAGGGAGGACTTCTGGCGACTCCTGCACTGCAATGGGACCGTCACCAACGGCAACCGGCAATCTTCAAACAAGTGGCACTTCGGTGTTTCAGCTCCTCGCGTGTACCGAAAATAGCAACACTGCGGTTCCTGGCTGTCGAGATCGGCTTTCCTTGCATCTGGGGTCCAGCACTCTGTTGAGGTGGCTCAGGCTCGGTCAGTCCTGCTTCCTGGGAGTCCAAAGGATCTTCCTGGAGCGCTTGGCCAGCTTAAAAGCAATGCACACGATCTGGTGTTCCTCTCCCAGGCTATTCAGTTCCAGCAGCGACTGCAGTGGAAATTCAACCAGCTTCGAGAGGATATCCAGGTGGCTTACTTTGGAGTTGATTGTTCCCACCAAATCAAAAGGGAGAAGTCGTCCTTACGAATTCGGAGCTTTAGCACAGCAGCAGGGCTTCACCGGGCAAACTAACGGTCCAGGAGTTGCAGCAGGCGTCTCTTCCAAGTTCTTCTTGCGATTCCTTTGTCCAGTGGTCGGCTCTGCCTACCAAACAAAAAAGCATCACCTTTTATGCAGGTTTCTCCCATTCATTCCAGCCTAGCTGTCAGTCACCCAGCAGTGTGGCTGTTCTTGCCGGACAGCCAGCCGGCCAATCGCCTAAGAGTGCATTCCTGTCCCTTAGGAGATTAAGTACAGGGAGTTTCGGGCACATCCCTCTATTCCTGCCCCCGCCAGACACCCTGGAGCCAGAGGCCGGATTCACTTGTGAATCCCGCCAAAGACAAAACGAACAAAGGGACCAAACCTGGTTTGGCGCACAGAGTAAATCTCAAGAAGGACATTTACATAAAGAAATGGGGAAAAAAGAAGAATGGGGCCATTTTGACAAAAATTGCAGCGTTGGGTGCTTTACTGCAGCGCCGAACGCAGCCCGCGGTAAAAGCACACCTCGGAAGTTAAAAGTAAACCACTGCCACCAGCCATTCATTGAGGAAAGTCTAACAAAATTGTTACACGAGATGCTAGACTAAGGGGATACGAACTAACCCCTCCAGCACCCTATTGTAAGATAGTGTGTGCTGGGTCTAGAAAGTTACAAACCTAAGTAAAGTCAATTTCACTTTACTGCTCTTGGAAACAGTAGTTTATCCAAGAGAAGGTATTTAAACCTTTGGGAAATCTGAAAGACTGTGCCACTGCACTGGAGGTGCTGTGAGACAATGTAAACAATGATGCCTATGGATTTTGTTAGACTCCACAACCAAAAGAAACAAAGAAAACACAGAGTTAAAAGTACAAAGTCCCAAAGTTCAGCGAAAGAGCTGTGAGATCTCTAAGGGGGGTAGGAATTTAGCACTAAACTGCAAATACTCCCCAAAAGAGGACCATGTTGCTGCACAGTGAATTTCCCTTACTGGGACGCCCCCCTTTGTAAGCCCATGGATGCAGAGACCAATCTGGTCGAGTGTGCCATGATGCCAGAAGGCAGTTTGCTACCTGCATACTGATAGCCCTCCGAAATGCACAATATAATCCACCGGGAAAGTGTTTGCTTGGTTACAGCCAGGCCTTTTCCATCCAGAGTAGGAATCAAAGAGCTGATCAGATTTACGAAACTCTGACGTCCTCGCAACGTAAAAAACCCAAGGCCCTCTTGCGATACAATCGATGGAATTACTCCTCTTCCTTAGAAGGGTGCGGTGGAGGGTAAAAGACTGTTAGGTGTATGACCTGTGACAGGTGGATCTCATATCACTTTTGGGCAGAAACCCTGGTCTTACTTTAAGCAAGACCTCACGAAAGAACTGCAAAAACGGGGGATTGCAACAAAGGGACTGCAATTCGCCGACCCGGCTAGCGAACATAATCGCAACCAGGAAGGCTGTCTTTATGGTGAGCCGCCGCAAAGAACAGAAATACATAGGCTCAAAGGGAGCCGCCATCAATAAGGTCAAAACCAGGTTTAGATCCCAATCTGGGACACCAAAGGGAGTTAGAGGAAACTTGTTCACAAGGCCCTTCATGAATTGGGCCATAACCGGGATCGTAAAAAAGGATCCATTACTAGGGGAACTCGAACACAAAATAAGGCTACCCAATAATCCTTTGACTGTGGTGACCTGAAGGCCTGCCGAGGCCAGTGACAGAAGGAACTCCATCATTTTAGTGGCGGGGCAAGAGATAGGGTTAATTTCCCGTTCCCTGCACCACGCCTCAAATCTTAGCCACTTGCCCACATACAGGGATCTTGTAGACGGTCTGCGTGCAGCCAGCAACAAATCCAGTACCTCCTCAGAGAGGTCCCAGTCATCATACCTCATCCTCTCAAGAGCCACGCATGTAGGTTGAGGGATTCCGGGTTTGGGTGAAGTACCCAGCCTTCCAACTGGGTCAGGAGATTCGGGTGACGAGGCAAAGCAAGAGGTGGGCAGAGGGTCAGATCCAGAAGGTCTGGGTACCACATCCAGTACTGGGCCGCCTTAACCGGGAAACTGCTGCTGCCTGTTTTTTTCAGCCTGAATCTCAGTATCTGCAAGCAATAGAAATTGGCAGCTCTTGTAGGGCGGGTTGATGTTCTTTTCACAATTCTCTCTGCAAGGTAGGGGGGAGCGAACAAGTTACTTACCTGTAACTGTTGTTCTCCAGCATGGGTCTGGCATGGATTCACATGTTCATGAATATTCCCTGTCGTCAGGCCGGGAATCCTCGGTAAAGAAAACATCAGTATCATTTTCGTTTCTGATCTGTCTTTCTCAGTAGTAACCAATCACTGGTCTCTGGGTCATACTGCTCCCAGCCAATGACTGCCCTCTCCCTAAGCCCCCCCTCTGGCAGCCATCCTCAGATTTGGTAGCACGTAAAGTGGCAGTATGACCAAGTGAAGAGCCGCAGAGGGGTAGGAGGGAGGGTTTGCATGTGAATCCATGCCAGACCCATGCTGGAGAACAACAGTTATAGGTAAGTAACTTGTTCCTTCTCCAGCATGGGGTCTGGCAGTACACACATGCACAACCACGGGAGGTGGCAAAGGCTCAACATTAAGCATTACATAAAAACTCAACATTAAGCATTTCTTACCTCCTCGCCAGGCTCACCTTAAGCAAATAGGTTGCGCAGCACTGCTTGGCCGACCCTGGACTCCTCCCTGGAATCCCAGTCGACGCAGTAGAATCTCGTGAAGGTGTGCGTTGACCTCCACGTAGCAGCCCTGCAGATGTCCAGCAGTGGCACACCAGACAAGAACGCTGTGGTAGCAGCGATAGCCCTGGTCGAATGGGCTCTCAGGCGGCGGGGCAACGGTCGGTTTGCCAACCGATGACAGTGCATGATGCAGCCGGAGAGCCATCTGGAAATGGAAGCCTTCAAGAGAGCCTTCCCTTGGTTCACAGGTCCAAAGTTCACAAACAGCTGTGATGTCCTCCGAAAACTCTTTGTTCAGTCCACGTAGAACTTCAGCGCTCTAGCTACATCCAGCGAGTGTAAAGTCCTCTCGGCTGGCGACAAAGGCGACAGGAAAAAGACTGGTAACACCAAGGGCTCGTTGAGATGGAAGTCCAATGGCATCTTGGGCATGAAAGAGGGGTGCGTCCTCAGCACTACCCTCGTATCGTGAAAGGTCAGGTATGGAGGCTTGAAGGATAGCGCCTGGATCTCTCCCACGCGTCGTGCGGAGGTGATGGCCACCAGGAACGCTGTTTTCCACGACAGAAACTTCAATGGGGCCGAATGCAACAGCTCGAATGACGGACCCATGAGCCTGGTCAGCACCACGTTGAGCTCCCACGCCGGGGCTGGTGCCTTCACCGGCGTGAATGATCGAAACAGTCCTTTAAAAAAATCCTTAACCAGGCGATGAGACCACAGGGATGACTGCCCTGTAGTCCTGGTGTATCCGGAAATCGCTGCCAGGTATATCTTGATTGAAGCGTGAGATAGTCCAGCTTTGGCTAGCGACAGTAGGTACGGCAACACTTGAGGGGCCGTAACCCGCAGAGGGTTAATCTTCTGTGCCCGGCACCAGATAGAGAACCTCTTCCACTTATGTCCGTAGCACTTGAGAGTTGAGGATGCCCTGGACTTCGCAAGAACCTCTCTGCAGTCGGCCGGGATATCGTACCCTCCAAACTCTAGTGCTGCAGGAGCCAGACCTGCAAGTTCAGCGACTCTGGGTCGTGATGAAGAATGCTGCCTACTTCCCTGGAGAGAAGATCTGCGTCCGTCGACAGCTTGACTGGTGGGGCCGCTGACAAGTCCAGAAGGTCCAGGAACCAGATCTGTCTCAGCCACGCCGGTGCGACTAGGATCATTCTGCACCGGGACTTCTTGAGCTGGTTGATGAGTCGGAGCAGCAATGGCAACGGAGGGAACACATATAGGAACAGGCCGTCCCAGGGGAACGAGAAAGCATCACCCATGCTCCTCGGTTGGGGAAACCTGCGGGCGAACCTCTGGCACTTGGAGTTTATCGCCGTCGCGAACAGCTACGCTGAAAGAGTCGGTCCACTTGGTCCTGGCTTAGTTCCCAGTCATGGCACGAGCGCAGCTCTCTGCTGAGTGAGTCGGCGATGGTGTTTTTTTATCCCTGCCAGATGAAAGGGCACAAGAAACCTCCCTTTAGCAACGGCCCCATGTCACAGATCTTGGGCTTCCTTGGATAGGGCTGGGGACCTGGTTCCGCCCTGCTTCCGGATGTAAAACATTGTGGTGGTGTTGTCGGTAAAGATCCTCACTACCTTGCCCTTGAAGGACGGGAGAAAGGACCCGAGGGCCCAGAACACTGCCCGGAGCTCCAGGGTGTTGATGTGGAGCGGCTTCTCCTCCGGGAGCCAAAGGCCTCTCGTGTTGAGATCTCCGGTGTGCGCGCCCCACCCCTCCAGGGAGGCATCGGTCGTCACCGACACCTGGTGTGCGGGGATCTGAAAATCTGTTCCTGCCGCCAGATGAGCGCGGGTGCACCACCACCGGATCGCTCGACCGAAGGTCTCGTTCAGAGGGATCCCGTCTTCGAAGCTGCCCGTTGCTTGTATCCAGCGGGCGTCGAGGAACTTCTGTAGAGGGCGCATCCGAAGCCTGCACAGGCGCACGAGATACATGCAAGAGGACATCATCCCGAGGAGGGACTTGATGGACCTCACCTTGGCCACGTCTGTGGCCAGCAGACGCTGCACCTTGCCTAGGATGGCCTTTGTCCGATGGTGAGGCCAGACGCGCCACTGCGTCAAGCTTGGCTTCCAGAAACATTGCGACTTACGAGGGGACCAGGTGGGACTTGTGGAAGTTGATGGAGAACCCAAGGTCCGTGAGTAGCTGGACGGTCTTCGCTGTGTTTTCCACGGCGAGGTCCCGTGTCCTTGCACGGATGAGCCATTCGTCCAGGTAGGGGTAGACGTGGATCCCCTGTAGGCGCAGCCGCGCTGCCACTGGAGAGAGGCACTTGGTGAAAGCCCTGGGTGCCGATTTCAGTCCGAACGGAGGGCCTTGAACTGGTAGTGCCGCCCTTGGACCACGAACCTGAGAAACTTTTGGTGTCCTTTTAAAATGAGGATGTGAAAGTATGCATCCTCCAAATCCAACAACGACAGGAAATCGCCCTCCTCCAGCTGTCCCAGCACGTGCTGGAGGGTGACCATCCGGAATTTCTGTGCCTTGATGTACTTGTTCAGTCGTCGCAGGTCCAGGATGTGTCGCCATCCTCCTGTCTTCTTTCTCACGAGGAAGTACCTTGAGTATACGCCGGAGCCCCGGAGCCTCTTCGGGACGAGCTCGATGGCACCTTTTTTGAGCATCGCCCTTACCTCCAATAGCAGTTGAGGGATGTGATTTTCCTTCCTGACTACGGGTGGAATGCAGGGGCACTTTTTTAGGAATTCGAGGGCGTGCCCCTGGGCCAGGGCGTCTAGCACCCAACGGTCGGTGGAGATGGACTCCCATACGCTGACGAACTTCGTCAGCCGGCCTCCCACCGGGGTGCTTCGGTGGGGGCCTGACACCACGGTCGGTTCAATCTTGCTTGGAGGACTCCTTGCCGCCTTGGCCTCCCTGGCGACGACGGCGGGGTCCACCCGACTTGCCTCGTACTCTATAGGCTTCCTGCGACGAGGAGCGGCCCGCATGGCGATGCGTAGAGGAGCCACCGCCGAATCCCTTGGAGGCACCCCGCTTGCCTCCGGTGCTCCGAAAGGATGGCCTTCGTTGCCAGAGAACACCTAGGGCCTTAGCTGTCTCTGTGTCCGCCTTGATGGCTTGGAGAGACTCATCCACAGTTTTCCCAAACAGATTGTTCCCGTCCAACGGCATGTCCAAAACCTTGGCTTGTACGTCCTGGCGGAAATCTGTCGCCTTGAGCCACCCTCGTCTAAGGCAAACGCTGTTGCCTAGCTGGCGGAAACCGGTGTCGGCAATGTCCGTTGCCACCGTTATGGTGTGGTCCAACGCCACCTCGCCTTCTTGCAAGATCTCCAGGGCTTCGGCCCTCTTGTCGTCCGGTAGGAAGTCCAACAGGGGGGCGATCTTGTACCATAACTCCCTGTCGTAGCGGGCCACGATCGCAAGGGCGTTGGCCGCCTGAATCGTTGTTGACGCCGACGTGATAACTCGTCCCATTGCGTCCAGCTTCTTTCCTTCGCTGTCCAGCGGGGAAGTTGACGTTGAGGTCGATGCCCCCCCAATTTCTTCTTGGCCACCACTGAGACGACCAAGTCAGGGGTCGGTTGTGCCCTAAGGCACAAAGGGGCCGCATCGGGGACCGAGTACTTCTCGCACCGATCCCTCTTTGCAGGCGTCGTAGACGGGTTCTTGAGAAGGGTGAGACCCTCGTCCCAGATGTCATCCAGAAGAGGCACGGCGAGGACCGTTTTCCTCTTGGCCTTGCGCCGTTGGTAAAGGAAACCTTCCTTCTCTTCGGGGCAGAGCCGGAAAAGCTTGGATGCCCTGGTGATCACTGCATGGAAAGATCCGATCTCGTCGGGCGGGGAGGCCCGGGCTGGGGGCGATGGGAGCTCCGTCCCGTCGTCACCGCCGTCGTCGGTACCCGTCGTGGCCGTGTCCGTTCCCGTGTCATCCCCAGGGATGGGGGACGTGGGAAAAGGTGGAGTAGGCCGCGAGGGCTGAAAAGGCGGGACTGGATGGATCCATCTTCTCTTGGTTGGGGGGGCTTCCCGCCAGGCCTGGCTCTGGCTCCTCCGTTGAGCCTGGTTCCAGTTCCTCCGTCGGTGGTAAGGGCAATCTCGTCCTTATCTCCGAACATACGGATTGTATTGCCAACAAAATGGCCACTGAGTTGTCCTGCGGCTCCGGAAGCGACGGGTGACTAGGACCCTCGCCGGTGCCGCCGTCGCTCTCGTTGTCCCCTTCGTCGGGATCCCTCCCGTGGGAATGGGCCTATTCGACGCCCTCGCCGAGGCCCTCTAAGACTTCTACCAGCTCCTCCTCGGATGCTGTGTCCGTGTCCACAATGGCCACTGCCCCCCCCCTCTTTTTCCGCCGGGGTCTTCACGGGTGTCTTTTCGATGGGTCTGAAAGAGGCTCCCCTCCGCGGAGGCAGGAAGACTTTGGCCCCGAGGTCGCCTCCACTGGTGCAGCCTCCACAGGCTGCGCCAGGGCCGCCGGGTGAATCAAGGCCTTTACCACCTTCTGTGGGCCTGTGGCCTTCACCTTGGGGGGGGGGGGGGAGGGTCACCGCCTCGCTCCCCTCGGCTGGATCCTTCGAGCTCAACCAGGGCCTCTCCAGAAGCTTTGCTGTGTTCTCGGCCTTCCTCTTCCCTGAGCCAGAGCGTTGGCTCGTGGCTGATGGCGCTGGAGAGGATGTGCCCTGCCTGGCAGCCGAGGAGCCCGACCGTTTGGCGCTCCCGGTGCTTTGCCTTCTGTTGGGCCCCCGTCACCGGGGCGCCCTCACAGACTTAGAAGACCGCTCGGACTTCTTCTTCTCACCTGACGGGCTCTTACCTTCCATCCAGTTGGAGAGACGAAGGTGTCGGTCCTTGATGGTCCGTTCCGACATGTTCCTGCAAAACGCACAGTCCTTCTCCACGTGCGTTTTGTCCTCATGAAGGCAGTAGAGACATTTCGGATGCTCATCCTCCTTGAACAGATTCTGCAGCTGGCATCCAGGGCAAACCCTGAACAGTTATCCGGGCGTCGAGCTTCCCTTCTCCTGGGCCATGTTCGGGTAGGACGCAGAAACTCCTGGACTCCTCCACGAAGCATAACTCGACAAAATCTTCACCCTTGAGGGGCCTAGAAAAATCTGACACGGATGCCCGTTAATCGGATGTAGACACGGTGGAGCTTGAGGCTCTATTTGACCGAAAAATGAGAAATTCTCTTCGAAAAAAAGCGCAAAAACGCAGCAAAAGCCCGAGAGCTAAACACGAGGACTTGCAACACTTGAGCGTGCGGTAAAAATCTGAGGATGGCTGCCAGAGGCGGACCTTAGGGAGAGGGCAGTCATTGGCTGGGGGCAGTAAGACCCAGAGACCAGTGATTGGTTACTACTGAGAAAGACAGATCAGAAACGAAACTGATACTGATTTTTTCTTTACCGAGGATTCCCGGCCTGACGACGGGGAATATTCATGAGCATGCAAATCCATGCCAGACCCCATGCTGGAGAACTGCATTATTGAGCCATTTGTATGTTAATGAGGCTGTTTTGAGTGAAATTCTGTCACAGATTTTTAGCCACTGTTCTCTTCTTATGTTAGAGATGTGTTCTTTAGTTAGTAAGTTAAGGGCAGTTCTCAGGGCATTATTTTGCAAAATTTGCATTTTGTCAATGATGTATTTGTTGGCTCCCAAATACAAGGCATTGCAGTAGTCAAGTTTGGAGAGTATTAGGGCATTGGCGAGGATAATACAGGGGAATGAAGATCTGAGTGTCGTCTGCATAATTAGTGTATGTGACACCCAGTCTGTCCAATTTGTCGAATAGGGGCTTGGTAAATACATTATACATAGTTGGCGAGACACAGGAACCTTGGGGTACACAGCAAGTTATTTTGATAGGGTCAGCTGATGCCGATGTAGAGAAAACTCTCATGGTTCGGTTGTCCAAGAATGATTGGTCCCAGGCTATAGCCTCCATTGAGAATTGGGCCGCCAATGCCAAATGTTCACACAAAATTGTGTGATCCATCAGGTCAAAGGCCGCCAACAGGTCAAGTAGGAGTAGCATGGCTGGGTTTCCCTTGTCGTTGAGCTCGTCAATTTGGGTTTTGAGGTCAATTAAGGCTGTCTCTGTGCCGTGTTGTGGTCTAAACCTAGATTGGCGGACACCTAGGAGCTGGTTGTATTCAAGATAGCGCTGTATTTGTAGGTAAATTACTTGGTATGGTGTTGGTGGAGAAGGAGGCATTAATCAGTTTAGTTATAAAGGTGGCTAGGTCCCTTGCTGCATCCTTAATTAGTTGGGCTGGGCAGTTGTCGCACTTGCAATTGGAAGGCTTAAGGGATGCAATGATTTTTCAGTTTCCTGGATGGAGACTTTGGTAAATTTTAAAGGGGCTAGGCTAGGTGTGTTAGTGATGGGGCTAGTGGGTGGCGTCTCCTTGGTAGGCAAGGAAGCTTTTTTTTGTTGATATTTTTGTTTGAAGTGTTAACATTTGGTTAACTAGGGCGTGTTGGATGCTAGTGTACCATTGTTTATCTTTAGGTATATTGTCAGGTGGGGGTGCAGGGGATTCCAGTTCGCTTAAGCTAGCAAATAGTTCCTTGGTGTTAGTTCCTTGGTGTTGGAGCTTGTGTTGGAGATCCTTTCGTTGAAAAGTTTTTTTTTTTTTAGTAAGTAGGATTTCTTTTTTGTAGTTGTTAGCAAATTGTTTGAGTTGCAATTTGTTTTCTTCAGAAGGGGTGTGTCGCCATTGAGCTTCTAGTTTCCTTTTTTGCAATCTTAGATTTTTTAGATGAGGGGTGAACCAGGCATTGAGATGAGCTTGTTGTTTACTTTTGCGAGACTTCAGGGGTGCAATGGTATCTAGGGCTGTGTTCATGGCGTTATTGTAACTCTCCACAAGGAATTCAGGGTCTGAGTTATTAGGGAGTGTGTCGATAGTTGGACATAGGAGTGGCAGGAGGTTGTCTGGTGTGATATTTTTTTTTGGCTCTGGTGGGTAGTAGAGGTGCCATAGCTTTAACTTTGGTGATTTATTTTGTCTAGAGTTAAGGAAAAGTTGATTAGGTGGTGGTCTGTCTATTGTTGAGGGGTAACTTTATTGATGATAGTGTTGTAGTTTAAGGTGGCAACCCAGTCCAGGGTCCTTACTTTGTCATGCGTTGTGGTGAGGACTTTTTGCGTTTCGTCATGTTCAGCTAGCATGGTAGCTACAGATTGGGCTAGTTTGTCAATAGGGTCATTGAATCCTAAGATGAAATCTCCTAGTAATAGAAGTTGCGATGAGTCTTTAGTGTTATTAGCTATGAGGCTAGATAGGTCCTCCTCGAAGGTACTGATAGGGCCAGGTGGCCTGTATATTAAATAAATAGTTAGGGTGCGACAATTGGAGATGGGCAATTTGACTATGAGAAATTTGAATGATTTAAGGGGGGGTTGGGTAAGTAGTCTTGGAGCGAGGTCAGTTTTTGCTATAATGGCAAGTCCCCCTCCTTTGCTGTTAGGTCTATCCATTCTAATTAGTTTAGAAAACATTTCACTAGAAGGAGGCAACTTAATATTATATACCAATACACTTCAAAGATTTTGAGCCAGTTTGTACTCCCCTGAAATAGAAGCCAAATGGCAGTTCAGTTGCTTAGAAGTGAGCAAAAAGACATAAGGTAAGTAGAATAGATCACATATACTTGTTAGACAGTGCAAATAGTTTCAGTTCACCAGAAGAGTTCAATTCAAATCAATAGGCCTAGGCCAAAGTCAATGGGCTAATGTTCAGGATAGGAACAAAAGTTCTCAGAAGTAGTTTATGCGAAAAAGAATCATATGTTGGGTCACAAGCTGATTAGGCCTGCAAATTGGGAAAGTTTCACAAACTTTCACCACGAGAGTGGAGTTCTCTCAATCGGGTTGGCACAGTACCTTAGTATGAAGAAACAAATGCAGCATAAGTCGTTGGTTCCTGCAGATCTGAATGTTCCTGAGCCTCAGTCGTGGGGACAAGAGGGAGAACGTCAGGGGACTCCTGCACTGCATGGGATTGTCAAAAAAAGTAATCAAAATGGAGTCACTTCACTTCCAGTAGCTGCAGATTCAAGTGCACAAGCAGGTGTCCTTCTCCCTGGTTATCCTAACCAGCATTGAGAACGGTATCCAGGTGGCTTACGAGTTGATTGGTCCCACCAACTCAAAGGGAGAAGTCGTCCTTGAAGGGGCTTCTCTGTCGAGATGAACTTGGCAATTCGGACCTGCAGCAGGGCTTCACAGGCAAAACCACGGTCCAGGAGTTGCAGCAGCCGTCCTCTTCCAGCTCTTCTTCGGTTCTTTCGTTCCAGTGGTCAACTCTGCTTTCCAGTCCAAGAGACTCGCCTTTTAAACAGTTCTCTCCCTTTCATTCTAGCCTAGCTGTCACTCACCCAGCAGGGTGGCTGTCCTTGCCAGACAGTCAGCCAGCCAATCACACCAGAGTGCATTTGGGTCTCTTAGGAGACTAAGCACAGGGAATTTTGGGCACTTCCCTAACTTCCTGCCCACCCCAGACACTCGGGCGCCAGAGGCGGTCTTCAGTCCTGAATCCCGCCAAAGGCATACGAACAAAGGCACCAAACCTGGTTTGGCATGCAGAGACAAACACTAGAAGGACCTTTCCAAAAAGAAACAGTGAAAAAAGACCAGGACCGGTTTAAACAAAGGGGCTTAAGGCGCCATCTTGAAAAACATGGCTCCCTTGATTTTTAGCTACCGGTGTTCGCGGTCAGGAAAAATCATGGTAGTTCGTTGTAAAACCACTGCCACCAGCCTTTTCAATAGGAAAGGGTAGCATGTGACTGCTGCATGAGTATTTAGATACTGGGGATACTATGTAACCCCTCCAGCACTCCATTGTAAGAGGGTGTGTGCTGGGTCTAGGAATATGGAAAGACTAGTCAATTTCACTTTACATTCTCTGAGTTTATCCCAGAGAAGGTATTTAAACCTTTGGGAAGTCTAAAAGACATCCCTGTGTCACTGCACTGAGGGTGCTGTGTAACACACATGAAAAGATGATGCCTATGGAGTGATCTAAAACTCCATAATCAAACACCACCAGTGTAAAACGCACATCAAAACACATGAGTGTGGGGGGAAAAAAGGCTCACACTTTCCAGGTAAAAACATCAAGTCCTCAAAATCCAGCCAAGTTGCTGGGGGTCTCTAAGGTGAAGGGAATTAGTACATTTATGAGAATTCTCACTAACAGGTGAGATGACAGATAGCCGGGGTTGTTACTGGAGAGACAGTATTTTCTTGTCAGAGACTTGTTAACCGCCGGATTGGTCTCCAGGGTTTCCCAATTTCAGGCCACCCTGTTCTGCAGAGCTACATGAAATGGCAATATTGGATCCGTAGGGGGACCCTGATCCAAAATGTCAGTGAGATTGTCCTGATCATACTGAGGAGGTCTAGACCAGCCTAAATACTCCACAACTCTAGACATAAGCTGCCTGAAAGAGGAGTCAGCATGCTCCCCAGGGTGGGGTTTGCCGAACTCCAGCTCTGGAGAAGTGTCTATAACACTTGCTTTATGCATGGTATCACAAAGATTCTGCATCCTACTCTCCTCCAAGATCAGGCAGTCTGGCACATTTGGAGTCCCAAACTGGAGACCAAAAGGAGAATCCTCCTGATCAGAATGTTCCTCCTCTTCAAAAAGGGAGTTGAGGGACTTGAAAAAAGTATCTCTTTGGCAGAGGAGTACACCTTTTCTCAGGTAAACTCCAGAGGCTTCAAAGTCGTCTTTTTTGGAGGTTCCACCGACACCAGGGTCAGTGCCAGCAAAGTCGGCGCCGAAGGCTTCGAGGGTTTGGATGGTTTTGATGGAGACGAAGACCATGACCTCGCTTCACGTCTCGAACGATCCTTAGATACCTTGCCCGCACATGACCTCAAAGGCTCCAGATGAGGATCGTGCCGTTTACCCGGGCTCCAAGGCACGCAAGTATCCAGCTGAGACCGTTCCCTGGCAGCTTCAACAGAAGGCGCGGACGGGGCCTTGCCCTGCTTTTCAAAAATCAAAAGCATTTACACGCAGAAAACGTCCCACTCAGCAGGTGTCGATTTATTGGACGGGCAACTCTCCCTCTCAGGGGTGCCGCCTGAGGAAAACGAGGAAGGCGACTGGTGGTACCTTCTGCTCGAGTGCTTCGACGAGGACGTGTGGTGGGAACCACTCCTGGACCTTGAACGCTTATCCTTCTTTCTCTAAGGAGAGTCGCCTCTTGATTCATCGTTCGAAGGCCCAGCAGGTCGGGACTTATGGGGCTTGGACACCTTGCCTACCTTGCCCTTCCCCTTTTGTTCCCGCAAGGCCTTTCCAGGTATCGACTGGCACTTGGAGCACGTATCTGTGTCATGGCCCTCGCCGAGGCACCACAGGCAGACTCGATGCAAATCCGTGATTGACATCTTGGAGCCACAGTCCCGGCATTTCTTGAATCCGGACCAAGGTGTCGTCGGAGCATAAGACGAAGCCATAACAATGAATTTAAACAGCAAACACTAAGTACGAGGCGCGCAGAGTTTCACGAAGCAAACATGTTTGCGGAAAAAAAAACGGAACTGAGGCAACGGGCGACGTGCGTGTTACTGATAACATCTGATGACGTCACACTTGACGGGGGCCTGCGAGGGACATCGACCCAACGCCATAGACGCAGGGCGCTCTCTGCCGAAAGATTTCCGAAACGGTCGAGCTGTGGACACTACATGTTAAAGATGAGGAATATGTTGGAGAATACAATCCATGCAAAATGCATCCCCTAGCACGCCGTTCATTGGGAATTCCCTCAGCAAAACTGTCTGCACTTCCTGTTGGACTCTGTGGCAAATAGGTCCACTGATGGGCTACCCCAGCTAGAGAAGACCTCCTCTAGGACTTCCTGGCACAGTTGCTGCTTGTGTGAGACAGTGCTCTGCCTGCTCAGAACATCCTCCAAACTGTTCTATGTCCCCGCCAGATGAACTGCCGAGATCTGTTTCTCCAATAGCCAGAACCACAACTGCATCACCTCTTTGCAAAGGGATAGAGAGCACATGCCACCTTGTTTGTTCAGGTAATGCATGGCCAATGTACTGTCCGTCAGAATCAGGACAGGCTTCCCCTTCAGAGTTGGGGTGAAAGCCCCCAGGGCCAACCTGATGGCTCGCAACTCCAGTCTGTTGATGTGCCACCTGGCTTTGATTGCTGACCAAAGGCTGTTCACCTGCAAGTCCTCGCAGTGAGCGCACCCCAACCCATTTGGGGACACATTCGTGACCACCCAGACTTGAGGCACACATACTTTTTCAAGGAGCTATAAGCAACTTGGGGCAGGTATAAGTAAAAGATTCTGTGGGTGTGGAAAAAGGTTTCCACCCAGAGGTTTAATGAAAAATATCCCACCAGTAAAGCAAAAGGGTCTGGGGTTTTGACAGGTCAGGAACATTTATCATTTCAACGAAAATCTTACCCAACCCTGTGCTGACTGGTCACCCTCCCTCTCCCCCCCCCCCTGTTTTGGTCGGTTATCCATTCCCGCACCCTCTTCATTTCCCACTGTTTCTTCCCTATCCGGTTTGTACCTCCCTGCGCGCTTGCTCCCTCCTTGCCTACCTCCTCCCACGTACTGTAAATGCTCTACCTGATTAAGTGTACTACACTCTGTGCCCCTCGCTATGGCGCTTTCTTTCTACTCCATCTTCTCTAACTGCTTCTCCATCTCCTATCCTTCGCCTCTCACCAAGTCTGGCAGGAAGAAACTCAAGGAGGACATACTGGTCTCCAACCCAGCCCTTCCTATCGCTGACACCTACGTACCTCAGTGCTTCCACCAGAGAGACTCTCACCGAGATCCTCTCCGTGCCCAGGCTCAAAAGGTCAGGAGATGGAGTAGCCTTGATCTATCCTGAGTGGATCCCTGTTCCCATTATTCCCACTCAGGTCTACTCCTTTTTTGAATGCCTGGTCTGCAGGCGCTCTCTCTCTCATGTCGCCTCCCTTACTTTGGCCACCTTCTATCAGCCACTTGGCCAGTCCACCCTCTTCCACTCGGAATGGGCTGACCTGGCCTCTCCTCTCCTCCTCTTGCCAACTCCTCCTGCTGGGTGATCTTAGCATCCACCTCGACGACTCTCCTGACTCTTCAGGACCTTTCAGACACCTATGTGACTCCCTCTCTCTTCCAATTCTATCCTCTGGTCCAACACACACTGCTGGCCACACCTTGGATGCTCTGATCACCACTAACATCCCACTCTCTAGTTCTCTCACTACTTCACTCTCATGGACTGAACATTCTCTTCTCAGTTGAAGCTCTGTTCTCCTTTGGCAGTAGCACACCCTACACCACCTCCTGCCATCAAGGTCATCCAAACCATGAAAAGAGTGTCAGTGGCGGGTCTTTGCCTCCACCTACTCTCCTCCTTCTACTCCTGCGGCTGACTCCCACCCTGATATAGCCCTCGCCAAATTTCAACGTTCCATCTCAAACACTCTTGACATTCTTGCCCCCGTCATGAGGGTCCGACTGAAGCCTGCCAAAAAGTGCAACCCTTGGTACGACTCCGATCTGGCTGCCCTTAAACGCAAGTGCAGAGCAGCAGAACAGAAATGGCAACCCTGAGGCGCACCCTCTGACAAACTGGCCTGCCGTCTTCTTCAACAGCAATATAGACACTGCATCCATGCCAAGAAAAGTCTACATTCAATCCCCAATCTCCGCGACATCTAATAACACGGCCAAACTTTTCAAACTCTGCAAGGAAATGGCCAACCATACTGCATCCTCTACTATACCAACCCAGGCCCTTTGCTCAGCCCTGGCCACACATGTCACCACCAAAACACAGGACATCTTGTCCTCTCTCTCTTCTGCCACCCCCACACCTCTTGAGCCCTCCCCTCGGTCAACCCCACCCCTCCACCTCTTCTCTCCTCCCTCTCCCCATCACACCTGATGAGGTCTCAAGACAGGTCCAATCTATGAAAGCCTCTTCCAAACAGGTGGACCCCTGCCCTTACAAAACCATCAAGGACAATATTGACACTCTCGCTACAGCCTTGGCCGAACTATGCAACCTCTCTTTTGCCACTTGAGTTTTCCCCTCTATTCTCAAGCACTCCCTTGTGCACCCTCTGATCAAAAAGCCCTCAGCCGAACCCGTCCATTCTGGCAAACTATTGCCCGATCTCAATCACCCCTTTCCTGGGAAAACTCCTGGAGAAGCTTGCTATCACTCACCTTACCCTCCATACTGAATCTGTTGGGTTGTCTCCATGACCATCAGTCTGGTTTCAGAGCATCCAGAGGCATGGAAACTGCTCTTCTAAACACCTGTGAAGACCTGCTCTCAAATCCTGACTCACTCTCCCTCTGTCCTCATTCTTCTCGACCTCTCCTCTGCCTTCGATACTGTAAACCACAACATCCTGATCACCCATCTCCGTGATACCCTGGGCACCACAGATCAGGACCTAGCGTGGCTTACCTCTTTTCTCTCTGACTGGCCCTCCCAGGTGGAACTTGGGCCCTTTTTCTCCTCTACCACTCTCTCTACTTGTGCTGTCCCCCAAGGATCCAACCTTTCCCGTTGGTTCTTCATATCTACATGTCCCCTTGGCTCACATGATCTCTACCTTTACCTCAAACGTTCAGTGTTATGCGGATGACACGCAGTTCTTATTTAGGCTACCCTTGGCCCCCCCCTCGCTCATCCCAGACTGTCTATCCACAATTCAGGCTGGTTGTGCTGCTAGCGATCTTTGTCTGAATGCCAGTAAGACAGAGATCATACTCATTGGGGCACCTGCTCCCGCTTACCCAGTGGTCTACCTCCCTTGGCCCTGTACCCTCACCTATCAACGAGAAAAGAAATCTCTGGGTCATCTTCGGCTCCATTCTCTCCTTATCTTCTCACACCTCAGACATCTCCAAAATGTCCAACCACCAACTGCACCTCTTCAGAGGTATTCTACCTTTTCTCACTTTCCACCAGAGGCTCATCACCTCGAGAGCCCTGGTTCTCTCTAGGCTGGACTATTGCAACAGCCTCCAGCTCAATCTTCCTACTTCTACTCTCTGTCCTCTACGACTCATCCAGAACAGAACTGTGAGACTTTTCCTTGGCCTCAAGCCCTGGGACCGCATCTCTCCAGCGCTAAAACCCATCCACTGGCTCCCCGTGGCAGCAAGGATCAAATTCAAGACCCTCTGCATAATCCACAAGGCTTTCTGAGGGCAGTGCCTGCTCTATCTACAACGCTCGCTTCCTAAATACTCTCCCTCACGTTCTCCACTCGTCCACCTCCAACTCTCTGTGGGTGAGCTGCTTTCACAAAAAGAGATTTGCAGGTAGATCTTTATCCTCTGCAGGTCAATCCCTCTGGAACAGCCTCCCTGCCTCTCAGTCTTCAGCGGGAGCACCTTAAATTCCGGAAACTCCTCAAGACCATCCTTTTCTCTTCCTCCTTCTCTCTCCCTTGCTAACCTCCTTTCTTTTCTCTCCACCCTCCTTCTCCCCCAAACTCTGTTCAGTTTTTGCTGACTGGGTCACCTCCAGAGCCTACAGATCCCAGGCTCCCCCGCCAGTATTTTTGCACTTGTCTCCAGACCGTTGCACTTTGTTCAGCACTACTTCACTTTCAGCTTGCGATCCATGAGCGGGCCACCTCTCAGCACTTAACCCAGGGCCCTGCTGGAGCGACTCCTTTTATCCCCCTCTCTCCCCGCACCTCCGTCTGTACGTATGCATGACCTAAATGTACTAGGACGAGGTAGTTAGTTTGGCAGTTCTCCACTCCCCCTAACCCCCCAACACAGTTTGTTGTCCCCTAGCTTGGTCACAACTGTAACATTTCATGCGCTTGCACTAGGAGACATGTCGTCGGGCCTAGTAGGCTAGTTTTTCTATTAAATCATTTGGAATCTTCAAGGCCTAAGAATGATTACTATATTCCCCTGTTCCCTTCCCGCTTTGAAGCACTTCACCTGTGTATAAGCTCTGTATAAATAATAAATAAAAAGTTATAAAGTATCCTAACTGCACTTCACTGTAAGATTACGTGTCTAAGTGTAAAAACACAAAACATTCACAAAGAGACAGTCGTCCAGTACCGACATTCTTGAGGACTAGTCTGCTTCCCCACATGAATGGGCAAAACAGGCAAGCGAAGTAAAGAAGAAGGCTTTACTGACCTCCAGCATGTTAGGAGAGGGTTCAAAACATGCAAAAGGAAAGGGGGTACCATAGGAATCTATGGAAGGAAAGTTGCAAAAAGTAAATCTTTCAAAACAATAGGCACATGGAAGAAAGCATTCTGGAGTTCCAGGGAGACAAGCCAATCCTGCAGGTGCAGGGCCAGAAATATCTTGGTTAGGGTAACCATCATGAACTTGTCCTTTCGCAAGCACAAGTTCAAAATCCTCATATCCAAGATGGGCCAGAGGCCCGTGTCATCCTTCGGCAACAGAAAACAGGTTGGATACCAGCCCTTGCCACATTCCAAGTAGGTCACATTCCAAGCAGGGCATCGGGTCTGTGGCCCCCTTTTGCAGAAGCTGACGGACCTCTTCCACTATTAGAGGATAAGAACTGGTTGTCCAGTGAATGGTATTGAAGGCAATGAGCAAAAGGGAGACTGTATTCCTGGTGAATGACGTGTAAGGCCAAGGCATCAGACGTGATAAGAATCCATTCCTTGCAGAATTGGGATATCCTGCGTCCCAATAGGGTGTGATGGCGGAATTCTGATTCAAAGAGGCTTTGCACTTGGGGTAGCGGAGTGCACAGTGGAAGTGGCGATGCCTGCTATGCGGGCACCTCTACCATGTCCCCTATTGAGGAATTGCTGCACCTGCTTAAAAGAGACACAGGTAGGCCTTAAGGCAGATAGTAGTGATCTGTCGGCATCTCTGCTGGTTCATCCAACATCGGTGGAGTCACTTGGCACCAAGGCCAAAATAGCCGGGGCTCAGGTCGCTGGGGTGAAGAGGTCTATCATCTTCAGACTGAAGCCCTCCCATTCCACTGGGGAAGTGGATTGGGTCGAGAAAGGTGCTTGGCCATCTGGGGAGTCAATGGACTGGTGGCGGCTCCTCTTAGATGAGGAAGAAGAATGTTGCCTTGGGTATCCAGTTACATTTTTTTAATGTAATCTTTTCGAAAGTTAATATTTCGAAAATATTATTTCGAAAAAACATTATCTCGAAAACTTTTTCTTCTAAAATATAATAATTCGAATAATAATTTGCAAATAATAAATAATATATAATAAAATAATATAATATAATAATAAATGTATTGAACAGTAAAGTACAAAATATATTGAATTGAACTGTTATTTTTTTTCACCGCTAGATGGTGAAATCGTATAACATGTTGTAATGTATCTTAATATTATTTTTGAAAACGTAGTTCATTGCGTAACCATACGTATGCGTTACGTGTGCATAAGTGCCATTTTGGAAGTCCGTTCGTTACCGTCGGGTGTCTTCGCTGCTTCTCTTCCCATTTCTCAGGATTTTTCTTTTGAATCTGATTTTTTTTTATTTTTCCCCCCGCGGTTTTGGGATTGCATTTTTGGATTACTGGAATGGATTATGGATTTTCTCCTTGGATTGTTTTTTTTTCATATGTTTTCACTTGGTTTCTTTTTTTATGGACTCCGGATTACACTTTTTTTTTACCATGGAATGGATTTTGTCACTGGAATGGATTTTAATTCATTTTTTGCGTTTAATTTCAGGCTTGAATGGACTATGAATTCTCTTTGTGGAATGGTTTCTAATGCCTTTTTCTGCATTTTGGACGCTTCCTGAATTAATTTTATTGACTTTGGAAACTGACTTTGGCATCGTTTCTTATGGATTTTTCGTTTACTTTGGATGTTTCATGGATTAACGTGGATTTTCGAAATGGTGAGTACATTAACACTTTAGATTGTACGCTATTGCTTCTAAAAAATCATATGCACTCGTTTAACCCTTAGTATCCTTATTTTATGTGCTTTCCGTCACTCACAATGCATATTATTTGTGTGATTGTTGCGGAGGGTGCGAGGGTTATGTGTGTAGTAGGGGGGTTATGACAACGCTATTTTTGAGACAAGTTAACATTTATATTTTGGCATTGGGTTATCGAATCTTTTTTTGAAAAAAAAAAAAATTCGAATTTTTTTTCTCAAATAAATGACCATTGCAATTATAAGTATGTAATGTCGACATATTTACATTCAACATGGTTTTTTCGAAAAAATTGATTGTCTGTGAAATGTTTTCGGTAATATCACTATAAACCGTTGTCTTGACAAACTGCCTGGCAACCGAGACCTCTTGAGGGGTTTTGTTTTCTTTTTGTCCTTGCGGCCCGAAGCAGGTGTTAGGGGAGTTTTCCTAAAGTTCACTGTGAGGTAAGACTTTATACAACTATCCCAATGGTTTTTAGATCCCCAACTCTAAGTACGAGTGTGTACTACTCATGGGACCTTGGTAGAGTGGCAGAGCAGTCAGGCTCATCACAAGAAGAAGATGTGAGCTGTAGATAAATTAACTTCATGCCAGTTAGTAACTCAATTCAAAGAAACACTTACACAAATGTATATTAAAATATATATTTAATATATTTATACAAGATACACTTAGTACAATTAACCAAAACACAAGATTACTTTAAGATACTTTTCAAAGGCCACAGCTTAGTTTGTAGTTGCTTGTGGTAACAATTGTTATAGCGTTTGACACTAAGGACAGTTCTACCATATTAACGGTTTTAACGAGCACTCGCGTAAGAAAGGAAATACGGTAATCACATTTAGTTAGCAAAACCACATAAGATATAGTCATTTTGGAAGAAAAACAGTTTGTAAGGTAAATACTAGCAGATCTTAAGGTTATAGAGGCAGTTTCTTCGCACAGCAAGTCTTTTCAAGTCCTAAACGCAACCCTAGCTAAAAGGCAGTTTGGGCAGGCTCAAAGTAAAAGTGTTGTGAAGTAGAAGAATACGAAAGGTTCCTGTGGAGACTTTACAGTCTCTAGTGTTTAAGATGTAGCAAGATTAAACCAACACTGGAGACCCTGTTTAGGATTCGCTAAAGGGACAAAAGCAACTGCTTGGGTGGAGTTAAGAGAGGGGTACCCTTGACACCTCAATGTGCACTCCAGCGATCTGCAGCGACTTCACAGACCAAATTAAGCAATACCTTTCTGCCCACAGTAACAAGTTTGAATAAATGTTCAAGGCTGGATTCTCCTCAATGTGGCAGCGCTGGAGCCGACCTCTTGATTCCTTGGTCTGATGATGAAAGGCAGGACAATGGACGGGATCTCTCAGCAGCAGTCTCGAGATGGGACATCTGGCACAGATTTCTTCAGCACATTCTCTGGTTTTGGCGGCTTTTCTTCACCACCAACAAAGGACACGATTTGCCCGGTAAATCTTGGATTCCTGGAGTCTAGCACTCTACGCAGGGGACTTGGACGAGTCGGATTGTGTCTCTGGAGCTTCACCTGGAGCTCTGCAAAGACTTGGACAGGTTTGGCCTTTCCACAACGATGCACTTCAGTTTGATTGGAGGTCTACTGGTATTGGGGTACTGCAGCGCTGGAGAGGTACAGCACCTCAGAAGATGGCCCTGATTAAAGTTAGTCTTGGGACGTGTTGTTCCCATCAGTCAAATGGAAGGAGTCTTCTTTGGAGCTCCTATGTCGCACAGAAAATACTGCCAGGAAAGCAGTGGTCGCTTCACAGTGTTGCAAAGGGTGTGCAGGTGTCTCTGGTGATCGTCCTCTTTGGTTACTTCAATTTCCAGTGGTCAACTTGCCTTTCACCTCAGGAACATCACCTTGTATTCAGTTTGAGCACACACTTCTTTGCAATCTCTCAAAGAAATTTACAGACAGGGGCAGGTGGCTGTCCAATCAGGAAAGCCAGACCCCCAGTGGAGCTGGTTCCATTCAGGCACTAAGAACACAGAGCAGGGGAGTGAATAACTCCTCCCCTACTTCCTACCTGCCCAGACACATTGGGGCCTAGGCAGGGACACCCAAGTGTTCCTGCCAAAGGCAAAACACACACACAGACCTCCCCTCTCCCAGGATGGTAGAAGGAGGACTAACCAAGAACAACCACGCTAGAAATGGCGAAAAAAGAAAGGAGCCACCAATTTAGAACTTTGGTAGCCCTACTGTGCACAACCGGGGCTATGAACATAGCCTGCTGCAAAAGGTAATGATATTTAGTAGAACACGTCCACTGTCACCAGCCACAACTACAGGGTTGCCTATGTGACTTTTTAGTCACAGGAGCAGAGAGAAGGGGGATACTAAGTATCCCCTTGGCACGCCACATAAGGTGGTGTGTGGCAATCAAGTTTTAGGAGAGTTACTAAGTAGCTCTCTTTCCTTAAGAACATTAGAAAGCAAGGATAAGTAAAGAATCTCAAAGGAGAACCTAAAGGGTTACCAGCAACACTATTGCTCCCAAGAATGCCTTCGGACTCTGTGTGTTCAAGTATTTGCTCTACTGAGCTGCATGGTCTTTCAGTTCTATAATATAGTTATTACTTTCCCATATTCTCATATCGCTTGATAATCTTCATAATTTACAAACTGCCCATAAGGAGCTGTGTGCTGCAAAAGTAAAATACAAATGCCTTAAAGGAGATATGGGGGAAAGTAGACTCCATAGGACAGGTAAAACACAGAACAGAGAATCAAAAGACAGAGCCCATAAGAATGAATTAGTGAGTAAAGGCTCCAATCATTCAGGATATAAGGAAACATGTCCAGAAACCCAGCACAATGTGCTGTGGGTCTCACTAGGAGAGGGGATAAAGCATAAAAATGATAAATCTTCCTAACGCTAGCCCCCGCCCCTCAGACTAGGGACAGGACGATCTAAATCCACTACTAGATGAATCTCTTGATCCAGTCGGTCATACTTTCTGGAGGGACTATCAGCATTCTTATGCTGGGTACCTGACCTGTACTCAATAGTGAAGTCAAAGCTTTGTCGGCTTATGGACCACATGAGCCATTTTTGGTTTTCTCCTTTCATCTGCATCAACCACCTAAAGGGTCGGTGGTCTGTTTGAATCCTGAAAGTAGTTCCATAGAGGTATAGCTGGAACCTTTTCAAGGCACATCCAATAGAAACACATTCACGTTCAATTGTGGCCCACGTGGTTTTCCAATCTTTTAGTTTTCTAATAAAAAAGCAAACAAGTGCTCCCTGACTTTGCTATCAAATTGACTCAAGACTTACAGAGAGCATCTTTCAGCCCCTGGAAGGCTTTCACAATCCTCATTCCACTTGACCTTTTTAGGGTACTTGTGGGGGATACAGTAGTCCAAGGAGAAGCTATGGTCCATAGTTCTCAATAAAGCTCCTGTAGTAACCAGTAAGTCCTAAAAAGGATCTTACTTGAGAAAGAGTAGTTGGACTGGTCTGGTACAACCTGTACCTTTGCTGGGCAAGGGCTTAATCTCCCCTCCTCCAATCTCATGACCAAGGTAGACGACTTTAATCTTACCAATTTGGCATTCACTTGCTTGGATGGTCAGATTGGCCTGCTGAAGTACCTGCAACATACATCTTAAGTGGTTGCGATGTTCTTCCCAGGTAGGGCTGAAGATTGCAACGTCATCCAAGTATGCCATGCAGAGGTTCTCTAACCCATTCAGAACATGGTTCACCATCCTCTGGAATGTGGCAGGTGCATTCCTTAAACCAAAGGGCACAAACTTAAACTGGTACAATCTGTCAGGGTAGAGAATGCAGTTTTCTCCTTGGCATGGTCATCTGCCAATAACCACTTGTCAGGTCACAAGTACTGAGGAATTTTGCTGAGCACAGCTTATCCACCAGTTCATCTGTTCTTGGCAAGAGATGGGCATCAGTCTTGGTAACTCCATGTAATGCCCTATAGTCCACAGAATCTAAGTTCCTTAGGTCCTGCCTTTGGCACTAACAACTGGGCTAGCCCATGACTTGTGTGGAAGGCTCAATCACTCAAAGGTCAAGTATCTTATTGACCTCTCTCTTTAATGTGGTTTCTCACATTATCTGACATTCTGTAACCCCTGTTTTAACAGGTACACAAACACCAATGTCATGTTGGCCCCAAGGGGTGAAGCCTAGTGTAAGTGAGAAATGATCTGTTACTCACTGTAGTGACTAACCTACTCCTAGTCCATAGTCCCCTTTCCTCTATACTGCATGTCCATCCCGCGCAAGGGACGGTAACTGAACCTTTTTCAGTAGAAAAAATGTCTGTACCCCTTTAAATGTAAGTGTGTGTTGCAGGGTGTGGGGGGGGGAGGAAGGTGAGAGTGGCCCCAGGACCATACACTGCCTTGACACTGCCCTCCAGCGCCACACCTCAGTCCCCTTTGACGCGTCGGCTAGATTAAACTGCGTAACTACGTTTTTTATTTTAAGGGGTTGGGGGGAACATATGGAGGAAAGGGAACTATGGATTAGGAGCATGTTAGTCACTACAGTGAGTAATTTATAATTACTCCTACATCCCGCCCCCTTTCCTCCATACTGCACAGGCGATTACCATTAATTGAAGTCCCAGGGAGGTGAGGGATTCAAGACTTTACGAGAACAGGTTCCTCAAGACTGCTTGCCCGAAGGCCACGTCTGATTGTGCGCTGCAGTCTAGACAGTAAAGCTTGCAGAATGCTGACGGCCGACCGCTGTTGCCTTGGCCCTGAACGTATGAGCGTGAAGATTTTGTGGGCACTTCCTTATGCTGCCCGTATATGCCTCGTTAATGGCCGCGACCATCCACCTAGCTATAGAGGCCTTTAATTCCTGACAACCTGGCTTTGACCCACCGAAGGTGATGAACAACACATCTGACTTGCAGAAGCCTTTTGTCCTATCAAGGTAGAACTTCTGGGCTCTCCTTAGATCCCAAAGGATGAGATCTCGGTCTCATCCTTTGGGTTAGGAAAGAAAGTTGGTAGAACTATCTCTTCATTTAGATGAAACACCAACACCACCTTTGGGAGAAACAAAGGTGGGTGCGCAGCACCACTTTTCCGCGATGAAAGTGGTATAGAGTTCAGAGGCCGCGAGTGCCTGAATTTCGCTGATCCTACATGCTGAAGTAAGTCCCACCAGCAACACTGTCTTGACCAATCTGAAATCTACGGAAGCCATAGGCTCGAATGGTTTATGCGCCATGGTGCCCAAGCGGCGTTGAAGTCCCAGACTGGGTGTGGACATTTGATAGGGGGTACAACCTCATCAGCCCCGTCAGGGTTGGAAGTGGAGAATGAGCTGTTGCATGTATGAATTTTTGTAAGCACCTATGGCCGCCAGGTATGTACGGCATGTGTCGACCTGAACCCCTGACTCAGCCAGATGAGCCGTGAACGACAGCACCTGATCAAGTGTGCAGGTCAACGAGTCTACCTTTTTCCTTGGCCCAAAAGCTCCTGTATTTTATTTTTAAAAATGTATTTGTTTATTGCATTAAAATTGTACAACAATTTTTTTTGCAATGTTCTTCAAATTAATCATCATCAGCAAAAACGAAAACAAAACAAAACGATAGCTAAAATGATGATGAAACTAATGATCGTAAAAGAAATAAAATAAAATGGAGAAACTCTACATTAAAGTAATAATCAGATCGGTCAAATTTCTCAAACAGGGCCTGTGTCAAAAGGAATTTCAGCAAGAAATTGAACAAGTGCAATTATATTTTTTGTTCTATGTCCCCGATTTAGCAAGTTCCACCACACTACAGGATCCAATGCTGTGAAATCAGAGAAAAGAGTGCGTTGCTCTATCTCAGCCCCGAATACAGCATCACAATGTGAACTAGGGATTCAATCGCAGTTGTGTTGCTGCAAAATCGATAAAGGTTTCCTTTGGACAACCCCCGGATTGCTTGAATCTCATTAGTTGGATAGAGGTTCAGGCGAGCTTGCAAGAATTGGTCTCTAATTCTTTTGTCCGGGAATTGTTTCAGGTAGGTGCAGATAGAATTCAATTTACAACCCTCTGATGGTAGGTGGGCTACTGAGCGATAGCTGTTAGCAAGTTCCAATGTGTGGATTCAATCAAAGGTCTTCAATTTAACTTGTTGTACGCCAGTTGTTCAAGGCAGCTTCAAATTTCCTATGGGCGTGTCATCATTTCCAAACGCCAACCCCACAAGGATTGATTAGCACCTTGCATCATTTCGTTCTAGATCATTTCCAGGGTGGGTGGTCTAGGAGTGGAACAGCATTTTCCAAAAAGTGCTAATCTGTTGCAGATGACAATGCACCCCAAAGATGACAATCCCAATTCTCTTCGGAGAATGGCAATAGGGGTAGATTGAGGAACACCCAACACCTTCTTCTAAAAGACCCCATCGAGGTTGGTCCAAAGGGGCTCAGAGATGTTAGACATTGCATCAGCTCCGTAAATTACAGCTAGTACAACTTTGGCATTATAGAAGCGTACCACGGGAAGGATTGAAAAGCGCCCACATTTTCTGTTTATTGCGCAGGCCTGGCTAGTTAGAGCTCTCATCTTTTCAAAGACGCGAGATAACATAGGGGCTTCTGATCTTACATTACTTAGCCAGACACACAAATATTTGAAAGATTCTACGTGTTCAATCATTTCACCGCAGATTTGCCATATGGAATGATTAATAGCCTTCACAGATGTCCCAAAGCTCAGAGTCTTGGTTTTAGCTTTGTTAATTTGAAGCTTGTTATTTTTTAATGTAGATTTGAAGGGCGTCAAGTTGCATCTGTAGGCCAACTGGGGTCTGGTCAATGAGAACCACATCATCAGCATATAACAAAGGTGATAGCTGGGAGCCGCCCACCTAGGGGGTGGGAGGGGCTAGGATCTTGTTGTCTTGAAGGCTTCTGGGATATCGGCCAGGAAAAAGTTAAAAAGAGCTGGGGCCATTGGACATCCCTGTTTCACACCTCTCTGGTTTGCGATTTCCTTCAACAAAATCCTAGCTCCGATTAATCTTAAACTGAGCAAGGTTTCAGAGTGCATGGCCTTAATTGGGTGCAAAATTGACGGGGCAGTTCCTTTTCTCCATTTTTGACCAGAGCAGTCCCCTGTCTAACCGTTCAAAAGTCTGAACCAAATCCACAAAGACTAGGTAGATCTTGATTTTCCATCTCTCTGCGATTTCCTTCAAAATTTATAAAAAAAGAGGATGTTGATAGCAGTGCCCACGCCCTTCACAAAACCGGTCTGAAAGGGGTCAAAACTCTCAGAAAACGACGACCAACCGTGAAAGTGGTCCAGAAGAATTGTGCAGTATAATTTGCTAATAACATCGAGGAGAGCGATAGGGTGATAGTTCTTTCGATCATTACGATCACCTTTTTTGTGAATCGGTCCCACTATCACTCTCCTCCAGGAGCTGGGCACTTGATGACAATTTGCGATTTGTTTAAGCAAAACTGCTATAAATACTGCCAAACCTCCGGATACTACTTCAACATTGAGTTTGTTAACCCGTCTGGGCCTGGTGTTCGTGAAAACTTCAACCTCTTAATTCGATTGACAATCTCAATGGTGTTGGTATGCATAACCCATAAACCAATGTACTTAGAAAAATCCTCAGCTTCTCCTGAAATCGTGGATGAGGAATGTAGCCCACTACAGTAAAGCACCCATGGGAGCCATCTTTGTCAAAATGGCCCCGGTCTTCTTTTTTCACCATTTCTTTGTGGAAAGGTCCTTCTTGAGATTTACTCTGAGTGCCGAAACGAGGCTTGATCTCTTTGTTAATATCGCCTTTGGTGGGATTCACGAGTGAAACCCGCCTCTGGCTCCAGAGTGTCTGGGGTAGGCAGGAAGCGAGGGAGGTGCACGAAACTCCCTGTGCTTAATCTCCTAGGAGACCCAAATGCACTCTGTGATGATTGGCCGGCTGACCGTCTGGCAAGGACAGCCACCCTGCTGGGTGACTGACAGCTAGGCTGGAATGTATGGGAGAGAACTGAATAAAAGGGGAGTCTTTTGGCTTGGAAGGCAGAGTCGACCACTGGACGAAGGAACCGAAGAAGAACTTGAAGAGGATGCCTGCTGCAACTCCTGGACCGTTGGTTTGCCCGGTGAAGCCTTGGTGCAATGTAATAAACGCCAAGTTGGCATCGACAGAGAAGCCCCTGCAAGGACGACTTCTCATCTTGTGTTGGTGGGACCAATCAACTCCAAAGTAAGCCACCTGGACATCCATCTCGGAGCTGGTTGAATTTTCACAGAGTTGCTGCTGGAAACTGGATAAGCCAGGGAGAGGAACACCAGATTGTGTGTGTTGCTTCTAAGCTGGCCTAGAGCTTGTGGAAGATCCTATGGACTCTCAAGAAGCAGGACTGATCGAGCCAGAGCCCGCTCAACAGAGTGCAGGACCCCAGAAGTAAGGAAAGTCCATCTCGACAGCCAGGAATTGCAGTGTTGCTATTTGCGGTAGACACAAGAAGCTGAAACACTGAACAGCCACTCAAAGTGAAGTTGGCTGGTTGTGAGTTTTGACTGTCCCAGTGCATTGAGTCCCCCAACGTCCTCCCTCTTGTCCCCATGACTGAGGCCCAGGAACAGCGAGATCTGCAGAGTGGCACAGGAACAGAGGTCATCAGCTGCATCCTTTTCTTCATTTCTTAAGGTACTGTAAAAAGTCTGAGAGAACGTACCTCTTACTGTAGAGTGCATGCAACTTCTACAACTCACAAGCCTAACCAGCTTGTGGCCCTACATTTGATTCTTCTTTTCATCAAAGACGCCCAAGAACTTGTGCAAAGACTTTTCCATTTACTTACCAGAAGTGCTTCATCCTATACAAGACTTTTGCCCATTGACTTTGGCTTAGCCTATTGAATTGTATGACTCTTGGAGGATCCAAACTTATTTGTCTGCTTAAGAATATTTGTGGTCTCTTGTTGTTCTAATAATCTTTGCCTTTTACCAACTTCTAAAAGTATTCTAAATGCCAACACTAAGATATTAAATGTCCCCACCACCCTAGTTATTGAAGTCACCTGTGGGTGGGTGTCTGTGGGCCATCTCAAAAATGTATCTACTGATTTAGAAACTAAGAGTGTACAGTATTGAAGTGTATGTGTGTGTTACTATTATATTGCTCCCTTCTGAAGAAGGCTTAGTCTGACTGATTAATAAATTAATAATTGTTTATGCAAGAAACCTTGTGTAATAATAATAATAATATCTTTAATGTGATATAGTTTAAAAATTCAAACTTTACACATATACATCTTAATTACTTTCAGTACAAAATTCAAAACATCATAATCATAAGATTAAAATTAAATGAAAATTCTTCGTAAAATAGCACACCATAGTTACCCATGGGCATAATTTTGATTATTTCTTATCATGGCGGCAATTTTGAATACATATGCTAGTCTGTATTATCCCATAGTTCTATTCAGTGCGATGGCTAGCTCTCCTCATATGGATATACCCAGCTCATCTTCCACTCTTAGCCAAATGGAATAGAGCGCAGTTAGTAGTCGCATAAAGTTGGTGTTTACACAATGATTCCAGAACAGTATGTCTCCGATAGTCTCCCAATTATGTACAAACATACTTAAGTGTAGTTTTATGTCAACCATCATACCCTGGCATTCAGTTAGTACATGTTTAGCTGTCTCTAAGGCTTCCTGATTCTTACACAGGCGACAATAGCGTTGTTCTCTGGGTATCTTTTCCATAATACCAATGGTCATCTTAATGGGAAGATATTCCATTCTTAATAGAAGTATGAACCTCCTTAATCTTGGGGACGGGCATTGCATCAGGTATTTCTGTGGTTTCTTGAAAGTATATAATCTAGTTTCCATGAACATATACCTTTTTAATTTGCGCAGATGTTCATAATTCTCTAGCCAATCCCATAACTCAACTCGTCTCTCCATACAGGATTGCATAGCCTCCGTATAAGTCCCTTCACGATGATTCCAGCAAATTTCTTTGAGCAATTGTTCCATTTGTTTTTTGAATTCACTGAGGGTGTTTTCATTATTATTATTCAGGGCAAACGTCGTTAGCAGAGCATTACCCGCGCCATTCACCATTTTTAAGTAGAATCCGGCTCTTTTCTTTAGTGTCTGTGCTTTTAATGATATCAGGCCCAACTCGAGTCTAAGGAGAGCCATAGGGATACATACCGGGAGTCCTAATATCTTCCTCCAGTATTTTCCCTCAACAATTTGTAGCCAATTTAGATCCATCTTAATTAGTGATTCCAATCCATACACCATCATGAGCGCTAGGACCTGTATATATAGGTGTCTAGATCCCCATAGTGTGTAACCACCCTGTTTAATTGTGAAGCTTTTAAATAGGGCAGTAAATTGGGCAGCTCTTATTTTCCGATTGCGTTTACAATTCGTGTAATCACCTCTGGGTTCAAATTCAATCCCGAGGTATTTATATTCAGGGACATATGAAATTACAACTCTATCAATGCATAAAGAGACACGAGCGGACCTTTTACATGTGTATCTCATCACATGTGTTTTTTCAACATTAATTGTGAGCCCATTTTGTTCAGAATATCCCCAGAGAGCTATGGCTGAACGACGTATAACACTGATTGTGTGGTCAAAGATCACTAAGTCATCTGCATATGCGAGTACCAAGCATGGAGTTTTACCAATATTGGGAGGACAGTTTTTTGCCAAGGCTAGAGATGACGGTATGTCATGCACATACAGATTGTATACTAGAGGAGCGGTCACACAACCTTGTTTAACTCCTCTATTTTGTATGACTTCCTCCGTCATACGACCTGCTCGATCTAATTTCAATTTAACCTTGGTATTCTGATGTAGTAATCCTAAGTAGTATAGTAGGTCAGCTGGGCAGCCAAGCTTTTGTAACTTCAGCCATAGTTTTTCTCGGGGGATAGAATCAAAGGCCGCTTTAAAATCTATGTAAAGTGCATAGAGGGGTGGTTGTCCGCTTTGTAAGGCTCTAGTCCGCAAATAGTCCATAACAAAGATGTTGTGGCTAGTTGAGTAGTCTTGCCTAAAGCCACTTTGAAATCTACTTAAGATTTTAGCCCGGTCAACCCATATCTGTAGTTTTTTCAGCAGGAGTGACGCAAATATTTTGCTTGTGCTGTCTAACATGGAAAGTAATCTGTAGTTATTAGGGTCTATTCGATTACCTTTTTTAAATATTGGTATTAGTATGGCTGATTGCCATGAACTCGGAAGTACCCCTGCCCTCAAAATCTTGGAGAACAGTACATTCATTAGGGTGGCCCAAAAAATTGGACTACTTTTTATTACAATATTAGGGAGCCCATCGGGACCAGGTGCCCTAGATGACTTCAGCTGTTTAATCATAGAGAGGATGGAGTCATGGGAAATGTCAATATCAGGGTCCGTTGGTATATTACCCAAGGGGATTATCTCCTCGGCTCTGATCGCTATGTTGCGTTTTTCCAGAAACGCAGTCCATTCCGCACTGGAAATAGGATTAACTAATTGCCGTGTCCTATTTCCTCTTGCTTCATTAAGTAGAGCCCATATACTGCTAGTTTTACGGGAGCAGATAGTCTGTATTAGCTTTTGCCAAGCGTAATAATGTATTTGAATACCTGCAACTGTAAAATCTCTGTGCAACTCCACTAAAGCCCACATTGACCCCTCTCGAGATAAGCCTGGCTGCTCAACCATCTACCAAAACTGTGTAGTACAAGCTTACATCAAAGGCTGGGTTTCCTATACCTGTAGTCAGAGTTGTGTTTAGTGGTCCCAGAGGGTACTGCATACAAACTTTGCCTAACACAGAGGTTCGGGGAAATTGAGTTCAGGTGGTTCAGGCGGCTGCCCGATTTCACTGCTGTGAGGAGTCCTGCCGATGGGCGTCCAAGACTACCTTTCACAGCTGGGTTAATTGACGTCTCAAGACCACCCAAGATTGGCGGCTTCCTCATCCACGTCTCCTGAAGACTGATCAAGTCATACTCCCCCCAATTGATTTCACTGGATTTTGATAGATGGGAAAACCCCCTGGTATTCCAGGAGGCTAATTTCAAGTAGGCTGGTTGGACTGAAGAGAATACCATGTAGAGTCCCTGTCGTTGGTTTTTAAGATGACAGCTGGGTTGCTAGGATGAGGAATGGGGCACCAAAGCACTGGCCAACCAGGACCAGTTCGTTGTTACGAGATTGGGCCTCTACACAGCTTCTTTAGGATTAACATTACCCACCTGACGGGTGGAGGAATTAGCCTGGAAAGTGACATTTATTTTTAAGTCAGGTCCTGAAGGAACTCTTCCCACATTCAGAGGGTCCAGGTGTGCAGATGTCCTAAAGACAGGTGGCCCTTTTCCCCCCTGAAATGGGGTTAATTCAATGCAGAGGGTTTTGGACAGTGGAACACATTGTGATTGTTTAAACAAAGGCTTGTCCACTCTATGGGTGCGCGTCAGATCGAACCCCAACAGCAGCAAACTTTCTATTGAGTCCAGCAACATGTTTTTAACTACTGGTGACTAAATATGAAGGAACAAAAAAGTGAGGAATCTATTTTTTGGTACTAATGTCGAAGAACTCTGCGCCCTTTTTATCTTTTGTGTTCATACAGTTAAGGTCGCATGTGTAATTAGGGTAACCGTGGAGTCCTATGATTCCTCTACTCCACTAGGAAAAGACCATAACACAAAGTGTTACCCTTATGTGTTGCTCATGCGCCCAAGTTGTTTTTACTCCATACAGATGGAGAAGGAAATAAGGTACCACACAAGATTTGTGTTTTGATTCACCAATATTTATATAGAAAACTGTTGCCCTTTAGTGATGACACGTGTTTCAACGTAACCAACGTCTTTCTCAAATCAGGGCCAATGTAACCGTCCTCTTAAATGTTCTCAAAAGCTTGAATCAGTCATGGGTTAAATCCCGTGTCCCTCTATTTCCTCAAAGTCGTCCCTTTCAGTCCTGACTGACCCATGACTGATTCAAGCTTTTGAGAACATTTAAGAGGACGGTTACATTGGCCCTGATTTGAGAAAGACGTTGGTTACGTTGAAACACGTGTCATCACTAAAGGGCAACAGTTTTCTATATAAATATTGGTGAATCAAAACACAAATCTTGTGTGGTACCTTATTTCCTTCTCCATCTGTATGGAGTAAAAACAACTTGGGCGCATGAGCAACACATAAGGGTAACACTTTGTGTTATAAATATGAAGGAACACAGAGTCCAGTCATTTGTCATCGCTAAATTCAATTAATTGAAGATCAGATGAACGTAACTAATACAGGTTCAGAATAGAGTGGAATTATTCTAGGACCACTCTGCGGTTTAATACAAGGCTGTAACTGTGATCCAGCACTCTTTCAAATTTCAGTGAACGAGTCAGGGGATTTACCTGCTTTGGTCTCACTCGTACGTAGTTTGAGCGGTTCTCTCTATTGTCTTCTTGCCTCTCATATTCTGCCTTGCTTTGGCATTCGTCGTATTGGTCTGGACATTTTGAATTGAAGGATGGCTGGTTTCTATTTACTTGTTCTTTTACGGTGCCCTGTTCTTTAGTTGTTAGTCGTTTTCTTTTTTCATCCATAGACAAAAACAGGGGCGAAGCTGGCGGCTCCAGGCAAGCTGCTGTAGGGGACATACCAACCCGATGGTAATGGATGGGAACCTCTGTTAACCCTTCATCTGTTTGGCTAGCTACAGCTTTCCCAAGCAAATAGGTTGAACGTTTAGCAATAATTGCGTTGTTGGGCTCAACGCCGCATTATGGAGGTGAGCGGTAGCTCCAGAGCCCTGCATGACCACCGTCCTGGTCGAGGTACCCACCATCATTTTACCCGTTTGGGGAGGGGCCTTTCTTGGGGCAGGCTTTGGGACTCTCCCTCCCCACCCCCCCTCAATAAGGAGTGGATTTAAAACCTTTTTCTGGGCTTACAAGCCCTCCTTCATATTAGTTTTGTCCATCTTTTGTGATGTCCCTTGTTTTTGATGGGAAAAAATGGGGAAGCGTGATCCACACCGGCCCTTTCTTCATCAAGTGTGATGTTTTGCAACACCGGGTTGGTGAAAATACATGGACCAATTACCAAGTTGTGTGGGACCATTAAGCCGTCATGCATGTTTTCTGGAGGACTTAAACAAGCTTGCGCTTCCTCGTCAGATCAACTGCGGGGGAAAGGCTTGTAGTCTGAACGGACTTGGTGGAGGTAGCACAGTTAGTCTGGGAGGCCATACTGACATCGGCCCCCCAGGCCACTCATGCTCGATCATCGATCCTCCTTACCTGTGACAAAACCTTTGAGGAAGATCAGCTTAGAGCAAGTCATGGCTATAAGCGTAGTATGGTCCTTTAGAGTGTCGTTCATCTGTTCGTATAACTTGGTAAATGGGGCTAGGGCTATGGCGAGAGTCAACGTAATGGAAAAAGGTCAAGTTTGTCCTTTAAGCGGGTTTGCTTAAGGAGGCTCGGCAGGCTGGGTAATGGTCCACATGAATGGGATTGTTCAGTTGTAAAAAGAGGTAGGTTAAGCCCAGGGGCCAGTGGGCTACCAGGAAGATGCTCCTCTTCACTGGGCCCTGGCGCAACCTGATTTAGCAGTCCACCGGACAGGACCGGCCCCAACACTTTAATTTTCGGGGCATTTGACATCCTTTGTTGGTACTTAAACAATACAATATGTTTATAAGGTCACTTGCTTCCCCACTACCGTTTTTTGGTTATTATTCTCTTTTTACATATGATTCACAATCATATTGTCATATACAACACCAATTTGTATCAAAAATAGTCATTTATTATTTTTTAGAATACATTGTTATTAAAACACTTTTTTCAATTTACTTTTTTTATAATTGCAGGTGTTCTCCATGCAAAGTTTTTTTACAAACATACATTAATCTAAATGATTTTGAAATTCACAATGCACATCTAATAACATGTAGTAATACACTTTTTAACTATTTTATCGACATACAAATTTCAAAGGGGTCTGTTATGTGCTCCCCTCTCTCGTAGAGCAGTGCAACACAGTCCATAAAGCATTTCACTCTGTATCAACATCACCCATGCTTACTTTCATACCGCATTCAAACCATACCCGACATGTTTCATTCCTAATACACTTTCATACAGCTCACAAGGAAATTCTTCAGGGGTAAAAACTTTTTTATACCACATTTCATTTCGATGTACAATTTTGTTTGTTTTCCTATCAAATTTTCTTTCTAGGGATCCACTGTCAATGAGGTTCCATTTATCAATCCATCAATAATATTCAAATATTAGTGTTTGAGGAGATTCGAACACTAATATTTGAATATCCCATTCTTGCTTCCCATAGCTGTCCGTTTGATGGTGAGACCTCATGGATTGATAAATGGAACCTCATTGACAGTGGATCCCTAGAAAGAACCAAATATCAGAACGGGTCCAGAAAATTTGGGCCTACATTTCCAATAGTCAATGATGGACTGGTGTTGGGCTCTCTTTGTAAGGATATAGATCTGTAAGGATATGGATGGAGTTGAATTGGACTTAGCCCCAATAGTTGTAGCCCCAGAGGGAAAGGGGGGGGGGGAGGGTCCTCGTTTAAGCCTGAACACTTATCCACTTCAGAACTATGCAAGATTTTTGAAGACCAGACCCAAAATTCTACACCGTCCAAAATATCGGCATCAGATACGCCGCCCGCATTGAGGCAGGGATCAAGGGAAACAGGTTTGTTTGTAAACATTGCTGGTACCGTTAAGCTAGTCTAAATGCCCTGCTTGTTGAGTCGATTGAAGGTACATGGCCTGTTTGCCGGTTTAGTTGGTCTGGGTATGGTCTTCGGGCAGACCGGAGCTATATCTCTAGGCCCCTAAAGGGGATATACCCCCAAGTTAGTAGAGGAGGGGGCCACGACATCTTCACCTGGGTCAGGAAGGACCTTGTGCCCAACTCGCTTTGGCGGTCGTGATGTGACCCTTGGGGACACAGAGTTCTCTGCGGATATGCTTGTTTCGGGAGGGGAAGTAAGCAAAGCAGAGTCGAGCACTGTCTGGGGCGGCACCGGATCAAGGCTCAAAGCCATGCAACCCACACTCTCCAACAATGAATGAGCGTAGGGTATGCCTTAGCTGGTGATGTCCGATGGATTGTGAATCTGAGCTTCAATGGGGAGGGGCCCTGCAGGCGTCGTCGTGATCAAGGTGCTCGCCACACCTTCTGTGAATGGTTCTGCCCCTGTGATGCTATAGCCTCCATTACGGTCTCTTCTTGCCCACCGATAGGAGAGGGGACAGCCTTCTTCAAATTGGGGGTCAAGTTGTCAGATAAATAGGGTGCCGTCAACCTGAGAGCTGAATAGATGCCGACGCCGGCAGCAGCCGAGCTAACTGCTGTTACATGCAGAGCGTTTGAGGAAATCTAATCAGGAAGAAACGGCGGTAAACAAGACAACACCCCCGTGACCCAGAGTGCATCTCGTGGCATCTGTTTAGGAGGTAAGTCCAAAGTTATTTTACTGGCCAAAGTGGCCAAGTGGCTCACAGTCTTTAGTGAGTGAGTAAATTGAGTACAACCAGGTGTCGTAGATGCAATATTATTGCTCCCCACCTGATCGTTAGGGTCGCCTTCCATAAAGTCTGGAGAAATCCTGAGCGAAGACTGCTATGTTTGTTGATAGTTCCTTAGATCACTTGAGAACCGGTGTTTTGAACTCTTAAGAGCATGGCCTCATCCATCGTCCACTACAACACTCTGCTACACTTCCGGTTGATGTCTTGACAGCGAGCGTGAGCTGGAGGCGGAGCGTCCAGAGTAAACAAGGCAGACAGACTCAGCGAGTCTCAGCAGGTCTGCAATGGCACACGGTAGCAGCCAAAAGTCACAAAAGTCCTTATTTCTCGCATTGGTGAATGCAGGTGGCAGGAGAGTATTACAACTCACGTTCTCTCCAGCACACAGACACTCTACAACACTCCCGCTCCTGTATTGATTCTTGGCGGAGTCGCTCCTTGCCTTTTGAATTATCTTCAGGTTGCCCTGTGTAGCGCTCAACTGATTCTCGCAGAGGCGCCGGTCTTGACTAGGCGACTACCGTATCTTCAAAGGTGATGTGTAGCACCCGGTTGGCTCTTTGGGCTGGACCTCTGTGCACTGTATGCCTGACGTGTAGAGTAAGATGTCTGCAGATAGAAAATATGGGGTTAATGAACTGGGGTTATTGGGGTGTCCCTATCTCTTTCCTCTTCTCCTCTCCTGTAGACCCCCAAAGGTTAACGCTCTCACCTTAGGTAAGTGAATGCCGAGCTCTCCATCTGCCTCGGGGCAGGGTGCTGTAACCAGTTTCTTCACTGGATAGGTAGCGCAGGCCTCTTGACTTCAGAGGACTGCTGTCCGTCGTTTACTGCACGAACGGTAAGTTTCGAGTCATTCAAATGTCTTTAAAGTCTTTAGTAATGATGTCTCTTGTTTTGCAGGGTTCCGGCGATGGCGGATGACGGGCTGAAGTGAGTTGAAGATGGAGCCCGTGTGATGAATAGAAGCGCCTGGAAGCACGTAAGTAAGCGCTTGTTGCCTGCTTCACTATGCGCTCTAACTGTCTTTTTATTTTGCAGGTACGAGTTCGGAGCGGCTGCAGGGTGCCGGAATACCCACTGGATTAGATGTGGAAAGGAGTAATGGCACGTGAGTATTAAAGTTCCCCAATGTCTTTAAACGCACCTTGTTTTGTCTTTCAGATGCGGGATGCAGCGCCGAAGGCCTCCGGAGCGTGCAAAGAGTTGGTAAACTTTTGTCTTTCAGATGCCGGAATGCTAACCTGTTCTTTCTTGTCTTTATAGGTGTTGCTGAAGACTGGATTCAGGATAGTAAGCCTTTGCCTTTCAGATGCCGGAATGCTAACCTGTTCTTTCTTGTCTTTATAGGTGTTGCTGAAGACTGGATTCAGGATGGTAAGCCTTTTTCCTTAGGCCCAGGACCGGATGCAGAAGACACGATGAGCGTTCTGCTGCAGAGGTTGCAGAATAACGCAAAGCAAGATTCATCCACCGGGTGTGGTTTAAATAGCCTCCTGTAGTGCTTAGGTGTCTCCTTCCACAGCCACGCCTAAGTAAGAAAAGAGTTCCTGCCTTCCAGAAGAGTTCCAGTGTTCTGAATCTAGGGAGTGGCTCCAGCCCCACCCAACAGGAAAAGTAGTTCCAAACAGAAGAGGATCAGAGGCTCAACTGGCAGGCAAGTAAGCAGCATGGTCTGCTGAAGGTAAGTCCACCCAAGCATTATGAGCCCGGCGCTTCCAGCGCTGGGACTGGGCATATTTATGAGCCTGGTGCCACTGGCGCCAGGACTGGGTCCAAAAGGTCCCAATTGGGACTGGTTGGCACTCGGAACCTGGGTTATGGATCTGCTTCCAAGGGAGTTGGGAAAACCCTGACCTTTTGGAAGCAGAGATCATGACACCCTGAGACAGGTGGAGCTGCTATAGGGTTATGCGCTAAGGCTTCTAGGGCTAATTTCTCAGCGCAGGGCTGCACTACTGCCCACCTGCTGTCAGACGAAGAGCGTTACCACCCACTGCAAGGGGAACCTGGGCCTGCGCCGAAAGCCTTAATAACAGGTATGAAAACCATGGTTTGGCCAGCCAGTGCGGCGCCATCAGGATTACCCGTAAGCGACAAACTTCTCTGATCTTACAGATGACCTTGTGGATTAGTGGGGTCAGAGGGAATGCGTATGCCCACATCCCATTCCATTGAAGTTGCAATTCCTCCCAAGCGAGCCTCTGCCCTGGCCCAGCCAGGAGGCAAACTGGTGGAATCGCCAGTTCTGCTCCGTGGCAAATAGGTCCATTTGGGGCTGGACGCACATTTTGAAGATCTCCAGCAAGACCTGCTAGTTTAACTGCCAATCATAGTTGTCCACACCCAATCTACCGAATCTGTCCGCCTCTAGGTTGGACACCCCAGGACAGTGGATTGCAGAAATCCATATGTTGTGGGCTATAGCCCATTACCATATCTCGATGGTGAGCCTGCACAAGGAGAGGGGGAAGGGGAGCGATCTGGTGCCCCCCTGTTTGTTGCGCTAGTACATGTAAGTGCAGCTCTCCGTCTGAATACAGACACGGCCGTTCTTGTTCACCGGTAGGAAGGCCCTGAGAGCCAGCTGTATAGCTGTCAGTTTCAGCCAGTTTATGTGCCAAATCTGGTCCTCCTCTGTGCACAGACCATGTACATTGTGGTCACCCAGCGTGACTCCCCACCCCTTCCGGGAGGAGACTGTTGTGATGGTATAAGCCGGCAGGGGCTTTCTGAACGGTCTGTCCACCATAACATTGTTCTCTTGCCACCACCAAAAGAAATCCTGGTGCAGCTGCTGGGATGGTGAGTGATGCCACTTGAGAACCTGTTTCCATGAGGCTGAAAAGTGTAACTGTACCCTGCTAATTTTGAGCCTTGTATGCGGAACGGCTAGGAGGCATGCTGCCATAATCCCCAACAGGTGTTGGTACTACTAGGCCAAAGTTTCCGACCGGCTGAGAAAATGTCCAGTAGCCATCTTTAGAGCCGCCACCTTTTCCCTAGTGGGGAATATCCTCTGCCCCTGGTATCCCATATGAGGCCTAGAAAAACCAAGGCTTGAGGAGTGTGGAGCTGAGACCTTGTGGTTGCTGGAGAAGGTTTAAGTTGCTTACCTGTAACTATTGTTCCCCAGCATGGGTCTGGCATGGATTCACACGATCATGAATATTCACCTTATCAGGCTGGGAAACCTCGGTAAAAGAAAAAAGTTTCACTTACACTTTAAAACTTGTGGCCTGGCAGAGGCGGGTTCGCCAGCTGATGACCGTGCACGATGCAGCCTGAGATCCACCTTGAAATGGAAGCCTTGGACAAGGCCTTCTCATGGTTCACAGGACCAAAGTTCATAAACAATTGAAAAGTCTTCTGAAAACTCTTTGTGCGTGTTATGTGAACTTCAAGGCACGATCAGCGACCAGCGAATGCAAGGCCCACACCCACAGGAAAGGCTTTGGGAAGAAATCAGGCAACACCAAAGGTTCGTTTAGGTGGAATTCAGAGGAGTGTGTATGCAGTAGCACTCTCGATTCGTGTAAAATCAGATATGGTTGCTTGCAGGATAGGGCCTGGATCTCACACACACACACGTCAGGCAGAGGTGATGGCCACAAAGAAAGCGGTTTTCCTCGGGAGAAATTTGAGTGGGGCTTGATGCACAGGTTCGAAAGGTGCCCCCATGAGCCTCGTCAGGACTATGTCGAGTCCCCATGCCGGGGCAGGAGCCTTCACCGATGGGAAAGATTGGAAAAGCCCCTTGAGGGACTCCTTAAAGAGCCTGTGGGACCACAGCGAGGATCTACCCGGGGATATGGTGTAGCTTGAGATGGCCGCCAGGTGCACCTTGTTGAAAACTTGAGCCAGTCCAGCTTTTGCCAAGAAAAGCAATTATGGAAGAATATGTGGAGCTGCGACTCTCGGGGGGGGGGGGGGGGGGGGGGGTTAAGCGACGCTGAGAGGCGGAGCAGGTCTAGATACCACATCTGCCATGCCACCACAGGACAATGAGTATCATCTTGCATTAACGCTTGTCTGAGTGTGTTGATGACACATAGCAGGAGAGGAAACGGCGGGGGTTTGGGGATTTGGTGTGGGAGCGTACAGAAACAAGGAGAACGCAGCCCCCAAGCTCCTCGGTTGGTGGAATCTGCTGGCAAACATCTGGCATTTGGAGTTTGCTGCAGTGACGAAATGATCGATCGGGAGTCTGTCCCATTTGACGAACAGGCGGTTCAACTGATCCTGACAAAGTTCCCACTCGTGGCGGGACCGGAGCTCCCTGCTGATTTGAGTATGCAATGGTGGTCTTGATGCCTGCCAGGTGGAGTCGATGGCCCAGTGGCACAAGTCTTGAGCTTCCCTGGACAGAGCTGGGGATAGAGTGCCCCCTTGCTTCCTGATTTAGAACATGGTGGTGTTGTCCGTGAAGATCCTCACCAACTTGCCCTGTAGAGACGGTAGGAAAGACTTGAGGACCCAGAAAACTGCCCATAGCTCCAGGATGTTGATGTGCAGATCCTTCTCCTCTGCAAGTCACAAACCTCTGGTTGTGTAGACGTCTGGTGTAAGCCCGTCAACCATCGAGCGAGGCGTCCGTGGTGACACTCTCCGGGTATGGCAGGGTTTGAAATCCCATCTCCTGGGAAATATGAGAATGCAACCCCCACCACTCTATCGTCCGCCGGAACACCTGGTTGAGAGGGATGTTGTTCGCAAAACTCCCGGACACTTGTATCCAATGTACATCCAAGAATTAATGTAGGGGTCGCATCTGCAACCTGCAGAGACGACGAGGTAGATGCAGGACGACATGCCTAGCAACGACTAGATAGCCGAACTGTGGCCGTCTTCGCTGACTTGAGTCGCTGCACCTTCCCTTGAATGGCTGCTAGCCTCTTCTCAGAGGGTGACGCCAGGCAGGCCACCGCGTTGAGTCTGGCACAGACTAACAGCGCGTTCTGCGATGGTATCAAGCAGGATTTTGGATAGTTTACGGAGAATTCCAGCTCCGTCAGAAGTCAGACCGTCTCGCTCATGTGCTCGTCAGCCAGCTCTAGAGAGCAGGCGCTTATCAGCAAATCGTCCAGGTATCATTATACGTGTATGCCCTGCAAACGCAGATGGGCCGCCACCAGGGCCAGGCATTTTGTAAACAATGGGGCTGATTTTAAGCCGAACGGAACGGGTAGTGTTGGCCTTGCACCACAAACCGTAGGAACATTCACTGTTTTCTGTGGATGGGGACATGGAAGCACGCATCCTCTAGGTCGAAGAACATCAAGAAATGCCCTTCCTCCAGTTGGCCGAGCACGTGCTGCAACGTGATCATCCTGAATTTTTCAGGACTTCAGGTATTTGTTCAGACGGCGCAGGTCGACCTTGGGTCTCAAACTCCCTTATCTTCTTTCTTACCAGAAAGTATCTGGAATATACTCCGGAGCCCCAGAGTCGTTGGGGAACGAGCTCTATCACCCCTTTCTGTAACATGGCTCGCACTTCTTCCAGGAGCTGAGGGATGTGGAGCTCCTGACAGGGAACCGGTGGAATACGTGGGCACCTGCGTTGGAACTCAGTTGTGTCCCTGGGGGAGAGCGTCTAGCACCCATTTGTCGGTGGTGGTCTTCCTCCACTCGCTGACAGAACTCATCAGCCGGCCTGCCAACAGGGTGCACAAATGGGGGCCAGACGTCTTGGCCGGTTCAGTCTTGCTTGGGCGCCGGTGCCCTGCACTGCAGGTGATGCTGATCTTTCCCTGCCATAGGCCTGGGAACGCCCTCTGTAGGTTTCCTGTGTAGAGGATCGGGGAGCTTTGTATGTTGTGGAGAATCCCTTGGATGATCTGCTTGATTTACCCTTGGAGGAGCGAAAAAACGAGCGATGCTGTTGAAGGGTGCCAAGGGAACGTGCAGTCTCTCTGTCTTTATGGCTTAAAGGGATCACTGAACACGGTATTGTGGACCTCCAAACTTGATACATTTCCACAGAATTTATCTGAAACGAAGATGTAATCCAATATCTGAATTTCCTGAGTCAGGGGGGCCCGGGCGATTATAACCACTAGTATCTAAGGGTGGTTATCCCCACCGCCTCCAAGCCTCGCCAGGCAACAATTTCGGTATTATCTGCCCACAAGAGATCAGGCGTAGCGGCTGCCTGGATTAAAGGGTTATACCCCGCAGTCTCCAAGCTTCCAATGCGAGAACCATGCAGTTAGTTAAATCCGGTGGCCACGTAATGATGAAACAAGCTTAGCATTGCACACATTCCACGCTTAATCCCAAGAAAATCTCAAGCATGGATAATTTAAGATGCAGTACTTGCGTGTGGATTTCACAAACACTTACACAGGCTCCAAAATTCTATTTAGTGCTGTTGCTGTCTGCGGACTGCTGCCACTTGTGAAGCACTTTGCGGCCGCCTGGCGGAACCTGCTGTGTTTTAGGATTACAATGGGGGGTGGAGGATGTCACGCTCAACACAGCGTCCCCCAGGCCTTACAGCTGAAGCAGCTTCGATATTCAAGTTGTTTAAAGTGAAACTTCAACACTTCTGATAACGTGCACTGTAACACACTGGAAAGCAAAGCACCCGCTGCAGACTGCTACCACCTGTTCGGGAGAATTCCCATAAATGGCTGATTTCCCTTACCTAATGAGTTCCTCAGCAGCTTTGCTGGATTTCTAGGATTTATTTTTCTCACCTGGTAAGAGTGTGAGCCTTTTTCCCACTCTTACATGTGTTTTGCTGTGTGTGTTTTTGCTTTTTGTGTGATCTTGAGCACTGGAGCCTCACCCACTCCATGGCCTTATTTTTCATGTGTGTTACACAGCACCTTCAGTGCAGTGACACAGGGTTATCTTTTAGACTTCCCACTGACTCCATTTTCTGGGGCTGCCTACTGTCCCCCAGAAAAGGTAAAGTTGCCATTAACTTTATTTCAGTCACTTTTAACCACAGACCCAGTACACCCAAACTTACATGGAGTATTGGAAAGGGTTAATTCTTATCTCTTTTTGTCTGTGTCTCTTGGAGCATTGTTTCACTCCCTTTACCATTCAGACTTCGCTGGTGGCAGTGGTAACTACCCTAACTTTTCTACCGCGGTTATCTTATATAACCAAGATGCCCTGTCTTCAAAAATCAAACTATTACTAAATAAAATCATTTCCAAAAGAAATCTCCTAGCTGATAAGCCTCCTATGTCTAACCAAATCTCCATGATCATAGAAGATACCACCCCCCTTCAATTTTACACCAGTCTCCTACGATGTAGCACTTAATACTATATCCAAACTCAAAGCTTCAAATTGCAAAGGAGATAACTTTCCAGCACACCTAATCAAATTATGCGCCCCTTCTCTCACACCCATAATCACCAATTTTGTGAACGCCTCCTTCCATACTAATCAGGTCCCAGCCAGAATTAAAGCGCCATGGGTCACCCCTCTACTAAAAAAAAACGACATTAGAGCCATTAGTGCCTACGAACTATAGGCCCATAACGACCGTCCCTTTCCTACTTAAAATCATCGACAAAATAGCCTACAACCAAATACAAACCCCCCCTCGAACAAAATAACTTACTAGGAGCTAGACAATCTGGCTTTAGACCCAACCACAGTACGGAGATAAACTTGAAAATCCAACTGGACTCCATTAGAGACTCAGGCAAATTAGCCACACTACTGCTACTGGATCTATCAGCAGCATTCGACCTGGTAGACCATGACAAACTATGCAACACCCTAAAAAAAGATTTTAATTTTTCCAGTAACGCTACTCAGTGGATCAAATCCTTTTTAACGGACCGCACATCCAGAGTTGCCATTGGAAACTATGCAGCGGACCCCATAGTAGTACCCTCGCCCACACTTTACAATGCATATACTAAACTCCTTTTCTCGGCTCTTGATGAGATGGGTGTCATCTACACTAATTTTGCAGATGACACCCAGATCCTCATCCCCATTACAGGGGACTACACCCAAGATACTGACACCATCAATAAAGTCTATGCCATAATTCAAAATTGGATGGCCCTAAATAGTCTCTGCCTTAACGATGAGAAAACGGAGGTCCTCATCGTGGGCTCCCAAAAAAGAATAAGTACCCTCCACTCTAACTACTCTCACATCAACATTGATGGTACACAAATCCCAGTACTCAAACAAGTTAAAACGCTTGTTGTTTACATAGATGCCAACCTCACTATGCACAAACAAATAGCAACTCTCTCCTTGTCCACAGGCTATACAGCCAAACTTATCGCACTTCGCCGCCAATTTCTTATCCCAACAAATTGCATAACCTTGGCCAGAGCACTGATTTTAACGAAATTGGACTACTGTAACATCCTCTTCCTAGGAACCTCCAAAGCCAACGTGAATAAACTCCAAAAACAAAGCCCTTAGAGCGGCTCTAGGCATAAAGAAATCCGATCATATTTCTAGCATCAGAAGAGAAAACCATTGGCTGCCAATTGAAGCAAGAATCATCTTCAAAACACTCAGCACAGTCGATAAATGCATCACCAATAAAGCGCCCAGCTACCTCAATAACACCATCAAGAAAAGAAATCTCCTGCAGGACATAAAGATCTAATAAACTGGCCCTCTTGGAAGTTCCTCACTACAAATACAGTAGAGCAGGAGGAAGTAGCTTCAAAGTCCTAGCGCCATCGCACTGGATCGTACTACCCCTTAGTGTCAAAAATGAGCACCCTCTACCAAGATTCAAAAAAGCACTGAAAACCTGGCTTTTCAATAAATATTAACCCTCACCAGTCCCCTCCACCTTAGTACCAGAATGCTTCAGATTACCTCATTTCTTTGAACTAAAACACTAAATGTAATCCCATGGCCGTCATGAACCTCCAGGGGTCACCTCTTGATGTGCAACCAGTGTTCAAACAAAGTGTGACCTACTACTGTGACCAACTGTACCTTAGTATAAGAAGGTTGACCCCATGACTTATTGCAATTCAGGATAAAAATGTTCTTTATGCTTGTAACTGTAACACTGTATAAAAATGCCACAATGTATATGAAACTTCGCCGTGATACCCACGGGTCTGGGCGAGTAAAAAATGTAATAAATAAATAAAAATAAATGGTATTGTTTCAGGCTATTATATTAGCCCCGAACAGAAACCCGCTTGACCAAATACATTTTATTTTGGCTCCGGCTGGGTTTATGCGCCATTTTTTTTTGTTAAAGTCTTTCTCGTGTTTTTCTCTGCGTGCCAAACCGGGCCGATTCCTCTGTTCGCCGTCTTTTCGCGGGCTTCTGCACAGAAGCCCTCCTTAAGGCGCCTGAAAGTCTGGGTAGGCAGGATGTGAGGAAGGGATCTTCGGACCCCTGCCAGGGGTTCTCTTGGTAACCCAAGTCACACTCCTGTTTGATTGGCTGAGGGGATTGTCCTTGTGAGGACAGTCACCCTGCTGTGTGAATCGGGGAAAACTGCATAAAAAGCAGGCCTCTGGGACTGGAAAGGCAGAGTCGCTACTGGAACAAAAGAACCAACAAGGAGCTGGCAGAAGAGGACCCCTACAACGACTGAACTGCCCGGTGAAGCCCTGCTGTAGGTCAGAATCTCCAGAATCCGACGAATCCCTTGAGCTGGTGGGACCAACAGGTTTGCCCAAACTACAAACTAGGACCCCCCTGGTCGAATTCGCTGTACAGAACTACAGTGGGCCAGGTAGCCAGGAAGGTCGGACCCTGCTTGGGTTTTAAGGAGCGCACCTTTAATTTGTTGTTTTGCTCTGCTGCTGGTTTCTTCCCTGGGTAGCGCAGGACCCTCCAGTTTTCCTACTTCTTGCGGGTCCAACAGTCGCTTCAGGAACCGTGAGCCTGCAGGAACTACCAGGAACGTCCGCCTCAGCTACAGCTTCCTCTCTGTTTTAAGGTACTGTGCAAATCAGTTTGCTCGTTCCGTTCAACCGCGGAGAAAGTGTTTGAAATCTTTCTCCAATCCGAGGGCTTGTCCTTCTCTTCTTTTTGAACTAACTTTTCTATCAACCAACCTCGTCTGGAAACCGTGCCACAAACTTTACCGCAAACTATCCTGAACTGTGTGATCTTGAGCAAAAGACTTTTGACCCATTGACTTTGGCCCTAAGCCTTTTCTACCTGATTCCATCTCTGTAGTTCCTCTTGTTCAATTGCCCTGAGTACTTACCTGCTGGTTTGATTTAATTTCTAATAACTTTGTCTTTCCCTCCCTTTTAAATTGCTGGAGTGCCATTTTTCTCCCACTTCATTTTGTGAGCTTAACTTGTCTGGAATGTGTGGTGTATTAAGAGTGTGATTTTTAGACTGCTTATGATAGTGTTATGTTATACAACTGAAGAGTGAAATAAAAGTATATTCTTTTACTTGAAAACCTTGAGTCAGTGTTTGCCTGAATCATAGTAATTGCTGTCTTTTGTGTAACTATCTGATACTGCTCACTTACTCTTGAGATAAGTCTGGCTGCTCAGCCATCTCTACCACTTTAACTGTGTAGTACAGGTTTGTACCAAAGGTGAATTTGTACTGTCACATGTAGTCTTAATTGTGTGTGTGTGGTGTTCCCAAAGGGTACTGCATATAATTCTGCCTAACATCACCTGTCAACCACTTTGCACAGCTTCTACCACGAGGAAGACGAGGGATGGCTCCTGGAATGGGACTGTTTCTTGGTCTTTTTGCAATGTTTTTCATTCCCCTTCTTGGGGGTGTGATCCTCAGTCTAGGAAGACCGGCCAAAAGACTGCGCAAGAGATTTGGCGGACAGACGACCCAAGGAGAATTTCCCGACCCTCTCACATAGGGATTTTGGCTGCATTTTCGAGAATTACGCGCAGGCCTCTGTGTCATGACCAACACCTAGACACATGTTGGGGTGGGCAGGGGGTCGGTTTTGGACATTTTGCCCTCGCAATCGGGGCTTCGCTTGAAGCCCAAAATCCAGTGAGACGACAGTGCGTCAAGAGTTTGAGGAAAACGTAAATTTTAAAAAAAGTTGAGAAAACTCGAAGTCCTGTTCCCAATGCAGTGTGCAAGCGCACAGTAAAAAGGAACTGAAGCATGGGGCGCAATGACGTGCTATATATACACACAACGCCTGACATCACTTCCGGATCCGACGATCGAGAGCCGGGTTAAGAACCATTGACTGCCGAGTCGAAGGCCACTATGACCCCCTGGCAAAAAGGTTCAGCGCAGCAGAGCTGGATGATGGAATTCTATCAAGACGAGGAATCTGCGGGAGAAAGGCAATCCATTGAAACAGACATCTGATGTGTGAAGTCTAAGCAGGATTTGAACCACGAAAGACTGATCTTGATGGATTCGGCATATTTTCGAAGAGCGAAAAGACGAGAAAGGCTTAAAAGCTGCGTGCCTAGACTGAGCAGTGTGAGGAAAAAAGGAACTAAGGTCATGGGGCACCTACATAAGTATATATACTGGTTCAGACGTCATTCCCGGCGCAGTGGTGTTGGATAGAGCCGCTCTGTGATCCAAAGTGGCAGAAAAGTTTCAGAAGAGCAGCTGCGCTGAGAGTTAGATATCAAAGATGAGGAATCCGTGGGAGGAACACATTGATTAGAATAGTTTTTTTTCTACGGCTGGAGACTGTCTGTTTTTGTTACGCTCACCTGGCTCCCACAGGGGCGTCGATTGGACCCGGACAGCTGCGGTCTCCTCCAACGTGAATCGTAGTGCAAAGATGACAGACTGGACTGGCCCGCCTAATCTCGTCTGCTTGACCCTTAAAAGTATTCTCCTGCAAGTGGAGAAAGGGATTAAGCCACCCGTGGATTTTAGTAATGGCACCCCACTGTTCTCCCCACTAATCACCTCCGATATTCCCTTTCAGTAATCTCACCTTATGTTTTTGAAGGATGAGCTCTCCATCCTGCGCGGAATGCTGAGGCGCGTAGATACCAGTTACTTCACTGGTTCGAATGCGTTGGAAGAGTTCCGGATGAATATTGACTCCGAGGTTCCTGGCGAGAACCCGTAAGTATAAAGTCCAAAGAGTTCAATATGTCTGATGTTCACTCTTGTCCCATTCCCTTCTTGTGTTGCAGCCGGGTCCAAGAGAAGATTGTCTTGTGGCAGCTGATGGCGTTCAGGTAAGAGTCTATATTACCCAACACTGTCCGGTAAAAGATGCGTGTATTTAACTTGTTGTTTTCTCTCTCCGCACAGGTGCGGCATAAGAAGTTGCGGGATGTTAAAGAATAATGCCTCCGGTGATAAAGCAGGTAAGTCTATGGTGGTAAAAAGATTGTATTTGTTGGATCTCTCGGCTCACCTTATATTTCTTTTGTCCCCTAGATGCTGGAGTTTGGCGAGGAAAATGATGGCGGCAGCGCCGGATCGAAAAATGCTGTGAGGATGGCGCGGCGCTGCAGCTGGCGATGCATGCAGAAATAATGTCCTTTCCAAGTTTGAAGACGCGATGGATCTGGAATCAGGTAAGGAATTAAAATAAAGTCTGTGGTCTATCCTTTCCTTCTTCTTTCCTCTTTTTCTAGGAGCTCTGGATTCGAGGTGGGCGTGGCAGAAGACTGGATGCTGACTGCAGGCACGGTGAGCGTTACGCTGCTGGATGCAGAATAACGCGAAGCATGTGCTGCTGTTCGGGCATGGTTTAAATAGCCTTCAAAGAAGTTCCCCCAGAACCACACCCGAGTAAAAAATAGTCCCTGAAGTAAAGTAGTCCCATTCAGGCCTCACGTTGGCTTGACTTCATTGCAGCATGTTCTGCATGAGGTAAGTAATGTGCATGAGCCTGGCGCCTATGGTGCCAGGACTGATTACCTCTATGAGCCTGGTGCCAATGGCACCAGGACTGTACCCAGACAGCCCCTAGATGGGGCTGCTGGGTTTTTAGTAAGCACCTGGATGCCTGCTCCAGGGGCTGATGGGCGTGGTCCAGATGCTCGGGGGTAGGCATCATGACAGTTTTTCTCAGTACCGAGGACTCAGAAAAATGAGTGCTAGTAACCTGACTGCATACCGAGAATGCCACTTTCATATGGATTTTAGTGGGGACTGAATCTACCTATTGAAGCAAAAATCTCCACAGATGTGTTTGACATTTGGGTGATAATCTGAGGTAACGTAGAGAGCATGTTTGGTAGGAACAGGTTGCCCGGTACCAAGGTTCCAAACTCCTGTCAGGCTACTTTCCCCCGCAAGAGGTACTTGTTCTTTCCCACCAGGTGGTTCTGTCCGTTTCCCACCGAAGGATACTCTGATGTGTAGTCGCACCCAAGTTTCCCCGTAAACGCACCTATGATAATTTTGCGGAAACTGGGTGTCTGTTTCTGTGCTGTGTTGTTGGGAGCTATTTGAGAGGCCCTTTTTATTTTCCTTGTGATAACTACTGTTTCCAAGGATAGGAGGATATCTTTTATTCCAGCTTACTGATATTTTGTGAAATACGCACACCACACCTTAAGTGAAGTGCAGAGGGGACACAATGCAACCATTTTTCCACTTCCCCTTTAACTTTCTAGTTACAGTGATAAGTTCATCTGAGTAGCTGGTGGCAGTGTACGTTTTGTACAGTTTTTTTGTGAAACTTGTGTGCAGGCTGGTATCGCAGTTGCGGTAAGGGACACATGGGTATCCACTGTACTAAAATGATGCCAGTCTTTTTTTGTTGGTAAATCTTGATGACTTTTCTTTTCTTGAGCCTTCTTCTGACACACTTGTGTGGGGGAGGTCCTGCTCACTCTTTTGCTGGGAAGTGCGCATGAGGACGCCAGCGGGTCTGCGAGGACAAGAAGCTGGGAGTACACCAAAACTCTGCAGGCCTTTGTCCTTCAGTCTGTCTGCTTGAATGCAGTTCAGATAGCCACCTCCCAAAGTTTGGAGGTGCTAGGAATGCCGATTGTCTGGGTTCCTGCATAAAGGCAATGGAGTCCAAGAGCAGAAAGAGTCCACCCATGGAACAAAGAATCTGAGGAAGAAGGATGACTGCAGCGTCCTCCAGCGACCACCAGTGACTGCTGATCCAACCTACTCATCTGATCGACATAGAAGATCCAGACCAGACTACTTACTCCCCTGGCCTGGTGGGCATAACCAGTCTCGAGACAACCTGCATTTTGAGCCGTCCCCGATAGGACCGATTTTCTATACTCTGTCCTGGTGGACAGATAGATGTATAGGAAGCCAACCTAGTTTAGTGACAGGGACAACTCTGGGAGCTGTAGCCAAACCAGTTGAAGGAAGCTGGACGACTGGTCAAGGCCAAATCTCAGGAGGGGTGTTAGGCAAGATCGTATGCAGTACCCTTTGGGTATACTACAACAACCCTGACCTCCTGGCAATAGAAACCCAACCTTTGGTATATGTCTGTACTACACAGGTTAGTAACGTGTTGAGCAGCCAGGCTTATCTCAACAGGGGTCAATGTGAGCTGTAGGGGAGTTACACAGAGTCACAGTGACAAGTATTCAAATAAACACTTACCCACAAGGTTTGTTGATTAAACAATTATTAATTTAACAGTCAGAGTAAGCCTTCTGCAGAAGGGAGCAATATAAAACTAGACATAAATATACTTCAAAATATACACTCTTAGTGTTCTAAATCAGTAAGCACCCCTTTGGGATGGCCCACAAACACTACCTACACCCTCAGGTGACTTCAATAGTTAGGGTGCTGGGGACATTAATATATCACTGTGGCATTTAGAATATTTGAGAGGAGTGTCAAAGAAAAGAGGTTTCAGAATAAGGCAAGTATCCACACAATTATTCCTAAGCAAGTAAGTACTTTCAAAATAATCCCCCAAAGCAAAGTCAGTTAACCCTTTCCTGGAAGGAAGGCAAAACACATGAGCAGAAGACAGAAGAGTCATTCAGGGAGCCTGGCCAGCCAATGTTAAGTTAGCAAAAGTCAAGGTCAACTGAAGCACTTCTTGCAGGTAAGTAGAAAGTCTTTAACTATGTTTTAGAAGTGTGGGATGTTTTTACCCATGCATCCGAGCCCTACCACAAAAACCGTGCAGTACTGGCATGGGAAACATCATGATGGTCAGAACTTCCCAGAAAATGCACAGGGAAATGCATGAAGAATAGGCTGCCACCCATTTTTGCCTATGTTGTGAGCACAGAAGGGCACAGAGCCTAAAACCATTGTAAAAGGGGCAATGCTGATTGCCAAAAGCAACCCATAACTGGTGAGAATTCGTTTTCTTCAGGTCAAAACATGGCTAATTTATGGGCACAAAATTATTTTACTGCAGAACTACACCAATGCCATTTGATGAACCTGGACAATATACTTCCCTGTAATATCTCGTTTGAAATGCTTGAATTCAAGACTGAGTCAAAAAAACTGCATGCAGTACCCGCTTTTGACTGAGGGCGGCGTTAGCGGTCTAAACTCTGACAGGGAAACTGCATGTCAGGAGTTGCAGGAGAGGCCTTTACATCAAAGGCTGGGAGTTAATTAAAATCTTAACCACATGCTGTTCCCAGAAGACAATCTGATTTAATTAACAGGCCAAAGGCTGGGAAACCTCTCACCTCCAGAGATTCACACCAGGAGTTAGAATCTCACATGACCTCTTGATTGATAGAAGGCAGACTGGCTGGGACCCTCCTGGAGACCACACTATAGGCTCTTGCACTTGAATAGAATATGTTGATTTTGACTGTTTCCTGTCAACAAAGGCCTGCCTGCCAGAAGACACATGTGATCACTGACCCACCCAAGTCTTGGAGGAGGTCTCCAACACTCTTGAAAGCAAATAACAAGTTACTTTCTTACCTGGTAACGTTCTTTCGATGGGATGGTCCGACGACGTATTCCATATCTATGACATGTAATCACCACAGCTGTGCTGCTTCGGAAACTTTTCGGCGTCTGCGTCCTGCGTCGATGACGTTGATGCGCCGTCGTCGAGGACCTCCTCCGACGTCCGACGTTATCCGATGTGATAAGTAGGACGCACGACCCCCATAGCCTCAGTTGTAGTTTTTTCCCCCAGAACGTGTGACATAAGTCAACTGCCAGTCAGACAGAAAGCCTTGCGGAACGTAAGCTGCAATCGCAAAAGAAATTCTGCAGAGGGGAAGGCAGGGCGGGAGCGATATGGAATACGTCGTCGGACCATCCCATCGAAAGAACGTTACCAGGTAAGAAAGTAACTTGTTCTTCGAGGGGATTGGGTCCTCCGACGTATTCCATATCTATGACAGACTCCCAAAGCAGTACCAAAGCAAGGAGGAGGGAAAGAATTTAGAATCAAAATTTAGAATAGCCAATCATATAGCAGAGCAAAGGACCGCCTTGCAAAAGGCCAGATCCTGTGCTCGGATGGAATCGAGGGAATAGTGACGTACAAATGTATGTACTGAAGCCCAGGTGGCTGCATCACAGATGTTGCAAATAGGAACACCCCTCTGCAGGGCAGTAGACGCAGCCATACCCCTGGTAGAATGGGCCCGCAAGCCAGCCGGTGGATCCTTACCCGCCAAGCGGTAGCACTCCGAGATGGCCAAAATAATCCAGCGAGACAAAGTCTGTTTCGTCACAGCTTGCCCCAAACGCTTTCCAGCGTAACCAATAAAGAGTTGATCATCCACTCTGACCCGGGACATGCGTGAAACATAAAAGCTTAAAGCTCTCCTAGGATCAAGCCTATGGAGCCTTTCCTCTTCCTTACCAGGATGCGGAGGAGGATAGAATGCCGGAAGAACAACCTTCTGGGCCAAATGAAATTCCGTCACTACCTTCGGAAGAAAAGAAGGACGAACTCTAAGGACAACCCTGTCCTTGTGAAATACAGTGAAGGGAGGCTTAACTGAAAGTGCCTGTAACTCACTCACTCTGCAAGCGGAAGTAACCGCAACTAAAAACACAGTTTTCAGAGTTAACAGCCTCAAAGGGCAAGAATGTAAAGGCTCAAACGGAGCACCCATAAGAAACTTAAGAACAAGGTTTAAATCCCAACCGGGCACCAGGAAAGGTGACGGAGGGAACACATTAGTGAGCCCTTTCAGGAACTGTGAAATCAAAGGGATTTTAAAGTAAGAACACTCTTCAGACGAGCGCTTAAAGATGGACAGCGCCGCCAGGTAACCCTTAACGGTACCCACTTGCAAGCCCCTGTGGGCCAAAGAAAGTAAAAAGGACAGAACCATGGGGATGTCACATGCAAAAGGATCCACATTCTGAACTCTGCACCAGTCGCAGAACTTACGCCAAAGGCAACGGTACAGAGACTTTGTTGCTGGCCTTCGGGCCGAAAGCAACACCTCCATCACGTCCTCAGGGAGGTCCCAATCCTTATACCTCAACCTTTCAGAAGCCAAGCGTGAAGGTTGAGGGATCAGACCTCTGGATGGAGAACCTGACCCCCCTCCCGTGAGAGCAGATCGTCTCGGTAGGGAAGACGACGTGAAGGGCAGATGGATAAGTCGAGAAGGTCCGGGTACCATGTCCTCCGAGCCCACGCCGGGGCAATGAGGATCATCCGGGAACCGAACTTCCGTAACCTCCGCAGCACTTGCGGGATGACGGCGACTGGAGGAAACGCGTACAGCAGCGGGAAGGACCACTCCACCACGAACGCGTCTCCTAAGGCTCCTTTTGGAGGAAATTCCCGCGAGCAAAACCTTTCGCACTTCCGGTTGACACTGGAGGCGAAGAGATCCACTTGAGGGGTCCCCCAAAGGGCGAAGATCTCCAGGAGAATCTCCTGAGCCAACTCCCACTCGTGAGAGATCGCGCTCTGCCTGCTCAGAGTGTCCGCCGTCACGTTTTCGGCTCCGGCCAGATGAACTGCCGAGATCGAAACTTCCTGCTGGATGGCCCAGAACTCGAGCTGCATCGCCTCCCTGCATAGAGGAAGTGACCCTGCCCCCCCCCCCTTTTTGTTGAGGTAGTGCATGGCCACTGTGTTGTCCGTCAGGATCAGGACATTCTTCCCTCGCACAGACGGCAGAAAAGCCATCAGGGCTAGCCTGATGGCCCTCAGCTCCAACAGATTGATATGGAGTCTGGACTCCGACTGAGACCAACGACCGCTGACCGTCAGCCCGTTGGCATGAGCTCCCCATCCCGTGAGGGATGCATCCGTCACGATCGTCACCTCCGGCCAGGGAAGCCAAAATGGAGCCCCCCCTCATCAAGTTGCCTTCGACGGCCCACCACAGAAGGTCCCGGGCGACCGAGGACGGCACCTGAATCGAGTCCGACATCCTGCCGGAGGACTGCGACCATTGCGTCTTGAGTGCCCACTGCAAAGATCTCATCCGCAGGCGAGCCTCTGGCACCAGAAGAATGCAGGACGCCATGAGGCCGAGCAACCTCAAGAACTCAAGAACTCGAACGCTGGGAGCGTCTGGGCATGCTGAAACTTGTGCACCATCTGCTGAATGTGAAGAGCCCTCACCTGGGGAGGAAAACACAGCCCCAGGGAAGTGTCGAGCACTGCTCCGATGTACTGGAGCCGCTGTGTTGGCGTCAAATAGGACTTCTGAAAATTGAGGGAGAAGCCCAGCCTGTGAAGGGAGCGACAGGTGACCGACAGATGATCCAGGACTTGCTCGGGAGAGCTCCCCCTGATCAACCAATCGTCCAGGTAGGGGTAGACGTGAATCCCCCCTTGCCTGAGATGCGCTGCCACCACCACCATGAGCTTGGTGAAAACCCTCGGGCGGAGGTCAATCCGAACGGCAGGACCCGAAACTGAAAGTTCGAGTCGCCAACCGCGAACCTCAGGTACTTCTTGTGCTTGGGATGGATCGGCACATGGAAGTAAGCATCCTTGAGGTCGAGTGACACCAACCAGTCCTGAAGCTGAAGGGCCTGGAGGACTTGAGAGAGAGTAACCATCTTGAACTTGTCCTTCCTGAGCAGTTTGTTCAAACCGCGCAAGTCCATGATGGGTCTCAATCCCCCCGTCTTTCTTCGAAACCAAAAAAATAAGGGGAATACCATCCCTTGTTCCTCTCCGCTACAGGCACCAGTTCTATGGCGCCTTTCTCCAGCAGGGCTTGAATTTCCTGCGCAAGGAGCGGATCCGGACTCTGCAAAGAGAGGTTCCCCGGTGGATTGTCGCGAGGCCTGTGCCGAAAGGGAAGACAGTAGCCGTGGGTTATGATCTCCAGAACCCACACATCTGAAGTAATGGCTTGCCACTCTACAAGATGCTGCGCCAGCCTTCCCCCAACCGGCGAACCATGGGACCTGGCCTCATGACTGAGTAGGAGCGGATGCGGCGTTACGTGAGGGCAAAGAGGCAACTGCCCGAGCGGCCTTGGCACCACGGTTACCCTGTCGTCCACCTCTGGTACCCCTGCGTTGGCCTCTTTGACTGCCAGCTCCCCTCGCTTTACTGAAGGATGAGTAATAGCGAAAGGAACCACCCCTCCACTGCTGTCCCCTAGGACGAAAAGGCGGAGGTTGGCGAACTGCAGCGCCCAACGACTTCGCTGCAGCTTTTGAGGTCTGCAACCTCTCAAGGCTCTCGTCAGCCTTGCTGCCAAAAAGGTGTTCACCGTCAAAGGGCATGTTGAGGAGCCGGGACTGCACATCAGGAGCAAACCCCGACTTCCGCAACCACGCAAACCTGCGTATCACGGTGCTCGCCGCCATAGACCTACTGACGCATTCAGCTAAGTCCAAACCCGACTGAACGGACTCACACATGGCATCCTTACCATCCTGGACCATAGCAAGGAAACCATCCCGTTCGTCCCCTTCGGGAATATGTTCAGCCGCTAACGCAACACAGTTCCACAGAGTGTGCGTGAAACGCGACAAGGCACAAACGGAGTTGGCCGCCTGAAGCGCCATACCACCAGAAGAAAACACTTTCTTCGCCCAGCCATCAAAACGTTTGTCGTCCCTTTCAGGAGGGATGGTAGGGTACGACGCCTGCTTCGCCGGGGCCGTGGCCGCCTGCACCACCAAACTCTCCGGAGTGGGGTGCCTGGTCAAGTAGCAGGGGTCGCCACTGGCTGGACGGTATTTTCGCGACAAGGATCTGCCCACCGCCGGGAGACTCTCCGGAGCAGTCCAAGCCGCCGCCACCCTTCTCTGTAAAGCCATATGGAACGGCAGAACCGGGTCAGTTGGGGGACCAACATCAAGGATGTCTGTCAGATCATCCTGCACAAATTCCCCTGAGGGGACCAGACCATCCCAAGTACTCAGAAACCCTAGCCATAAGGCGCCGGTACGAGGAATCAGCATGAGAGCCAGGCTCAGGCCTACAAAACTCCACCTCCGGAGAGGTGTCCAGTCCACTGGCATCATGCAGTGACTGTCTCAACTCGTCAAACTGACTATGGCCCGAGACAATTTCATCCGGAACCTGACTAGGAACCAGGCCATCAGAATCCTCATCCGCCTCTGAAATATAGTCCAAGTGGCGAAAAGAAGGCACTCGAGAGTGCTTGCTCTTAACCAGAGCCTTCCTAGGGGGTCCACCCGTGCCCTGGGGTACCTCCGACACGAAAGGCGTCGATGGCGTCGAGCGAATCGGCGCCAGCGTCGAGAGAACCGGCATCGGCGCCGAGAGGATTGGCGTCGACGTCAGATGCAGCGCCTCCAGAATCGGCGGCGTCGACACAGCCCTCGAGGCCGGAGCCCCGAGCGTGTCCCTCGACGACCTGAGCGTCGACGGCATCAACGACTTCCTCGGAGCAAGAGCCTCGAGAAAGCCTGTCGACGCCCTCGACGCCACAGACGTCGATGTCTTCTTCGAAGACCTCACGGGTGCACACGGTCTCGAACGCGTCGAGGACCGGGACCTGGAACGGGTACGTCGAGAACTTGTCCCCTTGTCCGAACGGGACCTCTCCCGTGACTCGTGCCGACCACTCTTGCGAGCGGTGTCTCTCGACCTCACACGACCGACCCAACTCGGGGGCGCAGACGGCTGAGTACCCTGCGACTCAAGAATCGCCAGCATCTTCTTCCCGAAGGAAGCCCATTCCTCCGGCGTCGCACGGCTGGAGGGGTAAGCGACGCGCCGGGCAGAGCCCTCCGAAGAGGACCTGGAAGACGACCGGTGTCAGCGCTTCCGAGAATGCCTCGAAGAGGCTGAGGAGTGGCGAGACCGACTCCTAGAAGGAGACCCACGAGACTTCCGACAATGACACGGAGAGTCACCCCTCGAATCATCCGTCGAAAGCCCCGCAGACTTCGACTTCCGGGGCTTGGACACCCGACCTACCGACAACTTCTTCTTACGTTTGCGTAAGGCTTTGGACGTGAGCGACTGGCAGTCGATACAGTCATCCGTGTCGTGGGCCTCCCCGAGGCACCAGAGGCAGGCGTCGTGCGAGTCCGTCACCGACATCTTGGACCCACACTCCCCGCACTTCTCGAAACCCGGACGCGGGGTCGAAGACGAAGTAGACATCTGCAGAAGGATTTTCACAAACGAACAGGTTCGAAGAACCGAGAAGAACAGAACTCCAAAGAGTCGAGGCGTTTAAACCGAGAAACACGAAGCAACACGTTTGCGGAAAAAACGGAACTGAGGCTATGGGCGTCGTGCGTCCTACTTATCACATCGGATGACGTCGGACGTCGGTCCTCGACGACGGCGCATCAACGTCATCGACGCAGGACGCAGACGCCGAAAAGTTTCCGAAGCAGCACAGCTGTGGTGATTACATGTCATAGATATGGAATACGTCGGAGGACCCAATCCCCTCGAAATATATATTTTACAGAAACACTGATAACTCTTTGTAATCAAATGACAGGAATGTATAACTTTGAGAGCCTTCATTTAAAAAATGTACCTTCGATTCAAGCCCAAACTCCAATTTGTGTGATGTTCTGGGGCAAAACCCTGCTATTTATGGATACTACAGACTCTGTGTTTAAGCTAGAGACATGGGAATTTACTGGAGTATGTATGGACAGGCCGTGTATATGTGTATAATTTTTAATGAAAAACCAATATTGCAAAACCAGTTAAAAAAAAACGCAAAATGTTGCCGTTTCTGAATGCAAGCTCTTAGAAACATCAGAGTTTGAACAGAGTATACCTCATGTGATACGTGATGGGTGCATGTAATTTTAAACAAATGTGTACCTGTGCAAATATGTATTTGGGTCAAATATAGATTGTGGGCAAACTGACCAGGGGAGGATCCTCTGACCCATAAAACCTACAGCATCACTCTGACTCACATTTCTTTCCCCCAATCATGGGAGAGGGGAGAATTGGGCCAATGACAAGTAGAAAGGAGCAGGCTTAGCTAGGCCCAGGCACACACCCACTTTCAAAACACATAAAAAGAGACTGCTCGGACAGGTAGAGACATTCAAGACCAGTTGCTGCAACGCGCTCTGCCGGACCATACAACATCCAGAAGATACCAGATTCAACACTTAGACTTTAAAACTCCAAAGAACTTGATTCAGAACTCAAAGCAAGGGCCTAAACCCACAAACTGAGAACTGAGGTCAGTCCTGCTTCCTGGGAGTCCTGAGATCTTCGCCAGCTTAAATCAAGCCACATGATATGTTGCGCCTCTCCCTGGCTATTTGGTTCCAGCAGCAACTACAGTGGAATTTCAACCATCTCTGAGAGGATGTCCAGGTGGCTTACTTTGGAGTTGATTGGTCCCACCAACTCAATGGGAGAATTCGTCCATGCAGGGCTTCTCTAGTCGAAACGAAATTGGAAACGCACCAGCAGGGATTCACCGGGCAAACCAACAGTCCAGGAATTGCAGCAGGCATCTCTTCCAAGATCTTCTTCGGATTCCTTCGTCCAGTGGTCGACTCTGCCATCCAAGCCAAAAAGCCTTGCCTTTTATGCAGGTTTCTCCCATTCATTCCAGTCTAGCTGTCAGTCACTCATCAGGGTGGCTGTCCTTGCTGGACCGCCAGCCTGGCAATCACATAAGAGTGCACTTCTGTCTCCTAGGAGACCAAGCACAGGGAGTTTCGGGTACCTCCCTCGCTTCTTGCCCCCGCCAGACACCCTGGAGCCAGAGGAGGGCTTCACTCGTGAATCCCATCAAAGACAAAACAAACAAGGGGACCAAACCTGGTTTGGCGGGCAGAGTAAATCTCAAGAAGGACCTTTGCAAAGAAATGGTGAAGTAAGAAGCCGGGCCATTTTGACCATTTTGGATGCTTAAATGCAGCTGCGAACGCAGACTGCGGTAAATGCATACCACAGTAGTTGAAAGTAAACCACTGCCGCCAGCAATTCATCCAGGAAAGGGCAACATAAAAATGCTACATGAGAAGCTAGACAAAGGGGATGACAATGCATTACTTACCGTAAAAGCATTTCTGATGGTTGTAACTGCTTAGATTCACATGCTGTGCATAGGTCCGACATCCAGTGGTCACTGCGGAGTATTGCATTTTGTTTTTCGTAGTCGAAAAGGGGACGTCGACAAGGCGTGTCTGTAACACTATCCCTATAGTGACGTGCGTTGTACCTACAATCCCTCACGCGTCGAGGTCCCTCTGTTTGTATTTTTTCTGCCCTGAGGGAGCCTTCTATACGTGAGTGAGTACAGAAAAGAGAGAGAGATGTAGAAAGATGTCTATGTCCCTTCCATCCGAGCGGGGAGGAAGGGTGGGCGCATGTGAATCTAAGCAGATACAACCATCAGAAATGCTTTTACGGTAAGTAATGCATTGTCTTCTGATGTTTGTTAATCTGCTTAGAATCACATGCTGTGCACAGACTAGCGAGCAGTACCCGGAGTTGGCGGTGCGTAATGAGAAGGAACAGTAGAGAAAAGTTGTCTTAATACTGCCTGTCCCACCTGGGAGTCAGATCTAGAGTGTGCATCTAGACAGTAGTGTTTTGTAAAGGTGTGCACAGAACACCAGGTAGCCGCTTTGCAGATGGACTCAAGGGGAACATTTGCAATGAAAGCTATGGAAGCCCCAGTGCCTCGAGTAGAATGTGCTCTTGGCTTGAAGGGTAGTTCTCTCTTAGCAAGAGAGAAACAGAGAGTGATGCATTGAACAATCCATCTAGATATAGTGGACTTTGAGACTGCATCTCCTTCTCTTCCTGCTGCCACCGAGACAAAGAACTGATTAGTCTTTCTCAGTGGCCTGGTTCTTTCCATGTAGAACATGACAGCTCTGCGTACATCCAGTGTATGCAGACTTTTTTCTCCCAAGTTGGAAGGGTTTTGAAAGAACGTTGGTAGTTCTATTGACTGGTTTACATGGAATTTCGAGATGTATTTCGGTGCAAACCTTGGGTGTGTGCGTAGAACCACCTTATCTTTGTGAACTGTTACGAAGGGGTCTAGAACAGAAAGAGCCTGTAGTTCACTTTCTCTCCTAATGGAGGTGATAGCTATTAGGAAAGCAGTCTTAAGAGTGAGGTCTTTAAGAGTTGCCTTGTGCATGGGTTCGAAAGGCAAGCCCATGAGTCTGGAAAGTACCAAATTTAAGTCCCATCCGGGATCTGGGTTAGCTATCGGAGGGTGTATTCTCTTTACCCCCTCCATGAAGTCCTTGATAACAGGTATCTTCCACCTCGACACTTTAAGTTGGGAAGTGGTGTATGCAGAAAGTGCCGCCAGTTGGACTTTAATGGAATTGAACACTAGACCTGAATCCAGTAAATGGGTCAAGTACAGAATAATATGTGTGGGAGAGCAGTTAACCGGGTTGATGCTCTTACCTCTACACCAGATGACAAATCTTCTCCACTTACTAGAATAGCAGTGGCGAGTAATAAGGTTTTCTGGCTTCCCTGAGGATGTCCATACATCTCTGCGGAAGTTGTAGATGTCCAAATTCTATGATCTCAGGAGCCAGGCTGCTAAATTCATGGTCTGAGGGCATGGATGCAGTGTCCTGCCCTTGTCCTGTGACAGCATGTTGTACGGGCAGGGAAGTTTCACTGGGGGAGATAGGGACATCTCCATCAAGTGAGCGAACCATGGCTGCCGGGCCCACATTGGGGCCACTAGTATCATGGTAACTTGTTCCTGGTGCATCTTGTGCACAACTTTGTTGAGAAGGGGAGTCGGGGGGAAAGGCGTAAACAAATTTCCCTGACCATTGAATCGACAGACCGTTAGCCTTGGACTGGTTCTGGGGGTACCTGGAGGCGTAACTTTGGCATTGTGAGTTCTCCAGAGTTGCGAACAGGTCTATTTCCGGGAATCCCCATTGCGTGAAGACGTCTAAGACGATGTCTTCGTGCAATCGCCATTCGTACTCTTCAGGCAGGGGGAAGTCTCTGCTGAGTTCGTCTGCTAGCAGATTGAGTTCCCCTGGTACGTGTTGTGACAGTAGGAACATGTTGTGTCTGAGAGCCCACTTCCATATATTCTGGGACAGCTTGGACAGTCCTGGAGAGTGGGTGCCCCCCTGCTTGTTGATGTAGTACATGGCGGTGGTGCTGTCTGTAAGGACCATCACTGTCTTCCCTTGTAGGTGTTCTTGGAAGGCTTTTAGTGCTTTGAACACCGTCAGTAGCTCCAGTAGGTTTATGTGCTTGGATGCTACGCTCGGAGTCCACACTCCGTGAGCAGTCTGATGGGATAGGTGAGCCCCCCATCCTGTGAGGGATGCGTCCGTGGTTAGAGTGGTCTCCACCGTGGGTGTGGCAAAGGGTTTCCCTATTATCAGGTTTTCCTTTGTCCACCACCGTAGCGAGAGAACCAAGGCCTGCGAGACGACCACTAGATCGTCCCATTGTCCGCTGGCCTGACACCACTGGCTGTTGAGCCACTCTTGCATTGGGCGATTGCGCAGGCGCGCGTGAGGTACCCAATAAATACACAACGCCATCATTCCTAGCAAGCGCATCGCTTTGCGCACCGTCACCTCTCGACCTGCCACATATTGGGGGATCTGAAACAGCATGTTTTGGACCCTCTCGGAGGGGAAGACGAGGCCGTCCTTTGTTCGAATTAGAGCCCCTAGGAATTGTTTGACTTGGCTGGGGTCTAAGCTGGACTTCTTCTCGTTGATGGAGAAGCCCAGTTGGAACAAAAGGTCTACAGTCTTTTGGGTGTTGGAGAAGCATGTCTCGTAAGAATACCCTGTTATGAGCCAGTCGTCGAGGTAAGGGTATACTGGGATGGATAATCTGCGCAGATGGGCCGCTGTCACTGCCAGTACCTTCGTGAATACCCTTGGTGCAGATGCTATGCCGAAGGGTAGCACTCTGAACTGGTAGTGTTTGCCCTCTATCATAAACCTGAGGTATTTTCTGTGCGCTGGCAACATTAAAATATGAAAGTATGCATCTTTCATGTCCAGTGTGGTCATATAATCTCCCTGTGATAGCAGTGGGATCACTTCCTGAAAGGTCACCATACAAAACTTTTGGGGTTTGACAAACTTGTTTGCTGGGCGCAGATCTAATACAGGGCGCATGGTTAGATCCTTTTTGGGTACAAGGAAGTACACTGAATAAATACCTTCCATTACCTGAGATAGAGGTACGACCTCTATGGCTCCTTTTTCCAGCAGTTGGTCCACTTCTTGGGGAAGGATGGCGAGGTGTTCTGGTGTCATGCGGCGTCCCCTCGGGGGTCTGTATGTTGGGGAACTGTTGAACTCTATACAGTAGCCGCGGGCTATGGTGGAAAGTACCCAGCGGTCTGATGTTATACCCTCCCATGCTGGAAGAAAGGATGTTAACCGGCCCCCGACCGGCGTTGCATGGGAGGGGACGCAAATCTTCACGTCACTTGGTGGTGTTGGTGTCTTGGGAGCCTCTGGGGGTGGAACCCCGGCCTCTCCCTTTGCCACGGCGTTGACCCCTCTCATTGTACTGGCCACTATTACCCTGGTAGTTGTTGGCAGAATACTGTTGTTGGTTTTGTTGCTGGCGTTGTCCATGAAAAAAAGCGCTTATTACCAAATCCCCGCCTGTTAGGGGGTTTTGAAATTTGGTCTAAGGTCTTTATCGTGTCAAATTCTTTCTTCGCGTTCTCCAGCGCGTCATCCACTGCTCTCCCAAAGAGGTTGGACTCCTCTATGGGTTTATTAATAAGGGACGCTTGTGTTTCCACCTTAAATCCGGAATTGCGAAGCCAGACGTGACGCTTCAGTAAAATTCCTTCTACCAAAGTGCGGCCAGCCTTCTCTGCTGCATCGAGGGTATTCTTGACGATGCTTTGGTTGACCAGAGAGCCCTCGTTAACTGTAGCCAGCAAACAAGTCCTTAGGGGTTCGGGAACTTCTTCGATGTCCTGTTTGAGCTTAGCCCATTGAGCATCGGCGTAGCTTGCCAATAGGGTATTATTATTGGCAATTCTGGTAGAGAATGCTGCAGAGGTGGTGATTCTCTTGGCTAGGACATACAGCTTCTTCCCCTCTTTATCTGGGGATGCCTCGCTGGTAGATAGTGGGACTCCTGCCCTTTTTCTGGTGTTGGTCACGACCCGGGAGTCCGGGATTGAGTGACCCTTAATATATAATGGGTCTGATTGAGAGGGAGAGAACAGTTTCTCAATCCTCTGATTGACCCCTCTCACCAATGCAGGAGTGGAAAGAGAAGGTGAAATACGTCTCTTAACTGAGGCGAGGATGGGTATAATTTGGCTAGTGGGGGGTTTTTCCTTGATAATCCTCTCCACAAAATCGGTGTCTGGTGTGACTTCCCCAGTTTCAATTTGGAAATGTGCTGCTGCCTTCTTCAGCAGTGCATTGAAGGTGGGTTGATCATCGACAGGCGAAGGGTTCCTGACTGGTGTAGTTTCAGTAGACCTGATGACTATACTGCTACTGCATTTGTCTGTCGACCTAGCCGGTGACTGCCAGGGATTTGGGTGGCCTTCGCCTGTGTCCTCCTGGAATCCCTCCTCACATAGGTTAGTTTCATCGTGAAAACCTTCCTCTTCTTGTTGGTCTTCAACAGAGGTGAACTCATCTTCCTCCTGGAAGAAGGTGTCTTCCTCAGTGGGATTGTAAGATATGTCCTCCTGTTTGGGGTTATAAAACTTTTGGTATTTAGCCCTCGGACTCTCAAGGGGTGCCTCCCTTGGTCTCTTGGGTGCCCTGTCTTCTGGGATGGACATGAACCTGTCTAGTTTATCCATACAGGTCTGGAACCTTTCAAAGTTCCACTGAGGTCTGCCAGGACGGTCTGGGAATGAAAAAGGAGTTTCTTCCTCCTGTAATAGTCCGGTTCTGTCCCATAACATCAAAGAAAATGAGCCTTTGCCTTCTGAGTAGCCTTCTCGCTGGCTAGGGCCTTCTGTCGGCGTCGGGAACTGACCTGATCTGTTTTCCGGCGCCTTCGGCGCATCTTTGGCCTTGTGCGTGGTTTTCGGCGTCTCACTCGCCGTACGTCTCTGGCCGTCCTTAGAAGATGCTATGCGCGCAAGGCTTTCGGGGATCATTCTCTCTTCCGAGGGATCGGTCGCCGTCGCGCTATGTAACGTCAAGCCTTTGCTCGTCGAGTCTTTGCTCGTCGAGTCCTTGCCCGTCGAGTCCTTGTTGGCAACGTGAGCGCTCTTGCGATGCGCGTCGCCGGAGGTTTTGGTGCTAGCGCCCTTATCTTTAGAATGCCCAGTCGCCTGTCGCGTAAACGGTGGCGGGGAGGGCTGATGACCCTTACGGTCGGCAGAAGACACCTGTGGGCCCGGCGTCCCCGTTGGCGCTATGGCTGCCTTCGTCTTCGACGAATGCGTGCCGGGGGTATGTGCTTTGTTCTTTTTCCGTGTGCGTCCTTGTCGCCGGGGTGTTCATCCCCATAAGCTGGGCGTGAGCCGGGCTTGTCGGGGCCGGGGACGGACGAGGAGGAGCGTGAACGCTCCTTTGAGAGGTCTACAGCCTCCGTTACGGGGGCCGTGTAGTCACTGTCCTCGTCACACTCGGCAGCGGGCGAGGAGTCAGGCCTAGACATGGCGTAGGCCGCCCACCTTTTGACCCTGCGGTCTTTTAGAGTTTTGGGCATTAGTAATTTACAGGCCGCACCGTTTGTGCTTATCCTTCCAGGTATATTTACCCTTGCAAAGCGGGCAAAACATAAATGGCGTCCTCTCTATAGCTGAGGGCAATAAGTGTGACTACGACCTCGAAAGAGAGGGAGGGGAAAGAGAAAGGCTTTCTTAAAGAGAAGAAAAAGAAAGACCACAAAACCCCACTCTCCCTACTGTGTATGGCCGGCGAGGCCTGGCCACGTGTTCGGCAGCGCCGAAGGATCCCCTCCGCTTGTCCTTCCGTCGAAGATCTTGCTCGGCGGAGAAGAACAAGTTACTTTCTTACCTGGTAACGTTCTTTCGATGGGGTGGTCCGACGACTTATTCCACATCTATGACATGTAATCAGCACAGCTGTGGTGATTACATGTCAGATATGGAATACGTCGGAGGACCCAATCCCCTCGAAACAGCTCTGCATCGGGGGAGGAGGGGCGTGGGGGGGGATTTACGTTATTGATATTAATGACAAACGAATAAAGGTCAAAGAAACTATTTTGCAATGTCTCTCTAGGAGCTCCGCATAAAGGCGACCAGTAGCTGGGCGGAAAAAAACAATCTGAGGGACCTGTGCTGGGTCTAGAAAGTTACAAGTGTAAGTAAAGTCAATTTCACTCCACTGCTCTTGGAAACAGTAGTTTATCCAAGAGAAGGTATTTAAACGTTGGGGAAATCTATAAGACTTCCCTGTGCCACTGCACTGAAGGTGCTGTGTGACACAATGTAAAAGATGATGCCTATGGAGCTTGTTAGACTCCACAACCAAAAGAAATAAACACAGAAAAACATAGAATTTAAAAGTTCAAAGTCCCAAAGTTCAGCAAAAGAGCTGGTGGTCTCTAAGGTGGGAAGAATTTAGCACCAAACTGAAAATTCTCCCTAAGAAGGGGTGAGCCTGGTAAGGAGTCCTCAATGGGTACACACATTGGAAAGGTCAAGAACATTCTTTGACAAACCCTCATAAAAATACTTATTTATGGCCATATAACACTATGAAAAAAAGACCACTGGCATTTAATATCACACAAGACTAAATAAAAGATAATATATATAATCAGCGGAGTAGGGCAAAATACATAAACCCCTACAAAGGAAGCTAAGTACGAGTATACAGCACTAGAGGTGCACAGTGATACAACACTAGCTTTAAACGTCCATCCCTAAGATGTATGGGACCTTGTGCCCAAAAGTTCACCAAAGTTCCACACAATTCTGTGAGATAGGAAAGGTTAGTGAGGGGCTTCCGGGGTCTAATGAAGAGTTCCAAGGGATAGAGGATAAGTTATTCCAGTGGATCAAAGTGTCCCTCCAATTTCAGAATGCTTGCGCGAGAAAGCAATGGTAAAGCCAAACTGTTACAAAGGTTTCTAAAAGTTACCCAACTTAAAAGGGAGATAGGGGTTTGGACAAATACTGTTACAACTCCCCCATCCACCCCTAATTCGGATTCTTCTTAGAACTTGGCAGGTCAGGGTCCAAGTCTGCTTTTCCTGCTGTCAGCTCTGGTCCTTGATGCCCAGGGGTTGGCGGCAAGTGCTGGTGCAAGGTCTTTAGGATGGAAAATGCAGAATAACTATGCAGGGCCCCTCTTGGCACAGGACTGGATGCAGGAAAGCCGTTTTGGACGACGGCCACTGATGCAGGTCGACATAGGGTAACACATTTGTCACTGTGGAGACTTTGCCTTCCATCTCGGGTCACCTTCATACTGGAACCACAAAGTTTAGCAGGGAGGAGTCCTGCAGCACAAGGTGTCGCTCCCCAAACATCCAGTCCTCATCGCAGAACGGCGACGTCTGCAGCATAGTAGCATAAACAAGCTGGGCAGCCACTTTGCAGGACTCTGAGCTGACGTCGAGAATGGATGTTCCCTTCACTCCAAGGATCGAAGCTCCTCGCCTCCAAACCAGGGCTCTTCCAAGACAGCAGCAGAAGGGTTGCAAGGCCTTCATCCAAGGAGTCCACAGTCTCCTAACACGTTTTGCAGCTGGATCGGATACTTCCTCCAGGATCTCTCTGGAATGGGTGCAGGGGTCCTCCTCTTATCCAAAAGGCAGGTAAGAGACAAAACTCCCACTAGCCAATCTAAGATCTGGCTCACAAAGCAGTGGTCCAATCAGAACCACTGGTGGCACAGCTCTTGCATACCATTCTGACATAATGAAACCATTTGTGGATTGGGCCAGACAGCCCCAACCCATTTCCCGTTAGCAAACCCACATGGTCCTGCTGCGAAATGCCTCTGCTTTTCCAGGCACTCAAAGTCCATGAAAGGATTTTCCTGCCCTCACAGGTCAGGAAGAAGGGTTAGCCACAAGATGGCAAAGGGACAACCAAAAAACCTTGTGGCACAGCCCTGTTTGGACACTAGGCACAGTAAGTAGCCAGTGGTAAATGCAGTAAGGCTAAATAAATATACACAAACAAATAGCAGAAAGTAACTGCTGCCACGAGCTTGTCCCTTGGGCACACCTAAAGTAACCAACACTCCTCCGAGTGTTAGTCTACGATAAAACAAAAAGTGTACCCCATTGTACTGTATTGTAAGAAGAGTTGTATAATGATAAAAGGTTACCAAAAGTGGCAGCTAAGTAACAAGACTAAGGAAAACAATATTTTCCTGTTCTGACAGTTTCAAGGACATATCAGTTTCCCCATGACAAATTAGCAAAAGCCAGTGTAGCCCAGCTGATGGATTCACTGCACTGTAAAAAGTTCAGGTCAGATAAAAATAAAAGCAACAAGTTTGGGGGTCTATAACAATGGAGGCAAAGGTGCCATAAAGAGGAATCTTTCTTAACAGCCCTGGGCTGCAATTTGCCAATACCCTAGGACCTGGACCAATTTGCTTTGCATCATCTCCTGAAGCGCGGTTTCAGCTGGAGCTTCGCGGACATCCTGTCGAACAGACAGTGACTCTTTCCCGCTCTGAGAAGTTTCCCCTTCCAAGTCGGAGAAAGAGAAACTGTGAGAATGAGAACAGTCGCTGAACCGAAACCTGTGTTGAGTTCCAACAAGCAAGTATCATGAAGATCGTCTGCTGGGCATCCCATTGCAAGATGCGGACCATCGGCTCCCGCTAAAAGTTCCTTCTTCAGCCTCCACGCCATGAATCAGAACAGAAGCTGCCATCGCCTCACCTAGGGACCTGCCGGTGGCATCATCATCTTTCTTCCTGAAAAGGTACTGTCCCGCTTCTAGGTACTCACCTGGGTGCTTGCTGTGCTAAATCTAACTCCTGCTGAGCTTTCTGAGACACATTGGAGTGGACAACCCAACTGTATTCTCCCAGGACTAAGGACACTGGTCCTTTGGTCTACAATCCTCCAGGGAGTCTGCCTGACCAACCAAAACCACCTTTTAACTAAACATTTTACCTACCTGAAACATAGAAGAAACCTGCTATTTTGACATCTTTGACAGCTTCTGCCTTTCTTTGTTCTTCCTCCCAGAGGCCCTGTTCACCCAGTGTCCCAACTTACTTTGAGACTAATTCCCAGACAGGGCTGGACTTTCTAAAGTATAGGTTGCCTAAAAAGTACTTACCAGTATCTGTGTTGCTTACTTTAAATGTTGGTTATAAGAAATTATTTGCTAAACTTGAATGCTACTCTAGCTACTTACCAATAGATCATCTAAGAGTTTACTATTGAACTGAGTAATGCTTAAAAAAAGTCTTATATATAAATGTTCATACAACATGCATTACATACTGTAATAACATTTCTGATGATTGTATCTGCTTAGATTCACATACTGTGAACATAGTCTGACATCTAGTGGTAAACGCAGAGTACTGTATCTTTCTATCGAGGATCGAAAGGGGACGTCGACATGGGCGTGCCTGAAACATTATCCCTAACTTGACGTGTAGCGTTCCCAAAATCCCTAATGCGTCGAGGTCCCTCCGATTGTGTTTTTTCTGCCGTGATGGAGTCTTATGACTACTGTGAGTGAGTACAGAGAGAAAGAGAGAGGTGTAAGATGTTGATGTTCCTTATACTCCAAGAGGGGAGGAAGGGTGGGCGCATGTGAATCAGCAGAGACAATCATCAGAAATGCTATTACGGTAAGTAATGCATGTCTTCTGATGTTTGTTAATCTGCTTAGAATCACATGCTGAGCATAGTCTAGCGAGCAGTACTAGGAGATGGTGGTGGGATGTGTGAAGGAACAGTAGCAAAGAGATGTCTTAGCACTGCTTGTCCCACCTGAGAGTCAGACAGAGTGTGTATCTAGGCCGTAGTGTTGTGGAAAGGTGTGTACAGAACTCCAGGTTGTTGACTTACAAATGGACTCAAGAGTACCATTTGCAATTAATGCTATAGACGCACCAGAGTATAGGCTAGGCTTGAAGGGCAGATCTCTCTTGGCAGGAGTGTAGCACAGTGTGATGCAGTTTACAATCCACTTTGAAATGGCTGATTTAGAGACAGGGTCCCCTTCTCTACCAGCTTCCACTGACACGAAAAAATGGTTTGTCTTTCTCAGTGGTCTTGTTTTTTCCAGATAATAGATCACCGCTGTTAGGCAAGATTGTAAGCAGTACCCTTTGGGTGCACTACAATAACCCCGACTACAGGTAATAGGAAACCCAACCTTTGGTATAAGCATGAACTACACAGTTTTGGTAGCGTGTTGAGCAGCCAGGCTTATCTCAGGAGGGGTCAATTTAGATTCGGAGTGTTGACTGGTGACGGAGGCTGGAGACGTCAAACGCGCCCTGGCCACCGAGGAGCCTGTCGCAACAGCGCTTCCACGACAGTGGACTCGCAGTGCTTAGCCTTCTGTTGGACCCCCGCAGGAGGGGCAGCCTCAAAAGGTGTTAGAAGCCCGCTCAGCTTTCTTGGAACTGGGAGAGGCATGCTGCTGGGACCCACCCATATAGCCACTCGTTCAGCCGCCTGTGTCGATTCTTCATTGTGCGCGAGGACATCTGGCAAAACACACAATCCTCCTCCTTGTGCGCCGGATACAGGCAGTAAAGACATTCGCAATGCTTGTCATCCAAGAAAACATTCCGCGAGCCGGAGCTGGAGCTCATCTTGAACAGGGGAGCTGAATCCTTCTCTGACATGGTCCACGCGGCCTAGGCCGGAGAATCTTCTGGAAGCCTCCACGAAGAAATTGGATGAAATTCACCCTTGAGGGACGCTGAGAAATCTGACAACGGGTCCCCGTTAATCAGATGGGTTTATCGATGGAGCACAAGGCCCAATTGACCGTAAAATAGAGTAATACTCTTCCAAAAAACGATAAACGCAGTGAAGGCTCGAGAGCTAAACACGAGCACTCCCAACACTTGAACGTGCGGTAACAATCTGAAGATGGCTGCCATAGGAAAGGCTTAGGTAGAGGGCAGTCGTTGGCTAGGGGCAGTATGACCCAGAGCTCAGTGATTGGTTGTTAGGAGAAAGACAGTTCAGAAACGAAACGAACCGATTTATTTTTACAGAGCATTCCCAGCCTGACAACGGGGAATATTCATGAGCATGTGAATCCATGCCACACCGCATGCTGGAGAAATCCCCCTTTCGGGATCATTGTGAACAAGGGCTGTGGGGCTCCGGGGTGTCCCCTGCACCCTTGCACACTGTCATCAGGAGTTGTGGGCTTGTCCCCCGCTCCCTGTTAAAATATGAAATAAAAGAGGACCCTGCAGTGCTGGCTCCCATTCATGTAAGTGAAGGGAACCGGCGTTGCAGAGGGAAGCAGGAGACGGTGGCACACAAGGAGGTGTGCTGCCAAGAGGTAAGTAAGGGGGGTGGGGAGCCATGGGTTGTCAGAAATGTTCGGGGGAGTGAAAACAGTCATTTCTGTTCAAATTACTTGTTTTTTGCTCCCTCAAACATTAGCAACAGGCTCTATGTTGACCAACTGATCAAAGCCAAAAGTGCCCTTGCAGTTGAAGAAAAAGAAGCTGTCAAACCGGTACAGGGTAGGGAGGCAGAGCAGCCCAAGGACCCTGTAAGATGTGGCTGGATCACAGAGGCAAACCAGATGCTGGGGTCGGGTTTAGCTAACTCGGTAGTCGAAAATACAGTTTATGTTGAAGAGATGACGTGGTGCTCAAGCCATTCAAGATAGGTAAATATTTGTTGGAGTTCCAGGAGGCAATGTCTGTCTTAAGAGATGTACGACACAGACACTATCCCCAGTCAGACCCGTAATAGCCGGTGCTCCAGCCACAGGATCACAGAGTGCAGCAGGTGACCCTTTGGAAAGCAAGAAGCCTTGAGGTGAGTAACCTAGCCAAACATATAAAGTCAGAGATGAGCACAGCCGATTAGTTGCCCTCTGGCCACAGAATTCCACTGAGGCCAGCATTACTTCCCCATCAGTTGTAGAGTTCAGGACATACGGCACAGCAGAACCGTCTCACTCTTTCTGGAATAAGTATTCTTCCATTTGCTTTTGGATGCCTCCTAACATTTGACGGAAGTAAACGCAAATTCCAATGCCCTGTACATTTTGGGTGTTATATGAACATTCATCTTCCAATCAGATTGACTGCACCTTTCAAACTCTTGTCACCTATCCAACCAGCAGTACTTCTAACACTGATGCACTTTCTCCAGGGCAAACATATAGGAGGTGGATTCAGCCTTGAATTATTCCAGACATCCTAGTCACACAGTCAGCCAGTTCTGTTTATGGCTTTCATGATTTCCCAACCAGGAATGCAATGATCATATATTGGCAGACAGCGGCTGTCCATGTATATAAGGTAAACAAAGCATAGCCGTAAAGTATCACTGAACTGCCAAAACACACACTGTTAGGGCAGATCTCCATTATTATGGGACCTCCCATTTTCTTTTTTTAATGTCTCCGACTTCTTTTTGTGGTGGAGGCCCCCCCTGCAACCTTTTCTTATTATATAGTTCTATGTAGACACTATGGCTCCTAAGGTATTGGGTGTCTATTGGTTATGTTAAGTCGGCTGATGGCAGCGCTAATTTAGTTACAGCTTCAGCAGGGGTGTGGCTGATTTTACTGCATAAGTAGCACAATGTATTGTTATGGTAGCCATTATCCTACTCTCTGACCTTTTGTTTTGGGCAATTCCTTTGTGTGTGGAAACCATAAGGCAGTCTTAAATGGCCAGTATTCAAACACGGGCTCACTCCGAGCACAGTCTTGCACCCTCTACAGTTGTTACGACTGTTGCTTCTCCTAGACAGGCTAAAACACAAGTGGGTGGACTTGGAGTATTTGGCACTGTTTAGGGCCAGGCTGGTTGGCTGGCCACCAAATCTTTGTGTGTCTAGTTATGCGTGATTGGAGGGCCGGCCTAGGTTAGACCAAGAGTGAATGGGCATATCTAGGTGAGACCCTAGCCATTCCTTAAGTTAGCTGGGATTCTGCTGCTTTAGTTAACTGAATTGCTCTAGGATTTTGTGTCACAGCTGTGATGTTGAATTTTTAGGAGCAGGTTTGGCCATGCTGCGGGCCCTGTGTCCTATCCCATAACTTCGGCCCTACCTCCTCTCTTAAGTTAAGCCTGACTGTTCTGCCATAGCTACCACTTTAAATAGTTGGTTAAAAATCCTGTTTTGCCTTTAGGTTAGATCGTTTTACAACCCTCACTAGAGGGTTGTGGAAAATCTCCTGAACAGAAATTAATAAAATAAACATTGCCGTCACAGGGCTGTGCACCAGGTTCCCAATATAAAAATTAGGAACCAAAATATGATGTATGGGGTCCTAAAGCCACATTGAACCTCCAGAAATTGTACTTACCGATGCTCGCTCCACTTCTTTCTCTCTCTCCCTCTCTCTCTCTTTCTCTTTCTCCTTCTCCCTCTCCCTCTCTCGGTCATCACGGGCCTTCTGCTCAGCTTCCCTCTTGGCCTTCTCAATCGCCTCCTCTCTTTTCTTTGCCAACTTGGACCCAGCTAGTGGCATGAAGTATAGGTCTGTTCTAGCACATGAGTTGTATCCACGGTCCAAGTGCTTGTAGAACCTGTAAGAGAAACCAAATTTGCAGCAGTCTTTTGTAAAAGGTTGAGAAGTTGAAGCATAAAGAATTATCTGCCTGAAAATATTACACTACCTAGACAAGATGGGCACCACAAAAGACTTCACTTGAGAATCTGGACAACTGTGCAAACCTCACATGACATACTTTAAATAAAATGCGCCTTCTGCATTTGGGCTCTGAAAGTAAACTTGTTGCAACGGTGGGTGTGACAGCTAATGCAGTGGGTTTGAAAGTATTACTACTACTGCTCCACTTCCACCCCTCAACTCAACTCCTAGGCAAAGTTGTCAAAATTACCCTCCAAGAGCAGTATTTACATTTTAAAATATTGACAATGGATTACACTTCACTGAGGGAAAATGAACTAACCAGACACTATGCACCACCCAATAAGGCCAATGTCTTGTAAGCTGAAACTTGGTGCTTGCCAATGTTTCAGGCCTGCGTAATGTTACTGGGGAGAATGTGTCACAAATTAAAGACTGTGGAGGATCAAGAACGTTGTGTAGGGCCAGCATTCCAGGGATGCCTTTATTAGAGTTTGAACGTCCTAAATGCACCTAATAGCCGGTCAAGTGACACAGCGAGTAGAGCGCTCGCTTTGACACTCGTGCAGAGCTTGCTAACGGAGGTTCGAATCCCGGCGGGGCCAAACTCAGCCTTTCATCCTTCCGAGGTCGATAAATGAGCACCACACACCGTGGGTAATAATAAGCAGCGCTCAGATACCTGAGGGTGCGTAGCGCTATATAAATGCCAAATTATTATTATTAATGGTCACTGCTTTATTACCACAGTTTGCAACACATTGATAAGCATGTGTGCGAAGAATCTCAGCGGAGGGGTCCACATACTATTGTGAAGCACGATCCCGTGCGGAGCACATGGCCATAGACACCTGCAGTACGATGTGAGGACGCACGCGCACAATTGATTTTGGTGAGCAGCAGAGGACAAGGCAGCCATTTCTTGGAAAACCCCACAGGGAAAGAGCCAAAGCCAAGTCATAGCGATCGCCCCAAGGGGAACAGTGAGAAAGAGACAGCCGAGTGAGAGTGAACTTCCCTGGCGGTACAGAAAGCAACAACAAATTCATCGCATACACCTAGGTGAAATGAAGAGACTAATTAACAAATAATCATCCCTGTTCAGGAGACACAGACACAGACACAGACACAGACACACACACACACACACACACACACACACACACACGTGACCCGAGAAGCAAGGAGGAAGGCCAACTAACTAAATGGCCAAATGACCAGACAGAAACTTCTTAGCACATCCTTTTTGAGAACTTAAAATGGCATTATACAGTAAAACAAACATGCACAAAAGTAGAATAAAAAATACAGTAGAACTAAATATGCTGCCACCAGCCGGTGCTATACACATCAAAAATATGAGGAAAATGATACTATTGAAAAAGGCAAAGTGATACAAACTGCTCCTGCAGCACTTCACTAGTCTCCTGCCTTCATCTTTTGATTTACTGTGTGCTACAGAATATTGCACAGGAGTCCAACTGTACTTGTAACCATAAGGGCAAACCAGCGCCCTTAAAATAAAACACGCCAAGAACAAGAGAAGTAAAGCAAAAAGTCTTTACTTACCGCCAAAAGTCAGTATAGATGTCATGCCATAGTAAGGAGCTGGTAGGAGTTCGATTGAAATTGATGGAAGAAATTAAAAAGAGACACTGCGAATGATAATGGACACTATGGAGTCTATAGTGAAGAAATTAAAGTTACTCATGTAGTGACAAGAGTACTCATAGTCCATAGTCCCCTTTCCTCCATCCTTGTGGGCGTCCGCCAAATTGGGAATGGTAACGGAACCTTTGGCAGTGACAATTTGAGCTTCCCCTTAAAAATTAGAATAGCTCGCGTGGGCGTGGCCCCGGTACCCCTGCCGACGCCTCACCTCAGTCCTCTTTCAACACATCCGAGGCATAAATACTCGTCTATACTGAATATTTTTTTAGAACTTGGCAAAAGGCGGGGGAAGGTGGGATGTATGGAGGAAAGGGCACTATGGATTAGGAGTACTCTAGTCACTACAGTGAGTAACTTGAATTACTCATACGCCCCTCCCACTTTCCTCCATCCTTTGGGCGATTCCACAGAACAATATCATAGTGTGGAGCTGCGACAACCTGCGTCATATCAAGGACAAAGCAAAAAGGTTCTTCAGAACCGCCTGACTGAACTCTGCATCGCGCCTGGAGCTGGAATCCAGGGAATAGTGCTTACAGAAGGGCGACGGAGTGATATGATATGATAGTTTATTTATATAGCGCCTATACACAATGTGTTTCAAAGCGCTTCAAGGCAAGGGAGGGGGGGGGGGAAACAAGGGAAAAAACAATGACATTCTTACATGCCATGAACAGTAAGGATGTGAAATTAACTATCGTACTCGGCCTGTCGACATTTCAGATAATGCAAGAGTTAAGACATAGATAAGGAAGGGAGGGAGGGGGAGAGTGGGAAGGAAATGGAAACAGACAGGCGACTACCGTACTAGGCCTGACGACATTTCTGGTAGAGCCGGAAAAAAAAAAACAAGAGGTGAGGGAGAGGGGTGCAGAAAGGTAGGGGAGGAACAAAACAAGCGACTATCATATTAGGCCTGACGACATTTCAGATAGTGCTGGAGGGGGGGAGGTGGGGAGGAAAAAACCAGTAAGTGGAGGGAGGAGGTTACAGACGAGGTTGCTACCATACTAGGTCCAGGGACAATTCTGATAGAGTAAGTGCATAGAAGAAAGTAAGGGGAGGAGATAGGAAAAGGAAGAAGGGAAAGGAGGAGAGAAAAGAGAGTTAGCAGACAAAAGAGTGGAGAAGCAAGAGGAGAGAGTGAATACAATTGCAGAAGTCAGTAGTAACACAATGTTGCAAGCCAGGATACAGGATGAAGATGGGAACAGCATGAATCAGGGCCACCATGAGTACAAGATGCAAAAGAAGTTCACCATGAGAGTTGAGAAAGGGTGATGCATCATTAATGAATGAAGTCCATAAAAGTCAAATCCAGCATTGTCCACAAGACGTTGATGGTGAAATCAGAATGTATCAGGACAGTCTCCTGCAGAAGTAGGCTTTAGTGGGGTGAGGGGGAGCAGGGTAGAAGAATCAAGCAAAACAGGCAACACCTGTGTGCGAAAATGGGGTGCACAAGGGAACATCACAGGGGGACCAGAGGTAGTAACACATGTTGAGGGAGTAACTACCTGTTGTCTGAGCAGGGGATCGGGCCCTGGGTCCTCCAGGTCCAAACAGGAATTCCCCTTTTCTTCGTCTGCCCTTCGCTTAGGACGCCCGGGCGAGAGACGACCTTGATATAATAGTTAAGAGCAGGAAGGAAGAGGCAGGGCTAAGAAGGTGGGTGGTGCTTGCTAAGTGGTGAAAAAGGAGCGGCAAACAGGAAGGCACCAGGTGGGCGGGGCTTGCTAAGTGGTGAAAAAGAGCGGCAGGTAGGAGTGGCCCAAGTAACCACCTTGCTGATGACAGCCCAAGAAACATGCACCTGAAACGCAACGGCCATGGGCCTTAGCCCTGACCGCATGGGCATGAATCCCTCAGGGACGGGTTTGCCCATGTCTGTTTACGCTTCCGAGATGTCCTGGACCATCCAACGGGCGATAGAAGCTTTGGAAGCTTGAGTGGCACGAGACAAGCCCCCGAAAATAATGAAGAATGCCTCAGCCTCCCTGAAGGATTTTAACTGTGAAAGATAGAACTTGATGACTCTCTTGAGGTCCAAGGAATGTAGAGCCCATTCTGCCCCTGACTGCGGGTTCGGAAAGAACACTGTTAGGTAGATCTCCTAGTTCAAATGGAAAGGAGAGACCACCTTGGGCAAACACTTTGTACGAGTGCGCAAGATGACCTTGTAGTTCTGAAAAGTGGTAAAGGGCTCACACTATGACAACGCCTGTAGCTTACTGACTGCAGATATGAGCGCCACCAACACAACTGTCTTCAGTATCACCAGCTGGATGTCCACCTAGGCTATCGGCTCAAAGAGCCTGCACTGCTAGGCCGCCAGAACCACATTAAGGTTCTGGACCGGACACGCCAATGCACCGGAGGAAAAAGCTTGGACAATCCCTCGAGGTGGGCCTTAATCACCAAGTTGACTGTGGAAAAAAACATGCTCTGGGGAATTCTTGTTGGTCCCAATGGCCGCCAAATAGGTGCAGCAGGTATCCACCTGAACGTCAGAACGATCAATATGTGCAGAGACTGCCAGCACGTCGTCTAGGAAGCAGGAGATGGTGTCCAGCCCCTTATCGCGAGCCCACTGGCAAAACCTAGTTCACTTGCTCTTATACTGGGATCGAATAGACAGCCTCCTGTGTGATGTCCCAGTTGCCATCCGAGAATTGAGCATGCAAGTCTCCGATGGTCAGGAACCAGGCTGCTAGGGCCAACCTGGCTGGGTCTGAGTGCTCCACTGCCCCGCCTGAACTGCGTCAGGATGCCCCTGCTGGGGATTGAATGATAGAGAGGCCCCTGTGAGCATAACTGCAGCAGGTCTGACAACCATGCCCACGAGGGCCAGTGGGAGGCAATCAGGATAAAGCTCCAGCCCACCGATGCCCAGAATTTGCAGAGGGTCCGCTGGAGCAATGGGAGAGAAGGGAATAAGTAACATGTCTCCCAGAGAAGCAAACCATGGGCACTTGGAATTCTGAGGAGAAGCGAATAAGTCCAGAGCCGGAAACCCTCATCTCTGGAACAGGCGCAACAAGGAGTCGATGCGTAACTCCCACCCGTAGTTGTTGAACTCCAAGCGACTCAGCTGGTCCACTTCCACGTTGCTGTCCCCCAGAAAGTGGACAATCCAAATCCTGTCCGTTAGGGCCCATTGCGAGATCCATGCACAGCAGGGGGGACTGGTGCCACCCTGCTTATTCAGGTAAAACATTGTCATGGAATTGTCCGTCTGTACCAGAACTGTCTCGTCCCTGATGAGGGGCAGAAAAGCCTTGAGCGTTCAGGCCCAGTGCCCTGAGCTCAAGTAGACTGATATGCTGGAGGGCTTCTGCCCTGAATCATGCGCCATGAATGGAGTAGCCCCTCAAAAAAAAGGATTCCGTCACCACCAGGGTGGGCGCCGGCAAGGTAACGGGGGCTCCCACAGCTATATTACGGTCCAACAGCCACCAGCAAAGATCCGGGATGAGGAGCAGGGGTATTGCGATCCTGTCCAAATGAGACCTCACCTCACCCCCTGCTCCCAATTGGCCACCAGGTGGACCTGGAGACCCCTCATCTTGAGATGTGAGGGCTGCACCTTGAGCATGCAAGATGCCATCAGTCCCAGAAGGTGCTGGAACCACCATGCTGAGGTGGTCGAGTGGCCATTAAGTGCCCCACCGCCTCCTTGCAGAGGGAGATGAGCCTCTCAGGATTGGGTAACACCCGCTGAGCCGCTGTGTCCCAGCACACTCCCAGGAAGACAAGATCTTGGGCGGGAGTCAGTTCAGACTCCTGAGGTCGAGGGAAGCTCCAGCTGGTGCAGAACGTCTGCCAGTCGTCCAGAAACAGGTATAAGTGATGACCCTCCAGGTGGAGGAGACCAGCCACCGCATTCATCAGTTTCGTGAACACACGAGGGGCCGAATGGAGGCCGAAAGGCAGCACCTTGTATTGGAAGTGGTACCACAATCGTAAAGGGCAGAAACTTACGATGCGACAAATGTGGACATGAAGTTATGCATCCTTGAGGTCTAGAACACATCCAGTCCCCTGCGCAGAGGGATTCTGCTACATGCTCAGGTGTAATCATCTTGAAGCATTCCAGTGGTAAAGACAGAGTGAGAAATTACAGGTCCAGGACTAACCTCAGGCCAGCCTGGTTGTTCTTGGGTACCACAAAAATCCTGGAGTAGAAACCTGAGACCCTGTCTGAGTGAAGAACCAGTTACACCCTCTGCATCTCCAAAAGAGATGGATCTCCCGTAAAAGGGCCGGGGATCCTATCTGACTAGGAGGAGGAGAGGCTGGCAGAGGAAGACTCAAGGCCGTGGAGACTATAGAAAGGATCCATGGACTCTTGAAAAAACGCTTCCAGCTGCCCCCTAATGTTCCCTGACCACAACGTCACTGCTTCTTGGTGTTGGAGGCGATGCAGAGTCCTCTGTGCTTCCCCGTGTTGTCGCTGGGCCCGTCAGGCCTCTGCGTACTGCGGTCCGGAAACCCATTGAAGCCGGTGAAAGCGTGGCGTTTGAATTCAGTCCTCTCCTGAGATAGAGGGAAGGACGACTTCTGACCTGTCTTTGTCAGGATGGCCAAGGTCTTGGCGGTTTGCGTGGAGATTTTCTTCTTTGTCAACTTGTCATCGGTGTACGAATGAAAGAAGTCCATGCCCTCAAAGGGCAGATCTTGGATCTGCTCTTGCAAGTCAGATGAAAATTTAGGGGCATGCTCCTGCGGCTGTGTCTATGTGGGAGACAGAAGACTATGAGGTCCTGCGCAACGCACAGGCTTCCGACAGACCTGTTTTAAGGCAGCTTGAATTTCCGGAAGGAGGTCAGGCAGATGCTCCCTGAGCTCCCACCACAGCTTCTGGTTAGCCACAGCTAAAAGGGCGTCAGCATTGGCCTGCCGCAGATGAAGCCCTGATATGGCATAAGGTTTGCCCAAAGACTCAAGGACCTTGTCTTCCTTTGCTAGAAAAATGGCGGTGGCTCCTGAGGAGGAAGATATGGTTTGAACAGAGCAAGGCCACAGCTACCACTGAAGAATATGGTTGAGGGTGGGAGGCCAGGAGGACTGGCTCCCCGTCCGTCAGCTTGAACCCGCTGTCCAACTTCTTGTTCATATGGGCGTTGGCACTGGGCTTCTCCCAGACCTTTTTTCCCACCTACAGGACATCTTTCCAGAGAGGGATGCCAGAGCGGACCGTGGTGCGCTTACCCCAAAACCTCTGCTAGCACTCCAGACTCCTGGGGGGCTTCCTCGGGCAGAGGGACCCCCAAGAACTCTGTCAGGGTCTGAAGGCGGCCATGAAAGCCCTTAAAAGATTCCAAGTGTTCATCGTCCTGGGCATCATCGTCTCTCCTCCCCCTTTACAGATGGGGGGGAGGGGGGGAAGAGTCCGGACCCTGGGACAAAAGTGCTGGCGGAGTCCCTGCTAGGTCAGGAACCAAAGACAGGTCCAACAGCTGCCGAGGGGGAGGCGCTGGTGGTGCAGGAGGTAGTAGAGGGGCCTCGACAACCGGTAGGGCCTGGACTGGGACAGGAACTGGTACCAGAAGTGCTGGAGGAACAGGCGGAGGGCCCGAAGGAGGGGTTCTGGGGAGGCACCACCTGTGGAATCACCTCCTTCAGTATGTCCTTCAGAGGCGCCGTCATCTGAGGGGAACGCATGAGGAGGAGGAAGCGATCCTCGCTAGCCGCAGGATCCCTAGGGGGCCAGCCGCCCGAAGCGCTGGGTCTCCGCTCCTGGTCATAGTGCTGAGGCACTTGAGGCATGTAGCCGTAAGGCTGCGATGGGTAGATGTACCCCTGAGGAGACCAGATGCCTCCACCACATAGTCCGCAGCCAATCCAGAAGGGAAGGGGCCTGGAACCTTTTTGCAGGTCCCATTTAAGGGGCGAGAGCAGGGGGAAGTCCCAGCGGTGGTCAGGCCCCAGGCACTCTAGACAGAGTGCATGAGGGTCCGAGGCTGGGAACGGACTGTTGCATGAGGCACATCTCGTGAAACCTCCTGCAGCCAACATGCGCCAGGGGAGGCGAGGCACCGAAGGGAGGTTAATGAGACAAAAAAAAAAAAACACAGTGGGAAGCAAGCAGAAAGTTCAAAAGTCTCTGCGCCTAGCTGTTAGGTCCGACAAAGTCTGAGAAAAAAAGAACCGAGGTGAGGCGTTCCCAAGCCCGGGCCTGCGCACTATACTAAATTTAAAGGGTAAGCTCCATTTTTCGCTGCATACTATCCCCATGCTGGGGGACGCCCACAAGGATGTAGGAAAGGGGACGGGACGTATGAGTATTATTCTGCATGTGAAGAGTGTGAGAAAAGCAAGAAGTTGCATCCTATCCATTTACAACCAGTGGATGTCCTGCTGCGAGCACTGGTGATAACTATGCGATTGGACCCATGGATATCCTAGACGACGAATCTCGTTACGCAGTGGTCCTCGTGGATTACATTTTGCAATGGTTTGAAATGTAAAATTTGTGCCCGCTTTGACCACGCAAGTAAGTAATTGACTTCATCATGGAAGTCTGCAGTGGAGGGTTTCCCTAAGTATATTAAGAGTGATACTTGAGCATAATTCCTGTCTGTGGAGAAGGACAACTTGTTGGCCGCTTATGGAATAATTAAAATGAGAACGACCTTGTACCACACCCGCGCAAAGGGTTGGTGTAAAGATTTAATTCCCTAGTCAATGAAAAATTACAATTCGCCTTGGCAGTCTGCTATGGTACTAGGTGTTGAGAGAAGTGATTGCAAATTACCACGACAATCCTCACCCTGCCACAGGGTGCACCACATTTGTCATGGTAAAAGGCACAAAGACAGATGTGTGCCCCTCTGGGTAGAGATGAGGGTTCCTTGGATAAAGATGGCATAAACAACAGGGTGCACAATTGTAGTACACAAAGACATGACGAAGGGAAGGGATCGAAATTAAGATTGGATAAGCAGGAACCAAAAGCAGTTCCTGGGCATCCAGCATTTACCAGGGACAACAAGACATGGCTTGGGAATAAGGAGCTAGGAACAAGTTACTTACCTGTAACTGTTCTTCTCCAGCATGAGTCTGGCATGGATTCACATGCTCATGAAAATTCCACGTCAGGCCGGGAATCCTCGTAAGCCCCTCTTCTGGCAGCCATCTTCAGATTTGGTAGCACGTAAAGTGGCAGTATGACCAAGAAGAGCCGCAGAGGGGCAGGAAGGAGGGTTCGCATGTGAATTCATGCTAGACCCATGCTGGAGAACAGCAGTTACAGGTAAGTAACTTGTTCCTTCTCCAGCATGGGGTCTGGCATTGATTCATATGCTCCTGAATAAAGAATACATAGCAGTTCACACATACACAACCACAGGAGGTGACAAGGCTCAACAACTCCGGTTCCGGAAGCACCCCAAAACCTCTTTGCTTCTGCTTTTTCTCCACCTCTCCTCTGCTGACCTCCTGGCTGCAACCGGAACTGCATTGGCTACCTGGACACCCTCCGATCTCAGGCCCAGGTCCTTCCCCGCCAGTCCCACACACCTGCACTGCCCACCTGGCAACCCTGCACTTGGGGACTGTTTCTCTATCCCTGCAGTTCCCCTACCAGTCCTCGACACTTGTTGTCCGCACTTACACATGCACTTGCCACATGCTGGCTGTTACTTACTTTATTAAAAAACTTTTATTTATTTGGCTTGGCAACACAAGAACAGGTGAGTAGCATACTAGACAAGTACAATCAGAACAGTGCAGGTAATACAGACATATAGAGTAAACTCAAAACCAGTTTATACACATGGGGAGTACGTCAGACATGAGTATGGGGCAGAGGGGGAGCAGTTCAGGAGGTGGAAGGGGAATGGTAGGGGGAGAGGGCTGGAGATGCAGTGACTGAAGCAGTGTCGGTGGGAGACATGTATGACTGAAACTTTGACCAAACATCTCTGGGCCTTGAGTGGGCTGGCTGTTGTACTGCCCAGGATTCTTCAGTGTCTGAAGCCCATGTGACCGCCCTGAGCCATTGTGCGTGGGTAGGTGTGGTAGGCTGAAGCCAGCAGAGTAAAATAGAGCGTACTGCGAGTAGCATGCAAAGGCCAGCTAGTTTTTTGGAGTCTCGGCGGAGTTCAGGAAAGTCATGGAAGAGACATCTCATTGGGGACGGAGCGATAGGGTGTTCGAGAATAGCTGACATGGTAGAGCATACTGCACTCCAGAATTGGGTGAGGCGGGGGCAGGACCAGATCTTGTGGATATAACCAGCGTTATCGCAGCCGCACCTAGGGCAGCCAGGGGAGAGGTCACTTGAGATATGGTGCAGTCTGTTTGGGGTGTAGTTGTATCTATGAAGCACCTTGAATTGGATCAGCTTGAAGCGGGAGTTGAAAGATACCCCATGAATGCAAGCACACATTTGGGCCCACCGTTCGTCGGTCATTTCCAGCCCGAGGTCGTCTTCCCAAGCATGTCTTAATTTGGTGAGTGCCGGGGCAGATCTGGACTGTACCAGGGTGTAGAGTCTGGAAGCTTTTCCCCTCGTGGTGGTGGGAGAGGTTAGCTCCGTAACTGTAAGCTCATCTGGTGGTATTGCCGGGAAGCTGGGGTATTTGTGGTTAAGGGTTATCCGGAGGGATGAGTACTGAAGCCAGACGGATGGTCTCTATGAAGTTGCCCTGTTCAAAGACATCTCGGAGCAGTTCAAAACCAGCCTCAGACCATCGGCGAACAATAAGGAGAGGTACGTGCGGGACCTCCGGGAGGACGTTCCAAAGTGGTAGGTTACCATGAAAGGGATGGGCGATTCCTAGTAGTTTCCAAGTTTTTGATAGGGCCAAAGACGTGCAGGCCACCGGGTCGAGTGACTAATACCATCGGTGTGGGTGTGACGATCAGGGAGAGAATATCACGGTCGCTGACCGACAGCTTTTCGAGTCTGACGTGGGGTGGGGGGTCCGATGTGTTAAACCAATACGAGGTGTATTGAAGTTGCGCCACTAGCCAGTACTTGAGGAAATCAGGAGCGCCGAAGCCCACAACGTCCATTAGGGTGGCCAAGGTCTTGGGTTTGAGCCGGACCGCGCCTGAGTGCCAAAGAAAATTGGGGTGGCCAAGGTCTTGAGTTTGAGCCGGACCGCGCCGGAGTGCCAAAGAAAGGTGTTAAGGGCACGAGTCAACATCTGAAAGAACCCGCTGCCCGGCCTCTGGGGGATGTTGGTGAACCTGTACAGAAGCTGGGGCAATACTACCATCTTCAGCAACCCTATCCTGCCCGCAAGTGAAATCGGGAGTTTGCTCCAGCCCAGTGACTTTGTTGTAAGGCTTGTGAGGTATTTTTGGTAGTCCTCCTCAAAAACCCGCTCGAAGTGACGAGACACTACTATGCCTAGGTAAGTGAAATTTGACTGGGCCCATGTGAATCCTGGGGTGTCAGGGAGAGGTGGGGGGGGGGGCATGTGCAGGCAGCGAGCAGGAATAGGGTGGATTTAGAGCAATTTACTTTGAGACTGGAAATACGTCCAAAAAGGATAACATCTTCCAGTATCCAAGCCAAATTGGTGTCGGGGGAACGGATGAAAAGAAGGGCATCATCAGCATATAGGGACACTATTTCGGAATGACTAGCTGCTGTTACTTACTTGTTATCTTTTACCATGTAGTGCACTGTCCCTGCCCCCCTTCCCATGCACTTTCGCGATCTGAATGACACCTGGCCTAGTAGGATTGTTGTCCTGTCCTCCCTGTGTTCCCCCTCCCTTGCCTCGTCGCGCCTTGAAACACTTGTGTATAGGCGCGTTATAAATGCCATATCATAACAGGCTGGGGTGGACGTGACCCTTAGAGGGTTAAACTCTTCCATTTATGCATTTAACACATCAGCGTTGACGATGCTCTGGCCCTGGTGAGGACCTCCTTGCAGTCCGCAGGCAGCTTGTAACCATCAACCTCTAATGCTGCAGGAGCCAGGCTTTCAGGTTTAGATCCTGGGTCGTGGTGCAGGATTGCACCTCCTTCCTGGCGAGAAGCTCCGCAACCACCGGAAGCTTGACTGGAGGGGACACTGACATGCCGAGAAGGTGCGGGTGCCAGATCTGCCTCGGCCATGCTGGCGCGACGAGGATCATCCTGCACCGGCATCGTCCGAGTTGACAGATAACTCTTAGTTGTTGGCCTTCTGGCCAAAAGCAAGATATCCATAACCTCATCCGGAAGGTTCCAATCCTTGTATCTCAACCTCTCAGAAGCCATGTGCGAAGGTTGAGAGTCTTGTCCTCTGGATGGAGAACGCGACCTTCCTCTTGCGAGAGAAGATCCTCTCTTTTTGGAAGACGTATTGGAGGGCAGATGGACATGTCCAGAAGGTCCGGGTACCACGTTCTCCTGGCCCAATCCTGGGCAATTAGGATCATGGTTTTCCTGAACTTTCTCAACCTCCTGATCACCTGAGGGATCACAGGGACTGGAGGAAACGCATACATAAGTGGAAACTCCCATTCCACCACGAATGAGTCTCCTAGAGGTCCTCTCGGGGGAAATTCCCTTGAGCAGTACAGTTCGCACTTCCTGTTGACACTGGTCGCAAACAGATCCACTTGTGGGGTTCCCCAAAGGGCGAAGATCTCTTGAAGGACTTCCTGAGCTAGTTCTCACTCGTGGGAGACTGCTCTGCCTGCATAGGGCATCCGCCGCTGTGTTTTGCTCTCCGGCTAGGTGAACTACCGACAGAGAGATCCCTTCTTGTATTGCACAAAACCAGAGCTGCATTGCTTCTCTGCACAGTGACAGTGACCCTACTCCTCCTCTTTTGTTGAGGTAGTACATGGCCACCATGTTGTCCGTCATTATCAGGAGATTCTTTCCCGTACAGAGGGCAAGAAGGCCTTCAGCACTAGTCTGATTGCCCTCAGCTCCAATAGGTTGATGTGAAGTTTGGACTCCGATGGAGACCAAAGACAGCGGATTGTCAACTCGTTGGTGTGAGCTCCCCACCCTGTGATTGAGGCGTCCGTTACTACTGTTATCTCTGGCCATGGTTGCCAAAAGATTCTCCCCTGAGGGTATGTTCCCTGCAAGTCCACCATTGCAGACCCTGTGCTACTCTGGTTGGAACCTGTAATAGATCTGACATTTCCCCTGAAAATTGGGACCATCGAGTCCTGAGGGCCCATTGAAGGGATCTTGCCAGGGGGGAGAATTCTCATAAATGGTTGATTTCCCTTACCTAAACAGTCCCCCAACAGCTTTGCTGGATTTCCAGGATTTATTTTTCTCACCTGGTAAGAGTGCGAGCCTTTTTTCCCCACTGTTACATGTATTTTGCTATGTGTATTTCTACGGTTTGTGTGATCTTGGGCACTGGAGCCTCACCTACTCCTTGAGCACCACTTTTTGTGTGTGTTACACAGCACCTTCAGTGCAGTGACACAGGGTTGTCTTTGAGACTTCCCCCTGACTCCATTTTTCTGGGGCCGACTACGGTCCACCAGAAACAGGTCAAGTTGCCATTAACTTTATATAGTCACTTTAAACCACAGACCCAGTACACCCCATCTTACATGGAGTATTGGAAAGGGTTAATTCTTATCCCTTTTTGTCTGTGCCTCTTGGAGCCTTGTTTCACTCCCTTAACATCAAGACTTGGCTGGTGGCAGTGGTATCTACCCTACCTTTTCTACCGCGATTATCTTATATAAATGTGGTAATGTGTTAGGCTATCATAGTAGCCTCGAACATAAACTCGCTTGACCAAATACATTTTATTTTGGTTCCGGCTGGGTTTAGTCGCCATTTTTTTTTGTTAAAGTTTTTCTCGTGTCTTTCTCTGCATGCCAAACTGTGGATGACTCCTTTGTTCGATGTCTTTCTGCGGGCTTCTGCACAGAAGCCCCCCTTAAGGCGCCTGATAGTCTAGAGGGGCAGGATGTGAGGGGGGGGGGGTCTTCAGACCACTGCCATGGGTTGCCGTAGTAACCCAAGTCGCACTCTTGTCTGATTGGCTAAGGTGATGTATGAATGGGGGAAACTGCATAAAAAGCAGGTCTCTGGGACTGGAAGAGCAGAGTCGCCACTGGAACGAAAGAACCAACGAGGAACTGGAAGAAGAGGACACCTACCACGACTGAACCGCCCGGTGAAGCCCTGCTGCAGGTCTGAATCTCCGAATCCGATGACAGAGAAGATCCTCCAGGAAACCTCTTCCCTTGAGCTGGTGGGACCAACCAGTTTGCCCAAACTACAAGCCAGGACCCCTCCTCTGGTCGAATTCGCTGTACAGAGCTACAGTGGGCTGGATAGCCAGGAAGGGCGGACCCTGCTTGGGTTTTAAGGAGCACGCATTTTATTCGTTATTTGGCGCTGCTGCTGGTTTCTTGCCTGGGTAGTGCAGGACCCTCCAGTCTTCCTACTTCTGATCAGTCCGACAGTCGCTTCAGGAACCGTGAGCCTGCAGGAACTACTAGGAACGTCTGCCTCAGCTACAGCCCCCTCTCCGTTTTCAGGTACTGTGCAAATCCGGTTGTGCGTTTCACTCAGCCGTGGTGAAAGTGTTTGAAATCTTTCTCCAAACCGAGGGCTGGTCCTTCTCTTCAAACTAACTTTTCTACCAATCAACCTCGTTCGGAATCCATGGCACAAACCTTTCCGCGAACTACCCTGAACCATGTGATCTTGAGCAAAAGACTTTTGCCATAAGCCTTTTCTACATGATTCTATCACTGTAGTTCCTCTTGTTCAATTGCCCTGAGTACTTACCTGATGGTGTGACCTAATTTCTATTAACTTTGTCCTTCCCTCCCTTTTAAATTGCTGAAGTGCCATCTTGCTCCCACTTCATTTTGTGAGCTTAACTTGTCTGGAATTTAAGGGAAGTGGTGTGGTGTATTAAGAGTGTGATTTGTAAACTGCCTATAATAGTGTAATGTTATACAACTGAAGAGTAAAATAAATATATATTCTTTTACTTGAAAACCTTGAGTCAGTGTTTGCCTGAATCATAGTAATTGCTGTCCTTTGTGTAACTATCTGACACTGCTCACTTACTCTTGAGCTAAGTCTGGCTGCTCAGCCATCGCTACCACTTTACTTGTAGTCTTAATTGTGTGTGGTGTTCCCAAAGGGTACTGCATATAATTCTGCCTAACATGCATGATGCCATCATTCCTAGCAGTTGCATGGCCTGGCGTAGCGTCACTTCCCGAATGGCTACATATTGAGGGATCTGAAAAAGCATGTTCTGAACCCTCTCTTTGGATGGGAAGACTAGGCCGTCTTTGGTCCGAATTACAGCCCCATAGGAACTGCTTGGTTTGACTGGGGTCTAAGCTGGATTTCTTCTCGTTGATGGAGAATCCCAGACTGAACAGGAGGTCTATTGTCTTCTGAGTGTTCAACAGGCATGTTTTGTAACAGTCCCCTGTTATGAGCCAGTCGTGAACCGGGTCGGATAGTCTGTGCAGGTGTACTGCCGCTACTGCCAGGTCCTTTGTAAACACCCTTGGCACGGAGGCAATGCCAAAGGGGAGTACTTTGATAGTGCCCGTCCTCTATCATGAAACTTAGATATTTTCTGTGCGCTGGCAGCATTGAAATATGAAAGTATACATCTTTCGTGTCCAGTGTCGCCATGTAAACCCCTTGTTTCAACAGTGGGATTACTTCCTGCAGAGTTACCATACAAAACCTTTGAGGTTTGACAAATTTGTTAGCTGGGCGCATGTCTAGTGCAGGGCACAGGTTTTACCTGAAGAATAGGGACGGCTTCTATGGTGTCCTTTTCCAGAAGTGCTTCCACCTCTTGTATCAGGATTTGCAGGTGGTTTGGCGTCAGGCGATGTGCTTTGGGAGGTTTGATTTGTGGTGGTCGGGCGAATTCCACGCAGTACCCGTGGGCAACCGTCTTGAGAACGCACTGGTCTGACGTTATCCCCTCCCATCCCGAAAGGAAAGATCTTAAGCGCCCCCCGACCGGGGTGACATGGGAGGGGTCCTGGATCCGTAGGTCATTTCTGACCAGAGGCTGTGGCTCCCCTGGAGTTGGGGCCTCTGCTTTTGATGAGTTTCAGGTATTTACAGTGTTATACTGGTTTTGTTTAGAATGGGATTGGCCCCGAAAGAACCGGCGGGATCTGCCCCCCTTTGGGGAGCGGGCTTTTAGGTGATTTTCTGAAGGGATTTAAGAGTCTCATGCTCCTTCTTGGCAGTCTCGAGGGCATTGTCAACTGGCTTACCAAAGAGATTTGTCTCCTCGACTGGCTTATTAATAAGAGCTGCTGGGGTTTCCGGCTTGAAGCCCGAGTTCCTGAGCCAAGCGTGCCGTTTGAGCAGGGTGCCTTGAGCTAGGGATCTTCCCACCGACTCCACAGCATCCAGAGTGTTTTTCAGTACATTTTGGTTGACCTGCCTGCCCTCGGCCACGATGGCGAGTAACTTGGTTCTAGCGGGTTCAGGCACCTCCTGGAGAACTTCCTGTAGTAGGTTCCACTGTACATCGGCATAACTGGCAAGCAACTTAGTGTTGTTTGCTATGCGCTTTGAAAAGGCAGCTGCCGTGGTGATATCGCTTTCCCAAGGCGTACAGCCTTTTCGACTCCTTATCGGGAGGTGCTTCTCCCACAGCGAGGGGTACCCCGCCCGTTTCTGGGTTATGGTAACGACTAGGGAATCGGGGGTGGCATATCCCTTAATGTATGTAGGGTCAGTAGGCGATGAGCGAAATAACTTTTCGACCCTCAGATTTACTGCCCTAGTCTGGACTGGTTTGATCAAGGAAGGAGCCAATCTCCTATTAATGGAATTCACAAGGGGGATGGCATGGCTGGAGGGGGGCTTTTCTTCGAGGATATCTTCCACAAAGTCCTGTTCAGGCAAAGCCTCCTGGGTGGCAATTTGAAAATGTTCAGCTGTCTTTCTCAAGATGGCGTTGAACGCCATCTGGTCGTCCGCTGGGGAAGCCTGGCGGGCTGGAGTAGAGGGAGGGGCCTCCAAACATAGGACATCCTGGTCCTGGTCGTGAGTAGCGAGGGCCCATGGTTCCGCCTCTACTTGGTGACTGTCCTCCCAGTCTCCCGTGGGATCCGTCTGGTCATCCACAGTGTAGTCTTGTAGGAAGGTAGTATCCTCCTCCTGATCATAAATGTCCTGATACATGTCCATCTGGATCTTGTTTTTGGGGTGGATGGAAGTGTAATCTTCCTGAGGAGGTCCTAAAGTTCTTAGAAATTTAGAAGCAGGCACAAAGGGAGGGTCCTCCCAAGGTCTCTTGGGGGTAGGGTGCTCTAAAAGTGAGACAAATTTCTCTAACTTATCTATACACCCTTTGAATTTTTCTCTGGTCCATCTGACGAACTAGAAGGGTGGAAAATCTTCATGTTCCTCTCTATGGCGCCGAAATTTGTCACCAATAGAGTTAGACAAAGGCACAGGACTCTCTACGTAGTCCTCGCGAGCATCGAGGTGCTGTGGCGCGTCTTTCGGTGCGTCCGCAGGCCGCTCCTTGCGCTTAGTCGTCTCTTTAGACCTCTCCTTCAGCTCCACTGCCGAAGCAATCCTAGCAATGCTTTCGGAGATGTCCAGCGAAGCGGGGCGATGTGCCGGTTGACTAAGAGGCCTAGCGGTAGATTGTTGTCCTACCGGGGCCTTAGGGGGCGTCGGAGCATCAGCTAAGTGCGCTTCGATGGCCGGATGTGTTTTGGAGGTAGCGCCCTTTGGTTTAGAAGGCCCAGTCTCAAGACGCTGCTGCGGATGCAGGGAAGGCTGTCGATCTTGAGGATCCCGTCGAAACCAGGGCTGGGGTTGTGTGTTTAGTCTAGCAATTTTGTACGGCCCTGTCGCCGGGTCCCCAAAAGAATTAAAAAAGGAAACGTAGCTTCCCAGTATTGATAGAGTGAAGGACCGTTTCCCCATAACATGTGAGCAAAATGCGAGAGAAGTGAAGCTTCACTTCCCTTCAGAAAATAAGGACAGGACAAAAACAGAGCAAACATAATAGAGTTCCATAGGAAACTAGTGAGGGAAAGATAAAAAAAAAAATCTTTCCTAACAATGGCCATTTCAGGGTGCTAGCCAGCTTTAATACTCATATGCAGTAAATGCAAAAGTGCACGAGAAAAATATCACAAAAACTGTAAAAGTCACAGTAACCAAAACGCTATCAAGTAAAACGTTATAAGGATACTAACTCATTAAGATACTAACTCATCAGGTAAAATGTTATAAGGAACTACTGCACCTCACTGTAAGGTGATGTGGGCCATTGTAAAAAATTCAAAAAAGGAGAGACAGTCTGTAGTATTGTTAGTCTTAGGGACAAGTCAGTTTTCCAATATGAATGAGCAAAAAAGGCAATGGAAGTAAAGTAGAAGGCTTTACTGACCTCCAAAAGTCAGAAATTGGTTGAAAAAGAAGCAGAAAGACTGGGGTCACATAGGTATTTATCAAGGGTATTCGTCCGTTCTCCCTTAAGGAGGAGCCTCCCCCTGTGAGGCTAGGGAGGGGAGCATGCTCTGCAAAACCCTGCCCCTAGGCGTCTGGGCACGTGGCAGCTCAATGGGAGAGACTCCCCCTTAGGGGACTAGGACTCCTGCAAGGAAGTCCTTAGACCCTCCATCATAATGGCATATTTGGGACTCCCAGATGTAAAACACATTTTAAGCTCCAGGGACTTTGCTGAAGACAAAACTAAAATATACCAATGTGCACAAAAAGGAGGGATCTGCCTCTTTAAAGGGAGACATACATTTACCTGAGAGGAGGAGGTGGGAAAGAGAGAGTATGCAGAGTAGAAATGAAGCACGACCAGAGAGGAGAGCTTAAGCAAGAAAGTCGCCTGATGGAAGTGAGGCTGGGAGGCAGAGCCAAGGAGAGTCATGGAGCCACCAGACTTTGAATGAGTCCTAGGCAGCAGAGGGAAACGGATGAAGGTTTCTGAGGAGAAAACACAGAAGAGAAGCCTAATCCCTGCGACGGCTTAAGCACGAGTACTTTGTGGTGGGCAGTCTGCCAGTCGAACAGCGCTGAAATCTCAAAGCAACTGAGTCCACGAGAGACCCTTCCAACCCATAGTGCAGTTGCGTAGAGGAAGAGAACCGCATGATAGATAACATGAGTGAGCGGCGAGCTTGAAAGCGTTCCCCTGCAAACACAGAGGTAAAGGGGAGACCGGGAGTACCGTAAGGCCGCGAGGACATCGTTTTGTACGAGAAACCCGTCCCAGTGATACTGAATATAAAGCCAGTAAAATTGTACTGTATTAATGTAACCCCGAGATAACAAATGAGAGAGAATGTATCAAGGAATGGATACCAAGAGAAGCATGTCCTAGTGAAAGTGACTAGTTCCTAAATAAAGTCTGTAAAGTTGAACTGTATGAAAGTGATCCAGAGAAAAGAGAATTACCCTGAAAGAGAAGGTGTTAAGAACTGGAGACAAGCACCGTGGGGAAGTAGCTTGGGAATCTAAAAGGAAACTGATATCAAGTGAAATGGGACCAGGAAAGGAGAAGGCTCACGTTGCTACAAACATAGCCAACTTAAAAAGACCTGAGCTAAAGAGACAAGAAAGGCATATAAACATGGCAGAGAACATAAGAGAATTACAAATTCTTGTGGAATAACTATCCCAAGAGAGGAAAGCAAACCCAAGTACACTATAAAAGAACTACAGAACCATGTCCAGAAGGGCACATGAGACTACCTGAAGATAACTTACTAACAAAAACTGTGAAACAGACATTGCCATATGAGAATGACCAGAAGGAAGAGACATTTTCCTAGCATCATTTAAATTAGCCAAATAGTGGTACGGTTAGAGTTCGTTTTGGATGGAGGACAATGACTGATGAGCACCTTGAGTTATTTATATAGCCAGGGAAACCCTCTGCTAATGTTCTTTCGACAAATTCTTCTCCCGCAGATTCATCAGATAGATATCCTTCCAGCGTTAGCTTCTCGGAAAACTGACAGGGGGCGCAGAGCACCTCGACTTGGCTGTCAGTCTACCTTTACTAAATGCGTCAGTCGTCAACTCCAGAAGGGATGTTGGTCGTTGCACATATACCACGCCATTAGGCACACGTGCCTCAGTCCCCCACCTTTTTTACCCCCACAAGCTCAGCTGCTGCGGAGGAGGAACAATCAAAAGATTTGGCTGAAAGCAGACAACTATAAAATAAAAAACGGAACCTAATTCTTTTTTAAAATGCGGAATAGAATCGTAAGAATTTGTAGAGGATCACATGAAATACATCGGAGCCCCTCAAAAGAGTTAACTCGACGACTCCTCTCACGAAACAATCAGTTTCAGAACTGTCTGCACTGTCATAGTGGAGCTGGATGGGTGGGTGATGAGGAATTCGCGGGAGAACAATCCATACAAATAACATTACAAGTAAGTCATTTCTCCTTCAATGGACTGCTTTTCTCCAGCAGACTCCACCTCAGATAGACTTGCTAAGCAGTTTGTATCGCGGAGGAGGGATGAAAGTGCCTATACCAGGAACATTTGTAAAACCGCCCTCCCAAAGCGAGTGTCCACTACAGGGGCCATATCTAGGCAGTAGCGTTTGGTAAAAGTATGCAGTGACGACCATGTCACCGCTTGGCAGATGTCCCTTACTGTGACACCTCTTTGCAGTCCAGACAAAGTTGTCACACCGCTAGCGGAGTGGGCTCTGATGCCCGGTGGTAGAATGCAGAGGGTTATTGTTCGGGAGGATTCTCATTCTATGCTAATTCCATTCAACCTTAAGAGACCCCCAGCTCTTTTGCTGGACTTTAATATGTTCTCCCTGGATTAAGTGAGTCATTTTACTCACTCATGTGTTTAGACCTGATTTGGATTATGTGTTTCCTTTGTTTTTGGAGTCTGACAAACTCCACAGGCATCTACGTTTTGTATGGTGACACACAGCACCTTCAGTGCAGTGTCACAGAGAAACCCTTTAGATTTCTCATAAGGTCTAAATACCTTTTCTTCTGTGAACTACTGTTCCCAAGAATAGTAAAGTGAAATTGACTTTAGTTACCTTTTCTCTTTGGGGGGGTCCTTCAAACACCATCTTATGTGGAGTGCTGAGGGGTTACTTAGTAGCCCCTATTCCTACCTACTCATTGTTATGTTACCCTCACTACTTTTAATGGCTGGTGGTAGTGGTTTAATTTTCCTACCAGTGTGCTTTTCTACCAGAGACTGAATCCTCAGCTGCAGTATAGCACTCATGGGTGACCATTTTGGCAAAATGGCCCTCCTTGTCTTTTTTTCGCCATTTTCTATTTGTGAGGTCTTTCTTGGGATTTACTCTGCGCGCCAAGCTAGGTTTGAGCCCTTTGTTCGTTTTGCCTTTGGCGGGCTTCAGAACTGAAGTCCGCCTCTGGCTCCACTGTGTCTGGAAGGGCAGGAAGTGAGGGAGTTTCCAGAAAACCCCTTCCTTTGTCTTTAGGAATGCCTGAATGCACGCAGTCCAGATTGGCTGGCTGGCGGGCCTTTAAGGACAGCCACCTGCTGTATGAGTGACAGCCTAGGCTGTGCATGAATGGGAGAAACCTGCTTAAAAGGCGAGGGTTTTGGGACTAGAGGCACAGTCGACCACTGGGAAGAACACCCGATGAAGAAACCATGAACGAAGCTTGCTGCATCCCCTTGGACCTTTGAATTACCCGGTGAAGCCATGCTGCTGTGCTGAAACTCCTTTTTCTGTTCGACAAGAGAAGCTACGGAAGGGATGATGTCTTCCCTTGGGTTAGCGGGACCAACTAACCCCGAGACGAACTCCATTGGACCATCTTCCCCGACTGGCTGTAATACTTTGCTGCGCAAGGAACAGAGTGCCAGCGGTCGAGAAATCGTTAGTCGAGTGCAACGTCTGTGATCCAGCTAGAAGCTCCAGGAGTCTCCTCAGGACCCTCCAGAAGCAGAACTACCAGAGCTTGAGTCCCCTCACCAGAATGCAAGACTAAAGGAGTGAAGGAGGCCCTAGATCTGCGGTGGTGCTGTTTACCGCATGCTGAAACTGCGAAGTGCCGCTGACCCGAAAAGAGCCTGTAGCTGCCGACTACCTCAAAATTGCTGTCGCAGGAGTCCTTCAGACGTCCTCCTTCTTGTCCCCACGACTCGGGATCAGGAACCCAGGATCTGCATCGCTGCAACCAGACAGGAGCCAGCTTGTCTACTCTTCTTCTAACCAAAAGGTACTGTTCAGACTTGGGGTACTTAACTCAGTGTCATTAGTTTGCTCTAATCCGTTGAGACTTGCAGTAGCTATTCTTTTGCTAGAGTTGATTTCAGCTCTACCATCCACAAGTTTAACAGCTTGTGACCCTACAGTGATTTTCTACAAAAACTCTCTAACTTTGTGCAATACTTTTTTAAATCTAGGACGTGCCTCAGCTCCAAAGACTGTGCTCCAATTGACTTTGGCTGTCCTGGCTCCCTGCAGACTCTTCTAGTCCATTTGACTTTGACATTGTCTGTCACACAAAGGTGATAACTTGGTTTTTAACTATTATTGCTGGGAAAGGTTTTGTCTAGACTTCACTGGAAGATTTAAGTATACTTGCGCGCCCTGATAACCTGTTTAAAATGTTTCCTTCCATTAACCTTTCCTTTCCACCAACCTCGGAATCTACAAAGTGTACTAATGATATATAAATGCCATAACTGTCCTTATTAGTGAAGCCACCTCCGGGTGTAGGAAGTGTGCAAAAAGCATCTCTGAAGAGTATCTACTAGATTTGTGTTAATACTGGAAAAGTATTTAAAAGTATATTTGATTGTTACATATATTGCCCTTTTTAAAGAATGCTTATGTAAAAACGGATGTTAAATAAATAACTACTTATAACAAAAACCTTGAGTGTAAGTGTTACACTTAGTATTTGTGAATTTCATTGCTACAGCTCCCATTTACCCCTCTTGAGGTAAGCCTGGCTGCTCAGTCACACTACCAACTTGTGTAGTACAGGCCTATACCTAAAGGTGGGATACCTAATACCAAGAGGACAAGTGTTGTGTAGTCTCCCACAGGGTTACTCCGTCAATTATTGCCTAACAGTTATCCATCTGCATATGGTCTGTTTGGACCCCAGCATGCCTTCCCTGGACAGAGAGAAGGCCACAAATCGCTGGTCCGCCATTCTAATGTGTGATGTTCTCACAACATAAAAACTAAGGGCCCTCTTGGGATCCTACCTATGGAATCTCTCTTCCTCATTATATGTGTGAGGAGACTGTGAGAATACAGGCAGTTCTATGCTCCGGGAAAAATGAAACTCAGACAAGCTTGGGCAAAAATCCTAGGGGATACTTTCTCCCTGAAAAAGCGAAGCAATGGTGGTTTGCAGGAAAGGGCCTGTAACTCACTAACCCGCCTGGCTGATGTAATTGCCGCCAAAAAAGCAGTCATCAACGTCAGTAAAGGAATGGAGCATGTATTTAAAGGCTCAAACAGAGCAGTCATAAGAGAGGTTAAGACCAAATTAAGGACCCAGTCTGGAACCACAAAGGGACCATGCTGGAACTTATTCACAAGACGTCAGGAATTGGGCCAAAACCGGGACCTTAAAGAAAGGCGCTTGATCTAGAGACCTTTTGAAAACAGGCCAGTGACAGAAGGAACTTCATCACTGCAGTGGTGGGGTCAGAGATGAGGTCAATCTACCGTTCCACGCACCACGTCTCAAATCTTCACTTGCACGCATACAGCAATCATGTTGATGGCCTGCGTGCAGCCAGAAGCACCTCAAGTACATCCTCCGAGTGTCATCATACCTTATCCTATCAAGAGCAAAAGATTCAGGTTAAGGGATTCTGGGTTCGGGTGGCGTACCGACCTTCAGACGGAGATAGGAGGTCCGGCCGACGAGGCAGCCGGATAGGTTAGCAGATGGTCAAGTCCAGAAGCTCAGAGTACCTCGCCCAATCCGGGGCGATCAAGATCAGGGTTGCTCCAAACCTCCTAAGAAACCACAGAATTATGGGAATAGGACGGAAAGCATAGTGGAGGTTGACGTCCCATTTCACTAGTAACACAAACCCCAGTGTGCCTCTCGCCAGGAATTTCCTTGAGCAAAACTGTTTGCACTTCCTGTTGAACTCCGTGGCCAACAGATCCACCGTCGAGATACTCCACGGAACGAAGATCTTCTCTAGGACTTCTTGGCACACTTTCCACTTGTGTGAGAACATACTCTGCCTGCTCAGAGCACCCGCCAATCTGTTCTCTGTCCCGCCAGATGTACAGCCAAGACCCGATTCTCCGAAAGCCAGAACAGCAGAATCGTCTCTCTGCTTGTTCAGGTAGTGCATGGCCACTGTACTGTCCATCATGATCAGTACATGCTTCCCTTTGAGTGAGGGCATGAAAGCCTTCAGGCCAACCTGATAATTCGCAGTTCCAGTCCGCTGATGTGCCACTGGACTTCCATTGTGGAACAAAGATCGCTCACCTGCAAATCCTCGCAGTGAGCGTCCCAACCCTTTAGAGACGCATCCGTGACCACCCTGACCTGGGGCCACGGAGTACAGAAAGAAGAGATTGTTGGCCACCGACTTGAGCACCTTTAGAATGTCCTTTAAGATGCTGAAGTACTGGGACCATTGACCCCGCATCAGCCACAACAGATACTGCATTTGTAGTCTGGCCTCTGGCACTAGAAAAATGCAGGACATCATGAGGCCTAAGAGGCTCTGGAAGGAAACCACGGGCAAGGTGGTGTGGCTCTGGAACAGATGAACCATTGGTCTGACACTGGCAGGTAAAGGGAGGGAAGTGTTTTCATTCGGAGTCTCCAGGACTGCTCTGATGAACTGGAGCTTTTGCATTGGTGTTGGGTGGAACTTCTGAAAGTTCAAGGATAAGCTCAACCTGTGCAGCAGCGAGCAAGTGACGTTGAAATGAGATGAAACTCACTTCACTGAGTCCCTTTTGATCAGTCAATCGTCCAGGTATGGAAATACATGAACTCCGGAAATCCTGATGTGAGCCACGACTACTGCCATTAGCTTCGTAAAGACCTTGGGGTGCAGAGGTCAACCCAAAGGGAAGCACCTGCAACTGCGATTACTTGTTTCCGATGAGGAATCTCAAGACTTCCCTGTGCCTGTCCATCAGAAGCACTGAAATTACCAGGTTACTCACCGTAGTGACCACCTAACTCCTAGTCCATAGTCCCCTTTCCTCCATACTTATGGGACATCTCTCCGTCCTGTGGGACGGGACCAGAGCACTTTGTAAAAAGCATCCAAATTGTTTCCAAAAATGTGCCCTTTCTCTCTTTCTTGCGCGGGGCCCGGCACGCGGCCGTAACCCCGCCCATCTTGGCTCCGCCCCGCACATCGCACATCAGTCCTTTTCTATCGCCAGGTCAAAGACCGATTAGCAATAACAGAGGAACCTTATTAGAGGGGACGGCGGGCGGGCGTATGGAGGAAAGGGGACTATGGACTAGGAGTAAGGTGGTCGCTATGGTGAGTAACCTGGTAATACTCCTACGTCCCTTCCCCTTTCTCCATACTTACGGGAGATTCCCAAGCACTCCTTAAAGGAACTACGGGTGGATGGAAATACCCCTCACTGAAACAGGTTCTTCAGCACAGCCTCACCAAACTGAGCGTCAGCCCTTGAGCTCATATCGAGACAATAATGCTTACAGCAAGCAGATGGAGAGGCCCAAGTAGCTGCCCTAGCGATGGACTCCCAGGGGACATATTTCTGAAAAGCAACTGCGGCTGCCTTGCCCCGCACCTGGTGTGCATGAATACCCTTAGGAGGTTTCAGCCCTTGGACGGTGAAAGACTCCGTGATGCAGGCGGCGATCCACCGAGAAATAGTTGCCTTAGACACCTGCTTGCCCTGAGGGTTACCGAAGGTCACAAAAAGTTGAAAAGAACTCATAAGCTCGGAAGTCCTGTCCAGGTAAAACTTGAGAGCTCGTCGGACATCGAGACAGTGTAGAACCCTTTCAGCCTCAGAGGCAGGGTTCGGAAAAAATACCGGTAGGTAAATAGACTGATTCAGATGGAATTCATTCACAACCTTTGGCAGAAAGGCCGGGTTCATCCGAAGGACTACCTTGTCCTTGTGAAAGACCAAGAAAGGCTGCTCCGCCGACAATGCCTGGTGATCACTTACTCTCCTTGCTGACGTAACTGCGACCAAAAAGGACACTTTCCAGGACAAGTACTTGAGGCCCACAGTAGCCATTGTTTCAAAAGGTTTATGGCACAGCGCCGTCAGGAACACATTTAGGTCCCACGGCAGGTGCTGATTACGAAACGGAGGGTAGAGGCGTGTCAAGCCAGCAAAATGCCTCTTCACCACTGGGTTAGTCAGGGAATAAGAACACTGGTCTGTAGAAAGATAAGCGGAAACCGCGGAGAGATAAGTCTTACATGACAGAACATGAATCCCTGACTCTGCTAGGGAGGACACGAAGGACAGCACCGTGTCAATCGTGGGCACCCTTGGATCCAAGTTCTTCTCCAAACACCAATGACAGAACCTGAGCCACTTACTCCTGTATTGGGATCTGGTTGAGGGTTTCCTGGCTGCCTGGACAATACGCATGTAATCCGTAGACAAATTCAGATGCTCTAAAGACTTGAACTCAGGCACCATGCTGCCAAGCTGAGCGATTGAGGGGAGTGGTGCCACAGCTGCTGTTCCCCTTGATGAAGAAGATCGGGAGTTACTGGTAACCTGATCGGCGGATACACCGACAGGTGTTGAAGCGCTGAGAACCAAAACCTGGCCGGCCACCACGGGGCTATGAGCAGAAGGGAACAGTTCACCGGATTCTTCAACCTCCAAGTTGCCCGGTGAACGAGAGGCAGAGGCGGGAAGGCGTAAGCTCTCATGTTGTGCCATGGAATCTCGAGAGCATCCCCCAGAGAGGAGGCTCCCAGCCCCCCTCTGGAGGCATACTGAGGAAGCTTCTTGTTTACCGCCAACGCGAAGAGGTCCACCTCCGGTGTACCCCAATGCGAGAAAATCCATGAGAGTACCTCCGCCTTCAACTCCCACTCGTAGCTGACCACTGTCGGCGGGCATCTGCTGTGACATTCAGCTGGCCCGGGATGTGTACTGCAAGCAGCCAGACACCATGAAGCATAGCCCACTCTCATATCTGGATAGACAGGTCCACGAGGGGGGGAGACTTTGTTCCCCCTTGTTTGTTGATGTAATACATTGACACCACATTGTCCGTGCGTATGCGGACCACCTTGTTGGCAATGAGCGGTCTGAACGCCTTGAGCGCCAGAAAAATCACCAGAAGCTCCAAATGATTTATGTGCAGGAGCTTGTCCTGAGGCAACCAGAGGTCCGAGACCTGAAGAAGATCTAACGTCACACCCCACCCCAGAAGGGAGGAGTCCGACGTGATCGTCACCATGGGGGCCGGGTCCTGAAACCCTGCGCCCACCGACAGGTTGCTGAGAGATGACCACCAGTCCAGGTCCACTCTCATGGAATCTGGAATTATTATCCGCTTGGAATCCGGGTCCACAGCCTGACGCAAGGAACTCCGAAGAGCCATCTGGGTCTGTCTCATCTTGAGATGAGCAAGAGGAAGAGCCAGCACCCACAAGGCCATGAGGCCCAGAAGCCTCTGGAACCACCAGGCCAACATGCTCTCCGACTGCACAAACATCTGACACGTGGCTAACAGATCCGCCATTCTGTCCCCGGTCAGGTACACTTTGCAGTCGATCGTGTTCCAGCGGAAACCCAGGAAAATCAGGTCCTGCAAGACAGTCATGGAAGATTTCCACCAATTCACCGACAGCCCAAGATGGAACAAGAGCTGAACGGACAAGGGCTGCGTAAGAGCCAGTCGTCCAAATACAGATACACATGGAGACGAAGATAGGCCGCAATCACCAACATCTCCGTAAAGACGCGCAACGCCGAGCTGAGGCCTAAAGGAAGCACTTGAAACTGGAAGTGCTCCTCTCCCAAAGAGAAGCAGAGATATCTCCTGTATGGGCTCCAAATCAGGATATGCATGTACGCGTCCTGAAGGTCCACAACGCTGAGCCAGTCGCCCGCCTGCAAGGAGAAGCGTATCTGGCTGGGCGTAATCATCTTGAATTTCTCTTGGGGTAGGAAAAGATTGAACTGGGAAAGGTCTAGGATAGTGCGCAGGCCAGCCTGGTTGGGTTTGGGCACCGTAAACAGCTGGGAGTAGAAGCCCTCCCCTCGCTCCCCGAGGGGAACGGGTTCCACAGCTCTGAGGTCCAGAAGTTTCTGAACCTCGGCTTTGAGGGAGGGCGAGCCCGACCGCTGAAAAGGAGGTTGCAGGGTGGGGTAGGGGGTAGAGGTAAGCGGAAGCCCGCTCAAGCGACTGACAAGACCCATCTGTCTTTTGTGATGGTCTGCCATGCCTCCCAATGAGACGCAATACGTCCTCCCACCGGGGTCTCGTGCGAGCGTGGAAAACGCTAAGTTAGTAGGGTTATCGGTGGCGGAGCCACCTGAACCTGAGAAGGAGGCTGAGGAGTGGGAGAAAAACTGCGTCCGTTGTTGCCTACGGCGGTTATTCCCCGCAGGGGTATCCACTCTGCGAGATTTGCGGTCGAGGAAGCCCCTAAAGCCAGAGGAGGGTCGGCTTTGTGCCAATGGTCTCTGGGTTTTGAAAGGAGCCTTAACCAGGACGGACAATGACTTAGCTGTTTGCGTGCTATCCTTCGTCTTGGTGAGCTCTACATCTGTTGTAGAATGAAAGAGCTCCTTACCATCGAACGGAAAGTCCAAAACCTTGTCCTGCACTTCTTTTGAGAATTTAGTGGCATGCAGCCACGCCTGCCGAGAGGTATCAACCCCCACCATAAGGCTCCGAGCCGAGGTGTCTACGTGATGAGCTGCAGAATCCAGGAGATCCTGGGCCAAGACCCTGGCGTCGGATAATCCCCCCTTAAAGTCTTCCAGCTTCTCGACCGGGATGAACTCCTCAAACTCCGACAGACCTTTCCACATCCGCATATTAGCCCCCGCTAACACCAGTTCGGCATTGGCTTGCCTGAGCTGCAAGGCCGAGTTGGCGAAGATTTTTCTCCCAAGGGAGTCAAGGAGCTTGTCCTCCTTTCCCAGAACCTGAGTATCTGTTGTGGAAGAGGATGCTGCAGGCCTGGACTGCAAAGTGGCCACAGCCACCACTGTGGAGGAGGGGGGCGGACAAGACGACAGGGCCACCTCTTCCGAAGAATGCAGCCTGTATCTCGCGTCAATTTTTTTATTGACGAAAAGTCCAGAGTGTGGCTTTTCCCAGACCCTGCGGACCTCGGCCAGAATGTCCTTCTGCAAGAACAGGCCGGTACGCTCCAAAGGAGACAGGGTGAATGCCCCAGAAAGCACGCCCTTCTGCGGAGTGGGTGCCTCGGGCACCGGAACATCCAAGAAGCACATCATGTTCCGTACCCGGTCATGAAAAGCTCTAATAGAGCGGGGCAGGTCCTCGTTGTCCTGATCGCCTTCCGCGTCATCCGACAAGTCAGGATCCTGCTGAGCCATGTCGGGCGCTGCCTTGTCCACAGGGGACAATGGGGGTAAAGGCAGAAGAGTCGATGGATCAGGGGTCTTAATCTTAGCTGTAACATAAGGAACCTCGGCAAAGCCGGTACTATGAGGCCTGGAATGTTTTTGAGACATACCAACCGCCAAATTAGCCTTCGAAGGAAGGACCTCGGCACTGCCGGTAAAAGAAGAACTTTGCTTCTTTGCCCCCTCAACAGATCTGGTGTCACCACAAGAGCGAGAATGGTGAGCAACCGCTTTGATCGACAAGGCCTTGTCTGGCCTCTCAGAACTGTTGGTAGCTTTAGCCTCTGAACGAGGTACCTCGGACCCAGGTCCGGTAACAGCATTATCTGCACGAGCCTCGAACATCCGCTCGGTAACAGCAAGCCCACTCAAGGCCTCGGGGCGCACCCCTGTCTTATTTTTGAGGGAAGCCGACAGAGGCCTCAGAGCGAGCTCCGGTACCCCACGATTCAGTAGAACTGGGTCTACAAACAGCCCCCACAGGAGGGGCCTCGGAGCGTAAGCCGGTGTTCACATGCCCCTTACGGAGACCCTCGGAGACAACTCCGGTAGAATTATTAGGCCCAACGGGCACCTCAAGGCGAACCCCGGTGGCAGAGCGATCAACACCCCTCCTGGACCGAGAGGAACCCAGAAAGGTATCCCCCCGGCCGGGGTGCTCTGAAAAGTAAAGAACTTACCGGGCGTTTTTTCTTCTCGTCGATGAACGCCTGAAAATGCGAAGGAGGAGTTTGACGGAAACACCTCCTCCCACCGCTCCAACCGACGTTGAAGTGCCCGGACTGAAAGGGAGTCACAGTAAAAACAGGAGTCCCAACGGTGTACCGGACCCAAACACTCTAAACAGAGAGGATGGGAATCCGCCCTCGCGAAGCGACGGTGACACAAACAATCTGGAAAGTCTAACTTGAAAGACATAGACAGACTAATAAACAAATGCTAGCGAGAGCCAGAGAGGAAAAAAGGGAAGAAAATCTCCTAAGGAAGCAAGTGCGCCCGACCCCGATCGAGCCGAGAAAAGAACTGATGGGCGATGCGGAGCCTAGATGGGCGGGGTTACGGCCGCGTGCAGGGCCCCTCGCAAGAAAGAGAGGAAGGACAAATTTTGTGAAAAAATTTGGATGCTTTTTACAAAGTGCTCCGGTCCTGTCCCACAGGATGGAGAGATGTCCCATAAGTATGGAGGAAAGGGGACGGGACGTAGGAGCAAGCAAGCATCTCGGAAATCTAACACAAGCCAGTCGGCACCTCAAGGCGAACCCCGGTGGCAGAGCGATCAACACCCCTCCTGGACCGAGAGGAACCCAGAAAGGTATCCCCCCGGCCGGGGTGCTCTGAAAAGTAAAGAACTTACCGGGCGTTTTTTCTTCTCGTCGATGAACGCCTGAAAATGCGAAGGAGGAGTTTGACGGAAACACCTCCTCCCACCGCTCCAACCGACGTTGAAGTGCCCGGACTGAAAGGGAGTCACAGTAAAAACAGGAGTCCCAACGGTGTACCGGACCCAAACACTCTAAACAGAGAGGATGGGAATCCGCCCTCGCGAAGCGACGGTGACACAAACAATCTGGAAAGTCTAACTTGAAAGACATAGACAGACTAATAAACAAATGCTAGCGAGAGCCAGAGAGGAAAAAAGGGAAGAAAATCTCCTAAGGAAGCAAGTGCGCCCGACCCCGATCGAGCCGAGAAAAGAACTGATGGGCGATGCGGAGCCTAGATGGGCGGGGTTACGGCCGCGTGCAGGGCCCCTCGCAAGAAAGAGAGGAAGGACAAATTTTGTGAAAAAATTTGGATGCTTTTTACAAAGTGCTCCGGTCCTGTCCCACAGGATGGAGAGATGTCCCATAAGTATGGAGGAAAGGGGACGGGACGTAGGAGCAAGCAAGCATCTCGGAAATCTAACACAAGCCAGTCCTGAAACTGAAGCGCGTCAAGAATAACTCTCAACGTCCCCATTTTGAACTCTCTTTCTGCAGAAACTAATTCAAGGCCCCGATTCCTTCCCCATTCGTGGTTACCAGGAAATAAACTGGACTATCAACCCGATCCTCTCTGCTCGTGAGGCACCTCTTCCACAGCACCCTTCAAAAGGAGACATTGCCTTACCGTAATGTTCTTTCTATGGATTTTTCTCTCGCAGATTCCTCATCATGATAAATGTTCATCTCCAGCTGATCTGCTCGGAAAACCTTTTGCCAGGGGGCATAGTGGACCACGACTCTGCAACCGATTGTTGATCTGTCTTGTCTGGCTCTCAGGCTATTAACAGTAGAAGTCAAGAGGGCTTCCGCTACTCGTCTACTTATAAGAACAGAGCTCCACTGAGCGATTATGACCGAATACCTACGGGCACATATTGCCCCTAATGGCCTCAATTAGAATAGAGCCCAGAATTTTCCTTGAAGAACTACAATTTATAAAAGACTGGATATTTATAGCTAATAAATGCACACGTGATTGGATTATACTGATAATAAATACGGCTAAAACTGTCACAAAGACTCATGAATGAGATTATTACAAAACAGGATGCCATGGCAACAAAAATAATAGTAGGGGAGTACCTGAAGAATATGGCAGCTTTAGATGCAACAATAAAAGACTTTAAAGAACTTAATCTCAACAAAAAAGTGTTCAATTGAAAAAAGACATTGTTGCTTTCTCACATGAGAAAAAATATCCATACACGAGAATGAATACTATGAGGAAGTGGAAAAGAACAGCAATGCTCCCAATAACTTTTCAACAAGAGGGAGACAATGTCAACCCAGGAAGAGACCTAGACCAGGGAACTGGAAGTTCTCCAGTGGGAGCTCAGATGAAGACTCACGCAGGTCTAATAGAACACTCCGGTTTGATGAACAGGAATCAAACAGAGGAGGAAAAACTCTGGGTTTTCAGGTCCCAAGAGGATGTGGCAGACCCAGAGGAGGATGGTGTCAAGAACTGTCTCCCAGAGTTACCAGAAACCGAGGAAGAGGTTGGTACGAGCAGAACCAACCTCCAGAATAAGACTGATTCTGGAGGAATCTCAGACTGAGTCCTTGGTCGTGAACCTTTCTAAGATAGTACTGACACAAGATCAGTTACGAGTCCTAGAGAAAGGGCTCTCATATGTACGCACTACCTATCATGACCCATTTCAAACCAGAATTGAGCTAACTCAGCTCATGAGAAAAATTTGGTTAAAACAGTATTTTTCGAAGAACATATACGAGGGTACACGCAATGTCACACAGTTACATAATAAGTCGACATTCTATCCGCCCCCACCTGAAATCTTAGCAGAGTCAGTGACTTTTGAGAAAGTCATTTTGAAAAAACTCGAAACCATCGAGAAGGAGGAGCATAAATATTTTAACAACATGACTAAGAAAGAAACAGAGGCCCTGAAGGAACTGCAAACCAACAAAGAGATAATAAAATTCGCCGATAAAGGGGGTGCCATCGTTGTCATGAACAAAGAAGATTATGACAAGATGGTCAACATGTTGACTGAGGACAATAACACCTACCGGAAACTGGGAAGTGATCCAACAGAAAGACTAATACTTCTGATCAAACCCATCATCGAAGAAGCATTGGCAGAAGGCCATATTAGCACCAAAGAAGCAGACTTTTTGTGTCCTAAACATCCTAAATGCCCAGCTTTTTATGCACTCCCAAAAATCCATAATGGGATTAATCCACCTCCAGGCAGACAAATAGTGTCAGACATCGGGTCTATTCTAGAACCCCTTTCACAATTTGCCGATTTCTTTTTACAAAACGAGGTACCCAAAATGCGGTCGTACACTAAGGATACCACATCTGTCCTCACATACCTTGAACATCTACGGTTGGAAAATCCAGACATTTTTATTGTTACAATGGATATTGAATCACTCTACTCGAAGATCCCCTAGTTGGAGACCCTCAGAGTAGTCGAAAGGATCTTAGTGGAGAAGACAGAAACCTTAGAGAAGCCCATGAATCTCATCCTACAGCTAACAGAGATTGCACTTACCAAAAATGTCTTTCTTAGAGAGGACACATACTACGAACAAAGAGCGGAGACAGCAATGGGAGCAAGATTTGCCCCCACCCTGGCTAATCCGTATGTTGCATCTTTTGAATAAAAACACATATATTCTGTAAATAACCCCTTCTCAAAAAACATTATAAGCTGGCGGCGTTATATCGACAACATTTTGATGCTCTTTGAGGGTGACGTCAATACTCTAAATGAGTTCATTATATGGATAAATGGCCTTGATCCATTCTTGAATTTCACACATGAGGCGAGTAAAACCAAAGCCACTTTCCTTGATCTCTCAATCAAAAAAACTGGTCAGACTTTTGAAACCACAGTGTTTCAGAACCCTACAGACAGAAATTCTCTCCTAGAGTATACCAGCTTTCATCAGAGATCTCTCAAGGAGAATCTACCATTTGGGCAGTTTCTCCGCTTCAGGAGAAACTGCACTATTGTCATGATGCCTACCCCCGGGGATCGAGACCAAGTCCAGCAACCCCGGAAGCAGGCATCAAGTTATTTTGGGCAAGCCCAAAAACCCCTGCTAGGGGCTGTTTGGGTGCGGTACTGGCGCCTATGGCGCCAGGCTCATATGGAGAGTCAGTCCTGGTGCCTATGGCGCCAGGCTCATTCAGTAGAACTTACCTGATGCAGACCATGCTGCAAGAGCTCCAAGCCAAATGAGGCTTGAAAGGGACTATTTTACCTAGGGACTATTTTTTTTACTCGGGCAAGGCTGGGGAGGGGAGGAATACTTACCTGGGACTACTTTGGAGGCTATTTAAACCACGACCAAAGCGCAGCACATGCTTCGTGTTATTCTGCATCCAGCAACGTAAGGCTCACCGTGCCTGCAAGTCTGCATCCAGCCTTCTGCCATGCCCGCCTCGAGTTTGGAGCTCCTAGAAAAAGGGAGAAAGAAGGAGAAAAGGTTAGAACAAGAGCAATACCTTTGATCCTTACCTGAATTCCCGATCCATCGCGCCTTCGAGCTGGAAGAAAGAAGTTATTTTATGCGTGTCGCCTCGCCTGCTGCAGCGCCGCACTGAACTCACCGGCCTTCGCAGCATCTTCACATTCCACCGCTTCTTCCTGCATCTTCCCGCCGCATTCCGGCACCTAAGGAGTAGACAAGAACAGCAAGGTGAGCCAAGGGAATACACAGAGGAATATTAGTAACCCCCCCATAGACTTACCTGATTTTACCACCCGGGGTACTATTCCTCTTCACGGGTCGGCACAGCTTCCACTGCATCTTCGCCGAACCCCGGCCCCTAAGGGGAAACAGAAGGACAGCAAGGTGAAACAAAGGGACTATCAAGGGGAACCCTCCTCACCACATTAGACTTACCTGATTTTACCACCGGAGGTATTATTCCCCGAGACTTCATACTTTCTCTCAGTGCCTGAATAAGGGAGAAAGCAACAGGTTACATATTGACATTATTTATCGAACTGTGTTGGAAATACAAATCCTTACCAGAATATTACCGGTTGCCACGAGGAACTCTTCACTAGGGCCAAGCTGCAATCTCCAAGGAATCGGACAAGAGTGAAAGTCAGGCATTTGAACTCTTACGAACTACATACTTTTCGGAGTCAATATTGTTCTGGAACTCATCAATTCCTTCGAGCCAGTGAAGCAACTGGTTATCAACGCACCCCTGCGCTCAATGCAGGAAGGAGAGCTCATCTTTTCAAACCATCAGAAGAATATTCCTACGGGCCAAGCAAATGAAGCTAGGTGGGCCAGTCCAGTCCGTCATCTCGGCCCTACGCGTCACATTGGTGGAGACCGCAGCTGTCCAGTTCAGATCGACGCCTCTGTGGGAGCCAGGTGAGCATAACAACTACCACAATGGAATATGACAAACAGGTAGAAAGACTTACATCTAACCTGAGAGAAAGGCATTACCCTAACAAGATTATTAGACAAGCACAGAAGAGGGCTAGAAACATCCCCAGAGAAGTAACCCTCACACAACATGGCAAAAAGGAATAGGGATCAGATGTCATCACGGCAGTTTTTAGCCACTCCGCGGTTATTCACCTTCTTAAAAAAGAAATAAAAAATCTGTGGCACCTTTTGAATCTTGATGATCACAACCTTCCAGCACCACTCTTTGCTATTAAAATGAGGAAGAATCTTAGAGATACCTTGGTGCATACATACAAAGAAACAAAACCTCCTGAAACCAACACACTTTGGAACACGCATAAACAGCTGGGACATACACCCTGCGGTAATTGTTCTGTATGTCAATTTACCAAAAGAACCACCACAATAGATATCATTTGGAAATACCCGTGGGAACAGAGAACCCTTACAAATTGCACCACCACAAATGTGGTATACCTCATCCAATGTCCATACAAAATGAAATACATCGGCATGATAACACGTGCCATAAAAACAAGGATCTGTGAACACAGATCTAATATTAGGACTAAACGACTTACTGCCCAACTAGTAGAACATTACATGGCAAAGGGAAATTCAGAAAATGAACTAACTTGGACAATTCTAGAGAAAGTCACAGTACCGAAAAGAGGTGGCAATCTAGCGGCATTACTACTCAGACGAGAACAAATGTGGATTTATAGACTCCACAGCCACAATAGTGGCCTAAACGAAAAAATCTGTTGGCAGACATTAGCCGTACAATAACGCAGAAGACCGAGATATGGCAGCTGTACTTTTAAGTAGACATGCACAAGATTCCCCTATAGACATCATTATGCCTTAGCGCATTTAATATATTGAGTGACTTTTTAGCCACACCTAGGGCATCAGCTTCATAAGCATATAATTCCTTTATGTATATGATACCGTTTTTTGCACGATTTTGTACGTTTGACTTCCACTGTTATCATGTTGGCCTATTGTGCCATATCTGCATAATGATCCACTGAAGGCATTACCGCAAACTCTTTGTGGGTGAGGCCACTACTTATACCTCTCAATGCAGCCGACATAGAAACCCAGAGTATCTTTACCAGCACAAGACAACAGCTTCAATGTCTGCATCATATTGTGTAACCCGACATTGAATAGAAAATAGACTACGGACATGGCTTTAGTCCGTATCTTATATCTCAATCGGCAGATTACCCGAAATAAACATGAGATAACAGACTTGAAATCTACACCACCTAGATAATAGACTGTAGGAGAGGTTCCAGTCCGCCCCCTGCATTACAGCTGGTAGAATATTAAATATTTTGTACTAGCATGACAACGTTTTTGATATCCTAGACAGTAAACTGTGGGTGGAGTTTTTAGCCTGCCCCTTGCATTACAGCTGGCAGAATATTGTTTCCAGCACGACAACACATATAATTCTTTTGATGCCCATGCCAAGGATATTTAAGATTCTTTTCTGCCCAGACAACATTGTCTATAACGGGGCGTTCGGTCCATCACAAACTACATTCCCCTATTGCCCCGGCGCTGCGTGTAGTTCCCGTGCCACACTTGATTATGCGGACGAGTAAACACAGGACGCGGTCAGCACTGAAACCACAATTCCGACAATGCAGTGGGACTTTGCGAGCCGGCAGACATCACGTAAGGCCGTGTGAACACATACGAACGCAGACCTAATCGGCGGCTGCGACCGATAATCTACGGCAGACGACTCTGAAATACAACGGGAAAATAACGCTGTGACATTCAGGTGAGAGATCTTAGGTACTGCGTGTAAAATTTAGAACGCAAACTCGATTAAAATCAAGTATGCAGACTTGCATGGCCAATAGATACGGTCACCATTACACTAATTTAGCTGTGATGTGCAACACAATATGCGCGCTATATATATATTTTTTTCAACAGCAAGTGTTTTGATGTACTCGAGAGAGGTAAATATTGACCACCTATGGTCTCCCACCCGCAGCTCCCCCGTATTGTAGTATGAAGAGTGCTTGACGCTAACTAGGACGCAAGCACACAACACCCAGAAAACCTGAAAGGAGGGGACACGAACCCTGCAGGTACTTGTACCGTACGGTTTATAGACACTATATCTGTGATCAGAATTTACGCACTAAGGACATTATAAGTAGCAAATATGACATACTAGGACCCTTCTTTTTTGTAGGTTATGTGAGCAGGAAATAATGAAGCACATAAAGAAAACCCACTAAGCCTTCACCAGCACTAGTGATTATCTAGTGATACTATAGTTAACACTTCCTGTCAAAGTGTAATTGTATGAGAAATTGAGCTCTATATCCCGTATACTGAATACCCCCCCTCCTCCTCTGTCCATTTTTATAACCTTATAGGGACAAGGTCACAAGTTGTACCGCTGGTGGGAAACCCTGAGAAAACTCTATATTGATCCACCTAGTGGATACCTGTGAATAAATCAGAGTGCCATTGAGAATGCAAGATTCTCCGTCCTGAAGAAGGCAGCGAGTTATCCACTCAGCTGAAACCGGTTGACAATTTTAAGAGTTGATAGGCTGACGACCACAACTCTGAGATCCTACATACATTTGAAGATAGGACTCGAGCAATCAGGCATCATTTTAATTGTATCTAACAGCAACAGGATACCAATTGATAGTAAAAACTATCAGTTATAAAACTGAAGTTGGCCAATATGACCATAACATTTTATTTTATTTTCTATAAAACACATTGAAGGTGGCGGTAAAAAGAAAGAAGATAACTGACCATCTACTTATGTGCACCTATTTAGCTTATTTTAGGAAAGTAGTGAGAGAGCTGAGGGCAAGTATCTCTACACCCCTTTGTAGGCGACACAGCATCGCTATTCTAGGGATGGGTGTGCCACACTCTTGGGGATACAAGATTTTTGTACACAGGGCCAGTGAGTTATCTACAGGGACTTAGACCTAGGAATAACTTAACTTTTAATGAAGTAACTATTGTCTGGCTCTCAATCATCGGCTCTGGACGTGACGTCAGGCGTTGTATGGGATACATTACTCACCGTAATAGTATTTCTGATGCTTGTATCTGGTTAGATTCACATGCTGTGCATAGGCCGTCATCTAGTGAAAGCTGCAGAGTATTACAGCTGTTTTCGAAATTCAAAAAGGGACGTCGACAGGGCGTGCCAGTAATACTATCCCTAGTGTGACGTCCACTGTACCCATGGTCCTTCAGGCGTCGAGGTCCCTCAGATTGTTATTTTTCTGACATGAGGTAGCATGAAGTGTAGAGCGAGTACAGATGCAGCCAAGCAGACATGTATCAGACAAGCTCAAAGCATCCATGCGCTTTCTCTCCGAGGGGAGGAAGCGTGGGTGCATGTGAATCTAAGCAGATACAAGCATCAGAAACACGATTACGGTGAGTAATGTATACCTTCTGAGGCTTGTGGAATCTGCTTATGTCACATGCTGTGCATAGATTAGCTTCTCTGCCTGGGGCTAGGTAGACAAACAGTCGGTCTGTTTTTCTAAGCGGTCTGGTCTTGTTTACATAGTAAAGGACCGTCCTCCTTACATCTAGTCTATGGAGTTTTACCTCAGCCAAGCTTTTTGGGTTCTGGAAGAAGGCCGGAAGCTCAATGGACTGGTTCACATGAAATTTTGAGATTAATTTAGGAGAGAACCTAAGATGAGAATGTAAAACCAGTTTGTCCTTGTGTATGACAAAGAAAAGATCCTGCACTGACAATGCTTGCAATTCACTAACTCTTCTTATGGAAGTAATAGCCACTAAGAAGGCAGTCTTGTAAGTCGGTCTTTAAGATTTGAATTGTGCATCGGCTCGAAAGGGCAGAGCTTAGCGAGTACTACATTGAGATCCCATCCAGGCAGGGGGTTTGAAATCGGAGGATGAAGTCTTGTTACTCCCTCCATGAATGCCTTGATGACTGGCACCTTCACCATGATACCTTATTGTGGAAGGTGGTGTAGGCTGACAAGGCCACCAGATCTAGCAAGTGGAGCATAACATTTAGAATGTGGGATGGGGTACATTCTATGAGGTTAATTTGTTTAGACTGGCACCAAACTACAAATCTCCTCCACTTGTCAAAATAACAGTGCCTAGTGTTAGGCTTTTGTGCTTCCTTCAGGATATCCATACACCTCTGTGGTAGGTTTAGATGTCCGAACTCTGGCTTCAGGAGCCATGCTGCCAAGTTCAATGAGTGAGGTTGAGAGTGAGGGTGCACTGTTAATCCCCCGTGCTGAGAGTAGATTTTCCCATTGTTCGAGGCTACCACATTTTCTGACAGCCTCCAACATACCGCCGGTGTATTTTAATATTAATTTTATTCCGGTAGGTTTTATTTGCCAGAACTTTAGAGAAAGACACGAGAAAGAGGTTATATTAAACTCTTAACCCAGGTTGGGGATCCTTTGTTTGTCCTTTTGGCGGGCTTCTGCCGAGAAGCCCTCCTTTCGGCGCCACTGAGTCTGGGGTGGGTCCATTGTGTGGGAGGGAGAGTAGGACCCCTGGACAGGGTTGCCTCAGCAACCCATGTCGCACTCTATCCTGATAGGCTGGAGGGTCTCCCGCCAAGATGACCACTCCACTGTGTGAGTGACAGCTAGGCTGTATGAATGGGGATCTTTTTGCATAAAAGCAGGGTCCCGAGGACTGGAAGAGCAAGACGTTGCCACTGGAACTAAGAAGCCGAAGAGGAGAGAAGCCAAAGACATCTGCAACGACTGAACCCCCGATGAAGCCCTGCTGCAGTGTCTCACCAGTTTTCTCAACATGACGAGAGAAGATCTTCATCTGCAAGAGCCTTCTTCCCTTGAGCTGGTGGGGCCAACCAATTTGCCAATCCCCTTCCCGGACCTGCCTTGGTTGAATCGCCAGTACCCCGTACTCGGAGAGCGGATGGCCAGGCACCAGTCCACCCGGACCGCGATTTAAAGGAGCGTACCTTTTATTCATCGGACAGCACTGCGGCTAGTTTCATCCCTGGGTAGTGCAGTAACTCGAACCTTCCTCCACTACGAGAGCCTCTCTACCTCTGCTGGATCCCCCAAACTGCAGGAACTACCAGGAACAACTGCCACCGCAGGAGCCACTTCATTTATAACGTACATTGTTCTGCCAGGGCGCCCTTTCTGCGTGGTAGTGCTAAAGGTGTTTTAAATCCTTTACCTACCTGTTGGGTTGGCCGCCCCTCTCTTAACATTGTCTTTCACCTTCTGCATCCACCTTTTCAAAATCGTTAACCAAAGACTTGACTGCAGCTACCAAGAACATTTTGCTCCTGGGCCCTTGCCCTGTACCACTGACTCTGGCACAGGCCTACTGACTCTGGCTAAATTTGTTAGAACTGCATTCTCTAGATTGCTTCTCAACTAGAAATGTGTTGGTGCACCTACTTCTTATAACCACCCTTTCCTTCCCACTTATAAACCTTGTGAAATGCCATTTTGCTCAGTTTTCATTTAAGTATTTTCTATACTGATGTACTGCCTTGCTTAATCTGGTTCACAAACATATAGAAAGTGTTGCTAGGGTGTATAAGAAGATATTTCTGTATAACTTGTGCTTCCCCTCCCTTGTGAGAAATTGCTAGAGTGCCATTTGTGTTTGGTTTACACTGTGCCGTTTTGCTCAGTTTTCACTCTTGCTCAAACTTGTCTACAATTTACCTAGGGAGTTGTGTATACTTTCTTTGACCGAATTTAACTTGCTTTAAGAACTGTGATAGATGTGTTTAACTAGAAGTGTATAAATTCAATATATATATTCTTTTACTACAAAGCTTTGGTCAGCGTTTCCTTGTTCCATAGTACTGAAAGGCCTATTGTGTAAACCCTGAATACTGCTCATCTCCCTCTTGAGATAAGTCTGACTGCTCAGCCACAGCTACCAACTAAATCTTTGTGGTACAGACTGATACCAAAGGGGATTTATTGCTCCCGCCTGTAGTCCTAATCTTCTGTAGTGCTCCCTAAGGGAACTGCACAGGATTCTGCCTAACAGCTAGGTGAATCTCGAACGCCTGAAGGGCCTTGAACACCGCCAGAAGTTCCAGCAGATTGATGTGGTTCTGCGCTGTAGTCCACAGACCTTGTGCTGTGCGTAATGAAGGTAATGAGCCCCCCACTCGGTAAGTGAGGCGTTGTTGTGACAATCGCTTGCACTTCTGGATCATGGAAGGGGTTTCCCTTCAACAGATTTTCTCTTGTCCACCAGTGAAGGTTTTGTACAAGTGTTGGCGAAACGACCACTCGATCGTCCAACTGACCGCTTGCCTGAGACCACTGTTTCACCAACCACTTCTGCATGGGCCGCATGCGCAGGTGCACGTGTGGTACCAGGTAAATGCAAGATGTCATCATGCCTAGCAAACGCATAACTTTGCATACGCTTATCTGGCGGCCGGCTTGATAATGAGGAATTTGCAGTAACATGTTTTGGACTCTTTCCTCTGATGGAAAGGCAAACCCCTCTTCTGAGTTTATAACAGCTCCTAGGAACTGTTTGGTTGTTCTCGGCTCTAGGCTTGATTTTTTTTTCTCATTTATTGAGAAGTTACTTTCTTACCTGGTAACGTTCTTTCGATGGGATGTTCCGACGACATATTCCACATCTATGACAAGTAATCACCACAGCTGTGCTGCTTCGGAAAAGTTTTGGTGTCTGAGTCCTGCGTCGATGACGTTGATACGCTGTCTTCGAGGGCCTCCGTCGAGCCGACGTCACCTGATGTTATAAGTAGGACGCACTATGCCTGTAGCCACAGTTGTAGTTTTTTCCCAGAACATGTGGCACAAATCTTCTGCCAGTATGACTACAGAAATCCTTGCGGAAACGTAAGCTGCAATCGCATAAGAAATTCTGTAGAGGGGCAGGCTGGGAGGGTTTGATGTGGAATACGTTGTTGGAACATCCCATCGAAAGAACATTACCAGGTAAGAAAGTTACTTTTTCTTCGAGGGGATTGGTTCGCCCGACGTATTCCACATCTATGACTCCCAAAGCAGTACCAACGTATGGAGGTGGGAAAAGAATGTAGAATTTTAGAATGCCCAATGAAATTGCAGAATAGAGGACCGCCTTGCCAAAGGCTAAATCTTGTCCATGGATAGAATCCAGGGAGTAGTGCTTTACAAAAGTATGGAAAAAGGCCCACGCGGCTGCTTCACAAATGTTGCGAATGGGAACACCCCTCTGCAGAGCAGTAGAGGCAGCAACACCTCTCGTAGAATGGGCCCGTAAGCCTACCGGAGGGTCCTTACCCGCCACGTGGTAACATTCAGAAACTGTCACGATAATCCATCTAGACAAAGTCTGCTTAGTAACAGCTTGTCCCGAACGCCTTCCAGCGTATTCTACAAAGAGCTGATCGTCCACTCTGACCCGGGACAGGATGCGGAGGAGGATAGAACGCCGGAAGAATGACCTTCTGGCTTAAATGAAATTCTGACACCACTTTCGGAGGAATAGAGGGACAAACCCCCAAGGACAACCCTGTCCTTATGGAACACCGTGAAAGGTGGCTTCGCGGATAGTGCCTGCAACTCACTCACTCTGCGGGCGGAAGTAACCGCAACTAAAAATACAGTTTTAAAGGTCAACAGCCTCAAAGGACAAGAATGTAAAGGCTCAAACGGAGCTCCCATTAGGAATTTTAGAACCAGGTTCAAATCCCCACTGGGCACCTGGAAAGGTGACGGTGGGAACACATTAGTGAGCCCTTTCAGAAACTGAGAAATCAAAGGAATCTTAAAATAAGAACACTCCTCAGACGAGCGCTTAAATATGGACAGCGTCGCCAGGTAACCTTTAATGGTATCCACTTGTAGGCCCTTGTGGGCTAACTAAAACAAAAAAGACAGAACCACAGGAATGGAACATGAAAAAGGATCCACATTCTTAACCGTGCACCAGTCGCAGAACTTTCCCAACGGCAATGGTACAGGGACTTTGTTGCAGGCCTTCTGGCCAAAAGCAACACCTCCATCACGTCTTCAGGGAGGTCCCAATCCTTATACCTCAACCTTTAAGAAGCCAAGCATGAAGGTTGAGAGACTGGACCTCTGGATGGAGAACCTGACCCCCCCCCCCCTCCTTTGAGAGCAGATCTTCTCAGTAGGGACGACGGCGTGGGGGGCAGATGGACATGTGGAGAAGGTCCAGGTACCACGTTCTCCTGGCCCACGCCGGAGCAATGAGGATCTTTCAGGAACCAAACCCGCTTAACCTCCGCAGCACTTGCGGAATGACAGGGACCGGAGGAAACTCATACAGCAGTGGGAAGGACCACTCCACTACGAACGCCTCCCCCAAGGCTCCTCTTGGAGGAAATTCAGAATCTTTCGCACTTCCGGTTGACACTGGTGACGAAGAGATCCACTTGTGGGGACCCACAAAGGGAGAAAATATCCAGGAGAATCTCTTGAGCCACCTCCCACTCGTGAGAGACCATGCTCTGCCTGCTCAGAGCGTCCGCGGCCTCGTTTTCGTCTCCGGCCAGATGAACTGCCGAGATCGAAATTTCCTGCTGGATGGCCCAGAAACAGAGCTGCATCGCCTCTCTGCACAGAGGGAGAGACCCTGCCCCCCCCCTTTTTGTTGAGGCAGTGCATGGCCACTGTATTCTCCGTCAGAATCAGGACATTCTTCCTCCGCACAGATGGCAGAACAGCCTTCAGGGCTAGCCTGACGGCCCTCAGCTCCAACAGATTGATATGGAGTCTGGACTCCGACGGAGACCAACGACCGTTGACTGTCAACTCGTTGGCACAAACTCCCCATCCCGTGAGGGATGCGTCCATCACGATAGTCACCTCCGGCCAGGGTAGCCAAAGCCCCCTTCATCAGATTGCCCTCGACGGCCCACCACAGAAGATCCTGCGCGACCGAGGGCGGCACCTGAACGGGATCCGACATCCTGCCGGAGGACTGTGACCACTGCATCTTGAGAGCCCACTGCAGAGATCTCATCCGCAGCCTGGCCTCTTGCACCAGGAGAATGCAGGATGCCATGAGGCCGAGCAACCCCAAGAAGTCGAATATCAGGAGACTCTGGGCATGTTGAAACTTGTTCACCATCTGCAGAATGTGAGAAGCCCTCATCTGGGGAGGGAAACAGCCACAGGGATGTGTCGAGCACTGCTCCAATGTACTGGAGCCGCTGGGTAGGTGTGAAATGGGACTCCTTTAAGTTGAGGGAGAAGCCCGGCCTGTGAAGGCAGTGGCAGGTGACTGACAGATGATTCAGGACTTGCTCGGGAGAGCGCGTCCTGATCAACCAATCGTCCAGGCAGGGGTAGATATGAATCCCCCCTTTCCTGAGATATGCTGCCACCACCACTGTGAGCTTGGTGAAGACCCTCGGGCGGAGGTCAATCCAAACGGTAGGACTCGAAACTGAAAGTGCGAGTCGCCAACTGCGAACCTCAGGTACTTCTTGTGCTTGGGATGAATCGGCACATGAAAGTAAGCGTCCTTGAAGTCGAGAGACACCAATCAGTCCTGAAGTTGAAGTGCCTGGAGTACTTGAGAGAGAGTAAACATCTTGAACTTGTCCTTCCTGAGGAGCTTGTTCAAACCACGCAAGTCCATGATGGGTCTCATATTTTTTTCGGGATCAAAAAATATGGGGAATACCATCCCTTGTTCCTCTCCGCTACAGGCACCAGTTCTATGGCGCCTTTCTCCAACAGGGATTCGATTTCCTGCACAAGGAGCGGATCCGGACTCTTCAAAGAGATTCCCTGGTGGATTGTCGTGAGGCCTCTGTTGGAAAGGAAGACAGTAGCCGTGGGCTACGATCTCCAGAACACACACATCTGAAGTAATGGCACGCCATTCTACCAGATGCTGCGCCAGCCTTCCCCCAACCGGCGATCCATGGGACATGGCCTCATGACGGAGTTGAAACGGCTGCGGCAGTGCCTGAGGGCAAAGAGGCAATTGCTCGAGCGGCCTTGGCACCTCGATAACCCCGTTTCCACCTCTGGTACTCCTACATTGGCCCCTTTGACTTGCAGCTCCCCTCGATCTACCAAAGGTAGAGCAGTATCGAAAGGAACCTCCCCTCCATTGCTGTCCCCTAGGATAGAAAGGCGGAGGTTGGCGGACTGCAGCGCTCAACGACTTTGCTGCAGCCTTTGAGGTCTGCAACCTCTCAAGGCTCTCATCAACCTTGCTGCCAAAAAGATGTTCACCATCAAAGGGCATGTTGAAAAGCCGGGCTTGTACATCAGGAGCAAACCCCGACTTCCACAACCACGCAAATCTGCGCATCACGGTGCTCACTCTCATGGACCGGCTGACACAGTCTGCCACGTCCAGACCCGATTGAACAGATTCACACATGGCATCCTTGCCATCCTCAAGAAGGGCAAGAAAGCCATCCCGTTTCTCTCCTTCGGGAATATGTTCAGCCGCCAACGAAACAATTCCACAGAGTGTGAGTGAAACGTGCTAAGGCACACACAGAGTTGGCTGCTTTTCAAAACCATACCCCCTGAAGAAAAGACTTTCTTCGCCCAACCGTCAAAACATTTGTCGTCCCCATCAGGAGGGATGGTAGGGTACGACGCCTGCTTTGCTGAGGCCGTAGCCGCCTGCACCACCAAACTATCCGGAGTAGGGTGCATGGACAAGAAGCCAGGGTCGCCGGTACTTTTTCCGCAATGACTTACCCACTGCCGGGAGACTCTCCGGAGCAGTCCAAGCCGCCGCCACCCTTCTTTACAAGGCCATATGGAATGGCAGTACCGGGTCAGTTGGTGAACCTTGGTCCAAGATATCTGTCAGGTCATCCTGCAGAAAATCCACTGGTGCCGCAGACCACCCCAAGTACTCAGTCACCCTCGACATGAGCCGCCGGTATGAAGATTCTGCGTGCGTGCAAGGCTCAGGCCTTCCGAACTCAACCTCCGCAGAGGCGTCCAGACCAATGCCGTCGTGCAAAGATTGACGCAGGTTTTCTATCTGGCTATGACAAGACAATAGTTCGTCAGGACCGTCATCAGGAACCAAACCTTTCTCAGACCCTTCCTCCACCTCAGAAATATAATGCAGAGGCTGGAACAAATCCCTGGAAGAGGGCACAGAAAAAGGCTCAAATACAGGCCTCACTGACTTCTTCAGGGCCTTCCACGGATTGTCCACCGATTGTTAGGGAGAATTCTCTGTAAAGGCTAATTTCCCAAACCTAGCGAGTCCCCCAGCAGCTTTGCTGGATTTTTGGGGTTTATTTTTTTTTCCTGCTAAGAGGGAGACTCTCTTACTCCCACTCTTAGACATGATTTGAGGTGTCCTTTATCTTTCCATGTGTTTTATGGGCTATGGGGTCTTTTATTCTATAGGGTCTCATGTGTTTTTGATGTGAGTTACACAGCACCCTCTGTGCCGTAACCCAGGGGTGTCGTAGCGACCCCCCAACATAGACTCCATACCCTGGGATTGACTACTGTCTCCCAGGGCATGTAAAGTCACCATTGGCTTTGCTAGTCCCAAATTATGAACAGAAACCAGTACAAACCATCATATTGTGGACGTACTGGTCGGGGCAATTCGATTGCCCCGGGGTCTGTTGTTCAAGGGGGTATGTCTCCGTCCCCCCCGATCGAGTTTTTGCTGGTGGCAGTGGATACTTTTTATATTCGACCGCGAATATATCTCTATGGGATCTTCCCATTGTTCGAGACTACCAACTTTAATTATTTAATTCTTATAGCCTCGAACATCCCACCGGTTTATTTATTTAATATTAATTCACCGGTTGGTATTTTTTGCCAGAATTTGATTCTAAAATGGCATTTGTGTTCTCTTCTGTGACTCCAAACCAAGTCGAGCCCTTTGTTCCACTTTTTGGCGGTCTTCTCCACAGAAGCCTCCAAAAGTGGTGCCACTCTGTCTGGGTACCACAGGGTGTGTGGGATGGGGTTTAGGCACCCTGGACGGAGTTGCCTTGGCAACTCAAGTCGCACTCTTGTATGATTGGCCCAAGTGGTGAGCCGGCCGACTCACCACTTAGCATGTTTGATTGACAGCTAGGCTGAATGAATGGGGGTTTGCTGCATAAAAGCAGGGCTTTGGGGACTGGAACTTCAGAAGTCGCCACAGGACCTAAGAATCCGGGGAGGGAGAAGCTGAGCCGACCTGCAACGACGAGACCACCGGTGGAGCCCTGCTGAACCGTCTCACCACTTTTCCCGACGACAGAGGAGATCTCCAGTCCGGAGAGTCTTCTTCCTTTGACTGGTGGGGATAACCCGCTTTGCCTTCTTTTCACCTTCCTGGAGCATCTCGTGGCCGCCTTGCCCGTGCCAAGCACCCGGGCAACCGGAATACCACGGCTTACCACTACCGCGAAGAGAAGGGTAGTACCTTTTAATCGAAAGAACTCCGCGGCTGGTTTCTTCCCTGGCAGTGCAACGACCTTCATCTTTCCTCCATGGCGAGATGACTTCTTCCTCTGGACGAAACCCTGACTTGCACCCACTGCCAGGAACAACTGCCCCCGCTGGAGCTTCCTTCACACTTAAGGTACTGTGTCCCTCCTGGCTTTCCTAGCGACAGATCGTTCGGGGTGACAGTAAACCCTCGACGTTCTAACCTGGGCTGGCCTGACACAACCTAGCTAACTTTTCCTGACTTTAATTTCATCCTTTGTGTGCGAACTATCTACAAGACTCTTTGGGCATAACCCCACTGTGTGAACCTGGACCCCTTCTACTTGCTCTCTCCAAGAGTGGGCCTTGCAATTGACTTCCTTGCTCTCCAGTGGAACTCTGCCTATCCTGCCTTACTGTGGTTCTTTTAAAAGTGTTGAAATGTGTGTGCCTCCATAACTCTGCCTTTTCCCCTCCCTTTTTAAAAACTTATTAGAGTGCCATCTTATGTTAAGCGCTCACCTCTGTCTGAAAATAAGTGGTGTTTCTCACCAAGACTTGTCTAATAAGTAATTAGGGTTGTAGATATATAATAGTGATTGTGTGCTGAATTTACTTTTCTCTTTATGCTAGTGTAATTTACAAGTGTGTCTTTAAATAAATAATTATATACTTTTCCACCAAAGCTCTGGTCAGTGTTTACTTGTGCTACTGTATCTCTGTACCTATTGTGTATACTCTATATACTGCCTAACTCTTCTTGAGGGAGGTCTGACTGCTCAGCCACAGCTACCAAGTGAATCTGTGTGGTACAGACTGCTACCAAGTGTGTTTACTGCCAAACACCTGTAGTCTTAAATCTTTTGCAGTGGTCCCTAAGGGAACTGCACAGGTTTCTGCCTAACACCGATGCACCGGGTACCTCCGGTAAAGCCTCGAGGCGTTAAGGGCGTCGACGGAATCCGCGTCGAGCGTGGCGCCGATGGCTTTGACACAGGCCTCGAGGGGCGGTGCCCTGAGTGTGTCCTTCAACGGCCTTGGCGCCAATGGCGTCGGCTACTTCCTCGGAGGTAGAGCCTCGAGAGAGTCCCTCGACGGACATGGCGCTGATGGCGTCAACGTCTTCTTAGAAGACCTCACAGGTTCCGCGGTCTCGAGGGCGTCGAGGACCGGGACCTGGAGCGGGTATGGCTAGAGCGATCCAGCTTGTCCGATCAGGACAAGGACGGCTCCCGATGATCATGCCGACTGCCCGAGCCCGAAGCAGTGTGAGCGGTGGCCCTAGCACATTCCCTGCCGGCTTCCTTCTAAGGCGCGGACGGAACGGAGCCCTGCGATTGAAAAATCGCCATCATCTCCGTACGAAATGCATCCCATTCCGCAGGAGAGGAATGCTTGTTGGGACAAGCAACCTGCCGTCTGGCGGAGTCCTCGGACGAGGAAGGCGACCGGTGATGGCGCTTCCGCAAGTGCCTTGAAGAGGCAGAGGAATGGCGGGAACCACTCCGGGACCGAGACCCCCTGGACTTACGCCGACGTCTCCGAGAGTCGCCCCTCGAATCGTTGGTCGAAAGCCCAGCGGATTTCGACTTTCGGGGTTTGGAAACCCTACCTACAGAAAGCTTCTACTTCCACTCCCGCAAGGCCTTCGATGTTAACGACTGGCAATCGTCACAGTCATCGGTGGCGTGGTCCTCGCCGAGGCACCAGAGGCACCAGAGGCAGTCGTTATGCGGGTACGTAAGTGATATCTTGGAACCGCAGTCCTGACACTTCTTGAATCCCGACCGTCGATAGAAGAAGACGAAGACATGATATCTTCACAAAACACCAAGTTCGAAGAACCGAAAGAACTGAGGCGTGCCGAGATCTCCGAAGCGAACACGTTCGCGGTAAAAACGGAACTTAGGCTACGGCGTTGTGTGTCCTACTTATAACATCCAGTGACGTTGGCTCGACGGAGGCCATCGAGGACAGCGTATAGACGTCATCAACGCAGAACATTTCTCCGAAGCAGCACAGCTGTGGTGATTACCTGTCATATATGTGGAATACGTCGGAGGAACCAATCCCCTCGAAGGCTAATTGCAAGAGAAGGTTGATAGTTCTTTTAATGTTCTGTTTGCAAACTTGGGGTGTCTCCCCTGTAATCAGCCAGTCGTCCAGGTATGGGTAAACTGGGATTGCCTCCCTGCGCAGGTGCGCTGCGATGCCACCACCGCCAGTACCTTTGTGAATACCCTTGGTGCGGATGCTATACTGAAGGGTAGCACTTTGAATTGGTAGTGTTGGTTTGCAATCTTGAACCACAAGAATCTTCTGTGTGCTGGGAACATTGAAATATGAAAATAAGCATCTTTCATATCCAATGTTGCCATGTAATGCCCCACTTTAGAAGAGGGATTACTTCTTGTAGAGTAGTGATGCAGAATTTTTGTGGATTGACCTATTTGTTTGCAGGGCGTAAGTCTAATACTGGGCGCATTGCTAGATCTTTCTTTGGCACAAGGAAGTAGGTTGAATAAATACCCTTGTTTTCCTGGTTGGCCTTTTGGAGAAGCGTTGTGATTTCCTTGAGTGAGTCTTCTGGTGTGGGGTATGGTTCTGGGGTCGCTGGATGAGCTCCACACAATAACCACCTGCCACGGAGGATAGCACCAATTTGTCTGAGGTGATTCCCTCCCCTGCTTGGGTGAAGTTTGAAATACGCCCTCCTACTGGAGAGACATGGGAGGGCACGTGAAGTGGGTAGTCACTGTTTTGGATATGTGGTACCATCTCTAGATGAGGACCTCCTCCCCTGGCTGCGGGATCTGCGCTGCCCCCTTTCGTAACTTTGTGAGGCCCGGCCTTGATTGTTACCCCAGGATGCTCCCTGATTCTGATTCTAGCATGAACCTCTATGAATTTTGTCCCTGTGAACGACAAAAATGACTATTGCCTCTTTGGCCAGTGGGTTTATTAGTTAGCTAGCCTAACAACTTTAGAGTACCGTATTCTTCTTTAGCAGTTTTCAAGGCGTCTTCAACGGCCTTCCCAAAGAGTAAGTTGGGCTCAATGGGCATATTAAGAAGCGTGGCTTGCGTCTCTTGCTTGAAGCGGAGTGGCGTAGCCAAGCATGACACTTAATTGTTCCCTCTGAAATAATCCTGCCCGCATTGTCAGCAGCGTCCATATTACTCTTTAAAATGCAGCTTGAAACTGCTCTACCCTCTGCAGCCACAAAAGCCAATTTTATCTTAAGGGGTTCAGGGGCTGATGATAACAAAGCTGACACTTCATCCCATTTATGGCAATTAAAACTCGCCAGAAGAGTGGTGTTATTAGCTATTCTCACTTGAAAGGCAGCCGACGAGGCCACTTTCCTCCCCATCGTGTACAGCTTGTTGCTCTTCTTGTCCAGAGGACCTTCAGAAGAGGCTAGGGGTGTTCCTGCTCTCTTCCTGGTTGTTTTAACTACCAGAGAGTCAGGTTTGAGCTGTCCCCTGATATAGAGATGGTCTGATGGAGCAGGTCGGAAGAGCTTCTCGATGGAGGGATTAACTGCCTGTGTCTGTGTTAGGGAGAATTCTCAGAAATGTGCTAATTCCCTCCACCTTAGAGACCCCCAGCAACTTTGCTGGATTTTGAGGACTTGATTTTTTTTAACTTGGAGAGAGTGTGACCTTTTTTCCACCCTCTCATGTATTTTATTGTGATTTTGAACACTGTTTCTTTTGGTTGTGGAGTCCGACAAACTCCATAGGCATCATCTTTTACATTGTGTCACACAGCACCTTCAGTACAGTGGCACAGGGAAGTCTTTCAGATTTCCCAAAGGTTTAAATACCTTCTCTTGGATAAACTCCTGTATCCAAGAGCAGTTAAGATAAATTTACTTTATTTACCATTGTAATTTTCTAGACCCAGCACCCCCTATCTTACAATAGAGTGCTGGAGGGGTTACTTAGTATCCCCTTTGTCTAGCTTCTCATGCAACATTTTTATGTTACCCTTTTCTCACTAAATGGCTTGTGGCAGTGGTTTTGTTTTAACTACCATGGTGTGCAATTACCGCAGGCTGCATTTGCAGCTACAGTAAAGCACCCAAGCGTGCCATTTTTGTCAAAATGGCCCCGGTCTCCTTTTTTCGCCATTTCTTTGTGGAAAGGTCCTTCTTGAGATTTAGTCTGCGCGCCATACCAGGTTTGGTCTCTTTGTTCAAGTGAAGCCCGTCTCTGCCTCCAGAGTGTCTGGGGTAGGCAGGAAGTGAGGGAGGTGTCCGAAACTCCCTGTACTTGATGATTGGCCGGCTGACTGTCCGTCAAGGACAGCCACCCTATGGGTGACTGACAGCTAGGCTGGAATGAATGGGAGACAACTGAATAAGAGGTGAGTGTTTTGGCTTGGAAGGTAGAGCCGACCACTGGACGAAGGAATCGAAGAAGAACTTTAAGAGGACACCTGCTGCAACTCCTGGACCATTGGTTTGCCCTGTGAAGCCCTGCTGCAGTGCCGAAGCGCCATGTTTGCATCGACAGAGAAGCCCAGGCACGGACGACTTCTCCTCTTGACTTGGTGGGACCAATCAACTCCAAAGTAAGCCACCTGGACACCCATCTCGGAGCTGGTTGAATTTCTACAGAGTTACTGCTGGAAACCGTATAACCAAGGAGAGGAACACCAGATTGCAGGACACCAGAAGCAAGGAAAGTCCATCTCGACAGCCAGGAACCTCAGTGTTGCTATTAGCGGTAGACGCGAGGAGCTGAAACACTGAACAGCCATTGAAAGTAATGTTTGCTGGTTGCGAGTTTTGACCGTCCCAGTGCATTGCAAGAGTCCTCTGACGTCCTCCCTCTTGTACCCACGACTGAGGTCCAGGAACAGTGAGATCTGCAGAGCTGCACAGGAACCTAAGTCATCAGCTGAGTCTTTTTCCTCATTTCTAAGGTACTGTAAAAAGTCTGAGAGAACTTACCTCTTACTATAGCGTGCTTACAACTTCTACAACTCACAAGTCTACTCAGCTTGTGGCACTACATTTGATTCTTCTTTTTATCAAAGACCCCTAAGAACTTGTGTAAAGACCTTTCCATTTACTTACCAGAAGCGCTTCATCCTAAAAAGTTTGCTGTGAAGGTCATCCTTCTCCTGACTATATCCTCACATGTCCATTAGGGAGAGCTGGGAATGGACATAAGGTCCAATGGAAACCCATGATCCTGAGGCGTGACTGGGACTTGTGGGGAGGGTAGACCCTTTTTCTTTAGGGCTGTAGATAAGGAATCCTGTTCCTGCGAGTCTTTATCCTTGTGTGGGGATCTATCCTTAAGGGACTTTTCCCTGTGAGGGGTCTTAGAAGTCCACTTCTTGGACTCCCTCCTTTTTATTAGGCCTTCTGGGATGTGTTTTTTAACCAAAATGGGCTAGTCCCGCCTGTATAGGGTTCTTTACCGCTTGACGAAGAACGTCGAAGTTCGGCTACGGAATGATCCGAAGTCTCGTCTACAGAAGTGCAATGTTCCGGAATGGATTTAGTCATGTCTGTTCTGTCTTTCGACAGTCGGGGTCTGTCATGTGGCGATCGGGACCTCGAGTGCCCAGAGGACAGTGATTCTACAGACCTCTCCTTAGATGCTGTGCGTGAGCCTTTGTTCGACGAACGTGTTGAGTCTCGGCCGTGGGTTGTGTGCTTAGTGGAAGGGTGTCTTCCCCGTAACCGGGCCGCCGGCCTATCTTATGGGGTTGGGGGCCTGCGCTTGGGAAACTGAAGTATCCCCATCGCCGTCTGATACCGCAGCGTTGCTGCCATCGCTGAAAGTGCCTTAAACGTCCATGGTGGCCTCGACCTGCATGGCGTGGTGGGCTCAGCGCTTGGTTAAACAGTCCTTTAATGTCTTGGGTTTGAAGTGCTTACAGGCGCGGCAGGTACCTTCGACGTGGTCCCGAGGAAGACCAAGGTTGCACACCATGTGCTCGTCGACCCAAGGGAATTTTCTGGTGCACTTAGGGCAGAATTTGAAAGGGGTTCTATCCATAATGGAAAGACAGCTAGGTGAGCATAATGTACAAAAAGGGGTCAATACATTCTGAAATGTCCTCCCCCCACCCCTTGTTGTGTGGCCCGAAGCCCGCAGCGGCCTTCCAAGGCAGGACAGATCCATCGATAGGAGTTTTCAACAGTCGTATCTTCACAGCTGTCGGATGTTCTCGATAGTCGGCGATGTATAATATAAAGGATAGGAAGAGAAACTATCTTTAATTTGTATAAATCAAAGGCGGAATGCCGAAAGGAGAACTACGCGAAATAGCGTCCGTCTACGATGGCGGATATAAACAATCTGAGGGACCTCGACGTGTGAAGGACCATGGGTACAGTGGACGTCATATTAGGGATATTATTACTGGCACGCTCTGTCGACGTCCCTTTTCGAATTTCGAAACCAACAACTGGAATACTCTGCCCCTTCCACTAGATGTAGGCAAATGCACAGCATTTGATATAAGCACATTCCACAAGCCTCAGAAATATATATATCACGTCACTACCGCTGCAGAAGAAAAACCACATGAGAAGGCTAACCAGCCATTAAAACATTAACAAGGGTACACCCAAACAGGGTGCCCCCACAACAATGTGGGAAGAAAAACCTTTTTTATTTTTTAAAGACAGAAAACGGTCATCCCAGAGCCATCACCAGATGCCTTCTCGTTTAGACAGAAGCAACCACCTATAGAACGTTCTGAGCATGGATAGATGGGAGGGGTCATCGAGCCTCCCCAAGCAGTTGGGATAACGGAGGAGGGCAGAAAGGTTCAAACCAGCAGATTCTGCAGAACCGCCCTACCAAACCCAGCATAAGATCCCTGTGCAACATCCAAGGCATAGTGCTTGGCAAAGGTATGAAAGGTTGACCAAGTGGCTGCCCGGCAAATAATCATAACAGGGGCCAATCTCTGGAGGACCGTAGAGGCTGCCGAGTGTGCCCTGATGCCTGCTGGAAGCACCTTGCCTGCCGATTGGTAACACTTGGCTATGCACTGAATAATCCATGTGACAGGGTTTGTTTAGTGACAAGGCCTTTTCTAGACAAGGAATGGGCTACAAACAACTGGTCTGATTTCCTAAACTCAGGCGTACGAGCAACATAGAAACTTAATGCCCTCTTGGGATCAAGACGATGGAAACGCTTCTCCTCCTTTGAGGGATACGGAGGAGGGTAAAAGACAGGTTAAGTAAATGGACTGGGACAGATGAAATTCTGAAACCACCATAGGAAGGAATCCTGGCTTGACTTTAAGAGAGACTTTCTATGCAGCACAAGGCTTGCAGTTCACTAACCCTCCTGGTAGACGTGATTGCGACCAAAAAGGCAGTCAAACGGAGCCGCCATCAAAAAGGTTAAACCAGATGAAGATCGCAATCTGGGACAACAAAGGGGGTTGGCGGAAACTTGTTGAGAAGGAAATGGACCATGACTGGAATGGTGAAAAATTAACTTTGGCCGGGGGATCTCTTAAACACAGAAAGGCCGGCAAATACCCTTTCACTGTGGCAACCTGAAGGTCTGAAGAGGCCAGTGACAGGAGGAAAACCCGAGAGGTCCCAGTCATTATACCTCATCCTCTCAAGAGCCACGCGTGTAGGTTGAGTGAGTCCGGAGTTGGGTGTAGCATCCGGCCTTCCGACTATGTGAGGAGATCCGGATGCCGAGGCAACCGTTGAGGCAGACAGATGGTCAGATCCAGGAGATCAGAGTACCATGTTCCCGCCCATTCCGGGGTCATCAGGATCATGGATGCTCAAAATCTCTTTAACCTCCTGAGAACCCAAGGAATTACAGGAATCCGAGAGAAGGCGTAGTGGAGAGGGAAGGTCGAACCCACCAGAAACGTGTCCCCTACTGCACAGTTTACTGGGAATTCCCTCAATCAAAACTATTCGCACTTCCTGTTGTTCTGTGGCGAACAGATCCACTGACGGTGTACCCCAGAGAGTGAAGACATCCTCTAGGACCTCCGGGCACACTTCCCACTCGTGTGAGACCGTGCTCTGCCTGCTCAGAGCATCCGCAAAGGTGTTCTCTGTCCCTGCCAGATGAACTGCAGAGACAGATCTGGTTCTCTCTCAAACGGAACCACAGCTGAATTGCCTCTGTAGAGAGCGGGCGAGAGTGCATGCCAACCTGCTTGTTGAGGTAATGCATGGCCACTCTCTTGTCTGTCAGGACGAGGACTTGCTTTCCCCTGAGAGACGGTGCAAAGGCCCTCGGGGCTAATCTGATGGCCCGCAATTCCAGCTGTTAATATGCCACTTGGCTTCTGATGGAGACCAAAGGCCGCTCACTTGCAATTTCTCGCAGTGGGCACCCCAACCCTTCAGGGATATAATCCATGACCACTCAGGCCTGGGGCCAAAGTGGCCAGAAGGGTTCCCCCACCAACAGATTGCTGCACATGTTCCACCAGCCATGTCCGCTGACTAACTGGCTGGACACCTAAAGGCAATCCGTGAGTGCTCCCCGATACTGAGACCACTGGTCCCTCAAGAGCCATTGGAGGGGGTCGCATATGCAGCCTGGCCTCTGGCACTAGAAAAATACAGGAGGCCATGAGACCCAATAGGCGGAGGAACGAAGCCGCTGGAAGAGTGGCGTGGTTCTGAAACAACTGCACCATCTGGGCGATGTTGCTGACTCTCCTCGGGAGGAAAGGCCTTGCCCTACCCGGGTGTCTAGGAACGGTCTGATGAACAGGAGCCACTGGACGGGCGTTGTTAGGCACAATCCTGTGCAGTTCCCTTAGGGAGCACTACAGAAGATTAAGACTACAGGTGTATGCAATAAATCCCCTTTGGTATCAGTCTGTACCACAAAGATTAAGTGGGTAGCTGTGGCTAAGCAGTCAGACTTATCTCAAGAGGGAGATGAGCAGTATTCAGGGTTTACACAATAGGACTACAATACTATGGAACAAGGAAACACTGACCAAAGCTTTGTATCAAAAAGAATATATATATTTATTTTACACACTCTGATGTTCGCACACAAATCACTATTATTTAAATTAAGTTAAAATAGTCAGGAAAAGTATACACAACTCCCTACTTAAATTGTAGACAAGTTTGAGCAGGAGTGAAAACTGAGCAAAACGGCAGTGTTAACTGAGCAGAAATGGCACTCTAACAATTTCTTCAGAGGGAGGGAAAGAACAAGTTACACAGGTTTAGACTCCTAAAACACACCAGCAACACTTCCCAATTGGATTGTGAACAAGTTAAGCAAGGCAGCACTTTAGCATCAACAGTACTTTGGTGAAAACCGAGCAAAATGGCACTTCAGCAATATATAAAGGGGAAGAAAAGGGGGTTATAAGAGTTTTGTTTTAGGTGCACCAACACATTTCTTGAAGAGAAACAATCTAGAGAAGGCAGTTGTAACAGATTTAGTCAGAGTCAAGAGGCTTGTGCCAGAGTCTGTGGTACAAGGCAAAGTGCCTAGGTTCAGAATGTTCTAATAGCTGCGGTCATGTCTTTGTTAAACGATTGAAAAGGCGGTTGCAGGACATAGAAAGAAAATGTTAGACGAAAAGGCGGCCAGCCCAGAAGGTAAGTGAAGGATTTAAAACACCTTTAGTAATACCAAACGATAACGGGAGGCCTGGCGGAACAATGTACCTTGAAAGTGCAATATGCTCCTGCGGTGGCAGTAGTTCCTGGCAGTTCCTGCAGTTCGGGAGATCCAGCAGAGGAAGAGAGACTCTCGTTGTGGAGGAAGGTTCGAGTTACTGCACTGCCCAGGGATGAAACCAGCCGTGGTGCTGCCAAAACGGAAAAAAGGTACGCTCCTTTAAATCGCGGTCCTGGTGGACGAGTGCCTGGCTATCCGGTCTCCTAGTGCTTGGCACTGGCGTTTCAACCAAGGCAGGTCCTGGAAGGCGATTGGCGAACTGGTTGACCCCACCAGCTCAAGGAAAGCAGACTCTTGCAGGCGAAGATCTTCTCGAGTCGTTGGAGAAAAGTGGTGAGGATCTGCAGCAGGGCTTCACTGGTGGTTCAGTCGTTGCAGATGTCTTTGGCTTCTCTCCTCTTCGGCTTCTTAGTTCCAGTGGCGACATCTTGTCCTCCAGTCCTCAGGACCTTGCTTTTATGCAGCAAGACCCCCATTCATACAGCCTTGCTGTCACTCACATAGTGGGGTCGCTATTCTGGCGGGATAACCCCCCCCCAACCTATCAGGGCAGAGTGAGACTTGGGTTGCCTAGATAACCCGGTCCAGGGTGCCTATTTCCCCCTCCCACACATCCTGTCTACCCCAGACTCAGTGGCGCCGAAAGGAAGCCCGCCAAACGGACGAACAAAGGATCCCCGACCTAGGTTAGGATTTCAGAGAAAGACACGAGAAAGAAATCATATTAAAGTTCTGGCAATAAAAACCTACCGGAGTAAAGTTAATATGAAAATAACCCGGCAGTATGTTAGATGCGGGCAGTAAAATGGTAGCCTCGACCAATAGGAAAATCCCATAGGGAAATATTCACGGTCGAATATTTACAGTAGTAACCACTGCCACCAGCCAGAAACCTTGGAGAGAGGGACTGTACGGTACCCCCTCGAAAATGAACACTATGGAAAAACTATTGAGCCTTTCCAGTACTTCCATAGTAAGATGGGTTGTATTGGTTTAGTTCATAATTATTGACTAATAAAGTCAATGGGGACTTCACATGCGCTGGGAGACAGTAGTCAGTCCCAGGGTATGGAGTCTATGTTTGGGGGTACTGCTCCGAGGGTGCTGTGTAACACACATGTTAAAAAGATGATTCCTATGAGGGTGAGAAAAACCCCATAGACCATAAGCACACAAGATAGCTTAAAACACACACTAGCAATCAGTCTAAGAGTGGGGAAAAAAAGGGTCTCACTCTTAGCAGGAGAAAAAAATAAACCCTTCAAATCCAGTAAAGTTGCTGGGGGACTCCATAAGTAAGGGAAATTAGCCTTAGAAGAGAATTCACCCCAACAGGCGTCAGATGGGCCTTCAAGTTGAGGGCAAAGCTCAGCCTGTGCAGTAGTAGGCAGGCGTCTCCCAGATGAGGCAAGACTTGCCCCACTGACTTCCCTCGGATCAGCCAGTCGTCCAGGTATGGAAATACATGGAACCCGGATCGCCTGAGGTGAGCTGGGACCACTCACATGAGCTTGGTGAAGACCCTCGGCGCAGAAGTCAACCCAAAGGGAAGCACTTTGAACTAATAGTGCTTGTCGCCAATGTGGAACCTTAGGAACTTCCTGTGCTTTTGGTGTATGGGCACATGGAAATAATTATCCTGTAGGTCTATGCATACCAGCCAGTCCTGGAATTTGTGAGCGTGGCGAATCTCTTTCAAAGTCACCATCCTGAATTTGTCCTTCCTCAGGAACTTGTTCAAGGCCCTGAGGTCCAGGATGGGAGAACCCCTCCCTTCTTGGGGACGAGGAACTAACGCAAATACCAGCCCAACCCTCTCTGATCGGGAGGTACATCTTCCATGGCACCCTTGAGCAACAGGGCTCTCAGTTCTTCTTGGAGCTCCTGTCCCGGTGGGATCGGGGGAGGTGGAGGTCTGTCCAGAGGCCTCTTTAGGAAAGACAGACAATAACCCCACTGAATCAACTGCAGGGCCTAGGCGTCAGAAGTTATTTCCTGCTACAGGGGCCAATGCCCTGCCAACCGTCCACCAACCTGTGCATCGTGGGAGGGGGAGGAAATCAAAGCGTTTTAGAGAGCACAAGTGACCCTGCCGCTGGTTGTTGGCCTCTAGAGGCCCCTCTGCCCCGTCCAGTAAGCGAGAAGCACCTCGGCCCTTGCCTGGTTTGCAGGAGCTGCGCCTTCCAGCCATAGGGCACAACGTCTATAGCCCCATCCCCTGGAGGAGAAGCTGAATATGCCCAAAGATTTAGCAGCCAATTTTGACTCCTTGAATTTCTCCAAGGATTCGTCTGCTTTCTGTCGAAAAGCATATCACCGTCAAAAGGCATGTCCAGTAATCTGTTTTGGACATTCAGCGAGAAGCCAGAAGTTTTAAGATAAGCTTGGCGTCTCATCACAACTGATGAACCCATTGCACTCCCAACACAGTCTGCTACAACCAGGCCCGTCTGCAAAGACTGTTTGGCTACCTCCTTCCCATCCTCTACCAGCTGTAAAAAAACATCCCACATTGCACCCTCAGGGACGTATTCAGAAGTCTTTTCTACTGCTTTCCATAAGCCAAACGAATATTTGGCAAGGCAACACAATACATTAGTGGCCTTCAGCACCATGCTACCAGAAGCGAATACCTTCCTGGCCAGTGCACATTTTTTTCCTTCTCTGTCCATAGGCAGATTTGAGGTGGATGCTGCGGGTCTAGTGGAAACAGCGGCTGCCTCAATCAACAACTCCTCCGGGGAAGGATGTGTGGCGAGGAAAGGAGGATATCCTCTTGCCGGACTATACTTCCCTGTGAAATTGGCATTCACAGGGAGAATGGTACAAGGGTGCTGCCATAAGGAGGCTGAAGGGTCTGCAATGGCAGGGTTGAATTGCATATTGTTCTTGACTGTGGGCCTCCCGTCCAAAATGTCGGTAAGATCATACCCTTGAAGAGGGACAGAGGACGCCTTCAATCCCAGGGTGTCAACTACCCTGTGAACCAGCTCACTTAACTTCACACTAGTGTGGGTATAGGGCTGTTCTAGCAGTAACTCCGAGTCTACCTCATGAAAACCCTGAGCTAAAGCCAATAAATCGGCTTGGTCGTTGAAATAGTCAAGGCTGCCGCCCCCCGGGGTCGACCGTGTCCTCAGGGTCATCGTGTTCCTCATCTCCGAAGATGGAGTGCATGGAACCGAAGAAGCCGGATCTCGACAGTGGCACGAAGGAACCACCGCCGACTGTTGGCGTTGGAGGCTTCAGGATGGAATTCGACGCCGAAGCTGTCGAAGCCAAGGGTACTTTCGGCGCTGAGGGACAATCGGGCAACCGAGACACGTCGGGAATCTCAGCACTACGGCCTTCTGGCGACTTATGCCCGACAGGAGTAACACCTGAAGACGCTTTTGACGCCGGCTATGTCGACTGAATGGCTGACTTCGGGTCGAGAGCACCGAGCACCGCTTTAGCCGCCAAAGCCTGCTGGTCGGAGGCCAAAGCAGCACCTACAGCCACTTTGGTCTTAAACATGTCTAACATAGAGCTCTTAAAACTCTCCTACGCCTCCCAAGTGGTTGGTCCCACTGAGGGCTTACCTCGTTCCGACTACGAGCTGGACTCACTTCGATGGCGGTGGTGCTGCTTCTTCCGCAAGGAAGATGAAGAATGACACCTGGAATGGGACAGCTTCTTGGACTTCTTACAATGCCTGTCCTTTCCCTTGACCGAAAGAGCGACCGCGCTGGGGACATGGCCACAGGTCGGCCTAAAGCCTGTTCCCCGGCCCTCTCACGCAGGGATTTCGGCTGCATCTTTGTGCAGGACATGAAGGTCTCTGTGTCGTGACTAGCACCTGCCACCATGGACAGACACATTTTGGCCTCACAATCGCCACATCGCTTGAAGCCCGAAACCCTGTGGGATGACATCGCTTCTAGGTTTTTGAAGAAAAACGCATACAAAGTACAATAAGAAGGTTGAGTAAATGAGTCGTGTTACCAATGCAGCATGCAAGTATTAGGAAAGTTTACCATTTATGTGTAATTTTACCTCCAGTTGTGTACACCCCCCCAACTTGCTGCTGTTTAAACACTATAGTCTGACTTTTGCCATTGAAGCATAGCCTTCAGCTGCACTGCACTGGGCTTTCGCTCACTTTATTATGAGGAAAATGACATGCCCTTAAAGACAGTCAGTACTGAGAGACTTTGTTTCCCTTAGTCCTTTCCAATGTTGCAACTTTTCTGCAACATTTTACAGGTGCACAATGTACGGTACAGTACAGTGCGCTTGGGTCTTCCTTTTGTTTCCAAAGGCCCTAGACTCCCCCTCAAACGATTTTTTAGAAGTGCAGATGTGTCTTGGACAGGGCTGGTGGCAGCTTATCTTTTCGCTTATTTTTAACCCTTTCTTGTCATGCAAACTGTGTTTACCGTGGTTGGCACTGGAAGGTGGCCTGGCTCCAAAATGGCCATTCCACAAGGTTCTGTGTCCTGTCCTTTGGCCTTCTTGCTCCTTTACCTTCCCGAGGTCGACCCGACTTGGGCCAGTCCTTATTTGGGCATGAATTCTCCTGCCAAACGGCAAGCTTTCGCAGGCTTCTGCATGCCTTGTGTGTGTGCCTCCAGGTGGTGAGCTGGACTGTCTAGTTCCAATACACTTCCCTGGGTGCCATAGAGTCTGGTGTGCTGGGAATGACTGGGACCACCATGGTCACGTCTGGTGTGCCTCTTTGTGAGGCAGATCTCCTATTGGGTCTACTTTGTTTTTAGCGCGAAGGAGATTATGGATAAGAGAAGGCCCCAAACACCCACACCAGGTCGATTTCTTGAGTTCTCATTGAACCTAGGAGAGGATCCAAGTATCCTGAAACTAAGAAGCAGAGTCAAGGAACCACTGGTGACTCACTGGAAGGTTTGGTACCCCTGAGCTTGCTGCTGGACCCCTCTGCATCTGATCGAACCAGAAGGCCTGCAAAGGCGCTTCGACCCATTTGAAGAGTAGGACCAACTATTCACGGCACCTTCATCTAAACTTGCAAGTAAGCCTCTTCGAAAGTGTTGCTGGGCCAACAAGCGAAAGGACCAGGTTGCGCAGGACCTTTGCTCTGAAACGCTGCCGTTTGAGTGGACTCTTGAAACTTGGTAAATTTGCAAGCTCTGTGTACACGGCACTCTCACAATGAATTTCGTACACTTGGCATTTCCAGGTCTGGAATAAAGGGAGAGTGCCCAGACTGGAGTACATACGGTTACTGAGTCACCCAGCCATGGTGACGAACTTGGCAGGTGGCTTGCTGCTGTGCGCTCAAGCCTGCTACAGAGAAACTGCCTGTACCCTTCACCAGGAGCAGAGAATTCGTCACTGCCCCGCTAGGGAATCATCGCTGTAGCTTTGCAGCTGAAAGCCGCACAACTGCTGCATTTGAACATGCAACCGAAGTGGACTCAACAGACGTAGTTTGGCCCGGAGTGCGCCAGTGTGCACTTGCAACCCTTACCGGTGGCCACTAGCGCATCCATCCACTTTTACGCATGAGTGTCCCGTGAGGGCCACTCACCTTTCCACAGGTAGCCTGTGCTACCGTCCCTTTCCCAACCCCCGGAACCTGTTCTGCCCTTTTGGGGATTGTTAGGCAAGATTGTATGCATTACCCTGTGGGAGACTACACCAGCCTTGCCCTCTTGGCAATAGCTAACCCAACCTTTGGTATAAGTCTGTACTACACAAGTAGGTAGAGTGACTGAGCAGCCAGGCTTATCTCAAGAGGGGTAAATGTGAGCTGTAGGGTTGCAACAGAGTTTTACAGTGACAAGTATCCAAATAACACTTGCACTCAAGGTTTCTTGATCGAACAATTATTTATTAATTTGACAGTCAGTATGAATAAGCCTCATTTAGAAGGGAGCAAATATGTAACACTTAAATATACTTTAAAATACACACACACTTTCAATAAATAGCCTTTTGGGATGGCACACAGACACTTCCTACACCCTGAGGTGACTTCAATAACTAGGACACTGTGGACATTGATATGTCACTGGTACATTTAGAGCAATACTGAGTTTGGTGTCAAAAAGAAAAGGTTTAGGGAAGGAAACAATGGTTAACAAGTTTCTCAAACAGGTAGGCACTTTTGCAATGCAATGTAGATTAGCCCTTTCCCAGCTATACAAGTAAAGAATGTATGACTTTTGGAGGGACAGATCAAAACACAAAGTCAGAGGTTAGAAGAGTCTTCGGAGAGCCAGGACAGCCAATGTCAATTGAGCAAAGTCTAGGGGTGCCGAGGTACTTCTTGAAGGTAGGTAAAAGTCTTGCACAATGTTTTCTTGAAGCTAGGTAAAAGTCTTGCACAATGTTAGAGAGTTTTGTAGAAAATTAAATCACTGTTGGGCCACAAGCTGGGAGGCTTGTGGAGGGTAAAGCGGCAAGCAACTCTGCAAAAGGCTACAACTGCAAGTCTCAACTGAGAGCAAGCAAGTTACCCAAGAAGAGATGAGTACCTCTTAGTTCACAGTACCTTAGGTCTGAAGAAATTGGTTACAGCTGGCTTCTGTTCCTGTTGTAGTATGGCAGATCCTGTTGTTTGTGGGCCTCAGTGGTGGGGACAAGAGGGAGGACGTCTGGGGACTCCTGCACTACGATTCAACGGTCGGCAGCAGCAATGGGCAAAGTTCAGATCAGCAGAACTTCACAGTTTCAACTACTCGCAAATAGCACCACCGCGGTTCTTGGACACCTTGTACACTTTCTTTGCTTCTGGGGTCCAGCACTCTGTTGAGGTGGCTCAGGCTTGGTCAGTCCTGCTTCGAGGGAGTCCGGAGGATCTTCCTGGAGCTAACGTCCAGCTTAAAGACTATGCACTCGATTCTGGTGTTCCTCTTCCTGGCACTCGGTTCCTGCTGCAGCAATGGACGTACAGCCAGCAACGAGAGGATTTCCAGAGGAGTTCCTCTTGGGGTCGATAGGTCCCACCAACCCAAGGGAGAAGTTGTCCTTTGCAGTGCTTCTCTAGTCGAGGTGAATTCGGAGCTTCAGCACTGCAGCAGGGCTTCATCGGGCAACCCAACGGTCCAAGACTTGCAGCAAGCTTCTCTTCCAAGTGCTTCTTCGGATTCCTTTGTCCAGTGGTCTACTCTGCTTTCTGTCTAAAAAACCTCATCTTTTTATGCAGGCTTCTCTCATTCATTCACAGCCTAGCCGTCACTCACACAGCAGGGTGGATATCCTAAAAGGACAGCCAGTCGGCCAATCACCTTTGGATGCATTCCTGTAAAAAAGGACACTAAGCACAGGGAGTTTCGGACACCTCCTTCGCTTCCTGCCCTGCCAGTCATGCTGGAGCCAGAGGTGGGCTTCAGCAGTGAACCCCGCCAAAGACTAAACTAACCAAGGGACCAAACGTGGTTTGGCGTGCAGAGTAACTCACAAAGGACCTTTCCAACAAGAAATGGCGAAAAAAGACTGGGGCCATTTTGACAAAATGGGCACCCATGGGTGCTATACTGTAGCTGCGAACGCAAACCCACGGTAAAAACACACAATGGTAGGAAAAAGTAAAACCACTGCCACCAGCCATTAATTGTAGAAAGGGTAACATAGAAATGCTACATGAGAAAGTAGACAAAGGGAATATAAAGTAACCCCTCCAGCACTATGTAAGATAGTGTGTGCTGCGTCTACAAAGTTACAAAAAGGTAAGTTAAGTCAATTTCACTTTACTGCTCTTGGAAAGGAACAAGTTACTTACCTGTAACTGTTGTTCTCCAGCATGGGTCTGGCATGGATTCAAATGCTCATGAATATTCCAAGTTAGGCTGGGCATCCTCGGTAAAGAAAACATCAGTTTCATTTCTGAACTGTCTTTCTCGTAATAACCAATCACTGAGCTCTGGGTCATACTGCTCCCAGCCAATGACTGCCCTCTACCCAAGCCCCTCTTCTGGCAGCCATCTTCAGATTTGGTAGCACTTAAAGTGGCAGTAGGACCAAGAGAAGAGCCAAAGAGGGGTAGGCAGGAGGGGTCTCATGTGAATCTATGCCAGACCCATGCTGGAGAACAACAGTTACAGGTAAGTTACTTGTTCCTTCTCAAGCATGGCGTCTGGCATGGATTCACATGCTCATGAGTAAAGAATACATAGCAGTACACACATGCACAACCACGGGAGGTGGCGAGGCTCAACATAAGCACCTCTAACGTCCTCACCAGAATCACCTTCAAGCGAACAAGTTGCGCAGCACTGCTGGGCCGACTCTGGAATCCTCCCTGGAATCCCTGTCGACGCAGTAGAATTTTGTGATGGTGTGTGTCGACCTCCACGTCGCAGCCCAGCAGATGTCCTTCAGGGGCACACGAGACAGGAACGCCGTTATAGCAGCGATCGCTCTGGTAGAGTGAGCTCTCTGATGGCCAGGCAGCAGTCGGTTTGCCAACCGGTGACAATGGGTGATACAGCTGTAGAGCCATCTGGAAATGGAAGCCTTGGACAGGGCCTTCCCACTGTTCACAGGACCAAAGTTCACAAAGAGCTGAGGGGTGTTCCGGAAACTCTTTGTGCGGGCCACATAAAGCTTCAGCACTCAAGCCACATCCAGCGAGTGCAAAGTCCTTTCAGCCGGCGACGGAAGGCGTCAGAAAAAACACAGGGCTTGTTTAGATGAAAGTCCGACAGCACCTTGGGCATGAAGGAGGGGTGCGTCCGCAGCATCACCCTCGTCTTGTGGAATGTCGAGTAAGGTGGTCTACAGGAGAGGGCCTGGATCGCCCCCACTTGTTGTGCAAATGTGACGGGCACACAAATGTTGTTTTTCACAACAAAAATTTGAGTGGTGCAGAATGCATAGGCTCGAACGGAGGTCCCATGAGCCTAGTAAGCACCACATTGAGCTCCCACGCTGGGGCCAGAGCCTTCACTGGTGGAAATGAGCAGAATAGTCCCTTGACTAATTCCTTGATCAATCGGTGCGACCACAAGGATGGCCATCCTGGGGATCTGGTGTAGCGGGAGATGGCCGCCAGATGAACCTTGATGGAGGCGTGGCCAAGCCCGACTTGGCCAATGACAGCAAATATGGAAGTACCTGAGGAGCCTTGATCCTCAGCGGGTAGCAAATCTCTTCCACTTTAGTCCGTAGCATTTTAAAGTAGACGATGCTCTAGCCTTGCCGAGAACTTCCTTACAGTCTGCCGGGAGATCGTAGCCACTGAATTCTAGCGCTGCAAGAGCCAGGCCTTCAGGTTCAGATAACCAGGAATGTGGTGAAGAATGGCGCCTCCTTCCCTGGCGAGAAGATCCGCGACCACTGGCAGCTTGACTGGTGGAGACGCTGACAAGGTCCCGGTACCACATCTGCCTCAGCCACGCCGGTGCAACGAGGATCATGCGGTACAGCACTGTTTGGGTTGATGGATTATTCGAAGTGGCAACAGAAGGAACCCATACAGAAAGAGGCCTTCCCAAGGGAATGAGAATGCGTCCCCCATGCTCCCCTGCTGGGGAAATCTGTTGACAAACCTCTGGCACTTGGTGGCCGTCGCAAACAAGCCGATCTGTGGATTGCCCCATTTCAGGAAAAGTTCTCCAATAGGTCCTGCCGAAGTTCCCACTCGTAGCAAGAGCGAAGCTCCCTGATCAGGGAGTCAGCGACTGTGTTCTTTACTCCAGCCAGATGAAACGGTATAAGGAACATCCCCTGGTGACGGCGCAGTGCCATAAAACCTGCGCTACTTTGGAGAATGCTAGGGACCTGGTGACCCCCCTCCCTCCGTTTCCTGATGTAAAACATTGTGGTGGTATTGCCCGTGAAGACCCGCACCACCTTCCCCCTTGAGTGACGGCAGGAATGATTTGAGAGCCCAAAAAAAGATTGATGTGGAACGTCTTTTCTCCGGCAGCCACAGGCCTCTGGCGTGAAGACTTCCAATGTGGGCTCTCCATACCTGCAGGGAGGCGTCCATCGTTGCCGTCTCCTGATGTGGTGGGGCCTGGAAATCTGCGCCTCCGGTCAGATCAGAGTGCACGCCCCATCATCTTATCACCCGACTGAACCCCTCGCCGAGAGCGATCTTGTCCTGGAAGCTTCCGGACACTTGAATCCAACGGGCGTCGAGGAACTCCTGCAGTGGCCGCATCCGTAGCCTGCAGAGACGGATGAGATAAATGCATGACGACATCATGCCAAGCAGCGACATGATGGCCCTCACAGTGGCGATCTTCAGAGCGAGCAGCCGTTGCTCCTTGCCCAGGATGGCCACCACTCTCTCCTCAGACGGTGACCCCAGGCATGACACCGTGTTGAGCCGGGATCTCAGGAACAGCGCGTCCTGCGATGGAGTCGAGCAGGATTTTGCATAATTCACAGAGAACCCCCAGATCCGTCAGTAGGCGGACTGTCCACGCCATGTGGTTGATGGCGACGCTCAGTGAGCTGGCCCGGATGAGACAGTCGTCCAATTAAGGGTAGACGTGGATCCCTGGCAGTCGCAGATGTGCCAGGCACTTGGTAAAGACCCTTGGCGTCGACTTCAATCCGAAGGGAAGGGCCTTGAATTGGTAATGCTTCCCCTGAACGACGAAGCGCAGAAACATGCGTTGTCCTTTGTGAATTGGGATGTGTAAGTACACATCCTCCAGTTCCAACAACGACAGAAAGTCTCCCTCTATCTGTCCGAGCACATGTTGAAGGGTGACCATTCAGAACTTCTGGGACTTGATGTATTGGTTTTGCCGTCTGAGGTCAAGAATGGGCCTCCCACCCCCGGTCTTCTTTCTCACAAGGAAGTACCTTGAGTACACTCTGGAGCCCCGGAGCCGCTTTGGGACGAGCTCTATCGCCCCTTTCTGTAGCATGGTCCGAACCTGGTTTTCCTGACGGGCCACCGGTGGTATTTGGGGACACTTCAGTTGAAACTCCAGGGTGTGTCCGTGGGCGAGAGAGTCCAACACCCAACTGTCAGTGGAGATGGTCTTCCACACGTGGATGCAGTTCGCCAGTCGGCCTCCCACCGGGCTGCACGAGTGGGGCCATACGTCGCAGCCGGTTCATTCCTGCTTGGACATCGACAGGCCGCCTTGGGGTCCCTGGCGGCGATAACGTCGTCCTCCGAAAGCCTTGGAATAGCCCCTGTTGGTCTCTTAAGCCGAGAAGCAGGAGGGCTGGCGGTACGAAGAGGAACTCCCGCCGTAACCCTTGGAAGAACGGGCAGACATGCCTCCTGCGGATCGAAAGGACGGCCGTCGCTTTTGTAGAGTGCCCAGGGCCCGTGCCGTCTGTGTCCGCCTTGGTGGCCTGTACAGACTCATCTACAGCCTTCCCGAACAAATTGTCTCCGTCAAAGGGCATGTCCAAAACCCTCGTCAGGACTGTTGAAAGTTGGTGGCATTGAGCCAGCCAGGACGACAAAGGCAAACGCTGTTGCCCATCTGGCGGACCCCTGTACCGGCGATGTCCGTGGCCACCGTGATGGTGTGGTCCGACGCTGTTATGCAGAATTCTCAGAAATGTGCACATTCCCTGTACCTTAGAGACCCCCAGCAACTTTGCTGGATTTTGAGGACTTGATTTTTATTTTACCTGGAGAATGTGAGACCCTTTTTCCCCACTCGCTCATATATTTAATGTGATTTATGATATTTGGGTTTCTTTTGGTTATGAAGCCTGACAAATTCCATAGGCATCATCTTTTAGATTGCGTCACACAGCACCTTCAGTGCAGTGGCACAGGGAAGTCTTCCAGATTTCCCAGAGGTTTAAATACCTTCTCTGAGATAAACTACTGTTTCCCAGAGCAGTAAAGTGAAATTGACTTTACTTACATTTTTAACTTGCTAGACCCAGCAGAAACTATCTTACAATAGGGTGCAGGAGGGGTTATTTAGTATCCCCTTTTGCCTAGCTCCTCATGTAACATTTTTATGTTACCCTTTTCTCATTGAATGGCTGGTGGCAGTGGTTTCGCTGCAACTACTGTGGTGTGCATTTACTGGGGGCTGCGTTCGCAGCTACAGTAAAGCAGTGCAGAAGTCCTCCCTCTTGGCCCCACGACTGAGGCCCAGGAACAGTGAGATTTGCAGAGCTGTACAGGAACAGAAGTCATCTGCTGCATCTTTTCTTCAATTCAAAGGTACTGTACAAAGTCTGAGAGAACTTCCCTCTTGCTGTAGAGTTGCTTGTATCTTCTACTACTCACAAGTCTAACGGCTTGCGGCCCTACATTTGATTCTTCTTTTGTGCAAAGACTTCTAAAACAGCGTGCAAAGACTTTTCTGCTATATCCTATGTATGTCTTTTGCCCATTGACTTTGGCCTAGCCTGGTATATTGAATGACTGTAGTAGGGAAGCAAAAATATTTGCCTGCTTAAGAATATTTGTGCAAAACAAAGGGGGGTTTGGGAATCTCTCTACCAGCACGAACACAGCACAATGACCTGTTCTTGGGTGAATAACCCCTGGGAGAGACTACAAAGTCTTTAGCTCACTGTCCCTTTCATAGAGAAGAAGTATCCCCGCATATCAGTCTTTGTCCTGCCCAGGGGCAGTCCAGCACCGAAATGCTAGGCAATTCTCCTCTGAACTAGAGTACCAACAGCAACCCCCATACACGTGCTTCAGCCTCTGTTTTGCATACCAAGTAACTTTGGGTCTCACCCTAAGTTACCTGGGGAATCCAGACGTGGACCCCTTGCTCACTGCTCTTAGAGAGGCACAGCTTCACCTCACTGATGATGCCCAACGAGGCTGAAACACATGTATGGGGTTGCTGTGGTCCTCTTGTTCATAGGAGAATTGCCTAGCATTTCGGTGCTGGACTGCCCCAGGGCAAGACAGACTAATATGCAGGGACATTTCTTCTCTGTGAAAAGAACAGTGAGTTAAAGACTTGGTTGAGACTCTCTCAGGGGCCATCCACCCAAGAACAAGTCAATGGGCTGTGTTTGTGCTGGTAGAGAGTTTCCCTGATCCCCCTCTGTTAAGAATATTTGTGGTCTCCTGTTGTTCTAATAACCTTTTCTTTTTCCCAACTTATAACAGTATTCTGCATGCCAGCAGCAAGATATCAATGTCCCCAGCACCCTAGCTATTGAAGTCACCTGAGGGTGTAAGTTGCGTCTGTGGGCCATCCCAAAAGGGTCTTTACTGATTTAGAAACTAAGAGTGTACAGTATTGAAGTGTATTGGTGGGTTACTATTATATTGCCCCTTCTGAAGGAGGTTTATTCTAACTGACTGAAGAATACATTAATAGAACAAGTTACTCTCTTACCTGGTAACGTTCTTTCGATGGGATGGTCCGACGACGTATTCCATATCTATTACAGTAATCACCACAGCTGTGCTGCTTCAGAAAATCTTCGGCGTCTGCATCCTGCGTCGATGAGCCGCCCTCGAGGACCTCCTCCGACGGCTGACGTCACTGGATGTTATAAGTAGGACGCACGATGCCTGTAGCCTCAGTTGTAGTGTTTACCCAGATCGTGTGCCACCAGTCTTCTGCCAGTCTGACACACAAAGCCTTGCGGAAACGTAAGCTGCAATCGCATAAGAAATTCTGGAGCGGGGAAGGTAGGGAGGGAGCGATATGGAATATGTCGTCGGACCATCCCATCGAAAGAATGTTACCAGATAAGAGAGTAACTTGTTCTTCGAGGGGATTGGGTCCTTCGACGTATTCCATATCTATGACAGACTCCCAAAGCAATACCAATGCAAGGAGGTGGGAAAAGAATTTAGAAAACAGAAATTTAGCATGCCCAATCAAATTGCGGAGTAAAGGACCACCTTGCCAAAGGCCAGATCCTGCCCCCGGATGGAATCGAGGGAACAGTGACGTACAAAAGTATGTACCGAAGCCTTGGTGGCTACATCACAGATGTTGCGAATAGGAACACCCCTCTGCAGGGCAATAGAGGCAGCCATACCCCTGGTAGAATGGGCCCGTAAGCCGACCGGTGGGTCCTTACCCGCCAAGTGGTAACACTCAGACACAGCCAAAATAATCCAGCGAGACAAAGTCTGTTTCGTCACAGCCTGTCCCAAAAGATTTCCAGCCAATAGCTGATCGTCCACTCTGACCCGGGACATGCGTGAAATATAAAAGCTTAACGCTCTCCTAGGATCAAGCCTATGGAGCCTCTCCTCTTCCTTACCAGGATGTGGAGGAGGATAAAATGCCGGAAGAACAACCTTCTGGCCTAAATGAAATTCCGACACCACCTTTGGAAGAAAAGAAGGACGAACTCTAAGCACAACCCTGTCCTTATAAAACACAGTGAAGGGTGGCTTAACTGAAAGTGCCTGTAACTCACTCACTCTGCGAGCGGAAGTGACCGCAACTAAAAATACCGTTTTTAGAGTTAACAGTCTCAAAGGGCATGAATAAAAAGGCTCAAACGGAGCACCCATCAGAAACTTGAGAACAGAACACATTAGTGAGCCCGTTCAGAAACTGAGAAATTAAAGGAATTTTAAAATGGGAACACTCTTCAAACGAGTGCTTAAATATGGACAGCGCCGCCAGGTAACCTTTAATGGTACCCACTTGAAGGCCCCTGTGGGCCAAAGAAAGCAAAAAAGACAGAACCATGGGAATTTCACATGCAAAAGGATCCACATTCTTAACCCTGCACCAGTCGCAGAACTTCCTCCAACGACAACGGTACAGGGACTTTGTTGCAGGCCTTCTGCTCGAAAGCAACACCTCCATCATGTCTTCAGGGAGGTCCCAATCCTCATACCGCAACCTTTCAGAAACCAAGCGTGAAGGTTGAGGGACCGGACCTCTGGATGGAGAACCTGACCCCCCTCCTGTGAGAGCAGATCGTCTCGGTAGGGAAGACGACGTGGAGGGTAGATGGACAAGTCGAGAAGGTCCGGGTACCATGTCCTCCGGGCCCACGCCGGAGCAATGAGGATCATCCGGGAACCGAACCTCTGTAACTTCCGCAGTACTTGCGGGATGACGGGGACTGGAGAAAACTCGTACAGCAGTGGGAATGACCACTCCACCACAAACGCGTCTCCTAAGGCTCCGTTTGGAGGAAATTCCAGCGAGCAGAGCCTCTCGCACTTCTGGTTGACACTGGAGGCGAAGAGATCCACTTGAGGGGTCCCCCAAAGGGCAAAGATCTCCAGGAGAATCTCCTGAGCCAACTCCCACTCGTGAGAGATCACGCTCTGCCTGCTCAGAGCGTCTGCCGTCTCGTTTTTGTCTCCTGCCAGATGAACTGCCGAGATCGAAACTTCCTGCTGGATTACCCAGAAGCAGAGCTGCATCTCCTCCTTGCACAGAGGAAGTGACCCTGCCCCCCCTTTTTGTTGAGGTAGTGCATGGCCACTGTGTTGTCCGTCAGGATCAGGACATTCTTTCCTCGCACAGTCAGCAGAAAAGCCTTCAGGGCTAGCCTGGCGGTCCTCAGCTACAACAGATTGATATGGAGTCTGGACTCCGACGGAGACCAACGACCGCTGACTGTCAACTCGTTGGCATGAGCTCCCCATCCCGTGAGGGATGCATCCGACACGATCGTCACCTCCGTCCAGGGCAGCCAAAATGGACCCCCAACCCCCATCAGATTGCCTTCGCCGGCCCACCACAGAAGGTCCCGGGCGACCGAAGACGGCACCAAAACAGGGTCCGACATCCTGCCGGAGGACAGACCACTGGAGCTTGAGTGCCCACTGCAAAGATCTCATCCGCAACCTGGCCTCTGGCACCAGAAGAATGCAGGATGCCATGAGGCCGAGCAGTCTCAAGAACTCAAACGCTGGGAGAGTCTGGGCAAGTTGAAACTTGTGTACCATCTGCTGAATATGATGAGCCCTCACCTGGGGAGGAAAATACTGCCCCAGGGACGTGTCGAGTACTGCTCCGATGTACGGGAGCCTCTGAGTTGGTGTCACATGGGACTTAAGTTGAGGGAGAAGCCCAGCTTGTGGAGGGAGTGGCAGGTGACTGACAGATGATCCAGGACTTGCTCGGGAGAGCGCGCCCTGATCAACCAATCGTCCAGGTAGGGGTAGACGTGAATCTCCCCTTTCCTGAGGTGCGCTGCCACCACTACCATGAGCTTGTTGAAGACCCTCAGGGCGGAGGTCAATCTGAACGGCAGGACCCGAAACTGAAAGTGCGAGTCGCCAACCGCAAACCTCAGGTACTTCTTGTGCTTCGGATGGATAGGCACATGAAAATAAGCATCCTTGAGGTCGAAAGACACCAACCAGTCCTGAAGTTGAAGGGCCTGGAGGACTTGAGAAAGAGTAACCATCTTGAACTTGTCCTTCCTGAGGAGTTTGTTCAAACCACGCAAGTCCATGATGGGTCTCAATCCCCAGTCTTTATTGGAAATCAAAAAATAAGGGGAATACCATCCCTTGTTCCTCTCCGCTACAGGCACCAGTTCTATGGCGCCTTTCTCCAGCAGGGGTTGAATTTCCTGTGCATGGAGCGGATCCTGACTCTTCAAAGAGAGATTCCCCGGTGGATTGTCTTGAGGCTACTGCCGGAAAGGAAGACAGTATCCGTGGGTTATGATCTCCAGAACCCATACATCTGAAGTAATGGCGCGCCACTCTGCAAGATGCTGGGCCAGCCTTCCCCCAACAGGCGAACCATGGGACATGGCCTCATGACTGAGCTGAAGCGGCTGCAGCGTTGCCTGAGGGCAAAGAGGCAACAGCCTGAGCGGCCTTGGCACCTCAAGTACTTTGTTTTCCACCTCTGGCACTCCTACGGTGGCCCCTTTGACTGGCAGCTTCTCTTGCTTTACCAAAGGATGAATAATAACGAAAGGAACCTCCCCTCCATTGCTGTCCCCTAGGATGAAAAGGCGGAGGTTGTCGAACTGCAGCGCCCAACGACTTCGCTGCAGCTTTGGAGGTCTGCAACCTCTCAAGGCTCTCATCAGCCTTGCTGTCAAAAAGATGTTCCCGTCAAAGGGCATGTTGAGGAGCTGGGCCTGCACTTCAGGAGCAAACCCTGACTTCTGCGACCACGCAAACCTGCGTATCACGGTGCTCGACGCCATGGACCGGCTGACGCAATCTGCCATGTCCAAACCCGACTGAACGGCCTCACACATAGAATCCTTGCCATCCTGAACCATGACAAGGAAACCATCCCGTTCATCCCCTTCAGGAATATGTTCAGCCGCCAAGGAAACAGTTCCACAGAGTGTGCGTGAAATGAGACAAGGCACAAATGGAGTTGGCTGCCTGAAGCGCCATACCCCTGGCAGACAACACTGTCTTCGGCCAGCCGTCAAAATGCTTGTCATCCCTATCAGGAGGGATGGTAAGGTACGACGCCTGCTTTGCCAGGGGCGTAGCCGCCTGCACCACCAAACTCTGTGGAGTAGGGTGCTTGGACAAGTAGCAGGGATCACTACTGGCTGGGCGGTATTTTCGCGGCAAAGACTTACTCACTGCCGGGAGACTCTCCGGAGCAGTTCAAGCCGCTGCCACCTTTCTTTGCAGAGCCATATGGAATGGCAGTACCGGGTCAGTTGGTGGACCAATGTCGAGGATATCCGTAAGGTCATCCTGAACAAACTCCCCTGGGGGAGCAGACCATCCTAAGTACTCGGTGACCCATGACATAAGGCGCCGGTACGAAGAATCGGCATGAATGCCAGGCTCAGGCCTACAAAACTCCACCTTCGGAGAGGTGTCCAGTCCACTAGCATCATGCAGAGACTGCCTCAGGTCCTCAAACTGGCTATGAGCGAGAGAATATCGTCAGGCACCATGCCATCATCAGAGCCCTCATTCACCTCTGAAATGAACTTCAGATGGCGGTAAGAAGGCACAGAACTGGAACCAAAACCATGCTTGACCTTGGCCAGAGCCTTTCTAGCTGGTTCCCCCGAGCCACGGGGTACCCCCGTCGACACAGCGCCGAAAGGCGTAGAGTGAATCGGCGCCAGGAGAATCGGTGTCGACGACAGACGCGGCGCCGATAGCATCGACGGCGTCGACACAGGCCTCGAAGGCGGAGCCCCGAGCGTGTCCCTCGACATCCTGGGCGCCGACGGCTTCGACAACTTCCTCGGAGGCGGAGCCTTGAGAGAGTCCGTCGACGACCTCAGCGCCACAGGTGTCAATGTCTTCCTCGAAGACTTCACAGGTTCACGCGGTCTCGAGCACGTTGCGGACCTGGACCGGGCATGCCGAGAACGATTCCCCTTGTCCGAGCGGGACCTTTCCTGTGAATCGTGACGACCACCCGACCCCGAAGGCGTGGGAGCGGCGTCTCTTGGCTGATCACGACCGACCCCACTCGGAGGCGCGAACGGACCAGTGCCCTCCGATTCGAGAATCGCCAACATTTTCTTCCCGAAGGAAGCCCATTCTTCCGGTGTCGCCTGCTTGGTTGGGTAAGCGACGGGCGGAGTCCTCGGATGAGGACGGGGAAGGCGACCGATGACGGCGCTTCCGGGAGTGCCTCGAAGAGGCAGAGGAGTGGCGAGACCGACTCCGGGACCGAGACCCACTGGACTTCCGACGACGATGCGGAGAGTCGCCCCTCGAGTCGTCTGTCGAAAGCCCCGCAGACCTCGACTTCCGGGGCTTGGACACCTTACCTACCGATAACTTCTTGCGCTCCCGCAAGGCTTTCGACGTGAGCGACTGGCAGTCGACACAGTCATCCGTGTCATGGGCCTCCCCGAGGCACCAGAGGCAGGCGTTGTGCAAATCCGTGACCGACAACTTGGACCCACAGTACCCGCACTTCTTAAAGCCTGGACGCGGTGTGGACGACGAGGTAGACATCTTCACGAAGAATAACTTCACAAACGAACAGGTTCGAAGAACCGAGATGAACAACAGAAAGTGTCGAGGCGTACCGAGATTCACGAAGCGAACACGTTCGAAGAAAAAACGCAACCGAGGCTACGGGCGTCGTGCGTCCTACTTATAACATCCAGTAACGTCGGCCGTCGGAGGAGGTCCTCGAGGGCGGCGTATCGACGTCATCGATGCAGACGCCGAAGATTTTCCGAACCAGCACAGCTGTGGTGATTACGGTCATAGATATGGAATACGTCGGAGGACCCAATCCCCTCGAAATTGTTTATTCAAGAAACCTTGAGTGTAAGTGTTTATTTGAATACTTGTCACTGTGAATCTCTGTGTAACTCCACTACAGATCACATTGACCCCTTTTGAGATAAGCCTGGCTGCTCAGCACGCCATTAAAACTGTGTAGTACAAGCTTATACCAAAGGCTGGGTTTCCTATACCTGTAGTCAGAGTTATGTGTAGTGGTCCCAGAGGGTACTGCATACAAACTTTGTTTAACAGACGTCACCTCGCCTTCTTGCAGAATTTCCAACGCCTCCGACCTCTTGTCGTCGGGGAGGAAGTCCAGGATGGGAGCGATCTTGAAACACAGCTCCCGGTCGTAGCGCGCGTAGGGGACGGTCTCGGGGAGATGACCGGCATTTTACTTGAGGTCTTCTCTATGGGCTGGAAAGGAGACTCCCTCCTGGAAGAGAGGGACACTCGTGTCTTCGGAGGTGCGCCTTGCGGGTCCGCGACCGCGGCCTTCGAGAGGGATGCCACCACCACCTCGATGGAAGGCAGACCTTCGTCGGGGATGCCTGGGCCTCCACGATCATGACCGGTCCCTTGTCCTGCTTGGCCTTCTCCTTAGGGTGAGGGTCAGAGCCTCGGTCCCCATTGGCCTTCTCCGGCAGGTTGGTCTTGGGCTCCTCCTTGGCTGTCTCCAGGGCCACCTTAAGTTTGCCCGGATGGTCCGACTTCCTCTTGGACGACGATCCTGAGTGCTGACTGAAGTCGCTGGAGACGTCGGACGTGCCCGGTCGCCGAAGAGCCTGCCGCAACGGCGCTCCCGGTGGCAGTGGACTCACAGTGCTTAGCCTTTTGTTGGACCCCGTGGGAGAGGCGCCCTCAAAGGACTTAGAAGCCCGCTCAGCATTCCCAGAACCAGGAGAGGCATGCTCCTGGGACCCACCCAATGAAGAGGCCTTGGCCTGTAGCCATTCTTTCAGCCGTCTACACCAATCCTTCAATGTGCGAGTCAAGAGCTCACGGCAAAACGCACAATCTTCCTCCTTGTGCGTCGGGTACAGGCAGTATAAAGGCATTGGGAATGTTTATCGTCCATATAAACATTCCGCAGACCGAGGTCGGTACAAAGCTTGAAAAGAGGACGATTCATTCTTCTCGTCCGCCATAATCCACGCGGTGTTGGCCTTGAAGAATCTTCCAGAAGCCTCCACGAAGAAACTTGATGAAATCCCAAAAACCTGTTAAATCGGAAGGTTGATCGATGGAGCACAGGCGCTAGCGAGATTGACCAAAAAAAATAAAGTAAACTCCAACAAAAAAGTGAAAACTAAGAAAAAATCTTGAGAGCTAAGCACAAGGATTCCCACGTGCAGTAAAAACCGGAAGATGGCTGCCAGAGGAGGGGCTTAAATAGAGGACAGTCATTGGCTGGGGGCAGTATGACTCAAAGAGCTCTGAAATTAAACTGATTTTGTTTTTTCCTTTACCAAGGATTCCCAGCCTGGCGACAGGGAATATTCATGAGCATGTGATTCCATGCCAGACCCAAGGCTGGAGAACAGTAGTTTAACCAAGAGAAGGTATTTAAACCTGTGGGGAATCTAAAAGACTTCCCTGTGCCGCTGCACTGAAGGTGCTGTGTGTCACAATGTAAAAAGATGATGCCTATGGAGTTTGTCAGACTCCAAAACCAAAAGAGAAACAGTGTTCAAATGAAAGGAAAATACATGAGAGTGGAAAAAAGGACTTGCTCTCTGCAGGATAAAAATGAAAAGTCCTAAAGTTCAGCAAAAGAGCTGGGGATCTCTAAGGTAGAAGGGAATTAGCACATGACCCTCCACGAATAGTGGGAACTTCATCGCCTCACCCACCTTCCTGAGCTGCTACAGCCCCTGCTAGAGACACTGTTTTCATCCTTCTGCAATATCAAGTGCACCAGCTTTTGAAAAAAGTACATTTGAGCACTTGGCTCCACTCTTCGTAGGGACTGGACTGCCTCTCAGTTAGGAATGGATTGATGAAAAACTGCCTAAAGTATATTTGCACTGCTTGCTCCCTTAACTTTTAGGTTGTGGATCCATTCTGTGCTTTAACCCTTTAGGCCACTTGGTATTGTATAGAGGAGTTATAGTAGTGGTGTATTGGTTTGATGTATTACTGTTGATAATTACTTTGTGTTTCAGTTCAAAGGCCTTGAATAAATGTACATGTATTTTTAATATATATATATACACACATATATATACTTATTGGGAGTGATTTGTAGTGTCCTTTACCGTTTGCTCCCGTTGAGGTCTTTCAGTCACCCTCACCCCTTCTGAGACCTAGTCTTCACCGCCGCCAATGCTACCTTGATTGGTCTGGCTTGTCCAGAACGTTACCCTGTTCCAAGAAACTAGGCTGGTCTTCTGAACGTCTGCCCACCAGGTCAAGAGTTCAGAAATCCATCTCAACACAAGTGCGCAGAAAAAGGGAACAGATGTGTGGCGTAGTGACTATATGGGATACATTATTCACCGTAATCGTATTTCTGATGCTTGTATCTGCTTAGATTCACATGCTGTGCATAGGCCGACAACTAGTGCAAATTGCAGAGTATTAGTTTGTTTTTCTAAACTCGAAAATGGGCGTCGACACAGGGCGTGCCAGTAATACTATCCCTAGTGCAACGTCCACGGTACCCATGATCCCTCACGCGTGTAGGACCATCAGATTGTATTTTTTCTGACATGCAGTAGCATGATTACAGATTATCCAAGCAGATAGATAGATAAGACTACAAGCATCCATACGCCTTCTCTCAGAGGGGAGGAAGGGCGGGCGCATGTGAATCTAAGCAGATACAAGCATCAGAAATACGATTACAGTGAGTAATGTATCCCTTCTGAGGCTTGTGGAATCTAATTAGATCACATGCTATGCATAGATTAGCGAACAGTGTTAGAAGGAGGTGGGATGTGAGAAGGGTCATGAGCAAACAGGTGTCTTAGAACCACTTGTCCCACTTAAGTATCTGTCTTGGAATGAGTGTCAATGCAGTAGTGCTGAGTAAAAGTGTGAATAGAGCTCCAAGTAGCTGCTTTGCAAATGGTGTCAAGGGGTACATTTGCAATGAAAGCCAGAGTGGCCCCAGTGCCTCTTGTAGAGTGGGCTCTTGGCGCAAAAGGCAGAGTTCTTTCAGAAAGGGAGTAATATAGCTGGATACAATTGACTATCCACTTCGAGATGGCACCTTTAGAGACACGATCTCCCTCTCTGCCTGTAGCTACGGAGACAAACAGTCGGTCTGTTTTTCTTAGTGGCCTGGTCTTGTCTACATAGTAGAGGACCGCTCTTCGCACATCTATAGTGTGTAGATTCACCTCAGCAGAGCTTTTGGGTTCTTGGAAGAAGGCCGGAAGCTCAATGGACTGGTTAACATGGAATTTAGAAGTGAATTTAGGTGAGAACTTGGGGTGTGTTTGTAGAACCAGTTTATCCTTATGAACAGTAAAGAAAGGATCCTGCACTGGCAAAGCCTGAATTTCACTGACCCTTAAAATGGATGTAATGGCTACTAAGAAGGCAGTTTTATAGGTCAGGTGTTTGAGAATGGCTTTATGCATGGGTTCAAATGGTGGGCCCATGAGTTTAGCAAGCACCACATTAAGGTCCCATCCTGGTGGTGGGTTAGACATTGGGGGGTGGGGTCTCTTTACCCCTTCCATGAAGGCTTTAACCACTGGTACTTTCCACCACAAAATCTTGTTATGGGAGGTGTTGTAGGCTGACAGCGCCGCCAGGTGTACCTTGAGTGAGTTAAATACCAATCCTGCATCCAGCAGGTGGAGCATGTAGGTGACAATATTGGAAGGAGTGCAATCGGGAGTGCAATCAACCGGGTTGATTTGCTTATTCTGGCACCCAGATAACGAATCTCTTCCATTTATCAAAATAACAGTGCCTCGTGTTTGGTTTCCTAGATTCCTTTAGGATGTCCATGAACCTCTGTGGTAAGTTGAGATGCCCAAACTCTATGACTTCAGGAGCCATGCTGCCATGTTCATTGAGCTGGGTTAAGGATGCACTGTTTGACCTTGGTGCTGGGATAGTAGGTTGTGCCAGCACGGGAGTCTGATGGGTTCGCACACTGCTAGTCTGCGTAGGTGTGGGAACCACGGTTGCCTCGCCCACATGGGAGCAACTAGGATGAGCGTCATCGATTCCCTGTGCATCTTGTTGACCACCTTCCTCATGAGAGGGGTTGCTGGAAAAGCGTAGGCAAACATCCCTGACCAGTTCATCCACAGCGCGTTTCCCTTGGAATCTGGCTGAGGGAACCTGGATGCGAATCCTGAGCACTGCCTGTTTCCGCTTGTGGCGAAAAGGTCTATAGTGAGGAAACCCCACTGTGAGAAGATTTCTTCTACCACTTCTCTGTGTAGACACCATTCGTGTTCTTCTGGGAGGGGATCTCTGCTTAAAGCGTCAACTAGTGAATTGAGATCCCCTGGAACATGTTGCGATGACAGGTAAATGTTCCGTCTAAGTGCCCATGTCCTAATTTTCTGGCCAAGCCTGGACAGATTTGGCAAACGAGTCCCTCCCTGTTTGTTTATGTAAAACATTGCTGTCGTACTGTCTGTTAGGATCTGTACTGACAGGTTCAACAGGTGGGGTTCGAAAGCTCAAAGCGCTCTGAAGACTGCCAGGAGTTCTAGCAGATTGATATGATTCTTGGCCACTGTGTGAGACCAGAGACCCTGAGCTGTGTGTTGGAGAAGGTGTGCTACCCACCCTGACAGGGACGCGTCTGCAATGACTACAGCTTGTACCTCCGGATCGTAAAAGGGTTTCCCCTTTGACAGGTTCTCTCTTGTCCACCACTGAAGACTTTGTACAAGTGCTGGCGAAACGACCACTAGATCGTCCCACTGACCACTTTCCCGAGACCACTGTTTCGCCAACCATTCTTGCATGGGTCGCATGCACAGGCGCGCGTGGGGGACCAGGTAAATACATGACGCCATCATGCCTAGCAAACGCATCGCTTTGCGCACCCTTATCTGGCGACCGGGCTGATATAGAGGAATTTGCAGTAGTAGATTCCGAATTCTTTCCTCTGATGGAAAGGCCAACCCCTCTTGAGTGTTTAGTACAGCTCTTAGGGACTGTTTGGAGGTGCTTGGCACCAGGCTTGATTTTTTCTCGTTGATAGAGAAACCCAATTCGAAGAGGAGGTTGATCGTTCTTTGGATGTTTGATCTGCAAATTACTGGGGTCTCCCCATGATGAGCCAGTCGTCCAGGTAAGGGTACACCAGGATTGCCTCCCTGCGTAGGTGTGCTGCCGCCACCGCCAGTTCCTTGGTGAATACCCTTGGAGCCGAGGCTATACCGAAGGGCAGCACCTTTAACTGGTAGTGCTGACTGTCCACCTTGAAGCGCAAGAATCTTCTGTGCTCTGGGAACATGGAAATATGAAAATAGGCATCTTTCATGTCCAATGTTGCCATGCAATTCCCCCCTTTTTAGGAGGGGGATTACTTCTTGGAGAGTAGTCATGCAAAATTTTTGAGGCTTGACATACTTGTTTGCAGGGCCTAAGTCTAATACTGGGCGCATTGTTAAATCTTTATTTGGCACAAGGAAGTAAGTTGAATAGATACCCTTGTTTACCTGGTTGCCCGGGACGAGTTCTATCACGTCCTTAGCAAGAAGATTGACGATTTCCTCGAGGAGGATCTTCTGGTGGTCCAGTGAATGTATCTTTTGACATGGAGGGTGGTTGCGGGGGCGCTCTAGCAGTACAATGCAGTATCCTGCGGACACTGTGGACAGCACCCATCTGTCCGATGTGATCCCTTCCCATGCTTGGGTGAAGTTGGAAATGCGCCCCCTACTGGGGATGCATGGGAAGGGATCCTGAGCTGAACGTCACTGCTTTGCGGGAGGCGTACCGCCACTCTGCCGGGGCTGCCTTTGCCACTACCACGGGCCCTCTTGTTACTTCTGCCGTAACTTTGGGTAGTCTGCTGGTTGCCACCCCATGATGTACCCAGTACCTGTGAATAATTGGAGCCCCTCTGGGAATTTTGTCCGCGAGAACGGCGAAAATTACTATTACCTCTTTGATTAGTGGGCTTATTAGTCAACTGTCCTAGGGACTTTAGAGTATCATACTTGTCTTTGGCAGTTTTCAGTGCGTCCTCTACCGCTTTGCCAAACAAGACATTTGGTTCCACCGGCATTTCAATAAGGGTTGCCTGGGTCTCGGGTTTAAACCCTGACTGTCTTGGCCAAGCGTGCCTTTTAATGACAGTGTTCTCTGCTATGAGCCGGCCTGCATTATCTGCAGCGTCAAAGGTTGTCTTCAGAATGCAACCGGACACGGCTCTACCCTCCGACGCGATCTGGGCCAACTGACCCTTTAGTGGTTATGGTGCGTAGTCAATGAGGGCAGCTACCTGCTCCCACTGGTGGCAATTATAGCTTGCCAGCATAGTGGTGGTGATGGCATCCGGAAGTGGAGGCTACTTTTCTTCCTAAACCGTAGATTCTTTTGCTCTCCTTGTCTGGGGGAGCCTCCGATGATGAGGTGTCCCTGCTCTCTTTCTGGTGTTAGTGATTACCAAGGAGTTGGGCTTGAGTTGACTGACCCCTTATGTAAAGAGGGTCTGACTGGGCGGCCCTGAACATCTTCTCAGTTCTGGGGTTCACAGCCTTAGTGAGATCAGGATTGAGAAGGGAAGGATCAATTCTACGTTGGATTGATTTGAGAATAGGAATGGCTTGAGCAATGGGTCTTTTGTCCCCCACTAGCTCCTCTGCAAAGTCCCTCTCTTCCTGCGCCCCCTGCGTATCTATGTGGAAGTGCTCTGCAGCTTTAGCCAAGACCTGATTTAGAAGGGGATGGTTATCTATAGGTGAGTCAGAAACCTGTGGTTCCTTGTTAACCGGGGAGTCCATATTATAGACCTCCGCCTCGTCTTCCTCCTCCTCATCCTGGCCCTCGTCATCTTCATAATACTCGACCCCAGTTTGGTCGTCCAGCACCAAAACGTCTGGGTCATCCCCATACTGTTGGTAAGGCTGAATATGGTAAGGGTCTGAAGACAGTCCCTGAGCTGGAGTGTCAAGCCGAGATCTCTTATTAGGAGGCTGGGGGTCCTTGGATCCTAGCTTTGTCAGGGGTATAGCTAAGAAAATGCTGTGGATTTTTTTCATAAAAATTAGCTAGGGAAGACATTCTCCTCATCACCCTGTCTATGTCCTCAATGTTCCATTCTCTGGAACTGGGGACGATCACCTCTTGCTGAGGTTCATCTTCTAATCCCATATTGCAAGGAGTGGGAGGGGTGAGCCTGGGTGTAGCAATAGGGACAGGGTTCTTAGATCCGTCTTTATCGGACGAACTGCGTTTGTCCTTGTGGACCTGGGGTGTAGAAGTTGAATGTGTAGACTTTTTCTGCTGTTTGTCCCCTTTCCCATGAGTCGAAGAGTTTTTCCCTGACGGTTTGGCCTTATCGGAATCTTTTGACGCCTGGCGTCGAGATTTGGGGGTACTCTCTCTCTCTCTCTCTCTTTTGAGTGTGCACGTCGGGACTCTGGGGCAGACGCCGAACGGGCTGCCGGAGCCGACTTTGGATGTGCGGCTTGGGGATGGAGGTCTGATTCGTCTTCTAACGAACGTACCTCTGTTACTTTAGGGAGCGAGGCACTCTTGGCAACTGTGGACGGTTGCCGTGCAGCGATCTCGACCTGGAACGCCCAGAGGACACCGATTCGGTGGACCGCTCTCTTTGTGCCTCTTTCTTCCGTGAACTCGACATGCGTGTCGAGTCTCGGTTGGCCTTAATTTTCTTAGGTGTAGAAGAAGATTGGGTAGGGCTCGCGTCGCCGGGTGTGTTCCCCATAACTGCCCTGCCAGACAATCCTCCGGGGTCGGGGACTAGCACTTGGCTGTCTTTCGACACCCCTGTGCCCTCGCCGTCCGAATGGGCGGCGTCGCTGAAATCACTGAAGGTACCCTCCGCTTCCATGGCCTCGAGCTGCCTGGCGTGGTCGGCCCAACGTTTAGTGGAGCGGTCCTTGAGTGTTTTAGCTTTAAAAAGCCTACACGCTCTGTATTTAGCTTTGGAGTGGTCCCTCGGCAAGCAGCGATTACAGGTGGCGTGTTTGTCAACCCAAGGGTACTTGCGGTTGCACTTGGGGCAAAATTTTAATGGAGTACTCTCCATATGTCACCTTAATGCAGCGGGCTAGTGTGTGTAGGAAAATAAAGAGTGTAGAGTATGTTTCCACCCCCCACTCTACCAACTTGCAGGGCTGAGGCCAGAGGCCTTCCAAGGCCCGGCCCGAAACCAGAGGCCTTCCAAGGCCCAAAGTCCGTCGTGCAGCTCTCGATGGTTGTTTGTTCTTTGGACCGGCGTCGATCTTCGATGTCTCTACGTGGGAGTGAAAGAACGGGGAAATTAAGATCAATTGTTTGTCAAAATGGCTTAAAGCCAGGGTACTCCGCGCAATGCTTCCGTCAAGTATAGCGGAAAAAAACAATCTGAGGGACCTACACGCGTGAGAAATCAGTGGACGTCACACTAGGGATAGTATTACTGGCACGCCCTGTGTCGACGCCCATTTTCGAGATTCAAAAAACAAACTGTAATACTCCGCAGCTTCCACTAGATGTCGGCCTATGCACAGCATGTGATCTAAGCAGATTCCACAAGCCTCAGAAATATATATATGACACCTGAGGTAATGTCCGGAGCAGACAATCGAGAGCCAGACAAGACTGATCGATGATCGGCCCCGATGTCCACTACGCCCCCTGGCAAAATGTTTTCCGAGCAGCGAAGCGTGAGATGAGCATCTATTATGATGAGGAATCTGCGGGAGAAAAGCAATCCATTGAAACAGGGCTCTCAGTTCTTCCCGGAGCTCCTGTTACGTTTGAGGCAGAGGGGATGATCTGTCTGGAGATCTCATTAGAAAAGGCAGTCATTACTCCATTGGACAAGCTGCAAGGCCCAGCCGTCAGAGGTAATCTCCTGCCAATAGGGCTGGCTAGTGCCCACTCCCCCCCCCCCAAACCCTTCCTCCAACCGGGGAAATGTGTGGAGAACTCAAAACGGATTTGAAGGGAGAGCCGCCCCAGTCGCTGCTGTTGCAGTCTGCTGGCCCCTAAAGGCCCCCTGCCCACGCCGGATATCAGGAAACACCTCTGGCCCTTCCTGGGTTGCGGGAGCTGTACCTTCCTTCCAAAGGGGATGTAACTCCTTTGCCCCCGCCCTCTGGGTGCAAAGTTGAAGGAAGGTTTAGCCGGCTGTTGCACAGCTAGCACCAGTGACTTGGAAGCTAGCTTTGTGTCCTTACATTTTTACAAGGACTCATCGGCCATGGGGCCAAACAGGTTTGCATCATCAAAGGCAATATCTAATAGCTTTGCCTGGACATTTGGCAAAAAACCTGAATTGTGCAAGTGCGCCTGCCTCCTCAGAACTGTAGCTGGCCCCATTGCTGTTCTGATGCAATCGGCAACGTCCAGGCCCGCTTGCAAAGACTGGCGTGCCACCCCTTTTCTATCAACGATAATCTGCAAGAACCCATTCGGCATTTCTCTTTTAGGAATATGTTCTGATGCTTCCTCGATTTTCTTGCAAAGACCAAAAGTGTACTTTGCATATGCGCAGGAAGCATTTACAGCCTTTAAGGCAATACTGCCCAATGCAAAAAAGTATCTTCGCTAGGGCGTCAGACTTTTTACCCTCCCTATCGTTAGGGAGATTGTCCAACCTGCCACGGTCAATACTAAACCTGCCACATCCAACCCGCCCATTCGGAGTTGGATGGGTAGAGAGGAAAGATGTATCTAGCTCTGCCGGCTTATGTTTTTTCGTGACTTCAGAATTCATAGGAGGTGTTGAACAAGGCATTTGCCACAAGACAAGAACAGGGTCAGCAATGACTATGTTGAAGGGCAAGGGCCTCTCTGTCGGCGGACATTGGTCAAGGATGCCGGTGAGAGCATAGCCTGAAAGGGGTTTGGCTGGAGCGCTCAAACCCAGGGCATCTACCACCCTGTCTACTGTGGTGCGGTACTGGCCATAGGGATGGGCTTGTTGGATTTCTAAGTCGGGAGAAGTGTCCAAACCACTTGCATCCCGCAGTCAACCCGCCAAAGTGAATAAATCAACCTGTCTGAGCAATAATCCGTGCCCCCAGAGCCTCCACCTGCTGGTTCGAGAACAACAGTACTTGGTCACCATTGACATTGCGTTGAAAAATGCTGATTGGGATGAACGGTCCGGCACCGACTGACCCATAAGGGACTGCACCGATAATTGCTTCGATGATGACCGTTTTGGCAACGGGTGGTGCAGAGACTGAGGGCACTGGTAACGACAGACTTCTTGGGGCCGGAATCACCACGTTGTCAAGATAGGAGTCGTACTTGCAGCTGCCTTAAACATTGCGAGGATCTGCTCTTTAAAAGGTGTCCCACTCTGCCGTAGATGCTGGGCACAATGACTACTTACTGCGGTCTTCAGAAGAGTCGGACTCGTGCCTACGCCGATGACAGCATTTCTTTTGTGGGAGGACAACAAAGAATGGCTCTGGGAATTAAATGGTTTTTTAGTTTTCTACCAGTTCCTGTCCTCCTTTTAAGGGGTGGGCCCTTATGTATTGGGCTCCGACGACCGAGTGGCCAAGCAAACCGGAGACTTAGATGGGGACAGAGCGAGCACGAGTTTCATCGGCCTCTACCAGAGTGGTTTCTGATTTATCTTCATGCAAGAACCACAATCCTCAGTGACATGACCGACACTGAGGCACCACAAGCAGACACTTTGTGGGTCTGTAATAGACATCTTGGAAATACAGTCTCTGCACAGTATGAAACCAGACACCTTGGGAGCGGATATTCTGGAGAAATCACGTTGAATGTGATGAGTTTCCGGGCGAAAAAGGTTCTCCAACGAAGAGTTGTTCAAGTGAGCAGCGTGCGGAGCGTGTGGAAAAAAAGAGATACTATGGCATAGTAACATGGTATATGTATGACGACCGATGTCACATTCGGAGGCAACTACTGCTGCATCGAATCAAGATGGATCAACGGCCGAGTCGAGGTGCACTATGCGCCCTGTCGAAAAAGGTTTGCCGAGCAGCTGACGGTGGAAGGATATCCATTTGATGAGGAATCTGCGGGAGAAAAGCAATTCATTGGGCCTCATTACGACCCTGGCGCTAAGGGGTCTGCGCCAGCGTTAGCTGCGCGGACCCCTTACCGCCAACTACGAGTTCCCGGAGCGCCATGGTCATTTTTCCGCCCGCTTTTTGCGGGCGGAAAAATCCATGGCGCTCTGGGACCTTGGTGTTAATTACGCCACCGTATTTTACGGTGGCGTAATTAACTCCTTCCCCACTCCCATTGAGCCCTATGGGGCCGAAATGGGAATGGGGAAGGGTAAATGGGTCAATGGGGACTTACCGCCCCGCCGACCTCGGAATGGGGCGGTAAGTCCGCCATCCGCCATGGCGTAAAGGGACTTTGCGCCATGGCCGGAAAGTCCGTCGATGGCGGAAAAAATCCGCCAGGGTCGTAATGAGGGCCATTGAAAGATAGGCCTTGTTTTATTGTTTGAATAAATCAAACTAAAAAATGTTCTCCATGTGTTCACTTGCTTCTTCTGACCCGCCACAGTGCAATAAAGAAGAGGTAGAAAGTGTAACTGTTGGAAAAGGATCGGGAGGATCTAAAGAGTTGTGTGAAGCCTGGGGTCCTTATCCTGATAAGAGCTCAAACTTCCTAAATTTACCTAATCATCACTGCTTCAATATCACACAATGCTAATGGGTCAGAACCGCTGTAAAAATGTTGGTCATCAACCTGCTGAACAACTCTGGTTGTTGAAGTGTTGCATGCAACGAAGGCGAGGTACCTGCAAGTCAAACATGTTTGTTATTGTGAAGTAACAAACAGGAAAACTCCTGGAGACTTGCGCCAAGTTGTAATAGCTCGATATCTTTTTAATTTGCAATAACAAGCTTCCCTTAAAGATGACAAGTGTTTTGGCTTATTCTAGCCTTTTTCAAATCAGGGCATAGTAAGAGCCTATTACCAATGATTAGTACATCACATCTACGTATTTTGCAGGTATGATACAACACATTCAACCCATGTACATGAAAAAAAGGGGAAAATACAAAATGTCATCCATTTAAAAAAAAAAATACGGTCAAAATGAAATCATAATACGTATACATATGCACCCATGTACATGAGAAAACACAAATTGTCATCCATTGTGGATGGAGAACCAATGTGAGTAGATCGTTTGACAGAGAAATAGGGATTTTTGTTGAACTAAAAAGGATACTTTTGGGACGTAATCTGCTAATAGCAGAGAAATATTAGATCTAATTTACTCATGGGCCAATCAATTGATGCAGAATTCCCTTTCTCCAATTAACATTTATAGCTACACAGGGATTAAACCCCTTTCTAAGAACAAATGAACCTACTTTTCAGAGGCAATCATGAATAGTAAGCACAATTGCGAAATGGTTCTAGTACTAAATCACAAATCTAGTTTATATATAACAGTATGCAGAAGAATTGGTCATATGAATCATCATGCAACTGATCTTTTTTGCTTCTTCTTTTCTCCATTTTTCTTCCTCATCCCTTCTAATCCTCCCCACAACCCCATCCCTATTTCTCTGTTAAACTATCTAGTCACATTGGTTCTCTATCCTCAATGGATGACAATTTGCTTTTTCTCATGTACATGGGTGCATATGTGACTATTTTTTTAAAAAATGGATGACATTTTCTTTTATGTATATGGGTTGAATATGTGTTGTATCATACATGAAAAATACATACATGTACTAATCATTAATAATAGGTTCTTACTATGCCCTGATTTGAAAAAGGCTAGAATAAGCCGAAACACGTGCCGTCTTTAAGGGCAGCTTAGTATTCGCAAAATAAAAAGATATCAAGCTATTACAACTTGGCGCAGATCTACAGGAGTTTTCCTTTTTGTTACTTAACATTCATAGTGGATCAGTCTTTTTCCGCAACCTACTCCATAGAGAAGCGAAAATTATTTCAAAAAACCTATTTGACAAAAACACTGATAACAAAATAGCCATAACTACAAAACATTGGTGTCGCCAGCAGAAGACCAAGCCCAGGGAAAGATACAAATCTGTGACTATGTTTGTTATTGTGAGGTGGTAAGGGTTTAACTTTCTCCCATCAGAGAATTTAATGACCCCTTAATTTTTGTACTTTTAAGAAATGGTAGATCTTCCAAAATAGTAGACACGGTTGCATATTAAATACATATAGCTTTCAAAAAACACTATTTTGCCTAAGAGTAAATGACCCACTAATATATGCCTAGCCACAAAGATCTGAAAGTTGCCCCTGATTTGTTCTTTCCATTGACACTTTGTCAAATTATCTTTTACAAGGAGTTTTTAAATTCCACCAACTTCAAATGTGTTGGATTCAATAGACTTGCCAACACTGTAATGATGACAATTTGCAACAATATAAAAAATTCAGGAGCCCAAAAAGAAATCTGCTTAACAATATCACCATCAAAATCTGCTTTACTGGCCATGAGCGGAGTTAACAAATTCTTACCTGGCAGACTGACTGGCGTGGCTTGGGGTATCCACCACAGTAGGTTCAGGAGATGGGCTTCTAGGTGGAGGTGGGGGGCTTTCTGGTTCCTCCATTTCATCAGGTGCCTCTTCTTTTATTGTGATTGAGGGAACTGTACAGGGGATCGAAGCAGTGCCTGGCGAAGTGACAATTGGAAGTGTCCCACTTAGTGTGGGTGCAGTCACTGTTAAAGGCACAGGTGACGCAGCAGGTACAGGAGTCATGGAGGAAGGAACTGGGGTAGAGGAGCAGGATGGAGGAGTGACACAGGCTGCTCCCCCAGGCATAAAGGGGTGTTGAGTGATGGGAGGCTGAGGTGAAAATGGATGGTGGCTGGTATGGGAGTGGCTTGTAGTAGGTGGAAGGCTTTGACTCTGAGTTAGAACAGGAGGTTGAACTGGTGATGCTTGAAGCTGCTGGCTTTGAGGCATCAACTGCAGGGGAGGTGGGTGGGCAGATGGAGGATGATGTGCAGGGAGTGAGCTTAAGGGTTTCAGTGCTGGTGGCGGGGGAAGGTTTGAGTTCATAGTAGTGAATGGAGGTGGCCCTGAAAGATGTGGAGGATGTTTATGAGACGGTGGAGTGGGCATTTGTGGAATAGGGGTAGTGGGAGGCGGTTTAATATGAGGCATAGTCATTGGAGCAGGTGGTAGAGGCTGCTCCCTTGGTGGCTGAGGTGGCTGCTGTAAAGGCAGTGCGTGTAAAGCCAGCTGCTGTGCCACTTGCTGCACATGAGGCATAGAGTGTGTTTGTAGTTGTGGAGAAACCTGCACATGGCAGGACTGAGGGGGGACCGGAAATGGCTGTGGCGCGGCAGAGTGCTGCAGGTGTGACTGGGCTTGCGTATTATGGGGCAGAGGAGGAGGCTGGCCATGATGAGGTGGCTGGCTATGGAGAGGTGGCTGAGGCTGAGATGAGGGTGACATTTGGGGCTGAGACCCTGGTAAAGGCTGAATGGATGCATATGGTGACGGCAGTCTCTGTGGGTGAAGAATAGGAGCGTGCTGGATATGGGAGTGTGTTGATGATGGAACAGGAGGCTGACACACTGATGGAGAAGACTGTGAGGGCAAAGATGAAGTGCTCTGTGCTGAGGTTACAGAAGGCAGCAGTTGCAGGGATACTGGCGATAGAGGAGGTGGGGGATGAAGGCATGTCAGACCCTGCGCCTGCAGTGCTTCAGCTGGGAGCTGTGACTGTAGAACCTGCTGCTGAGCAGAGGAGTCTGAGTCGCTTTCATTGTCCTGAGGACTTGGGATACTTGGGGAGCTGCTTCTGTTGTCCTGGTCGATATCTTTGGGATCACTGCTCCCCTCGTCGTTGACACTGTGGCTGTCAGAACTTTCACCTTCTCCCTCGCCTTCTACGTCACCTTCTCCTTCACCTTCACACTCCGATGGCGAATTTGGCCTGCTAATGTCCTGCTGAACAAAATAAGTAGAAAAGACCAAAGATACATCAGAGCTGTGGATAACAACTAAACCACAAACATGGTAGAACTCCACCCACCTGTACCACACTTGCACCCATTTCAAATAATTTGTGTCAGGAGACTCAATGCCCAATTCATGCAAGAGAATAATCTTTAGAGTCAGTAGATGCTGCCCAAGAAACAAATGACGAGCAAGCTCAAATATGTGGGGGTCGAGGGGGTGAGGGGGTCTTTAAACTTGGAACGGAGAAAGTATCACACAGATCAGGAAAGCAAGGCACAACCATCAGTGATTAACTTTCTGGGCTTAGCCGATTCTACAAGGCAATTTTATAGTACTCCACTTTGTTATGGACAGAATGCGCAACATTACAATGATCAATAATACAATGGTCACGACGAGGCAGTGGTACTTTGGGTCTGAGCCGTTTTTCAGGTTGCTACAAATACTCAACATTATGGACAAATTAGGTTTGTTAGACACTTAAGATTGGAGCATAATCGAACAACTGGGAATGAGAAGATGTATTTTGACAATGTAAATACTGGGGAGAATCTTAGCAAGCAACTCTCAGGACCACAACCATCCATAATCAGGACAGTGGTTACTCTGTTCAATCAGCTGTGTCTTTGCTTTAAGCATAAGTCTTTGTATGCGAGGCGAGCCTCCATAAAATGTAGCAGGCTTTTTAGCTTGTCCGGACCTCTTTCTCCCCAGAAAGGCTGAATACAAAATTTCGCTGGGGATTTTAACTCTTTTATATGTGCTGCCTATGGCTATCAAGGTAAGAGCACTCCAAAATTGCCAGTGTCCCAGAGTTTTCACACAAGACGGTGTGTGTGCTATTTACTGATTGGTTGCACTGTCTTACCAGGATGCACTGTTGTGTTGCAATTTTTCTTTTTTTAGTAGCAATTTCTCCTGAGAAAGGAGCAAAATGGCGTTCTCATGTTTAAGCTTGAACTAGGAAACTATTTTTATTTTTGCGATATCTGTAGGTTTTGTTGGGCAGGAAAGGCCATGTTTGGCTGTTTTGCCTGCATGAGCTCAGACTTGCCCACAGCAAAACTTCATGGGGCTTGTTCCGGATAAAATGGGGAACAGACGACTCAATCCAGATCTTTATGTGTGCCCCCACAGATGCCTGTGAAAACAGGTCAGCCATCCAGCTGTTTCACTAGCAGATTGGGTATGACTGCAAGGCAAGGGTCACCTCATTCTTGAATTTTTGTGCGTCGTTCCCCAAGGACCCTTAGACATTAGCTAGTTGACTGGTTATAGCTGCTGCTGTATATCTGGAATTAAGACATCACTGAGGAGTCAGCTACAATTACTGATGATGTACTCCTGACCCACCTCTAAGTCAAATCTTTGCTGCAACACAACCAAAGTGGTTATTTCCCATCCCTACTTTGATCCAGTGGACACTATTGGAATGTGCACCTCTATGGTAGTTTTGTACCCCCCTTAATGTATTGGCCCTTTCTTGCACCATGAAATGGCAGTATTGTTTTGCTGGGGAAGGTCCGAAGACATTGCTTCCATCTTCAGTTATAGCCTACTTCACTAGAGAACTCTTCAGGACGAAAAATTATTTCTGCAATGGAACCTCTACTGTCCCTTTCCTGTTGTGTTCAGTTGCCCCCCCCCCAAAACATGGGTTAGCAGTATGCAAATCTGGGTTCTATGTGAAAATGTTCGCAGGAAAATGTAGTCATGTGAAAATGTAGTCAGCAAAAAGGTTGTTTTTAAAAAATGTAGTCATTCAATACAAGCAATACAAAGTGTGAATATGTTGCCAGTGATAAGGTTGCCAAGAAAAGCCATTTTTAAATAAACAAAAACACAAGGCTGTAACCCTAAATATGACCCAAACAACTAACAAAACCTCCACAATCACCCTAACTCTATTCCTAAACCTTCCACTAACTAATTACAACTCTTATTACACCCTGAACTCGTACAGAACACTAAGCCTTCAGTGTGCTAAAGCATTTTATCTGCGTGTTACTTAACGCAAAATAAATAGAAATTGAATAGTGAACCTATCTACATCCCCATCACCAGCTTGCCACAAAGTACATTTCCCTTGCCTTAATCCAAAACCTTGCTCTAATACTAGCCTTACCCAAACTGCAACTCTCCCACTTACTCTAATGCTTACTGTACCTTAACCACTAGGATTATCCTAACCGATATCCTAAACGAACATCACTAGGCCTCTCCAACCTCCCTTTCCCTTTAACACGTACCCAAACAATTACTCTATTAGCCCAAGCCTTACAATAACCCATACTCTAACACTAACCACACCCAAATTCTTTAATCCAACCCCTATACGCTAGCAGCCCTACATTTTTGGTTACTTTCCAGCTGCATTGTCTGTCTACTTTTTGCTTGGCAACTTTTTCACTGCAGAGGTATTTTTACCACGACTTTCTCAACAACATTTTCACTGGATGCCCAAATCTGCTGATGCGTCCACTGGCCTTATCTGCACCATAGGTCAATTTCTCCATCACCACTCGGGCCCACATCTGCATACCCCAACCATCACAACAGTTACTGCGAGCAGCGTTGACTCTGCCAATGGGATTCCTCTCTGTATCCTCATCGCCTGCACCTCTGGCATGCAGTCCGCCAGCCTATATCTTAAACTCCAAATAAGTTGTCAGTACACTTAACAAGGGATTTTCAGAACCAGACTTGTGGGAGGATCCAAGAGGGCAACCACATGGTGAGTTAGGATAGAGATACTTGGTCTAGCCAAATTCTAATAGGTAACCTAGGCAGAGCGGCATGCCAGATTTCAGAAGACCCGGTGCTGGTGTGCAAGTACTGTTAAAACACTGCAAAAAAAAGCAGTAAACAGAAGTATACACATATATTATTCCTTAGGCCTTAAAAACACAAAGGTAAAATATTAGTATTCTAAACGCTATTCTATTCTACCAACACATACACAGAGCCACACACACTTGGCAATCCCTAAATTGTATTGCACAACAGTAAAAGACTTTAACAGGTAAAGTTGCAGAATAATGCCACCGAAGGATTTGAACACGGGACCAACAACAAACTAGGAGACCCAAAAGAACAATCAGCCTTCACAGGTGCAAGGCCCACCAGCCAGGAGTGAAAGGCTGGTGCCTGTTCTCTGCCTGTTGACTGCCTAGTCTGCCGTCTGCCAGACCCCCTGGACCTCCAGTGATTTTACCAAGGTAACTTTCCTGCCCATGATGGTACTGTTCGGTTAAGCCTATTAAGGTCCAGCTAACGTCCACCGCACACACAGTGCCTCCCTACCATCATGTATGCCCTATATTTGTAACCATGTCTTTTGTGTGAGCTACATAGCAACCTACTGCATCCTGAAGATCTGCTACCCTCAGAATGCGCCTCCATGGACTCTTGCCTATGTAATACACCTGTAATGCTCTCTTATACCTGCAACTGCATCTAGCACACCTGTGTTCAACATTCATTGGCTCAAACCTGCGCTGCGCACAAAACTGCACCTAATATATCTGTGACTAGTACTAACCACCTCTGCACCTTACTAGTGACCCATGCCTCTGTGTCCCGTTTGCTAAAATCGAATCTAGATGCTCCTCCGCCTGTACACCTTACTAAGTGACCTATGCTCTTGTGCCTGATTGCTAAAATTGAATTTAGGTGACCCATTGCACCCTACTTGAGTGACCAACGTCCTGGGTCCTAACTGTTAATACTGATTCTTGATGACCCTTTGCCTTGCACCTTTACTAAGCGACCTATGCCTTTGAGCCGCGACTGCTAATAATTGAATTTAGGTGACTCATTGCCTATGACTGCGTTTTATGCTCTGTGCCTTGATTGCTAAAATTGAATCTAGATGATCCTCTGCCTATGAACCTTTGCTAGTGTGACCCACGCTTTTGTGTCCCAATTGTTGAAATCAAATCTAGATGATCCTCTGCCTTGCACCTTACCAAGCGATCTATGCTCTCGTGCCTGATTGCTAAAAATCTGAACCTAAGCGACCCATTGCCTTTGCACTATGTTAGTGACCTTGCTCTCGTACTTTGATTGCCCAAATCGACTTTAGGTGCCCCACTAGACTAGACTCACACTACCAGACATTAACTACAGTGCACCAGTCTATTCTGCCAACTTTACAATGTATCTCCATGCACTTTACACAGTGTTACTGAGATTAATACTGCACATCTTGAACAGCCAACACCTAATCATGCTATCCAACTCATCAGGACTTGAACCTGCACATAACCCACACATATTAACTGAAATGAACTCCACACCCTGTCCTGTTCGCATGAGAAACCCTAGACTACGCGCCAGACTTACAAGACTCTATGACCCCCGACTCAAACCAACCCACAGCAAGGCAACCAGGAATCCATCTCTACACCCTCTTCAATTGAACAGTAGACTCCACCGGGAGCCCATCCGTGACCAGAAAAGTACTTACGAATCTGCACCATTACTTCTAAACCCAGCAGATCTAGGAACCAAGGGTGCACTAATAAATGCCCGCTCTATGGTAGCTCATGCATCAGACATCGCTGACCTGTTACACAATGAAGACCTGGATTTCTTAGCGGTTACTGAATCTTGGCTTCACCCCACGGCAGGCCCTGCAATTATGCTAGCAGTCCCTGATGACTACACGCTACTAAGACTTGATCGCACCACTTCTAGAGGTGGAGGTCTTGCCATCATAGCCAAAACCAAATTTACTATCATAATTGAATCACCCACTAATGTTAGTTCCCGTGAATCTCTAACAGCTAAGTTAATACTTTCTAGTACTCAATCCATCTCCATCCACCTTATCTACCGACCACCGGGCCCCCTAGGATCATTCGAAGAAGACCTCACAGACATCCTATCAAATAATCTTAAAAACTCTTCACAACGTATCCTACTAGGAGACTTTAACCTTGGCTTTAGCGACCCTGCAGACGCCAATGCCAGTACAATCAATAACACCCTAGAGGAACTGGGCTTCACCCAGAAGATTACCGAGCCCACCCATATCAAAGGGAGAACTCTGGACTGGCTAGCCGTGCACAACTGCCCAGTCTTGGTCTCTGCCATACTCCCGCAGCCTTGGACAGACCACTATCTGATCTTGTTCACCCTAAAGGCAACCCCAGCACCAACCAACAACATAGCTCCAGCTATCCAATCCCGTAATAAAAAGAACATCACCCCTGACAATCTGATCCCGCTAATCATACCAACTCTGAACGCCATCCCAGATCACACTGATCCCCTTACGATGGTTGACATCTACAAAAAAATTATGCTCTCATCCCTTGACGCTATAGCCCCGTTGAAGCTAAAAAAAGAGCAAGCCTCGGAAACACATTAACTCCTGGTTTTCACCTCACCTCAAAGCCCTCAGACAGGAAAAACGACGCTGCGAAAAACTTTGGCGAGCTTCCCCCTCAGAAAAAAACAAAAAATACCTGAGTAATCTAGCCTCCCAATATAAAAAAGAAATCATACTGGCTAAGCAATCGTCATTTAGCACGCGAATTGCACAAGCTAAATCTAACACTAGAGAGCTTTTCACAATTCTTAAAGAGATAGAATCCCCGATCCAAGCACCAGATTGGTGTATCAAAGATAAACACTGGTGCACGGGCATTCAAAATGCCCTAGCGAATAAAATCTCATCCCTCAAGACTAAGATAAGCACCAAAAAAGAATCTCTGCTCTCCTCCACCAAGCAGAGTACCATCACCCACAAAAAGGTTCACCCGAGTCCACCCTCCCCCCCAGCGTACAACCCCTCCTTCAACTTCCACAAAGTATCCACCAAAGAGGTTGAAAATACCATTCTCACCCTCAAACCTTCAAACTGCCACGGAGATTTATGCCCCGCTCAACTGATCAAGGATGCTGCCCGTGATCTTGCTCCATTTATTACCAAACTAATAAATGCATCTTTCACATCAGGCACCGTACCCAACAACTTAAAACAGTCATGGGTCCTCCCTTTGCTTAAAAAACCGAACTTAGACCCTTCCACCCCAACTAACTACCGCCCTATCACCACAGTACCATTCCTTCTCAAAATCATTGACAAAATAGCTTACCAACAGATCCAACAACACCTTGAGCACTTCCAACTCTTAGGAGTCCGACAATCGGGCTTCAGGCCACAACACGGAACAGAAACCGCACTCATAGATCTCAAGACACAGATAGACGAGCTGAGAGACCAGGGGAAGACAGCACTATTGCTTCTCCTTGATCTCTCCGCGGCCTTTGATCTGGTCGACCATGAGATCTTGTGTAACCACCTACAAATAGCCGCCCACTTCTCTCAAGAAGCAACCAACTGGATCCATTCCTTCCTTAATAACCGTACGATGAGAGTCTTCTCACTATCTTCTGCGGCCGACCCCACCCTTATCACGTGTGGCGTGCCGCAAGGATCTTGCGTCTCCCCTACACTTTATAACATCTTCACAAAGCCCCTTTTCGATGATCTAGACGATCTAGGTATCACCTACACTAATTATGCCGATGATACCCAGATCCTCATCCCGTTGTCGGGGGATTATGACAAGGATTTGGCCTTCGTTAATAAAGTGTACCTCATCATCCAGGCATGGATGGCCTCACACGGTCTATGCCTGAATGATGACAAGACGGAACTTCTCATTCTAGGCTCGACACACTACCTCAACAAACTGGGCCACAAATATTCATCATTCATAATTGACGATAACAAAATCATGGTAGCTAAGGAGGTTAAAACCCTCGGATTCTATCTAGATTCCACCCTTACCCTTAACAAACAAGTGAACGCAATGGCATCCGCCACTTCCTACACTTGCAAACTCATCAGGGCAGCCAAACCCTTTCTCTCCCCCACCAACTGCACCACCTTGGCCAGGGCGCTGATCCTGTCCAAGCTGGACTATTGCAATGCCTTATACGTAGGGTGCAACAAATATATCTCTAACAAAATCCAAATCCTCCAAAATAATGCCCTCAGAGCGGCCCTCAGTATCCCAAAGAAAGCCCATATTTCAGATTCCAGAAGATCTGTCAATTGGCTATCCACCAAGGACAAGATATTCCTTAAATCGGTGTCTCTGATTCACAAATGCCTCCACCAAGCAGCCCCCCCAATACCTCATCGCCAGATTTACCAGACCTACCCTCTCCCGCCCCTCAAGAACGGCCAACTCCAACCTTCTACTTGTGCCCAGGTTCAAACGTACTACATCTGGGGGCAATAGCTTTCCAGTAAAAGCAGCACAATTCTGGAACTCCCTCCCTCCGACTTGCAGGGAGGACCTACCCTACCACCAGTTCAGAGCCAGGACCGTCCACTGGCTCAAATCTCTCGACTCATAACGACTCTTGAGACCCGGACTCGCCAGTACCATGTGGCTCCTCATTGAATGTAAATATGTTTATAGTACTGCCCGAATATATATGCTCTAGCTTACTCATTGAATGTAAATATGTATATTACTGCCTCTAATGTACATGCTCTACCCATCCTATTTGGCCTGATACGTCCGGCAATGTAACCCCAGCTGGACCTCACCTTACTGTACGTAACGAAGCTTTGCAACCCTCTTGCTGCCTCTGCGCCCAGTTACCCTTGGGTTTGGTGCGCATTACAAATAAATAAATACAAATACAAAGAACTGCAGAGATGGTGCGACCAACACAGAGGAAAACAACCAAGCAGATTCCGACAGCTTGAACAGCAAAGTGGCAAAGCCAGCCAGCAGTAAAACTGTCCCAATAAAGGAAGCAACAGTGGAAGCAATGCACAATGGTCTAGGTGAAAAACAGAGGCAGTGTAGTGGTGTGCTACTACCCTTTAGGACGGCTTCCTTCTCAAAAGTCAGGACTTTGGAGAACCCAGACAGTCAGAACTCCCCAGGAAGAACATACAGCAGCAAAAAACAAAAAACTGAGCACATGGAAAGGACACAGGACCCACAACTGCAGCAGTAGCAGCTTCGTGGTGAAATACATCCAGCAAAAACTAGCAGATGTGTGGCAGACTTTTGGTCTCCCCTAGATATAGCCAAACAATCATGGGCCAGACCCCTAATCACAGGTGGGGCACTGTAAGGTTTTGGCATCCAGACAATAAGGCTGGCCCTACAAATTCAACAAACACTCACTTCCACCCGCACAGTGAGTATTTGCCGGTTAAGCCAGAATTACCATTTTGCAGATACTTGCGACAATTTTTGGCGCCCCCTCAACTTTTAGCTTTTTACTTATGTCTTTTCTGGTTCTTTGGTCTCTTTTAGGTGGCCAGAGAGTAGTCCCCCCCCCCTGCCATTATGTCTCTCTTTACCTATTATTCAAGGTATATGGTAATTGGAATGTGTTAGGGGAGTTTTCCTAAACTCCCAATTGGAGGTAAGACTTTAGTAAGCTATCCCAGAGGTTTGTAGAGCCCCCAACTCTTACTATCAGTCTGTGTTCAGCAAAGTCTGTAGGCAGTACCCTCCGGGAACACTACATACAACTAAGACTACATGTATAGGAAATCCAACCTTTGGTATAAGCTTGTACTACATCATTTTGATAGCATGTTGAGCAGCCAGGCTTATCTCAAGAGGGGTCAATGTGAGCTGTAGGGGAGGTACACAGAGATTCACAGTGACAAGTATTCAAATAAACACTTACACTCAAGGTTTCTTGAATAAACAATTATTAATTTATCAGTCAGACTAAGCCTTCTTCAGAAGGGAGCAATGTAATAGTAACACACACATACACTTCAATACTGTACACTCTCACTGCCCGATTCATGGAATTATTTGCCTGAAAAATGTAGATTTGCGTGCCTTTCGGCCCGAAAATCCACATACTTCAAACAGGGACTTTCGGGCACAAAGGCGCGCAAATCTTCATTTTTCACGCAAATAATTCCATGAATCAGGCTGTCCGTTTCTAAATCAGTAAAGGCCTTTTTGGGATGGCCCACAGACACAACCTACACCCTCAGATGACTTTAATAGCTAGGGTGCTGGGGACATTAATATCTTACTGTTTTCATTTAGAATACTGTTTAAGTTGGCAAAAGGAAAGGGTTATTAGAACAAGAGACCACAAATATTCTTAAGCAGGCAAATACTTTTGGATCCCTACAGCAGAGTCATTCAATATAAAAGGCTAAGCCAAAGTCAATGGGCAAAAGTCTTATATAGGATGAAGCACTTCTGGTAGGTAAGTAGAAAAGTCTTTGCACAATGTTTTAGAAGTTTTTAAAGAAAAGAAGAATCAAATGTAGGGCCACAAGCCGTTAGACTTGTGAGTAGATGCTTGAAGAAAAGATGCAGCAGATGACTTCTGTTGATGTGCAGCTCTGCAGATCTCACTGTTCCTGGGCCTCAGTCGTGGGCACAAGAAGGACAACTTCTGGGGACTCCTGCATCGCAATGGGACGGTCACCGCTCGCAACCAGCAATCTTCAAATCAGTGGCTGTTTAATGTTTCAGCTCCTCGCATCTACCGCAAATAGCAACACTGCGGTTCTTGGCTGTCAAGATGGAGTTTCCTTGCTTCTGGGGACCCGCATTCTGTTGAGGAGGCTCAGGCTCGGTCAGTCCTACTTCCTGGGAGTACGGAGGATCTTCCTGAAGCTCTAGGCAAGCTTAAAAGCAACACACAATCTGGTGTTTCTCTCACTGGTTATACGGTTTCCAGCAGCAACTCTGTGGAAATTCAATGAGCGCCGAGAAGGATGTCCAGGTAGCTTACTTTGGAGTTGATTGGTCCCACCAACTCAAGGGGAGAAGTCGTCCTTGCAGGGGCTTCTCTCTCGATATGAATTTGGAGTTTAAGCACAGCAGCAGGGCTTCACTGGGCAAACCAACAGTCTAGGAGTTGCAGCAAGGGTCCTCTTCAAGTTCTTCTTCGATTCCTTCGTCCAGTGGTCGACTCTCCCTTCCAAGCCAAAAGCTTTGCCTTTTATTCAGTTCTCTCCCATTCATTCCAGCCTAGCTGTCAATCACCTAGCAGGGTTGCTGTAATTGCCGGACAGTCAGCTGGCCAAATACTACTGAGTGCATTTGGGTCCCCTAGGAGACTAAGCAGAGGGAGTTTCGGGCACCTCCCTCACTTCCTGCCGACCCCAGACACCCTGGAGCCAGAGGCAGGCTTCACTCGTGAATTCTGCCAAAGGCAAAGCGAACAATGGGACCAAACCTGCTTTGGCATGCAGAGTAAATCTCAAGGACCTTTCCACAAAGAAATTGCAGAAAAAAAAAGACCGGGCCATTTTGACAAAAATGGCATCCTTGGGTGCTTTACTGCAGCTGCAAACGCAGCCCGCGGTAAATGCACACCACGGTAGTTAAAACAAAACCACTGCTACCAGCCATTCAGTGAGGAAAGGGTAACAAAATTGTTACATGAGAAGCTAGACAAAGGGGATACTAGGTAACGCCTCCAGCACCCTACTGTAAGATTGTGTGTGCTGGGTCTAGAAAGTTAGAAATGTAAGTTAAGTCATCTTAGCTTTACTGCTCTGGGAAACAGAAGTTTATCCCAGAGAAGGTATTTAAACCTTGGGGAAACCTGAAAGACTTCCCTGTGCCACTGCACTGAAGGTGTTGTGTGACACAACGTAAAAGATGATGCCTATGGAAGTTGTCAAGCTCCATAACCAAAAGAAACACAAAGCTCAGAAATCACATTGAAATACATGAGTGGGAAAAAGGGCCTCACTCTCTCCAGGTAAAAAAAAATGAAGCCCTCAAAATCCAGCAGAGTTGCTGGGTGTCTCTAAGGTGGAGGGAATTAGCACATTTCTGAGAATTCTCCCTAATAGCCTGTACTACTGTTGGAACCTTGGTAGGGTAGCAGAGCAGGCAGGCTTATCATAAGAGGGATATGTGAGCTGTAGGTAAGCACACTGAATCTACTTTGTAATGCACATCAAAGAAACACTTACACATAAATGTATATACAAATCTAGAATGTATTTACATAAGAATCACTTTAAATCACTTTTCAAAGGCCACTGCTTAGTTTGTAGTTTGTGGGCTACACTGACCCACTGAACAGAATTTCTCCATAACCAAGCTGCGCTTCAGTAGAAACAGCAAAATGGTTTTGCTGGCTCCAGTCGCACCATGGCCTCAAAACTGCATTTTCAGCAACAAAAAGATGGCTGCACTGTTTTGCCAAGCGCCATGGGGCAAGATGGAACAGCAAGCACCCCGAGAAAGGCTACTACGGTGTGTTCTTGTTTGTCTTAAAGAAATGGGGTGAAAAAAGCAGCGCTGCTTTGCTGCAAGCCCAAAATTCCCATTGAAAAAGGGAATATGTCACCTCTAAAATGATGCCGCACTGATGCTATTTTTCCGTTTTCACCAAACTGCTTTTATCAAAAAGACCCTGTCACGCCGAGCCATATTCACATGGTGCTCCATCAGAAAAGAGCCTTATTCCTGAATGACAGGCTGTGCCAGCCAAACCTAACAAAATCAACAAAAGATTTCCTTCAGCTACACGGGAAACACTTAAATTGTGCTACAAAATGTCAAAAATCACTGCTTGTAAAGAAAATCAGAGCTTTCTGTGCACTTGTCAATTCCAGGAGACCTTTGCCTTATACAGACTGTTCTGTACAAGAAACTAACTATGGCTGCAAAACAATGTTGGAATCAAGATAGAAACACCGGATTTGCAAGAAAAATGCAACTTTCAGTCACCACAGGTTAAAAGTACTTTTGCAAAATAAGGAACAAGTTACTTACCTGTAACTGTTGTTCTCCAGCATGGGTCTGGCATGGATTCACATGCTCATGAATATTCCCCGTGGTCAGGCTGGGAATCCTCGGTAAAGAAAAAAAAAAATCTGCTTCAGTTTCACTTCTGAACTGTCTTTCTCCTAACAACCAATCACTGGTCTCTGGGTCATACTGCCCCCAGCCAATGACTGCCCTCCACATAAGCTCCTCCTCTGGCAGCCGTCTTCAGATTTGGAAGCACGTAAAGTAGCAGTAGGACCACGATAAGAGCCGGAGAGGGGTAGACGGGAGGGTTTGCATGTGAAGCCATGCCAGACCCATGCTGGAGAACAACAGTTACAGGTAAGTAACTTGTTCCTTCTACAGCATGGGGTTTGGCATGGATTCACATGCTCATGAATAAAGAATACATAGCAGCAAACACGTGCACAAACATGGGAAGTGGCAAGGCTCAACATTAAGCTATTCAACATTAAGCATCTCTTACCTCCTCACCAGGCTCACCTTCAAGCGAACAGGTTGCGCAGCACTGCTTGGCCAACTCTGGACTCCTCCCTGGAATCCCAGTCGATGCAGTAGAATCTCGTGAAGGTGTGCGTCGACCTCCACGTAGCAGCCCTGCAGATGTCCAGCAGGGGCAAACCAGACAGGAACGCCATAGTTGCAGTGATCGCTCTGGTCGAATGGGCTCTCGGACGGCCAGGGAACAGTCTGTTTGCCAACCGATGACAATGGGTGATGCAGCCGGAGAGCCACCTCGAAATGGAAGCCTCGGAGAGGGTCTTCTCTTGGTTCACAGGGCCAAAATTCACTAACAGCTGTGACGTCTTTCGAAAACTCTTCGTGCGGTCCATGTAGAACTTCAGCGCTCTAGCCACATCCAGCGAGTACAAAGTCCTCTTAGCCGGCGACAAAGGCGACGGGAAGAAAACAGGCAACACCAAGGGCTCGTTGAGATGGAAGTGTGACGGCACCTTGGGCATGAAGGAGGGTGTGCGTCCTCAGCACGACCTTCGTTTCGAGGAATGTCAAGTACGGAGGCTTACAGGAGAGGGCCTGGATCTCTCCCACTCGTCGTGCGGAGGTGATGGCCACAAGAAACGTTGTCTTCCATGATAGGAATTTCAGCTGTGCCGAATGAAGAGGCTCGAACGGAGGACCCATGAGCCCAGTCAGCACCACATTGAGCTCCTACGCCGAGGCTGGAGCCTTCACCGGCGGGAATGAGTGGAAGAGTCCTTTCATGAACTCCTTGACCATGCAGTGCGAACACAGCGACGACCACCCCGGAGCCCTGGTATAACTTGAGACAGCCGCCAGATGAATTTTGATGGAGGCGTGCGCCAGCCCCGCCTGCCTTGGCCAGCTACAGCAAGTACGGCAGCACTTGAGGGGCCGTTATCCGTAGTGTGTTTATCTTCTGTGCACTGCACCAGACGGTGAACCTCTTCCATTTATGTCCGTAGCACTTAAGAGACGAAGAAGCCCTGGCCTTGTCAAGTACCTCTGTGCAGTCCGCCGGGATCTCGTACCCTCCGAACTCTAGTGCTGCAGGAGCCAGGCATGCAGGTTCAGCGACCCATGGTCGTGATGCAGAATCGCGCCTCCTTCCCTGGCGAGAAGATCTGCGTCTGCCGGAAGCTTGACTGGAGGGGACGCTGACATGTCCAGAAGGTCCGGGAACCATCTGCCTCGGCCACATCGGTGCGACGAGGATCATCCTGCAACGGGACCGTCTGAGTTGACTGATGAGTCGCAGAAGCAACAGCAACAGAGGAAACGCATAGAGGAACAGGCCGTCCCAGGGCAAGGAGAATGCATCCCCAAGCTCCCCGGCTGGGGAAACCTGCTGGCAAACCTCCAGCACTTGGTGTTCCTCGCCATCGCAGAAGGTCAATCTGAGGATTGCCCCATCGTCGAAACGGTAGATCCACTTGATCTTGCCTCAGCTCCCACTCGTGGCAAGAGCGCAGCTCCCTGCAGAGTGGGTCGGCGACAGTGTTCCTGCCAGATGAAAGGGTACCAGGAACAACCCCTGGGCGACGGCCCAGTGCCACAGATCCTGCGCTTCTTTGGAGACGGCCGGGGATCTGGTGCCCACCCCCCCCTGCTTCCAAACGTAGAACATTGTGGTGGTGTTGTCAATTAAGACCCGCATCACTTTGTCCTTGAGGGACGAGAAGAATAATCTGAGGGCCCAAAACAAGGCCCGGAGTTCCAGAACTTCTCCTCTGGCAGCTAAAGGCCTCATGCGTGGAGATCTCCGGTGTGCGCGCCCCATCCCTCCAAGGAGGCGTCCATCGCCACAGTCTCCTGATGTGCAGCGGTCTGAAAATCTGTGCCTGCTGCTAGATGCCCACAGACGCCGCACCACGAATCGTTCGACGGAATGTCTCGCTGAGGGCGATCTTGTCCTCAAAGCTTACCGACACTTGAATCCAACGGGCATCTAGGAACTCCTGCAGCGGCCGCATCCGCAGCCTGCATAGCCGAACGAGGTAGCTGCATGATGACATCATGCTGAACAGGGACTTGATGGACCTCACCCTGGCAACTTCCATGGTCAACAGCCATTGTACCTTGCCTAGGATGGCTTTTATCCTGTCCTCCGACGGTGAGGCCAGACGTGCCACTGTTTTGAGCCTGGACCCCACGAACCGAGCGTCCTGCGATGGCACCAAGCGGGACATTGCATAGTTTATCGAGAACCCCAGTTCCATGAGCAGGCAGACGGACGGTCCTCGCTGTGTGTTCGACGGCGAGTTCCCTTGACTTCGCTTGGTTGAGCCAATCGTCCAGATAGGGATAGATGTGGACCTCCTGCAGGCACAGCCGTGCCGCCACCGGTGCCAGGCACTTGGTGAAGACCCTTGGAGCCGACCTCAAACCGAAGGGAAGGCCCTTGAATTGATAGTGCTGTCCTTGCGCCACGAAGTGCAGAAACTTTTGATACCCCTTGTGGATGGGGAAATAAGCATCCTCCAAGTCCAGTGACGACAGGAAATCTCCTTCCTCCAGCTGTCCCACCATGTGCTGAAGGGTGACCATCCGGAACTTCTGGGACTTGATGAATTTGTTGAGGCGGCGTCGATCTAGAATGGGTTGCCAACCGCCGGTCTTCTTTTGGGCGAGGAAGTACCACGAGTATACTCCAGAGCCTCTTCGGGACGAGTTCTATCGCGCCCTTTTTCAGCATCGCTCGTACCTCTAGCAGCAGTTACGGAACGTGGTTTTCTTTCCTGGTCACAGGTGGACAACAGGGACACTTCCTTTTGAACTCCTGGGTGTGTCCGTGGGCCGAGGCATCCAGCACCCGACGGCCGGTGGAGATGTATTTCCACACGCCGACGAAGTTCGCCAGCCGGCCTCCAACCGGGGTGTTTGTGTGGGGGCCGGACGTCACAGCCAGTTCAGTCCTGTTTCTCCGAGGCCATACCCCCTTGGCAACGACTATTTCCTCTGGCCTTGGACCGCTTGATGGTACGAAGAGAAGCTGCTACCAAATCCTTTGGAGGCACCCTGTGACTTGCCTCCGGAAGCCCGAAAGGACGGCCGTCGCTGCTGGTGAGTGCCCAAGGCACGGGCCGTCTCAGTGTCTGCCTTGATGGCCTGCAGCGACTCGTCCACCATCTTGCCGAACAAGTTGTCCCTGTCGAAGGGCATGTCCAATACCCTCGTCTGGACGTCCTGACGGAAGTTGGTGGCCTTGAGCCAACCGCGCTGACAAAGGCAAACGCTGTTGCCCATCTGGCGGAACCCGGTGTCGGCAAGGTTCGTGGCCACCGTGATGGCATGGTCCGATGCCACCAGTTAGGCAGAAACCTATGCAGTTACCTTGGGAAGCACTACAGAAGATTAAGACTACAGGTATGTGCAATAAATCCCCTTTTATCAGTCTGTACCAAAAAGATTTAGTTGGTAGCTGTGGCCAAGCAGTCAGACTTATCTCAAGAGGGAGATGAGCAGTATTCAGGGTTCACACAATAGAACTACTATACTATGGAACAAGGAAACACTGACCAAAGCTTTGTATCAAAAAGAATATATATATTTATTTTACACACTTTCACACACAAGGCACTATCATTAAAGCAAGTTAAACCAGTCCAGTAAAGTATACACAACTCCCTATTTAAATTGTAGACAAGTGTGAGCAAGAGTGAAAACTGAGCAAAACGGCACAGTGTAAACTAAGCAGAAATGGCACTAACAATTTCTTCAGAGGGAGGGAAAGGACAAGTCATACAGGGTTAGACTCCTCAACACACTAGCAACACTTCCCAATTGGATTGTGAACAAGTTAGGCAAGGCAATACTTTAGTATAAGCAATACTTTGATGAAAACCAAGCAAAATGGCACTTCAGCAATATAGAAAAGGGGAAGGAAAGGTGGTTATAAGAGTTTAGGTGCACCAACACATTTCTTAGTGAAAAGCAATCTAGAGAAGGCAATTGTGATTTAGCCAGAGTCAAGAGGCCGGTGTCAGAGTCAATGGTACAAGGCAAATGTCCAGGATCAAACGGTTCTAGTAGCTGCAGTCAAATCTTTGTTTAACAAGTTGAAAAGGCGGTTGCAGAAGGTAAAAAGATAATGTTAGACGAAAGGGGCGGCCAACCCAGAAGGTAAGTAAAGGATTTAAAACACCTTTAGCAGTACCCAACGAAACGGGAAGCCTGGCGGAACAATGTACCTTGAAAGTGGAAGAGGCTCCTGCGGTGGTGGCAGTTCGGGAGATCCAGCAGAGGAAGAGAGACTCTCGTCGTGGAGGAAGGTTCGAGTTACTGCACTACCCAGGGATGAAGCCAGCCGCGGTGATGCCAAGACGAAATAAAATCCTCCTTTAAATTGCGGTCGTGGTGGACGGGTGCCTGGCTATCCAGTCTCCTAGTGCTGGGCACTGGCGATTCGACCAAGGCAGGTCCTGGAAGGCGATTGGCGAACTGGTTGGCTCCACCAGCTTAAGGGAAGAAGACTCTTGCAGGTGAAGTTGTTCTCGAGTCGTTGGAGAAAAGTGGTGAGGATCTGCAGCAGGGCTTCACTGGTGGTTCAGTCGTTGCAGATGTCTTCAGCTTCTCTCCTCTTTGCGTTTCTTAGTTCCACTGGTGACGTCTTGTCCTCCAGTCCTCAGAGGCCTGCTTTTATGCAGAAAAACCCCCATTCACACAGCCTAGCTGTCACTCACAGTGAGATTAACCCTTCGCAGTACTTCCATAGTAAGATGGGTTGTACTGGTTTTGTTCATAATTATTGACTAGCAAAGTCAATGGTAACTTTGCATGCCTTGGGAGACAGTAGTCTGTCCTGGGGCATGGAGTCTATGTTTGGGGGTCACTGTGACACCCCTGTGTTACTGCACCGAGGGTGCTGTGTAACACACATGTAAAAAGGAGATATCTATGGAGTGTGAAAAACTCCATAGCCCATAAGCACAAAAAATAGCCTGAAACACACATCATAGATATGCCTAAGAGTGGAAAAAAGAGTCTCACTCTTAGCAGGAGTAAAAAATAAACCCTTGAAATCCAGCAAAGCTGCTGGGGGACTCAATAGGTAAGGGAAATTAGCCTTTCAAGAGAATTCTCCTTACCACCTGGCCTTCTTGTAGGATTTCAAGGGTCTCCGCTCTCTTTTTGTCAGGGAGGAAGCGCAGGAGAGGAGCGATTTTAAACCACAGCTCCCTGTCGTAGCGGGCCACGATGGCGAGAGCGTTGGCCACCTTAATAGTCGTCGCTGCTGACGAGATGACCCGTCGTCCCATGGCGTCTAGCTTCTTTCCCTCACCGTCCGGTGGGCAAGTGGAAGTCTATGCCGCCGACCCTGCAGATTTATTCATGGCCGCTGCCGCGGCCACCGAGTCCGGGGACGGCTACGCTCTGAGACACTTCGCTGCAGTCTGGAAACCGGTATTTCTTCTCGTACCTGTCTCTCTACGCCGGGGCCGAGGACGGGTTCTTCAGGAGGGACAGCCCTTCGTCCCAAATGTCATCCAACAGTGGGATCGAGAGCACGGTCTTCCTCTTGGTCTATCGTCGTTGATAAAGGAATCTTTCCTTCCTCTTTTCCTCAGGGTTAAGCTGAAACAGCTCTGAGGCCCTAGAGATCAAGCCCTGGGAACCAGCAATGGGAGATCTGTTCCGCCGTCGTCGCCCGTACCCGTCGTCGCTGTATCTGGCTATGTCTCGTCCCTCGGCGGAGAGGAGGGATGGTACGGTGGGGGAGGATGGACTCGTCTCCTCTTAGCTGGTGGATCCTCTGAAGGTCCAGGCGCCGGATCGCCCATCGGAGGTGTGGGCAACCTGTCCGTATCTCAGTGCACAGGGTGTGCAGAGCTAGTAGGATGTCCTCCGACGGATGGAGGCGGTTGTGACGGGAGCGTTGGAAGTGGCCCTGCCGTTACTAGTCGGTTCCCTCGTCGCTCTCCCCATCCGCCTCGTCGGGGTCCTTCTTGTGGGATCTGGCCTCGACGCCGCCCTTCTCAGGCACTGTTGTCAGGCTCTTGAAAGTTCCTCCTCGGAAGAGATCTCAGAGTTTAGCTGGACCACTGCACCCCCTCCCCCCTTCTCGGCCAGGGGTGATGGTCTCGGGGAGATGATTGGCATAGTCTCCACAGGAGTCTTCTCGATGGGCACAAAGGAAGATTCGCTCCAGGCAGGCAGGGAAACTCTCGTCTTGGTGGATGTCTCCTGGGAACCCGCATCCGTGGCCTTCGTTAGGGACGCCATCACTCCCTCAATAGACGCTTTTGCCTGGTGATCCTGGGCCTTCAAGGTGGTGGGAGGGTCAGCACCTCGCTCCCCCTTGGCTTTCTCCATTGGAGTCGATCGGTCCTTCTCCAGAAGTTTATTCAGGTGCTCCGACTTCTTTTTCTTCGCTGAGCCGGAGTGTTGGCTCGTGGTTGACGGCGTCAGCGATGCTGTGCCCAGCCTGGCTGCCGCGGAGCCCGTACCAATGGCGCTCCCGGTGCCTGCAGACTCGCGGTGCTTTGCATTTCGTTGGGCCCCAGTCGCCGGAGCGCCCTCAAAAGGTCTTAGAAGACAGCGCAGATTTTCTCTTGGGAGAAGTATGTTGCAGGGGCTCACCTGCCGCCAGGTTTTTCATCTCCAGCCACTCGGCGAGCCGCTTGTCACAAACCTTCATGGTGCGGGAGGACATGTCCTTGCAGAACGCAAAGGCCTCGTGCCTCCTCCACGTGCGATTTGTCTGAGTGTAGGCAGTAAAGGCACCAGGAGTGCCCATCCTCCAGGAAAATGTTCCGTAGTACACATCCTGGGCATATCCTGAAAAGAGGTGTCGAGTCTCCCTTGTCTTCGGCCATGTCCACGCGGGGTAGGCCTCAAGAATCTTCTGGAATGCTCCAAGAAGTGAAGTTTGACAAACAATCGCCCTTGAGGGGCATAGAAGCTTCCGAAAACGGGTCCCCATTAATCGGAGGATGAATCAGTGGAGCTTGAGGCTCAATTAACCGAAAAAATAGAGAAAACTCTTTGAAAAAACACAATAAGCAGTAAAAGCTCGAGAGCTATAGCACGAGGACTCCCAATACTTGAGTGTGCGGTAAAAATCTGAAGATGGCTGCCAGAGGAGGGGCTTAGGTGGAGATTCCCAGCCTGAGGACGGGGAATATTCATGAGCATGTGAATCTATGCCAGACCCCATGTTGGATAAGGCCCTGCCCTTATCTAGCAATGTGAAGGGGATTGTAATGTAAAAATACATGTCTGAGATTGTTCTATTCAGCAGATGTTCTTCCAATTCAGAGCAAAAATAAAATACAATTGAATCAAACTGCAATGGCTGCCTGGGGGGAAGTCAGCCCAAACCTAGGTTTCTGCAGTGGCTACATGGGGGGAGAACCGGCCAAACAGGTATGCTGGGAGGATGCTAGCAACATAAGGACCCCCACAGTAAACTCCTTGAACACATAAGTGATAATTGCTAGGTTGGACAGACTTGTCTGTGCTCCAGCCTCGTGCAACAGAATTCTAGGACACTAATGTGCGATGTGAAAATTCACACCTCGTTGTGATTTCCACTAGAAGCTTCAAAGGAAATCTCTGTGGCAACCTGGGATGAGGGGATAGCCTTGGAAATGCATGCCCATACATGCAGAACAATATTGACATTTGTTTCAAAAGACTATTTATTAATAAAAATGTTAAAGACTTATCTCTGCAGCAGGACTTTTGCAAAAATGTGAAAATGTCAGTTTAAATGTGATTTTGTGGTTTATAATTTAAGACATTGTAGCATTCACTGATCCCCTGGGAATAGAAATGGCAAAGAATTGGGTATTATAAGGAAAGCATCCATGATGGCATTGCAAATTCTAACACTGATATGCCTAATAATAATCTATACACATGTGTAAAGTTATAGAATTTTAAATAATATAATTCTACCTTAAAAGCGTGAAAAACTGATAGAAGGGCGAAAGAAGGTCCCACAATCGTGAGGATTGGACTGCTATGCTCTACATACAATATGTAATCTGCCCATTTGATTTGTTAAAATGCCACAAAAGTATAAATGTGTAAATTAGGTTGACTGATTTTGGGGAAAAGGGATTGTTGGATGGCTTTTTACTTCATAAAATGCAACCTCATAAACTGGACTCCTCCCCGAGGAAGCAACCAACATGGATTGTCCTAACCGCTTCTTGGAGGTAGGCCTAGCACAGTTCTGCCCACCAATATTCTTTGCTACTCTATATAGAGCATGGTGACATCAGACAGAACTACAGACACACTCTTCCTGAAGTTCCTGCGTCGCATTCATGATCTGCTCCATTAATCTTGCTGATTCCACCTACAAGGCCAAAGCATTGCTGACCCTACTCCAGAGCCCACTGCAAAACCCAAGCATAGCCGATTCCTATCTCAGCAATGCCAGTGATCCATAATCAACCCACTAATCTCACATTTAAAAGGGGGAAAGCTGTGGTACCTTTTGCATCCTGAAATCCGACCGGCTTGCTGCCCACTAACTGCATCCAGTGGTACCTGTGCCATCCAGTGACCCGAATTGCCCAGCTGTTCGCTACTCGGTGACCACACCTTGCCCTGCAGACTTTTGCCAGGCGCGCCGCCATGTGGAGACCAGAACCTGTTGACTGTCCAAAAATCCCAAAACGAAATAGTGGACTGAGTATAATCCCCACCCCATAGAACCACATAGCCTATCTTGTCTTGCCTTTGTTCTTATCCCACTCTCCAAGTAGTCATATTTACAGTGGGGTAACTTGTTGAAACTGTTTGAATTATCCTCTTTTCCAGTCGTTAATGTATAAGTGCTAGCGCCATCTCTTTTCAATTTTGTCTGGCGTGAATTATAAGGCCTTAGTTATATTTGGAGTAATCAAACTAATTTCCATATATTTTATTGTTGGGGTTGAGCATTGGGGTGACAAGGGTGGCCTCGCGAATCAACCTTGGAGCTTACTCTGTTCCTCCTTAACAATATAGCCTAGATAATTTAGTGTAATTAACATTTTCCTTTCTTTCAAAACCGATATTCTCACTTTTAACTGCTCTATTTTCCGAAAAACGAACCCCACTCTACCTTCCAAATCTCTCTCAAATCACCAGCTGGAGACCTATTTTCACCTCTATATTGTCCTGTGATATACATCTTTTCCCCAGCCCAAAATTTGCACTCCAAATCAGAGTATTTTACCCGTTTTTCAAAGAAACCGTTTTTGACTTTTTAAACAGGAATTAGGTAAATTGCTAATTTTTCAACGTGTCATTTGGCTGCAGCTGTGTTAACTTTCCACTCATTTTCGAATTGTATGCTCCTTGTTGATCCACTGCATTGCGATTGTTAAGTGTCTATGCATTGTTGCCTCAAGGAGAAATCATATTCATTTCAATGTTTTAACCGCATATTAATTATTTACTTGCCATTTCCGAGTTATTTTAAGCCTTTGCTACGGGTGTAAAGTCCTTTTCGCCTGTAATCTGTGAGCGAAGGTCAGAATGTTATTCCGTCTTCTGCCTCTTATCCCCGACTACCTGCTGCTTCTTTCTATCCACTCAGAATTCGATTATTTGTGGGTTGAGGGAACAGTGCAGGGGGAAACATTAATTTGGGTGCTATATATCCTCATCCAAAAAGTGCTCCTATTCAGTTTGCTTTGTATATGTTCTGGAAGAAGGTTAACCAAGTGCATTGCTTCCATTTTCATTGTAAATATCACCTCATTGGTGATTGCTGCCCCATATTTATTTTTTTTGCATTTGGTTTACAAAACATCTTACAGAAACTTAAAAAGGATAATACAGAAAGGGAAGTGCCACACCACATATAGTCCACATTTTTCCAATAGTTCCAAGAAAATTGAGGAACATACAAAAAAAGGAAAAGGAAGATTGCTGCCCCATATTAAAAATTGTATGATTCCTTTTGAATTTTAAAAATAAATATTGTATTTTCACGAACCGGCCTGGTTCATGGTCCATTGTGACCCGGGGTATTTGAAAAAGGGGGTATGATACGAGTTGTGTACCATCTCAAATTGAATTCGCATACAATAAAGAGAAAAGCATATCAATTGAGTGCTACATCCCAGGCTGAGACCAAGGTGTGTGTTGCCCGATTGAAATCCTTAACAAACTGCTCACGGTTACATTTATTACAGCTCTTGACAGTAATGACAGCTCTATCGTATTACTGGGAAGGAACCAGTTACTTACCTGTATCTGTTGTTCTCCAGCATGGGTCTGGCATGGATTCACATGCTCATGAATATTCCCCATCGTCAGGCCAGGAATCCTTGGTAAAAGAAAAAACACTTACAAGCAGTATTCCTCCTCTAAACCAATTACTGTACTCTGGGTCATACTGACCCCAACCAATGACAGTCCTCTCCCTAAGCCAACAGGTTGCGCAGCACTGCTTGGCCAACTCCGGATGACTCCCTGCAATCCTTGTCAACGCAGTAGAACTTAGTGAAGGTGCCGTGGACCTGCACAGAGCAGTCCTGCAGATGTTCAGCAGGGGCACAACATACAGGAACGCCATTGTCGCAGTGATGGCTCTGGTGGAGTGGGCTCTTCGACGGCCAGGCAGCGGTCGGTTCGCCAACCGATGGCAGTGCGTGATGCAGCCGGAGAGCCACCTTGAGATGGAAGCCTTGGACAAGGCCTTCCCACGGTTCACAGGACCAAAGTTGACAAACAATTGAGATGTGTTCCGAAAACTCTGTGTGCGCCCCGTGGAACTTCAGGGCAAGAGCAATGTCCAGCGATTGCAAGGCCCTTTCATCCAGTGACGAAGGTTTTGGAAAAAACACTGGTAACACTAAAGGTTTGTTGAGGTGGAATTCTGACGGAACCTTTGGCATAAACGAGGGGTGCGTTCAGATAGGGCCTGGATATCACATACCCTCCTGGCAGAGGTGATGGCCACAAGGAAAGCGATCTTCCAAGAGAGGAACTTGAGGGGCCTGATGCATAGGCTTGAAGGGAGCCCCCATGAGCCCTGTCAGCCCGACGTTGGGTTCCCACGCCGGGGCAGGAGCCTTCACTGGCAGGAAAGATCGAAACAGTCCCTTGAGGAATTCTTTGATGAGACGGTGGGACCAAAGAGAAGACCTTCCTGGAGACCTGGTGTAGCAGGAGATAGCCGCTAGAGGCGTGCGCCAGTCCAGCCTTGGCCAAGCACAACAAGTATGCAGGAATCTGTGGGGCAGTGACCATCAGAGGGGTGATCTTCTGCGACCGGCACCACGTAGCGAAACGCTTCCACTTGTGACCGTAGCACTTAAGAGGCGACAACGCTCTAGCATTGGCAAGGACCTCCCCGCAATCCGCTGGCAACTCGTATCTTCCAAACTCTAGAGTTGCAGGGGCCAAGTCCTCGGTTCAGCGATCCTGGGTCGTGATGCAGGATTGCGCCGCCTCCTCTGCCGAGTAGACCGGAGGCAACGCTGACGGGCTAAGAAGGTCCGGGTACCAAATCTGCCTCGGCCACGCCGGGGGCGAGGAGTATTATCCTGCACCGGCACGGTTTGAGTTGATTGATGATTCACAGCAGGAGAGGCAACAGAGTGAATGCGTACAGAAACAGGCCTCCCATGGGAAGGAGAATGCATCCCCCATGCTCCCTGGTTGGTGGTATTTGCTGGCAAATCTCTGGCACTTGGAGTTCGCTGCAGTCGCAAACAGATCTATCTGGGGCCTGCCCCACTTGATGAAGATGCGATCAACCAGGTCTTGCTGAAGTTCTCACTCATGGCAGGAACGCAACTCCCTACTGAGAGAGTCGGCGATGGTGTTCTTGACTCCCGCCAAGTGAAAAGGTATGAGGAACATCTCTTGTTCGAGAGCACTGTGCCACAAGGCCTGCGCCTCTTTGGAGAGTGCTGGGGATCGAGTGCCTCCCTGCTTCCTGATGTAGAACATTGTGGTGGTGCTGTCTGTGAAGATACTCACCACCTTAGCCTTCAGAGACGGAAGGAATGAATGTCCAGAACACTGCCGCAGCTCCAGGATATTGATGTGAATATCGTTCCCCTCCGCCTGCCACAGTTCCCTGTTGTGCAGGCGTGCGGTGGGGCCTCACCAGCCCTCCATGCAACCATCCATGGTGACAGTCTCCTGGTACGGGGGGATTTGGAACCTTGTGCCCCTGGGTGACGTTGGAGTGGATGCCCCACTACCGAATCGCTCATCGAGCGGTATCGTGTCCGCGAAGCTTCGGACACCTGAACCCAGCAAGCGTCCAGGAATTACTGAAGAGGTCACATCTGTAACGTGCAAAGCCAGAAAAGGTAGATGATAGACGACAATGCCGAGCAGCGACTTGATGGTCCGCACTGTGGTGGTCTTCAGTGACAACAGTCGTCGTACTTTCCCCAGAATGGCTGCTACCCTCTCTGAGGCTAGGCAGGAGACTGTATTGAGTCTGGCTTCTAGGAACAACACGTTTGGAGATGGAGTCAAGCAGGACTTTGGATAATTGATAGAGAACCCCAGATTCGTCAGCAGCTGGACGGTCGTCTACGTGTGTCAGACCGCCAACTCTCGCGAACTGGCCCGGATTAGCCAGTCGTCGAGGTATGGGTAAACATGTATTCCCGTAGACGCAGAAGGGCCACCACTGGTGCCAGGCACTTTGTGAACACCCTTAGGGCCAATTTCAGGCCGAAGGGGAGGGCCTTGAATTGGTAGTGCCGTCCCTGCACCACAAAGCATAGGAACTTTCGGTGCTTCCTGTGGATGGGGACGTGAAACTAGGCATCCTCCAGGTCCAGCGACATCAAGAAGTCTCCTTCCAATTGGCCGAGCACGTGCTGCAACGTGACCATCCTCAATTTTTGGGACTTGAGGTATTTGATGAGACATTGCAGGTCTAGAATGGGCCGCCAGCCCCCGGTTTTCTTTTTGACCAAAGAAAATCTGGAGTAGACTACAAATCCCCGGAGTTGACGTGGAACCAGCTCTATCGCCCCTTTTAGCAGCATGGCCGTACCTCCTAAGAGATGAGGGATGTGCTGCTACTGCAGGGCCACCGGAGATCTCTGCGGACACTTGCGCTGAACCTCGATGGTATGTCCGTGGGTGAGAGCGTTCAGCACCCATCTGTTGGTGATTTTCTCCCACTCGCGGATGAATCCTGCCAGCTGGCCTCCCACCGGGGTGCATGGGTGGGGGCCTGGCGTCTTGGATGGTTCAGTCCTGCTTCTGCGCTGGTGTTCCACATTCGGAACGACGACAACGCTGGCCACCTCCACAGTAGGCCTTGGAACATCCCCTGCAGGCCTCCTGGGCCGTGGACCGGTAGGGCCGACAGTACGAGGTGAATCCTTTCATCGATATGTTTGACTTTTCTCTGGAGGCACGAAAGGAAGAGAGGTGTTGTTGGAGCGCCCAGGGCACAAGCCGTCTCTAGTCCGCCTTGATGGCTTGCAGGGACTCGTCGATGGCCTTTGCAAAGAAGTTATCTCCATCAAAGGGCATATTCAGCACCTTCATCTGGACTTCCTGGACTGAAATTCGTGGCCTTCAGCCAGCCTCGATGACGGAGGCAGACACCGTTCCCCATCTGCCGGAAACCTGCGTCAGCAATGTCCAGCGCCAGTGGGATGGCATGGTCAGAAGACCCCCTCTCCGTCCTGGAAGATGGCGATCGCCTAGGTCCTCTTGTCAAGTAGGAACTCTAGAATTGGGGTCAGCTTGTACCACAGCTCCCTGTCGAACCTGGCCAGGATCGCCAGTGTGTTGGCAGCATTGATGGTTGACGCTGCAGTGTAAATAACCTTCCTCCCCATGGCGTATAATTTATTCCCCCCGCTGTCTGGAGGGACTGAAGATGTTGAGGAAGGTTTAATTATCTCTTCCTTTCCATCACCAAAAACATTGAATCCGGCGATGGTTGCGACCGTAGACACCTGGCAGCGGACTCGGACCCCCAGTAATTTTTCTCCAACCTATCCCGAGGCCAGTCCTTACTCCCACACGTTGTCCAGGAGGGGCACTGCCATGATGGTCTTACTCTTGGCCTCGCGCCTCTGGTACAGGAAGCCCTCCTTCTTGGTTTCCTCCGGTGTAAGCTGGAAAAGTTTGGAGGCCTTGGCGACGATGGAATGAAACAAGCCCACCTCATCAGGTGGGGATGCTCCCAGTTGCGGATATCCGCCCGCTGTGAGGTTGTCGTGCCCGTCCCAGCGTGCAGTGAGCGGGGAGGGGGACCTAGCACTGGGGCTGATACGGGGGCGTCAGATGACGCTTCCTCTTTTCAGCTGGAGGAAGGCCCGGGCCCGCCAGGGCCTGCGGAATCCTTTTCAGGATTTCTGACACTGTGCGTCGGGTCGAAAGGATGTCCCGGGACACATCTCTCGGTTGAGCTTATGGACAGAACACTAGGCACTGTGCCGTCGGCATTGCTGCCATCGTCGTCCTCCAGATCCTCGTTGTCCGAGGACGAAACTTCCATGGCCTGGCACTTCATCCACCCCCGCGCCCCTTTTTTGCACCCCGAGGGCTCAGCCCGGGTTCAGACGGCATCCTTTTCCCCGGCGTGCCAGCAGTCTTGGTCAATGCCCCAGCTGAGGCCTCCAGCCTCAGAGGCAGGGACACCCTGGGCGCAGTAGGGGCTACCATTGCGGGTTCAGCCCCTTGGGCCTTCGAAAGCCGTTGTCATCAGATCATTCATCGACAAAGCTTTCTCCTGTGTTGCTTTGACCTTCTTGGGCAAGTTGGCCGCCCTTTCCTCTGTCTTGGGCTTCTCAGTTTTCTCCTGCAGCTTAGCCGGGTTGGGCGACTTCCTCTTTGAGGAGGAGCTTGATCGAAGGCTGGAGATGGATGGTGACGTTTATCGCGCACTGGCCATTGCGGGACTTGATTGCGCGGTGACCCAGATGAAACTGGACTCGCAGTGTTTGGCCTGGTCTTGGGCCCCCACAAATGGGGCGTCCTCAGAGGACTTCAAAGCCCGCTCCTCGGACCGGCCAGTCTTCGGTGAGGCATGACCCTGCTTGGGGCACAAGGCAGAGGCCTTGGCGTTTAGCCACATTGCCAGTCTACTGTGTCGATCCTTCATCATTCTCTTGGAGAAGCGGAGGCAGATCTCGCACTCCTTTGTGGTCCGGATGAAGACAGTAGAGGCACTGAAGGTGTTTGACGAGTACAAACACGTTCAGTAGTCCACATCAGGTACAGAGCTTGAAAAGGGATCTTACTTCCTTCTTCTCCTTCATCATAGCTGGAGGCGCGGAGTAGGCCAGATGGCCTTCTGGAAACTTCAAAGAAACTTCGATGAACCTTGCCCTTGACGGGCCCAGAAATTCACCGACAAACGGTGCCTCTGTTGCCGGCAGATGGAGAGCAGAGCACATGGGCTCTTTTTTGTCAAAAGTAGAAACTTTTTCCGTCCTAAAACCTGAAGAAGTAGTTCACGGAGCAAAACTCGAGGACTCCCAACACTTGAACGTGCAGTAAAACTCTGAAGATGGCTGCCATAGGAGGGGCTTAGGTAAAGGACTGTCATTGGGTGGGGGCAGTATGACCCAGAATACAGTGATTGGTATAGAGGAGAAATACAGTTTGTAAGTGAAACAGTTTTTTCTATTACTGGGGAATCCCGGCCTGACAGAGAAAATTCATGAGCACGTGAATCCATGCCAGACACCATGCCGGAGAATAACGCGCACTTGCGAATCTTAGCAGAAATACAGTAAAGGCATTTACTCTGCATACACATCTATAAGATAGTGACTTTTGTGAAGGAACATTGTTGGTTAGTGCAACACTAGCCGTTCTTAAGGTTTTGGAGGCAGGTTCTTTGCACAGCAAGTCGTGTAAGGTCCAAAACACAACCCTAGCTAAAGGCAGTTCGGAGAGGGCGTAGCCTTGACAAGCAGCAGAATACAAGCGTTCTTGTGGATACTTTACAGTCTAGTCTCTAAGACGGAAGAGTACACAATCAACACTGGAGACCCTGCTAAAAGGACTCGCTAAAGAGTAACGAGCAGAGGCTTGAGTCAGAGGTAACACCTATGTGCACTCCAACGCTCTGGAGCGTCTTCACAAAGCTATACCTTTCTCCACCACAGTACCTTATGATAGAAGAAAAGATTCAGGCTGGATTATCCTTCATGTGGCAGCGATGGACGCAACCTTCGGATTCCTTGGTCTGATGACGAAAGGCAGGATGGGATCTCTCAGCAACAGTCTTGAGTTAGGCCCTCTGGCACGGCTTTCAGCAACTTCTCTGGTTCTGCAGCACCAACAAAGGATGAAATTCGCCCAGTAAATCTCTGCTTCTCACAATCCCCCACACTCTACTGAAGAGTTCTGGGCGAGTTGGACTGGATCGCTGGAGATCAACAAATGCTTGGAAGAGTTCGGGCTTTCTACAACAATGCACTCGGAATGCGCAGCAGGTCTCCTGTTAATGGGGTTTTGCAGCTCTGGAAACTCACAGGACTTTAGGAGATGGCTCAAATTAAAGTTAGTATTGGGACTGGTTGTTCCCACCAGGGAAGGTGTGGTCCTCTTCAGAGTTCCTCTGTCGCACAGAATACGAGGTTAGGACAGCAGTGGTCACTTCACAGTGTTGCAAAGTGTCTGCAAGCGTCTCTGACCGTCTTCTGTAACCTCAGTTTCCAGTGGTCGACTTGCCTTTCACCTCAGGAGCCTCTACTTTTATACAGTTCTCGTACACACTCCCCTGCAATCTCTCTCAGCAATTTATAGAAAGGGGCGGATGGCTGTCCAATCAGGACAGCCAGACCCCCAGTGGGAGCTGGTTCCATTCAGGCACTCTGGCAGACAGATGGCAGGGGAGTGAAAAACTCTTCCCCCACCTCAAAGGCAAAACACACACACACACACAGGCCTCCCCCTCCTTGGACGGCAGAAGGGCGGACTAAGAACAATCAGGCTAGTAATGGCAAAAAAATAAAGGAGCCACCATGTTAATGCTTGGGTGCCCCAATTGTGTATAACCAAGGCTATGGACATAGCCTGCAGTCTCCTTAACAACTGTAGTTACTTTAGGATATAGAAAAGAATCTCAAAGGGTCCCCAGCAACATGCACGTGTGCTGCAATAGTAAAAAATGCATATGCATTAAAAGAGATATGGAGGAAAGTAGACTCCATAGGACAGTAAAATACAAAGGAAAGACTTCAAAAAGATGGAGCCCATAAGAACGAATGCGTGGAAAAAGGCTCCACTCATTCAGGATTAAAGAAAAAGGTCCAGACTTCCAGCAAAAAGTACTTGGGGTCTCACTAGGAGAGGGGATGAAGCATAAAAATGATAAATCTCCACAACATGTTGGACCCCATGGTGGCCTTTGCCAGGGTTGCTTGTAAGTCACCAATTTTGGCCCTATAGTGTGCAACTAATTTGGTTTTGGTGAATAGGTTGATGAATGCTGCATTTTAATTTTGGCTTCACCAAGGGTGCAAGCCATTTTACCACATTTGTAGACCAATGCACCCTTTGGTAGCCATTGGGGGTTTTCAATCCTGCTCCCAGCCATTTCTAGGGCTGGAGTTAGCATGGGGTAGGACCAAAATGATCTTTATGACCATATGGGCTCTTTGTGAGTCCATCACGGCAGCCTCCAAACTGGTCCTAACTGGTTTAGGCTACTAGAATTCCCGGGACTAGACCATCTCACTTCCTGTGTGGGTGTCTTTGGCCAACTGGCAGTCCGGTAACCAACCAGTATGGTTGGTGTTAAGATGGATTTCTAAAAAAAAGCCCCTGAGGGGAGGCCACCTTATTTATGGTATAAAGGGAAGAAACCGAAGGTAGTTTGGAGGAGCAGCCAAGGCGTAGTACCAAGAAAAGTGTTCAGAGTGGTCTAGAGCTACATTGAGTCCACACACAACACCACCAATAACTAAAGTTAGTAAGTATGACATGCATTACTTACCGTAAAAGCATTTCTGATGGTTGTATCTGCTTAGATTCACATGCTATGCATAGTCCGACATCCAGTGGTAACCGCGGAGTATTGCATTTCGTCTTTCGAGAATCGAAAGGGGACGTCGATATGGGCGTGCCTGTAACACTATCCCCAAGTGACTGGTAGTGTACCCAAGATCCCTCATGCGTCGAGGTCCCTCCGATAGTATTTTTTCTGCCAAGAGGGAGCCTTATGACTATCGTGAGTGAGTACAGAAAAGAGAGAGAAAGTAGTAAGACGTCTATGTTCCTTCCATCCGAGCGGGAAGGAAGGGTGGGCGCATGTAAATCTAAGCAGATACAACCATCAGAAATGATTTTATGGTAAGTAATGCATGTCTTCTGATGTTTGTCAATCTGCTTAGAATCACATGCTGTGCATAGACTAGCAAGCAGTACCCGGAGTTGGAGGTGGGTTGTGAGAAGGAACAGTAGTGAAAAGATGTCTTAGTACTGCCTGTCCCACCTGAGAATCAGACCTAGAATGAGTGTCTAGGCAATAGTGTTTTGTAAAGGTGTGTACAGAACTCCAGGTTGCCGCTTTGCAAATGGACTCAAGGGGAACATTTGCAATGAATGCTATGGATGCCCCAGTGCCTCGAGTGGAATGTGCTCTAGGCTTGAAGGGCAGTTCTCTCTTTCGCAAGATGGTAGCACAGTGTAATGCAATTGACAATCCATCTAGAAATAATGGATTTGGAGACTGCATCTGCTTCCTTTCCTGTGGCCACTGACATGAAAAACTGATTAGTCTTCCTTAGTGGACGAGTTCTTTCCATGTAGAACATGACAGCTCTGCGTACATCCAGTGTGTGCAGGGTTCTTTCCCCCAGGCTTGAGGGATTTTGAAATAACGTTGGTAGCTCTATTGACTGGTTCACATGGAACTCAGAAATGAATTTAGGCGCAAATCTAGCGTGAGTGCGCAAAACCACCTTGTCCTTGTGAAATGTTACAAAGGGATCTAGAATAGATAGTGCCTGCAATTCACTTACCCTCCTAATGGAGGTGCTTGCTATTAAAAAAGCAGTATTGAGGGTGAGGCTCTTAAGACTTGCTTTATGCATGGGCTCAAAAGGAGCTCCCATAAGTCTAGTTAATACCACATTTAGGTCCCATCCGGGAGCTGGGTTAGAAATGGGAGGGTGAATTCTTTTTACCCCTTCCATGAAGCCTTAATTACTGGTATCTTCTACCATGACACTTTCTGTTGTGATGTTGTATATGCTGAAAGTGCCGCTTGGTGCACCTTTATTGAGTTGAAGACTAGGCCTGAGTCAAGCAAGTGAGTTAGGTATAGGACAATGTGGGAGAGCAGTCAATAGGGTTGATGCTCTTTGAGTTACACCATATGAGAAACCGTTTCCATTTACTAGAATAGAAGTATCTAGTGTTAGGTTTCCTTGCTTCCCCGAGAATGTCCATGCGTTCAGGGGCCCAAACTCTAGGACCGCAGGAGCCAGGCCGCTAAGTACGATGTCTGTGGGCATGGGTGAAACGTCTCCCCTCTGTCTTGCGACAACATGTTGTACGGGCAAGGCAGTTTGACTGGAGGAGATAGTGTCATCTCCACCAGGTGAGCAATGAGCAAACCAGGGTTGGCGGGCCCACATGGAGGCCACCAGTATCATCATGACTGGTTCCTGGTGCATCTTGTGCACGATCTTGTTGAGAAGGGGAGTTGGAGCGTAGACAAATTTCCCTGACCATGTTATCCAGAGTCCATTCACCTTGGATCAGTTCTGGGGTATCTGGAGGCGTAATCTTGGCACTGGGTGATCTCCAGGGTCGCCCCATTGTGCGGAAACGTTGGAGACGATGTCTCTGTGTAATCGCCATTTGTACTCCTTGGGCAACGGAAAGTCTCTGCTGAGTACGTCTGCCAGAAGATTGAGTTCCCCTGGAACATGTTGTGACAACAAGAACATGTTGCGTTTGAGAGCCCACTTCCAAATGTTCTGGGACAGTTTGGACAGCCTAGAGAATGAGTGCCTACCTGCTTGTTCAGATAGTACATGGCTGTGGTGCTATCTGTAAGGATTAGTATAGTCTTTCCCTGTAGTTGTGTTTTGAACACTTTCAGTGCTTTAAACAATGCCAGCAGTTCCAGCAGGTTTATGTAGTTGGACGCTATGTCTGGGGACCATACTCCGCTAGCTGTCTGTTGGAGTAGGTCGGCTCCCCATCCTGGAAGGGAAGCATCCCTAGTTAGAGTGACATCCACTGCGCGGGTGGTGAAGCTTTCCCCTTCAATAGGGTTTCCCTCGACCACCACCGAAGTGAGAGAACTAGGGCCGGCGAGACCACTACTAAATCGTCCCATTGTCCGTTGGCCTGACACCCCTGGTTGCTTAGCTACTCTTGCATTGGGCGCAGGCGCGCATGAGGAAGGGAGTAGTTTCTTACCTGTAACTCCATTTCTCCAGCGTTGGTATCTTTCATGGATTCACATGCTTAGAATATTCCCAGTCGTCAGACTGGGAACCCTCGGTACACATATATAGTCGTTTCCTATAGGAAAAAACTTCCGACACTTGTGTGTCCTATCCACGTCTACGTCCTCTCTGGGGCCGTTCACGCATGCCCCGTAGGACGTAGCGGTATAAAAGCCCCGTCCCCGCGGGTCCCGTCAGATTTCGGCCCCTCCAAAGTAGAAAGGAGAACCTGCTTATGCACATATCTTGCACATTGCATTCCGGGGAGGCTGGTGGGCGCATGTGAATCCATGAAAGATACCAACGCTGGAGAAATGGAGTTACAGGTAAGAAACTACTCCCTTCTCCAGCATTGGATCTTTCATGGATTCACATGCTTAGAATAGATTGTATAGCAGTATCCTAAAAGAAGGAGGTGAGAATGCAATGTAACATACACCACAAAAAACACCCCAAAACCTAATATATAGGCAGGTAAGCAGCAACATATTTTCTGATATATACATATTCATAATACATACATACAAATATATATATATATATTGCTCAAAACAGACACACTAAAGAACCAGAATAGACAGGGCAAAAAACCAAAGCTTAACCGTTTTTGGCTTACCTCATTGAAACAGATGGCGCAGAACTGCCCGTCCCATCTGTACTTCATCCGCATGCTGCCTTTCCAGGCAGTAATGGCGTGTGAACGTGTGTGGGACAGACCATGCCGCCGCCTGGCAGATGTCTGTCAGAGGAATTCCTGCCCATAGAGCCGTGTAGGAGGCTGTCGATCTCATGGAATGGGCTCTAGGGCGTCCTTGTAGGGGTCTCCCAGCCTTGGAGTGACTAAAAGTAATTGCCGAAGAGACCCAACGAGCCAGGGCTTGCTTGGAGATTGCCCTTCCTCTCGTCGACGGACCGTAGGCAATGAACAACTCTCTGGTAGTTCTGATATCTTGCGTCCTTTGCAGGTAAAATTTTAACGCCCTTTTGACGTCCAGAGTATGAAGGGCTTTTTCCGCCGCCGACGACGGGGACGCAAAGAAAGTATGAAGGACCAGGGTCGAGTGCTTGTGATAGACTGTCGGTACTTTCGGGATGAAAGTAGGGTTAGTTGATAAAATTACTTTGTCCTTAAAGAATCTCATATATGGAGGATCTATGACCAATGCCTGTAATTCCGACATTCTTCTAGTCGATGTAATGGCAATTAAGAAAGCCAGTTTCCAAGATAGGAACTGCATGGATGAAGAGGACATTGGCTCAAATGGAGGCTTCATTAAGGCAGCCAACACCACATTTAAACTCCACGACGGTGGGAACCGTTTCGTAGGGGGGAAAGTTCTAAAGAGACCCCTCATGAAATGTTTCACCAGTCTGTCACTGAATAATGGTGAAGACTGTCTCCTCCTCGTAAACCTTGAAATGGCCGCCAAGTGCACTTTGATGGACGATGATGACAGCCCACTCTCAGCTAGGTGAAGAAGATACGGAAGAATTTGTTCAGGGGTTACTTCTAAAGGCTGAATTTCGTGCTGTGTTTGACACCACATACAGAACCTTCGCCATTTGCATATGTATGATTTGTTAGTCGAAGGGGCCCTAGCCGCCTGCAGAATTCTCCGGCAATCCGACAAGACTTTCAAGCTGCCAAACTCTGAAAAGTCAGGAGCCATGCTGTTAAGTTGAGGCTGTCCGGATTGTGGTGCCACACCGTTCCCTTGTCCCTGGACAGTAGGTTTGGCACTTTCTGGAGAGTTATAGGCTGTTCCAACGACAGATGTAGGTCGTCGGAAAACCATGGTTGTCTCGGCCAATACGGTGCCACTAGAATGACCCGGCATTTGTACCTGCAAATCCCCTGGATTGTCCTCCGTATAAGGGGGAACGGAGGGAAAGCGTACAGGAATTTGTCCGTCCAAGGAAAGAGAACGCTTCCCACAGGGATCCTTTTTGAGGCCATCTGCTCGCGAACTGTTCGCATTTCCTGTTTTCTTTCGTTGCGAAGAGGTCGATTGAGGGGGTCCCCCACCTTTCGAAGATTATTTGTAGCTGACCGGTGTCCAGCTCCCACTCGTGTATTTGAGCCATTGTCCTGCTCAGGGAATCCGCTTGCACATTCTTCACACCCGGGAGATGGTAAGCCACTAAGGATATGTTGTGTTTCAACGCCCAGTGCCAGATCTTTTGAGCTTCCGCCGAAAGGGTCCTGGATCTGGTGCCGCCTTGCTTTTCAAGTAGAACATGGCTGTCGTGTTGTCTGTCAGCACTCTTACTTTTGATCCTTTGATATGTGGAAGGAATGATTTCAAGGCCCATCTCACTGCCCTCAGTTCCAGCACGTTGATGTGTAGATGCGATTCGGTCGAAGACCATCTGCCCTGGGTTTAATGATCGTTCATGTGTGCTCCCCAGCCCGTCAGGGAGGCGTCCGTGATGATGGTGTTCTGAAATTCCGGCTCTTGTAGAGGAACCCCTCTGTCCAGGTTGTGAAAGATTTTCCACCATTGGAGGGATCTGATGACACCCTCGTTGTCGACGGTTATCCTGTCTGACCACCGGCCCGTGGCCTGCTTCCATCTGTCCGACAGGAACTCCTGTAGAGGCCTCATGAACAATCGGCAGTTTGCTATTAGGTGGATGCACGAAGCCATGGAACCCAGGATTGCCACATATTTTCTCACGGAAAATGTGCTCTGTAGGCGAAGTTGACTCGTCAGTTGTTCGATCTTCAATATTCTGTCTAGGGACGGTTTCACTATTCCCGAGTGGGTTTCGAATTGAGCTCCCAAGAACTTCAAGCTCCTTGAGGGCTTTAGAGAGGACTTTTCCAAGTTCACTGCGAACCCCAGTCGTTGCAGAAGTTGTAAGGTGGCTTGTACGCTGTCGTTGGTCGACGCTGGGGAGGATCCCCTCACAAGCCAGTCGTCGGGGTACGGGTATACACAATGCCCTCCCTTTCGCAGCCAGGCTGCCACAGGTGCCAAACATTTTGTAAACGTTCTTGGGGAGGACTTTAGACCAAATGGTAGCACTGCAAATTGGTAGGGTGTCTGACCTACCATGAACCTCAGAAACCTCCTGTGTTTTTGACACACCGGAATGTGGAAGTACGCGTCCTGTAGATCTAGTGACGCCAAAAAATCGTCCCTTTGGACGGATCTGATCACCTCCTGCAGTGTAAGCTTTTTGAATTTTTGACTCTGTAGGGTCTTGTTGAGGTCTCGCAAGTCGAGAATAGGGCGCCATTTTCCGTTTGGCTTCTTTACCACAAAACACCGTGAGTGTACCCCTAGGCCTTTCTGCGATGCAGGGACTAATTCGATGGCGCATGAGTGTTACTTCCTGCCGCAAGATGTTTAGATGTGGCTGGGATAGGTGTATTGGTGGACATTTTGGAGGTTTGCATTTGAATAGTAGGGAATGTCCGTACCTCACAGTGTCCAAAACCCACTGATCTGTTGTGATGGTCTCCCATTCCTCGATGAAGCTTGACACTCTTCCTCCCAGAACGGTACGCTTCCCGTCATTGTTGGTCTTTCTGTTTACTCGTCGACGAAGAATAAGTTGGTCGTCTCTTGGAAGACTGGAAGTTTCTGCGCCGGCTTGAGGTCTGAGAGGCGCGTCTATATCCTTGGGAAGGATACGCTGATCTACCAAAAGATCTATCCCTGGTTGCTGAGAATCTTGAGTTTCCAGATGCTCCTCTAAAGGGACGAAAAGAACGAAAGGGCTTACCACTCTGGAGAGAACCCAACGAGCGTGCTGTATCCGAGTCCTCCTTCATGCCCTTCAAGTCCTCGTCCACCTTTTCTCTGAAAAGAAGATCACCTTCGAAGGGCATGTCCAAAACTTTATACTGCACTTCGGGTCTGAAGTTGGTGCACTTAAGCCAAGCCTGGCGTCTTAGAACAACTCCGTTATTTATTTGTTTAAAACCCGAATCTGCCAGGTCCACCGCTATGTTAATAGCATGATTCGATGCTTCTTCGCCTTCTCGAACCAGGGACATCGCCGTTCTTCTATGTTCTTCCGGGAGGTGGTCCAGGATTGGTGCCAGTCTGTGCCACATCTCCCTGTCATATCTGGCCACAATCGCCAGGGAGTTAGCTGCTTTCACCGTTGAGGCCCCCACAGAAAGAACCTTCTTACCAAACACATCTTGGCGCCTCGCCTCATTATCTGGAGGGGTAGAGCATTTATGTTGGGCCTTTGCTTTTCTCGTCGCCGCCGACGACACCACCGAGTCCGGTGTAGGTTGCGCCGAAAGACACTTCGGTGTAGAGTCTGGTACTTTAAATTTCTTTTCAATGCGGCCTTTGACAGCCGGCTCAGAAAATGGGTGACGCATGGTTTGAACACCTTCTTTCCAGACATGGTCTAAAATGGGTATTGAGAATATTGAGCGTCTACTCTTGCCCATATGGTCAAAAAGAAAACAGTCCTTTTTCTCCTCCTGTTGGACCAGGCCAAACTCCTTGCACGCTTTTTCCATCATAGAATGAAAAGGCACCTATATCGTCCAGTGGTGACGGGCGAGTGGGACTCTTTGGTGTTTCCATTTCCACATCCGACACCCAGGATGGATCCCTAGATGGTGAGAGGGATATATCTGACGCTGACCTGTGGTCAGATAGGGAGTCCGAAAGCTCACCTTCCTCCTGGACTGCTGGAGTAGTTGGAATCCAGATCGATCTGGTCGGGCGGTGTGAAGGGCCGGGCTCGTCGACAGGGGGTGTCGACGGTACAGGTGGAAGCCTTTCGTCCAGCGATTTCAGCAACGAGTGTAAGGAGGACAGTACCTCCATGGACAGGGTCGCCTGAGAGCTTGGAGGTTGGGTAAACACCTGAGAGCAGGTTGCTCCTGATGGAAACCTGGCTCGTAGACCAAGGCTCACAATTCTGAAGCCGTCGTCTTCTTTCGAGGCAATTGACGCTGCCTGTTCCTGTAGCAATGTGTCAGGCAACCCCATATCAAATACTTCTGGTCTCCAGGCCAGAACTTGCGTCGACGAGGACATAGTCGCCGAGGTCGTCGCTGGGTTGATGACGGGTGAAATCGACTGCGTCAGCGGCAGTGAGGACACCGACTGGTTCGTCGTCGTCGACGTTGGGCCTGCAGGTGGTTTAGGCGGTCCCGCCTTCACAGCGCTCTCCCTGCGTTTATCCGAATCTCTACTCGTGGCTGATCTGTGTTGATCGTCCGAGGAGGATTTAGGCCTATCCTTTCTTCGACGAAGTTGACGAAGATGTCTTTCTTGCAGAGTCTTTAGAAGAGTCCTTAGAAGAGTGACTTCGTGGAACGTCCTTTTCCGCAGGTCGTGACTTCTTAGTCGGAGGTTCCGACGAAGTTGAGCGTCGAGGGCCTCCTGATGTTTTCGCAGAGGCCACGATGCGCACAGAGCCCACCTCTGACTGAGGGTACGCTCCCGCACCGTCATTTAACCAGGATACCAGCCGTCGATTTCGATCCTTCAGGGTTTTCTGGGAAAAACCTTTACATATTTCACACTGGTCTGCCGAGTGGTGAGGGTGGAGGCAATAAATACAGTCTAAATGGCCATCCCCCTCTTAAACCTTCTTCAATCCGCACGTGGCACACGGGCGAAATAGAGGTTTTCCCGACATTCCGATAAAATTAACAAACTCACAGGAGCTCGACAATTCGAAAAATCTAGCAGTAGAGACTACGCGAGGAGATCCCACTATCTTTGGAGACGGTTGAAATCTGACGGGACCCGCGGGGGAGGGACTTTTATACCGCTACGTCCTACGGGGCATGCGTGAACGGCCCCAGAGAGGACGTAGACGTGGATAGGACACACAAGTGTCGGAAGTTTTTTCCTATAGGAAACGACTATATATGTGTACCGAGGGTTCCCAGTCTGACGACGGGGAATATTCTAAGCATGTGAATCCATGAAAGATCCAATGCTGGAGAACTAAGTAGATACATGACGCCATCATTCTCAGTAGACGCATAGCCTTGCGTACTGTTACCTCTCGACTGGCTACATAGTGAGGGATTTGAAACAGCATGTTTTGAACCCTATCGTTGGAAGGGAAGACAAGCCCGTCCTTTGTTCAAATTAGAGCCCCTAGGAATTGTTTGACTTGACTGGGGTCTAAGCTGGATTTTTTCTTGTTGATGGAGAATCCCAGGCTGAATAAAAGATCTATCGTCTTTTGGGTATTTGACAGGCATGTTTCATAAGAGTCCTCTGTTATGAGCCAGTCGTCGAGGTAAGGATAAACTGGAATGGATTGTCTGCGCAGGTGTGCTGCTGCTACTGCCAATACCTTCGTAAATACTCTTGGCGCAGATGCTATGCTGAAGGGTAGTACCTTGAACTGATAATGTGTTTGCTATCACAAACCTGAGGTACTTTCTGTGCGCTGGCAGCATCGAAATATGAAAGTATGCATCTTTCATACCCAGAGTTGCCATGTAATCCCCCTGTGTGAGCAGAGGAATTACTTCCTGCAGGGTGACCATGCAAAACATCTGTGGTTTTACAAACTTGTTAGTTGGGCGCAGATCTAGGACAGGACGCATGGTTAGATCCTTTTTGGGTACAAGGAAGTACACTGAATAAATACCCTCCTTTACCTATGATAGAGGCACGATCTCTATGGCTCCTTTTTGTTCCAGTATCTCGACTTCTTGCAGGAGTATGCAAATATGTTCTGGTGTTAGTCTTCGTTTACTTGGATGTCTGTATTTTGGGGATTGGTCGAACTCTACACAGTACCCGTGGGCTATGGTCTTTAGCACCCACTGGTCCGTGGTTATTCCCTCCCATGCTTTCAGGAATGATGTCAACCGGCCCCCGACTGGGGAGGCATGGGAAGGGACCCGAATCTTCGAGTCATTTGGAGCCTGAGGCAGGAGAACCTCTGGGGGTCAGGTTCCTGCCTCTACCCTTACCACGCCGATGCCCCCTTTGAGGGTACGGGTTATTTTAAGTGTTGGCTCCCTGTGGGTGGAGAGTTCCATTTGTTTCCTGAAGGGTATTGCTGGTGAGAGGAGCGTTGGCCACGAAAAAACCATCTGCAGGTCTCTTGAGTAATTTGGCCCAAGCTCTTTAGGGTTTCATGTTCTTTTTTCACTGTTTCTAAGGCTTCATCGACCGCCTTCCCAAACAAGTTGGATTCCTCCACTGGTTTGTTTATAAGAGACGCTTGTGTTTCAGGTTTAAATCCCGATTTACGAAGCCACGTGTGTCTTTTGAGGAGAATGCCTTGAGCAAAGGCTCAGCTGGCTGTCTCGGTGGAATCCAAAGTATTCTTAAAAATACTTTGGTTAACTTGCCTCCCTTCATAGAATGTGGAAAGCAGGCAGGTCTGTAGAGATTCTGGAGCCTCTTGTAGGTCTTCTTGTATTAAGGCCCATTGCGCATCTGCGTAACTAGCCAACCGAGTAGTATTACTGGCGATACGCATGGAGTACGCTGCCGCTGTGTTAACCCTCTTACCCAGGGCATAAAGTATTTTCCCTTCCTTGTCAGGGGAAGCCTCGCCTGTCGATAAAGGGACCCCTGCTCTTTTTCTTGTGGTAGTGACTACCAAAGAATCTGGGGTGGAGTGACCTAATATATAGAGGGTCGGATGGGGAGGGGAGGAAGAGTTGTTCAATTCTTGGGTTTACACCCCTTGTAAGAGCTGTTGTAAACAAAAACGGAGCTAGGCGTTTTTTAATCGAATTGAGTAAAGGTATGGCTTGGCTAGTTGGCGGCTTCTCTGAGTATATCCTCAACGAAGTCAGCTTCAGGTGCTGCCTCTTCAGTGGCAATTTTAAAGTGATCAGCTGCTTTCCTTAGCATTACATTAAATGTTAGTTGATCATCAATAGGAGAAAGATTCCTTGCAGGGGTATTCTGAGGAGAGTCCAAGGCCAGAATATCTGGGTCTGGGAGCTCTGGCTCCACCCCCCAGCCCTCAATACGATCATCCTCAATGGGCTCATCTTCAATGAGCTCATGTTCCTCTTTGTCATAAAAAGGATTCTCCCCTACCTTAACTGGCAGAATGTCTTCAGTAAGGTCATAATTATATATGTCCTCTTCTAAAGAGCGGGCAAAAAATCTTGGAAAATTAGATCTAGGGTTAGCAGGGCTTTCATCCCTTGGCCATCATGGTGTAGGTTGTTCTGCACGTGAAACAAACTTATCCAACCTCTCCATTCAGTCCTTAAACTTTTCCCTAGTCCAGAGTGATCTAGAACGGTCTAGGGGTGGAAAGGTGTCTCTCTCAGTCTTCCATCGAAAAAGTTTCCCCCGCACCCTCTTCCATCGAAAAACGTAGAGCTCTGTGCCTTTGTGTCAAAGAAAGTCCTTCCTCTCCCTCAGAGAAAACCTCTGGTGGGATCGGCGAAGGTGGGGTATCCTTGTGTCCTGCCATCGACTTCTGAACACTATCTTTGTTCTTTCGTAGACTTTCGGCAGATCTTTGCGTCTTTCGTAGACTTTCTGAGAGTCCCTAGCCTGCCGTTTATGAGAATCGGCGGCCACAATCCTTGCCAAGCTGACCTCGACATCCTTACCTGTTGGGAGATGCTTAGGTACATCTGACGGTTGTAAGGGAGCGGAACCGAGGCCTTGCCTTTATTGGCTGATTTTTCCAGCAGTCCCGTAACGTTCGGCGTCTTATGTTTGTCATCGCTGTAAGCTTTCCCATGATGCGTGTCAGCGAAACTATGTGTATTTGGGATAGCGCCCTTGGCCTTGGATTGCCCAGTCAGTAGGATCGCATGGAGCTGCGGGGAGGGCTGCCGAATTCGTGGCTCGTGGGTATTACCGGAAGGACCGGTGCACCCGTTGGCGCCAAAGTATTTTTCAACGTAGTCAAAATAAGGCTAGGGATTGTGTGCTTAGTGTCATGCACGTGTCTGTCTTTGTCGCCGGGGTGCGACTTCCCTGCTTGTCGGGGTCGGGGACAGACAAGACGGAACGCGAGCGTTCCATCGAAAGGTCAATAACCTCTGATTCGGAGGCCTGATGGTCACTCTCGCCATCGTAACATTCGGTGGTAGCAGGAGTGGGAGAAGTTCCGGCCTTGGACATACCGGAGGCCACCCACCGTTTTACATTACACTCCTTTAAAGTCTTGGGTCGAAGGAGCTTACAGGCCGCACACCCTTCCTCTTTAGGATCGAGCGGTAAGAACCAGTTACACCGTCTGTGTCCGTCCTGCCACGGGAATTTGCCCTTACAAATAGGGCAAAATCGAAATGGGAGTCCTCTCCATAGCTGAGGTAATACAGAGTGACTAAGACCAACTGGGAAAGAGGGAAGAAAGGGAAAGGCATTTTCAGTTTAAAGAGAAATGTCCACCCCGACCCCACTCTCCCTACTGTATAGGCCGGCGAAGGCCCTGCCACGTGGTCGGTGTAAAGACCGGGGGGGGGGGGTGGTTCCTGTACTTCTGCTCTCTATATGGTACAGGAGAGGCACAGAGGACCCCGGCCAAGATTCTCTATTTCGGTAGCAATGGACGAGCAATCCAGGCGTAGCTGCTCAGGAGTTGATGCAGGCTGGTTCTTAAGTACATTATAGTCCCCAAGCACCCACAAAGGAATGTCTGCACACTGTATCGGTTAAAGCACAGTCTTTATATAATTAATATTCAAGGTTATGTACAATATCACGATAAATCACTTTGTACTCGGGTATCTATAATGGCAAATATACAGTTCTATGTGGTACCACAATTACAATTAGATCTCGTTAAAGTGCATCAACTGTACGGTTAAATGGCACACAAATCAGTTCATTAAGGAAACCAACAATAGAGGTAAGAAGAAAGCAGTTGGTTAGAACAATGGGCAGAATACTGGCCCAGATACCTAGACACAGTTCTGTGTGGCGATCCCCTCCACCTGGGCAACCTGTAGAATAAAGATATATCACAAGTCCCGTCCATATATTGTTCACAAGAGCCTTCCAAATAGTTCTGCAACCCCAAAGTACCTGGCGTTGTAGCGTTCCTCGTCGGGGAATCGACAGCCCTTTCTGAGTGCCTGCCCTTTAAGGCAGGAGTCACGGGTCATCGAACGTCCGACAGAGAACAGGGTGAGCTACGACGGTGAAGTGGCAGCTTCTTTCCTAGCGGTACTCGTCGACGGGGGAAGCGTAAACGTCCTGCAAGGAAGAGGCGTGCGGGGCACCTCGATGTCGATAGTTCTGGACCGCATAGAGTTTGAAGAACTGTGGCCCAGCAAGGGCATCGAGTGGTCGGCGTCTCTGGTCTTTGGGTAGTGGGAAACCAACCAGTGGATACTCCTCGGTGCGTCGACGGTCGGGCCTTCTCCAGGGTGACAAAGCGACGGCGATGCAGACGAGAGCGTCCTTGGATTCGAAAGTTCTTAGGCAACGGGAGCACTGCGGCTCCGGTCGGTGACGGCGGTCATCGACAGCGGCGGACAACAGTCCGGGCGCTTCTCGTTGGGATTCTGCGGCAGTCCCCGTCTCAGGTCGGCAGCCTGTCGAAGGTCTGTCTACCAGGGAGCTTTGGCAAAGATTAGCTGGTGCACGATGGTCCCTCGTAGCTCGGAAAGAGGGCACCTTACCAGGTCCTCTCTGGGTCAGTCCTTGGAGAGACAGCAGCTTTCAGATCGATGAAGGAGAGCAACAGCAATTCTTCTCTTCCAGCAGGGCTTCAAGTTTAAGCGTCAGTTTCACTCCAGTTACTCTTCGTAGTTTGGACTTCAGCACTGAACACTTCTGAACACGATTCCTAGCAGTGAGAGGTCCCCAGATATACTGCTGATCTCCCATTCATTCCGCTGGATCACACTCGAGCATCCAATCACTACGAAGGGCATTCAGCGGTCTGTCAGCCAATCGGGCGCACAGTGCATTCAGGACATTCTTCTCCATCCAGACACTCAACACAGAATGTGGATTTGGACAAGTACCACGACATTCAACACTACACACTGCATTCATACCAGTTTCGGGCAGTGCTGTCTCAGTCATTGTGTCAAACACCAGATACTAGACATCCACAACACAGAATGCGTATTCGTCACACACCCATTCACCCAGGTCCCACCCACAACATATGGTTGTTGGGAAGGCTCCAACAAGTCTGGCCGGCACTTCCCCACATTACCATATATGGAACTTCCACCCAACAGCCAGTCAGGGGGAAGGGACAGAGTCAGGGCATCCCGGGACTTCTGAAAGATCAAGGTAACAGGCGATGGAAGGCAAGAGGCCACGGGGGCCATCTTGTTCCCATCAGGAATCTACCGATTCCAATGACGGGGCCTGGGCATCCCAAAATGGAGGACGCTCAGGGCACCAGTCAATTCAGCACTGAGCTGCCGCCAGGCCGTACCCTGCTCTGTAGGGCACACACAGGTGCCAAAAACATACACTAGGTGCACTGGGTTGTACCCTCACCCATAGGTGCCATAAGGGTATCCCATGGGTCTGTTTACCAAAACCAAAAAAGAGCTGCACCACCAGGAGTCCCACATGAACTCCTGCATGGAAAACACGATAAAAGGCAGTAAAGGACAAGTATACAGAGGCCCTGTCCCTCCGATACATTTCCAGCATCACAGTCGGCAAGCGCCGACAGGATCACCTTCTGTCGAATCTCACAGGTCTTCAGCGGAAACTGGAACAGCCGCCGAGACAAGGGACGGAAGGGGTGATATTAAATATTTATCTAGAATAAATCGACTAAAGGTCGTTGGACAATCGCAATGTTCTTTACGAACTCTGCATAAGGGCGACCAGTTATCTGAGCGGAAAAAAACAATCTGAGGGACCTCGATGCGTCACGTAGGGATAGTGTTACAGGCACGCCCATGTCGACGTCCCCTTTCGATTCTCAAAAGACAAAATGCAATACTCCGCAGTTACCACTGGATGTCGGACTATGCACAGCATGTGATTCTAAGCAGATTGACAAACATCATAAATGAAAATACAATTTATTAGGCCTTTCTAAACAAACTAAGCATAACAATATCACAGGTAAGTGCGGTAATCAAGAACGATAGATGATCACATTCACTTTTAGAGATACTATCACCCACTAGTAGTCAACAGGTAAGTAATTCAATGCAAGAAAAGCAGTTCTCTGTCTTATGAAGTCCAGCCCTAAGTTGTCTTATGAAGTCCAGACCTAAGTTGTATGGGGCCTTGTGCCCAAAAAAGTCACAAGTTCCAGTGTGGTTTCTCCAGGGAAGCCATTTCAAAATTTAGTGGGACATGGTGCTGATTGAAAAGTCAAAGTGATGTAAGTATATACTGCAAATAAGGTAAGTACCCCGCTCTATCCTGTTCCAAAGGTTGGTCTTAGGGCAGGATCCAAGACCCAGGTTTGTTGACCAAAGGTCAGGCAAGAGAGAGCTAAGGAACACAGGCTTTCCACACACTGTTACCCAATGGGAGGCAGGGGAGACAAACAGGTATGATCACTTACGCCCTTGACTCTGATTCTCCCAGGTGACACTGCACGTGGTCCTGAAATCACTGAGGTTCCAATCGTCAGTCCTTGGTTCGGGAGCGGGGGAGCCAAGGGGTCGCAGGTGCAGAGGATCGTTTTTGCCAGGAACTGTTGACGGACCTCAGTGGTGCAAACCCTTCATGATACCTCACGGGATTGCAGAAGGTTCCAGAGGGAGGTCACCATGGTCAGACGATCTTCCAGCAGTGAACACAGAGGCAGCCCCAGCTCAGCTTACCTTGCTATGAGAAGGCTGAAATTGCTAGGACAGGCAAGTTGAAGATCCCAAGGCTCTGCTCGGAACGGCGACTGCTGCAGTTCGATAGCCCAAAAGGGAGCTTGTCAGTCCACCGGGTGGACCAGGGACACATCCAGAGGTTTCCAAGGCATGGATGCGTGAGCAATGGTCGCGACTGATTGTTCCCACTGGTCCAAGCATCCAAGCACCAACAAGGGTCTTCCGAGATCAGACAGAGGAGCAGGGCTCCACTGATCCAATCACTGTAGTCAATGTTAATCATTTGCAGGTGTCGTCCTCGAGTCGTCAGCAGGCTGCTCTTCTTTATAAAAGTCTTGATTCCAACGATGATCTGTCGAACAGCTGACGGAGCCCTCCTTTTATCCAACATTCAGACTGGGAGCTTGCCCAAGCCAACCGATGATGTGTATGCAATATTCAAACATCCCAGGATTGTCCAATCCTAGACAACCAATGTTCATCACATCCGTAAAGCAACAGACTTTCAGGCACCAGAGGATGTGGACTTGGACCAGACAGTCCCCAGACTCCTCCTTTGGCTTACACAAACGCATAGCCCACTTGTCTGCGAAAGCAGCAGCTTTTACCAGGAAAAGAGTAGCCATACATGGCATTGGGAAGGCAGGAAGAAGGCCAAAGGACTAGATGGCCAATGAAAAAGCGAAAATCTTGTGGCACGGACATTTCAGGGTGCTAGCCACCTTGATTAGCCTTTTGGAGGAAATATAAAAGTGCACGAGAAAAATATGCCAAAAACTATAAAAATCACCAGCATGTCTTAGGCACACCGTCAAAAAAATACAAAAAGCCATCAGATGGAAAAATGACTTACCGTAATTTTCATTCTATGGATTCTTCTCCCGCAGATTCCTTATCTGATAGATATTCCCTCGAGCTTCACTGTTTTGGAAAATTGTCAGCAGGGAGGCGTAGTGGACCTCGACCCGGACGTGTTGGGCAGAATTATATACAGTACCCTTTGGGAACACCACACACAATTAAGACTACAACCGACGGTACAAATTCACCTTTAGTACAAGCCTGTACTACTCAGTAAAGTGGTAGTGATGGCTGAGAAGCCAGACTTATCTGAAGAGCAAGAGAGCAGTATCAAATAGTTACACAAAGGATAGCAATTACTATGATTCAAACAAACACTGACTCAAGGTTTCCAACCGCCATCCGGTGGCCAACGGAAATGGGAACCGCACCATCACGTCTAAGGTAGTAAAAAATCTGGGAGTCCTGACGGACAACACCCAAACCTTAGAATTGCAAATAAACACAACAGTCAAGAAATGCTTCTTCATCCTCCACACGGCAAGAAAAATACTACCTTTCCTCTCCTTCACACAAAACACTGACTATCGTCGCCCTCATCGGGTCAAAAATCGACTATGCAAACAGCTTCTACCTCGGAATACCTACTGAAGAAGCTACAAGGGATCCAAAACGCAGCAGCCAGACTACTCCTAAAACTATCCAGAAAAGACCACATCAGCCCTACCCTAAAAACACTACGCTGGCTCCCAGTAAAACACTATCACCTTCAAAACAATGTGCATAACGCACTGGGCAGTCTGCGGACAAGGAGCAGAATTCCTACAAAAGAAAATAATCTACAAGCCAACGAGACCCCTCAGGTCAACCAACGAAATCCGCCTGGAACTAAAACCTTACATCAAGAAAAAACTCAGAGGAACCGCCTTCTACGACTTAGCCGCAAAAACCTGGATCATCATCCCAAAGAAATAAGGAACACCAAAGATCACTTTAAATTCAGAAAATTACTAAAAACCTGGCTCTTCAATACCACAGACTAAAACAGAGACAACAGTAAGACTAAATGACTAAACAGGAAAGGACATTGACAAGCTCCTAGAATCGACTGAGAAGCACTCAGGGCACGGGAGGGGTGACGCCGGACAGAGTGGTTCACATGCGAGACACATGGAGACAGAGGCAACAACCCCAGCCAATCCATATCATCCCCAACTGCCCGTTTAGCTACAACTAGGTACCATTGGGTTGTGGAACTAGCGAGACACCACCAATCACCACACTGAAGTATGGACACTAGCAGGCGCACTGGCCATATGGGTGGGGGTGAGGAACATGCAGGGTTGGAGACGGAGCGAGCTGAGGAGGCAGCGAGATGTTCAAGGGGCCTCGAATGCAAAACGGGCAGGGACCTTCAGAGGCTCAGGGTGCCCAAGCAACCCATTGAGTGAGATTACGCAAGCCCAACTGGTCAATTCAGGATAGAGATGCCAACTAACCAATCCCACTAACAATTTCCTCCTCTGCATACACCTCTCAGACTCCAAACCAAACACAACAACAAACCTCCAGCACAACAAACCACGCTAACTTCACTACACTGCAACAACAAAACAAACACACAGACTCGCACATCAGTACACGACTACCGGCCGCATACACCCCAGGCCCAGCCGACGGATCCACTGGGCTGAGGCTGCCAACAGAACATCACTGCACTCTTGCACTTTTCCAGCCTCCACCCACTAACTCATCTTCCCTCCCTTTTTTCAGAGCCGCCAGAGCACCAGGGGACCACTCCGGTGGTGATAGAGCGCACTACAAATGTCCTTTAACATTAACAAGTAAAAGAATATACATTTATTTACTCTTTAGTTATATAACATTTCACTATCATAAAGCAGTTTAAAAATCACAATCTTAATACACCACACCCAATAAGTTTCAGCCAAGATAAACCCATAAAATGAAGTGGGAGTAAAATGGCCCTGCAGCATTAAAAAGGGAGGGAAGGACCAAGTTAATAGAAATTGAACCACACCAACAGGTAAGTACTCAGGGCAATTGAGCAAGAGGAACTACAGTGATAGAATCAGGTAGAAAAGCCAATGGGTCAAAAATCTTTTGCTCAAGATCACACATTCAGGGTAATTCACTGTAAAGTTCGTGCCACGGATTCCGGACGAGGTTGGTTGGTACAAAAGTTAGTTCAAAGAGAACAGAAGGAAAAGCCCTCGGATTGGAGAAAGATTTCAACACTCTCACCGCGGCTGAACGAAACGAACAACCGGATTTGCACAGTACCTTAAAACGTAGAAGAAGCTGTAGCCGAGGCGGATGTTCCTGGTAGTTCCTGCAGGCTCACGGTTCCTGAGGCGACTGTCGGACTGACAAGAAGTAGGAAGACTGGAGGCTCCTGCACTACCCAGGGAAGAAACCAGCAGCAGAGCGAAACAAATAAAAGGTGTGCTCCTTAAACCCCAAGCAGGGTCCGACCTTCCTGGCTACCCGGCCCACTGTAGCTCTGCACAGCGAATTCGACCAGAGGAGGGGTCCTGGCTTGCTGTTTGGGAAAACTGGTTGGTCCCACCAGTTCAAGGGAAGAAGTTTCCAGGAGGATCTTCTCTGTCGTCAGATTCTGAAGATCTGGACCTGCAGCAGGGCTTCACCGGGCGGTTCAGTCATTGTAGGGGTCCTCTTCCATCAGCTCCTCGTTGGCTCTTTCGTTCCAGTGGCGACTGCCTTTCCAGTCCCAAAGACCTGCTTTTTATGCAGTTTTCCCCCATTCACACAGCCTGGCTGTCAATCACACAGCAGGGTGGCTGTCCTGGCAAGGACAGTCACACAGTCAAACAGGAGTGCAACTTGGGGTACCAAGGGAACCCATGGCAGGGGTCCGAAGACCCCTCCCTCACATCCTACCTACCCAGTCTTTCAGGCGCCTTAAGGAGGGCTTCTATGTAGAAGCCCGCGAAAAGACGGCGAACAAAGAGACCAAACCTGGTTTGGCGCGCAGAGTAAGCCCCCTCTCCACTTTAAGGTACTGTGCAAATCCGGCTGTGCGTTTCGATCAGCCGCGGTGAAACTGTTTGAAATCTTTCTCCAATCCGAGGGCTTGTCCTTCTCTTCTCTTTGAACCATCTTTTTTACCAACCATCCGGAAAGTGTGCCACGACCTTTACCGCAAACTACACTGAAACTATTATCTTGAGCAAAACACTTTTGAACCATTGACTTTGGCCCTAAGCCTTTTCCATCTGATTTTAACCTTTTAGTCTCTCTCGTTCAATTGCCCGGACTACTTACCTGCTGTTTGACCCAATTACTGGTAACCTTGTCTTTCCCTCCCTTTTAAATTGCTGGAGTGCCATATTGCTCCCACTTTATTTTGTGTGCTCAACTTGTCTGGAATTTAAGGGAAGTGGTGTGGTGTATTTATGATTTATTAACTTGCTTAGAAAGGTTAACTGTTCTATAACTGATAAGTAAATAAATATACATTCTTTTACTTAGAAACCTTGAGTCAGTGTTTGCCTGAATCATAGTAATTGCTGTCCTTTGTGTAACTATCTTGTACTGCTCACTTACTCTTGAGATAATTCTGGCTACTCCGCTACTGCTACCACTATAACTGTGTAGTACAGGCTTGTACCAAAGGTGAAATTGTACTGTCACTTTTAATCTTAATTGTGTGTAGTGTTCCTAAAGGGTACTGCATATAATTCTGCCTAATGCCGCGTCTTCCCCGTTGATGTCCCACTTCCACTCCCCGAGGACCCCCCAATCCAGGCGATCCTCCCACACTGGTCCACCCACAGGAACCGGATCCAATAGCGATGGCCGTGGCCTGGCCACCTCAATGACAAATCCCAGAGGATTAGTTAGGGAGACACCTTCAGGTTTCTCGCATATGTCACCGTCACGGTTTGTTTCTTTCTGAGGCTGGTGCCTGGGAGGGGGGACTGCAAGAACTTTTTAGATGACTTGTGCTGCTTGCGCCAGCTGGGTGATTTGTCTGGCTGCCTGGAACGGTGCTTCTGAAAGCCCCTGAAGCCGCCGAAGGTACGACCTCTGTCAGTAGGTGGGTGACTCTGGCTATAGGTCTTGGTGGCAGACTTAGTTAGAATTGACAGGGACTTAGCTGTTTGGGAGCCATTTTTTTTTTGTTAAGCTCCTCATCTGTTGTTGAATGAAACATGTCCTGCCCACACCCTCGAAGGGCAGGTAGAGGATGTGCTCCTGCACATCGGGGTTAAACTTAGTTGCTTTAAGCCAAGTTGTCCTCCTCATATCGGTGGCCACACAAATAGTCCTGCCTGCAGTGTCTGTGTGTGCCACCAGAGATGCCATGATATCCTGGGCAACTATCTTCGCCTCCGCCAGACCTGCCTTGTATCTTGCCCGACTGTGTGCCAGAAGCTGAGGGAGGAATTCTGCCATCTCCTGTTTCTTATTAACCGCGGCAAGCATGGCATCCACATTGGCATGTCTCAAGTGGAGCGTAGTATTGAAATAGATCTTATTCCCATATGCCTTCCTTTGCTAGGAGGGCTGATGTAGGGGCAGATGTGGATGCTTGAGGCTTAGAATGGATGTCGCCGCAATAACTGAGGAATGCAGGTGCTCTGACAGAAGGAGAGCATGTCCCGCAGCCTGCCTATACTTGGCGTTCAGGTGCTTATTGGTAGGTTGTGTAGAATGTGGCTTCACCCAGCCTTTCTTGGCTAAAGCTACGACATCCTTCTGCAAGGGGATGCCGGTTCCTGTGGTTGAGCGGATGGTTAGCACCTATGCCAATACCACCGCCTCCGGTTGTTCAACCTGCGGCTGAGGGATGGAACAAGTCACTTACCTGCAATTGTTCTCCAGCATGGGTCTGGCATGGATTCATATGCTCATGAATATTCCCCGTCGTCAGGCAGGGAATCCTCCGTAAAAGAAAAAACGTTTTCACTTTCACTTACAACCTGTCTTTCTCCTATACACCAATCACTGAGCACTGGGTCATACTGCCCCCAGCCAATGACTGCCCTCTCCCTAAGCCCCTCCTCTGGCAGCTAGCTTCTGATTTGGCAGAACGTAAAGTGGCAGTATGACCAAGAAGAGCAGCAGAGGTGAAGGAGGAAGAGGTCACATGTGAATCCATGCCAGACCCATGCTGGAGAACAACAGATAAGTTACTTGTTCTTTCTCCAGCATGGGGTCTGGCATGGAGTCACATCCACAGGAGGTGGCAAGGCTCAACAGAAGCAATTACTCTTACCTCCGGAATAGGCTCACCTTCAAGTGAACAGGATGCGTAGCACTGCTTGGCCGTCCCTGGTCTTCTCTCTGGAATCCCTGTCTACACAGTAGAATCTTGTGAAGGTGTGCTTAGACCTCCACGTAGCAGCCATGCAGATGTCCAGCAGGGGCACACCAGACAGGAACACTGCTGTCGCAGCGATCGCTCTGGTGGAATGGGCTCTCGGATGGCCGGGCAGCGGTTTGCCAACCGGTGACAGTGCGAGAGCCAGCTTGGAAATGGAAGCCTTGAACCAAGTTTTCCCATGGTTCACAGAACCAAAATTCACGAGAATTTGAAACATGTTCCGGAAACTCTTTGTGCGTGTCACACAGAACTACAGAGCACGCGCCACATCCAGCAAGTGCAAAGGCCTTTCAGCCAGCAACGAAGGTCGGAAAAAACACAGGCAACACCAAACGTTTGTTGAGGTGGAATTCTGATGGAACCTTTGGTATGAAGGAGGGGTGCATCCGTAGCACCACCCTCGTCTGGTGGAAAGTCAGACAAGGCTGTTTTCAGGACAGGGCCTGGATCTCACCTACCCTCGTAGCAGAGGGGATGGCCACAAGGAAAGCCGTTTTCCATGAGAGTAACTTGGGGGCCTGATGCATAGGCTCGAAGGCCCCCCCCCCCCATCCCTCCATGAGCCTCGTCAGTACCACGTTGAGTTCCCACACCAGGGCAGGCGCCTTCACCGGCGGGAACGATCGAAACAGTCCTTTGAGGAACCCCTTGACTAGACGATGTGAACAAAGAGAAGACCATCCCGGAGACCTGGTGTAGCAGAAGATATCTGGCCAGATGCACTTTGATGGAGGAATGCGCCAGCCCCGCCTTGACCAAAGACAACAAGTACGGAAGGATCTGAGGGGCAGTGCCCCCCGGAGTCTCTATCTTCTGCGTCGGGCACCAAGCTGCGAAAGGCTTCCACTTCTGCCCGTAGCAGAGTCCACAACGCTCTGGCCCTGGCAAGGACCTCCCTGCAGTCCGCCGGTAGCTCGTACCGAATTCTAAGGCTGCAGGAGACAGGCCTTCAGGTTCAGCAATCCTGGGTCGTGAGGGAGGATTTTGCCTCCTTCTCTGGGGAGCAGATCCACAACCACTGGCAGCCTGACTGAAGGAGACGTCGACAGGCTGAGAAGGTCCGGGTACCAAATATGCCTCGGCTACGCCGGGGTGCCGAGGATCAGCCTGCATCGGCACCGTGTGAGTTGATTGATGACTCAGCAGGAGAGGCAACACGTACAGGAACATGCCTTCCCATGGGAACGAGAATGCGCCCCCAGATGGTGGGACCTGCTGGCGAATCTCTGGCATTTGGATTTCGTCGCTGTCGCAAACAGACCAATTTGTGGTCTGCCCCACCTGAGGAAGAGGTTGTCCACTTGATCCTGCCGAGGCTCCCACTTGTGGTAAGAGCACAGCTCCCTGCTGAGGGAGCCGGCGATGGTGTTCTTGACTTCCGTCAGGTTAAAAGGAATGAGAAACATCACCTGGGTGACGACCCAGTGCCACAAGTCCTGCGCCTCTCTGGAGAGCGCTGGGGATCTGGAGCCCCCCCTGCTTCCTGATGTAGAACATAGTGGTGGTATTGTTCGTTAAGACCCCTCACCACCTTTCCCATTAGGGACGGAAGGAACAACCTCTGGGCCCAGAACACTGCTTGCAGTTCCAGGACATTGAGGTGGAGATCTCTCTCCTCCGGTAGCCACAGGCATCTGTCGTGGAGATGTCTGGTGTGGGCTCCCCAGCCCTCTAGGGAAGCATCCGTGGTGACTGTCTCTTGGTATGGGAGACTCTGGAAATCCGTGCCCCCTGCGATGTTGGAGCGCAAACCCCACCACCCTATCGCTCGACTGAACTCCTTGTTGAGCACAATGCTGTCTGCGAAACGTCCGGAAACCTGGACACACCGAGCATCCAGGAATTCCAGAAGGGGCCACATCCGCAAACTGCAGAGCCTGATTAAGTAAATACACAGCAACATCATGCCGAGCAACGACTTGATGGTCCGTACCGTGGCGATCTTCAGTGCCAACAGCCATTGCGCCTTGCCCAAAATGGCCACTATCCTCTCTTCTGAGGGGGCCACCAGGCAGGAGACCATGTTGAGCCTGGACCCCAGGAATATCACGTTCTGCAAGGGAATCAAGCAGGACTTCGGATAGTATACCGAGAACCCAAGATCCATCAGCAGCCGGACGATCCCGTTTGTGTGTATGACAGCGATTTCCCTTGACTTGGCACGGATGAGCCAGTTGTCGTACGTGTACACATGTATGAAATGATATATTTTATTTATATCGCGCTTGTACACAAGTGTTTCAGAGCGCAACCAGGCAAAAAGGGAGGGGAACTAGGGAGAACGAGAAGGAACAGCGATCTTACTAGGCCCAGTGACATTTAAGAAAGCGCAAGTGCATGGAAATTGGCAAAAAGGGGGAAGGTGCATAGAAGGGGGAGGGGTGGGGGAGTGGTGTCAACAGGGCAGAAGGGGGCAGGGGGCAAAGGCAGAGAGGAAGGCCTTCAGATGCTCTTGGAACCGGAGATGGTTTTCCTCAAGTTACAAGGCAGCCAGGAGGCTGTTCCAAAGGGAGGCACCAGCCGAGGACAGAGATCTACCCCCAGCTTGTTTCTCAGCAAACCGACTAACCCTGAAGGAGTTAGAAGTAGGAGGAGCGAAGGGCTCGAGAGGGGAGGTATTTACGGAGGGATAGTTGAAGTTTTCCCTTGCAGGTGTAGATGGGCCGCCACTGCTGCCAGGCACTTCGTAAACAATTGGTAGTGCTTTCCCTGTATGACGATGCGCAGGAACGTCTGATGCTTCTCGTGAATAGGGACGTGGAATTAAGCGTCTTCTAGATCCAGCGACGTCAGGAAGTCCCCTTCCTCCAGTTGGCCGAGCACCTGTTGCAACGTGACAATCCTGAATTTTTGGGACTTGAGGAACTTGTTTAGACGCCGGAGGTCGAGAATGGGCCTCCAGCCCCGGGTCTTCTTTTCCAATAAGTATCTGGAGTAGACTGCAGAGCCCCGGAGTCACTTTGGAAACAGCTCTATCACCCCTTTTCTTAGCATGGCCAGTACTTCCTGCAGGAGCTGAGGGATGTGCTGCTCCTGCCGGGCCACCGGTGGTATCCGCGGAAACTTCTGCTGGAATTCTAGAGTGTCCGTAGGCGAGAGCGTCCAGCACCCATCTGTCGGTGGAGATCTTTCCCCCACTTGCTGACAAAGCCCGCCACCTGGCCTCCCACTGGGGTGCATGAGTGGGGGTCTGACGTCCTGGTCTGTTCAATCCCGCTTCGGGGTCTGCGTGCCACCTTGGGAGCGACGGCGGCCACCTCTGAGCCTTGGAACGACCCCTGTAGGCCTCCTGGCACATGGAACGGGAGGGTTGGCAATACTAGGATGATCCCAAGCCGAGACCCTCCGATCTTCCGGAGTTTTGCCTCCCGAGGCACAAAATGAAGGGCGATGTTGCTGAAGCATGCCCAGGGCACGGGTCGTTTCCGTGTCGGTCTTGATGGCTTGCCACGATTAGTCGACAGCTTTCCCAAAGAGATTGTCCCTGACAGCATTTCCAGGACCCTGGACTGAACTTCCTGCCAGAAATTGGTGGCTTTCAACCAGACACGACGACAGAGGCAGACACCATTCCCCATCTGTCGGAACCCCATGTCTGCGACGTCCATGGCCGTTGTGATGGCATGGTCTGATGCCACCTCGCCTTCTTGGAGGATCTCCAGCGCCTCAAACCGCTTGTTGTCGGGGAGAAATTCCAGCAGCTGGGACATCTTATACCACAGCTCCCTGTCGTATCTGGCCAGGATCGAAAGAGCATTCGCTGCTTTGACCGTCTTTGCTGCCGAGTAGATAACCTTCCTACGGAATTGTACCAAAATGTTGCACTCACAATTCAGACGGCGGAAAATGCCGCCTTTTATTTTAGACCCTCCCCCCTTAGACCACTTATATATGTGGATTGGTGGTGGTATAGAATATAATATTAATATGGTTGGCTTGCGGGAGGCTCTCCCCGCATACATGTGGTGTAAAGGGGTTTAAAAAAAAAATCTGCTTTTTCGGACATTGCAATTGTGAGGGTCGCAATAATCACATAGATCCCCTTCCTACCCATGGCGTCCAACTTCTTCCCCTCACTGTCCAGGGGAACGGAGGTTTAACACTATGGATTTGAGGACTTCTTCCTCGCAGCCGCCAAGACCGGGTCCGGTGAGGGCTGCGACCGCAGGTTCTTAGGTGCAGACTCCGGCCCCCAGTATTTTTTTTTTCCAGCCTGCCTCTTTTCACCGGGGCTGAGGCAGGATTCCTCATCAGCGCCAGGCCCTCATCCCAAACGTCATCCAGGAGCGGCACGGCCAGAATGGTCTTCGCCTCTCGGCGCTGGTAAAAGAAACCTTTCTTCTTGCTCTCTTCTGGCGTCAGCTGGAGGAGCTCAGACGCAAGGGCGACCAAGAAGTGGAACGATCCCACTTCTTCCAGTGGAGAAGCTCTCGGCAGCGGGAAACGCTGCCATTGTCATCTTGTCCATCCCCCTATCCCAAATGGGGGGGGGGCATGTGAGGCAGTTGATGAGGCGGCATGGGATGCCATTTCCTCTTCGACGGCGGGGGCCTGGTACTACCGGGGCTGGTGCCGAGGGTGTTGTCGGCATCCTCATCTGGATCTCCGACACCAGCATGTGTAGAGTTGACAGGATGTCCTGCGTTACGTCCCTGGGAGGTGAAGAGTGGGGAGGGGAGTCTCGATAGGCTTGCTGGGCACACAGCCCACGTCGTCATCGGCTCCACCGTCAACTTCCCCCTCGACAATTCTGTCGTCCTCTGCGGTTCCGCCCTCATTCCACACGTCCTCTGGGACAGTGTGAACAGACACTATGTCCTCTTCGCCGAAGAAGAAATATCCGGGCCCTAGAGCACAGTAGAGGCCTCCACTGCCGCCCCCCACCCGCCACCTAGTTGCGTCCTGAGCGGTCGGAGCAGGTCTCAAGGCTGGCATCCTTTTCTCCGGGGTTTCCTCCACCGGCTTGGCTGGAGTCTCCCGCCTGGGAGGAAGGGACATTCTGGGCGGCGCTGGACTGGGTCCGCCCCTTTCGCCTTCGAGAGGGCGGCCGCCACCAGCTCGATCATTGAGGATGACTGCTCCTGGACTATCTACGCCTTAAGGGGAATGTCGGACACCTTACCCTTTGATTTGGACTTCTCCAGCTTCTCCGGCAGTTTCCCGGAGTTATCCGATTTCCTCTTCGAGTTGGAGATGGAGGCGAAGGTGAAGATGAGCGCGCCCTGCTCGTTGCAGGACACGCTTGCACGGCACCCCGACGGACACTGACTTGCGGTGCTTGGCCTTGTCTTGTGCCCCCACGGATGGAGTGCCCTCAAAAGACTTACACGCCTGCTCCTCGGACCGCCCGATCATGGGTGAGGCATGCCCCTGCTTGCCACATGGGGTAGGGGCTTGGCGTTGAGCCACGCCACCAATCTGCTGTGCCGATCCCTGGCGGTGCAATTGGTGAAACCCAGGCAAATGTCACAATCTGCTTCCTTGTGCTCCGGATGGAGACAGTAGAGGCACTGGGAGTGTTTGCCCCTCGATAAATACATTCCTCAATCCCCAGCTGGAGCAGAGCTTGAGGAGAGAACCTCTGCCCTTCTCCTCCGACATGGTCTGCCGTGCGGTGTAGGCCCGATGGCCGTCTGGAATCTTCGATATAACTCCTGATGATTCTTGCCCTTGAGGGGCGATTTACGACGCCAACTAACTGATCCCTGCTTGCTGGTCAAAGGAACGAAAGAACACACAGGCTGTATTTAACTAAAATAGGAACTTTTTAACGAAAAAGCATGAAAACGTAGAAAAGCTCTCAGAGCAAAACATGAGGACTCCCAATACTTGAACGTGTGGGAAAAATCTGACTATGGGTGCCAGAGGAGGGGCTTAGGGAGAGGGCAGTCATTGGCTGGGGGCAGCATGACCCAGAGCTCAGTAATTGGTTTATGGGAGAAAGACGGTTTGTAAGTGAAAGTGAAAGTGAAACTGTTTATTCTTTTACTGAGGATTCCCAGCCCGACGACAGCAAATATTCATGAACTTGCAAATCCATGCCAGACCCCATTGCTGGAGAACTCCCGAAACTCTGCGACGCCTGCCAGCCTCTCATGGAAGGCCCGAGCTGAGGAGGAAGTGTCTTGGTGCTCATCTTCGTCTGTGTCCCCCGCTGTGTCCTGCAGGTCAGGTTCTGCTGGTGGAGTGCTGGGCAGTGCTGCGGGCAGCTGTGGGGCGGTGACAGGCAGTGCTGGTGGTAGCGCCGGGGGCGGAGCCGCCATTACGATATGCACCTGGGGTGGAGCGGGAACCTGGGCCTGCCCAGGCACTGGAGCCATGACAGTAGGTTGAGGTAGTACAGGAGGAACAATGTCTTGAATGACCCCCCCTCCAAACCCCCTCCCCAAGACCCCAGAGTATGATGCCCATTTGTGGGGATCTCATGAGGTTGAGGAACTTTTCAAAGAACCTGTCCTCGCACACTGGAGAGGAGCCTACTGGTGTGGGAGTGGGTCCTTGGACCTGTACCTGTTGCTGTGCTCCCGCCGCACTTTGCCTGGCGTAGCTAGGGTCTGTGAATCACCCCTGTGCGGATCTGACATGCGTTTCGATGCCTGCATCTTGGAATGGGAAGGCCCTGGAAGCGCTGCCATTTTGTCTGTCCTGGCAGTCATTTTATCCTGTACTGTGCCATGTGCCTGCTGCGTGGCTGCTGTACTGGTACCAGTCTCCGCAGTTGATTGCGAAGGCTCAGACCTTCCCTGCACCCAAGGTAGGTACCTGGGAGGCGGAGTGCCCTCGGCCATGGCGCTGTAGTGCTGGTTATGCGTATAGGCGCCCCCTCAGGATCGGGCCCGTTATCAGAGCAGAGCCCCTTGTGGAGGTGCCTGGTATAAGAGCCTTGCGGACCCTCAACAGTATGATTGGGAGAGTCCGTGGACCCCCTTAGCCAGTTGGCCGATAGCTCCTCAAATCTCAGACCCCTTGATGGTTTAAGGACACAAAAGGCTCCTCCCGCTTGGGCATTTCACAGGGAAGGCGTTGCCCTTGAGGGGTGCCTAGAAGAACAGGGCACCTATCTTTGGCCTGGTCTTCCTCCTGATGTACTCCTTGAGGTTCTCCGGTGGTGATCTCACGAACAGCTCCCTCCACCTGGCCAGGCCGTTCTTCAACGAACGGCGGGTGAGTGCATCGCACGCTGAGCAGCCGTGGACCGGGCCAAGGCACCCGAGGCAGAGCACGTGTGAATCCAACATGGGGAAGGAACCCTCACAGCCCTGCTGAATCCCACCGCTGTCGACATGTGCCAGGGAGGAGGGTGGCACCGGAGGACAGAGTACTGTGAACTCTGAAGAATTACCTATGGAACAAAGAAAGGGTAATTATCCTGGGGGAAGTGCATGTGCTATTACAAGGCTTGAGGTGTAATCGAGGAGCGCTTGTGAAATAGGCTGCTCCCGTCGACGCGGAAAAGAGGACCGGGGAATGGCACCAGTGGGCGAAGTCAGGGGAGCACCATCTAAATTTAAAGGGGAAGAAAAATGTTTCTGGTGAAGAAGGTTCTGTTGCCCCTCACTACCGAGGGACGCCGGCAAAGTATGGAGGAATGCGGACGTGACGTAGGCGTACTGTACTTATCCTCCTGCAGTGGGTGGGCCTTCAACATTTCCCATTATATCCAATGAAATTGAACTATCACGGAAACTCTTGTTAAACTGACTATGGGGTACTGAACTGCCCATGGATATTTTTGCTGGATTTCCCAGGTGTTCAGTGAGCTCTGGGCCAATATTCACCATTTCTGTAGCTACCTATAATTTTAAACCCCTTTTTTAAAAGTAATTTACGATGTTCCACCGCAGGCAGATTTAATCTAAGCCTGGTTGCCCGGGTCCGATTTCAGCTCTGCAGGGAAACCGCTTTCCCTTTCCGCACACCTGTCCGTCTCCGCTCCCAATGCAGGAGACACCCCTGCAACACTGTTCCCTCCCCCACCCCCCTCCAGGCCAGCTCGCCTGCTCTCCCACCCTAGTACCGCTGACATACCTACACACACAGGCACACCATACACACACATCCCTAAACCTCCCCCATACCCCATCTTACGTCAGTCTGCCATCGTCGTCGTCCTCCTCCTCCTCCTCTTACTCTTCGCGCAGTAAATCGGGAAAGGGGTGGGGGTGGAGGGGTTACTTTGAGCACACATCTAAATTGGAAGGTTTGTGCCTCAGTTTTAATTTCATTCATCCATCTCGAGCAGATCCAAAAGCCCATGGCCTACTTTCATCGTTCCGTTATATGTTTTGTTGCCGAGCTGGTTCTTGAGTATTGGAAAGCTCTGGCAATGCTTAGTGTGGTTCCATCCACTTAGTGGTCTTGAGGTATAGTTCTGGGTAATTGGACATTAATACTGTTCGTTATAAGGCAATATAAGTGGATGGGGTATTGTGTTTTATGGATTGCAAATCAATCTTTCTCAGGATAAAATTGCATTTCCCCTTAAAATCCCATACCCTGCCATATGTGTTAGGTGCGGGACACCAGGTCTAGGGCCTTCCAAATGTAATAGGATTGGGATGTGTTTTTAGGAAAATGCACTTAGTTGTGCAGGCTACTTGGTACTGACCTGAATTGTCACCCCGTTACTTTATGCTTAGTGCTTGCACTTGAAAAAGGACCCGCATATAGGCATTGGGGTTAGGGAATTCCATGTATAGGAATTACTGCTTTTAAATATACTTGGTATCTTATTGAATACTATGTATTTTGACTGAAGTACTTATTAGAAGTGATAGATTTATTAAAGTATATAATTTTCAGTATATCAGTGTGAAGCATGTTCTAGATGTGTGTGTGAGGACTAAATTGTACCTGTGTCAACTTCCTACCCCATACCCGAGAGTTAAATTTGTCACGCTGTCCACGCTACCAATGTTTAAGAGAGGTTTGGCTTCACTTTCTTGTCAAGTGTTTTTGCTTTCCCCACAGGTGTAGCTGTTGTAACATCCTCAGAGGGTGGAGCAAAAACGGCCTTAGTACCGGTCCAGAGATAAAGACTGCACTAAACCAGTCCAAAACACTACTGATGGTGATGGGCTGGGCTCAGAGGCATGAGCCCATGTTTGCCAAACAGTCACTTTAGGCCTGCCTCGTCGTTTCTGCAAGCCAAAGAACAGCACAAAAACAAAATGGCTGAGAGCAGGAACCCAAAAGGCTACCAAAAATGTACATTGGGCTACTAATGCAGTAAATCAGTGTGCACCCCCCCCCCACCCTCCGGTGAAGCCAACACTAGATTATGGATGCCACCAGCCTACTGTCTAAAGCCAATGTAGGGTGATAGTCACTATGGGGTCTGTTGGGCAAAGTTTGTATGCAGTACCCTTTGGGAACACTACAAACAACTGACTACAGGTATAGGAAAACCCAACCTTTGGTATAAGCTTGTAATACACATTTTGGTAGCGTGTTGAGCAGCCAGGCTTATCTGAAGAGGGGTCAATGTGAGCTGTAGTGGAGTTACACAGAGATTTACAGTTACAAGTATTCAAATAATCTCTTACACACAAGGTTTCTTGAATAAACAATTATTAATGTACCTATCAGTCAGTTAGAATAAGCCTTCTTCAGAAGGGAGCAATATAATAGTAACACTGAAATACACTTCATGAAATACACACTAATAATATCTCTAAATCAATAGATACCCTTTTGGGATGGCCCACAGGCAGTAGCTACACCCTCAGGTGACTTCAATTGCTAAGGTGCTGGGGACTTTAATATATCACTGTTGCATTTAGAATCATATGGCATTAAGTCAAAAGGAAATGATTATTTAGAACATACAAGAGACCACAATTATTCTTAAGCAGGCAAGTACTTTTAGGTCACCCCAGAAAGAGTCAATCAGTACAATAGGCTAGGCCAAAGTCAATGAGCAAAAGTCTTAAGTAGGATGAAGCACCTCTGGTAGGTAAATGGAAAAGTCTTTGCACAATGATTTAGAAGTCTATGAAGAAAGGAGAATCAAATGTAGGGCCACAAGCTGATAGACTTGTGGATGGTAGAAGATGCAAGAGGTAAGTTCTCTCGGACTTTGTACAGTACCTTAAAATGAAGAAAAGATGCAGCAGATGACTCCTGTTCAGCTCTGCAGGTCTCACTGTTCCTGGGACTCGGTTGTGGGGACAAGAGGGAAGACGCCAGGAGACTCCTGCGATGCACTGGGACGGTCAAAACTCGCAACCGGCAAACTTCACTTTTAGTGGCTGTTCAGGGTTTCAGCTCCTCGTGTCTACGGAAAATAGCAACACTGCCGTTCCTGGCTGTCGAGATGGACTTTCCTTGCTTCTGGGGTCCCACACTCTGTTGAGGGGGCTTAGGCTTGGTCAAGTCATGCTTCCTTGGAGTTCAGAGGATCTTCCTGAAGCTCTGTGACAGCTTAAAAGCAACACACACAATCTGGTGTTCCTTTCCCTGGCTACACGGTTTCCAGCAGCAACTCTGTGGAAATTCAACCAGCTCCGAGATGGATGTCCAGGTGGCTTACCTTGGAGTTGATTGGTCCCACCAACTCAAGGGGAGAAGTCGTCCTTGCAGGGGGCTTCTCTGTCGATACGAACTGGCGTTTCGGCACTACAGCAGGGCTTCACCGGGCAAACCAACAGTCCAGGAGTTGCAGCATGCGTCCTCTTAAAGTTCTTCTTCGGTTCCTTCGTCCAGTGGCCGACACTGCCTTCCAAGCCAAAAGCCTTGTCTTTTATTCAGTTCTCTCCCATTCATTCTAGCCTAGCTGTCAGTCACCCAGCAGGGTGGCTGTCCTTGCGGGACAGTCAGCTGGCCAATCACCACAGAGTGCATTTGGTTCTCCTAGGAGACTAAGCACAGGGAGTTTCGGGCACCTCCCTCACTTCCTGCCTACCCCAGACACCCTGAAACCAGAGGCAGGCTTCACTCGTGAATCCCGCCAAAGGCAAAGCGAACAATGGGACCAAACCTGGTTTGGCGCGCAGAGTAAATCTCAAGAAGGACCTTTCCACAAAGAAATGGCGAGAAAAGAAGACCGGGGCCATTTTGACAAAAATTGCACCCTTGGGTGCTTTACTACAGTTGCAAACGCAGCCCGCGGTAAATGCACACCACGATAGTTAAAATTAAACCACTGCCACCCGCCATTCAGTGAGGAAAGGCGAACAGAAAAAATGTTACATGAGAAGCTAGACAAAGGGGATACTAGGTAACTCCACCAGCACCCTACTGTAAGATAGTGTGTGCTGGGTCTAGAAAGTTACAAATGTAAGTAAAGTAAATTTCCTTTTCAATTTCAATTTACTGCTCTTGGAAAGAGTAGTTTATCCAAGAGAAGGTATTTAAACCTTTGGGAAATCTGAAAGCCTTCCCTGGGCCACTGCACTTGAAGGTGCTTTGTGACCCAATGTAAAAGATGATGCCCATGGAGTTTGTCAGACTCCACAACCAAAAGAAACTGTGTACAAAATCACATTAAAATACATGATAGAGTGGGGAAAAGGGGCTCACTCTCTCTAGGTTAAAAAGATCAAGTCCCCAAAATCCAGCACAAAATCCAGGGGTCTCTAAGGTGGAGGGAATTAGCACATTTCTGAGAATTCTCCCCAACAGGGTCTATACTGGGTTCCTCAAAAAGCACCCCTGTTCCTGGGATCATACTAGGGCTGTATACTAACAAATGGTTGCAGTGGGTCTTCAGTAGACATCCCTCTGATCACAAAATTAAGCCAGAATTCATAAAAAATGGGGGCAGGGTGTGGGGGGGAAGGAAACAGTTCAGGGATCCCATAACATGGGAAAGCAAGACTCCAAAATTAATTTACCCCAGCAGTACTGTTAATTCCAATGGGGAACTTCTCAAAAACTCCAACTACACTAAAGTGACTTTGGAAGGTGCCCATACACGGATTATCCTGGCTCCCCAAGAGTTTTCCATCCACAACTAGAATGTGTGCGTATACTACCAATTTATTGTGTATTTATAAACCACTGCATTAAACTCTTGCATAATGAAATGTAATAGGTTACTTTGTAGAACGGTTGCGTATTTATGTAGCCATTTGTTTCAAGGTAGTGTTATGAGACCTTATGAGCAATATTGTAAGCCTAACCAGGTACTAACTTTAGGTGGTTAAGTGTTAACCCCTTATATACACTCTAGGTACTGTATCTAGACGTTGTGGGGATTACAGTGACAGTTCATTTGTTGCAATTTTCTGTCCTTATCATGACGATTTAGCAATTGTTTTAAAGAAAGGTGTATTTATCATTTTCAATACATCAAATACATGCAGTATACAACAGTAACAGAATATAACAAGCAAAAAAGGAAACTGAATGTAAGTAATTCATTGAGAAAACTTGCAAAAGCAGAACACGACAAACATATCAAAACATCTCATCTTGCTATAATAAAACAGAACCTTTGAATCCTACCTTACACACTTGCCCCTAAACGCAACACTACACAAACACACAACACAAGAAAAGACAGGACAGACAACTCGAACACTAGGTTCAAAAGGCGACAAGGGTGAGCCAAACCAACAGATTGTTTTCATACACACATTATAAGACTCCATAACAGCAAGATTTTAAGCAGACAAGTCATTGAAAATACCCCACATTGATTGATAGACTTCAGCCATATTTATTTTGGTATATGAAACCTTTTCCCTAGCAGTCAATAGCATCATGTTCTGAAACTAAAACATTTGGGCATTGGTTCTCATTTCCTTTTTACAGTTCCAGCAAATATCCGATGGTCAAAGTTTACATATTTTCACCCTCCACGCGACCAATACAGACAGGCGATAGATAACCTTCAGCTGCATATAGCTCAAATCCATGTCCAGCTTGAATTTCTTCAGGCTTTTACGTATTATTGACCAGTCAAAATCAAATATCTGCACCCTCATTTCAGACTCCCAAATGTTCTGCTCCAGCCATTTCAAGGGCACTTTAGAGGTTACAGAAAGCAGCTAGTAAACCAGAGAAGCAGAGAAAGGGCTATTCTTCAACACGACATATAAATAAGCCAGGAGGGCCATGGATCTTGGCATTAAGTGGAGAGAGGATGGATCTCAAAATTCCCTGTAGCACCACATACTTTGCTCTTTCAGAATTACGTGAATTAAATTTCAAGAAGCCAAGGTCAAATAATGCGATATTCTCTAGGACAGGTTTCAGCTTCCAAATACCTGCACACTGCCAAGGGTGCCAATTCAGCATCTTATTGTCGTCTGTAATGGCTGAATTCTTCCAAACGCATGGCTCCAAAGATAGCAGGATTTTTGACTCAGTTATGCGACTTGCATATTTCCATTAAGAAACCACATGCCATACTGTAGCCAAAGTTTTGTCAAGACAGTCGATAATCCATTGTATGAAGATAGTCCAAGGGTATAGGTGACACTGTCTCCTTTTCCATACATATCCACCTAGGGGCAGTATCTGGGGCATCAATCGAGTGATGTAGATTCCTCAAGGAGAAAACAGCGTGATATTTCCTCAAATCCGTAAAACTAAAGCCCCCCCTCCTCTACTGAGCGCAAACGGATTGACACTGGAATTTTCAGGTGAACTTGATTCCCCCATAAAAAGTCTCTAAATACCTTCTTAATTTCCCCCAATAAAGTATATAGGGATTTTACCCATATGAAAGATGAAGAGATAACATATTGAACAGATATAAGATCTTAGGAAGCATTATCTTAATTGTGCTAACTTTCGCCCATGTTGTAAGGTTGATTCTAGACCATTTTTTACGCATGAAATCATGTCCCTATGTTTGATATAGATATTTTCCCAAAAAATGGGTAATATCCCTACAGACAAATACATTAATGTACAAATACATCTCTAGCTCAGCAGAACCTTTTTCCAGGAACACAACGTTTGTGACACATTAGGGTAATTTGGAAACGTTTGGTCATCTACATATTAATTTTAAACTTTGATACGTTACCAAATCAATGATAGTTCCAATACATTCTGAAATGAGAGCTCCGGGTTTGAAAGGAATAGGAGGAGATCATCTGCATACTGTAATGCTTTGGATACAGAAGTGCCAGATTTAATACTCTAAATGTTATAATTTAATCCGATTGCTGCCGCCAAAGGTTCTATAAATATATTAAACAAAAGTGGAGATAAAGGGCATCCGCGACAGGTTCTGTGTTGTATGTTGAAGAAAGTAGAATTAGCCCCATAGACTAAGATTTGGGTTTTTGCCCTACTATACAGTGCATGAAAGAAACTCAAAATGACAGGGCCAAAGAGAATATGTTCCAATATAAATCTTAAATAAGCCCAATGTACACAATCAAATGCTTTCAATGTTCTGTATGGGTCTCTTTCCCCCTTTCTACTATAGCATAGCCATAGCCCGTGTGGACATTGCAATTGCTGTGAACAAACTAGTAGAACCAAAGACATCGATTTAGGTTTAAACAAAAAGTGGGAACAAAGAGTTCTAAAAGTTCTAACTAATTGTAACTCAACCATGGTAGTGTATGCTATCTGGTGTCCTTGCAATAGGCTCTATATCGGCAAACCCAAAAGAAAAATCAAGGTAAGGATAGGAGAACACAAAAGTTGCATAAGGAATAATACCCTAAACGCTCCATTAGTGGGTCACTATCAGTCTAGGGCATAAACAAACCAGAAGAACTGAGATGGACAGGGATTATGAAAATTGGGCAAATCAACGATTCAAGTAATGATTAACACACGCCGAGTGTACAAGAGCAAAAAGACATGCATTACTTACCGTAATAGCATTTCTGATGATTGTATCTGCTTAGATTCACATGCTGTGCATATGGTCCGACATCCAGTGGTAACCGTGGAGTATTGCATCTTGTCTTTCGGGGACCGAAAGGGGACGTCGGCATAGGCTTCTCTTTAACACTATCCCTATCGTGACGTGTGTAGTACCCAAAATCCCTCACGCGTTGAGGTCCCTCCGATTGTATTTTTTCTACCATGAGGGAGCCCAAGGCTATAGTGAGTGAGTACGTAAAGAGAGAAAGTAGTAAAACGAGCGGGGAGGTAGCATGTGAATCTAAGCAGATACAATCATTAGAAATGCTATTACGGTAAGTAATGCATGTCTTCTGATGCTTGTTAATCTGCTTAGAATCACATGCTGTGTATAGACTAGCGAGCAGTGACCGGAGTTGGAGGTGGGTTGTGAGAAGGAACAGTAGAGAAAATATGTCTTAGTACTGCTTGTCCTACCTGAGAATCAGACCTAGAATGAGTGTCTAGGCAATAGTGTTTTGTAAAGGTGTGTACAGAACTCCAGGTTGCCGCTTTGCAAATAGACTCAAGAGGAATATTTGCAATGAATGCTATGGATGCCCCAGTGCCTCGAGTAGAGTGTTGTCTAGGCTTGAAGGGCAGTTCTCTCTTAGCAAGAGTGTAACATAGTGTGATGTATTTGACAATCCACCTTGAGATAGCTGATTTAGAGACAGGGTCCCCTTCTCTACCAGCTGCCACTGAAACGAAGAATTGTTTAGTCTTCCTTAGTGGTTTAGTTCTTTCCAGGTAAAACATGACTGTCCTGCGCACGTCTAGTGTGTGAAGGCTTCTTTCGGCCATGTTAGTAGGGTTCTGGAAGAAAGTGGGTAGTTCGATTGACTGGTTCACATGGAACTTCGAGATGAATTTAGGCGCAAACCTGGGGTGTGCGCGCAGAACAACTTTATCTTTGTGGACTGTGACAAAGGGGTCTAAAACAGAAAGAGCCTGTAGTTCGCTAACCCTTCTGATAGAAGTGATAGCCACTAAAAGGCTGTTTTATAAGTCAGGTCTTTCAGACTTGCTTTATGCATACGCTCAAAGGGAGCTCCCATGAGCCTGGTCAAAACCACATTCAAAATCCCATCCAGGGGCTGGGTGAGAGATGGGAGGATAAATCCTCTTAACCCCTTCCATAAAGGCTTTAATCACTGGTATTTTCCACCACGATACCTTTTGTTGTGATGTGGTGTAGGCTGACAGAGCAGCCAGATGAACCTTTAGGGAATTGAAGACTAACCCAGAGTCCAACAGGTGGGTTAGATACAACACAATGTGTGAGGGTGAGCAATCGATGGGATTGACTCCCTTGAAATTGCACCAGATGACAAAACATTTCCATTTGCTGGCATAGCAATAACGTGTATTCGGTTTCCTCGCTTCCCTGATTATGTCCATGCGCCACTGAGGGAGATGCAGGTGTCCAAACTATGATCTCAGGAGCCAGGCTGCCAAGTTCAGAGTCTGTGGGCATGGGTGTAGGGTCTCCCCCCTGTCCTGAGACAACATGTTGTACGGGCAGGGCAGCTTGACTGGTGGGGAGAGGGACATTTCCATCAGGTGAGCGAACCAGGGTTGGCAGGCCCACATGGGGCCACCAGTATCATGGTAACTGGTTCCTGGTGCATCATGTGCACTATCCTGTGGAGAAGGGAAGTCGGGGGGGAAGCGTAGACAAATTTCCCCGACCAAGTTATCCAGCAACCGTTCCCCTTGGATCAGTTCTGGGGGTACCTGGAGGCGTAATCTCGGCATTGGGCGTTCTCCTCGGTAGCGAACAGGTCGATCTCTGGGAAACCCCATTCTGCGAAGACGTTGGACACAATGTCTTTGTGCAGTCGCCATTCGTATTCTTCTGGCAGAGGAAAATCTCTGCCGAGTACGTCTGTCAGAAGATTGAGTTCCCCTGGAACATGTTGGGACAACAAAAATATCTTGTGTTTGAGAGTCCATATCCAAATGTTTTGGGACAGCTTGGAAAGCCCTCGAGAGCGAGTGCCCCCCTGTTTGTTCAGGTAATACATTGCAGTAGTGCTGTCGGTTAGGATCAGCACCGTCTTCCCTTGCAGCTGCATCTGAAAGGCTTTCAATGCTTTGAACACTGCTAATAGCTCCAGTAAGTTTATATGATTGGAAGCTACTTGAGGGGACCACACTCCGTGTGCTGTCTGCTGAAGCAGGTGAGCTCCCCACACCATGAGAGATGCGCCTGTCGTGAGAGTGGCTTCCACTGCAGGGGAGGTGAAGGTCTTCCCCTTCAAGAGGTTTTCTCTTGACCACCACTGTAGAGAGAGAACGAGGGCTGGTGAGACAACTACCAGATCTTCCCATTGTCCGCTGGCCTGACACCACTGGCTGTTGAGCCACTCTTGCATGGGATGCAGCCACGTGTGGGGAACCAAGTAAATGCATGACACCATCATTCCTAGCAAGCAATTGCTTTGCGCACCGTCACCTCCCAACTGGCTACATATTGAGGGATCTGAGACAGCATGTTCTGAACCCTCTCGCTGGAGGGGAAGACAAGACCGTCTTCCGTCCGAATTAGCGCTCCCAGAAATAGTTTTACTTGGCTGGGGATTACACGATTTCTTTTCATTGATTGAAAAACCCAGGCTGAAGAGGAGATCGTTTTTTTGGGTGTTCGAAAAACAAGCATCGAACGAGTCCACCGTAATGAGCCAGTCGTCGAGGTAGGGGTAAACTGGGACTGATAGTCTGCACAGGTGTGCTGCTGTCCCTGCCAGGACTTTGGTAAACACCTTTGGCGCCGAGGCGATGCCGAAGGGGAGTACCTTGAATTGGTAGTGTTTGTCCTGGATCATGAACCTAAGGTATTTTCTGTGCGCTGGCAACATTGAAATATGAACGTATGCATCTTTCATGTCCAATGTTGCCATGAAGTCCCCCGTTTCAGCAAAGGGATTATCTCCTGCAGTGTTACCATGCAAAATTTATGGGGTTTTATAAACTTGTTCGCTGGGCGCAGATCTAGAACAGGACGCATGGTGAGATCCTTTTTGGGTACAAGGAAGTACACTGAATAAAAACCCTTGTTTACCTGAAGAATAGGGACGACTTCTATGGCGTCCTTTTCCAGCAGTGCTTCCAACTCTTGGATCACCGTCTTTAAGACCCACTGGTCGGAAGTTATCCCCTCCCATGCCTTGAGGAAAGATGTTAAATCGCCCCCCGACCGGGGAGATCTGGGAGGGGACCTGGACTTGGTGGTCATTTCTGGCCAGAGGCTGTGGCTCCTCTGGGATTGGGGCCTGTGCATCTACCATTGTCGTGTTTCTGACCCCTTGAGGGGTAGCAAGTGGGGCTTCCAGATGTTTGATTTGTGTTGAAGTTACCCGTGCCGTAGTTGTCTTGACCAGCATGGGCTTGCCCTCGAAACGACCGCCGAGAATTATTACCCCCTCTGGGAGGAGGGTTTCTGTGTAATTTGGTGCAAGGACCTTGTAGTCTCATGCTCCTTCTTGGCTGTCTCCAACGCTTCATCCACTGCTTTCCCGAAGAGGTTAGTCTCCTCAATGGGTTTATTAATGAGGGAGGCCCGAGTTTCAGGTCTAAATCCTGATGTACGCAGCCATGCGTGTCTTTTCTGAAGAGTCCCTTGTTCAAGAGACCTGCCTGCTGTTTCTGCAGTGTCTATGGTGTTCTTCACCACATTCTGGTTAACCAGTCTTCCTTCCGAAACAATGGCGAGAAGCTGTGTCCTGGCGGGTTCAGGAACCTCCTGGAGGCCTTCCTGCAGTAAGTTCCATTGGGCATCAGCGTAGCTTGCTAATATCGTAGTATTATTAGCAACCCAAATGTTGTATGCAGCTGCTGATGTGACAAGTTTTCCCAGGGCATACAACCTTTTAGACTCCTTGTCCGGTGGTGATTCTCCCGTGGCAAGGGGTACCCCTGCCCTCTTTCAAGTGTAGTGTAATTAGAAATAATTTTTCGACTCTCGGGTTCACTGTCCGTGTCCGAGTAGGTGAGACCAATGAAGGAGCTACCCGTCTCTTAACAGAGTTAAGGAGGGGGATGTATTGACTCGCCGGAGGTTTTTCCTTAATGATATCCTCCACGAAATCCTGCTCAGGTACCACCTCTTGAGTGGCAAGTTTGAAGCAGCTGCTTTCTTTAACATGGAGTTGAAAGCCATCTAGTCATCCACAGGGGAGGCATGGTGAGCTGGGGTGGACGGAGGAGAGTCTAGGCACAAAATATCAGAGTCCTGATCTTGCTGTGTCCAGGGGTCTTGACCTTCCTGCTGGGTTTCCTCCCAGTTCTCCGTCGTATCCTGCTGATCTTCCTCATAGTTCGAGAAAAGAAACTTCTTCATTATAGATGTCTCTATACGTATCCATATGGACTACGTCTTCTTGTTGGAAAACCTGGGACTGAACTTCTTGAATTTGGAGGTTAGGGTCTACCCGAGCCCTTTTCGGGGGGAGGATGATCAGAAGAACTGATAATCTGCTCCAGCCGATCCATACAACCCTCAAATTTGTCTGTAGTCCATTTAGAGGACCGAAACGGGCCTACGCGAGGAGAAACAACGTTCTCCGCACTGTGGCGTCGAGAGGAACCTCTCAGGGTGTCGGAGAGGAGCTCTTGACTATTTACATAAGTCTCATGGGAATCGGGAACCAAATCAGCCGAAATCTTTTCTGTGGCCTGGCCCATAACCTTAGGAGGAACCGGAGTATGGCCCACTGCCGCTGCAATTCTTCCGATGCTACTCTGGCTAGTTGCCGAATCGTTGTAAGACAACAGCCCAGATGATTTGTCAGCAGTAGAGATACCGCCCGCGGTACTAGAAGGCCTAGCGGTCGGCTTTACGGGTAGAGGCCTAGCTGTAGTGTTCGGGCCTAGTGAGGCCTTGGAAATCGCCGAAGCATCGGGCTCCCGAGCTTCGACGTGTGTAGGTTTTGGAGTAGCGCCCTTGGTATGTTTCAACTGCCCAGTCGCAATGCGCTGCTGCGGATGCGGGGAAGGCTTTGGATCTGACCCATCTGAGGGAACCGGCGAAGTTTTCGGCGGCCACGTTGGTGCTTTCGCCTTTTTCGACAAAGATGTCGAAATTGGCGTAGGAGTTGTGTGCTTAGTGCGATGCGCTTGTACGCCCCTGTCGCCGGGTGGAGTCCCTGTAGTAAGACCACAGTTGAGCCTGGAAGGGTCGGGGACGGGCGTGGCGGACCTAGAAGTGTCCGCCTCCAGGTCTATAACATCCGCATTGGACGTTTGGTCATCCGAAGTACCCCCGTCACTTTCAGCTGGCATGGAGGTGGGGCTCCAAGCGTGACATACCGTACGCGGCCCACTGCTTTACACGGCGCTCCTTAAGGGTCTTGGGCCGAAGTAGTTTGCACACCGCTTCTTGTCGTGCTCTAGGGGGAGACAGGCGTTACACGTCCTGTGTTCGTCCTTCCAAGGATATCTGACCCTACACTTAGGGCAGAATCTAAAAGGAGTCCTTTCCATAGCAAAAGGGAAGGATGACCAGACCGACAGGGAAAAGAGGGCAAAGGAGGTAAGACATACTAAACAATATGGCCAACCCGACCCCACTCTCCCTACTGTATAGGTGGGCCAGAGGGCCTGACCACGTGGAAAATCCGGCCACTGGATCTCAGTCACCGAAATCCACAGCCGCAGACTATATTGGGCGAAGTGACTTAAATGGGAATAAACAGACAATTCAGTAAAGATAAACAATGTCTCTAGTAAGAGCTCCGCTATAGGGCGCCCAGTTATCTGGGCAGAAAAAAACAATCTGAGGGACCTTGGCGCGTGAGGGATTTTGGGTACTACACATTTCACGATAGGGATAGTGTTACAGACACGCCTATGCCGACGTTCCCTTTCGGTCCCCGAAAGACAAGATGCAATACTCCGCGGTTACCACTGGATGTCGGACCATATGCACAGCATGTGATTCCAAGCAGATTAACAAGCATCAGAAATGATTTTCCTGACTAAAAGTTACCCCCTGGGGCCGAATGACAGTATTGACTGGAGCATATTCATCAACTAGCACATTCAAGGATCGAATTCAGCTATAGGGCTTCCTGACTCCACCCATGACCCCTCGGACATATCTCACCCACTTTATGACCTAGTATGGTTTCTGGAGCCCCCACCATTTTTCGAGATCACAATACCTGCTTCATTGACTCAGTACGACGCAGGTACTAACCATACACTACCTACTGGGTGTCACTTATTGACACCAGGTTATACCCTGCCAACGATATGCAACTCCCTGTAAAAACTGTGGAATTTTCACCATTTTTAAGATCGATTGATACAATTCTCTACCACTTGTACCACCTATTTGTTGCTATAAGTGTAGTCTCTGCTATCTGGCAAGTAAGTTCTATTCCGTTTTTCGGAGCCTGCCACCACCATCGAGATGGACAGCCACATTATGTTGTAGGTACCATTAAGTACCACTCATTGTTTGTTACCTATTGCCAGGAGTGCATACATGCCTCTGTTTTTTATATATACTATCCGTACTATGTAATAGGGTGCCCAACACGTCCCTTAGGAATGTTATTCTTTCCATTGCTCCATATTTTTATTTTGCATTAGGGAGGCTGATTGTTAAATGCCCGTATTTTCTTGTACCTAATCCATTGAATTCTTATGGATACGAGCACTAACCTTAACGCCTTCGAGTGGGTTTAACTTCACTCCAAAGACTAGCGTTACGCTTTTGGCACATGCGCAGTTACTTGGACCAACCGCTTGTAGCGTGTCGGGTTACCGTAGTAACGGTTTTCCCAGTTCATGCTCAGTAGACCGCGCTACCAGCCACATCGAAGTGGCGTCTAACTCAGTGGAATCACTAAGGTAGTTGTGTGTATCTTTTCCACAGATTTACGTGCGCAATGAGACTCATTTCAGCCTTGAAACACCCTGCCTTTCCCGCCCCTGCGCCCCCCTCTTTTTCTACCTGCGCCCTGTGTCTGTACAGGGATTTCAACCTGCGGTTGAGTTCAGACACAGCATGCCTCCAAAACGTACTGCCCATTAGCCCGTGAGCAACCATTTAACAGAATGCAGAGCCTTGTCTACGACCATCCATGTTTACTGTGCACAATTTATCCTAGTTTTACTTATACAAGCTGATTGCCCATCGCTATCTTCAGCAATAGAGAGTTGTACACACTAGCGTTCAGTATGAGGACACTAGAGGGCTGGGCGCTGTGACCTTTTTGAGAGCACTCAGGACCCCAACGTATTTTATTCTTCATACACATGCTACAGTTATGGAATACAGTAGACCCATAACTACGAATAACTGTAGTTGTAGATTGCTTACTGTATTGCTCTCTATACCTTGCCACTTCACATGCAACTGTTTATATTACAGGACCCCATAAACAGTTCAGGTCACCGACACGCTTATCCGTCTGATCACAACACGATAAGACTACTACATTGCATAACTTCCAGCTACCCCCCCCTCACCCACCCCAAGTAAGTCCCGATTAGGGTATTTGATGATTTTCTTTTATATCCGATATCTTCTACCTACACCAATTAGAATGTGGTCTGTTTATGTATTTAGGTTTGGTCTGGACTTAATCCCTTGTATTAAAGACAAGTGGCTGAGCACATTCATCTTTCTGTACTGTCCACTGGGACACAACATTCAAGATCTCACACCGCTATGACATCCCCGACTTGTCAAGTCCTTTTTATACCACCACGAATTAGGCACTGGGTGCTTCTATGCCCCGGCCCATTCGCTCCCATGAAGAAGTTCCTAATACCAACTCCAAGGACTATAGGAACGAAACATGTAGGGCAATTACAGATACTAATGCCAAGTACCCAGTAAAGTATAAGAACCTTTTATAAGGTGCACTGCAGGTACTTATCGAACAAGGCATCAAGAGTAGAGTTACTACACAAAAAGGTCTCTTTTTCTTTATATTGTGTGGATTTGTGTACTTAAAAATCAAGGTTTAAATAACCTGAAGTTGTTTATATGTATATTTGCATATTTAATGTGATTACAGTATCTACAAGAGCGATACAGATTTATTGCATATTTTGCAAATTGTCAGTTTGTTGGTGATTAGCACTAAGAACTTTTTGAAGCACTGGTCACTTTGTGAGTTTCTATGTGTTTGTTTTTAATACTACTCCCTATTAAATTAAATTGTACCTATTTTAAATGAATAATTATTGAAGTCTGGTTGTATTTTCCATGAACTTCCACTTGTCATTGCTCGAATTGTCTTGCAAGTGTGATAACCCTATAATTATCCAGTGAATTGTGAGTCCAAACCTTGAAGAGGCGAGGGAGCCTTTTTGTTTAAGATGTGTCAGGTTTGCTCCCTAGAAACATCTATTACACCTGATTTCCCACTATTTGTTCATAGTACTGTGTTTACCACCAGGGATTGGGAATACATTTATTTTAGGAGACGGGAGGGTCTGCCTGTGACCTCCATACTGTTTTCATACATACACTGTTTTAGATGCTCACTAAGACTAGCAGAAAGTACTTATTTCAGGAAACGTCAAAAAAGACTGTTTAAAATCCCGAATGGGAGATGTGGCTAAATTTCAGCTGTTTGAAAATTCCTTTTCAAAACTTTATTTATACATTTAGAACTGTACAGAAGCAATAGAACATAATACAATATCTCAAATGTACAAGATGATACTTATTCACCCATAATTTCCTAAATAAATCTTTAAGAAGTAACAGAGGTGAACTGAATACAGGGAGTAAGGTGACAGAAGGTAAAGGAAAGAAATCAAATGAAAAATCAAAAACAAAGCAAAATAAGAAACCTAGAACACAATCAAATATTTTAAGCATAGAGATCATTCAATGCAACCCACATCCTCTCATATTTATCAAGCTGATCTTTTGCTTTAAAGGATATTTTCTCCCTCTTGGACAAAAGAGACAAACTCTGCAGCCAGTCATCAATGTTAGTAGAGGTATCACTTTTCCAAAATTTCAAAATCTGCTTCTTGGCTAGCAAAAGAGCTCTATATATCCAAAAGAGTTTAGTTGTAGTTAAACCAATATTTGAAGGCAGTAAACCTAACATAGCAACAAGTGGATCTCTGGGTATAGAGAGATCCAGAACCAACTCCATCCTCTGGAAAACAACATCCCAGAATAATTGTATTTTACCAAAAAATCACAACATGTGGAGTGTAGTGCCCACCTCCCAATTACAGTTCCAACAACAGTCCACATTACTCAATGTACTCATTCTCATCTTCCACGGGGACCAATATAACTAATAAGTAATTCTTTGTTGTGTATATCTCAAATCTAAATCCACTTTGTATTTATCTGGACTGCACATATGTGACTCCAATCAATATCCAACAATGTGCAACCTACATCTGAATCCCAATTCCCTCTACCACACTGCGATGGTAACTTAGATGCAGAGGGTGCAATCAATTCATACAGAGTAGATGCAGACAAGGGCACGGTCCTCGAGAGAACAAAAGTTGTAGGCAAGGCAAGCATTGTAGCATTCACCGGCGAGAAAACTACAACAAACAGGTCCCGCAGAACATTATATCGACAAATTACAGACGCTTTCAGCTTATACTTAAAGCGCAGAAGCTCAAAATCAACCATATTCTGACCATCATAAACCTGTCCAATCTTCCATATACCAGCTCTCTGCCACGAGACCCATGACAAGACACGGTTATTCTGTTTCACAGCCTGGTTTCTCCATAAACTAGAATCTGCACACAATAAGTATTTCTCCTCACGAATCTCATTACTTTTACGCCATTCCTTCACAAAGTACTTTACAAAAGGCGGCGTGGTACCATCAGACAGTCTCTTATCCATGAACAAAAGAACATCGGGTGGGATGGGAAAAACTGATTCCTCCTCTATTTTAACCCAACCTGCACAAGTCCTGCGATCAGACATCAACCAATGATGCAATGCGCGCAGCGTAAATGCAGAGTGAAACCGCTTTATGTTGGGAAAACCAAAGCCGCCTAGCTTCACTGACTTATAAAGAAAATCTTTCTGAACTGTCGCTCTACTTCCTTCCCCCCACACAAACTTATCCAAGGATTTATTGATGCTACCCAATACATTTTTTGAAAGCGGCAGAGGGAGCATGCTAAAATAATATAAAAATTTCGGAAGAAGGGACATCTTAACTACGTTAACCTTCCCCCATAAGGTTAGTTTTAAATTCTCCAATCTACAGCAAAGACTGTCTACCTCTGCAACTTTCAAACGGATATTGTATGCAAGCAAGGAATCCACATCCCTATTTATATAAATACCCAAATATTTAAGACCCGACCCAACCCACATCTCCCGATCCACCCCGAACAATCCCCTATGGCACGATGCTGAAATCGGATAAATCAAAGTCCTTGCTACATTAACTTTATAATTAGAGAATTTGCCAAATTCATGCAGAGTTGCTAAAAGCTTCGGATATGAACGCTGAAACCTTCGACAGCACCCTTGTTCACTATACTGTGAGTGGGGGTTGTGGAGGTGTCCCCCGCAGCCAGTCCGGTAAAAGGTTAAAATAAAAGCACAAAAAATAGGAAAGGTCCCTGCGGTTCCCGATCACGGAAGTGAAAGGGAACAGGTGTTGCAGGGACACAGCGAGTTGGCGGCACACAGCGAAGTGTGCCACCGCAAGGTAAGTAGGGGGGTGGGGGCAAGGGCAAAGGCTGAAATGTTCAGGGGAGAGAAGACCAAAGGGTTTTTTTGGATCCCTTACCCGAGGACTGACGAATAATTAAAATGTCCAATAACAAAACTTTTTGAACATTTAAAACTTTTTAAAAGTGCTGCTTCCTTTACTCACCCGTTGAGAATGGTACTTTTTTGCAACCATTGTCTTATGTGGTCCATTGGGGGAGGGCCAGGGTGGTAACCCTACAGTTTCTATTACTCAATTTCCAAAACAAAGTACTTCACCTGCAAATGTATTCTTTTGTACATTTGCCTAGGTGCATATTTTCAGAAAAATACTATAAGAACATCTTATTGGCATGCTGTGCCATTTGTAACAGTGAAGTATTCACTGCTCAGCATAGCTGTTACTTGTTGAGTCAGATAAAGAAAACCTTTCTAACTGTTCAAGAAGTTTTTGTACCACCCTCTGATGAGGATGCTACAACCACTAACCCTAGGGCAAAGGGTAACACACCTGACAAGAAAAGGAAGCCAAACGTCTCAGAGTAGGCAACATGGTCAAAGCGACAAGGGTTGACTCGTAGGTACGGGTCATAGGACAACACAAAAGGTACGATTAGTCCACACACAACTCTTGAAAATACACTACACTGAGCTACTGAACAATATACTATCAAGTCAAATAATTACTTCTGATATTAATACCGGGGTGCCGAAAAAATGGACACTTGCCAAATGCTAGTGAAATTTGACACTTGGCGAGTACGAAACGGTGTGCTGCATGTATGTACAGAATTGAGCTGGAGAGTGACTTTTATGGCTGGCTAGAACACCCCCCTGTAACCCCTATGTATGACAATGCATTACTTACCCTAAAAGCATTTCTGATGGTTGTATCTGCTTAGATTCACATGCTGTGCATAGGTCCGACATCCAGTGGTCACTGCGGAGTATTGCATTTTGTTTTTCGTAGTCGAAAAGGGACGTCGACAAGGCGTGTCTGAAATACTATCCCTATAGTGACGTGCGTTGTACCCACAATCCCTCACGCGTCGAGGTCCCTCTGTTTATATTTTTCTGCCCTGAGGGAGCCTTCTAGACTTGAGTGAGTACAGAAAAGAGAGATATAAAAGGAAGTCTATGTTCCTTCCATCCGAGCGGGGAGGAAGGGTGGGCGCATGTGAATCTAAGCAGATACAACCATCAGAAATGCTTTTACGGTAAGTAATGCATTGTCTTCTGATGTTTGTTAATCTGCTTAGAATCACATGCTGTGCATAGACTAGCAAGCAGTACCCGCAGTTGGCGGTGGGTTATGAGAAGGAACAGTAGAGAAAAGATGTCTTAATACTGCCTGTCCCACCTGGGAGTCAGATCTCGAGTGTGCATCTAGCAGTAGTGTTTTGTAAAGGTGTGCACAGAACTCCAGGTAGCCGCTTTGCAGATGGACTCAAGGGGAACATTTGCAATGAATGCTATGGACGCCCCCGTGCCTCGAGTAGAGTGTGCTCTTGGCTTAAAGGGCAGTTCTCTCTTAGCAAGAGTATAGCAGAGAGTGATGCATTGAACAATCCATCTAGAAATAGTGGACTTTGAAACTGCATCCCCTTCTCTTCCTGCTGCCACCGAGACGAAGAACTGATTGGTCTTCCTCAGTGGTCTGGTTCTTTTCATGTAGAACATGACCGCTCTGCGCACATCTAGTGTGTGCAGAGTTTTTTCTCCCAAGTTGGAAGGATTTTGAAAGAACGATTTTGAAAGAACTTTGGCAGTTCTATAGACTGGTTTACGTGGAATTTCGAGATGAATTTCGGAGCAAACCTTGGGTGCGTGCGTAGAACCACCTTATCTCTGTGAACTGTAATGAAGGGGTCTAGAACAGAAAGAGCCTGTAGCTCACTTACTCTCCTAATGGAGGTGATGGCTATTAGAAAAGCAGTCTTAAGAGAGAGGTGTTTAAGAGATGCTTTGTGCATGGGTTCGAATGGTGAGCCCATGAGTCTGGTAAGTACCACGTTAAGGTCCCATCCGGGAGCTGGGTCAGCTATCGGGGGGGGTGTATTCTCTTTACTCCCTCTATGAAGGCCTTTATAACAGGGATCTTCCACCACAACACTTTGAGTTGGGAAGTGGTGTATGCAGAAAGTGCCGCTAGGTGGGCTTTAATGGAATTGAACACTAGACCTGAATCCAATAAGTGGGTCAGGTATAGAACAATATGTGTGGGAGAGCAGTCAATCGGGTTGATGCTTTTCCCTCTGCACCAGATGACAAATCTCTTCCACTTGCTAGAATAGCAGTGGCGAGTGTTAGGTTTTCTGGCTTCCCTGAGGATGTCCATGCATCTCTGCGGGAGCTGTAGATGTCCGAATTCTATGATCAGCCAAGCTGCTAAGTTCATGTTCTGGGGGCATGGATGCAGAGTCCTGCCCTTGTCTTGTGACAGCATGTTGTACGGGCAGGGGAATTTCACTGGGGGAGATAGAGACATCTCCATCAAGTGAGCGAACCACGGCTGTCGGGCCCACATTGGGGCCACCAGTATCATGGTCACTTGTTCCTGGTGCATCTTGTGCACCACCTTGTTGAGAAGGGGAGTCGGGGGAAAAGCGTAAACAAATTTCCCTGACCATTCCCTGACCATTGCATCGACAGACCGTTCCCCTTGGATTGGTTCTGGGGGTACCTGGAGGCGTAACTTTGGCATTGTGAGTTCTCCAGGGTTGCGAACAGGTCTATTTCTGGGAATCCCCATTGTGTGAAGACGTCAAAGACGATGTCTTCGTGCAGTCGCCATTCGTACTCTTCGGGCAGGGGGAAATCTCTGCTGAGTTTGTCTGCCAGCAGATTGAGTTCCCCTGGTACATGTTGTGACAGTAGGAACATGTTTTGTTTGGGAGCCCACTTCCATATATTTTGGGCCAGTCTGGACAGTCCTGGAGAGTGGGTGCCCCCCTGCTTGTTGATGTAGTACATGGCTGTGGTGCTGTCTGTAAGGACCAACACAGTCTTGCCTTGTAGGTGTTCCTGGAAGGCTTTTAGCGCCTTGAACACAGCTAGTAGCTCCAGTAGATTTATGTGTTTGGAAGCTACGTTCGGAGTCCACACTCCGTGAGCAGTCTGATGGGATAGGTGAGCCCCCCATCCTGTGAGGGATGCGTCTGTGGTTAGAGTGGCTTCCGCCGCGGGTGTGGCAAAGGGTTTCCCTCTTTCCAGGTTTTCCTTTGTCCACCACCGTAGCGAGAGAACCAAGGCCTGCGAGACCACCACTAGATCGTCCCATAGTCCGCTGGCCTGACACCACTGGCTGTTGAGCCACTCTTGCATAGGGCGCATGCGCAGGCGCGCGTGAGGTACCAAATAAATACACGACGCCATCATGCCTAGCAAGCGCATTGCTTTGCGTACCGTCACCTCTCGACCGGTTACATATTGAGGGATCTGAAACAGCATGTTTTGGACCCTCTCTTTGGAGGGGAAGACGAGTCCGTCCTTTGTTTGAATTAGAGCCCCTAGGAATTGTTTGATTTGGCTGGGGTCTAGGCTGGACTTCTTTTCGTTGATGGAGAAGCCCAACTGGAACAAAAGGTCTACAGTCTTTTGGGTATTGGAGAAGCATGTTTCGTAAGAATCCCCTGTTATGAGCCAGTCGTCGAGGTAAGGGTAAACTGGGATGGACAACCTGCGCAGGTGGGCCGCTGCCACTGCCAGTACCTTCGTGAATACCCTTGGTGCCGATGCTATGCCGAAGGGTAGTACTCTGAACTGGTAGTGTTTGCCCTCTATCATGAACCTGAGGTATCTTCTGTGCGCTGGCAACATTAAAATATGAAAGTTTGCATCTTTCATGTCCAATGTTGTCATGTAATCTCCCTGTGATAGCAGTGGGATCACTTCCTGTAAGGTCACCATACGAAACTTCTGGGGTTTGATAAACTTGTTCGCTGGGCGCAGATCTAATACAGGGCGCATGGTTAGATCCTTTTTGGGTACAAGGAAGTACACTGAATAAATACCTTCCGTTACCTGAGATAGAGGCACGACCTCTATGGCTCCTTTTTCCAGCAGTAGTTGTACTTCTTGGAGAAGTATGGCAAGGTGTTCTGGTGTCATGCGTCGTCCCCTCGGGGGTCTGTATGTTGGGGAACCTTTGAATTCGATGCAGTATCCGTGGGCTATGGTGGAAAGTACCCAGCGGTCTGACGTTATTCCCTCCCATGCTGGAAGAAAGGATGTTATCCGGCCCCCGACCGGTGTTGCATGGGAGGGGACGCGAATCTTCGCGTCACTTGGTGTTGTTGGGGGCTTGGGAGCCTCTGGGGGTGGAACCCCGACCTCTCCCTTTGCCACGGCGCTGGCCTCTTTGGCTGTACTGCCCACTATTGGTCTGGTAATTGGTGGCAGGGTACTGTTGCTGCTGATTCTGCTGTTGGCGTTGGGCACGAAAAAAGCGTTTGTTGCCATAGCCTGGTAGTGGGCTTAGAGATCTGGTCAAGAGTTTTGATAGTATCGAACTCTTTTTTAGCCATCTCCAGAGCCTCATCCACCGCTTTCCCGAAGAGGCTGGAGTCTTCAACAGGTTTATTTATTAAAGACGCCTGTGTCTCCGGTTTGAACCCTGAGTTGCGCAGCCATACATGGCGTTTTAGGAGTATTCCCTGAACCAGGGAACGTCCCGCTGTCTCTGCAGCATCCAGAGAGTTCTTTACAATACTCTGGTTGACCTGGCTTCCTTCGCCAATAGTTGATAGCAGGCGTGTACGTAGTGGTTCCGGCGCTTCTTCGGCGTCTTTGCGCAGTTTGGCCCACTGCGCGTCCGCGTAGCTAGCTAGCAAAGAATTGTTGTTCGCAATTCTTGCCGAAAAGGCAGCCGAGGATGTGACTCTCTTTGCAAGGGCATATAACCTCTTGCCCTCCTTGTCAGGTGGTGCCTCGCTGGTGGACAGCGGCACCCCTGCCCTCTTCCTTGTATTAGTTGCTACAAGGGAATCCGGAATGGAATGTCCCCTGATGTACAGCGGGTCTGAGGGTGAAGGAGTGAAAAGTTTTTCAATTCTTGGATTAACTCCTCTGATTAGTGCGGGTGTGGATAGCGAAGGGATGATTCTTCTCTTCACTGAAGCGAGGAGGGGAATGGTCTGGCTGACCGGGGGTTTCTCCTTAATTACTCTTTCCACAAAGTCTATTTCAGGAGAGATCTCCCCAGTGTCCAGTTCGAAATGTGCTGCTGCTCTGCGCAACAGGGCATTGAATGTGGGCTGATCGTCAATGTGAGACGTGTTTCTAACAGGTGAATTGTCAGGAGGATTTAGGTTCAGGACATCAGTGTCCGAATATACTGATGGGGATTGCCAGGGATGAGAAGGTCCTTCTTCTTGATTTTCTCCGAAGCCTTCTCCTACCATGTCTGGGCTGTCTTCCAGACCTTCCTCCTGGTTCTGTCCCTCTTCCTCGTCCATAAAATCATCCTCCTCCTCCAAGTATTGTTCCTCACCAGTGAGGTCATACACATTATGGAAATCTGAGGCTGTGTCCTGCTGGGGATTGAATAGTCTCGGATATTTGGCCCTGGGGTCCTCCTGAGGCCCTTCTCTTGTTCTCTTGGGAGTGGGAGGGTTCTGGGTATTCATAAACCTCTCCATTCTCTCCATGCAGAGATGGAGCCTTTCCATGGTTTCATGGGGTACCCCTGAGCGGTCTAGCGGGGGAAAATTAGTGTCATCTAGCTGAAAACGGCTCGACCTCTCCCATAACATAGAGGAAAGTGTCCCGTCGCCTTCCGAAAAGCCTTCCGGAGTGCTGGGGGTCCCCCCGACTGAAGGGAGTAGTCCCGGTCTTTCTTCAGGCTTTTTCAGCGTGTCTTTCGACCTTTGCGCAGCGCTCGACGTGTCTTTCGGCGTACGCTTCTGGGCGTCGGCTACAACGATCCTCGCTAAGCTCTCTGCGACTCGTTTGTCAGCGGAGGGCTGTGGTTTCGACGTTACGGGTGTCGATCGTTCTACGGCGGCGTGCGCTCTCTGCTGGTGCGCGCCGGGCGATGGTTTGGGGGCGGTGCCCTTATTTGCCGAAAGCCCAGTCGCTGGTCGCGGCTGCGGTTGCGAGAGGGGCTTCGAACCTGAACGGTCCGAGGAGGCCGCCGGTGGAACCTGCGTCTCCTTGGGCGCTGATGCTTTCTTCGTCTTCGACGAAGAAGAGCCATGGGTTGTGTGCTTATGTGTGGTATCGTGTGCGTCAGTGTCGCCGGGGTGTTCATCCCCATGAGCCGAGCCCGTCGGGGCCGGGGACAGATGACGAAGAGTGCGAGCGCTCTTTAGAGGGGTCTACGACTTCCGTAGCGGAGGTCGTGTTATCACGTTCCTCGTCACTGTCGGTGGTAGCAGCGGCGGGTGAAGAATCGGCCTTCGACATAGCGTAGGCCGCCCACCTCTTGACCCTACGGTCTTTTAGAGTCTTTGGCTTAAGAAGCCGACAAGCCGTGCAACCCTCCTCTTTGTGATCGAGGGGCAAGCAGCGCTTACACCGTGAATGCTTGTCCTTCCAAGTAAACTTGCCCTTGCAACGCGGGCAAAACCTAAAGAGTTTCTCTCCATAGCCGAGGCAATAAATCGTGATAACGACCCCAAGGGAAAGGAAGGGGAAAAGGAAAGGCATTCTCAGAAAAGAACCAGAGATGTCCCACGACCCCACTCTCCCTACTGTATTTGGCCTGCGAGGCCAGGCCACGTGTTCGGCAACGCCGAAGGATCTCCTCCGCTCGTCCCCTCAGTCGAAGATCTTGCTCGGCGGAGACAGCTTAACAACTGCGTCGAGGGAGGGATCGATATGTTATATATTAAATAGGAAAACGACCAAAGGTCGAGGAGATGAAATCTGCAATGTCTCTCGAGGAGCTCCGCGTAAAGGCGACCAGTAACTGGGCGGAAAAAAACAATCTGAGGGACCTCGACGCGTGAGGGATTGTGGGTACAACGCACGTCACTATAGGGATAGTATTTCAGACACGCCTTGTCGACGTCCCTTTTCGATTACGAAAAACAAAATGCAATACTCCGCAGTGACCACTGGATGTCGGACCTATGCACAGCATGTGATTCTAAGCAGATTAACAAACATCAGAAAACAGCATTTAAAAAAAACAGTATATCACAAAAACAGTAATCCCTTTAACAAGGACTCTTCTCACCTCAAAGTCTATATGCAAGTCCTTTTCCAAGGCTCCGTACCCAACATAAAACAATAGGGGGAGTAAATGGGGGTGTGGGGAAGAAAACCAGGGGGGCAACAAACCTAAGAAGCAGGAAAGTCCTCTATGGGACTGCACTATAGACAAGTGCCCTACAGACCGACCCTGTTAGGCAAAATTGCATCCAGTACCCTTTGGGTGCACTACAATAACGTTGACCTCCTGGCAATAGGGACCCAACCTTTGGTATAAGTCTGAACTACACAGGTTGGTTGTGTGGTCGAGCAGCCAGGCTTTTCTGAAGAAGGGTCGTCAATGTGAGCAGTAATGTTGTGACAGGGTTTCACAGTAGAGTTATTCAAATAAACACTTACATTCAAGGTTTATTGATAAAACAATTAATTTTTTTCCCAGTCAGTTATATAGGCCTTCTTCAGAAAGGGAGCAGAACATGTAACACTTAAATATACTTCAAAAAGCACTGTCAGTTTCTCTAAATCAAATGACACCCATTGGGGATGGCACACAGACACCTCCTACACCCTCAGGTGACTTAAAATAGCTAGGACGCTGTGGACATTGATTTATCACTGGTATATTCAGAGCAATACTGAGTTAAGTGAAAAATATAGAATAGAGGAATAAAACAAAGGTTAAAAAATAGCTCAGAAACAGTTAAGTACTTTTCGACACCTTCCAAAGCACAAAGTCAGAGGTAAAGAGGAGTCTCTCAGGGAGCCAGGACAGCCAATGTTAATTGCACAATGTCAAGGGGAGCGGAAGATCTTCTTTGCAGGTAGGTAAAAAGTCTTGCACAATGTTTATAGAAATGTTTGCAGAAAATGGAACACTTAAAGGGCCACAAGCTGGGAGGCTTGTGAAGGGCAGAGCTTTAGCAACTCTGCAAGGTAACCAAGACAGTTCTCAACTGAGAGCAAGTAAGGCTACACAACAAGAGGATGAACACCACAAGAAACAACACACACCTCCGATGTGATAACACCTTTCATCGCCAAAGCAAGAAGAACTTCTAATCGACAACACCAACTCATGGAAGACTAACCCAACGAAAACAAAAACCCAAGACAGAACATAGAAGAACTATTCAAACACGCCGACACCCCAAAACCCACACCTCAGCAAGAGATGGACCAGGAAAGAAAACCCAACACCGATCAGAGGATGACCTCAACAAGAAAGTCCAAGCCAAACAACACCTCCAAACTCCACTGCAATCTTATAAACACAAGATCCATGTCAAAATACTCGGAGATCTTCGACCTACTCAATGACAACGGCATTGACATCCTGGTCATCACAGAAACATGGCTGGACGACAACTACAAAATCACGCTCCAAAGCTGCCTACCAACCAACTTCAAATGCCTTCAAATAAACAGGAAACTCAAAAAAGCAGGCAGCATTGCAATAGCATTCAAAGGACACCTGAAAATAAAAACAGACGATCCGCTCAACATCCCAACTGTGAAACCATGGTAATACGCCTAACAGCAAACCCAAAAACCAACGTCGCATTAATCCTGGTGTACAGACCACCGACATGATGCAACCTTCGTCGACAACTTCATAGAAGCCATCACAGCCTGATCATCCTGGGGGACTTCAGCATCTGGTTTGAAGACAGCCACGCCAACTCCCTAAACGCACTGACTGAACAACTCACTACCATGAAACCACTCGCAACTAGTCAAAGGGGCAACATACTTTAGAAGAAAATCTCATCACCACGGCACCGCCGTTACAAATACTGTGGAGCGACCATCTCATCAACCCATTCATGATCACTCTGCCTGCTCAAGTCTCCATCCAACACCCTAAACTCACTAAGACCTCAAAAAGAAACTGGAAAAATGTCAAATAAATCAACCTATTTGAACAACTAGAGTTAACCAAACCCTCAACTACAGAACTAGAGCTAAATGACCTAGACGGGAAAGCGGAGCTACTACACAAATGGATCGCGGACACAACGCCATGATCACCCCAGAAAAACCATTCACACGATCAAAAAAAAGAGCAATGGCAAAATGGTTCAAACCACTATTAAGCACGATGAAAAAGGAAAACAAAAAAATGGAACTGGAATGGAGAAAAGAATACAACACGGACAAAAAAACACTGTTGCAGAGACAAATCTGCGCATACAAGAAGGAAATTCAAAAGAGAAGGCATTATGATGACAGAACACCAATGCCGCCAACACAAAAAGAAATGTTTAATATCATTAAAGAGATGAGAAAACCACCAGGCTGTGACAACACCCAAACACCCTCAGAGAAACTATGTGACGACCTGGCAGACCGCTTCAAGAAAAAAAATCAACGACATACGACAATCCATACAAAACATACAAACCGACCACAACATACTACAAAGCGAACCCATCGCAGAACCCCAGCACAAACTCAAAACCTTCCCTGAAATATCAGCAGAGGCATTCGCATTGCAGGTAAAATGCAGCAAGAAAGCTGGTTCACCCATGGATCCCTGTCCCCCGGACATCTACAAAGCAATCCTCGCACAAGGAACATCAGCAGAATACTACAGAAACCTTATGAAACTTTCTCTAGCAACAGGAAGTGTACCAACAACCTTGAAATCAGCATATATCAAACCACTTCTGAAAAACACAAGCAGCGACGCAGAAGACCTCTCCAACTACAGGCCGATTTCAAACATCCCCTACCCGGCAAAACTCCTGGAAACCTACGTATATAAACTAACCCAAGAATACATAGAAAACACCACCTGCTAGACCAAGCTCAAATCGGCTTCAGACCCTCAAGAGGAACGGAAACAGCACTACTATCCATCTGGGACAACCTAAAAACCAATGCAGACTCAAACACAACCTCAGCCGTCATTCTACTCTACCTCTCCGCAGCCTTCGACACATTCATGACACCCTAACCAAAAGATTAGAAGACATAGGCATAACAGACACAGCACTACTCTGGACTAAATCATTCCTAACAGAGAACAGAAACCGTATGGCTCAAACCCTTCAGATCCACTCCAAGAGTTAACGACTGGAGTGCCACAAGGATCCTCACTATCACCACTGTACTTCAACATCTACCAGACTCCGGTTATCCGAATTTTCAAAAAGTACAACATTACATGCTACAACTATGCAGACGATACCCAAATCATCTACAATATCAATGACACCCAAGCTGATCATTCAACCCTAATCAAGTATCTAAAAGAAGTCTTCAACTGGATGACTGCCAACAACCTGAAAACCAATCCAGGAAAGACTGAAATCATGATCATATCCAAAGACCAAGAGAACGAAGCAGCCATCCCGTGGCCAACGGAAATGGGAACCACACCATCACATCTAAGGTATTAAAAAATCTGGGAGTCCTGATGGACAACAACCTAACCTTAGAACCACAAGTAAATGCAACAGTCGAGAAATGTTTTTTTCCTCCTCCGCACGGCAAGAAGAATCCTACCATTCCTCTCCTTCACGCACAAAACACTCAATATCCTCACCCTCATCATATCAAGTCAAGTATCGACTGTGCAAATAGCCTCTACCTTGGAATTCCAGAATACCTCCTGAAGAAACTACAACAGAACCAAAATGCAGAAGCCAGACTACTTCAAAACAATGTGCATAACACAGTGCAATCAGTGGACAGGGAGCAGAATTCATACAAAAGAAAATAATCTACAAGCCAACAAGACCCCTCAGGTCAAGCAACGAAATCCGCCTGGAACCTTAACCATACCTCAAGAAGAAACTGGGGGGGCACCTCCTTCTACCACTTAGCCGCAAACACCTGGAACAACATCCCAAAAGATATACGAAACACCAAAAATCACATAAAATTTAGGAAACTAGTAAAAACCTGACTCTTCAACACCACAGACTCAAACTGAAAACCGAAACAGAAAGGAAAAGGTATGAATAAACAGGAGTGGACACAGACAACCCCATTACAGACTGGAGACATCTCTCTATGTGAAGAACTCCCACGGTACCTGAACGAAGGACGCCGGTTAGAGGGGAACACAGGCAACACCCAAACTGAGATGGAGTCAACATCCCACCCAACACCCGCATCATAGTTGCCACCAGGTACCAAAGTATAGTGGAATTATCGAGATATTAGCAATCACCACACTATCTGAGCTGTGGACTTGGGCAGGTGCGCTAGCCGTATGAGTAGGAAGGGAAGACTGGTGAAGGAAGGGGCCTGTTTTGAAAGGGACCTCGAAGGCCAGACGGACCCAGATCAGGACAGAGGCGCAGGGGTGCTCCCGAACCCCACCTGGGGAGATTAAAGAAGCCCAATTCAGGATAATGATGCCAACTAACCAATTGCACTAACAATTTCCCCCTCTGCATACACCTCTCAAACTCCAAACCAAACACAACCACAAACCTACAGCACATCAAACCGCAATAATCACTACACTGCAACAACAAAACAAAAACACACATAGACCTGCACAACAGTACACAAAGACTACCGGTCACAAAACACCCCAGGCACAGCCAACGGACCCACCGGCTGAGGCCGCCAATAGCACATCACTGCTCTCTTGCACTTTTCCATATTCTTCGCACTAACCACCCCTCCCTCCCGCCCTCTTTCAGAGCCGCCATAGCGCCAGGGGACCACTCCGGTGGCGATAGTGCACGGTACAAATGTCCTTTAACATTAACAGTACCTCTGGTTAGATGAAATGGTTCCAGCTGGCTTCTGTTCCTGTACAGCTCTGCAGATCCTGTTGTTCCTGGGCCTCAGTCGTGGGGACAAGAGGGACACGTCTGGGGACTCCTGCTCTGCAACGTGACTGTCAGCGGCAGCAATGGGCAAACTTCAATTCAGTGGTTCTTCTGTGTTTCAGCTCCTTGCGTCGGACAGCAAATAGCAACACCGCGGTTGTCGGATACCACTTCAGACTTTCCTTGCTTCTGGGATCCAGCACTCTGTTGAGGTGGCTCAGGCTTGGTCAGTCCTGCATCAGGGAAGTCCGGAGGATCTTCCTAACACCCGGGTCCGACTTAAAAGCAACGCACACAATCTGGTGTTCCTCTCCCTGGCTCTTCGGTTCCAGCAACAAGTGCAGTGGAAATGCAACCAGCTTTGAGAGGATGTCCAGACAGGCTTACTTTGGAGTTGATTGGTCCCACCAACTCAAAGGGACAAGTCGTCCTTGCAGGGTTTCTCTAGTCGAGGCAATTTGGGGCTTCAGCACAGCAGCAGGGCTTCACCGGGCAAACCAACGGCGCAGGAGTTGCAGCAGGCGTCTCTTCCAAGTTCTTCTTCGGATTCCTTCGTCCAGTGGTCGACTCTGCCTTCCAGCCAAAAAGCCTTGCCTTTTATGCAGGTTTCTCCCATTCATTCCAGCCTAGCTGTCAATCGGACAGTAGGGTGGCTGTCCTTGCCGGACAACCAGCCGGCAAATCACCTTTGGGTGCATTCCTGTAACCAAGGAGATTAAGCAGAGGGAGTTTCGGGAACCTCCCTCACTTCCTGCCCCTGCCAGACATGCTGGTGCCAGAGGAAGGCTTCACTCGTGAATCCTGCCAAAGACGAAATGAACAAAGACCAAACCTGGTTTGGCGCGCAGAGTAAATCTCAAGAAGAACCTTCCTGACAAGAAAGGGTGAAAAAAGACAACCGGGGCCATTTTAACAAAATGGGCACCCATGGGTGCCTTACCGTGGCTGCGAACGCAGCCCACGGTAAAAACACACAATGGTAGTAAAAAGTAAACCACTGCCACCAGCCATTAATTGTAGGAAGGGTAACATAAAAATGTTACATGAGAAACTAGACAAAAGGGATACTAATTAACCCCTCCAGCACCTTATGGTAAGATAGTGTGTGCTGGGTCTAGAAAGTTACAAAATTTAACTAAAGTCAATTTCACTTCACTGCTCTTGGAAACAGTTTCACCAAGAGAAGGTATTTAAACCTTTGGGGAAATCTAAGAGACTTCCCTGTGCCACTGCACTGAAGGTGCTGTGTGACTGTTAGGGAGAATTCTCTTCCAAGGCTAATTTCCCTTACCTATAGAGTCCACCAGCAGCTTTGCTGGATTTGAAGGGTTTATTTTTTCTTCTGCTAAGAGTGAGACCCTTTTTCTCCCACTCTTAGACAGATTGGTAGTGTGCGTTTTAGGCTCTCTTGTGTGCTTATGGTGTAAGGGGTTTTTCTCACCCTCGTAGGAATCATCTTTTTAACATGTGTGTTACACAGCACCCTCAGTGCAGTACCACAGGGGTGTCGTAGCGACCCCCCAACATAGACACATACCCTGGGACTGACTACTGTCTCCAAGGGCATGTAAAGTTCCCATTGACTTTACTATTCAATAATTATGAACTAAACCAGTACAAACCATCTTACTATGGAAGTACTGTAAAGGGTTAAGAGTTTTTCCCTAGTGTTCATTTTCAACCGGGTACCGTACAGTCCTTCTCCCTGAAGTTTCTGGCTGGTGGCAGTGGTTACTACTGTAAATATTCGACCGCAAATATTTCCCTATGGGATTGTCCCATTGTTCGAGGCTACCACTTTTACTGACTGCCTCTAACATACCGCTGGTTTATTTTAATATTAACTTTACTTCGGTAGGTTTTTATTGCCAGAACTTTAATAATATTTCTTTCTCGTGTCTTTCTCTGAAGTCCTAACTCAGGTCGGGGATCCTTTGTTCATCCTTTTGGCGGACTTCTGCACAGAAGCCCTCCTTTCGGCGCCACCGAGTCTGGGGTAAACAGGATTTATGGGAGGGGGAATAGGCACCCTGGACAGGGTTACCTAGGCAACCCAAGTCGCACTCTGCCCTGATAGGTTGGAGGGGGGGTTATCCCGCCAGGATAGCCACCCCACTGTGTGAGTGACAGCTAGTCTGTATGAATGGGGGTCTTGCTGCATAAAAGCAGGGTCCTGAGGACTGGAGGACAAGACGTCGCCACTGGAACTAAGAAGCCGAAGAGGAGAGAAGCCAAAGACTTCTGCAACGAATGAACCACCAGTGAAGCCCTGCTGCAGATCCTCACCACTTTTCTCCGATGTCTAGTCAAATGGTCGACAGACAAATGGTCGACACAATTTGGTCGACAGGACAAATGATCACATTTTTTTTTTAGTTATATATATTTTTAAGGTTTTCGTTTAGGGGAAAAAAAGGGGTTTTTAGCAAAAAGAAAAGGTGTTTGGGTAACGCCCCCCAAGAAAAAAAAGTGAAAAAACACACAAAAAAATTTGATCATTTGACCTGTCGACCTTTTGGTGTCGACCATTTGACCTACAACCCTTTTCTCCGACTCAGGAAGATCTTCACCTGCAAGAGTCTTGTTCCCTTGAGCTGGTGGGGTCAACCAGTTCGCCAATCGCCTTCCAGGACCTGCCTTGGTCGAATCGCCAGTGCCAAGCACTAGGAGACCGGATAGCCAGGCACCCATCCACCACAACCGCGATTTAAAGGAGCTTACCTTTTATTCCGTTTTGGCAGCACCGGGGCTGGTTTCATCCCTGGGCAGTGCAGTAACTCGAAACTTCCTCCCCGACGAGAGCCTCTCTTCCTCTACTGGATCTCCCAAACTGCAGGAACTACCGCCACCGCAGGAGCCTCTTCCACTTTCAAGGTACATTGTACCGATCAGGCCTCCCATTTCGTGGGGTATTGCTAAAGGTGTTTTAAATCCTTTACTTACCTTCTGGGCTGGCCGCCTTTTCGTCTAACATTATCTTTCTACGTCCTGCAGCTGCCTTTTCAATCGTTTAACAAAGATTTGACTGCAGCTACTAGAACATTTTGAACGTAAGCACTTTGCCTTGTACCACTGACTCTGGCACCATCCTCTTGACTCTGGCTAAATCTCTTACAACTGCCTTCTCTTCAAGAAATGTGTTGGCGCACCTAAACCTCTTAGAACCACCTTTCCTTCCCCTTTATATAATGCTGAAGTGCCATTTTGCTCGATTTTCACCAAAGTACTGTTGATGCTAAAGTGCTGCCTTGCTTAACTTGTTCACAATCCAATTGTGAAGTGTTGCTGATGTGTGTTAGGAGTCTAAACCTGTATAACTTGTTCTTTCCCTCCCTCTGAAGAAATTGTTAGAGTGCCATTTCTGCTTAGTTAACACTGCCGTTTTGCTCAGTTTTCATTCTTGCTCAAACTTGTCCACAATTTAAATAGGGAGTTGTGTATACTTTTCCGGACTGTTTAACTTATTTTAAATAATAGTGATGTGTGTGACACCATCAGAGTGTGTAAAATAAATATATATATATTCTTTTTGATACAAAGCTTTGGTCAGTGTTTCCTTGTTCCATAGTATTGTAGTCCTATTGTGTAAACCCTGAATATTGCTCATCTCCCTCTTGAGATTATTCTGACTGCTTAGCCACAGCTACCAACTAAATGTTTGTGGTACAGACTGATACCAAAGGGGATTTATTGCATATACCTGTAGTCTTAATCTTCTATAGTGCTCCCTAAGGGAACTGCACAGGATTCTGCCTAACACTGGTGTACAGCGGTGAGGATAAAAGTATTGGATTTATATTTTACAGTGCTGCCAGTACCTTGGTTCAATTAACCACAAGGCTTAATCACAAAAAGTTAATTTTAAAAAGTCAATTAATTATGGAAAGCTATATCCAGGACACCCTCCTTGTAAATACTGCTGATTATTTGAGGGATCTGTGCAGACAGAAAAGTCTTCCTGTCAAAGGCAAGAAATCAGAAATGATTGAAAGATTGTTAGAACACCAAAGACTGGAGAGTGGGGCTGTAGTGCCCACTCTTCCAGCAAATGTAGCAAACACTGAGGATGATAATATTGATGATGTTATTGTTGAAGCAGATGAGGAAGAGGAGGCTGACAATGTAAACCCCTCTGCCTGCTCAGAGGCCTCAACCTGTGGCTACTGGACCATTGTCGGGTCCCACATTAAGTCCTGAATGTATCACTCTAGAGAAAATGAGGCTTGAACTTGAAATCAAAAGAATTAGTGTTCAAACTGAACAGAAACATCAAGAACTAATGCTCAAAGAAATGGAGCTCAACCATGAGCTAGAGATGAAGAAATTGTCTTTGGAAAATGCTTCTCTCCCCGAATCCTCTAGATCCTCCAGTCCAAAAAGACCCCGGATGCCTAAAGAGATTGTGGGTATGTTTGAACCTAAGTTGGATGTGTTAGATTGGTTAGCTATGTTTGAATACAATCATGGGCTACAGGAAATCACAGGGAATCAGTTGATCCCCTAGTTATTCTCTAGGCTCCCCCCTGTTGCATCTGATGTGGTAATGGAGTTGGGGGAGGTGGATAGGATGGATTACGAATGTGTGAAACTAGCTTTGATAGCTAGATTTGGGAAGATCCCTTCCCAGTAACTTAAGAGGTTTAGGACCCTCAAAAAGCATGATAGTACCCCTTGGGCTACTTGGGTGAATGAGTGTTTGAAAAACTTAGAGGGATGGATTAAGGGTTACAGAGTGAACACTTAAGAAGGAATGAGAAATCTTGTCATGTTGGAGTCTATCTATGATGCCTGCTCTCCTGAGCTCAGACAGCACTTGGCTGATTCAGAGGAGCTAGATTCCAAGAAGCTAGCTAAGGCTGCTGACTTGTGGGTTGCCAACAGGGCCACTCACAAGAATTCAGGGGTCACTCAGAAAAAGGATGAGGGAAAACGGCCTAAGAAAGACAACAAAGAGAATGCAAATAATTACAATTCCAAAGAGGGCGACAAACAAAACTCTAAGGGTAAGCCACAAGGGAAACCAACTCAGGCTAGTGTACCTTCCGGTCCCAGACCAGAAGGAGGTCAGAGCAAACCACCATTCATAAAGACATTTGGAAAATGTTATATTTGTAGTTCAACTGACCATGTGAAAGGGGATCCCAGATGTAAGGGTAAACCTTCAGGGGTCCACACTGTCTCCTTAGCCTTCGCTCCAGAGGAGGAAGTACAAATGGTCAGTGGAAACAATCAAGTACTGGCTGAAGACCCCATCCGAGTCTCAGCTATTGTATCTTTAGTATCCTTGGGGTTGTGGGAATAACAGAATTTAGATGTATATAATGCTATCCCAAATAATACTAGAGTATTATAAGGACAGTGTCCTAGTGAATGGTCAGGAGACCTCTGCCATTAGAGACACTGGAGCCAGCATAACTGTGGTGGATGAATCTTTCTTCAAGGTGGAGGATGTTGCTAAGGCACCCAAACGCCTCACCAAGTTAGCTGGAGGGCCTGTGCAGATGCTTCCCCAGTTACCAGCTCTCATCCAGTGTAATGAAATGACTGTCAGAATACCTGTTAGTGTGCAATCTGAAGTACCTGGAAGGGTGTTGTTGGGCAATGATTTTAAAGATCTTGGAGTAGTGTCAAGTACTCCCAGACCTCCTAGTAAGAGATTACAGGAGCTCACCAGACCTGCAAGGGAGAGGACCTTGAGAGGCTCTCCAGAGGAGATGAAGGAAAATAAATCACTCCTACTCCACTGGAGTTACTAACTGCAATTTCAAAGCAAACAGAAGCAACCAGAAGCAAAGGGGAAACACAAGGCTTCCAAGAAGAAACCAGCAGACAGCACTCCAGTGCTGCCAACTAGGAAATCTCCTAGGTTGCCAAAAATCACACCTGTGATTCCTCCTCCAGCTGAGGCTGAGAGGGAGGTACAGCCATGTAGAGCCTGAGGATTCAGATCTAGAAGGCCAGGATCTTATTGGAGATCTGGACCCTTTGGATCATCCTGAGCTGCAGTCTTTACTGGTAGAAGGTGGCCCCAACAGGGCAGACTTCCGTAAGGGGTAAAGAGAATGTCAACTCTGGAAGGTCTTCGCCACCAGGCAGCTTCTCAGCTTGAAGGGCACGAGCCTGGGAAGTATAGGTTACACTGGGAAGATGTCCTCTTCTATAGTGAACCGACAGTCAATCCCTGGAGACTACACATGACTTCTAGTGCCCCAAGAGAACAGACTCCAATTCTTGCAACTAGCCCATGAGATACCTCTGGCTGGCCACTTGAGTTTCAAGAAGACCAAGTAAAGGCTCCCTCTCTACTTTTATTGGCCTAAAATGGGGGCTGAGGTAGATAAGTATGGCAAGAGTTGCCACACCTGTCAAACTTCTGGTAAGAGTGGATCCAAGAACGTGGCACCTTTAGTGGATCTCCCTGTGGTAGGAGCACCTTATCTTTTCTACCGCGATTAAAGTATATAAACGTGGTACCGTTTTAGGCTGCTATTTTAGCCTCAAACTTAAACCCGCTTGACGAAATACTTTTTAATTTGGCTCCGGTCGGGTTCTATCGCCATTTCTTTTTGTTAAAATCCTTTGCGTTTTACTTGGCACGGCAAACCAAGTTTGCCTTCTTTGTTCGGTCCAGAAGCCCTCTTTTGTCGTCTAGGTGGGCTGAATGTGAGGGAGGGGTGTAGTCACCCCCTGCACAGGATCTCCTTGTAGACCGAAGTCGCACTTTGTATTGATTGGCTGAGGTGGCTGTCCAGGCGGAACAACCCCCCTGCTGAGTGATTGACAGCCAGGCCGTGTAAATGGGGGATTTTGGCATAAAAGGCAGGACTCTAGGGCTGAAGTGAGAGTCGCCACTGGAACTGCAAGGAACCGAAGAGAAGCGGAGAAGAAGATGGCTGCTGCAACTCCCGAGTCCCGGTGAAGCCCTGGTGCAGTCCTTTGCTATCTACCCTTCAACGACAAAAGGAGATCCAGTCCGGAGTCTTCTTCCCTTGAGCTTGGTGGGATCAACCAGCTCACCTTCTACAGCCAAAGGATCCTCTTCTTGGTCGAAATCGCAGCACACAGCTGTAGTAGTCCGGTTAGCCATCTGAAGAGCCTCTCCTGTTTTAAAGGAGCGTACCTTTTATTCACCGTTGCTTTGCTGCTCCTGGCCTCATCCCTGGATAGTGCAGATCGCTCCAGACGTCGTCCTTGTCCCCACGACAAGCTCCAGGAACCGCGAGTCTGCAGGAAAAACTGCTGTGGCACCAGCTTTTCTTCAAACGAATAAGGTACTATGTCCGGTTCGAGGAATTAGGGTGAACCCTTTTCTCCTCACCAAAGGCTTGTCCTTATCTTCCTTCTCTCTTATAACTTTTGCCTCCCTTTCGACAACATCTAAGTACTCCTGGCAATCTCGAAACGTGAACTGTTCTAACCTTGTGATCCTCGACAACAGGATCCCTTTCCCATTTGACACTGGCCCAAGCCTATTGACTTATCTACGTTTTAGAAAGTATCCTCTGATTCTATCTGCCTTGACAGAAGTATTGCCTATGATTTTTATCCCCCATTTTCTTGTGTTAATTCATGTGCTAAGTGTGTTTGACTTCGGTAACATTTCTTCTCGCGAGTACGCCTTTCTTTCGTAAGACCGAACTGTCATTACTGTCAAAAAGTGATTGCGTATTAACCCACGGTAACGTCTTTGTTTCACAACACCGGTCCGTCAAATTCAATGTACTTACCTTGAATTGAACTGCACAAGGGGAATTGGTTGTGTGTAGTATATTTGAAGTGTGATTTTAATTTAATAGAAGTGAAGTGTTTTGTGAACAGATGGTTTAAAAATAAATGTACTTATATGTTTTAACCAGAAACCTTGAGTCAGTGTTTGTCAAGGAGTTCCCCCCCTTCTCACCCGAGTTCGATCTTTGCTGGATTTCTTGATCGATGCCTTCTTGCATACTGCTCGAGTCTTGAATAAAACTGCACGAGTCTCTTCCGACTCCAGCGTGCGTTCAAATACCGGGAAGCAAGGGTCCAGGAATCCAGGAAATAACAGGGTGCCCAACTAGCACACTAGTCCAGGAATCAAGAAAGGGTGGAAGGAACTAGAATTGGGTTAGGGTGTAAGAAGCTATGGAATAATACCGCGAGCTACGGAGCACACGTCTGGTCGCTACTTCGCAATAGCATTGAGACGCGCAGGCCCGCGGGGCGTGGCATATTTATGGAACCTACTACGTGCGCCGTGAAGGCTGGTGCGAGGCGTGTCACGTGATACGACCATGTTGCGAGAAACAATTAATGCAAACCCCGCCGTGACAAGGACCAGGAAGTCCAGAAGAGGCGCGTTCTGTGGGTCATGACAGTGTTTGCTTGAGTCACAGTAATTGTAGTCCTTTGTGTAATCTCTACTTCTGCTCATTTGCTCTTGAGATAAGTCTGGCTGCTCTGCTACTGCTACCACTCTAACTGTGTAGTACAGGCTTGTACCAAAGGTGAACTTGTACTACAACCTGTAGTCTTAATCTTGTGTAGTGGTCCCGAAGGGCACTGCCCAGGATTCTGCTTAACAGCGATCGCTCTGGTAGAGTGGGCTCTCGGACAGCCAGGCAGCGGTCGGATTGCCAGCCGGTGACAGTGGGTGATACAGCTGGAGAGCCACCTGGAAATGGAGCCTTGGACAGGGCATTCGTGCGGGCCACATAAAACTAAAGCGCTCTAGCCACAACCAGCAAGTGCAAAGTCCTTTCAGCCGGTGACAAAGGCGTCGGAAAAAACACAGTTAACACCAAGGACTCATTTAGATGAAAGTCTGACGGGACCTTGGGCATGAAGGAGGGGAGTGTCCGCAGCACCATCCTCATCTTGTGAAAAGTCAAGTAAGATGGTTTACAGGAGAGGGCATGGATCTCCCCCCACTCGTCGTGCAGAGGTGATGGCCACGAGAAAAGCTATTTTTCACGACAAAAATTTGAGTGGTGCAGAATGCATAGGCTCGAAAAGGAGGTCCCATGAGCCTAGTAAGCACCACATTGAGCTTCCACGCCGGGGCCAGAGCCTTCACCGGAGGAACGAGAGGAATAGTCCTTTGATGAATTCCTTGACCAATCGGTGCGACCACAAGGATGGTCGTCCTGGGGATCTGGTGTAGTGGGAGATAGCTGCCAGATGAACCTTGGAGGCGTCAGCCAGCCCCGTCTTGGCCAATGACAGCAAATATGGAAGTACTTGAGGAGCCTTGATCCTCAGCGGGTCGATGTTCTGGGAACTACACCAAATAGCAAATCTCTTCCACTTAAGTACATAGTACTTCAAAGTAGACACTCTAGAATTGGCGAGAATTTCTGTGCAGTCAGCTGGTAGATCATAGCCACTGAATTCCAATGCTGCAGGAGCCAAGCCGTCAGGTTTAGAGACCCTGGATCGTGGTGAAGAATGGCGCCTCTTTCTCTGGAGAGAAGATCCGCGACCACTGGCAAATTGACTGGTGGAAATGCTGACATGCTGAGAATGTCCGGGTACCAGATCTGCCACGCCGGTGAGACGAGGATCATGCGACACCGGCACTGTTTGAGTTGACCGATTACTCGAAGTAGCAACATCAACGGAGGGAACGCATACAGAAAGAGGCCTTCCCAGGGGAATGAGAATACTCCGCCTATGCTCCCCTGCTGGGGAAACCTGCTGGCAAACTTCAGGCATCTGGTGTTTGTCTCCGTCACAAACAAGTCGATCTGGGCATTGCCCCATTTCAGGGACGGGTTCTCCACTAGTTCCCACTCATGGCAAGAACGTAGCTCCCTGCTGTCGGCGACCGTGTTCTTTACTCCTGCCAGATGAAACGGGATAAGGAACATCCCCTGGGCGACAGCCCAGTGCCATAAGTCCTGCGTCTCTATGGAAAGCGCGGGGGACTTGGTGCCCCCCTGTTTCCTGATGTAAAACATCCTGGGGGTATTGTCAGTGAAGGCCTGCACCACCTTCCCCTTGAGGGATGGCAGGAATGACTTGAGGGCCCAAAACACCGCCCGTAGCTCCATCACATTGATGTACACAGGCAGCCACAGGCGTCTGGCATGAAGACTTCTGGTGTGGGCTCCTCATCCCTCCAGGGAGGCATCCATCATTACAGTCTCCTGATGCGGTGGGGCCCGGAAATCTGCGCCTCCGTTCAGATGAGAGCGCACGCTCCATCATCTCATCACCCGACGGAACCCCTCGTTGAGAGCCATCTTGTCCTGGAAACTTATGGACACTTAAATCCAACAGGCGTCGAGGAACTCCTGCAGCGGCCGCATCCGTAGCCTGCAGAGTCGGATGAGATAAATGCATGACGACATCATGCCGAGCAGCGACTTGATGGCCCTCACTGCGGCCATCTTCAGAGTGAGCAACTGTTGCACCTTGCCCAGGATGGTCGCCACTCTCTCCTCCGACAGTGACGCCAGGTATGACACCGTGTTGAGTCGGGACCCCAGGAACAGTGCGTCCTGCGATGGAGTCAAGCAGGACTTTGCATAATTCACTGAGAACCCCTGATCCGTCAGTAGACGGACGGTCCTTGCCGTGTGGTTGACTACGATGCTCCTTGAGCTGGCCACGATGAGCCCATCGTCCCAAGTAAGGGTAGACGCGGATCCCTTGCAGTCGCAGATGCGCAGCCACCGGCACCTGGCACTTGGTAAAGACCCTTGGTGCAGACTTCAATGCAAAGGGAAAGGCCTCGAATTGGTAATGCTTCCCCTGAACGAGGAAGCATAGGAACTTGGTGTCCCTTGTTAATTGGGATGTGGAAGTAGGCATCCTCAAGGTCCAACGATGATAGAAAGTCTCCCTCTTCTACCTCTCCGAGCACATGTTGAAGAGTGACCATTCGAAACTTCTGGGACTTGTAGTATTTGTTTAGTCGTTGGAGGTAGAGAATGGGCCTCTAGCCACTGGTCTCCTTTCTCACGAGGAAGTAACCTGAGTACACCCCGGAGCCGCTTTGGGACGAGCTCTATCGCCCCTTTCTTTAGCATGGCCCGAACCATCAGCAGCAGCTGAGGTACGTTGTTTTCCCGACGGGCCACCAGTATTAGGGCACACTTCCGTTGAAAGTCCGGAGTGTGTACATGGGCGAGAGCGTCCAGCACCGAACGGTCAGTGGAGATGGTCTTCCACACGCTGACGAAGTCTGCCAGCCAGCCTCCCACCGTGCTGCACAGGGGGGGACCGACATCACGTCGACGGGCCACCTTGGGATCCTTGGCGACGACAAAGTCCACTTCCGAAAGCCTTGGAATGGCCCCTGTTGGTCTCTGGGCTGGCAGTATGAAGAGGAACTCCTGCCGTAACCCTTGGAAGAACTTAAGATCAAAAGGACGCCCATCGCGGTTGTAGCGTGCCCAGGGCACGTGCTGTCTCTGTGTCCGCCTTGATGGCCTGTAGAGACTCATCTACAGCCATCCCAAACACATTTTCTCTGTCAAAGGGCGTGTCCAAAACCCTTGTCTGGACGTCTTGTCGAAAGTTGGTGGCCTTGAGCAAGCCACGACGACGAAGGCAAACGCTGTGTTAGGGAGAATTCTCATTCAATTGCTAATTTCCCTTACCTAGTGAGTCCCTCAGCAGCTTTGCTGGATTTCTGGAGTTTACTTTTTTCCACTTGGTAAGAGTGTGAGCTTTCCCCCCACTCTTACCTGTGTTTTGCTATGTGTATCTCATCTGTTTTTGTGATTGTGGAGCACACCACTTCAGTAGCCCCACTCTTGAGTGTTAACCAGCACCTTCAGTGCAGTGACACAGGGTTGTCTTTGAGACTTCCCAACAACTCCATTTCTGGGGCTGACTACTGTCCCCCAGAAAAGGGTAAAGTTGCCATTAACTTTACATAGTCAAATAACCACAGATCCAGTACACCCCATCTTACATGGAGTATTGGAAAGGGTTAATCCTTAGCCCTTTTTATTTGTCCCCCCTGGAGCATTGTTTTGCTCTTGTAACATTTAGACTTGGCTGGTGGCAGTTGTATCTACCCTAACTTTTCTACCGCGAATAGACTATATAAACGTGGTATTGTTTTAGGCTATTATATTCGCCTCGAACATAAACCCGCTTGACCAAATACTTTTTCTTTTGGCTCCGGTCGGGTTCATTTGCCATTTCTTTTTGTTAAAGTTCTTCTTGTGTTTTACTTTGCGCGGCAAACCAGGTTTGCCTTCTTTGTTCACCGTCTTTTGGCAGGCTTCTGCTAAGAAGCCCTCCTCTGGGTGCATGGGTGTCTAGGTGGGCTGAATGTGAGGGAGGGGTGTAGTCACCCCCTGCACAGGGTATCCTAGGAAACCCAAGACGCACTTTGCCATGATTGGCTAAAGGTGGTTGTCCGGACTGGACAACCCCCCTGCTGCGTGATTGACAGCCAGGCTGTGTGAATGGGGGATTTTCGCATAAAGAGAAGATCCAGTGCAGAGTCTTCTTCCCTTGAGCCTGGTGGGGTCAACTAGCTCATCTTCCACAGCCAGAGGATCCTCTTTGTGGTCGAAATCGCTGCACACTGCTATAGTGGTCCGGATAGCCACCTGAAGAGCCTCTCCTGTTTTAAAGGCGTGCACCTTTTATTCACAATCGCTGCTGCTGGCTTCATCCCTGTGTGGTGCAGACCCCTTCAGACGTCGTCCTCCTCGTCCCCATGACCGAAGCTCCAGGAACCGTGGGTCTGCAGGAAACTACCAGGAACAACTGCCGTGGCACCAGCTTCTTCCTTGAATAAGGTACTGCGTTCTGCTTTGAGGAACTAGGGTGAATCCCTTTTCTCCTCCTCCAAGGCTTGCCCTTGTCTTCCCTCCTTCCTTATAACTTTTGCTTCCCCTGTTGACAATATCCAAGTACTCCTGGCAACGTTGAATCTTGAACTGTCTGACTGTGTTATCCTTGACAACAGGAACCCGGTTCCACTTGACACTGGCTCCGGCCTATTAATTTTTGTATTTCTGTCAGCAAGTGTTCTCTGATTCTGTCTGCCTTGACAAAAGTATTGCCTTTGATGTTTACCCCCAACTCTCTCTGGTTAGCCCAGGTGCTAAGTGTGTTTTTGCCCCGGTAACATTTCTTACCGCGGATACGCGTTCCTTCAATACGATCGAGCTGTCAAAAAGTGATCGCATATGTATTCCCGGTAACGTCTTGTTTCACAACACCAGTCCGCCAAAACATAAGGTACTTACGTTGAGTTATTCTGTGCTAAGAGAATTGGTTGTTTGCAGTGTATTTTACGTGTGGTTTTGAATTAATAGAAGTGTGTGTGTTTTACAAATGGTTTAAAAATAAATGTACTTTTTTTTACCTGAAACCTTGAGTCAGTGTTTGCTTGAGTCACAGTAATTGTGGTCCCTTTGTGTAATCTCTGCTACTGCTCATTTACTCTTGAGATAAGCCTGGTTGCTCCGCTACTGCTACCACTTTAACATAGTAGTACAGGCTTGTACCAAAGGTGAATTTGTATTACCACTTTTAGTCTTAATTGTGTGTAGTGGTCCCTAAGAGCACTGCATGGGATTCTGCCTAACACGCTGTTGCACATCTGGCAGAACCCAGCATCAGCGACGTCCGTGGCCACTGTGACGGCGTGGTCCGACGCAACCTCGCCGAATTTCCAACGCCTTTGACCTCTTGTCGCTGGGGAGAAAGTCCAGGATGGGAGCGATCTTGAACCACAGCTCTCAGTCATAGCGCGCCAGGATAGCGAACGCGTTGGTGGCCGCCGCAGAGTAGATAACGCGTCGTTCCAGGGCATTTAACTTCTTCCCCTCGCTGACTGGAGAGGTAGACACTGCCGAGGAAGAAGCATCCGATGACTACTTCTTGGTCGCTGCCGAGACGAAAAAGTCCGGTGACGGTTGAGCCCAGAGTCCGGCACCTTGTACTTCTCCTCAAGGCGATCCATCTTCTTCGGGGCCGTAGAGACAGGCCTTCGTCCCAAATGTCATCCAAGAGTTGCTGTGTCAGGGTCCGTCTCATCCCTCTGGGGAATGTTTATCATCCATATGAACATTCCACAGACCGCAGTTGGTACAAAGCTTGAAAAGAGTGGGATTCCTTCTTCTCGCCAGTCATGATCCACGCGGTGTAGGCCTTGAAGAATCATCTGGAAGCCTACACAAAGAAACTCTACGTAATTCGCATTTGAGGGGCAGGGAAAAAAATAAAAAAAACTAATCAGAAAAACGGATCCCTGTTAATCGGAAAGTTGATCAATGGAGCACAGGTGCTACATTGACCGAAAATAGAGTAAACTCTTCCAAAAAAGCCAAAATGCCAAAAAAGCTCGAGAGCCAAGTACGAGGACTCTCAACACTGGAACCTGCTATAAAAATCTGAAGATGGCTGCCAGAGGAGGGGCTTGGGTAGAGGGCAGTCACTGGCTGGGAACAGTATGACCCAGAGCTCAGCGATTGGTTGTTAGGAGAAAGACAGTTCAGAAATGAAACTGATTTGTTCTTTACCGAGGATTCCCAGCCTGATGACAGGGAATATTCATGAGCATGTGAATCCAAGCCAGACCCCATGATGGAGAAGTAAAATATTTTAGTAACAGTTAACAGATGCATACATTTAAGGGAAAAATGGTTATAGAGTTACTACGAACAGACACAATGTTACACTTACACAACCATGGAAGAAATGCATAATAATATGAACAAAATAAACGCAGGTAAATACCAAACTTCGTACAGAACTCATAAAGACCCCAAGGGATGGACTAAATAGGTCTACCAGCTGGTAAGTACCCCAGGACCAATTTTAGGAGTGTTCCAAATATGTTCAGAGTTCCATTGGAACGAATGAGAGACGGTTAAAGGGCCATCTGCTTTAGTGGAGGTGTTTGACCCCTAGAGGTGTGGATGCTGTGATGAGCAACCAATGGGTAGAACGGCAATGACGCAACAAGTAGCGTTTCAGAAATCAGCAGAAGGCCCCAGAAGAATAAGCAGCAGAATCTCAAATAGATGTCTATGAGAAATACAGTAAAGACTTGCCTTGCAGGAATTTCTACCACAGACCAAGTAAACACCTGGGGTGAGCATCTCGAATAACATACTGCACTAGGACCCACAGGTAGGTACTCACGTCTCTAGTTTAAGCAAAAACTGCTCCAGGAGCAGGAAACAACTAGGTGAGTCAACTGCTCTTTCCCACAGGTGCGGTTTACAGGATTTCGTTCTCTAGGGCTTGATCCCTGGGCCAAAATAGGCCCCAGCAATTCCGGAAAGAAAAAATGGTTCTTCTAAGGAACTCTACGTTCAAGCATGCGTAAAAAAGCCGCGAGGAAGTCTTCAGGAAGTGGAATGAAACCAAGGAAACTGCTCCCAGCAGCAGGGTGAATAAAAGATGGTAGCAAACGGTTGCAGGATGGACACAGCGGCTGGTGGCACCCACAGACATCCAAAGTGAAGATCCGGCAGGTAGTTGAGACTTCAAGAACCTTCTGGATTTCTGGAGTGTCCCACGGCCAATCATAATATTCTGGCAGAAAACAGGGAGTGGGGGTGTTAAAACGGCCAAGAAACATTTCTGGCATTGAAGGCTCGAGCTAGCACTTGCAGGGAGACTATAGGAGAGCTAAAAAGGTGCCAGCACTGGACCACCAGAGGCAAAAAACAAACTGTGATATGGCCAAACCACTGTAACTAGCCAGTATGGCCAGGTAAGGGTTAAAAAAAAAAAAGACATTTCTAGCAGAACAGCTTTCTCCTCTTTGCATAACAGCAAACCAAGAAAGTGCAAACAGGCTAGGACAAAGCCTAAATACCCTTTACAAAGAGTCTGGCCCGGGACCAGGCAGCCAAACACTGAAAGGGGATGTGAGCTGATGTTCAGAAGACCAACCATATTGGTTGGTCAGTAAGACTCACACAGCCTTAGACACCCCACAGGAAGTGAGAGGGATAGGCTATACTGGCCTTAACCAGTTGGGACCAATATTTAAGCTGTCATGATGGGCTCACAAAGAGCTCACATAGTCAAAACTTCCTACGTCATGGTCACCTAGACAAAGGAAGGAACAAGTTACTTACCTGTAACTGTTGTTCACCGGCATGGGTCTGGCATGGATTCACATGCTCATGAATATTCCCCGTAGTCAGGCTGGGAATCCTCTGTAAAAGAAAAAACAATTTCAGTTTTGTTTCTAAACTTTCTCCTATAAACCAATCACTGAGCTCTGGGTCATACTGCCCCCAGCCAATGACTGCCCTCTACCTAAGCCCCTCCTCTGGCAGCCATCTTCAGATTTGATAGCACAAAGTGGTAGTAGGACCAAGAGATGAGCTGCAGAGGGGCAGGTGGGAGGGTTCGCATCTGAAACTATGCCAGACCCATGCTGGAGAATAACAGTTACAGGTAAGTAACTTGTTCCTTCTCCAGCATGGGGTCTGGCATGGATTCACATGCTAATGAATAAAGGATACATAACAGTAAATACATGAACAACCACGGGAGGTGGCAAAACTCAACAGAAGCAATCTCTTACCTCCTAACCTTCAAGCGAACAGGTTGTGCATCAGTGCTTGGCCAACTCTGGACCCCTCCCTGGAATCCCAGTTGACACAGTAGTATTTTTTGAAGGTGTGCGTCGACCTCCACGTAGGAGCATTGCAAATGTCCAGCAGGGGCACATCAGACAGAAACGAAGTTGTAGCAGTGACCGCTCTGGTAGAATGGGCTCTAGGACGGCCAGGCAGCGGTCTGTTGCCAAACGGTGACAGTGAGTGATACAGCAGAGAGCCACCTGGAAATGGAAGCCTTCGACAGGGCCTTCCCATGGTTCACAAAAAGCAGAGTGGTTTTCCTGAAACTCTTTGTGCGGGCCACATAAAACTTCAGCACTCTAGCCACATCCTGCGAGTGCCAAGTCCTTTAAGCCGGCGACAAAGGCGTCAGAAAAAACACAGGTAACACCAAGGGCTCGTTGAGATGAAATTCCGACTGAACCTTGGGCATGAAGGAGGAGTGCGTCTGCAGCACCACCCTCATCTCGTGGAAAGTCAAGTAAGGCTGCTTGCATGACAGGGCCTAGATCTCACCTACTCGTCTGGCAGAGGTGATGGCCACGAGAACGCCGTCTTCCACGACAGAAACTTGAGCGGAGCTGAATGCACAGGTTAGAATGGAGCCCCCCTGATCATAGTCAGCACCACGTTGAGTGCCCATGCCGAGGCCGGAGCAGTGACACAGGGTTGTCTTTTAGACTTCCCACCGACTCCATTTCTGGGGCTGACTACTGTCCCCTAGAAAAGGGTAAAGTTACCATTAACTTTACTTAGTCATTTAACCACATATCCAGTACACCCCATCTTAAATGGAGTACTGAAAAGTGTTAAACCTTAGCCCTTTTTATCTGTCCCTCCTAGAGCCTTGTTTCGCTCTTAACATTTAGACTTGGCTGGTGACAGTGGTACCTACCCTAACTTTTGTACCGTGATTATACTATATAAACGTGGTATTGTTTTAGGCTATTATATTAGCCTCTAACTTAAACCCGCTTGACCAAATACTTTTTCTTTTGGCTCAGGTCGGGTTTATTCGCCATTTCTTTTTGTTAAAGTTCTTCTTGTGTTTTACTTTGCACGGCAAACCAGGTTTGCCTTCTTTGTTCACTGTCTTTTGGCGGGCTTCTGCCAAGAAGCCCTCCTCTAGGCGCCTGGGTGTCTAGGTGGGCTGAATGTGAGGGAGGGGTGTAGTCACCCCCTGCACAGGTTATCCTAGGAAACCCAAGTCGCACTTTGCCATGATTGGCTGAGGTGGTTGTTCGGGCTGGACAACCCCCCTGCTGCGCGATTGACAGCCAGGTTGTGTGAATGGGGGATTTTCGCATAAAAGGCAGGAGTCTTGGGCTAGAAGTCAGAGTCGCCACTGGAACTACAAGGAACCAAAGACAAGCGGAGAAGAAGTCGGCTGCTGCAACTATCCCGTCCCGGTGAAGCCCTGCTGCAGTCCTAAACTATCTACAATTCGACGACCAGAGAAGATCCAGTCCGGAGTCTTGTTCCCTTGGTGGGGATAACCAGCTCATCATCTTCAGCTAGAGGATCCTCTTTGTGGTCGAAATCGCTGCACCCTGCTGTAGTGGTCCGGATAGCTTGCTGAAGAGCCTCTCCTGTTTTTAAGGAGTGCACTTTTTATTCACCGTCGCTGCTGAAGGCTTCAGTCCTGTGTGATGCAGACATCCTCCTTCGCATCGAAGCTCCAGGAACCGTGGGTGTGCAGGAAACTACCAGGAACAACTGCCGTGGCACCAGCTTCTTCATTGAATAAGGTACTGTGTTCTGCTTGAAGAATTAAGTGAATCCCTTTTCTTCGCCTCCAAGGCTTGCCCCTGTCTTCCCTCCTTCTTATAACTTTTGCGTCCTCCATTGACAATATCTAAGTACTCCTGGCTACGTTAAATCGTGAACTGTCCGACTGTGTGATCCTCGACAACAGGAACCTGGTTCACTTGACACTGGCTCCGGCCTATTGACTTGAATTTCTGTCCATGAGTGTTCTCTGACTTTGTCTGCCTTGACAAAAGTATTGCCTATGATTTTTGCCCCCAACTCTCTAGGGTATCTCAGGAGGTGCCAAGTGTGTTTTTGCCCCGGTAACATTTCTTGCCGCGGATATGCTTTTCTTTAGTAAGACCGAACTGTCATTACTGTCAAAAAGTGATCGCAAATGTATTCCCAGTAACATCTTTTGTTTCACAATACCGGTCCGTTAAAACATAGGGTACTTACCTTGAAGTTATACCGTACAAAGTGAATTGGTTGGTTGGTTGTATATTTTACGTGTGGTTTTGAATTAATAGAAGTGTCGTGTTTATAACAAACGGTTTAAAAATAAATGTACTTCTATTTTTTACCTGAAATCTTGAGTCAGTGTTTGCTTGAGTCACAGTAATCGTTGTCCCTTCGTGTAATCTCTGCTATTGCTCATATACTCTTGAGATAAGCCTGGCTGCTCCGCTACTGCTACCACTTTAACATAGTAGTAGAGGCTTGTACCAAAGGTAAAACTTGTATTGCCACCTGTAGTCTTAATTGTGTGTAGTGGTCCTCAGGGCACTGCACAGGATTCTGCCTAACACAAACAGCCTGGCTGTCAATCACACAGCAGGGGGTTTGTCCGGCCCGGACAACCACCTCAGCCAATAGACACAAAGTGCGACTTGGGTTTCTGAGGAAATCCTGTGCAGGGGGTGACTACACCCCTCCCTCACATTCAGCCCACCTAGACACCCAGACGCCAAAGGAGGGCTTCTGGTCAGAAGCCCGCCAAAGTCAGTGAACAAAGGAGGCAAACCTGGTTTGCCGCGCAAAGAAAGACCCAAGAAGGATGTTAACAAAAAGAAATGGCAATTAAACCCAACCGGAGCCAAAACAAAAAGTATTTGGGCAAGCGGGTTTAAAGTTCGAGGCTACTAAAATAGCCTAAAACATTACCACGCTATGTAACATAATCGTGGTAGGAAAATTAGGGTAGATAACACTGCCACCAGCCAAGTCTTAATGTTAAGGGAGCGAAACAACGTTCCAGGATACACAGATAAAAAGGGGTATGAATTAACCCTTTCCAATACTCCATATAAGATGGTGTGTACTGGACCTGTGGTTAAAACAAGTGACTATGTAAAGTTAATGGCAACTATACCTTTTCGGGGGACAGTAGTTAGCCCCAGAAAATGGAGTGGTGGCAAGTCGAAAAGACAACCCTGTGTCACTGCACTGAGGGTGCTGTGCAATACACAAGGAGTGGGGCTCTTGGAGTGGTGTACTCCAGAGTCCACAGTCACAAAAACAGTTGAAATATACATGGCAAAACACAGGTAAGAGTGGGGAAAAAGCTCACACTCTTACCAGGTGGAAAAAATAAACTCCAGAAATCCAGCAAAGCGGCTGAGGGACTAACTAGGTAAGGGAAATTAGCCATAGAATGAGAATTCTCCCTAACACACTTCATGTTATGGGTGTCTGGTTTCTGGTATGTGACACAAAGACTGAGACAGCCCTGCCTGAAACTGGTATGAATGCAGTGTGGAGTGCTGAATGGCTGGGTACTTGTCCCAATACACATTCCTTGTTGTGTGTGTCTGGAGGGAGGAGAATGGCCTGAATGCACTGTGAGTCTGATTGGCTGCCTGCCTGCATGAATACCCTTCTGAATGATTGGTTGCCTGAGGATGACCCAGCAGAGTGAATGCGAGACCAAACAGTATATCTGGGGACCTCTCACTGTTGGAAAGCGTCCAGGCGCTGAAGTCGAAACTCATGCTTAACCTTGAAACCCAGCCGGACGAGAAGATGTGCTGCTGCATTCCTTCACCAACTGAAAGCTACTGTGCCTTAAAGAATTGGTCCTAGAGAGTACCCAGCTAGGAGACCTCTTCCCGAGCTAAGAGGGACCATCGTGCACCAGCTGATCTTTGCCAAAGCTCCCTGGAAGTCAGACCCTCGAAAGGCTGCCAACCGGAGAAGGGGACGGTCGCAGAATCCGAAGTGAAGTGCCCGGACATTGAAGTCTGTCGCGGCAGGAGCCGCAGTGCTCCTTTGCCTAAGACATTTGATCCAAGGACTCTCTTGCTCATCACTGTCGACCGCTTTTACCTACCAGAGAAAGTCAAGGCCATGGACGTTCGGTTTCCCACCACCCTAAGTTCTCAAAGACGCCGACAATGATCAGACAGCCAGCAGTGGTCGAGTCCCGATCGCTGTCACCAGACGCCGACGCCCTGGCTGGCCCGACGTTCTTCATAAACTCTTTGCAGCACCGAACTAACGTCGTCGAGGTATACCGCACGCCTGATCTTCACAGGACGTTCACAAGCTTTCGTCAACGAGCAACGTGAGCTGCTTCCTAGACAACAGCATTCACAGTTTCTTCACAGAATCTCGACGACCCCTGGCTCCTGCCTTAAAGGGAGTTCACTCAAGAAGGGCCAGTCGACGACTCGAAGAAGTCTACGAAACCAGGTATATTGGGGTCGTAGAACCCTTTAGAAGGAATCAAGACTATATTAAGCATAACTGGACTGGGCTTGTCCATACACTTTATTTACAGGTTGCCCAGGTTGGTGGGGTGAAGGGTGGGGGGAGGGAGGGAAGAGATCCACGGTCTCATGGTAGTGGGATAAACTGTTCTGCCATTGCTTAATTTAACTTTCTTTCTGTGGTCTATTGTTGATTCATCTTACAATCTGATTTGTATGTCATTTGAGCTGTTAGCAGTTGATGCATTTCAAAGGAATCGATAGTCAAGAGTGGTACTACGTAGACCTCTATATATTTGCCATTATAGTATTGTTAGAGTACAAAGTGTGTTATTGTGATTGTGTACATAATGTGAACCTTATTTATATAAAGACTGTGTTATCACTAACAGTGCATGAACATTCCTTTCTGGGTGCTTGGGAACTACACTGTACTTAAGAACCAGCCCACATCACCTCCGGAGAGCTTAAGCCTGGATTGCTCGTCCAACGTTAGCAAATAGAGAATCTTCGCTGGGGTGCTCTGTGCCTCTACTCTGCCATATAGAGAGGAGTACAGATACCCCCTCCAGTCTTTATAGAAGCCACGGCAGATCTCACAATCTTCTTTATGCGCCAGGTGTAGACAATACAGGCACTGGGAATGCTGGTCATCCGAAAAAACATGAGCAAACCGCACAGCTTAGAAGCTCTGTCCTCCTCCGACATGATCCAGCACAGTGTAGTCATGAAGACTTCTGGAAGCTTCCAAGAAGAACACTTAACAATTTATGCCAGTGAGGGGAGAAAGATGCCGAAAAACAGGTCCCCGTTAATCGGAAGAATAAGCGATGGAGCACACAAGCTCGATTGACCGAAAAAATTAATTTTCATATCACAAAAGCGAAAAAAAAATAAAATACAAAAAAAGAATCGAAGAGCAAAACCCGAGGACTCCCAAAACTTGAACGTGAGGTAAAAATCCAAAGATGGCTGCCAGAGGAGGGGCTTGGGTAGAGGGCAGTATGACCCCGAAGCTCAGTGATTGGTTTATAGGAGAAAGACAGTTTAGAAACAAAACAAACAGTTTTTTCTTTTACTGAAGATTCCCAGCCTGACGACAGGGAATATTCATGAGCATGTGAATTCATGCGACAACCCATGCTGGAGAAGTCTGTCTACACAAGGCATCCGCTCTAACATTCTCTATTCTGGCAAGATGGCCAGCCGTCAGACACCATTTTCCAGATCCCAAAAGCACAGTTGCATTGCTTCTCAGCATTGCAGTGAGGAACCCACACCACCCCGCTTGTTGAGGTAGTAGCATGCCTACTGTGTTGTCCGTCAGGACCAGCACAGTATGGCTTTTTACAGAGGGGAGGAAGGCAACCAGGGCCAGTTTGATCGCTCTCAATTCCAGCAAATTAAATTGGTCTCGAGACTACAAGGGAGACCATAGTCAGCTCACTGTCCGTTCCAACAGATGAGCGCCCCAACTTGCCAGAGAAATGTCAGTGACCACAGTCTCTTGAGGCCAGGGTTCACGAAACACCACATCTCAGTAAGATCTCTCTAGGGCCACTACTCCAGATCTTGAGCGACCCGAGTCGAAACTTGCAAAAGGTCTGACAAGTGGCTCTGAAACTGCAACCATTGGCAAAGGAGAAGCCTTTGAAGCATTCTCATGCGCAGTCGCACTTCCAGAAGCCACTAGGATGGAAGAGACCCAGGAATGACAAAAAGGCTGCGGCACAGACTTATCCCTGAGATTATAGCACATGAACCATCCTAGCGATGTTCGCCACTCGGTCCTCTGGCGGGAATGCCCTTCACAGGCAAGTGTCCAACAGCCCCCGCCCTAAATCAGAGGGACTGGTGAGGGGGCGAAACCAGAGACTGTGTGAAGCTCAAGAAAAGCACAAGCTGTGCAACAGACTGCATATGTGGAGGAGGTGCTGTGACAGTACGTCAGGGGAGCAAACTCGGACACGCCAGTCATCCAGGTTGGGAAAGACATGAACTCTCTCCCTGCCAAAGCGAGCCATCACTGCTAACATCTTGGGGAAAACCCTGGAAGCCAAAGAAAAACCGAACAGCAAGACTTTGTACTGGTAGCAATGCTAGCCCACTACAAATCTCCGGTACCTCCTGTGTTTTTCATAAATAGGCACATGGAAGAAGGCATCCCGAAGGTCCATTGATGATAACCAGTACATCAGATCAAGGGCTTGCAGGATGTGTGCTAGAGCAACCATCTTGAATTTGTCATTGCGTAGGAACAAATTCAGCAGCCGCAGGTCCAGAATCTGATGCAAGCCCCTGTCATCCTTCGGCACCAAGAAATAGGTGGAATACCACCCCTTGCCTCGTTCAGAGTGTGGTATCAGTTGGATCACGCTCTGAGAGAAGCCGACATATCCCTTTCAAGAAGATAGGATTCAGAGGCAAGGAATTGGTACGAGGGCCATGTTACAGGGGGGCACTGCAGTAGCTCTGTTTGATGACCTGCCAGGCCAAAGCATCGGATGCCGAGCACAACAGCTAAATTCTCCCCGCTACAGGGGATTTATAGCAGAAGCTCTCAGAGGATTTGTCCTTTTTGGTTCAGAGGGGACAGCGGCTGCAGTGATTACACCACAATTCCATCCCAGTCTTCTCTGGGCTGCCTGGCCTCGACCTTTGCGAGTTATAGGCGGCAGAGGAACGAAAACCCCGACCTCTTGCAGAAGGCACAAAGGATTATTGCACAGCCAGATACAAGGACTTATCCCTAACTTTAGATGATTGGTGTCATCAAAAGGCATGTCCAAAAGCTTAGTCCAGACATTTATTTTATTATTTTTGTTTATTTATAATGTGCGAAAGCCCACAGGCATCAGGGCGCAGATAAATTAACTAAAACAAACACAAAAAGAGCAGACAATCAGGCCTGGTGATAGGAGAAAGTGCATATGAGGTTTGTCAAATTACTTTAAGAGTAGGTTTTCAGGGATTTTCAGCAGATTTTTATATCTGCCTCATGCCTGAGTGCACAGGGGAGTGTATTCCCAAAATGTGCCGCCTTTACGGGGAAAGATCTTCCTACGTCTTTTGAACATTTCAAAGTCAGACAAAGCACTAGAAACCAATTGTAAGAGCGTGGTGCTCTGGATGGAGTGTAACTGGAGATTAGTGCTTTTAGGTAGAGGGGGAGCTGTTCCAAAGATGCATCCGTGGACCATGGTGCCGGTTTTGAAAAGTATGTGTTCCTGTATTGGAAGCCAGTAGAGGTTTCTCCTGTGATCTGAGATGTTGGTTCTTCTTGTTAGATTTTTGAGAATGCACAAAGCAAGAAGTTCTCATTCAGGAGTGTTGTCTGACAACCTTACTCATGGCAAGGATCTGCCGACTCACTCAGCCATGTCTAGTGCCAACCGCAAAATCTGTTGAGAAGCGCCCCTGCCATCCTGGACCAAAGACAGGAAGCCCCTCCCTCAGCTCTCCTTCAGGGATGTAATCAGCCGCATTGGCCACTGTGGACCATAGACCGAAAGAGAACTTCGCCAGGGTACACTGCACGAGGCGTTAACTGCACAAAGGGCAAGTCTGCCCAAAGCAAAATGTCCCGCCTTCCCCCAGTTGTCCAGTCTCTTACACTCCCTGTCAAGGAAAGGCGGATTACTTCATGTTTGCAGTCACGGCCTGCACCACTAAGCTCTCAAGGGAAGGTATGAGTGGACAAGAAGGCCAGATCCGAGGGGGCACGATGATGATTCCTAGCTAGCTCTCCGATGAATGCAGGGGCAGGGTTTCCCCCACACTTCTAGTATCGGGGCCTCTGCTACATTGAAGGTTAGCATTGTTTTCCTCTTGGGGTTTTCATTCATTCAGCATGTTCATTAATGCAAATTGAATCTTGGATCTGGATGGAGCAGAGAGAAGTCTCCGGCGCTTTGGTTAACATTTCAAGCATGTTGAGGATAGGGTTTATAAAGTTACCCAAGCTGCCTTCTCAGGCGATATGGAGTGGTGGCTCTTCTTAGTACAGGAAGAACAACGCTGGTTCGAGGATAAGTTTGGGGAGTGGGATCGCTTGCAAAGCTGCTTCTTATCAATCTCCTTGGATCGACATTCCTGTGATCTCAAACAGGGCTGCACAACTTCACGCTTAGTCTTGTGCATGTAGATGGAGATTTTTGCTGCCTGTTCCCGGAAGGCCTTGGACTGGCATGACCCATAATCCTGGGTGTCATGGTCTTCACCCAAGCAGTAGAGACAAATCCAAGCCTTGAATTGGTAGTGCTTTCCCTGTACGACGAAGTGCAGGAACTGCCGATGTTTTTCGTGAATGGGGATGTGGAAGTAAGGAACAAGTTACTTACCTGTAACTGTTGTTCTCCAGCATGGGTCTGGCATGGATTCACATGCTCATGAATATAAGAATAAATAGCAGTACACATGCACAACCACGGGGAGTGGCAAAAGGCTCAACATTAAGCAATACAAAAAACTCAACATTAAGCATCTCTTACCTCCTCACCAGGCTCACCTTAAGCGAACAGGTTGCGCAGCACTGCTTGGCCGACTCTGGACTCCTCCCTGGAATCCCGATCGACGCAGTAGAATCTTGTGAAGGTGTGCGTCGACCTCCACGTAGCCGGCCTGCAGATGTCCAGCAGGGGCACACCAGATAAGAACGCCGTAGTAGCAGCGATCGCTCTGGTCGAATGGGCTCTCGGACGGCCTGGCATCGGTCGTTTAGCCAACCGGTGGCAGCGCATGATGCAGCCGGAGAGCCATCTGGAAATAGAAGACTTCGAGAGAGCCTTCCCTTGATTCCCAGGTCCAAAGTTCACGAACAGCTGTGATGTCCTCCGGAAACTCTTCGTGCGGTCCACGTAGAACTTCAGCGCTCCAGCCACATCCAGCGAGTGCAAAGTCCTCTCGGCTGGCGACGAAGGAGACGGGAAGAAAACAGGTAACACCAGGGGCTCGTTAAGATGGAAGTCCGACGGCACCTTGGGCATAAAGGAAGGGTGCGTCCTAAGCACCACCCTCGAGGCATGGAAAGTCAAGTACGGTGCTTTGCAGGATAGGGCCTGGATTTCTCCCACTCGTCGTGCGGAGGTAATGGCCACAAGGAATGCAGTCTTCCACGACACAAACTTCATCGGTGCAGAGTGCATCGGCTCGAATGGGGGCCCCATGAGCCTGGTCAGCACCACGTTAAGTTCCCACGCCGGGGCCGGGGCCTTCACCGGCGGGAACGACCGGAACAGTCCTTTCATAAACTCTTTTACCAGTCGATGGGACCACAGGGACGTCCGTCCTGTGGTTCTGGTATATCTGGAGATCGCCGCCAGATGAATCTTAATGGAGGCATGGGCTAGCCCAGCCTTTGCCAGCGATAGCAGGTACGGCAGCACTTGAGGGGCCGTAATCCGTAGGGGGTTGATCTTCTGTGCTCGGCACCAGATAGAGAACCTCTTCCACTTATGACCATAGCATTTGAGAGTCGAGGACGCCCTGGCCTTTGCAAGAACCTCTCTGCAATCGGCCGGTATATCGTAGCCTCCAAACTCTAGCGCTGCAGGAGCCAAGCCTGCAGGTTCAGCGACGCCGGGTCATGGTGGAAGATGGCGCCTCCTTCTCTGAAGAGAAGGTCCGCGTCCGCCGACATCTTGATGGGAGGGGACGTTGACAAGTCCAGAAGGTCCGGGAACCAGATCTGCCTCGGCCACGCGGGTGCGACGAGGATCATCCTGCACCGGGACCTCTTCAGCAGGTTGATGAGTCGAAGCAGCAACAGCAACGGAGGGAACGCATACAGGTATAGGCCGTCCCAGGGGAACGAGAACTCATCGCCCATGCTTCTCGGCTGGGGAAACCTGCTGGCGAACCTCTTGCACTTCGAGTTCGTCGCTGTTGCGAACAGGTCGATTTGGGGTTTGCCCCATCGTCGGAAGAGTTGATCCACCTGATCCTGGCGCAGTTCCCACTCGTGGCACGCGCGCAGCTCCCTGCTGAGCGAGTCGGGGATGGTGTTTCTTTCTCCTGCCAGGTGGAAGGGAACCAGGAACATCCCCTGGGTGACCGCCCAGTGCCACAGATCCTGTGCCTCCTTGGATAGGGATGGGGATCTGGTGCCTCCCTGCTTCAGTATGTAAAACATTGTCGTGGTGTTGTCCGTGAAGATCCGCACCACCTTGCCCTTGAGAGACGGGAGGAACGATTTGAGAGCCCAGAACACAGCTCGGAGTTCCAGGACGTTGATGTGCAGGAGCCTCTCCTCCGGGAGCCAGAGGCCTCTTGCGTGGAGATCTCTGGTGTGGGCGCCCCAACCTTCCAGGGAGGCGTCCGTCGTCACCGTCTGCTGGTTTGCCGGTGTCTGAAAGACCTTGCCCGCCGTGAGGTGCGCTCGAACGCCCCACCACTGAATCGCCCGCCGGAACACCTCGTTGAGGGGGACCCTGTCTTCGAAGGTGCCCGTCGCCTGCATCCAACGGGCGTCGAGAAATTCTTGAAGAGGGCGCATCCGTAGTCTGCAGAGGCGCACCAGGTAGATGCAAGAGGACATCATCCCCAGGAGGGACTTGATGGACCTCAACCTGGCCACGTCCGTGGCTAGCAGGCGCTGCACTTTGCCTAGAATGGTCTTCGTCCGTTCTTCCGACGGTGCCGCCAGGCACCTCACTGTATCGAGCTTTGCTCCAAGAAACAGGGCCACCTGCGACGGCACCAGGTGGGACTTTGGGTAGTTTATGGCGAATCACAGGTCTGTGAGTAGCTGGACGGTCCTCGCAGTGTGTTCGACGGCGAGTTCGCTCGTCCTTGAGCGGATGAGCCAGTCGTCCAGGTAGGGGTAGACTTGAATCCCCTGCAGGCGCAGCTGCGACGCCACAGGTGCAAGGCACTTGGTAAAGACCCTGGGGGCCGACTTCAATCCTAACGGCAGTGCTCTGAATTGGTAGTGGCGTCCCTGGACGACGAACCTGAGGAACTTTCGGTGACTTTTGAGGATGGGAACGTGGAAGTATGCATCCTCCAGGTCCAACGACGATAGAAAGTCGCCTTCCTCCAGCTGTCCCAGTACGTGCTGGAGGGTGACCATCCTGAACTTTTGTGACCTGATGTATTTGTTCAAACGACGAAGGTCCAGGATGGGGCGCCAGCCGCCCGTCTTCTTCTTGACAAGGAAGTACCTAGAGTACACCCCGGAGCCTCTTCGGGACAAGCTCGATGGCGCCTTTCCTGAGCATTGTCCGTACTTCCAACAGCAGTTGCGGGAAGTGATTTTCCTTCCTGGCCACAGGTGGAACGTGAGGGCACTACTTCAGGAATTCGATAGAGTGTCCTCTTGCCAGGGTATCCAGCACCCAACGGTCGGTGGAGATGGACTTCCACACGCCGACGAAATTCGTCAGCCGGCCTCCCACCGGGGTGCTTCGTTGGGGGCCCGAGACCACGGCCAGTTCAGTCCTGCTTGGAGGTGGTGGCCTTGCCGCCCTGGCCACCTTGCCGACGGCGGCGAGGCGCTCCCTGCTTGCTGCGACCGCTGTAGGCCACCGGAGACGAGGAGCGTGCCGCCTGGCGGACGGACGACGAGCCACTGCCGGATCCCTTCGAGTCACCCTGTCTGCCTCCGGAGCTCCGAAAGGGCTGTCGTTGCTGAAGGGCTCCTAGGGCGCGGGCCGTCTCCGTGTCTGTCTTTATGGCTTGGAGGGATTCGTCCACCGCCTTCCCGAACAAGTTGCTGCCGTCGAACGGCATGTCCAGCACCCTGGTCTGGACGTCCTGACGGAAGTCGGTCGCCCGGAGCCAACCCCGTTGTCGTAGGCAAACACCGTTGCCCAGCTGGCGGAACCCGGTATCGGCAATATCGGTTGCCACCGTTATAGCGTGGTCTGATGCCACCTTGCCTTCTTGAAGTATTTCCAGGGCCTTGGACCTCTTGTCGTCCGGTAGGAAGTCCAATATGGGGGCCAGCTTAAACCAGAGCTCCCTTTCGTAACGGGCCACGATCGCCAGGGCGTTGGCCGCTTTGATCGTCGTCGCCGCCGACGAAATGACCCGCCGCCCCATGGCGTCCAACTTCTTTCCCTCGCCGTCCGGCGGGGAATTCGACGTCGAGGCTCCCGACCCCGCCGCTTTCTTCTTCGCCGCCGCCGACACGACCGAGTCTGGCGTTGGCTGGGCCCTGAGGCACAGGGGAGCAGTTTCGGGGACCCGGTACTTCTTCTCGTACCGGTCCCGTTTGGCTGGTGCCGTGGAGGGGTTCTTGAGAACCGACAGGCCCTCCTCCCAGATGTCATCGATTAGAGGCACTGCGATGACAGTCTTCTTCTTGGCCTCCCGGCGCTGATAGAGGAAACCTTCCTTTTTCTGCTCCTCCGGGCAGAGCTGGAACAATTCGGACGCCCTGGCAATCATGGCGTGGAATGAGCCAATCTCGTCGGGCGGCGAGACCCGTGCGACGGGAGACCCGTTCCGTCGTCGCCCTCAGAACCCGTCCTCGAGCCCATCGCACCGTCATCTCCCGACTCGTGGGAGGATGAGGAGGGAACTGTAGGCCTTACGGGGGAGAGTGGAGGAGAGGGTTGGGTCCTCCGTCGTTTGTTCTGAGGACTTCCCGACGGGCCAGGTTGCGGGTCCTCCGGCCTGGGCCGTGGGAATCTCGTCCTTCTCTCAGAGCAGAAGGACTGGATCGCAGACAAAATGGCCGCTGAGCCACCCTGAGGCCTAGGTTCCGGCTGCGCCGGAAGTGAAGGCTGCTCTTCCTCGCCATCGTCGTCTTCCTCGGTTATCTCCCGAGGTTCTTCCTTACGGGATCGAACCTTCTCGAATTGGACTTCAAGGTTCCTCACAGCCTCGGTCAGTTCCTCCTCCGAGGCTGACTCCGAGCTCAAGGAGGCTACCGTGCCCCCCCCTCGCTTCTTCCATCATGGTGGCCATGACGATGGGCTGAAAAGAGGATTCCCTCCTTGGCGGCAGGGAAACTAGTCCCGGAGGCAGTCTCCGCTGGCGGGGTCTCTGCCGGCTTGGCCAGAGTCGCCGCGATCGCCTCGATAGAGGCCTTTGCCTGCTGGGTAGGGGCCTTCACCACCTTAGGTGCGTCCCAGGCCTTCTCCTTAGGGGGAGGAGCGACGCCTCGCTCCCCCTCTTCCAAGATCGGACGGGGCTTCTCCCGAAGCTTGCCCGGGGTCTCGGACTTCCTCTTCCCCGAACCGGAGCGCTGGCTCGTGGTTGAAGGTGCCGGGGAAGGCGCGCCCTGCCTGGCAACCGAAGAGCCCGACCTTTCGCCGCTCCCGGAGCCAGCAGACTCGCGGCGCTTGGCCTGGTGTTGGGCCCCTGTCGCCGGGGCGCCCGCACAGGACTTAGAAGCCTGCTTGGACCCTTTCTTCTTCTTCTCACCCGTTGAGCCCTTCTCCAACCAGCTGGCGAGACGGGATTGACGGTCCCTCATGGTCCGCTCCAACAAGTTCTTGCAGAACTGGCAGTCCTTCTCCACATGAGTCTTGTCCCCATGAAGACAGAGGCATCGCGAATGTTCGTCTTCCTTAAACACATTCTAGAGCCCGCATCCAGGGCAGCTGCGAAACAGCTTGGGTCCGGGTGACAAACTCGCGTCCTGGGCCATCTCGAAGTAGGCCATGAATCTTCTGGAATCCTCCAAGAAGTTGATTCGATGAAATCTTCACCCTTGAGGGGCGTAGGAAAATCCCATAACGGGTAGCCGCTAACGGGAGTAGAAACGGTGGAGCTTAAGGCTCGATTAACCGAAAAAAAATGTGAAAATTCACCTGAAAAAGCGCGAAACACGCAGTAAAAGCTCGAGAGCTAAGCACAAGGACTCACAACACTTGAACGTGCGGCTAAAATCTGAAGATGGCTGCCAGAGGTGGGGCTTAGGTAGAGGGCAGTCATTGGCTGTGGTCAGTATGACGCAGAGATCAGTGATTGGTTACTACTACGAAAGACAGATCAGAAAAGAAACTGATATTGATTTTTCTTTACCGAGGATTCCCAGCCTGACGGGGAATATTCATGAGCATGTGAATCCATGCCAGACCCCATGCTGGAGAAGTGTCCTCTAGATCCAGTGACGCAAGGAAGTCCACTTACTCCAGTTGGCCGAGCACGTGCTGCAACTTGACCATCCTGAAATATTGGGACTTTAGGAACTTGTTTAATCGCTGCAGGTCGAGAATGGGCCTTCAGTCCCTGGTATTTTTTTTTTTACAATGAAGTATCTGGTGTAAACTCTGGTGCCCAGGCGACGCTTTGGAACCTGCTCTATCGCCCCTTTTCTTAGTATGGCCTGTACTTCCTGCAGGTGCTGAGGGATGTGCTGCTGCTGTTGGGTCACCAGTGGCATCTGTGGACACTTCCGCTGGAATTCTAGAGTGTGTCCATGGGCGAGAGCGTTCAGCACCCATCGGTCGGTGGAGATCTTCCACTCGCTGATGAAGCCCACAAGCCGGCCTCCCTCCAGGGTGCATGGGTGGGGGCACGACATCCTGGCTGGTTCAGTTCTGCTTCGGGGCCTGCGTGCTGCCTTGGAAGCGACGACAGCGGCCACCTCTGAACGCCTTGGAACGACCCATGTAGGCCTCCTGCATCGTGGAATGGGAGGGTTGATGTTAAGAGGACGATCCGCCACCAAAACCCTTAGACGATCCTCAGGATTACCCTCCCGAGGCGCGAAAGGAAGGGTGGTGTTGCTGAAGCGTGCCTATGGCCCGGGCTGTCTCCGTCAGTCTTGATGGCGTGCAACGATTCATCGACAGCCTTCCCAAAGAGATTGTCCCCATTGATGTCCAGGGACCCTCGTCTGAACTTCCTGACGAAAGTTGGTGGCTTTCAACCAGCCACGATGAAGGCAGACCCCGTTCCCCATCTGGTGGAACCTAGTGTCCGCGATGTCCAGGGTATGGTGATGTCATGGTCCGATGCCACCTCGCCATCCTGGAGGAACTCCAGAGCCTCGACCAGTATGTCATCGGGGGGGGGGGGGGAATTCCAGCAAGGGTGTCATCTTGTATCACAGCTCCCTGTCGTATCAGGCTAGGATCGCAAGAGTGTTTGCTGCCTTGACCATCGTTGCTACCGAGTATGTCACCTTTCTGTCCATGGTGTCCAACTTCCTCCCCTCGCTGTCCGGGGGAACAGATGCGGAAGACTATGGATTCGAGGACTTCTTCCTCGCAGCTGCCTAGAGAAACGAGTCTGGGGACGGCTGCGATTACAAGCACTTGGGGGCGGACTCTAGCACCCGGTTCTTAGTTTCCAGCCAGTCTCTTTTTGCTGGGGTTGAGGCAGGATTTTTCATCAGCACCAGGCCCTCATCCCAAACGTCGTCCAAGAGAGGCACTGCCAGAATGGTCTTCCTTTTAGCTTCTCGGCGCTGGTACAGGAACCCTTCCCTTTTGGTCTCTTCTGGCGTCAGCTGGAAGAGCTCAGACGCGCGGGTGACCATGGAGTGGAATGAACCCACTTCGTCCAGTGCAGACGCTCGCTCTCAGTGGCAGGGACACGCCGCCATCGTCCATTTCCGTCGTCGTGTCCATCCCCGTAGCCCTGGGTATGTATGTGAGGCAGTTGATGAGGCAGCGTGGGATGCTGCTTCCTCCTCTTTGCCGGCGGTGGGCCCGGTGCCGTTGTCATCCTCTTTGTATATCCGACACCAGCATATGGAGAGTGTTCAGGGACATCTCATGGAGGTGTCTGGGGGCAGGCTTGCTGGGCCCAGCGCACACATAGTCTTCGTTGCTGGCTCCACCCCCCACCCCCCAAATGATCCCATCGTCGTCCTCAGAGTTCCTCCTGTCGTGGTTCCCCAAGTCCTCCTGGACCGTGTGAACGGACACCATGTCCTCTTCATCCCATGAAGAAATATCCATGCCCTATAGCACGGTAGAGGCCTCCACTGCCCCCCCTCACCTGCGTCCTGAGTGGTCGGAGCCGGGCTCAGGGATGGCATCCCCTTCTCCAGGGTCTTCTCCACCAGCTTGGCCGAAGCCTCCCATCTGGGATGAAGGGCCACTCTGGGCGCGGTTGGCCCCCCTTGGTCTGGTCAGCCCCTTTAGCCTTCGAGAGGGCGGCCGCCACCAGCTCTATCGTAGAGGATGATGTAATTTGGGCAACCTGGGCCTTCAAGGGTAGGTCGGCCACCTTACCCTAAGCATTGGCCTTCTGTGGCTTCTCCCACAGCTTACCAGGGTTAGCAGATTTCCTCTTCGAGCAGGAGCTGGAGCGATGGCTTGAGATGGAGGCAGATGGCGATGATGAGCGCGCCCTCGTCGCGAGATGCACTTGCGTGGCGACCCTGACGGAAACGGACTTGCGATGCTTGGCCTTGTCTTGGACCCCCATGGAAAGGGCGACCTCAAAGGACTTAGAAGCCCGCTCCTCAGACCAGCTGGTCCTGGGTGAGGCATGACCCTGCCTTCCGCACAGGGTAGAGGCCTTGGCGTTGAGCCACAGCAGCAGTCTACTGTGTCGATCCTTGATGGTGCGTTTTGGTGAATCCAAGTCAAATCTCATGATCCGGATGGAGACAGTAGAGGCACTGGGAGAGTTTGTCTTCCACTAACACATCCTCAATCCGCAACTGGAGCAGAGCTTGAAGAGAACCTTGGTCCTCCTCCTCTGACATGGGCCGGCATGCGGTGTATGCCCGGTGGCCTTCTGGAATAGTCGAAGAAAACTCAACGGATCTTGCCCTTGAGGGGCAATGAAAGATTCTGACAAATGGACTCCCCAAGCAGTTAGGACCACAACAGAGTTGTGCAGTAGATTTTGCAGAACTGCCCTACCAAAATGTGCATCAGCCCTGCCCAGGAGGAAAGACCTATTGTGTCCAAGACTGCTACGATGAACTGGAGCCTCTGTGCTGGTGAGATGACATGCATTACTTACCGTAATAGCATTTCTGATGATTGTATCTGCTTAGATTCACATGTTGTGCATATGGTCCGACATCCAGTGGTAACCGCAGAGTATTGCATCTTGTTTTCCGTGGACCGAAAGAGAACGTCAGCATAGGCGTGTCTGTAACACTATCTCTATCGTGACTTGTAGTGTACCCAAAATCACTCACGCGCCGAGGTCCTTCCGATTGTATTATTTCTGCCATGAGGGAGCCCAAGGCTATTTTGAGTGAGTACATGAAGAAGAGTGAAGTATTAAGATGTCTATGTTCCTGCCACCCCGAGCAGGGAGGCAGGGAGGGCGCATGTGAATCTAAGCAGATACAATCATCAGAAATGCTATTACGGTAAGTAATGCATGTCTTCTGATGCTTTTTAATCTACTTAGAATCACATGCTGTGCATAGACTAGCGAGCAGTAGCCGGAGTTGGAGGTGGGTTGTGAGAAGGAACAGTAGAGAAAAGATGTCTTAGTACTTCTTGTCCCACCTGAGAATCAGACCTAGAAGGAGTGTCTAGGCAAAAGTGTTTTGTAAAGGTGTGTACAGAACTCCAGGTTGCCGCTTTGCAAATGGACTCAAGGGGAACATTTGCAATGAATGCTATGGATGCCCCAGGGACCCGAGTAGAGTGTGCTCTAGGCTTGAAGGGCAGTTCCCTCTTAGCAAGAGGGAAACATAGTGTGATGCATTTGACAATCCACCTTGAGATAGCTGATTTAGAGACAGGATCCCCTTCTCTACCAGCTGCCACTGAAACGAAAAATTGGTTTGTTTTCCTCATTGGTTTCGTTCTTTCCAGATAGAACATGACTGCCCTGCGCACATCTAGAGTGTGTAGGCTTCTTTCGGCCATGCTAGTGAGATTCTGGAAAAAAGTAGGCAGTTCAATCGATTGGTTCACATGGAACTTCGAGTTTAATTTAGGCGCAAATCTGGGGTGAGTGCGCAGAACTACCTTATCCTCGTGGACTGTAACAAAGGGGTCTAGAACAGAAAGAGCCTGCAGTTAGGTAACCCTTCTAATAGAAGTGATAGCCACTAGGAAGGCTGTTTTATAAGTCAGGTCTTTTAGACTTGCTTTATGCATTGGCTCAAAGGGAGCTCCCATGAGCCTGGTCAAAACCACATTTAGGTCCCACCCAGGAGCTGGGTGAGAAATGGGAGGATAAATCCTCTTAACCCCTTCCATAAAGGCCTTAAATCACCGGTATCTTCCACCACAACACCTTTTGTTGTGATGTGGTGTAGGCTGAGAGAGCAGCCAGATGAACCTTTAGGGAATTGAAGACCAACCCAGTGTCAAACAGTTAGGCAGAATTATACGCAGTACCCTTTGGGAACACCAGACACAAGACTACAAGTGACAGCACAAATTCACCTTTGTTACAAGCCTGTACTACACAATAAAGTGGTAGCGATGGCTGAGCAGCCAGACTTATCTCAAGAGTAAGTGAGCTTTTATCAAATAGTTGCACAAAGGACAGCAATTACTATGATTCAGGCAAACACCGACTCAAGGTTTTCAAGTAAAAGAATATACATTTATTTCACTCTTCAGTTGTTTAACATTACACTATTATAAGCAGTTTAAAAAAAATCACACTCTTAATACAGCACACCACTTCCCTTAAATTCCAGACAAGATAAGCTCACAAAATGAAGTGGGAGCAAAATGGCACTCCAGAAATTTAAAAAGGGAGGGAAAGACAAAGTTAATAGAAATTGAACCACATCAACAGGTAAGTACTCCGGGCAATAGAGCAAGAGGAACTACAGTGATAGAATCAGGTAGAAAAGGCTTACGGCCAAAGTCAATAGGACAAAAGTCTTTTGCTCAAGATCACACGGTTCAGGGTAGTTCGCAGTAAAGTTCGTGTCACGGATTTCGGATGAGGTTAGTTGGTAGAAAAGTTAGTTCAAAGAGAAGAGAAGGACAAGCCCTCGTATTAGAGAAAGATTTCACACACTTTCCCTGCGGCTGAACCAAACGAGCGACCTGTTTTGAACAATACCTTAAAACGGAGAGGAAGCTGCAGCTGAGGCGGACGTTCCTGGAAGTTCCAGCAGGCGCACGGTTCCTGAAGCGACTCTCGGACTGACACCTACCCAGGGAAGAAGCCAGCAGCAGAGCAAAAGAAAGAATAAAAGGTGCGCTCCTTAAAACCCAAACAGGGTCCCACCTTCCTGGCTATCTGGGCCACTGTAGCTCTGTACAGCGAATTCGACCAGAGGAGGGGTCCTGGCTTGCAGTTTGGGTGAACTGGTTGGTTCCACCAGCTCACGGGAAGAAATTTCCTGGAGGATCTTCTCTGTCGGCAGATTCTAAAGATTCAGACCTGCAGCAGGGCTTCACCGGGCGGTTCAGTCATGGTAGGGGTCCTCTTCCATCAGCTCCTTGTTGGTTCTTTCGTTCCAGTGGCGACTCTGCCTTTCCAGTCCCAGAGACCAGCTTTTTATGCAGTTTTCCCCCATTCATTCAGGCGGACTGTCAATCACACAGCAGGGAGGCTGTCCTGGCAAGGACTGTCTGTTAGGAAGAATCGTGTGCAGTTCCCTTGGGGAACACTGGAAAAAGATTAAGACTACAGGACTAAGAAGTAAACCCAATTGGTAGCAGTCTGTACCACCCAGATTTACCTGGTAGCTGTGGCTGAGCAGTCAGACTTTTCAAGAAGAGTAAGGCAGTATATAGAGTATACAAAATAGAGCTAAAAACACAGTAGAGCAAACAAACACTGACCAGAGCTTTTTGTATAAAAAGTATATAATTATTTATTTAAAACACACTTTAGGCAATATACTAGCACTCTAAATCAAAAGCAAGTTAAAACACAGTCAGGTAAAGGATACACACCTCCCTTAATAACTATTAGACAAGTCAAGTTAAGAAACCACGATTTGTTAAACAGATGTGAGCGCATAACCTGATGGCACTCCAATAGTTCAGTTAAAGGGAGAGAAAAAGGCAGAGCATAGAAATAAAAAAGAGTCCCAACACTATTAGGCGTTCTCAGCAAGGGAATAAAGGCAGTATATACTGTAGAGCCAAAGTTCATAGGCCAGGCCCACTTTAAATGGAGCAAAGCGAAATGTGCCTAGGATCACACGGTTTAAAATGCACTAAAAGTCTTTGCAGAATGTTCAAAAGAGGTTGGGGTGATTCAAGAAGGTAAAGTTAGAAGGTCTGGGGCCAACCCAGTTGGAAAGCCAAGGATTTAAGGGTCACCTTCGGCAAACCGAAGAAAGGGAGGCCAGGCAGGACACAGTACCTTAAAGAGAGAGGAAGCTCCAGCGGTGGCAGTTATTCCTGGCAGTGATTGCAGTTCGTTGTTTCGACCAGGGGAAGAGGGGATCTCATCGTGGAGGAAACGTGGAGTTGTTGCACTGCACAGGGATGAAACCAGCCACGGAGTTCGTCGATAAAAGGTGCGTTCCTTTTATTCGCGGTCAAAGTGGTGAAGCTTGGCTATCCGGCCACTGGGGTGCTTGGCACAGGCGATTCGACCAAGAGACGTCTTTGGAAGGCAAAAAGGGTGAACTGGTTGGTCCCACTAGCTCAGAGGAAGAAGACTCATCCAGAAGATCTTCTCTTGTCGTTGGGAAAGTGGCGAGTTCGGTGCAGCACAGCTCCACCGGTGGTGTCATCGTTGCAGATGGCTCAGCTTCTTCCCTCTTCGGATTCTTAGGATCTGTGGCGACTTCTGAAGTTGCAGTCCCAAAGGCCCTGCTTTTATGCAGAAAAAACCCCATTCAACTGCCTAGCTGTCACTCAAACATGCTAAGTGGTGAGCCGGGCGGCTCACCACTGGCCCAATCAGAACAGAGTGCGACTTGAGTTGCTAAGGCAACGGAGTCCAGGGTGCCAATTCCCCTCCCCACCCATCGTGTGGAACCGAGACAGAGTGGCACCATTTGGAGGGCTTCTGTGGAGAAGCCTGCCAAAAAGTGGAACAAAGGGCTCGACCTTGGTCAGAGTTACAGAGACGGACACAAATGCCATTTTAGAAAAGAGTTCTGGCAAAAAGACCCAACCGTTGATTTAATATTAAATAAATAAACCAGCGGTATCTAACATTGCCCCAAAAACTGGTGCGTTTAAAATCAATGGGAAAATCCCACAGAGAATATTCCGGTGGAATATTTCGCGTGGTAACCACTGCCACCAGCCAGAAACTCGACAAGGGGGGACTGGACAGTGCCCCCTTGAAAACAGACCCAGGGGCAATATAATGAACCCCTTCCAGTACTTCCACAATATGATGGTTTGTACTGGTTCTGTTCATAATTTAAGACTAGTAAAGTCAATGGCAACTTTACATGCCCTGGGAGACAGTAGTCAGTCCCAGGGTATGGAGTCTATGTTTGGGGGTCACTATGACACCCCTGTGTTACTGCACTGAGGGTGCTGTGTAACACATGCACAAAAAACAGATGATACCCTATGGAGTAAAAGACCCCATAGACCAAAACCAACACAAATAGTCAGAGACATACCTCAAATCATGCCTAAGAGCGAGAGTAAAGAGTCTCACTCTTAGCAGGAGAAAAAAACAAACCCCAAAAATCCAGCAAAGCTGCTGGGGGACTCACTAGGTTTGGAAAATTAACCTTATAAGAGAATTCTCCCTAACACTGTCACCCAGCCAATCAACAGGAGTGCGATTTGGGTTACCAAGGGAACCCATGGCAGGGGTCCTAAGACCCCATCCCTCACATCCTGTCTACCCAGACTTTAAGGCGCCTTAAGGAGGGCTTCTGTGCAGAAGCCCACGAAAAGACGGCAAACAAAGGATTCAACCCCCGGTTTGGCATGCAGAGAAGAATAAGAGAAAGACTAGCAAAAAGAAATGGCGAATAAACCCAGCCGGAGCCAAAATAAAATGTATTTGGCCAAGCGGGTTTATGTTCGAGGCCAATATGATAGCCTAAATCAATACCATGGTTATATAAGATAACCGTGGTAGAAAAGTTAGGGTAGTTACCACTGCCACCAGCCAAGTCTTGATGTAAAGGGAGCGAAACAGACAAAAGGGATAGTAATTAACCCTTTCCAATTCTCAATGTAAGATGGTTTGTACTGGGTCTGTGATTTAAAGAGACAATATAAAGTTAATGGCAACTTTACATGTTTCTGGGAGACAGGAGTCAGTCCCAGAAAAATGGGAGTCAGGGGGAAGTCTAAAACACAACCATGTGTCACTGCACTGAAGGTGCTGTGTAACACACAAAAAATGATGCTCATGGAGTAGGTGAGGCTCCAGAGCCCAGGATCACACAAATGGTAAGAACACAAACAGCAAAACACATGTAACAGTGGGAAAAGGCTCACTCTTACCAGGTGAAAACAATAAATCCTAGAAATCTAGCAAAGTTGCTGAGGGACTCATTAGGTAAGGGAAATTAGCCATTCATGAGAATTCTCCCTAACACTAACAGATGCGTAAGGTACAGTGCAATCTGTGTGGGTGAGCAATCAATGGTATGGACGCCCTTGGAATTAAACCAGATGACAAAACGTTTCCATTTGCTGGCATAGCAAGAACGTGTGTTAGGTTTTCTAGCTTCCCTGGGTATGTCCATGCACCTCTGAGGGAGCTGTAGGTGTCCAAATTCTATAACCTGAGGAGCCAGGCTGCTAAGTTCAGAGTTTGTGGGCATGGGTGTAGGGTCTCCCCCCTGTCCTGAGACAACATTTTGTATGGGAAGGGTAGTTTTATTGGTGAGGAGACGGCCATTTCCATCAGATGAGCGAACTAGGAATGCCCGGCCCACATGGGGGCCACCAGTATCATTGTAACTGGTTCCTGGTGCATCTTGTGCACTATCTTGTTGAGAAGGGGAGTCGGGGCGAAAAGCATAGACAAAATTCCCTGACCGTGTTATCCAGAGGCCGTTCTCCTTGGAGCGGTTCTGGGGGTACCTGGAGGCATAGTCTTGGCATTGGGCGTTCTCCTGAGTCGCAGACAGGTCGATCTCTGGGAAGCCCCATTCTGCGAAGACGTTGCACACAATGTCTGCGTGTAAACGCCATTCGTATTCTTCGGGCAGACGAAAATCTCTGCTGAACACGTCTGCCAAAAGATAGAGTTCCACTGGAACATGTTGGGACAACAGAAACATCTTGTGTCAGAGCCCATATCCAAAAGTTTTGGGACAGCTTGGATAGCCCTGGAGAGCGAGTGGCCCCAGTTTGTTCAGGTAATACATGGCTGTAGAGCTGTCTGTTAGAATCAGCACACTGTCTTCCCTTGTAGTTGCATCTGAAAAGCCTTTAATGCCTTGAACAACGCTAATAGGTCCAGTAAGTTCATATGATTGGCCGCTACTTGTGGGGACCACACTCCATGCGCTGTCTGCTGAAGCAGGTGAGCCCCCACCCCGTGAGAGATGCTTCTGAGAGTGGCTTCCACTGCAGGGGTGGTGAAGGTCTTCCCCTTCAAGAGGTTTTCTCTTAACCACCACTGCAGAGAGAGAACGAGGGCTGGCGAGACAACTACCAGATCTTCCCATTGTCCGCTGGCCTGACACCACTGGCTGTTGAGCCACTCTTGCATGGGACGCATGCGCAGTCGTGCGTGGGGAACCAAGTATATGCACAACACCATCATTCCTAGCAAGCGCATGGCTTTGCGCACCGTCACCTCCCGACTGGCTACATATTGAGGGATCTGAAAAAGCAAGTTCTGAACCCTCTTGTTGGAGGGTAAGACAAGGCCATCTTTCGTCCGGATTAGAGCTCCCAGAAATTGTTTTATTCGACAGGGGTCTAAACTGGATTTCTTCTTGTTGATGGAGAACCCCAGGCTGAAGAGGTCTATGGTTTTTTGGGTATTCCAAAAAAACGTGTCGTACGAGTCCCCTGTTATGAGCCAGTCGTCGAGGTAAGGGTAAACCGGGACTGATAATCTTCGCAGGGGTGCTGCAGTTACTGCCAGGACCTTCTTAAACACTGTTGGCACCGAGGCGATGCCGAAGGGGAGTACCTTGAATTGGTAATGCCTGTCCTCTATCATGAACCTTAGATATTTTCTGTGCGCTGGCAACATTGAAATATGAAAGTAGGCATCTTTCATGTCCAATGTTGACATGTAGTCCCCTTGTTTCAAGAGTGGGATCACTACCTGTAGCGTTACTATGCGAAACGTCTGAGGTTTTATGAACTTATTCGCTCGGCGCAGGTCTAGAACAGGGCGCATGGTGAGGTCCTTTTTGGGTACAAGGAAGTACACTGAATAAATACCCCAGTTTACCTGAAGAATAGGGACAGCTTTTATGGTGTCCTTTCCCAGCAGCGCAGTGGTCTGAATTGTGGAGGTCGGGTGAATTCCACGCAGTACCCATGGGCGACCGTCTTTATGACCCACTGGTCTGAAGTTATCCCCTCCCATGCCGAGGGTGACATGGGAGGGGAACTGGATCTGATGGTCATTTCTGACCGGAGGCTGTGGCTCCTCTAGGGTTGGGGCCTCTAGCTTTGCCATGTCACTGACCCCTTGGAGGGTAGTATGCGGGGGTTCCTGATGTTTGTCCGGTATTGAAGTTTCCCGTGCCATAGTTGATCTGACTTAAACGGGACTGCCCTCGAAAGGACTGCTGAGAGTTACTTCCTCTCTGGTGGGAAGGTCTTTGAGTGATTTGTTGCAGAGACTTAAGAGTCTCATGCTCTTTTTTGGCTGTTTCTAGGGCCTCATCGACCGCCTTGCTGAAGAGGTTAGCTTACTCAATTGGTTTATTGATGAGCGTGGCATGTGTTTCAGGCTTAAACTGTGAGGTACGCAGCCAAGCATGCTTTTTGAGTAAGGTTCCTTGGGCCAGAGACCTGCCTGCTGTTTCAGCCGTGGCCAGAGTGTTCTTTATTACATTCTGGTTCACCCGTCTTCCTTCGGCCACAATAGAGCGAAGCTTGGACTTGACGGGTTCTGGGACCTCCTGGAGGCCTTCCTGAAGTAGGTTCTACCGTGCGTCAGCATAACTCGCCAGCAGCGTAGTATTATTCTCTATATGCGTGGTATATGCGACAGCTGAGGTGACTAGCTTGCCTAAGGCATACAGCCTCTTGGAATCCCTATCCGGAGGTGCCTCCCCCGTGGCAAGGGGTACTCCTGCACGTTTCCGGGTGGTAGTCACTACCAGAGAATCGGGGGTGGTGTGCCCTTTAATGTATTGTGGGTCCGAAGGAGTTAGCTGAAATAACTTTTCAACTCTTGGGTTCACTGCCCGCGTTTGAGCTGGTGACACCAGGGAGGGAGCCAATCTTCTCTTGATAGAATTAAGGAGGGGAATGGCCTGGCTAGAGGGAACTTTCTCCTTAAGAATATCCTCTACAAAGTCCTGGCCAGACACTGCCTCTTGAGTAGAGATTTGAAAATGCTCAGCTGCCTTCTTTAACATGGTATTGAAGGCCATCTGGCCGTCTACAGGCGAAGCCTGGCGGGCCGGGGTGGACGGAGGGTAAACCAGTCACAATACATCAGTGTTCAGATCTTGATGGGGAAGCGTCCATGGGTCCGTTTCCCCTTGTTGGGTTTCTTCCTAATTGTCTGTGGCATCCGCCTGGTCCTCCTCGTAATTCTGTAGGAAGGAAGGTTCTTCATCTTCACTGTAAAATGTCCCTATAAGTATCCATATGGACGATGTCTTCATGCTGAACGGGGACAGAAGGCTGATCTTTTTGGAAATGTGCAGCAGATTGAAGATTAGGCTCTCAAAGAGATCATTTCGGAGAAGGATGCTCAGAAAAACTGATAGTTCTTTCAAGACGGTCCATACACCCTTCAAATTTCTCCCTAGTCCATTTAGAGGACCCAGAAGGGCCTACGGGTGGAAAAGCGTTGTCTTCTGTCCTTCGATGCCGAAAATTGTCTTTCAGGGTGTTGGAAGGAGGCTCTTGACTGTCCTCATAGGTATTGTGAGAATTAGGGCACCATGGAGTATCTAAAGATTTGTCCGCGGCCTGCCCCATGTTTTTCGGCGGAACAGGAATAAGCCCAACCACCGAAATAATTCTCGTGATGCTGTGTTCGATTATCGCCGAATCGGCACAAGTTAGTGGGTCCGAAGGACTATCAGTAGACTTATTGCCTTCCGCAGCGTTAGAGGGCCTAGCGGTTGGTCTTTCGCCTTGAAGCCTGGTCGTGATTTTTGGGCCGACTGCAGCCATTGGGACAGTCGAAGCGTCAGATTTCCGCGCTTCGACGTGTAAACCTGATTTATCGGTAGCGCCCTGGTTTGTCTTGGAATGCCCATTCGCAATACGCTGCTGCGGGGAAGGCTTTGGATCTGTACGATCTGAGGAATCCGCCGAAATTTTCGACGGCCCTGCTGGCACTGTCACCTTTTTCGACATATCCGTCGAAATAGGTGTAGGGGTTGTGTGCTTAGTGAAATGCGATTGTACGCCCCTGTCGCCGGGTGTTGTCTGTGAAATGAGACCAGAGTCAGGCCTTAAAGGGTCGGGGACGGGTGTGGCAGACCTAGAAATGTCGGCCTCAAGGTCTATCACATCCGCAACGGATGTTTGGTCATCAGAGGTACAACCGTCACTTTCGGCAGGAGAGGCGGTGGGGGCTCCACCCGCGACATACCGTACGAGGCCCACCGCTTTACACGGCGTTCCTTAAGGGTCTTAGGCCGAAGGAGTTTACAAGCCGCACACCGTTGCTTGCCTTGATCTAAGGGGAGACAGGCGTTGCACGTCCTACGTTCGTCCTTCCAAGGATATCTGACCCTACACCTAGGGCAGAACCTAAAAGGAGTCCTTTCCATAGCAAAAGGGGAAGATGACCAGACCTAAAGGGTAAAGAGGGGGAAAGAGGAAAGACATACCGAAAATATGGCCACCCCGACCCCACTCTCCCTATTGTAAAGATCAGCCAGAGGGCCTGACCACGTGGAAGCTCCGGATGCCGGATATTAGGTGCCGAAATCCACCGCCGTAGACAAAACCCTGCAGTCTTCATCGGAGTTGTTCTTGGCGTCAATGTGACTTAACGGGGAATAACCGACAAGTCGGTTTAAGATAAACAATGTCTCATATGTAAGAGCTCCGCTATAGGGCGACCAGTATCTGGGCGGAAAAAAACAATCTGAGGGACCTCGGCGCGTGAGGGATTTTGGGTACACTACACGTCACGATAGGGATAGTGTTACAGACACGCCCATGCCGACGCCCCTTTCGGTCCCCGAAAGACAAAATGCAATACTCTGCGGTTACCACTGGATGTCGGACCATATGCACAGCATGTGATTCTAAGCAGATTAACAAGCATCAGAACTGTGATTTCTGTGAGTTCTGGGAAAAACCAAAGTCGTGCATCAGCGAACAAGTGGCTCGAGGTGCCTCGAAACTTGTTCTGGCGGCCAAGACCAGATCCGCCAATCGTCCAGGTATGGAAAAACAGACGCCGGCTGTCCCGAGATTTGCTGCTATTACTGCCATCAGTTTGGGAAAGACACTGGGTGCAGAGATCAAGCCAAAGGTGAGCATCTCAAACTGATAATGTGCGTCCCCGATAAGGAACCTCAGAAACCGCCTGTGCAGCCTGTGGATAGGCACATGAAAATAGGCGTCCCGAAGGTCCAACAACAGCAGCCAGTCTTGAAACTGTAGAGGCTAGGTAGAGGCTGGAGCATCTCCCTCAACATAAACATCCTGAATGTGTCCTTTCTCAGGAACTTGTTCAAGTCCCTGAGGTCCAGAACGGAGTCCTCCCCCTTCTTGGGGTTCAGGAAACTAAGTGAAAACCAGCCCGAACCTTTTTTCTCAGCTGGCACCTTCTCCACTGCTCCCTTCAAAAGAAGGGCTTGCAGCTCTTCCTGGAGCACCCGTACCGGCTGACGGGAGGGTGGTGGAGGTCTGCCCAGGGGTCGCTTCACAAATGGTAGGCAGGATCCCCACTCGACCATCTTAAGGACCCAGTCGTTGCAAGTGATCATCTTCCATTTGCCCAAGAACCCGGAGACTCTCCCTCCAACTGCCAAAGTAGGGGGTGTGGGGACCCCCAAGGTTTTTGAGGCACTGTCAACACAGCAGCGGGAGTAGGTGGCCTCAACCCTCCTCTGCCCCCCTCCCTGGGAAATTATGTTGTCCTTGGTTAGCCTGAGGACATTTGGCCTTTATCCCCCGCCCTCTCGATGCAAAGGCAACATTCTGCAGTGAAGGCTGCTGCTGCACAGCCAATCCCAGTGATTGAGCTGTAAGCTTAGCATCCTTGAATTTATCAAGTGACTCATCAGCTTTGGGGCCAAATGTTCTCCCTCGAAGGCCACATCTAGTAGAGTCGATTGGACATTTGGGTAAAACCCCCGAGCCCCTCAGGTAGGCTGATTTACGCAGGAATGTCGACGTGCCCATGGCGTGGCCCATACAGCCTGCCGAAGTTCGATGTCAACGGCGTAGATGTAACCTTGCAGCCTGCACTTCTAGCCCGTCAGGTTTCAGGTGGGCCATCAAGAAGAGAAGATCACTAGCTTATATTTCTTAGCTCTGTATCAAACGCCGGCGAACGCAGGCATGAACGGAAAAGCATGTTCAGCCTGCAGTCCCCGGTCGAGAATGTTAAGGTCATATTGAGACACCGGTTTCGCTGGAGCTCCAAGCCCTAGAGCTACGACCACCATCTCGACCGCCTTGAGGTATTGGGAGTTCGGGAGTGCATAGGGGTTTCATTGCTGGAAATCGTTGTCCGGGTACATATTCAATCCACTTGCATCGTGAAGGCCCCATGCCACTTCCAGTAATCCTGCCAGGTCTGCCAGGAAACTGGGCAACGGATCCCCCATCTGTTCAAGTACAAAAGTCATTGGCTCGCCCCCTCATCAAAAATCGACTGCATAGAGTCAAAGAAAACTGATCTCGAATTATGGGGTTTCTGCCAAAGGGGGCTGGTGAAGTTATCGGCACAGGAGTAGGCTTATCCTTTGCGGTCTTGCCAGAGGATGTTTGACCTCCCTTGGCTGCCTTCGTCCCGGTTGGAACGGGTGCGGTTAGAGCTGAATCCACTTGCGGCGTCAAGGCCAAAGCCGTATCAGCGAAGGCCTTCTCAAAGACCTTCATCATCTGCCTTTTTAGGTCCTCCCTAGATGCACCCTTTGCAGGGTATGACTTACCCTCGTCATCCGATGAATCAGACTTGCGTTTCTGTTGACGAGGAAGATAGGTGAGACTGGAGTCAAGCGCTTCTTACGACTCCTTCCCTCTCGACGTTTCTCGAGGGTAGGCTCCTCGGCATCATGCTTCGAGACCGACTTTACCAGAGATTTTGACAGTGGTCTACAGAGCACCAGTGTTGCTGATCATTGCTTCACTGCCTTCGGGTTCATAGCTGGACAAGAACCACATTGCCCCGTATAGTGTCCAACACGTAGACACCACACACGTAAGTGTGTGGATCAGAGAGGGACAATTTGAAGTTGTAGTCTTTGAAACTTGACAGATTAGTCCAAGACATACTTGCGTAGTACTAATTTGATCCACCAGTGTTCAGAGCAGCATGCTAAGCGCATGGCAAAAAGGAACTGAGGTAAGGGGGCGTATGCATCCCTTTAGTAAGGCGATTGTTGTTGTGATGCTGGAAATGCATTGGAGGGACAGGGGCTCCCTTGTCCTTGTTCTGTAGTCCTTTTTCATGTGTGTTTTATATTATTTTCTGCACAGGAATCCATGTGGGATTCCTGGCAGTGCAGCTCTTCCTCTTTTTCGTTTGGTGTACAGACCCTTGGGATAGCCTTATGAAACGGCACCCATGGGTGGAGGTACAACCCTGTATCACTAGTGTATGTTTCTGGGCACCTGTGTGTGGCCCACAGAGCAGTGTATGGGCTGCTGGCAGCTCCATACTGAATTTGACAGGTGCTCCGAGTATCCTCCATTTTGGGATACCCAGGCCCTGCCATTGGAATCAGTTGATTCCTGATAGGAGACAAGATGGCCCCTGTGGCCTCTTGCTTTCTATTGCCTATTACCTTGTTTTTCCCTGAAGTCCTGGGAAGCCCCGACTCTGTCCCTTCCCCCTGACTGGCTGTTGGATGTAAGTTCCCTATATGGTATTGTGGCGAAGTCCAGGCCAGACTGGCTGGAGCCTTCCCAGAGACTGTATGTTGTGGGTACGCCATTGGGGTGGGACCTCGGTGAATGGAGTGTGTGACCAATATGAAAATCTTGTTATGGGTGTCTGGTTTCTGGTATGTGACACAAAGAATGAGACAGCCCTGCCCAAAACTGGTATGAATGCAGTTTGGAGTGCTGAATGGCTGGGTACTTGCCCCAATACACATTCCTTGTTGTGTCTGAAGGGAGGAGAATGGCTTGAATGTACTGTGAGCCTGATTGGATGGCTGCATGAATGCCTTTCTGAGTGATTGGTTGCCCGATAATGGCCCAGCAGAGTGAATAAGAGACAAAACAGTATCTGAGGGCCTCTAACTGCTAGAAATCTTTCAGAAGCTGAAGTTGATACTTGATGCTTAACCTTGAAGCCCACTGGAAGAAGAAGAATGACTGCTGCTGTCCTTCGCCAATCTGAAAGCGGCTGTGCCTTCAAGGAACTGATCCAACAGAGGACCTGGCTAGGAGACCTCCCTCCGAGCTACGAGGGATCCACGTGCACCAGCTAACCTTCCCCAAGCGCCCTGGAAGTCAGTCCTATAAAGCCTGCCGACCGGAGACGGGGTCCGCCGCAGAATCACGAAGCGAACAGACATTGTAGTCCATCACTGTCGACGACGATCCTCGTCGACCAGAGCCGCAACACTCCATTGACTAAGAACACTCTTAACGAAGGACACCCTCACTCATCACCAGCAACCGCTTTGTCCCGCCTCAGAAAGTCAAGGTCGCTGACATGCCGTGGAGAATCCGCTGGTGGGTTTCCCGCCACCCGAAGACTGCAGAGATGCCGACACCCTTTCTGGGCCAAAACTCTTCATTAACTCTTTGCAGCAACAAACTATCATCATAGAGGTGCACCGCACGCCTCGTCTTCGCAGGCCGTCTTCCATTTAAGGCTCCTGCCTTAAAAGGAGCCGCTCAAGAAGGATCCGTCGACGACCCAACGGCAAACTCTGCTATTCTAGGTACATTGGGGTGGTAGAACCTTTATAGAAGGAACTAAGACTATTATAAGCAATATATGGACTGGGTTTGTATTATATCTCGATTTACTGGTGGGGGGATACTCACACAGAAATGTGCCTGACTGTAGGGGCACAGAATTCTGCTAATTGTCTAAACCCTTGCTTTCCTCCTATGTCTATGGTCGATATCTTTTGCTACATTGATTTGTATGCTATTTGAACGGCCTACAGTTGATGCATTTTAATGGAATCAGAGTGATAGTGGTACCACATAGAAACTGTATATATTTACCATTTTAGAATTGTCAGAGCACAAAGTGTGTTATTGTGATTGTGTACATAACGTGAACTTTATTTATATAAAGACTGCGTTTTCACTAACAGTGTGTGGACATTCCTTTGTGGGTGCATGGGGACTACACTATACTTAAGAACCAGCCCGCATCACCTTCCGAGAGCTTAAGCCTTGATTGCTCGTCCACGATACTAAATAGAGAATTGGCTGGGGTGCTCTGTGCCTCTACTCTGCCTTATAGAGAGCAGGAGTACAGATACCGCCCTCTAGTCTTTACAGTCGTCACATCTGTCACTGAGGAGTGGCGCACTAGAATACGAGGGGGACTATTTCGAGGCACTAGGCCCCTGTCGAAAGAATTTCTGAGCAGCTGACGCATGATGAATATCTATCAAGATGAAGATGAGGAATCTGTCAGAGAATACAATCCATTGAAATGCACAATTCAAACAGACAGGGGTTGTCCAATCCATACATTCAGGAGACAGTTTGTGGATTGGGAGTAGACAGCCCCAGGCTCCTCTGGCTCACACACAAAGCCCCTTAGGTCACAAAAGCCGCAGCTTTCCCCAGAAAAGGGATTTCCATTTAAGCCATTTTCTGACCTGAGAAGTCAGGAAGAAGGCCAAAGCATAATATGGACAAAGAGCAAGGGAAAATGCTAGACACCTTTAGTAGCCATTGGCGGTTGTTAGGACTGATTTTCTATACTCCTGCATGGTGGACAGATGTATAGAAGCCAACCTATATTGTGACGGGGACACTCTGGGAGCAGTAGCCAACCCAGTTCAAGGTGGCAAGGTGAGTGGTCTAGGCCAAGTCTCGAGAAGTGGTGAGCTTTTAAGGAGTCCACAATGAGCACACACAGTGAAATAGTGAAGCAACACACTTTAGACTAACGGGTATACAAATACTTCTTTACTTATGGCCAAATAGCACAGAGAAAAATGAATACCAACAGGTAATATCACTCAATACTAAATGCTAAAAATTAGATCCACATATACAATTACTGGAAGTAGGGCAAACTACATACCAAACCCCGGATACGGAAAGTACAGATTAGTATTAACAGTACTAGTCCACAGAGATTCAATCCGAACATCCCTAAGATGTATGGGCCTTGTGCCCAAAAGTTCAGCAAAGTTCCATGCAGTTTTGTGAAGCTGGAAAAAAATAAAGGTAGGTCTCTGGGCTCCAGTGAACAGTTCTAAGTGTCAGGGTACGAGTTAAACTAGCTAACAAACGTGTTCCCGACTGAATAAGCAATGGCAAAGCCAAAGTAATCTAAAATGTTCGTAAAAGTTAGCAAACTTTACTTTTAAAAGGGAGTAAAGGGATTCAGGTAAGTATTGCTACAGCTCACCCCCATACTCCGATTCTACACAGGGCTTGGCAGGTCGATTGAAGATGGTCCAAGGTCGCTTTTCTCACCGTTAGTATTAGCACTTGGCTCCGAGGGGAAGCAATACAACAACTCAACATTAAGCAACTCTTACCTCTTCACCAGGCTCACCTTAGGCGAACAGGTTGCGCAGCACTGCCTGGACGACTCTGGACTCCTCCCTGGAATCCCAGTCGACGCAGTATAATCTTGTGAAGGTGTGCGTCGACCTCCACGTAGCAGCCCTGCAGATGTCGAGCAGGGGCACACCAGACAGGAATGCTGTAGTAGCAGCGATCGCTCTGGTCGAATGGGCTCTCGGACGTCCGGGCAGCGGTCGGTTTGCCAACCGGTGACAGTGAATGATGCAGCCGGAGAGCCATCTGGAAATGGAAGTCTTCGAGAGAGCCTTCTCTTGATTCACAGGTCCAAAGTTCACAAACAGCTGTGATGTCTTCCGGAAACTCTTCGTGCGGTCAACGTAGAACTTCAGCAGTCTAGCTACATCTAGCGAGTGCAGAATCCTCTCAGCCGGCGACGAAGGCGACGGGAAGAAAACTGCTAACACCAAGGGCTCGTTGAGGTGGAAGTCCGACGGCACCTTGGGCATGAAGGAGGGGTGCGTCCACAGCACCACCCTTGTGTCGTGAAAAGTCAAGTATGGAGGCTTGCAAGACAGGGCCTGGATCTCTCCCACTCGTCGTGCAGAGGTGATGGCCACGAGGAATGCTGTCTTCCACGACAGAAACTTCAACGGCACTGAATGCATAGGCTCGAATGGGGCCCCCCATGAGCCTAGTTAGTACCACGTTGAGCTCCCATGCCGGGGCAGGGGCCTTCACCGGCGGGAATGATCGGAACAGTCCTTTCATAAATTCCTTCACCAGACGATGAGACCACAAGGACGCCCGTCCTGTAGTTCTGGTGTAACGTGAGACGGCAGCCAGATGTACCTTGATGGAAGCGTGAGATAGGCCAGCCTTGGCCAAAGACAGTAGGTACGGCAATACTTGAGGGGCCGTAATCCGCAGAGGGTTAATCTTCTGTGCCCGGCACCAGACAGAGAACCTCTTCCATTTGTGAGAGTAGAGGATGCCCTGGCCTTTGCAAGAACCTCTCTGCAGTCGGCCGGGATGTCGTATCCTCCAAACTCTAGTGCTGCAGGAGCCAGGCCTGCAAGTTCAGCGACTCTGGTTCGTGATGAAGAATGGCGCCTCCTTCTCTGGAGAGAAGATCCGCGTCCGTCGGTAGCTTGACTGGTGTGGACGCTGACAAGTCCAGAAGGTCCGGGAACCAGATCTGCCTCGGCCAGGCCGGTGCGACGAGGATCATCCTGCAACGGGACCTCTTGAGCTGGTTGACGAGCCAGAGTAGCAACGGCGGGAATGCATAAAGGAACAGGCCGTCCCAGGGGAACGAGAAAGCATCGCCCATGCTCCTCGGTTGGGGAAACTTGCTGGCGAACCTCCGGCCCTTGGAGTTCGCCGCCGTCGCGAAGAGATCGATCTGGGGTTCGCCCCATCGTCGGAAGAGTCGGTCCACTTGATCCTGGCGCAGTTCCCACTCGTGGCACGAGCGCAGCTCCCTGCTGAGTGAGTCGGCGATGGTGTTTTTTATCCCTGCCATATTAAAGGGCATCAGAAAAATCCCTTGTGCGATGGCCCAATGCCACAGATCCTGGGCTTCCTTGGACAGGGCAGGGGATCTGGTTCCGCCCTGCTTCCGAATGTAAAACATCGTGGTGGTGTTGTCGGTGAAGATCCTAACCACCTTGCCCTTGAGGGATGGAAGGAAGGACCTGAGGGCCCAGAACACTGCACGGAGCTCCAAGATGTTGATGTGGAGAGTCTTCTCCTCCGAGCACCAAAGGCCTCTCACGTGGAGGCCCCCGGTGTGCGCTCCCCAACCTTCCAGGGAGGCATCGGTTGTCACTGTCACCTGGTGGGCCGGGGCTAGGAAGCCTGTTCCCGCTGTCAGATGAGCGCGGACACCCCACCATTGTATCGCCTGACGGAACGTTTCGTCAAGCAAGATCCTGTCCTCAAAGCTGCCCGTCATCTGGATCCAGTGGGCGTCGAGGAATTCTTGCAAGGGCCGCATCCGAAGTCTGCAATGGGGCACCAAATAAATGCAATAGGACATCATTCCGAGGAGGGACTTGATAGACCTCACTCTGGCCATGTCCGTGGCCAGTAGACGTTGCACCTTTCCTAGGATGGTCCTTATCCTTTCCTCTGACGGTGAGGCCCGCCGCGCCACTGTGTCGAGCTGTGCTCCCAGAAACAGGGCGACTTGTGACAGGACCAGGTGGGATTTTGGGAAGTTGATGGAGAACCCCAGGTCCATGAGCAGCTGGACGGACTTCCCAGTGTGTTCCACGGCGAGCTCCCTTGTCCTTGCCCGTATGAGCCAGTCCAGGTAGGGGTAGACGTGGATCTCCTGCAGGCGCAGCCGCGCCGCCACCGGTGCTAGGCACTTGGTGAACACATTGGGCGCCGATTTTAATCCGAACGGGAGGGCCTTGAACTGGTAGTACCGCCCTTTGACCACGAACCTGAGGAACTTTCGGTGCCTCTTTAGAATAGGGATGTGGAAGTAAGCATCCTCCAAGTCCAACGACGACAGGAAATCGCCCTCCTCCAGCTGTCCCAGCACGTGCTGGAGGGTGACCATCCGGAACTTCTGTGCCTTGATGTATTTGTTTAGTCGTCGCAGGTCCAGGATGGGACGCCATCCTCCTGTCTTCTTCCTCACGAGGAAGTATCTTGAGTAAACTCTGGAGCCCCGAAGCCTCTTCGGGACGAGCTTGATGGCACCTTTCCTGAGCATCGCCCGTACTTCCAACAGCAGTTGAGGGACGCGATTTACCTTCCTGGCCTCGGGAGGAATGCGGGGGCACCTCTTCTGGAACTCGAGGGCGTGCCCCAGGGCCAGGGCGTCCAACACCCAAAGGTCGGTGGAGATGGACTCCCACACGCCGACGAACTTCGTTAGCCGGCCTCCCACCGGGGTGCTTCGGCGGGGGCCCGACCCGACGGACAGTTCAATCTTGCATGGAGGCCGCTTTGCCTCCTTGACCACCTTGGCGACGACGGCGGGATCCACCTGACTTGCCGCGTCCCCTGTAGGCCTCCTCGCACGAAGACCTTGCCACTTGACGGTAAGTAGAGGAGCTGCTGCCGGCTCCCTTGGAGGCACCCTGTCTGCCTCCGGAACTCCGAAAGGGTGGCCGTCGTCGTTGGAGCACACCCAGTGCACGGGCCGTGTCCGTCTTGATCGCCTGAAGGGATTCATCAACCGCCTTGCCTAAAAGTTTGTTCCTATCGAAGGGCATGTCCAAAACCTTGGTCTGAACGTCCTGGCGGAAATCCGTCGCCCTGAGCCATCCTCGTCGTCTCAGGCAAACGCTGTTGCCCAACTGACGGAAACCGGTGTCGGCGATGTCTGTAGCCACCGTAATGGCGTGGTCTGAGGCAATCTCACCTTCCTGCAAGATTTCCAGGGCCTCAGCCCTCTTGGCATCCGGAAGGAAGTCCAACAGAGGGGCAATCTTGAACCACAACTCCCTGTCGTAGCGGGCTATGATGGCCAGGGCGTTGGCCGCCTTGATGGTCGTCGCTGCAGATGAGATGACCCGTCGTCCCATCGCATCCAGTTTCCTACCCTCACCGTCCGGAGGGGAGGTTGAAGTCGAGGCCGATGCCCCCCCGCTTTCTTCTTGGCCACCGCCGAAACGACCGAGTCCGGGGTAGGTTGCGCCCTAAGGCACAAGGGGGCAGCGTCGGGGACCCGGTACTTCTTCTCGTACCGGTCCCTCTTCGCAGGAGCCGTGGCAGGGTTCTTGAGGAGGGCGAGCCCCTCATCCCATCAAGAAGCGGTACGGTGAGGACCGTCTTCCTTTTAGCCTCGCGCCGCTGGTAAAGGGACCCCTCCTCCTTTTCCTCGGGGCAGAGCTGGAAGAGCTCGGATGCCCTGGAGATCATTGCATGGAAGGATCCAATCTCGTCGGGCAGGGACGCCCGGGCAGGGGGCGACGGGGTGCACATCCCGCCGTCGCCTCCGTCATCAGTACCCGTCGTGTCCATGCCTGTATCATCCCCGTGGGTAGTGGACCGGGGGGAAGGCAGAGAAGGCCGCAGAGGCGGGGGAGGAGGCCTAGGATGCGTCCTCCTCCTCTTAGGTGGTGGGCTCCCCGAAGGTCCTGGCTCCGGATCCTCCGTCGGGTCTGGCTCAGGCTCCTCCGTCGGGGGAAGGGGCAACCTAGTCCTCATCTCCGAGCATAAGGACTGGATGGCTGACAAAATGGCCACCGAGGTGTCCTGCGGCGCTGGAAACGACCGGCGTGAGGGATCCCTCCCGATGGGCTGGGTCTCCTCCACGACTTGGATGAGCTCCTCTTCAGAGGTCGTGTCCGTATCCACACGGCCACCACCCCCTCCTCCCCCTTTCCAACAAGGACTTCGTGGGGGTCTTCTCGATGAGCCTGAAAGACGACTCCCTCCGCGGTGGCAGGGAGACTCTGGTACCTGAGGGCGCCTCCACTTGTGTAGCCTCCACAGGCTGAGCCAGGGCCGCGGCGACATCCTCAATCGAGGTCCTAGCAGGGTGAATCACGGCCAACGTCACCTTCTGTACGCCTGGGGCCTTCACCTTCGGGGGAGGGTCCGAGCCTCGCTCCCCCTCTGCCGGAGTCTTTGAGATCGACCGGGGCCTCTCCAGAAGCTTCGCCGGGTTCTCGGCCTTTCTCTTACCCGAGCCAGAGCGTTGGCTCGTGGTTGATGGCACCTGGGAGAGTGCGCCCTGCCTGGCAACCAAGGAGCCCGAACGTTCGGCGCTCCCGGTGCCCGCGGAGCTTAGCCTTTTGTTGGGCCCCCGTCGCCGGAGCACACTCACAGGACTTAGAAGACCGCTCGGACTTCTTCTTCTTCTAGCCTGGCGGGCTCTTACCTTCCAGCCAGTTGGCGAGATGGAGGTGGCGATCCTTCATGGTCCGCTCCGACATGTTTCCACAAAACGCGCAGTCCTTTTCCTTGTGCGTCTTGTCCTCATGGAGACAGAGGCATAACGAATGCTCATCCTCCTTGAAAACGTTCTGAAGCTGGCATCCAGGGCAGGTCCTGAATAGCTTCCCGGGCGTCAAGCTCCCTTTCTCCTGGGCCATGTCCGGGGTAGGCCTTGGAACTTCTGGAATCCTCCCAAAGCGTAACTCGACGAAATCTTCACCCTCGAGGGGCGTAGAAAACTCTGAAACGGATCCCCGTTGATCGGAAGTAGAAACGGTGGAGCTTGAGGCTCTTTTAACCGAAAAAATGAGAAAATCTCCTGAAAAAAGCACGAAAACACAGCAAAAGCTCGAGAGCTAAGCACGAGGACTCCCAACACTTGAACGTGCGGTAAAAATCTGAGGATGGCTGCCAGGGGAGGGGCTTAGGGAGAGGGCAGTCATTGGCTGGGGGCAATATGACCCAGAGACCAGTGATTGGTTACTACTGAGAAAGACAGATCAGAAACGAAACTGATACAGATTTTTTCTATACCGAGGATTCCCGGCCTGACGACGGGGAATATTCATGAGTATGTGAATCCATGCCAGACCCCATGCTGGAGAAGATGTTTTGTCCAATGATGACATGCATTACTCACCGTAATAGCATTTCTGATGGTTGTATCTGCTTAGATTCACATGCTGTGCATATGGTCCGACATCCAGTGGTAACAGCAGAGTATTGCATTTTGTCATTCGGGGACCGAAAGGGGACGTCAGCAAAGGCGTGTCTGCAACACTATCCCTATGGTGACGTGTAGTGTACCCAAAAATTATATATTTTCTGCCATGAGGGAGCCCCAGGCTATTGTAAGTGAGTACATGGAGAGAAAGTAGTAAGACGTCTATGTTCCTCGACCCTGAGCGGGGAGGGCGCATGTGAATCTAAGCAGATACAACCATCAGAAATGCTATTACGGTGAGTAATGCATATCTTCTGATGTTTGTTAATCTGCGTAGAATCACATGCTGTGCAAAGACTAGCGAGCAGTACCCGTAGTTGGAGGTGGGTTATGAAGGAACAGTAGAGAAAAGATGTCTTAGTACTGCTTGTCCCACCTGAGAATCAGATCTAGAATGAGTGTCTAGGCAATAGTGTATTGTAAAGGTGTGTACAGAACTCCAGGTTTCCGCTTTGCAAAACGACTCGAGGGGAACATTTGCAATGAATGCTATGGAAGCCCCCGTGCCCAGAGTAGAGTGTGCTCTAGGCTTGAAGGGCAGTTCTCTCTTAGCAAGAGTGTAACATAGTGTGATGCATTTGACAATCCACCTTGAGATAGCCGATTTAGAGACAGGATCCCTTCTCTACCAACTGCCAATGAAACGAAAAACTGGTTCGTCTTCCTCAGTGGTTGCGTTCTTTCCAGGTAAAACATGACTGCCCTGTGCACATCTAGTGTGTGTAGGCTTCTTTCGCCCATGCCAGTGTGATTCTGGAAGAAGTGGGTAGTTCGATCGATTGGTTCACATGGAACTTTGAGATGAAATTAGGATGAGTGCGCAGAACCACCTTATCCCTGTGGACTGTAACAAAAGAGTCTAGGACAGAAAGGGCCCATAGTTCGCTAACTCTTCTAATAGAAGTGATAGCCACTAGGAAGGCTGTTTTGTAAGTGAGGTCTTTCAGACTTGCACCAGTATCATGGTAACTGGTGCCTCTTGTGCACTATCTTGTTGACAACGGGAGTCGAGGAGTGGGTGGCGATTACCAGCATCGTTTACCGCTCCGGTCCATTACGACCCACCAACCCGCTATTAGCGGCACCGTAAATCACGGTGCCTCTAATAGCGCCATGGGCGTGGGCACGTGACCTTACATGCCAGGAAATAGCGGCATGGCGTAAACAGGAGCTGAACACAAGTAAAGCGGACATGCTAATAACGGCCTACAGAAGACGGAAATACCTTACCGGCATGGAGCAAATACCGGCATCGCGGACCACCAGTAAACGGCCATGTGCAGTGTTCCCAACTGCCACAGGTGCACACAATCAGCACAGGTGGAGGCAATATAGACTGGGTCATCACAAAAGGAAAAGACCCCCATCCGTTCGCACACCCAGTCACACACAAAAATGATTCCAATACTACTAGCAATGCTGGGGCTGGAGGACATGAATGCAGTGGAACTCCAGCAACAACAACAACAGGCAGCACAGAGGAGATGCAGGCCCAGCATGTCCCACCAGTGCAGCCAGTGGTACCACGCAGGCAGCCCCCAATCCCTCGCATCAGAGCCAGTCCATTCAACCTAACCCGTGAGCAGATCCACACCCTGTACCATCTGGACCAGGACACCATCACCACCATTGTGGACATGATAGAGGACGACATTGTCAGCCCGATTGAAATACGCACTGCCATCCCACCTCTACTGAAGGTAGTGTCTGTGCTCCACTTCCTGGCCACAGGCACCTACCAGCACATAGTGGGGCACATGCATGGCATATCTCAACCATTATTCTCACGTACGCTGAACCAAGTGCTCAATGCCCTCCTGAAGCACACAGGCTACCACATTTTCATACCACAGACAGCCCAGGAGATCTCCAACACCAAAGTTGGTTTCCATTCACTAGCCCGGCATCCATGGTTGCATTGGCGCCATCGACTGCAACCATCTAGAATTGGTCGTCCCACATGCCATGGAGGTAGTTTACCGCAACCGTAAAGTATACCACTCCATCAACGTGCAAATAGTATGTGACTCAAACAAGATCATCACACATTGTTGTGCCCTATTTCCCGGATCAACCCATGATTCAATGGTCGTGCGGAACGCCACGATACCACGCTACATGGAGCGACATGCAGGGCACAGATCCTGGCTTCTCGGTGAGTTGCACGTCAGGCTCATGGCATCACAATGTGGGTAGGTGATTGGGGGGTGAGATGCATACTTCATCTGGCTAAGATGGGGGGGGGAGATGCATACCTCACCTGATGAGATTATGAGATTTGGGGGGGAGAGGGGGTGAGATGCATACTTCACCTGGCTGAGATGGGGGAATGGGGGGGAGGAGATGCATACTTCACCTGGCTGAGATGGGGAGGGGGAGAGGAAGCGATGCATACTTCACCTGGCTGAGATGGGGGGGAAGACGCATACTTCACCTGGCTGAGAGTACCTGAGAGGATGGACCATGCTCATACCCCAAAGCAGGCCAGACTTGACCCGACACCTGACCCCAAAATGCAAGACGTAAGCTGCCCTACCATGAACATGATGCAGTGCTACAACCATTCCATAGCCATCAACATGTACACTGCACATAATCAGACCGTAGCCCCGTAACACAATGCAGCAGCAAGCAATTAGTATGGCCAATGCACAGCACCAAATACCATCATCAAAAAGGACAGTTCTCCATTACAGCGTACAAAGGAGTCACATGAGGGCAAAATACATGCACACCCCTACACCAACACAGAGGTCCAGCAAAACAGCATGTCAACATCTGTTGTGCTGAGTGAGATCATCAACGGTGACAGGATGAAAGCATACAATCGACTACACAGGACCCTGATCATGGGAAGAACCGGCGTGGACTACCACAGTGCATGGGCACACACAAGGAATAGGACACCCCTGCGCCCACTAGACGATGCCACGCAAACCTGTCGACCAGATGAATACACACATTGCAGTTACATCATGAGGCTCCATTCATGCATGGATATGTGGGTGCAAACAGTTAATAAATGCATGCTATGGTGTCATTGATACAGGTCCCATATGATGTGATCACTTACACAAACATTGTTGCACACATGCAGGTGATGCAGGCTATCCCTTGAAGTGGTGGCTCCTTACCCCAGTCTGGAACCCACAGAACAGACATAAAGAGGACTACAATCGTGCACATACACATACCCGTGTGGTGATTGAGCAAACCTTAGGCCTTTTGAAGGCACGGTTTAGCTGCCTCAGCAGGTCTGGTAGGGCACTCCTGTACAAAAATGAGAAGGAGGGCAAGATCGTCATGGCATGTGTCATGCTACACAACATGTGCATCAGACGGAATGTGCCTCTGCACCCTGACGCTGAACTGCAACCACCTGAAGATGAGGATGAGGAGGGTGGCGATGGGGCTGCACTGCAGGGAGGCAGCGATGTACAGGAGGGACGCGCCATGACTTTGATAAACCAATGTTTCTAGCACACATGGATGGGGAGTGACACATACACCTACACCTCTTTTCCACTGGCAGCATCGGGTGGACCCCCGTCTGACTTGTGCACATTCCGCCCAGACCTACGCAGGGGGCTGGTCTGTCTGGAGCTGCCATTTGAGGAGGTCTCTGGTTGTTGGACCACCTGTGTGGGGCGCAGGGCCTCCAATGCTGACACCATTTGGGTGAGGACCTGCCTCACAGTTGCCAATTCACCACATATGTATTTGCCAGTGGACTCAATGGCAGATTTGAGGGATGCTGTGCATTACCCGATTTCCTCCCTTGCCTGGCCACATTCGGTGATGTGCTGGGTCAGCAGCCCCGTCAGCTCCTCCTGGCGCTGTCCCGTCAGCACCCTCCTGCCTGTTCCCGACACTGGTGGATGTCGTTGGTGCATGCAGAATGGTTGGGGCCTCATGCATGCTCCCGATGGGGCTGAAGCTCCCTGGCCAGGACTCCACCGCGGACAGCTCATGGCTGCTGGCATACTGACTGCTGGGTGGGGAGGGTTGGGGCGACTGCTGGGGGCCTGTAGGAGTAGGTGTTCCGGGTGTCGGAGTGTATTGTGCATCATCGGACACAGCTGCTGTGGCAGCTGTCTCCCCAACGGTACTGCTTGCAGTGGATACCGTGCCTTCAGCCACTGGCTCCTGTGTGAATGTGGCTGGTGGGGGTGCTGTGGTGGTGTCAGTAATGCAAATTTGTGATGTCGGATCCTGCGTTGTGTTGGGCTTGTGCAGTAGTGCAGGTTGCCCTCTTCCCCTGGATGTTGAGGGACTGTTTGCTGGCGCCATGCCCCTGGACCTCTTGGCTGGTGTCGCAGCATCCGCCCAGGGGTCCTGATCTTCACTCTCAGATTGTGTGCCTGTGGGGTCCAAGAGAGAGAGTCCATTAGTGATGGGTCTACATGCATCAGGCATGCATTGGGGTAGCTGCATTTATATGTAATGGCAGGTGATTGGCATTGGTGTAGTGACATACGGGTTGCTTGCCTTTTGGGTGGGTTCTGCAGGGATGCGTCTGGGATGAAACATTTATGGGGTGCATCATGCATGTGGACAAGATGGTGCTGTGCACTGCCTGTAGGCAGTCTTGCAAAAATGTGTCTGGTGGACCCTGCTTTCCATCATTGCACTGTCAGTTCAGGGGGACATCATCGTGTTGTACTTTATAGTGCTTCATTTGGGACACCTACCTGCATCAGCCGATGACGGGGCTCCACGCTCCATATCCCCCACTCCCTCGATTGCCTCCATCCCGATGGTGCTCGCACAGATCTCCTCCCAGCGATGCATCTTAATGGGGGAGACCACACCACCACCTGTTGCCATCCTCTGGTTTCGGTTAGCAGATGATGTTGCGGACGCGTAAGCGCAGGTCTTTCCAGCGCTTCCGGACATCTTTCACTGTGCGCGGGGTGGTGCCAATGGCACTCACTTTCCGCACCACCTCCGCCCATATCTCTTTTTTCCGCTGCACTGCAGGTCGCCGCATGTCATTGGAGAAGACAACATCCCCATTTTCTGCCGCCGTATCTGCCAGCATGTTGAGCTCCTCTTCTGAGAAGCGCTCCTTGCGCAGGCGCTCAGCAGTTTTTTTTAGTGCCTTGGGCATTGTAATATGCTGCAAGTATATGTTGGCACAGGTGTGGTGGTGATATGGGTCCTGGTTACAGAGGATGGCAATGGATTGTGCTTTTAAAGATGGCCGACGTGCTCTTTCCTGTTCCTGTGCGATGACACTACTACCAGTTCCGCTTATTAGCGGTGACTGCTATTAGCGGTGGCCGCTATTAGCGGTCACCGCTGATGCCGGTGGCATGGATGGCGGTGGAGCTATCTGCGCTTTGCGCAATGCTGGTAAGGGCGATTTTTCGCCTTTTAACGGCAGGGCGGTAAGGTCGTTACCGGCATGGCGCAAAGCTTGTGCCCGCGCACTCGTAATCGCCTTCTAATAGCGGCCTTGGAGCAACACGGACACAGTATTTGCTCCATGCCGGTAAGGGCAGTTACCTCCAAACTCGTAATGAGGCCCTGTGTCTTCGTGTAGACGTCATTCGTATTCTAAGGGCAGTGGAAAACTCTGCTGAGCACGTCCGCCAGAAGACTGAGTTCCCCTGGAAGGTGTTGAGACAACAGAAACATCTTGTATTTGAGAGCCCACATCCAAATGTTTTGGGACAGCTTGGATAGCCCTGGAGAGTGTGTGCCCCCTTGTTTGTTTAGGTAGTACATGGCTGTGGTGTTGTCTGTCAGGACCAGAACTGTCTTCCCTTGTAGTTGAGTCTGAAAGGCCTTTCGTGCCTTGAATACTGCTAATAGCTTTAACAGATTTATATGGTTGGATGCTACTTGTGGGGACCACACGCCATGCGCTGTCTGCTGAAGTAGGTGAGCCCCCTACCCCATGAGAGATGAGTCTGTCGTGAGAGTGGCTTCCACTGCGGGGGTGGTGAAGGTCTTCACTTTCAAGAGGTTTTCCCTCGACCACCACTGCAGAGAGAATGAGGGCTGGCGAGACAACTACCAGATCTTCCCATTGTCCGCTGGCCTGACACCACTGGCTGTTGAGCCACTCTTGCATGGAACGCATGCGCAGCCGCACCTGGAGAACTAAATAAATGCATGACGCCATCATACCTAGCAAGCGCATTGCCTTGCGTACCGTCACTTCCCGACTGGCTACATATTGAGGGATCTGAGAAAGCCTGTTCTGAACCCTCTCGTTGGAGGGGAAGACAAGACTCTCCTTAGTCTGAATCAGAGCACCTAGGAATTGTTTGGCTTGACAGCAGTCTAAGCTGGATTTCTTCTCGTTGATGGAGAATCCTAGACTGAAGGAGGTCTATTGCCGTCTGTGTATTTCTTAGGCAAGTCTCGTAAGAGTCCCCTGTTATGAGCCAGTCGTCGAGGTAAGGGTAGACAGGGACAGATAGTCTGCACAGGTGTGCTGCTTCCACTGCCAGGACTTTCGTAAACACCCTTGGCGCTGAGGCAATGCCGAAGGGGAGTACTTTGAACTAATAGTACTTGTCCTCTATCATGAGCCTGAAGTATTTTCTGTGCGCCGGCAACATTGAAATATGAAATGCATCTTTCATGTCCAATGTTGTCATGTAATCCCCCTGTTTCAACAGTGGAATTACTTCCTGCAAAGTTACCATACAAAACTTTGAGGTTTGACAAATTTGTTCGCGGTGTGCAAATCTAGTACAGGGCGCATGGCGAGGACCTTTTTGGGTACAAGGAAGTACACTGAATAAATACCCTTGTTTACCTGAAGAATAGGGACAGCTTCTATGGCATCCTTTTCCAGAAGTGCTTCCACCTCTTGTTTCAGGATTCTCAGATGATCTGGAGTCTTGTCTTGGGTGGTCTGAACTGTGGAGGTCAGGCGAACTCCACGCAGTAACAGGGCGCATGGCGAGGTCCTTTTTGGGTACAAGGAAGTACACTGAATAAATACCCTTGTTTACCTGAAGAATAGGGACGGCTTCTATGGCGTCCTTTTCCAGAAGTGCTTCCACCTCTTGTTTCAGGATTCTCAGATGATCTGGAGTCTTGTCTTGGGCGGTCTGAACTGTGGAGGTTAGGCGAACTCCACGCAGTAACAGGGCGCATGGCAAGGTCCTTTTTGGGTACAAGGAAGTACACTGAATAAATACCCTTGTTTACCTGAAGAATAGGGACGGCTTCTATGGCGTCCTTTTCCAGAAGTGCTTCCACCTCTTGTTTCAGGATTCTCAGATGATCTGGAGTCTTGTCTTGGGCGGTCTGAACTGTGGAGGTCAGGCGAACTCCACGCAGTAACCGTGGGCGACCGTCTTTAGAGCCCACTGGCCTGAAGTAATCCCCTCACATGTCGAAAGGAAAGATGTTAAGTGCCCCCCAGACCGGGGTGACATGGGAGATGGGGACCTGGATCCGTTGGTAATTTCTGACCAGAGGCTGCAGTACCCCTGGAGTTGGGGCATCTGCCTTTCCCGTGTCACTGACCCCTAGGTGGATAGTTGGCGGGGCTGCTGGATGCTTGGTTGGAGTCCCAGTTGTAGATATTTTGGGCGGAATGGGATTGGCACCGAAGGACCGGCGGAATCCGCTTCCCCTCTGGGGGGGGAGGGTTTTTGTGTGATCTGTTGCAGGGACTTAAAAGTTTTGTGCTCTTTTTTTGGCAGTCTCCAAAGCATCTTCGACTGCTTTACCAAAGAGATTCGATTCTGCGATAAGTTTGTTTATAAGCGCATCTTGGGTTTACGGCTTGAAGCCCGAGTTTTGGAGCCAAGCGTGCCGTTTAAGGAGAGTGTTCTGCGTCATGGATCTTCCTGCCGTCTCCGCAGTATCCAGAGTGTTCTTTAAAACATTCTGATTGACTTGCTTGCCCTCAGCCACGATGGAGAGTAATTTGAATCTTGCGGGTTCAGGCACCTCCTGGAGAGCTTCTTGTATATGGTTCCATTGCGCATCACCATAACTGGCAAGCAAAGTGGTGTTGTTTGCTATGTGCGTGGTAAAGGCAGTTACTGTGGTATATAACCTTTTAGACTCCTTATCGGGAGCCAATTCTCCCATAGCAAGGGGTACTCCCGCCCGTTTCCAGGTGGTGGTGACTGCTAGGGATTCAGGGGTGGGGTGGCCTTTAATATATTGAGGGTCCGTAGGCGATGGCTGAAATAATTTCTCCACCCTTGGATTGACTGCCCAGGTCTGGGCTAGTGTGACAAGAGAAAGAGCCATTCTCCTCTTAACGGAATTAAGGAGAGGGATGGCTTGACTGGAGGGGGGTTTTTCTTTAAGAATGTCCTCCACGAAATCTTGTTCAGGTATGGCTTCTTGGGTGGCGATCTGAAAGTGATGGGCTGCCTTCCTTAAGAATGCATTCAAGGCCATCTGATCGTCTATTGGTGACGCCTAACGGGCCGGGTGTCCTGATTGTGAGTACAGAGTGCCCATGGCTCCGTATCAACTTGATGAGTGTCCTCCCAGTTGTCCGGGGCATCCACCTGGTCATCTGCAGTATAGTCTTGTAGGAAGGTATTTTCTTCTTCCTCGTCATAGATATTTTGGCATGTGTCCATTTGAATTTCGTCCTCAGGGTGGGTAGAAATAAAAGGGTCCTGAGAAGATTCTAAATTTCCAGGAAATCTTAAGGTTGACATAGAAAGAGGATCTTCACGAGGTCTCTTGGGTGTAGGATGCTCTGAAAACAACAATCCTTTCCAGGCGGTCCATGCACCCTTCAAATTTTTCCCTGGTCCATTTAGATGAACCAGAAGGTTTAAAAGATGGAAAATCTTCATTTTCTTGCCTTTGGCACCGAAATTTATTAGCAATAGCGCTAGATAAAGGCTCCCGACTATCCTTATAGTCTTTGCGAGCATCGGGGTGCTGTGGTGCGTCTTCAGACGTGTCTGCGGCACGCTCCTTGAGTTTCGACATTTCCTTAGGCATCAACCCCACTGCCGAAGTGATCCTTGCGATACTTTCGGCGATGTCCGGCGAATAGGGGCGTGCCATAGGCCAAGTGGTAGAAGGAGGCCTAGCGGTAGGTTTTTCACCAACCGATTGACTAGAAGCCCTAACGGTAGATTTTTGTCCTACCGGGGCCTTAGGGGGCGCCGGATGAGTGACTTTGAAGTAGCACCCTTAATTTTCGAAGGCCCAGTCGCAATACGTTGCTGCGGATGCGGGGAAGGCTTGATCTGCAAGATCAGAGGAAACCGTCAACATTTTCGGTAGTCCTGTTGGCGCCTTCACCTGAAGTTTTTAATCAGCCAGTCTTCAGGCAAGGGTACACTGGGATTGACTCCCTGAGTAGGTTTACTGCCACCACTGCCAGTACCTTGGTGAACGAAGGGCAGCACCTTGAACTGTGTTGGTCTGCTACTTTAAACCGCAAGAATCTTCTGTGCGCTGGGAACATTGAAATATGAAAATAGGCATCTTTCATGTCCAATGTTGCCATGTAATTCCCCCGTTTTAACACAGGGCTTACTTCTTGTAGCGTTATCTTGCGAAATCTTTTTGGTTTTACAAATTTGTTTGCAGGGCGCAGGTCTAGTATCTGGAGCATGGTCAGATCTTTTTTTGGAACAAAGAAGTACGTTGAATAAATACCCTTGTTTACCTCTTTGTGCGGCACAACCTCGATGACGTCCTTGAGGACTAGAGCTTTCACTTCTTCTAGCAGGATAAGTTGTTCCTCCTGCAATGGTTTCTTTTGATATATGATAGGTTATTTATAACGTGCTTAATACCCAGAGGTTTCTAAGCGCAAACCGGGGATCGAACCTGTGGTGCTCCGTGTCGTCTTGCTTCCAAGGTGAGCACGTTGCCCCTCAGCTATCCTCCTTGGCGCAGGGGGAGGTTTGACGGTCTTCCTTGAAGCTCTATACAATAACCCCCTGTCACCGTTGACAACACCCATTTGTCCGATGTTATCCCCTCCCATGCGTGGGTGAAAAAAAGATATTTGTCCCCCGACTGGGGAGGCATGAGAAGGGACCCGTATCGGGGCGTCATTGTTTAGAGAGTGTCCCTTCACTTCTGGTGGGGGGAGCCTCTTCCTTTTCCGCGGCCCCTGCGCTGACCTCTGGGATAACCCTGGATCGCTTGTTGATTGCTAGTCCAAGAGAAACCTTGGTTTTGGCTGTATCCGGTTCCCCTCTTCGCATTTTGCCCCCGAAAACGGCGAAAATTACTACCACCTCTTTGACCTGGTTGTTTATTCGTCAGTTGGCCAAGGGATTTAAGAGTCTCATACTCATCCTTGGCGGACTTGAGCGCGTCTTCAACCGCTTTTCCAAACACGTTCGGCTCAACTGGCATATTCAGTAGGGTAGCTTGAGTCTCAAGTTTAAAGCCTGACTGTCTAAGCCAGGCGTGGGGTTTCAATATGGTGGCTTCTGCAAGAAAGCGTCCAGTATTTTCAGCTGCGGCAAAGGTATTTTTCAGGACGACGCCTGCTGTAGCTCGCCTTCAGCAGCCAGAGGTGAGAGTTTGGCCTTTAGTGGTTCTGGCACCGACTCTGCCAGGGCAGTTACCACATCCCCCTTTGTGCAGTCATAGCTGGATAGCAAGGTGGAATTATTTGCTATCCGACCCTCGTATGCTGCAGTGGACACTATCTTTCTACCCATGGCATATCATTTTTTGCTCTCCTTGTCTGGAGGGGCTTCGGAGGAGGCCAAGGGGGTACCAGCTCTCTTGCGGGTGGTGGTAACAACCAAAGAGTCAGGTCGAAGTTGGCCCCTTATTTATAAGGGGTCGGTAGGTGCTGGTATGAAATGTTTCTCGATTCTAGGGTTCACCGCCCTGGTTTCGTTCGGCAGTTCTAGGGAAGGCTGAATCCTCCTTTGGACTGACTTTAGCAGGGGGGATAAATTGGGTTGCAGGTTTTTTAATCGCACAACATATTTTCTGCAAAGTCCTTGTCCTGTTGGACCTCTCGCGTTTCAATTTCAAAATGTTCTGCAGCCCTTATGAGGATATCGTTGAATAGGGGCTCATTGTCCACCAGGGAGTCTGGTAAGGGATGGTCTTGCGGGACTGGAAAGTCCCTCGCAAAAACCACAGACTCGGTGCGATCTTGGTCTTGATCATCTTCCCCCCCGGCGTCGTAACCCTCAATGTTGTCATAACAGGGGTCACCCTCGTCCAAGTATTCATCCTCCCCTGCATCCAGGTCATAAAGGTTGTAGGAGAGGTGAGGAGTTCTGTGTGCTGGTTCAGCAGCCAATTCTACAGTAATGCTGTTGCCTGGGACTGAGAGGCTGCAAGTGTTGTATTGGAACCTGACGCCTGTCTAGTGGGAGGAGTGGAGGCCAGGTTGTCCAGAACATGTGGATGTTGTTCAAATAAGTTTGCCAAGTAGGTCATGCGACTCATGACTCAATATCTTGTGCAGTCCATTTGGCTGAACTGGGTAGAACCCCTGGGTAGGAGGAGGCAGGTGTGGGAGTAGAGTGGGTATGTCCTTCGCCAAGACTGATAGCGTCAGGCTGATGTGCATGATCAGGCTCTACTATAGTGTCCTGTAGGGGCATACTTTTATGCTGGCTAGAGTGGTCCTTCTACCTAGAGGAACTGGACCTGTGTCTTTCCTTATGGTCCCTGCTCTTAGACAATCACTTTTTTTGGAGCTAGGGGTCGAAGAGGGGGATTTGGGGAACTCCCTGGGTTTGCCCCCGGGTGTAGGCCAAACTTCGACCGCAGGGATGGCTTGCGCGGCGTCTTTCGTCGAAGATCTGCCCTTCACCGTCGACTATCGGCGTGTGACTTCACTCGCATCGCTGTGGGACATGTGTTTGTGGGGGAGTGTGGTGCCCTTGCCGCTGGGTGTCTTCCCCATAACAGGACCGCCAGCCTGTCTGTTAGGGTCGGGGGATGGCACTGGGGAAAGTGGAGGTTCCCAGTCACCCTTGCCTTCTGAAAGGACAGCGTCGCTGCAGTTGCTGGCCGCCCCTTCGACGTCAATGGAGGCCTCGGCCTGCAGGGCGTGATGGGCCCAACGTTTTGTTCCCCCATCTTTGAGGGTTTTAGGTCAGAGTAGCTTACAAGCCCGACAATGAACTTGTCGTGGTCTCTATTCAAGCAGAGGTTACAGATCCTATGCTTGTCGACCCATGTGAACTTCCTATTAAAGGAGGGGCATAACAAAGGGAGTACGCTCCATAATATTGGTAGGCAGCTGGCCGACTGTGGGAAAGGGTGGGAATATGAGAATGCATTACTTACCGTAAAAGCATTTCTGATGGTTGTATCTGCTTAGATTCACATGCTGTGCATAGGTCCGACATCCAGTGGTCACTGCGGAGTATTGCATTTTGTTTTTCGTAGTCGAAAAGGGGACGTCGACTAGGCGTGTCTGAAACACTATCCCTATAGTGACGTGCGTTGTACCCACAATCCCTCACGCGTCGAGGTCCCTCTGTTTGTATTTTTTCTGCCCTGAGGGAGCCTTCTAGACGTGAGTGAGTACAGAAAGAGAGAGAGATATATAAAGGAAGTCTATGTTCCTTCCATCCGAGCGGGGAGGAAGGGTGGGCGCATGTGAATCTAAGCAGATACAACCATCAGAAATGCTTTTACGGTAAGTAATGCATTCTCTTCTGATGTTTGTTAATCTGCTTAGAATCACATGCTGTGCATAGACTAGCGAGCAGTACCCGGAGTTGGCGGTGGGTTATGAGAAGGAACAGTAGAGAAAAGGTGTCGTAATACTGCCTGTCCCACCTGGGAGTCAGATCTAGAGTGTGTATCTAGACAGTAGTGTTTTGTAAAGGTGTGCACAGAACTCCAGGTAGCCGCTTTGCAGATGGACTCAAGGGGAACATTTGCAATGAATGCTATGGATGCCCCCGTGCCTCGAGTAGAGTGTGCTCTTGGCTTAAAGGGTAGTTCTCTCTTAGCAAGAGTATAGCAGAGAGTGATGCATTGAACAATCCATCTAGAAATAGTGGATTTTGAAACCGCATCTCCTTCTCTTCCTGCTGCCACCGAGACGAAGAACTGATTAGTCTTCCTCAATGGTCTGGTTCTTTCCATGTAGAACATGACCGCCCTGCGTACATCAAGTGTGTGCAGAGTCCTTTCTCCCAAATTGGAAGGATTTTGAAAGAACGTTGGTAGTTCTATAGACTGGTTTACGTGGAATTTAGAAATAAATTTCGGAGCAAACCTAGGGTGAGTGCGTAGAACCACTTTATCTTTGTGAACTGTAACAAAGGGGTCTAGAATAGAAAGAGCCTGAAGTTCACTTACTCTCCTGATGGAGGTGATAGCTATTAAAAAAGCAGTCTTAAGAGTAAGGTGTTTAAGGGATGCTTTGTGCATGGGTTCGAATGGAGAGCCCATGAGTCTGGTAAGTACCACATTAAGGTCCCATCCGGGAGCAGGGTCAGCTATCGGGGGGTGTATTCTCTTTACTCCCTCCATGAATGCCTTTATAACTGGGATCCTCCACCACGACACTTTGAGTTGGGAGGTGGTGTATGCAGAAAGTGCCGCTAGGTGGACTTTAATGGAGTTAAACACTAGGCCTGAATCCAAGAGATGGGTCAGGTATAGTACCACATGTGTGGGAGAGCAGTCAATAGGGTTGATGCTTTTACTCCTGCACCAGATGACAAATCTCTTCCACTTGCTAGAATAGCAGCGGCGAGTGTTCGGTTTTCTGGCTTCCCTGAGGATGTCCATGCATCTTTGCGGGAGTTGTAGATGTCCGAACTCTATGACCTCAGGAGCCAAGCTGCTAAATTCATGTTCTGGGGGCATGGGTGCAGAGTCCTGCCCTTGTTCTGAGATAGCATGTTGTACGGGCAGGGGAGTTTTACTGGGGGAGATAGAGACATCTCCATCAAGTGAGCGAACCATGGCTGTCGGGCCCACATTGGGGCCACCAGTATCATGGTCACTTGTTCCTGGTGCATCTTCTGCACCACCTTGTTGAGAAGGGGAGTCGGGGGAAAAGCGTAAACAAATTTCCCTGACCATTGCATCGATAGACTGTTCCCCTTGGATTGGTTCTGGGGGTACCTGGAGGCGTAACTTAGGCATTGAGAGTTCTCCAGGGTTGCGAACAGGTCTATTTCTGGGAATCCCCATTGTGTGAAGACGTCGAAGACGATGTCTTCGTGTAGACGCCATTCGTACTCTTCGGGCAGAGGGAAATCTCTGCTGAGTCTGTCTGCCAGCAGATTGAGTTCCCCGGGTACATGTAGTGACAGTAGGAACATGTCCTGTTTGAGAGCCCACTTCCATATATTCTGGGACAGTTTGGACAAGCCTGGAGAGTGGGTGCCCCCCTGCTTGTTGATGTAGTACATGGCTGTAGTGCTGTCCGTAAGGACCATTACTGTCTTGCCTTGTAGGTGTTTTTGGAAGGCTTTTAGCGCCTTGAATACTGCTAGTAGCTCCAGTAGATTGATGTGTTTGGATGCTACGTTCGGAGTCCACACTCCGTGAGCAGTCTGATGGGATAGGTGAGCACCCCATCCTGTGAGGGATGCGTCTGTGGTTAGAGTGGCTTCCGCCGCGGGTGTGGCAAAGGGTTTTCCTTTTTCCATGTTCCCCTTTGTCCACCACTGTAGCGAGAGAACCAAGGCCTGCGAGACCACCACTAGATCGTCCCATTGTCCGCTGGCCTGACACCACTGGCTGTTGAGCCACTCTTGCATTGGGCGCATGCGCAGGCGCGCGTGAGGTACCAAATAAATACACGACGCCATCATTCCTAGCAAGCGCATTGCTTTGCGTACCGTCACCTCTCGGCCGGTCACATATTGGGGGATCTGAAACAGCATGTTTTGGACCCTCTCTTTGGAGGGGAAGACGAGGCCGTCCCTTGTTTGAATTAGAGCCCCTAGGAATTGTTTGATTTGACTGGGGTCTAGACTGGACTTCTTTTCGTTGATGGAGAAGCCCAGTTGGAACAAAAGGTCTACCGTCTTTTGGGTATTGGAGAAACATGTTTCGTAAGAGTCCCCTGTTATGAGCCAGTCGTCGAGGTAAGGGTAAACTGGGATGGACAACCTGCGCAGGTGGGCCGCAGCCACTGCCAGTACCTTTGTGAATACCCTTGGTGCTGAAGCTATACGGAAGGGTAGCACCTTGAACTGGTAGTGTTTGCCCTCTATCATGAACCTTAGGTATTTTCTGTGCGCTGGCAACATTGAAATATGAAAGTATGCATCTTTCATGTCCAATGTTGTCATGTAATCTCCCTGCGAAAGCAGCGGGATCACCTCCTGTAAGGTCACCATACGAAACTTTTGGGGTTTGATAAACTTGTTCGCTGGGCGCAGATCTAATACAGGGCGCATGGTTAGATCCTTTTTGGGTACAAGGAAGTACACTGAATAAATACCTTCCGTTACCTGAGATAGAGGCACGACCTCTATGGCTCCTTTTTCCAGCAGTTGTTGTACTTCTTGAAGAAGGATGGCAAGATGTTCCGGCGTCAACCGTCGTCCCCTCGGGGGTTTGTAGGATGGGGAACTGTTGAATTCGATACAGTATCCGTGGGCTACGGTGGAAAGTACCCAACGGTCTGACGTTATCTCCTCCCATGCAGGAAGAAAGGATGTTATCCGGCCCCCGACCGGTGTTGCATGGGAGGGGACGCGAATCTTCGCGTCACTTGGAGTTGTTGGGGGCTTGGGAGCCTCTGGGGGTGGATCCCCGACCTCTCCCTTTGCCCCGGCGTTGGCCTCTTTGGCTGTACTGCCCACTATTGGCTTGGTAATTGGTGGCAGGGTATTGCTGATGCTGACCTTGTTGTTGTTGCCGTTGGCCACGAAAAAAGCGCTTGTTGCCATAGCCGCGTCTGGTAGTGGGCTTAGAGATCTGGTCAAGAGTCTTGATAGTGTCGAACTCTTTTTTGGCCATCTCTAGGGCTTCATCTACCGCTTTTCCGAAGAGGTTAGCGTCCTCGACAGGTTTATTTATTAAAGACGCCTGTGTCTCCGGTTTAAAGCCTGAGTTGCGCAGCCATACATGGCGCTTTAGGAGTATTCCTTGTACCAGGGAACGTCCTGCTGTTTCTGCCGCGTCCAGAGAGTTTTTTACAATGCTCTGGTTCACTTGTGTTCCTTCGCCAATAGTCGACAGTAGGCGTGTACGTAAAGGCTCCGGTGCTTCCTCTGCGTCTTTGCGCAGTTTGGTCCACTGCGCGTCTGCGTAGCTCGCAAGCAAGGAATTGTTGTTGGCAATTCTTGCTGAGAAGGCAGCCGAGGAAGTAACTCTTTTTGCAAGGGCATATAGCCTCTTGCCCTCCTTGTCAGGGGGTGCCTCACTGGTGGAAAGTGGTACCCCTAACCTCTTTCTAGTATTAGATACAACTAGGGAGTCCGGTATGGAATGTCCCCTAATGTAGAGCGGGTCTGAGGGTGAAGGAGCGAAAAGTTTCTCAATCCGTGGATTGACCCCTCTGATCAATGCGGGAGTGGACAGCGACGGGGTGATCCTCCTTTTAACTGAAGCGAGGAGAGGAATGGTCTGGCTGACCGGGGGTTTTTCTTTAATGACTCTTTCTACAAAGTCTAATTCTGGAGAGAGTTCTCCCGTGTCCAGTTCGAAATGCGCTGCTGCTCTGCGCAACAGTGCATTGAAAGTAGGCTGATCGTCAATTGGAGACGTGTTCCTAACTGGAGAATTATCCGGAGGAGTTAGATTTAGGGCATCAGTGTCGGAACACACTGATGGTGATTGCCAGGGGTGCGAAGGTCCTTCTCCTGGGCTAATCCCGAAGCCTTCTTCTATAATGTCTGTTCTGTCTTCTAGACATTCCTCCTGGTTCTGTCCTTCGTTGTCCATGAAATCATCTTCTTCTTCGAAGTATTGTTCCTCCCCAGTGAGGTCATATACGTCTTGGAAGTCTGAGGCTGTGTCCAGCAGGGGATCGACCAGCCTCGGTTTTTTGGCTCTGGGGTCGTCTTGAGGCCCTTCTCTAGTTCTTCTGAGAGTTAGAGGGGCTTGGGTACTCATAAACTTTTCCATCCTCTCCATACAGAGGTGGAGTCTCTCCATAGTTTCATGGGGTACCCCAGAGCGGTCTAGTGGGGGAAAACTCGAGTTGTCTACCTCGAAATGGCTCGACCTCTCCCAAAGCGTCGAGGAAAGTGTCCCGTCGCCCTCCTCAAAACCCTCAGGTGTGTAGGGAGACTCCCTGACTGAAGGGGGTAGTCCCTGCTTTCCTTCGGGTGTTTTCGGCGTATCCTTTGATTTATGCGTAACGCTCGACGAAATTTTCGGCGTACGCTTTTGGGCGTCGGCTACAACGATCCTGGCTAAGCTATCGGCGACATTCTTGTCGGCGGAAGCTTGAATTTTCGACGCTATGGGTATCGAGCGGTGTACGGCGGTATGCGCCTTCTGTTGATGCGCACCGGCCGGTGGTTTGGTGGTGGCGCCCTTGTTTGCCGAAAGCCCAGTCGCAGGTCGCGGCTGCGGTTGCGAGAGGGGCTTCGAACCCGAACGGTCCGAGGAGGCCGCCGGTGGAACCTGCGTCTCCTTGGGCGCCAGAGCTCTCTTCGACTTAGACGAAGAAGAGCCATGGGTTGTGTGCTTATCTTTATGTGAATCTTTGTGTGCGTCAGTGTCGCCGGGGTGTTCATCCCCATAAGCAGGGCGTGAGCCGAGCCCGTCGGGGCCGGGGACAGACGACGAAGCGCGTAAGCGCTCCTTAGAGGGGGTTTCGACTTCCGTGGAGGAGGTCGTGTCATCGCGTTCCTCGTCACTGTCGGTGGTCGCAGCGGCGGGTGAACCTTCGGCCTTCGACATCGCGTAGGCCGCCCACCTTTTAACCCTACGGTCTTTTAGAGTTTTAGGCTTCAGAAGCCGACAAGCCGCGCACCCTTCCTCTTTGTGATCGAGGGGCAAGCAGCGGTTACACCGTGAGTGCTTGTCCTTCCAAGTGAATTTGCCTTTACAAAGTGGGCAAAACCTAAATGGTGTCCTCTCCATAGCAGAGGCAATAAATCGCGATAAACACCCCCAGGGAAAGGAAGGGGAAAGTGAAAGGCATTCTCAAAAAGACCCAGAGATGTCCCACGACCCCACTCTCCCTACTGTAAGTGGCCAGCGAGGCCAGGCCACGTGTTCGGCAGCGCCGAAGATTTCCTCCGCTCGACCCTCCGTCGACGATTTTGCTCGGCGGAGAACAGCTACACTGCGTCGAGGGAGTGCTGTATTAATCTTCGTAGAAGAAACGACCAAAGGTCGAGGGTTGCAATGTCTCTCGAGGAGCTCCGCGTGAAGGCGACCAGAAGCTGGGCGGAAAAAAACAATCTGAGGGACCTCGACGCGTGAGGGATTGTGGGTACAACGCACGTCACTATAGGGATAGTGTTTCAGACACGCCTAGTCGACGTCCCCTTTTCGACTACGAAAAACAAAATGCAATACTCCGCAGTGACCACTGGATGTCGGACCTATGCACAGCATGTGATTCTAAGCAGATTAACAAACATCAGAAACATGTTTATGACCACCCCCCACTCTCCCTACTGCAAGGCTGAGGCCGAAAGGGCCTTCCAAGGCCGCGTGGCGCCGAAGTCTCTGTCCGATTGTCAGCTTCGTAGTCTTCTTGCAGTCTTCACCGCGTCGAGTCATGGTGTCGGCAAAGGACAGGAAGAAATGCTAACTTAATTATTAAAGTTCAACAGCGTACGCCGAAAATGACTCCGCTTATATTTTTGCGACCGCTCACGATGGCGGAAAAAAACAATCTGAGGGACCTCGACGCGCAAGGGATCATGGGTACAGCTGACGCCACACTAGTGATAGTATTACTGGCACGCCCCGTCAATGTCCCTTTTCAAATTTTGAAAACAACAATTGTAATACTCTGCAGCTTCCACTAGATGTCGGCCTATGCATAGCATGTGATCTAAGCAGATTACACAAGCATAAGAAACAGGGATAAACAATGTCTCCTATGAAGAGCTACGCAATGGGGCGACCAGTTATCTGGGGGGGGGGAACAATCTGAAGGACCTCGGCACGTGAGGGATTTTGGGTACACTACACGTCACGATAGGGGTAGTGTTACAGACCCGCCTATGCCGACGTCCATTTTCGGTCCTCGAAAGACCAGATGCAATACTCTGCGGTTACCACTGGATGTCGGACCATATGCACAGCATGTGATTCTAAGCAGATTAACAAACATAAGAAACAAAGTTACCACAAGTGATAAAAAGTTAGGAACATCTTACTTACCTGTAACTGTTCTCCGTCATGGGTCTGGCATTATTTCACATGCTCATGAATAGTCCCCGTCGTCAGGCTAGAAATCCTCAATAAAAGAAAAAAAACAGTTTCACTTTTGTTTATAAACTGTCTTACTCATATAAACCAATCACTGAGCTCTAGTTCATACTGCCCCCAGCTAATGATTTCCCTCGCCCTAAGCAGGTTTCTTCCATTCATGCACGGCCTAGGCTGTCAATCACACAGGGGTGGCTGTCCTAAAAGGACAGCCAGTCAATCAGGACTGGTTGCATTCGGGCATCCATAGAGACAAAAGACAGGGGAGTTTCGGGACCCTCCCTCACATCCTGCCCTTCTAGACACACTGGAGCCAGAGGCGGGATTCAGGGCTGAAGCCCACCAAAGGCAAGACAAACAAAGGGCTCAAACCTGTCCCAACTCACAGAGTAAAACCCAAGTATGTTCTCACAAACAGAAAATGGCGAAAAAAGACAAAGGCCATTTTGACAAAATGGTCACGCATGGTTGGTGTACTCCAGCTGAGTGTTCAGCCTGCGGTAGAAAAGAACAATGGTAGGAAAAATTAAACCACTGCCACCAGCCATTTAAAGTAGTGAGGGTAACATAAAAATGTCAGGTGTGACAGTAGGATAACACGCTACTAGGTAATCCCCCCAGAACTGTTTGTGCTGGACCTACAAAAGAGAAAAGGTAAGTAAGGAACAAGTTACTTACCTGTCCTCCAGCATGGGTCTGGCATGGATTTTCATGCTCATGAATATTCCCCGTCAGGCCATGAATCCTCCGTAAAAAAAATCAAAAAAATCAAAAAATAAAAATAAAAAAATCACTGAGCTGTGGATCATATTGCCACAGCCAATGACTGCCCTCTCCCTAAGCCCCTCCTCTGGCAGCCATCTTTAGATTTGGTAGCACGTAAAGTGGCAGTATGAACAAGAAGAGCCGCAGAGGGGCAGGAGGGAGGGTTCGCATGTGAATACATGCCAGACCCATGCTGGAGAAAAACAGTTACAGATAAGTAACTTGTTCCTTCTCCAGCATGGGGTCTGGCATGGATTCACATGCTCATGAATAAAGAATACATAGCAGTACTTGCATGCACAATAACAGCTGGTGGGAAGTCTCAACAGAAGCAAATACTTTTAAACTCCTCACCAGGCTCACCTTCAAGTGAACAGGTTGCGTAGCCCTGCTTCGCCGACTTTGTACTCCACTCTGGAATCCCTGTTGACGCAGTAGAATTTTGTGAAGGTGTGCATAGACTACCACGTAGCAGCCCTGCAGATGTCCAGCAGGGGCACACCAGCCAGAAAAGCCATCATTGCAGCAATCGCTCTGGTAGAATGGGCTCTCGGACGGCCAAGCAGTGACAATGAGTGATGCATCGGGAGAGCCACCTGGAGATGAAAACCTTGGACAAGGCCTTCCCATGGTTCACAGGACCAAAGTTCACAAAAAGAGAAGTCGTCCGGAAACTCTGTGGGCCACATAAAACTTCAGTGCTCAAGCCATATCCAGCGAGTGCAAAGTCTTTCAGCCGGCGACAAAGGCTTCGGAAAAAATACAGGCAACACCAAGGGTTTGTTGAGATGAAATTCCGACAGAACCTTGGGCATGAAGGAGAGGTGCATCCGCAGCACCACCCTCGTCTCATGGAAAGTCAAACAGGGCTGCTTGCAGAACAGGGCCTGAATCTCACCCACTTTCATGGCTGAGGTGATGGCCACGAGAAAAGCTGTCTTCGAAGAAAGGAACATGAGAGGAGCTAGATGCATAGGCTCGAAGGGGGCTCTCCATGAGCCTAGTCTGCACCACGTTGAGGTCCCACGCCGGGGCAGGTGCCTTTACCAGCGGGAACGATCGGAGCAGTCCTTTAATGAACTCCTTGACTAGACTGTGTGACCAAAGAGAAGACCGTCACGGAGATCTGGTGTAGCGGGAGATAGCCGCCAGATGCACTTTGATGGAGGCATGTGCTAGCCCCGACTTAGCCAACGACAACAAGTCTGGAAGGACTTGGGGGACTGGGTGCACGTGATCATCAGAGGGTTAATCTTCTGCGACCGGCACCACGTCGCGAAATGCTTCGATTTGTGCCCACAGCATTTAAGAGTCGACAACTCCCTGGCAATGACCTTGCTGCAGTCCGCCGGCAGATCGTAACCATCAAACTCCACCGAGGGCTGGTGATAAGAGGAGGATCCACCACTAAAACCCTTTGAAGATCTGCCTGACTTCCCTCCTGAGGAACGAAAGACCGGACGGTACTGTTGCAGTGTGCCCATAGTATGGGCCGTCTCTGTGTTGGTCTTGATGGTCTGAAGTGATTCATCAACAGCCTTTCCTAAGAGATTGTCTCAGTTGAACGGCATGTCTAGGTCCCTCGTCTGTACCACTTGCCTAAAGTTGGTGGCCTTCAGCCAGCCACGACAACGGAACACTGTCTGCAATGTCCAGGGCCACGGTAATGGCGTGGTCTGACGCCACCTCGCCTTGCTAAAGGATCTCCATCGCCTCGACCCATTTGTACTCGGGGAGGAAATCCAGGATCTGAGCCATCTTGTACCATAGTTCCCGGTCGTACCTGGCCAGGATAGACAAATCATTGGCCACCTTAACCGTCGTCACTGCCGAGTAGATTACCTTTCTACCCACAGCATCCAACTTCTTCCCCTCGCTGCACGGGGGAACGAAGGCCGAGGACGACTGGTTGGACGACTTCTTCCGGGCAGCAGCCGAGACCACCGAGTCCAGTGATGGCTGTGACCACAAACACTTGGGTGCAGACTCCGGAACCCGGTATTTCTTTTTAAGCCGGCCCCTTTTCGCCAGGGTTTTTCAGCAGCGTCAGCCCATCATCCCAGACATCATCCAGGAGGGGCACTGCCAGAATGGTCTTCATTTTCGCCTCCCAGCATTTATACAAAAAGCCCTCCTTTGTCTCCTCGTGTGGGAGCTGGAAAAGTTCAGACGCGCAGGCGACCATCAACTAAAAGGAACCCACTTTGTCCGGTGGAGAAGACATTGGAGGCGGAGAGATGCCACCGTCACCATAAGTGTCTGTCGTAGCCGTGTCCGTCCCCGTATCCCTAAGGGGGTTGGGGGGATAACGGAGGCTGGAGCGGAGGGTGCCTCTTCCTTCCTTTCTTCAGCGGTGGTGGACCCGGTGTCATCGCCAGTGGCACCAGCATCCTATTATGAAACTCCGACACCAGTGTATGGAGGGTCAAAAGAAGAATATCATGCAACAGATCTCTGGGACTTGCCTGGGGAGTAGGATCGCTGCCCCCCAGCTCCTACGTCATTGACCCCGCCTACGCCGTCGCCGCATCAGGCGGGTACCTCCTCGACGTTCCCGTTGTCATTGTCGTCCCCAACATCTTAGGAGATGGTGTCGACAGAACACTCGTCCTCCACGTCGGAAGAAGAACTATCCGTGCCCTGGAGTTCTTCTATACCCACCCCATTTTTCGGGTCCTGCTGAGTCGGTCTCTGGCTAAGGGATGGCATCCTCTTTTCCGGGGTCTTTTCCACTGGTTTGGCTGAACCCTCCCACCTGGGAGGAAGAGCCACTCCTACCGCTGTAGGGGTACCCTAGAGCAGGTCAGCTCCTTTAGCCTTCAAAAGGGTGGCCGCCACCAGCTCGATAGATGAGGATGATTTACTCTGCATCACCTGGGCCTTGATGGGCAGGTCAGACACATTGTCATGTTGTCTAGCCTTCTCCGGTTTCTGCCGCAGCTTTCCCAGGGTAGCTGACTTTCTCTTAGACGAAGAGCTGGAGCGATGGCTGGAGACTGAGGCCACTGGAGACGATGAACGCGCCCTGGCCATCGCGGGACCCGCCTGCGCAGCGCCCCTGAAGGCACCGGACTCACAGAGCTTGGCCTGGTCTTGGACCCCCACGGATGGGGCGCCCTCAAAGACTTAGAAACCCGCTCTGGCTGGCTGGATCCAGATGAGGCATGCCCCTATGAACCACACGGGGCAGGGGCATTGACTTTGAGTCATTCCGGCAGTCTGCTGTGCCGATCCTTCATAGTGCAATTGGTAAAGCCACGACAGATCTCGCAATCTTCCAGCCTGTGCATCTGGTGCAGACAATGAAGGCACAGGGAATGCTTGTCCTCCACAAAAAGATTCTGTAAAAGGCAGCTGGTGCAGAGCTTGAAGAGGGAATCCCTGTACTCCTCCTCCGACATGGTCCGGTGTGCGGTGTAGGCCCGATGGCCTTCTGGAAACTTCGAAGAATAAACACTCGATGATTCCGCTCGAGTGGCGATGAAAGATGCCGAAAAACGGATCCCCGTTAGTCGGATGAACAAAGATAGAGCACACAGGCTCGATCAAACAAAAATAGGAATTTCCTAGCAAAAAAGCACGAAAAACGCAGAAAGCTTGAAGAGCGAAACGCAAGGACTCCCAATACTTGAACGTGCAGTAAAAATCTGAAGATGGCTACCTGAGGAGGGGCTTAGGTAGAGAGCAATCATTGGCTGGGGGCAGTATGACCCAGAGCTCAGTGACTGGTTTAAAGGAGAAAGACAGTCGAGAAACGAAACAAACTGTTTTTTTTTCTTTTACAGAGGTTTCCCAGGCTGACAGTGGGGAATATCAATGAGTATGTGAATCCATACTAGACCCCATGCTAGAGAAACAAGAATTCATAAAGAAAAGTCTCTCAGTACCGACAGTCATGGGAACTAGTCAGTGATCCCATAAGAATGAGTAAAACACGTCGTAAGGGAAGTAAAGCAGAAGGCTTTCAGACCTCCAAAAGCCAGGACAGGGTTCAAAAACGTAAAACGCATGGATTCCCATAGAAATCTAAGAAGAGAAAGGTGCAAGAAGAAAATATTTCCTAACAAAACCTTATGGCGTTAGTGGGGGGAGGTAGGAACAGGTATGTTGACTAACCCCTATACTCCAATTCACTCATGGACCACTTTGGCAGCTCAGGGAATAAGCTGAGCCCCCGTGCTGTGTCTTGGTTCTGATGAGGAGTTTCTAGGGGTCATGAGTGCAGAGGTCACTTTCAGCTTTAGGATTTTATTCCTGGCAAGTTGACGGTTCCATGCTCTGTAGAGCTGGTTCCTGGAACTGGACAGCAGCATGACATTGGCATGATGAAGAAAGGACTACCACGTTGTGAACAACCTCAGAGGACCACCCAGAACATAAAGCAGACATAGATCAGCGCTGGCCACAAGAAGAAATGGTGGAAGATTACTCTTATGGCAGAAGCAAAGAAGCTGATCCTGCAAGCTCTCTTGCTGAAGAACTGCAACTGCAGGGAAAGGACCCCTATTTCACAAGTAGAGAATATGCAGAGTCCCATGTCTAAACTCTGGACGTCTATGGATGCAGCTAGATAGCCCATTGGAAACCTGTCAGCACAAAGCCTGGCTCTAGGACACTGCTGCAGGATCCCAAAGTCAGGATCCTAAAGCAGGGGTCGGGAACCACTGGTCCATGGGTTTCAGGACTAATTAAGGTCTTCTGGAGAACAGAAAAGGAGCTGGGCTTCTAGAGGACCGTTGAAGACAATGCTGGGTGACTGGAATGATGAGATCTGGTTCTTCTTTGCGATGCTCCGCTTCGTAGGATCTTAGCTCAAACTACCATCTTCTGGCTGAATGCAAAGCTGGTCAGCTGCAATGGTCGCCAGCGGGCTGCACTCCTTATCTCTTGAGTGGCTGCAGAGTCCTCCTTTTAACCAGGATTTTGACTGAAGCCCAACAATGGTAAGGATGTGCACCACTGAATCTGGAATAGGACTGTCCAATCAAGGATCGCATCTGGCCACGACATCCTCCCAGCAACACACACTTTGGCATGAATGTGGTCTGGAAACAGACAGTCCGTGCCCCCACACATTGGGCCAAAAACGCACACCACTGACTTGTCTGGGAATGCTGGAGCAAACCCTGGGAAGGGTTTATCACACATGGCAAATCCAACCCGAGGGGGCAGGCAGGAGACAAAAATGCAAGATGGTCGTAGGATAGGTGAAAAGCTTGTGGCACAGCCCTTTTAGAGTATGCAGTACTTGCCAAACGTGGTAAAATGCAAAAGTGCAAAAGACAACTAAAAGAAACACGGTAGAAAACAATCTGCCACCAACAACCCATCTTGGACATCATGTCAGTAACCACAAAGTTATAGGGACACAAAGTATGCCTGCCAAACCTCACTGTAAAGTGAAGAGTACAGTATAAAATGAACAAATAATTCCACAATGGGGAAAAGAGTTCTTCAAAAATGATAGCCATAGGGACTGATCAGTGCTCCCAAAATAAATGCTTAGCAAGGCAAATGAAGTAAAATGGCTTCACTTGTCTGGAAAGGTTGAGACAGGTACAAATCTACAGAAATTTGTTTGGAGTGGGGGGTAGCACCACAGATGTCTATGGCTGAAAAGCAGCAACATAAAACAACTTTCCTAACAATTTCCATGTAGAACTTTCTTATCTTTAAAATAAGCCAAAGGTTGGGGTATATCGACTGTACGTAGAGCCTCCTTACACAAGGATGACCCATGTGGGCACTGACCCTAGTGCCTCAAACTTGGCAGAGTGATGAACTAAGAGACTGAACTAACAATTATATAAAGTGACACACTCCTGTAATATTGCATTTACTTTCCTTTGCACAGCCAACTGGTAAAGATATTGTATGTCAGGGTACACAATGTACACTCGCCATTGGCTAGTGATATTTGACTCTTTGGCGAATTAGAAATGATGTGCTGTGTTTATGTATATAATTTAGGTGGCAAGTGACTTTTTAGAGTTTGACTAGTAGCTTGAAACTTGAATTTCTGCCCCCATTTGTAGATTATATACACGAGGAGATTCCTTTATTGAATGCTATTAGGTTTTACTGTACTTTGCACCAGCTGCTCCCCTCCTGATAGCTTGGTCTTGGCTGCTCTCCTGTGCTTGCCACTATGACAGTAAGGCAGACTTAAAAAAGAAACCCTGTCACCTACTTGTGGGCTGACCCCCTATCAACCTGAATAAAGGGCCAGAGAGAAATCTTACAAAAATTGCATGCCACTTTGCTCCATCAACTGTCACAAAGGTGGGGTTGCCAGTTAACAGCAGAAACTGGCATGCCCATAACAAGCTGGACCTTCATAGCCGTTAACTTGATAAGCAGTACCGAAGACTGTCGTTTTGGAAGCAACTGCATTTGGGCCAGAAATGTAATTAACAAATGCAGTCATGCCCAGGAAAGGTTTTTGATCCTATGTAAATTGCAGCAGTCACTAATCCTACCATGATCAGTGTATACATCACTGCTCCTATAGATGTTATCTTCAATCAAGCAGCCAAATTTGGGAAACCCACAGATAATGTTTTAATCAGAGGAACCTGGTGCAGTTTCACTCAGGGCAGAGGTAGTCAGGCCAGTCACAGCTGCTTATTGGACTCACTTCTTGCGATTTAGATTTCTTTGCGCCGATCTGGTCTGGTTCCTCCGTATCAGACAACCCAGCCTTTTCCCGTGGACGTTTAATGCTCTTTAGTGGTGAAGGCACCTCCTCTATCTTCTGTAAAAGAAAAGTATGAGACATAACCCTAGCAACTACCATCCACATTAAAAATACAGCAAAGCTGGATAGTATATCATTCATGTAACAGCTCTCTCCCATTTAAAATCTAAAACTCCACTTGGAAACTGGTGTATAGAAAAAGATGGTGGCACGCTGGGACCACAAAAAATTGGCTACTTCTTACATTCACCTGGAACCTTGCCCACCTACACTACTGCCCCTGAACACGCAAGTCATAAATCAATTTAGTATTTTTTCACATTAGTAGATATGGCAGAATCAAGGGATTCCTACCTAGTTAAATGAGGATTTCCTTTAGATTCTTCTGACACAAAAGGCCTTTGATGAAGACTGGGAACAACCAAAATGCTAATGACATTTTGGAGACAATACACATTTACACGAAATTAAAGAAACAGAGGTATTAAACCACATACCACAATGACATTGACCTTTCAAGCATCAGTTACAGGCATGGTCACTTAGCTGGCCATGTTCTTTTTGCACCTCTTCATGCATTCAAACACAATAACCGCAAGAAAGGAAAACACATCCTTTAGCCAGATGGAGAACACAGTAATTATTGATATTGCTAATTATTAATTTGTCTAATCATCTCAGGAAAAGTAGTAGTCTATTTTAGCCAATGTAATACTTTAGTAATATGTTGTCGGACCATGGTACCCAGGAATCCTAGACTGTTAGGGAGATCTTCCTTTTAAAAATCTAACCTTCGCTATACTGAGCGTCCCAGCACTACTTCTGGACTCACTGGGATGTTTTTATTTTCCTTTGAAGGAGAGATCCTTTTTTTTTTCTCACTCACCTCAAGCATTCACTTTTGAAATGTGGACGCATGCTCTTTATAAAGGTTTGACAAAGAGGCACCTATGTTCTAGCATCCATGCTTTGCATACAGCAGCATCGCCCACCTTATGTGCAAGGGGACCCTAGGGCCCTTTTTTCATAGTCGGCTTGGACGCACTGGGTTTCTCGTAGATCTGCCAGTGCAGGAGTAGTTGCTCTTTTTAAGACGTGCATTTTTACCTTTACTGCGCAAGCCAATTTACATGGAAAGCTGTGGGGTCACGGTTTCACCTTTACTCTGTCCTAAGTACAATTTTTGTTACTTTCCAGACAGCCTCTGGACAGGCTGGGGACAGTAGATATAGTGTTAGCCTATTTGCAGGTGCATTACCATGTGTTGCGTGTTTTAAGCACCGTTCAAGACGGACTGTTCTTTGTTGGCCGTCCTATTTTGCTAGTGGGGGAGGGTCCAATTTATTCATGTACGTTGGGAAGCTACTTGCAGGAAGACCACAAAAACTCTAGTTAATGTGGGAGAGGGAAGGAAGTGGGGAGAGCTGTCTGTCCCAATCTACATTCCTCAAGGGGCTTGGATGTTGCTGGGCAGACTCTGGTAGGTTAGTTGTCTACGGTACCCAGTCATTTTATCGGAAACAAAACAGAGGTACATTCCACTGAAGTACATGATACCGAAAATCACAGAATATATTAATTAAATATACATGAGGGTAGTGGGGTAAGGGGTTAAAATGAGTCTGTTGTTGTGGCATTATAAATGGTAGAAAAACAGGGGGTTTGGGGTGACGCCCAAAATTCTAAAAAAATAAAAATCAGGCTTTTTCCGCATTATGGTCGCGATGAAATGTACCACTCTGAAATTTGGATTGGTAAAATCACAGCTAACCGTTGTCTACTACTGGGCAGCCACCTACCAGATTGAATGTTGCAGGTGTCCTTAGTGGATGGCTGGGTCGCCCCAAGTCCAAAATATAGATATTAGAGACAAGCTGAATGTAGTAACCAAGTGGAGCTGAGAAGACCCGAAGACTATGACAGCCTGAGTACTGCTGTAGAAACCAGCATTGTCTCAACCAATACCACCGAAACATGACCCTCAAACTTAATTGACAGGGAAGACCTCTGCAAGGTGCATTCCTACCTGTCCTGCTCGAGGTACATTGCATGTTTTCACTTGGTGTATATAATTTTCTTTGCAAATCAGTATCCAGCTGTTCATCGTTGAAATGACTTCTGGCTGGAAGTCATTGTGTGCATCCTAAATGCACGCCTGGGGGTGCTGGAAATCCACTTTGCTTTCATCCACTAGGAGGCAAGCTTGCTGGAAGACTAAGCCCTGCCACAGAGTTGTTGAGCGCCTCAAGGCACTGCCCGCGACCAATGCAAGACATGCATCAGTGAAGTCATCTGTGGGAGTCTTTGCCTTGTGAGACTGAATATGGGTGACCCTACCATCTGAGGTATCCACAGGAACTTGGTGATCAACCTTCAACCAGCAACCAAACAACAATGGTTAGACTAGTATTAACCAGCGATTTACTTTTACCTGGTATCTCTCAACTTTCTATGGGCTCAGAGGTCTGAGATCACGTTTTTCTTGAATCACTGCCCACCCCATTGAGTTTGCATTGGGTGCAAATTCCTGCTTACTTCAGCACTATAAGGGGCTGCCCAACGGCAGTGGGGTCTGAGCCAGTACTACTGTGCCCCATCCTTTTTGGACCTCGTGTGTGGACGCAGCTTCTCCTTTTACTAGCAACTGACTTAAGACTTTTAAGTCCCTATTTTACCTGTAGCATCTGTTATGAACCAGCAAAGACCAGTACTTTACCTACACTAGCTGAGTGGCCCTCCTGTACTACTCACCTCTTCTCTCAGGAACCCTTTGAGACACCTAAAAGATAACCAGAGAATTGGTACAGGCTAGGGTCGGACTTCTAAATGTTTAGTGTAAGGTGCAGAGTGCCTTCCAATCATAAGGACTATGCTCTGATGTGTATGTAACATCTTTTCTGGCTACTTTCGTAAATGCAATTATTGTGTGATTAACTGCCTTTAATCGAAAGCAGTCCGTAACCCATAGCGAGTTATCCAATTGTGACTTGTAACTTAACTATTTTTACTTACCTCAGAATATTTTCAGTGTGCCTTAGTGTAGTATTGTAATACATAATATTTAGTTAACTTCCATCTGTGAGTCTTTTTACTTACTATTTCTGCCAAGAGTTGACTGACTACACAACAGTACCCCACTTCATACTTATTTCAGCCTTGCTGTTTGGCCAATGCAACTTATGAGTGCAGCTTTGCTCGACTGGGGGTGTGAATAACTTTGCTAAACCTAGGTTGGCTTTTCCCAGTCCTGCCACAGAACAACTTCTAAACCCCTCCAGCCCCCTAACACAAACCTTCTCAAGGCTCCCAGGCCATAACAGTGGCAGCCTAGTGCTTTGTAAATGTCATACAATAGAACATTAGTAGAGGGCCTGTATCTTTCTTTTTTGGAATCAATTTATAAAAAATGTTCAACAAACAAGTAAATACACAATAACTTCAACATATATAACTGAAACCCCCTTAAATCTCAACAATATCTCACTAACCCATTGTGGCAGCCGTTCACACTCGGAAAGCAACCATCCATGAAATACCGAACTCAGATTTGTGCACCCATTCATGAAGAAACCATCACTTTTAGCCAGAACAACTGGAAGCTTATTGGAGGGGGGGGTCAGATTTGTTGGGCGGGGAGTGGGGAGGAAATGGTTGGGAAAACTCCTTCAGCAGGTCATTAGACCTGCAACTGCCAACTTGCAGGAACAAAGCAGGAAGCAAGGTCAGGACTAAGCCTAAATACCTGCACACAAATGGGCAGGACCAAGAAGCCAGACAATAATTAAACAGTGCCTGGGCAAAGGGTCAGATGACCACCATTCACAGCAACAGAAAGTGATATGATATTCCAGGGAACTATACAGGTTTAAACAAGTTATGACCAATATTGAGGCTGCCATTGTGGGCTCAGACAGAGCCCAAGTGGTCACAACTATCATTTTGGTGTACTTTGTGGTCACCCTGTACAAAACACTTTACAGTTTACAATTTAACACAGCAAACCAGTTCAAATTAATAAAACAGGATGTTAAGGAGATTTTTTATACAACCCTCTAGTGAGGGCTGTGTAATCAAACTAATGGTGGGTCAGTGAGCAAAGACCAGATTCTCCAATGGTAGCTGCAAAAGAGCAGTCAGACAATTTTAGGAGGGAGGAACACAGTAACAAAATATTTATGCTAGAACAAAATACACAGTATTAAAAGTGCTATGGTCCTGCATGGATTGAATCCAAGTTGGAAATTGGCTAATGCTTCTTCAAACTACCTCCTTTGCTTGAATCAATCTTATCCTGGGACAAGAACCAGCATATTCTAGAACTATGTTAAAGATTTGTAAAAAGGTTTGCAAGCTAAATCTTAATTTTACTTTGATATCATTAAAAAAAATTTAGATGGTTTGGAGTTTAGACAGGGAACAAAAACGAACTGATCTTTCGACCAAATCACTTAGCCAAGAAATAATTAATCTGCCAATATTTTAATCATAACAGATATCCAAATTATTTGAAAAAGTACAGACACATTCAAATTAAAAAAATTATTTGAGCATCAAATTTAATAAGGAACAAGTTACTTACCTGTAACTGTTTTCCAGCATGGGTCTGGCATGGATTCACATGCTCGTGAATATTCCCTGTCAGAGTGGGAATCCTCAGTAAAAGAAAAGCAGTTTCAGTTTTGTTTCTAAACTGTCTTTCTACAATAAACCAATCACTGAGCTCTGGGTCATACTGCCCCTAGCCAATGACTGCCCTCTAGCTAAGCCCCTTCTCTGGCAGCCATCTTCAGATTTGGTAGCACGTAAAGTGGCAGCAGGACCAAGAGAAGAGCAGCAGAAGGGCAGGCGGGAGGGTTTGCATGTGAAACCATGCCAGACCCAGGCTGGAGAACAACAGTTACAGGTAAGTAACTTGTTCCTTCTTCAGCATGGGGTCTGGCAAGGATTCACATGCTCATGAATAAAGAATACGGAACAAGTTACTTACCTGTAACTGTTGTTCTCCAGCATGGGGTCTGGCATGGATTCACATGCTCATGAATAAAGAATACATAGCAGTACACACATGCACAACCACGGGAGGTGGCAAAGGCTCAACATTAAGCATTACATCAAACTCAACATTAAGCATCTTACCTCCTCACCAGGCTCACCTCAGGCGAACAGGTTGCGCAGCACTGCTTGGCCGACCCTGGACTCCTCCCTGGAATCCCGATCGACGCAGTAGAATTTCGTGAAGGTGTGCGTCGACCTCCACGTAGCAGCCCTGCATATGTCCAGCAGGGGCACACCAGAAAGGAACGCCGTGGTAGCTGCGATCGCTCTGGTGGAATGGGCTCTCGGACGGCCAGGCAGCAGTCGGTTTGCCAACCGATGACAGTACATGATACAGCCGGAGAGCCATCTGGAAATGGAAGCCTTCGAGAGAGCCTTCCCCTGATTGACAGGTCCAAAGTTCACAAAGAGTTGTGACGTCTTCCGAAAACACTTTGTGCGGTCCACGTAGAACTTCAGCGCTCTAGCCACATCCAGCGAGTGCAAAGTCCTCTCAGCCGGCGACGAAAGCGACGGGAAGAACACAGGCAACACCAAGGGTTCGTTGAGATAGAAGTCCGACGGTACCTTGGGCATGAAGGAGGGGTGCGTCCTGAGCACTACCCTCGTGTCGTGAAAAGTCAAGTACGGGGCCTTGCAGGAAAGGGCCTGGATCTCTCCCACCCGTCGTGCGGAGGTGATGGCCACAAGAAACGCTGTTTTCCACGACAGAAACTTCAACGGGGCCGAGTGCAGAGGCTCGAACGGAGGTCCCATGAGCTTGGTCAGCACCACGTTGAGCTCCCACGCCGGGGCCGGAGCCTTCACCGGCGGGAACGATCTGAACAGTCCCTTCATGAACTCTTTCACCAGACGATGAGACCACAGGGACGTCCGCCCCGTGGTTCTGGTGTATCGGGAGATCGCAGCAAGATGAATCTTGATGGACGCGTGTGCCAGTCCAGCTTTGGCCAGCGTCAGCAGGTACGGCAGTACCTGGGGAGCCGTAATCGTAGAGGGTTAATCTTCTGTGCGTGGCACCAGACAGAGAACCTCTTCCATTTGTGTCCGTAGCATTTAAGAGTCGAGGACGCCCTGGCCTTTGCAAGAACCTCTCTGCAGTCGGCCGGTATGTCGTATCCTCCAAACTCTAGCGCTGCAGGAGCCAGGCCTGCAAGTTCAGCGATTTCGGATCGTGGTGGAGGATGGCGCCTCCTTCCCTGGAGAGTAGATCCGCGTCCACCGGCAGCTTGATTGGCGGGGACGTTGACAAGTCCAGAATGTCTGGGAACCATATCTGCCTCGGCCACACAGGTGCGACGAGGATCATCCTGCACCGTGACCTCTTGAGCTGGTTGACGAGCCGGATTAGCAGTGGCAAAGGAGGGAACGCGTAGAGGAACAGGCCCTCCCAGGGGAACGAGAAAGCATCGCCCATGCTCCTCGCCTGGGGAAACCTGCGGGCGAATCTCCGGCACTTGGAGTTCGTTGCCGTCGCGAACAGGTCGATCTGGGGTGTGCCCCACCGTCGGAAGAGGCGATCCACTAGATCCTGCCGTAGTTCCCACTCGTGGCACGAGCGCAGCTCCCTGCTGAGTGAGTCGGCGATGGTGTTTTTTATCCCTGCCAGATGAAACGGCACCAGAAACATCCTTTGGGCGACGGCCCAATGCCACAGGTCCTGCGCTTCCTTGGACAGTGCTGGGGACCTGGTTCCGCCCTGTTTCCTGATGTAAAACATGGTGGTGGTGTTGTCGGTGAAGATCCTCACCACCTTGCCCTTGAGGGACGGAAGGAAGGACCTGAGGGCCCAGAACACTGCACGGAGCTCCAGGACGTTGATATGGAGGGACTTCTCCGTCGGGAGCCAGAGGCCTCTCGCGTGCAGATTTTCGGTGTGCGCTCCCCACCCTTCCAGGGAGGCATCCGTGGTCACTGTCTCCTGGTGGTCTGGGGTCCGGAAGTCCATGCCCGCCGTCAGATGCGCGCGGGTGCCCCACCACCGGACCGCTCGGCGGAAACTCTCGTCGAGTGTGATCCTCTCCTCGAAGCCGCCCGTCGTTTGGATCCAGCGCGCGTCCAGGAACTCCTGCAGCGGGCGCATCCGGAGCCTGGGAATGAGGTAGATGCAAGAAGACATCATTCCGAGGAGGGACTTGATGGACCTCACCTTGGCCGCGTCGGAAGCCAACATCCGCTGTACCTTGCCCAGGATGGCCCTGGTCCTTTCCTCCGACGGGGAGGCCAGAAGGGACACTGTCGAGCTTCGCTCCCAGAAACAGTGCGTTTTGCGCGGGTACCAGGTGGGACTTGGCGTAGTTCACGGAGAATCCCAGGTCCGTGAGAAGTTGGACGGTCCTTGCCGTGTGCTCCACGGCGAGCTCCCTCGTCTTGGCTCGGATGAGCCAGTCGTCCAGGTAGGGGTAGACGTGGATTCCCTCGCGGCGCAGCTGCGCCGCCACCGGTGCAAGGCACTTGGTAAATACCCTGGATGCCGACCGTAGTCCGAAGGGGAGGGCTTTGAACTGGTAGTGACGCCCTTGGACCACAAATCTGAGGAATTTTCGGTGCCCCTTTAGGATGGGAATATGGAAGTAGGCATCCTCCAAATCCAACGACGACAGGAAGTCTCCTTCCTCCAGCTGACCCAGGACATGCTGGAGGGTGACCATCCGGAACTTCTGTGCCTTGATGAACTTGTTCAGACGTCGCAGGTCTAGGATGGGGCGCCATCCTCCCGTCTTCTTCTTCACGAGGAAGTATCTCGAGTAAACTCCGGAGCCCCGAAGCCTCTTTGGGACGAGTTCAATGGCGCCCTTCCTGAGCAACGCCTTTACCTCCAGGAGAAGCTGAGGGACGTGAAGCTCTCTCCTGGCCACGGGGGGGACGCGCGGGCACCTTCTTTGAAACTCGAGCGCGTGGCCCCGGGCCAAGGCGTCCAGCACCCAACGGTCGGTGGAGATGGACTCCCACACGCTGACGAAGCTCGCCAGCCGGCCTCCCACCGGGGTGCTTCGTTGGGGCCCGACCCCACGGCCGGTTCAATCCTGTTTCGACGAGGCTTTGCCGCCTTGACCTCCTTGGCGACGACGGCGGGGTCCTCCAGACTTGCCTCGTCCTCTGTAGGCCTCTTGAGACGATGAGCGGGCCGCTTGACGGTAGGTAGAGAAACCGCCGCCGGAACCTTTGGAGGCGCCCTTGCCTCCGCCGCTCCGAAAGGGCGTCCGTCGTTGCTGTAGAACCCCAAGGGCCCGGGCCGTCTCAGTGTCCGCTTTAATGGCCTGAAGGGAATCGTCCACTGTTTTCCCAAACAGGTTGTTCCCATCGAACTCTGGTCTGTACGTCTTGACGGAAGTCCGTAGCCTTGAGCCATCCACGCCGCCTAAGGCACACGCCGTTGCCCAACTGGCGAAACCCAGTGTCGCCGATGTCAGTCGCAATAGTGATGGCGTGGTCCGACGCCACCTCACCTTCCTGTAGGATCTCCAGGGCATCCCGCCCTCTTGTCGTCCGGTAGGAAGTCCAGCAGGGGAGCCAGTTTGTACCATAGCTCCCTGTTGTAGCGGGCCACAATAGGCAAGGCGTTGGCCGCTTTAATCGTCGTTGCTGCAGACGAGATGACCCTGCGTCCCATAGCGTCCAATTTCTTTCCCTCGCCGACCGGTGAGGAAGTCGAAGTGGAGGCCGCACCCCCCCCCCCGCTTTCTTCCTGGCCGCCGCGGGGACGGGGTAGGCTGCGCCCGGAGGCACAGGGGGGCCGCGTCCGGGACCCGGTACTTCTTTTCGTACCGGTCTCTTCTAGCTGGCGTCGTGGAAGGGTTCTTGAGGAGGGCGAGGCCCTCATCCCAAATGTCGTCCAGTAGAGGCACCGCGAGGACCGTGTTCCTCTTGGCCTCGCGCCGTTGATAAAGGAATCCTTCCTTTTTCTTCTCCTCAGGGCAGAGTTGGAAAAGCTCGGATGCCCTGGCGATCATGGAGTGGAACGATCCAATCTCGTCGGGCAGAGAGGCCCTGGTGGGAGGTGACGACGGGAGATCCTAGTCGTATACCTCGTCGTCCGTACCCGTTGCTGCCGTGTCAGTCCCCGTATCATCCCCTCGGGTCGACGGGGAGGAGGGCTGGACGGGTCGTGACGGCTGAAAAGGAGGTGGAGGGTGAATCCTTCTTTTCTTGGGAGGGGGAACACCCGAAGGTCCCGGTTCAGGATCCCCCGACGGGAGAGGCTCCTCCGTCAGCAACGGTAGTCTCGTCCTTATCTCTGAGCATAAGGACTGTATAGCCAACAAAATGGCCGCTGAGTTGTCTTGCGGCGCTGGCAGAGGGGAATCCGACGGGCGATCAGGGGCCCCGTCGGCACCCTCGACGCTGTCGTCGTCACCTGCGTCGGGCTCCATCCCGACGGGCCGGTCTTCATCCACGCCAAGGCCGTGGCTTAAGACCTCGATCAGCTCTTCCTCTGAAGCCGAATCTACGACGACGCCCTGCCCCCCCTTTTTCTTCCCCGCCGGGGATTTCACGGGGGTCCTATCGATGGGCACAAAAGAGGACTCCCTCCAGGTTGGCACGGAGACTGAGCCCCGAGGTCGCCACCACTGGTGTAGCCTCCACAGGCTGAGCCAGGGCCGCCGCAACAGTATCGATAGAGGGCTTGGCCGGATGGATTAAGGCCTTCACCACCGTAGGTGCGCTCACCGCCTTATCCTTGAAGGGGGAGGGGGGACACTGCCTCGCTCCCCCTCCGATGGGGCCTTCGAGCTCGACCGGGGCCTCTCCAGGAGCTTCGCCGGGTGCTCGCCCTTCCTCTTACCCGACCCAGAGCGTTGGCTCGTGGCTGAAGGTGCCGGGGAGGGTGCGCCCTGCCTGGCGCCCGTAGAGCCTGACCGTTCGGCGCTCCCGGTGCCAGCGGACTCGCGGTGCTTGGCCTTGTGTTGGACCCCCGTCGCCGGGGCGTCCTCAAAGGTCTTAGAAGACCGCTCGGATTTCTTCCTTTTCTTCTCGCCTGACGGGCTCTTCCCTTCCAGCCAGTTGGCGAGGCGTTGGTGGCGGTCCTTCATGGTCCGCTCCGACATATTGCCGCAAAATGCACAGTCCTTCTCCATGTGCGTCTTGTCCTCATGTAAGCAGTAGAGACAAAAGGAGTGTTCGTCCTCCTTAAAGACGTTCTGCAGCTGGCATCCAGGGCAGACCCTGAACAGCTTTCCGGGCGTCGAGCTTCCCTTCTCCTGGGCCATGTCCGGGCCTGAGAAGCTTCTGGAGTCCTCCAAAACATAGCTCGACGAAATCTTCACCCTTGAGGGGCGCAGACGAATCCGACACGGGTCCCCGTTGATCGGATGGAGAGTCGGTGGAGCTTGAGGCTCTTTTGACCGAAAAAAAACGAAGTTTTGAGAAAAAAACGTGAAAAAATAGCACTAACGCTCGAGAGCAATAGCACGAGGATCCCAACACATGAACGTGCGGTAAAAATCTGAAGATGGCTGCCAGAGGCGGTGCTTAGGTAGAGGGCAGTCATTGGCTGTGGTCAGTAGGATGCAGAGACCAGTGATTGGTTATTACTACGAAAGACAGATCAGAAACGAAACTGATACTGGTTTTTTCTTTACCGAGGATTCCCAGCCTGACGACGGGGAATATTCATGAGCATGTGAATCCATGCCAGACCCCATGCTGGAGAAATAGCAGTACACACATGCACAACCACAGGAGGTGGCAAGGCTCAACAGAAGCAATCTCTTACCTCCTCACCAGGTTCACGTTCAAGCGAACAGGTTTCTCAGCACTGATTGGCCGACTCTGCATAGCAGCCCTGCAAATGTCCAGCAGGGGCACACCAGACAGGAACGCCATAGTAGCAACTATCGCTCTGTTAGAATGGGCTCTCGGATGGCCAGGCAGTGGTCAGTTTGCCAACCGGTGACAGTGAGTGATACAGCCGGAGAGCCACCGGGAAATGGAAGCCTTGGACAGGGCCTTCCCATTGTTCACAGCACAAAAATTCACAAAAAGCTGAGAAGTTTGCCGGAAACTCTTCGTGCAGGCCACAAAATAAACGTCTGCGCTCTAGCCACATCCAGTGAGTGCAACGTCCTTTCAGCCTGCGACAAAGGCATCGGAACCTTGGGCATGAAGGTGGGGTGCAACCGCAGCACCACCCTTGTCTTGAGAAAAGTCAAGTAAGGCTGCTTGCATGACAGGGCTTGGATCTCCCCTACTCGTCGTGCAGAGGTGAGGGCCATGAGGAAAGCTGCCTTCCACGAGAAAAACTTGAGCAGAGCTGAACGCATAGGTTTGAATGGAGCCCCCATGAGCTTAGTCAGCCCCACTCTGAGTTCCCACGCCTGGGCCGGGGCCTTCACCAGCGTGAACGAGCGGAACAGCCCTTGATGAACTCCTTAACTAGACGGTGCAACCACAGTGAAGACCATCCCAGTGATCTGGTGTAGCAGGAGATAGCCGCCAGATGAACCTTGATGGAGGCGTGAGCGAGCCCCATTTAGCCAATGACAGCAAATACAGCAATACTCGAGGGGCCATGTCCCTCAGAGGGTTGATCTTCTGTGAAAGGCACCAAACAGTAAAGCACTTCCATTTGTGTCTGTAGCATTTTAAGGTAGATGACGCCCTGGGGAGAATCTCTTTGCAGTCTGCCGGAGGATCGTAGCCACCGAATTCTAATGCTGCAGGAGTTCAACAAAGGTAGCTTCACCTCACTGATGATGCCCAACAAGGCTGAAACACGTGTATGGGGTTGCTGTTGGTACTCTTGTTCAGAGAGGAATTGCCATAGCATTTCGGTGCTGGACTGCCCATGTGGGCGGGACAAAGACTGATATGCAAATGGATATTTCCCATCTGTAAAAGGTACAGTGAGCGAAAAGCAGAAGGCTGCAAAATCTCAACGTGGTTAACAACCACTGAACAGGTTATCATGCCTTGTTCGTCCGAGAGAGGGGCGCCTGCTACCTTTGTTTAACGCTGCAGGCGCCAGACCATGGGTCGTGGTGCAGAATTGCACCTCCTTCCCTGGCGAGAAGAGCCGTGACCACTGGCAGCTTGACTGGAGGGGACACTGACATGCTGAGCAGGTCCAGATACCAGATCTGCCTCGGCCACGCTGGTGCGACGAGGATCATCCTGCACCGGTACCGTCTTGAGATGATTGATGTCTCGAGGAAGTAATGGCAACAGAGGGAACAAATACAGAAACAGGCCCTCCCACGGGAATGAGAATGCGTCCCCCATGCTCCCCGGTTGGGGGAACCTGCTGGTGAAACTCCGGCACTTGGTGTTTGTCGCCGTCACAAACAGATCGATCTAGGGACTGCCCCATTTGAGGAAATGGTTGTCCACTTGATCCTGCTGAAGTTCCCACTCGTGGAAAGAGCGCAGCTCCCTGCTGAGGGAGTCGGCGACGGTGTTCTTTACTCCCGCCAGGTGAAACGGGATGAGGAACATCCCCTTGGCAAAGACTCAGTGCCATAATGTCCTGAGCCTACTTGGAGAGCGCTGGGGACCGGGTGCCCCCCTGCTTCCGTAGGTAAAACATTGTGGTGGTATTGTCCCAGAAAGACCCTCACCACCTTGCACTTGATGGACGGCAGAAACTACTTGAGGGCCCACAGCTCCAGGATGTTGATGTGTAACGTCTTCTCCACCGGCAGCCACAGGCCTCTGGCGTGAAGACACCCGGTGTGAGCTCCCCATCCTTCCAGGGAGGCGTCCGTCGTGACTATCTCCTGGTATCGGGCGATTTGAAAATCCGTGCCTCCGGCAATGTTGGCGCACACGCCCCATCACCTTATTGCTCGACGGAATCACTCGTTGAGTGCGATCCCGTCCTGGAAGCCTCCGGACACCAAGACCCAACGGGTGTCGAGGAACTCGTGTAAAGGGCGCATCCACAACCTGCAGAGCCGAATCAGGTATATGCATGATGGCATCATGCCGAGTAGCGACTTGATGATCCCCACCGTGGCGACCCGCAGCGCCAACAGCAGTTGCAATTTACCTAGGATGGCCGATATCCTCGCCTCCGACTGTGACGCCAGGCAGGCCACTGTGTCAAGTCTGGATCCCAGAAACTGCACGTCCTGCGAGGGAGTCGAGCAGGACTTGGCATGGTTCACAGAGAACCCCAGTTTCGTCAGCAGACGGACGGTCTTCGCTGTGTGATCGACAGCGATTTCCCTTGATCTGGCCCGGATGAGCCAGTTGTCCAGCTAAGGGTATACGTGGATCCCTTGCAGTCGTGGATGGGCCGCCACCGGAGCCAGGCACTTGGTGAAGACTCTGGGCGCCGAATTCAGTCCGAAGGGGAAAGCCTTAAACTGGTAATGCTTCCCTTGAACGACGAAGCGCATAAACATATGGTGTCCTTTGTGGATGGGAACACGGAAGTACTCGTCCTCTAGATCCAATGACGACAAAGTCTCCCTCCTCCAGCTGGCTGAGCACGTGTTGCAGTGTGACCATCCTGAACTTCTGGGACTTTATGTACTTGTTGAGTCGTCTTAGGTCGAGAATGGGCCTCCATCCCCCAGTCTTCTTTAGTATGAGGAAGTACCTTGAATAAACTCCGGATCCACTTTGGAACCAGCTCTATCGCCCCTTTCTTTAACAAGGCCTGAACCTCCAGCAGCAGCTGAGGGATGTGGTTTTCCTGCTGGGCCACCGGTGTGTATTTGAAAACATTTTCGTTGGAACTCTAGTGTGTGTTTATGGGCGAGAGCATCCAGCACCCAACTGTCGGTGAGGATGACCTCTCACACGCCGACAAAGTTCACCAGCCCGCCTCCCACCCGGGTGCACTGGTGGGGGCCTGATGTCCTGGCCGGTTCAATCTTGCTTGGAGGTCGACGGGCCGCCTTGCGGGCCCTGATGACGACAGCGTCCGCCCCGAAGTCTTTGGAGCGACCCCTGTTGGCTTCTTGGGTTGAGGAGCGGGAGGGCTGGCGGTAAGAGGAGGAGCAACGGCCGAAACCCTTCGAAGACCAGCTAGACTCCCCTCCTGGGGAACGAAAGGATGGTCTTTGTTGTTGTAGAGTGTCTACGGCACGTGCCATCTCCGTGTCCATCTTGATGGCCTGGAGGGATTCATCCACAGCCTTTCTGAAAAGGTTGTCCCCATCAAAGGGCATGTCCAAAAGCCTTGTCTGGACCTTCTGCCTAAATTTGGTGGCCTTGAGCTAGCCACGAGGGCGAAGGCAGACACCGTTTCCCCATCTAGAAGAAACCGGTGTCCGCAATGTCCAGGGCCACCGTGATGGCATGGTCCGAAGCCACCTCACCCTCTTGAAGGATCTCCAAATCCTCTACCTGCTTTTCATCGGGGAGGAAGTCCATGAGCAGTGCCAACTTAAACCACAGCTCCCGGTCGTATCTGGACATGATTGCAAGACATTTGGCAGCCTTGACAGTTGTCGCCGCCGAGTAGATAACCTTTTACCCATAAAATCCAATTTCTTCCCCTCATTGTCCGGAGGGGTGGAAGAAGAAGACGACACCAAACTCGACGATTTCTTCCTGGCGGCTGTCGCGACCACCAAGTCCGGCGACGGTTCAGACCGCAAGCACTTGGGGTCCAGAGTCTGGCACCCTGTACTTTTTCTCCAGCCGGCCTCTCTTCGCTGGGGCTGTCGAGGGGTTCTTCATCAGAGCCAGCCCTTCATCCCAAACATCACCCAGAAGTGGGACCGAAAGGATGGTCTTTCTCTTCGCCTCCCAGCGCTGCTATAGAAACCTTCCTTCTTTTCCTCCTGCGTCAGCTGGAAAAGTTCCGACGTGCGGGTGATCATTGGATGGAAGGATCCTACTTCGTCCGGCAGAGAGGCTCTGGGCAGAGGCGACGGGAAGTACCACATCCCGCCGTTGTCACCCGTGCCCATTGTCGGCGTGTCCGACTCAGTCTCCCTTGGAGTAGAGGGAGGCAATGGGTGGCATGGAGGCGTGAGATGCCTCCTCCTCCTCTTCTTAGCCGGCGGTTCCCCCAGCATCAATGGGATGGCCGGAACTGGTGCCGCGGGTGGAGCTGGCAGAGGGGCCGTCGGCATCCTTCTCTGTATCTCCAACACCAGCGTGTGGAGGGTTGAAAGGATGTCCAGTGAAAGATCTTTCGGCTGTACCTTGGGGGTAGGCGTGCTGGGCCCAGGGCCCTCGTCATCTCAGGGCCCTTCATCATCGACGGTAACCCCGTCGTCATCACCCCCGTTGTCGTCATTGTCTCCATGGACGGTGTGGACGGAAAGGATCTCATCCACGTCGGATGAAGAAATATCTGTTCCTTGGAGGCCTTCACCAACCCTCTAACCCCCTTTCTTCGGGTCCTGAGGGGGCGGTCTCGGCTGGATGTTCGGCATTCTCTACTCTGTAGTATTCTCAACTGGCTTGCTCGGAGCCTCCCTCCTGGGAGGAAGAGAGACACCCTGGCCGTCGAAGGGTTACCCTGGGTCGGGACCACCCCTACGGCCTTCGAGAGTGATGCCACCACCACTTCGATAGAGGGGGACGATTTTGCCTGGTGGACCTGGGCCTTCTTCACGGCCAAACCGGGCACTTTGTCCTGTTTGGCCTTCTCCTTTGGGGCCAGGTTGGACCCCTTGCCTACTTTGGTGTTCTCCATCGGGGGTAGGATGGACACCGTACCCTGCTTGGCCTTTTCCTGTTTGGCCTTCTCCCGATTCTCTCTCAGCTTCCCCGGGGTAGCGGACTTCCTCTTGGACGAAGAACCAGAGTGGTGACTGGAGATCAATGCCGATGGGGATGACTATCACACCGGACCGTTGCGGGACCCGTAGCAGCGGCGACCCCGCCAGAAGTGGACTTGCAGTGTTTGGCCTTGTGTTGGACCTCCACGGGTGGGGCACCCTCAAATGACTTAGAAGCCCGCTCAGGTTTGCCGGATCAGGGAGAGGCAAGCCCCTGGGAAACACCCGGGGCAGAGGCCTAGGCCTGCAGCCACGACTCCAACCACAGGTGTCGATCCTTCATAATGCGCTTTGTGAAGCCACTGCAAATCACACAATCTTCTTCCTTATGCATCGGGTGCAGGCGATAGACACTGTGAATGTTTGTCATCCATGTACACATTCCCCAAATCATAGTCAGAACAAAGCTTGAAGGAAGCAATGGCCTTATCGCCTGACATGATCCACGCAGTGCAGGCTTGAAGTACTTCTGGAAGCTACCAAGAAGAACACTTGAAGAAATCAGCCCTTGAGGGGCACTGAAAAGAGCCCAAAAACAGATTCCCCGTTAGTCGGACGGATAATCGATGGAGCACACAGGCTCGATTGACCAGAAAATAGAGTTTTCTGATCACAAAGTGAAAAAACACAGAAAAGCTCAAAAAGTGAAAAACGAGGACTCCCAACACTTGAACGTGCGGCAAGAATCTGAAGATGGCTGCCAGAGAAGGGGCTTAGGTTACGGGCAGTCATTGGCTAGGAGCAGTATGACCCAGAGGTCAGTGATTGGTTTATAGGAGAAAGGCAGTATAGAAACGAAACTGAAACGGTTTTATCTTTTACCGAGGATTCCCAGCCTGACGACGGGGAATATTCATGAGCATGTATATCCACGCCAGACCCCATGCTCGAGAATCTGGATTCTCTAGAGGTAGGAGGGGGCTAGCTAGAAGTCATTAGAAATAATCGTTTATGTAGATTATGTGGTGAGCTGGTGATTGAAACAACCAAACATTTATCACTGGAATGCCAAAGTGTTAGAAGTTCACTTTTACTGATTGAACGCGACTACAACATGGCATGGACCTAGAGACTATTTGGATATTATTTTAAGAAGGGGATAATGTGATTTTAATGTATTCTTTTGATATCATGTGGCTGAATATTGAATGGATTATGAATATTGTTTGGAATTAATATGAAATGTGGTTGTTTATCTTGCTTTTTATTATTTTACTGCTTGTACTAAAAGCTTTAATGGGTTATATGATACTATTAATACATAAATAAAAAATAAAAAAAATAATCTAAACTAATGGTGGGACAGTGAAATCATAAACCGGATTCTCAAATGGTAGTTGCAGCAGAGAAGTCTGGTACAAATAAACCAAAGAGACACCACAAGTGTATATACCACACTGGTATACTAAAAATATATACACTTAATTATAAGGGCACACAAAATATATATATTGAGAAAAATAAGTAGTCCTGTTAAACAGAGCACAGTGCAAGTGAAAAACAGCAAATGGACAGTGAAGGACAAACTCACTCTACCTTGAAATGTAAGTCCCATATCTGATGGCAGACACAGCACATATACACTTCCAGATAGAAAGGGCAGTCCCCCTAGACAATATTACACACAGTAATAATGTTCTGGATCCAAGGGTATCACAGAAATGAACACTGGTTTCCTATTACATTTTACATTATTATACATAATGCATGAGCACATATGACTCTGTAGTGAACAGGGGAGCACAATACCCACACAGCTAAGAAGGATAAACTTTAGTGACAGTCCCAAGAACCAGAAGGGCATACTAAGAAGGCAAACAGTAGCAATACACAGTGATACAATCTATACCCTGGGCAGGAGTGTAATACAAAGATTTAAAAATCCCTAATAAATCATGAAACGTCTCAAACAGGGCTCAGCAGGAAATTCCCACTGGGACCCAACATAAATGCCATTGACCAGATAAGTATCTTGCAGTGTCACTTGTAGGAGTTCTAGTGATGAGAACAGTGCCTCATAGTAGACAAGAAACACAAAGTAAGTCTCAACTTCATTCTGTAGGCACTCGGAATAAAGGAATTGACCCCAGGGGACACCATTACTCCAGTGGTGAACCAGACAGAGATCCAGTGGAGGATTCAAGACCCAGAATCCACAGTAGCAGAGAAGCAGAGCAGGAATCGCCCTCAAGGTTAACCAAAGGGGAAACGCATAAGGGAACTGCAAACGCCAACAACTACAGAGACCTCTGGGGGAGAGTAACTTGAATAACCCACCAACTCACAGGGCAGATGTAAAACACGTCAGTAAGCTTCTTATTAAAGGGTAAATGAAGGATCTGGTCAGTCAGTGATTGTCACCACAAACCAACAACCCCCCCCCCAATGGTGCAAAAGAAGAACTATCTTTCTTCAAATGAGTGAGGCACACCACTGAGAAGTGTAATCAATGATGGAGATGGTTCCAGGACTTCGGAGGAACATGCAAACTGCAGATCATTGTGGTGTGGATGGCGAAACCAGCATAAAGAGCCTCTGCAGCAGGATAGCAGTGGTGGCAACCAGCGATGGCCCATACAAGCAGATTTGTAGGTTGTTAGGATCCAAACATTCCAGGCAGAGGTGGAACAGCCTGGTTGGAAACTGTGGTAAAATGACCAGGAAAACTGCCCCACCATGTAAGGCCTAACCCCAAAAGATTAGGACCTATAGCAGGACCAGTGAAAGGTTTGGAAGGACACCCAGCAGTCACAGACCTGAACGAGAGCTATGCCCAGATCCCTGCAATCAGCCAGTATGGCCAGAAGGAGGCCTAAAAATACAGCAAGGGCGGGAAATGGATGCAAATCCTCGATCAGGTAAGCAAACTTGCTCTCCTTTGAAAATTCCAACAGCATCATTGCTCAGGAAATGGGCTTCATCTACAAATCCCTTAACTCACAGGGGCTGGCTTCTGCCAGACCACCAATTCCTTTAGAGGCTTTAAAACAAAGGTTTTGGCGGCCAGTCAATCAGGTTGGCCACACAAACTACCCACGGCCACATTCACACCAAGTGTGCTGGCCTACCAAGGGCAAGGAACTAGTGTAAACCAGTTCAAACAACTATGGAGGCTGCCATATTGATCTCACAAAAAAACAAACATGGGCGCAACAGTCAATTTAAGGCCTGCCTCGTGGTTTACCTGCTCCTCACAGAAAATGGCAGAGAATAGGACAAACATTTTTTTTAAAACATGTTAGTACAAAAAACAGCTACCATAAAGGTACATTGGGCTACTAATGTGGTAGATTGTGAAGCCAAAACTAAATTTTAGATGCCACCAGCATACCCATAAAACCAATGTAGGGTGCTAAAATCACCATAGGGCACAATTAGGTATCAGAGACACCCCTGGGATTGGGCGCATTATAGGTGGACCCAGTACTACATACTTTAAGGTAGAAAGCAATATGGTGGCAGAGGGGCTTCAGAAGAAGCCCCTCGGACCAACAAAAAAAATTAGAAACCCTAGCCCTCTAGATATGGAACAAGTTACTTACCTGCAACTGTGTTTCTCCAGCATGGGTCTGGGATGGATTCAAATGCTCATAAATAGTCCCAGTCAGGCTGGGAATCCTTGGTAAAAAGAAAGCAGTCTTGCTTTAAAACTGCCTTTCTCCCATTCACCAATCACTGGAATCTGGATCATACTGACCCCGTCCAATGACAAACGCCTCCCTAAGCCCCACCCCTGTTGGCCATCTTCAGATTCGAAAGTGTTAGGTAAGATTTTTACAGAACTGGTAAATCTTCCTGACCTGGGTCAACCCCAGAGGTTTTTGCTTTAGTAGTGGGATATTTTTCCTTAATACCTCGGAGTGGGAACCTTTTTCCACTCTCAGATAATCTTTTACTCTTTTTATGGGTGTCATTTATTGACTCTCCATAGTGTATATTTGAAGTTATCCTCTTTAACAATTTATTGGCAAAAAGTGCCTGTTCCTGGGTTGCCCTATGGGATCCCCCCTTTTAACTTTCTTTTGCGAACCATGAGAGAACTACAGTTCCCAAGGGTAGAAAGGATCTTTGGATCCCTTTTACATTTTATTTTGTTAAACCAGCACACCCCACCTCATGTTGAGTGCTGGGGAGATACGATGTATCCCCTTTCTCACTAAAACTAACAATTCTGTTACAGGGACAAGCTTACCTTCAATGGCTGGTGGCAGTGATACCATGTATTAATTTGGTGCACCTTTACCGCAGGCTGCGTTCACAGCTGCAGTACAGGCATCAATGGCCCCTGTCTTTTTTTCCGCCATTTTATTGTTTGTCTTTGTTCCTTCCCCTGACATCCAGGGCATGGAAATTATCTTCGGTGGGAGTCGCCTGGACTCCCCACCCAGGCTCCAGTCTGTCTGTGAGGGCAGGAAGCGAGAGAGGAGTTCAAAATTCCACAGCCCTTTGTCTTCCTCCTTGCCTGAATGGTGACAAATCCCAGTAGGGGGCTGGCTGTCCTGATTGGAAAACCAGACGGCCCCCTCTAGTAAAATGTAGGGAGAGAATGCAGAAGTTGTGCTGTATTTCCTGTTAAAGCTGAAGTCGACCACTGGAACAGAAACCGAAGAGGATGATTAAGGAAAAGTGAATGAAACTATTTCCAGCGACTGAGAACCTGCTGTGTAACCAGAGCCTGCATTAGCCCTTTCCTTCCAATCGACTGGGGGACTCCGAAAACGCGGACCCTGATCCAGAACCGGGCAAGACCCACTAGACTCAAGAAGACCTGCATTTTGAGCCATCCCACGTGTTGCTGCGACCATGCGTTGCTGCAATACCCCAATACACTGGGACCTCAAGACACTGTGCGGTGCACGGTCTTCCGAATCTCGCTGAAACCTTGTGGGCATCCTGGTGGATCTCCAGAGACACAAATCGAGTCTGATAGTCCCCTCAACAGAGTGCTTGACCTTTGTAACGACGAGAATTCAACCGCGATTTTCTGTCTTCTGTGCTCCTCTAAAAGGTGCTTAATCTGCAAAACCGCATTTAGCCCCAAGGAAAACCTTGCCTAGAGCCTTCTTCATGGATCCCTGCTGCAACATTCCTTCTGAGGTCTTGTTTTCAGTCACCACGACAAGGAATCCACTGAACGGGTATTTGATTGCAGACCCTGAAGTCCTCCTGCTGCAAAATCTTCAATGCTGAGGTACTGTGTTGGCTTGGGTATATACTTAGCTTAAGTCTCTTAAGATTTCTGTGTAGCTGTGGGGTGTTTTATGTGATGGGGAGGCCTGTCATCCAGTGCACCCAGTCCCACTGCTAGAATCCTTCCAGGGTGTCTTCTTTGAAGCCCCTGGACCCTCTTATAACTCAGAAGAAGTACTTAACAGTTTGCCTAGTCTTCCCAAGGAACTCTGACCTTTGCTACTTAACCTATCCTGACACTGCCTGTTGGAAACTAGTTCCTAGTGACCCCCCATTTACCACTGAGAACACTCATGCTCCAAGAATAAGGGAATCACTTTTAAGGGATTGGGCCTTTTCCATAGAAAAGAAAATAAGAGTTTACAAGTCACTTACTTGTAAAAGAGTTGGTTGGTAACTGTAACAGTGAACAGTTACAGAAGTTATTTCTTACCTTGGATGTGGAATGCACTAGTCTTAAAGTATGGTTAAATTCTTTCTTTTTTTAGAAACTGTTTTGCCATTCTAATAGAAAGTAGATGTGAAGGTATATTACTCACATGTGATTAGGTTGTGCCTCTTCACAAAGTAATGTGTTAGTTTCACCAGATTATTCCTGCAGGGTAATTGTATGATTGTCCTCCAACTCTGGGTATCACGAGATTATTGTAGTAGGAGTGTCCCCAAACTTGGTCTTGCTTCCCCGGACTTGCTGTTAGCCTGTCCAGAATAAGTCTGTATTAGGTTGTTGCCTACCTATAATAACTGAGTCATTCAGTAAATTTTAACATTAGGGTTTACTTTTCCCTGTGCTATCTAACCCAGAGTCTGTGGTTCCAACTGTCCCTTATCAGTCACTTGTACAACTGGGAAAGGTCTAACCTAGACACATTGTGAGATTAAAAAAAGTATATGGGTTTTACTTACCTTGAGTTAGCTGTGTGCCATCCAAAAATAAGTTATTGCTTATCTCAATCTGTGTTTCACTGATCTCAAAAGCACCTGCAATTGAATATTACATCCTTAGGTTTTGCTCACATAGTATAACTGTATTTTCACAAAAGTAGTTATAGGTTTTAACTGTACCTGGAATAAGTCTTCCACTATTCACAAAAAGTAAATTGTTCAGTTGACTGATCATGTAATTTGTACTGAGAGTCACTGTACACCTGTTAGGGTCTACTGCCCTTGTATCACTGAATGTGAAAGTAACCATTGGTTTTTACTCCCCAAGAATAGGTGTGACCTATACTGAATGTGTATGAAAAGGTTTTGACTTCCCTAGAACTACTGTTAGGTATTCCAAATAAGCTCTATACTTGGGTCTGTGTACCTTCAAGTATAGTGTTGTGTCTTTAAAATGGTGATTTCATATAATGTGTTAACATTACCCCTAGATTTATCTAGGCCTACCCGCATTTAAATAAATAATTTATTTGTACATACGTAGTGTTTCTTTGGACCATTTGTATTACAATTTCATTTGTACTGATTCTACAGCCCTCTCTCCCTCCTAAAATAAGCCTGGCTGCTCTGTTTATGCTACCATGTACTCAGGTGGTACAGATTTATACTAAGAGTTGAGTCTTGTACTGCCTCAGTTGAATGGTTTTGATGAAGTTGGGTAGCACTTCAGAAAAACTGTCCCAACAGAAAGCAAGCAAAGTGACAGTATGAACCCAGAAGAGCCACATATGGGAAGGAGTGAGGGTTTGCATGTGAATCGATGCCAGATCCAGGCTGGAGAACAAAAGTTACAGGTAAGTAACTTGTTCCTTCTCCAGCATGGGTTCTGGCATAGATTCACATGGTCATGAATACAAATACACAGCAGTACATATCGCAAACACGGGAAGTGGCAAGGCTCAACAGAAGTACAGTCACCTACCCCTGGAACAAACTCGCCTCAAACAAACGGGTTGCGTAGCACCGCCTGGTTGACTCTGGACTTATCCCTGGAATCCCTGTCGACACAGTAGAATTTCGTTAATGGTGTGCATAGACCTCCTACACGTAGCAGTCCTGCAAATGTCCAGCAGGTGAACATCAGAGAGAAGCGCTGTTGTTGCTGCTGTGATGGCTCTGGTGCAATGGGATCTCAGCCTGGAAGAGGTCCGTTGGTCAGATGATGACAGTGCATGATGCAGCCAGAGAGCTAGTGCATGATGCAGCCAGAGAGCCACCTGGATATGGAAGCCTTGGACAGGGTCTTTCAGTATTCATAGGAACAAAGATGTCTTCCGAAAATCCATTGTGCATGCCACCTAGAACTTTGAGGCACGAGCAACGTCCAGTGTATGGAGCGGCCTTTCAGCCTCCGAAGGAGGATTCGGGAAAAAAACTAGAAGAACCAAAGGTTATTTGAAATGCAATTCAGAAGGAAGCTTCCTCATAAAGGAGGGGTGGGTCTGTATCACCACCCTTGTAGCATGAAAATTACGTACTCTTAGTCCATAGTCCCCTTTCCTTCATACTGTATGGGCGTCCCTTCCAAGGGACGGGAGACAGAACCTTTTTCACCGGAACAAACCTCCTTTCCTTTAAATTTAGAGGCGCACGGGGGTGCGGCCCAGGGAGCATGCACTGCCCTGACTCCGCCCTCTGGTGCCACACCTCAGTCCCCATTGACGCGTCGACAATAGATTTTACATTGCCTAATGACACCAGTATTATTAGGGGGAAGGTTGGTGGGACGTATGGAGGAAAGGGGATTATGGACTAAGAGTATGTTAGTCACTACGGTGAGTAATTTATAATTACTATTACATCCCGTCCCCTTTCCTGCATACTGAATGGGCGATTAATACTGATTGTAGCCCCAGGGTGGAGAGGAGACCTTCCTTAAGCAAATAGGTTCCTGAGAACCGCCTGTCCGAAAGTCACATCAGATCTAGAGCAGGCATCAAAACAGTAATGTGTGTAGAAAGCCGAGTGAGAGGCCACGTGGCCGCCCTGCTTATGACTTGCCAAGGGACATGGCAATGGAATGCGATGGCAGTTGCTTTGGCCCCGACTGCGTGGGCATGCATGTTGGCCGGGAGCGGCTTGTGCTGGCCTGCATACGCTTCTTTGATGGCAGAGACCATCCAGCAGGATATGGAAGCCTTAGAGGCCTGATAGCCTGGTCTTGAGCCTCCGAAAGTGACAAACAGGGCGTTTGATTTGCAGAAGCCCTTGGTTCTGTCCAAGTAGAATTTCAGGGGACGCCCGACATCCAGGCAGTGCAGCAATCTCTGTACTTCGTCCTTGGGATCGGGATTAAAACATAGGAAGGACAAGTTCCTCGTTCAAGTGGAAAGCAGACTGAACCTTGAGCAGAAATGCCGGGTGAGTCCGTAGGACTACTTTGTCCTTGTGAAAGGTAGTATATGGTCCCGAGGCGACCAGCGCCTGGATTTCGCTGACTCTTCAAGCCGAGGCCGATTAGTAAAGCCATCTTGATGGTGACGAACCTGATGTCCACGGAAGCCAGTGGCTCGAACGGTTTGTGTACCAGGGCGCCCAAGACTACGTTAAGGTCCCACACGGGGTGCGGTCTCTTTGACTGGCGGGCAGAGCCTTGCGAGTCCCGTCAGATGTTTCTTGACGATAGGATTGGAGGAGAAGATGCCTTCCTGCGAGTTCCTGTAAGCCTGAATGGCTGCGAGGTATGTGCAGCAGGTGTCCACCTGCACACCTGAGTGGGCGCGGTGCGCCGAGAAAGAGAGCACGTTGTCTAAGGTACATGCCAGGGGGTCGATTCCCTTGGAGTCTGCCCAGTGGCAGAATTTGGTCAATTTACTCTTGTACTGGGCCCTGGTAACCTTGCACCTGGCGCCCTGTATGATCCGATCTCCAGATTGGCCTGTGAGAGGCTGAGGTGCCGAAGCACTACCTGCTCAGGTACCACGCTGTGAGGGCTAGTTTCCCTGGCGCTGGGTGGATGACTCTGACCCCCTTCTGTGCAAGATGACGTGCTGGACCCGTCGGAAGGTGAATCAGGGGCACCTCCGAGAGACTGAAGCTCCGAAAACCGTGGCCTGGCCGGCCACTATGGAGCTATTAGAATGACGAGGAGTTGGCATGAATCCTTGGTCTTGCAATTACCCTGTGAATCAGGGGTGTGGGCGGAAAGGCGTAGGCTTTCATGCCGGTCCACTGGAGGTTAAATGGGTGGCCCAGAGATCCGGGTCCCTGACCTTGCCAGGATGCAAACTGTGGACACTTCTTGTTGTTCCAGGTGGCAAAGAGATCCACATGGGGGTGACCCCACCTGTTGAAGATCTCCTGAATAACGAGGTTGTTTAGCTGCCTCTCGTAACTGTCTGCTCCCAGCCTGCTGAGTCTGTCCGCTTCCACGTTTGATTCTTCGGGAGGTGGACTGGCGTGAGGTAAATGTTGTTTTCAAGGGTCCACTCCCACATGCTGATCACCAGTCTGCACAGAGGAGGGGATCTGTTGCCTCCCTGCTTGTTGACATAGTACATGCTGGTCGAGTTGTCTGTCTGGATGAGGACAACCTTACCCTTGAGAAGTGGTAAAAAGGCCCTGAGCGCGAGCCAGATGGCATTATGCTCTAGCCAACTGATGTGGTATTCCTGCTTCTGTCGAGTCCAGGTGCCTTGGCCAGAGAGATTGTTCAGGGTGGCTCCACAGCCTTCGAGCGGGGAATCCGTGGTGACGGTGCCCTGCGGAGTGGGCAGACGGAAGGGCTTGCTCATCCGTAGGTTGCAGTCTCTGGACCACCAAGTTAGGTCCGGGTGGAGAGATGGAGGAACATTGATCAGCTCGGATTGAGGGCCCGCTCCTGGTTCCATGAAGCCGCGAAGTGCAGCTGAATCCTCCTCATCCTTAGTCTTGTGTGCGCGACAGCTAATAAGACCACTGCCATTAGACCTAGGAGCTGTTGGTACCACCATGCCAAGGTTGCTTCTCTGCTGAGGAAGTGGGTGGTGGCCCTCTTGATAGTCGAGAGTTTGTCCTCCAAAGGAAACACCTTCTGGGAGTAAGTGTCCCAGATGAGGCCCAAAAAGTCAGTCTGTGTAGGTTACAGCTGCGACTTCGAGGTTGAGCGAAAAGCCCAGATCGTGCAGTGTGTTCATAAGGGCATGGGAAGAGTGGTGAACCGCTTCCGGAGATGTAGCCGTGATGAGCCAGTCGTCGAGGTATGGGTAAATGTGGAGGCCCTGCGCTCGGAGGAGGGCTGCCACTGCATTCATGAGCCTGGCGAAGACCCTGGGGGCCGAGTTGAGGCCAAACGGAAAGACCTTGTACTGAAAATGGTAGCACATGATCCTGAACCGGAGGAAAGAACGATGGGGCTGCCAGATCGGGACGTGCAGGTACGCGTCCTTCAGGTACAGGGAGCATATCCAGTCTCCCTTGTCCAATGTCTCAGCTATAAAAGCTGGCGTAACCATCTTGAATTTTTGCAGGGGTAAGGAGAGCTTGAGGGTGGAAAGATCCAGCACAACTCTTAGGCCTGCCTGGTTCTTCTGAATGGCGAAAATCCTGGAGTTAAAGCCAAAGCCTCGCTGGGAGGCTGGGGATTCCTCCACTGCCTGGCTCGCTACGAGCGACCGGATCGCCTCCAAAAGAGTTGCTGTCCCAACCCATGGGAGGGGAGGAGAGGTTGGGATAGGGAGGCAGTACCCCGTGGATACTACAGAGAGGATCCAGGAGTCCGCGAAATTCTGGCGTCAGAAATTTGCATGGAGAGCTAGCCTGCCCCCCACCAGAGACACGTGGACCCGGAGGGGCGTGTCATGCCTTCTTTCCCTCGAAGGCTGTCGCGGGAGAGGGGGACTGGAAAAAGCCCTTACTCCTCCCCCACCCCCCTTTGTTGCTGGCTGCCTGGATCTACATTCCTGGAAGTCTCGGAACCCGCCATACGTGCAACCCCTCTCGGAGCGCTGTGGAGATAGGGTGTACGCTTTGGGTGTGGTCTTTGTAAGGATGGATAAAGACGTGGCTGTTTGTGAGCTGTTTTTCTTTTTGTCCAGCTCTTCGACCATGGAGGAGTGGAACAGGCCCTCCCATCCCAAAAGGTAGATCTAGTATGCATTCCTGGACATCCGGGTTGAATTTTGTTGCCCGGAGCCAGGCTGTCCTTCTCATGTCCGTGGCAATGCAGACAGATGGCACGGCCAGAGGTGTCAATACGGGCCACTGTGGATTTCATGAGATTGTGCGCCACCAGCTAAGCCTCAGCTAGCTCCGCCTTAAAACGTGATTGGCTCTGGGCGGGGAGTTCCAGAAGGAAGTTCGCAATTTCCCGCCATAACCTTTGGTTGGCGGCAGCCAGCATGACATCTGCATTGGCCTGACTAAGGTTCAAGAAGACAAGGGAGTAGATCATCTTGCCGTACGCCTCCAAGATCATTTCCTCCTTGCCTAGCAGCACCGCAGATGAAGAGGCTGAGGACTGAGGCTTGGAGTATAGTGATGCCGCAGCGATCACCGAGCTGAATGATAGATAAGAAAAAGAAGAAGTCTCCGCGCGTGGAAGTACATGGCCGAAGCCAAACCCAGGAGTGCTGGTGAATTCGGCCCGTTCCCGTCGACGCGGAAAAGAGGACTGAGGTGTGGCACTGGAGGGTGGAGTCAGGGCAGCGTATGCTAAATTTAAAGGGGAAGGTGGTTTTTCTGGTGAAAAAGGTTCCGTCTCTCGTCCCTTGGAAGGGACGCCCATACAGTATGGAGGAAAGGGGACAGGACGTAAGAGTAAGACTTACACTCAAGGTCGCTGTTATAAATAATGATTCATTTAATTAACATACATTTTTAAATAAGCATTCTTTAAAAAGGCAATTAGTGTAACAATGTAAATATACTTTAACATTACTTTTCAGAATCAAAACAAGTTAGTGGATAATCTTTGGATATGCTTCTTACAAAATTCCTACACCCGGAGGGGACTTCAATCACAAGCACAGTAATGGCATTTATACATCACACATCACACTAGTTATACTTTGCAGATTCTGAGGTTGCAGGAAGGAAAAGTTAAAGTTTCTCAGTACATATCCTTCCAATGAAATCTAGATAAGCCTTTCCCAGCAGTAACAGTCTACAACAAGCTACCAGCTATGAGGGACAAACGGTATCAAAGCCAATGGACTAGAACAGTTTTCAGGGAGCCCGGACAGCAAAAGTCAATTGGGACAGTCTATGGATCTGTTGTACTTCTTCGATCAAAGTCTTGCACAAATTTATAGAGTTTGTTGGAAAATCACTTGTAGGGTCACAGACTGTTAAGCCTGTGAGAAGAGAGTTGGAATCAACTCTAAAAGGTAAGCCAATGCAAATCCCAACTGAGAAGAGCACAGCTTGAAGACAATGAAGTAAGTGCCACAAGCCTAAACAGTACCTCTGGTTTGAAGAAGAGGGGTCCCTCTGGATTCTCTTTTGCTACAGCAGTGCAAACCCTTGTTCCTGAGCCTCAATCATGAGGACAAGAGGGAGGACGTCTGGAGGGCTCCTGTGGCGGTACTTGGGAGGTCGTCAGCTAAGGGCTCTTTCCGGTTCAGCAGCACATCACGGTTTTAGCTTAGCAAACAGCACAATTGCAGATCTTGGATACCGGTTGGACTCTCTTTGCTCCCTCGGACCCGCACTCTGTTTAGGGGATTCTGGATCTGGAGCTTCTAGTCGGATTTGTTCCGCGGCAGACGTTGCACTTGACTACGGAAACGCGACCCCTGGCATTGGGTTCTTACAGCAACAAAGAAGCACAGCCAGTCAGAGATGGTGATCCAGTGGAGTTCGTATCTGGGGAACTTCTCTGTCCAGGAGAAAAAGAAGTTCAGCACAGCAGCTGGGCTTCACTGGGAAATTCAAAGGTCCAGGAGGTTGCAGCAAGCTTCATTCACGGTTTCTTCGTCGGGTGTTTCTCCCAGTGGCCGACTCTGCCTCTAGTCCCAAAACCTATGCCTTTTAAGGGAATAGTTTCTGGCCTGTAACTCCATTTCTCCAACATTGGTATCTTTCATGGATTCACATGCTTAGAATATTCCCCGTCGTCAGGCTGGGAATCCTCAGTAAATTCTATAGACCTTTTCCATAGGAATATTTCGACACTTTTGTGTCCCATCTACGTCGTTTTGGGCCTTGTACGCCTGCGCCACTTGGATGTAGAGGTGTAAGTAGCCCCGCCCCCGCGGCTCCCTCAGATTTCGACCCCCAAAGTAGTATGGGGGGATATCTGGTTTGCAAGCCAGGCGAGGCTGGCGGGCGCATGTGAATCCATGAAAGATACCAATGCTGGAGAAATGGAGTTACAGGTAAGAAACTATTCCCTTCTCCAGCATTGGATCTTTCATGGATTCACATGCTTAGAATAGAATGTACAGCAGTATCCCCCATAGATGGAGGTGTGTATGGAAACCAATATCACCATAACCATAATGCATATTTATCATGGCAAAACATCACCTTATAGTATGTTAACAGTGAAAACATCACACTTCAAAGTACATTAGCTGAAGGATGTGACCCCTTAATTGGGGCTTACCTTATTGAAATAGTGCCGTAGGACTGCACGACCCATCTGTGTATCCTCAGCATGTTGCTGTTCGAGGCAATAATGCCGGGTAAACGTGTGTGGTACCGACCAGGAAGCCGCCTAACAGATGTCTCCCAGCGGAATTCCGGACCACAATGCCATCGACGAAGAAGTGGATCTCGTCGAATGGGCCCTTGGACGCTTCTCCAGCGGTTTTCCGGCTTTTGAGTGACAAAAGGAAATAGTAGACGACACCCATCGGGCTAGTCCTTGTTTCGAGATCGGTTTACCTTTAGCCGAAGGGCCATAAGCCACAAATAGCTGTCTCGTGTCTCTGAAGCTTTGAGTGCGATGGAGGTAAAATTTTAAAGCTCTTCAACGTCCAATGTATGGAGAGTCTTCTCCGCAACCGACGAATGTGTTGGGAAAAACGTCGGCAGCACTATAGAAGAGTGCTTATCGAACATGGTAGGTACTTTAGGAATGAAATGAGGATTAGTAGACAACTCGACTTTATTACTGAAAAATCTCAAGTACGGTGGATCGATCACTAAAGCTTGTATTTCTGACAGTCGTCGAGCCGAAGTAATAGCCACCAGAAAAGCCAATTTCCACGACAAAAATTTCAATGATGACGATGACATCGGCTCAAAAGGGGGCTTCATCAGCGCAGCCAGAACCAGGTTAAGACTCCAGCTTGGAGGAAACTTTTTCGCGGGAGGAAAGGTTCGGAACAGTCCTTTAAGGAAATATTTAATCAACCGGTCACTAAATAACAGAGTTGAATGTCTCTTCCGAGTAAATCTCGAAGTGGCAGCCAGATGCACTTTTATGGATGAAACAGACAAGCCTTTTTGAGCTAGGAGTAGCAAGTATGGTAGAAGCTGTTCCGGTGTGATATCAAGCAGGACCAGACCTGGTTGGCCTGCGCACCATATGCAGAATCTCTTCCATTTGTATGAATATGAAGCGTTTGTGGACGATGCCCTCGCCACTTGCAAAATGCGACGACAGTCCGCTGGAATCTCTAACGTAGCAAACTCGGAGAAATCAGGAGCCAGGCTGTCAGACTGAGGCTGGCGGGGTCGTGATGACAAACAACCCCTTTCTTCTGAGACAGAAGGTTCGGGATTTTCTGGAACCTCATTGGTTCGGCCGCTGAAAGATGAAGTAGATCGGAGAACCACACTTGTCTGGCCCAGTACGGGGCCACCAGGATCACCAGACATGGATATCTGTGGATCCATTGCAGCGTCCGACGTATGAGCGGAAACGGGGGAAAAGGCATACAGAAACTTGTCCGTCCACGGGAAAGAGAACCCTTCCCCTAGTGAGTCTTGCTGTGGCCACCTGCTTGCGTATTGTGGGCATTTCTTGTTGTCTCTCGTTGCAAAGAGATCGAGGGCCGGACGACTCCATTTCTCGAAGACACGGTGTAGTTGTTGGTCGTTCAGTTCCCATTCGTGTAATCGGTTCATCTCCCTGCTGAGAGAGTCTGCTTGCACGTTTTTGACTCCTGGCAAGTGGAACGCCAATAGATATATCTTCTGCTGAAGGGCCCAATGCCAGATTTCCTGGGCTTCGGTCGACAGAGTTCTGTAGCGAGTTCCTCCCTGTTTGCTTAGATAAAACATTGTTGTTGTATTGTCTGTCATAATCCGTACAACCGATCCCTTTATCCGTGGAAGAAAGGATTTCAGGGCCCAACGCACCACCCTTCTTTCCAGCACATTGATATGAAGGCCGGACTCCTCCGATGACCAACACCCCTGAACCTGTAGGGAATCCAGATGAGCTCCCCATCCAGTTAGGGAAGCATCCGTCACCACTGTAATCTGGAACACCGGTTCCAGCAAGGGCATTCCCTTTGTCAGATTTATGGAAACTCTCCAACATTGAAGTGCCTGCACAAGTTTGCTGTTGATGGTCAATTTGTCCGACCAACGCCCTTGACTCTGTGCCCATCGATCCGCCAAGAATTCCTGAATCGGTCTCATGAAGGGACGACAATTGTTGATTAAGGGTATGCAGGACGACATGGTCCACAGTAGGGACATGTACCTCCGCACTAACACTCTGGTGTTGACTTTCCAATCCGATGCTTTTTGCTGCAGTTTCAGAACCCATTCGACTGATGGCTTTACCAGTCCTGACTGCGCCTGGAACTCTGCCCCCAGAAAGACCAAGGTCCTTGATGGCAATAAGGAGGACTTTTTTTCGAAGTTTATTGCGAAGCCCGAACGTTGTAGGAGGCACATGGAAGCATTCAGACTTTCCTGTGCCCTTTCCGGAGACAATCCCCTCACTAGCCAATCGTCTGGATAAGGGTACACATGATGACCTTCTTTCCTTAACCAGGCTGCTACTGGAGCCAGACATTTCGTGAAAGTCCTGGGAGACAATTTTAGTCCAAATGGGAGGACCTTGAACTGATAGTGGGTTCGTCCGACGACGAACCGTAGAAATCTTTTGTGTCGTCGACGCATCGGGATATGGAAGTATGCATCCTGAAGGTCTAGCAACGACAAATAATCTCCCGGTTGTATCGAACGGATCACTTCTTGGAGTGTAAGCATCTTGAATTTTAGATTCTTGAGAGCTCGTAGATCTAGAATGGGACGCCATTTTCCATTGGGTTTCTTGACTACAAAGTAACGGGAGTACACTCCCTGTCCTCTCTCTGCCACCGGGACCAGTTCTATAGCCCCTTTCTGCAGCATAAGCGTTACCTCTTGCATTAGTATTTGAAGGTGGGGCTGCGTCGAGAACACCGGTGGAATGCGTGGTGGCTTGCCCTTGAACTGTAGAGAATGGCCCAGATGTATCGTGTCCAAAACCCATTGTCTGTTGTCATGCGCGCCCACTCGTCGACGTGACGAGACACACTGCCCCCCCAGGACGCTCTGTAAGTTGTCATTGCTGGCTTTTGGCCTGTTTATCCTTCGTCGACGAGAAGTAGGCGCCTCGTCGTCTGGAGGTTTGGTAATCTCTGCCTTTTCGAGTAGCTTGGGCTGCACGTCTGTAGCCTTGGGAAGAGTAGGAGGGCCTGCTGACACCTCGGTCTCTAGATGATCCAAACCGGGAGTTGCCTGATGCTCCTCTGAAGGGACGAAAATTCCTACCACGCTGGAGGGCTCCAAGGGAACGAGCCGTGTCAGAATCTTCTTTCATGCCCTTCAAGGCTTCATCCACTTTCTCCCCAAACAGGTGTTCTCCTTCGCACGGCATATCCATTACCTTATATTGTACCTCTGGTCTGAACGTCGTGCACTTAAGCCAGGCTTGCCTTCGTAACACTACGCCATTGTTGATTTGCTTAAAGCCTGATTCCGCCAGGTCGACAGCAATGTTAATGGAATGATTGGAGGCCTCTTCTCCCTCACCTACGAGCAGCATGGCAGACTTCCTGTGTTCCTTCAGCAGATGGTCGAAGATAGGAGCTAGTCGATGCCACATCTCCCTATCATACCTGGCCATAATAGCCAGGGAGTTGGCTGCTTTAACTGTAGTCGCTCCAACCGATAGCACTTTCTTCCCAAAAGCATCTTGTCTCCTGGCTTCGTTGTCTGGCGGGGTCGTGCATTTGTGTTGCGACCTTGCCTTTCTGGCCACCGCGGCGGATACCACTGATTCCGGCGAAGGTTGAGACGTCAAGCACTTGGGAGTCTATTCGGAGCTTTGAATTTCTTTTCCAATCTACCTTTTACTGCCGGTTCTGGAAAAGGGTGACGCATGGTTTTTAGTCTCTCCTGCCAGACATGGTCTAAAATGGGGATAGCAAATATCGCCTTTCTTCTCTTGCCCATTTGATCGAACAGAAAACAATCTTTTTTCTCTTCTTCTGGGACTAGGCCAAACTCCGCACATGCCTTACCCATCATGGCATGGAAAGCACCCACATCATCAGGTGGTGATGGCTGCGCCGGACTCAGAGTTTCCATCTCCGCTTCAGAGTCCCATGTAGGGTCCCTTGAGGGGGATAACGAGATGTCTGAACCCGACCCTTCACGTTCCGACTGACAATTCTCCTCCTTCCTGTGGACGAGAACAATCTTCCTCAACCGGGTAAGTGGTAGGAATTCTGGATGGAGGGCGAGGAGCCGGGCCTGGTTCGTCGACAACTGGTGAGGCCTGTAACACTGTCGGGACAAGCTGAGGTAACCGAGTGTCCAACCGCTCCAACAGCTTCCGTAATGTGTTCAACACCTCCAGGGACAGAACAGCTTGGGGATTCAGTAAGGAAGAGGTAACTGGAATGGCACTTCCACTATAGAGCGACTCCGAACCAGTTGGTTGTACTCCCAGATCGGTTGGATGTGCGACTGGATCACGGTCATCCTCCTCCGACGAAATGGAGAAAGCCGCTTCTGGTTGCAGCAAGGCCTCAGGCGGGATCGGGTCAAAAACCTCCAGTTGCCATCCCACCGACGGGGCCACCGTCGACGATGATATCTTTTCCATAGGCGCCGTTTGACCTGACAAAATAGCCGTTGGAAGAGCGGTCGCCGAAGACAAAGCAGGCGTCGATGACCGGATCGTCGTTGATGAAGTCTGTGGAGCAGGGCTTGAGGCGTTCCCGCCGTTTTTGACCGACTTGTGGGATGAGGACTCTCGACTCGAGGTAGACTTATGACGGTCTCCTGAGGAGGATTTCGATGGGTCTTTTCTCTCCTTTTTAGATGAGGAGGAAGAAGACGAAGCCTTATGTGAAGAGGAGGACTTCGCAGGATGTTTCTTCGAGGGGCATTTTTCAGATGAGCGCGATTTCTTCGTCGGAGGCTCCGCCGACCCTGATCGACGAGGGGGGACCGGAGACTTAGCTCTCGAGGCTGTACAGCCTACCTCCGATGTCGGGTACGCACCCGCTCTGTCATTGATCCAAGTAACAAGGCGTCTGTTGCGGTCTTTTAGGGTCTTTTGTGAGAAGCCTTGACAGATCTCACACGTGTCCACCGTATGATGAGGGTGAAGGCAGTAAATACAGTCCATATGCCCGTCTCCTTTATATACTTTAAGACCGCATGTAGCACACGGACGAAATAACGCATTTCCAGACATTCTTCGAAAAGAAACAGTCGAAGAAGAAGAACGCACAACCTAATAAAATAGTAGATACTCGAGGTAATCCCACTACTTTGGAAGACGGTTGAAATCTGAGGGAGCCGCGGGGGCGGGGCTACTTATACCTCTACGTCCTAGTGACACAGGCGAGCGTGGCCCAAAACGACATAGATAGGATACAAAAGTGTCGAAATTTTCCTATGGAAAAGGTCTATATAATTTACCGAGGATTCCCAGCCTGACGACGGGGAATATTCTAAGAATGTGAATCCATGAAAGATCCAATGCTGGAGAACCGGGTTTCTTCCATTCATGCACAGCCTAGGCTGTCAATCACACAGAAGGGTGGCTGTCCTGAAAGGACAGCGAGCCAATCAGGATTGGTTGCATTCAGGCATTCCTAGAGACAAAGGACAGGGGAGTTTTGGGACCCTCCCTCACATCCTGTCCTTCCAGACACACTAGAGCCAGAGGCGGGCTTCAGGGCTGAAGCCCACCAAAGGCAAGACAAAGGGCTCAAATCTGTCCCAACGCAAAGAGTAAAACCCAAGAAAGATCTCACAGACAGAAAACGGTGAAAAAAGAAGCCAGGGGCCAGTTTGACAAAATGGTCACCCATGGGTGCTGTAATGCATTTGAGAGTTCAGCCTGCGGTAGAAAAGAACAATGTAGGAAAAATTAAACCACTGCCACCAGCCATTTAAAGTAGTGAGGGTAACATAAAAATGTTAGGTGAGGGAGTAGGATAAGGGGCTACTAGGTAACCCCCACCAGCACTCCACATAAGATGGTGTGGTGTGTGCTGGACCGACAAAAGAGAAGGTAAGTAAGGAACAAATTACTTACCTGTCCCTGTTGTTCTCCAGCATGGGTCTGGTATGGATTCTCATGCTCATGAATATTCCCATGCAGGCCGGGAATCCTCAGTAAAAAAATATAAAATAAAAAAAAAAACAGTTTCACTTTCACTTATAAACTGTCTTTCTCCTATAAACTAATCACTGAGCTCTGGGTCAAACTGCCCCTAGCCAATGACTGCCCTCTCCCTAAGCCCCTCCTCTGGCAGCCATCTTCAGATTTGGTAGCACGTTAAGTGGCAGTGTGAGCAAGAAGAGCCGCAGAGGGGCCGAAGGGAGGGTTCGCATGCAAATCCATGCCAGTCCCATGTTGAAGAACAATTCCAGTAAGTAACTTGTTCCTTCTCCAGCATGGGGTCTGTATTCACATGCTCATGAATAACGAATACATAGCAGTACAAACATACACAACCACGGGAGGTGGCAAGGCTCAACAGAAGCAATTACTCTTACCTCCTCACTAGGCTCACCTTCAAGCAAACAGGTTGCATAGCACTGCTTGGCCGACCCTGGACTCCTCGTCGACGCAGTAGCATCTCGTGAAGGTGTGCGAAGACCTCCAGGTAGCGGACCTGCAGAGGTCCAGCAGGGTCACACCAGACAGGAATGCTGTTGTCACAGCAATCGATCTAGTAAAATGGGCTCTCGGACGGCAAGGCAGAGGTCAGATTGCCAACCGGTGACAATGAGTGATGCAGCCGGAGAGCCACCTGGAGATGGAAGCCTTGGACAAGGCATTCCCATGGTTCATAGGACCAAAGTTCACAAAAAGCTGAGAAGTCTTCCGGAAACTCTTCGTGCGAGCCACATAAAACTTCAGAGCATGCGCCACATCCAGCGATTGCAGAGTCCTTTCAGCCGGCAACAAAGGCGTTGGGAAAAACACAGGCAACACCAAAGGTTAGTTGAGATGGAATTACGACAGATCCTTCGGCATGAAGGAGGGGTGCGCCCACATCACCACCCTTGTATCGTACAAAGTTAAATAAGGCTGCTTGCTGGACAGAGCCAGATCTCACCTACTCTCCCGGCAGAGGTGATAGCCACGAGGAAAGCAGTCTTCCACGAAAGGTACTCCAGAGAGGCTTGATGCAAAGGCTCGAAGAGGGCCCCCCATGAGCCTCGTCAGAACCACATTGCGTTCCTACGCCTTCACCGGCGGAAACGATTGGAACACTCCTTTAAAGGAACTCCTTTGCCAGACGTGTGATCAAAGCAAAGACCGTCCCGGAGACCTGGTGTAGCAGGAGATAGACGGCAGATGCACCTTGATGGAGGCATGAGCCAGTCCCGGCCTGGCCAAGGACAGCAAGTATGGAAAGATCTGAGGGGCTGTGACCCTCAGAAGGTTAATCTTCTGCATCTGACACCACGTTGTGAAGCGCTTCCTCTTGTGTCCATAGCACTTAAGCGTCGATGACGCCCTGGCAAGGAGCTCTCTGCAGTTTGCCGGAAGCTTGTACCCACCGAACTCTAATGCTGCAGGAGCCAAGTCTTCAGGTTCAGCGACCCTGCGTCGTGGTGTAGGGTTGAACCTCCTCCTCGGGTGAGCAGATCTGCGACCACTGGTAGTTTGACTGGAGGTGACAACAGGCTGACAAGGTCCGGGTACCAAATCTGCCTCGGCCATGCCGGGACAGCGTGGACCATCCTGCACCGGCACTGTTTGAGTCGATTGATGACTCACAGCAGGAGAGGCAACGGGGGGAAACACTTACAGGAACAGGCCTACCCACGGGAAGGAGAATGCGTCCCCCATGCTCTTCGGCTGGTGGAAACTGCTGGCCAACCTCTGAGACAGAGTTTGTCGCCGTCGCAAACAGGTCGGTCCGGGGCCTGCCCCACTTGAGGAAGAGATTGTCCACTAAATCCTGACGAAACCCCCACTTGTGGCAAGAGCGTAGTTCACTGCTGAAAGTCGGCGATGGTGTTCTTGACTCCCACCAGGTGAAAGGGAATGAGTGCCCCCCTGCTTCCGAATGTAGAACATTGTGGTGGTATTGTCCGTGAAGACCCTCACCACCTTGTCGCTGAAGGACGGGAGGAACAACTTGATGGCCCAGAACACTGCCCGCATCTCCAGGGCATTGATGTGGAGGTCCCTTCTCCTCCGGTAGCCACAGGCCTCTGGCGGTGAGACGTCCGGTGTGAGCTCCCCAACCCTCCAGGGAAGCATCTGTAGAGACCGTCTACTGGAAAGGAGGGTTCTGGAAATCCGTGCCTCCAGCGATGTTGGAGCGCACGCCCCACCACCTTATCGCTCAACGGCACTCCTCGTCGAGTACAATATTGTTGGCGAAGCTTCCGGGCACCTGGATCCAACGAGCGCCCAGGAACTCCTGAAGAAGTTGCATCCACAACCTGCAGAGTCTGATCAGGTAGATACACGACATCATGCCGAGCAGAGACTTGGTCCTCACTGAGGCGATCTTCAGTGCTAACAGCCATCGCACCTTGCCCAGAATAGATGCTATCCTTTCTTCCGAGGGAACCGCCAGGCAGGAGACCGTGTTGAGCCTGGAACCCAGGAACAGAGCGTCTTGCGATGGAATCAAGCAGGCCTTCGGATAGTTTACCGAGAACCCCAATTCCACCAGCAGTCGGACAGCCTTCTCCGTGTGTTTGATGGATATTTCTCGTGAATAGGCCCGGATGAGCCAGTCATTGAGATACAGTCATTGGGGGCGCAGATGGGGTGCCACTGGTGCCAGGCACTTTGTGAACACTCTGGGAGCCGATTTTAGGCCGAAAGGGAGGGCCTTCAAGTGGTACTGCCTTCCCTGGACCACGAAGCATAGGAACCGCAGGGCTTCCTGTGAATGGGGACTTGAGGTTGGCATCTCAAGGTCCAGCAACGTCATTAAGTCTCCCTCCTCTAGTTGGCTGAGCACGTGCTGCAACGTGACCATCCTTAATTTCTGGGACTTGAGGTACTTGTTGAGACACAGTAGGTCTAGAATGGGCCTCAGCCCCCTGTCTTCTTTTTGACCAAGAAGTATCTGGAGTGGACTCCGGAGCAGTCTTGGAACTAGCTCTATCGCCCCTTTTCGTAGGTTGGCCCAGACCTCCTGCAGGAGTTGAGGGATGTGCTGCTCCTGCCGGGCCACCGGAGGGATCCGCGGAAACATGTGTTGAAACTCCAAGGTATGTGAACATCAATAGATTGCCACCGCCATCTCAACCAATACCGCTGTAGCAGGAGCAACCTGCATTTACGCTGTGGATTGGTCTTCAGATGGTGTCATGACCCTTGCCCCTAGCCCTCACTGGCAAGTCAGCCTTCCAGTTTGGGCCAGGTCAAAGGTCTTAAAACCTCATCAAAGACTCTTTGGCGCCAGGCTCATAACCATCATGAAGACCAACCTTAGAATGGGACTATTTACTTGGGACTATTTAACTTTGGGGAGGGGGGGTGGATTCAGCCAACATGAAGGCACACACATCGCTCAGTTACAAGGAACTGAGCTATCCGGTCTAGTCTTTTGGGTGTGGCAGGCCTGGGACTACTTTACCTGGACTACTTTGGGTGTGGCAGGCCTGGGACTATTTTACCTGGACTACTTTACCTGAGACTATTTAAACCACACCCAAACAGCAGAACATGCTTTGCGTTATTCTGCTGTGGGCAGCGTAACGCTCACTGTGTCCAGTTCTTTGATGCCAGTTTACCTGAAACCAAGGACATGCAGAGAGAGAAAGAACACTACGTAACTTACCTGGAACAGTATCCTGTCTTCAATCCATCGCTGACTTCGGTTCCACTCACTTGAAGGTACGAAGTCCATCATCCGGCACCACATGAATCCTGGAATACCATAACCTGGAAAGAGGAGAAAGAAAGACAACATTAGTAAGCGTTTACTCATCTTTCCTCCTGAATGAAGAAAGCCACACAATTCTTCCCTGGGTAGTCATCTCATGGTCAGTATCATTGCTGGAACATTACGGCGCTCGGCGAGGAACATCGCAACCTGCAAGGGGAGAAAAGGCACAGGTTAGCAATATAAAAGGCGAAACAGCACCGCGCATTACTCACCGGGCAGCATTGCGCACACCGCGCTTTCGGCTACCGGCCCATGCTCATCTTCAAACTGCATGACAACACTAAAATACCTTTGCATACTAAAAAGGAAAGAAGCAAGACATTATCATTCGAACTAAGAGCAACATAAGAACTGCATATAAACACTGTAAAGCAGCAAACGTACGAGTCGCAGCAGGCCTGGATTCCAATAGGGGGGCTTGCACCAGTGAAGTAACTTGGTCGCTGCTCGTGCCCACATCTACGCGCCCCTGCCACGAGGACCGGGGCGGAGAATCCACCTTTTACAATATTAAGGTGAGGAGAAGGCCCAAGGGGGAGGAAGGAGTTGAGGCCAAGGGAGGTGGGAAAACAAAGACAATCTCGTATTGAATCCAGCTCTCCTATATTGCAGACCCATCTTTAACCAGAGGCATTACCAAGGGATCGGGAGAGGGTTCGAGAGTGCAAATCATCCACCCAGGGCTGGGTGGCATCCCCGTGGATACCACTTGAGCGTAACAGATGGACCAATAAATGGATTCAAGTCCCACCGAATGGTGAAGCCGAAGGCCAGCCTCACTCTCTGCAGCTCTCCGCTGCTCGCCAATGGAGACGCAAACACTTAAAAGAACTCCTGTGGTCAGCAGCACAGCAAGTATGCAAGTTAAGCCCTAGTATGCACCAATGGTGATTATATTTGTGTGAATAATGGTCTTGCTTGCCTACACTGCGAGCGACACGTGTCCCTACCCTGCCCAACCCCGTTCCTCCCTCATACCTGGCATTCAAAGCACCGCCATGCCTCAGACCGACACTAACCCTCATTCAGGCTCTACAAAAAAACACAATGCAAATGCCCTTCCGACCAATAACTACTCAGAACAGCTGCACGAAAGCACTGAAAGCCCCCCTTATGAACTCCCGAATTCTCATCACTTGCTCCACGGCAACGAAGCAGACTCCTAATGGCCTCAAACCGCTGCAACATACCACACGAAACACGTTCCTCAGCCGTCCCCAAAGGCTCAGCACACAGTTCAAACTCGAAACCCCTCCCGACGTACCACCACCAGACTACCAACCTTTCACAGTGCAACAATAATATTGGCACACCGCCAAGAGCAGAACCCTACCTCACCCAAGAACAAAACACTATCAGCTAGCCCACCCACGCGCATAAACACACTGCTCTTGAACCCCTCTCCACACCCACCCTAACAAGCATCTAAAGGCACCCCACCTACAACCGTCCTAAGAAATGCCTTCCAACACGGCAGAACCTTAGGAATTTACCAGCAATGCCTCCCCGCCACCATCACAACACGAAAGGCTCACCTTAGAGCCAGAACAATGTCATTTACCCCACTCATCACCCACAGAAGCCATACACCTGGCCACCAGTTTGCCCAAAGAACTCGGACCCAAACATACCATACCTACTCACCAGAGACTGTAAGTCTCACCACACTTGGTCTCTGTTAGGCAGAATTATATGCAGTACCCTTTCGGAACACTACACACAATTAAGGCTACAAGTGACAGTACAATTTCACGTTTGGTACAACCTGTACTACACAGTTATAGTGGTAGCAGTAGCGGAGCAGCCAGACTTATCTCAAGAGTAAGTGAGCAGTACAAATAGTTACACAAAGGACAGCAATTACTATGATTCAGGCAAATACTGACTCAAGGTTTCTAAGTAAAAGAATATATATTTATTTACTCAACAGTTGTATAACATTTCACTATTCTAAGCATGGTCAAAATCACAATCATAAATACACCACACCATTTCCCTTAAATTCCAGACAAGTTAAGCTCACAAAATGAAGTGGGAGCAAAATGGCACTCCAGCAATTTAAAAGGGAGGGAAAGACAAAGTTATTAGAAATTAGGCAAAACCAATAGGTAAGTATTCTGAGCAGTTGAACAAGAGACACTACAGTGAGGAGATCAGCTAGAAAAGGCTTAGGGCCAAAGTCAATAGGTCAAAAGTCTTTTGCTCAAGATCACACAGTTCAGGGTAGTTTGCGGTAAAGTTCGTGGCACAGATTCCGGACGAGGTTGGTTGGTGGAAAGGTTAGCTCGAAGAGAAGAGAAGGACAAGCCCTCGCACTGGAGAAAGATTTCAAACACTTTCACCGCGGCTGAGCGAAACGCACAACCGGATTTGCACATTACCTTAAAACGGAGAGGGGGCTGTAGCTGAGGCAGACGTTCCTGCAGGCTCAAGGTTCCTGAAGCGACTGTCGGACTGATCAGAAGTAGGAAGACCGGAGGGTCCTGCACTACCCATGGAAGAAACCAGCAGCAGCGCCAAACAACTAATAAAAGGTGCACTCCTTAAAACCCAAGCAGGGTCCGACCTTCCTGGCTATAAGGCCCACTGTAGCTCTGTACAGCCAATTCGACCAGAGGAGGGGTCCTGGCTTGTAGTTTGGGTGAACTGGTTGGTCCCACCAGCTCAAGGGAAGAAGTTTCCAGGAGGATCTTCTCGGTCGTTGGATTTGGAGATTCGGACATGCAGCAGGGCTTCACCGGGTGGTTCAGTCGTTGTAGGGGTCCTCTTCTTCCAGTTCCTCGTTGGTTCTTTCGTTCCAGTGGTGACTCTGCGCTTCCAGTCCCAGAGACCTGCTTTTTATGCAGTTTCCCTCCATTCATACAGCCTGGCTGTCAATCACACAGCAGGGTGGCTGGCCTGGCAAGGCCAGTCCCCTTAGCCAATCAGACAAGAGTGTGACTTGGGTTACCAAGGGAACCCATGGCAGGGGTCCGAAGATCCCTCCCTCACATCCTGCCTACCTAGATTATCAGATGCCTTAAGGAGGGAATCTGTGCAGAAGCCCGCAAAAAGGCAGCGAACAAAGGAGTCATCCCAGGTTTGGCGCACAGAGAAAAACACGAGAAGGACTTTAACAAAAAGAAATGGCGACTAAACCCAGCCGGAAACAAAAATAAAACCTATATGGTCAAGCGGGTTTTATGTTCGAGGCTAATATAATATCCTAAAACATTACCACGTTATGTAAGATAACCGCAGTAGAAAGGTTAGGGTAGATACCACTGCCACCAGCCAAGTCTTAATGTTAAGGGAGCAAAACAGGGCTCCAAGAGGCACAGACACAAAGGGGTAAGAGTTAACCCTTTCCAATATTCCATGTAAGATGGGGTGTACTGGGTCTGTGGTTTAAAGTGACTATATAAAGTTAATGGCAACTTTAACTGTTTCTGGGGGACAGTAGTCAGCCCTAGAAAAATGGAGTCAGTGGGAAGTCTCAAAGACAACCCTGCGTCACTGCACTGAAGGTGCTGTCTAACACATACAAAAAGTGGTGCACATGGCGTAGGTGAGGCTCCAGTGCCCAAGATCACACAAAGTAGAAATACACATAGCAAGATACATGTAAGAGTGGGGAAAAAACGCTCACACTCTTACCAGGTGCAAAAAATAAATCCTAGAAATCCAGCAAAGCTGCTGGGGGACTCTTTAGGTAAGGGAAATCAACCATTTATGAGAATTCTCCCTAACAGACTCCCCACCCAATCCACTTGGTCTTCCACACCCAAGGAAAAAACCACCCACACAACCTATCATCACAGACGCACCCCAGACCAAGAACCTAGCACTACCCAAGTCAAGCCCCCAAGTCTCAACAACTCTATGCAGCCCTATCAAAGCCAGATCGCTCCCGGCACATGCATTCGACATAAATGACCTTTTCACATCCCAGGAATTAAACCTCCTTGCAATCTCAGAAACCTGGCATCAGGGCCTGCACTCTCCTTGGCTCTAACAGAGGGATTTAACATACACAGACAGGATAGAACGGAATCTAGAGGCAGAGGCGTTGCAGTCATCCACAAAGACTCCCTCCATCTTAAACTCACCCAATACCCAGTAGTAAAAAAAACTGAATTTCTCTTGCTCAAACTTATTTCCTCCCCATCGGAAGCCATCGCCTTCCACATCATTTACAGACCACCTGGCCGCCCTATCCCCTTTCAAGAAGACCATGTACATTTTATAGGAATCAACAACAAACCTAATTCTAGAGTCATAATCCTAGGAGACGTCAACTTAGACCGTCTTGATCCCAACGATCCAATTGTAGCCACACAGGCAAATGATCTCACAGAGTATGCAAACCCACCCACAGCAAAGCGAGATTTCTAGACTGGATTTCAGACCTCAACAGCCAAATTTCCATCACGTCAAACACCCCCCTGTCCATGGTCAGACCACCAAATCATATGTTTCTCTGTCCCTCTACTAAAACTCAATGCCCAAAATCAAGAACCTACCACCCATCTTAGCACAAAATACGAGAAACATCCCCAAAGACTCCATCGCGCCCTCCTTACCCCCCTTGCTTCTGATAACACAGACTCGACCGATCCAGAATTACTGCCCTACCTCTACATCTCGACCCTCAACAAATGCAGTAAACACAGTTGCCGCTCTCCTCCTTAGAAAAGCGAAACCAAACAGTCACAGTCCTGGTTCTCCTCAGACCTGTCGGCCCTACGTGCAAAAAAGAGATCTGCTGAAAGTGCCTGGATAAAAAAAAAAAACTCTTCCTCTACTAGTCATTTCACCTCCTGCAATCCAGGCAAGCGCAGTGCTGCCCGTGGCCCCACTTGTCAAATTTTGAATTTTAAAAGCATCCTTGTAGCCCCCCTGGCACCTTGTGAGCCCGCATCTCCCCAAAGCAAAGCGTTCCTGTTTTCCCCTCCACCTCCTGCCCACCGCCCGTGATTGGCTCTTTAGCCGTGTGAAATGGGGCCTAGTGACCCGCCTCCTAAACCCTGATAATTTCTCTTCCTGCAATCCAGGTAAGTGCGGTGCTGCCCGTGGCCCCACTTGGCAAGTTTTAACACTTTAAAAGCATCTTTGTAGCCCCCCACCCCAGGCCCTCGTGTGCCCGCATCTCCCCAAAGCAAAGTCTTCCTGTTTTTCCCTCCACCTCCCTGCCCGCCCACCGCCCATAATTGGCTTTTCACCAAGATCATAAGGGACCTCTCCAGGGCAGCCCTTTGCCTGACAGCCCCTGTGGCTAAGGGCCCCAAGGCAAAGGGCGGCTCCATCAGAGGCGGCTCCAGAAAGTGTCAGCAGGTGTCCACAAGGCAAGACAGTAGCCAGCAGTCAACCAGCAACGACCAGAACCAGTAAGGTAGGAGTGGTCTAGGTGAGGAGTAGAGCAATTACTCTACCCTGGAAGCCAAGAAAAATGATCAAACCAATCTAAAACACCTTAATAATAATTAACACCTCTGCTGCCTTCCTCAACATCACACTATTAAACAAACCGTGTTTAGTACAACACCCATTTGACCTGTTAGGCGTAGGCCCCTCTCCCACTATACAGGACTCTCAAATCTAGCTGTATTTAATATTTTAATCTATTGGTTACCTGTGTCTCAAACATAGCTGTGTTGAATATAACAACCAATTTCACCGGTTAGGCGTAGGCCTTTCTCCCACTATACAGGCCTCTCAAATTTAGCTGTGTTCAGTATTGTAATCTTTTGGTCACCCATGTCTCAAACATAGCTGTGTTTAGTACAACACCCATTTGACCGGTTAGGCATAGGCCTCTCTCCCACTATACAGGAATCTCGGATCTTGCCGTGCTCAGTATTGCAATCTTTTGGTCACCTGTGTCTCAAATCCTGCTGTGTTTAGTACTGTAATCTTTTGGTCACCTATGTCTCAAACATAGCTGTGTTTAGTACAACAACCAATTATTTCACCCGTTAGGTGTAGGCTTCTCTCCCACTATACAGGACTCTCAAATCTAGCTGCATTTCATATTTTAATCTTTTGGTTACCTATGTCTCAAACAAAGCTGTGTTTAATACAACACCCACTTGACCGGTTAGCGCAGGCCTCTTCCACTATACAGGACTGTCAAATCTTGCTGTGTTTAGTATTGTAATCTTATGGTCACCAGTGTCTCAAATCCTGCTGTGTGTAGTATTGTAATCTTTTGGTCACCTATGTCTCAAACATAGCTGTGTTTAGTACAACAACCAATTTCACCTGTTGGACGTAGGCCTTTTTCCCACTATACAGGACTGTAAAATCTTGCTGTGTTTAGTATTGTAATCTTTTGGTCACGAGTGTCTCAAATCCTGCTGTGTTTAGTATTGTAATCTTTTGATCAGCAGTGTCTCAAACATAGCTGTGTTTTGCACTGCACTAATTTGATCTGGCAGGCATAAGCCTCTCCCCCATTATACGGGATGCTCAAATCTGGCGGTGACAGACTTCAAATTGCATTGCTGATTGAGGCCTCTGTCCCACTATACAGGACGCTCATATGTGACTGACTGAGTCGCACCTAGAGAGCAATACTGTAGAGTGAGACAGAAATCACTGGCTAATTACTGTGGAGTGATATTGCGATTAGGAGCTGAAGCCTCATAGGATGACAGTGATTCTTAGCCGCACCCGTCAGGACAAGCCTGTAGTTCATAACTATCCTTCTTAAACCCACATAGCTAGCTCACTGTAGTAAACCTCGTCCAGGGAGACTGACATTAAGGACAGCCACTGATAACGCCCAACAATCTCCCCTATCCTCACACAAGACAGCGACTGAACAAGTCGGCAACACCAGCTGACAAGACCACCCACAGACAGATCCCAAACTTGTAGTGGACAACGCTCTACACCCAGTACTACACCACAAGACAGCCAGACCAAAGCAAAAATCAACTCGGCATAACAAACAAATAAAAACTCTCAAGCAAAAAATGCTGTGCGAACAACCTATACCGAGGGAAAAGAAAAGGAAAGAAATAAACACTCCAGAACAGCAACAAAGACTTGCAACTGCAGAACACACTCAGACAGACAGGAACGAAAACCGAACCAACGCTGAGAGAAGAGACAAATCCCTCTACTTAACTCCATGCCTTGCAAACAACCAGTCACCAGAATGAACCAAACCAACGCTAGAATCAGCCACAGCAAACAACCAAACACAACCACGCAGAAGAAGGACGGACAACACTAGAACCAACGAAAACATAATTGACGCAATAACACCTTACATCACCAAAACAAGAGGAACTTCCACTCGACACCAACAATTCTTAGAAGAAGAACCGGATGAAAACAAAAACCGAAGACAGAAGCTAGAAGAACTTGTCGATGACACAGATGCAACTATACCAACACTTCAACTAGAGATTATCCAGAAAGGAAACCTCAACGCCGATCAGAAGACGACCCCAACAATAAAGCCCAAACCAAACTACACCTCCAAATTCCACTGCAATCTAAAACGCAAGATCCATATCAAAACACTCAGATCTTTGACCTACTCGATGACAACGGCATTGACATCCTATTCATCACAGAAACATGGCTGGACAACAACTACAAAATCACACTCCAAGGCTGCCTCCCAAACCAACTTCAAATGCCTTCAAGTAAACAGGAAAAATAAAAAAGGACACCTGAAAATAAAAACAGACAAACCTCTCAAAATCATCAACTGTGAAATCATGGTCATAAACCTATCAGCAAGCCCAAAAACTAACATCACATTCATCCTGGTGTGCAGACTACCGACATACGATGCAACCTTCGTCGATAACTTCATAGAAGCCATCACCAATACAGCCATCAAGCATGAACATCTAATCATCCTGGGGGACTTCAACATCTGGTTTGAAGAAAGTCACGCCAACTCGCAACAACTTGGAACCTTGAAACTACGACAGCTGGTCAAAAGGGCAACACACTCGGCAGGACACATCCTCAATGCAATCTTCGCCAAGGAAAAACTCAGCACCACGGCTCCGCCGATACAAATACTGTGGAGCGACCATCTCATCATTCCATTCGTGATCAGACTACCAACTCAAGTCTGTATCCATCCCCCCAAACTCACAACCACCACAAAAAGAAACTGGAGAAGAGTCAAAGCAAGCAACTTACTCGAACAACTGGAGATGGCCAAACCCTCAACTACAGACCTAGAGCTGGCTAACCTAGATGGGAAAGCCGAGCTACTACACAAATGGATTGCTGATAGAATTGATAAGATCGCCCCGGAAAAAACATTCACCCCATCAAAACAAAGTAATGGCAAAATGGCTCACCCCACTGCTTAGCACCATGAAAAAGTACATTAAGATGGAACTGGAATGTAGGAAAGAATACAACCCAGAAATACAAATTATGTTCCGGAAACAAATCCGCACATACAAGAAGGAAATACAAAAGGTGAAGAGAAGGCATTACGATGACAGAATCACCAATGCCACCAACACACAAAGAAATGTTCAACATAATTAAAGAAATGAGAAACCCACCAGGCTGCGACAATACACCAACCCCGTCAGAGAAACTTTGCAACGACTTGGCAGACCACTTCAAGAACAAAATCAACGACATCCGACAAATCATACAAAACAGACCAACTAACCACAACATTCAACCAACCGGGCCTAACACAGAGCCACAGCACAAACTCCAAAACTTTCCAGAAATATCAGCAGAGGCATTAGTCTTGTTGGTAAAACACAGCAAGAAAGCAGGATCACCCATGGATCCCTACACCTCCTGACATCTACAAATCAATCCACGCACAAGGAACGCCATCAGTATATTACAGAAACCTCCTAAATCTCTCACTAGCAACAGGAACTGTACCAAGAGCCTTCAAATAAGCATATATCAAACAGCTTTTAAAAAACACAAGTGGCGACGTAGAAGACCTCTCCAACTACAGGCCGATTTCAAACATTCCCAAACCAGCAAAACCAGCAAAACTCCTTGAAACCTATGTATACAAACTACCCCAAGAACACGTAGAAAAAAACCACCTGCTAGACCAAGCACAAGTCGGTTTCAGACCCCCAAGAGGAACAGAAACAGCACTTTTATCCATCTGGGATGACCTAAAAACTAATGCGGATTCCAACACAACCTCAGCCCTGATTATGCTCGACCTCTCTGCATCCTTTGACACAGTTAGCCATGACACCCTAACCAAAAGACTAGAAGACTTAGGCATAACAGACATGGCACTACTCTGGATTAAATCATTCCTAGCAGACAGAACAGAAACCATGTGGATAAAACCCTTTAAATCCACCCCACGAGTTAACGACTGTGGAGTGCCACAAGGGACTTCACTAGCATCACTGTACTTCAACATCTACCAGACTCCAGTAATCAGAATCTTCAAAAAATACAACATTCCATGCTACAACTATGCAGATGACACTCAAATCATCTACAAAATCGAAGACACTCCAGCCGATCACTTGACCCTAATAGAGTGTCTAAAAGAAGTCTTTAACTGGATGAATGCCAACAACTTGAAAATCAACCCAGGAAAGACAAATCATGATAATATCCAAAAACCAAGAGACCACCACCTACATTCCATGGCCAACGGAAATGGGAACCGAACCAACACCATCTAAGGTAGTAAAAAATCTGAAAGTCCTGAAGGACAACACCCTAACCTTAGAACCACAAGACATGTATTACTTACCGTAAAAGCATTTGTGATGGTTGTATCTGCTTAGATTCACATGCTGTGCATAGTCGGACATCCAGTGGTAACCGCAGAGTATTGCATCGTGCCTTTCGAAAACCGAAAGGGGACGGAGACATGGGCGTGCCTGTAACACTATCCCTACGTGACGTGTAGTGTACCCAAGATCCCTCACGCGTCGAGGTCCCTCCGATTGTATTTTTTCTGCCAAGAGGGAGCCTTATGACTATCGTGAGTGAGTACAGAAACGAGAGAAAGTAGTAGGACTTATATGTTCCTTCCATCCGCGCGGGGAGGAAGGGCGGTCGCATGTGAATCTAAGCAGATACAACCATCAGAAGAAGTTACTTCTTACCTTGTAACGTTCTTTCGATGGGATGTTCCTCCGACGTCTTCCTTATCTTAGATATCTCCTTCCAGCTTTGCTGGCCTCGGAAATTTCTTCTCTCTAGAGGGTGCTGCGCGTTGACGTCCGCCGAGTCGATGTCCCTCGACAGCCGCCGTATCAACGTCATCCTGCCTATAAAGGCCGCACGCAGCGTCTGTTGCTCAGTTCCGTTTTGTAGCCCACAATAATTCTTTCTGGACTAGACTAATCACCCTGAAGGAGCGTAAGCTGCAACAACAAGGGAAGTAGTACTGCGGGGATGGATGGGAGGGTCGATAAGGAATATGTCGGAGGAACATCCCATCGAAAGAACGTTACAAAGTAAGAAGTAACTTGTTCTTCGAAGGGATTGTGTCCTCCGACGTATTCCTTATCTTAGATAGGCTCCCATAGCAGTATTCTGTTATTGGAGGTGGGAGTACTGACTTCATGCTTCCTCTTATTGATGAATAGAGTGCAATACTGCCCTTCCAAACCTAGTTTCCTGACTGGAGGAGGAATCCAAGTTGTAAAACCGTGTAAAGGTATGGACGGACGACCATGTGGAAGCCGCACATATGTCTCGAACCGGCACTCCTCTTTTGAGGGCCGATAAAGCTGCGATACCTCTGGTCGAATGAGCCCTAAGATTTTGAGGGGGCTCTTTTCCTGCCAGTTTATAACATTCCAAAATGGCTAAAATAATCCATCTGGAAATGGTCTGCTTAGTTATCGGTAGCCCCAGCTTGTGACCTGCGTAGCCTACAAACAGCTGGTCTGCTTGTCTTATCCTAGCCAGTCTACTAATGCAAAAACTTAAAGCCCTTCTTGGGTCCAGCCTGTGTAACCTCTCTTCCTCTTTCCCCGGATGGGGAGGAGGATAGAAAGATGGAAGGGTAATCGTCTGTGTGATATGAAATTCAGAAACCACCTTTGGGAGGAAATTAGGCTTCACTTGCAGAACAACTTTGTCTTTGTGAAAGATTGTATGAGGGGGTTTACAAGAAAGAGCTTGTAACTCGCTCACCCTTCTAGCAGATGTAAGTGCTACTAATAAAACAGTCTTAAGGGTAAGAAACCTTAACGAACAAGAGTGGAGTGGTTCGAAAGGTGTGCCCATCAGGAAAGTTAGGACTAAATTTAAATCCCATAGGGGAACCTGGAATGGTCTTGGGGGATAAACATTAGTTAACCCCTTTAGAAACTGTATTACCAAGGGTAACTTGAAATAGGATGGTTCTTCCGCAGTGCGCTTAAAGATGGATAGCGCTGCGAGATAGCCCTTGATAGTGCCAAGTTGAAGGCCTGAATTTGCCAATTAGAGTAGAAAGGATAACAACGTTGGTGTACCACATGAAAAGGGGTTGATATTCTCTTCTCTACACCAGCTGCAAAATCTGTTCCAACGGCAGCGGTATAAAGATTTTGTTGCTGGCCTTCTTGCCGAAAGCAACACCTCCATAACGTCATCAGGGAGGTCCCAATCCTTGTACCTCAGCCTTTCAGAAGCCAAGCGTGAAGGTTGAGGGTTTTGATGTCTGGATGGAGAACCTGACCTCCCTTCTGTGAGAGCAGGTTCTCTCTGAGTGGAAGTCGAATTGGAGGGCAGATGGACAAGTCTAGAAGGTCCGGGTACCACGTTCTCCTGGCCCAATCCGGGGCAATTAGGATCATGGTTTTCTGGAATCTTCTCAACCTCCTGATCATTGAGGAATGAAAGGGACTGGTGGAAACGCATACAGGAGTGGAAACTCCAGGTCCACTATGAACGCGTCTCCCAGAGCTCCTCTCGGGGGAAATTCACAGAACAGATCGCACTTCCTGTTGACACTGGTGGCGAACAGATCCACCTGAGGGGTTCCCCAAAGGGCGAAGATCTCTTGAAGGACTTCCTGAGCTAGTTCCCACTCGTGGGAGACTGTGCTCTGCCTGCTCAGAGCATCCGCTGTCAAGTTCTTCTCTCCGGCTAGGTGAACTGCCGATAGAGAGATTCCTTCTTGGATTGCCCAAAACCAGAGCTGCATCGCCTCTCTGCACAGTGGTAGTGATCCTACGCCCCCTCTTGTGTTGAGGTAATGCATGGCCACTGTGTTGTCCGTCATTATCAGGACATTCTTTCCTTGTACAGATGGCAGAAAAGCCTTCAGCGCAAGTGTGATGGCCCTCAGCTCTAACAGGTTGATATGTAGTCTGGACTCTGATGGAGACCAATGACCGCTGATCGTCAAGTCGTTGGCGTGGGCTCCCCACCCCGTAAGTGAGGCATCCGTGACTACTGTCATCTCCGGCCAAGGTTGCCAAAACTGCTCTCCTTTCAGAATGTTCTCCTGACAGGCCCACCACTGAAGGCCTCGAGACACCCTGTCGGGAACCTGAAGAAGATCTGCATTCTCCCTGAGAATTGTGACCACTGAGTTCTCAGTGCCCACTGGAGAGATCTCATTCTCAGGCGAGCCACTGGCACTAGGAAAATGCAGGATGCCATGAGGCCTAGCAACCTCAAAAAGTCGAAGGCTGGGAGACGTTGGGCATTTTGAAACTTGGTGACCATCTGTAGAATATCTTGAGCCCTCACCTCTGGTGGCGAGGCTTTTCCCAGGGAAGTGTCCAGGATCGCTCCGATGAACTGGAGTCTCTGCGATGGTATCATTTGTGACTTCTTTAAATTGAGGGAGAAGCCCAGTCTGTGAAGGGAGTGGCAAACATAATCTAGCTGGATCTGAGCTTGTTCCGAAGATACAGCTCTGATCAACCAGTCGTCCAGGTAGGGGTAGATGTGAATCAACCAATCGTCCAGGTAGGGATTGGAGATGGATTTGCACATGGAAATAAGCGTCCTGAAGGTCCAGCGAAACCAACCAGTCCTGGAACTGAAGGGCCTGAAGGATCTGAGAGAGAGTTACCATCTTGAATTTGTCTTTCCTGAGGAATTTGTTAAATTCCCGCAAGTCCAAGATGGGTCTCAGTCTTCCGTCTTTCTTTGGTATGAGAAAGTAATGGGAGTACCAGCCCTTGTGCCTCTCCGCTACAGGTACCGGTTCTAGGGCACCTTTCTCTAGCAGGTCTAAAATTTATTGCAAGAGGAGCGGATCTGGAGCTTTTTGAGAGCTGATCCCCGGTGGATGACTGAGGTATGCGTAGGAGAGGCAGGCAGTAACCTTGTGCAACTGTCTCCAATGCCCAAGCATCTGACGTGATAGCCTGCCATTCCGCCAGATGTTGAGTTAACCTGCCTCCTACAGGTGTCTTGTGAGGGAAGTCCTCAGAGTGGTTTAGGGGCGGCTGATGCAGATGCCGATGGTAAAGAGGCACCTGCTGTTGCTGCAGCTTTTGAATATCTACCCCGTCCACCTCGGGTAGTTCTTCTTTGTCCCCTTTGAGAGCCGGTCGTCCTCTACCTCTTCCGAATGCGGAGTAGAAGCGAAAAGACTTGCCTCTCGCAGAGGTTCCTGTGGGACGAAAAGGTGTCTGACGGATTGCAGCGCCTAGGGATTTTGCTGCTGCCTTTGATGTTTGCAGTTTTTCTAAACTGTCATCCGCCTTTTTCCCAAACAAAGAAGAGCCATCAAATGGCATGTTCAAGAGCCTGGCTTGCACATCTGGGGCAAAACCAGACTCTCAACCAAGCAAATCTCCTGGTTGTTGTACTTGCCGCCATTGCTCTGCTGATACTGTCAGCCGAGTCAATGCCCGTCTGGAGGGATTCGCACATAGCGTCTTTACCGTCTCTTATGATATTTAGGAACGCCTCCCTTTCTTCTCCCTCCGGGATGCAGTCAGCCGCTGTAGAAGCACACTCCCAAAGTGTATGGCTAAATCTAGCAAGGGTGCAAGTATCATTAATAGATTTTAACGCCATGCTACATGCCAAAAAGACTTTCTTAGCCATAGCATCGCATTTCTTATTGTCCCTGTCCTGTGGGACGGTAGGGTAAGCAGTCTTGATGTCAGTAGAAGATGCTGCCTGTACCACCAGACTTTCTGGGGATGGGTGTTTGGACAAAAACTCCGGGTCTGCAGAAGATACCCTGTATTTAGCAGACAGTTTTTTATTTACTGCCGGGACGACATCTGGGGTTTCCCAGTTCGTCATTATTTTTCTTTGATGAGCTTTATGAAAAAGGTACTGCAGGATCCTTCTGTGGACATTTATCAAGAATATCCGTGAGGTCATCCTGTTGGAAAGCCGGTGAAGGTGTTGACCACTCCATAAATTCTGTAATCTTGGCCATTAAGGCTCTATAAGGGGTTTCAGCATGCTCCCCCGGGTCTGGCCTAGCGAACTCCACCTCTGGGGAAGTGTCCAAACCACTTGCCTCATGTAAGGAATCATGGAGTTCCTTTAATCTGCGTTCCTCTGAGGATAACTCCTCTTGAACTGGGGTTGCAGATCCCTGCAACTCAAATGGCTCTTCTTGATCAGACATTTCTCCCTCTTCCATAATTGAAGACATTCTCAATTGGTCTGAGCTCACAAAGGGTGTGAAACCCATCTCCAAGGCAGAGGGTGCCAAACTTGTCGTAATCGGCCTCGAAAACGTCCATGTCGACGACGCCGACGTCTAAGGCTTCGAAAGTGGCGTCGAAAACAAAGGTGGAGGCCTCGAGGTCTTCGATAGAATCGGAATTCTGCTCGAGGATACCGACAATCTCGACGACATCGAAGACCTGGGAATAGCCACTGGGTGCGCCGCAACCGTGACTTTCCTTGGCGTCGACGCCGGTGTTGAGGATGGCGTCGAGTCAACAGACCCGTGTGTCGAAGGTCCCTTCGACAACGGCGTCGAAGACACCGACCTCGGCGTCGACAGAACCTTCGAAGAAGGATTCGAGGTCTTTGCTTTACTTGAGGGTTCGTAACGCGCTCGAGAAGCTTCCTTCACCGGGTGCTACGACTCGCAGCGTTTTGGACCTTCGGGTCTTTCGACCAGAGCATCGCTCTCGGCAGTCTTCGAGGGGGTCGAGGCCGCTTTCTCGAAGACGCTCATCATATTTTTTCATAATTCCTCCCATTCAGCCCGGGAACTATGCTTCGTGGGGCAAGGGATTCTCTTAGGTGAAACAGAGGAAGAGGAGGACGAAGAAGGGGATCTTCGGCGTCTCCTTTTCGAGTGCTTCGATCTCGAAGAGTGATGGGACCCGCTTCGAGACCTGGAGCGCGAATGGTGACGAGGAGACGAATGTCTCGACTTCGTCGAGGAAGAAGAAGCTTTAGAAGTCTTACCTTTTTCCAGCTTCCCCCTACGCTCCTTCAGGGCTTTAGCTGTCATGGACATACAGTCCTCACACTCCGAACAATGGTGTTCAGCTCCCAAACACCACAGACATACCCTGTGAGGGTCCGTTAGCGACATCTTTTTTTCACAGTCTCGGCATTTTTTAAAGCCGGACCGAGGGGTCGTCCGTTCAGATGAGGAAGCCATCGAGTATGGATCGAATATCTCGAGGAAAATTGAATGACAATGCATTACTTACCGTAAAAGCATTTCTGATGGTTGTATCTGCTTAGATTCACATGCTGTGCATAGGTCCGACATCCAGTGGTCACTGCGGAGTATTGCATTTTGTTTTTCGTAGTCGAAAAGGGGACGTCGACAAGGCGTGTCTGTAACACTATCCCTATAGTGACGTGCGTTGTACCCACAATCCCTCACGCGTCGAGGTCCCTCTGTTTGTATTTTTCTGCCCTGAGGGAGCCTTTTAGCCGTGAGTGAGTACAGAAAAGAGAGAAATATATATAAAAGGATGTCTATGTTCCTTCCATCCGAGCGGGGAGGAAGGGTGAGGCGCATGTGAATCTAATCAGATACAACCATCAGAAATGCTTTTACGGTAAGTAATGCATTGTCTTCTGATGTTTGTTAATCTGCTTAGAATCACATGCTGTGCATAGACTAGCGAGCAGTACCTGGAGTTGGCGGTGGGTTATGAGAAGGAACAGTAGAGAAAAGATGTCTTAATACTGCCTGCCCAACCTGGGAATCAGATCTAGAGTGTGCATCTAGACAGTAGTGTTTTGTAAAGGTGTGCACAGAACTCCAGGTTGCCGCTTTGCAGATGGACTCAAGGGGAACATTTGCAATGAATGCTATGGAAGCCCCCGTGCCTCGAGTGGAATGTGCTCTTGGCTTGAAGGGTAGTTCTCTCTTAGCAAGAGTGTAACAGAGAGTGATGCATTGAACAATCCATCTAGATATAGTGGATTTTGAGACTGCATCTCCTTCTCTTCCTGCTGCCACCGAGACAAAGAACTGATTAGTCTTTCTCAGTGGTCTGGTTCTTTCCATGTAGAACATGACAGCTCTGCGTACATCTAGTGTATGCAGACTTTTTTTCTCCCGAGCTGGAAGGGTTTTGAAAGAACGTTGGTAGTTCTATAGTTTGGTTTACATGAAATTTCGAGATGAATTTAGGTGCAAACCTTGGGTGTGTGCGTAGAACCACCTTATCTTTGTGAACTGTTACGAAGGGGTCTAGTACAGAAAGAGCCTGTAGTTCACTTACTCTCCTAATGGAGGTGATAGCTATTAGGAAAGCAGTCTTAAGGGTGATATCTTTAAGAGTTGCCTTGTGCATGGGTTCGAAGGGAGGGCCCATGAGTCTGGAAAGTATCACATTTATGTCCCATCCGGGAGCTGGGTTAGCTATCGGAGGGTGTATCCTCTTTACCCCCTCCATGAAGGCTTTGATAACTGGTATCTTCCACCACGACACTTTAAGTTGGGAAGTGGTGTATGCAGAAAGTGCCGCTAGGTGGACTTTAATGGAATTGAACACTAAACCTGAATCCAGTAAATGGGTCAAGTATAGAATAATGTCAGTAGGAGAGCAGTCAACTGGGTTGATGCTAGTACCTCTACACCAGATAACGAATCTTTTCCATTTGCTAGAATAGCAGTGTCGAGTATTAGGTTTTCTGGCTTCCCTGAGGATGTCCATACATCTCTGTGGGAGTTGTAAATGTCCAAACTCTATAATCTCAGGAGCCAGGCTGCTAAGTTCATGGTCTGAGGGCATGGATGCAGTGTTCTGCCCTTGTCTTGTGACAGCATGTTGTACGGGCAGGGAAGTTTCACTGGGGGAGATAGGGACATCTCCATCAAGTGAGCGAACCATGGCTGCCGGGCCCACATTGGGGCCACTAGTATCATTGTAACCTGCTCCTGATGCATCTTGTGCACCACTTTGTTGAGAAGGGGAGTCGGGGGAAAGGCGTAAACAAATTTCCCTGACCATAGAATCGACAGACCGTTCCCCTTGGACTGGTTCTGGGGGTACCTGGAGGCGTAACTTTGGCATTGTGAGTTTTCCAGGTCTATTTCCGGGAATCCCCATTGAGTGAAGACGTCTAAGACGATGTCTTTGTGTAATTGCCATTCGTACTCTCCGGGCAGGGGGAAGTCTCTGCTGAGTTTGTCTGCTAGAAGATTGAGTTCCCCTGGTACATGTTGTGATAGTAGGAACATGTTGTGTCTGAGAGCCCACTTCCATATGTTCTGGGACAGTTTGGACAGTCCTGGAGAGTGAGTGCCTCCTTGCTTGTTGAGGTAGTACATGGCTGTGGTGCTGTCTGTGAGGACCATCACTGTCTTTCCTTGTAGCTGTTTCTGAAAGGCTTTCAGTGCTTTGAACACCGCTAGTAGTTCCAGCAGGTTTATATGCTTGGATGCTAAGCTCGGAGTCCAAACTCCGTGGGCCGTCTGATGGGATAGGTGAGCCCCCCATCCTGTAAGGGATGCGTCTGTGGTTAGAGTGGCTTCCACTGCGGGTGTGGCAAAAGTTTTCCCTAATAACAGGTTTTCTTTTGTCCACCACCGTAGCGAGAGAACCAAGGCCTGCGAGACCACCACTAGGTCGTCCCATTGTCCGCTGGCCTGACACCACTGGCTGTAGAGCCACTCTTGCATTGGGCGCATGCGCAGGCGCGCGTGAGGTACCAAATAAATACATGACGCCATCATCCCTAGCAAGCGCATTGCTTTTCGTACCGTCCCCTCTTGGCCTGCTACATAATGGGGAATCTGAAACAGCATGTTTTGGACCCTCTCGTTGGAGGGGAATACGAGGCCGTCCTTTGTTCGAATTAGAGCCCCTAGGAATTGTTTGATTTGGCTGGGGTCTAAGCTGGACTTCTTTTCGTTGATGGAGAAGCCCAGTTGGGACAAAAGGTCTACGGTCTTTTGGGTATTGGAGAAGCATGTTTCGTAAGAATCCCCTGTTATGAGCCAGTCGTCGAGGTAAGGGTATACCGGGATGGATAATCTGCGCAGGTGGGCCGCTGCCACTGCCAGTACTTTCGTGAATACCCTTGGTGCAGATGCTATCCCGAAGGGTAGTACTCTGAACTGGTAGTGTTTGTCCTCTATCTTGAACCTGAGGTATTTTCTGTGCGATGTCAACATTAAAATATGAAAGTATGCATCTTTCATGTCCAGTGTTGTCATGTAATCCCCTTGTGATAACAGTGGGATTACCTCCTGTAAGGTCACCATACGAAACTTTTGGGGTTTGACAAATATGTTCGCTGGGCGCAGATCTAATACAGGGCGCATGGTTAAGTCCTTTTTGGGTACAAGGAAGTACACTGAATAAATACCTTCTGTTACCTGTGATAGGGGGACGGGCTCTATAGCTTCTTTCTTCAGTAGTTCTTCCACCTCTTGAAGAATGGAGAGGTGTTGCGGTGTCATGCGTCGGTTCCGTGGGGGTTTGTACTTCGGGGAACCGTTGAACTCGATGCAGTATCCGTGGGCTATGGTGGATAATACCCAACGGTCTGACGTGATTCCCTCCCATGCTGAAAGGAACGATGTTAGCCGGCCCCCGACCGGTGATGCATGGGAGGGGACCCAAATTTTCGGGTCATTTGCTGGTATTGGGCGTGGAACCTCTGGGGCTGGAGCCACGACCTCTTCCTCTGCCACGGCGTTGGCCTCTTTGACTGAACTGGGTGTTACCCTGGTTAGTGGGCCAGTTGGAGCCAGAGTAATATTGTTGTTGTTGGTTCTGCTGCTGTCTTTGGCCACGAAAGGAGCGTTTATTACCATAGCCTCGCCTGTTAGGGGGCCTAGAAATTTGATCAAGAGTCTTGATGGTATCAAACTCTTTTTTAGCATGTTCTAGGGCCTCATCTACTGCTTTCCCAAACAGATGCGTCTGTTCAATGGGTTTATTTATGAGGGAGGCTTGGGTTTCGGGTTTAAAACCTGAATTGCGTAGCCAAACGTGGCGTTTGAGAAGTATTCCCTGCACTAGGGAGCGGCCAGCCGTCTCAGCGGCATCTAGGGAGTTCTTAACGATGCCCTGGTTTACCAGTGTGCCCTCTGATATTATAGCTAGCAGGCGAGAACACAGAGGTTCAGGTGCTTCCTCTGCTTCGCTGCGCAGCTTGTTCCACTGTGCATCTGCGTAGCTAGCTAAAAGTGAGTTGTTATTAGCAATTCTAGTAGAGAAGGCGGCGGAGGTCGTGATTCTCTTCCCCAGTGCGTAGAGTTTTTTGCCTTCTTTGTCTGGAGGTGCTTCACTAGTGGATAGTGGCACCCCTGCTCTTTTTCTTGTGTTGGTAACCACAAGGGAGTCCGGAATAGAGTGTCCTCTGATGTATAAAGGGTCAGAGGATGAAGGGCTGAAGAGCTTTTCTATTCTAGGGTTGACCCCTCTTACTAAAGCTGGGTTAGTAAGGGAAGGAGAAATTCTTCTTTAATAAAAGCCAGGAGTGGAATAGATTGGCTAACAGGGGCTTTTTCTTTGATGACTTTTTCTACAAAGTCAATGTCTGGAAGAGTTTCCCCTGTATCAATTTCAAAATGCGCTGCTGCCTTGCGCAATAGTGCATTGAGGGAAGGTTGGTCATCTATGGGAGAGGAGTTCCCATGTGAATCCTTGAGAGGAGAAGGGAGAAAGGCATCAGGGTCTGAATGTACTGATGGGGATTGCCAAGGCTGCACTGACGGTGAATGCCAGGGCTGCGAGGTAGCTGTATCCTCTTCAAAACCTGTAGCAGTGGTGTAAGGATCTTCTTCGAACCCCTCTTCCTCAAGTTCTACCTCTTCTTCTCCACCCAAACACTCCTCATCTTCTTGGAGGTATTGCTCCTCCTCAGTGAGGTCAACCAGCCTAGGAATCTTGACTCTAGGGTCATCCTGTGGCCATTCTCTTTGTCTTTTGTGAGTGGGTGGGTCCTGGTTTCCTAGAAACCTTTCCATTTTTTCCATGCAAGAATGGAGTCTTTCAAGGGTCTCATGGGGTACCCCTGAATAGTCCAGAGGGGGGAAATTAGTGTTTTCGCCTTCGAATCGTTTCGAACGCTCCCACAACGTCGACGAGAGGTTCCCGTCTCCTTCTGAAAAGCCTTCAGGTAGTTCGGAAGCGTCCTTTGGAGAAAGGGGCAGTTCCTGGCTACTTTTATGTTTTTTCGATGTGGTATTCGACGTTTGTTTCGTCGTCCGCGTACGTTTGTCTTCGGCGACAATTCTCGCTAGGCTCTCGACCACGATCTTGTCCGTCGAGGGCTCTGGTGTCGACGTTGTGTGCGTTGCGCGTTGTACCTCGACGGTCGCTCTGTGGAGCGTTGCGTCGGACGTTTTTGGGGTAGCGCCCGTGTTAGATGGAAGCCCAATCGCTGGTCGCGGCTGCGTTTGCGGGTGGGGCTTGTGACCTTTACGGTCTGCGGTAGACGCCGGAGTGCCCTGCGTCCCCTTCGGCGCTGATGGATCCTTCGTTCTCGACGAAGAAGAGCCGTGGGTAGTGTGTTTAGCCTTATGGGGTTTGTGTGCGTCCTTGTCGCCGGGGTGTTCATCCCCATAAGCAGGGCGTGAGCCGAGCCCGTCGGGGCCGGGGACGGACGACGAGGAGCGGGAGCGCTCCTTCTGGGGGTTCATGACTTCCGTAACGGACGTCGAGTTATCGCACTCCTCGTCACTTTCAGTAACAGCGGCAGCGGGTGAGGAAACTGACTTCGACATCGCGTAGTCCGCCCACCTCTTAACCCTACGTTCTTTAAGAGTCCTGGGTTTTAAGAGCTTGCAGGCTGCGCAGCTGTTCTCTATGTGATCGAGGGGTAAGCAACGATTACAGAGCTTGTGCTTATCTTTCCAAGTATATTTGCCCCTGCAGCGTGGGCAAAACCTAAATGGTGTCCTCTCCATAGCTGAGGCAATAATAGCTGGCGATAACAACCCCAAGGGAAAGAAAGGGGAGAAAGAAAGACATTCTCAAAGAGAAGAGACAAAGTTCTAACCCCCACTCTCCCTACTGTAAGTTGGCCGTCGAGGCCAGGCCACGTGTTCGGCAGCGCCGAAGGATCTCCTCCGCTCTTCCTCTCCGTCGAAATTCAGTTCGCCGGAGAAACAGCTTCACAGCTAACGTCGAGGGGGAGGGATCGTTATCAGTATATTAAGTTATGACAAAAGGACCGAGGTCCGTGGCAAGTATAGCAATGTCTCTCTAGGAGCTCCGCGAAAGGCGACCAGAAACTGGGCGGAAAAAACAATCTGAGGGACCTCGACGCGTGAGGGATTGTGGGTACAACGCACGTCACTATAGGGATAGTGTTACAGACACGCCTTGTCGACGTCCCCTTTTCGACTACGAAAAACAAAATGCAATACTCCGCAGTGACCACTGGATGTCGGACCTATGCACAGCATGTGATTCTAAGCAGATTAACAAACATCAGAAAATATATCTACGAAACTGAGCAACGATATTCCGAGGCACTGAGTAAGCGCGGAAAAACGGAACTGAGCAACGGACGCTGCACACGGCCTTTATAGGCAGGATGACATCGACACGGAGGCTGTCGAGGGACATCGACTCGGCGGACGTCGACGCGCAGCGCCCTCTAGAGAGAAAACATTTCCGAGGCCAGCAAAGCTGGAAAGAGATATCTAAGATAAGGAATATGTCGGAGGACACAATCTCTTCTAAATGCTTTTACGGTAAGTAATGCATGTCTTCTGATGTTTGTCAATCTGCTTAGCGAGCAGTACACGGAGTTGGAGGTGGCTTGTGAGAAGGAACAGTAGTGAAAAGATGTCTTAGTACTGCCTGTCCCACCTGAGAATGAGACCTAGAATGAGTGTCTAGGCAATAGTGTTTTGTAAAGGTGTGTACAGAACTCCAGGTTGCCGCTTTGCAAATAAGACTCAAGGGGAACATTTGCAATGAATGCTATGGGTGCCCCAGTGCCTCGAGTGGAATGTGCTCTAGGCTTGAAGGGCAGTTCTCTCTTAGCAAGATTGTCGCACAGTGTAATGCAATTGACAATCCATCTAGAAATAGTGGATTCTCCTTCTCTTCCTGTGGCCACTGAAACAAAAAACTGATTTGTTTTCCTTAGTGGACGAGTTCTTTCCTTATAGAACATGACAGCTCTGCGTACATCCAGTGTGTGCAGGGTTGTTTCCCCAAGGCTTGAAGAATTTTGAAAGAAAGTTGGTATCCCTATTGACTGGTTCACATGGAACTTGGAAATGAATTTAGGCGCAAATCGGAGCTCCCATAAGCCTAGTTAATACCTCATTTAGGCTTCATCCGGGAGCGAGTTAGAAATGGGAGGGTGAATTCTTTTTATTCCTTCCATGAAAGCCTTAATTACTGGTATCTTCCACCTTGACACCTTCCAGTTGTGATGTTGTATATGGTGAAAGTGCTGCTAGGTGTACCTTTATTGAGTTGAAGACGAGCCCTGAATCAAGTAAGTGAGTTAAGTTAATGTTAAAGGACATTTGCACCGCGCACTATCACCACCGGAGTGGTCCCCTTAGGTATAAAACAGTTAGATTAACATAGTTAAGTTAACATAGTATTTTTTTTTAAACAATTTTTATTATTTTAAACAAACACTCCAAACATTACAATCATTTAGGACGTTCGTAATCATTGTAACACATTACATCTTATAATGCTCTCCTTCGTCCTCCCTCCCCAATAACTCGAACCGTCTTATCCGTGCCATCCACCTGAGCATCTTCAGGAGTATCAATTATTGTCAAATCATCCCAGTCTTCCGTTTCGTGTATGACCTGGTGGGGGTTTGCCATCGAGGTCACCAATTGTCTCCAGGCTATCAGGGGAACCACCTCTTCCTCCCCCTTCTAGTGACGGCTTCATACCAGGCCGCAGTTTCCGCTTCAGCCCATTTTAGGAGGTCTGCCCACCACATCTCCACTCTAGGCCGGTGGGCGCTTTCCAGCCCATTGCAATTCTGCGCTTGGCCAAGATATAAGCCAAGTCTTTCATCATACATGCCCAGGCCGACCCCACGTCAAGCACCACCCCACAGCCGTCAAATCTTGTCTTCAGTTCTACCCAGAATCTATTCACCTCCGGGCAAGCCCAGAACATATGCAACAGCCCAGCCTCCTCCTCCTCCTCCTCGCCGCCGCACCTGGAGCATTTCTGTATAGCCGAGCCACCAAACCTGGCTATCCTGCCGGGGGTCAAGTAAGCTCTGTGGGTGACATATAGCTGGATCTGCTGGAGTCTCGCATTCCGGGACACCTTCTTATGGTACCTTTGGGCTCTATCCCATTGTCCATCCGTCATGGGTTCCCCCACCTCCTCTTCCCAGTCATACCTGAATTGGAGCAGCTCTTCCCCGCCTTCGTATTCAGGAGCTCATATATCTGAGATATTTCATGCCCGCACTCCGAGATATCGTACATAATTTCTACGGTGGCATCAGGTTCTTCTTCCAGTACTGTTTCAGGCCATCTTCCCCGCACCCGTTTCATAATCCTGGAATAAGTGATATATTGGCCTTTATGCACCCCGGTCTCCTCCAGTAACCTCTGGAATTCCAATGCCTCCCCCTCCTGCCATATATCTCCCAGGGTTGCCAGGCCCACTGGTTCCCAGTATTTGCAGACCCCTTTAATCAGTTTGGAGTCTCCCCCACATAACGCCACCAACGGGATCTGCTGAGAGAGCGGGTCTGGGTCATCCACAGTCCTCCACGCCCTGAGCCAGACCTCACAGCCCACCACCAACAGTCTCCCCATCTCGGCCATCTTCGTTTTGTGCAGCCACACTGTCTCTTTCAGGAAGTATGGGGCAGGATCACCCTGCAAAAGCCTGGCTTCTGCAGATTCCTCTTCGGACAACCACCTAGCTACATATAGTAGCTGTCCCGCCAGGTAATATAACTCGAAATTCGCAAGAATTATGCCCGCTTTATCACACGGGCTTTGTAGTTTCCAAAGGGCCACCCTGTTCCTGGAATTGTGGCATATGAAGCCCCTACACAGGCCATGAAGTCTGACAAAGAAGCGTTTGGGGATCAAGTACGGGACATTTACAAAAAAGTGTAGCAGTCTGGGCAAGACCACCATCTTGAGCAGTGCTGCTCTTCCCATCATGGCAAGGGGCAATCTGGACCAAAACACTGCTATTTTTAATAACTTCGACAGCTTTCTCTGTGTTGTGTTTGTGCTCTGCCTCCATCTTGTGGTATATGTTTATGCCCAGATATCGAAACGTCTCAGTCTGCCAGGGTATCTGCAGAATGGGCAATTTTTCTAGTGCAATACTTTTGTATCTCCCCAAAGGGAACACGCTGAACTTCCCAGGATTTACCGATATGCCCGAAAGGGCGGCATAGCGATCCATCACCTCAAGCACATATTGCAGGTTCTCTTCCGGGAAGCGTGTCACCTGCATACAGTGATATCAAGTGTGTGTTTCCTGTTGTACGAATCCCCACCTCTCCGTATTGCTGCCTAAGGCAAATTGCCAATGGCTCCAACGCAAGAATGTATAGCATGGGCGACCAGGGGCATCCCTGTCTAGTCACCCTACTGAGTCGCCACTTGTCTGAGATTATAGTGCCTGTTTTGACCCTTGCAATCGGGGAGCTATATAACGTCATGACCCATCTAATGTACCTCGGCCCTATCCCATACCCCCTCAGGGCTGCCATCAGCCAAGGCCATCTCACTGAGTCGAAGGCCTTGACCGCGTCCAGCGACACAATGGCTAGCTCGCCCAGGTCTTTCTCAGTTTGGTCAATGATATGGTGTAGCCTCCTATGGTTGTCCGTGATATTCCTACCAGGGACATAGCCTGTTTGGTCCGGGTGTATCAGTTTGCCAATTACTTGCTTAAGCCTATTGGCAAGCACCGCCGTGAGTATTTTGCTGTCTTGATTCAGCATCGATAAGCGCCTGTAGGACCCACAGTCCACACTCGGCTTGCCCAGTTTCAAGAGCAGGATGATCACTGCTTCTCTGAGAGATTCAGGCAGCTCTCCCTGTTCGTAGGCCTCATTTAACATGTCCAGCAGTGGCTGGAATAGCTCCTGCGTGTACGCCTTATAGAATTCGCTGGGTAACTCATCCGACCCAGGCGCCTTACAGGTGGCTAGATGTTGGATCACTGTCTCCAATTCGTCTGAGGTAATTGGGGCCTCCAAATCTGCTCGTTGTCTAAGGTGGGCAGACCTATATCTTCTATTGTTTCCAGAATTTCTTGACCCATGTCTCCACCTGTGTCCTCATACAAACGTTTATAATATTTGAGGAACTCCTTGTTTACACCTTCCTAGGTGTTGCGGATCTGGCCTTCTGCATCCCTGATTTCTCTAACCGCCTGTCGGGGCGTCTCATTTTTGTATAACCAGGCCAGCAGTCTGCCCGGCTTGTCTCCACTCGCATGTTGCCTTTCTGTTTATTTCTTATAATTCAGCTCACATAGCCTGTCCCAGAGTTCGCTGCTAGCCTTTTGTAACTCTCTTGTCTTAACATTGTCTTCCCGGGTGGCTCCCGCCCCCCCCCCCCGCCTTCGCATCAAGTCCACTAACTCTCTTTCTGTTTCCTGCAATTCTCGTTTTATACCCCCTTGGAGCCCCTTAGATTTTGATATGGCTACACCACGCACCACCACCTTGAATGCTTCCCATACCGTTCACATGGATGGTACGCTACCGGTATTAATGTCGAAATATTCCATGATGGCCTCCCTCAGGTCCGCCCGAAAAACCTGGGTCCTGTAGGGCCTCAGCTCTGAGCCTCCACGTCAGGATTCGCGCCCTAGGGGGGTGGTGCCGCCACTCTAAGACCAAAGGTGAATGGTCCGAGAGAACCCTGGCTTTATATTCTGCGCCCACCATTTCTTCCGCTATCTCGGCGGCAGCGAACACATAATCCAGCCTAGTGTGCAGGTCCTGTGGCGATGCGTAGTGTGAGTATTGCCTGTCTGTTGGATGCAACCGTCTCCACACATCCTCCAGTCTGAGGTCTGTCAATGGTGTCCCCAACACATAGGCTGCTGGCGTGGGTTTTGCTAGCCTGTTATCTGACCGGTCTATCTCAGAGTTTAGAGTGCAACTGAAATCACCTCCCCACAATATCGCGCCGCCTAACAGGGGGCTAATTTTACTATATAAAGACCTAAAGTAAGCTGCGGTATCATGGTTAGGGGCGTACAAGTTTATGATGTTCACTTCTCTGTTCTCCAGGAGTCCCTCCACCACCACCATTCTATCTTCCGGGTCTGTCGTCGACGGGAGCATCTGAAACGGCACATGTGGTGCTACCCATATGACCACCCCTCTTGCATATGCCGAGTATGTGGCTCCCGTGACGCTACCCTTCCATTTTCTCCTAACCACCTCTAGTTTCTCCTTGGTGAGGTGGGCTTCCTGTAGCAAGGCTATATCAATCCTCATCCACTTTAGGTACATCATTACTTTAATACGTTTAAAGTTATTGAGGCCCTGAACGTTCCAGGTCACAACTCTAAGGTTACCCGATGCCATTGACTTGCTATCCCCCCTCTCCCTTCTGCCTCCCATGTTGTTCCCGATGACTTGTTTTCTGGCTCATTTCCTTCCCAACCCCAACAACTCCCCCCCTTCCCTAACCATACCCCACTGCACACCACTCTTTCCCTCCATCCTCATCATCCACCCAAACGCAACAAATGCCCAGCTCCATCCCTGGATCTCAGGCCCACCCGCGTCTGGTCCCTCCTTGGAGCGCCAAGGACTAGGACCCCGCGGGGCGTACTCCGACTACTAGTGACCTAACTAAGCGTAATACTATGGGGGTTTAAGAGTCGTCTCCTAGGAGCTCCCGCTTATATAAATAGGATTATTCAGTTCAAACTGATCTTGCAAGCATGTACTTTCCCGGCATCCCAGTCCCTGTGAGCCTTATTCAATGCTATATTCTAGTCCCAGTGTCTTGCGCTCTGTCACCAAGGGTGCCATAGCTGCATATTACTTATTTTCTTCGGCTCCTGTCTGGATACTCGATTCTTGGGGGCGGCTCTGCATCTGTAGCCACTTCATGGCGTTCTCTGGCGTTTCAAAAACAGAGTTTTGTTCCTGTGGAACACCTTCTGTTTGGCCGGATAAAGCAGCATATATCTGTAGCCTGTTTCTCGCAATTTTCTTTTCACCGCTCCGAAGTTCATTCTGCTGCGTTAAACCTGCAAGGTGTAGTCTGGGTATGCAGTAATTTTCGCTGGCCTCCTTTCGATCGTTCCTCCCTTCCAGAAGGATTAGAGTATTTTTTCCCGATCCCGGTAGTTCAGGATCTTTGCAATCAATGGCCTGGGAGGGGTTCCCTGGGGCGGCTTCCGCGTCAAAGCCCTGTGTGCCCTTTCAACAGCAAACCCCTGGGTCAGTACCCCTCCAGTGATTTCCTGTAGTAACATGGCTTCTACGTATTCCGTAGGATCAGGCCCTTCCATTCCTTCTGGCAATCCAACAATACGGATGTTATTGCGTCTGGCGCGTCCTTCTGCTTCTTCAGCTCTGTTTTCTAGGTTGCCCACTCATTGCAATAGGGCATGGAGTTCTGACCTGTGGGCGGCGCATTCCGCTGTGTTCGGGGCCATCTCCTTTTCCAAGTTCCCAGTGCGCTCTGCAAGTGTTCTCACATCTTGTCTTACTAAGTTCACATCTTCCTGGACAGCTCCGACCTTGAGGTCCAGTTCCACTTTCAATTCGTTCATAGCCAGGCCCAGTTTAGTCTCCCAGGCAACTTTGAGGTCCTCAATTATTGCAGCCAGCACCTCCTGGATCGTGCCTGGAGCTTCCTCCATCACAGTGGTAGTTTTGTCCTTACTCATAGCTGCCTCTGCCCCAGGAGATGTCTTTGCATAGGCGTCCAGCGTGGGCTGTTTGCTGTTCGGTCTCACCGTCTTTTTAGACATTGTGTTGCTCTCACTAGGTGTGGGCCCACACAGCAAACTCTTGCATGAGGGTCTGCGTATAGTCGGACTATTCTTGCTGTTTAGGGCCCAATTCGACTGTGTTGGGGGTATATGCCTACTGGCTGCTGCGCTCCTGGAATGGGCTGTGCCCTCCATCGTGTCAGCTCCAGCTCAATATAGTTCCTCAGGCACACGCCGCGTTTCCCCACAGTTACTAGTGCCAGGCGTTCCGCCCAGTGTTAATGTGGCTCTAGGGGCTTATGTGCTGCCGCTGAGTGCGTCTTTAAGGTGCCACCACAAGTGTTCTCTCCTTACTGGGACCCGGTCGTAGTAGCCCGTTGATCTGCTGATTTTCGCTGGGGTTCCGGTACCAGGCGGTCGTTTCTAGTGGGTCCAGGCGGGCCAAGCATTCGGGTGCCACCCAGCGGTATGTACACGGTTCCTCCGGCCCGGGTGTACCTCACGTCCGTGCCCGGTCCTGGGCACCCAGGCGTCCTCTCCCCAGACTGCGCCTTGCTCGGTTGTTGCGGGTGTTGCATCCCGTTGGGGGCTTATACCCTCACTATCTATTGCTGTATGAGGCACTCAATTTCTTTGCGTTCCTTTAGGCAGGGGGCTTGCATGCAGTGGCCCTGGCAGCACAGGTGTTTCTGGCAGATCAGGATTCTGGATATCTTGCAGGGTAAATTAAGTCTGGGGCATGTGAGTCCCCACAGTTCTCCCAGTTTGCATAGCTTGGAGGGGCCTTTCGTGCTGTGGTGCAAGGGACAGGGCCTGTTTGCTATTCAGCACCTACGCTCGCCTGCAAGTTCTGGGCGGCAAGGCATGCCATGACCGTTCGCTTAACACTGATATGCCTCTGGTATCGGGGTGAAGGTGAGTACCTTGGTGTTCCTGCTCCGTTACCCGGCTGCTGAGTCGGCGGTGCTCCCGCTCGCGACCAGTTTCCCAGATGGTCTTGTGAGCTCGACGTCGGGGTCCTGCATGCTGCGGACCCGGCAGGTTGCCTCCTCAGCTCCCCGGCGGCAGCCCGGTGGGCGCTGTCTCTGCAGGGGCTGTGGGCACCCCCCACCTCACACACCCTGCGGTCGAGGAACAGCGCGCTGTAAGTGATACGCCATGTACCACCGTCTCTCCCTCGTCGGTGGGACAGGCGAAGGATGACTCTTGGGTTGTCTGGTATTACAAGAGCGGGTAGGGAGAAAACGTCAGTCCTGCCGTGTGATCTCTATGTGGGCCGATCTGCGCGGCTCCACAAGTTCATTCTCCCATAGGGAGTACATTGTAAGCCGTCGACTCCATTTGGTGGGGCGTCGGGGCGTCTCTTGAAACGAGTGCTGAAGGGGAAGGGTTTGTCCGCTGGTTCCTGTGCTTGCCAATCTCTTTCTGGGGCCCCAATGTCTGTGTCCGCATAGTGTGTCTGTTTTATTCTCTGCCCCTCTGTCTGACTAATGCTGGCTCTGTGCGCCGCACCTTCTGTGCTTTGGTCAGTAACGCCCGCAGCCCGGGCCGGCCACAATGTATCCCTTCACCAATGCTCGGGGGATCCTGATGTTTGCTAGTGTAGCGCCCCTCTCACTGAGGCGCTCCATGTGCCACTGCTCCTCGCTGCAGATATCGCGTTTGCATGTGTGAGCCTCCGAAGGTTTCTGCCCCTTTCACCTCGTCTCCCATCTGTCTTGCGACAGCATGTTCTACGGGCAAGGCAGTTTGACTGGAGGAGACTGACAACTCCATCAGGTGAGGGAACCAGGGTTGGCGGGCCCACATGGGGGCCACCAATATCATTGTGACTGGTTCCTGGTGCATCTTGTGTACCATCTTGTTGAGAGGGGAGTCGGGGGGGAAGCGTAGACAAATTTCCCTGACCATGTTATCCAGAGTCTGTTCCCCTTGGATCAGTTCTGGGGGTATCTGGAGGTGTAATTTTGGCATCGGGCGCGCTCCAGGGTCGCGAAAAGATAGATCTCTGTAACACCCCCTTGGAGACGATGTCTCAGTGTAATCGCCATTAGTACTCCCTGGGCAACGGAAAGTCTCTGCTGAGTACGTCTGTTAGAAGATTGAGTTCCCCTGGAACATGTTGTGATAACAGGAACATGCTGCGTTTGAGAGCCCACTTCCAAATGTTTTGAGACAGTTTCGACAGCCCTGGAGAATGTGTGCCTCCCTGTTTGTTCAGATAATACATGGCCATGGTGCTGTCTGTAAGGATAAGGATAGTCTTTCCCTATAGTTGTGTTTCAAACGATTTCAGTGCTTTGAACACTGCCAGAGTTCCAGCAGGTTTATGTGGTTGGACGCTATGTCTGGCGACTGGTAATGTTTGTCTTGTAACATAAACCTGAGGTACTTTCTGTGCGCTGGCAACATCGAAATATGAAAGCATGCATCTTAGAGTTGTCATGTAATCCCCCTGTGTGAGCAGGGGAATTCCTTCCTGCAGGGTGACCATGCAAAACTTTTGTGGTTTTACAAACTTGTTTGCAGGGCGCAGGTCTAGAACAGGACGCATGGTTAGATCCTTATTGGGTACAAGGAAGTACACTGAATAAATACCCTCCTTTACCTGTGATAGAGGTATGATCTCTATGGCTCCTTTTTCTTCTAATATCTCGACTTCTTGGAGAAGTATGCGAAGATGTTCTGCTGTAAGTCTTCGTTGGCATGGAGGTCTGTATCTTGGGGATTGGCTGAACTTTACACAGTATCTGTGGGCTATGGTCTTTAGCACCCAATGGTCCGTGGTTATTCCCTCCCATGCTTTCAGAAATGATGACAACCGCCCCCAACCGGGGAGGCATGGGAGGGGACCCGAATCTTCGAGTCATTTGAAGCCTGAGGCAGGAGAGCCTCTGGGGGTCGGGTTCCTGCTTCTTCCTTTTCCGCGTCGCTGTCCCCTTTGGGGATATGAGGTATTGTAAGTACTGGTTCCTTACGGGGAGTTACAGTTGTTTCCAGAAGGGTAGTGTTGAAGAGTGGAGCGTTGGCCACGTAAAAACCTTCTGTTTCCAAATCCTCTCCTTGTGGAAGATCTTTGAATAACTTGATCTAAGCTTTTTAGAGTTTAATGTTCTTTTTTCGTGGTCTCCAAGGCTTCATTGACCGCATCCCCAAAAAAGTTGGATTCTTCCACTTGTTTGTTTATAAGAGCCGCTTGCGTTTCAGGTTTAAACCCTGAATTTCAGAGCCAAGCATGTCTCTTGAGGAGAATGCCTTGAGTGAGTGCTCGGCTGGCTGTCTCGGCAGAGTGTAAAGTGTTTTTTAAAATACTCTTGTTGGCTTGTCTGCCTTCAGAGACTGTGGTAAGTAGGTGGGTCCTCAGAGGTTCTGGTGCTTCCTGGAGCCCCTCTTGTATTAGGGCCCACTGCGCATCTGCGTATCTGGCCAATAAGGTAGTGGTATTGGCGATGCGTGTGGAGTACACTGCTGCTGTGATAACCCTTTTTCCCAGGGCGTACATTCTTTTCCCCTCTTTGCCTGTAGATAACAGAACCCCTGCCCTTTTTCTTGTAGTAGTGACCACTAAAGAATCCGGGGTAGAATGACCTCTGATGTAAAGAGGGTCTGATGGCGAGGGGCGAAAGAGTTTTTCAATCCTTGGATTTACGCCTCGTGTAAAAGCAGGTGTGGCCAAGGATGGAGCAATGCGTCTTCTAATCGAATTGAGTAGTGGTATGGCTTGGCTAGTAGGCAGCTTTTCTTTGAGTATATCCTCAACAAAGTCGGCTTCAGGCACTGCCTCTTCAGTGGCAATTTTAAAGTGGTCAGCTGCTTTATGGTGCTTCACGTTAAATATCAGTTGGTCATCAATAGGAGAGGGATTCCTAGTAGGAGTATTCTGAGGGGAGTCCAAAGCCAGGATATCTGGGTCTGGGTCTTGTGGTTCTGGAGACTGCCAGGGTTGTGGGTTGGTTCACCCACATCTGGCTCCACCCCCCATCCTTAAATGGGCTAATCTTGAATGGGCTCAAGTTCCTCTTCGTCATAGAAGGAATTCTCCGCTACCCTAACTGGTGGTGTGTCTTCTTCCGTAAGTTCATAATTATAAATGTCCTCTTCTAAAGAGGGGTCAAAAAGCCTTGGGTATTTGGCTCTGAGGTTGGCAGGGCTTTCCTCTCTTGACCTTCTAGGTCTAGGTTGTTCTGCACGTGAGACAAACTTGTCCAGCCTTTCCATGCAGGCCTCAAACTTTTCCCTAGTCCAGACTGAAGATTTAGCGTGGTCTAGGGGTGAAAAGGTGTCTTTTTCTAGGTCTTCCGTCGAATAAATGTGTCTAGCACTCTCTTCCTTCGGGAAACGTAGAGCTTTGTCCCTCAGCGTTGAAGAGAGTCCTTCCTCTCTCTCAGAGAAGTTTTCTGCCGGGACCGATGAAGGTGGGGGTCTGTTTGTGACCTACTCTTTCTTTCAGTAGGTGTCCTTAGATTTCGACGAATGTTTGGATCTTTCGGAGAGCACCGGAGATTCCCTAGCCTGCCGTTTATGTGAAACGGCAGCTACAAACCTTGCCAGACTGGCTTCGACCTCCTCAGCCGTCTGGAGGTGCGTAGGTACATCTGCTGATTGTACGGAAGTCTGTTCCGGCTGGATTTGGGCATTCTCTTTATCGATCACCGTAACTTTCGACGGTGCCTTCCCCCGAGTCCTTTGTCGTTGAACGCTTTCCTCTGATGCGTGTCGACGGAACTGAGTGTTGTGGGTAGCGTCCTTTGTTTTGGAATGCCCAGTTGTCAGGCGCGTAGGCGGCTGCAGGGAGGGCTGCCAAACTCGTCGATCGGTGGGTATGACCGGAACTACTGGTCCACCCGTTGGCGCTCAAGTCTTTTTTGACATAGTCAAACAAAGGCTAGGGGTTGTGTTCATAGTGTCATGCACGTGTCTGTCTTTGTCGCCGGGGTGTGATCTCCGCATGGCAGGGCCTACGCCGTGCTTATCGTGGCCGGGGACGTACGATGCGGAACGTGAACATTCCGTCGAAAGGTCGACAAACTCCGGTTCAGAGGTTTGGTAGTCACTCTCGCCGTCACATTCAGTAGTAGCAGCAGCGGGTGAAGTCACGGCCTTGGACATACCGTAGGCCACCCACCTTTTAACTCTACGCTCCTTTAAGTCTTGGGGCGGAGAAGCTTACAGGCTGCACACCCTTCCTCTTTATGATCGAGCGGCAAGCACCGGTTGCACCGTCTGTGCTTATACCTCCATGGGAATTTTCCCTTACAAATAAGGCAAATCTAAATGGAGTTCTCTCCATAGCTGAGGTGATCAAGAGTGACTATGACCGACAGGGAAAGAGTGAAGAAAAGGAAAGGCATTTTCAGTCTTAGAAAGAAATGTCCACCCAACTCCACTCCCCCTACTGTATAGGGCGGCGGAAGGCCCGGCCATGTGGTCGGCGACGCCGACAGATCTCTTTCCGTCGAAATTCCCAGGTCTTAGGCGGTAACTGGAACAACCGTTCAGACAATGGACGGAAGGGGTAATATTAAATGTTCTTTATAGAACAACTCGACCAAAGGTTGTGGGACAAAAGCAATGTTCTTTGCGAACTCTGCATAAAGGCAACCAGTTAGCTGGGCGGAAAAAAACAATATGCGGGACCTCGACGCGTCAGGGTTCTTGGGTACACTACACGTCATGTAGGGATAGTGTTACAGGCACGCCCATGGCGACGTCTTTCGAGAATCGAAAGACAACACTCACAATCGTCGCCCTCATGTCAAGAATCGACTATGCAAACAGCCTTTATCTCGAAATACCAGAATACCTCCTGAAGAAACTATAACAGATCCAAAAAACAGCAGCCAGACTGCTCCTAAAACTATCGAGAAGAGATCACATCACGCTAGCCTTAAAAACACTGCACTGACTCCCAGTCAAACATCGCATCACCTTCAAAACAATGTGCATAACACACAGGGCAATCAGTGGAGAAGGAGCTGAATTCTAACAAAATAAAATAATCTACAAGCCAACAAGACTTCTCAGGTCAAGCAACGAAATCCGCCTGGAACATAAACCATACCTTAAGAAAAACCTTGGGGGTGCTCCTCCTTCTCTCACTTAGCCGCAAAAACCTGGAACAACATCGCGAAAGAAATAAACACAAAAGACCACCTACAATTTAGAAAATTACTAAAAACCTTGCTCTTCAACACCACAGATTCAAACTGAAAAACTGAAACAACCGAACGGAAAACACAAAGGAAAGAATGACTAAATTTAAGATGACACTGACAACACCCAGAACCAACCAGAGAAAATCTTACTACAACAAGAGAGACAATGCAAAGTTAAATAGGACACAAACGTCACCCATGAGGACAGAATCACCATCCCTAGCCAACTCCGGCCAACAACGTCAATCGCCCTATAATTGCAACCAGGTAAAATACTTGTAAAACATTGGCATGGACATTGACCGTATGGAGTTATGAATAAAGGCAGGTACCGCCACTGGACTTAATTGCAAGCATTGGCATGTGCCACGTTTCGAAGGTGCTGGGAGCGATAGCCTGCATGAACAACTGAATAAGATGATGAATGCCAACCACCCGCCACATATGGATGGAATAGCCTTGGCTAGTCAATGTCGCGCACATACTGGTATGGGAATGCTCTCTGGGCCATATTTGAAGAGAGGCACAAACGCCTACCTGCCCCACATACAGACAGGTGTCAAGTAGGTGGACGAGGCCGAACTTTGGTAAGGTTATGAATGCGAGTGGACGACATGAGTGAAAGGGACTGTGTGTATCAGACGGCCCAGACCAGGACAGATGCAGAGATGCTCCCGCTTCCCACCTGGAAAGAATACAGAAATTCAGCGCCCCACCTGCAGACAGCAATACCAATTAACCAATCCAATAGCAATTTCACACCTCTGCATACACCTCTCAATCTCGAACTAAACACAACCATAAGCCTACAACACAACAATCCGCACAAACTTCACTACACTGCAACAATACAAACCACACAGACTCGCACAACAGCACACGACGACTAACGACCGTAAAACACCCCAAGCCCAGCCAACGGACCCACGGGGCTGAGGCCGTCAACAGCACATCACTGCTCTCTTGCAGTTTTCCAGCTTATTCCCACTAACTCACCCCCCTCTGCCTTTTCAGAGGGGCCAGGGGACCACTGCGGTGGTGATCGTGCGCGGTGCAAATATCCTTTAACATTAACATACTAATAAATCCACCTTCACTAGCACTGCCGCCATTATCGAGGCTAAAGCCTCAGCTTACAACTCAAGGATTTCAAATGCCAATTTCAATCCGCAAGAGTTCTTTAAAATACTTAAAGAACTTGAGACCCCTTATACTCCACCCTGCACGCTCATTAACGAAATTAAATGGCATTTTATTTATATTGTGCTCGTACACAGGTGTTTCAGAGCGTGACCAGGCAAGGAGAACAAAAACAACGATCTTACTAGGCCCAGTGACATTGAGAATGTGCAAGTGTGTGGGAAAGGGAAAAGTGCATCGAAGGGGGGGGGGGGGGTGGAAAGTGCGGAACAGAGGAGAGAACAGAATAAATATATAAGTAAAATAAATAAAGGTGGTAGTGCAGCCAGCAAGGGGCAAGTGCTGGGTTAAGCAGATAGTGTATTATATCTGATAAGTGCAGAAGAGAAGTGGGTGAGGGCTGTATGGGTAAAGATACAGAACACAGTGCAAGGGGTGGCCCGGAGGCAGTGCAGGAGTGTGGCAGGGTGAGCAGGTACCTGGGCCAGAAGGACAGAGGGTGGCCAGGTGCACGGTGTTGAGAGAGAAAATAGATCAGCAGGGGAGAAGAGGGGCAAAGGCAGAAGAGAAGAGGAAGGTCTTGAGGTGCTTCCAGAACCGGAGATGGTTCTCCTCACGTTTCAGGGTGGCAGGGAGGCTTTTCCAAAGGGAGGCCCTAGCCGAAGACAGATCTACGCCCAGCTCGTTTCTTTGAAAAACGACTGACCCCGAGGGAGTTAGGAGTTAAGGACCAAACCTGGTGTAGTAGCATCCAGGATGCAATGCGTTCTAAAATAACATCCCTTCAACAGAAAATTGTCAATAAACAAGCAGCAACCACCACCCCCAACATTCCCCCGCCCCATAAGATCCCTTCACGCCATTTCTACTTTCAACTTCAGAAATGTCACAGATGAAGAAATGGTCAAGTTTCTCAAAACCCTTAAACCCTCTAATGTGTAAAGGGGATGTTTGCCCAGCCACGATCATCCAAGAGTGCACTGACAACATTGTCCCTTTCCTAAACAGTTTCAACAACGCATCCTTTACCTCCAACTTCGTCCAAATATGCTTAAAAGAATCTTGGGTACTCCCATTACAAGAAAAAAAAAACCTTCCCTCGACCCTCTCTCCCCAAAAACTACTGTCCGATTACAACAGTACCATTTCTCTTCAGGATCCTCGATAGGGCTGAATACATACAAATTCAGGCCCACCTGGAAGATCAACACATCCTAGGACTATGCCAAAAAGGTTTACGCCCTAGGCACAGGATCAGCACCCTCCTTCAACTAAAAATAAAACTGGACTCCCTCAAAGATTAAGGTAAACCAGCCTACATACTTCTCCTAGACCTATCAGCAGCCTTTGATCTGGTTGACCATGACACCCTCTGCCACCACTTCACCGCCTCCGCTAACTTCTCTCTGGAAGCCACGTAATTGATAAACTCCTTCCTAACCAACAGAACCATGAGTCTTCTTCGATACGGACATCACATCCCCCATCCCCATACCTTGCGGAGTCCCCCAAGGGTCTTGTATCTCCCCTTCCTTATACAACATCTTTCCTAAGCCCCTGCTCGACTCGCTAGGTGCCTCGTACACAAACTATGCGGACAACACCCAAATCATCCTCCCCCTATCCAGATCTTACACACCCGACTATCTGACCATCAACAAAATCTATTCCACGATTTAAACATGGATTGTAACAAACCACTTATGCTTGAATGACGAAAAGACAGATTCTGTTAATAGGTTCACCCTCTGATAAAAAAACTTGGCAGGGATTTCAACGCATTCATCACTGAAGGTCTACAGATATGAATATCCACATCAGTGAAAACACTGAGTTCACCTCGACGCTACCGTATCCATCACTAAGCAAGTGAATGCAATAGCCTCCTCTTGCCATTTACATCACAAAACAAATTAATGCAGCCAGGCATTTCCTCTCCCTAACAAGTTGCCTAATCATTGCAAGAGCAATCATCAGAGAAAGATTAGACTACTGCAACGTCCTTCTCGCCGGAACTTCTAAACACAACCTGAATGAACTCCAGATCATCCAAAATAATGCCCTCCAAGCAGCATTGAATTTACAAGTTATTCACTGTAGTGACCAACGTGCTTGTAGTCCTTAGTCCCCATTCTCCAAAGTGTATGGGCTTCCCTACCTAGGAACAGGAGACAGAACCGTTTTCATCAGCAAAAAACATCTTCCTCTTTAAATTTAGAGAGGCACGGCCTTGGGAGCATGCGATACCCTGACTCTGCCCACCAGCGCCACTCCTCAGTCCCCATTGACGCGTCAACAATATTTATCATTGCCGAATGATACCAGTATTATTAGGGGGGAGGATGGTGGGACATATGGAGGAAAGTGGACCAAGGACTATGTTAGTCACTGCAGTGAGTAACTTGTAATTACTCTTACGTCCCGTCCCCTTTCCTCCATACTGTGTGGGCGATTACAACTGAACGTAGCCCCACTGTGGAGAGGAGACCCTCCTTAAGCAAACAAGTTCCTTAGAATCGCCTGTTCGAAGGCCGCATCTGACTTAGAGCCGGCGTCCAAACCGTAATGCTTACAGAAAGCTGAAGGGGTGGCCCAGGTAGCTGCCCTGCTTATGACCTGCCACGGAATCTGCTGCTGGAATGCGATGGCCGTGGCCTTGGCCCCGACGGCATGGCTGTGCATGTTGGCTAGCAGCGGCTTGCGCCGCCCCTCATAGGCCTCTTTGATGGTTTGATGGCCGCAACCATCCACCTTGCGATGGAAGCCTTGGATGCCCGATAACCTGGTCTGGAGCCTACAAAAGGTGAAAAAGAGTGTGTCCGACTTGCGGAAGCCCTTGGACCTATCCAGATACAATTTCAGAGCGCGTCTAACATCCAGACAGTGCAAGACTCTCAGAGCCTTGTCCTTGGGGTCAGCGAAGAATGTAGACAGGACTATTTCCTCGTTTAGATGGAACGCGGAGGGTACCTTAAGTAGGAACGCCGGGTGAGTCCACAGGACCACCTTATCCCTGTGGAAAGTGGTATAAGGTTCTGGACCCACCAGAGCCTGGATCTCGCTGATTGTGCGAGCAGAGGGGAGTCCTACTAGTAGAGCAGTCTTGATGGTGACCAGCCTGGTGTCCGCGGACACCATTGGCTCCAAGGGTTTGTATGCTAAGACGCCCAACACGAGATTGAGGTCCCACACAGGGTGTGGCTTCTTGATGGGCGGATAAAGCCTGGACAAGCCCACCAGATGTTTCTTGACTATCGGGTTGGAAGAGAAATCCTCCTCCTCCGAATTTCTGTAGGCCCCTATGGCTGCGAGATAGGTGCAACATGTGTCCATCTGTACACCTGAGTGGGCAAGGTGTGCCGAAAAAGAGAGCACATTGTCAAGTGTGCACCCGAGGGGTTTGATCTCCTTAGAATCTGTCCAGTGACAGAACCTGCTCCATTTACTCCTGTATTGGCTCCTAGTGGCCCTTACTCCTAGCGCCCTGGATGAGTTCCAGGTTAGTGTTATACTGAAGTGTGTACATAACACATTCAACATGGGATGAAACCAAAAAGACCACATACCCGCGTCTGGACGCGTGGATAGTTTCCATACAGGACCGAGGAACCAATGTCTGTAGGAGTCTACCTGAAGACCCCTCTGGGTCCCGGCTCAAAGGCAAGAACCAAGAGAGGCTCCCAGGGAAACCCCCTAAGGGGAAAAAACCCTGTGATGAGCTGCTAGACGGCGTGTTCTCCTATGAGGTGTTTCCAGTTGTCCTCAACGTAATCCCCCAAGGAAGGCATCTCCGTCTCGGCTAATAACTAGGCAACAGTACTTCAGTTTGTAACTGGGACAAAGGAAGAAGAATAAAGTGTAAATGGAGGAAAGTAGAAAGAGTGGAAGACCCTCTCCTGAAATCCCCTCTCAAGGTTGAAGTGTACCGTACTGTTCTGGTCTACTTCGATTGGGTGTCTCACTGACAGAGTAGAAAGGGAGTGAACACAAGCTGCAGAATGACACAGCAGAAGAGATCAGCGCCTAAGTAGAAGGATAGCAAAAGTAACCTGGTCGTATAAATCAATCCTGCAGCAGGACGGGAAGGAGCCCTACCATAGAGTGATCTGCAGAAATCCTTTGAAGGAATATGAAAGCGGAAAGCAAATGGAGCCGGAGATTTGCACTGCCACGGCCCTGGGAATCTAATGAGGACGGAAAAGAAAATGCTGTGCAAGTCTCGGGCGGAGCTGCGCTCATGAACAAGAATCCAAGCTGGAAGAGAGATTAACACTGAACGAGACCTACCCTACGGGTGTCTTTATGCTCCCTAAGAACCGGAGATAAGATACTGAGTTCTCGTGGAAGAACTGTGCTGTTTTGGAATTTACGTGAACAGAAGGACTGCAAATTAAATAAGGATAGAACGAGTAAACAGAAGAGAGGAATCAATATGCAATAAGTCAACAATAGTAATCAAGAAAGAACTTACGGAGCGCTGACTGTCTCTAGGAGAGTAGCAACTCGATGCGTGTTAGGCGGAATTCTCTTCTTGGGCTTATTTCCCTTACCTATAGAGTCCCCCAGCAGCTTTGCTGGATTTGAAGGGGTTATTTCTTTCTCCTGCTAAGAGTGAGAGACATTTTTTCCCACTCTTAGACAGATTGCTAATGTTTGTTTTAGGCTATCTTGTGGGTTTATGGTGTATGGGGTTTTTCTCACCCTCATAGGAATCATCTTTTTAACGTGTGTTACACAGCACCCTCAGTGCAGTAACACAGGGGTGTTACAGTGACCCCCAAACATTGACTCCATACCTTGGGACTGACTACTATCTCCCAGGGCATGTAAAGTCCCCATTGACTTTACTAGTCAATAGATATGAACAAAACCAGTACAACCCATTTTACTATGGAAGTACTGGAAAGGGTTCATAGTTTTTCCCTAGTGTTAATTTTCGAGAGGGTACCGTCAAGTCCCTCTCTCCAAAGTTTCTGGCTGGTGGCAGTGGTTACTACCGTAAATATTCGACCGCAAATATTTTCCTATGGGAGTTTTCCATTGTTCGATGCTACCACTTTTACTGACAGCCTCTAACATACCGCCGGTTTATTTTAATATTAACTATACTCCGGTAGGTTTTTATTGCCAGATCTTTGATAATATTTCTTTCTTGTGTCTTTCTCTGAAATCCTAACCCAAGTCGGGGATCCTTTGTTCGTCCTTTTGGCAGGCTTCTGCACAGAAGCCCTCCTCTCAGCGCCACTGAGTCTGGGGTAGACAGGATGTGTGGGAGGGGGAATAGGCACCCTACACAGGGTTACCTAGGCAACCCAAGTCGCACTCTGCCCTGATAGGCTGTGGGGTTATCCCGCCAGGATAGCCACCCCACTGTGTGAATGACAGCTAGGCTGTATGAATGGGGGGTTTTCTGCATAAAAGCAGGGCTCTTAGGACTGGAGGACAAGGCATTGCCACTGGAACTAAGAAACCCGAAGAGGAGAGACGCTTAAGACATCTGAAACGACAACCACCGGTGAAGCCCCGCTGCAGATTCTCACCACTTTTCTCCAATGACTTGAGAAGATCTTCACCTGCAAGATCCTTCTTCCCTTGAGCTGGTCGGGCCAACCAGTTCGCCAATCGCCTTCCAGGACCTGCCTTGGTCGAATGGCCAGTGCCAAGCACTACGAGACCGGATCGTCAGGCACCCGTCCACCACGATTGCGATTTAAAGGAGCGTACCTTTTATTCATCTTGGCATCACCACGGCTGGTTTCATCCCTGGGCAGTGCAGTAACTCAAACCCTCTCTTCCTCTGCTGGATCTCCCAAACTGCAGGAACTGCCAGGAACTACCGCCACCGCAGGAGCCTCTACCACTTTTAAGGTATATTGTTCCGCCAGGCCTCCCGTTTCGTTGGGTACTGCTAAAGGTGTTTTAAATCCTTTACTTACCTTCTGGGTTAGCCGCCCCTTTCGTCTAACATTATCTTTTTACATCTGCAACCACCTTTTCAACTTGTTAAACAAGGACTTGACTGCAGCTACAAGAACAATTTGATCTTGGGCATTTGCCTTGTACCACTGACTCTGGCACAGGCCTCTTGACTCTGGCTAAATCTGTTACAACTGCCTTCTCTACTTTGCTTCTCACTAAGAAATGTGTTGGTGCACCTAAACTCTTATAATCACCTTTCCTTCCCCTTTCTATATTGCTGAAGTGCCATTTTGCTTGGTTTTCATCAAAGTATTGCTTATACTAAAGTATTGCCTTGCCTAACTTGTTCACAATCTAATTGGAAAGTGTTGCTGGTGTGTTTAGGAGTCTAACCCTGTATGACTTGTCCTTTCGCTCCCTCTAAAGAAATTGTTAGAGTGCCATTTCTGCTTAGTTTACACTGTGCCGTTTTGCTCAGTTTTCACTCTTGCTCAAACTTGTCTACAATTTAAATAGGGAGTGTGTATATTTTTCCTGACTGTTTCAACTTACTTTAATGATAGTGATTTGTGTGTGAAAGTGTGTAAAATAAATATATATATTTTTTTGATACAAAGCTTTGGTCAGTGTTTCCTTGTTCCATAGTATTGTAGTCCTATTGGGTAAACCCTGAATACTGCTCATCTCCCTCTTGAGATAAGTCTGACTGCTCAGCCACTTCTACCAACTAAATCTTTGTGGAACAGACTGATACCAAAGGGAATTTTTTGCATATACCTGTAGTCTTAATCTTCTGTAGTGCTCCCTAAGGGAACTGCATAGGATTCTGCCTAACAACGCGCTGCAGTTTCACTTCCTGGATATGCGGGAGAGGAAGGGGGTGTGGTCTCCCGGGAAGTCTTCTCAACAACTAGACCGTAAACATATCCGAAACATCCCTATTGGTAGTAGTGCGCTGTGAGTGCTGTCTACTGCTAGTTTGCACTGATGGGAAAGTCACCATCACAGTTAGCCCCACATAGGTTCAGGTGCTTGAGGGTGATCTGCTCAGAAACCACGCTGCGAGGGCTAGCTTCTGAGGAGCGGGGTGGAGAACCCTGCCCCCATGGGCCCAGCGGAAGGTGAATGGGTGGTCAGTCGGCGAGGCTGAGCAATTGGGAGAACCACATTCTCGCTAGCCAACAAGGAACCATCCCTATGATGCCGAAGTGACAAGCCTCTTATCTTGCGGAGTACCCTGGGGATCAGGGGTGCGGGCGGAAAAACATAGGGTGACATGCCCTCGCATTGAATTGGCATGGCGTCGCCCAAGGAGCTGGGGCCTTGTCCCTGCCAAGACGTGAACTGATGGCACTTCCTGTTCTCCCAGAAGGCAAATAGATCCACCCGAGGATGGCCCCATGTGTTGAAAACCACCTGCAGCACCTGGTCGTTCAATTGCCACTCTTAATTGCCCGCTCCCAGCCTGCTGAGTCTGTCCGCTTCCAAGTTGGCCTCCCCGGGAGGTGGACGGCCCTGAGGTAGATGTTTTCCAGGGCCCATTCACACATGCTGACCGCTAGGTTGCACAGCGGAGGGGACCTGGTACTCCACTGCTTATTGACATAGTACATGCTGGTGGAGTTGTTGGTCTGGATCAGGACGGTCCTGCCCTCGATAAGCGGAAGGAAGGCCCTGAGGGCTAACAAAATGGCTCTGAGCTCCAGTCAGTTGATATGAGACTCCTGCCGGGTCTAGACTTCATGGACGCTGTGGCTATCCACAGTGGCTCCCCAGCCCTCTAGGGAGGAGTCCGTAGTAATGGTAACCTGCAGAGCCAGCTGTCGGAATGGCATGCCTGTCTGCAGATTGCAGTCCTTGGACCACCACTTGAGGTCCGAGTGGAGAGAAGGCAGTATGCTGACCAGCTCCGCTTGGGAGCCCTTCTCCTGATTCCATGAAGCTGCGAATTGCCGCTGCACTCTTCTCATCCAGAGCCTCATGTGTGGCACAGCTAAGAGGACCGCTGCCATGATACCCAGTAAGTGCTGGTACCACCAAGCCGAAGTCACTGGTCTGTTGAGGAAGTGCGTAGAGGCCCTCTTGATGGCCGTAACCTTGTCCTCCGAGGGAACAACTTTCTCGGAACTGGTATCCAAGATGAGGACCAGAAAGGTGAGAGACTGCGTGGGCTGCAGCCGAGACTTCTTGAGGTTGATGGTAAACCCCACGTCATGAAGCGTACTCATAAGCGCGGAGGAAGTGTGGACAACCCCCTCTGGGGTCCTCACACTGACAAGCCAGTCGTCCAGGTAGGGGTAGACATAGTGGCCCTGGGCCCCGAGGAGGGCTGCCACTGCATTCACGAGTCTGGTAAATACCATGGAGGCCGAGTTGAGGCCAAAGGGTAGCACCTTGTACTGGAAATGACAGCCCTTGATCCTGAAGGGTAGGAAGGAGCGATGGGGCTGCCAAATTGGGACGTGTAGGTAGGTGTCCTTCAGATCTAGGGAGCACATCCAATCTCCATTGTCTAGTGTCTCTGCAATGAGTGCTGGCGAAACCATCTTGAATTTTTGACGAGTGAGGGAGAGGTTGAGGGTGGAGAGGTCCAACAACTCTCAGGCCAGCCTGGTCCTTCTTTTGTATGGCAAAAATCCTGGAATAGAAGCCTAATCCTCTCTGGGATGGTGGTACTTCCTCCACTGCCTGGCTCTCAACGAGCAACTGGATCTCCGCCAACAGAGTTGCCGTCCCATCTGTGGGAGGGGAGGGGAGGAAGGAGGAGAGGGAGGGAGGTATAGGTAGGGTCCGCAATGTTCTGGCACCAGAAATGCATGTGAGAAGCTAGCCTGCCAAACCCCTCCCACCCCCCAATGGAGACACGTGGACCCGGAGGGACGGGTCATGCCTTTTTGCTCTCTGAGGCTGCTGCTTGGGAGGGGTACTGGAAGAAGCCCTAGCTCCCTCACCCTTTGTTGCTTATGACGGAACTGACTCGGCTAGCGGTCAGGTTGTCTTGACCTCTGTTCCTGGAACCCGCCAAACGCCAGCCCCTTATCGGAGCGCTAATGCGACTCGGTGTACGCCTTGGGTGTGGTCTTCATAAGAATAAAGACTTTGCGGTTTGCGAGCTGTTCTTCTGATCCAATTCCTTGTCGGTGGTAGAGTGGAAGAGGTCACTACCCTCGAAAGGATGGTCCAATATGCGATCCTGGACGTCGGGGTTGAATTTAGCCCGTAGCCAGGTCTTTCTTATGTCCATGGCGATGCAGATGGCCGGCAAGAGGTGTCGATGTGGGGCACTGTGGACTCCATTATGTCTTGTGCTACTAGCTTGGCTTCTCTTAGACCCCGCCTTAAAGCGTGCCTGGCTCTGCCCCAGGGGTTCCGGAGGGAAGTCCTCTATTTCCTGCCACCACCTCTGGTTAGCCGCTGCAAGCATGGCATCCGCGTTGGCTTGACGCAGGTGCAGGGGGGCCGTTGAGTACAGCTTTTTCCTGTATGCCTCCAAGAGCTTCTCCTCCTTACCTAGCAGTGCTGAGGACGGGGTGGCCGAGGACCACTGCGGCCTAGAGTAAAGTGACGCTGCAGTGATCACCAACGAGTGTAGCTCGGGGTGCGTTGATAGCAGGAGTGTATCACCCTCCATCTGTCTATACTTGGCATCGAGACGCTGATTGACAGGCTGGGCAGAGTGTGGCTTGAGCCAACCCTTCTTGGCCAGAGCGACGACATCCTTCTACATCGGGACACCCGTCTTGGTAGGGGGTCTTCGGGAGAGGAACTCTGCCAAGAACCCCTACTGGGGCTGCTTTACCTCGGGATGAGGAAGGCCCCGATATTCTGCCAAACCTGCAAGCCTGTCATGAAAGTCCTTCGCTGAAGACGGCGTGTCAGGGTCCTCCTCCTCCTCATCATCATCATCATCATCATCTGTATCCGCCTGGGTGTCTGGCTTGTCTGCTGCGGGAACAGGGGTGCTGGGCGCCGTAGGCTTCGGTGTGGAGACCAGAGCCAGGCTCGGAACCGGCTGCACTGGGGGCGGATGCGAAGGCGATGGCAGCATGGGCTGCGCTGGGGCCTGTGGTGCCAGAGCCATGGGAGGAATGACTATAGGCACCAGTGGAGTGACCAGAGGGAGCAAGTCCCTGAATGCATCCCTTAGGATGGCCCCCATCTGGGGGGTTCGCATCAGCCCCAAAAACCTTTCGAAGTATCTATCCTCGGAGGCAGAAGAGGCGGCAGGGGATACTGAGTGGCTATGGGCTGCTGGGGTCAAAGCACAATCAGTCTTGGTTGCAGGGGCAACCTGCCCTGCACTACTGATGGATACACTGTAGGCCACATAACTGGTTGACACCAGTCCCACCTTGAAACTCATTGACCCGCCTGCTCTGTTCCTAGGAGTGGCATTGGACGAGTGGTCATGTTGTCTAGCGCGGCAGCCATTTTGTCGGGCTGCAAACCACGTGCCAAAGTCTTGGTGCATGGCCCACTGTACACAGTCTTGCCCAAGATTCTTGGTGTTGGAACATGAGGCCCATCCTGCACATCAGGTCTAGGCCTGGAAGGCGTATCCCCCTCAGCATTGTCGCCGGTAGTGCCTCATGCAGGTGGCCCCTCGGACATGGACCCGGTACTCGGGTGTAAGCCCGGTAGAAGAACCTTGCGGTCCCTCATCACTGATACCAGTAGGGTCCAAAGACCCCTCGGCCGTAATACCGGTAGCTGGGTTGGCCTCGGTGCGTGTGCTGATAACGGAACCCAAGAGGTTCCTGCCGCGTGGGCGTTTCCTCTGGAAGGAGTCGCCCTTATGGGGTGCAATGGAAAATAACAGACGTCGGAAGACCAAGTACCTAGATGACAAATAAAGACAAAAAGATAAGAGAAGAATCCAGGGAACAGCATGTGGAATTACATGGCAAGGCCAAACCCAGGAGCGCGGGTGAAATAAGCTTGTTCCCGTCGAAGTGGAAAATGGGACCGAGGAGTGGCGCCGGTGGGCGGAGTCAGGGTAGCGCATACTCCCAGGGCCGCACCCCTCTAAATTTAAAGGGTAAGAAGGTTTTTCTGGTGAAAAAGTTTCTGTCTCCCGTCCCTAAGAAGGGACGCCCATACAGTAGTATCAGAAAGAGACCATATATCAGACACCAGGTAAAGAAGTGCTCGGGCTTCCTGTTCGTGAAAATCATTTTCAAAACTCTTTCCATAGCACACAAATGCCTCTTTGACATTGCCCCCCCCATACATATGCCAGAAGATTCAAAGAGCCACCTCCTCCAGACCAATAAGGGCAGTTTATGCTAACCAACAAAAAAAGGCTTGCGACTAAGAGATCCAGAGGAGCAGGTTCCAGCTTCCTGTCTGTGGCTGCTAAACATTTTAACTCCCTGCCACCTGAGGCCTTTCCGTAAAAGCCCTCAAAACATGGCTATTTGCCTAAGCTGGACAGCCATCTCCAGAACCCCAACTGCGAACACCAATCACAATATTTTTTTTCAGTGTAACCGGTTGCAACAGTGCCCTGATGCCCCTGGGCGCTTTGCAAATGTAAAAAATAAATACAATATTTCTGTGGGAGAGAGCGTCCAGCACCCATCTGTAGGTGGAGATCTTCTCCCACTCACTGACTAATCCTGTCAGCCGGCCTCCCAGTGGGGTGCATGGGTGGGAGCCCGATTTCCTGGCCAGTTCAGCCATGCTTAGGCGCCTGTATTCCACGTTGGGAGCGACGACAGCGCTGACCACCTCCACCGAAGGCCTTAGAACCGCCTTTGTAGGCCTCCTGGGTTGTGGACTGGGAGGGCTGACGGTACGACGAGGAGAAACCTTTCGTCAATCTTACCAACTTTCCTCCGGAGGCGCAAAAGGAAGAGCAGTGCTGTTGCAGAGTGCCCAGGGTTCGAGCCATCTCTGTAGCCTGTCTTGATGGCCTGCATAGACTCGTCAACGGCCTTCCCAAAGAGGTTATCCCCAAAGGACATGTGCAGTACCCTCATCTGGACTTCCTGTCAGAAATTCTTGGCCTTCAACCAGCCTCGACAGAGGCAGACACTGTTCCCCATCTGGCAGAAACCTGTGTCGGCGATGCCCAGGGCCACTGCGATGGCATGGTCTGAAGCCACTTCACCTTCTTGGAGGAGTGCGATCGCCTCCACCCTCTTGTCGTCAGGCAGGAACTCCAGAATCGGGTCCAGCTTGTACCACAGCTCCGTGTCGTACCTGGCCATGCTCGCCAATGCATAGATAGCCTGGACGGTCGATGCCAGAGAAGAACAAGTTACTTCTTATCTTGTAACCTTCTTTCGATGGGATGTTCCTCCAACGTATTCCTCATCTTGATAGATTTCATCCCAGCTTGCTGGCCACGGAATTTTTTTCAGTAGAGGGCGCTGCGCGTCGACGTCCCTCGAGCTAGTGTCCCTCGACAACCTCCGTCTCGGTGCCAACGTCATTGTGCGTACAAATAGACCCGCGCCGCGACCGTTGCACAGCTAATTTCAAGCTTCAAAACGGAACTGAGCAATGGTCGCTGCGCCAGTCTATTTATACACACGATGACGTCGGCGCCGAGACGGAGGCTGTCGAGGGACACTAGCTCGAGGGACGTTGACGCGCAGCGCCCCTACTGAGTGATGCATTTGTGACTGTTATCTCCGGGCATGGTTGCAAAAACTGTTCTCCTTTCAAAATGTTCTCTCGACAGGCCCACCACTGAAGGTCTCGAGCCACTCTGTCCGGGACTTGAAGGAGATCCGTCATTGTTCCTGAGAATTGTGACCATTGAGTTCTCGGCGACCACTGGAGAGATCTCATTCTCAGGCGAGCCTCTGGCACTAGGAAGATGCAGGATGTCATGAGGCCTAGCAACCTCAAAAAGTCAAAGGTTGGAAGAAGTTGGGCATTTTGGAATTTGGTGACCATCTGCAGAATATCTTGGGCCCTCACCTCTAGTGGCGAGGCTCTCCCAAGGCAAGTGTCCAGGACCGCTCCAATGAACTGGAGTCTCTGTGATGGTATCATCTGTGTCTTCTTTAAGTTGAGGAAGAAGCCCAGCTTGTGAAGAAAGTGGCAGACATAATCTAGTTGGATCTGAGCTTGTTCCGATGATACTGCTCTGATCAACCAATCGTCTAGGTAGGGGTGGACATGGATCCCTTCCCTCCTTAGACTCATCGGCACTACTGACATTAGCTTGGTGAAGACCCTAGGGGCGGAGGTCAGCCAAAATGGCAGAACTCGCAATTGATAGTGATAGTTGCCAGTTGCAAACCTCAGGTATTTCCTGAGTTTGAGATGGATTGCCACATGGAAATAAGCATCCTGAAGGTCTATAGATACCAACCAGTCCTGAAGGTGGAGGGCCTGAAGGATCTGAGAAAGAGTTACCATCTTGAACTTGTCCTTCCTGAGGAATTTGTTCAATTCTCTTCTCCGTCCTTCTTTGGTACTAGGAATTAGGGGGAATACCAACCCTTGTTCCCCTCTGCTGCAGGTACCGGTTATATGGCACCTTTCTCTAGCAGGTCTACAATCTCCTGCATAAGGAGCGGATCTGGAAAAAGAGTTGTTCCCCGGTGGATGACTCTGAGGGGTGTGTAGAAAAGGCAGGCAGTAACCTTGGGCAACTGTCTCCAATGCCCAAGCATCTGAGGTAATAGCCTGCCATTCTGCCAGATGTTGAGTTAACCTGCCCCCTACTGGTGTCTTGTGAGGGGAGACCTCAGAGGGGTTTAGAAGCGGCTGACGCAGATGCCGAGGGTAAAGTGGCACCTGCTGCTGCGTTTTTTGTACCTTTAACCCGTCCACCACGGGTGAATCGTTTCTGGCCCCTTTGAGCTGGCTGCCCTCTGCCTTTTCCGAATGCGGAGTAAAAGCGAAAGGACCTACACCTCCAGGAGGTTCCTGAGGGGCCATTCGGAGTCTGTCGGATTGCAGCCCCAAGAGATTTCGCTGCTGCCTTGGATGTTTGTAACTTCTCCAGGCTGTCATCAGCCTTCTTACCAAATAAAGAAGTGCCGTCAAAGGGCATGTTCAAAAGTCTGGCTTGTACATCTGGAGCAAAACCAGACTTCCACAACCACGCAAATATGCGGATTGTGGTACTTGCCGGCATGGCCCTGCTGATACTGTCAGCAGAATCAATGCCTGTTTGAAGGAACTCGCACATTGCATCTTTCCCATCTTTGATGATGTTTAAAAATGCTTCCCTTTCCTCTCCTTCTGGGAGAGAGTCAGCCACAGATGAAGCACACTCTCTAAGTGTATGGCTGAATCTTGCAAGCGTGCAAGTGGCGTTAATAGATTTAAGCGCCATGCTACATGCCGAAAAGACTTTTTTTGACATAGGATCAAACCTTATCATCCCTGTCCTGTGGAATAGTAGGGTATGCAGATCTACTATTTGATTAAGTTGCTGCTTGTACAACCAAACTCTCTGGAGTTGGATGTTTGCTCAAATATTCAGGGTCTGTAGCAGATACCCTGTATTTGGCAGATAGTTTCTTGTTAACTGCAGGGATAAGGAGTTTCCCAATTAGCAGAGACTTTTCTTTGCAGAGCAGTATGAAAAGGAACAGGATCTCCCTGTGGACCTTTAACTAAAATGTCAGTAAGATCATCCTGCTGAAAAGAAGGTGTAGCTGTAGACCACCCCATGAATTCTATTATTCTAGCCATCAGAATCCTATAAGGGGTCTCAGCATGCTCCCCAAGGTCCGGTTTAGCAAACTCTACTTCTGGAGAAGTATCTAAACTACTTGCCTCATGTAGAGTCTTGAAGATCTTTTAACCTGTTCTCTTCAGAGATAAATTCCTCTGGTATAGGCGTTGTGGTCCTTTGTAAACCAAAAGGTCTCATGTTCGGAATCCTCCCCTCCCTCATATATAGAGGACAAAGCTCTAAAGTAATCAGACCTAGGATATGGTTTAAAACCCATTTCTAGAGCAGAAGGGGCCAAATTGGTTGTCACCGGTTGAGAAAACGTCGAAGTTGTCGACATGGAAGTCAAAGGCTTCGACAAACCCAAAAAGGGCGTTGTCGAAAAAGTTTTAAGAGACCTCGAAGTACTTGAGAGGATCGGAATCCTACTCGGAGTCGCAGAAGCCGTCGACGGCATCCTCGTGGTCATGGTCGAAGTCCTCGACATCTCTACTGTCTGATGTAGTGACAGTTGTAGGTCTGTCTTTTATCAGAGTCGACAGTGGCGGCGAAGACGGTGTCGATGCAACAGATTTATGCGTTGAAGGAACCTTCGACAAAGGTGTCGATGACGCAGATTTATGAATCGAAGAAACATTTGACGACGGCGTCGATGACACGGTCTTACTGCCTTTACTCGAGGGTTCATGACACTCTCGGGTAGTTTTTTTCACCGGGTGCAACGACTCGCAGCGTTTTGATTTTTCAGGTCTTTCACCCCGGGCATCACCTTTAGCCGTCTCCGAGGGGGGTCAAGGCTGCTTTCTCGAAGACGCTAAGCATTTTCTTATGGAATTTCTCCCACTTAGCTGGAGAGCTGTGTTTTGTGGGGCAGGGGACCCTTTCCCGGAGACAGAAGACGAACAGCGAGATCTACGACGCCTCTTCTTAGAGTGTTTCGATCTCAAAGACTGATGGGAACCGCTTCGAGACCTTGAACGGGAATGTTTCCTGTGACGGCGAGGAGACAAATGTCTCGACTCTACCGAAGAAACTTTCGAGGGAGTAGAAGTTTTAAGAGTCTTACCTCTTTCTGGCTTCCCCTTATTCTTCTTCAAGGCTTTCGCCGTCATGGACATACAGTCCTCGCATTCTGAACAATGATGCTCCGATCCCAGGCATCACAAACAGACCCTGCAAGGATCCGTCAATGACATTTTCTTCCCACAATCACGACACTTTTTGAAGCCGGACCGTGGGGTCGACGGTTCGGATGAGGAAGCCATCGAATTAAGATATCTTCAAAGAATAAGTTGAATCTTCTTGAAGAAAGAACTGAGTGACACGATTCCGAGGCCCACGAAGCGCGGAAAACCGTAACTGTGCAACGGTCGCTGCGCAAGTCTATTTATACGCACGGTGATGTCGGCGCTGAGACGGAGGCTGTCGATAGACATCGACACGCAGCGCCCTCTACTGAAAAACTTCCAAGGCCAGCAAGCTGGGATGAAATCTATCAAGATAAGGAATACGTCGGAGGACACAATCCCTTTGAAAATTACTTTCCTCCCCATGGCATCCAACTTCTTCCCCTCGCTATACGCAACAACTGTGGATGATGATGAGGGGTTCCACTACCTCTTCCTTGCAGCCGTTGACACAGAGTCCGCCAATGGTTGCGACCGTAGGCCCTTGGGTGCGGACTCCGGCACCTGCTACGTTTTCTCCAGTCTATCCCGCTTGGCCACAGCCGTCAAGGATTCTTCAAGAGGGTTAGGCCTTCCTCCCACACGTCGTCCAGGAGGGGCACCACCAAGATGGTCTTCCTCTGGGCCTTGTGCCTCTGGTATAGGAAACCCTCCTTTTTGGTCTCCTGGGTTGTCAGCTGGAAACGTTCGGAAGCATTGGCGACCATGGCATCAAACGACCCCACCTCATTTGGGGGAACGCCTTTGGCTGCGGCGATCAGCCCGCCCCGTGACAATGTCGTCGCCGTGGCGGTCTCCGTGTCCATAAGGGAGGAGGGCACCAGACACGGCTGAGGTTGATACAGGGGCGTCGGATGGCACTCCCTCTTCTTAGCAGGAGGCTGATCCGGGGCCGCAGGGGCTTGCAGCATCCTCTTCTGGATTTCTGACACGAACTTGTGTGGGTCGAAAGGATGTCTAGGGGTACATCTCTCGGCTGAGCCAGCGTGGTCGGCTGTTAGGGGGAATTCTCATAAATGTCCGATTTTCCTTACCTAATGAGTCCCTCAGCAGCTTTGCTGGATTTCTAGGATTTTTTTTTTTACCTGGTAAGAGTGTGAGCCTTTTCCCCCCCACTCTTACATGTGTTTAGCTGTGTGTGTTTTAACCATTTGTGTGATCTTGGGCTCTGGAGCTTCAACTACCCCATGAGCATCATTTTTTTGTGTGTTACACAGCACCTTGAGTGCAGTGACACACTCCATTTTTCTGGGACTGACTACTGTCTCCCAGAAACATGTCAAGTTGCCATTAACTTTATGTAGTCTCTTTAAATCACAGACCCAGTACAAACCATCTTACATGGAGTATTGGAAAGGGTTAATTCCCATCTCTTTTTGTCTGTCTCTTGGAGCACTGTTCCGCTCCCTTTACATCAAGACTTGGCTGGTGGCAGTGGTAACTACCCTAACTTTTCTACCGCGGTTATCTTATATAAACATCCTATTGTTTTAGGCTATTATATTAGCCTCAAACATAAACCCGCTTGACCAAATACATTTTATTTGGGCTCCAGCTGGGTTTATTCGCCATTTCTTTTTGTTAAAAGTCTTTCTGGTGTTTTTTCTCTCTGCGCCAAACCGGGGTTGATTCCTTTGTTCGCTGTCTTTTCGCAGGCTTCTGCACAGAAAAGAGGGAGGGGTCTTGGGCCGCTGCCATGGGTTCCATTGGTAACCCAAGTCGCACTCCTGTTTGATTGGCTGAGGGGACTGTCCTTGCCAGGACAGCCACCTTGCTTTGTGATCGACAGCCAGGCTGTATGAATGGGGGAAAACTGCATAAAAAGCAGGTCTCTGCGACTGGAAAGGCAGAGTCGCCACTGGAATGAAAGAACCAACGAGAAGCTGATGGAAGAGGACCCCTACAACGACAGACGCCCGGTGAAGCCCTGCTGCAGGTCCGAATCGTCAGAATCCGACGACAGAAGATCCTCCAGGAAACTTCTTCCCTTGAGCTGGTGGGACCAACCAGTTCGCCCAAACTGCAAGCCAGGAGCCCTCCTCTGGTCGAATTCGCTGTACAGAGCTACAGTGGGCCGGATAGCCAGGAAGGTTGGACCCTGCTTGGGTTTTAAGGAGGGCACCTTTTATTTGTTGCTTTGCTCTGCTGCTGGTTTCTTCCCTGGGTAGTGCAGGACCCTCCAGTCTTCCTACTTCTTGTCAGTCCAACAGTCGCTTCAGGAACCGTGAGCTTGCAGGAACTACCAGGAATGTCCGCCTCAGCTACAGCTTCCTCTCCGTTTTAAGGGATTGTGCAAATCCGGTTGTTCGTTTCATTCAGCCGCAGAGAAAGTCTTTGAAATCTTTCTTCAAACCGAGGGCGTGTCCTTCTCTTCAAACTAACTTTTCTACCAAGCAACCTCGTCCGGAATCCGTAGCACAAACTTTTCGGCGAACTACACTGAACCGTGTCATCTTGAGCAAAAGACTTTTGTTCTATTGACTTTGGCCCCAAGCATTTTCTACCTGATTCTATCACTGTGGTTCCTCTTGTTCAATTGCCCCGAGTACTTACCTGTTGGTGTGACCCAATTTCTATTAACTTTGTCTTTACCTCCCTTTTAAATTGCTGGAGTGCCATTTTGCTCCCACTTCATTTAGTGAGCTTAACTTGTCTGGAATTTAAGGGAAGTGGTGTGGTGTATTAAGAATGTGATTTTTAAATGGCTTATATAATAGTGTAATGTTATACAGCTGAAGAGTAAAATAAATGTATATTCTTTTACTTGAAAACCTTGAGTCAGTGTTTGCCTGAATCATAGTAATTGCTGTCCTTTGTGTAACTATCTGATACTGCTCACTTACTATTGAGTTAAGTCTGGCTGCTCAGCCATCGCTACCACTTTACTGTGTAGTACAGGCTTGTACCAAAGGTGAATTTGTACTGTGTTTTGTAGTCTTAATTGTGTGTGGTTTTCCCAAAGGGAACTGCATATAATTCTCACTGGCACACTAGGCCTGCGTCGCCATCGGTGTTGCTGCTATCATCGTCCTCCATGTCCTTGTGGCACGTGTGCGGGGACTCCTGTCCTTGTCGTCCAAGGAGGAAACATCCATGTCTTGGGGCATGGCATCTGGCAGGCCTGGGACCTCATCGCACCCTGCGCCCCTTTTGCGCCCTCAGGGGTCAGATCCGGGCTCAGCAAGGACATCCTCTTCTCCGGTGTACCAGCAGACTTTGCTCCCGCCCTGGCTGAGGCCTCCCGCCACGGGGGTAGGGACACCTTGGGTACAAGTAGAGGCTACCTTCACAGGGTCAGCCCCTTTGGCCTTCGAGAGAGCGGCCGCCACCAGCTCAATCGTCGAAAATTTCTCCTGCACCGCCTGGGCATTCTTGGGCAGGTCAGCCGTCTTTTCCTCCACCCTAGGCTTCTCCCGCAGCTGGGCGACTTGCTTTTTGAGGAGGAGCTTAATCGCTGGCTGGCGATGGAGGCAGAAGGTAACGTTGATTGCGCCCTGCCCAGTGAAGGGACCCATTTGCGCGGCAGATGGAGAGAGGAGCACGCAGGATCTGTTTTGACAAAAATAGAACTTTTTCCATCGAAAAACCGAAAAACCATAGAATAACCTCGAGGACTCCCAAAACTTGAACCTGCGGTAAAAATCTGAAGATGGCTGCCAGAGGAGGGTATTGGGGAGAGGGCAGTCATTGGCTGGGGGCTCTATGGCCCAATGTACAGTGATTGGTTTAGAGGCGAAATACAGTTTATAAAGTGAAAGTGAAACTATTTATTCTTTTACCGAGGATTCCTGGCCCGGCAACAGGGAATATTCATGAGCATGTGAATCCATAGCAGATGCCATGCTGGAGAAGAGGGCTTTTCCCTCCTGAAATTCAGCATTTCTTTTTAATTTAAGCTTCAGAGCCATACCCTTCCCTTCTGTAAGACATCCCAGGAGTAGCAAGAAAGGGAGGCAGGAAGGAAAAGTAGAAAGTTCCCAGTGCAGGAAACACTAGCTGATTAAATTCTGTTGAGCACTATAAAGTATTTATGAATGGCAAGGAATTTTCTAGAAAAAAAGGTTCACAAAGTGAGGGACATTGCATTTAAAGGTTGGGCTACACATTTATTAAAATAAAGAAGGTTGGAGAAGAACAAATAACTTAACAACAGGTAACGTTCTTTCGACTGGATGTTCCTCCAACGTATTCCACATCGTGGACATTACATGTCAAAGATGTGGAATATGTTGGAAGACACAATCCATTCGAAAGGCCCTTATTGCCCTAAGCTAAGGTGGGAATTCCCTACCAAAATAAAACAGAGGATAGTCTGTGTCAGGAAGTCTCAAGCAAATGTCTGTGTCCAAAACCTATACTTGCCCTCACATCTATTTCTCTACAATGTGTAGGGATGTCAGCCTCAAATAAATATGTGATCAAATGAAAGTTCTGAGCTTTGTCCAGCTCTTGGTCTAAAGGTTTCCCTTCCCCAAGGTTCAAACAGTTCAAAAAGGGGTTCCCTCCACAAGCTTTCAAGTCTTTCAAAACAACACAATTCCATGGGCTCCTTCCGGGCTCTTCTACCTTGGTTAGCTTTCACCAATGTCCGAATTCAACTCCTTACTTTCAAATCACACAAGGTTTCCTTTTAGAATCAATCAAATCACAAGCTTTAAGTGGCTTTTTCATTAAGGGTTACACTCGGTCTAGGTGCAGATGTTGGACCACACGGTCGACCCATTAAGGTCACGCAACCGACACCTTACTTGCACCTTCTTCATAGACACGTTGCCACTGTCATCTCTACAATGGTGTTTTGACTTAACCGTGGCGTTTCACATCTTTATAATGTCATTGCTTGTTGCACTTTCACATACACATATGGCTCTTGCCAATGCAGGTTCTCTCAAGCTACACAGTTCACAATGATAGCCTTGTGTCTCTTGTCAATGCTTACACAGTTCCTTTAACTCATGTCGTTCCACAAATTCTTTTCATTCATAACGGTATTCAACCGTGCTCGCTTTCATTCAAATCTGTATTCAACATATTTGCTTATAACATGCTTATGCATGCTCGTCGGCCATACCGGCGTCCCTTTCTCTAGGCAGACTCCACGGTCGGTGCTTACAGCGTTCCAGTGAGGCTTCCGGCTATCCCAAACTCACCCTCTCTCTGGCAGGTTCTCGCTTTGTCTCAAACGCGGCTTGGCTCACAACAACGATGAGTCTCTGGCAGCTCAGGCTTCACTTGGCAGCTTTTCCTGCTCATACTGGTTCCACTTTCCACTGCATCTTCCTGGAGAGACCAGCAGTCGCACAGCAGTCCCGATACCTGCTTCCACACCTGCCTCCATATTCTTTAATCTTCCAGCTTTTAAAGCTCCCACCAGACTGATTGGTCATAAAAAGACTAGACCGCTCATTGCTGGTCTGGGAGCTCTGTATTACTCCGGGTTGCCACCTCTTCGTCCCAGTACCTAGCTGGTGTTTGTGTATGCATCAAAGAGAGGCAGTGTGCTCCTAGTTGGTCTCCTTGTCCCAGTATATAACTGGTGTGCTTTAGGGAATGATTTACAGGAAAAATAGGGAAGGGATTGACAACAGCCTATAAAGGCTAGGGGGACATTGGACTCGTGGTGAAAGGGAAACACCCAAGGGCTCCTCCATTCAGATGATCCTCCCTCGCATATACACCAAAAGGGTCAGGATCCAAAAGCGACAACCTTTACCTAGCCACCTAGGAGGAGGATATATTGGGGAAAGCAGTGAGGACGTCCTCGGATTCCTCACATCTGGTATAATTCATTATTTAGTACAAATTTAGAGCAAGACCAATTAAAATAAGACATGTGATTAGAAGTGAGTTCAAGACGGAGAAAGGTTTTTGGGATGAAAAGTAAAATAGTTGTACAGAAATATACAAACATACATACCGAGCCTCGACTCCGTCGGGTTCTCATGCTATGCTTCCCGCCGTTCAGGCCATCCTCTTCTTCCATGACAGGCTTGAACATGAATGGAGGTGGGTCCAACGGCTTCTCAATAGGCGGAAGCTCACCATACTTCTTGAAATGGACCCGGCAATCTGTGCAGAGCAAGATGTTCTCCCGACCACCATGGTGCCAGTCCTTGGAAACTTTGGAAGACAACATTTTACATTATTGATCAATTACAATTAAAAAAAAAACACTTTTGCAAATAAGTTGAGTCAATGCAGGTTCCTGGGAAGGTCTACTTTAATAAAATTAAGCAGGCCCAACTATATGCAGGTTCATGGGCAACATTTTTTCCTGCATACCCACAGTAAGGAACAAGTTACTTACCTGTAACTGTTGTTCTCCAGCATGGGTCTGGCAATGATTCACAGGCTCATGAATATTCCCCATCGTCAGGATGGGAATCATCGGTAAAGAAAAAATCAGATTGTTTCATTTCTGAACACAACCGAACACTGAGCTCTGGGTCATACTGCACCTAGCTAATGACTGCCCTCTACCTAAGTCCCTCCTCTGGCAGCCATCTTCAGATTTGTTAGCACGTAAAGTGGCAGTAGGACCAAGAGAAGAGTCGCAGAGGGGTAGGCGGGAGGGTTCGCATGTGAATCCATGCCAGATCCATGCTGGAGAACAACAGTTACAGGAAAGTAACTTGTTCCTTCTCCAGCAGGGGGTCTGACATGGATTCACATGCTCATGAATAAAGAATACATAGCAGTACATACATGCACAACCACGGGAGGTGGCAAGACTCAACATAAACATCTCTTTCCTCCTCACCAGGCTCACCTTCAAGCAAACAGGTTGCGCAGGACTGCTTGGCCGGCTCTGGACACCTCCCTGGAATCCCTGTTGACGCAGTAGAATTTCATGAAGGTGTGTGTCAACCTCCACGTAGCAGCCCTGCAGATGTCCAGCAGGGGCACACCAGACAAGAAAGCCGTTGTAGCAGCGATCGCTCTGGTAGAATGGGTTCTTGGGCGGCCAGGCAGCGGTCGGTTTGTTAACCAGTGACAGTAGGTGATACAGCTGGAGAGTCACCTGGAAATGGAAGCCTTGGACAGGACCTTCCCATGGTTCACAGGGCCAAAGTTGAGAAAAAGCTGAGAGGTTTTCCAGAAACTCTTCGTACCGGCCACAAAACTTCAGCGCTCTAGCCACATCCAGCGAGTGCAAAGTACTTTCAGCCGGCGACAAAGGCAGCAGAAAATATACAGGAAACACCAAGGGCTTCTTGAGGTGAAATTCTGACTGAACCCTGGGCATGAAGGAGGGGTGCGGCCACAGCGCCACCCTTGTTTCGTGAAAAGTCAAGTAAGGCCGCTAGCATGACAGGGCCTGGATCTCACCTACTAGTCTTGCAGAGGTGATGGCCACGAGAAAAGCTGTCTTCCATGACAGAAACATAAGCAGAGATGAATGCGTATGTTTGAATGGGGCTCCATGAGCTTGGTCAGCACCACATTAAGTTCCCACGCCGGGGCCGGAGCATTCACCGGCAGGAAAGAGTGGAACATTCCTTTGATGAACTCCTTCACCAGATGATGCGACCACAAAGAAGCCCGTCCCGGAGATCTGGTGTAACGGGAGATAGCCGCCAGATGCACCTTAATGGAGGCATGGGCCAGTCCCGATTTGGCCAATGACAGCAAATATGGAAGTACTTGAGGAGCTGTGACCCACAAGGGTTTAATCTTCTGACACCGGGACCAGAAATAGCAAAACGCATCCATTTGCGTCTGTAGCATTTCAGAGAAGACAATGCTCTAGGCTTGGTGAGAACTTCTTTGAAGTCAGCCGGGAGATCGTAGTCACCGAATTCTAGAGCTGCAGGAGCTAGGCCTTCAGGTTCAGAGATCCTGGATCATGGTGAAGAATGGCGCCACCTACACTGGCGTGAAGCTCTACAACCACTGGCACCTTGACTTGTGGGGACGGTGACATGCTGAGAAGGTCCGGGTACCAAATCTGCCTCGGCCACGCCGGTGCGAGGAGGTTCATCTGGCACCATCTGAGTTGACTGATGACTCGAAGTAACAATGGCAACGGAGGGAACGCATATAGAAAGTGGCTTTCCCCAGCGAATGACAATGCATCCCCGATACTCCCTTGCTGGGGGAACATGCTGGCAAGCCTCCGGCACTTGGTGTTCGTCGCCGTCGCAAACAAGTCGATCTGGGGATTGCCCCATTTCACGAAAAGGTTCTCCACTAGGTCCTGCCGAAGTTCCCATTCATGGCAAGAGCGAAGCTCCCTGCTAAGAGTCAGCGGCCGTGTTCTTTACTCCTGCATGATGAAACAGAATGAGGTACATCCCCTGGGCGACGGCCCAGTGCCATAAATTCTGTGCCTCCTCGGAGAGCGCTGGGGACCTGGTGCCCCCGTTTCCTGATGTAAAACATTGTAGTGGTATTGTCTGTGAAGACCGGCACTACCTTGTCTTTGAGGGACGGCAGCAACGATTTGAGGGCCCAAAACACTGCCCGTAGCTGCAGAACGTTGATGTGCAACGCCTTCTCCTCCGGCCACCACAGGCCACTGGCGTTAAGACTTCCGGTGTGGGTGTTAAGATGGAATTCTGAACTCTGACCTGGTGGGCAGAGGTTCAGGAGGCCTGCCTAGTTTTTTGGAACAGGGTAACCTTCTGGACAAGCCAGACCAAATAAGGTAGCTTGCCAGCCGTCAAGACTTGGGTCTCAGGAGGGGTGAGGGTGACTGAAAGACCTCAATGAGCACACAGAGTAAAGGACACTTACAAACCACTCCCAGTCAGGTGTAGATATATTAAAAATACATGTACATTTATTTCAAGGCCTTCGAGTTTCAACACAAATCAAATCGCAGTAATACTATTAAGCCAACACAATCCTATCTAAATATATATATACAAGACCATTGGGGTCTAAAGGGTTAATGTACGAAATGGGTCCACAACCTAAAAGGGGGAAGGAAACGGGCAGTGCAAATAGTCTTCAGTCCCTCTGCATCCGACACACACTTAAGAGGCAGTCCAACCCCTAAGAAGAGTGGAGCCTAATGCTCAAATGTACATACAATGCCAGCGCACTTGGTAGTTCAAATGGGCAAAACAGGGTCTCTTTAAGGGTCTGTAGCAACTCAGGAAGGTGGCTGAGGCAATGAAGAATAGGTTCCCACTATTCGAGGAGGGTCTCCACCTGAGGACAGAGTCGGTTCCAAGAGTTGGGAATAGTTCGCACTAGCAGTGGAAAGGAGAGGGGCCCTCAGGGGCCACTCGTGTTTAAAATTGGTTGGAGGCGCTAGGGGCCACCGGTTAGGGGTTAGATTTCTCACCGACCCCCGACGCACTCCGCACCAAACTTCAGCAGTCAAGTTCACTTCGGTTGCAGGTTCAAGTGCGGCAATTTGGCGGCTCTGCGCATTTCAGCGACGAAGATCAAGCGATGATTCCCAAATGGGACAGTAGTGATTTCTCTGCTCCTGCTGGATGGATTAGGCCAGTTTCACTGTCACAGGCTTCAGGGGTGAGAGGGGCACAAATGCAGCGCACCTGCAAAGGTCATCACCATGGCTGGGCGACACGGAAACCGTGTAAACTCCGATTCAGGTGCACTCACTTTACTCCAGACCTGGGAACGCCAGTGTACGAAATTCGGCAAGAGTGCCGTGAACACAGAGCTAGCGACGTACCAAGTTTTGCGGACCTCCTCGTAACGGCGGCGGTATCAGGGCAAAGAGTCTGCGTAAGCTGGTCAGCCCACTGGTTGGCCCAGGGACACTTCCAAGAAGGCTTACTTGCAGGGTTTGTTTAAGGTGCCGAGAATAGGTGGTCCCATTATTCCAATGGGTCGAAGCGTCTTCGCAGACCTTCTAGGACGACCAGATGCAGAGGGTTCCCACGGGACGACAGCGGGCTCAGGGTGCCAAACCTTCCAGCGGGTCACCAGCGGTTCCTCGACTCGGCTTCTGAGTTTTAGTATACTTGGATCCTATCCTTCGTTTAGTGAGAACTCCAGAGATCGACATGTTATGGGTGTTTGGGCCTTCGCTTATCCAGAATCTCCTTTGCGTCAAAAAGAAGAGGACCCAATGGGAGATCTGCTCACATACAGGCATACCACACGTGGACCAATCACAGACCACGGTGGTCCCAGGCATTCACAGCACTCCAGACTCTCTGGCACCCAGGATGTGTATTGGAACCAGACGTTCCAGCCCACTACCTGGCTGCACACAGACAAAGCATGCAGAAGCCTGTGAAAGCTTGGCATTTCGCAGGAGAATGTATGCCCAAATAAGGACTGACCTGGGTCGGTTCGATCTGGGAAACGTGAAGGAGCAAAATGGCCAAAGATCAGGACAAAGAACCACGTGGCATGGTCATTTTGGAGCCAGGCCACTTATTTGTGCCAAACGCGGTAATAGCGGTTTACCTGGCAGGAAAGGGTTAACAACATACGAAAATGATAAGCTGCCACCAGCCCTGTCCAAGGCACATTTGACCTTCTCCTAAAAAATCCTTTGAGAGTATCTACGGCCTTTGGAAAGGACTAATAGACCCAAGTGTACTGTACTGGAAGGTACATCGTACACTTGTTACATGTTGCAGAAAAGTTGCAACATTGGAAAGGACTAAGGGAAACAGTCTCCCAGTACTGACTGTCTTAAGGGCATGTCAGTTTCCCCATAAGATGTGAATGAAAAGCTCAGAGGAGTGCAGCAGAAGGCTGTGCTCCTCTGGTAAAGTCAGACTATGGAGTTACACATCAGAAAAAAGTTAGGGGGGGGTTCCCAACTGGAGGGAAAATTACACATAAGGAACAAGTTACTTACCTGTAACTGTTGGGGTCTGGCATGGATTCACATGCTCATGAATATTCCCCGTCAGGCTGGGACTCCTTGGTAAAGAAAAAAATCAGTTTCGTTTCTGAAATGTCTTTCTCCTAATAACCAATCACTGGTCTCTAGGTCATACTGCCCCCAGCCAATGACAGCCCTCTACCTAAGCCCTTCCTCTGGCAGCCATCTTCAGATTTGGTAGCACGTTAAGTGGCAGTAGGACTAAGAGAAGAGCCGCAGAGGGGTAGGCGGGAGAGTTTGCATGTGAATCCATGCCAGACCCATGCTGGAGAACAACAGTTACAGGTAAGTAACTTATTCCTTCTCCAGCATGGGGTCTGGCATGGATTCACATGCTCATGAATAAAGAATACATAGAAGAACACACATGCACAACCACGGAAAGTGGCAAGGCTCAACATTAAGCATTTCAACATCTCGACATTAAGCATCTCTTACCTCCTCACCAGGGTCATCTTCAAGCAAACAGGTTGCGCAGCACTGCTTGGCCGACGCTGGACTCCTCCCTGGAATCCCGGCCGACGCAGTAGAATCTCATGAAGGTGTGCGTCGACCTCCATGTAGCAGCCCTGCAGATGTCCAGCAGGGGCACACCAGACCGGAATGCAGTAGTTGCAGCGATCGCTCTGGTCGAATGGGCTCTCGGACGGCCAGACAACGGTCGGTTTGCCAACCGTTGACTATGGGTGATGAAGCCATAGAGCCACCTGGAAATGGAAGCCTTGGAGAGGGCCTTCCCTTGGTTCACAGGGCCAAAGTTCACAAACGGCTGTGATGTCTTCCGACGTAGAACTTCAGCGCTCTAGCCACATTAACCAAAGTCCACTCAGCCGGCGACGGGAAGAAAACAGGCAACACCAAGGGCTGGTACAGATGGAAGTCCGACGGTACCTTGGGCATGAAGGAGGGGTGCGTCCTCAGTACAACCCTCGTTTCCTGGAATTTCAAGTACGGCGGCTTACAGGATAGGGCCTGGATCTCTCCCACTCGTCGTGTGGAGGTGATGGCCACAAGAAACGCTGTCTTCCACGAGGAGGTGCCGAATGCAGAGGCTCGAACGGAGGACCCATGAGCCTAGTCAGCACCACATTGAGCTCCCACGCCGGGTCTGGCACCTTCACCGGCGGGAACGAGGGGAAAAGTCATTTCATGAACTCCTTAACCAGGCGATGAGACCACAGCAACGACCGCCCCGGAGTTCTGGTATACCGGGAGATAGCCGCTAGATGAATTTTGATGGAAGCGTGAGCCAGCCCTGCTTTGGCCAGCGACAGCAAGTACGGAAGCACTTGAGGGGCCGTAATCTGTAGAGGGTTAATCTTCTGTGCACGGCACCAGACAGTGAACCTCTTCCATTTATGTCCGTAGCACTTAAGAGTCGAAGCAGCCCTGGCCTTGGCAAGCACCTCCTTGCAGTCCGCCGGGATCTCATACCCTCCGAACTCTAGTGCTGCAGGAGCCAGGCCTGCAGGTTCACCGACCCTGGGTCGTGGGGTAGAATCGCACCTACTTCCCTGTCGAGAAGATCTGCATCCGCCGAAAGCTTGACTGGAGGGGACGCCGGCATGTCCAGAAGGTCCGGGAACCATATCTGCCTCGGCCACGCATCGAGGATCATCCTGTACCGGGACCGTCTGAGTTGACTGATGAGTCGCAGAAGCATCGGCAACGGAGGGAACGCATAGAGGAACAGACAGTCCCAAGTGAAGGAGAAAACATCCCCCATGCTCCCCAGAAGGGGAAACCTGCTGGCGAACCTCCGGTACTGGTGTTCCTCACCGTCGCAAAAAGGTCGATCTGGGGATTACCCCATCGTCGAAACAGTAGATACACTTGATACTGCCACAGCTCCCACTCGTGGCAAGAGCGCAGCTCCCTGCTGAGTGAGTCTGCAACAGTGTTCTTCACTCCTGCCATATGAAATTACCAGGAACATCCCCTGGGCAACGGCCCAGTGCCACAGATAGTGCGCTTCCTTGGAGAGGGCCGGGGATCTGGTGCCCCTCCCCCGCTTCAGAATGTAGAACATTGTGGTGGTGTTGTCGGTGAAGACCAGCACCACTTTGCCCTTGACGGACGGGAGGAATGATCTGAGGGCCCAAAACACGGCCCGGAGTTGCAGAACGTTGATGTGCAGCTACTTCTCCGGGAGCCAAAGGCCTCTTGCGTGGAGATCTGCGGTGTGCGCGCCCCATCCCTTCAGGGAGGCGTCTGTCGTCACCATCTCCTGATGTGCTGGGGTCTGAAAGTCTGTGCCAGCCGCTAGATGCCACCACCGAATCGCTCGACGGAATGTCTCGTTGAGGGCGATCTCGTCTTCGAAGCTTCCCGACACTTGTATCCAACAGGCGTTCGAGGAACTCCTGCAGCGACCGCAACTGCAGCCTGCACAGCCGAACGAGCTAGATGCATGACGACATTATGCCGAGCAAGATGGACCTCACCCTGGCAACTTTCATGGTCAACAGCCGTTGTACCTTGCCCAGGATGGCTTTGATCCTGTCCTCCGATGGTGAAGCCAGGCGCGCCACTGTGTTGAGCCTGGACCCCCAGGAACCGAGCGTCCTGTGATGGCACCAAGCAGGACTTCGCATAGTTGATCGAGAAGCCCAGTTCCGTGAGCAGGCAGACGGTCCTCGCTGTGTATTCGACGGCGAGCTCCCTTGACTTCGCTCAGATGAGCCAATCGTCCCGATAGCAGTAGACGTGGACCCCTGCAGGTGCAGCCACGCCACCACCGGTGCCAGGCCCTTGGTGAAGACCCTTGGAGCAGACCTCAAACCGAAGGGAAGGGCCTTGAATTGATAGTGCTGCCCTTGGACCACAAAGCGCATAAACATTTGATGCCCCTTGTGGATGAGGATGTGGAAAAAAGCATCCTCCAAGTCCAGCAACAACAAGAAATCTCCTTCCTCCAGCTGTCCCAGCACATGCTGAAGGGTGACCACCCGGAACTTCAGGAACTTGATGCATTTGTTGAGGCGGTCAGATCGAGAATGGGTGGCCAACCGACCGGTCTTCATTCGGATGAGAAAGTTCCGCGAGTATACTTCGGAGCCTCTTCGGGACGAGTTCCATTGCGCCCTTTTCCAGCATTGCTTGTACCTCTAGAAGCAATTGCAGAATATGCTTTTCTTTCCTGGCAACAGGTGGAAAACGGGGACACTTCCCCTTTGGAATGCCAGGGTGTGTTCGTGGACCACGGCATCCAGCACCCAACGGTCGGTGGAGATGGATTTCCACACGGCGAAGAAGTTCACCAGCCGGCCTCCCACCGGGGTGCTCGTATGGGGGCCCAACATCACGGCAGGTTCAGTCCTGTTTCGCTGAGGCCGTAGCACCTTGTGCCTCTTGACGACGATGACGATTTCCTCTGGCCTTGCTGTGGCCCCTGTAGGCTTCCTGGGACGAAGAACGGGCCGCTTGACGGTAGGAAGAAAAATTGGCACCAAATCCTTTAGAGGCACCCTGAGACTTGCCTCCGGAAGCCTGAAAAGGACAGCCGTCGCTGCTGGAGTGTGCGCAAGGCACAAGCCGTCTCGGTGTACGCCTTGATGGCCTGCAGCGACTCATCCACCGTCTTGCCGAAGACGTTGTCCCCATCAAAGGGCATATCCAATACCCTAGTCTGGACTTTCTGACGGAAGTTGGTGGCCTTGAGCCAAACCCGCTGACCAAGGCAAACCTGTTGCCCATCTAGCAGAAACCGGTGTCGGCGATGTCCGTGGCCAACGTGATGGCATGGTATGGTGCCACCTCGCCTTCTTGCAGGATGTCAAGGGCCTCCGCCCTCTTGTCATCCAGGAGGAAATCCAGGAGTGGGTCGATTTTAAACTACAGCTCCCTGTCGTAGCGGGCCACGATGGCAAGAGCGTTGGCCACCTTAATGGTTGCCGCCGCCGATGAGATGACCCGTCGTCCCATGGAGTCTAGCTTCTTTCCCTCGCCGTCCGGTGGGGAAGTAGAAGCCGATGCCGCCGACCCTGCAGATTTCTTCCTGGCTGCCGCCGAGACCACCGGGGACGGCTGCGCTTTGAGACACTTCAGTGCAGAGTCTGGAACCCGTTATTTCTTGTTTTACCGGTCTCTCCTCGCCGGGGCCGAGGACAGGTTCTTCAGGAGGGAAAGCCCTTCGTCCCAAATGTTGTCCAACAGCAGGATCGAGAGCACGGTCTTCCTCTTGGCCTCTCGTCGTTGATAAAGGAATTCCTCCTTCCTCTTTTCCTTAGGGTTGAACTGGACAGCTCTGAGGCCCTAGAGATCATGGCGTGGAAGGAGCCGATCTCGTCGGGGGGACGAAGCCCTGGGCCCCGGCGACGGTAGATCTGTTCCATCGTCGTCGCCGTATCCGGCTCCGTCTCATCCCTCGGCGGAGGGGAGGGCTGGTACGGTGGAGGAGGATGGACTAGTCTCTTCTTAGCTGGTGGATCCTCTGAAGGTCCAGGTGCCGGATCGCCGTTGGAGGCGTGGGCAACCTTGCCCGTATCTCAGTGCACAGGGTGTGCAGAGCTAGTAGGAAGTCCTCCGACATGTCCGTCAGTGGTGGAGGCGATTGCGACGGGAGCATTGGAAGTGGCGTGGTGTCCGGTTCCTCACCGTCCCCTGCCGTTCCTCGTCGGTTCCCTTGTGGTTCTCCCCATCTGCCTCGTCGAGGTCCTTCCCGTAGGACCTGGCCTCGATGCCCTTCTTCTTAGGCACTGTTGCCAGGCTTAAAAGTTACTCATCGGAAGAGATCCCAGAGTCCAGCTGGACCAGTGCACCCCCCACCCCCTCTTCTCGGCCAGGGTCGACATCTTGGGGAGATGATAGGCATCGCCTTCACGGGAGTCTTCACAATGGGCAGAAAGGACGATTCCCCCCGTGCAGGCAGGGAAACTCTTGTCTCGGTGGATGTCTCCTGGGAACCCGTGTCCGTGGCCTTCGCTAGGTACACCGCCACTCCCTCAATGGACAGTTTCGCCTGGTGAACCTGGGCCTTCACGACCTTGGGTGCTGCCGAGGACTTCACCGTGGGGGGAGGGTCAGCGCCTCGCTCCACCTTGGCTTTCTCTGTCAGAGTCGATTGGGCCTTCTCCAGAAGCTTCCCCGGGTGATCCGACTTCCTTTTCTTCGCCGAGCCGGAGCGCTGGATCGTGGTTGACTGCGTTGGCGAAGCTACGCCCGGCCTGTCTGCCGTGGAGCCCGTACCAACGGCGCTGCCTGTGCCCACGGACTTGCGATGCTTTGCCTTATGTTGGGCCCCCATCGCCCGAGCACCCTCAAAGGTCTTAGAAGACAGTTCAGACCTTGTCTTGAGAGAAGTACGTTGCCGGGGCTCACCTGCCGCCGGGTTATTCACCTCCAGCCACTCGGCGAGCCGCTTGTGACGGTCCTTCATGGTGCATGCGGACATGTCCTTGCAGAACGCACAGGCCTCCTCCAAGTGCAAGCCATCCAAATGTAGGCAATAAAGGCATATGGAGTGCCCATCCGCCAGCAAGATGTTCCGTAGCCCGCAGCCTGGGCAGATCCTGAACAGCGGTGTCAAGTCTTTTATCTTCGCCCATGTCCACGAGGTGTAGGCTTCCAAGAATCTTTCAGAATCCTCAGAGAAGTGAACTGAACGAAAAATCGCCCTTGAGGAGCGTAGAAACTTCTGAAAAACAGGTCCCCGTTAGTCGATTGGTGGATCGATGGAGCTTGAGGCTCGATTGACCGAAAAATAGAGCAAAACTCTTAGAAAAATCGCAAAACGCAGTAAAAGCTCAAGAGCTATAGCACGAGGACACTTGACGTGCGGTAAAAATCTGAAGGTGGCTGCCAGAGGAGGGGCTTAGGTAGAGGGCAGTCATTGGCTGGTGGCAGTATGACCCAGAGACCAGTGATTGGTTATTAGGAGAAAGACAGTTCAGAAACTAAACTGATTTTTTCTTTACTGAGGATTCCCAGCCTGATGACGGGAATATTCATGAGCATGTGAAACCATGCCAGACCCCATGCTGGAGAAATGGGAATCTTACACTGGGCTCCCCATCGTTCCAGGCAAGCGTCCGTCGTGACCGTCTCCTGGTGCTATGGGGCCTGGAAATCCGCACCTCTGGTCAGATGAGAGTGTACGCCCCACCACCTTATCGCCCGACGGAACCCCTCGCCAAGTGCGATCCTGTCCTGGAAGCTTCCGGACACCTGGATCTAATGGACGTCTAGGAACTCCTGCAGCGGACGCATACGCAACCTGCAGAGTCGGATGAGGTAAATGCATGACATCAGGCTGAGCAGGGACTTGATGGCCTTCACCGTGGCGATCTTCAGAGCCAACAGCCGTTGTACCTTGCCCAGGATGACAGCTACCCTCTCTTCTGACTTTACGCCAGGCATGGCAGCGTTGAGCCGGGATCCCAGGAACAGCACATCCTGCGATGGAGTCAAGCAGGACTTTGCAAAATACACTGAGAACCCCAAATCCGCTAGTCGTCTAAGGGTAGACGTAGATGGACCTCCACCGGCGCCAGGCACTCAGTGAAGACTCTGGGCACCGACATCAGCCCGAAAGGAAGGGCCTTGTATTGGTAATGCTCCCCCTGAACGAAGAAGGGCAGCAACTTGCGGTGTCCTTTGTGAATGGGGACACCGCAATCTCCGGATACAACGACGACAGAAAATCTCCCTCTTCCAGTTGTCCAAGCACGTGTTGAAGAGTGACCATCCTGAACTACTGGGACTTGATGTATTTGTTCAGTTGTCGCAGGTCGAGAGTGGTCCTCCAGCCTCCGGTCTTCTTTTGCACGAGGAAGTACCTTGAGTAAACTCCGGAGCCGCTTTGGAACCAGCTCTATTGCCCCTTTCTTTAGCATAGCCCGAACCTCCAGCAGCAGCTGAGGGACGTGGTTTTCCTGCTGGGCCAACGTTGGTATTTGGAGACACTTTTGTTGCAACTCTAGATTATGTCCATGGGCGAGAGCGTCCAGCACCCAACGGTCGGTGGAGATGGTCTTCCACATGCTGATGAATTTCGTCAGCCGGCCTCCCACCGGGGGGACTTCGTCCCCTCGTTGTCAGGAGGGGTGGATGCTGCAGAAGACGTTGAGCTGTTGGTCAGACCTAATTTCTAATAACTTTGCTTTTTCCCTCCCTTTTAAATTGCTGGAGTGCCATTTTGCTCCCACTTCTTTTTGTGAGCTTAACTTGTCTGGAATTTAAGGGAAGTGGTGTGGTGTATTAATAGTGTGATTTTTTAGACTGCTTATAATAGTGTACTGTTATACAACTGAAGAGTGAAATAAATGTATATTCTTTTACTTGAAAACCTTGAGTCAGTGTTTGCCGAAATCATAGAAATTGCTGTCCTTTGTCTAACTATTTTATACTGGTCATTTACTCTTGAGATAAGTCTGGCTGCTCCGCTACTGCTACCACTATAACGGAGTACAGGCTTGTACCAAAGGTGAAATTGTACTGTCACTTGTAGTCTTCATTGTGTGTGGTGTTCCCAAAGGGTATTGCATATAATTCTGGCTAACAGGTACCGCCTCCTGGGTGGTGATGTTAAAGTGCTCTGCTGCCTTTCTTAAGATGGCATTGAAAGCCATTTGATCGTCCACCGGCGAGGCCTGACGGGCCGCAGTGGTGGGAGGGAATCCAGGCATAGGGCAGTGTCCTGATCTTGCGTAGGGAGCGTCCATGGCTCCATCTCCACTTGCTGGGTCTCCTCCCAGTTGTGCATGGCATCCGCCTGGCCATCAGTGTAGTCTTGCAGGAAGGAAGTCTCTTCTTCCTCGTCATAGATGTCTTGGTAAGTGTCGATTTGGACCACATCTTCATGGTGGACAGAAGCTGAAGGGTCTTGAGCGTCAGGCTTTCCATTGAAATGTGAAGCCGACATCAAAAGAGAGTCTGCATGAGATGTCTTAGGAGAAGGATGCTCTGAACGTGAGACAATCCTTTTTAGATGATCCATGTATCCTTTGAACCTTTCCCTGGTCCACTTAGATGAACCAGAAGGGGCAAAAGGTGGAAAAACATTGCCTTCTTCTCATTAGCATCAAATTTTATCCCCAAGGATGTTGGACAGAGGCTCCTGACTGTCCTCGTATGTTTCGCGAGTACTGGGCGCCATGGCATGTCTTTAGACTTGTCCGCGGCAAGCTCCATGCGTTTCGACGGTGTCTTGGGCGTCAGCCCAACTGCCGAAGTAATCCCTGCGATACTGTCTTCAATCTCTGCCGAATTGGCGTGAGTTAACAGGTCAGCTGTAAACCTACCGCGGCGCTAGAGGGCCTAGGGGTAGATTTTTCGCCTGCAGAAAGGCTAGAAGGCCTAGGAGTAGGTTACGGGCCTACCAGGTCCTTAGGGGTGCCGGAGCGTCGATGACCGCGCTTTGGCGTTTAAACCCGATTTAGAGGTAGCGCCCTTCGTTTTGGAGTGCCCAATCGCAAGACGCTGTTGCGGATGCGGGGAAGGTTGCTGATCTACCAGATCAGAGGATTCCGTCAAAATTTTCAGTGGTCCTGTTGGCACCTTCACCTTTTTCAATGGAACCGTCGAAATCAGTGGTGGGGTTGTGTGCTTAGTGTGTGGTTTCTGTACACCCTTGTCGGCGGGTGTTTTCCCCCGAAGCAAGACTTTCTTCAGGCCTAGAGGAGTCGGGGACAGGCGTGGCAGACCTAGAAGCGTCCGCCTCAAGGTCGATGACATCCGACATGGATGTCTGATCATCATCAGTGCCCCCGTCACTTTCGGCGGGTGTGGGGTGGGGGAAGTGATACGCTCACCTGATTCCCACGGAGGCGCTGGCCTGGTTCGCGCTGCTGTGACCTCTTCTAAGGTGATGCGCAGGGTTCGGAAGACGGACTGGACCGGGCCCCCAAATCTGGCTTGCCTGGCTCGCAGAAGTATCCTTCTGTAGGCGAAAATAGGGGATTAACTGTCTGCGGGGTAATGCAATCGGCCTCCCACTTTCCCCTCTCACCCTCCCCGAAACCCTTCTGTGATTTCTCGTAGCGTCTCACCTTATGGTCTGGAAGGACGAGCTCTCCATCCTGCTTCTGATGCAGGGGGGCGTTGGTATCCAGTTACTTCACTGGATTTTCGGATTGGTGAGAACCAAACTTGCTTGGCTTCCAGGTAAGTTTTTTGATAAGAGGTTCCCCTTGTGTTCATGCATTAATGTACTAATGCTAGTGTCTTTTTCCCCATAGGGGCCGGGGTACGGAATGCCGGGGAACAGGCACCGACCCGAGATGAGAGGTGAAATCCTTGTAGAAATCAGGTAAGTCTTTAATGAGCGTTTTTTTGGTAATGTCTTTTCATTCGCTCATTAACGCTGTCTCTTTTTCCCCTTATGGGCCGGGGTCCGGAAATCCCAGGATGCGGTGCGGACCCGAAATGAAGAGGGAATGAATCAACAGGTAAGTCTTAACATGGAGATTTAGCTTTCCTTATTCCCTTCTCTCTCTCACCTTTTGTTCTGGTCTTTTTCTCCCTAGGCGCTGGGGCGTGATTGCGAATCCGGATGATCGCTGCTGAACATGGAGGCGCCCTGTAAAGGTGAGTGGAATGCGGCGCTGCAGGGATCGACGCGATGAGCTTTTAAAATAAAGTCTTCCTTTTCAGGATTGTCGGCGAGATGTCTCCGGGATGCGGATTTAGCAGGTAAGGACTTTTCCTTCTTCTGTTCTCTTCTTCTCTTCCTTTGCAGGTGATCCAGGATGCTGGCAGGCGTGGCAGAAGTCAGGATGCAGGAGCAGACACAGTGAGCGTCCAGCTGCTAGATGCAGAACAACGCGAAGCACGCGTAGCTGTTCGGGTGGGGTTTAAATAGCCTTGGAAGAAGTTCCAGGTATGTATCCTTCCTCCAATCAGGTATGTATCCTTCCCTGACCACGCCCGGATGGTAAATTAGTCCCACAGGTAAAGTAGTTCCTTTCAGGCCTTAAGGAGGCCGGGATCCTGCAGCATGGTCTGCATCAGGTAAGTGCACCCAAGCACTCCCATAATGAGCCTGGCGCCTATGGCGCCAGGACTGATGTCTTTTATGAGCCTGGCGCCATAGGCGCCAGGACACTGTCCAAAGGGCCCCTATATGGGTTGCTGGGTCCTTCCTTGGGGACTGGATGTCCGCTTTCGGGGACGCAGGGCTTGAACCGGCTCCCCAGGAGCGGGCATCATGACAGGAAGAGGGTTCAGCCCGCGACATACTGTACGCGGCCCAGCGCTTTACACAGCGCTCCTTAAGGGTCTTAGGCCGAAGGAGCATACAAGCCGCACACCGCTTCTCGTCGTGATCTAGGGATAGACAAGAATTACACGTTCTGTGCTCGTCTTTCCACGGGTACCTGACCCTACACTTAGGGCAGAACCTAAATGGTGTCCTTGCCATAGCGAAAGGTAGAGACAAAGATGACCAGACCTAGAGGGCAAAGAGGAGGAATGGGTCGAGACATAACGAAAGATATGGCCACCACGACCCCACTATCCCTACTGTGTAGGCCGGCCAGAAGGCCCAGCCACGTTAATGGCTCAGCTGCTGGATCTTAGGTGCCGAAATCCACTGCCGTAGAAACTTCCTGCAGTCTTCGCCGAAGTTGCTTGAATTGCTGTCAAAGTGACTTATGGGGAAATAACCGACAAAGTCAGTGTAAAGATGAACAATGTCTCGTATGAAGAGCTCTTCTATGGGGCGACCAGTTAGGGTGGAAAAAAACAATCCGAGGGACCTCGGCACATGAGGGATTTTGGGTACACTACACGTCGCGATAGGGATAGTGTTACAGACACGCCTATGCTGACGTCCACTTTCGGTCCCCGAAAGACAAGATGCAATACTCTGCGGTTACCACTGGATGTCAGACCATATGCATAGCATGTAATTCTAAGCAGATTAACAAGCATCAGAAATAAAGATATAATACAAGCCCAGTCTATATATTGTTTATATGAGTCTTATTTCCCCCTAGAAAGGCTCTACCCTCCCCCCCAATTTACATGGAATAGCAGAGTTAGACGTCAGGTCGTCGACGGATCCTTCTTGAGCGGCTTCTTTAAGGCAGGAGCCACGGATCTTCGAGATCCCACGAGGAAATGGTGAATAAAGGCGACGAGGCAGCAGCTTTGGTCCTGGCGGTGCTTGTCGACGATCGGTCGTGGACGTCCTGTGAAGATGACGATGGTAGTTCGCTGCCACAAAGTCTGAAGAACTTTGGCCCAGCAAGGGCGTCGAGGAGTCGTCTTTGTGATCTTCGGGTGGCGGGAAACCAACTGGCGGATTCTCCTCTGCGCCTCAACGGCCTTGACTTTCTCCGGCGGGACAAATCGGTCATCGGTGATGAGCGAGGGAGTCTTTCGTTCAAAGTGTTCTTAGGCAAAGGAGCACTGCGGCTCCGGTCGGTGACTGTGATGGACTTCAATGTCTGGGCACTTTGCGATTCCGCGGTGGTCCCAGTCTCCGGTCGGCAGCCTTTCGATGACTGACTTCCAGGGCGCTTCGGCGAAGGTTAGCTGGTGCACGATGGTCCCTCGTAGCTCGGGGAGAGGTCTCCTAGCCGATCCTCTCTTGGATCAGTTCCTTGAAGGCACAGCAACTTTCAGATTGGCGAAGGACAGCAGCAGCAATTCTTCTTCTTCCAGTGGGCTTCAAGGTTAAGCATCAAATATCAACTTCAGCTTCTGAACCATTTCCATCAGTGAGAGGTTCCCTGATATACTGCTGGTCTCACATTCACTCTGCTGGATCACACACAGGCAACCAATCATCCAGAAGGGCATTCAGTCAGGCAGGCAGGCAATCAGGCTCACAATGCATTCAGGCCATTCTCCTCCCTCCAGACACTCACAACAAGAAATGTGTATTGCGTCAACTACCCAGCCATTCAGCACTCCACACTGCATTCATCCCAGTTTTGGGCAAGGCCGACTCATTCATTGTGTTACATACCAGAAACTAGACGCCCATAACATGAAGTGCACATTGGTGTCACACTCCATTCACCCAGGTCCCACCCCAAGGGCGTACCCACAACATACAGTCACTGAGAAGGCTCCAGCCATTCTGGCCTGGACTTCCCCCACAATACCATATATGGAACTTCCACCCAACAGCTAGTCAGTGGGAAGGGACAGAGAGGGCTTTCTGGGAATTCGGGAAAACAAGGTAACAAGCGATAGAAATCAAGAGGCAACAGGGGCCATCTTGTCTCCTATCAGGAATCAACTGATTCCAATGGCAGGGCCTGGTATCCCAAAATGGAGGATCCTCAGAGCACCCGTCAAATTCAGCATGGTGCTGCCACCAGCCCATACCCTGCTCATTGGGCCACACACAGGTGCCCCAAAAACATACACTAGGGGTACAGGGTTGTACCCCCACCCATGAGTGCTATAAGGGTATCCCATGGGTCTGTTCACCAAACCAAAAGAGAGCGGCACCGCCAGGAGTCCCACATGAACTTCTGCGAGTAAAACATGTCAGAACACATCATTCAAAGCAATAAAGGGCTAGGATTCGGAGGCCCTGTCCCTCCGATGCATTTCCAGAATCACAGTCACTATCCCACTTCATCAAGGCGGTGCAGAATCTAGGTTTTCAAATGAAGAATGAAGGTGGTGCTCAGAACACGGATTGGCTATCGCTTGCCTTTGATTGGGTCCCGTAATGGCTGGGTGCAGCAGTAAAAATACTGGTTCCTGTTATCGTATTCTTCTTGGTCCTCTTCTGCACTTGCCAATTGGGTTTCTGATGTTGTGTTAATATAGTCCCTAATAGTGCAAAGATGATAGTATCAATTAGGGAATCTAAAAAATGGATTTCACAAAATGGATGCACCCATGTGCTTGCTTTTTCAATTTTTGAGCTTGAATTGCTCAAAATTTTACATAGGAACTTAAAAAAAAAAAAAAAAGTGCGAGTATATTTGTTTTATTATTGCCCATCTTTTTGGGCAATAATACTGTGATGACTTTGACTGTGATGCTGGAAATGTATCGGAGGGACAGAGCCTCCGAATCCTTGTCCTTTATTGCTTTGAATCATGTGTTCTGACATGTTTTACTCGCAGAAGTTCATGTGGGACTCCTGGCGGTGCATCTCTCTCTTTTGGTTTGGTGAACAGACCCATGGGATACCCTTATAGCACTCATGGGTGGGGGTACAACCCTATGCCCATTGTATATGTTTTAGGGCACCTGTGTGTGGCCCACAGAGCAGGGTATGGGCTGGTGGCAGCTCCATGCTGAATTGACAGGTGCCCTACCGTCTTCCCTTTTGGGATGCCCAGGCCCTGTCATTGGAATCAGTGGATTCCTGATAGGTAACAAGATGGGACCTGTGGCCTTTTGCTTTCTATCGCCTGTTACCTTACTTTTACCGAAGTCCCTGGAAGCGCTGACTCTGTCCCTTCCCCTGACTGGCTGTTGGGTGGAAGTTCCATATATGGTGTTGTGGAGAAGTCCATGCCAGACTAGCTGGAGCCTTCCCAATTTGTATTTTGTTTATTTATAAAGCGCGCCGGGCCCAAAGGCATCTGGGCGCATGGTGCATACACAGACAGTATGTTGTGGGTATGCCCGTGGGGTGGGACCTGGATGAACTGAGTGTGTGACGAATATGCATTCTGTGTTATGGGTGTCTAGTATCTGGTGTTTGACACAAGGACTGAGACAGCCCTGATCGAAACTGGTATGAATTCAGTGTGTAGTGCTGAATGGCAGGAGTGCTTGTCCGAATCCACATTCTGTGTTGCGAGTGTCTGGATGGAGAAGAAAGGCCTGAATGCAAAATGCGCCCGATTGGCTGCCGGACTACCTGAATGCCGTTCTGATTGATTGGTTGCCTGGCTGTGACCCAGCAGACTGAATGGGAGATCAACAGTATATCTGGGGGCCTCTCACTGCTAGAAATCGTGCAGAAGCTGAAGTAGAAACTGACATCGAAAATGACCGTCCCAAATGTACTGCAGTGTTATAACAGCGACTACAGTTGAGGCTTGGGATCAAGCTGTTAAAAGGGCGAACATTACCTCATTCCCAGCTCCGTTTACTCCCCTGCATGGTAATCCACAATTTACTCCAGCACTTACCAATGCGTGGGCTTTCGACCTATGGTTCCAAGGGGGCTGTTGGATGGTGCAGGACATGTTGGTGGGAGACGAAGTTAAACATTTTGAGCAGTGCAAGAAAGACTTCGTTATAGGGGAGAAGCAGAGATTTTCCTACCTCCAGATTAGGCATTGGGATTCCCAGCTGGAGGTTTGGCAGGGGCGGGGGTGGGGGGGGGCGGTGGGGGAGGGTTCTCGTCCTCTCATGTTTGAAAAGTACCTAAATACGGACACGGGCGACAAGAGCGTTTTGGCTTCCATTTATAAATTTATCAAAATGGGGCGGAACCCTACCACCCAGAAAATATACGATCAATGGGAGCAGGACGTGGGGACGGCCATAGAGGAACAGGCATGGGTGAGGCTGTGGTCTCAGATCCCAAAACTCACAAGATCTATCCAGATCTGGGAGATGTGGCTGAAACTGATGTTACGGTGGCATCTAACTCCAGTTAAGCTAAATAAAATATACCTCAATGTCTCAGGGTGGTGCTGGAGGGAGTGCGGCGCAGTGGGCTCTTGGGCTCTTATTTGGTGGAACTGTCCAAAAATTGATCAGTTCTGGACTCAGGTTCAGCAGGCGGTTGCCCAGGTGTTGGGAGTTAGGGTGGGTCAAAATAGAGGGCTTGACATACTGGGCCTCAACGGGACTCTGGCATCTCTCGCTAGCAAGGCGGACCGCAAGCTTTATGTGATGATGCTGCTGTCGGCAGCCTAGGTCTTTGCCCGAAAGTGGGAATCAAAGACCCCACCACTAGAACTTGAATGGGTTGCTAAAATCTGGTCGTTGGTGGCGCTGGAATGGCTTATCTATTCCATTCAAGGGGACCATTTGCGTTTATTTTCAGACTGGTCCAATTTACTGTCATACCTAAGAATGGGAGCCCGCCGAGCCTGGTGTCCCCAAGACCGTTGGACTTGTGAGCACCACCGCAGCGATCCTACCAAGAAGCTGTTTTAAGAAACTATGTTAACGTTCTAGCCTACTAGCCTGGCAGGGTAATCATGCAATGTGTTACTATTTTGTTTGTATACGTTTATAAGCTTTCAAAGGAGCTCTTGGATCGGGGTGGGAAGGTTTGTGGGGGTTGTTGGGGAAAGTGGCTCTGTTTGCTTGTTTTTGTTCTCCGGAAAAGTCTTAATAAAAATGTATTGGGAAAAAAAAAGAAAATGAGGCTGTTCAGAAGCTGAAGTTGAAACTGAAGTTTAACTTTGAAGCCCCCTGGAAGAAGAAGAAGAACTGCTGCGTCGGTCCTTCGCTAATCTAAAAGCTGCTGTGCCTTCGAGGAACTGATTAAAGGGAGGACCTGGCTAAGAGACCTCTCCCGGAGCGACCATCGTGCACCAGCTGATCTTTGCCAAAGCTCCCTGGTAGACAGACCTACGAAAGGCTGCCGACCGGGGAAGGGAACCGCCAGGGAGAACTAAGAGAAGCCCCGGACAGCCGTCCACCATCGCCAACCAGAGACGCAGTGCTACCATTGCCTAAGAACATTTGATCCAAGCACTCCCTTCTTCATCGTCATCGACTGCTTTCGTACTGCCGGAGAAAGTCAAAGCCGCCGGCGACCGAGGACAATCAGCCGGTGGGTTTCCCGCTACCCAAAGACCTCAAACGCCGACGAAGTTGCTGAAGCCATCCGTGGTCATGTCCCGTTCGCCAACGCCAGCCGCCGACAACCCGACGCCCTTGCTGGGCCAAAGTTCTTCATTGACGCTTTGCCGCAACAAACCATTGTCGTTGGAGGTGCACTGCACGCCCCCCCCTGTTGCAGGACGTTTTCGACCGATCGTCAACGAGCATCGGAAGGACCAAAGCTGCTGCCTCAACGACAACATTCACCTTTTCTTCATCCTGGAAATTTGGTGACTGTGGCTCCTGCCTGAAAGGGAGTGCACTCAAGAAGGGCCCGTCGATTCCCCGACGAAGAACTCTACAACACAAGGTACATCTGGGTTGCAGAACTATAGAAGAAGATAAGACGCTAATAGACAATATACGGACTGGGCTTGTGGTGTATCTTCATTTACAGGTTGCCCAGGTGCGGGTTGTGGGGGGAAATCCTCATTCAGAATTGTGCATAGTGGTAGGGGCTCAGTATTCTGCCAATTGTCTAACCAACTTGTCTTCCTCCTAAGTCTATGGTTAATATAATTTTGCTGTGTGATTTGTATTCCATTTGAACTGAGTACAGTTGATGCATTTTAATTGAATCAGAGTAATCGACCACCTAGAATTGTATATATTTACCACTGTACAGTTTTCGGAGCACAAAGTGTATTATCGTGATTGTGGATATAACCATGAAACGTATTTATATAAAGACTGTGTATTAACTAATAGTGTGTGTGGACATTCCTTTGTGGGTGCTTGGGGACTACAATGTACTTAAGAACCAGCCCGCATCACCTCCCGGAGAAGCTAGGCCTTGATTGCTCGCCCATGTTTTACCAAATAGAGAATCTTGGCTAGGGTCCTAGGTGCCTCTCCTCTACCATATAGAGAGCAGGAGTACAGACACGCCCTTCCGGTCCTTTACAGTGACCTATTCTCAGCATCCTCCGGGGATATAAAAGTGCAGCAGTTGCTTGTAACCCAGGAGCCAAAAAAGAATGAAAGAAAGTCTCTGCTGAGCTAAAATGTCGATACTCGTCAGGTATTCCTCTGAGCAGTGCAGAAGAGTATTTTGAGACATAGTTTGATCTCTTCTTTCTTCCCTGCCATTGGAATAGTCCTTTTTCTGGCCGCATACCAAATTCTTGTGTGATCTGCAAGTTTCTTTCAGCTTCTTTAGGTGCTGGAGTGGCTGTTGGCACCTTGACAGGCAATTCTTCTCCCTTCAGGTGTTCTTCCAGGATTACTAGTAGCACTAAGTGCAGGGTGGCCAAAGAACACTTGGGAGTTGCAAGCAGGCTTGTCGGCCACAAACCCACTAGTAATCGATCACCGCTGCCGTACCTTTCATCATATCAGGGATCAGAAGAGTGTGGTTGCAACAACAGGAACTGTTACTTCATTGCTAAAACAAAGTTCATAGTCTACGGCTCTATGTATTCACACTGGCTTCTCCATTGTTGCAATCCATGTCAGCCTTGCGATTTATTGGGACCATATTTGCGCACCCAGTCTCTACTTGGGCTATTGCTTCTCTGCTGTACTCGATCAGTCCATCTGCCGGGTATGTCACTGTGGTGCCCTGCTATTTGTCGTTGCCATTTGACTAACCTTGTAGACACTGGCAGTATTTCATGTTGCCATTGCATAATGATGTGTCTAGATCAATGCTCCTCAACGGCACGCTGTGTGCCAGGAATGTGTCTTTTATCCTTCAAAGTGCAAGATGTACCAGGCATTGTGCCTCTGTAATTGGGACAGGATGTGGAACTAAAACCTTAGGAGCCTCGGATGCGTGCGGGAAAAGTGCACAAACGTAACTGCTTTCATTGATTATGTTCCTTCCTGCAATGCGCATATCGGAGTACCAGCTATTCAATGTTTCTAAATGCTGCATGTCAGAAATGGCATCAAAGCCCAACCCCTTATATAAATCATACATCATTCGTACTTCCCGTTTTATCAGTTTAAAAAAATTAGTAAGGGTGGCCGGCAAAAAGTGAGTCATTTTGGATTTATATATTCATATTAGCATTATTTTCCAACTGTTCTCACCCCCCTTTATATGGCCACCCCATGCAACAGACATACCTTCATGCACTCCAACAACCACGACCATTGTCATACAAAACAATATAATACATTAAAAGCTTAATATTTAATTCCTAGAACAAATGAAATCCTTGTAATCAGTATCCCTACATAACAGCGAGGTTTGAACACGTCGGTCAGCCATCTTTGCTTATTCCTTGAGAGGAGAAAAAAGGTCATCAAGAAAGAGAGAGCGAGAGAAAGACAAAGACAGAGAAAGACAAAGTAGGAGAGAGAGAAAGGCAGACTGACAGGGAGACAGAGACAGGGAGAGAGCGAGAGGGAAAGAGCGAGAGGGAGAAAGCGAGTAAGAGGGGGAAAGAAAGGAGAGGGAGAAACTTTTCTCACCAGGGCTGAATGGGTTCTGGACCTTGAAAAATAGAAAAAAGAAAAAAACAAAAGAACAATAAAAAATGAAAAAAGATAAATCAGGCGTGTGCCACTGCACACCATCCTGGCACAGACCCTTTATTTACTTATGTCCCCACTCTGTTGATCTTTGCCATGTCTGAGGTGCTCTTCGGACATCCATAGAAGCACCCAATATCTTAATTCCTTCACACGGACGGCGAGAGGAGTACAGAATATCACCTCATAAGGACCTTGAAACCTGGGGTTGATCAGTTCCCCAGGTAATAATGGTCCAGTTGTAACATGAGCAATGCTGTGTATGGAACTATGGTCTTGCTTTCTACACGGGTGGTCATCATTTCTCCCCCCTTTACCCTGCCCCACTACCGCCCCTGTGTGCCTCCGTCCCGTCACCTGGTCAATTATTGATGACCCATCAACATATAGTATGCCTCCTTCCGTCAATGCATGAGCTGTTAATCAGAGTGGGAAAATAAATAAAACTCCTGTGTGTAATCCAGAGTTGCTAAAACAGGGGACGTGCAAATAGCTTCTTTTAAGCCCTGAAATTTCATCAGTCAATTCCAATTTAATTTTAAGTCCTCTGTCCTTCCCTGAGACTTTGTAACGGTGGTCTTGTGTAGACTGAGTAGTCTGGGATCCATGCCCTACAATAATTACATAAGCCCAAAAACTGCTGCATTTCTTCAGAGTACTGGGTCTAAGGGTGGCGCGTACTGCCACCGCCCTATCTGGTAATATTTGCTCCCGTTTACAAAAAAAGAGTTGTCCCAAGTATAGTACCGCCTGTTGGCAGAATTGTAACTTTTTATCTGCCTTGTACCCTTTGTGATAATAACAGAATCCCTCATGCACTGTTCTTTTTCACTACATATCGGCAGATCATCCAAATACTGAATACTTGTGCTAGACACCCTACTTAAATGTAATCTGTTACTGGGGTCACATCTCTAAGTAACCTAACAGCATGTGAATTAACAGTCCATAATCGTGCTAGCACATATTGCATGTCCCCCTCCAAAAATAAAGATTGGGTCACCACTGCCATCAGGGGGCACTGTACCTTCCTATACTGCACCATGCTATCACACGGGATGCAGATTTCCAAAATAATCTCCCCATTTTGCTCAGTATCCTCAAATTACTCCTTAATAATTTCCTTTAATTGTACTGTCGGATCTATACATAGTACTGTGCGTCACCTGCACTCATCCTGATCTGTTCCAATCAGGACTACTCTTTTGTCTGACACTACTAGTCCTTGCAAATCGAATGACAATATTGTCCCTGCCACCATCTCGGGTGGCACCATGGGTCAGAAAAAAATCTGGGCACTCGCCAACATTTTGCCGCAATTGGAGGCACTGTTTTTACTAATATCTTGATATGGAACAAGTTACTTACCTGTAACTGTTCTGCAGCATGGGTCTGGCATGGATTCACATGCTCATGAATATTCCCCGTCGTCAGGCTGGGTATCCTCGGTAAAGAAAAAAATAAGTTTCAGTTTCACTTCAGAACGGTCTTTCTCCTAACAACCAATCACTGGTCTCTGGGTCATACTGCCCCCCCAGTCAATGACTGCCCTCTACCTAAGCCCCTCCTCAGGCAGCCATCTTCAGATTTGGTAGCACGTAAAGTGGCAGTAGGACCAAGAGAAAAACCACAGAGGGGTAGGCGGGAGCGTTTGCATGTGAATCCATGCCAGACCCATGCTGGAGAACAACAGTTACAGGTAAGTAACTTATTCCTTCTCCAGCATGGGGTCTGGCATGGATTCACATGCTCACGAATAAAGAATGCATAGCAGTACACACGAAGCAGCACAGGAGGTGGCAAGGCTCAACATTAATCATCTCAACATTAAGCATCTCTTACCTCCTCACCAGGCTCACCTTCAAACGAAACAGGTTGCGCAGCACTGCCTGGCCGACTCTGGACTCCTCCCTGGAATCCTGGTCGACGCAGTAGAACTTGGTGAAGGTATGCATCAACCTCCACGTAGCAGCCCTGCAGATGTCAAGCAGGGGCACACCAGACAGGAACGACATAGTTGCAGCAATCGCTCTGGTAGAATGGGCTCTCGGACGGCCAGGCAACGGCCGGTTTGCCAACCAGTGACAACGGGTGATGCAGCCGGAGAGCCACCTGGAAATGGAAGCCTTCGAGAGGGCCTTGCCATGGTTCGCAGGGTCAAAGTTCACAAGTTGCGACGTCTTCCGGAAACTCTTAGTGCAGTCCACATAGAACTTCAGCGCTCTAGCCACATCCATCGTGTGCAAAGTCCTCTCAGTCAGCGACGAAGGGAAGAATACAGTTATCACCAAGGGCTCGTTGAGATGAAAGTCCGACGGCACCTTGGGCATGAAGGAGGGTGCGTCCGTAGCACTACCCTCGTCTTGTGGAATGTCAAATAAGGTGGTTTACAAGAGAGGGCCTGGATCTCTCCCACTCATCGTGGGGAGGTGATGGCCACAAGAAAAGCTGTTTTCCACGCCAAAAATGTCAGTGGCAATGAATGCATAGGCACGAAAGGAGGCCCATGAGCCTAGTAAGCACTACATTGAGCTCCCACGCTGGGAACGAGCGAAACAGTCCTTTGACGAACTCCTTGACCAATCGATGCAACCATAAGGATGATCATCCTGTAGATCTGGTGTAGCAGGTGATAGCCGCCAGATGCACTTTGATGGAAGCATGGGCCAGTCCTGCCTTGGCCAACAGCAACAAATACGGAAGCACCTGCAGAGCAGTGACTCGTAGAGGGTCAATCTTCTGAGTACGGCACCAAGCGGCGAAACCCTTCCACTTGTGCCCATAGCATTTGAGAGTAGATAAAGCTCTGGCCTTGGCAAGCAACTCCTTACAATCCGCTGGGAGATCGTAGCCCCCAAACTCTAGTGCTGCAGGAGCTAGGCCTTCAGGTTCAGCAATTCTGGTGCAGAGTCCTGGAGTCCTGGTGCAAAGATCCTGGAGTGGTCCCCAACAATCTGAAGGATGCTTGGGTCATCCCCCTACTAAAAGAACCGACCCTAGATCCGGAGATTCCAACCAACTACAGGCCTATCACTACGGTCCCATTTCTTCTAAAAATATTAGACAGGGCAGCTTACTTACAGATACAGAACTATATGGAAGCAAACCATATTCTAGGCACACGACAATCCGGTTTTAGGCCCAAACACAGGACTGAAACAATCCTCTTAAACCTCAAAACCCAAATTGACGACTTAAAAGATAATGGCAAACTGGCACTACTACTCCTACTGGACCTATCTGCTGCATTCGATCTGGTCAACCACCAAATCCTCTGTCAACATCTAAAATCTGCAGCCTACTTTTCTGACAATGCCGCCAACTGGATTAGGTCATTCCTAGACAACAGATATATGAGAGTATTCTCCCCAACCTCCTCAGCTGACCCAGCGCAAGTCCTCTGCGGGGTCCCTCAAGGGTCATGTGTATCCCCCACCCTCTATAATGTGTTCACTAAACCCCTGTTCGATGTGTTGATTATCTGGGTGTCACCTACACTAATTACGTCGATGACACCCAGATACTCATTCCCATTACTGGCTATTACTCGGCAGACTCTAAATCACTAAATGACATTTTCCAGGTCATCCAAGCCTGGATGGCACAACATGAGCTCTGTTTTAATGATGACAAGACAGAGCTCCTCATTCAAGGTACTCAACAAAGACTTAACAAGTTGAACCCCTTGTTCAGTTCTTCAATATCGATGGCAACACCATCAAAGTATCCAAAGACACAAAAACCTTGGGAATCTACCTAGACTCCACACTCTCCCTTCATAGACAAACCAATGCAGTCGCGGCCGCATCAGTCTATACATGCAAGATGATCACAGCCTGTCGCCCTTTCATCTTTACGCAGAACTGCATCACCCTCGCCAGGACATTGGTTATGTCCAAACTTGACTACTGCAACGTACTGTACCAAGGCACTAACCAGTGAAACATCAAACTCCAGATCATTCAGAATAACGCCATTAGAGCAGCCCTCAACATCCCTAGATCATCACACATCTCTGAAACTAGGAAGAACCTTCACTGGCTTTCAGTCGCCCAAAGCATCTCACTAAAATCACTCGCCCTTACTTACAAATGCATTCACAACCAGGCCCCTATCTACCTAGCGTCGCGGTTCACTCAATATATCCCTCCCCGGGCACTTAGGTCTGCCCATAGCCAGAGCCTCTGAATCCCCAGATTCAAGCTCCAAACAGCCGGAGGGACTAGCTCCCAGTCCTGGCAGCCAAACTTTGGAACACTTTGCCTCTCACTAATAGAAACCTATCTCCACTTAACTTATTTAAATCCAAAGCTAAACTCTGGCTAGCCGCCTTAGATGACCAAGTGCCATAATAAATAGCCGATTCTTCCTCCTGTTTGTTATATATGCCTGACTAACTTGCACTGTTCCTGTATTCCTCTGCTTTGTACTATGCTCTTGTAATGTTGTAACGACTGTTTTGAAGACAGGCGCCCGGTAGCCTTTGGGCCTGGTTGCGCTATATAAATAAAATAAATACAAATAGAGTGGCGCCTCCTTCTCTGGCGAGAAGATCTGCGACCGCCGGAAGCTTGACTGGAGGGGACGCCGACATGTCCAGAAGGTCCGGGTATGATATCTGTATCGGGCCACGCCGGTGCGACGAGTATCATCCTGCACTGGGACCGTCCGAGGTGATTGACTAGTCGAAAAAGCAACAGCAACGAGGGGAACGCATACAGAAACAGGCCGTCCCAGGATAAAGAAAATGCGTCCCACATGTTCCCCGGATGGGGAAACCTGCAGGTGAACCTTTGGCACTTGTTTGTCGCTGTCGCAAACAGATCCATCTGGGGAGTGCCCCATCTGCGGAACAGGTGATCCACCTGATCCTGCCGAAGTTCACACTTGTGGCAAGAGCGCAGCTTGCTGCTGAGAGTCGGCGATGGGGTTCTTCACACCTGCCAGATGAAACGGGATGAGGAACATCCTCTGGGCTACGGCCCAGTGCCATAGGTCTTGCGCTTCTTTGGAGAGCTGTGGGGATCTGGTGCCCCCCTGCTTCCTGATGTAAAACATTGTGGTAGTATTGTCCATGAAGACCTGCACCACCTGGCCCTTGAGGGATGGCAGGAAGTACTTGAGGGCTCAAAACACGGCTCGCAGCTCCAACACGTTTATGTGCAGTGTCTTCTCCTCCGGCAGCCACAGGCCGCTTGCGTGAAGACTTCTGGTGTGAGCACTCCAACGTTCCAGTGAGGCGTCCGTCGTGACCGTCTCCTGGTACGGTGGGGTCTGGAAATCTGTGCCTCCGGACAGATGTGAGCAGACTCCCCAACATCGTATGACTCGGCAGAAGCTCTCATCGAGCTTGATCTTGTCCTGGAAGCTTCCCGACAATTGTATCCAACGTCCGTCGAGGAACTCCTGTAGTGGACGCATCCGCAGCCTGCATAGTCGGAAGAGGTAAATGCACGACGACATCATGCCGAGCAAAAACTTGATGGATCTCACTGTGGCGACCTTTAGGGCCAATAGCCGTTGCACCTTGCCCAAAATGGCCGCTATCCTTTCCTTCGTCGGGGACGCCAGACACGACATTGTGTTGAGTCGGGATCTCAGAAACAGCTAATTTGGTCATGGAGTCAAGCAGGACTTTGCATAGTTCACTGAGAACCCCAGACCCGTCAGGAGTTGGACGGTCCTCGCCTTGTGTTCGACGGCGATGTCCTTTGAACTTGCCCGGATGAGTCAGTCATACAGGTAAGGGTACACGTGGATCCCTCGTAGAGACAGCTGCACCACCACCGTTGCCAGGCACTTTGGGAAAACTCTTGGCACGGACTTCAATCCGAAGGGAAGGGCCTTGAACTGGTAATGTTGCCTTGGAACCACGAAGCGCAGGAACTTGCGGTGGCCCTTGTGTGTGGGGATGTGAAAATAGGCATCGTCCAAGTCCACAGACGACAGAAAATACACCTCTCCTAGCTGCCCCAGCACGTGCTCAAGAGTCACCTTCTGGAACTTTTGAGACTTGATGTACTTGTTCAGACAGCAGAGGTCTAGGATAGGCCTCCAACCGCTGGTGGTCTTTTTGACGAGGACCCCGGAGCCTCTTTGGGACAAGCTCTATCAAACCCTTTTTTAGCATGGCCCGCACCTCCAGCAGAAGCTGAGGGACGTGGTGTTCCTGCCGGGCCACTGGTGATACATGGGAACACTTCTGTTGGAACTCTAGGGTGTGTCCGTGGGCAAGAGCGTCTAGCACCGAACGGTCGTTGGAGATGGTCTTCCACACGCTGATTAAGTGCGCCAGCCGGCCTCCCACTGGGGTACACGGGTGGGGGCCCGATGCCAAGGCCGGTTCAATCCTGTTGACGTCGAAGCGCCACCTGGGGGGTCTTGGCGACAACGTCCTCCACCAGATTTGGAATGGCTCCTGTAGGTCACCTGGGCCGACGTGCGAGAGGGTGGACTGTAGGACGAAGCACCTCCACCGAATCCTTTGGAAGAACCTTGGGATTTTCTGCCGGAAGTCCAAAAGGACGGCCTTCGCTGTTGCAGCATGCCCAAGGCACGAGCCGTCTCAGTATGCGTCTTGATGGCCTGAAGAGACTTGTCCTCTGTTTTCCCGAACAAATTGTCCCCGAAGGGCATGTCCAACACCTTCGACTGAAGATAGGGGCGAAAATGTTCCCCCCAATCCGCCCTCGTCGTCCGTGCCAGTGCCCGTCGTCGCCGTGTCAGGATCCGTCTCATCCCTCTGGGGTGGAGGGGCGAAGGGTGGCAAGGAGGCAGAGGGTGAATTCTCCTTCTTGGATGGTGGTTCTCCTGATGGTACCGGCGCAGCGGGAGGGGACGTCGGCGCAAGAGGCATCCTTGTCCAGATCTCCGAGCATAGGGTATGTAGAGCAACGAGAATGTCCGAGATATCTCCAGGTGGTTGCTGAGGTGGCTGCGGCGACGGAGGAGAGGGCGTTTGTGGCTTAGGCTGGTCCTCTAAGCCCTCAACGCCCTGCTGCTCCCCGTCTGTCTCCTCGACGTCACCTTCATCATTGCCCTCGTCAGGATCCTTCCCGTGGGGCCTGCTCTCGATGCATCGTTCCTCTTGGAAGGTCTGGAGGTTGGTAAGCTCCTCCTCTGAGGAGCTATCCGTGCCCTAGATGGCTACCATGCCCCTCCAACCCCCTTTCTCTGCGACCAAGGGAGATGGTTTCAGTGAAATGATAGGCATCATCTTCTCCAGTGTCTTTTCGATGGGATGACCAAGAGGACTCCCTCCTGGCAGGCAGGGATACTCTTGCCTTTGGGGCTGTGCCATGCGGATCCCCCAGGGCGGTCTTCGCGAGGGACACCACCACTCCTTCGAGGGAAGGTTGGGCCTTTGTCAGATGTACCTGGGCCTTCACGGCCTTGGTCGAGCCCGCTGCCTTCACCTTAGGGAGAGGGTCTGAGCCTTGCTCCCTCTTGGCCTTCTCTGGAGGGCCTGTCTGAATCTTCTCCAAGAGCTTGCCCGGATGGTCCGACTTCCTCTTCTTTGAAGATCATGAGCGATGGCTTGTGGTCGAAGCCGCTGGAGATGCTGTACTTGCCCTGGCCGCCGAGGAGCCCGTCACAACGGCGCTCTCAGTGACAGTGGACTCACGGTGCTCAGCCTTATGTTGGGCCTCTATGGGAGGGGCACCCTCAAAGATCTTAGAAGACCGCTCAACTTTCTTCTGGGCAGGGGAGGCATGCTGCCGGGACTCACCCAGAGCAGGGGCCTTAGCCTGCAGACACTCGTTGAGACACCTGTGCCGATCGCTCAGCGTGCGGGGCACCATGCCCTAGCAAAAAACACGGTCATCCTTCATGTGCGTCTGGTCCGAGTGCAGGCAGTAGAGGCACAGGGAATGTCTGTTGTCCGAAAAGACGTTCCGCAGGGTGCAGCCTGGGCAAATCTTTAACAGGGTCGCCGAGTCCTCCTTCTCATCTGCCATGTCCACACAGTGTAGGCCTTTAAGAAGCTTCTGGAATCCTCCAAGAAGTAAACTTGATGAAATTCGCCCTTTGGGGGCACTGAAGAATCCGAAAAGCGGGTCCCTGTTAATCGGAAAGGTAGATCGACGGAGCTTGAGGCTCCATTGACCGAAAAAAAGAGACTAACACTCTTAGAAAAAGCACAAAACGCAGTAAAAGCCAGATAGCTAAGCACAAGGACTCCCAACACTTGAACGTGCAGTAAAAATCTGAAGATGGCTGCCAGAGGAGGGGCTTAGGTAGAGGGCAGTCATTGACTGGGGGCAGTTTGACCCAGAGACCAGCGATTGGTTGTTAGGAGAAAGACAGTTAAGTAATGAAACTGATATATATATATTCTTTTTTACAGAGGATTCCCAGCCTGACGACGGGGAATATTCATGAGCATGTGAATCCATGCCAGACCCCATGCTGGAGAACATAGAAATATATGTTCGGGGCAATAGGAACCCCATGGGCTACTGACTTCCTTGCCATTGCATTGATTATTAACATTGCTCGAGCTACACACATCCCTGGAGTGAACACACTACTCCTTGATCTGTGAATAATATAGTTATTGAGCAGATCCCTACCGAACAAGTTCACAGGGGAACTCTCTGAATATAACAAGTCGGCTCGTACTACCTTCCCTCCCACTTTTACATCCAGCTCCTCAGACAATGGAATCCTAGAAATAGCCCAAGAGGGTCCCTGCATGTCTAGAGTTTGATCTGATAATGGAAAATTCCCCTCCTTAATGCATGATTAAATTGCACCTGAATCTACCATGAACATAGATTGCAGGTTTCCTATTTCCGCCTCCACCAAGGGCTCCTCTTCAGTGTGTGCAGTAGTCAATAGGATTTGACACGAGAGTGCTCTCTGTGGGCTGTCCTAATCAGAAAATGCATTTGTCCCAGGGAATGAAAAAGGGCCGCCCCCACCATTGTAGCTCCTTGGAATGGGGCGTCTGTTCCCCCTGCGATCCTGTTAAACTGTGTTCCTTCACCCTTCCGTGGTTGTTGCCCACGTTGCCACTACCTATCAGCCGCATAAGGGAATTGATTTTGACCCCCTCGGCCAAATGCAGTTGTCCCATTCCTTGAGGCCCTTGGAATTCCTGCCCTGGAGGTGATGGGCAATAATTAAATCCCATCCGAGGCCTGTTCCTGCATTCTCTTGTAAAATGCCCCCATCTCCTGCAACACCAGCATGGATGTTCCCAATCCTCCTCCCGGGGCCCTATCCTCCCACAGCCTCCTGCTCCTCGAAATCCTCCTCTTCTTCTTGGTGCTCCTTCATACTGCCACAGTGGTTTGGGGTACTGTCCCCCCACAACCCATTGTCCCCGTCGTCCTTCACCCCCAAAGTGCCGCAATTTTTGCATTCACAATGTGTTGAGTGTCTCCTGTCCTTTCCCCCTGAGCTGGTGCCGCCACTGGTGCTTGGACGACAACCCTTTTTAGATTATTTTGCAACAATTTTACCTCATCCGTTTGCCGCTTCTGGGCCGTCTCCCTGTCCTGCTCCTTGATTCTTTTATACTGGTGGACTATTAGACTTTGTATCTCTGCCCACCCTTTGGCTTCAATACCCACAATTTTACCTAGTGCCTTCTGGACCTCTTATGGTAATCCCCTTGTTAGGGAGAATTCTCATTTTATGGCTAATTTCCCTTACCTATAGAGTCCCCCAGCTGGATTTGAAGGGTTTATTTCTTTTTATCTGCTAAGAGTGAGACTCTTTTTCCCACTCTTAGGCATTTTTGCTGTGTGTGTTCTAGGCTATTTTTGTGTTTAATGCCTATGGGATCTTTTCTCTCACCCATAGGAACCATCTTTATGCACATGTGTCCCACAGCACCCTCCGTGCCGTGACGCAGGGGTGTCGTAGCGACTCCCAAACATAGACTCCATACCCTGGGACTGACTACTGTCTCCCAGGACATGTCAAGTCCCCATTGACTTTACTAGTCAATTTTTATGAACTTAACCAGTACACTCCATCTTAATATGGAAGTACTGGAAGGGGTTAATAGTTTTTCCCCTATGTTCATTCTCGAGAGGGTACCTTAAAGTTCCCTTCTACAAAGTTTCTGGCTGGTGGCAGTGGTTACTACCTTTTATATTGAACCACAAATATTTCTCCATGGGATTTTCCCATTGTTCGAGGCTACCACTTTTACTGACAGCCTCTAACATACCGCCAGTTTATTTTATTATTAACTTTACTCCGGTAGGTTTTATTTGCCAGAACTTAGTTAAACCTTCTTTCTCGAGTCTTACTCCATTTTCCTAACCTAGGTCAGGGTCCTTTGTTCGTCCTTTTGGCGGGTTTCTGCCAAGAAGACCTCCTTTCTGCGCCACTGAGTCTGGGGTGGGTCTGTTTGGGAGCGGGAGTAGAACCCCCGGACAGAGTTGCCACAGCAACTCAGGTCGCACTCTAACCTGATGGGCTGGAGGGTCTCCCGCCAAGAAGACCACTCCACTGTATGAGTGACAGCTAGGCTGTATGAATGGGTCTCTTTCTGCATAAAAGCAGGGTCCTGAGGACTGGAAGAGCAAGACGTCGCCACTGGAACTACGGAACTAAAGCGAAGAGAAGCCAGAGACATCTTCAGCATCTACACCACCGGTGAAGCCCTGCCGGATCGTCTCACCACTTTTCTTCCACACGACGAGAGGAGATCTTCAGCTAAGGAGCCTCCTTCCCTTGAGCTGGTGGGGTCAACCAATTCACCTATCGCACCCTCGGACCTGCCTTGGTCGACTCGACAGTGCCCCGCACTTGAAGACCGGATAGCCAGGCAGCTATCGACCCGGACTGCGATTAAAAGGAGCGTACATTTTAAACTTTGTTTGGCAGCACCGCGGCTGGTTTCATCCCTGGGTAGTGCAGCGACTCGAACCTTCGTCCACGACAAGAGCCTCTCTTCCTCTGTTGGACCCCTCGACCTGCAGGAACTACCAGGAACAACCGCCACCACAGGAGCCACTTGTCCACGTTTAAGGTACATTGTTCCGCCAGGCCGCCCTTTCTCCGTGGTAGCCCTAAAGGTGTTTTAAATCCTTTAACTACTTGTGGGGTCGGCCGCCCTCCCTCTTAACATTGTCTTTCGCCTTGCATCTACCTCTTCAAAAGTTTTCTACTAAAGACTTGACTGCAGCTACATGAACATTTCTGCTCCTAAAGTCTTGGTCCTGTACCACTGACTCTGGCTCAGGCATATTGACTCTGGCTGATTTGTTAGATCTGCTCTCACTAGATTAGTTTTCAATGAGAAATGTGTTGATGCACCTAAATCTTCTAAACCCCTCTTCCTTCCTACTGTTGTAACTTGTGGAGTGCCATTTTGCTCATTTTTCATTCACTTTTCATTTGGTTAAAGTGTTACTGTGCATTACTTGTTCACAAAATTTCAGGGAAGTGTTCCTAGGGGGGTGTCTGAAGATATTTCGGTTTAACTTGTACTTTCCCTCCCTTTCGTTGAATTGGTAGAGTGCCATTTGTAGCAGGTTTTCACTGTGCCGTTTTGCTCAGTTTTCAATATACTGCAAACTTGTCTACAATTGAATAGGGAGTTGTATATGCTTTTCGTTTGACTAAACATAACTTCCTTTATTACTGTGATCTGTGTTGAATTAGAAGTGTACTGTACTACCTATTGTGTCAACCCTGAATACTGCTCATCTCCCTCTTGAGATAAGTCTGACTGCTCAGCCACAGCTACCAACTAAATCTTTGTGGTACAGACTGATACCAAAGGGTATTTATTGCTCTCACCTGTAGTCCTAATCTGGGGTAGTGCTCCCTAAGGGAGCTGCCCTGGATTCTGCCTAACACCCCTCTTTACGATGAAATAGAAAAATGGTACTGTCTCAAACCTCCACATTTCCTGTAACTTAAGAATACACCTAACTGGGTCCTCATCATAAACCATTGTGCACTGCATTAAATAAGGAACAAGATACTTACCTCTAAGTGTTGTTCTCCAGCATGGGTCTGGCATGGATTCACATGCTCATGAATATTCCCCGTCGTCAGGCTGGGAATCCTCAGTAAAGAAAAAAAATCAGTTTCACTTCTGAACTGTCTTTCTCCTAACAACCAATAACTGGTCTCTGAGTCATACTGGCCCAGGCAATGACTGCCCTGTATCTAAGCCGATCCTCTAGCAGCCATCTTCAGATTTGGTAGCACGTTAAGTGGCAGTAGGACCAAGAGAAGAGCCGCAGAGGGGTAGGTGGGAGGGTTTGCATGTAAATCCACGCCAGACCCATGCTGGAGAACAACAGTTACAGGTAAGTAACTTGTTCCTTCTCCAGAATGCGGTCTGGCATGGATTTACATGCTCATGAATAAAGAATACATAGAAGTACACACACGCACAACCACGGGAGGTGGCAAGGCTCAACAGTAAGCATCTTAACGTTAAGCATCTCTCATCTCCTCACCAGGCTCACCTTGAAGCGAACAGGTTGCGCAGCACTGCTTGGCCGACTCTGGACTCCTCCCTGGAATCCCAGACGACGCAGTAGAATCTCGTGAAGGTGTGCGTCGACCTCCACATAGCAGCCCTGCAGATGTCCAGCAGGGGCACACCAGACAGGAACGCCGTTGTAGCAGCGACCGCTCAGACAGAATGGGCTCTCGGACAGCCAGGCAGCCCTCTGTTCACCAACAGGTGACAGTGGGTGATACTGCCGAAGAGCCACCTGGAAATGGAAGCCTTGGACTTGGACACCAAAGGCTCGTTGAGGTGAAATTCCAACGACACCTTGGGCATGAAGGGGGAGTGCATCTGCAGCACCACCCTCGTCTCGTGAAAAGAGAAGTAAGGCTGCTTGCATGATAGGGCCTGGATCTTAACTACTCGTCTTGCGGGGGTGATGTCCATGAGGAAAGCGGTCTTCCATGACAGAAACTTGAACGGAGCCGAATGCATAGGTTCGAATGGGACCCCCACAAGCCTAGTCAACACCACATTGAGTTCTCACACCGGGGCTGCAGCCTTCACCAGCGGGAACAAGCAGAACAGTCCCTTGATGAACTCCTTGACCAGACGGTGCACCCACAGTGAAGACCGTCCCGGAGATCTGGTGTAGCGGGAGATAGCCGCCAGATGAATCTTGATGGAGGCGTGAATCAGCCACAATTTAGCCAAAGACAGAAGATATGGCAACACCTGAAGGGTTGTGACCCTCAGAGGGTAAATCTTCTGTGTACGGCACCAAATAGTAAAGCGCTTCCATTTGTGTCCATAGCATTTCAAGGTAGATGATGCCTTGGCGGAGAATCTCTTTGCAGTTGGTCAGAAGATCATAGCCACCAAATTCTAACGCTGCAGTAGCCAGGCCTTCAGGTTCAGCGACGTCGGGTCGTGGTGCAGGATTGCGCCTCCTTCTCTGGCGAGAAGATCCGCATCCCCTGGCAGCGTGGCTGGATGGGACGCTGAAATGCTAAGAAGGTCCGGGTACCAGATTTGCCTCGGCCAAACTGGTGCGACGAACATCCTGCACCGGTACCGTCTTGAGTTGATTGATGACTCGAAGAAGCAACAGAGGGAACGCATGTTAGGCAGAATCCTGGGCAATGCCCTTAGGGACCACTACACAAGATTAAGACTACAGGTGGTAGTACAATTTCACCTTTGGTACAAGCCTGTACTAAACAGTGGTAGCAGTAGCGGAGCAGCCAAACTTATCTCAAGAGTCAATGAGCAGTAGTAGAGATTACACAAAGGACTACAATTACTGTGACTCGAGCAAGCACTGACTCAAGGTTTTTGGTTAAAAAGTAAAAGTAAATTTATTTTTAGACGATCTGTTGACAAAACACTTCACTTCTATTAAATTAAAACCAAATTTCAAATACACTACACACAACCAATTCCCCTTGTGCAGAAAAATTCAAGTTAACTACCTTTGGATTTGACAGACCGGTGTTGTGAAACAAAGACGTTACGGGGGGATATTATGCGATCACTTTTTGACAATAATGACAGTTCGGTCTTACAAAAGAAGAACAAGTTACTTTCTTACCTGGTAACGTTCTTTCAATGGGATGTTCCTCCGACGTATTCCACATATATGGCAGGAAATCAGCACAGCTGTGCTGCTAAGGAAAATTTTTGGCGTCTGCGTCCTGCGTCAATGACGTTGATACACTGTCCTCGAAGGCCTCCATCGAGCAGACGTCACCAGATGTTATATGTAGGATGCACGACGCCCGCAGCCACAGTTGTAGTTTTTTCCCAGAACGTGTGTGGCACCAATCTTCGGCCAGTATGACTACAGAAAGCCTTGCGGAAACATAAGCTGCAATCGCATAAGAAATTCTGTAGAGGGGCAAGCGAGGAGGGTGCGATGTGGAATACGTCGGGAGGAACATCCCATCGAAAGAATGTTACCAGGTAAGAAAGTAACTTATTCTTCGAAGGGATTGTGTCCTCCGACGTATTCCACATCTTTGAGAGACTCCCAAAGCAGTACCAACGTATGGGGGCGGGAAAAGAGTTTAGAATGCCCAATTAAATTGCTGTCACGATGCCCGCTCCCGGGGAGCCGGCTCAGGCCCTGCGTCCCCGAAAGCAGACATCAAGTCCCCGGGGAAGGTCCCAGCAACCTCTTATAGGGGCCCTTTGGACAGCGTCCTGGCGGCTATGGCGCCAGGCTCATAGAAAACGTCAGTCCTGGCGCCATAGGCGCCAGGCTCATTATGAAAGTGTTTGGGTGCACTTACCTGATGCAGACCATGCTGCAGAACCCCGGCCTCCTTGAGGCCTGAAAGGAACTACTTTACCTGTGGGACTCATTTACCACCTGGGCGTGGTCGGGGAAGGATACATACCTGATTGGAGGAAGGACACATTCTAGGAACTTCTTCCAAGGCTATTTAAACCACACCCGATCAGCCACACGTGCTTCGCGTTGTTCTGCATCTAGCAGCTGGACACTCACTGTGTCTGCTCCTGCATCCTGACTTCTGCCACGCCTGCCAGCATCCTGAATCACCTGCAAAGGAAGGGAACAAGAGAACAGAAGAAGGAAAAGGCCTTACCTGCTAAATCTGCATCCCGGAGACATTTCGCCGACCATCCTGAAAAGGAAGACATTTATTTTTAAAAGCACATCGCATCGATCGCTGCAGCGCCTCATTCTACAGGGCGCTTCCATGTTCAGCAGCGACCATCCGGATCCGCAGTCGCGCCCCAGCGCCTAGGAGAAAAAGACAATAACGAAGGTGAGAGAAAGAAGTGAAAAGGGAAGCTAAATCTCCATGTTAAGACTTACCTGCTGGGTCATTCCCTTTTCATTTCGGGTCCGCGCCGCATCCAGGCATTTTCGGACCCCGGCCCCTAAGGGGAAAAAGACATCAGCGTTAATGAGCGAATGAAAAGACATTACCAAGACGCTCATTAAAGACTTACCTGATTTCCACAAGGATTTCACCTTTCATCTCGGGTCAGTGCCTGTTCCCCGGCATTCCGTACCCCGGCCCCTATGGGGAAAAAAGACACTAGCATTAGAACATTAATGCATGGACACAAGGGGAACCACTTATCAAAAACTTACCTGGAAGCCAAGCAAGTTTGGTTCTCACCAATCCGAAAAACCAGTGAAGTAACTGGATACCAACGCGCCCCCGCGTCAGAAACCACCAATCCGAAAAATCCAGTGAAGTAACTGGATACCAACGTGCCCCTGCATCAGAAGCAGGATGGAGAGCTCGTCCTTCCAGACCCTAAGGTGAGACACTACGGGGAAGCACAGAAGGGTTTTGAGGAGGGTGAGAGGGGTAAGTGGGAGGCCGATTGCATTACCCCGCAGACAGTTAACCCCCTATTTTCACCTACAGAAGGATACACTTCTGCGAGTCAGACAAGCCAGATTTGGGGCCCGGTCCAGTCCGTCTTCCGACCCCTGCGCATCACCTTAGACGAGGTCACAACAGCGCGAACCAGGCCAGCCCCTCCGTGGGAGTCAGGTGAGCGTTACAATTGCAGAATAGAGGACCGCCTTGTCAAAGGCCAAATCTTGCCCATGGATAAAATCCAGGGAGTAGTGTTTTACAAAAGTATGGACAGAGGCCCATGTGGCTGCTTCACAAATGTTACGAATCGGAACACCCCTCTGCGGGGCAGTAGAGGCAGCCACACCCCTAGTAGAATGGGCCCGTAAACCTACCGGAGGGTCCTTTCCCACCAGACGGTAGCATTCAGAGATTGTCAAGATAATCCATCTGGACAAGGTCAGCTTAGTAACAGCTTGACCCAAACGCCTTCCAGCGTATCCTACGAAGAGCTGATCGTCCACTCTGACCAGGGACATGTGTGAGATATAGAAATTTAAAGCTCTGTCACCCTGTCCTTATGGAATACCGTGAAAGGTGGCTTGGCGGATAGTGCCTGCAACTCACTCACTCTGCGAGCGGAAGTAACCGCAACCAAAAATACAGTTTGAAAGGTCAACAGTCTCAAAGGACAAGAATGTAAGGGCTCAAACGGAGCTCCCATTAGGAATTTCAGAACTAAATTCAAATCACAACCGGGCACCTGGAAAGGTGACGGTGAGAACACATTAGTTAGCCCTTTCAGAAACTGAGAAATCAAAGGAATCTTAAAATAAGAACACTCCTCAGACGAGCGCTTAAATATGGACAGCGCCTCCAGGTAACCCTTAATGGTACCCACTTGCAGGCGCTTGTGGGCTAACGAGAGCAAAAAAGACAGAACCACAGGAATGGCACATGAAAAAGGATCCACATTCTTTACCCTGCTCCAGTCGCAGAACTTTCTCCAACGGCAATGGTACAGGGACTTTGTTGCAGGCCTTCTGACCGAAAGCAACACCTCCATCACTTCTTCAGGGAGGGCCTAATCCTTGTAACTCAACCTTTCAGAAACCAAGCATGAAGGTTGAGAGACTTGACCTCTGGATGGAGAACCCGACCCCCTTCCCGTGAGAGCAGATTGTCTTGGTAGGGAAGACGGCATGGAGGGCAGATGGACATATCGACAAGGTCCGGGTACCACGCTCTCCTGGCCCATGCCGGAGCAATGAGGATCATTCGGGAACCGAAGCGCCGTAACCTCCGCAGCACTTGTGGAATGACGGGGACTGGAGGAAACGCATACAGCAATGGTAAGGACCACTCCACTACAAACGCTTCCCCTAAGGCACCTCTTGGAGGAAATTCCCAAGCAGGATCTTTCGCACTTCCGTTTGACACTGGTGGCAAAGAGATCCACTTGTGGTGTCCCCCAAAGGGCGAAGATCTCCAAGAGTCCCTCCTGAGCCAGCACCCACTCGCGAGAGACCGTGCTCTGCCTGTTCAGAGCGTCCGTCGCCTCGTTTTCGTCTCCGGCCAGATGAACTGCCGAGATTGAAATTTCCTGCTGGATGGCAGAGACCCTGCCCCCCCCCCCCCTTTTTGTTGAGGTAGTGCATGGCCACTGTATTGTCCATCAGAATCAGGACATTCTTCCCCCGTACAGATGGCAGAAAAGCCTTCAGGGCTAGCCTGCCAGCGCTCAGCTCCAACAGATTGATAAGGAGTCTGGACTCCGACGGAGACCAACAACCGCTGACTGTCAACTCGCTGGCATGAGCTCCCCATCCCATGAGGGATGCGTCCGTCACGATTGTTACCTCCGGCCAGGGTAGCCTAAATGGAGGCCCCTTCATCAGATTACCTTCGACGGCCCACCACAGAAGATCCTGGGCGACCGAGGGCTGCACCTGAATGGGATCCGACATCCTGCCGGAGGACTGCGACCACTGCATCTTGAGAGCCCATTGCAGAGATCTCATTCGCAACCTGGCCTCTGGAACCAGTAGAATGCAGGATGCAATGAGGCCGAGCAACCTCAAGAACTCGAACGACAGGAGACTCTGGGCACATTGAAACTTGTCCACCATCTGCAGAACGTGATGAGTCCTCACCTGGGGAGGCGAACACTGCCCCAGGGATGTGTCGAGCACTGCTCCGAAGGACTTCTTTAAGTTGAGGGAGAAGCCCAGCCTGTGAAGGGAGTGGCAGGTGACTGACAGATGATCCAGGACTTGCTCGGGAGAGCGCGCCCTGATCAACCAATCGTCCAGGAAGGGTGTCCGGTCATGGCGTCTGCGTCTGCAGGAGATGCTGAGCCCCACAGATCTCTCAAGAACGTTTGATCAACAACTGTCTTAAACCCAGTTGAAGAACTAACACTCCCAAGGGAAAAGGGGAAGTGGAGAAAATAACAAACGACAGACGCCTACTTCTGGGTGGCTGCAATCTGTCCAATCTCCGAAATAACCTTGGAGATTAATTAACTTCTTTTTCACAAAGACCCATTGAGATTTTATCTTGCACAGTCAATGTTCAATTTCAGAAGGGCAATGTGAATTTAAGAATGCATTTTGTTCCTTAACCAAAATTGCTCAAAATAATGAGTTCAAGAATATGAAATCTTCTTAAATTAAACAGGAATTCACTTTCGAGTGTTCATTCATTCAAATGCATTTCATCCTTTCTCAAGCACATTGTATTCCTGTTCAGATGTTTCTTCAACTTTAGTAAACAAATGCGCAATTAAGAGTTCAGATGATATTTTAAAACTTTTTACATGAACAATAAGAATGAATTCAGATCCTGTTCAACCTTTGAAGCACATGCGCAATGCTAGTGGAATCCGATGCTTTGCTTTTGACTTAAGCACTGTAAATGAGTTCAGATGCTGTTTTACCTTTTGAGCACATGCGCAATGCTAATGGAAACAACTGCTTTTGCCTTTGACATGCGCACAGTAGACAAGTTCAGGTGTTGCCTTATCCTTCAGAAAACATGTGCTATGCTCATGAAAACAATGTTTCTTTACTTTCCACATGCGCACAGTGAATTATTTTAGATGTCACCTTATATCATGGCGCGCAAGCGTAATTAAAAGCCTTCTGAATTCAAGTTAAACAACATCAAAAACTTAGGCTCAGGTTTTTTCCTTAAGCAATCTTCACTCACGCGACCGTACTGAAACTGACAGACTTGAAATCAGATCAGATACGAGACACAGCAGTAAAACAAGGACACTTCTCCTTCGCGCATGCGTGAAACAAAAATGAATGCTCTGAAGCACTGATCAAAGAAAACTGCGCAGTTAAAATTCCAAACGCTTCTTCCTTCAGTACAACGTCAGAAATTCAAAACCGTGTCAATTACACAGTCATAAAAAGCCAAGCAGATTTTTGAAGTAAAATGAAACGAATCTAAATACCTAAACTAAATAAATACCTAACATGAATAAAGTGATAAAAATAAAGCAACTTTTCTCCAGCTTGAGAAAAAGCGACGCTCCCACCAAATTATCAGCTGAGCTTGTCCCACGTTGACCAGCTTCTCAGGAAACAATATTTATCTTTGTAAACTTCACCAGAATCTCATCAAAAGGCCTTGAAACAGGAACTTAATCAAAACAGGACCTTCCTTCTTGAAGGTGAACAATGAAAGGCAGTTTAGAATTGTATGGAAGGTCAGAGGTTCATGAAACTTCCAATCAGGAACTGGCACTACTGCCACCATGTTGGTTTGGGGAGTTAGCACTCTGATGAACAGAAGTTAAGATCAACAACCCAAAATCAGATAAAAACAATAAATTAATTAAATCTATAATCTAATTTCATTTACAAAGTACACCTACCTAACCTGGGACCTGACAAAGGGGTAGACGTGAATCCCCTTCTTTCCTAAGATACGCAGCCACCACCACCACCATGAGCTTGGTGAAGACCCTCGGGGCGGAGGTCAATCCGAACGCCAGGACCCGAAACTGAAAATGCGAGTCGCCAACCGCGAACCTCAGGTACTTCCTGTGCTTGGGATGAATCGGCACATGAAAGTAAGCATCCTTGAGGTCGAGAGACACCAACCCGTCCTGAAGTTGAAGGGCCTGGAGGACTCGAGAGTGACCATCTTGAACTTGTCCTTCTTCAGGAGCTTGTTCAAACCACGCAAGTCCATGTTGGGTCTCAATCCCCCCGTCTTTTTTCGGAATCTAAAAATATGCGGAATACCATCCCTTGTTCGTCTCTGCTACAGGCACCAGTTCTATGGCGCCTTTCTCCAGCAGGGATTTGATTTCCTGCGCAAGGAGCGGATCCGGACTCTTCAAAGAGCTTCCCTGGTGGATTGTCGTGAGGCCTCTACCGGAAAGAAAACAGTAGCAGTGGGCTATGATCTCCAGAACCCACACATCTGAAGTAATGGCACACCATTTTACCAGATGCTGCGCCAGCCTTCCCCCAACCGGCGAACTATGGGACATGGCCTCATGACTGAGCTAAAGCAGCTGCGGCAGTGACTGAGGGCAAAGAGGCAACTGCCTGAGCGGCCGTGGCACTTCGAGTACCTTGTTTTCCACCTCTGGTACTCCTACGTCGGCCCCTTTGACTGGCAGCTCCCCTCGATCTACCAAAGGACGAGTATTATCGAAAGGAACCTCTCCTCCATTGCTGTCCCCTATGACGGAAAAGGCAGAGGTTGGCGAACTGCAGCGCTCAACGACTTCGCTGCAGCTTTGGAGGTCTGCAACCTCTCAAGGCTCTAGTTAGCCTTGCTGCCAAATAGATGGTCACACCATCAAAGGGCATGTTGAGAAGCCGGGACAGTACATCAGGAGCAAACCCCGACTTCCGCAACCACGCAAACCTGCGCATCACAGTGCTCGCCGCAATGGACCGGCTGACACAGTCTGCCACGTCCAGACCCGACTGAATGGATTAACACATGGCATCCTTGCCATTCTGAACGAGGGCAAGAAAACCATCCCGTTCCACCCCTTCGGGAATATGTTCAGCCGCCAAAGAGACAATTCCACAAAGTGTGAGTGAATCTTGCCAAGGCACAAACCGAGTTGGCTGCCTTTAAAGCCATACCCCCAGATGAAAATACTTTCTTCGCCCAACCCTTGAAGCGCTTGTCGTCCCCATCAGGAGGGATGGTAGGGTACGCCGCCTGCCTCGCTGGGGCCGTAGCCGCCTGCACCACCAAACTCTCCGGAGTGAGGTGCAAAGACAAGTAGCCGGGGTCGCCACTAGCTGGACGGTATTTTTTTGCCAACGACTTATTCACTGCCGGGAGACTCTCCGGAGCAGTCCAAGCCACCGCCACCACCCTTCTTTGTAAGGCCATATGAAATGGTTAACACCGGGTCAGTGGGTGGACCTTGGTCCAAAATATCCGTCAGGTCATCCTGCAGAAAATCCACAGGTGGAGTAGACCACCCCAAGTACTCCGTCACCCTCGACATGAGACGCCTGTACAAAGACTCGGCGTGTGTACCAGGCTCAGGCCTGCCAAATTCAACCTCCGGGGAGGTGTCCAGACCACTGGCGTCATGCAAGAATTGACGCAGGTCTTCCATCTGGCTATGACCAGACAACAGTTCCAATAAATCCCTAGATGAGGGTACAGAAAAAGGATCAAACACAGGCCTCAGTGACTTACTCAGTGCCTTCCTCTGGGTTTCCACCAGTCTCTGGGGCACCACCGATAAAGCCTCCTCAAAAGGCGTTGACGGAATCAGCGTCGAGCGAGGTGCCAACCACTTCGACAACGGCTTCGAGGCCGGAGCCCCAAGCGTGTCCTTCGACGGCCTTGGCGTTGATGAGTTCCTGGGAGGCAGAGCTTCAAGAGAGCCCCTCGACGGACATGACGCTGATGCCTTCTTATAAGGCCTCCAAGGCTCCAATGGTCTCGAGGGAGTCGAGGACTGGGACCTGGAAGGGGCATTGCTAGTGTGATCTACCTTGTCCGATTGGGACCTTGACGGCTCCAGATGATCGCGCCGACCGAGCCCGAAGGCGTGCGAGCGGTGGCCCTAGCGCGTTCCTTGCAGGATTCTTTCGAAGGCGCGGATGGAACAGAGCCCTGCGATTCAAAAATCGCCATCATCTCCTTCCGAAATGTGTCCTATTCCACCTGAGATGAATGCGTGTTTGGACAAGCTACCCGCCGTCTGGCGGAGTCCTCGGACGAGGACAGGAAGGCGACTGGTGACAGCGCTTCCGAGAGTGCCTAGAAGAGGCAGAGGAATGGCGGGAACCACTCCGGGACCGAGACTCCCTGGATTTACGCCGATGCAGAGAGTCGCCCCTCGAATCGTCAGTCGAAAGCCCAGCGGTTTTCGACTTTCGGGGGTTGGAAATCCTACCTACATTCAGCTTCTTCTTACGCTCCCGCAAGGCCTTCGACGTCAAAGACTGGCATTATTCACAGTCATCGGTGGCGTGGTCCTCGCCAAGGTACCAGAGACAGACGTTGTGCGGGTCCGTAAGCGACATCATGGAACCGCAGTCCCAACACTTCTTGAAGCCCGACCGCGGGGTAGAAGATGAAGACATGATACTTCACAAACAACCAAGTTCGAAGAACCGAGGTGCGCCGAGATTGCGAAGCGAAAACATTTGCATAAAAAACGGAACTGAGACTACGGGTGTCGTGCGTCCTACTTCTAACATCCGGTGACATCGGCTTGACGGAGGCCCTCGAGGGACAGCGTATCGACATAGGACGCAGACGCCGAAAATGTTCCGAAGCAGCACAGCTGTGGTGATTACCCGTCATAGATGTGGAATACGTTGGAGGACACAATCCCTTCGAAGCATACCTGCGAGAAGAAATGTTACCATAGTCAGACACACTTAGGACATGAATTAACACAAGAGAGTTGGGGATAAAAATCATAGGCAATACTTTTGTCAAGGCAGATAAAATCAAGAGACACTTTCTAAAACATAGATAAAAGTCAATAGGCCTAAGGCATAATCAATGGGACATGGGTCCTGTTGTCGAGGATCACAAGGTTAGAACAGTTCACGATTCGAGATTGCCAGGAGTACTTCGATATTGTCAAAAGGTAAGCAAAAGTTATAAGAGGGAAGTAAGATGAGGACAAGCCTTTGGTGAGGAGAAAAGGGTTCGGAAACAGTACCTTATTCGTTCGAAGGAAAAGCTAGTGCCACGGCAGTTGTTCCTGGTAGTTCCTGCAGACTCAGGGTTCCTGCGGCTTCAGTCGTGGGGACAAGGACGAAGTCTGGAGCGATCTGCACTACGCAGGGATGAGTCCAGCACCAGCAAAGCAACAGTGAATAAAAGGTGCGCTCCTTTAAAACTGGAGAGGCTCTACGGATGGCTATCCAGACCACTACAGCTGTGTGCAGCGATTTCGACCAAGAAGAGGATCCTCTGGCTGTGGAAAGTGAGCTGGTGATCCCACCAGGCTCAAGGGAAGAAGACTCCAGACTGGATCTTCTCTTGTCGTTGAAGGGTAGATAGCCCAGGACTGCAGTAGAGCTTCACCGGGACTCAGGAGTTGCAGCAGCCGTCGTCTTCTCTGCTTCTCTTCGGTTCCTTGCAGTTCCAGTGGTGACTGACTTCCAGCCCAAGAGTCCTACCTTTTATGCCAAAATCCACCATTCACACAGCCTGGCTGTCAATCACTCAGGAGGGGCTTTGTCCGGCCCAGACAACCACCTCAGCCAATCAAGACAAAGTGCAACTTGGGTCTCCAAGGAGACCCTGTGCAGGGGGTGACTATACCCCTCCCTCACATTCAGCCCACCTAGACGCCCAGATGCCAAAGGAGGGCTTCTGGAAAGAAGCCTGCCAAAGGTCGGCGAACAAAGAAGGAAAATCTGGTTTGCCACGCAAAGTAAAACACAAAAAGGACCTTAACAAAAATAAATAGCAATAAAACCCAACCAGAGCCGAGATAAAAAGTATTTGGTCAAGCGGGTTTAAGTTCGAGGCTAATACAATGGCCTAAAACAATACCACGTTTATATAATATAATCGTGGTAGAAAAAATAGGGTAGATACCACTGCCACCAGCCAGGTCTTAGTGTTAAGAGAGCAAAATAAAGCTCAGAGAGGCACAGACAAAAAGGGATAGGAACTAACCCTTTCCAATACTCCATGTAAGATGGGGTGTACTGGGTCTGTAGTTTTAAAGTGACTATATAAAGTTAATGGCAACTTTACATGTTTCTGGGGGACAGTAATTAGCCCCAGAAAAATGGAGTCAGTGGGAAGTCTCAAAGACAACCCTGTGTCACTGCACTGAAGGTGCTGTGTAACACACACAAAAAGTGGGTCTCATGGAGTGGTGTAGCTCCAGAGCTCAAGATCACAAACAGTAGAAATACACATGGCAAAACACATGTAAGAGTGGGAAAAAGGCTCACACTCTTACCAGGTGGAAAAAATAAACCCCAGAAATCCAGCTAAGCTGCTGAGGGACTCACTAGGTGAGGGAAATTATCCACAAATGAGAATTCTCCCCAACACCGCATACAGAAACAGGCCTTCCCAAGGGAATGAGAATGCGCCCCCGCCCCCCATGATCCCCGGCTGGGGGGAACTTGCTCGCGAACCTCTGGCACTTGGGTGTTCGTCGCTGTCGCAAACAGATCCATCTGGGGACTGCCATACCTGAGTAAGATTTTTTCCACTTGATCCTGCCAAAGCGCCCTCTCGTGGCAAGTGCGCAGCTCCCGGCTAAGCGAGTCGGCGACAGTGTTCTTTACTCCGGCAGGTGAAATGGAATGAGGAACATCCCCTGGTCGACAAGTCCTGCGCCGATGTAAAACATTGTGGTGGTATTGTCTGTGAAGACCCTCACCACCTTGCCCGTGAGGGACGGGAAGAACGACTTGAGGGCCCAAAACACTGCCTGTAGTTCCAGGACTTTGATGTGCAACAACTTCTCCTCCGGTAGCCACAGGCCCCAGGCATAAAGACATCCGGTGTGGGCTCCCTATCCTTGCAGTGAAGCCTCCGTCGTGACCGTCTCCTGGTACGGGGGCGGGGCGGGTGGGGTAGGGGGCTCTGGAAATCCTTGCCCCAACGATATTCGAGCGTATGCCCGCCACCTTATCGTGGGACAGAACTTAAGCACAATCCATTCCTGGAAGCCTCCAGACATGTGGACCCAACAGGCGTCGAGGAACTCCTGTAGAGGGCACATCCGCAACCTGCAGAGCCGGATCAGACATATGCATGATGTCATCATGCCAAGTAGAGACTTGATCGTCCTCACCTTGGAGACTGAGTGGCAACAGCCATTGCACTTTGCCTAGGATGGCCGATATACTCTCCTCAGATAGGGATGCTAGGCAGTCCACTGTGTCGAGTCTAGAACCCAGGAACAGGGCGTCCTGTGATTAAGTCAAGCAGGACTGCATAATTCACCAAGAACCCCAGTTCCGTCAGCAGCTGGATGGTCCTCGCCATGTGATCGATGACGATGTCCTCCGACCTGCCTGAATGAGCCAGTCATCCAGGTAAAGGTACACGTGGATCCCTTGCAGTCATAGATGGACCGGTGCCAGGCACTTGGTGAAGACTCTGGGCTCTGACTTCAGTCCGAAGGGGAGAGCCTTCAACTGTAATGCTTCCCTTGAACGACAAAGCGCAGAAACCTGCAGTGTCCTTTGTGGATGGAGGCGTTTAAGTAAGCGTCCTCTAGGTCCAACGACGACAGAAAGTCCCCCTCTTCCAGCTGGCCGAGCAGTGTTCAAGCGTGACCATTCTGAACTTCCAGGACTTTATGTTCAGTTGTCGTAGGTTGAGAATGGGCCTCCATCCCCTGGTCTTCTTTCGTACAAGGAAGTACCCGGAGTATACTCCAGAGCCCCGGAGCCGCTTTGGAACTAGCACTATCGCTCCTTTCTTTAAAATGGCCCGAACCTCCAGCAGCAGCTGAGGGGTATGGTTTTCCTGCCGGGCCACCAGTGGTATCTGGGGACACTTTCATTGGAACTCTAGTGTGTGTCCGTGGGCGAGAGCATCCAGCACCCAACTGTCGGTGGAGATTATCTTCCACACGCTGACTAAGTTCGCCAGCCGACCTCCCATCGGGGTGCACAGGTGAGGTCCCGACGTCCTGGCCGGTTCATTCTTGCTTGTAAGTCGACGGGCTGCCTTGCGGTCCCAGACGATGGCGTCCGCCCCCAAAGGCCTTGGAGCGGCCCCTGTTGGCTTCCTGGGTCGAGGAGCAAGAGGGCTAGCGGTAAGAGGAGGAGCCCCAGCCAAAACCCCTCGAAGACCTGCTATACTTCCGTCGTCATAGCGTGCCTAGGGCATGTACAGTCTCCGCGTCCGCCTTGATGGCCTGAAGGGATTCATCCACAGCCTTTCTGAACAGGTTGTCCCTGTCAAAGAGCAGGTCCAAAACCCTTGTCTGGACCTCCTGCCTAAAGTTGGTGGCCTTGAGCCAGCCACGACGGCGAAGGCCGACGCCGTTTCCCATCTGGCAGAACCCCGCGTCTGCAATGTCCATGGCCACCGTGATGGCGTGATCCAACGCCACCTCGCCTTATTGAAGGATCGCCAAAGCCTCAACCCGCTTGTCGTCGGGGGAGGAAGTCCAGGAGTGGAGCTAGCTTAAACCAAAGCTCCCTGGCAAAGATAGCGAGGGCGTTGGCCGCATTGACTGTCGACACCGCCGAGTAGATACACTTTCTACCCATCAAATCCAATTTCTTCCCCTCGTCGTCCTGAGGGGTGGACAACGCAGGAGACGTCGAACCGGATGATTTCTTCCTGGTGGCTGCCGAGACCACCGAGTCTGGCGACGGTTGAGACCGCAAGCACTTGGGTGCCGAGTCCGGCACCCTGTACTTCTTTTCCAGCCGGTCACTTTTCGCTGAGGCTGTAAAGGTTTCTTCATCAGAGCCAGCCCATCATCCCAAATATGGTCCAGGAGCGGGACCAAAAGGATGGTCTTACTCTTCCCCTCCTGGCGCTGATAGAAGCAGCCTTCCTTTTCCTCCAGCGTGAACTGGAAAATCTCTGCGCTCGGGCGATCATTGCAGGGAAAGATCCTATCTCGTCCGGAGGAGAGGCTCTGGGCGGAGGCGACGGGAGGTCCGTCATCCCGCCGTCGTCATGATCCATGCCCATCGTCGCTGTGTCTAATTCTGTTTTCCTTGGGGCGGGGGGAAGGGTGGCATTGAGGCATCAGGTGCCTTCACTTCTTGGCCGACTGTTCCCTCGGTGTCAACGGGTCGACCGGCACTGGCGTCGAGGGAGGAGCGGGTGGCAGGGTCGCAGGTATGCTCCTCTATCTCGGACACCAACATGTGAAAGGGGGAGAGGATGTCCAAGGAAAGGACTCTAGGCGGCATCTGGGGCATAGGGATAGGGTCTGGGCCCTTGTCGTCCCAGGGCCGCTTGTCAACTCCATCGACAGTATCCCTGTCGTTGCCCCCATCATGGGTGAGTCCCTGGCGTCTCCCTCGCTGTCATCGCCCTCATGGACGGTATAGACAGAAATGATCTCATCCTCATCAGCTGAATAAATGGCAGTTCCGTAAAGGCCTTTAATGCCCCCCCTCACTTTGGGTCCAGAGGGGTGGGTCTCGGGCTGAGGTCCGGCATCCTATTGACCGGGGTCTTCGATGGGCTTGTTTGAACCCTCCCTCCTGGGAGGAAGGGTCACCCTTGCAGTCGCCGGGGTACCCTGCGTGTCCACCTCTACCGCCTTGGAAAGTGACGCCACCACTACCTTGAGGGAGGGTGACTATTTCGCCTGGGGCACCTGGGCATTCACAGAAAGGCTGGGCCCCTTGTCTTGCTTTTCCTTGCCCTTCACGGCCGTGTCAGAAACCTTGTCCTGTTTGGCCTTCTCCTTCGGGGCCAGATCAGGCCCTTTGTCCCCTTTGGCCTTCTCTGTCACGGGTAGGTCGGACACCGTACCCTGCTTGGCCTTCTCCAGGTTCTCCCTGAGCTTACCCGGGTTATCAGACTTTCTCTTGGATGAAGAACCAGAGTGTTGACTGGATATCGATGCAAATGGGGATGACTATTGCGCCCTGACCGTCACGGGACCCGCAGCAGCAGCAAGCCTTATGGAAGCAGACTCGCGGTGCTTGGCCTTGTGTTGGACCCCCACGGGTGATGCGCCCTCAAAAGACTTAGAAGCCTGCTCAACTTTTCCGGATCTGGGAGAGCCATGCACCTGGGTACCACCCGGTGCAGAGGCCTTGGTCTGCAGCCTGCTTGCAGCCGCTGATGACGATCCTTCAACGTGCGCTTCGAGAAGCCACAGCAAAACACAATCTTCCTCATTATGTGTCGGGTGCAGGCAATACAGACACTGGGAGTGCTTGTTGTGCATGTATACATTCCACAAACCTCAGTCGGAGCACTGTTTGAAGAAGGAAGGGCGGTCCTTCTCGTTCGACATGATCCACGCGGTGTAGGCCTGAAGAATCTTCTGGAATTCTCCAAGAAGAACACTCAATGAAAATCGCCCCTTAGGGGTGTTGAAAAATCCGAAAAACTGGTCCCTGTTAGTCGGAAGGATGATAGATGGAGCACACAGGCTTGATTGACCGAAAAATAGAGTTTAACTTTCAAAAAGCAAAAAACAACATAGCACAAAGCTCAAAGAGCGAAGCATGAAGACTCCCAACGCTTGAACGTGCGGTAAAAATCTGAAGATGGCTGCCAGAGGAGGGGCTTAGGTAGAGGGCAGTCATTGACTGGGGCAGTATGATCCAGAGCTCAGTGATTGGTTTATACGAGACAGACAGTTTAGAAACGCAAATGAAACAGTTCTTTCTTTTACCGGGGATTCCCAGCCTGACGACAGTGAATATTCATGAGCAGGTGAATCCATGCCAGACCCCATACTGGAGAAACATTTCTTATTCGCCCAGGGTTGAATCTAAACAAAACATCTCTGGACTTCCAAACCCCTATTTTCTGTCTGGTACTCTTATTTCTGGTGATACTTCAGGTTCTTGTAACCGGACTAACCTTTTTTAACTAGTCATTAGGCAGAATCCTGTGCAGTGCCCTTAGGGACCACTAAACACGATTAAGACTACAGGTGGCAATACAAGTTTTACCTTTGGTACAAGCCTGTACCTCTATATCAAAGTGGTGGCAGTGGTGCAGCAGCCAGGAGTATCTCAAGAGTATATGAACAGTAGCAGAGATTACACAAATGGACCACAATTACTGTGACTCAAGCAAACACTGACTCACGGTTTCAGGTAAAAAAGTACATTTATTTTTAAACCATTCGTTATAAACACAACACTTCTATTAAACTTAAACAAAAACCACACGTTAAATATACTACAACTAACCAATTCACTTTGTACAGTATGTCTCAAGGTAAGTGCCCTGTGTTTGAATGACCTGGTGTTATGAACAAAACACGTTACCGCAAATACTTTTACGATCACTTTTTGACAGTTCGATCTACTAAATAAAAGCGTATCCGTGACATGAAATGCTATCGGGGCAAAAACACACTTAGCACCTGAGATACCCAGAGGGAGGCAAAAAATCACAGGCAATATTTTGGTTAGGCAGACAGAATCGAGAAACACTCAGAGACAGGAGTTCAAAAGTTAAAGGGCCGGAGCCAGGGTCAAGTGACACCGGGGGCCTGTTGCCAAAGATCACACAGACAGTTCGCGATTCAACGTAGCCAGAAGAACTTCGATATTGTCAATGTTCGGAAGCAAAAGTTATAAGAAGGAGGGAAGACAAGGGCAAGTCTTGGGGATGAAGAAAAAGGGGGTTCACCCAGTTTCCTCGAGCAGAACACAGTACCTTATTCCAATGGTGCAGCTGGTGCCCTGGCAGTTGTTCCTGTTGGTTTCCCGCAGACCCACGGTTCCTGGAGCTTCGTGTGAAGGAGGACGTCTGAAGAGGGTCTGCACCACACAGGGATGAAGCCGGCAGCAGCCACGAGGAATAAAAGGAGCGCTCCTTAAAAACAGGAGAGGCTCTTCAGGTGGCTATCTGGACCACTACAGCAGTGTGCAGCGATTTCGACCAAGGAAGAGGGTCCTCTGGCTGTAAAAGATGAGCTGGTTATCCCCAGCAGGCTCAAGGGAAGAAGACTCCGGACTGAATCTCCTCTTAGTCATTGAAGGGTAGGTAGCTCAGGAGTGCAGCAGGGCTTCACCGGGATGGGGTAGTTGCAGCAGCCATCGTTCTCTCTGCTTCTCTTCGGTTCCTTGTAGTTCCAGTGGCGACTCTCTGACTTCTAGCCCAAGAGACCTGCCTTTTATGCGCAAAACCCCCATTCACACAGCCTGGCTGTCAATCACCCAGCATGGGGGTTGTCCAGCTGGGACAACCACCTCAGACAATCATGACAAAGTGCGACTTGGGTTTCCTAGGATACCCTGTGCAGGGGGTGACTACACCCCTCCCTCACATTCAGCCCACCTAGACACCCAGGTGCCTGGTGGAGGGTTTCTGAGCAAAAAGCCCACCAAAAGACGTTGAAAAAAGATGGCAAACTTAGTTTGCCGTGCAAAGTAAAACACAAGAAGGACTTTGACAAAAAGAAATTGCGAATAAACCCAAACGGGGCCAATAGAAAGACGATTTGGTCAAGCGGATTTATGTTCGAGGCTAATATAATAAACAAGAACAATACCACGTTTATCTAATATAATCACGGTAGAAAAGTTAGAGTAGATACCACTGCAACCAGCCAAGTCTAAATGTTAAAAGAGCGAAAACAGTGCTCTAGGAGGTACAGATAAAAAGGGATATGAATTAACCCTTTCCAGTACTCCATGGAAGATGGGGTGTACTGGATCTGTGGTAGATTGACTAAGTAAAGTTAATGACAACTTTACCCTTTTCTGGGGGAAGGTAGTCAGCCTCAGAAATGGAGTCGGGGGAAGTCTCAAAGACAACCCTGTGCCACGGCACTGAAGGTGCTGTGTGACACACAAAAAGAAGGGGGCTACTGAAGTGGGGTCCTTCAGATTCCACAATCACAAAAACAGAGAAATACACATGGCAAAACACAAGAGTGGGGGGAAAAGCTCACACTCTTTCCAAGTGGAAAAACAAACTCCAGAAGTCCAGCAACGCTGCTGGGGAACTCAATAGGTGAGGGAAATTAGCCATAAATGAGAATTCTCCCTAACAGTCGTATATGTCTATTTGTGGACCCTCTGGATACACTTATGCCAAGGTCATGTCAGCGCTTGTGGATGAGTTATATGGAGGTGGAGGAGCAAAAGCTCCTCTGCTTCCCTCCACCCCCCTAGTTGCTAATCCTGTTGTTGACACTCTCTCTGCCAGTGGAGGCTTATAGACTGGGTTTGTATACCCTACTGCATGTATATGGCGCTACTGGGTATAGCCCCTTATATTAGATCTCTTTTTCATCTTCCCGATTTTCCATATCCCCATATCCTTCAATCTTTCTTTTTTGGAATTTCTTTCCTTTATATATTGCTGCTAAAAAGGAGGACATTTTTTCTAGAATGTTTCTGTTAGGAGAGCCCTGCTCTGGCCAGGAGCAGGACACCCCCCCCTTCCTTTGTTTCTGCTAGCCATTGTTGATTATGTCACAATATAGTGGGAGAACCCTATGCATGCACTTTATTGGGGTTTCTTCCTCCATAATGTTGCACACGTCCTTATTGCTTCACTTAGACCCTACTGCTATGCTGCGTACAGATCTGCTTATTACACAAAATATAGATCAACCCACTTTTTCTCCTAACCCTTATACTTTCCTTTTTGATTTCACCCACACCCACACAGTGACTCATCGACCTTCCTTCCATTTTTACCACAGAAGACAGCAACAGCAAATATACAAAAATAACTGACTAAAATCCAGGCCTATTCCTTATTCCAAGTCACTACTTTTTTTCCTTATATCCTTTGTAATACCACCTTCCCAGCATTTTTTAATGTGCTGAGGATCACATTGCCTTTATCGTCATAAAAGAATAATGCGTGGTCCTACCTTCTCAACCTATTATGGCTGAGGATCCCTTACTTCCCAGTCCTTATAAACTGGGGCTCCCTTTCCTCTCAGTCTTTATACGCTGAGGTGTAATTTTTCCATTATAAAAAGTAGAAAAACAAAAATACGCAACAATATCAATACATAACCCACCTCCAATCCAATCTACTCCTTAACACATCACCTGAAATCCTATTCCATAATACATCACCAAAAGCCCCATGCACCACTGAAAGTCCTATTCCATAATACATCACCAAAAGTCCTATTCTATAATACATCACCAAAAGTCTGATTCCATAATGCATCACAAAAGGTCCTATTCCATCTATTCCATTGACCTCATACATTCATACAGACATATCCCCTTGTTATCACTTCCAAGAGTATACTCACATGTGTTTACTCGAGTATCCTCCGTTATGAAGCTGGCCTGTCTTTCTCTCGAGGCAAGCCCTGCTTCAGTGAGCGGAGAAGATTTCTTTTTCTTTTAAAATGGCTCCTACTAAAACCACTCTGGATACACATTTTTGATTTGGGGGACCAATCTTTGTAGATGGGCGTGGCTCTTTCCTGGTTATTGGCCTGGGCTTCGCAAAGTACGGGGAAAGACTGAGGTCATGTCGGGGTCACCACTGTAAGGATAGCCCAACTCACATGGGTAATTTTACGGGTACCCCTAACCAAGCTCACACCAGAGTAAATGCACCACTCTAGGGAATTAAGGCCAAGAGTCTATCTTGCAAGGATAACAGTATTATTTACAGAGATGAGGCTAGGAGCAAAGATTTCTGCTGCCTGAACAGTGCCCCTCAACCATCCCATGATCCTGCAGACTGGAGCCAGGCAGGAGCTTATATACTCTTAACTTGCTGTAGTGGAATCTCTGGATATGGGCATGGCTCCATCCAAAACTGTCATTCTTCCCTAAAAGGGGTGCTGCAGTCTTTCTTCCTTCATGGTCGGGTTTCCATTTAGGACATACTACTTAACATACTGCTAGCCTATGCAATAATGCACTGTAGCTCCTGTTTTTCGCAATTTTGCTACATTATGAACATTTATATAAAAAAAAAAATTCCGTCATGATCTCCATATTTCATTCATTCAACTGATTTTTATGCGTTCCTGTAATTCCCCTTAAAACCTTGTTTTCCGTAATTCTGCATTGTGTGCATTGAGCCTTAGCCTGCATGGGCTTTTTGACAGACAGCCAACAGCTGGTGAGCCACTTTGTGTGCTCCCGCCAGAGCTACTTAGTGATGCAACACTGCATGAGCTCTGCAATCTATTTTTAGCGCAGGCCACATTCCTTTTGGCAGAGAGCCTGCTTCTGTCGTGCGTTGAGATTTTAAAACTAAATAGAATTTAACATTTGGAAATGTATTCAGCTAATAGTTATTTACACTTTTTTTAAAAAAACTTTATTTTTGGTCTTTTAAAACAAGTTAACATACCCAACCGTGCACCGGTTAAGAACATATTCCCAAATACCCCGCCTGCTCCCGCCCCGCCCAGCGTCATCAGTTTCTACTGTGGTTGAATGTCAACAGTTTGTACATTGCGAATGAGACACCTTTATCGCAGAGGACTTCTGGAGTCTGTACTCGGGATTGGGGATTGAGAAGAGGGAGTGTCTGTGGTTGACAGCAAGTATGAAATGTAAGGGCTCCAGATGTCTGGGGGACGAGCGTGTAGCGGCAGTGTCTTTATGAAGTCTGTTTCCAAGTCTTGGCAGTAGGTCACACCCTTTTGCCATCTTTGTAGAGTTGGCGGCGGTCCGCAACCCCATGAGCAAGCAATCCTTCTTGCCAGGACCAACAGAAGACCGGTTAGCTTACGGACGGATGATGGCAGTTGTCTGGTCAAACCAAGTAGCGTCAGGGTGGGGCCAGGGTCCAATTCTCCGATAATTGCAGAGGTTTTTTCAAGCACTTGGCTGCAGAATTGAAAGATCTGTGGGCAAGACCAGGCCAGTTGTACAAAGTCTGCTTCTGGGGCCCTGCAGTGGTCGCACGCTGCCGAAATTGTTGACCATTGTGCGTGGAGTTTCATGGGTGTGTGATACACCTGGTGTAAGTAGTTGAAATGTATTTGTTTAGAGCTAGTGTTGAGACATACTTTCTGGGTTTGTTGCAGAATATAGGTCCAGTAGTCCATTATTGGGGAACTTAGGGCTTTCTCCCATCTTCTTTTAGGATTAACAAGAGTAGGGGTCGTGTCAGCTAGGAGTGCTTTGTATATCTCAGAGACTGACCTTCCTTCGCCCTGTGATTGTATCAGCACATGGAGTAGTTGCCATGTGAGTGTTTGACTTGGAAAGGTGGTGAAGTCGGCCTGGAGTGTGTGGCGTAGCCGGAAGTAGATAAACAGGTCTAGGGCGTTGTTACTTCCCTTGTTTTTTGCCTTCTCCGGAGGTAGAAAAGTGCCTTCTGAGAATAGGTCGCCCAGTGATGTGATTTGCATTTTATCCATCCATTAAGTAAATCTCTTCGGTGGTTAGGGGGATTCCAGGTATGAATCTTGCTGGGAGTGGAGGGGGGAGGGGGGGAGACCTAGATTGAATATCATATTTTAGCGCAATTTTCTTCCAGATCGCATAGGTGACCTGTACAATGTTTAGTCTATTGTGCGGAACCTGTAGCTGCCCGATGATAATTGCCTTAAGGAGATAGTGAGTCGCCAGAGCCCTCTCGACCTGGACATGGGGTCTGATGAAGTGTGTTGCATACCAATGCCCAAGAAACTGGGCTTGTGCGGCCCAGTAATTAGCGTTCGATGTCTGGGACCGCAAGGGCCCCTTTTGCCACTGGGTGGGTGGGCGTAGTATATGCCACTCTTGCCTGCCCATAGTAGTTCGAGAAGCATGCTTCGGATGCGTTGAAGGAATTGCTGTGGTAGTAGGATTGGGATGTTTGCAAACAAATAGAGGATTTTGGGCAGAATCACCATCTTGACCAGGGAGACACATCCCCACAGCGAGAGCAGGAGGAGTTTCCATCTATTTATTTTGTTCCGTAGTGTTTCCACAGTTTTTTCGTAGTTGTCTTGCATAATGTCCCGATGGGACCTGGACACTTTTGTGTGTTGCCAGTGGAACCCAAAGTCGTCGGTGAATTCTTTAGTATTTGTAGTTAGGGGAAAAATTACAGATTTCGAATGGTTTATCTTCAATCCTGAGAAATGGGCAAATCTGATTACCAGTCTCATAATTGGGTTCAAGTTCTCTGCTGGGTTACTGGGATATTATTAGTTTGTGGGGTCCGAGAGATACACCTTTATCTTGGTGGTCCGTTCGTAGTTCTGAAGCCAGGGGTTCCATCACTAGCGTGAATAGTAAGGCCGGCAGTGGGCATCCTTGTCTTGTCCCCCTCTTCAATTCTATGTCGGCTGACTTAGTGTTCCCCAGGATGATATTGGATGTCAGGAGCTTATATAGGAGCAACATTAACTTTAGGAAGTAGCTTCCTAGACCCGTGCATTTCAGTATGGCGAACAGGAAATGCCATTCAATGGAGTCAAAGGCCTTTTCGGCATCGAGTAGAACCGCTGCTTCCTGGCACTCAGGGTCGATCGCTGTTAGGGAGAATTCTCATTCTATGGCTAATTTCCCTTACCTAGTGAGTCCCTCAGAAGCTTTGCTGGATTTCAGGAGTTTATTATTTCTACTTGGTAAGAGTGTGAGCCTTTCCCCCACTCTTACCTGTGTTTTGCCATGTGGATTTCAACTGTTTTTGTGGTTATGGACTCTGAAGGACACCACCTCAGTAGCCCCACACTTTTGTGCGTTACCCAGCACCTTCCGTGCAGTGACACAGGGTTGTCTCTTAAGGCTTCCCACCGACTCCATTTTCTGGGGCCGACTACTGTCCCCCAGAAAAGGGTAAAGTTGGCATTAACTTTACATAGTCACTTTAACCACAGATCCAGTACACCCCAACTTATATGGAGTATTGGAAAGGGTTGATTCTTAACCCTTTTTATCTGTGTCTCGTGGAGCATTGTTTCGCTCCCTTAACTTTAAGACTTGGCTGGTGGCAGTGGCATCTACCCTAATTTTCCTACCGCAATTATATTACATAACGTGGTAACGTTTTAGGCTATTTTAGTAGCCTCGAACTTTAAACCCGCTAGCCCAAATACTTTTTATTTCGGCTCCGGTTGGGTTCGCCATTTCTTTTTGTTAACATCCTTCTTGGGTGTTTCTTTGCACGGCAAACCAGGCAAACCTCCTTTGTTCCTGACCAGAAGCCCTCCTTTGGCGTCTGGGTGTCTCGGTGGGCTGAATGTGATTGAGGGGTGTAGTCACCACCTGCACAGGGTCTCCTTGGATACCCAAGTCGCATTTTGTGTCGATTGGCTGAGGTGGTTGTCCCGGCTTGACAACCCCCCTGCTGAGTGATTGACAGCCAGGCTGTATGAATGGGGGATTTTGGCATAAAAGACAGGACTCTTGGGCTAGAAGGGAGAGTCGCCACTGGAACTGCAAGGAACCGAAGAGAGGCCATGAAGAAGACGGCTGCTACAACCCGTAGTCCCGGGGAAGCCCTGCTGCAGTCCTGAGCAATCTACCCTTCAACAACAAGAGAAGATCCAGTCCGGAGTCTTCTTCCCTTGAACCTGGTGGGATCAACCAGCTCACCCTTTCTTAAGTCAGAGAATCCTCTCCTGGGTCGAAATCACTGCTGTGCTGTGCTGTAGTGGTCCGGATAGCCATCAGAAGTGCCCTCTCTTGATTTAAAGGAACGCACCTTCTATTCATCATCTTTTTCGCTGTTGCTGGCCTCATCCCTGGGTAGTGCAGATCGCTCCAGACGTTGTCCTTGTCTCCACGACTGAAGCCGCAGGAACCGTGAGTCTGCAGGAACTACCAGGAACAACTGCTATGGCACCAGCTTTTCTCCAACGGAATAAGGTACTGTGCACATTTGGTCGTTCTCTCCGTCTGACCATCCGGAATCGGGGTGAACCCTTTTCCTCCACAAACATTTGTTCTTTCTTCCTCCCCTCTTATAACTTTTCTTCCATCTGACAATATCTAAGTACTCTTGGCATCTCGAATCTCTAAATTTTCAACATAAGATCCTCAGCAACTGAGCATCTGCTCTATTGACACTGGGGCAGGCCTATTGACTATCTGTATCTTTGAACAAGTCCTCTGATCCCCTTGCCTTGACAAAAGTATTGCTTGCGATTTTTTCCACTTTTCCCTTGTTAAAAAATTCAAAAGTACAAAGTGTGTTTTAACTCCGTGAGCATTTCTATCAGCGGGTACACGTTAGTCTTGCAACACCGGTCTGTCAAATCCTAATGTACTTACCTTGAATTTGATGGAACAAGTGGAATTGGTCGAGTATGGTGTATTTTACGTGTGGTTTCGAATTTATAGAAGTGAAGTGTTTTGCAAACAGATGGCTTAAAATAAATGTACTTATATTTTTTTTGAAAATTTCGATTTTTATTAAAGTTTTTGGTTATGACATAAACAATACAATGATACAAGCAGCAAAGTGAATGAAAGATTAATCACAACTTGTTTCCCCCTTCCTCGCACTCCCTTCCTCCTCCCCCCTCCCTCTCCCATACCATGATTCAGAGGATGATGATAACAATAGGGTCCAACACATTATTTCACAAAGACATGTCACGAGCATAGGGCAGTCATAAAATGGTGGGGGGGAGGGGGGGGGAGGGGGTTCGCTCAAAACGTAAGGACCAGCACATATAGACAGCATCTCCCACTTCGACCGATCGCTTCTTGCTCATGGGGGATGGGGGGAGGGGGTGGGTTGTGACCAAACAGTTATGTTCAGAATTAGGAGCCCGTCCAAGATGTATCTTGTGTTTTACGCTGTTCTCCCTTATTTGTCGAAGAAGGGAAGCCATAGGCCCTCAATATTAGACTTGGATTCGTCGATCAGGTGGGTCAAGAACTCCATATCGTATATTACCCGTATTTTAGATACACACTCTCCCTCCCCCCGGGGTTGGGGTGATTTCCATTTTTGGGCCCAACAGCATCTAGCCGCAATTAGCATAACATGCAGCATGTGATCGTGTTTCACCTTCGGACCCCCTCCACCTCAATGCCGAACAACATTAGCCAAGGGAATAGAGTCCTTTCCATTCCATCCACCTCCTTGATCCAAGACAAGACCTTGTTCCAGTAGGTTTGTACCACCCGATCCTTCCACCACATATGTACATAGTCTCCTTCTTCAGTGTGGCATTTCCAGCAGTGTGGGTCGTAGCCCTTTTTCATCCTGGCTATCCTCTGTGGGGGGGTAGTGCCATCTGTGGATCAGCTTAAGGGCCCGATGGCGGTATTGACGCGCAGCTGTGGAGCGGTTGGCCTGTATACACATATTGGTCCATCTCTTTTCGGATATGGGTGTGCCTAGATCTTTTTCCCATTGTACTTGGGAGGATGGGGGTTCCCGTGGGGTGGAGAACAGCAGAAGGCTATAGAGTCGCAATATCACCCTTGGTCCCTTTGTATGTGATGAGGAATTTCTCGAAGTCTGTTAGATCTCGCCTAAGAGTGTCTCCCCATCTGCTCTCGGTAAGGGCACCCTTGAGTTGCAAGTATCGAAAGGGAGAGAGGCTGGGGAGGCCCAGGGCGTCTTTCAAATCTCCCAACGATATAAACACGCCCTCCCTCCAAAGTTGTCCAGCTCTACAGAGGCCTGCCTCATACCATTGCTGGAAGGACAACGGCTCGTTGATCCCCTCCCAAAGTGGGGAAGCCCAAAAGCAACTCAGGGGCGAGGGCCATGTTGTGAGCCACCTGAGGTACCCCCCTCTTTCCATATGGACCATACCACCCCCAAAACCGGATGGTTCAAGACTGTTCTGTGGATACTTGTCTTGAGGACCCATAACCACTCATCAAGTGTGACTGGGGAGAAAAGCAAGTTATCTAAGCCCACCCACTGTTTCTTCGGGCCCATCACCAAGTGGTCCACCAGGATTCGCAACTGTGATGCCTTCTAGTATGTGTCCAAGTCCGGAAAGTTGACTCCACCCTCCTCTCTTTGGGTCTCATCAAAGTGTCGTAGGCAATTCTATGGGATTTTCCCACCCAGAGGTAGCGGAGAAGGGTCCGGTTGATCTCTAGGAAGAATGGCTTTGGTATCTGGGTTGGAAGCATCTGAAAGAGATATAGGAATTTAGGGAGGATCACCATTTTAATTGAGTTAAGGCGTGCCATCCATGAGAGGCCGGATTTTGTCGAGCGCTCGAGGTCTCGTTTGACGCCGACCAGAGGAGAGGGTAGTTTGCCTTGAAAAGATCTGGTAGGTCTGATGATATCTGGATCCCCAGGTGACAAAATCTGTCGGTTTGTTTGCAGAACGGGAGGCCCTCAAAGTATTGCTTCTCTATGCCGTTGAGTTGCACTACTGGGAACGCAACTGATTTGTCCAAGTTTACCTTGTAGCCTTCCAGGGTCCTGTATTGTTTTAAGCTATTCAGCACCTCAGGGACTGAAACGCACGGATTAGAGAGATAGCATAAAACGTCGTCAGCAAACAGGGTTATTTTATGGCCGGTTTCCCCCATTTTGATGCCCTAAATCTTATTTCCCCTGATCACTATGGCCCAGGGCTCCATCACTAATGCATATATGAGGGGGGACAGTGGGCAACCCTGCCTTGTGCCCCTTTCCAATGGGATGGCGTCAGATTCGCCCACGTTCACCACTTTTGCTGACGGGTGGGAGTAGAGAGCTGTCATCCAACCACGCCACTTAGGTCCCATCCCCAATGATGCTAACACCCCCTCCATGAAGGCCCAGCTCACCCTGTCGAACGCCTTCTCTGTGTTTAGGGACAGGAGAAGGGCACCCTCTGTTCTAACTCCCTTTGAACTCAGAATATGCAGGGTTTTGCGCAAACTGTCTGTTCATTACAAAACGGGGAAGGCATTTTTCTAGGCGTGTTGCTAGGATCCTGGTAAAGTTCTTCGCATCCGTGTTCAGAAGCGAAATGGGCCTATACGAACCGCAATCCTCCGGATCCTTGCCGGGCTTGGGAATTACCGTGAACATGGCCTGTAGGAATGTCGGTGGGATTGTTTCCGAGGTTTTGATTTGGTTAAAGAGTTTGGCTAGCGGTTGTATCACCACCGATTGATATTGTTTATATAAGTCGGCTGTGTATCCATCCCCCGTCTTACCTACTTTCAGTCTTTTAATGGCCCCCTCCATCTCCTCCTCTGTTATTTCCCTTTCCAGTGCCTCCCTCTCCGAATCTGTAAGCTTAGGTAGGGGGTAGTCCTCGAGATATCTCCGAATGTCTTCTAGTGATTCGCCATCTTGTTTAGTATAAAGTGTTTTGTAGAAGCCCGCAAAGGATTCAGCTACGTGCGTACTTATATTTTTTACTTGAAACCTTGAGTCAGTGTTTGCTTGAGTCACATTAATTGTGGTCCTTTGTGTAATCTCTACTACTGCTCATTTACTCTTGAGATAAGTCTGGCTGCTCCGCTACTGCTACCACTTTAACAGTGTAGTACAGGCTTGTACCAAAGGTGAACTTGTATTACCACTTGTAGTCTTAATTATGTGTAGTGGTCCCTAAGGGCACTGCACAGGATTCTGCCTAAATATCGCCTCCATGACTCCGAACATTCTTCTTATTCCGAATGTTGTGTTCCGGCCAGGGACAAAGCCTGCTTGGTCGGCGAACAGCAGACCGGGCATTAAGGGGAGCAGCATCGAAGTGAGCATTTTTGTCAATATTTTGTTGTCCAGATTAATTAATGAAATTGGTCTGAACGATGCGCAGGCTTCTTGGGGTTTTCAGGGTTTGTGTAGTAGGATGACGTTTGCTTTTTGTAGGGATGGTGGCAGTGTTCCCATGGTAAGTGCCTCCTAGTATGTTTGCAGAAGAAGTGGTGCCAGCATGTGGGCAAAGTGTTTGTAAAATTCACCAGTTAAGTCGTCGGGCCTTGGGGCTTTGGTATTAGGGAGCTCTTTGATTGCCTCTAGAATTTCTTCCAGTATGATGGGCTTGTTGAGTGGTTCTCGCAGTTCGGCGCATACCCAATACAGTTCTATATTTTCGAGGTAATGAACTAGCTCTGTCGGATCAGTGGAGTAGCCAGTTTCAGAGCTTTTGGTAGTATATGCGAAAGGTCTCAGTGATTTCTTCTTCGGTGTGTACCAAAGTGCCATGTTCATTTCGGATCCTTTCCACCAGGGTTGGTTTCCTTTCGGCAGCCAATAGTTGCGCCCAGAGTGTTAGGCAGAATCCTGTGCCGTTCCCTTAGGGAGTACTACAGAAGATTAAGACTACAGGTATGAGCAATAAATCCCCTTTGATATCAGTCTATACCACAAAGATTTAGTTGGTAGCTGTGGCTAAGCAGTCAGACGTATCTCAAGAGGGAGATGAGAAGTATTCAGGGTTTACACAATAGGACTACAATACTAGGGTACAAGGAAACACTGACCAAAGCTTTGCATTAAAAAGAATATATATACAAACGTGATCAAGCGCTCAGGGAAGCGCGAAACGCGTCGTTAAGGACACTGCCTAGGCGTCCTGTATCGCTTGCTGTGTGGTTTTGCCATTTATTTTGTATTTTTTACCATTCATTAAACTCGACTTTTCCACTTATCTGGATTCGAGTTTTTTTTCATTTGTTGGGATTCACTGACCTCCTGCATGGAGTGCAGGTTTTTTCTATCCTCCATGTGTTTACATATATATATATATATATATATTTATTACAAACTTCCAGTTCAACACATTAATCAGTTATAAATGGAAGTTAAAATCAGTCAAGAAAAGTATACACAAGCCCCTAATTAAATTGTAGACAAGTTTGAGCAAGTTTGAAAACTGAGCAAAACGGCACAGTGAAAACCAAACACAAATGGCACTCTTATCAATTTCTTACAAGGGAGGGAAAACACAAGTTATACAGAAACATATTCTTACACACCCTAACAACACTTCCCATAAGTTTGTGAAGAAGTTTAGGCAAGGCAGCACTTTAGTTTGTATAATACTTAAATGAAAACCGAGCAAAATGGCACTTCAAAAGTTTAAAAAGTGGGAATAAGAAGGTGGGTAAGAAGTGGGTGCACCAACACAGTTCTAGTTGAGAAGCAATCTAGAGAAGGCAGTTCTAACAAATTCAGCCAGAGTCAATAGGCCTGTGCCAGAGTCAGTGGTACAGGGCAAAGGGCCCGGGAGCAAAATGTTCTTGTAGCTGCAGTCAAGTCTTTGTTAAACGATTCGAAAAGGTGGATGCAGAAGGTGACAATGGGTCTCATTACGAGTCCGGCGGTAACTGAGGCGGCAAAACCGGCTGGTTACCGCCGTACTCGTATTACCATTCCGCCTCCGTGATTCCCGGAATTACCGGGGCATTACAACCCCGGTGACCCAGGAATTCCGGAGGCGGAATGGTGTAAATCCCCATTCCCATTGAGTCCAATAGGACTCAATGGGAATGGGGATCATGGAAACATCGGCACCATCTCGTGATGGTGCCGGTGTTTCCTCGTCTGCCTGCAGGAGTCCTGATCACCCGGTATGGAAACAAGGGTGGCGGCGGGTTTACCGCCACTGTTTCCATACCGGGTGAGTTGTAATGAGGCCCAATGTTAGAAGATAGGGGCGGCCAACCCAACAGGTAGGTAAAGGATTTAAAACACCTTTAGTGCTACCAAAGAAAAATGGCGGCCTGGCAGAACAAAGTACCTTAAAATGAAGAAGAGGCTCCTGCGGTGGCGGTTGTTCCTGGTAGTTCCTGGAGTTCGGGAGATCCAGCAGAGGAAGAGAGGCTCTCGTCGTGGAGGAAGGTTCGAGTCACTGCACTACCCAGGGATGAAACCAGCCGCGGTGTTGCCACAATGAAATAAAAGGTACGCTCCTTCAAATCGCGGTCAGGGTGGACGGGTGCCTGGCTATCCGGTCTCTGAGTACAGGGTACTGCCAATCCGACCAAGGCAGGTCCAGGAAGGCGATTGGCAAACTGGTTGGCCCCACGAGCTTAAGGGAAGAAGGCTCTTGCAGATGAAGATCTTCTCTTGCCGTGTGGAGAAAAGTGGTGAGACGCTGCAGCAGGGCTTCACCAGTGGTTCAGTTGTTGCAGATGTCTTTGGCTTCTCTCCTCTTCGGCTTCTTAGTTCCAGTGGCGACGTCTTGCTCTTCCAGTCCTCAGGACCCTGCTTTTATGCAAAAAGATCCCCATTCATACAGCCTAGCTGTCACTCACACAGTGGAGTGGTAATCCTGGTGGGAGACCCTCCAGCCTATGAGGGCAGAGTGCGACATGGGTTGCTGAGGCAACCCTATCCAATGGTCCTAATCCCTCTCCCACACAATGGATCCACCCCAGACTCAGTGGCGCCGAAAGGAGGGCTTCTTGGCAGAAGCCCGCCAAAAGGACTAACAAAGGATCCCCGACCTGGGTTAGGAGTTTAGAGAGACACAAGAAAGAATTTATATAAAAGTTCTGGCAATTAAAACCTACTGGAGTAAAGTTAATATAAAAATAAACGCGTGTATGTTAGAGGCCGTCAGTAAATGTGGTAGCCTCGAACAATGGGAAAATTCCATAGGGAAATATTTGGGGTCGAATATTTTTGGTAGTAACTACTGCCACCAGCCAGAAACTTTTGAGAGAGGGACTGTACGGTACCCTTTTGAAAATGAACATAAGGGAAAAACTATTAACCCCTTCCAGTACCTCCATAGTAAGATCGGCTGTACTGGTTTTGTTCATAAAGATTGACTATTAAAGTCAATGGGGACTTTACATGCCCTGGGAGACAGTAGTCAGTCCCAGGGTATGGAGTCTTTGTTTGGGGGTCGCTGTGTAACACATGTGGATAAAGATGGTTCCTATGGGGGTGAGATAAACCCCATAGACATTAAACACAAAAAAATAGCCTAGAACACACATAGCAAATATGCCTAAGAGTGGGAAAAAAAGAGTCACACTCTTAGCAGGAGAAGAAAACAAACCCTTCAAATCCAGCAAAGCTGCTGGGGGACTCTATAGGTAAGGGACATTAGCCATAGAATGAGAATTATCCCCAACAAGGAGTGCCCCAGGCCATTGACCCTCGTCGTATTTACGTACTTTATGGCCTCTGGCTAAGAATTTCACTTCTCTTTCAGCCATGGTTTTAAAGTTTTCTAGCTCTGCTTTGAGGGCTGCCTGTGAGTGATAATTGTTGGACGTTGTGTATTCTTGTTCGAGTTCCTTCAACTTAGTTTCGCTCATGTTTAGTTCCCTCCTGATCAGCTTTAGAATCCTGTTCTCTTTTGCCAAGCACACTCCCCTCACGTCTGCTTTAAATCTCAATTGTGTGACCTGACCCTCTTGTTGTCAGTGTGTGGCCCATAGGAGTTCACTAGGAGAATGCATTTTCCCTTCAGGATCCCCCGTACCGTGAGGGCTCTGCCGTCTGGGCCTTTGTCAGCCGAAATGAACCTGAACTTTGTTTTCTTATCGATAAGGATAGCAACACCTCTGGCGAATGAAGAATACAATGAGAAGTATCTGTGGCAATCCCATCCTCGGGCCCAGCTACTTTCTGCGTTAGGAAGAAGATGCGTCTCTTGTATCAGGGCTATGTCAATCTTATGCCTCCGTAGGTACTGGGTAATTTTCTGTGTTTTAGTTGGTTGATTGCCTCCTCTAATGTTCCACGTAACTACACTGAATGTGGCGTGTAGTTCTTATCTTTAAGCCGATGTTCCCCAATTTTCATTTGTGAATAGAATTGTTGAGCTGTGACATTTCTTTGTAGGTTGTTGACGTTTGGATACATGATTGTAGGATGAAGTTCCTGAGCGATGGTACGGTGGAGCGGCGGGCGGTAGTTCTTTCCCCCGTGCATTCCCTTCCCTCTTCGCGAGCAACCCTCAACATGTTCGTCATCTGGACCCTCCCTAGTAACAACCAAACGGTGGAGTACTGTAACAGCGCGGTGCAAGGGGCGCTAGGGGCCTTCCAAGTCGAGTGGCTCTGTGTCAAGTGTACAGTTACGGTTCTCTGGTGGCAGTATTGGTCTAAAAGTGCTTTGTTTTATCTTCTGATGTCTGGTTACAGTGGTTTCCTCCGTGCTCTGTCTCTTTGTGGCATCACTGGGCTGTTGTTTAAAGGCCTGCATCCGGTACGGTCCAGATATGAACTGGCTTCTTCGGGCGACTGGAAAAATTGGGCTTTCCGATTATTTTGGACCCGAAAACTGGCGGGAAAGAGCACTGAAAAGGGGATCTGGTTATCACGCAGTCGATGGTGGCTTCCTGTGAAGGATCTCCTCTGCGCTTGGACGGCCGGCGAGAAGTCGGGGTAAAAGTGGATGATGTCACCATCATATTGCAGCTCGCCTTTTTCTCTCGCGAGTCTAAGCATTGTGTCCCGATCTTTGTAGTTGAGTAGTCTTGCGACGGTCAGGTGAGGGGGGCCCCAGGGACCGGTTTGGTTGACGGAATCCTATGAGCCCTCTCAACGACGAACAGTCGCGATAGCGCCTCCGACCCGAAGAGTTCTGTACAGATCGTTTCAACGTGATCTGCCATTCTGGACTGGAGCTGCTGTTCTCGAACCCCAAGCAGCCTCACGTTATTTCTTCTGGAGAGTCCTTCCAAGTCTTCACTCCTTAAGTTTGCTGTTTTCATTTGAGCCCCCAGTGTTGCCACTCTGGCTGTTAGAGCTGCCGTGCCATCGTCTAAGTCGGACACCCTCTGTTCCACTGCATCCAGACGATCAGCATGTTTGTCAAGCCGGTGCTGTAGTCTGTCCACTTTTATAGAGGCGAGTCCATTCATTTTGCTATCTAGGTGCCCTATCCCAGCTTTCAGTTCAAGAAGGATTTCTCTTATGTCGAGGGGTTTTGGAGGGTCTTCTTCTTGGAGCGTGCCATGTGCGGGAGACACCGGCCTACTGTTGGGTCTGGGTGTCTAACCTGTGGTTCTGGCATCAAAATGTAGCTTGTGTTGTGATTTATCAGTTTTCCCCATGGTAAATGTGGCTGGACCAGGAGCTGAGTGGGTTCGCTTAAGCGCGGTGCTGACAAGATCGCTGGAATAGGCCAGGCCCAACTGAGTCTCTTCACATTTATTTTCTTGGGTGCAAGGGAGATGCCAGGTGGTCAGAGTGAGCTTGTCTTAAAATGCTCTTCAGTGGTCATAGACTGTTGAGCGACCATAGTTGGGGTCTGCGGAGCCTTTTGAACGAGCGAAATCTCAGTGGGAATCCGAAAAAAATGCTGTGGGAGTCGCTCCAGGATGCTCTTAATTGTAAGCTGGGGTGTCAGATTTATTGCAACCCTCGTCTGTGGCTTTCAGTGTTCGTGTCAATAGCAATCGGTGAGCTTTACAGTGCTCTGAACGTATTGTGTTCTTTCTTGGTCTGCTTCCCCTTAGGATGTGACAGGAGGGACAGCGTGCTCGGCTGTTTTCTGGCCGTTTATTGCCTTGATGATCCCCTTGTTGTAACTAGCGCGGTCACGCCAGGGGGAGCGGGCAGATTGCTGTGTAATATGTAATGTTGATCGCTGATTATTGAGTGTTGCGGGGGAAGGTTGTCTCTGAGGACAGTTGACACTGGGAAGCGGGGATCCCAGCACCTAGCCAAGCAAAGATTGTTTACAGCGGAATACGCACGGGCGCAGTACCTTTTGTGCAGTCGCTTCTGTGTTCGCTGTGTGCGTCGTCTGTTGTGAAGAATCTTCGTGTGGGTTTTCTGCAGGATTATAGATCATTAGCCTCGGTTCCGGTGCGGGCGGGCGTTGTAGGATCACCAGGGGTTTTGATATGTGAGGAGCTCTGATCATACTATCTCAGGTTCGTAGCATGCCGATCTGGGGGAAAAACCACCTACAACTGCCACCGGCCAGGGACTGGAGCTGGACATGACGGTTAGGGGGCTGGAGGATTCTCCCCTTTTTTTCGACGCTGTGTGCTGGATCCTGGGCAGCGTACCTTCGCTGCCTCTACTCCGGTCGGGACCAGAAGCGGGATGAGGGGAGCAGGCCAGTTGCAGCGCCCCCTCCAGCGCCCCCCTGCCAGCGGGCCGACTCAGCAGCTGGGCGTTCGCTGGTACACCTCGGAAGGGCACAGAGTCGGTGTCCACGGAGCAGGGCGATGTACGCAGGGGCCGCGATCCCGGATTCGGGCCAGGTTTCTCTGTTCTTGCGCCTGCGTCGGGTGGGCCTCACCAGGTGTTTCCCCGCTCTGGGCCATCCGAGTATCCCTCTGGGCTGGCGGGTCACTGTGTTGCCGGCCTCGAGCCACCGCCCAGGGGACGTGCGGATATGTTCCTCGTCTTGAGCACGGCCAATGGGCCTCACAGTGGAATGGACGCGTACGTCTTGCGGCACTGCCTCTCAAGCGTTTTTCAATAAGCCGTCTCTCACCAAGAGCCAAAAAGTGGAACAAAGGGCTCGACTTGGGTTGGAGTCACAGAAGAGAACACAAACGCCATTTTAGAACCGAGTTTTGGCAAAAAATACCAACCGGAGAATTAATAATAATTAAATAAACCGGCGGTATGTTCGAGGCTATCGTAATTAAATAATTAAAGATAGTAGCCTCGAACAATGGGAATAATCCCATAGAGAAATATTCGCGGCTGAATATAAAAAGTAGTATCCACTGCCACCAGCCAAAACTCGATCAGGGGGGACAGAGACGTGCCCCCTCGACTAACAGACCCCGGGACAATCGAATTGCCCCAGCCAGTACGTCCACAATATGATGGTTTGTACTGGTTCTGTTCAGAATTCAAGACCAGTAAAGTCAATGGTGACTTTACATGCCCTGGGAGACAGTAGTCAGTCCCAGGGTATGTAGTCTATACTGGGGGGTCACTATGACACCCCTGTGTTACTGCACTGAGGGTGCTGTGTAACACACATCACAAAAACACATGAAGCCCTATGGAGTAAAAGACCCCTTAGCCCATTAAACACACCTAGAGTCAAATAACACATTCAAATCATGCCCAAAAGTGAGGGTAAAAGAGTCTCACTCTTGGCAGGAGAAAAAAATAAACCCCAAAAATCCAGCAAAGCTGCTGGGGGACTCACTAGGTTAGGAAATTCAGCCTAAACAGAGAATTCTCCCTAACACTCAAGTCACACTCTTGTGTGATTGGCCCAAGTAGTGAGCCGGCCGGCTCACCACTTGGATGTATACGAATTGTTCGTTTGACAATTGCTCGAATTACAATTGACCTTTTCACAATTGACTGAATTGTGAAGGTCAATTGTAACATATATGCGGGGGGAAACCCCCCGCAACCCCAAACCCTTCTATATATATTACCAAAGCGAGATATAGATATATATATATATATATATATATATATATATATATATATATAAGTGCGGTCAATTGTGAAAAGGTCAATTGTGAAAAGGTCAATTGTGACCCTCTAAATTCGGTCAATTGTGCATTAGAACATTTGCAAACGAACAATTCGGGTAATACCCACCACTTAGCATGTTTGATTGACAGCTAGGCTGAGTGAATGGGGGTATGCTGCATAAAAGCAGGGCTTTGGGGACTGGAACTTCAGAAGTCGCCACAGGACCTGAGAATCCGACGAGGGAGAAGCTGAGCCGACCTACCACGACGACACCACCAGTGGAGCCCTGCGGAACCGACTCACCACTTCCCGACGACAGAGAAGATCTCCCGGCTGGAGAGGCTTCTTCCCCTGACTGGTGGGCACAACCAGTTTTACCTTCCTTCTTCGCAACAAAGACCGGTTTGTGGTGGAACTGCCTGTGCCAAGCACCCCGGCGGACGGATAGCCACTCACCACTGAACCGGGAATCAAAGACCGCTCCTTGTACCTGAGAAACTCAGCGGCTGGTTTCTTCCCTGGCAGTGCAACAGACTCCTGTCTTCCTCCACGACGAGATCCTAGTGTGTGCTGGGTCTAGAAAGTTACAAATTGTAAGTAAAGTCAATTTCACTTTACTGCTCTTGGAAACAGTAGTTTATCCAAGAAAATGTATTTAAACATTTGGGAAATCTGAGAGACTTCCCTGTGCCACTGCACTGAAGGTGAGATGATGCCTATGGAGTGTGTCAGACTCCAAAACTAAAATGAAACAGTGTTAAATCACAAAGAAATATATGAGAGTGGGAAAAGGGTCTCACTCTCTCCAGGTTAAAAATTAAAAAGTCCTAGAGTCCAGCAAAAGTGCTGGGGGCCTCTAAGGTACAGAAAAATTAGCACATTTCTGAGAATTCTACCGGACAAGGACAGAATCCTTTGAGGCTGTGTTAGGGAGAAGTCTCATGAATGTGCTAATTCCCTTCCCCTTAGAGACCCCCAGCAACTTTGCTGGATTTTGAGGACTTGATTTTTTTTTTACCTGGAAAGAGTGAGAGCCTTTTTTCCCCACTCTTTCATGTATTTTGATGTGTGTTTTACGTTTGTGTTCTTGAGTTTTAAGATGACTCCATAGGCATCTTTTCATGTGTTACACAGCGCCCTCAGTGCAGTGACACAGGGATGTGTTTTTAGACTTCCCAAAGGTTTAAATACCTTCTCTGGGATAAACTACTGTTTCCCAGAGAATGTAAAGTGAAATTGACTTTACTAGTCTTTCTAAATTCTTAGACCCAGCACACACCATCTTGCATGGAGTGCTGGAGGGGTTATATAGTATCCTCTGTGTCTAAAATACTCATGAGGCAGTTAAATGCTACCCTTTCCTATTGAAAAGGCTAGGGGCAGTGGTTTAACAACAAACTACCATGATTTTTCCCGACCGCAAATACCGGTAGCTAAAAATCACGGGAGCCATGTTTTTCAAGATGGCACCTTAAATCCCTTTGTTTAAACGGGTCCCGGTCTTCTTTTTTCCCCCGTTTCTTTTTGGAAAGGTCCTTCTAGTGTTTGTCTAAGCGTCGCCAAACCAGATTTGGTCCCTTTGTTCGTGTGCCTTTGGCGGGCTTCAGGCTTGAAGACCGCCTCTGGCGTCTGAGTGTCTGGGGTGGGTGGGAAGTGAGGTAGATGCCCGAAATTCCCTCTTAGTCTCCTAGGAGACCCAAATGCACTCTGGTGTGATTGGCTGGCTGACTTTCCGGCAAGGACAGCCACCCTGCTGGGTGAGTGACAGCTAGGCTGGAATGAAGGGGAGAAAACTGTTTAAAAGGAGAGTCTCTTGGACTGAAATGCAGAGTCGACCACTGGAAGGAAAGAACCGAAGACGAGCTGGAAGAGGGCGGCTGCCGCAACTCCTGGAGCGGTGGTTTGCCCGGTGAAGCCCTGCTGCAGGTCTGAATTGCCAAACTCCATTCGACAGAGAAGCTCCTTCAAGGACGGCTTCTTCTTTTGAGTTGGTGGGATCAATCAACTCATAAGACACCTGGATACCATTCTCAAGGCTGGTAAAGATTAACCAGGGAGAGGGACACCAGTTTGTGTTCTTGAATCTACTTCGTTTGCTTTCTTTGACGATCCCGTGCAGTGCACGAGTCCCCCGACGTCCTCCCTCTTGTCCCCACGACTGAGGCTCAGGAACAGCGAGAACTGCCAGGAACCACAACTTCACACAACACATTTTCAGGGTGATAGAATCACTGTATGAGCTCACAGAATACAAGCAGTGGCTTTAGGATGCCCAAAACAAGCAGCAAGTTTTGCATTTTTCATCAGTGTGGTGGCTTTGAGCTTGCCTCAATACCTTCCAATACAGATCCCATATGGAGAAAGATTGTCACCCACAGGACCTGTAGAAATGGGGGCCAAACCATGCAGCTAAATAATGATCAATATACAAATCCATCAGCAATAAACAAAGAATGTACAAGGCAATGTGCGCAGAAGCTTTGAGTATTAATGTGGTACACTGGGGGAATAAAGCACAGACCAGAAAGCCAAATAAAGATACGTACTGTTGGAGAAACAATGCCGGCAAGCATATCCCTTTAATTCCTGCTCACTATCCTCGCTGTCAAAGTCATCTTCACTAGCAGAGCTCAGGTCCACTGGATACAGACCAGTAGGAGAGAAGAGGGAAAGAAAATAAAAGTCATAAAAAATAATAATCTATTATGTCTGACACTCTATACTGACACTAAGCAATCCATAACATTCCTATGAGCCAAGCAAAGATCAAACTACAGATCCAATTAGCCTAGAAAACTCCTGTGAGTCAGGCAGTAAGCATAAGATCCCTTATAGGAAACTAGGAGCAGGAACTTTTTTTCCAGATGAGAATTGGACTACACTTTTTTGTCGATTGTATAAAATGCCCATTCATATTTAGCTTTGTAATAATGTGCCTTTTTAAACATTACCATTCACAAAGAATTAATGTCAGATATTTGTATGGCCCCGTTAAGCCTGGATGACCAAAAGGAACACCAGAGCTGCTGGTGTCAAACTAAAAAGGCTCTTCTGAACTAAAACCAGAAGCTAAATAGCTCTCAGGAATATTGATCCCTTCAACAAATATTTAATCAACACAATGTTTATGAGCGCTTATTTAAAGAGACCTGTAACACTGGAGCATCTACTCCAAAAAATGGGCTTGCAGTGAAAGAGGGCTAAAAAGCCTAGATTCTGGAAATTTCCAGACAGCATTTTACTGTAAATTAACAAAGCAATTATCCTCTGCTGTACATTATTCAGCTACTAACATTTTCTATTGGCAACACAACCATCAAGAAAGATAAAAACCATGAATGCATGTCAAAACAATTACTATTCTCGGAAATGAAGCAGCACATTTCAAACGTTCCATATAAATAGCCGATTCATAAATAACCTAGATTACTTTTGAAGCATATTCACCACCACAATAACTTAGAAATCGATCAGACAACTGTGGTCCCACAGATCTTCAACAAAGACCTTTTGTGGCCTTTACGGCAAAGGGGGCAATTAAAGAGCATGCTGCACCACATGGTACATCTTAGAAACATCTTGCCAGTTACATTAGGTTTCACTCACAGAATTCACTCGAGGGTGGCCTGGATGGTGTTGCAACCGGAGTTGATGCAGTACGTGTTTTAATCCTCCTGAAAACTGCTTGCCTGCGGTGTCTGCGGTGTGCCCGGGAACTTGCAGCTTCTGGAGTCTTCTTCCAGTAGTAATAGAAAGTGATTAGTTCTCCCTGAAAGAACAAAAGGTAAGTTAAAGATTTTTATGAAACAGAAGTACTCCCCTATGATGCTCATCAATCAGTGTGTTAAAAAGTGTTAAAGACAAGTCAAATGTCTTGTAGATACAATCCAAACCAAGTAAAGACATTAATCATCAGTCAAAAATACATGTTCCTCTTTAAAGATAGTCAGGCTTGGAGGTGCCAACAGGTCAGTTATGTTCCCAGTATGCCTCTGAGATGCTGGAAATGCATCGGAGGGACAGGGCCTCCGTATCCTTGTCCTTTACTGCTTTATATCATGTGTTTTGTCATGTTTTCCGTGCAGGAGTTCATGTGGGACTCCTGGCGGAGCAGCTCTCTTTTGGTTTGGTGAACAGACCCATGGGATACCCTTATGGCACCGATGGGTGGGGGTACAACCCTGTGCCCCTAGTGTATGTTTTTAGGAACCTGTGTGGGGCCCACAGAGCAGGGTATGGGCTGGTGGCAGCTCCATGCTGAATTTGACAGGTGCTCTGAGTATCCGCCATTTTGGGATACCCAGGCCCTGCCATTGGAATCAGTTGATTCCTGATAGGAAACAAGATGGCCCCCGTGGCCTCTTGCTTTCTATTGCCCGTTACCTTGTTTTCCCAAAGTCCTGGGAAGCCCTGACTCTGTCCAGATATAACTTTATTATACATCTTCACACAGAACTGTGTCTAGATAACGGGGCCAGTATTCTGCCAATTGTTCTAATCAACTGCTTCACACAGAACTGTGTCTAGATAACGGGCCAGTATTCTGGCAATTGTTCTAACCAACTGCTTTCCTCCTATGTCTATTGTTGGGTCTCTTTATAACTTGATTTGTGTGACATTTAAACTAAGTCCAGCTGATTTATTTTAATGAAATCTGATAGTAATTGTGGTACCACGTAGAATTGTGTATATATTTGCCATTGTAGATTAACTGAGCACAAAGTGAGTTTTTGTGATTGTGTATATAATCTTGAACCTTAGATATATAAAGACTGCTTGGGGACTCAAGAAACAGCCTGCATCACCCCCTGAGAGCCAAGCCTCGACTGCTGGTCCATGGCTACCAACAATAGAGAATCTTGGTCGGGGTCCTCTGTGCCTCTCCTCTGCCATATAGAGAGGAGTACAGACACCCCCCCTCCAGTCTTTACAACGTCATTGTTGAGTACATATACCACGCGCAGCGCCAGTTGGCTTCAGTTCTGTTTTTTCGCCACCCACATGCAGAATTACTGCCAATGGTAAGTGCTTTTCATTTATCAGAACTTTAAAGAGTGTAAAGTCCAAAGCTCGGAAATTCTACAGTGGGGTAGGTTGGGAGGACGATGAGGAATACGTGGGAGAAACATCCAGTCGAAAAGAATATTACCAGGGGTTAAGTAACTTGCTCTTCGAATGGATCCTGCTCTCCGACATAGTCCTCATTTTATGATAAGACTCCCAAAGCAATTTTAAGTTTTTTTGGAGGAAGGAGTAGAAATTTGAGTTTTTTTTGTCAAGAATGATATGGTAATATATGGCATTTATAATGCACCTGTACAAAAGTTTTTCTAGGCGTGAAAAAAATGGAGCATAGAACTACATTTCCAAATCTGCCCTCATTGTTAGAGGTGTCTAAACAATCTTTTGTAAATGTGTGGATGGTGGACCAGGTAGCTGCCTCGCAGATGTCCTTTATCAGAACTTCCCTGTGAAGGGCAGAGGAAGTTGCCATGCCCCTAGTGGAATGAGCCCTTTCCCAGGGTATCTTTCCCAGCTAGCCTGTAGTACTCTGAAATAGCTAGTATGATCCATTTGGACAGAGTTCGTTTGGTAACTGACTGACCTAGTGTGTGTCCTGTATAGCCAATGAAAAGTTGGTTGTGCTGGCTCAACCTTGCCATTTTTGAAACATAAAAGCTTAGAGCTCTCCTTGGATCGAGACTAGGACGACATGTTTCCTCTTCCTTGCCAGGATGAGGCGGAGGATAGAAGGCCGGAAGCACAATTTTCTGTGCTAAATGGTAATCCGATACAATCTTAGGTAGAAAAGAGGTTTTGACGTTAAGGACAACCTTATACTTGTAAAAGGTGGTAAACAGAAGTTTACAGGATAAGGCATGCAACTCACCCTGCGGGCTGGTGTTATCGCTACTAACAAAATAGTTGTAAGTTAGCAACCTTAAAGGGCAGCAATGGAGTGGCTCGAAAGGAGCACATATCAAAAACTTTAAAAAAACAAACTAAGGTCCCAATTTGGGATTTGAAAAAGTGAAGGAGAAGGAAACACATTGGCAAGTGCCTTCATAAATTGAGTTATTAAGGGTATTTTGAAGTAGGATGCTTCTTCCGAGGTACGCTTGAATATGTAAAGAGCTGCTAGAAAACCTTTGATTGTTCCAATCCGGAGCCCCGGATTTGCCAAATGCAGTAGAAAGAAGTGGGTGCATCTCATTGAAAAGGGTCCACATCTTTCTCCCTAAACCAGCTGCAGAAGTTGTTTCAGCGGCATGGGGATTTTGTTGATAGCCTTCTTTCAAAATTTCCATGTAGTCATCCGGAAGGTGACAATCCTTGTATCTCAGCCTCTCAAAAACCATGCGTGAAGGCTGAGTGTCTTGACCTCTAGATGGAGAACCAGACCCTCCTATCGTGAGAGACCGTCCTCTCTTTATGGAAGACGTATTGGAGGGCAGATGGACATGTCCAGAAGGTCCGCGTGCCACGTCCTCCTGGCCCAATCCTGGGCAATTAAGATCATGAATTTCCTGAACTTTCTCAACCTCCTGATCACGCGAGGAATGACAGGGACTTGATTTAATACGTGCAGAAGAGGAAGTCCACTATGAACACGTCTCCTAGAGCTCCACTTGGAGAAATTCCCCTGGAGCAAAACAGTTTGCACTTCCCGTTGACACTGGTTGCGAACAAGTCCACTTGAGGGGTTCCCCAAAGGGTGAAGATCTTTTGAACGACTTCCTGTGCTAGTTCCCACTCGGGGAGACTGCTCTGCCTGCTCAGAGCGCCCGCCACTGTGTTCTCCTCTCCGGCTAGGTGAACTGCTGATAAGGAAATTCCTTCTTGAATTGCCCAGAACCAGAGATGCATGGTCTCTCTGCACAGTGGTAGTGACTGTTAGGGAGAATTCTCAAAAATGTGCCAATTCCCTCCACCTTAGAGACCCCCAGCAACTTTGCTGGATTTTGAGGACTTTTTTTTACCTGGAGAGAGCAAGACCCTTTTTCCCCCCATTCTCTCATGTATTTTAATGTGATTTTATACACCGTGTTCCTTTTTGGTTATGGATTCAAGCCAACTCCATAGGCATAATCTTTTACAATTGTGTCACAAAGCACCTTCAGTGCAGTGCCACAGGGAAGTCTTCCAGATTTTCCAAGGTTTTAATACCTTCTCTGGGATCAACTTCTGTTTCCCGGAGCAGTAAAGTGAAATTGACTTTACTTAGCATTTTACTTGCTAGACCCAGCACACCCAATCTTACAATAGAGGACTGGAGGGGTTACCTAGTATCCCGTGTCTAAATGCTCATGTAACCTTTTTTGTGTTACCCTTTCTTCAATTGACTGGCTGGTGTCAGTGGTTTCATTTTGAACTACCTAGGTTTGCATTTACAGCGACCGTTGACGGCTCCGGTAAAGTAACAGCGGGAGCCATCTTTTTCAAAATGGCGTATAGCCATCTTTGCTGAAATGGTGCTCGGTCTTCTTTTTTCGCCAGGTCTTTGTAGAAAAGTCCTTCTAGAGAGTTTCTCTGCGCGCCAAACCAGGTTTGGCGTTTTTGTTCGGCATTAGCAGGGTTTCTGAGAGAAACCGGCCTCTGCGCCCTAGTGTCTGGGGTGTGCAGGAAGTGAGGGAGGTGCCCAAAACTCCCTGTGCTTAGTCTCCTAGGAGACCCAAATGCACTCTGTGGTGATTGGCTGGCTGACTGTCCGGCAAGGACAACCACCCTGTTGGGTGAGTGACAGATAGGCTGGAATGAATGGGAGAGAATTGAATAAAAGGGAGTCTTTTGGCTTGGAAGGCAGAGTCGATCACTGGACAAAAGAACCAATGAAGAGCTTGAAGAGGACGGCTGCTGCAACTCCTGGACCGTTGGTTTTCCCGTTGATTCCCTGCTGCAGTGACTACTTGCCAAAATCGCATCGACAGAGAAGCCCCTGCAAGGACTTCTCCCTTTCAGTTGGTGGGACCAATCAACTCCAAAGTAAGCCACCTGGACACCCACCTTGGAGCTGGTTGAATTTCCTCAGAGTTGCTACAGGAACCGTATAGCCAGGGAGAGGGACACCAGATTGTGTGCGTTACTTTTAAGCTGGCCTAAAGCTTTTGGAAGATCCTCCAGGCTCCCACGAAGCACGACTGACCAAGCCTGAGCCCCCTCAGCGGAGTGCGGGACCCCAGAAGTAAGGACAGTCCACCTTGACAGCCAGGAACCACGCTTATTGCTATTTGCTGTACCGCAAGGAGCTGAAAAGCAAAACAGCAATTGAAAGTAAAGTTTGCTGGTTGTCAATTTTGACAGTACCAGTGCAGGAGTCCCCCGACGTCCTCCCTCTTGTCCCCACGACTGAGGCCCAGGAAGAGAGATCTGTAGAGCTGCACAGGAACAGAAGTCATCAGCTGCATCTTTTCTTCTTTACCAAGGTACTGTAAAACAAGTCTAAGAGAACTTACCTCTTACTGTAACTTCTGCAACTCACAAGCCTAATCAGCTTGTGGCCCTACATTTGATTCTTCTTTTTATCAAAGACTCCTAAGAACTTGTGCAAAGAATTTTCCGTTTACTTACCTGAAGTGCTACATCCTATACAAAGACTTTCGCCCATTGACTTTGGCTTAGCCTATTTTAATTGAATGACTCTTCTAAGTGCTATCTGAAAGTATTTGCCTTGCTTATGAGTATTTATAATTTCTTGTGTTCTAATAACCTTTGCCTTTTACAAACTTCTTAAGAGTATTCTAAATGCCAACAGTAAGATATTAATGTCCTCAGCACCCTTGTTACTGAAGCCACCTGTGGCTGTAGGTTGTGTCTGTGGGCCATCCCAAAAGGGTCTTGTCTGATTCAGAAACTCCGAGTGTACAGTATTGAAGAGTATTGGTGTGTTACCAGTATATTGCTCCCTTCTAAAGAAGGCTTTATAACTGACTGATAAATAAATGAATAACTGTTTATGCAGGAAAACTTGAGTGTAAAGAGTTTATTTGAATACCTCCAACTGTGAATCTTTGTGTAACTCCACTATAGCTCACATTTGCCCTCTTGTGATAAGCCTGGCTGCTCAACACGCTACCAAAACTGTGTAGTACAAGCTTATACCAAAGGTTGGGTTACCTATACCTGTAGTCATAGTTGTTTGTATTGTTCCCAGAGGGTACTGCATTCAAACTTTGCCTAACAGTGACCCTACGCTTCCTCTCTTTTTGAGGTAGCACATGGCCACTGTGTTGTCCGTCATTATCAGCTTGTAACAAAAGGGACAGCCCTGGAGCGGACACGATATCATGGGCTGGAGAATAGATGTATAGATACAAGGGGAATCCTGTCCTCAGAAATTCGAACCTGCAATAACGTTTTGCAGTCAAAACTTAAACCTTACTGGAAATCCCAGACATTGGTAATCAATACTCATTGTGGGGGGAGGAAGAAACACTCATCTACGGAGGTAAATCTACATAAGCCTTTTTATCATACTTTTGGCTATTCATGTATCTTCATATGCGTTTATTTCTCAATCAATGTAGAAAGAAACAAACATGATTTCTAGAGCAAAATGACAAATAAAAAATGGTGACAATGTGCAGATTGGTGAAAAGTGCAAAGTGCAATTGATTACAGATATCAAAAGGTAAGCAAAACAAACGTCCATACAATTGTTATGAGAAAGCACGAGATGAGACACAGTATGACTCCATGTGGGTCTCAATCTCAAAAGTACTTATTCTGTAAAATTCTGCAATCAGAAAAAGCTTGTTTTGTATGTAATCCAAGCTGTAAGGGTCAAAAGGGCTAGCAAAAAGTCCAGTCTTGTGGTTCCTTGCGCTAGTGGATTGCCCAGGAGGGGTTTAGACAGATTATACGAAAGTTCAGTCTGTCTGTATCTAGCGCTTTGTGAACTGGCCAGCAGAAGCTGGTACAGGACCAAGAGAGACTGGTCGACGCCTATAGAGAAATGAAGAAAATTTGATGTGGTCCTGGAGCGTGGATCACTGACGTTTCTGTTATTTTGACTCGCAATCTTCTTCTGGGGCCTTGTATATGCAGGTCTCCCTATAGATAAACCAAGGACAAATGTGTGCTCAGTAATCGGTGCATGGGTGTTTCTAAAATAGATAAACAAATGGAAGGTTAAAACTACACCTTTACAATGCAGGGATAAAATTCACGTGCCAGGCTTGCGGCCCTTCAGGGCCCTGCATACTGACCTTTCCTAGAAGCAGTAGATGTGTATCCCTGCTCTGGAACATTTCTAGTGTTCTTAAAAGTGTGCAGACTCTCCGGAGTTGGAAGGGTTCTGCTTGTTCTCTGCTGCGTTTCGTGTGCAGCAGTGTCACATTTCTGGAAGGCCTGTCTATGCTCAGAGCCCTATAGTAGAGGAGACATAGAAAGAAAAGTGGCCGTTTAGATAGATGCCCAGCCATTGTAGAGGGACTCAAGTTTGTGATATATATAGGTAGTGTGAAAACACTACGTATATTAGAAGTCTAGGTGAAGGCTGCAGTGGTATGGCCTCGTAATTGCAGGATCAGTAAGGATGCGCTCACCTTATCAGGAGTCTGTAGCGAATGGAAGAGTGCTCCGCGGTTCGCCGTAGTGACTGTAATCGCCGTAGGTCTAGCTAAAATGGAGCTGTGCTAGTGTAGTCCTCAGTGCGCAGGTGAAAGTGGCGCGTGGCTGGCGAACGCGCATGCACAACTGGCGTAATGTCTGTGTTTGGACATCGCCATAGCAACCTATGGCGCTTCGCTGGTCTGTTCAGAAAAAGGGAGAGCGTTTGAAAGCGAAATCCCTGGTAATTTGCTGACTGGCAAATAACGGGACGATATTTTTACAGATCACCTCGCCTCCAATTTATGTGGATTACCTAAGGTGCGGGCCAAGGCCGGGTTTGTGCTGCGGCTGGCTGGGTAGTCTTGACTTGAGGTCTGCGGCGTCCGGACAGCCTGCTGAAGGGGCCAAAGTGGGACCTAGGCAGGGCTGGGCTGTGATGTGATGACCTGTAAATGGCCTAGGGCAGTGTGGGTGGGGGTACTACATGGTCAGCCTAGAAATTAGTTACCAACGGATACATCATGAGGATCATATATATGACCCTGGAGGGGGCTGGTGCTGACTGGGCAGGCTTCCGGACCGGACGTGGAGAGAATGCTAGTCGGAAAACCCACGTGGATGTGGCAAGGATGGGTCCTCCTTGGCGTGGGTGCAAAAAGGGACGTTGTAAAGCGTTTAAGGGTGTCGGTGCAAAATAGCCCAAAGCTAGCGACTTAGGTTGGGGACCGGCAAAATGGGCCGGTGGCGCCTCGAAGTAATATGTTGGTTGTGGAAGATATTACTGATTAGCCCATATTGGTGGCCTGATAACCTTGGGGGGCTGCTTCGTTGAGACCTCTGGTCAGTGTCTGTAATTTGAAAATCCACCAGGACTCCTTAAAGTTTAAAGCATTGGCGGTGTTGGTGGTGTCCATGACTCCGTCCATGACCCACCATTTGAAGGAGTCGTGTCCATGATGGTACTCCATGTAATGTGACACTAGAGGTGCTGTATGTACTTTGCATCTGATCCTCGTTTTGTGTTCACTTATTCTTTTGTGCACTGGTCTAGAAGTTTGTCCCACGTATCTTAGTTTGCGTGCGCACTCAATTATATAGAAAACGTTGGATGTTTTACAATTTGTGAATTGGCGAAGTTCCCATTCCTTGCCATCTACAGGGAATGATTTTATTTTTTGTGTTTGATTACACGCCATGCAGCTCTCGCATGGGTGGTGTCCTCGAATCTCGCGCATGTTCCATAGTGTGGACCTGGTGGATTTCCGTCTTGTTCTGGCATGCGTTAGAAGGTCTTTCAGATTCTTGTTTCTCTTCAGAGCCATCCTAGGTAAGTCCAATTGTAAAATTGGCCAAAATTTTTTAATCATCTGTTTAAGTTGAGAAGTGTTGGCACCGAAGGTCGAAAATGCATCGTCATTATCAGGACATTCTTTTCCCGTACAAAGGGCAGAAAGGCCTTCAGCGCTAGTCCGATTGCCCTCAGCTCCTAAGGATTGCTATATAGTTTGGACTCCGATGGAGACCAACGACTGATGATTGTCAGATCATTGGCGTGGCCTACCCACCCTGTGAGTGAGGCATCCGTCACTACTGTTACCTCCGGCCATAGTTGCCAAAAGGGTTCTCCCTTCAGAATGTTGTCCTCGCAGGCCCACCACAGAAGGTCCTGTGCGACTCTGCTCTGAGCCTGAAGGTCTGACATCCTGCCTGAAAATTGGGAACATTCCCGAGAGCCCATTGGATGGCTCTCATTCTCAGGCGAGCCTCCGGCACCAGATGAAATGCAGGATGCAATAAGGCCGAGCAACCTCAAATAGTCGAAGGCTGGACGACTATGGGCACTCTGAAATTTGGTGACCATCTGCAAAATGAGATTAGCCCTCAACTCGGGTGGTAAGGCTTTTCCCAAGGATGTCTCCAGGACCGCTCCAATGAAATAGAGTTTCTGAGATGGTATCATGTGGGACTTCTTGTAATTGAGGGAAGCCGTCTGTGGAGGGAGTGGCAGGTGATACTGACATGTTCTAGGGCCTGTTCGGGTGAACGTGCCTTGATAAGCTAATCATCTAGGTCGGGGTAGACGTGGACCCCCCCCACCCCCCCCAACACCCTCTCCTGATCCTTGCTGCCACCACTGACATCAGCTTGGTGAAAACCCTTGGGGCCGAGGTCAGCCTGAATGACAGAACTCAAAACTTGTAATGGGAACCGTCAACAGCGAACCTCAGGTACTTCCTGTGCTTGTGATGGATTGGCACATGAAAGTAAGCATCATGAAGGTCCCATGATATCATCCAATCCTGGAGCTGGAGGGCCTGTGAAATTAAGTTACTCACCGTAGTGACTAACATACTCTTAGTCCATAGCCCCCTTTCCTTTATACTGCATGGGCGTCCCGCGCTAGGGTTCAGGAGACAGAACCTTCTTTACCAGAAAAAAGCTGCCTTCCCCTTTAAATTTAGAGGAGCGTCCTTAGGAGCATGCACTCTGCTGTTTCCTCTCACCCATGCAACTCATCAGTCCCCATTGACACGTCGACAATATTTAACATTGCCTAATGACACCAGTATTATTGGGGGGGGGTGTATGGAGGAAAGGGGACTATGTACTAAGAGTACGCTAGTCACTATGGGGAGTAACTATTATTACTCTTACGTCCCGTCCCCTTTCCTCCATACTGCATGGGTGATTACAACTGAATGTAGCCCCAGGGTGGAGAGGAGACCCTCCACAAGTAAACAGATTCCTTAGAACCGCCTCTCCGAAAGCCATGTACGACTTCGAGCCAGCGTCCAAACAGTAGTGCTTACAAAAAGCTGAAGGTGTGGCCCAGGTGGCCGCCCTGCCCTGCCACAGAGCCTGCCGCTGGAATGCGATGGCAGTGGCCTTGGCTCTGACAGTATGGGCGTGCATGTTAGCTGGAAGCGGTTTGTGCTGCCCCTCATAGGTCTCCTTGATGGCCGAAACCATCCACCTTGCTATAGAGGCCTTGGATGCCCGACAACCGGGCCTTGACCCCCCCCCGAAGGCGAGTAACTGAACGTCCGACATGTGGAACCCCTTGGTCCTGTCCAGATAGAATTTCAGAGCACGTCTGACATCTAGACAGTGCAATACCCTCTGAGCCTCTCCTTTAGGGTCAGAGACTATCTCTTTGTTTAGTTGGAAAGCGGAGGCTACCTTAGGTAGGAACGTGGGGTGCCTTCTCAGGACAACCTTTTCCTTGTGAAAAGTAGTATAGAGTTTGAAAGTCACCAGTACCTGGATCTCGCCGACTCTGCGAGCAGAGGCGAGGCCCACCAACAGAGCTGTTTTAATGGTGATGAGCCTGATGTCCGCGGACGTCATTGGCTCGAATTATGGGGTGTGGTTTTTAGATGGGCGGGAAGAGCCTGGCGAGGCCCGCCAGATGTCGCTTATCCACAGGGTTGGAAGAGGAGAAGACCTCCTCCGAATTTCTGTAGGCCCCTATGGCTGCCAAATAGGTGCGGTATGTATCCACATGCAAGCCTGAATGAGCAAGGTGTGCCGAGAATGAGAGCACATCATCCAAAGTGTACCTAAGAGGGTAGATTTCCTTGCAGTCTGCCCAGTGACAGAACCCAGTCCATTCACTCTTGTACTGACTCCTAGTAGCCTTGCTCCTAGTGCCCTGAATGATTTCTAGGTTAGCCTGTGATAGACCCAGCTGTTTCAGTGTGACCTGCTCAGGAACCACGCAGGGCTAATTTCTGTGGAGAGGGATGGATGACCCTGCCCCCCTGCTGAGCAAGAAGATGAGATGGGCCCATCGGCAGGTGAATGAGAGGCCTGTCAGAGAGGCCGAGAACCACGGTCTCGCTGTTAGGAAAGATTCCCATTTATGTGAAGTTTCCCCCCCAGTTGTGTACCCCCCAACTTTTTGCTGCTGTTTAACACCATAGTCTGACTTTGCCAGAGGAGCACAGCCTTCAGCTGCACTCCCCTGCGCTTTTCGCTCACTTTATTATGGGGAAACTGACATGCCCTTAAAGACAGTCAGCACTGGGAGACTTGGTTTCCATTGGTCCTTGTCAATGTTGCAACTTTTCTGCAACATGTTGCAAGTGCACAATGTACCTTACAGTCTAGTGCACTTGGGTTATTCCTGTCATTTCTAAAGGCCCTAGACACACTCAAAGGATTTATTTAGGAGACGTGCAGATGTGCCTCAGACAGGGCTGGTGGAAGCTTATCTTACCATATATTTTTAACTCTTTCTTGCCAGGTAAACCATGTTTACCGGGTTTGGCACAAATAGGTGGCCTGACTCCAAAGTGGCCATGCAACGAGGGTTGTTTGGCCATCTTGCCCCTTCACCTTCCCCAGGCCGAGCCGGGTCAGTCCTTATTTCAGCAAGCATTCTCTCGTGAACCGCCAAGCTTTCGCAGGCTTCTACATGCCTTGGGTTTGTTCTTCCAGGATGTGGGTAGGACTGTCTGCTTCCAATACACATCCTGGGTGCCAGAGAGTCTGGTGTGCTGTAAATGTCTGGGACCACTGTGGTACATGATTGGTCCACGTATGGTGTGCATGTATGTGAGCAGATCTCCCATTGGGTCCTCTTTGCTTTGGCACAAAGGATATTCTGGATAAGAAGGCTCCAATCACCCATACCATGTCGATCTCTTGAGTTCTCACTGAACGAAGGATAGGATCAAGGTATCCTGAAACTAAGAAAACGAGTCGAGGAACCACTGGCGACCCGCTGGAAGGTTTGGCACCCTGAGCCCGCTGCCGTCCCGCTGGACCCCTCTGCATCTGGTCGAACTAGAAGGTCTGCAAAGACGCTTCGATCCATTTGAATAGAGGGACCAACTAATCACGGCACCTTCATCAAACCCTGCAAGTAAGCCTTCTCGGAAGTGTCCCTGGGCCAACCGGTGGGCTGACCAGCTTGTGCAGGACCTTTGCTCTGAAACAGCCACCATTTCGAGGAGGCCCTTGAAACTTGGTACATCGCAAGCTCTGTGTTCATGGCACACACACCGAATTTTGTACAGTTGCCGGTCCTAGGTCTGGAGTAAAGAGAGCGCCCGAACCGGAGTACATGCGGTTACCGTGTCGGCCAGCTGTGGTGACCAACTTTGCAGGTGGCTTGCAGCTGTGGCCCTCTGTGCCTTGAAGCCTGCTACAGTCCATCCACCAGGAGCGGAGAAATCACCATTGTCCCATTTGGGAATAAACGATGTAACTTCATCGCTGAAAGCCGCAGAGCCTCAGAATTGCTGCATTTGAACCTGAAACCGGATTGGATTAGACTGCCGGTCCGGAGTGCGCATGGGGTCGGTGAGTACTTGCAGCCCTTAACGGTGGCCCGAGGGCCCCTCTCCCTTCCAGTGATAGCCTGAGCTATCAAATTATTCCCAACTCATGGAACCTGTTCTGCAATCACGGGGGAGCCCCTCCACGAATAGTGGGAATCTATTCTGCATCACCTCACCCACCTTCCTCAGCTGCTACAGACCCTACAAGAGAGCCCGTTTTCGGCCATCTGCACTATCGCGTGCGCTAGCATTGCAAGTACATTTGAGCAATAGGCTCCCCTCTTCTTAGGGACTCGACTGCCTTTCAGTTAGGATTATGATTACTGCAGAATTGCCTAAAGACTCTTCGCACTACCCGCTTCCTTCCCTTTTCTAGGTTGTGGACCCGTTTCATGCATTAGCCCTTTAGGCCACTTGGTCTTGTATATAAGTATTTTAGTCGGAATATATGTGTTGGTTTAAATGTGTTACTGTTCATAACTATTGTGTTGAAACTCAAAGGCCTTGAATAAATATATTTATATTTTTAATATATATACACACCTGACGGAGTGATTTGTAAGTGTCCTTTACTCTGTGTCCTCATTGAGGTTTTTCAGTCACGGTCACTCCTCGTGAGACCTAGTCTTGACCGCCGCCAATGCTTCCTTGAATGGTCTGGCTTGTCCAGAAGGTTACCCTGTTCCAAGAAACTAGGCTGGCCTTCTGGACGTCTGTGCACCAGGTCAGAGTTCAGAAATCCATCTTAACACTAGCCGGCCATCACAGAGCTATGAGAATGAGGTGAGGTGACAAGAATCCTTTATCTTGCAGATCAGCCTGTGGATCATGGGTGTGAGAGAGAAGGTATAAGCGGTCATGCCGTTCCACTGTATCTGGAATGCGTCGCCCAGGGAACCGGGGCCCTGACTCTGCCAGGAAGCAAACTGCTGGCACTTTGTGTAGTCCCAGGAGGCAAAGAGATCCACCTGAGGATGCCCCATCTGCATCTGATCTTCAGATCTCCAGCAGCATTGGTTTGTTCAGTTGCCACTCGTAATTGTCTGCTCCCAGTCTGCTGAGCCTGATGGCCTCCAGGTTGGACTCGCCCGGCAGGTGGATGGCTGTAAGGTAGATGTTCTCCAGGGCCCATTCCCACATGTTGATTGCTAGTGACCTGGTACCCCCCCCTGCATGTTGACATAGTACATGCTGGTGGAGTTGTCAGTCTCGATTAGGACGACTTTGGCCCCAATGATAGGAAGGAAAGCTTTGCGAGCTAGCCAGATGACTTTCAGCTCCAGCCAGTTGATATGAGACTCCTATTGGGACCAGCATCTGGACACTGGTCGTACAGACTGGCCCACCAGCCTTCCAGGGAGGAATCTGTGGTGATGCTGACCTTCGGGGCCGGCTGCTGGATGGGCTTGCCCGTCCACAGGTTGCAGTATCTGGACCACCATGTGAGGTCCGAGTGGAGGAGGAATGCTGACCAGCTCCGCTTGGGAGCCCCCCTCCTGATTCCATGAGGCTGCGAAGTGCAGCTGCAATCTCCTCATCTTGAGTCTTGTCTGTGGTATGGCCAGTAGGACCGCTGCCATGATACCGAATAGATGTTGGTACCACCAGATTGAAGTCACTTGTCGGGTGAGGAAGTGAGTAGTGGCCCTTTTGATGGCCGTGACCTTGTCCTCCGAGGGGAAAACTGTCTCTGAGCTTGTGTCTAGAAAGGTCAGTCTCTGCGTAGGCTGCAGCTGAGACTTTCTGAGGTTGATCGCAAAACCCCAGCTCGTGGAGTGTAATCATAAGGGCAGAGGAAGTGTGGTGAACCTCCTCCGGAGATCTCGCCCTGACGAGCCAGTCGTCCAGGTACAGGTAGACGTGGTGGCCCTGAGAAAGACTGCCACTAAATTCATGAGCCTGTTAAATACCTTGGGGGCTGAATTGAGGCAGAAGGGGCGCACCTTGTATTGGAAATGGCAGCCCAAGATCCTGAATCGCAGATAGGAGCGATGCCGCTGCCAAATTGGGACGTGTAGATAAGCGTCATTCAGATCCAGGGAGCTCAAAGTCTCTCCTGAACAATGTCTCCGCAATGAGTGCTGGCGTAACCATCTTGAATTTCTGAAGAGGGAGGGAGAGGTTGAGGGTGGAGCGGTAAAACAACTCTCAGCCCAGCCTGGTTCTTTTGTATGGTGAAAAATCCAGGAGTAGAAGCCCAATCCTCGCTGGAAGGCTGGGACTTCTTCCACTGACCAGCAACCAAATTTCCGCTGTCCCAATCTGTGGGAGGAGAGGGAGGGATCGGTAAGCAGTACTCGGTGGATACTACAGAGAGGATCCAGGGGTCCGTGAACGTCCGACGCCAAAACTGAGCGTGAAGGGCAAGCCTGAACCCCAACTGGAGACACGTGGACCAGAAGGGATGTGTCATTCCTTTCCCTCTGAGGCTGTTGCGGAGGAGAGGGAGTGGGGGGGGGGGGGACTTAAAAAAAACTCTTGCCCCCCCCCTTTGTTGCTTGCGCCGTTGCCGACTAGGAGAACGGTCAGGTTGCCTGGACCTCCGTTCTTGTAAGCCGCGGAACCCCCGAACACCCGCCCCTTGTCGGAGCGTTGATGTGACTGGGTGTATGCCTTGGGCATTGCCTTTGTAAGGATAAAAACTGCGAACTGATTTCCTTTGTATCTAGCTCCTCATCGGCGGTGGAGTTAAAGAGGTCACCACCCTCGAATGGAAGGTCCAATATGCGTTGCTGGATGTCTGGGTTAAACTTAGTAGACCAAAGCCAGGCAGTCCTTCTCATGCCTGTGGCGATGCATATGGCACAGCCAGAGGTGTCTATGTGGGCCATGGTGGACTCCGTGATTTTTGCCTCTGCTAGTCCCGCCTTGAAACGTGACTGGCTCTGCAACGGAAGTTCTGGAAAAAAGTCAGCTATTTCCCGACAAAGCCTCTGGTTAACGGCTGACAGCATGGCATCTGCGTTGGATTGACGAAGATGCAACAAAGCGTTAGAATAAAGCTTCTTCCCGTACACCTCCAAGATCTTCACCTCCTTGCCTACCAGCGCCGAGGATGAGGTGGCCGAGGACGACTGAGGCTTTGAGTAGAGTGATGCTGCAGCAATCACTGAAGAGTGCAGTTGAGGATGGGCCGACAGCAAGAGTGGGTCCCCTCCATTTGCCTATACTTGGCGTCCAGGCGCCGATTGACAGGCTGGGCCGAGTGGGGTTTGAGCCACCACTTTTTGGCCAAGACGACAACGTCCTTCTGCATCGGGATTCCCGTTCTAGCTGCGGGGCTTAGAGTAAGGACCTCAGCCAGTACCCCCGCCTCTGGTTGTTCAGCTTCGGGTTGAGGAAGGCCCAAGTACTCAGCCAGACCTGCCAGTTGTTCGTGGAAGGCCTTGGCCGACAATGGTGCGTCAGGGTCTTTTTCCTCGTCTGTGTCCACCAGGGCGTCTGGTTGGTCCAGAGCAGGTGGAGGAGTGCTGGGCGCCGATGGCTGAGCGGTCGAGACCGGATCTGGAGCCTGCAGCAGACGCTGGTACGGAACCGCCTGAACTGTGGGAGGCAGGGGAGCTGGAACCGAAGGAGCCGGTGTGGGCACCACCGGGGCCTGCAGCGCTGGATCCATAGGAGGAATGTCCATAGGCGAAGACAGAGGGGCCGGAGGAAGCATGTCCCTGATCACATTCTTAAGGATGGCCCCCATCTGAGGAGAACTCATGAGAGTGAGGAACGTTTCAAAGAACCTGTCCTCGCAGGCCCGTGGGGTGGCACGTGATATTGACGGGATAGCGGGCGGTTGTCGGGGCCGGTGTGTACTGTGTCTTGCTGGTTGCAGGGTAAACATGCCCTGTGATGCTGATGGATAAAGCTGTAGGCCACGTACCTGGTTGGCACGTCCCACCTTGTAATTTTTTCTCCCAACCGCTCCGTTCTTCGGGCGGTATCAGACGAGCAGCCATCTTGTCTGGGGCAGCAGCCATCTTGTCGAGCTGCATGCCATGTGTGGATGTCATGATGCTTGGCTCACTGGGCCCGGTCTCCTCGAGGACTCTTGGTGGAGGAGCAGGTAAGCATGTCACCCTCAGCAGTATCGCCGGCAGTGCTGCGTGCAGGCGCCCCCTCAGACATGTTGCCGGTACAAGGGCATAGCCCCTCGGGTGTACACCCGGTAAAAGAAACTTGCAATCCCTTAGCACTGTCTCCGGAAGGATCTACAGACTCCTCGGCCTGGCGGCCAGTTGCTGAACTAGCCTCAGTACCTGTGCTGGTGTGAGAACCTGAGAGGTTCATCTCGCCCGGGCGTTTCCTTTGGAAGGAGTCGTCCTTGCGGGGTGCGCTAGAAAAGAGCAGCCCCCCCCCCCATTTGGCATTGACTTATGTCTGCCCAAGTTCTTCCAAGTCCTCTCGAGGAGACTTCTCGCAGACCTCACACAACCTAGCTATTCTGTTCTTCAGAGCATGTGATGAAAGCGCGTTGCACGCTGTACAACCCTCCCCGCTGTGGTCGGGGCAAAGGCAGTGGAGGCAAAGAGCATGGTGATTGGATGTAGGGAAGAGCCCCTCACAGGCTGGATACCTGCTGAAGCCCGCTGAAGTCAACATGCGCCAGGGAGGAGCGTGGTGCCAGAGCACCGAGTGCCTGATTGATAAAAGACAAAAAGACAGAAGAAAGTATCCAGAGAAGAGAGCCTGGAATTACATGGCCAAAGTCAAACCCAGGAGTTCTGGTGAAATCGGTCTGTTCCCGTCAACGCGGAAAAGGAGACTGAGGAGTGACGCTGGTGGGCGGAGTCAGAGGAGTGCATGCTCCCAGGGCTGCGCCTCCGCGCGCCTCTAAATTTAAAGGGGAAGAAGGTTTGTTTCTGGTGAAAAGGTTCAGTCTCCCGTCGCTAGCGAGGGACGCCCATGCAGTAGGGAGTAAAGGGGATGTGACGTAAGAGTAAGGGTAACCATCTTAAACCTGTCCTTCCCGAGGAACTTGTTCAAGTATCTCAATTCCAAGATGAACACAAAGAATGGGGTGGTTTAAACGCCGACGTTCACATTCTGCGACCTGGTGTTAGACTCTCGTAACACTGTCACATTTGGCACGAGAGATAGAGGTACACACCCCCACCTCTACAGAGAAATAATGTAGTATTAGAACTCACCTTCATACAAATGCGCCAGATTGGGTCAAATGGTGTCTCCAAAATTAAGGTTTATTTATACATTCTCTGTTAAGTTATTGTTTGCCCTTAATGGTAACACGTGTTTCGGCAACAAAAAAGTGCCTTTTTCAAACCAGGGCTGTTGGGCAAATGAACATATTAAACACAATGCATTGTAAAATAAACAATCATTATAAAAATAAGTATTTCATTCAGCATTATACCAACAATAATGTTGTTCATATCAAAAGTTTGTTAAGAGACATAGATGACAAAGGATGGGTGGAGGGGAGAGATATGCACAGAGAAAAAGAAAAATACAAAAAAATAATAATGAATAATAAACGTTGTATTCAGTACTAGTTGGCTCATTCATATACCTTTTGCTAATCATATTTCTTTACTGTTGACATGTTTTTAAACCTATTAAGAATAGCTGATTTCCGAGATATCTCAATCTAATTCTTTGATTATAATCGGCACTGTTTGTGCAGTTTATCAACCTCAATTGCGAGTGATGATTTATGCATTACTATAAATTGTGTGCGTCAACAAGGACCAATACCAAAAAACTAAAAACACAACACCAATTGCTCTTCTATATAAGGGTTGTTACCTATTTGCTTGATATAACGTGATAAACTGCTGTCTGTTCTAGGCGTGGTAACCGGGTTAAATCCCTGAAGGAAGAGAACTCTAGTTACACATTACTGTAAATGGTTTATCGCTAGGTGCGATTGGGTTAGTTTGCAGCATTTATTTCCCTTTTGTTTCCCATTTCCCCTTACGTAAATTGCGCGGACTGTATAGTCTCTTATGTATTATGCAAGTACAATCGTCTTTTATGGGCCAGGCGCTGTTGCTGCATTGTTGCAGATGCATATGATCCTTTACGGACATTGTGCAGGCTGTCTGTTCACGGCGTTTCTAACCGCATGCACGCATGTAGGTTGATAAACTACACAAACAGTGCCTCTCTGGGAGATACTACTGTATCCCAGAGCAATAAAGAGAAATCGACTTTACTTACCATTGTAACTTTCTAGACCCAGCACACACTATCTTACCATAAAGTGCTGGAGGGATTACCTAGTATCCCCTTAGTCTAGCTTTTCATGTAAGATTGTTTATGTTACCCTTTTCTCATTGAATGGCTGGTGGCAGTGATTTCGTTTGAACTACCATGGTGTGCATTTACCACGGGCTGCGTTCACAGCTACAGAACAGCACCCACAGGAGCCATCTTTGTCAAAATGGTGCCCGGTCTTCTATTTTCGCCATTTCTTTGTGGAAAGGTCCTTCTTGAGATTTACTCTGCACGCCAAACCAGGTTTGGTCTCTTTGGTCATTTTCCTTTTGGCTGGATTCATGAGTGAAAACCACCTCTGGCTCCAGAGTGACTGGGGTAGGCAGGAAGTGAGGGAGGTGCCAGAAACTCCCTGTGCTTAGTTTCCTAGGAGACCCAAATGCACTTTGTGGTGATTGGCCGGCTGACTGTCCGGCAAGGACAGCCACCCTGCTGGGTGATTGACAGCTACGCTGGAATTAATGGGGAGTCCTTTGGCTTGGGAGTCGAGAGTCAATCACTGGACGAAGGAACCGAAGAAGAACTTGAAGAGGACGCCTGCTGCAACTCCTGGACCGTTGGTTTGCCCGATGAAGCCCTGCTGCAGTGCCGAAACGCCAAGTTCACATTGACAGAGATGCCCCTGCAAGGAAGACTTCTCCCTTTGAATTGGTGGGACCAATAAACTCCAAAGTAAGCCACCGGGACAGCCATCTCGGAGCTGGTTGAATTTGCACAGGGTTGCTGCTGGAGATTGTATAGCCAGGGAGAGGAACACCAGATTGTGTGCGTTGTTTTTAAACCGGCCTAGAGCTTTTAGAAAATCCTCTGGACTCCCAAGAAGCAGGACTGACCAAGCCTGAGCCCCCTCAACAGAGTGCGGGACCCCAGAAGCAAGGAAAGCCCATCACGACAGCCAGGAACCGCAGTGTTGCTATTTGTGGTAGATGCGAGGAGCTGAAACACTGAACAGCTACTAAAAATGAAGTTTGCCGGTTGCAAGTTTTGACCGTCCCAGTGCATTGCAGGAGTCACCCCCAACGTCCTCCCTCTTGTCCCCACGACTGAGGCCCAGGAACAGTGAGATCTGCAGAGCTGCACAGGAACAGAAGACATCAGCTGCATCTTTTCTTCTATTCCAACTTACCTCTCACTGTAGAGTTGCTTGAAACTTCTACAACTCACAAGTCTAATCAGCTTGTGGCCATACATTTGATTCTTCTTTTCATCAAAGTCTCCCAAGAACTTGTGGAAAGACTTTTCCATTTACTTGCCAGAATTGCTTCATCCTATACAAGACTTTTGCCCATTGACTTTGGCTTAGCCTATTGAATTGTATGACTCTTCTTGGAGGATCCAAAAGTATTTGCCTGCTTAAGAATAGTTGTGGTCTCTTGTGATCTAATAACCTTTGCCTTTTACCAATTCCTAAAAGTATTCTAAATGCCAACAGTAAGATATAAATGTCCCAAGCACCCTAGTTATTGAAGTCACCTGTGGGTGTAGGTTGTGTCTGTGGGCTATCCCAAAAGGGTCTTTACTGATTTAGAAACTAAGAGTGCACGGTATTGGAGAGTATTGGTGTGTTACTAGTATATTGCTCCCTTCTGAAGAAGGCTTACTAACGGACTGATAAATTAATAATTGTTTATGCAAGAAACCTTGAGTGTAAGAGTTTGTTTGAATACCTGTAACTGCAAATCTCTGTGTACCTCCACTACAGCTCGCATCTACCCCTCTTGAGATAAGCCTGGCTGCTCAACACGCTACCAAAACTGTGTAGTACAAGCTTATACCAAAGGTTGGGTTGCCTGTACCTGTAGTCATAGTTGTGTGGAGTGGTCCCAGAGGGTACTGCATACAGACTTTGCCTGTCGCCGTCGCAAACAGATTGATCAGAGGATTTCCCCATTTGAGGAAAAGGTAGTCCACTTGATCCTGTCCAAGCTCCTACTCGTGGCACGAGCGCAGCTCCCTGCTGAGGGAGTCGTCATCGGTGTTCTTTACTCCTGCCAGGTGAAACGGAACGAGGAACACTTCCTGGGCGACGGCCCAGGGCCATAAATCATGTGCCTCGTTGGAGACAGCTGGGGATATGATGACCCCCCCTTGCTTCAGGATGTAAAACATTGTGCTGGTATTGTCCGTGAAGACCCTCACCAACTTGCCCTTGAGGGACGGCAGAAACGTCCTTAGGGCCCAAAACACTGCCCGTAGTTCCAGGATGTTGATGTGCAACGTCTTCTCCTCCGGTAACTACAGGCCTCTGGCGTTAAGACGGCCGGTGTGGGCTCCCCCTCCTTCCAGATAAGTGTCTGTTGGGACTGTGTCCTGGTACCGAGGGGGTGCATGGAAATCCGTGCTTCCGGATATATTGGAGCGCACGCCAAACCACCTTATCGCTCGACGGAAATACTCATCGCGCGTAATCCTGTCCTGGAAGCATCCGGATTCCTCGACCCAACGGGCATCGAGGAGCTGCTGTAGCGGGCGCAACCGCAACCTGCAGAGGCGAATTAGGTAAATGTATGACGACATGCTGAGAAGAGACTTGATGGCCCGCACTGTGGCGTTCTTGTGCCAACAGCCGTTGCACCTTGCCCAAGATGGCCGCTACCCTCAACTCAGATGGTGCCTCCAGGCAATACACTGGGTTGAGCCCGGGATACCAGGAACAGAGCGTCCTGCGAAGCAGTCAAGCAGGATTTGGCATAATTCATTGAGAACCCCAGCTCTGTCAGTAATCGGACGGTCCTCGCCGTGTGGTCAACGGCGATGACTCTTGATCTGGCCCGGATGAGCCAGTCTTCCAAGAAGGGATAGGCGTGGATCCCTTGCATTCGTAGATGGGCCGCCACCGGAGCAAGGCACTTGGTGAAAATTCTGGGTGCAAACTTCAGTCCAAAAAGAAGGGCCTTGAATTGGTAATGCTTCCCTTGAACGACGAAGTGCAGAAACTTTCGGTGTCCTTTGTGGATGGGGAAGTACACATCCCCCAGGTCCAACGATGACAAAGTCTCCCTCTTCCAGTTGTCTGAGCATGTGTTGAAGAGGGACCATCCTGAACTTTTGGGATCTTATGTATTTGTTCAGTCATCGTAGGTCGAGGATGGGCCTCCAGTCCCCGGTCTTCTTTCGTAGGAGGAAGTACTGAGAGTAAACTCCAAAGCCGCATTTAAACCAACTTTATCGCCCTTTTCCTTAACATGGCCTGCATTTCCAGAAGCAGCTGAGGGACGTGATTTCCTGCCGGGCCACCAGTGGTATTCGGGGACACTTTTATTGGAATTCTAGTGTGTGTCCATGGGCGACAGTGTCCAGCACCCAACGGTCGGTGGAGATTGTCTTCCACACGCTGACTAAGTTCGCGAGCCGGCCTCTCACTGGGGTGCACGGGTGGGGGCCGACATCCTGGTCGGTTCAATCCGGTTTGGAGGTCGAGGGGCCACCCTGAAGACCCCGATACAATGGCAACTGCCCCCGAAGGTCTTGGACCGGCCCTGTTGGCTTCTTTGGTCGAAGACCATGGGGACTGGCGGTAAGAGGAGGAGCCCCAGCCAAAACGCCTCAAAGATGGGCTAGGCCTGCTGTTGTTGTATAGTGCCTAGGGCACATGCCGTCTCTGTGTACGCTGTGATGGCCTGGAGGGATTCATCCACCACTTTTCCGAACAGGTTGCCCCCGTCAAAGGGCATATCCAAAACCCTTGTCTGGACCTCCTGTCTAAAGTTAGTGGCCCTGAGCCAACAACAACGACTTGGGCAGGCACCATAACCCATTTGGCAGTACCCCACGTCCACAATGTCCATGACCACTGTGATGGCATGCTCCGAAGCCACCTCGCCTTCTTGCAGGAGTTCCAAGGCCTCAACCCGCTTGTTATCGGGGAGGAAGTCCAGGAGAGGAGCCAGTTTACACCACAGCACCCGGTCGTATCTGGCTACGAGGGTGTTGGCAGCCTTGATCGTGGTCGCCGCAGAGTAGATAACGTTCCTACCCATCGAGTTCAATTTCTTTCCCTCGCTGTCCGGACGGGTGGGAAAAGCCGAAGATGTCGAGCCTGACTATTTCTTCATAGCGGCTACTGAGACCAAAGAGTCTGGTGACGGTTGAGACCGCAGGCACTTGGGTGCAGATTCCCACACCCTGTACTTCTTCTCCAGCCGGCCTCTCTTTGCTGGGGCTGTAGCTGGATTCTTTATCAGAGGCAGCCCTTCGTCCCAAACATCGTCCAGTAGAGGAAACGAGAGGATGATGGTCTTCCTCTTCGCCTCTCGGCGTTGATATAAGAAACCCTCCTTTTCCTCCGGTGTGAGCTGCAAAAGCTCTGATTGGTGGGAGATCATCGCATGGAACGATCCTTTCTCGTCCGGACGAGAGGCTCGGGGCAGAGGCGATGGGAGGTCCCCCATACCGCCTTCATCATACGTGACCGTTGTCGCTGTGTCCGATTCAGTCTCCCTTGGAGGAGAGGGTGAAGTGTGGCATGGAGGTATTCGGTGTCTCCTCCTCTACTTGGTCGGTGATTCCCCTGGTGGCAACGGGGCGACCACACTGGTGCCACGGGAGGGCCAGGCGGCAGGATCGCCGGTATCTTTCTTTGTTACTCAGTCACCAAACTAGTTGAGGGCCGAGATGATTCCAGTGCAAAGTCTCTAGGCAGCCTCTGGGGCATAGGGGAAGGGCCTGGGCCCCTGTCATCCCGGGGCCCTTTGTCGTCGCCTCCATCAACAGTATCGTCGTCCTCATCGCGGGGCGAGTCCCCGGCACCTTCGATGTCCTCGCACTCCTGGACGGTATGGATGGAAATGGCCTAGTCATCTTCAGCCGAAGAAATGTCTGTTCCCTGCAGACATTCCATGCCACCCCCCGCCCCCACTTCTTTGGGTTCAGAGGGGAAAGGGGTCGGTCTCGGGCTGAGGTCTGGCGCCCTCTTCTCCAGAGTCTTATCAGAGGACATGTTTGAAGCCTCCCTCCTGGGAGGAAGGGTCACTTGTGCCGTCACATTCTGAGAGTCTGCCCCTACGGCTTTTGAAAGCGACGCCACCACCACCTCGAGGGAGGGTGAAGGTTTCGTCTGGTGCACCTGGGCCTTCACAGCGAGGCCGGGCTCCTAGTCTTGCTTGGTCTTGCCCTTCACGGCCGAATCAGAGGTCTTGTCCTGTTTGGCCTTCTCCTTCAGGGCCGGATCGGACCCTTTGTCTCCTTTGGCCTTGTCTGCCGCGGGTAGGCTGGAAACCATACCCTGCTTGGCCTTCTCCGGATTCTCCCGTAGCTTACCCGGGTTTTCCGACTTTCTCTTAGAGGAGGAACCAGAGCGTTGACTGGAGATCGGCATAGATGGAGATAATGGGCGCGCCCTTATAGTTGTGGGACCCGCAGCAGCACCGACCATGACGGAAGCGGACTTGCAGTGCTTGGCCTTGTGTTGGGCCCCCACGGGTGGGGGGCACTCAAAGGACTTGGAAGCCTGCTCAGTTTTCCCAGATCCGGGAGAGGCATGCCCCTGGGTGCCACCCGGTGAAGCAGCCTTGTCCTGCAGCCACGCTTCCAGCCGTTGATGTCGGTCCCTTAACGTCCGCTTCAAGAAGTCACAGCAAAAAGCACAATCTTCCTCCTTGTGCGTCGGACGCAGGCAGTACAGACACTGGGAATGCTTGTCGTCCATGTATACATTCCGCAAACTGTAGTCGGAGCACAGCTTGAAGAGGGAAGGGCATCCTTCTCGTCCAACATGATCCACGCAGTGTAGGCCCGAAGAAATCTTCTGGAAGCCTCCAAGCAGAAAACTCGACGAAAGCAGCGCTTGAGGGGCGATGAAAAATCCGAAAAACGGGTACCTGTTAGTTGGAAGGATGATTGATGGAGCACACGGGCTCGATTGACTGAAAAATAGAGTTTAACTCTCAAAAAGCGAAAAACACAGCAAAAAGCTTGAAGAGCAAAGCATGAGGACTCCCAACACTTGAACGTCCTGTAAAATTCAGAATATTGGCTGCCTGAGGCGGGGCTTAGGAAGAGGGCAGTCATTGGCTGAGGGCAGTATGACCCAGACATCAGTGCATGGTCGTTAGGAGAAATTATTTTTTCTTTTACTGAGGATTCCCAGCCCGATGACAGGGAATATTCATGAGCATGTGAATCCATGCCAGACCCCATGCTGGAGAAGTAATTTGTTCCTTCTCTAGCATGGGGTCTGGTATGGATTCACATGCTCATGAATAACGAATACACAGCAGTACAACAATACATAACCACGGGAGGTGGCAAGGCTCAACAGAAGCAATTCACTCTTATCTCTGGAACAGACTCTGTTAGGGAGAATTCTCATAAATGGTTAATTTCCCTTACCTACTGAGTCCCTCAGCAGCTTTGCTGGATTTCTAGGATTTATTTTTTTCACCTGGTAAGAGCGTGAGCCTTTTTTCCCACTCTTACATGTGTTTTGCTATTTGTGTTTCTACTTTTTGTGTGATCTTGGGCACTGGAGCCTCACCTACTCACGGACACCATATTTTTCATGTGTGTTACACAGCACCTTCAGTGCAGTGACACAAGGTTGTCTTTTAGACTTCCCACCGACTCCATTTTCTGGGGCTGACTACAGTCCCCCAGAAAAGGGTAAAGTTGCCATTAACTTTACTTTAGTCACTTTAAATCACAGACCCAGAACACCCCATCTTCCATGGAGTATTGGAAAGGGTTAATTCTTAGCCATTTTTGTCTTTGCCTCTTGGGGCATTGTTTTGCTCCCTTTACTTTAAGACTTGGCTGGTGGCAGTGGTATTGTAAAGACTGGAGGGTGGTGTCTGTACTTCTGCTCTCTATATGGTAGAGGAGAGGCACAGAAGACCCCAACCAAGATTCTCTATTACGGTAGCAATGGACTGAGCCTAGCTTCTCAGGAGGTGATGCAGGCTGGTTCTTAAGTACAGTGTAGTCCCCGAACCCCCACAAAGGAATGTCCACACATTGTATTACTGAAAACACAGTCTTTATATAATTAATATTCAATGGTATGTACACAATCACAATAACGCACTTTGTACTCGGAAATGAACAATGATAAATATATACAATTCTAAAGTGGTACCACCAATGTTATCGAATCTCATTAAAGTGCATCAACTGTACGGTTAAAATGTCACACAGATCAATAACGAGGACACCAGCAATAGAGATAGGAAGGAACGTAAGATGGTTGAAACAATAGGCAGAATGCTGGCCCCGTTACCTAGACACAGTTCAGTGTGGAGATCCCCCCCCACCTGGGCAACCTGTAAAATAAAGATATATAGCACAAGCCCAGTCTATATATTGTTCAATAGCCTTTTTTCCTCCTATTAAGGTTTTACCCATCCCAATGTACCTGGTGGAGTAAAGTTCTTCCAAGACGCGTCGAAGGATCCTTCTCGAGTGACTCCCTTTAAAGCAGGAGCCACGGATCGTTGAGAGGCGTGGAAGATGGTGAACTTGTCGTAGACGGCGGCTATGAGAAGTTCAAGGGTGCCAAGACCCCGGTGTCGATCCAGGCAGTGCTCGTCAGCGACGTCCTGCGAGGATGAGGTGTGCGGGGCACCTCGGCGATGGATTGTTCAGGACCGCAAAGAGTTTCAGAAGAACTGTGGCCCAGCAAGGGCGTCGAGTTGAAGTCTTTGTGGCCTTCAGGTGGCGGGAAACCCACCAGCGGATTCTCCTCGGCGAGTTGGTCGTGCTCGACTTTCTCCGGCAGGACAAAGCGGTCGACGTTGCGGACAAGGGAGTCCTTGGATTCAAATGTTATAGGCAAAGGGGCGGGCGGCTCCTGTCGTCGGCGGCACGGCGTCAAGTGGTCCCCACGGCTGGGCAACACAACTTCGACGGGCCTCCAGCAGTTACACAAACCTGCGAACCCTGGTCGACGGCAGTGGACTTCGACAGCGGCGAAGTCTGGGTGCTTTGCTTCGTTCTCCTCAGCGGTCCCGACTCGGGTCGGCAGCCTTTCGAGGGTCTGACTTCCAGGGAGCTTCGGCGAAGGTTAGCGGTGCTCGATGGTCCCTCGGAGCACGGGAAGAGGGCGCCTTACCAGGTCCTCTCTCGGATCAGTCCTTGACGAATTCGACAGCTTTCAGATCAGGTCGAAGCAAATGCTACAGCAAGTCTTTCTCTTCCAGCTGGGCGTCGAGGATCAGCAGTTCCAGTTACTCTTAAAGTGTAGACACAGCTTCTGAACAATTTCCAGTGGTGAGAGGTCCCCAGATATACTATCTTGTCTCTCATCCACACTGCTGGGTCACTCTCGGCAGCCAATCATACAGAAGGGCATTCATGCAGTCAGTCAGCCAATCAGGCAAACACTGCATTCAGGCCACCCTCCTCCCTCTCAGACGCTCACAACAAGGAATGTGGATTGGGACAAGTACCCAGCCATTCAACACTACACACTGCATTCAGGCCAGTTTCGGGCAGGGCTGTCTCAGTCTTTATCTCTCATACCAGAAACCAGACAGCCACAACAAGAAGTGCATATTGGTCACACACACCATTCACCCAGGTCCCACCCACAGGAGGTACCTACAACATACAGTCACTGGGAAGGCTCCAGTCAGTCTGGACTGGACTTCACAACACCATATATGGAACTTCCACCCAACAGCCAGTCAAGGGGAAAGGACAGAGTCAGGGCTTCCCAGGACTTTGGGAAAACAAGGTAATGGGTAATAGAAAGCAAGAGGCCACAGGGGCCATCTTGTTTTCCATCAGGAATCAACTGATTACAATGGCAGGGCCTGGGGATCCCCAAAATAGAGGATACTCGGCGCACCTGTCAAAGTCAGCATGGAGCTGCCACCAGCCCATACCCTGCGGGCCACCCTCAGGTGCCCAAAAACATACACTAGGGGCACAGAGTTGTACCCCCCACCCATGGGTGCCGTAAGGGTATCCCACGGGTCTGTTCACCAAACCAAAAGAGAGAGAGCTGCACCACCAGGAGTCCCACATGAACTCCTGCGCGGAAAATATGACAGAACACACGATAAAAAGACAGTAAAGGACAAGGATACAGAGGCCCCGTCCCTCCGATGCATTTCCAGCATCACAGTTATCTACCCTAACTTTTCTACCGCAATTATCTTCTATAAACGTGGTAATGTTTTAGGCTTTTATATTAGCCTCAAACATAAACCCGCTTGACCAAATATATTTTATTTTTGCTCTAGTCGGATTTATTCGCCATTTCTTTTTGTTAAAGTCTTTCCCGTGTTTTACTCTGCGTGCCAAACCAGGTTTGGTCCCTTTGGTCATCGCTTTTTTGTGGGCTTGAGAGTCTGGGTAGGCAGGATGTAAGGGAGGGGTTTTAGGATCCCTGCCATGGGTTCCCTTGGTACCCAAGTCGCACTCCTGTCTGATTGGCTAAGGGGACTGGCCTTGCCAGGCCAGCCACCCTGCTGTGTGATTGACAGCCAGGCTGTATGAATGGGGGGAAAACTGCATAAAAACAGGTCTCTGGGACTGGAAGAGCAGAGTCGCCACTGGAAGGAAAGAACCAACGAGGAACTGGAAGAAGACGACCCCTACAAAGACTGAACCGTCCGGTGAAGCCCTGCTGCAGGTCCGCATTTCCAGAATCCGACGACAGAGAAGATCCTCCAGGAAACTTCTTCCCTTGAGCTGGTGGGACGAGCCAGTTCGCCCAAACTGCAAGCCAGGACCCCTCCTCTGGTCGAATTCGCTGTACAGAGCTACAGTGGGCCGATAGCCAGGAAAGGTCGGACCCTGCTTGGGTTTTAAGGAGCGCACCTTTTATTTGTTGCTTGGCTCTGCTGCTGGTTTCTTCCCTGGGTAGTGCAGGACCCTCCAGTCTTCCTACTTCTTGTCAGTCCGACAGTCGCTTCAGGAACCATGAGCCCGCAGGAACTACCAGGAACATCTTCCTCAGCTACAGCCCCCTCTCCATTTTAAGGTTCTGTGCAAATCCAGTTGTGCGTTTCGTTCAACCGCAGTGAACGCGTTTGAAATCTTTCTCCAATACGAGGGCTTGTCCTTCTCTTCTCTTTGAACTAAATTTTCTACCAACCAACCTCGTCCGGAAAACTTGCCACGAAAGTTACCGCGAACTACCCTGAACTGTATTATCTTGAGCAAAAGACTTTTGAACCATTGACTTTGGCCCTAAGCCTTTTCTATCTGATTTTATCATTGTAGTACTTACCAGTTGGTGCGGAGCCATTTCTTTTGTCTTTCCCTCCCCTTTAAATTGCTGGAGTGCCATTTTGCTCCCACTTCACTTTGTGAGCTTAACTTATCTGAAATTTAAGAGAAGTAGTGTGGTGTATTAAGAGTGATTTTTAGACTGCTTATAATAGTGTAATGTTATACAACTGAAGAGTGAAATAAATGTACATTCTTTTGCTTGAAAACCTTGAGTCAGTGTTTGCCTGAATCATAGTAATTGCTGTCCTTTGTGTAACTATTTGATACTGCTCACTGACTCTTGAGATAAGTCTGGCTGCTCCGCTACTGCTACCACTTTAACTGTGTAGTACAGGCTTGTACCAAAGGTGAAATTGTACTGTCACTTGTAGTCTTAATTGTGTGTGGTGTTCGTTCCCAAAGGGCACTGCATATAATTCTGCCTAACAGACTCCCCTCAAGCAAACAGGTTGCATAGCACGGCTTGGCAGACTCAGGACGGTTTATAGTGATAATATCGAAAACATAACGCAGAAAAACAAAAATGTCAGAAAAAATGTGGAATGTAAATATGTCGAAATCATATACATACAATAGAAAAAAGACACTTATTCGAAAAAAAATGTTGAAATAAAACTCGACAAGGCAATGCTAACATACCAATGTAAAATGTCAAAAAAAAATGTTGAAATAAAACTCGACAAGGCAATGCTAACATACCAATGTAAAATGTCAGAAATAGTAATGTTTTTTATGGGAGGGGGTTCCTCCCCCAATCCCCCCCACCCGAAATCCCCCAGCTACCCCCCCACAGAACCATGTCGCCATCCGTGAATATAATACATTATGAATAACGAAAATCTCACAAAATGAGGATTAGTAAAGACAAACAAAACTACTTAGATTCTATTGCATACAATTTAAAATCTTAAAAAACACAGTTTTGAAGAGTCCACGGCATATCGAATCCAAACGCAACCAAAGACACCAACGCAACATATCCAACGATCCCAAAATCCATATCCCAGTCCGAAGGAAAATAAAAACGAAATCCACCGAAGAAAAAGTCGAAATCCATAATCAAAGTCAACGCCAGCCAAGGAAAAAAAGCAACAAAAAAAACATATCCCAATCCACTGTGAAAAAGGTAGATCCAGCCAAAAAAAGTGTAAACATCCAAAAAGCCCAAGAAGGAATCCACGATCCAACAGGAACAGTCCATATGATGAAAAAATCCACGAAGTCCAAGAAATCCAAGAAAAAAAAAACATCCAAGACCAAAAAATCCAGGAACACGCAGCAAGGAGACCCGAACGCAACAAAAACGTATCCGAACTGGACTTTAAAAATGGCGCCCACGTCAACTTAACACTACGCTACGTAAATAACAATAACAAATAACAAAATCTACATTACCGTTTGTAATCCAATATCACCATCTAGCGGTGAAAACATATACTGTTTATTCAAAGTTGCAAAATACACTTGTAATTATTTATAAAATTATGTATCTATTAATTAAATATTTATTGTAGTAATCTTTAATAAAATATTTATGGTATTTCATAATATTATATATTATATTTATAATGTTATTATATTTAAAGTATTTATAACGAAATATAAACCAATATTACTGATTAATAAAATATTGAATATGTGTAAACACTTACCTTGTATGGACATTTTTTCAAAATAAACAAAAAAATCCCCCAAAAAAATCAACTTTTTGTTTATTCGACATTTATATTTTTGAAATAATATTTTCGACATTATGACTTTCGTAATGATTACATTCAAAATATAACTGCACACCACTCAGGACTCCTCCCTGGAATCCCGGACGGCAGAGTAGAACTTTGTGAAGGTGTGTGTGGACCTCCAAGTAGCAGTCCTGTATACCAGCCAAGAACGCATTGTGGCACTGATCGCTCTGGTGGAATGGGCTCTCGGACAGCCGGCAATGGTCGGTTCGCCAACCGATGACAGTGCATGATGCAGCCAGAGAGCCACCTTCAGATGGAAGCCTTGGACAAGGGCTTCCCATGGTTCACAGGACCAAAGTTCACAAACAGCTGTGAAGTCTTTCGAACTTCAGGGTACGAGCAACGTCCAGCGAGTGCAAGGCCTTCTCAGCCAGAGACTATGGTTTCGGGAATAAAACTGGCAACCAAGGTTCGTTGAGGTGGAATTCCGACTGAACCTTCGGCATGAAAGGGGGGTGAATCCGTAGCACCGCCATTGATTGGTGGAAAGTCAGATATGGCTGTTTGCAGGTTAGGGCCTGTATCTCACCCAACCTCCTGGCAGAGGTAATGGCAACAAGGAAAGCCGTTTTGCACGAGAGGAACTTGAGAGGGGCCTGATGCATAGGCTTGAAAGGGGCCCAAATGAGCCTGGTCAGAACCACGTTGAGTTCCCACGCCGGGGCAGGCGCCTTCACTGGCGGAAAAGATCGAAAAAGTCCTTTGAGGAACTGCTTGACGAGTCAATGAGACCAAAGTGAAGACTTTCCTGGAGACCTGGTGTAGCAGGAGATAGCGGCCAGATGTACTTTGATCGAGGAGTGCGAGTATGGAAGAATCTGCAAGGCCGTGACCCCCAGAAGGGGTAATCTTCTGCGAACGGCACCACGTAGCAAAATGCTTCCACTTAGGACCGTAGCACTTCAAAGCCTACGATGCCCTGGCCTTGGCAAGGGCCTCCCTGCAGTCCGCCGGCAACTCATCCTCCAAACTCTAGGGCTGCAGGAGCCAAGCCCTCAGGTTGAGTGATACTGTGTTGGGATGCAGGATTGCGCCTCCTTCTCTGGTCAGAAGATCTGGGACTGCTGGTAGCTTGACCTGCGGCAACACTGACAGTCTGAGAAGGTCGGGGTACCAAATATGCCTCTGCTACGCCAGGGTAATGTTTAACATCCTGCACTGACACTGTCTGACTGTGTTGATGACTCGCAGCAGGAGAGGCAACGGAGGTACTAGTACAGAAACATCCCTTCCCACAGGAAGAACACGTCCCCCAGGCTCCTCGGCTGGTGAACTTCTGGCATTTGGAGTTTGCTGCCATCACAAACTGATCGATCTGGTGCCTGACCTACTTGGCGAAGATGCAGTCCACCTGATCCTGCCAAAGTTCCCACTTGTGGTAGGAGCGCAACTCCCTTCTGAGCGAATCCGCAATGGTGTTCTTGACTCCTGCTAGGTGAAGGGGGATGAGGAAAATTCTTGTCCGATGGCCCAGCACCACAATTTCTGCACTTCCCTGGAATTCGTCGCGGATCGGGTGCCCCGTTGTTTCCTGATGTAGAACATAGTGGAGTTGTTGCCCGTAAAAACCCTCACCACCTTGCCCTTCAGAGACGGAAGGATCGACTTGAGGGCCAAGAACACTACCCATAGCTCCATGATGTTGATATGGAGAACTTCTCCTCCGGCAGCCACAGGCCCCTGGCATGCATAAGTCTAGTGTTGACTCCACAGCCTTGCAGGGAAGCATCCGTCTTGACAGTTTCCTGGAATGGAAGGTTCTGAAAACCTGTGTCACGGGCAATATTGGAGAGGTCGCCCCACCAACTTATCACCCGACGGAACTCGTCATCCAAAGTGATCTTGTCCGTGAATTTTCCAGATACTTGTACCCAGCGAGCATCCAGGAACTCCTGAAGAGGTTGCATATTTAACCTGCAGAGCAGGATGAGGCAGATGCAGAACATTATGCCGAGCAAATACTTGGTCTGCATTGTGGCCGTCTTCATCGACAACAGCCCCTGCACCGTCCCCAGAATGGTCGCTACCCTCTCCTCTGAGGGTGATGCAAGGCAGGACACTGTATCGAGTCTGGCCCCCAGGGCCAGCGCGTTCTGCGATGGTGTCAAGCAGGACTTTGGATAGTTGAAAGAGCATCCCAGATTCGCCAGCAGCTTGACGGCCGACTCTCACAAGCGGGCCCGGGTGAGCCATTCGTCCAGGTATGGGTAAACGTGAATCCCTGGTAGAAGCAGAAGGGCCGCCACCGGTGGCCGGCACTTCGTGAACACTCTGGGGGCCGACTTCAAGACGAAGGTTAGGTCCTTCAACTGGTAGTGCTGTCCCTGCACTAAGATGCTTACAAACGTCCAGTGGTTCCTGTTAATGGGGACGTGGAGGTAGGCGTCTTCCAGGTCCAGAGACTTAGGGAAATCCCCACTTTCCAGTTAGCCGAGCATGTACTGCAACGTGACAATCTTGAATTTCAGAGACTTCAGGTACTTGTTCAGACGTCTCAGGTCTAGAATGGCGCACCAGCCGCCTCAGTCTTCGTTCTTACCAATAAGTATCTAGAGTAGACTTTGGAGCCCCGGAGTCGATGGGGAACCAGCTCTATCGCCACTTTTTGTGCATGGCCCATGTACTGACTCCAAGAGCTGAGAGATGTGCTGCTCCTGACGGCCACCAGTGGGATACGCCAACACCTGTGCTGAAATTCCTGGGTATGTCCTTGGGCAAGAGAGTCCAGCACCCATCTGTTGCTGGTGATCTTTTCCCACTCGCTGATGAACCTAGTCAGCCAGCACACCACTGGGGTGCCCTGACGGGAGCACTACGTCTTGGCTGGTTCAAGCTTGTTTCGGCACCAGCGCCCCGCCGGCAACAGCGCAGTCGTCCTCCCACGTAGGCCTGGGAACAGACTCTGTGGGCTTCCTGGGTCATGGATCTGCAGGCTGACGGTACGAGGAGGAGAAACCTTTCGAAGACCTGCCCGACTTTCCTCTGGAGGAACGAAAGGAAGAGCAGTACCTCACCAAAAGTTTCTCAAGACAATCATCTAACCACCCAACAAGATCTGCCAACTTTAATCTCTTACTTATGACAATGCATTACTTACCGTAAAAGCATTTCTGATGGTTGTATCTGCTTAGATTCACAAGCTGTGCATAATCCGACATCCAGTGGTCACTGCGGAGTATTGCATTTTGTTTTTCGTAGTCGAAAAGGGGACGTCGACAAGGCGTGTCTGTAACACTATCCCTATAGTGACGTGCGGTATACCCACAATCCCTCACGCGTCGAGATCCCCGTTTGTATTTTTTCTGCCCTGAGGGAGCCTTCTAGACGTGAGTACAGAAAAGAGAGATATAAAAAGATGTCTATGTTCCTTCCATCCGAGCGGGGAGGAAGGGTGAGCGCATGTGAATCTAAGCAGATACAACCATCAGAAATGCTTTTACGGTAAGTAATGCATTGTCTTCTGATGTTTGTTAATCTGCTTAGAATCACATGCTGTGCATAGACTAGCGAGCAGTACCCGGAGTTGGAGGTGGGTTGTGAGAAGGAACAGTAGAGAAAAGATGTCTTAATACTGCTTGTCCCACCTGGAAATCAGATCTAGAGTGAGCATCTAGACAGTAATGTTTTGTATGTGTATAGAACTCCAGGTTGCCCCTTTGTAAATGGACTTGAGGGGAACATTTGCAATGAATGCTATGGATGCCCCAGTGCCTCGAGTAGAGTGTGCTCTTGGCTTGAAGGGTAGTTCGCTTTTAGCAAGAGTGTAACAGAGAGTGATGCATTGAACAATCCATCTAGATATAGTGGACTTTGAGACTGCATCCCCTTCTCTTCCCGGTGCCACCGAGACAAAGAACTGATTAGTCTTTCTTAGTGGTCTAGTTCTTTCCATATAAAACATGACAGCTCTGCGCACATCAAGTGCATGCAGGCTTTTTTCTCCCGAATTTGAATGGTTTGGAAAGAACTTTGGTAGTTCTATTGACTGGTTGACATGGAATTTCGAGATGAATTTCGGTGCAAACCTTGGGTGTGTGCGTAGAACCACTTTATCTTTGTGAACTGTTACAAAGGGGTCTAGAACAGAAAGAGCCTGTCGTTCACTTACTCCTCTCCTAATGGAGGTGATAGCTATTAGGAAAGCAGTCTTAAGAGTGAGGTCCTTAAGAGTTGCCTTGTGCATGGGTTCAACAAAGGGTGAGCATTGAGCCTGGCAAGTACCACATTTAGGTCCCAGCCCGGAGCTGGGTTTGCCATCAGAGGGTGTATTCTCTGTACCCCCTCCATGAAGGCTTTGATAACTGGGACTTTCCACCATGACACTTTAAGTTGGGAAGTGGTGTATGCAGAAAGTGCCGCTAGGTGGACTTTAATAGAATTGAACACTAGACCTGAGTCCAGTAAATGGGTCAGGTACAGAACAATGTGCGTGGGAGAGCAGTCAACCGGGTTGATGCTTCTTCCTCTACACCAGATGACAAATCTCTTCCATTTGCTAGAATAACAGTGACGAGTGTTAGGCTTTCTAGCCTCCCTGCAGATGTCCATGCATCTCTGCGGGAGCTGTAAATGGGTTTAGGTCGAAATGCTCTAAAAAAAAAAAAAAGGTCGAAATGACCAAAAGTTCGAAAAATGCTACCACCAAAGGATCGAACACCAAAAGTTCGATCCTTTGGTGGTAGTATTTTATAAAAACGGGGGCTGCGGGGGTGTCCCCCGCATCCTTCTGTTAAAAAAAAAAAGAGAAGAAAAGGACCCTGCAGCGCTGGTTCCCTTTCACTGAAGTGAAAGGGAACTGGCGCTGCAGGAACCAGCATGGGGAGTGGGGGGGGTCTGTGTGTGTGTTTTTTTTTGCAAATTATCGCAGCTGTAATGTCCGTAAACAAAGTGTTCGAACTCTTGGTTATTCAAACACTTTGGTTTCGGTCATTTCAGCCTCGATAATTTTGGCTTCGGCCAAATCACTGGGATTCTGTAAATGTCCAAATTCTATGATCCCAGGAGCCAGGCAAGTTCATTGTCTGAGGGCATGGAGGCAGAGTCCTGCCCTTGTCCTGTGACAGCATGTTGTACGGGCAGGGATGTTTCACTGGAGGAGATGGAGACATCTCCATCAAGTGAGCGAACCATGGCTGCCGGGCCCACATAGGGGCCACTAGTAGCATGGTAACTTGTTCCTGGTGCCTCTTGTGCACAATCTTGTTGAGAAGGGGAGTTGGGGGAAAAGCGTAAACAAATTTCCCTGACCATGTAATCGATAGACCGTTCCCCTTGGATTGGTTCTGAGGGTACCTGGAGGCGTAATCTTGGCATTGTGAGTTCTCCAGAGTTGTGAACAGGTCCATTTCTGGGAATCCCCATTGTGTGAAACGTCGAAGACGATGTCTTCGTGTAACCGCCATTCGTACTCTGAGGGCAGAAGGAAGTCTCTGCTGAGTTCGTCTGCTAGCTGGTACATGTTGTGACAGTAGAGCCCAATTCCAGATCTTCTAGGTCAGCTTGGATAGTCCTGGAGAGTGAGTGCCCCCTTGCTTGTTGAGGTAGTACATGGCTGTGGTACTGTGAGGACCATCACTGTCTTCCCTTGTAGGTGTGCCTGGAAGGCTTTTAGTGCCTTGAACACAGCCAGTAGCTCCAGTAAGTTTATGTGCTTGGATGCTACGCTCGGAGTCCACACTCCGTGAGCAGTCTGATGGTATAGGTGAGCCCCCCCCCCATTCTGTGAGGGATGTGTCAGTGGTTAGAGTGGCTTCCACTGCGGGGGTGGCGAATGGTTTCCCCATTACCAGGTTTTCCTTCGACCACCACTGTAGCGAGAGAACCAAGGCCTGCGACACCACCACTAGATCGTCCCATTGTCCGCTGGCCTGACACCACTGGATGTTGAGCCACTCTTGCATTGGGCGCAGGCGCGCGTGAGGTACCAAATAAATACATGACGCCATCATTCCTAGCAAGCGCATTGCTTTGCGTACCGTCACCTCTCGACCTGCGACATATTGAGGGATCTGAAACGGCATGTTTTGGACCCTCTCGTTGGAGGGGAAGACGAGGCCGTCCTTTGTTCGAATTAGAGCCCCTAGGAATTGTTTGCTCTGGCTGGGGTCTAAGCTGGACTTCTTCTCGTTGATGGAGAAGCCCAGATGGAACAAAAGGTCTACAGTCTATTGGGTATTTGAGAAGCATGTTTCGTAAGAATCCCCTGATATGAGCCAATCTTCGAGGTAAGGGTATACTGGGATGGACAACCTGCGCAGGTGGGCCGCTGCCACCGCCAGTACTTTCGTGAATACCCTCGGTGCTGATGCTATGCCGAAGGGTAGCACTCTGAACTGGTAGTGTTTGCCCTCTATCATGAACCCGAGTTATTTCCTGTGCGCTGGCAACATTAAAAATATGAAAGTATGCATCTTTCATGTCCAGTGTTGTCATGTAATCTCCTTGTGATAGCAGGGGGATCACTTCCTGTAAGGTCACCATACGAAACTTTTGAGGTTTGACAAATTTGTTCGCTGGGCGCAGATCTAGTACAGGGTGCATGGTTAAGTCCTTTTTGGGTACAAGGATTACACTGAATAAATACCTTCCGTTACCTGAGAAAGAGGCACAACCTCTATGGCCCCTTTTTCCAGTAGCTGGTCCACTTCTTGCAGAAGGATGGCGAGGTGTTCTGGTGTCATGCGTCGTCCCCTTTGGGGTCTGTACGTTGGGGAACTGTTGAATTCTATACAGTAGCCGCGGGCTATGGTTGATAGTACCCAGCAGTCTGATGTTATTCCCTCCCATGCTGGAAGAAAGGATGTTAATCGGCCCCCAACTGGCGATGCATGGGAGGAGACCCGAATCTTCGAGTCATTTGGTGTTGGTGGCTTGGGAACCTCTAGGGGTGGAAGCCCGACCTCTCCCTTTGCCACAGTGTTGTCCTCTCTGGTTGTATTGTCCACTGGTACCTTGGTAAGAGGACGAGTTGTTTGCAGAGTATTGCTGCTGCTGATTTTGCTGCTGGCGTTGGCCTCGAAAAAAGCGCCTATTGCCATAGCCACGTCTGTTAGGAGGCCTAGAAATCTGGTCTAGGGTTTTGATGGTGTCAAACTCTTTGCCGTTTCTAGTGCCTCATCAACCGCCTTCCCAAAGAGGTTGGCATCTTCTATAGGCTTGTTGATTAGAGATGCTTGTGTTTCAGGTTTAAACCCCGAATTACGCAGCCAGACATGGCGTTTGAGGAGTATTCCTCGGACTAGGGATCGGCCAGCCGTTTCTGCAGCATCCAGAGTGTTTTTCACGAAGGGTCTGAAGGAGAGGGACTGAATAGTTTTTCTATCCTCGGGTTGACCCCTCTGACCAACGCGGGGGTAGATAGTGAAGGGATAATTCGTCTCCTTATTGAGGAGGGGAATGGTTTGGCTGACAGGGGGTTTCTCCTTGATTACCTTCTCCAAATAGTCAATGTCGGGAGAAATCTCCCCAGTGTCTATTTCGAAATGCGCTGCTGTCTTGAGTAGTAGTGCATTAAATGTAGGTTGATTGTCTATAGGTGACGTGTTCCTATTAGGTGAGTCCTTGGGAGGGGACATGTTTAGGGCATCAGGGTCCGAAAACGCTGATGGGGACTGCCAGGGCTGTGAAGCACCTTCCTCTGGATTATCTTCAAAATCTGGGGCGGGGGGGGGATAGGGTTTCCGTCGCCGTCTGAAAAGCCTTCTGGCAGACTAGGAGTCCCTCTAGATGAAGGAGGCAGTTCCTTCCTTCCGGCCTTTTCGGCGTTTCTCTAGCCTTCTGAGCGGTATTCAACGTATCTTTCGATGTCCACTTCTGGCTATCGGTGTAAACGATCCTCACCAGGCTCTCAACGATTAATCTCTCTGTGGAGGTCTCTGGTCTCGATGTTACGGGTGTCGCGTGTTCTACGGCGACGGGCGCTCTCTGACGGAGTGCTTCATCTGGTGGTTTGGGGGTAGCGCCCTTATCTGAGGGAAGCTCAGTCGCTGGTCGCGTTTGCGGTTGCGAGGGGGGCTTAAGACTCTTACGCTCTGAGGAGGACACCGGTGGAACCTGCGTCTCCGTTGGCACTGATGGTTTCTTCGTCTCTGACGAAGAAGAGACGTGGGTTATGTGTTTATGGGAGTGTCTTTTGTGTGCGTCAGTGTCGCCGGGGTGTTCATCCCCATAAGCAGAGCGTGAGCCGAGTTAGTCGGGGCCGGGGACAGACGACGAGGAGCACGAGCGCTCCCTAGAGAGGTCTACGACTTCCGAAGTGGATGTCGGGTTATCACATTCCTCGTCACTTTCTGCGGCGGCGGGTGAGGAATCGGACCTCGACATGGCGTAGGTCGCCCACCTCTTGACCCTGCGGTCTTTTAAAGTCTCAGGCTTAAGAAGCTGACAAGCCGCGCAGCAGTCTTCCTTGTGATCGAGGGGCAAGCAACGGTTACACCGTTTATGCTCGTCTTTCCAGGTGAACTTGCCCTTGCAACGCGGGCAAAACCTAAAGGGTGTCCTCTCCATAGCTGAGGAAATATTTAGCTGTGATAACAACCCCGAGGGAAAGGGAGGGGAAAGGGAAAGGCATTCTCAGAGAGAAAAAAGAAATGTCCCACGACCCCACTCTCCCTACTGTCTTTTGGCCGGCGAGGCCAGGCCATGTGTTCGGCAGCGCCGAAGGATCTCCTCCGTCTCGTCCCCGCCGTCGAAGTTCTTGCTCGGCGGAGAAACAGCTTTGCAGCTACGTCGAGGGAGGGATCTATGTAATGGATATTAATAAGGAACGACCAAAGGTCGAGTAGTGAATTTGCAGTGTCTCTCGAGGAGCTCCGCGTAAAGGCGACCAATATCTGTCCAGAAAAAAACAATCTGAGGGACCTCGACGCGTGAGGGATTGTGGGTACACCGCACGTCACTATAGGGATAGTTTTACAGACACGCCTTGTTGACGTCCCCTTTTCGACTACAAAAAACAAAATGCAATACTTTGCAGTGACCACTGGATGTCGGACTATGCACAGCATGTGATTCTAAGCAGATTAACAAACATCAGAAACCTAGATTCAAACGAGCAAAAACAGGGGATTAGCGGGGTAGCTTGCCAGTCAAAGCAGCCCAGCTTTGGAACTCGCTACCACCCACCTTAACAACAAACCAAACCTACCCGCACTTTCAACGGAACATCATTAATTGGCTTAAAGAAAATCATCATTAACCTTTATTCCACTTATGAACCTCATAACCAGCCTAACTGTATATAGTTAGGCCACTACATCCTGTACACTACCCCAATGTTCACTCTGTATATACCTATAACTACTGCCTTTCTAAAATGTATAAAATGTATATATGTACAGCAATGTAACCAAGCTGAGAATTTACTTACCACTTTCCGTGCCCCGATACCCTCGGGTTTGGCACGTGCTACAAATAATAAAACAAAAACTGTTGAAGGGTGCTAAGGGCACGGGCCATCTCCACCTTGATGGCCTCCAGGGACTCGACTACCTTCCCGAAAAAAGGTAATCTCCATCGAAAGTCATGTCCAGTACCTTCGTTTGGACCTCCTGGCGAAATTTGTGGCCTTCATCCACCATTGGCGAATAAGGCAGACACCGTTCCCCATCTTCCAGAGCCCTGTGTCGGCAACATCAAGCGCCACTTTGATGGCGTGATCCAACGCTACCTCTGCCTCCTGGAAGAGGGCGATTGCCTCCATCCTTTTGTCGTCAGGGAGGAACTCCAGAATCGGACCCTTCTTGTACCGAAGCTCCCTGTCGTACCTGGCTAGGATCACCAGTGCGTTGGCCGCTTTGATGGTGGATGCCACAGTGTAAATCACATTCCTCCACATGGCGCCCAACTTCTTACCTTTGCTGCCCGGAAGAACTGAAGACGAGGACGGGTTAGATGACCACTCTCGCAGTTGCCGAAATCACTGAATCTAGAGCTGGTTGCGACCTCAGGCACTTGGGTGCGATTTCCAGTACCCGGTACTACTTCTCTAGTGTATCCGCCTTGGATGGAGACGTGCAAAGGTTCTTCAAGAGGGCTAGGACCTCCTCCCATATGTCGCCAAGGAGGGGTACCGCCATGGTGGTCTTCCTCTTGGCCTTGCGCCTCTGGTACAGGAAACCCTTCTTCCTGGTTTCTTCGGGCACTAGCTGCAACAGCTTGGAGGCGCTGGCGATCTGAGTGCAACAATCCCACCTTGTCCAGTGGGGACGCCCTAGGCTGCTGGGAACTTGGCCCGCTCAGACGATATCTTTGTGGTCGTATCCGTCCCAGTGTTTGGGTATGCTGGGGGAGATGTGACCCGACGCAGATGTGGAGGCTGAAATGGTGGCGTCGGATGGAGCTTTCTTTTCTTCATCGGAGGTTGGTCTGGGGCCTGGGGGACAGTTGGAACAGGCCCTTGTGGCATCCTCTTCTGGATCTCCGACACCAATGTGTGGAGGGTTGATAGGAGGTAGAGAGAGATATCCCTCAGCGAAACTGGCGTGATTGGAACACTAGGCCTTCCAAGTCCTCGTGGGCCGTTTGTAGGGACTCCAAGGACTAAGTCGGGGTCTCCTTACACCTAGCCCCCGTTTTCCAACCCTGAGGGGCTGGGACCAGGTTCTGAGGCGGTGTACCTTTCTCCGGTGTGCCGGCAGACCTAGTCTAAGTCACCACGGCGGCCTCGGACCTCAGAGGGAGGGATACCTTCAGCGCTGTGGAGGCTACCTTCTCAGGGTCAGTCCTTTAGCTTTCGGGAGAGCAGCTGCCACCAGCTCCATCGTTGACGAAGCCTTTTCCTGTGCCGACTGGGCCTTCTTGTGCAGCTCAGTGTTAGTTAAGATTTCTCTTTCTGCACCTTTCGTTCCATCTTCATGGAACCCCCCAAACGTTCTGCTTTTATTTTTAAATCTGACCTGCACTTTTTGCAGTGCAGTGAAGCCTTAAGCTTCACTACACTGCCCTTTGCTCATATTTTATGGGGAAACTATTATGTCATTCATGCCATCAGTACTGGGAAACGTTGCTTCCTTTAGTCGTGTTACTATGTTACTACTTTTGGTTACTTTTGTATCAGTTGTGGTATTTTATTATCGTTGTACAATGCAACTTACACTGTAGTACAATGGGGTGCATTTTTGTTTTACCTTAGACTAACATTCAGAGGATTTTTGGTTACTCTAGGTATGCTAAAAGGATAGGCTGGTGGCAGCAGTGACATTTCCCCACTTTTTGAGGATTTTCTTTTTAGCTTTAACATGTTTGGCTACTAACTGTTGCTCCTGGTTAAACATGGCAGTGCCACGAGCTTTTTCACCTGTTCTTTTGCCACCTTGTTCTCTAGCCTTCTTCCTGGCCTCAGAGGCCAGGAAAATCCCTATAAGTACGTCCAGTGCACGGGAAAGCAGAAGCGTTTGGCAGGCTACAGGAGGGATGTGTGTGTTTGCTGGCAGGATGTGGGCTGGGCCTGTCTGACTCAAATCCACAAACTGGTTTCAGTGCGTCTGAGTGGTATGAATGTTCTTGCCAGTGGTCCTGATTGGGCCCCTGCTGGGTTATGTGCGTGGGATAGCCCTGCTATTGGCTAGTGGAAGTATCAGCTCTAACCAGGCTTTTATGATAAGAAGAGGACCCCTTCACCCATTCTTCAGAGATCCTGGAGAAACCTGAAGGAGCCAAGTATCCTATATCAAGCTGTGAGACCTGCAAAGAGACCTGATGAGGCATGGCAACCAACTTCTGCTGCTGTCCTGGAGGAGCCCCGTTTTGCTCTTGATCTTTAGTAGTCCTGCGAAGGAGCTGTGACCTTTGGCGTGGAGGGACCATCAATTCCCGACATCTGCTCGGGCCCTGCCAGGGGAAGCCTTTCAGAAGTGCCTGAAACCGTCCTGTGGCTGGTCAGCTTAGTTTTTGGGCTACCGTGCTGCAGCGTCACCGTAACGTGTTTCAGCCTGAAACTTGGGGGATCCTCAGATGGCCCTGCAACACTACCTCCTGCTAAAAATCTGCGTCCTAGCATCAAGGGGACCCGAGAAAGAAGGGAATGTCTGACAGTGGCTGCCGAGTCCTTCTGCATCACTGTGCGCAGCGACCACCGTCTGAAAAGTGCTTACCTGAGCAGAGTCCAGTCCTGAGAAGGGTGCTGCATCGAGTATTTCAGCATTCTTCAACACAGTCCTCGCAACAGTATGACACCAACCGGAGATCAGCTTGAACCTGCAAATCCTGGGAATCCAGGACTGCGGCTTTCGGCAGGAAAAGCAATGGCGGCACCCTTCCTTTGTTCTGCCAAGTCTGGGGAAGAATCGGAGTGCGGGGTTAAGTTACAGAGTTTCTAAACTACCCCAATACACCTATTAGGAGTCAATGGGCATATAATAAAGCTTATTTCTAAAACTTTTGGATCTGATGGTTGGGGCTACTTTTGGGCATTAGTCTAACATGAACCCTAGGAACACTTCACTGGACCAGAGACCCTACCTGCATTTTTCCAGCACCCTAAGTTCTGTTGAACTGTAACCTGAACTATAGAGCTCTAGGCCCCAGGCAACTTAGTGCTAGACAATTTTAGATAGGGATTATCTCTGTGGACCTTTTTGTGCATAATACTTGTCTAACCTTTCCTTCACAGGATTTTCTGATTTGTAGTATGCCTTATAACCAAGTGAATGTATATATTTATTTAGTTTGATAGTGTTGTGTGATACGTCTACCTGCGTGTAGTCCTTTTTCTATAGTGTATTTTGGCCATAATTAAATAACTTTTTTTTATAAAAAAAAAATTAAAAAAAAACTATTTTTATACATCCTGTCTAAGTGTAATCTGTGATTCCCATTGTGTGACCTCATAGTGGACCCTTTACAAGCTCACCCGCTCTGAATAACTTAACCTAGAACGCCTGTCACTGCTGCCTAAACTGGTTTGGCTACAGCTTTCCATAGTTGTTCCTGTCACAATATAAGTTGGCCTTCTATACATCTGTACATCAGTCCAGAGTACAGAAAATCAGTCCTAACACTCCGCAATTTCCTCCGTCCATGGCTTCTCGACTCTTTAAGGAGCTCGATTGGCAGCTGGCAATGGAGGCAGAGGGTGAAGTCGATTGCGGCCTGCCTGCCGTGGCAACCGGTTCCGCGGTGACCCCGGTGGACCTGGATTTATGGTGCTTGGCCCACACAGGACTTAGAAGCCCGCTCCTCGGACCGACCAGCCTTGGGTGAGGCATGCCCCTGCTCGGAGCACAGGGCGGAGGCTTTGCCGTTCAGCCACGCCGCCAGTCTACTGTGCCTGTCCTTTGTGATCTTTTTGGAGAATCTGCGGCATATACACAAATCTACTTCCTTGTGGTCCAGATGCAGGTAGTAGAGGCGATGCAGGCAGTAGAGGCATTGCAGGTGCTTGTCCGTCACAAACACATTACAGAGACCACACTTGGTGCAGGACTTGAAGAGGGATCTTCCTTCTTTTTTCTTCTCCGTCATGGCCGGAGGCTGCAAAGTAGGCCTAATGGCCTTCTGGAAACTTTGACGATCTTCGCCCTTGAGTGTCTCTGAACTTCACCGACAACGGATCTCCGCTGTCGGCAGATGGAGAACAAAAATAGAAAACGTTTCCGCAACCACAAAACATGTAGAAGTAGCCTGCAAACTCTGCTTCCACTAAATCAGGGACAACACGCTTGCCTTGGAAGCAAGACGATGTGGAGCAACACAGGTTCGATCCCTGGGTCGTGCTTACAAACCTCTAGGTATTAAGCGTGTTATAAATAACCAATTATAATTTTTTTTAAACTTGGCTCCCAACACTGATGCATACAGTAAAAATCTGAAGATGGCTGCTAGATGAGGGGCACAGGGAGAGGTCTGTCATTGGCTGTGGGCAGTATAACCCAGAGGACAGTGATTGGTTTATGGGAGAAATACAGTTTTGAAGTTAAAGTGAAACGGTTTTCTTTTACCGAGGAGTCCCAGCCTAATAACAGGGAATATTCATGAGCATGTGAACCCATGCCCGACCCCATACTGGAGAATGGCTGCATTTCACTGATACTCTTCCCACTATGTTTTGGCGCTAAGGCATTTAAAAAAGGTTTAAAAAGAAACGGGCATGATGCCATGGGAAGCAGAGGCACAAAAACTGTAGGCTGTAACCTTTTCCAGCAAAATATGTATTTTAATCTCCCACCAACTAATGACATTTTTAGGGGCGAGATCTAAACTTCACAAATTCAAACGATTGTGTAGGTTTTGGCTGAATGACACCAAAACAGAAGTACAAACATCTTGTTGTGGAGTGCATATTTAAAAAAAAAGTTAAGACCTATGTTTTTGTCACGTTTTACTGAAGATTTGAATTGAAAAAGATGAACCGTGGGAACAAATTTTATTGGGTAATCCAATTTCATTTATTGTAGCCAATATTAGATATTTATTGGTAGTGTTATCAATCTAAATGTATCTATTCTTTTTATGTCCTTTCTTTGCTGGTCTTATATTATTAGAGATACATTTGATCATAGCAATCACTATATTCCGAAAAGCCCTGCCACTCTTCTTACCTACATAACATAGCATGTCAAAAATCGACTATGCAAACAGCCTCTACCTCGGAATACCAGAATACCTCGTAAAGAAACTGCAACGGATCCAAAATGCAGCAGCAAGACTACTCCTCAAACTATCCAGAGGAGACCACATCACTCCAGCCCTAAAAACACTACACTGGCTCCCAGTAAAACAACGCATTACCTTCAAAACAATGTGCATAATGCACCGGGCAATCAGCGGACAAGGAGCAGATTTCCTACAAAAGAAAATAACAGTCTACAAACCAACGAGACCCATCCGATCAAGCAACGAAATCCGCCTGGAACTCAAACCATACCTTAAGAAAAAACTTGGAGGCACCTCCTTCTACCACCTTGCCGCAAAAACCTGGAACAACATCCCAAAAGAAATGAGAAACACTGAAGATCACCTAAAAATCAGGAAATCACTAAAAACCTGGCTCTTCAACACCACAGACTAAATCTGGAAACCAAAACCGGAAAAAGGACGACGAAGCCGGAAAGGACACGGACATCCCCAACCAGAGAGGGTAGCTCCCAAGGCACCTGGACGGGTGACGCCAGATAGATTGGAACACAGGCGACACGCACAGAGACTGAGTCAACTACCCCAGACAATCCCACCAACACTTTCGCCCGCCCCTTAGTTACCACCAGGTACCACAGTAGCATGGAATTGTTGAGATATTGGCTATCACCACACTACCTGAGAGGTTGACATAGGCAGATGCACTTCACTTCTTTAATCTCTATTAGCATTCAGTCTGATGCATTCAACCCACAGTATAGTAATCTTATCAAGCAACCAGCCTGAATGTTACTTAGCCATGTCTCACATCTAGCCTGATTGCTTAGGTAAACCATAAATCTAAAGTGTCAATGCATTTACTGTTGTGTCCCCATATTAGGCCATTCTCCCTCTGTCCAGGTGTCCAAAATCTAGGAGTTACTGCCTTTACTGTTGTACATGTACTATTGTGCCACCATATTAAGCCATCCTCTTTCCATCTAGGTGTCCCAAAATCTAGCTGTTAATGCTTTTACTGTTGTAGATTTACTATTGTGATCCCATATAGGCCATCTTCCCTCTATCCAGGCGTGCCAAATCTTGGTGTTACTGCAGTTACTGTTGTAACCCTATTCAGGCGTCTCTCCATCTATCTGGGTGTCCCAAATCAAGGTGCTAATGCATTTGAGTGTCTACTGTTGTATCCCCATTCAGGCATCTATCCCTCCATCCAGGTGTCCCAAATCTAGGTACTAATACATGTTAGTGTCTACTGTTGTATCTCCATTTAGGCATTTCTCCTTCTATCCAGGTGTCCCAAATCTTGGTGTTACTGCAGTTACTGGTGTAACCCCATTCAGGTGTCCCAAATCTAGGTGCTACTGCCTTTTACGGTCTACTGTTGTATCCCTATTTAGGCATCCCTCCCTCCACCCGGGTGTCCCAAATCAAGGTGTTACAGCATTTTACTGTCTACAGTGGTACCCTCTTTAGACGCACCCCTTCCCTCCGGGCCTGTAATGCTTGATTTATGCTTGATTCAAAATGGCGTGGGCGCGCAATGCATTCTGGGAGCGCTCGGAGCCATGTTGGATATTTACTTCACTCCGCAGTGAAAGGCTGCACACATTCTGCTGAAGTGTTAGATTCACAGTTCTGAGACAAACATGCTTTTCCAAAACCTGGTATGCGGTCAAAGCCATTTCTGCTGGGAAAGCTAATGTTGTTATGACTTACTACTGTTCTCTGTGGAGCGTGTTTTTAGAGCAGGGAGGCCCTGTGTTCTTTGAGGGGAGCTCTCGATTGACGCAGCTGCCAACCGACGGCTGTTCCTCAACTGCGCAGGTGCAATTTCCAGAATGTTCGAGAATTAACTCCCGATTGTGGAGTGTGTATATATGCGGAAACCCGGAGGGGGGTGGTGAGACTTCAGCCAGAGAAGGACGCTCCGTCTGGCCTTCCGTGAGCTGTGGCACTCTCGGCCTGGCTGTCCCCGGGGTCTTCCAGCAGCTTCTGGACGAGATGAGGAATTATATTACGCTCACGGTGATGTATTTCTTTTTTACTTCTTCTGTGATCTATGTCCATATTAGTTTTATGAGTTATTTCTATGTACTTGTAATCTTTGAATAAATAGCCGTAAAGAGTTGATTATCTTCTAAAGAGTGCGTGGCTGTGAGTTATTTTGTCTGTTTATGGGTTGAAGTATTTGCTCTATAATTGCATTGGTGATTTATGGTTGTTCCGTGCACTTTTCAGGGGACAGCAATACAGGGCCCCTCACCCACTGCTCAGAAATACGTTCCTGGGAGACAGACCATGAATAGCAAGATCAGCCAATCACATTGGACCAAGAAAAAAACACTCCATCCAAGCATACGGTACGCATATCTCACGCCGCGTCTGTGGACACAGGCCAAAGGCAGGGCCATCCATGTAACCTAGAATGCAGCTATGGCTATGCTATTCCGGTCTAGCAGCTCACATAGCCGTCCACACTGAAACCCCTGACATACCGCTGCCATTAGTATACAGCGAACACCTACGGAAGAACATTCTGTCTAGCTGGGCACACATCGAATCTTCAGCACTAGCACCGTATCCTAAACCACAAACAGCAGCCACCCACGTGCCTGACATCCGGGCTGCTTTCTGGAGCCTAGCCAGCCCACCTAACTCCTAACCTGGCAAAGTGCACACATACATCTTTTAATTTAAACTCTTAGAACCTCCGACACATGGACTGTGGTCACTGAGGGTGTTCGAACCACAAAGCGCATTGAGGCCATACAAATGGTTAATGGGCGCATTATAAATGATGAATACAAAACAAATACAATATAATTAGGACAATGGATCTTAATGTATTTTTGTTGATATTCCAAAAACAGGGATTCAAATGAGGTCACTAGACTGTATGCTGGCAAAGTGACCCGAGAAGCAGTGAAACTCCTAGTAACTGCGTTTGCCATGATGGAAAATGGACCAGATGGTAGGATGGTTTCTTAGCCTTGGTATTCCAGGAATTCTAGCCATGGGATTAAAAGAAATGAAGGAATCACTGAAATAGCAATCGAGGAAGGGAAGGAAAAATGACTGGATATGCCTTGGACTTGCATGAAAAGCAGCAATGATTGTTCAGTTAGGAAGCAGAAAGACCCAGAATCCCTACTTACAAATCATTGCCACGATTACCTCTTTCCTCCAATTAAAACGTGTCACTTCACTGTTCAGTGAGAAATTCCCTACTTTGCATTGTTCTTGACAAATATCAATAAGGAAAGAGTTACTTACCTGTAACTAATATTCTCTGGGTTGCATGTGTGCTATACAAATGCAAATAAATAAATAAAAATTCTCCAGCATGGGTCTGGTATGGATTCACATGATCATGAATATTCCCCGTCAGGCTGAGAATCCTCGGTAAAAGAAAAAACAGTTTCAGTTTCGTCTCTAAACTGTCTTTCTTCTATAAACCAATCACTGAGCTCTGGGTCATACTGTCCCCAGCCAATGACTGCCCTCTACTTAAGACCGTCCTCTGGCAGCCATCTTCAGATTTGGTAGCACGTAAAGTGGCACTAGGACCAAGAGAAGAGCCACAGAGGGGCAGTGGGTAGGGTTCGTATGTGAATCCATGCCAGACCCATGGTGGAGAAGACATGCATTACTTACCGTAAAAGCATTTCTGATGATTGTATCTGCTTAGATTCACATGCTGTGCATATAGTGCAACATCCAGTGGTAACCGCAGAGTTTTGCATCTTGTCTTTCAAGAATTGAAAGGGGACGTTGACATGGGCGTGCCCGTAACACTGTCCCAACGTGACGTGCAGTGTACCCAAAACCCCTCACGCGTCCAGATCCCTCCGATTGTATTTTTTCTGCCGTGAGGGAGCCTTATGACTATCATGAGTACAGAAAAGAGAAAGTAGTAAGACGTCTATGTTCCTTCCATCTGAATGGGGAGGACGGGTGGGCGCATGTGAATCTAAGCAGATACAATCATCCGAAATGCTTTTACGCTAAGTAATGCATATCTTCTCATGCTTGTTAATCTGCTTAGAATCACATGCTGTGCACAGACTATCAAGCAGTACCCGGAGTTGGAGGTGGGTTGTGAGAAGGAACAGTAGTGAAAAGATGTCTTAGTACTGCTTGTCCCACCTGAGAATCAGACCTAGAATGAATGTCTAGGCAATAGTGTTTTGTAAAGGTGTGTACAGAACTCCAGGGTGCCGCTTTGCAAATGGACTCTAGGGGAACATTTGCAATAAATGCTATTTAAGCCCCAGTGCCCAGAGTAGAGAGTGCTCTAGGCTTGAAGGGCAGTTCTCTCTTAGCAAGAGTGTAACAGAATGTGATGAATCTGACAATCCACCTTGAGATTGCCGATTTAGAGACAGGATCTCCTTCTCTACCTGCCACTGAAATTAAAAATTGGTTTGTCTTTCTCAGTGGTTTAGTTCTGTCCAGGTAAAACATGACTGCCCTATGCACATCTAATGTGTGTAGGCTTCTCTCGGCCATGTTAGTAGGGTACTAGAAGAAAGAAGGCAGTTCTATTGATTGGTTCTCATGGAACTTGGAGATAAATGTAGGCGCAAAATGAGGGTGAGTGCGCAGAACCACCCTATCTCTGAAAAGTATCGAAAGGGTCTAGAACTGAAAGGGCCTGTAGTTCACTAACCCTTCTTATAGAAGTGATAGCCACTAAGAAGGAAGGTTGTCTATAGGTAAGATCTTTGAGACTTGCATTATGCATAGGCTCAAATGGAGACCCCACAAGTCTTGTTAATACCACATTCAGGTCCCATCCGGGAGCTGGATTTGAAATGGGGGGGGTGTGGGGGCAGGGAGGGTGAATCCTCTTGACCACTTCCATGAAAGACTTAGTAACTGGTATCTTCCACCATGACACTTTTTGTTGTGACGCTGAGAGAGCAGCTAAGTGAACCTTAAGGGTATTAAAAACCAGGCCTGAGTCAGTCAAGCAAGTGAGTCAGGTACAATACAATGCGAGTAGGAGAGCAGTCAATGGGAATTATGCCCTTGGTATTGCACCAGATAAAGCGTTTCCATTTAGTGGAATAGCAATATCGGGTGTTAAGTTTCCTCACTTCCTTAAGCATGTCCGTGCATCTTTGAGGGAGTTGTAGGTGTCTGAACTCTTTGACCTCGGGAGCCAGGCTGCTAAATTCAATGTCTGCCGGCATGGGTGAAGTCTCTCTGTCATGGTCATGAAGTCAGGGGCACAGGCATGCAGAGGTCGCATGCACAGGAGACCTGGGTGGACACTGTCCTGGCGCCTTTGGCACCAGGCTCATGAACAAAAGTAAACAAGAACATCCATTTAACACCAAAAAGCTTTTATTATGGACATAGCACTTCAGATGCATTAACCTTGAACATTCCATCCATTAAGCAGGATGCATTAACCTTGAACATTCCATCCATTAAGCAGCCCCAATGTATTCTTGGGTGTGGCTGCTAATGGATTGCCTTTGCACGTGCTCAATCTCTAAGAGTGGCAGGGTGTGGCTGGTAAGCCGGCCCTAACGGGCGTGCCCAGGATCTCAGCTATATAAGCGGCCCCGATCCTCAAGGCAGACGCTTTGCGTTATTCTGCACTTACAAGCAGCGTAACGCTCACTGTCGCCTGAAGTCAGACTTAACTTTGAAGATCCTGCTTCTTTGACATCCTGCTTCCTGCCAGCATACTTACCAACTGGGGGAAGCTGTTCTTACCTGTACATCTCTTCGGCGAACCGAGTAGAACAAGTTGCTTACCATATCTGGTAACGTTCTTTCGATGGGATGTTCCCCCAACGTATTCCACACCTATGACAGGTAATGTCCACAGCTGTGCTGCTTCGGAATTTTTTTTGGCAAAGGGCGACCTTAGTCGATGACGTTGAACCCTTGTCCCTCAAGGGCCTCGGTCGAGGGTCGACGTCACTGGATGTTATATATAGGACGCACGGTGCCCGTAGCCTCAGTTGTAGTTTTTTCCCCAGAACGTGTGGCACGAATCTCCTGCCAGTAGAGGGGCAGGCTCGCAGGGCGATGTAGAATACATCGGAGGAACATCCCATCGAAAGAACGTTACCAGATATGGTAAGTAACTTGTTCTTCGAGGGGATTGTGTCCTCCGACATATTCCACATCTATGACAGACTCCCAAAGCAGTCCCAACTTATGGAGGTGGGAAAAAAATTTACAATTTACAATTTTAGAATGCCCAATCAAATGGCTGAATAAAGGACTGCCTTACCAAAGGCCAAAGGCCAAATCCTGCCCATGGACGGAGCTCAAGGAATAGTGTCTCATAAAAGTATGGTCAGAGGCCCATGTGGCTGCTTCGCAAATATTGCGAATAGGAATGTCCTTCGGTAGAGCAGTGGAGGCAGCCACACCACTAGTAGAGTGAGCCCGTAAGCCTATTGGAGGGTCCTTATCCGCCAAACGGTAACACTCGGAGAACGTCAAAATTATCCATCTGGACAAAGTCTGCTTGGAAACAGCCTGACCCAAGCGCCTTCCAGCATAACCAACAAAGAGCTGATCGTCCACTCTGACCGGGACATCCGTGAGAGATAGAAACTCAAAGCTCTCCTAGGATCCAACCTATGGAGCCTCTCCTTTTCCTTACCAGGATGTGGAGGAGGATAAAATGCCGGAAGAATCACCTTCTGGCTCAAATGGAATTTCAACACAACCTTCGGAAGAAAAGAAGGCCGTACCCACAGGACAACCCTGTCCTTATGGAAAACAGTAAAGTGTAGCTTGGCGGAAAGTGCCTGCAACCCACTCACTCTGCGTGCAGAAGTAACCGCAACTAAAAACACAGTTTTAAAGGACAACTGTCACAACGGACAACAATGTAAGGGCTCAAACGGAGCTCCCATTAGGAACTTTAAAACCAAATTCAAATCCCATCCCGGCACCTGGAAAGGCGACGGTGGAAACACATTAGCTAGCCCTTTGAGAAACTAAGAAATCAAAGGAATCTTAAAATAATAACATTCCTCAGACGAGTGCTTAAATATGGACAGCACTGCCAGGTAACCCTTAATGGTACCCACTTGCAGGCCCTTGTGGGCTAAAGAAAGCAAAAAAGACAAAACCAAAGGAATGGAACATTGGAAAGGATCCACATTCTTTACCCTACACCAGTCACAGAAATTTCTCCAACGGCAACGGTACAGGGATTTCATTGTGGACCTTCTGGCCGAAAGCAACACCTCCATCACATCTTCAAGGAGGTCCAAATCCTTATACCTCAACCTTTCAGATACCAAGCATGAAGGCTGAGAGACTTGACCTCTGGATGGAGAACCCGACCCCCCCTCCCGTGAGAGCAGATCGTCTCGGTAGGGAAGACGGCGTGGAGGGCAGATGGACATGTCTAGAAGGTTCGGGTACCACGCTCTCCTGGCCCAAACTGAAGCAATGAGGATCACTCGGGAACCGAACCTCTGTAACCTCTGCAACCTCTGCGGAATGACGGGGACTGGAGGAAACGCGTACAGCAGTGGTAAGGACCCCTCCACTACGAACTCGTCCCCTAAGGCTCCTCTTGGGGGAAATTCCCGCAAGCAGAATCTCACACTTCCTGTTGACACTAGTGGCGAAGAGATCCACTTGTGGGGTTCCCCAAAGGGCGAAGATCTCCAAAAGATTTTCCTGAGCCAGCTCCCACTCTTGAGAGACCGTGCTCTGCTTGCTCAGAGCATCCGCCGCCGCATTTTCGTCTCCGGCCAGATGAACTGCCGAGATCGAAATTTCCTGCTGGATGGCCCAGAACCAGAGCTGCATCGCCTCCCTGCACAGCGGGAGTGACCCTGCACCCACCCCTTTTTTGTTGAGGTAGTGCATGGCCACTGTACTGTCCGTCATAATCAGGACATTCTTCCCCTGCACAGACGGCAGAAAAGCCTTCAGGGCTAGCCCGACGGCCCTCAGCTCTAAACGATTGATGTGGAGTCTGGACTCTGACGGAGACCAACGTCCGTTGGCTGTCAATTCGTTGGCATGAGCTTCCCAACCTGTGAAGGATGTGTCCGTCACAATCGTTATCTCCGCCCATGGTTGCCAAAATGGTGCTCCCTTCATCAGATTGCCTTCGTCGGCCCACCATAGAAGATCCTGGGCGACCGAGGTCGGAATCTGAACAGGATCCTACATCCTGCCGGAGAACTGCGATCACTGCATCTTGTGAGCCCACTGCAAGGATCTCATCCGCAGCCTGACCTCTGGCACCAGGAAAATGCAGGATGCCATGAGGCCAAGCAACCTCAAGAATTTGAACGCCAGGAGACTCTGGGCACGTTGAAACTTGTCCACCATCTGCTGAATGTGATGAGCCCTCACCTCGGGAGGCAAACACTGCCCAAGGGATGTGTCGAGCACTGCTCCGATGTATTGGAGCCACTGGGTAGGTGTCAAATGGGACTTCTTTAAATTGAGGGAGAAGCCCAGCTTGTGAAGGGAATGGCAGGTGATGGACAGATGATCCAGGGCTTGCTCGGGAGTGCATGCCCTGATCAACCAATCGTCCAGGTAGGGGTAGACGTGAATCCCCCTTTTCCTGAGATACGCTGCCACCACCATTATCAGCTTGGTGAAGACCGTTGGGGCGGAGGTCAATCCGAACGGCAGGACCCGAAACAGAAAATGCGAGTCGCCAACAGCCAACAGGTACATCCTGTGCTTGGGATGAATCGGCACATGAAAGTAAGCATCCTTGAGGTCTAGAGACACCAACCAATCCTGAAGTTGAAGGGCCTGGACGACTTGAGAAAGATTTACCATCTTGAACTTGTCCTTCCTGAGGAGCTTGTTCAACCAACTCAAGTCCATGATGGGTTTCAGTCCCCCGTCTTTTTTCGGGATAAAAAAATAAGGGGAATACCATCCCTTGTTCCTCTCTGCCACAGGCACCAGTTCTATGGCGCCTTTCTCCAGCAGGGACAGGATTTCCTGCGCAAGGAGCGGATCCGGACGCTTCAAAGAGAGCTTCCCCAGTGGATTGTCGCAAGGCCTCTGCCGGAAGGGAAGACAGTAGCCGTGGGCTATGATCGCCAGAACCCACACATCTGAAGTAATGGCCCGCCATTCTCCAAGATGCTGCGCAAGTCTGCCCCCAACCGGCGAACCATGGGACATGGCCTCATGACTGAGCGGACGCAGCTGCTGAGGGTAAAGAGGCAACTGCCCGAGCGGTTTTGGCAGTCGAGTACCTTGCTTTCCACCCCTGGTACTCCTATGGTGGCCCCTTTGACTGGCAGCTCCTCTCGATCTACCAAAGGAAGAGTAGTACCAAAAGGAACCTCCCCTCCATTGCTGTCCCCTAGGATGAAAAGGCGGAGGTTGACGTACGGCACCGCTCAAAGACTTTGCTGCAGTTTTGGAGGTCTGCAACCCCTCAAGGCTCTCGTCAGCCTTGCTGCCAAACAGATAAAAACATTCAAACTGCATGTTCAGAAGACAGGTTTGCTCATCAGGAGCAAACCCCGACTTTCTCAACCACGCAAACCTGCGTATCACGGTGCTCGCAGCCATGGACCGGCTGACACAGTCTGCCGTGTCCAAAATCGACTGAAGGGAGTCGCACATGGCATCCTTGCCATCTTGCATGGGGCTAGAAAACCATCCCTTTCTTCCCCTTCGGGAATATGCTCAGCCTCCAAAGACGCACAGTTCCACAGAGTGTGTGTAAATCTTGCTAAGGCACAAGTGGAGTTGACCAACTTCAATGCCATACCCCCAGCCAAAAATACCTTCTTCGCCCAACCATCAAAGCGCTTATCATCCCCATCAGGAGGGATGGTACGGTACGCAGCCTACTTCAAGGAGGCCATAGTCACATGCACCACCAAACTCTCCGGAGTAGGGTGCGTCGATAAGTAGCAGGGGTCACTACTGGATGAGCGGTATTTCTTCGGAAGTGACTTACTAACTGCCGCTAGACTCTCCGGAGCATTCCAAGTCGCCGCCACTCTCCTTTGCAAAGCCATGTGAAACGGCAACACCGGGTCAGTGGGCGGACCTTGATCCAGGATGTCTGTCAAATCACCCTGAGCAAAATCAACAGGTGGAGCAGACCACCCCCAAGTATTCTGTCACCCTTGACTTGAGATGCCAATAGGAGGAATCTGCATGCGCCCCAGGCTCAGGTCGGCCAAACTCCACCTCGGCCAAACTCCACCTCCGGAGAGGTGTCAAGGACACTAGCGTCATGCAATGACTGATAGAGTTCCTCATCAGACAAAAGGTCATCTGGGACATAAGGAGGCACAGGCAAGGCCATCTCTTCATCAGACAGTTCCTCAACCTCGGAAATATCCTGTAAAGGTTGGAAAAACTCCAATCTAGTAGGAGCAACAGAAAAGGACTCAAAAACAGGCCTCAGACTTATTGGTAGCCTTCCTCATAGGTTCCACAGCCCTCAGGGGCACCTCCGTCAAATCGTCCACCAACGACATCGAGGGAGCCGAAGGAATCGGTGTCGACTGAGTCGAAAACTTCTACGAGGACGGAGCCTCGAGAGAGCCCCTCGACCATTCGGCCGGCAACAAAGACTTGGTGGGACAAGTCAACCGTCTGGCTGAGTCCTCCTCCGACGAGGAGAGGGAAGGCGACCGCTGATGGCACTTCCTAGAATGCCTCAACGAGGCAGAGGAATGGTGGGAACCACTCCTAGACCGAGACCCCCTGGATTTTCGATGACGCAGAGTCGCCCCTCGAGTCATCGGTCGAAAGCCCAGCACACTTTGATTTACGGGGCTTAGACACCCTACCTACCCTTCAATTTCCCCTTACGTTTCAGCCAGGCTTAAGACGTCAGGGACTGGAAATCCTTGCAGTCGTCGGTGGCGTGGCTTTCGCCAAGGCACCGGAGGCAGATGTCGTGTGGGTCCGTGATGGACATCTTCGAACCGCAGTCCCAACATTTTTTAAAGCCCGACTTTGGGGTAGTAGAAGATGAAGACATCGTACATGAAGAAAGAATCAAGCGCGCCGAGATTCCGAAGCAAACACGTATGCGGAAAAAACAGAACTGAGGCTAAGGGCACCGTGCGTCCTATATATAACATCCGGTGATGTCGACCCTCAACGGAGGCCCTCGAGGGACAACGGATCAACGTCATCGATGCAGGACGCTCTCTGCCGAAAATATTCCGAAGCAGCACAGCTGTGGACATTACCCGTCAGAGTGGAATACGTCGGAGGGCACAATCCCCTCAAATTCATCTTTACACTTTCCGGAACGCCAAAATCTTCATCTTGGCACCGCAGCACGACACGCTCCATCGTCAACAGCAGAGCCTGCAAGGAAAAACAGAAGACAAGGTTAAACATCGAAAAAACAGTCCGTTTAAGGTTGCGCTTCGCTATACTTTTGCTTTTCCTTAAACCATCACTTACCTGCTGTCGAACATTGCGGTAGCATCCATCTTCCATCCGGCCGCATCTCACAGCTGCATTGAGGCCGCATTTCCATCTAAGGGAATAAAACAGAAGAGACACATTATTGCGGGCATAAATAGGAGCAACATATAAAGGCATTAAACAGAACGAACAGCATCACAAGAGCTCAAGAAAGACTTACCAATCATAAGGAGAAGCATAGTCGCAGCTGGACTGGACTAATCCTTATCAGGGATCAGTGAAGGAATTAGATCCCATTCGACGCGGACCTGCTAGAAGTAGCAGGACGGAGAGCTTATCTTCCATAATTCACAGGTGAGCTTTATGGGCCGGCGTATGCTCACAAAAACCGTACTTTGGGGTGAAGGATTCGAGAGGTACAACAATCACAGATTGGTGCACTCACACACTCTTACCTCCAAGCAGGAGCAGTATCACCACCTACGGCCGCTCACAGCTCGTCTACTGAGGGAGAGGCCTGAAGGGGGTGATTCAAGTTCAGGGAGGGCTGCAACCGTGCCCCAACTCCTCCGCCGAGACCAGATGAGCGTAACAGTCTCCCCTTTGTCCTGAGACAACATGTTGTACAGGCAAGGTAGTTTCACGGGGGGAGATAGAGATATCTCCATCAGAAGAGCGAACCAGGGTTGGCGGGCCCACATGGCGGCCACCAATATCATGGTGACTGGTTCCTAGTGCATCGTGTGCACTATCTTGTTGAGTAGGGGAAGCGTAAACAAAATGTCCCTGACCATGTGATCCAGAGTCCGTTCCCCTTGGAGCGGTTCTGGGGGTACCTGGAAGTGTATTCTTGGCATGGAGCGTTCTCCAGAGTTGTGAACAAGTCGATCTCTGGGAAGACCCATTCTGCGAAAACATTGGAGACAATGTTTTCATGTAATCGCCATTAGTACTCACCGGGTAGTGGGAAATCTCTGCTGAGTATGTCTGTCAGAAGACAGAGTTCACCTGGAGCATTTTGTGATAACAGGAATATGCATTTGAGGGCCCACTTACACATCTTCATGCGACAGTTTGGACAGCCCTGGAGAGTGAGTGCCCCCCTGTTTGTTCAGATAGTGCATGGCTGTGGTGCTGTCTGAGGATCAGGGCAGTCTTCCCTTGCAGTTGTATCTGAAAAGCTTTCAGTGCTTTTAATACTGCTAACAGTTCCAACAGGTTTATGTGGTTGGATGCCATGTCTGATGACCAAACTCTGGGTGCTGTTTGTTGAAGCAGGTGAGCTCCCACCCTGTGAGAGATGAGTCTGTAGTGAGAGTGGCCTCCACTGCGAGGGTGGTGAAGGATTTCCCCTTCAAGAGGTTCTCCCTCGACCACCACCGTAGCGAGAGAACGAGGGCTGGTGATACAACCAGTAGATCGTCTCATTGTCCGCTGGCCTGACACCACTGGCTGTTGTCACTCGTGCATTGGACCCATGAGCAATCGCACCTGAGGAACAAAATAAATGCATGAAGCCATCATTCCAAACAGTCGCATAGCCTTGCGTACCATCACCTCTGGACTGGCTACATATCAAGGGATCTGAAACAGCATATTTTGGAACCTCACGTTGGAGGGGAAGACGAGGCCGTCCTTTGTTCGAATTAGAGCCCCTAGGAACTGCTTGACTTGACCGGGGTTTAAGCTGGCCTTCTTGTTGATGGACAATCCCAGGCTGAATAAGAGGTCTATCGTCTTTTGGGTATTTGACAGGCATGTTTCGTAAGAATCCCCTGTTATGAGCAAGTTGTCGAGATAAGGATAAACCGGGATGGATAACCTGTGCCGGTGTGCTGCTGCCACTGCCAGTACACATTTGTAAATACCCTTGGCGCCGAGGCTATGCTGAAGGATAGTACCTTGAACGGATAGTGCTTGTCCTGTATTATGAATCTGAGTTATTTTCTGTGCGCCCACAATATTGAAATATGAAAGTATGCATCTTTCATGTCCAATGTTGCCATGTAATTACTTCCTGCAGCGTGACCATGCAAAACATTTTGGGATTTACTAATTTGTTCGCTGGGCGCAAATCTAGTACAGGGCGCATGGTGAGCTCCTTTTTGGGTACAAGGAAGTACACTGAATAAATACCCTTATTTACCTGTAGAAGAGGCATGACTTCTATGGAGCCCTGCAGGGTCTCTACTTCTTGTAGCAGGATGCACAGATGTTCTGGCGTCAGGCGTCTTGCTTGTGGAAGTCTGAATTGGGGGGACTGGCCAAATTCTATACAGTACCCGTGGGCAATGGTCTTGAGTATCCACTGGTCTGTAGTTATCCCCTCCCATACTTGAAGAAATGATGTTAACTGGCCAACGACCGGGGAGGCATGGGAGGGGACCCGGCTCTGCAGACCGTTTTTGGCCCGAGGCCCTGGAGCCTCGAGGGCTAGAATTCCGACCCCATCCTTTACCACGTCGTTGGCCTCTTGGTGGGTACGGGGTGGTGTAGGTATTGGCTCCTTGGGTAGAGGACCAATAATTCCCAAGCTGTATTGGTTCCGGGGGAAACGTTGACCACGAAAGGAACGTTTAGACCCACTCCCCCTCCTCAGAAAAGGCCTTTGGGTGATCTGATATAGGGTCTTGAGGGCATCAATCTCTTTCTTAGCAGTTTCGAGCGCTTCGTCAACTGCCTTTCCAAATAAATTAGTCTCCTCCACTGGCTTATTTATTAATGAGGCTTGAGTCTCTAGTTTAAAACCAGAGTTGCGTAACCATGCATGCCTCTTTAGGAGGGTACCTTGAGCCAAGGATCTGCCAGCTGTGTCTGCCGCATCCAAAGTTTTCTTAAGGATACTCGCCTTAAGGGCTGTTGCGTGCTTTAAAAATGTGAATAAATGTGAATAAATAAATTAAGCTGCCTGCCTTCAGCCACTGCGTAGAGTAGGCGAGCTCGCAGCGGTTCAGGGACTTCTTGAAGGCCCTCCTGTAGCATGGCCCATCAGCATAGCTGGCCAACAGGGTTGTATTTGCGATGCGAGAGGAAAAAGCTGCAACCGCCGTGACCCTTTTCCATAGAGCATATAGCCTTTTACACTCCTTGTCAGGGGGTGCCTCCCCAGTTGATAGAGTAACCACTGCTCTCTTCCTGGTTGTTTTTACTACCAGTGAATCTGGAGTAGCATCACCCCTGATGTAAAGAGGGTCAGAGGGGGGAGGGTGGAAACTATTTTTCTACCCTAGGATTTACTGCTCTAGTTACGGCAGGCATCAGTAAAGAAGGGGCCAATCGCTTCTTGATCCAATTTAACAGTGGAATAGCTTGGATGGCCAGTGGTTTTTCTTTTAGGATGTCCTCCACAACATCAGCTTCTGCAACAGCCTCCTGGGTAGCAATATGGAAATGTAACGCTGCTTTTCTTAATATGGGGTTCAACGTCATTTGGTCGTCGACTAGGAGGCTTGTCGAGTAGGTGTGGTTGAGGGGATCGCGGGGGTGGGGGAGTCCAAGCACAAGGCATCAGGTTCCAGTGTTGGAGTAGGTGACTGCCAAGGCCGAGGATCAATTGGGTCGGGGTTGACTACCCAACCCTCTGTGGAGTCCAAATGAACATCCTCAGTGTCAGCAAAGGGATCTTCATCTTGATTGTATAGGTCTACAGGAACTTCCCCCTCAGTGAGGTCGTAAATATAACTTCTTCTTCCTCTTCCCAAGGGTCAAAAACTTTCGGATGCTTAGCCACAAGGAGAGGGTGGGGGTTCTCCTTTCTAGGTCTTTTGGGCATGGATTTCTCAGAGTTCTACAAACCTCTCTAGCCTCTGCATACATCCCTCAAATTTCTCCCTGGAACGAATAGATGAACCAGAGGGATCCAGGGGTGGAAAGGGCTCCTGCAATGGATCTTCTGTCGCCAAACGTCGAGATTTCGCCTTTAATGTGGAAGAAATCCCTCCACTGTCTTCCGAAAAGTCCTTTCGGGGGACCAACGGTTGACACGTGTCATTTTGTTTGTCTTTGGGCCTTTCCACAGGTGCCGATGAATTCTTCGGCCTATCCCTGGATTTTGACGAATCCTTGGGTTTGTCCTTGGTTCTCGATGAATCCTTGGACCGTTGCTTCTGACCATCTGCCAAAATAATCCTAGCGATGCTTTCGGTAATCACCTCAGAGTTGGGAAGTTGTAAAGTTCGGGCCTGCGGTTGTGCAGATACTTTCGGCAGAACCGGGGCCTTCTCGGCCGTGGACGCCTTCTTCCAATGAATCTCGACGGACTCCTGAATACTGAGGGCAGCGCCCTTCAATTTAGAGGGCCCAGTCGCAAGGCGCACCTGTGGTTGCGGGGAGGGCTGCCGATCCTGAATATAGGCGGGCAAGGCCAAAGTTATTAGTGTGCCCATTGGCGCTTTGGACCGCTTCAACTGTTTTGTTGATGACGTCCCCTGGGGTTGTGTTCTTAGTGTGTGAAGCATGTGCGTCTTTGTCGCCGGGGTGTACAGTCCCCATAGCAGGACCTGAGTCTTGCCTAGTGGGGCCGGAGACAGACAACGCAGAGCGAGAATGCTCCGCCGAGAGGTTAATCGCCTCCGAATCATAGGCCTGTTCGTCACTCAGCCCCTCGTCACAATCACCAGTTGGGCAGCGGGAGAACTAGACTTGGCCCTCGATATTCCGTAGGCCGCCCACCGCTTAACACAGTGCTCCTTCAGTGTCTTCGGACGCAGGCGCTTGCAAGCCGCACAAACCGCCTAGTCGTGATTAAGGGGAAAACACTGATTACACTTAGTGTTTATCCTTCCAGGGAAATATGGCCTTACAAGAAGGACAAAACCTAAACGGAGTCCTCTCCACAGCTGAGGAAACAAATGGTTATTAAAAGACCCAGGAACAAAGAAAGAGGAAAGGGAAAGGCATTCTTTGAAAGGAAATGTCCACTCCGACCCCACTCTCCTACTGTGTAGGCCGGCCAGTAGGCCAGGCCACGTGCACTGTCCGTCAAAGATCCATGGAACCGTCTTCGGTAGAGATCAGGAAACAGCCCTCGATGGAAGGGACGGTAGTATTATATTCAATAACTTTAATAACATACGACAAAAGGTCGAAGATGACAATAGCAATGTCTCTGGACGAGCTCCGAAAAAGGCGACCGGTATGCTGGGTAGAAAAAAAACAATCTGAGGGACCTCGAAGCATGAGCAATTTTGGGTACACTACACGTCACATAGGGATAGTGTTACAGGCACGCCTATATCGACGTCCCCTTTCGATTCTCAAAAGACAAGATGCAATAATCTGCAGTTATCACTGGATGTCAGACTATAAGCACAGCATGTGATTCTAAGCAGATTAAGAAGCATCAGAACAACAGTTACAGTTAAGTAACTTGTTCCTTCTCCAGCATGGGGTCTTGCATGGATTCACATGCTCATGAATAAAGAATACATAGCAGTACACACGTGCACAACCACGGGAGGTGGCAAGGCTCAAAAGAAACAATCTCTTACCTCCTCACCAGGCTCACCTTCAAGAGAACAGGTTGCGCAGCACTGCTCGGCCATGTCTGGACCCCCCCCCCCCGAATCCCTGTCAACTCAGTCGAATTTTATGAAGGTGTGCGTCGACCTCGAAGTAGCTGCTCTGCAGAGGGGCACACCAGACGGGAACGCCGTTGTAGCAGCGATTACTCTGGTAGAATGGGCTCTCGGACGGCCAGGCAGCGGTCGGTTGGCCAACCGGTGACAGTGAGTGATACAGCCAGAGAGCCACCTGGAAATGGAAGCATTGGACACGGCCTTCCCATGGTTCACAGGACCAAAGTTCACAAAAAGCTGGAAAGTTTTCGGGAAACTCTTCGTGCAGGCCACATAAAACTTCAGCGCTCTAGCCACATCCAGAGAGTGCAAAGTCCTTTCAGCCAGCGATTAATGAGTTGGAAAAAACACAAATAACACCAAGGGCTCGTTGTGATGAAATCCCATGGATCCTTGGGCATGAAGAAGGGGTGCGACCACAGCACCACCCTTGTCTCGTGAAAAATCAAGTAATGCCGCTTGCATGACTGGGCTTAGCTCTCACCTACTCGTCTTGCAGAGGTGATGGCCATGAGGAAAGCTGTCTTCCACAAGAGAAATCTGAGCCGAGCTGAATGCATAGGTTCGAATGGATCCCCCATGAGCGTAGTCAGCACCACAGCCGGTGCCAGAGCCTTCACAGGCGGGAACGGGCGGAACAGTCCCTTGATGAACATTTTAACTAGATGGTGGGACCACAGTGAAGACCGTGCCTGCGATCTGGTGTAGCGGGAGAGCCACCAGATGAACCTGGAGGCATGAGCCAGCCCCGTTTTATCCAATGACAGTAAATACGGAAGTACTTGAGGGGCCGTGATCCTCAGAGGGTTGATCTTCTGTGAACAGCACCAAATTGCAAAGCGCTTCCATTTGTGTCCGTAGCATTTTAAGTATGACGCCCTGGCCTTGGCGAGTATCTCCTTACAGTCCGCCGGGAGATCGTAACCGCCGAACTCAAAAGCTGCAGGAGCCAGGCCTTCAGCGACCCAGGGTCGCGGTGCAGAATTGGGCCTCCTTCCCTGCCGAGAAGATCCGCAACCACTAGATCCTTGACTGGGAGCTTGACTGGAGGGGAAGCTGACATGCTGAGAATATCCTGGTGCCAGATCGGTCTCAGCCAAGCTGGTGCGACGAGGATCATCCTGCACAGTACCATCCGAGTTGATTGATGACTGAAGAAGTAACGGCAACGGAGGGAACGCATGCAGAAACAGGCCTTCCCAAGGGAATGAGAATGCGTCCCCTATGCTCCCCGGCTGGGGGAATCTGCTGGCGAACCTCCAGCACTTGGTGTTTGTCGCAATCGCAAACAGATCGATCTGGGGACTTCCCCATTTGAGGAAAAGGTTGTCCATTTGGTCCTGCCGAAGCTCCCACTCGTGGCAAGCGTGAAGCTCCCTGCTGAGAGAGTCAGCGACGGTGTTCTTTAATCCTGCCAGGTGAAACGGAATGAAGAACATCCCCTGGGCGAAGGCCCAGTGCCATAAGTACTGCGCCTCTTTGGAGAGCGCTCACTGGGAATCTGGTGCTCCCGTTAGTGGTGGTATTGTTTGTGGAGACCCTCACCACTTTGCCCTTGAGAAATGGCAGAAACGACTTGAGGGACCAAAACACTGCCCGCAGCTCCAGTATGTTGATCCGTGGCATCTTCTCCTCCGGCAGCCACAGGCGTGAAGACTTCCGGTGTGGGCTCCCCATCCTTCCAGGGAAGCATCCATCGTGACCGTCTCCTGGTGCGGGGGGCTCTGGAAATCCGTGCCTCAGGCGATATTGGAGCGCACGCCCGTCCACCTTATGGCACGACGGAAATCATAATCAAGCGTGAACCTGTCCTGGAAGCCTCCGGACACCTGGACCCAACGGGCGTCAAAGAATTCCTGTAGGGGACACACCCGCAACCTGCAGAGGCGAATCAGGTATATGCATGACGACATCATGACGAGTAGCGACTTGATGGCCCTCACTGTGTTGCCCCTCAGTGCAAACAGCCGTTGCATTTTGCCTAGGATGGCAGATATACTCTCCTCCGACAGTGACACCAGGCAGGACGCTGTGTCGAGCCTGGATCCCAGGAACAGCACCTCCTGTGATGTAGCCAAGCAGGACTTTGCATTAATTCACTGAGAACCCCAGTTCTGTCAACAGGCGAACAGTCCTCGCCGCGTGGTCGATGGTGATGTCACTTGATCTGGTCCGGATGAGCCAGGTCGTCCAGGTAAGGGTACACGTGGATCCCTTGCAGTCATAGATGGGCTGCTACCGGAGCCAGGCACTTGGTGATCCTGGATGAGCCAGTCGTCCAGGTAAGGGTACGTGTGGATCCCTTGCAGTCGGAGATGGGCTGCCACCAGAACCAGGCACTTAGTGACGACTCTGGGTGCTGACTTCAGTCCGAAAGGAAGAGCCTTGAACTGGTAATGCTTCCCTTGAAAGACGAAGCACAAATACTTGCGGTGTAATTTGTGTATGGGTACGTGGAAGTATGCGTCTGTCAGGCAGAATTATATGTAGTACCCTTTGGGAACACCACACACAATTAAGACTACAAGTGACAGTACAAATTCACCTTTGGTACAAGACTGTACTGCCCAGTAAAGTGGTAGCGATGGCTGAGCAGCCAGACTCATCTCAAGAGTAAGTGAGAAGTATCAGATAGTTACAGAAAAGACAGCAATTACTATGATTCAGGCAAACACTGACTCAAGGTTTTCAAGTAAAAGAAAACACATTTATTTTACTCTTCAGTTGTATAATATTACACTATTATAAGCAGTTTAAAAATCACACTCTTAATACACCACACCACTTCCCTTAAATTCCAGACAAGTTAAGCTCACAAAATCGCACTCTAACAATTTAAAAGGGAGGGAAAGACAAAGTTAATGGAAATTAAATTGCACCAACAGGTAAGTACTCAGGGCAATTGAACAAGAGGAACTACAGTGATAGAATCAGGTAGAAAAGGCTTAGGGCCAAAATCAATAGGACAAAAGTCTCTTGCTCAAGATCACACGATTCAGGGTAGTAAAGTAAAGTTTGTGCCACGGATTCCGGACGAGGTTGGTTGGTAGAAAAGTTAGTTCAAAGAGAAGAGAAGGACAAGCCCTCGGTTTGGATTAAGATTTCAAACACTTTCACCGCGGCTGAGCGAAACCCACAACCGGATTTGCACAATACCTTAAAACGGAGAGGGAGCTGTAGCTGAGGCGGACGTTCCTGGTAGTTCCTGCAGGCTCACGGTTCCTGAAGCGACTGTCGGACTGGCGAGAAGTAGGAAGACTGGAGGGTCCTGCACTACCCAGGGAGGAAATCAGCAGCAGGGCAAAGCAACGAATAAAAGGTGCGCTCCTTAAAACCCAAGCAGAGTCCAACCTTCCTGGCTGTCCGGCCCACTGTAGCGCTGTACAGTGCATTCGACCAGAGGAGGGGTCCTGGCTTGCAGTTTGGGCAAACTGGTTGGTCCCACCAGCTCAAGGGAAGAAGATTCCCGCAGGATCTTCTCTGTCGTCGGATTCTGAAGAGTCGGACCTGCAGCAGGGCTTGAAACTCTAAGGTGCGTCTGTGGGCGAGAGCGTCCAGCACACATCGGTCGGTGGAGATGGTGGAGACGACCCCTACTCCTAGTGTATGTTTTTGGGCATCTGTGTGTGGCCCACAGAGCAGGGTATGGGTAGGTGGCAGCACCATGCTGAATTTGACAGGTGCTTTGAGTATCCTCCATTTTGGGATGCCGAGGCCCTGTCATTGGAATCAGTGGATTCCTGATGGGAAACAAAACGGCCCCTGGGGCCTCTTGCTTTCTATCGCCTGTTACCTTACTTTTCCCAAAATCCCGGAAAGCCCTGACTCTGTCCCTTCCCCCTGACTGGCTGTTGGGTTGAAGTTCCACATATGGTATTATGGGGGAAGTCCAGGCCAGACTGGCTGGCTGGAGCCTTCCCAATGACTGTTTTTTGTGGGTACGCCCGTGGGGTGGGACCTGGGTGGATGGAGTGTGTGACAAATACGCATACTGTGTTATGGGCATCTAGTATCTGGTGTTTGACACAATGACTGAGACAGCCCTGCCCGAAACTGGTAAGAATGCAGTGCGTAGTGCTGAATGGCTGAGTGCTTGCCCAAATCCACATTCTGTGTTGAGTGTGTCTGGATGGAGAAGAATAGCCTGAATGCACCGTGCGCCCGATTGGCTGCTTGACTGGCTGAATGCCCTTCTGAATTAGTGTGAACCAGCACAGTGAATGGGAGATCAACAGTACATCTGGGGCCTCTCACTGCTAGAAATCGTTCAGAAGCTGAAGTTGAAACTGATGCTTAACTTTGAAGCCCACTGGATGACGAAGAACTGCTGCTGCTGTCCTTCGCTAATTTGAAAGCTGCTGTGCCTTTAAGGAACTGATCCAAGAGAGGACCTGGCTAGGAGACCTCTTTCCGAGCTACGAGGGACCATCGTGCACCAGCTGATCTTTGCCAAAGCTCCCTAGTAGACAGACCTACGAAAGGCTGCTGACCGGAGAAGGAGACCGCTGAGGATAACGAAGAGAAGCACCGGACAGCTGTCCACCGTCGTCGACCACTGTCGCTGCCCGGAGCCGCAGTGCTCCCTTTGCCAAGAACATTTGATCGAAGGACTCCCTTATTCACCCTCGTTGACCACTTTCATGCAGCCGGAAAAAGTCAAGGCCGCCGACGACCGAGGAGAATCCACAGATGGATTTCGCCGCCACCTGAAGACCCCAGAGACGCTGACTAAGCTACTGAAGCCAGCCGTGGTCATGTCCCGTATGCCGACGTCAGACTCCAACGACCCGACAACCTTGCTGGGCCAAAGTTCTTCATTTACTCTTTGCGGCAACACTTGTCGTTGAGGTGCACCGCACGCCTCTTCTTCACAGGACGTTCACAAGCTTTCAACGACGAGCATCGCAAAGAGCGAAGCTGTTCCCTCCATAACGTTCACCTTTTTTCTCACCAAATCTCGACGACCCGCGGCTCCTGCCTGAAAGGGGGTGCGCACAAGAAGGGCCTGTCGAGGACTCACCAAAGAACTCTACAAAACCAGGTACTTTGGGGCAGTAGAACTTTTGTAGAAGGAGATGAGACTTTAATAGACAATACATAGACTGGGGTGGTAGTGCATCTTCACTTACCGGTTGCCCTGGGGTGTGGGGAGGATCCTCATACAGAACTGAGCCTAGTGGTAGGGGCCAGTATTCTGCCAACTGTCTAACCAACTTGTTTTCCTCCTAAGGTTGATATCTTTTTGCTGTGTTGATTTTGTATGCTATTTGAACTGAGTATAGTTGATGCATTTTCATGGAATCGGAGTAATCGCGGTACAGCCTAGAACTGTATATAATTACCCTTTTAGACTGGTCGGAGCACAAAGTGTATTATCATGATTGTGTATATAACCTTGAACCTTATTTATATAAAGACTGTTTTAACTAATACAGTGTGTGGACAATCCTTTGTAGGTGCTTGGGGACTACACTGTACTTAAGAACCAGCCCACATCACCTCCTGAGACGCTAGGCCTTGATGTCTCGCCACGTTTACCAATATAGAGAATCTTGGCTTGGGTCCTCTGTGCCTCTCCTCTACCATATAGACAGCAGGAGTACAGACACCCCCCTCCGGTCTTTATAGGGACAAAAACCGATATGAAAATGGATATGTCCCGTATGTGAAAGGTACAGTGAGCTAAAGTGTGGCTGCGGACTCTCGAGTGGGTACCATCCCAAAGAACAGGGGTCTAGTCTGTGCAGTCTTTCTTCCTCCTTAGTAGGGTGTGGAGGAGGGTAGAAAGTTGCCAAAACAATTTTCTGCGAGATATTAAAATAAGAAACAACCTTCGGAAGAAAAGAGGGTTAACTCTCAAGACACTGTCATTACAAAAAGTTGTAAATGGTAGCTTACATAATAAAGCTTGTAACTTGCTCACCCTGCGGGTGGATGTTAAAGCTATTATTAAGATTGTCTTAAATGTCAAAATCCTCAATGGACAGGAGTGAAGAGGCTCAAAGGGAGAACTGGGACCAGAAATGGGACTGGAGGGAACACATTTGTGAGTCCCTTTAGAAATTGACTAATCAGCCGCATCTTGAAGTAAGAGGCTTCTTCAGACGTGCGCTTAAAAATTGAAAGCTCCGCCAAGTACCACTTGATGGTTCCAATCTGGAGCCCAAGATTAGCTAGATGCCATAGGAACGGCAAAATAAGTGTGCTGCACTGAAAAGGATCCACATTCTTCTTCCTGCACCAGCTGCAGAACGTGTTCCAACAGCAGCGATACAGAGAGTTTGTTGCTGGCCTTCTGGCCGAAAGAAATATCTCAATACATCTTCCGGGAGGTCGAAATCCTTGCATCTCAATCTCTCAGAAACCATGCATGAAGGTTGAGTGTCTTGACTTCTGGATGGAGAACCCGAACCTCCTCTTGTGGGAAAAGATCCTCTCTTTGTGGAAGACTCAGTGGAGGGCAGATGTACATATCCTGAGAGTCTGGGTACCACGTCCTCATGGTCCAATTCAGAGAAATTAGGATCATGGATTTTTTGAAATTTCACAATCTGCTGATTACTTGAGGAATGACAGGACCTGGAGGAAACTCATACAGGAGTGGAAACTCCCAGTCCACTACGAACGCATCCCCTAGAGTGCCTGTTGGGGAAATTCCCTGGAGCAGAAAAGTTTGCACTTCCGGATGACACTTGGCACAAACGGATCTACCGGAGTGGTTCCCCAAAGGGCAAAGATCTCTTGAAGGACTTCCTGAGCTAGATCACATTCGTGGGAGACGGTGTTCTGCCTGCTCAGAGCGTCCGCCGCCATGCTTGCCTCTCCGGCTAGGTGAACTGCTGATAGGGAGATTACTTCTTGAATTACCCAGAACCAGAGCTGCTCTGTCCTAATAATGACTGACAGCACATGTACTACCTCAACAAGAGCAAAGGCGTAGTGTCACTACCACTGTGTATAGAGGTCTACACAGTGGTAGAGACACTATGCCTCCTCTCTTGTTGAGGTAATACATGTGTTGTCTGTCATTATTAGGAAATTCTTTCCCCATGCAGAGGGCAGCAAAGCCTTCAGCGCTAGTCTGATTGCCCTCAGCTGTAAAAGGTTCATGTGTAGTATGGACTCCAATGGAGACCAATGACTGCCGACTGTCAGATTGTTGGCGTGGGCTCACCACCACTTGAGTGAGGCGTCCATAACTTTACTGTTATCTCTGGCCATGGCTGCCAAAAAGATTCTTCCTTCAGAACCATGTCCTTCCTCGCAGGCCCACCAAAAGAGATCCTGTGCAAGCCTGTTTGGAACCTGAAGTAGATCCGACATCTTGCCCAGAAACTGAGACCACTGGGTTCTGAGGGCCCACTGAAGGGATCTCATCCTAAAGCGAGCCTCTGGCACCAGGAAAATGCAGGATGCCATGAGGCCGAGCAACCAAATGCAGGATGTAATGAGACCAAGCAACCTCAAAATAATCAAAGGCCGAATGATGCTGAAAACTCTGGAATTTGGTGATGTAAGGAAGGCATGGTATCGATAGTAGACCCAAACACAATGGATACAAGTTTCAAAAACCTTTATTGAGTGTTTTGGTTGGGTTGATAGAATTCCTAACTTGCCCCAACTCTAGAATGGGAGTAATCTTGACCATTAAATTAACAACAAACCAGTCTAGTCAGAATAAAAAGTACTATGATAAAAAAACGTAACCCTGCCCTCCTTCTCAATGTGACAAATGTGTTAAGGGAATACAAAAGGAAAATAGTGTCTCAAAAGAAATGTCAGAATGGCCTAAATAATATCTCCCTTCTCCACGTTCAGCACCACAGAGTCTAGAAAGTTACCTAAAAGGGATTGGTGGATGGCACAGTTCTTTCAGACTTGAACACCGACTTACTGGTGCAATTTAACACTCAGGCTTGGGCTCCAAGCTTCTGGTAGTTCAATCACTTCCTTAGGCTTTGTCTGCGCTGTCATAAATATACAGCTACACTCTACACTTTTGACCTTTACTTTACCAAAATTCAACAAAGGCTTCCCTCCGCCGGACTCGAGCCAACCTCTCTTTTCACATTCACTTTCTCCATTTATCCCAGAGTTCTGCACAGGCATACCCTCTGCCGGGCTCAAGCCTTTCTTTCTCTTCGTGGGGGGTTTCCTTCCCCACGTTTGTCAGTTGTCTTTTCACCGTCGAAGACAGACCTCTGCATGACCCTTTCGATCTCTCTTTCAATAATTCTACAATCCACATTCTTCCTCCTCTTGCAACACCAATGCCTCTTGGTACATGTAGTTTCTTATTCTCTTTTGTTTGCTTTCTTGGCCACTTCCACAGTTTCATATTGCACAGGCATATTCAGAATTCACATACTTTGCATTTCATTCATTCAACTTTCTTTCGGGATCGTGGATATTTTCTTGCCTTAGGTTCCCGTCCAACTCAGAACATTTCAGAGAGACTTTCGAATGGACCACTGTTACTTTGTATCCATTTGTTTTACAATTGAGCAATTGTCCTTTCCATTACCCATTTTATCGGCACACGAGTTCCAGTTAATTTTGCTTTAATCACAAACCATACTTTCGTTGCCTTCAATAACTCACAGGTTGTGTTAATCAGTCTTCTTTCATCAACGCTATTCATACAGCAGTCAAGGCTATTTACAATGCCTCCTCTGTTCCTCCCCAACTCCGTCGTTCACTTGGAGGGTTGCAGGTTTCTTTCTTCTGCTCACTCGGTTTCAAGTCTTGGTACGCTTATGGCTTGCAAAAGTGTGGGATCTTCGTAACTGCAGATAAGCCCCTTAGACATCCGACTTCCATCACTTGGTTTGCATAAGCCCCGAAAGAGCTGTTCCTTCTCGTATCCAGCCGTACTCAGAGTGTGCCTTTAAATCACCTGAACGGGAGTTTTTACAAGTGGCAGGTGTATATAGTTAGGATTACGTGGCTGACTGTGCCTGGCCTCATTACTGGGACAGAGCCACTGCAAGTCAGTAGAGGTAATCTGTCTGACCTCATTCCTCGACTCTGCAATGTCAATGTAACATGGGGAGGAATTATGGGAGCTGTAGTTTCCCATAAAATAAGCAGGGAAAGGGGTTTGAGGGGTTGTGGAAAAAAGGGGGATACCATGTCTCACTATTGGGTGCTTCTCCACTCCCTGAGGACACCCTGCCCAGGTGATCCTCCCTCGCCTCTCCACCCCCAGTGTCGGGATCCAAAAGCGATGGCCTTTCCCTGGCCACCCGAGTACGGATTCCCAGGGACTTGGTTGTGAAATACCCTCTGGTTTTTCACAGTGACCATCACATGAATGTGTTGAGTCCTCACATCGGGTGGCAAGGCTTTTACTGAGGACGCATCCAGGACTGCTCCGATGAACTGGAGCCTTTGAGATGGTGGTATGTGGAGAAGCCCAGTCTGTGAAGAGTGCGGAAGGTTATGCAGAGATGTTCCAGGGCCTGTTCGGGTGAACGAGTCCTGATCAGCCCATCGTCACAATAGAGGGTAGACTTAAATCTCCGCTCTCCTGAGACTCGCTGCCACCACCGTCATCAACTTGGTGAAAACCCTCAGAGCTGAGGTAATCCCGAATGGAAAAAGGCGAAACTGATGAGAACCGCCAACGGCGAACCTCAGGTACTTTCTGTGCTTGCGATGGATAGGCACATGAAAGTAAGCATCCTGAAGGTCCAATGACACCATGCAATCCTGAAGCTAAAGGGCCTGAAGTATCTGTGAAAGGGTACCCATTTTCAACTTGTACTTCCTGAGGAACATGTTCAAGTATCTCAAGTCCAAAATGGGGCTCAATCCTCAGTCCCTTCTTGGAAAATTATAAGTTACTCACCGTAGTGACTAACTTACTCTTAGTGCATAGTTCCCTTTCCTCCATACTCTATGGGCGTCCCGACGGGAGACAGAACCCTTTTCACCAGAAAAAAACCTTCTTCCCCTTTAAATTTAGAGGCGCGCTGGGGTGCGGCCCAGGGAGCATGCGCTGCCCTGACTCCGCCCTCCGGCGCCACACCTCAGTCACCATTGACGCGTCGACAATAGATTTTACATTGCCTAATGACACCAGTATTATTAAGGGGGAGGTTGGTGGGACCTATGGAGGAAAGGGGTCTATGGAATAAGAGTACGTTAGTCAGTACGTTAAGTAACTTATAATTACTCTTACATCCTTGTCCCCTTTCCATAATGTATGGGCGACTACAAACGATTGTAGCCCCAGGGTGGAGAGGAGACGTTCCGTAAGCAAATAAGTTCCTGAAAACCGCCTGTCCGAAAGCCGCACCAGATCTAGAGCCGGCATCCAAACAGTAATGCTTGCAGAAAGCCGAGAGAGGCCCACGTGGTCGCCCTGCTTATGACTTGCCAAGGGAAATGGCGTTGGAATGCGATAGCCGTTGCCTTGGCCCGGATTGCGTGGGCATGCATGTTGGCCGGGAGCGGCTTGTGCTGGCCTTCATACGCTTCTTTGATGGCAGAGACCATCCAGCGGGATACGCAAGCCTTAGAGGCCTGATAGCCTGGTCTTGTGCCTCTGAAAGTGACAAACAGGGCGCCCAATTTGCGGAAGCCCTTGGTCCTGTCCAAGTAGAATTTCAGGGCACGCCTGACATCCAGGCAGTGCAGCACTCTCTGTGCTTCGTACTTGGGATCAGGAAAAAACATAGGAAGGACTATTTCCTCGTTCAAGTGGAAAGCAAACAGAACCTTGGGCAGAAATGCCGGGTGAGTCCGCAGGACTACTATGTCCTTGTGAGAGGTAGTATATGGTTCCAAGACGACTAGTGCCTGGATTTCGCAGACTCTACGAGCCGAGGTGAGGTGAGGCCGTCTAGTAAAGCAGTCTTGATGGTTACTAGCTTGATGTCCACGGACACCATTGGCTTCAACGGTTTGTGCACCTGGGCGCCCAGGACTATGTTAAGGTCCCACACAGGGTGCGGTCTCTTGACGGGTAGGTAGAGCCTTGTGAGTCCCGTCAGATGTTTCTTGACGATAGGATTGGAGGAGGGGGAAAAAATACCTTTCTCAGAGTTCCTGTAAGCCCCAATGGCTGTGAGGGATGTGTGGCAGGTGTTCACCTGCACGCCTGAGTGGGCGAGGTTTGCTGAGAAGAGCACGTCTAAGGTGCACGCCAGGGGATTGATTCCCTTGGAGTCTTCCCTGTGGCAGAATCTGGTCCATTTGCTTTTGTGCTGGGCCCTGGTAGCCTTGCTCCTGGCGCCCTGTATGATCTCCAGATTGGCCTGTGGAAGGCTGAGGTGCGGAAGCGTTACATGCTCAGTTACCACGCTGTGAGGGCTAGTTTCCCTAGTGCTGGGTGGATGACTCTGCCCCCCTGCTGTGCCAGAAGATGTGCTGCGAATGCCGGGAGGTGAATCAGGGGCACCTCTGAGAGATTGAGAAGCTCCAAAAACCATGGCCTGGCCGGCCACCATGGAGCTATTAGAATGATGAGGAGTTGACGAGACTCCTTGATCTTGCAAATTAACCTGTGAATCAGGGGTGTGGGTGGAAAGGCATGGACTTTGATGCCGGTGCACCGGAGGTGAAATGCGTCACCCAGAGAGCCGGGAACCTGACCATTCCAGAATGCGAACTGGGGACACTTCTTGTTGTGCCAGGTGGCAAAGAGATCCACCTGGGGGTGACCCCACCTGTTGAAGATCTGACTAACAAGGTCGTTTAGCTGCCGGTCGTATTTGTCCGCTCCCAGCCTGCTGAGTCTGTCCGCTTCCAGGTTGGATTCCCCCGAGAGGTGGACTGCCATGAGGTAAATGTTGCTTTTCCAGGGCCCACTCCCACATGCTGATCGCCAGTCTGCACAGAGGAGGGGATCTGGTGCCTACCCGCTTGCTGACGTAGTACATGCCGGTCGAGTTGTCCGTCTGGATGTGGACAACCTTGCCCCAGAGAAGTGGTAGGAAGGCCCTGAGCGCCAGCCAGGAGGCGTCCAGCTCTAGCCAATTGATGTGGTATTCATGCTCCTATCGATTCCAGGTGCTTTGGACCGAGAGATAGTTCAGAGTGGCTCCCCAGACCTCGAGCGAGGAATCCGTGGTGAAGGTGGTCTGCGGAGTCGGTGGACTGAAGGGCTTGCCCATCCGTAGATTGCAGTGTCTGGACCACCAAGTTAGGTCCGGGTGGAGAGATGGAGGAATGTTGATTAGCTCGGATTGAGAGCCCCGTTCCTGGTTCAATGAGGGTGCGAAGTGCAGCTGAATCCTACTCATCCATAGTGTTGTGTGCGGGACGGCTAATAGGACTGATGCCATTAGACCCAGGAGATGTTTGTACCACCACGCCGAGATTGCTTCTCTGCTGAGGAAGTGGGTGGTCGCCCTATTGAAAGCCGAGATTTTGTCCTGCAAAGGAAACGCCTTCTGGGAAGCATGTGTCCCAGATGAGGCCCAAAAATGTCAGTCTGTGTAAGTTGCAGCTGCGACTTCTTGAGGTTGAGCGAAAAGCACAGATCGTGTAGTCTGTTCATAAGGGCATGGGAAGAGTGGTGAACTGCTTCCGGAGATGTAGCCCTGATGAGCCAGTCGTCGAGGTATGGATAAATGTGGAGGCCCTACGCTCTGAGGAGGGCCACCACTGCCTTCATGAACCGGGTGTAGACCCTGGGGGCCGAGTTGAGGCCAAACGGAAGGAACTTGTACTGAAAATGGTAGCCCATGATCCTGAACCGGAGGAAAGAACGATGGGGATGCCAGATTGGGACGTGTAGGTACGCGTCCTTCAGGTCCAGGAAGCACATCCAGTCTCCCTTGTCCAATGTCTCCCCTATAAAAGCTGGCGTTTTTGCAGGGGTAAGGAGAGGTTGAGGGTGGAAAGGTCCAGCACAACTCTCAGGCACGCCTGGTTCTGGTTATGAATGGTGAAAATCCTGGAGTAAAAGCCAAAGCCTCACTGGGAGGCTGGGACTTCCTCCACTGCCTGGCTCTCTACGAGCGACCGGATCTCCGCCAAAAGAGTTGCTGTCCCAACCTGTGGGAGTGGAGGAGAGGCTGTGATAGGGAGGCGGTACCACGTGGATACTATGGTGAGGATCCAGGGGTCCGTGAAATTCTGGCGCCAGAAATGCGCATGGAGAGCTAGCCAGCCCCCCACCGGAGACACGTGGACCCGAAGGGGCGTGTCATGCCTCTTTCCCTCGGAGGCCGTTGCAGGGACTGGAAAAAGTCCTTACTCTCCCCCCCCCCGTTTTTGTTGCTTGCGCCGGTTCTGAGACGGCGAGTGGTCCGGCTGCCTGGATCTACGTTCCTGGAAACCTAGGAAACCTCCATATGTACAACCCATCTCGTAGCGCCGCTGAGAATGGGTGTATGCTTTGGGTGTGGTCTTTGTAAGGATGGATAAAGACTTGGCCGTTTGTGAGCTGTTTTTCTTTTTGTCCAGCTCTTCATCCGTGGAGGAGTGGAACAGGCCCCCCCGTCCCCTCAAATGGTAGATCTAGAATGCATTCCTGGACGTCTGGGTTAAATTTTGTTGCTCGGAGCCAGGCTGTCCTTCTCATGTCCGTGGTAATGCAGATGGCACGGCCAGAGGTGTCAATATGGGCCACTGTGGATTCCATGAGATCATGAACCAACAGCTTAGCCTTGGCTAGCCCAGCCTTAAAACGTGATTGGCTCTCGGAGGGGAGTTCCGGAAGGAAGTCCGCAATTTCGCACCATAAACTTTGGTTGACAGCAGCCAGCATGGCATCTGCGTTGGCCTGACGAAGATGCAAGGATGCATTGGAATAGAGTTTCTTGTCGTACGCCTCCAAGATCTTCTCCTCCTAGCCTAGCAGCACCGCAGAGTAGGCCGCGGAGGCCGACTAAGAATTGGAGTACAGTGATGCCGCAGAGATCACAGAGGAGTGCGGCTGGGGGATGGCCGAGAGCAAAAGTGCATCCCCCTCCATCTGCCTGTACTTGGAGCCCAGGCGGTCAATCGGCTGGGCCGAGTGGGGCTTGAGCCAACCGTTGTGGGCAAGGAGACATCAGTTTGCATAGGAATTCCCTTTTTGGCAGAGGGGTGTCACGTGAGGACTTCCGCCAGGACCTCCTCTGTCGGCTGCTCAACCTCGGGCAGGCCCACATACTCTGCCAGCCCATCAAGACGTTTGTGGAAGGCCCTGGCTGAGGATGGCGTGTCAGGATCCTCCTCCTCCTCCTCATCCATATCCTGTGGATCTGGGGGATCCTGTTGAGGAGGAAAAATAGTTGGTGCCAGAGGCTGGGGTACAGGGACCACAGCCGGAGGCTGGTACAGAACCGCCTGAGGGGTCGACTGGGGAGCCGGCTGGGCAGTGGCCTGGGGCACCGACTGAGGCGTCTGTGGTGCCGTTAGCATTGCGGGAAGGACTTCCCCGATGGCGTCTTTGTTGATAAACCCCATCCAAGGTGACTTCATGAGGCAGAGGAACTTCTCGAAGAGGACCTCTTCACTGGCTGAGGAGGTGGCAAGGGGTGCTGACGGGGTAGCAGGGAGCTGCTGGAGCCGCTGCATACCCTGTCCATATGGACGCAAAGGAAAGCTGCCCTGCGCAAAAGAGGGGTAAATACCTAGTTGAGGCCAGTCCCACCTTGACACTCGTTCTTTACCGAATTCCTGGAATGGCGTCGGGCGGGTGCCTGTGTCTGGCACGGCGGACATTTTGTCGAGCTGCCTGCCACATGCCTACAGCGTGTTGCTTAGCCCGCTGGGTCCGGACTTTTCCGAGACTCTTGCATGTGGATCACATGACCTACCCTGATCCTCGGGCCTAGGCCCAGTAGGTGAGACAACCTCGACCTGGGGGTCGGTAGAGCTGCGTTTAGGCGCCCCCTCAGACGTATTGCCGGTATTAGGGTGTAGCCCCTCAGTCGTGGTGCCGGTACAAGGGCGGAACCCCTCGGGTGAAGACCCGGTAAAAGAACCTTCCGGTCCCTCAACACTGCCACCGCGAGGATCCGAGGATCCCTCGGCCCGGAGGCCAGTAGATGCAGCAGCCTTAGTGGTAGAAGTACCTAACCGGAACCCCGCACAGGAGAGTCCCTGGGAAGGAGTCTCCCTTGCAGGGTGCGATGGAGAATATCAGCCCTACCTTGGACCTGGTTCGATGTTTCACAAAATTCTTGAGGTCCTTTGGAGGCGACTTTTGGAAGAGCTCCCTCCACCTGGCTAGTCTGTTCTTCAGCACTTTCGAAGACAGCGAGGCGCACGCTGAACAAGCTTGCCAACCGTGTTCAGGGCCAAGGCAACGCAGGCAGAGGGTGTGGGTCTGAAGTTGGGAATAGCCTGTTGCAGGCTGGACACCTGCTGAACGCTGGAGAAGTCGACATGCGCCGGGGAGGAGCGTGACGCCCGAGGACCGTGTACCTGAATGACAAAAAAGACAACAAAGAAGAAATAACCGCACATGGAATTACATGGCCGAAACCAAACCCGGGAGCGCTGGTGAATTCAACCCGTTCATGTTGACGTAGAAAAGGGGACTGAGGTGTGGCGCCGGAATGCAGAGTCAGGGTAGCGCATGCTCTCTGGCCCGCACCCCAGCGTGCCTCTAAATTTAAAGGGGGAAGGTTGTTTTTTTTCTGGTGAAAAAGGTTCCGTCTCCCGTCCCTTGGAAGGGACGCCCATACAGTATGAAGGAAAGGGGACGGGACGCAAGAGTATCAACAAGTAAGAGGAGTACCACCCTTTGTTCCTCTCCGTCACAGGTTCTATAGAACCTTTCTGAAGCAGACTCAAAATGTCCTGCGAGGAACCGATCTGTAATTTTGTAAGAGTGGTTTCCCGGTGGATGACCCAGAGGCCTTCTTAAAAAGGGGAGGCATTAACCCTGGGCTACTGTTTCCGATGCCCAAGCACCTGAAGTAATACCCTGCCATTCTTGCAGATATTCAGTGAGTGCCTCCCACGGTGGTCTTGTGGATTAAGGCCTGAGATTTTGAGGCGGCTGATACAGCAGCTGAGGGTAAAGAAGCTGTTGCTTGGGCGGGATTGGTACCTCTTCCTCATCCACCACGAGTGAACTTTCTTTGATCTCTTTGAGCAGTCAGTCCTCTTGCTCTTCAAATGAGGAGTAGTAGCGAAAGGACCTAAACATCTCCAAGCTGGTGCACTGGGGTGCAGAGGTTGTGGCGGTCTCATGGAGGCCCCAAGTGACTTGGCTTCTGCTTTTGGGGTCTGCAGCTCCTCTAGGCTCTCGTCAGCCTTAACACCAAATAGCTGAGTGCCGTGAAAAGGCATGCTGAGAGGTCTAGATTGCAAGTCCAGCGCAAAGCCAGACTTCCTCAGCCAGTGCTTGCGCCATGGCTCTGCTAATGCTGTCAGCAGAGTTCAACCCTGACTGGAGAGACTCTCACATTGCTTCCTTTACATCTCTCACAATGTAGAGAAATCCATCTCTCTCCTTCAGGAATATTTTCAGCCTCCATGGAAATACAATCCCACAAGGTGTAGGGAAACTTAGCAAGTGCACAAGTGGCATTAACTAACTTCCAAGTCATACTCCTGGCTGAAAATACCTTTTTTTGCCATTGCGTCGAAACACTTGTCATCCCTATCGGGTAGTACTGTGGGCTATGGAACAAGTTACTTACCTGTAACTATTGTTCTCCAACATGGGTCTGGCATGGATTCACATACTCATGAATATTCCCCATCATCAGGCCGGCAATCCTTAGTAATCCTTTCACTTTCACTTACGAACTGTCTTTCTCCTATAAACCAATCACAGAGCTCTGGGTCATACTGTCCCCAGCCAATTACTTCCCCTCTCCCATAAGTCCCTCCTCTGCCAGTCATCTTCATATTTGGTAGCACGTAAATTGGCAGTATGTCCAAGAAGAGGCTCAGAAGGGCAGGTTCACAACACTTGAACGTGTGGTAAAAATCTGACTATGGCTGCCAGAGGAGGGGCTTAGGTAAAGGGCAGTCATTGGCTGGGGCAGTATGACCCAGAGACCAGTAATTGGTTGTAAGGAGAAAGACAGTTCCGAAGTGAAACTGACGGGGAATATTCATGAGCTTGTGAATCCATGCCAGACCCCATGCTGGAGAACAATAGTTACAGGTAAGTAACTTGTTACTTCTCAAGCATGGGGCCTGGTATGGATTCACATGCTCATGAATAAAGAATACATAGAAGTACAACATTACACAACCACGGGAGGTGGCAAGGCTCAACAGAATCAAATACTCCTACCTCCGAACAGGCTCACCTTCAAGCGAACAGGTTGTGTAGCACAGCTTGGCCGTCCCTGGACTCCTCTCTGGAATTCCTGTCGATGCAGTAGACTCTTATGCAGCTGTGCGTAGACCTCCACGTAGCAGCCCTGCAATGTCCAGTAAGAGCACACCAGACAGGAACGCCATTATCGCAGCGATCGCTCTGGTGGAATGGGCTCTTGGACGGACGGCCAACGGTCGGTTTGCCAACCAGCAACTGTGTGATGCCACTTGGAGATGGAAGCCTTGGACATTGCCTTCTCATGGTTAACAGGATAAAAGTTCACGAATAGGAAACTCTTTGTGTGTGCAACATAGAACTTCAGCGCACAAGCCACATCCAACGAGTGCAAAATCCTTTCAGCCGGCGATGAAGGGTTTGGAAAAAATACAGGCAACACCAAAGGCGCGTTGAGGTGGAATTCCAACTGAACCTTTGGCATGAAGGAGGGGTGCGTCCGCAGCACCACCCTTGTGTCGTGAAAAATCAGATACGGCTTTGTGCAGGAATGGGCCTGGATCTCACCAAGCCTCCTGGCAGAGGTGATGGCCACGAGAAAAGCAGTCTTTCACAAAAGGAACTTGAGAGATCATTCGGCATCGTTTCAGTTGATTGATGACTCGCAGCAGGAGAGGCAACGGGGGAAACGTTCACAGGAACAGGCCTTCTCACAGGAAGGAAAACGCATCCACCATGCTCCTCAGCTGGTGGACCCTGCTGGCGAATCTCTGGCATTTGAAATTCATTGCTGTCGCAAACAGATCTATCTGGGGTCTGCCCCATTTGAGGAAGAGGATACCCACTTGATCCTGTCAAAGTTCCCACTCGTGGCAAGAGCGCAGCTCGATGCTGAGGGAGTCGGCAGTGGTGTTCTCGACTCCCGCCATGTGAAAAGGAATGAGGAACATCTCCTGGGCGACGGCTCAGTGCCAGAAGTGCTGCGCCTCGCTGGAGAGTGCTGCGGATCTGGTAACCCTCTGCTTCCTTATGTAGAACATCGTGATGGTATTGTCCATGAAGACCCTCACCACCTTGCCCTTGAGGGACGGAAGGAACGGCTTGAGGGCCCAGAACATTGATGTGGAGATCACATTCCTCCGGTAGCCACAGGCTTCTGGTGTGGAGACGTCCAGTGTGGGCTTCGCAGCACTCCAGGGAAGCATCCGTGGTGACAGTCTCCTGGTATGGGGGCTCTGGAAATCCATGCCCCCGGAGATGTTGGAGCGCACGCCACACCACCTATTCGCTCAACAGAACTCCTCGTCGAGAACAATCTGCAAAACCTTTGGACACCTGGATCCACCGAGTGTCCAGGAATACCTGAAGAGGTCGCATCCGCAACCCCCAGAGCCGGAACAGGTAAATGCACAACATCATGCCGAGCAGCGACATGATGGCCCGTACGTGGGGGTCTTCAGTGCCACGTGGGGGTCTTCAGTGCCAACAGCCGTTGTACCTTGCCCAGCATGGCCGCTATCCTTTTGACAAGGGGGCCGCCAGGCAGGAGACCGTGTTGAGCCTGGCCCCTAGGAACAGTGCGTTCTGCGATGGTATCAAGCAGGATTTTCGATAGTTGACCCCAGATCCGGCAGACACTTTGTGAACACCCTGGGCGCCGACTTCAGTCCGAAGGGAAGGGCATGGAACTGGTAGTGCCTTCTCTGTACCACGAAGCACAGGAACTTCTGATGCTTCTCGTGAATGGGGACATCGAAGTATGCGTCCTCCAGATCCAGCGACGACAAGAAGTCTCCTTCGTACAGTTGGCGGAGCATGTGCTGCAACATGGCCATCCTGAATTTCTGGGATTTTATGTATTTGTTGAAGCGCCACAAGTCTAGAATGGGTCTCCAGCCCCTGATCTCATATACCGAGAAGTATCTGGAGTAGACTCCGGAGCACCGGAGTCGCTTTGGAACCGGCTCCATCGCCCCCTTTTTTAGCATGGCCCGTACATCCTGCAGGAGCTTGTAAAAGCATATGTATTTTGCGTTATAATGTTGGCCTAAGCACGTACACATTGAACCGCGGCATTGTGGTTTCCAAAAATGTCATTTTGACTGCTTTGCTCTCATTTTCGAGGTTTCGTTCTGAATGCGATGAGAGCTGCTTCGGAAGCTTTGCTACAACATGCCCCTGCACAGGAATGTTGAAACTGCTGAACACATTGTTTATCTTCCGTCTTGGAGCCTTGAAGTACTGGCATGAACGTAGCTAATCTGTAAATTAGTTGCCATCCTGTCTCCTTTGACGACTTCTGGTTTTCGGCAGCCAATTGTGAACGTGCATCCAGACAATTTAAGTGAAGCACAATTCACAGCAGATGTTGTTCTGAAGGATCGAGCTACTCAATAGAAATACAGACAGACCTTTTTGTCTAGCAATAACACAGATAAATTAGCGCAAGGAATATTACCTTGTGCTTGAGAACACAATATGCTCTATGCTCCTCTCCGCTCTGCTTGCCAGACAGTAAATTGTCGGAAGGGACGATGAGTATTCTAGCACGTGTTGCCATGGTAAAATGGCCACATCTGTAGGTCTATAGGTCAGGAGCCATCGTCACGTGATGAGCTAGCCTAAATTCATCATGGTATTCCGATATGTATAAAATGCATCTACTCCCCCTCCCCCCCCATGTCTTAAACTCACTTTTCCTATGCCTGTATACATGCATTGCAAAATCTGAGACCACTCGAGTGTGAATAAACTGTTGTTTATGTATTTGTTCCTCGTGACTGGTGTGTCTTCATTTCTTTGCAATAGCCTCATATTTTTGGACTAACAGAATGGCGCCCGGAACGTGGGCTCTTCCGATCAGGACCCATCGCTTGGCGAGGACAGAGCAGACGGACTGAGATCAGTGACTATCGGGAGCCACTGCACATATTGAGACGCGATTAACAGCAGACTGCTGCTTACGATCTCCAAACGCCACGCTTCGCCCAGAGGTCATGACGGCAAGATACCCGGACTAGAGGCTTTTTGGAAGACAGCCAGCCACGATGATTAGGATACTTTGATGGGGATCCCTCTTACTTTGAAATCAGATGAGTCTGTTTCAAACGGACAGTGCCTGAAGTGGATTTGATTGTGAAATATATTTATACACGTACAAATATTGGCGTGGTAGAACTGCGTTTTTAGACATGCCAGGTTTTAGTAAGTCGTCATCCTGTTGGCAATACTTTGTTGTAGGCGAAGACAACTGACTGATTTGGATCATAATGAGCGCCACAACTGGCATATGATTTGTTCATAAAACATGAAATAGAAGCGATAGTATTCAATAGTAATTGGCAACGTCAAACCAGACATGAACCAGAACTTCAGTGGCCGAAATTGGGGAGTTTTTAGATAGCAGGAATTGGGCATTAGGAAACTGTAGTATTGTACAAGAAAGGGAGACCGGCAGCATTATTTGACGTTAGGGATTGGCGAAAGGAAGCCACCCAACATCTCAGAAGCAGAGAGGAACATGCACGTAAACACATTACACAGGCGGGCAAAGCCTTAGCACATGACCAGCAAAAAGAGGAAATGGATAGGTGGTTCCAATAAGAAGTACAGAAAATATACCCATCGAAAGACTTGCATGCATCCGATGAATTGATTAATTGTTAAATGAGAGGAGAACATCTCCTACCGCACCACCTCCATGTGTCGCCACAGCCACAAGCACCACAAGCATTGCCTGCACCAGTTACACAGTCTGATAAGTTTTCCTTTGCCTCCTAGTACACACGACATGCTCTTACTTTCATTACCGACTACTTCTAGCACTCCATTGTTGACAGATGACGATACTGCCAACGATCAAAGAATTGCAACCCAAAGTACAATACAGCCTGCACGGAAAAAGGGAATTACGAGATTGGGCTTACAAATATATAGAAGTGGGTGACAAAGCAGAGACTTAGCATTCTCTATCAGACCATGGGGGGATTCCTGAACTAAAGATACTGATAGAACAAATGGGGTTTTGCTTCGCCGAGGTTTGGTGGGACCCAACTGATTCAACTGTACCACAGGGATTGTGGTATTTGAATTTGTCTCATACTAGAAATATCGGACTGAAAGTGCACAATCTTGTGTCGAAATTGTTTTTCTATAAACATGAATTAGATCGTTTGCACCAAATAGCATTAGACGAAAATACAAGACTACCATCGTATGTGCAGAAAATATTTTTGCCTCTGCCGAAAACAGTTGGCGAAGAAAAGTGCATATGTACACAAGAGACTCTTCTATGGATCTCAGATGCCTTCATTTCACCTATCGAAGTTCATGATACTTTTAGCCAATATTCTTCGTCTATGCAGAGAAAGTAATTACAAGGTATGGTAGAATAGTTACAAGATGAATGTTTGAAAAAGAATTTGTGTTGTCCTGCTGACATTATGATGATTTACAAGCATGCGTTTTCTGCTGACACCGCGCTAACTTCATTGTCACATGATTTGACTTTACTCCTTAATAAACGTTCAGAAATTCCCACTGTACAATTGCCTAAGAGAGGTTCCTCCGACTCTTGTCCCAAAAGAAGAGATACCTGCTGTAGGGGGAGCACCTGCCACGACTATTCCAGCCCATTTAATTTCAGTTTGTTCATGTTCCGCTTTCTCGACAGGAAGTGAACACTCCTAAACAGTCTATTCCAGATATTAGAAATTAGAAATAATCCTACAGGATTCTACAAAGAAATAGAGTCAGTTCTGAATTTGTCAGTTTTCACTTTAGGTGACATCGACTTACTGTTCCCTGTAATTTTACCCACAGACTTATGGAAGAAAATTAGGACCATAGACGACCAAGCCGCCATGGCAGATACATGGGTTGCATTGGAATTAGCTGATAGATCTAGGAAAGCTGGAGAAAACCGATGCAAAGCGAATTAATGTCACTGAACCACATAGTAACTAAACTTAAAACTTTAGTGACTGAAAAGAGAATTATTTGGGATAAATTAACAGCATGTATGCAAGGAAAGACAGAGGGAGCAAACTCAGTTTTTATAGGTTTGAACAGGTGTTTTCAGATTTCACTTTTGGGAAGAGGCACAAACTAATCACAGGACAGTAAAATACCTTCACATCTACTTTCTATTAGACTTGCAAAACAGTTGCTAAGGAAGAAAAGATGTTAACCATACTTTTAAGAATAGTGCATCACACATTCAAGATGAGTAAGAACTATTGTAACTGTTCACTCTTAGAATTACAGTTACCAACCAACTCTTTACAAGTAAGTTACTTTAAAAAATATATGTTCTTTTCTAGGCAAAAGGCATAATCCTTTCAAAGGCTTTCCCTTATTCTATGAGCATGAGTGTTCTCAGTGGCAGAAGGGGGGTCACTAGGACTAGTGACCAACAGGCAGTGTCAGAATAGGTTTTTTAGTAGCAAAAGTCAGAGTTCCTTAGGAAAGCTGGGCAAACAGGTGAGTACTTTACTTTAGGGTTAGAAGAGGATCCAGGGGCTTCGCAGAAGACACCGTAGCAGGATTCTAGCAGTGGGACTGGGTGCACTGGATGAAAGAAATCCCCATCACAGAAAACACCACACAGCTACACAGAAGTCCTAACAGGTTTAAGGTAAGTACATACCCCAGCCAAAACAGTACCTCAGCATTGAAGAAGATATTGCAGCAGGAGAACTTCAGGGTATGCAGCCAAATACCAGGTCAGTGGATTCCTTGTCGTGGTGACTGAAAACAAGACCTCAGAAGGAACTTTGCAGCAGGGATTTATGAATGTTAGGCAAAGTTTACATGTAGTACCCTTTGGGACCACTACACACAACTAGGACTACAGGTGTAAGCAAAACCAACCTTTGGTATAAGTCTGTACTACACCATTTTTGGTAGCGAGTTGAGCAGCCAGGCTTATCTCAAGAGGGAATGTGAGCTTGTAAGGATGTTACACAGAGGCCTATAATTACAAGTATTCAGATAGACACTTATACTCAAGGTTTCTTGGTAAAAACACTTAATTTATTTACACAGTCAGTTAGAAAGCATTCACTAAAAGGAGGCAATTAATCACACAAAAATATACTACAATATATCACACTAACCAGTTCTGAAACATTTATTGAAGGAGGAGCAAAATGGCATTCAGAGCAGTTTAAGTCGGAGCAAAAAGGCATAAGTTAATAAAACGAATATTAGAGTTACTCTTAAACAGTGCAAATAGTTTGAGTTCACCAGAGGAGTTGAATGCCTTTTGAATGCCTTGTCTGCCGTCTCTCTCTCTCCTAGCCATTCCCTTACCGTGGCTACTATCTATCGGCCACCTGGTCAAATCTCCTCCTTCCTCTCTGAGTGGGCTGACCTCTCCTCCTCACTCCTGTCCTCAACCACTCAACTCCTCTTTCTTGGTGACTTCAACATCCACTTGGATGCTTCCTGTCCCCCCACAGGACTCTTTCGTGACCTCTGCGACTCTCTCTCACTCTCTATTCTCCCGTCTGGACCTACTCATTCTGCAGGGCACACTCTTGATGCTTTGATCTCTTCCAACCTTCCCCTCTCCGTCCCTCTCTCCACTCCTCTCTCCTGGAGTGATCACTTTCTCCTATCCTACCACCTCACCCTCCCTACCCCACAGGCAAAGCCACCCTTATCACTGCCACCCACCTTCTCGGTCATCCGACCCATGAAGCGCGTGTCAGTTGAGGCTTTCGCTGCCACCTTCTCGACCCCACCTCCCCCTTCGGCTGACTCCCACCCTGACACAGCCCTCTCCATGCTCCACTCTGCTATATCTGATACTCTTGATATCCTTGCCCCTGTCATGAGAATCCGCCTGAAGCCCAAAGCCAAATGTAACTCCTGGTATGACTCGGATCTCGTCACCCTTAAACGCATGTGCAGGGTGGCAGAGAGGAAATGGCGTGCCTCATATTCATCCTCAGACAAACTGGCCTGCAGCCTGCTCCAAAGGCAATACCGTCTCTCCGTTCTCACCAAGAAGAGAGCCCTTATCCAAGCCCGCATCTCTGTGGCATCTAACAACTCGGCCGAACTCTTTAAAATCTGCAAGGAGCTTGCCAACCCTGCTGCTGTCTCTACCTCTCCTGTCCCCTCCCAGGCCCTCTGCACTGCACTGGCCCCTCACTTCATCTCTAAAACTCAGGACATCCTGTCCTCACTCTCCTCCTATCACCTCCCTCCCTCTCTTCCCGGCTCTTCCTCTGGCCCTTCTGCAGCCACCCCTCCTCCCTCCTTCTCTGCCTTTCCCCTTTTTTCTGACGAGGTTTCCAGACAAGTCCGATCTATGAAAGTCTCGTCTAAACAGGTTCACCCCTGTTCCTCCAAAACTATCAAGGACCACATTGACTCCCTGGCTTCGGCCCTGGCTGACTTTTGCAACCACTCCTTCGACTCCAGGAGTCTTCCCATCCCCCCTTAAGCACTCCCTTGTTCACCCTCTTCTTAAGAAACCCTCTTCTGACCCCTCCTGCCCGGCTAACTATCGCCCAATCTCCATCACTCCCTTCCTGGGCAAGCTCCTGGAGAAACTGGCCATCTCCCAGCTTAACCTCCATGCTGAATCTGTTGGAAGTCTTCATGACCATCAATCTGGCTTCAGAGCTGCCAGAAGCACGGAAACTGCTCTCCTGAACATCCGTGAGGACCTGCTCTTGAATCTCGACTCCAACACTCCGTGTGTTCTCATCCTGCTCGATCTCTCTTCTGCCTTTGACACGGTCAACCATGCCATCCTGCTCAACCGTCTCTGTGATAACCTGGGTATCACTGGTCAGGCTCTGGCGTGGCTGACCTCTTTCCTCTCCAATCGACCCTCCCAGGTCCAACTGGGGTCTTTCCTCTCTGACATCTTTTTCTCCACCTGTGGTGTCCCCCAGGGACCTAATCTTTCCCCCTGGCTGTTCAACCAGTATCTGGCACTGCTTGCCCACCGCATCGCCGCTCTCTGCCCCAACTTTCAGTGCTATGCGCACGATACCCAGCTCATTTTCAGGCTACCCTCGGCCTCCTCCTCCTCCTCCTCTCCTTCCCTCATCTCTGACTGTCTGCTATCCAGGAATGGTGTGCCGCCAATGACCTCTGCCTTAATGCCAGTAAGACAGATTCTACTCATCGGCACACCCACCCCCTCCTTCCCTGCAGCTCTCTGGCCCGCCTCTCCTGGCCCTCTTCCTGCAAGGCAAAAAACCTTGGGGTTATCTTCGACTCCACACTCTCCTTCTCTCCTCATATATCTGACGTCTCTAAGAAGTCACACTACCAGCTGCACCTCCTCAGAGGTATTCTTCCCTTCCTCTCCTTCTCCCAGAAGCTCACTGTCTCCCGAGCCGTGGTTCTCTCAAAGCTGGACTACTGTAACAGCCTCTATCTTAATCTGCCTGTCTCCACTCTCCGCCCTCTGCAACTCATCCAGAACAGAACTGCGAGACTTGTCCTTGGCCTCAAGCCCCGGGACCGTATCTCTCCAGGACTGAAATCTCTACACTGGCTCCCAGTGACTGCGAGGATAAAGTTCAAAACCCTCTGCATTGTCCACAAGGCCTTCTGGGGCCTGGGGCCTAAATACCTTCAACTCTCTCTTCCTAAATATCTTCCTTCCCGAGTCCTTCGCTCATCCGTCTCCAACTCCCTCAGGGTCAGCCGCTTCTCGAAGCTACGAGCTGGGGGTAGACCTCTCCCCGCGGCAGGGGCCTCCTTCTGGAACAGCCTTCCTGCCTCCCTGAAACTTGAGGAGAACCATCTCCGGTTCCGGAAGCACCTCAAAACCTTCCTCTTTGCTTCTGCCTTCTCTCTCCCCTGATAATTCTTCGCTGAAACTGCACTGAATCTGCAACTGGGCCACTCTCAACGACCCGGTCCTGGGCCCAGCCACTCTCCACTTGCACTGCGGGAATGTCTCTGTATCCCTACAGCCCACCCTTCCCAGCACTTGTCTGCACTTACCTTGCACTTGCCACCAGCTGGCCCTCTTTATTTAGTTATTTTATTTTATTCTTCTTACCTTGTACTGCACTTCCCCCCCCCTCCCCTTCCCTGTGCACTTTCTCCCTTCCCCCTACCACTGCACTTGCGCGTTCTGAATGACACCTGGCCTATTAGGATCGTTGTCTGTCTTCCCCTTGTTCCCCCCTCCCTGCCTCGTCGCGCCTTGAAACACTTGTGTATAGGCGCGTTACAAATGCCATATCATATCATTCAATGCAATAGGTAGGCCAAAGTCAATGGACTAATGTCTTGTATAGGTAAAAACGGTTTTGGTATTTAAACGGAAAAGTCTTTGCCACGGTTCTCAGAAGTAGTTCATGGAAGAAAGGTTCATATGTCGAGTCACAAGCTGACGAGGACTGCAAGTTGCCAAAGTTCCACGAACTTTCACGGTAAGAAGTAAGTTGTCTCGGTCGGGTTTTCACAGTACCTTATATACTGAAGGAAAAGATGCAGCTGAAGACTTCTGTTCCTGGCAGATCTCGCTGTTCCTTAGCCTCAGTCGTGGGGACAAGAGGGAGGACGTTGAGGGGACTTGTGCACTGCACGGGGACTGGTCACAACGCTGGCAATTCTTCGATTCCGGTAGCGGTCTTAAAGCACACACGCTGGTGTCCTTCTCCCTGGTCATTTGGCTTCCTGCAGCACTGTAAGGAAAATACAACCAGCTCCGAGAATGGTGTCCGAGTTGATTGGTCCTACCAACTCAAAGGAAGACGTGGTCCTTGAAGGGCTTCTCTGTCGAGGTGAACTTGGCGATTCGGACCTGCAGCAGGGTGCCCTCGGGCAAACCAACGGTACAGTAGTTGCAGCAGCCGATCTCTTCCAGCTCGTCTTTGGTTCTTTCGTTCCAGTGGTTGATTCTGCCTTTCAGTCCAAGAGACTTGCCTTTTAAACAGTTTTCTCCCATTCATTCCAGCCTAGCTGCCAATCACCCAGCAGGGTGGCTGTCCTTGCTGGACAGTCAGCCAGCCAATCATGCTAGAGTGCATTTGGGTCTCCTAGGAGACTAAGCACAGGGAGTTTCAGGCACTTCCCTCACTTCCTGCCCACCCCAGACACTCGGACGCCAGAGGCGGTCTTCAGTCCTTAAGCCCGCCAAAGGCATAGAAACAAAGGGACCAAACCTAGTTTGGCACGCAGAGACAAACTCTAGAAGGACCTTTCCAAAAAGAAATGGTGAAAAAGAAGACCAGGACCTGTTTAAACAAAGGGGGCTCAGACGCCATCTTGAAAAACCTGGCTCCTGTGATGTTTAGCTGCCGGTGTACGCCGTCGGGAAAGATCATGGTAGTTCGTTGTAAAACCACTGCCACCAGCCTTTTCGATAGGACATGGTAGCATTTGACTGCTACATGAGTTTCGAGACATAGGGGATACAGCACTCTATTGTAAGATGGTGTGTGCTGGGTCTAGGCATTTAAAAAGACTAGTAAAGTCAATTAAACTTAAGTAGTTTATCCCAGAGAAGGTATTTAAACCTTGGGACAGCCTAAAAAGCTTCCAGGTGTCACTGCACTGAGAGTGCTGTGTGACACACATGAAAAGATGATGCCTATGGAATTATCTAAAACCCCATAATCAAAGAACACAAGAGTAAAACACACATCAAAATACATGAGAGTGGGGGGAAAAAAGGCTCACACTCTCCAGGTAAAAAAAATCAAGTCCTCAAAATCCAGCAACATTGCTGGGGGTCGTCTCTAAGATGAAGGGAATTAGCACATTTATGAGAATTCAAGGAGCTCACAAGACGACAGAAAATCGCGCTTGAATTCTCGTTGTTTCAAAGGTCCAGCACTCTGGTGTGGGGATTTTTCTGACTCAATTCGGAAGACTGTGCACCGCATGATGTCCTGAGGTCCCAGGGTATTTGGATATTGCAACAATGCAAGGTCGCAGCAACGCGTGGGATGGCTCAAAATGCAGGTCATCTTGAGTCTTGTGGGTCTCACCAGGCTCTGGATCGGGGTCGTTTTTGGAATCCCCAGGTCGATTGGAATAAAGGGCTACAGCAGGCTCCGGTTACACAGCAGGCTCTCCGGTCGCTGGAACTCGTCTCAGCCGCTTTTCCTTCATCTTCCTCTTCGGTTCCAGTGGTCGACTTTTCTTCAGCTTCTAGGTTCACAGTATGTATCAGGATTTGCAGCACAACCTCTGCATTCTCTCACCACATTTTACAAGAAGGGCGGTGTGGTTGTCCAATCAGGGCACGCAGGCCCCCACTGGGATTTGACCCCATTCCAGCAAGACGTAAAACAAAAGGGATGGGGAGTTTTGGACTCCTCCCTCACTTCCTGCTCTCACAGACAGACTGGAACCTGGCCGGGGAGTCCAGGGGACTGCCGCTGAAAGACAAATCACACAAAGGAATTTCCCACCCTGGATGTCAGGGGAAAGAACAAGAAACGATAAGAAACACTAAAATGGTGAAAAAAGAAGACAGGGGCCATTTTGGTAAAATGGACACCCTTAGGTCCATTTAGGTCCATTTACTGCAGCTGTGAATACATCCCGCGGTAATGGTGCACCAAATTAATATAAGGTATCACTGCCACCAGCCATTGAAGGTAAGCTTGTCACTGTAACAGAATTGTTACAGTTTTAGTGTGAAAGGGGATACATTGTATCTCCCCAGCACTCCACATAAGGTGGGGTGTGCTGTTTTCACTTAAAATGTAAAAGGGATCCAAAGATCCTTTCCTTGAGTAAACGCAGATGAGTTGGGGTCTTGAAATTTGCGAAGTTTACAGCAGGGAACTAGAGCTTGCTCATTTTGCATCAAGTCTTTTACTCTCTCATCAATATTAGAGCCAGGAGGATCATCGCAGGGGATTGCTTGATCCACCTTCTTGCATAAAGGTTTGGAGGATTTTTTTCCAGAAACGTCCTGCTAATCCCATTTGTTCCCCATAAATTTTAGTTTGAGAAAGTGGAAGCATGACGATTCTATGTTCCGCATTCCTAAAATATCAGCACACTTGCTGACGTCCAATACATTATCGTTGTTTAAAAGCAGCTTAGCAGTGTATGCAAACTGAAGCAAGGGGCCAAACCCTTTCACAGTCACCTGTTCGGGTAGAATAATAACAAGATCTGCATCGAGCTGGCTCACGATCCGTGCCTGCAAATAGTCACTGCAGGCTGCAAGCACAGATCTGTGCGCTCGAAATCGCTCCTCTTCCACCTGGACCCTGACATCGCACAGAAGGTCTTGCTTTCTCTGGTCGTTTAGTCGGAGCAGAACATCACTGCAATGCACAGTGGACTCGTACGCAAAATCCACGTTCTGCTGGTCACTTGCAGACATTCTGTATCTTAAAAGCAGCAAGCATACTTCAACTCTTCATCAGTCCTGATGCTGCCTGGAAACTGGACATGAGCGTTTTATAATTGGTAGTGGTGTTTAGCTTTCATCCGAGTAACTCCACTTCATCACGTGGGCTGCTCTGCATCACGTGGGTTTCAACGTCCCTTCATCACGTGGGCTGCTCTGAACTGTCGTTCACCCAAGGTTTAGCAAAAGAAAGTTAAAAGGGGAGCCCCTAGCGCCCCTAGCGCAACCCATCAACAACAGGCACTATTTGCCAATAAGTTGTTAAATGTTAAAAGACATTTGTACCGCGCACTATAACCACCAAAATGGTCCCCTGGCACTCTGGCGGCTCTGAAAAGGGAAGGGTGGGGCGGTTAGTGGGTAGGAGCTGTAAAAGTGCAAGAGAGCAGTGATGTGCTGTTGGCGGCCTCAGCCCGGTGGGTCCGTTGGCTGGGCCTGGGGTGTTTTGCGGCCGGTAGTCGTCGTGTACTGTTGTGCGAGTCTATGTGTGTTTTTGTTTTGTTGTTGCCATGTAGTGAACATTGTGCGGTTTGCTGTGCTGTAGGTTTGTGGTTGTGTTTGGATTGGAGTTTGAAAGATGTATGCAGAGGGGTAAATTGTTAGTGCAGTTGATTAGTTCGCATCTCTATCCCGACTTGAGCCAGTGGGTTTCTGTATTCTCCCCAGATGGGTTTCGGTAGCACCCCTATGCATTTGTCATGATTGGAGTCCATCCAGCCTTCAAGGTCCCTTTTATATCTAGCCCCCTCCTACACTCGCCTGCCTCGTAGCGCTACCTATCTTCCCTTCCCACTCATATAGCCATTGCACCTGCCTACGCCTACGTATCCTGACAATTCCAACCACTGTGGTACCTGGTGGGAACTAAGGGATGAGTGCGTATGTTGAGTGGGATTAGGTAGGGTTTGTTGATTCCGCCTCCGTGGGTGTCGCCTGTGTTACACTCTACCTGGTGAGACTCGTCCGGGTGCCGTGGGAGCTTCCCAGTGGGTTCTGGGAGCTGTCCTTGTCTGGTTTAGTCTTGTCATCCTTTTTTCTTTCCGTTTCCGTTTTCAGGTGATCTTTGGTGTTTCTCATTTCTTTTGGGATGTTCCAGGTTTTTACAGCTAAGTGGTAGAAGGAAGTGCCTCCAAAGTTTTTCTTGAGGTATGGTTTTGGTTCGAGCAGGATTTCGTTGCATGACCTGAGGAATCTAGTAGGCTTGTAGATTGAAATTTTTCTTTTGTAGGAATTCTGCTCCTTGTCCGCCGATTGCCCTGTGCGTTATGCATATTGTTTTTTTATTAAACATATTTTTATTGTTTTCTTACACAGTGAACAAAAACATCAACACCGAGAGTTCATCCCAACCACCCACCCCACCCTCTCCACCCCACTCCCCCCGGAAGAAATAGGGTCTTCGTCCGTTTTCCACTTCGGGATCGTTTACATGCTGTACAAGTCTGAAATTTTTATGTTATGCAGGCACCATTGTTCCATGTAGTCCGAATTCAGGTAGACCAGCACTATACCCCATTCCTTCATGAAAGAATGTTGTTGGTCTTGGAGCTGGTGCGTGATCTTTTCCATGGTCATCATGAACCACACCTTTTGCAAACCGGTCAATGCCAGCGGTGGGTCTCGTTTTTTCCAGTTTTCAGCTATCATTGCCCATGCCGCGATGACCAGGCCCATAAAGCTCCTCCATTGAGCTCTGTGGAGTCTTTTGGCCCGTGGGTCTTTAAATCCGCACAGCCACACCCTCACCCCCATTTGGTCTGCCTCAGGGAATAATTTTGTCATTTCTGTTTGCATTTCTCTCCAGAAGCCCTTCACTCCCTTACAGTCCCACCAGATATGCCTCCAAGTACCTGAGTCCGGGCATCCCCTCCAGCAGCGATCCGGTGTACCCGGAAACATTGATTTGAGCCTTTCAGGGGTATAGTGCCACTGAGTGATTATTTTCAGCCACATTTCCCTGGTTTGGACTGCCCTGGTGAGTTTAGGGATGTCTGCCCACAGTTCCTCCCATTGCTGCCTAGTTAATTCCTCCCCCAGCGTACTTTCCCATCTCCTCATATAAGTCCATTTGATTTCTTCTTCTTATGTGTTAATGAAGTTATATAGCGTTGACACCAATTTCTTGTCACCTGGGTTGGTTATTACATACGTTTCAAAAGATGTGAGGTCCCTTGAGGCCACACGGAAGACCCCCTTGGTTCTGTTGATGCATGGTATATCTGTCCGCGTCTGTTAGATTCCACATGTTTTTGCATTCCGCGAAGGTTCTCATTTCTTTGTCCTGAATCAGTTCTCCTATTTTCCTGCAACCCGCTGCTTCCCATTTTTCAAAACCCCCTGATTCCAGACCCGGGTGGAACTGTGGATTCTGACAGATAGGTGTGAAGGGGGCCAGTGAGGTGGTCATCAGTCCCCTCCTGGTCTGGTCATCCCAGGCGCTGAGAGTAGTTCTCATGACCTCACTAACACGTAGATTCAGGTGTCTATGTTGTTTGTGTTTCCACAAGAGGTCCTCCAGGGGGGTCTAGGCGACCGCTTTGTCTTGTGTTACCCGGGTGGTATGTTGGTCATCCCCCAACCATTCCTTCAGGACCCAGAGCTGTGCTGCCTGATAATATTTCCTAAAGTGTGGGAGGGACATTCCACCTGCCTTGGTTGGTGCCACGAGGATGGCTCTAGCAAGCCTTGGGGGTTTCCTGTTCCACACGAATTGCGATATTGCTTTGGAGAGTGCTTTAAAAAAGAGTTAGGGACTGTTACAAGGAGGGCGTGGAAATAATATAGCACCCTGGGGAGGATAGTCATTTTTACTGATTGGATTCTGCCCCACCATGAAATCCTGAGCGTGCACCATCTTTCAAAATCCTCCTTCACTCTAGCCAGGAGGTGCGTGTAATTACTCTTGTAGTTCTTGTCCACCTTACTGGTAAGTATCACCCCAAGGTATGTGAGGCCCCCCTCTACTATTTTTAGGTTTAGCGAGTCTGCCACAGCCTCTAGTGAATCCTGGTCCCCCGCCAGAAGCATGATCTCTGATTTTTTCTTATTGATCTTTAAGCCAGAGATCCCACCGAATTCCTCCAGTTTTTCTATGGCTAATGGTAATGAATTCCCCGAGTCCTCCAGAGCCAAGAGCATATCGTCAGCGTAGGCGACTACTTTATGTTGCCTGCCCACCATCTCAATCTCCCTTACCCCCTCCGATTACCTTAACTTAATTAGAAGGGGCTCCAAGAATATGGCGTAGAGAAGAGGGGAGGGGACAACCCTGCTTCGTGCCTCTAGAGATCTCCACCCTATCTGTGACTTCCCCGTTTACTGCTATTCTTATAGAAGGGGAGTTGTAATTGGCTTTGACCAGGTTTATACATTTTTCTCCAAATCCCATGTGCTTCAACGTTTTGAATGGAATGAGCCATTCTACACGGTCAAAAGCCTTTTCGGCATCTAGCGAGAGTAATATCGCTGGTGTGTGGGTAATGCCTATTTTTTCTATCAGATGGGTTACTCTTCTTAGGTTGTCGTGAGTTTATCTCCCGGGGATAAAGCCTGATTGGTCTGTGTTTATTAGTGTCTGTAGGAGGGGTGATAACCTGGCGGCCAATACCTTGGTATAGATCTTAGCGTCCAAATTTATTAGAGCTATTGGGTGATATGAACCCGGAAGAGTGGGGCCTTTTTTTGTGGAATACCAGGACTTTCGCCTCGTTCATGGATGGAGTCACATTTCCACTGTCTTTGAATGTGTTTTGTAGCCGTGTCAGGACTGGGACAAATGTTTCTGCATATTTCTTGTAAAACTGGGCCGTAAATCCATCTGGGCCTGGTGCCTTTGATATGGGGAGGCCCGCTATTGCCTTGTGGACCTCCTCTTCTGAAATTTGTGATTCCAAGATCAATTTATCCTCCTCTGATATTGTCGGTATGCGGATAGATTGTAGGAACCTATCTTGTTTCTCCGCATCCGGGTGTTCCATCGCGTAGAGATCGTGGTAGAAAGCCTTAAAGGCCTCCCCTATTTATTTATTCGCATTTGTTGAGCGCACAGCAGGCCGAGGACATTGTGGTGCAAGTTACAGTGTTGCTTATGCTTAGTTACATACAATTCATGTCTGTACGGTTACATTGGACGATATATACTTTTTCAGATATACGTTGAGCAGCAGGAGAACACGAGAACGGAGTTAGTTGAATAGGACAGTTTTGAGTTTTTTCCGGAAGGAAAATAGAGATGCATCAGCCCTGAGGTCAGTAGGCAGAGAGTTCCAGAGTTTGGGTGCGAGGAAGGGGAAGCCTATGCCTCCTGCCTTGGTTCTGTTGATGCATGGTATTGCTAGTTGATTGGTGTATTGTGATCTTCTCGGTCTCGTGGATTGAGCTCTACCTATCGTGTCAGATAAGTAAGAGGGAGCTGAGAGGTTGATGCATTTATGGGTGGTTGTGAGAATTTTGAAAGAGATACAGTCTTTGACTGGAAGCCAGTGAGCTGTCATTCTGGCTTGAGTGATGTGCTCTCTTTTTGGTATGCAAAGGGCTGCTCTGACAGCGTTGTTTTGGGTTGTTTGGAGCCTAGATAGGTTTTTTTTGGAGGTGCCGGCTAGGAGAGCATTACAATAGTCTAGTTTGGCTCCTATAGTTGCTCGGGGGATGGAGAGGCAGTTATCCTTGGTTAGAAATGGTTTTATTGCGTTAATGAGTTTAGCACTCAGTGCTGAGGCCGAGACTATGGCGCTGACTTGTTTGTCCATAGATAGCCTGGCGTCTATGTGAACCCCCAGTGTTTTGACTGAGGATAACACTGGGATGATACAATTGTCTATGTTGAAATTGATATACAGTGGGTTGAGGTTAGAGAGGGTGGATTTCTGTCCTAGTATGAGGATTTCGGTCTTGTCCCCGTTCAGGCAGAGGCCTTTGGTAGCCATCCATGCTTGTATGATAGAGTAGATTTGCTGTAGGGTAGTGGCATCTTTGTGATAATTCCCCGTCAAGGGGAGGAGAACCTGCGTGTCGTCGGCGTAATTTGTGTAGGTGATCCCTAGCCCGTCTAGTTTATCAAAGAGAGGATTGGTAAAAAGATTAGAGCGTGGGGGCAGAACAGGAACCTTGTGGGACACCACAGTGAATAATGGAGGGTGCTGCATGAGATGTGTTAGAGAACACTTTCATAGCTCTGCCCTCTAGGAATGAAGTTACCCAAGATGCTGCGTCATTTGAGTAGTGTGCAGCGTGCGTCAGGTGACTGGTAAGTGTAGTGTGGTCTACTAAATCAAACGCAGCTGAGAGGTCAAGGAGAAGGAGGAGAGCGGGCTTGCCTTTGTCTAGGATGTTGGTGATTTCGTTTTTTAGGTCTAGAAGTGCGGTTTCAGTTCCGTGTCCCTTGCGGAACCCAGATTGTCTTTTTCCTAAAATAGCGTTCGATTCGAGGAATAGTTGAATACGTTTGTGGGCGGCTTTGTCAAGTAGCTTCAGGAGGAAAGGGACTGTGGTTATGGGTCGGTAGTTGTTAGGGTTGGCAGGGTCTAGCGTTGTTTTTTTTAAGAGAGGGCGTACCCAGGCCTCTTTAAGGCTGTCGGGAACTATGCCCGTTTTGAAGGATGCATTGATGAATGCTGTGAGAAGAGGAGCGAGTGGTTCTGCGCAGTCTTTGATGATTTGAGGGTGGCATACATCACCCTTGCATTGTGAGGGTTTGAGGTGCCTGAGGATGTCTATGACTTCGGCTTCAGAGATTTTGGTAAATGCAAATTTGGGCATGTTTCCTACTTTTACATTAGGTTACAAAGGTATGTCCTTTGCATTTGTGTGCCACGTTCCCTGAACATCCTTGATTTTCAGAATCGTCATTGAATTCTGTTTTTCTCGGAGTTGTCTCGCAAGGTACTTGTCAGCCTTGTTGGCCTTAATGTAATAACTTTGTTTTAGGTAGAGGAGGGATTTCTCAGCTTTCTCGTTGCGGAGCATTTCTAGTTGTCCTTGCACATGTTTCATTGCTTTCTGGAGGCTTCTTGTGGGATTTATTGCTAGCTCCCCATGAATATCCGTAAGTTTCTTCTCTAGCGTCCTTTCCCATTCATAGCGCTGCTTATCTTTGGAGGCTTTTAGTGCTATTATGTGTCCCCGGATTACCGCCTTAAAGGCTTCCCAGACAGACCCTAGCGAAACCTCGCCATTGTCATTGATTTCAAAGAATTCTTTAATTTTGTCCCTTACTGCCTCCCCCATCACTTGGTCCGCTAAGATGTCAGGTGGCAATCTCCATCTCCAGAGGCTTCTTCCCCTTCCGGGAGTCTGAATATCAAGCTAGAGCGGGGCATGATCTGATAGTGCTATTGTTCCCTTTTCAATACCCTTGATCCTTCCCACCAGTTCCACCGATACCCAGAAATAGTCAATCCTCGACATTGTGTTATGCACTTGCAAGTAGTACGTGAAACCGCTATCTTGTTCCCTTAAATGCTCCATGCTTTGCCTCAGTTGTTTGGATGGGGTCCCATGCGAATGCGTTCCCCCCTGCACTTCTATCCAGTCGGAGTTGCCATGCCAAGTTCAGGTCGCCTCCCAGAATTACCTCACCCTTTGCAAATTCCTCTAATTTCCCCAATGTATCTCGGAGGAATCCGTCCTGCCCTGTGTTCGGAGAGTATATGGTCACTAGGGTCAGCCTATAGCCCTGTATTGAGAAATTAGCAAAAGCGAACCTCCCCTCCCTATCTCCTCGGGTATCTAAGAGGTTTGCTACCAATTTACCTTTACTGCAATCATCACTCCTGCCCTTTTATCCCCTGCATTCGCCTGTGCCCATATCGTGTACCCTCTAAGATGTACTTTTTTTATCCTGCGCCTTAATATGCGTCTCCTGCAGGAGCAATATGTCCGCCTTCTCCCTTCTTACCAGAGCCTCAATTTTCTTCCTTTTCACTGCTGAATTCAGTCCCCTTACATTTAGTGAAAAGATTCTAAACTTCCCCCATCCCGTCTAGTCAGTCACGAAACCGCTCGTAGTGATCCCATCCTTCTTCCGGTATCTCCCCCCCCAAACACTCTCATTTCCCCCCCAACTATGAACAAAACTTTCAACTTTGATCCTGTGGAGGGCCCAGGCACCTATGTTTGCTAGGGCGTTGTGCCTATCGCTGCCTGCCCTCTCATAACATGGGATTAACTGCGCAGGGAGTCCTAAACCCGCTTCATCCTTAGGCCTGGACAGTGTCCCTTCGGGATCCCCCGCCGGGCTACATGCAGCGTAAGATTCCGAGGTTCATCTATTTTCCCTTCCTCCACCCTCTACGTTCAAGAAGATTACCTGTCTGATCTGGTTGTGTATCTTTAGTTGTCTCCTGCGGGCTTCCCTGCATTCCCCCAACCAATGGTTTTCTTTTTTTGTCGTACTACTTCCCATCCTCTCGGCCTCTTATTAAGATCCCCTTTAATCCTGGGATCTCTCGCGCCTGTCTCTTGCGTTTGTATGCCCTTCCTCGCTGGAGGTCACGCTTCTTTGTTTGCCCTCTCACTCTAATAGTAGACCGAATGGGAACGTCCACTTGTATCGGATTTCTTTCCCAACCGATTCCTTCACCAATGGGGCCATCTCCCTCCTTTTTAGGAGAGTCGCTGATGCCAAATCTTGGTACAACTGTATTTCCACCCCGTTCATCCTTATGTGGTCAAGTTGCCTCGCTTTCCTTAGGATCAGTTCCTTTTGTGGGTAGGATGAGAGCGCCGCTAAACTTCCCTTGGTCTTTCCCCTGGGGCGCCAGTTCTTTTCGGAGCCACCCTATGGACTCGGTCAAACCCTACATCCTGTGTGTCTTGTGCCTCAATTATATCTCTGAACACTTCTTGTACCGCACTCTTGAGGTCTTTGTCCATCACCGATTCAGGCATGTATTTGATGCGGATATTAGATCAGCAGGAGCAGTTCTCCAGGTCTTCACATTGAATTTCAAGATTGTGGGTTAACCGGACCAAGTGCTCTTGTGTTTCACTGTACTGGTTCGCTTCGTCTTCCATATTTTGTGCAATTCTCTCTACAGTGTCTGTCCTTTCCTCCAGCTTGGCCACATCTATTTTCAGCTCTTGAACCGCCTGCATCATCTCTTTCCAAAATGAGGCAAATTGGTCCTGCACTATGGACATGAACTTGTCCTGGAGCCCCGCAAACCAAGCACGCATATCGTCCCTTGTCGGTGGTAGAGTGTTCTGGTTTGATGAGTTATTATCCGTGACATCCTCATTTATTAGGGGCCAGTGTTTCCGGTGTGATTATCGGGTGTCTGTGGCCTATGGTGGGACAGCTTGGTTTAGTCCTCCATGCACCCAAGGAGCTACCCCTTTTTGCAGTGCAACTGCCACTGTGGGCACCTTTTTTCCCTGGCCCGGCCGTGCTGGCCCGTGTAATTCTTAGGGAGGGCGTTAAGGATTCTGCTGAGTCCACCTCCGGTAAGGTGGGTGCCCAATTTGTTATGGAGTCTTACTCTCTCCCCTGTGTGGGCTCCACCCCCCTCTGCCTGTATTGTTTGTGATGGTTTCTAGATGTGGGGGGGGGTGGGGAGGGAGTAGGGGGTCTCCCCAGTTTCTTGAGCTGCGCCCTGCCTTTGTTGTGTATGTGAACCCGGTGGGAAGGACCCCCTGCGGCGCTCTCACCTCTAGTCCCGATCTCCCTTTATCCTTCAGCGGAGCTCGCTGCGCTGGGTCTGCGGGCGGGGCGTCCTCTCCACGAGTATCTACCCTGATGTGTCGGGGCCTCAAGCTCCTTGCCGCTGCCCACTGCGCCCGTGTGTCTCCGCTGTGGATCCGCCCGCGGTGTCACGGAGAGAAGGCCACCCGCACCCCGCGGGCGGAGCGCAATGTTCTGCGGGCTTCCCAGCACCGTGCCTTCTGGATGATGCGTGTTCTCCCCTGGCCCGGCTCTGCTTCAGTCCCTCTCCGATATCAGCCTGGCGCAGCTTGCCGCCCGAGTCTCTGCAGCCTCCCTCCCAGGCTCTGTCGTGGCGCGGAGCGAACAGCTCCGCTGGGCCTGTGAGGTCTCCTTCAGTGGGGGAGGGGCGGGCGCTCCTCACGGCGAATCCTCTCCCCGAAGGAGGAGTTGCTGGGGCGGCCTCGAGTCGTTACCGTGCCCACTGCTGGTAGGAAGGTGCGGAGGAGGGTCCAGTGTTGGAACCCTCTGATAGCGCATTTGAGGTGCTTTATTATTGTCAGCCCGACGGGAGCGCGGTTTAAACGCGACTTCCACTGCCGGCGGCCATCTTGGAATATGCACATTGTTTTGAAGGTAATGCAATGTTTTATTGGGAGCCAGTGTAGTGTTTTTAGGGAAGGAGTGATGTGTTCTCTTCTTGATAGTTTGAGGAGTAGTCTTGCAGCTGTATTTTGCATGTGTTGTAGTTTCTTAAGGAGGTATTCTGAGGTAGAGGCTGTTTGCATAGTCAACTTTTGACATGATGAGGGCGACGATAGTGAGGGTTTTGTGCGTGAAGGAGAGGAAAGGTAGGATTCTTCTTGCCGTGTGGAGGAGGAAAAAACATTTGAAAGTTGCATTTATTTGTGGTTCTAAGGTTAGGGAGTTGTCCATGAGGACCCCCCCATATTTTTACTACCTTAGATGGTGATGGTGCAGTTCCCATTTCAGTTGGCCATGGGATGGCGGTTTTGTTTTCTTGGTCTTTGGATATGATCATGATTTCTGTCTTTCCTGGGTTGATTTTCAGGTTGTTGGCAGTCATCCAGTTGAAGACTTCTTAGACATTCGATTAGGGTTGCGTGATCGGCTTGGGTGTCTTTGATTTTGTAGATGATTTGAGTATTGTCGGCGTAGTTGTAGCATGTGATGATGTATTTTTTGAAGATTCTGATAACCGGTAACTGGTAGATATTGAAGTACAGTGGTGATAGTGAGAATCCTTGTGGCACTCCGCAGTCGTTAACTCTTGCAGTGGATTTGAAGGGTCTGATCCAAACGGTTTCTTTTCTGTCCACTAGGAATGATTTAGTCCAGAGTAGTGCTGTGTCAGTTATGCCCATGTCTTCTAGTCTTTTGGTTAGGGTGTCATGACTAACTGTGTCAAAGGCTGTGGAGAGGTCGAGAAGGATAAGGGCTGAGGTTGTGTTTGAGTCTGCGTTCATTTTTAGGTTGTCCCAGATGGATAGTAGTGCCGTTTCCGTTCCTGTCGCAGGTCTGAAACAGACTTGAGCTTGGTCTAGCAGGTGATCTTTTTCTACGTGTTCTTGGGTTAATTTACACACGTAGGTTTCTAGGAGTTTTGCCAGGTAGGGTATGTTGGAGATCGGCCTGTAGTTGGAGGTCTTCTACGTCACCACTTGTATTTTTCAGAAGTTGTTTGATATTTGCTGATTTGAAGATCCTCGGTACATTGCCTGTTGCTAGTGATTGGTTCAAAAGGTTTCTATAGTATTCTGCTGGTGTTCCTTGAGCAAGGATTGATTTGTAGATGTCCGGGGGACAGGGATCCATGGGTTATCCAGCTTTCTTGCTCTGCTTTACCAGCATTGAGAATGCCACTGCTGATATTTCAGGAAAGTTTTCGAGTTTGTGCTGAGGTTCTAAGATAAGATCGCTCGGTAGTGTGTTGTGGTAGATGAACAAGTTACTTCTTACCTTATAACGTTCTTTCGATGGGATGTTCCTCCGACGTATTCCTCATCTTAGATATCTCCTTCCAGCTCTGCTGGCCTCGGAAAATTTTTTCTCTAGAGGGCGCTGCGCGTCGGCGTCCTCCGAGTCCATGTCCTTCGACAGCCGCCGTATCGACGTCGACGTCATCCTGCCTATAAAGGCCGCGCGCAGCGTCCGTTGCTCAATTCGGTTTTGTAGCCCACAATAATACTTTCTGGACTAACTAATCACCCTGAAGGAGTGTAAGCTGCAACAACAAGGGAAGTAGAACTGCGGGGATGGATGGGAGGGTCGATGAGGAATACGTCGGAGGAACATCCCATCGAAAGAACGTTACAAGGTAAGAAGTAACTTGTTCTTCGAAGGGATTGTGTCCTCCGACGTATTCCTCATCTTAGATAGGCTCCCATAGCAGTATTCTATTATCGGAGGAGGGAGTACTGACTTCACGCTGTCTTCTATTGATGAATAGAATGCAGTACAGCCCTTCCAAACCTAGTCTCTTGACTGGAGGAGGAATCCAGATTGTAAAAACGTGTAAAGGTATGGACAGATGACCATGTAGCGGCCGCACATATGTCTTTAACCGGCACGCCTCTTTTGAGGGCCGATGAAGCTGCAATACCTCTGGTCGAATGAGCCCTAAGGTTTTGAGGGGGCTCTTTCCCTGCCAGTTTATAACATTCCAGAATGGCTAGAATGATCCATCTGGAAATGGTCTGCTTAGTTATTGGTAACCCCAGCTTGTGACCTGTGTAACCTACAAACAGCTGGTCTGCCTGTCTTATCCTGGCTAGTCTACTAATGTAAAAACTTAAAGCCCTCCTAGGGTCTAGCCTGTGTAACCTCTCTTCCTCTTTCCCCGGGTGAGGAGGAGGATAGAAAGATGGTAGGGTAATCTTCTGAGTGATATGGAATTCAGAAACCACCTTTGGGAGGAAATTAGGCTTCACTTGCAGGACAACTTTGTCTTTGTGAAATATTGTATGAGGGGGTTTACAAGAAAGAGCTTGTAATTCGCTCACCCTTCTAGCAGATGTAAGTGCTATTAATAAAACAGTCTTAAGGGTAAGGAATCTTAACGAACAAGAATGGAGAGGTTCGAAAGGTGTACCCATCAGGAAAGTTAGTACTAAGTTTAAATCCCATAGGGGAACTTGGAATGGTCTTGGGGGATAAACATTGGTTAACCCCTTTAGAAACTGTATTACCAAGGGTAATTTGAAATAGGATGGTTCTTCCGCAGTACGCTTAAAGATGGATAGCGCTGCGAGATAGCCCTTTATGGTGCCAACTTGAAGGCCTGAATTTGCCAAATATAGTAGGAAGGACAAAACCAATGGTGTACCACATGAAAAAGGGTCGATATTCTGTTCTCTACACCAGCTGCAAAATCTGTTCCAACGGCAGCGGTATAAAGACTTTGTTGCTGGCCTCCTTGCCGAAAGCAACATCTCCATAACATCATCAGGGAGGTCCCAATCCTTGTACCTCAGCAGAAGCCAAGCGTGAAGGTTGAGGGTTTTGATGTCTGGATGGAGAACCTGACCTCCCTTCTGTGAGAGTAGGTTCTCTCTGAGTGGAAGTCGAATTGGAGGGCAGATGGACAAGTCTAGAAGGTCCGGGTACCACGTTCTCCTGGCCCAATCCGGGGCAATTAGGATCATGGTTCGCCGGAATCTTCTCAACCTCCTGATCATTTGAGGAATGACAGGGACCGGTGGGAACGCGTACAGAAGCGGAAACTCCCAGTCCACTATGAACGCGTCTCCCAGAGCTCCTCTCGGGGGAAATTCCCTTGAGCAGAACAGGTCGCATTTCCTGTTTAGGCTGGTGGCGAACAGATCTACCTGAGGGGTTCCCCAAAGGGCGAAGATCTCTTGAAGGACTTCCTGAGCTAGCTCCCACTCGTGGGAGACTATTCTGCCTGCTCAGAGCGTCCGCTGTCAAGTTCTTCTCTCCGGCTAGGTGAACTGCCGATAGAGAGATTCCTTCTTGGATTGCCCAAAACCAGAGCTGCATCGCCTCTCTGCACAGGGGTAGTGATCCTACGCCTCCTCTTTTGTTGAGGTAATGCATGGCCACCATGTTGTCCGTCATTATCAGGACGTTCTTCCCTTGTACAGCTGGCAGGAACGCCTTCAGCGCAAGTCTGATGGCTCTCAGCTCTAACAGGTTGAAGTGTAGTCTGGACTCCGATGGAAACCAACGACCGCTGATGGTCAAGTCGTTGGCGTGGGCTCCCCACCCCGTGAGTGAGGCATCCGTGACTACTGTTATCTCCGGCCAGGGTTGCCAAAACTGTTCTCCTTTCAGAATGTTCTCCTGACAGACCCACCCCTGAAGGTCTCGAGCCACCCTGCCGGGAACCTGAAGAAGATCTGTCATTCTCCCTGAGAATTGTGACCACTGAGTCCTCAGTGCCCACTGGAGGGATCTCATTCTCAGGCGAGCCTCTGGCACTAGGAAAATGCAGGATGCCATGAGGCCTAGCAACCTCAAAAAGTCGAAGGCTGGGCGACGTTGGGCATGCTGGAACTTGGTAACCATCTGTAGAATATCTTGAGCCCTCACCTCTGGTGGCGAGGCTTTTCCCAGGGAAGTATCCAGGATCGCTCCTATGAACTGGAGTCTCTGCGATGGTATCATTTGTGACTTCTTTAAATTGAGGGAGAAACCCAGTCTGTGAAGGAAGTGGCACACGTAATTTAGCTGGATCCGAGCTTGTTCCGGAGAAACAGCCCTGATCAACCAATCGTCCAGGTAGGGGTAGACGTGAATCCCTTCCCTCCTTAGACTTGCAGCCACTACCGACATTAACTTGGTGAAGACCCTCGGGGCGGAGGGCAGCCCAAATGGCAGCACTCGAAATTGATAGTGAGAGTTGCCAATTGCGAACCTCAGGTATTTCCTGTGTTTGAGATGGATAGGCACATGGAAATAAGCGTCCTGAAGGTCCAGAGATACCAACCAGTCCTGGAACTGAAGGGCCTGGAGGATCTGAGAAAGAGTGACCATCTTGAATTTGTCTTTTCTGAGGAATTTGTTCAATTCTCGCAAGTCCAAGATGGGTCTCAGTCCTCAGTCTTTCTTTGGAATGAGAAAGTAAGGGGAGTACCAGCCCTTGTTCCTCTCCGCTACAGGTACCGGTTCTATGGCACCTTTCTCTAGCAGGTCCCAAATTTCCAGCAAGAGGAGCGGATCTGAGAGCCGATCCCCGGTGGATGATTCGGAGGTATACGTAGGAAAGGCAGGCAGTAACCTTGGGCAACTGTTTCCAATGCCCAAGCATCTGACGTGATAGCCTGCCATACAGCCAGATGTTGAGTCAACCTGCCTCCTACAGGTGTCCTGTGAGGGAAGTCCTCAGAGTGGTTTTGGGGCAGCTGATGCAGATGCCAATGGTAAAGAGGCACCTGCTGTTGCTGCGGCTTTTGAATATCTACCCCGTCCACCTCGGGTAGTTCTTCTTTGACCCCTTTGAGCCGGTCGTCCTCTACCTCTTCCGAATGCGGAGTAGAAGCGAAAGGACTTGCCCCTCGCGGAGGTTCCTGTGGGACGAAAAGGAGTCTGACGGATTGCAGCTCCTAGGGATTTTGCTGCTGCTTTTGAAGTTTGCAGTTTCTCTAAACTGTCATCCGCCTTTTTCCCGAACAAAGAAGAGCCATCGAATGGCATGTTCAAGAGTCTGGCTTGCACATCTGGGGCAAAACCAGACTTTCTCAACCAAGCAAATCTCCTGGTTGATGTACTTGCCGCCATTTCTCTGCTGATACTGTCAGCCAAATCAATGCCCGTCTGGAGGGATTCGCACATAGCGTCTTTACCTTCCTGTATAATATTCAGGAACGCATCCCTTTCTTCTCCCTCCGGGATGCAGTCAGCCGCTGTAGAAGCACACTCCCAAAGTGTATGGCTGAACCTAGCAAGGGTGCAAGTAGCATTAACAGATTTTAACGCCATGCTACATGCTGAAAAGACTTTCTTTGCCATAGCATCATATTTTTTATCGTCCCTGTCCTGTGGGACAGTAGGATAAGCCGTCTTGACATCGGTACAGGATGCTGCCTGTACCACCAGATTTTCTGGGGATGGGTGTTTAGACAAAAACTCTGGGTCTGTAGAAGATACCCTGTACTTTGTAGACAGTTTTTTATTTACTGCTGGTGCTACATCTGGGGTTTCCCAGTTTGTCATGATCTTTCTCTGAAGAGCTTTATGAAAAGGCACCACAGGATCCTCCTGTGGGCCTTTGTCAAGAATATCCGTGAGGTCATCTTGTTGGAAAAATTGTGAAGGTGCAGACCACCCCATGAACTCTGTAATCCTGGCCATTAAGGCTCTGTAGGGGGTTTCAGCATGCTCCCCTGGGTCTGGCTTAGCAAACTCCACCTCAGGGGAAGTGTCTAACCCACTTGCCTCATGTAAGGAATCATGAAGATCCTTTAACCTGCGCTCTTCAGAGGAAAATTCCTCTCTAACTGGGGTTACAGGTCCCTGTCACTCAAATGTGTCTTCATGTTCAGACAATTGACCCTCTTCTAAAATTGAGGATATAGTTCTCAATTGTTCTGAACTCATAAAGGGAGTAAATCCCATTTCCAAGGCAGAGGGTGCCGAACTTGTCAATATCGGCCTCGAAAACGTCGATGTCGTCGACGCCGAAGGCTTCGAGCGTGGCGTCGAAAACAAAGGCGGAGGCCTCGAAGACCTCGACAGAATTGGAATTCTACTCGACAATCTCGAAGCCATCGACGTCGAGGACCTCGGGATAGTCACTGGATGTGTGGTAACCGTGACTTTTCTTGGCGTCGACGCCGGTGTCGAAGCTGGCGTCGAGTCGACAGACCCATGTGTCGAAGGTCCCTTCGACGTCGACGGAACCCTCGTCAACGGCGTCGACGGAACCTTCGAGGAAGGTTTGGAGGTCATAGTCCTACTCGAGGGTTCGAGACGCGCTCGAGAGGTTTCCTTCGCCGGGTACTGCGACTCGTGGCGTTTTTGGCCTTTGGGTCTTTCGACCAGAGCATCGCTCTCGGCAGTCTTCGAGGGGGTCCAGGCCGCTTTCTCGAAGACGCTCATCATATTTTTTCGGAATTCCTCCCATTCAGCCCGGGAACTATGTTTCGTGGGGCAAGGGATTCTTTTTGGCGAAACAGAGGAAGCGGAAGACGGAGAAGGGGATCTTCGACGTCTCATCTTCGAGTGCTTCGATCTCGAGGAGTGATGAGACCCACTCCGAGACCTGGAGCGCGAATGGTGACGAGGAGACGAATGTCTCGACTTCGTCGACGAAGAAGAAGCTTTAAAAGTCTTACCTTTCTCCAGCTTCCCCCTACGCTCCTTCAGGGCCTTAGCTGTCATGGACATACAGTCCTCGCATTCCGAACAATGGTGTTCAGCTCCCAAACACCACAGACAAACTCTGTGAGGATCGGTCAACGACATCTTTTTCCCACAATCTCGACATTTCTTGAAGCCAGATCGAGGAGTTGTCGGTTCCGACGAGGAAGCCATCGAGTACGGATCGAATAACTCGAGGTAAATAGGATTAATCTGACTAAGAACTGAGCAACGGTATTCCGAGGCACTGAGTAAGCGCGGAAAAACGGAACTGAGCAACGGACGCTGCGCGCGGCCTTTATAGGCAGGATGACGTCGACGTCGATACGGCGGCTGTCGAAGGACATCAACTCGGAGGACGTTGACGCGCAGCGCCCTCTAGAGAAAAACATTTCCGAGGCCAGCAGAGCTGGAAGGAGATATCTAAGATGAGGAATACGTCGGAGGACGCAATCCCTTCAAATGGTATGTTCTGTATGGTTTGTTGGGATGTCATTGATTTTTTTCTTGAAGTGGTCTGCCAGGTCGTTGCTTAGTTTCTCCAAGGGGGTTGGGGTGTTGTCACAGCCTGGTGGGTTTCTCATCTCTTTGATTTTGTTAAACATTTCTTTTTGAGTGTTGGTGGCATTGGTGATTCTGTCATCATAATGCCTTCTCTTCGCCTTTTGAATTTCCTTCTTGTATGCACGGATTTGTCTCTGGTACATTGTTTTTTGTCTGGGTTGTATTCTTTCCTCCATTCCAGTTCCATCTTTTTGTTTTCCTTTTTCATGGTGTTTAATAGAGGAGTGAACCGTTTTGCCATTGCTCATTTTTTTGATGGGGTGAATGGTTTTTCTGGGGCGATCTTGTCGATTGTGTCTGTAATCCATTTGTGTAGCAGTTCCGCTTTCTCGTCTAGGTTAGCCAGCTCTAGCTCTGTAGTTGAGGGTTTGGTTAACTCCAGTTGTTCGAATATGTTGCTTTCTTTGACGTGTTTCCAGTTTCTTTTTGTGGTGGTTGTGAGTTTGGGAGGTTCGATGTGGACGTGAGTAGGCTGAGTGATAACGAATGGGATAATGAGATGGTCACTCCACAGTATTTGTATAGGCGGTGCCGTGGTGATGAGTTTATTTTTGGCGAAAATTGCATCAAGGGTGTGTCCTGCCGAGTGTGTTGCCCCTTTCACTAGTTGTCGTAATTTCATGAAATTGTGTTTTTCGATCAGTAAGTTTTGGGAGTTGGCATGACTGTCTTCAAACCAGATGTTGAAGTCCCCCAGGATGATTAGGTGTTCGTGGTTGATGGCTATGTTGGTGATGGCTTCAATTAAGTTGTCGATGAAGGTTGCACCATATGTCGGTGGTCTGTACAACTGGATGAATGTAATGTTGGTTTTTGGGCTTGCTGTTAGGTGTATTACCATGGTTTCGCAGTTGAGGATGTTGAGCGGTTCGTCTGTTTTTATTTTCAGGTGTCCTTTGAATGCGATTCCTCCTCCTTTTTTGTTTTTCCTGTTTATTTGGAGGCATTTGAAGTTGTTTGGAAGGCAGCCCTGGAGTGTGATTTTGTAGTTGTCGTCCAGCCATGTTTCTGTGATGAACAGGATGTCAATGCCACGGTCATCGGGTAGATCGAAGATCTCTGTTGAGTATTTTGACATGGATCTTGCGTTTATAAGATTTTAGTAGAGTTTGGGGGGTGTTGTTTGGTTTGGACTTTCTTGTTGAGGTCGTATTTTGATCGGTGTTGGGGTTTCTTTCCTGGTCGATCTCTTGTTGAGGTGTAGGTTTTGGGGTATCAGCGTCTTCGAAGAGTTCTTCTAGGTTCTGTCTTGGGTTCTTGTTGTCATCAGGTTCGTCTTCCATGAGTTGTGGGGGTCGATTGGAAGTTCATCTTGCTTTGGTTATGTAAGGTGTTATCGCATTGATCGTGCGTTTGTTTCTTGCGTTGTTTGTTCTTTTTCTACGCGTTTGTGCTGGGTAGTATGATGTTGCTGCTTCCAGTGTTGGGCTGGTTTGTACTGGTTTCATCTAAAATAAAGGCTGGAGGAAGCCTTAGCCCACCTACAGAATGGTGCTACAATATACAAAATGGTGGAGCCTGTCCAATCAGGGACATCTCTCTTGTTGAAGGTAGTGTGTACTGGGACCACACATTCTCCAAACCCAGTTCACACACAGAGCACTGAGCATGAGTGCAGAGCAAGATAATGACAAAAGTGCATGTACTTAATTAGCCATTTCTGACCTGCAAAGGAAAGGCCAACAATGACAATGACACAAAGAAAAGGACTTGTATATCAAGGAACAGCCATTTTGGGTATATGGCACTCTAAAAGGCAATACCACTGTAGAATATATAGTTGCATGGTTATGCACTGTGAAAAAGATAAAATAAAAGGGACATAACATTCCTTTAGCTCTCCATGTAAAGTGGCCTTTGCTAAACTATTCAAATAAAGGAGTGAGGCACCCCATTTCTGCTCTAGAGTGATTGTGTCACTGTAATTTAGTTTTAGGGAACAAGTTGGTGGTGGTCATGCTTCAGTTTTGGCTTCACTAAGGATGCAAGCCATTTTACTGCACTGGTAGCACAAAGCCCATTTTTGGTAGTCATTGGGGTTCCAATTGGTCATTTTAAATCTGTCTACAGCCATTTTCTAGGGCTTCCTTTTGCCTAGGTCAACACGAAGTAGGCCCAAATGGACGTTCTGACCATCTGGACACTTTCTGAGCTCATTATGGCAGCCTTAATACTGGTCATAACTGGCCTAGGCTAGTAAAGGTCCCTGGGCTAATCCTCTAATTTCCTGTGGTGGCTTTCACTGAGTGACATTATCATTGACCAACTATTATGGTTAGCTAGCTAACCCTCTGCCCCAGCCACTATATGTGATTGGCTGGCTGGCCTGTTGCCAAGTCCATTTAATATGGGTATTTAGGTACTGCCCCAGCCCTAGCTCTTCCCTGCTGTGTTCCTGGAGCTGACCCGCTGTAGTAGTGTTTGCCCTGATTCCAGCCATTTTGGCTGTTTTTAAAGCTTTCACTTGGAAAAAAGCTACCTGCAATGACTTCGCCTTTTTTCTGGTTTTGGATTTTTGCAGCCAGAAGTGCTGTCCAGATTTCTTGGAGACTCCAAGTGGCCAATATATCTGCTGGGGCGGGCCCTCCATCATGAGACCATTTCTGGTCCATTTTACCAGTGCATCTTTCCATTTACCGCCAGGATCGTCCACTTGGATGTGGATTGCTGCAGGATTCCAGAGAGGTGCTGTCAGTTCATCACTCATTGCTGCATTGTATCTTCAGTTTGGGACGTTCAAGTGTGCCACCAGCCATTGTCTCCATCCTGGGACTGTTTGCTGCCAGGCTGCTGCCTTGTGTTGGTCACCCTGCTTCTGAGAGCTGCCTGTTCAAGTCTCCCTTCTTCCGGGACTTTTCTTCAAGGGAGATTTCACTCCTAGATTGAAGTTAGAGATCCAAGAAAGATCATCTATTAATCTCATGCATTGCTGGGATCATCATTGGTTCAATATGCAAAACCCGTAGAATCGGATACTGAAAACTGCACCTGTGAATAAGAGCTGTTTACTTGCCAAGATGTTTCCGGTCACTGGAGTAATTTTGGCCAAATCGACCAATGGGAGTGTCTACCTTGGGGTCTGTTAGGGGAGTTTTCTTGGAGTCCCACTTGGAGGAAAGACTTTAGTAAGCTATCCCAGTGGTTTGTAAATCCTCAACTCTTATCAGTCTGTACGACTCAGAGACCTTGGTAGAACGGTGGAGCAGTCAGGCTTATCTTAAGAGAAACAAACGAGATGCAAGTAAGTACACTGATCCCAGTTAGTAATGCACATCAAAGAAACACGTATACATACATTTATTTTAAAATATAGATGCATTATATTTGCAGAAGAGTCACTGTTAAATAATTACCACAACAAACCAAGACATATAGGTATACTTTACAATACTTTCAAAAGGCCACTTCGGAGAGGCCACCAGGGGGCGCGCAGGCAATGGCTGCCTGAACGTACTGCTCTCCCCGAAGCCAGGCGTCCACAGGGAATTGAGCCCCCACCCGAAACCCCTCTGGCGGGCCCAACGTGGTGAATAGGACGGGTGAACCCTCGGGGCGCCCCACGAGAGAAAGAGCGGAGACCGACGACCCCGGGGTTCCCGAGATCGGGACCAGCGGGAGAAGGCGCGGCCTGAACACGAGCGCGGCCCGAACGGGCCCCACACCAGAGCAGGGACGAGGCCTCCTCGCCCTGACAAGAGGCCGGAAGCACTGCGAGCCCCGGCGGCGGCTCGGGAGACGGGCTACCCCCTCCCCTCCTCCCCACCGCCCGGAACAGAGAGGCGACGGAACAACGCCCCCGGCCCAGGAGACCGTCCCGGAGCGCTCGCGGTTGGATCCGCTTGAGCGAAGCGGACCGGCGCTCAGACGCCCTCCGCCCCCATCAGGAGTCCCCGGGGCGGGGTGCTGCGGCCCTCGGGGCCCCGGAGGAGGGAGGCGAGGAGAGTGAGCGGCAGCGACGCGGGGAGGCCCGGGCCCGCTCCCCCGCTGGCGCGGGTGGGGATATCTCCCCGCACACCCGGACTAAGCGCAGGGGGGGGCCACCGGAATACATCGACCCCATCCAGGGGGGTCCAGTGTTGGGCGCCCCGCCCCCCCCACGGACACAGGAACTTGGGGTGGTCGGGGTGTGAGGCCCCCGCCTACTGTTGGTGGGGCGTGTGCCTGCCCCCCCACACCACGAGAGCCTTCGGGCAGGGCGTCGGGGTCGTGGTGCCCTCCGCCCCCGCCGGCCCAGGCCACACGTGACATCCTTCTACGGGGCGGCCAGGAGAAGCCCCGGACCACTGCGGCAGACATCGAGCGGGGTGTGAGGCCCTAACCCAGGGACAGGTGGGGCGTGTGCCCACCCCCCCCCCAAGAAAAGACTAACCCCCAAGAAACGGCCTCGCCTGGCCTCCCCCCCTTGCAACCGCGCCCCGGGAGGGAGATCGAGTACCGACCCGGAGTGGGCGGGGGTCGACACCACGAGGTGCAGGTAAATACCAGATGAACTGGTAAGAAGCCTTACAGGGATACCGTTTCCAGGAGACCCCCAGAGGTAACAAGGGTACGAACCCCAAAGGAACTATGGCCCAACCCGAGGACGCGGCCCCCTCGTTGGCAGCAATGGAAAGAGGCTTTGCCTCGATCTTGCAGGAAATCAGGGATATGCATTCCGATATAGCCCAGAAGTTTGAAAAAATGGACCAGAGGGTGGACAAGGTCGAAGATAGACTATTACAAGTGGAGGCCAAACAATCTTCAACAGCAGCCCAGGACATACAACTATGTATGAGGCTGGAGGCCCTGGAGAAGAGGGACGAGGAAAGGGCCCGACAGATGGATGACTTTGAAAACAGGGAGAGGCGGAACAACCTCAGAATCTTCGGGGTACCTGAAGCGGGGGGGGAAACGGAGAGGGATGTCACCCGAATAGTGAAGGACATTATCACCCTCCTATTCGCAGAGGAGATGACAACCGAGCCCACATTTGACAGAGTGCATAGGGCAGGGGGCAGAGCGGGGGCCCCCCGGTCAATTTTGGTCCGGTTCCACTACTACTCGGAAAAGACAAAGGTGCTGGAGGAGGCCCGAAAGACCAGAGAAATCACCTACAACAATGCTCTGATCTCAATATATCAGGATCTTTCCTCCTACACGCTGGCCAAGCGCAGAATGTGCCGACCCCTTACGCTATTATTCAAAGAAAAGGGCGTGCACTATAGATGGGGCTAGCCCTTCTCCCTGAACTTTGAATACATGGGCCAACGCTCAACCCCGATCACGGAAGAAGGCATTCGGGGTGCTATTCAAGAGTACACAGTGGACCCGCATCCCCGGAGGGGACCAGTGGGACCAAAGAGCCTCAGAACAAATAGCCCCGTCCCGCCCGGAGAGAGGAGACGGCGAACCGGTGCAAGGAAATTTCGAAAAATGAACACCCCATCCCCAGCAAAAGCGGGAGAACGAAACGACCCTGAGGACTGAGAACGGGGGTGACCCACCGAATCCGGGACGGATATGCGCAGATTCGGAGATTCTACCACTATCATCGTCCCCACGAACAGCAAGTACAGGGGACACATGGTCGGATTACAGCCGGGGGGGAACATTGGGGGCTCGACGGGATGAGCTTTATGTGTGAAATGCCTGGCCGAGGTGGGCAGGCTGGTGGTTCGGCCAAAAGCCAGCAATGGCAGAACTAATTGGCTGGATGCCGGGGAGGGGGTTGGGGGTGTTTACGGGAGTTGGGGTTGTTCAGAGACGGCTGGGTTACGGGGGGCGATTGGGGTGTTCTAGGCCCACCCGGGGGGGAGGGGAAGGGAACAAAGGGGACCACAAAGTAGAACCAAGGGAGCATGTGAAGAAAAGAGATACGAGGGTATTGACCGAGAGGGAGGGAATTTGGGATTATGGCTGATAGTCTGCCTGCCCTGGGAGTGGGCTCCCTTAACGTACAGGGTTTAAACACGCCCACAAAGAGATCCCTGGTCTGCAGAGAGTTTAGAAGGGCCAACCTCGACATCCTCTTTTTGCAGGAAACTCACTGGCCACGGGGGAAGGAACCCAAAATCCGGGGAGGAAGTATTGGGGAGGTCCTCAGTGCATCCCACAAAAATAAAAAGAGAGGGGTGGCCATCTTGGTGGCGAGGAACGTGGGGCTCGAGAAAGAGGCCGTGCTGAAAGACCCAGAGGGTCGCTACCTGATGGTGCGGGGATCCCTGCAGGGGGCCCCACTTACCCTAGCCGTTGTCTACGGCCCAAATGAAGGCCAAATTCAGTTCTGGGAGGAGGTGAGGGACAAACTCAAAGGCTTTGTCCACGGGATGATGGTGGTGGGGGGGACTTTAACATGGTCTTGGACCCAACCCGGGACAGGAAACGAGCTGGTCCCCAGGCCCCCAGGGCACCTGATGAGATCATGGCACGTGGCTTTCAGAGGGTCAACTCGGAGCTGGGCCTGGTGGACACGGTCCCGACCCCTAGAACGGACACCCCCCTCTTCACTTACTACTCATCCGTACACACGTCATTTTCCCGGATAGATTATGTCCTGGTGGACGAGACCTTGTATCCATTTGTCACTGGCCATAGGGTTGACCCAGTCCCGTGGTCTGATCACGACTTGGTCCGAGTCACCATAGCAAGAGGGGGTCTAAATGAACACAGGGGAAGATGGAAGTGTAACGATTCCCTCCTGAAGGACGAGGTCCTAGCCCAGGAGGTTCTTGACGCCATTGCAGATTTCTTTGAACTCAATGACAACGGTGAGGTGCGAACACACACTCTGTGGGACGCCTTTAAAGCAATCCTGCGGGGAGTCCTGATCCAATTGGGAGCCCAGAGGAAAAGAGAAAGGGAAGCCCAGGAACGGCATCTGAGGGGAAAAAAAAAAAAATCGCCCAACTCCAACCGGGAGGCCCCCCCTATGGAGCCCCTAAATCGTGACCGGGTGGCCGCCCTGGACGACTACAGGCTCCAACTAAAAGACCTCCTCCTCCACAAAACAGAGAGAAGCCTCCACCTGGTTAAACAAAAGTATTATGAAAAAGGGGACAGGGCGGACAGGATCTTAGCTTGGAGACTGAGGGAGGTACAGAGGAGTAGAATGGTGAAGGCAATGAAGAACGAGGTGGGGGAGCTGGGATATGATACTCCCCACATTGGAGAGGCCTTCCGCCGATACTATGAAAGGCTATACTCGTCCGAATACAAGGGGGACAGGGGGGGAGATCGAGGAATTCCTAAACTCCATACAGATCTCGTCCCTGACTAGGGAGATGGCGGAGGGGTTGGAGGGTCCGGTGACCGAGGAGGAGATGGAACATGCGATCAGTGGCATGAAGGTGGGCACTTCCCCGGGCGAAGATGGCTACTCAGTCTACTTTTACAAAAGGTTTCGGTCGGCCCTCGCCCCCCACCTGGTCAGGGTGTTCAATGTGGTACTGGAGGGGGGTCCTCTCCCGGACTCCATGATGGAGGCAATCATTGTAGTGCTCCCCAAGGACGGTAGAGACCCCTCGGAGTGCTCCTCCTACCGCCCGATCTCCCTGCTGAATATTGATGTCAAGATCCTGGCCAAGGTCATTGGGAGCCGGGTGGAGGGGATCCTGCCGAAGATGGTCCACAGTGACCAGGTGGGGTTTGTTAGGGGGAGAGAGGGCTCAGATAATATTCGTAAGACTATAGACTTGTTTCACTACGCCCAGGTGTCGGACCTAGACGCGAACGTCCTTTCCCTGGACTCAGAAAAGGCATTCGACAGGGTCGAGTGGAGGTTCATGGAACTCACCCTTCAGAAGATGGGCTTCGGGACACACATCAGGGACTGGGTGGCCGCGTTATACAGGGCCCCAAAGGCCAGAGTCCAAGTGAATGGTAGATTGTCAGACCCATTCCCCCTATCACGGGGAACAAGGACGGGATGCCCACTCTCCCCGCTGATCTATGTCCTAACTATGGAAGCCCTGGCAATAGCAATCAGAACACACCCAGACATCAGGGGGATCAGGAGAGGTGATGTAGAATTCAAGTTCTCCCTGTTTGCGGACGATATACTGGCCTATCTGGTGGACCCAAGATCCTCACTCCCCCCCTCCTGTCCCTGCTGTCCGCATTTGGGTGCTTTTCAGGCCTAAAGATCAACACATCTAACTCAGTCCTCCTCCCCATGAGAACTCGGGACCCAGGCCTGGACTCCCGGGACAGTCTGGGGGGAATAGCAGTTGGGAAGACCTCTATTCGATACCTGGGGATCTTTTTGACCAGGGACCTGTCTAATCTCACCCCCGCTAACTATGATCCTGTTATGTCACAGGTCACCGCCGATTTAAGGAGATGGGGCTCCATGATCCTGTCCTGGTACGGCCGTATGACCGCAGTGAAAATGAATATACTCCCACGCTTACTGTACCTCTTCACTGCTCTCCCTACCAGCGTCCCCGACCAGACCTTCAGGGTTCTTCAGAACGCGGTGCGCGAGTTTGTATGGCAGGGCAGGACCCCGAGGGCCATTCTTACCTTACCTAGAGAGGAGGGGGGTTCGGGCTGCCTGACTTCCACCTTTTCTTCCGCGCCGCCCAATTGCGCGTCCTCCTGGAACACATGAGGGAAGGGATGGGCGCATACTGGTCGTACCTGGAGGACATGGATGCGCACCCACTCAAGGTACGCGACCTCCTATGGGACCCACACAAATTCATCCCGAACAGACTCAAATCCCACCCAACACTGGGAGTTCTCTGGGCAATCTGGAGGGAGGGGCCCTAGACGGCACATCTGACATCATGGCCGTCCCCGATGTCATCCCTTTGGGGCCACCCCCTTAGACTGGGAAGCAGGGGGTTCCGTAATGCAGTCCTGGTCAGATTCAGGGATGGAATGGGCTGGACAAATGTTTAAAGAGGGAGAATTCCTACCATACGAAGATTTGAGGGTCGCCCTGGGCCGGGAGTCAATCTCCATATTCGAGTACCTCCGCCTGAAGGGTATCTTATGTGATCAATCATGGGGCCAGAGCCTAAAGAGACAGATGACCCCCTTTGAGAAACTACTCGATACTGCAACCTCCAGGAAGGGGGCGGTATCTGCAATGTATAAAATTCTCAACACTGTTGACCTAGGGAGAAGGAGGGGGTTCCGCACTTTTTGGAACGATCTGGCCGGGGAAGAAATCTCGGAGGACTCCTGGTCGAGGATATTTAAAATAGCATTCCACAGGAACCTGTTCACAGTGGACATGGAGCACAACTTTAAGATCCTACAGGGGTGGAACAGAGACCCCATCAAACTGTCAAAAATATTCACGGGAACATCCCCCGTCTGCCCGAGGGGATGTGACCAGGTAGGCACGAGGGGCCACACGTGGTGGCACTGCCCGAAAGTGCAAGCATACTGGGAGAGGGTAAGGGGTTGGATCGCTGAAGTCACGGAGGAACTGCTTCCCCATAATCCCCTGACAGTGCTGCTGGGCCTTCCCCCAGAGGATACGGATGTATACAGATACCCGAGAATGTGGGAAACAATGCTTAGGGCTGGGAGGGTGGCCTTGGCCCAGAAATGGAAGAGCAGGGAGACTCCCGCAAAGGAGGACTGGCTACTTAAGGTTAAAAACATGTTCTTGATGGACAAATTAACGGCGATGATGAACAATGACATGAACTCTTTCCAAATTAACTGGTACGGGGTGCAGCAGATCTGGAGATGGGAGGTCCAATGACGCTCTGGGAGGGAACATGGATGGAAAAGGGCGCCCACGGCCTGGGGGACAGCGGATGACATACAGCCAAACATGCAGTTGAAATTCTCGCTCTTTCCCGAACTCCGGTCACACAAAGTTTGCAACGCGGCTCCCTGTGAAGGGGGTTCTACTGGGTTCAAGTTATTCGGGGGGGGGGTTGTCTTTTTGGGAGGAGGATGGGGGGGGCGGGCTCTTTTTCTTTTCTTTTTTTTTTTGGGCCTGTGACTTGTATACTCTATGGTAAAGCTTTCAGCCTGTTTGTTACATTATGAAAATGCTAATAAAATAAAGTTGAAAAAAAAAAAAAGGCCACTTCTTAGTTGGTAGTTGCTGAACGCACACAATTGTTACAGGAGTTTTAAAGGTCTGTACTATTATTATTAATGGGCACCCACAAAGTAATACGTTGTTTTTATTTAGTCAGGATACACATATAAGATAGTGATTTTTGGGAAGGAAAACAGTTAGTGTTATCCTAGCAGAGCTTCAGTTTCTAGAGGCAATTTCCCCGAACAGTAAGTCTTTTAAAGTCCAAAACGCAACCCTAGCTAAAAGGTAGTTCAGAGAGGCTCAAAGTTTTGCAAAGCAGCAGAAGTCAAAGGTTCCTGGGGATACTTTCTAGTCCTTAGGAAATAAGATAAAAGAAGACTTAACCAACGTTGGAGACGTTTGTTGTGGATGCTCCATGATGTTGCAACGCTGGACCCGACCTCCGGATTCCTTGGTCTGATGACGAAAGGCAGGACAGTGGATGGGATCTTTCAGCAGACGTCTTGAGGGAGGACCTCTGGCATGGCTTTCATCAACTTCTTTGTTCACTCTGCAGTTTTGGCGCATTTTCTGCAGCACCAACAAAGGATGCAATTCGTCCATTCAATCTTCTTCAGTTCCTGCAGTCCCACACTCCGATGATAACTTTAAAAATACACTTTGGAGAGTCTTTAAAAATGACACCCATAAAAAGAGTTAAAGATTAGGCGAGTGTGGAAAAAGGCACTCACTCACTGAGGTATTATCGAAAAATATCCCACTAATAAAGCAAAATGTTCTGGGGTTGACCCAGGTCAGGAAGATTTACCAGTTCTGTGCAAATCAAGAGAGTCACTTGCAAGAAAGCCAAATCCACATCTACGGGGGAGGGCCTTTGTAGAATTGCTTTTCTTTAATTGGAGAATTGAGGCCCCGGACATTCAGGGTTAAGCATTTTATGTCAAGGATTGATGCCATGCGGACTGTTAGATTGTGGTGCCTCTACCCTAACAGGTCAGGTGTGGAAAACTGAAAAACACAACCCAATAAAGGATAAATTAACAGCAATGTCAAACCCCAAAATCTTCGCACAGGCATAACCCCTGCTTGGGAGATAGCCTGTTGTCCATCACTCATGGTGATAGTTGGGTGGGCGCCTTTCCTTCTTGGCAGAGCCGCCCTGATGCCCTTGTTAAGGTGTGAACATAGCGATATCATGTGTATATGTAGAGTCTCACCTCGCTCTCGTGGGCACCGCATCTGCAAAGAAAGGAAAAGGTCAAACCATTCGAGTTGAGTATGCGTCGAACTGAGATTGAGATACTCAGGCGACTTCTTGAAGTATTCCAACTCATTCCTCTGTGGGCAATACCGCCGGAAAGTTCCTTTCTCTTGGTCGCCTTATTTTGTCCTTTTCAGACCAGTCCATATGCTGACCGGGTTCTCCTTTGCTGAGATCTTTCTGTGTCCCCGCCATCAGCTCCACCGCTGCTTCTTCGGATCCTATTGTGTATTTTTGATTCTGGATTTCAAACAACTTTTTTTTTTGTTTATGATTTAATGAGTTTACAACATTGTTAAAATGGATACAAAACAAAATATATTTCAATAAAATACAGCATTTCAATCAATCATAGGCTAATCCAAGCATTACATTGCTCGGAGTGCCATCAACTCGATTAACAGAATCTGATTTTTCTTTGTGCTCAGCCTTTACCATAGATGAGGTTACAGAAAGAAAAGAGATTTCTTAGACAATTTCACAGATTTTCAACACTCGCACCATCGCGGATGTTAATGGGGCACTTGAGCTCGATATTAATCTGTCCCAGAAAAATTCTGAAATAAGGTCTTCGTGATGCACAAAATTCCCAAAGAGTGCTAAGCCTGAGTTCCATGTCCCTTCACACTACAACAGAAAATACCCAAGTGTTTGCTTTGCTGGATTAATACAACTATGCATAGCTGTTTTGCTCTATCTCCTTGCTTTTGCCTTTCCAATACTTCTCCGCAATGTACCAGGTTCAAACTTAATCTTAGGAAATGATTGCCTAATGAGCTATCTGGGAATTTCGCCAGGAAGTTTGTAAGGAAACCCAGTTTTTTTTCACCCCTTAAAAAGGGGTTTGCCGGAGAGAACATTCTCACTTTCTCGATTGTCTCTATCCAGTCAATAATTTCCAGTTTCTTCTCGATTATCAATGGACTGGAGATGAGGGTTTCTATACCGAGGTCAGCTTTGGAAAGGGATTCCATGACCTTTCTCTCCAATGATGACAAGATTGCAGATCTAGAATTTGACACCATAGAGAGTTGTCTCTTTTCCAATAATGATCTCCAGATATAATGTAATAAATGTCCAAGTTGCCATGCATCTCAAAGATTTTAGGCCAAGTACAAATCTAAGACTCCAACTGGGCGTGCAGGCAGTGAGACATAGTAACCTTTTCCATAACCGACCTTCTAATATATCCCAGTTGGTAACCCAGAGCTGTGGCTGGCACCCAGCCCGTAAAGAATGAGTGTAACTATTTTTGCCAGATAGTATCTAACCAACGGCGAGATCGTGAATTTACAGAACTTCTAGTACAATTTAAGCATTTGTGCTCCTCCCTGCGCTATCTTACCTGCTTCCCCAGTCTCAACTTTGAAAAAGGCGGGAGAAGCATGGATGTTATATCCCAAGTACTTAACCACCTCTACCCTTTGGATATTTTGACCATCTAGTTCCCAGTTCGAAGACTTAATTTTTTTTGGGGATGTTTGAATATCATGATGTTTGATTTAGCAAGGTTTATTGAGGGCTTGTTCATTCCTGCATACCCACTCAGCTTAGTTAGTAGCCGCCTGAGCCCAATTGGTGTTCTGTATAACACAATGTCATCTGCATAGGACAGCCAAAAGATCTTCCTTCCGTTCAACACTGGACTGGCCAATGCAGATGGTTCCAAAGAGAACCCCATGTCCGCCAGTAAAAGGTTGAATAAAAAAGGGGCCTCTAGCACCCTTGCCTTACTCCTCTTTCTACCTCGATGGTTTCTGAGAGGTGCCCCAGCTCATCCAAGCAAACTCTTAACTTTGTTTCTCTGTGTACCTCTACCAGTATTTCTAGAAGTGTTTCAGGTAAGCCCCAGTTTCTCAGTTTTTGCCAAAGTAGAGCCCTATCTTCTTGGTCAAAGGCTTTTGATAGATCCACCCATGCTCCATACAAGGGCAGTGATCTACTTCCCTCTGCCTGTTCGCTCACTAAATTGAGGATCAGGCCCTTTAATGATGTGGACATGCCTTTTTGAAATCCTGTCTGGAAACGAGACAAGATATTCTGATATTCTGCCCACTGTGTCATTTCCCTTAACAAGAGCTTCATGAAGATCTTGCTTTCTATGTCGAGCATAGCTACAGGTCGATAATTAGCTGCTGCTCGATGATCCCCATTTTTGAACAATGAAATGACCAGTGCGGTCTTCCAAGATACTGGAAACATGCGCCTCTTAATGATTTCTCTAAATAGGCAGACTAATAAATGTGACCACATTTTTGGCTCGTTTTTAAGTATTTGATATGTCAGGCCATTAGGGCCTGCTGCTCTTTCGGTCGAATACTTAGCTATTATCTATTCGATATCCCTTACATCAAAATTGAGTTGCCAAGATGTGTTCGGTTTCAATTCGAACTGGGAGCCACTACTGTCTTTAAAGACTTCGGTTAGATGCTCCACCCACCCTCTTTCAGAGACTAGATTGCATAAAGAACTGGCAGTTTCACCCTCAAATTGACTGATTACTGCCCAGATATTATTTGTGTTACTTTCTTTGAGCATTCTCAATACCAGCTGCCCATCATTTTGCATTCGAGTAGCTGTTTGGAGAAATGACCATGACTTATAATTGCTTTTTTCTTTACTGATTTCTGCTTTATATACTTCCAGTGAGAGCCCTGCTGACTTAATTCATCGCAGGGCCCTTCTGTGATCGCTTTTCTTTCTCTGTGTCTCTTTATGGAATGCATGGACATACTTTTGTTTAGCTAGCCCTACTGACTCACCGATGTATGCCAGAGGAATTAGGTGAATTTTTGCGGCTGGCATTCTGTCTCCCAGATGCTCCTTGGAGTTTTTTCAGCTGTGTATTTAAGTTTTCACCTTCGCGTTTATATTTTACCAACCCAATTCTCCCCTTTGTCGTCCAGCTGCTGTTTGCTTACACTTAAGGGAAGAAGCAGAAAGGTCCGGGATGGATAACTCCAGTCTACTATGATCGCTCCCCCCATCATGTTTTATTAGCATGACAGAGGGGAGCGTGTGCAGATTTGGGAGACAAAGATATGATCTAGGGTTGAAGTGGTATCTCCTCTGTGCCATGTTGTACATGCCCCCGGACCTCCCTCCGTACTACCGGTTACCATTTTTAAAACCCAGTTTTCCATGAAATCCACCCACAACCTCCTGTTTTTTACTTTTTTGCAGTAGAATGATGTTAGATCCCCTTTTAACTGAAAACAGTCTGTATTTAGGTCACCGCTAAAATTATGTTACTGTTCACAGAGTCCAACTTTATTGTTTCCAGCAATGACCCCACATTTTCAAGAAAAGGATGTAGTTTAGAACAGGCCGGTGTTAGGCAGAATCCTGTGCAGTTCCCTTAGGGAGCACTACACTAAGATTAGGACTACAGATGAGAGCAATAAATCCCCTTTTGGTATCAGTCTGTACCACAAAGATTTAGTTGGTAGCTGTGGCTGAGCAGTCAGACTTATCTCAAGAGGGAGATGAGCAGTATTCAGGGTTTACACAATAGGCCCACTAGACTATGGTACAAAGCAACACTGATCAAAGCTTTGTATTTAAAAAGTAAATATATATTTATTTGATACACTTCTAATAAAACACATGTATCACAGTCATCAAGCATGTTACATTAAGTCAAAGGAAAAATATACACACTCGCAAGTTAAATTGCAGACCAAGTGAACCAGAGTGAAAACTGAGCAAAATGGCACAGTGACAACTACACACAAGGGAACCTCTCACAAGGGAGGGAAAGCACAAGTTATATAGAAATAGGTTCTTACACAACCTAGCAACACTTCCCATCATTTTGTGAACCAGTTTAAGCAAGTCAGTGTATCAGTATAAGCAATACTTAAATGAAAACTGAGCAAAATGGCATTTCACAACGTTAAAAAAATGCGAAGGAAAGGGTAGTTAAAAGAAATAGGTGCACCAACACTGTTCTCAGTGAGAATCAATCTAAAGAAGGCAGATCTAACAAATGTGACCAGAGTCAGTAGGCCTGTGCCAAAAGTCAGTTGGTACAGGGCAAGGGCCCAGGAGCAAAATGTTCTTGTAGCTGCAGTTAAGTCTTTGATTAGCAAAGTGGAATAGGCGGATGCAGACGTTGAAAAGACAATGTTAAGAGAGAGGGGCGGCCAACCCAACAGGTAGGTAAAGGATTTAAAACACCTTTAGTGCTACCGCGAAGAAAGGGCGGCTTGGCGGAACAATGTACCTTAAAATGGATAAGTGGCTCCTGCGGTGGCGGTTGTTACTGGTAGTTCCTGCAGTTCGGGTGATCCAGCAGAGGAAGAGAGGCTCTCATCGTGGAGGAAGGTTAGAGTTTCTGCACTACCCAGGGATGAAACCAGCCGCGGTGCTGCCCGACGAATAAAAGGTACGCTCCTTTAAATCGCAGTCTGGGTGGACTGGTGCCTGGCTATCTGGCCTCTGAGTACAAGGTACGGGAGATTCGACCAAGGCAGGTCCGGGAAGGCGATTATCAAACTGTTTGGCCCCACCAGTTCAAGGGAAGAAGGCTCTTGCAGGTGAAGATCTTCTCTCGTCGTATGGAGAAAAGGGGTGAGACGCTGCAGCAGGGCTTCACCGGTGGTTCAGTCGTTGCAGATGTCTTTGGCTTCTCTCCTCTTCGGCTTCTTAGTTCCAGTGGCGACGTCTTGCTCTTCCAGTCCTCAGGACCCTGCTTTTATGCAAAAAGATTCCCATTCATACAGCCTAGCTGTCACTCACACAGTGGAGTGGTCATCTTGGCGGGAGACCCTCCAGCCTAACAGGATAGAGTGCGACATGGGTTGCTGAGGCAACCCTATTCAGGGGTCCTACTCCCCCTCCCACACAATGGACCCACCCTAGACTCAGTGGTGCCGAAAGGAGGGCTTCTCGGCAGGAGCCCGCCAAAAGGATGAACAAAGAATCCCCGACCTGGGTTAGGAGTTTAGAGGAAGACACGAGAAAGAAGTTAAGTTCTGGCAATAAAAACCTACCGGAGTAAAGTTAATATTAAAATACACCGGCGGTATGTTAGAGGCTGTCAGTAAAAGTGGCAGCCTCGAACAATGGGAAAATCCCATAGGGAAATATTTGCGGTTGAATATTTACGGTAGTAACTACTGCTACCAGCCAGAAACTTTTGAGAGAGGGACTGTACGGTACCCTCTCAAAAATGAACATAGGGGAAAAACTATTAACCCCTTCCAGTACCTCCATAGTAAGATGGGTTGTACTGATTTAGTTCATAGGATTCGACTAGTAAAGTCAATGGGGACTTTACATGCCCTGGGAGATAGTCAGTCCCAGGGTATGGAGTCTATGTTTGGGGGTCGCTACGACACCCCTGTGTCACTGCACTGAGGGTGCTGTGTAACACATGTGAATAAAGATGGTTCCTATGGGGTTGAGAAAGATCCCATAGGCATTAAACACAAAAATAGCCTAGAACACACATAGCAAAAATGCCTAAGAGTGGGGAAAAAAAGAGTCTCACTCTTAGCAGGAAAAAAGAAACAAACCCTTCAAATCCAGCAAAGCTGCTGGGGGACTCTATAGGTAAGGGAAATTAGCCATAGAATGAGAATTCTCCCTAACAGCGGGGTTCCAATATATATTGATTATTACCCAAATTGAGGCTATACTATCACAAATCAGGTTAGATCTACAGGCCTGAAAACCAATAGCATTTTCCCAAATAGGAACTATATTGTTAAAGGTTTGATTTTTTAGAGCCATCAGGAGGCCCCCTGAGGGTCTACCTTTTGCTGTTTGCGACGCTGGTAAACATAGCACAGTGACCCCTTCTATAATCGGGGGGTTCAGTAGCCATGTCTCCTGCAATAACACTATATCTCCAAAGTCAAACGGGTAATCCTGCATGACTTTTGCCTTAATGATACTAGAGCCCCGTGTGTTCCAACTAACTACATTGATGCCCTTTTTTCTATAGCTGCTGGATACCTACACCCAGTTTCTGTTGAACTTGGGAGAGGATTTCGGCAGGAGAGATAGCGCACTTCCCTGTGGGTTCTGTTCTTTCCTTACGCTTTTATTCTCTTCTTTTTTAGACTCCTGAGAGTAACTCCACCTTTACAAGATTTTGTGTGGTGGATTCTATAGTAATACAACGTTCTCTGGACTCACTGAGACTTCCAGACCATAGATTCCTAATTCTCTCGATTCACTCAAGAAAGCATTCTTTGCACTGGAGGAAGTAAAGGTCACTTCCACAAGAAAAGGATCTTGGGCCACTTTCAATATCATCTGATGAGAGCAAATACAGATTGTTCACTCTTTTGCCTATTCCCAAGGTTACAGAGCGACTCAAGATATTTGTGTTGACTAAGTCTTAACCACACTCTCGGGATGGCAAAGTCTTTTGAGATTTTTGAGATTTTTGTAGTTGGTGGTGCAGATTCTTGGGCCACTGCCTGGCATGCAGGACCATAGTCGTCTTGGCTGGACTGAGCGACGAGTGACACGCATTTCGCATGGCCATTGTCTGTTTTTGATCACTTTAATTGGACAAAGTCCTGAACATTTTCGGCCATTGAGGATGTTTGATCTGCTATACCTTCTGTAGTGTTCTTTTTCTTAGTTACCAGGAAAATCAGAGCCACTTTTAAATTAGCTTGACTACATAAAGAGGATGATTTTTTAGCGACCACATTCTTCTGCAACAGAGAATAGTTTTTGTGTAAGAAAATGGGTGCCCATTTTATTTTTTCCAATGATTTGTTCTTTTGCCAAATTTCAGCTAAGGGTACTGGCGATTTTCTTCAGTTTTTGAATCTCTCAAATTATTCTAATCCATGCCACCCTCTAAATTGCTCCATTGCCTATGTTTTAGATCTGTTTGAAGGCCAATTATTTTCAAAATTTTAACAGACTCTTCTGCGTTAGAACACAATCTGCATTTGGCCTCTTTTTTGCCTTTTTGAATCTTTGCCTGAATTCCTCTATCTTTTGGTTCCCCAGTTTTTTCCAGTTGGTCAGTGAGAGCTTGAGAACCATCCATTGGAGATCCTGCATCCTCTGTGTCCAGGAGGAGGTATTTCTTGCTGAAGAGTGGCCATAGCTGGCGCAACTTTTGAAGAGGTGCATTGGTTTTTCCCTTTTTTCCGATTCCTTTTTGATTTTAATAGGACCATTTATGACCTTTCCCTTCCTGCTTGGCGTTTCCTCATGTTCCTTCTGCCTCTTGAACTCTGACAGTATGCAGGTTGCCAATCAGAAACAACATCAACCTGTTTTTCTGATGCCATTGCGGGTTGTAATTGTAACATTACCTAGGTGGTCTCTAATTCCACCTATGGTACATTCGCCAGCCTCCGGAATTCCTCCAATACTGATTCTTAGAGAGGCGTGTCATCAAAGGGCTGATCTTGGATGATAACCCCCTTTTCTTCTAATACCTGCAAGGCAGAGCTTTCTTTCAAAAGCTGAACTACTTCCTCCAGGAGTCTATTGTTTTCTTCTTCTGTTTTCTTTTGTTGCTTAACATAGACGGTATGGAGGAGATATCCAGACCCTGCTTGACCACTTCTAATCGTAGATCTCTAATTGGTCAGGTCATGTTGGTATTGATGGTCGAGACTAGCCCCACCAGAGTAGATTTACAGGACGCCATCTCGTTTGAAACTTCCAGAAGTGTGCCCGCCTGCGATTGTACTTCGGACTTTAGCATTTCAAAAACAGACTAATGAGTTCAAAACAAAGTTTAAAGCCTTCAAGGTATCAATGTTTGCTTCAGCTTTTTCTTCACTCTGATTTGACTGGGCAATACATCTTCATGGGTTTTTGAATTATGCACTTTTAAGGAACAATTATCTGGCTATAGTGAGGTCACTCCATTCCCTTCTAGATTTATTATATCTGTCATTCCCTAGACTAACAGAAGATGGATACATTTCTGTACTTGAGGATGGGGTTTGAAGGGCTTGTGCCACGACCCAAAGGATTGCAGAGTATCCTTCCACCTCACTATGACTTTTATGCCTTTTTCTGCCAAAATGATCCTGGATCTTTTGCTGATTTTTGTGGTTGTTAGTGTACTCCAAACCCTGTTGCCATTGTTTCATAAGGGTAGTGTGGAGATTCCGCTCTATTCCCCGATCTAAAGGAGTTATACAGCCTTCTTCAGCATGTATTTGTACCTGTGTTGTTTCAAGCGAGTGTGTATTTAGGGCAGTCAACTGAGCAATGGTGGGATTTGTTCTTTGAGGCTCTAACAAATAAGAGTCATCTCCTTCCCTCTCCTTTTCTTTGTCCAAAGAAAACATGCTGCACAGTTACATTGCCCATACCAGATCTACCCTCTCGTAAACTGCCGCAGGGTCCTTTAGATAAAGGCTAATGCCCCACACTCTTGCTGTGCACTGGTCTCTGAAGAGTCACAACCCCTTATCCAAGATAGAATCTGTCATAATATACGACAAATATGCGTGCAAAAAAACCCCAGATGTAAAGAACAGTTAACGAATCAACCTCCGGGGTGATTAGTGAGAGCTAAACGCAGCTCAAAGTGTTTCCAAACAGATGTCGAAGCAAAAGGATTACGCTACATCCCTAGCACAAGGGACACACTTAATATCGGTGTGAATGAGGTATGCACGTATTTCAGTTGTAGCAGCTGTGCTGTACTTTCACAATTCCACTATCATCATTCTGGGGCCAGCGAGATCAAAGGAGAAATCTGACAGTCTCCCACTGTTCCCCGGATATTAATATGTGTGGCAGAGCTCCTTACCGTTCCTTCCTTGGCGGTATCCTGATGGCTTGCAGTGCTGGGTTATCTGTCCACAGAGCCTCTGCTCCACGCACCTCCAGCGCAACAGCAAAACAACGCTAACACAAAGCTTCTGCCCTTTTCTCCTTCCGGGCTCCTCGCCGCAAGAGTTGGAGTTCTGGGATAAGTACTACACCCCCAATGGGTGGTTACCTTTCTCCAGGCGATTGTTAAAGATACAGTGTATCAGTGTATCACGGCTGCAATAGCATGAGCAGCACTCGAGCAGTGGATCCAAGAGTCTTAATAGGCTCAATAGCCTCTGGCTGCAGGAATCACAAGCTGGTAGATTCAATTCAATTCCAAACCACACCAGCAAAACAGCGTAAACACAAAGCTTCTGCCCTTTTCTCCTTCCGGGCTTATCTCTTTCAAACAAAAACTTGCAGGGGAAGCCCCACCGACATTTAATCTTTTGCGACTGCAGCCAGGCTGAGAAATGCACCTTCCACCTATTTGCCACAGTGCGTGGGGCCGGGTCTTGGTACAGGGATATCTGTTTGCCTCGGAACTGTACCGGTTCACGCCTGTGGGCCTCTGCCATAATGTTCTTTTGATGGAAAAAAATGGACCTTAGACAGGACATCTGGCACTAAATTGCGACGTTGCTGTAGAGTAGTGTAAACTCGGTGCGTCCTGCCTAATTCAATTGCTGGGTTGTCTGAGAGGCCCAACAGCATTGCGAATAGATCGTTCACATAGTCTGTTATTTCCTGATCTGGAATCTCCCTTGGTACACCACATAATCTAATGTTATTTCTTCTCCCCCTATTTTCAAGGTCTTCCAGCTTCGACCAGATCATTTCAAGTTGCTCTTCGATACCCAGTATTCCATTTGTGATCTTTGCTTGCTCATGGGCCTGTTCACAGATCGTGTTCTCGACATTTACCCTGAATTCTAGGCCCATCATGTGGGCGTTCAAGTCTGCGACTGATTTGACCATTGTCTCTGGTATGCTTGATCGCTTTATTAAGGTCCTGTTTTAACCTTGAGGACATCTCCATGAGGTCTTCCTTCGTAAACTTCCCTGGGGTATAGCTTTCTGCTGGCGGCGAGTGAACCTCTGCTTGTATTTCTTTGGCATCTCTCTCCATTTGTTTTCCCTGGTTGCCCAGCATGGTCTTAATGTCACCTGTCCTCATTTTACCCTTCACTCCTCCCTTTGACATTCTGCTGTGAGGAGCCTCTGCCTAGTACCACATGCACAGAGGAAGCATCTTCTTGTTTTGGTTGTAATGGTGCGTGAGGCTTCCTCAGACTGCTATGCAGCCTAAGGGTAGCCCGTATTGCGCAAGGGCCAAACTCAGTCGGGCTGTGATCAACTCTGCATCAAACATGTTGGGCCCATTCAATGGTCTGGGAAATTCCTAACCCCTAGCAGCGGCATGCGCTCTGAAGGATGCATTCCCTATGGAAAAATGGCGGCTGCGATTGTGTTTCCAGGGGACTCAGGTTCTCGCTCTCCAAAGCTACCAGTTCTCTGCACAGCGCTGATCCTGAAGATTGCTGGGTGCATGCTGTGGGCACAGGCATTCCTGTGCGCACTTAAGCCAATTTCAAGCCCTTTACTAGGGATGCAGCTCCCTCCTCGGCTCCACAGGCTGAGCCCTTTTGGGTTAAATGTGGGAGTGGTGAGCGCGCCCCTCCTGCGCATTCTGCAGCGACAGATCCCTCTTTTGCATATTTAACCTACACATTTGAGGAGATTCCCTGGTGATCAGCCAGTCGTCCAGATAAGTGTATACCAGGATGGACTTTCTGCGCAGGTGTGCAGCCACTTCTGCAAGCACCTTGGTGACGACTCGGTGCTGAGGCAATGCCGAATGGGAGTACTTTGAATTGGTAGTGTACTACCTCCATCTTGAAATGCAAGTATTTTCTGTGCACAGGGTGCACTGAAATAAGAAAGTATGCATCTTTCGTGTCCAATGTCGCCATGTAGTGGAATGACCTCATGAAGCGTGATCATGTGACACTTTTGTGGTTTGATATTTGTTCACGGGCGCAGATCTAGTACTGGGCGCATGGTAACATCTTTCTTTGGCACAAAGAAGGAACAAGTTAGTTACCTATAACTGTTGTTCTCCAGCATAGGTCTGGCATAGATTCACATGCTCATGAATATTCCTTGTCAGGCGTAAAGAAAAAATCAGTTTCCCATCTGAACTGTCTTTCTCCTGACAACCAATCACTGGTCTCTGAGTCATACTACCCCCAGTCAATGACTGCCCTCTACCTAAGCACCTCCTCTGGCAGCCATCTTCAGATTTGGTAGCACGTAAAGTGGCAGTAGGACCAAGAGAAGAGTCGCAGAGGGGTAAGCGGGAGTGTTCGCATGGGAATCCATGCCAGACCCATGCTGGAGAACAGTTACAGGTAAGTAACTTGATCCTTCTCCAGCATGGGGTCTGGCATGGATTCACATGCTCATGAATAACCAGGTTACTCACCGTAATGACAACCTTACTCCTAGTATATAGTCCCCTTTCCTCCATACTTATGGGACATTCCTTCGTCCTGTGGGACGGGACCAGTGAACTTTGTAAAAAGCGTTTAATTTTGCAAATATTTGTCCTTACTCTCTTTTTATATGCGGCGTAGCACACGCAGACGTAACCCCGCCCTACTTAGCTCCGCCCAGCCCATCGCCCATCAGTCCTTTTCCATCGCCAGGTCAGAGACCTTTAAGCAATAATAGAGGAACCTTATTAGAGGGACCGGCGGGCGGGCGTATGGAGGATAGGGGACTATGGACTAGGAGTAAGGTGGTCACTACGGTGAGTAACCTGGTTATACTCCAACGTCCCGTCCCCTTTCCTCCATACTTATGGGATATTCCCAAGCACTCCTCACAGGAACTACGGGTGGATGGAAACCCCCTTACTCAAAAAGGTTTTTCAGCAAAGCCTGGCCAAACTGAGCATCAGATCTGGAGCTCAAGTCCAAGCAGTAATGTTTACAAAAAGCCGATGGGGAGGCCCAAGTAGCGCCTTTTGCGATGGTCTCCCAGGGGACATACCTTTGAAAGACAACGGCAGCTGCCTTGCCCCGTACCAGATGTGCATGAATCCCTTTAGGAGGCTGTAGACCTTGAATAGTGTAAGACGCTGTAATACAGGCAGCAATCCATCTGGAGAAAGTCGCTTTGGGGGCCTGCTTGCCTTGCGGGTTACCAAAGGTCACCAAAAGTTGAGATGAACTCAAGTTCAGAAGTTCTGTCCAGATAGAACTTAAGAGCTCTTCTAACATCCAGGCAATGCAAAACCCTCTCAGCTTCCGAAGCTGTGTTTGGAAAGAAGACAGGCAGCGAGATTGACTGATTTAGATGGAAATCAGAAACCACCTTTGGTAAGAAAGAAGGGTTTGTCCTAAGGACAACCTTATCCTTGTGGAAGACTAAGAAGGGATGCTCCACTGACAAAGCTTGAAGTTCACTCACACGCCTTGTCGAGGTATGACCAAGAAAGCCACCTTCCCCGAAAGGTGCTTAAGATCTAGCGTAGCCATTGGTTAGAAAGGCTTATGGCACAAGGCCGTAAGAACCACGTTCAGATCCCACGTCGGATGCGGTTTGCGAACAGGAGGGTAAAGACGCATTAGACCCGCAAGGTGCTGTTTAATCACTGGATTTGATGGTGAGAAAGAGCACTGGTCCGTTGATAGGTAGGCGGCCACAGCCGAAAGAGAAGTCCTGCATGAGAGTACATGAAAGCCTGACTCTGCTAGATGAGAGACGAAGGACAGCACCGTGTCAATCGTAGCCACCCTGGGGCCAACTGTTTGGCTAAGCACCAGTGACAGAACCAAAGCCACTTGCTCTTATACTGAGACCCTGTTGAGGGATTCCTGGCTGCCTGAATAATGCGCATGTTGTCAGCAGACAGGTTGAGATGTTCTAAAGATCTGAACTCAGGCAACATGCAGCCAAGCTGAGCGATTGTGGAGAGGGGTGCCACAGCTGCCGATCTCTCTGGTGAAGTAGATCGGGAACTAGCGGAATCCTGATCGGTACACACACCGACAGATTTTGAAGTTCTGAAAACCAGAATCTGGCTGGCCACCACGGAGCTTTGAGCAGAAGAGAACAGATCACTGTGTTCTTCAGCTTGCAAACCATCAGATGAATCAGAGGCAGAGGCGGAAAAGCATAGGCCCTCATGTTGTGCCATGGAATCTCGAGAGCATCTCCCATAGAGGAGGCTCTCAGCCTGTTTCTGGAGGCATACAGAGGAAGTTTCTTGTATGTCAAAGTTGCGAAGAGGCCCACTTCCGGAGTGCCCCAACACAGGAATATCTGTAAGAGGACCTCCGCTTTCAACTCCCACTCGTAGCTGACCATTGTTTGTCAGCTGAGGGCATCTGTCGTGACGTTCAGCTGACCCGGGATGTGTACTGCCACCAGCCAGACACCATGCTGAACCACCCATTCCCAAATTTGAATGGCCAGATCCACACAAGGAGACTTGGTGCCCCCCTGCTTGTTGATGTAAAACATAGACACCACATTGTCCGTGCGGACACAAACCATTTAGTTGGCAATGACTGGCCAGAACATCTTGAGCGCCAGGAAGACCGCCAGAAGCCCCAGATGATTTATATGAAGGAACTTGTCTTGGGGAGACCAGAGGTCAGAGACCTGAAGAAGATCCAACGTCGCACCCCACCCCAGAAAGGAGGAGTCCATCATGATCGACACCATCGAGCAGGGTCTTGGAAAACCGCACACACCGACAGGTTGCTGAGAGACGACCACCACACCAGGTCAACTCATGAAAGCCGGAATCGAAATTTTCTTGGAGTCCGGATCCACAGCCTGACGCCAAGAACTCCGAAGAGCCATCTGCTTCTGTCTCATCTTGAGACGAGCAAGGGGAAGAGCCAATATGCACGAGGCCATGAAGCCCAGAAGCCTCTGGAACCACCAGGCCAACATGCTCTCCGACTGTGCAAACATCTGACACGTGGCCCTTCTGTAAAGAGGACATTTTTTGACAGGGGGTGATCATCTTTAATTTCTCTTGGGGTAAAGAGAGATTGAACTGGGAAAGGTCTAGGATGGAGCGCAGTGTTAGGCAGAATCCTGGGCAGTGCCCTTAGGAACCACTACACAAGATTAAGACTACAGGTTATAGTACAATTTCACCTTTGGTACAAGCCTGTACTACACGGTTAGAGTAGTAGCAGTAGCGGAGCAGCCAGATTTATCTCAAGAGCAAATGAGCAGTAGTAGAGATTACACAAAGGACTACAATTACTGTGACTCAAGCAAACACTGACTCAAGGTTTCTGGTTAAAAAATATAAGTACATTTATTTTTTAAACCATCTTCACTTCCATTAAATTAAAATCACACTTCAAATATACTACACACAACCAATTCCCTTGTGCAGTTAAATTCAAGGTAAGTACATTGGATTTGACGGTCCGGTGTTGTGAAACAAAGACGTTACTGTGGGTTAATTTGCGATCACCTTTTGACAGTAATGACAGTTTGGTCTTACGAAAGAAGGCGTAACCGCAAGAAGAAATGTTACCAAAGTGAAACACACTTAGCACATGAATTGAAAATAGAGGATAAAAATCATAGACAATACTTTTGTCAAGGCATATAGAATCAGAGGATACTTTCTAAAACGTAGATAAGTCAATAGGCCTGTGCCAGTGTCAAATGGGACAGGGGTCCTGTTGTCGAGGATCACAAGGTTAGAACAGTTCACGATTCGAGATTGCCAGGAGTACTTAGATATTGTTGAAAGGGAGGCAAATGTTATAAGAGGGAAGGAAGATCAGGACAAGCCTTTGGTGAGGAGAAAAGGGTTCACCCCCAATTCCTTGAAGTCGAATACAGTACCTTATTTGTTTGAAGGAAAAGCTTGTGCCATGGCAGTTGTTCCTGGTAGTTCTAGCAGACTCACGGTTCCTGGAGCTTCAGTCGTGGGGACAAGGACGACGTCTGGAGCGATCTGCACTACCCAGGGATGAGGCCAGCAGCAGCAAAGCAACGGTGAATAAAAGGTACGCTCCTTTAAAACAGGAGAGGCTCTTCAGATGCCTATCCGGATCACTACAGCTGTGTGCAGCGATTTTGACCAAGAAGAGGATCCTCTGGCTGTAGAATGTGAGCTGGTTGATCCCACCAGGCTCAAGGGAAGACAACTCCTCACTGGATCTTCTCTTGTCGTTGAAGGGTAGATAGCTCAGGACTGCAGCAGTGCTTCACCGGGAGTTGCAGCAGCCGTCTTCTTCTCAGCTTCTCTTCGGATCATTGCAGTTCCAGTGGCGACTGACTTCCAGCCCAAGAGTCCTGCTTTTTATGACAAAATCCCCCATTCACACAGCCTGGCTGTCAATCACTCAGCAGGGGGGTTGTCCGGCCCGGACAACCACCTTAGCCAAACAATACAAAGTGCGACTTGGGTCTCCACGGAGACCCTGTGCAGGGGGGTGACTAAACCCCTCCCTCACATTCAGCCCACCTAGACGCCAAAGGAGGGCTTCTGGACAAAAGCCTGCCAAAGGTCGACGAACAAAGAAGGCAAACCTGGTTTGCCGCGCAAAGTAAAACACAAGAAGGATTTTAACAAAAAGAAATGGCAATAAAACCCGACCGGAGCCAAATTAAAAAGTATTTGGTCAAGCGGGTTTAAGTTTGAGGCTAATACAATAGCCTAAAACGGTACCACGTTTATATACTATAATCGCAGTAGAAAAGATAGGGTAGGTACCACTGCCACCAGCCAAGATTTAGTGTTAAGGGAGCGAAACAAAGCTCCAAGAGGTGCATACAGAAAGGAGTAGGAATTAACCCATTTCAGTACTCCATGTAAGATGGGGTGTACTGGGCCTGCAGTGTAAATGACTACATAAAGTAAATGGCAACTTTACCTGTTTCTGTGGGACAGTAGTCGGCCCCAGAAAAATGGAGTCAGTGGGAAGTCTTAAGGACAACCCTGTGTCACTGCACTGAAGGTGCTGTGTAAAACGCACAAAAAGTTGGACTCATGGAGTGGTGTGGCTCCAGAGCCCAAGATCACACAAACAGTTGAAATACACATGGCAAACCACATGTAACAGTGGGAAAAAGGTCCATACTCTTACCAGGTGGAAAAAATAAACCCAGAAATCCAGCAAAGCTGCTGAGGGACTCACTAGTTAAGGGAAATAAGCTACAAATGAGAATTCTCCCTAACAAGCAGGCCAGCCTGGTTGGGTTTGGGAACCGTAAACCCATGGGAATAGAAGCCCTCCCATTGCTCCCCTAGGAGGAACGGGATCCAGCAACTTCTGAATCTCGGCTATGAGGGAGGGCGACCCCGACTGGGGGTAAGAGGAAGCCCGCCCGAGCGACTGACAAGACCCACCGGTCCTTGGTGATGGTCTGCCACGCCTCCCAATGAGACGTATTGCGTCCTCCCAACGGGGTCTCATGCAAGCGCAGAAAACCCTCTTTCTGATGGTTTGTCGGTGGTAGCACCACCTGAACCTGAGGAGGAGGCTGAGGAGCGGGAGAAAAACCGACTCCGTTGCTGCCTTCGGAGGGAATTTCCCGAAGAGGCGTCAACCCTGCGGGATTTCCGATCTAAAAAAACCCTGAAACCAGAGGAAGGCCGAGGGTTTGACGACGACCTGTGTGTCCTGAAAGAAGGTTTTACCAGGACAGACAAGGACTTGGTGGTCTGAGTGCTGTTCTTAGTTTTGGTCAGCTCCACGTCTGTTGTAGAATGAAAGAGCTTCTTGACATCGAAAGGCAGGTCCAAAACCTTATCCTGCACCTCCTTGGAGAACTTGGTGGCGTGCAGCCAAGCCTGACGAGAGGTATCCACATCAAGCATAAGGCCCCAGGCCGAGGTGTCAACGTGATGCACCGCAGCCTCTAGCAGATCCTGTGCCAAGACCCTGGCGCCCAACAAACCCGCTTTGAAATCTTCCAGCTTTTCAGCAGGAATAAAGTCCTCAAACTCCGACAAACCTTTCCACATTTTCATATTCGCCCCCACTAATACCAGTTCTGCATTGGCTGGACGCAGCTGCAGGGCTGAGTTAGCGAAAATCTTCCTCCCAAGAGAATCGAGAAGCTGATCCTCTTTGGCCAGAACCTGTGTAGCCGTCGTAGAAGTGGATGACGCAGGTCTGGATTGCAACGTGGCTGCAGCCACTTCTGTGGAGGAGGGGCGGCGGACACAACGCTAAGGCCACCTCTTCCGAAGAATGGAGCCTGTAACATGCGTAAATCTTCTTGTCGACAAACAGTCCAGAGTGTGGTTTCTCCCAAACTTTACAGACCTCGTCCAAAACGTCCTTCTGCAAGAACAAGCCGGTACGCTCCGGAGGAGATAAGGTGAACGCCCCCGAAAGCACACCCTCCTGCGGAGCGGGTGCCTCAGGTACTGGAACATCCAACAGACACATGTCCAGCACCTGGTCATGAAAAGCTCTGAGAGCGGCGCTGTGCTGATCGCCCTGCACATCGTCCGACAGGTCCGGATCAGGTCGAGTCACATCCGGCACCACAATATCCTTGTCCACTGGGGACAACAGAGGCAGGAGTGGAAGAGTTGGGGGAGGCCCAGCCGGTAAAGGCGGCGTCGGCGGAGGCACAGGAATCACAGATGGGACCGTCGGCGCAGGCGGGCATATCTCCCTGAACAAGCCTCGAAAGTACTCCTTCATGGGGTCGGAACGCATCAGTTTTTGAAACGTGCCGAAAAAGGCGTCCTCCGTCGATGATTTAGGTGCAACAGAAGCAGGCCTCTCATGAGCGGAGTAATTCCAGGGGCGTAAGGGAGAGGGTTGCCAAGAGAGCCCTTCCCCACTGTCGTCTACATAAATCAAGGGCACCGAACCCGCAGGAAGCGAGATGTTGTGCGGTAGAGGCATCCGAGCGTTCCAGTCCAACTGGACGAAACGGATGTGCACAAGGAAACCGATGTTCACCTGAAAAACCACCCCCTACACCTAGGGCCGATGGTGTAGTTGTAAGGGATGTATCAAAAATGGCTGCTGTGGTCTTGGCCGGAACAGCCGCCATGTTGTCGGCACCTGAGGAGAATTGCGACACGTGTGGAAGTGAAGCAGGGGTCCCTACAGGTGGGTCAGGAGTCTTCATTTTAGCCTTAACACAAGGAACCTCGGGCGAGCCGGTACTGTGTGGCCTAGAATGTTTCTGTGACATATTAATAGCCAAACTAGCCTTCAAAGGAAGGACCTCGGCACTGCCAGCAACGAAAGGATTACGGTCCAAAACCTCACTCTGTACCCCCTCAACAGATCTGGGGTCTCCGCATGAGAGGGAACGATGAGGAACACACCTCACTGACAAGACCTAAACAGGCCTCTCAAGACTGTTGGGTCACCTTAGCCTCTAAGTGACAGGCCTCAGACCAGAGTCCGGTAAAAGTCTCTTCACGAGGGGACTCTAACTTCCGTTCGGTGTCAACAACCTCATCCGAGGTCTCAGGGCGTACCCCAGTGATTTTACGGGAAGCTCCAACCAAGGACACCTCGAAGCAATCTCCGGTACCCGATGCCTCAGTAGAACTGGGCCCACAAACAGTCCCCACAGGAGGGGCATCAGAATGTAATCTGGTGTCAATAGGCCCCTTAGGGAAGCCCTCAGAGAAAACTCTGGTACAATTCATAGGCCTGGAAGGCACCTCAGGGCTAGCCCCGGTAATAGAGCTTTTGACGCTCCTCCCGGAGCGAGAAGACCCCGGGGAGGTGTCCCCCGGCCAGGGTGCCCTAAAAACTAAAGAACTCGCCAGGCTTCTTTTTCTCGTCGATCAAAGTTTGAAAACGCGCCGGGGGAGTACATTGAAACACCTCCTTCCACTGCTCCAAACGACGTTGAAGCTCCCGGACCGAAAGGGAGTCGCAATATAAGCACGAGTCCCACCGGTGGTCCGGACCCAAACACTAAGCAAAGAGGATGGGGAAACACCCTAATGAAGCATCGCTGACAAGAACAACAATTTGGAAAGTCTAGCTGAAACGGCATAGACAGACTACCACGCGACCGCTAAGCCAGAGCAAGAGAGGAGGAACTGGAAGGAAAACATCATCCGAAGATGCAAGTGCGTCCAGTCCCGAGCAAGCAGAGAAAAGGACTGATGGGCGATGCGCTGGGCGGAGCTAAGAAGGGCAGGGTTATGGCTGCGTGCGGTACCCCGCGTAAAAAGAGAGGAAGGACACATTTTTGAAAAATGTGATGCTTTTTACAAAGTGCTCCGGTCCCGTCCCACAGGACGGAGGAATGTCCCATAAATATGGAGGAAAGGGGACGGGACGTAGGAGTATAATTAATACGTAGCAGTACACACATGCACAACAACGGGAGATGGCAAGGCTCAACATTAAGCATCTCAACAACTCAACATAAGCATCTCTTACCTGCTCAGCAGGCTCATCTTCAAGCCAACAGGTTCTCCTTCCCTGGCATCCCGGTCGACACAGTAGAATCTCGTGAAGGTGTGCGTCGACCTCCACGTAGCAGCCCTGCAGATGTCCAGCTGGGGCATACCAGACAGTAACGCCGTAGTTGCAGCGATCGCTCTGATCGAATGGGCTCTCGGACGGCCAGGCAACAGTCGGTTTGCCAACCGGTGACAATGGGTGATGCAGCCGGAGAGCCACCTGGAAATGGAACCCTTGGAGAGGGCCTTCCCTTGGTTCACAGGACCAAAGTTCACAAACAGCTGTGATGTCTTCCGAAGACTCTCTGTGCGGTCTCCACGTAGAACTTCAGCGCTCTAGTCACATCTAGCGAGTGCAAAGTCCTCTCAGCCAGCGACAAAGGCATCTGGAACAAAGCAGGTAACACCAAGGGCTCGTTTAGATGAAAGTCGGGCGGCACCTTGGGCATGAATGAGGGGTGCGTCCTCAGCACTACCCTCGTATCGTGAAATGTTAAGTTCGGAGGTTTACAGGAGAGGGCCTTGGTCTCTCCCACTCGTCGTGCGAAGGTGATGGCCACAAGAAACACTGTCTTCCAAGAAAAGAATTTCAGTGGCGCCAAATGCATAGGCTAGAACGGGGGACCCATGAGCGTAGTCAGCACCACATTGAGCTCCCACGCCGGGGCCGGAGCCTTCACCGGCAGGAACGAGCCAAAAGGTCCTTTCATGAAACCCTTGACCAGGCGGGACGACCACAGTGACGACCGCCCCAGAGTTCTGGTGTTGCGGGAGATAGCCGCCAGATGAATCTTGATGGAAGCGTGCGCCAGTCCTGCTTTGGCCAGCGACAGCAAGTACGGCAGCAACTGAGGGCCGTAATCCGTAGAGGGTTTATCTTCTGTGCACGGCACCAGACGGTAAACCTCTTCCACTTATGTCTGTAGCATTTCAGTGTAGACGAAGCCCTGGCCTTGGCAAGTACCTCCTTGCAGTCTGCCGGGATCTCGTATATTCCAAACTCTAGTGCTGCAGGAGCCAGGCCTGCAAGTTCAGCGACCCTGGGTGGTGATGCAGGATCGCTCCTCCTTCTCTGGCGAGAAGATCTGCGACCACCTGAAGCTTGACTGGAGGGGATGCTGACATGTCCAGAAGGTCCGGGTACCATATTTGTCTCGGCCACGCCAGTGCAACGGGGATCATCCTGCTCCGGGACCATCTGAGTTGATTGACTAGTCGCAGAATCAACAAAGGGAACGCATAGAGAAACCGGCCGTCCCAGAGGAAAGAGAACGCTCCCTGGCTGGAGAAACCTGCTGGTGAACCGCCGGCAATTGGTGTTTGTCGCCATCGCAAACAGATCGATGTGGGGATTGCCCCATCGTCGGAACAGAAGATCCACTTGATCCTGCCGAAGCTCTCACTCATGGTACGAGCGGAGCTCCCTGCTGAATGAGTCGGTGATTATGTTCTTCACTCCCGCCAGATAAAAATAGAATGAGGAAAATCCCCTGGGTCACGGCCAAGTGTTATAGGTCCTGTGCCTCTCTGGAGAGTGCTGGGGATCTGGTGCCCCCTGCTTCCGGATGTAGAACATTGTGGTGGTGTTGTCGGTGAAGACCCGTACCACCTTGCCTTTGAGGAACGGAAGGAAAAACTTGATATGCAACGACTTCTTCTCTGGCAGCCACAGGCCTCTTGCGTGGAGACCTCCGATGTGTGCGCCCCATCCTTCCAGGGAGGCAACTGTCGTGACCATCTCCCGATGAAGTGGGGTCTGGAAGTCCGTGCCCGCCGAGAGATGCGCGCGGACTCCCCACCACCGTATAGCTCGACGAAACGTTGCGTCAAGAGAGATCTTGTCCTTGAAGCTTCCAGACACCTTGGATCCAATGGGCGCCGAGGTACTCTTAGAGTGGCCGCATCCGCAGCGTGCACAGTCGAACGAGGTATATACAGGACGACATCATGCCGAGAAGGGATTTGACCTCACCCTTGCGATCTTCAGGGTCAACAGCCATAGCACCTTACCCAGGATGGCCGCTATCCTCTCCCCCGACGGAGACACCAGGCACAACAGAGTGTTTAGTCAAGAGCCCAGAAATAGTGCGTCTTGCAATGGCACCAAGCAAGACTTTGCACAGTTCACAGAGAACCAGTTTCATCATCAAGTGGAAGGTTTCCGCCATGTGAGCTACGGCGATCTCCCTTGATTTCGTTCCGATGAGCCAGTTGTCCAGGTAGAGGTAAACGCGGATCCCTTGCAGACGCAGCTGTGCCGCCACTGGCGCCAGGCAATTGGCGAAAACCCTTGGCGCCGACTTTAATCCAAACGGAAGGGCCTTGAACTGATAGTGCTGCCCTAGCACGTGCTGAAGGGTGACCATCCGAAACTTCTGGGATCTGATGTATTTGTTCAATCGGCGGAGGTCCAGGATGGGCCGCCAACCGCCCGTCTTCTTCTTGACGAGGAAGTACCGAGAGTACACTCTGGAGCCCCAGAGCCTCTTAGGGACGAGCTCCATCGCACCCTTCCTCAGCATGGCCCGCACCTCCAACAGAAGCTGAGGGACGTGGTTTTACTGCCTGGCCATGGGTGGTATACACAGACACTTGTTGGAATTCCAGAGTGTGCCCATGGGACAGCGTGTCCAGCACCCAACGGTCGGCGGAGATGGTCTGCCACACGCCGACGAAGTTCGCCAGCCGGCCTCCCATCGGGGTGCGCTGGTGGGGGCCCCGACGTCCCAGCCGGTTCAGTTTTGCTTTGCCGTGGAGGAGCAAACTTGGGGACCTTGGCGATGACGGCGACGACTCCGGGCTTGCTGCAGCCCCTGTAGGCCTCCTGGGTCGAAGAGAGGGACGGTTGACGGTAAGATGACGCGAAACCACCGAAGCCTTTGGAGGAACCCTGGGACTTTTCTCCTGAGGTCCGAAAGGATGGCCATCGCAGCTGAAACGTGCCCAAAGCACGCGCCGTCTTGGTATCCGCCTTGATAGCTTGAAGAGACTCGTCCACAGTCTTGCCAAACAAGTTATCCTCGTCGAAAGGCATGTCTAACACCCTCAACTGCACATCCTGGAGGAAGTTAGTGGCCTTCAACCAACCCCGTTGACGAAGGCAAACGCTGTTGCCCATCTGACAGAACCCAGTGTCGGCGACGTCCGTGGCCACCATGATGGCATGGTCCGATGCCACCTCGCCTTCCTGCAGGATATCCAGTGCTTCCGCTCGCTTGTCATCGGGCAGGAAGTCCAGGAGGGGAGCGATCTTGAACCAGAGTTGCCTGTCGTAACAAGCCACAATGGCGAGGGCGTTGGCAGCCTTGATGGTCGTCACTGCCGACGATCTGACTCGTCCCATAGCGTCCAGCTTCTTCCCCTCGCTGTCCGGGGGTCAGAGGACGTTGACGCAGATGAATCTGCGGACTTCATCCTAGCCGCCGCCGAGACCACCGAATCCGGGGAAGGCTGTGATCTCAAGCACTTGGGTGCAGAGTGAAGCACCCTGTACTTTTCCTCGCACCGGTTCCTCTTCACCGGGGCCGAGGATGAGTTCTTCATGAGGGACAGTCCCTCGTCCAAAATGTCGTCCAACAGCGGGATAGCCTGCATGGTCTTCCGCTTAGCCTCCCGGCGCTGGTACAGGAAGCCCTCCTTTTCTTCAGGAGCCAGTTGGAACAACTCCGAGGCCCTCGAGATCGTGGCATGAAACGAGCCAATCTTGTCGGACGGCGAGGCTCTGGGTGGCGGGGCGGGAGATTCACTACACTGACGTCGTCCGTACCAGGGCACATCATCGCTGTATCTGGTTCCGTCTCGTCCCTCGGTGGAGGGGAGGGAGGCGATGGATGGTAAGGAGGTGGAGGATGAACTCCTCTTCTTGTGCAGGGGTTCTCCTGATAGCCGAGGTGCCGCGGTGTCTCCCCCTGTCGACAGGGGCATCCTTGTCTGAATCTCTGAGCACAGGGTGTGCAAAGCTGAAGGAAGTCCACCGAAATGTCCGCTGGAGGCAGCGGTGGCTGCTGCGGTGGCTCCAGTGGAAGGGACAGTGGCAGTAGCAGTAGCGTAGTGTCCTCCGGATCTTGAACGCCCTGCTCCTCCTACTACAGCTAGCTCCTTCGCGGAGATGTCTGTGCCCTGCGGGATTACCGTGCCCCCCGCCCCTCTTCTCTACGGGCAGAAAAGAGGATTCCCTCCTGGCCGGCGGGAAACTCGCACTGGAGGCGGTTTCCCAACGGCCTTCACCAGGGACGCCACCACTCATTTAATGGAGGTTTTCTCCATGTGAACCCGGACCTTTACAACCTTGGTCGCGCTTGAGGCCTTCACCATGAGGGGAGGGGGTCAGTGCCACGCTCCCCTTTGGCCTTCTCCGTCGCAGCCGACTGGGACTGCTCCAGAAGTTTACCGGGGTGCTCAGACTTCCTCTTCTTCGCCGAAGGTGCCGGAGATGCTGCGCCCGCCCTGGCCGCCAAGGACCCCACCCCAACGGCGCCTCTGGTGCTCACGGACTCGTAGTGCTTTGCCTTCTATTGGGCACCCTTTGCCGGAGCACCCTCAAAGGTCTTAGAATACCGCTCGGATTTCTTCTTGCGGCTGGGTGACTGGGTCTCACCCGACTGGAGTAACTTGGTAAGCCGCTTGCGGCGGTCCTTCTTGGTTTGGGGAAACCATGTCCTTGCAGAACGCACAAGCCTCATCCATGTGCGTCTGGTCGGTATGCAGGCAGTAGAGGCACAGGAAGTGACCATCGTCCAGGAGAATGTTCCGTAGGACGCATCCAGGGCAAATCCTGAACAGAGGCGTCAAGTCTACTTTATCTTCAGCCATGTCCACGCGGCGTAGGCCTCCAAGAATCTTCTGGAATCCTCCAAGAAGGGAACTCGATGAAAAATCACCCTTGAGGGGTGTAGAAAGTTCTGCAAAACGGGTCCACGTTAGTCGGATGATGGATCGATGGAGCTTGAGGCTTGATTGACCGAAAAAATTAGAGCAAACTCTTAGAATAAAATTGCAAACGCAGGAAAAATTCGAGAGCTATAGCACGAGGACTCCCAAAACTTGAACGTGCAGTAAAAATCTGAAGATGGCTGCCAGAGGAGGAGCTTAGGTAGAGGGCACTCATTGGCTCAGAGACCAGTGATGGGTTGTTAAGAGAAAGACAGTTCAGAAGTGAAACAAACTGATTTTTTCTTTACCGAGGATTCCCAGCCTGACGATGGGGAATATTCACGAGCATGTGAATCCATGCCAGACCCCATACTGAAGAAGTGTGATTACAATGAAGATTTGCTGTGGAATTGCAACCTAAAGACCTCAATCACGTCTATACCAGTTCAACATTGTAATTTGAAAATAAAATGTGTATAATTCGGTATAACCGCCTAGGTGCTTTCTTCGGTTATCTGCTTAGAATAACAGTACTTCACTGCCAGACTTTTTTGCCTAAGCCACTACCATTAAAGAGTCTGGTGTGTTCCTTTTTGTGAGAAATAGTGTTGCGCCTTTAGGTAAATTAGATCTGCAGCCCTCTGAGGGATGTCCAAAAATATTCCCAACATCACCGATGATGGCATTAAATGTACAGTACTCTCACATGCCTACATGTTCTGCTGTCTCATGTTCAGTTATCCTTGGAATTCGAAAAATACATATTTTAACACTATCTTTTTTAGTGGGTATGCTGTTTTTAGCATAGGGCTCTTATCTTTGTAATATTTTTAACCTGTCTTATCCATTTAGATCTATGAAAAGCCTTTGTTGGCTGTATGCATATGTATGAAATAAATCCATAAAAAAATTATTTTAAGTGGCACCATGACACAATGCAAAACAAAGAAACATTTGACAGGGAATTCAGAGATTGAAAAGACACATCTCTGGTACACCTTCACATCTATGTCCTCTTTTGCTCCTTGCCCTCACAGATAACTTGGCACAATTGTTTAAAGACTCATCATGAAGACTGTTACCCAAAATAATTGACTGCCTCCTTAATGGTACGCATTTGCGGGAAAAGGACTCCTCTTCAGGACAGTCAACCATTTCCCGCTTAGCACTACCCCTCGGGTCATTCAGCAATGTTATAAGCAGATTCATCTAATTTACCATGAGTTGGGCAGGAATCGGTTATTGCCATGATACCCAACGGTAATCTTAGTTTACACGATAAATGACAATCTTAATACGCTCTTGGTAGGCAGTGCCTCTTTGGAGTGAGTAATCCCTTAGTTTGGTAGGGACCCTTCCAAACTTGCACTCATCACCCTTGTCTTACCGTGTCCTTTGTGGGGAGCAACTCCTTTCGGATTCGGAAGAAGTTCTTGCCATACTGTCGTAGACCTTTGATGAATCGTTTCTGGGAAGATAAACAGAAGTAAGTCAGAGAAGCAGAGAGCAATGGGCACATCAGTTAGTGGTCCCACAAATCAGGCACTGTGATGTACAATGAACACATTACATAATAGGACAAAGGTGAAGAATTAGTACATTAAAATAACTGAACAATGATGAAACATAGGCCATTAAAGAAATAGGAGGTTGACCAATACCAAGAAATGACAGGGGAGATGTGTTAGGGTAGCCCAAATACAGTGGACCAATGTTGGTGGATGAGCATTCATATATATATATATATATCACATACATATACACACACACACACTTTTGGGTTCTAAAAGAAGCACTATGTAAGTTGACAAATCAAAACTGATCAGGCAAGTTGGACTGTAATGCACCAATATTTATGGCTTGTGGGGCATGGTGATTGGGTGGACCAAGAGGAGGGTAAGATGTGCAATGTGTCACAGAAGAGGACTATACACTAGCCATACCCCACAAAAGCAGTATGTAATGGAGGATTGCAGGCAACAAAAGTGGCGGTAGAAATGATAAGTTACTCAACGTAGTGACTAATGTACTCTTAGTTCCCTTGCCTCCATACTGCATGGACGTCCCTACCAAGGGTCGGGAGACAACCTTTTTCACCAGAAAAAAACCTTCTTCCCCTTTAAATTTAGAGGCGCATGCGGGGGTGCAGCTCAGGGAGCATGCGTGCCCTCACTCTGCCCTCCGGTGCCACACCTCAGTCCCCCCCCCCCGACACGTCGACAATAGATTTAACATTGCCTAATGACTCCAGCATTATTAGGGGGGGGGGGAGGTTGGTGGGATGTATGGAGGTGTTAGGCACTACAGTGATTAACTTCTACTTACTCTTACGTCCCATCCCTTTTCCTCCATACTGCATGGGCGATTACAACTGAATGTTGCCCCAGGGTGGAGAGGAGACCCTCTTAAAGCAAATAGGTTCCTGAGAACCACCTGTCCGAAAGCCGCACCAGATCTAGAGCCGGCATTCAAACAGTAATGCTTGCAGAAAGCCGAGGGAGTGGCCCAAATGGCCGCCCTGCTTATGACTTGCCAGAGTTCATGGCGCTGGAATGCGATGGCCGTTGCCTTGGCCCGACTGCGTGGGCGTGCATGTTGGCAGGAACCGGCTTGTGTTGGCCCTCGTATGCTTCCTTGAAGGCTGAGACCATCCAGTGGGATATGGCCGATGCCTGATAGCCTGGTCTTGAGCCTCCGAAAGTGACAAACGGGGCATCCGATTTGCGGAAGCCCTTGGTCCTGTCCAAGTAAAATTTCAGGGCACGCCTGATATCCAGCAGTGCAGCACTCTCTGTGCTTCGTCCTTGGGATCAGCAAAGAACGTAGGTAGGGTTATTTCCTCGTTCAAGTGGAAAGCAGACGGCACCGTGGGCAGAAATGCCGGGTGTGTCCATAGGACTACTTTGTCCCTGTGAAAGTTAGTGTATGGTTCCGAGGCGACCAGCGCCTGTATTTCGCTGACTCTACGAGCTGAGGTGAGGCAGACTAGCAAGGCCGTTTTGATGATGTCGCCATGTCGCAGACGCCATTGGCTGAAACGGTTTGTGCGATAGAGCGCCCAAGACTATGTTGAGGTCCCACAAAGGGAGCGGCCTCTTGACGGGCGGGTAGAGCCTTGCGAGCCCCGTCAAATGTTTGACGATAGTGTTGGAGGAGAAGAACCCCTCCTCTGAGTTCCTTTAAGTCCAGATGGCTGTGAGGTATGTACGGCAGGTGTCCAACTGCACACCAGAGTGGGCGAGGTGCGTCGAGAAGGAGAGCATGTCATCCAAAGCACTTGCCAGGGGGTCTTTTTCCTTAGAGTCTGCCCAGTGGCAGAATCTGGTCCATTTAATTTTGTAATGGGCCCTGGTAGCCTTGCTCCTGGCACCCTGTATGATTTCCAGATTAGCCTGTGAGAGGCTGAGATGCTGCAGCATTACCTGCTCAGCTACCACACTGAGGGCTAGTTTCTGTGGCGCGGGGTGTATGACCCTGCCCCCCTGCTGCGCCAGAAGATGCGCTAGGCCAGTTGGGAGGTGAATCGGAAGCATCTCCGAGAGGCTGAGCAGCTCCGAAAACCATGGCCTGGCCGGCCACAATGAAGCTATTAGAATGATGTTGAGTTGGCGAGACTCATTGATCTTGCAAATCACTCTCTGAATCAGCAGAGGGGGTGGAAGGCGTAAGCCAGATTTGCGCCTCCTTCCCTGGCAAGAAGATCCGCAATCACTGGCAGCTTGACTGGAGGGGAAGCCGACATGCTGAGAAGGTCCGAGTACCAGATCTGCCTCAGCCACAATGCTGCGACAAGGATCATCCTGTATCGGCACCTTCTGAGTTGATTGATGACTCGAAGTAGTAAAGGCAACGGAGGGAATGCATACAGAAACATATAGAGTCCCCCAGCAGCTTTGCTGGATTTGAAGGGTTTATTTTTTTTTCTCCTGCTAAGAGTGAAACCCTTTTTTCGCACTCTTGGACAGATTGCTAGTGTATGTTTTAAGCTATCTTGTGTGCTTATGGTCTATGGGGTTTTTCTCACCCTCATAGGAATCATCTTTTTAACATGCGTGGTACACAGCACCCTCTGTGCCGAATCACAGGGGTGTCATAGCGACCCCCAAACATAGACTCCATACCCTGGGACTGACTACTGTCTCCCAGGGCATGTAAAGTCCCCATTGACTTTATTAGTCAATACTTATCCTACTATGGAAGTACTGGAAATGCTGGACCCTCGCATAGGCACCTTTTTTTAACCATCCGTGGCCTGCATGCATTTTTTATTGCCTTTTTTAATGTTTATTTCTATAACACCACACGCATTGCACCTGGCATAACTTGATCGAGACCTTGCACGCATCACCTGTTCTCACGTGCACCCTGGTACTCGCTATGCCCTGAGGCCCAGTATCTTAGTCTCCATTGTCTATCTCTCCGCAGCCTTACACCCCCGCGATGGAAACTACTTGAGGGCCCAAAACACCTGTGTAGCATTTTCTCCTCTGGCAGCCACAGGCCTCTGTCGTGAAGACGTCCGGTGTGGGCTCCCCATCCCTTCCAGGGAAGCGTCCGTCGTGACTGTCTCCTGGTACGGGGGGCTTTGGAAGTCTGTGCTTCCAGCTATGTTGGAGCGCACGCTTCACCACCTTATCGCTCGACGGAACTCATAGTTGAGCGCGATCCTGTCCTGGAAGCCTCCAGACACCTGGACCCAACGGGCATCGAGTAACTCCTGTAGAGGGTGCATCCGCAACCTGCAGAGCCGAATTAGGTATATGCATGACAACATCATGCTGAGTAGCCACTTGATGGTACTCACCGAGGCGACCCTCAGTGCCAACAGCCATTGCACTTTGCCTAGGACGGCCGATATCCTCTCCTCAGACGGTGGCACCAGGCAGACCACCATGTTGAGTCTGGATTCCAGAAACAGTGGGTCCTGTGAGGGAGTCAAGCAGGACTTTGCATAGTTCACCGAGAACCACAGTTCTGTCAGCTGGCTGGACGGTCTTCGCAGTGTGGTCGACGGCGATGTCCCTTGATCTGGCCCGGATGAGCCAGTCGTCCAGGTAAGGATACACGTGGATCCCTTGCAGTCGTAGATGGGCCGCCACCGGAGCCGGGTACTTGGTGAAGACTCTGGGCGCAGACTTCATTTCGAAGTGAAGAGCCCTGAACCGGTGATGCTTCGCTTGAAGGACAAAGCGCAGAAACTTGCAGTGTCCTTTGTGCATGGCGACATGGACGTATGCGCCCTCTAGATCCAATGATGACAGAAAGTCTCCCTCCCCCAGCGGGCCGAGCACGTGTTGCAGCATGACCATCCTGAACTTCTGGGACTTGATGTACTGGTTTAGTCGTAAGTCGAGAATGCGCCTCCATCCCCAGGTCTTCTTTCGTACGAGGAAGTACCTTGAGTAAACTCCAGAACCCCAGAAATGCTTCGGAACCAGCTCTATCACCCCTTTCTTTAACATTGCACGAACCTACAGCAGCAGCTAAGGGATGTGGTTTTCCTGCCAGGCCAGCAGTGGTAATCGAGGACACTTTGGTTGGAACTCTAGTGTGTGTCTGTGGGCGAGAGCGTCCAACACCCAACAGTCGGTGGAGATGGTCTCCCACACGCTGACAAAGTTCACCAGTCGGCCTCCCACCAGGGTGCAGCGGTGGGAGCCAGACGTCTTGGCCAGTTCAGTCCTGCTTGGAGTCGGGACGCCGCACTGGGTGCCCCGATGATGGTGGCGGCCACCACTGAAGGCCTTGGGGCAACCCCTGTTGGCTTCCAGTGTCGCGGGAGCAGGAGGGTTGGCGGTAGGAGGATTAGCCCCCCCCCCCGAACCGTCCCCCGAAACCCTTTGCAGATCTGCCAGACTTCGTTCCGGATGAACGAAAGGACGGCCAGTATTGCTGCAGAGTGCCCAAGGCACGGTTCGTTTCCATGTCGGCCTTAATGGCCAGGAGGGATTCGCTGACGGTTTTTCCCGAACAGGTTGTCTCCGAACGGTGTGTCCAGTACCCTCACCTGGACCTCCTGTCTGAAGTTGCTGGCCTTGAACCAGCCACGACGGCAAAGACAAACCCCATTGCCCATCTGGCGGAAGCCCGTGTCCGCGATTTCCAGTGCCACTGTGATGGCTTGGTTTGACGCCACCTTGCCTCCCTGGATTATCTCCAAAGCCTCGACCCGTTTGTCATGGGGGAGGAAATCCAGGAGTGGTCCTGGATCCAAAGCTCCTGGTCCTATCTGGCCACGATTGCCAAAGCGTTGGCCGCTTTCACCCTCGCCAATGGGATTAACTTCCTACCCATGGAATCCAGTTTCTTCCCCTTGTTGTCCGGGGGTACGGATGAAGATGACTTAACTTGACTACGTCTTCCTGGCGGCAGCCAAGACCACTGAATCCGGCAATGGTTGAGATCGGAGATATTTGGGCACAGACTCTGGCACACAGTACTTTTTCTCAAGCCAGTCTCTTTTAGCTGGAGCTGAAGCAACATTCTTCAGTAACGCTAGCCCCTCATCCCAGACGCCATCCAGGAGTGGCACTGATAGGATTGTCTTCCTCTTTGCCTCCCGGCATTGGTACAGGAAGCCATCCTTTTCCTCCGGGGTGAGGCCTGGTAAATCATGAAAGGATCCCACCTTGTCCGGTGGAGAGGCTGGAGAGGCTCTCAGTGCTGGTGATGCAGGGTCTCCCAGTCCTGCGTCATTGTACGTATCCATCGTCATGTTCATCCCCGCCCCCCCCCTTGGGTGAGGCAGGGCAGCAACGGTTGCAATGGAGGTATAAGGTGTCTCCTCTTCTTCGCCGGTGCCCCCTGGTGTCAATGGGGTCACCTGCGGTGCCGCTGGTGCTGGTTGGGTCGTCAGCAACCTCCACTGAATCTCTGACACCAACATGTGGAGCATCAAGAAGATTGTGTGACCAATCTCTAGGGGGAACTTGTGGAGGAGGATCAATGGGCCCCGCGCAAATGTCATCGTCCCCGTGGTTATCTACGTTATCGACGTTGTCGCTGCCAAATCCTTGGCATTCCCCTCGTCGTTTTTGTCATCACCGTGGACGGAAAGTCTCTCCTCCTAGTTGGATGAATAAATGTCAGTGCCCAGGAGTTCTTCTGCCCCCCTTTTCCCTTTCTTTGAGTCCTGACCGTTCAATCTTGGACTGAGGTCCGGCATCCTTCTCTGGGGTCTTCACAATTGGCTTGAACGAAGACTCTCTCCTGGCCAGGAGAGAGATTCTGGCTGTTGCTGGTGCCCCCCGGTCGGGGTCGGACGTTTTTATCTCAGAAAGGGATGCCACCATCATTTCGATCGGTGATTTGGCCTGGCCTACTTGTGACTTCACAGGCAGGTTGGCCATCTTGGCCTTCTCTTTCACAGGAAGCTTGGAGGCCTTGTCTAGCTTGGCCTTCACTATCACAGGCAGTTCAGACACCTTACCCTTTTCCCGCAGCTTCCCAGGGGTGGCCGACTTCCTTTTGGACGAAGAACTGGAGCAGTGGCTGGAGATGGAGGTAGATGTTGATGACAAACGCGCCCTGTTCATCGCGGGACCCGCAGCAACGGCGACCCATACGGAAGCAGACTTGCGGTGCTTGGCCTTGTGTTGGGCACCACGGATGGAACGCCCTCAAAGGACCTAGAAGCCCACTCAGGTTGGCTGGATCCGGAAGAGGCATGCCCCTGAGAAGCACCCGGCCTTGTCTTGGAGAGACGCCGCCAAACGGATATGTTGATCCTTCATGGTGTGCTTGGTGAAACCACGCCAGATCTCACAATCTTCTTCTTTATGTGCCAGTTTAGACAATACAGGCATCGGAAATGCTTGTCATCCGAATAAACACTACGCAAACCGCAGCTGATGCATATAGATTGAAGAGGGAAGCTTCTTTGGCCTTCTCCGACATGACCCTGCACGGTGTAGGCCTGAAGAAATTCTGGAAGCTTCCAAGAACAACACTCAACGATTTCTGCTTTTGAGAGGAGATGCAAGATGCTGAAAAAAGGGTCCCCGTTAATCGGACAAATAAGCGATGGACCGAAGGGCTTGATTGCCTGAAAAATACAACATGCATTACTTACCGTAATAGCATTTCTGATGATTGGATCTGCTTAGATTCACATGCTGTGCATATGGTCCGACATCCAGTGGTATCTTCGGAGTATTGCATCTTGTCTTTCGGGGACCGAAAGGGGACGTCGGCTTAGGCGTGTCTGTAACACTATCCCTATCGTGACGTGTGCAGTACCCAAAATCCCTCATGCGCCGAGGTCCCTCCGATTGTATTTTTTCTGCCATGAGGGAGCCCAAGGCTATAGTGAGGGAGTAAATAAAGAGAGAAAGTACTAAGACATCTATGTTCCTTCCACCCCGAGCGGGGCGGTAGGGAGGGCGCATGTGAATCTAAGCAGATACAATCATCAGAAATGCTATTACGGTAAGTAATGCATGTCTTCTGATGTTTGTTAATCTGCTTAGAATCACATGCTGTGCAAAGACTAGCGAGCAGTACCCGGAGTTGGAGGTGGGTTGTGAGAAGGAACAGTAGAGAAAAGATGTCTTAGTACTGCTTGTCCCACCTGAGAATCATACCTAGAATGAGTGTCTAGGGAATAGTGTTTTGTAAAGGTGTATACAGAACTCCAGGTTGCAGCTTTGCAAATGGACTCAAGAGGAACATTTGCAATGAATGCTATGGATGCCCGAGTGCCCCCAGTAGAGTGTGCTCTAGGCTTGAAGGGCAGTTCTCTCTTAGCAAGAGTGTAACATGGTGTGATGTATTTGACAATCCACCTTGAGATAGCTGATTTAGAGACAGGATCCCCTTCTCTCCACTGAAACAAAGAATTGTTTAGTCTTCCTTGGTGGTTTAGTTCTTTCCAAATAAAACATGACTGCCCTGCGCACATCTAGTGTGTGAAGGCTCCTTTCGGCCATGTTAGTAGGGTTCTGGAAGAATGTGGGTAGTTCGATTGATTGGTTCACATGGAACTTCGAGATGAATTTAGGTGCAAACCTGGGATGTGTGCGCAGAACTACCTTATCTTTGTGGACTGTAACAAAGGGGTCTAGAACAGAAAGAGCCTGTAGTTCGCTAACCCTTCTGATAGAAGTGATATCCACTAGGAGAACAAGTTACTTTCTTACCTGGTAACTTTCTTTCGATGGGATGGTCCGGCGACGTATTCCATATCTATGACATGTAATCACCACAGCTGTGCTCCTTCGGAAACTTTTTTCGGCGTCTGCGTCCTGCGTCGATGACGTCGATGCGCCGTCGTCGAGGACCTCCTCCGACGTCATCGATGTGATAAGTAGGACGCACGACGCCCGTAGCCTCAGTTGTAGTATTTTCCCCCAGAACGTGTGACATTAGTCAACTGCCAGTCAGACACAAAGCCTTGCGGAACGTAAGCTGCAATTGCAAAAGAAATTCTGCAGTGGGGAAGGCAGGGCGGGAGCGATATGGAATACGTCGTCGGACCATCCCATCGAAAGAACGTTACCAGGTAAGAAAGTAACTTGTTCTTCAAGGGGATTGGGTCCTCCGACGTATACCATATCTATGACAGACTCCTAAAGCAGTACCAGAGCAAGGAGGAGGGAAAGAATTTAGAATCAAAATTTAGAATAGCCAATCAAATAGCAGAGCAAAGGACTGCCTTGCCAAAGGCCAGATCCTGTGCTCGGATGGAATCAAGGGAATAGTGACGTACAAATGTATGTACTGAAGCCCAGGTGGCTGCATCACAGATGTTGCGAATAGGAACACCCCTCTGCAGGGCAGTAGATGCAGCCATACCCCTGGTAGAATGGGCCCGCAAGCCAGCGGGTCCTTACCCGCCAAGCGGTAGCACTCCGAGATGGCCAAAATAATCCAGCGAGACAAAGTCTGTCTCGTCACAGCTTGCCCTAAACGCTTTCCAGCGTAACCAATAAAGAGTTGATCGTCCACTCTGACCCGGGACATGCGTGAAACATAAAAGCTTAAAGCTCTCCTAGGATCAAGCCTATGGAGCCTCTCCTCTTCCTTACCAGGATGCGGAGGAGGATAGAATGCCGGAAGAACAACCTTCTGGGCCAAATGAAATTCCGTCACTACCTTCGGAAGAAAAGAAGGACGAACTCCAAGGACAACCCTGTCCTTGTGAAATACAGTGAAGGGTGGCTTAACTGAAAGTGCCTGTAACTCACTCACTCTGCGAGCGGAAGTAACCGCAACTAAAAACACAGTTTTCAGAGTTAACAGCCTCAAAGGGCAAGAATGTAAAGGCTCAAACGGAGCACCCATAAGAAACTTAAGAACAAGGTTTAAATCCCAACCGGGCACCAGGAAAGGTGACGGAGGGAACACATTAGTGAGCCCTTTCAGAAACTGTGAAATTAAAGGGATTTTAAAGTAAGAACACTCTTCAGACGAGCGCTTGAAGATGGACAGCGCCGCCAGGTAACCTTTAATGGTACCCACTTGCAAGCCCCTGTGGGCCAAAGAAAGTAAAAAGGACAGAACCATGGCGATGTCACATGCAAAAGGATCCACATTCTGAACTCGGCACCAGTCGCAGAACTTACGCCAACGGCAACGGTACAGAGACTTTGTTGCTGGCCTTCGGGCCGAAAGCAACACCTCCATCACGTCCTCAGGGAGGTCCCAATCCATATACCTCAACCTTTCAGAAGCCAAGCGTGAAGGTTGAGGGATCTGACATCTGGATGGAGAACCTGACCCCCCTCCCGTGAGAGCAGATCGTCTCGGTAGGGAAGACGACGCGGAGGGCAGATGGACAAGTCGAGAAGGTCCGGGTACCACGTCCTCCGAGCCCACGCCGGAGCAATGAGGATCATCCGGGAACCGAACTTCCGTAACCTCCGCAGCACTTGCGGGATGACGGGGACTGGAGGAAACGCGTACAGCAGCGGGAACGACCACTCCACCACGAACGCGTCTCCCAAGGCTCCTTTTGGAGGAAATTCCCGCGAGCAAAACCTTTCGCACTTGCGGTTGACACTGGAGGCGAAGAGATCCACTTGAGGGGTCCCCCAAAGGGCGAAGATCTCCAGGAGAATCTCCTGAGCCAACTCCCACTCGTGAGAGATCGTGCTCTGCCTGCTCAGAGCGTCCGCCGTCACGTTTTCGTCTCCGGCCAGATGAACTGCCGAGATCGAAACTTCTTGCTGGATGGCCCAGAACTCGAGCTGCATCGCCTCCCTGCACAGAGGAAGTGACCCTGCCCCCCCTTTTTGTTGAGGTAGTGCATGGCCCCTGTGTTGTCCGTCAGGATCAGGACACTCTTTCCTCACACAGTCGACAGAAAAGCCTTCAGGGCTAGCCTGACGGCCCTCAGCTCCAACAGATTGATATGGAGTCTGGAATCCGACAGAGACCAACGACCGCTGACTGTCAGCCCGTTGGCATGAGCTCCCCAACGCGTGAGGGATGCATCCGTCACGATCGTCACCTCCGGCCAGGGAAGCCAAAAAGGAGCCCCCTTCATCAAGTTGCCTTCGACGGCCCCCCACAGAAGGTCCCGGGCGGCACCTGAACCGGGTCCGACATCCTGCCGGAGCACTGCGACCATTGCGTCTTGAGCGCCCACTGCAGAGATCTCATCCGCAGGCGAGCCTCTGGCACCAGAAGAATGCAGGATGCCATGAGGCCGAGCAGCCTCAAGAACTCGAACGCTGGGAGCGTCTGGGCATGCTGAAACTTGTGCACCATCTGCTGAATGTGAAGAGCCCTCACCTGGGGAAGTGTCGAGCACTGCTCCGATGTACTGCAGCCGCTGTGTTGGCGTCAAATGGGACTTATTTAAATTGAGGGAGAAGCCCAGCCTGTGAAGGGAGTGGCAGGTGACGGACAGATGATCCAGGACTTGCTCGGGAGAGCTCCCCCTGATCAACCAATCGTCCAGGTAGGGGTAGACGTGAATCCCCCCTTGCCTGAGATGCGCTGCCACCACCACCATGAGCTTGGTGAAAACCCTCAGGGCGGAGGTCAATCCGAACGGCAGGACCCGAAACTGAAAGTGCGAGTCGCCAACCGCGAACCTCAGGTACTTCTTGTGCTTGGGATGGATCGGCACATGGAAGTAAGCATCCTTGAGGTCGAGTGACGCCAACCAGTCCTGAAGCTGAAGGGCCTGGAGGACTTGAGAAAGAGTAACCATCTTGAACTTGTCCTTCCTGGGGAGTTTGTTCAAACCGCGCAAGTCCATGATGGGTCTCAATCCCCCGTCTTTCTTCGAAATCAAAAAATAAGGGGAATACCATCCCATGTTCCTCTCCGCTACAGGCATCAGTTCTATGGCGCCTTTCTACAGCAGGGCTTGAATTTCCTGCGCAAGGAGCGGATCCGGACTCTGCAAAGAGAGGTTCCCCGGTGGATTGTCGCGAGGCCTGTGCCGAAAGGGAAGACAGTAGCCGTGGATTATGATCTCCAGAACCCACACATCTGAAGTAATGGCTTGCCACTCTACAAGATGCTGCGCCAGCCTTCCCCCAACCAGCGCACCATGGGACATGGCCTCATGACTGAGTGGGAGCGGCCGCGGCGTTACCTGAGGGCAAAGAGGCAACTGCCCGAGCGGCCTTGGCACCACGGGTACCCTGTCGTCCACCTCTGGTACCCCTGCGTTGGCCTCTTTGACTGCCAGCTCCCCTCGCTTTACTGAAGGACGAGTAATAGCAAAAGGAACCACCCCTCCACTGCTGTCCCCTAGGACGAAAAGGCGGAGGTTGGCGAATTGCAGCGCCCAACGACTTCGCTGCAGCTTTCGAGGTCTGCAACCTCTCAAGGCCTTGCTGCCAAAAAGGTGTTCACCGTCAAAGGGCATGTTGAGGAGCCGAGACTGCACATCAGGAGCAAACCCCGACTTCCGAAACCACGCAAACCTGCGTATCACGGTGCTCGCCGCCAAGAACCTACTGACGCATTCAGCTAAGTCCAAACCTGACTGAACGGACTCACACATGGCATCCTTACCATCCTGGACCATAGCAAGGAAACCATCCCGTTCGTCCCCTTCGGGAATATGTTCAGCCGCTAACGCAACACAGTTCCACAGAGTGTGTGTGAAACGAGACAAGGCACAAATGGAGTTGGCCGCCTGAAGCGCCATACCACCAGAAGAAAACACTTTCTTCGCCCAGCCATCAAACCGTTTGTCGTCCCTATCAGGAGGGATGGTAGGGTACGACGCCTGCTTTGCCGGGGCCGTGGCCGTCTGCACCACCAAACTCTCCGGAGTAGGGTGCCTGGTCAAGTAGCAGGGGTCGCTACTGGCTGGACGGTATTTTCGCGACAAGGATCTGCCCACCGCCGGGAGACTCTCCGGAGCAGTCCAAGCCGCCGCCACCCTTCTCTGTAAAGCCATATGGAACGGCAGTACCGGATCAGTTGGGGGACCAACATCAAGGATGTCCGTCAGATCATCCTGCACAAACTCCCCTGGGGGAGCAGACCATCCCAAGTACTCAGAAACCCTAGCCATAAGGCGCCGGTACGAGGAATCGGCATGAGAGCCAGGCTCAGGGCTACAAAACTCCACCTCCGGAGAGGTGTCCAGTCCACTGGCATCATGCAGTGACTGTCTCAAATCTTCAAACTGACTATGGCCCGAGACAATTTCATCTGGAACCTGACTAGGAACCAGGCCATCAGAATCCTCATCTGCCTCTGAAATATAGTCCAGGTGGCGAAAAGAAGGCACCCGAGAGTGCTTGCTCTTAACCAGAGCCTTCCTAGGGGATTCTCCCGTGCCACGGGGTACCTCCGACACGAAAGGCGTCGATGGCATCGAGCAAATCGGCACCGGCGTCGAGAGAACCGGCATCGGTGCCGAGAGGATCGGCGTCGAGGAAATCGGCGTCAATGTCAGATGCAGCGCCTCCAGCAACGGAGGCGTCGACATAGCCCTCGAAGCCGGAGCCCCGAGCGTGTCCCTCGACGACCTGAGCGTCGACGGCTTCGACGACTTCCTCGGAGCCGGAGCCTCGAGAAAGCCTGTCGACGCCCTCGACGCCTCAGACGTCGATGTCTTCCTCGAAGACCTCACAGGTGCATGCGGTCTCAAATTCGTCGAGGACCGGGACCTGGAACTGGTACGTCGAGAACGAGTCTCCTTGTCCGAACGGGACCTCTCCCGTGACTCGTGCCGACCACTCTTGCGAGCGGTGTCTCTCGACCTCTCACGACCGACCCCACTCGGGGGCGCGGACGGCATAGAACCCTGCGACTCAAGAATCGCCAGCATTTTGTTCCCGAAGGAAGCCCATTCCTCCGGCGTCGCACGGCTGGTGGGGTAAGCGACGTGCCGGGCAGAGTCCTCCGAAGAGGACCTGGAAGACGACCGGTGTCGGCGCTTCCGAGAATGCCTCGAAGAGGCTGAGGAGTGGCGAGACCGACTCCTAGAAGGAGACCCACAAGATCTCCGACGATGACGCGGAGAGTCACCCCTCGAATCATCCGTCGAAAGCCCCGCAGACTTCGACTTCCTGGGCTTGGACACCCGACCTACCGACAACTTCTTCTTACGTTCGCGTAAGGCTTTGGACGTGAGCGACTGGCAGTCGATACAGTCATCCGTGTCATGGGCCTCCCCGAGGCACCAGAGGCAGGCGCCGTGCGAGTCCGTCACCGACATCTTGGACCCACACTCCACGCACTTCTTGAAACCCGGACGCGGGGTCGAAGACGAAGTAGAAGACATCTTCACACGAAGGGTTTTCACAAAACGAACAGGTTCGAAGAACCGAGAAGAACAGAACTCTAAAGAGTCGAGGCGTGAACCGAGAATCACGAAGCAACATGTTCGCGGAATAAACGGAACTGAGGCTACGGGCGTCGTGCGTCCTACTTATCACATCGGATGACGTCGGACGTCGGAGGAGGTCCTCGACGACGGCGCATCGACGTCATCGACGCAGGACGCAGAAAAAAGTTTCCGAAGCAGCACAGCTGTGGTGATTACATGTCATAGATATGGAATACGTCGGAGGACCCAATCCCCTCGAAAGGCTGTTTTATAAGTCAGGTCTTTCAGACTTGCTTTATGCATAGGCTCAAGGGGATCTCCCATGAGCCTGGTCAAAACCACATTCAGATCCCATCCAGGGGCTGGGTGAGAGATGGGAGGATAAATCCTCTTAACCCCTTCCATAAAGGCTTTAATCACCGGTATTTTCCAGCACAATACCTTTTGTTGTGGTGTAGGCTGACAGAGCAGCCAGATGAACTTTTAGGGAATTGAAGACTAACCCAGTGTCCAACAGGTGGGTTAGATGCAGCACAATGTGTGAGGGTGAGCAATTGACGAGATTGACGCCCTTGGAATTGCACCAGATGACAAAACGTTTCCATCTGCTGGCATAGCAATAACACGTGTTAGGTTTTCTCGCTTTCCTGAGTATGTCCATGCACCTCTGAGGGAGTTGCATGTGTCCAAACTCTATGATCTCAGGAGCCAGGCTGCTAAGTTCAGAGTTTGTGGGCATGGGTGTAGGGTCTCCCCCCTGTCCTGAGACAACATGTTGTACGGTCAGGGTAGCTTGACTGGTGGGGAGAGGGACATTTCAATCAGGTGAGCGAACCAGGGTTGGCAGGTCCACATGGGGGCCACCAGTATCAAAGCGTAGACAAATTTCCCAGAACAAGTTATCCAGAGACCGTTCCCCTTGGATCGTTTCTGGGGGTACCTGGAGGCGTAGTCTTGGCATTGGGCGTTTTCCTGAGTAGCGAACAGGTCGATCTCTGGGAAACCCCATTCTGCGAAGACGTTGGACACAATGTCTTCGTGCAGTCGCCATTCGTATTCTTCTGGCAGAGGAAAACCTCTGCTGAGTATGTCTGCCAGAAGATTGAGTTCCCCTGGAACATGTTGGGACAAGAAAAACAGCTTGTGTTTGAGAACCCATATCCAAATGTTTTGGGACAGCTTGTATAGCCCTGGAGAGTGAGTGCCCCCTGTTTGTTCAGGTAATACATTGCTGTAGCGCTGTCCGTTAGGATCAGCACTGTCTTCCCTTGCACTTGCATCTGAAAGGCCTTCAATGTTTTGAACACCGCTAATAGCTCCAGTAACTTTATATGATTGGATGCTACTTGAGGGGACCACACTCCGTGCGTTGTCTGCTGAAACAGGTGAGCCCCCCACCCTGTGAGAGATGCATCTGTCGTGAGAGTGGCTTCCACTGCATGGGTGGTGAAGGTCTTCCCCTTCAAGAGGTTTTCTCTTGACCACCACTGCAGAGAGAGAACGAGGGCTGGCGAGACAACTAACAGATCTTCCCATTGTCCGCTGGCCTGACACCACTGGCTGTTGAGCCACTCTTGCGTGGGACGCATGCGCAGTTGCGCGTGGGGAACCAAGTATATGCATGACGCCATCATCCCTAGCAAATGCATGGATTTGCGTACCGTCACCTACCGACTGGCTACATATTGAGGGATCTGAGAAAGCATGTTCTGAACCCTCTCGCTGGAGGGGAAGACGAGACCGTCTTCCGTCCGAATTAGAGCTCCCAGAAATAGTTTTACTTGGCTGGGAACTAAACTAGATTTATTTTCGTTGATTGAAAAACCCAGGCTGAAGAGGAGATCTACTGTTTTTTGGTGTTCAAAAAACAAGCGTCAAACGAGTCCACCGTGATGAGCCAGTCGTCGAGGTAAGGGTAAACTGGGACTGATAATCTGCGCAGGTGTGCTGCTGCCACTGCCAGGACTTTGGTAAACACCCTTGGCGCTGAGGTGATGTCGAAGGGGAGTACCTTGAATTGGTAATGCCTGTCCTGGATCATGAACCTTAGCCATTTCCTGTGCGCTGGCAACATTGAAATATGAAAGTATGCATCTTTCATGTCCAATGTTGCCATGAAGTCCCCTTGTTTCAGCAATGGGATCACCTCTGCAGTGTTACCATGCAAAACTTCTGGGGTTTTATAAACTTGTTCGCTGGGCGCTGGTCTAGAACAGGACGCATGGTGAGATCCCTTTTGGGTACAAGGAAGTACACTGAATAAATACCCTTGTTTACCTGAAGAATAGGGACGGCTGCTTTGGCGTCTGTTAGGGAGAATTCTCATTCTATGGCTAATTTCCCTTACCTATAGAGTCCCCCAGCAGCGTTGCTGGATTTGAAGGGTTTGTTTTCTTCTCCTGCTAAGAGTGTGACTCTTTGTCCCACTCTTAGGCATATTTGCTATGTGTGTTCTAGGCTATTTTTTGTGTTTAATGTCTACGGGGTTTATCTCACCTCCATAGGAACCATCTTTATCCACATGTGCTACACAGCACCCTCCATGCAGTGACACAGGGGTGTCATAGCAACCCCCAAACATAGATTCCATACCCTGGGACTGACTACTGTCTCCCAGGGCATGTAAAGTCCCCATTGACTTTACTAGTCAATATTTATGAACAAAACCAGTACAACCCATCTTACTATGGAGGTACTGGCAATGGTGAATAGTTTTTCCCTAATGTTCATTTTCGAGAGGGTACCGTACAGTCCCTCTCTCAAAGGTTTCTGGCTGGTGGCAGTGGTTACTACCAAAAATAGTCGACCGCCAATATTTCCCTATGGGATTTTCCCATTGTTCGAGGCTACCACATTTACTGACAGCCTCTAACATACCGCTGGTTTATTTTTATATTAACTTTACTCCGGTAGGTTTTATTTGCAAAAACTTAATATAAAATTCTTTCTCGTCTTTCTCTAAATTCCTAACCCAGGTCGGGGATCCTTTGTTCGTCCTTTTGGTGGGCTTCTGCCAAGAAGCCCTCCTTTCGGCGCCACTGAGTCTGGGGTGGATCCATTGTGTGGGAGGGGGGAGTAGGCCCCTGAACAGGGTTGCCTCAGCAACCCATGTCGCACTCTGCCCTGATAGGATGGAGGGTCTCCCGCCAGGATGACCACTCCACTGTGTGAGTGACAGCTAGGCTGTATTAATGGGGATCTTTTTGCAAGCAGGGTCCTGAGGACTGGAAGAGCAAGACGTCTCCACTGGAACTAAGAAGCAGAAGAGGAGAGAAGCCAAAGACATCTGCAACAACTGAACCACCGGTGAAGCCCTGCTGCAGCGTCTCACCACTTTTCTCCACACGACGAGAGAAGATCTTCATCTTCAAGAGCCTTCTTCCCTTGAGCTGGGGGGCCAACCAGTTTGCCAATCGCCTTCCTGGACCTGCCTTGGTCGAATCGCCAGTACCCTGTACTCGGAGACCGGATAGCCAGGCACCCGTCCACCCGGACTGTGATTTAAAGGAGAGTACCTTTTATTAGTTGGGCAGCACCGTGGCTGGTTTCAAACCTGGGCTCTGCAGTAACTCGAACCTTCATCCACGACAAGTGCCTCTCTTCCTCAGCTGTATCTCCCGAACTGCAGGAACTGCCAGGAACAACCGCCACTGCAGGAGCCTCTTCTACATTTCAAGGTACTTTGTTCCGCCAGGCCTCCCTTTCTGCGTGGTAGTGCTAAAGGTGTTTTAAATCCTTTTCCTACCTGTTGGGTTGGCCGTCCCTATCCTCTAACATTGTCTTTCACCTTTTTCATCCACTTTTTCGAATCATTTAACAAAGACTTGACTGCAGCTACAAGAACATTTTGCTCCTGGGCTCTTTGCCCTGTACCACTGACTCTGGCACAGGCCTATTGACTCTGGTTGAATTTGTTAGAACTGCCTTCTCTAGACTGCTTCTCAACTAGAACTGTTGGTGCACCCACTTCTTATAACCACCTTCTTCTTCCCACTTTTAAAACTTGTGAAGTGCCATTTTGCTCAGTTTTCATTGAAGTATTATACCTCCTAAAGTACTGTCTGGCCTAAACTTGTTCACAAACTTATGGGAAGTGTTGCTAAGGTGTCCAAGAATATATTCCTGCAAAACTTGTGCTTTCCTTCCCTTGTAAGAAATGACTAGAGTGCCATTTGTGTTTGGTTTTCACTGTGCCGTTTTGCTCAGTTTTCACTCCTGCTCAAACTTATCTACAATTTAAATTAGGGAGTTGTGTATACTTTTCTTGACTGATTTTAACTTGCTTAATGTGTTAACTTAAAAGTGTGAAAATAAATATATATATTATTTTTACTACAAAGCTCTGGTCAGTGTTTCCTTGCACCATAGTATTATAGTCTTATTGTGTGAACCATGAATACTGCTCATCTCCCTCTTGAGATAAGTCTGACTGCTACAAACTAAATCTTTGTTGTACAGACTGATACCAAAGGGGATTTTTTGCTCATACCTGTAGTCTTAATCTTCAGTAGTGCTCTGAACTGCACAGGATTCTGCCTAACAGTGTCCTTCACCAGCAGTGCTTCCACCTCTTGGATCAGGATATCCAGATGGTCCAGTGAAAGGCGCCGTGAGTGTGGCGGTCTGACCTGTGGAGGTCGGGTGAATTCCACGCAGTAACCGTGGGCGACCATCTTTCAGACCCACTGGTTGGAAGTTATCCCCTCCCATGCCCTGAGGAAAGATGTTAATCGCCCCCTGACCGAGGTGACATGGGAGAGGACCTGGACTTGGTGGTCATTTCTGACCAGAGGCTGTGGCTCCTCTGGGATTGGGGCCTCTGCCTCTACCTTTGCCGCGTTTCTTACCCCTTGAGGGGTAGTAAGTGGGGCTTCCAAGTGTTTGATTTGTGTTGAAGTTACCCATGCCGTAGTTGTTTTGACCAGCACGGGCTGGCCCTCGAAAGGACCGCCGAGAATTACCCCTCTGGGAGGAGGGTTTCTGTGTAATTTGATGCAGAGACCTTATAGTCTCATGCTCCTTCTTGGCTGTCTCCAACGCCTCATCCACTGCTTTCCCAAAGAGGTTAGTCTCCTCTCCTCAATGGGTTTATTAATGAGGGAGGCCCGAGTCTCAAGGTCTAAATCCTGATGTACGCAGCCAAGCGTGCCTTTTCAGTAGGGTCCCTTGAGCAAAAGACCTTCCTGCAGTTTCCGCAGTGTCCAGGGTGTTCTTCACAACATTGACTTTGCGGGTTCCAGAACCTCTTGAAGGCCTTCCTGGAGCAAATTCCATTGGGCATCAGCATAGCTTGCTAATAGAGTAGTATTATTAGCAACCCGTATAGTGTATGCAGCTGCGACTTGACACGTTTGCCCAGGGCATACAGCTGCTTAGACTCCTTGTCCGGTGGTGATTCTCCCGTGGCAAGAGGTTCCCGTGCCCTCTTTCGAGTGGTAGTCATTACCAGTGAATCTGGGATGGCGCGCTGTTTGATGTATAGAGGGTCAGAAGGAGAAGGTTGAAATAATTTTTTGACTCTCGGGTTCACTGCCCGTGTTTGAGCAGGTGACACCAATGAGGGAGCTACCCGTCTCTTAACAGAGTTAAGGAGGGGGGTGGATTGACTTGCCGGTGGTTTTTCCTTAATGATATCCTCCACGAAATCCTGCTCAGGTACCGTCTCTTAAGTGGCGATTTTAAAGTATTCAGCTGCTTTTTTCAACATGGAGATGAATGCCATTTGGTCATCTACAAGAGAGGCCTGGCAAGCCAGGGTGGACGGAGGAGAATCTAGGCACAAAGCATCAGAGTCCTGATCTTGCTGTGTCCATGGGTCCTGACCTCCCTGCTGGGTTTTCTCCGAGTTGTCCGTTGGTGGTCCTCATAGTTTTGCAGAAAAGAAGCTTCTTCATTATACATGTCTCTATACGTGTCCATCTGGACCATGTCTTCCTGTTGGAAAACATGAGACTGATCTTCCTGAATTTGAAGGTTAGGGTCTAACCGAGCCCTTTTCGGGGGAGGATGATCAGAAGAACTGATAATCTGCTCCAGCCTACCCATACACCCTTCAAATGTTTCTGTAGTCCATTTAGAGGACCCAAACGGGCCTACGTGAGGAGAAACGACGTTCTCCGTATTGCAGTTGCAGTGTCGAAAGGAACCTCTCAGGGTGTCGGAAAGAGGCTCTCGACTATCTTCGTAGGCCGCATCAGAATCGGGAACCCAATCCGCCGACATTTTTTCCGCAGCTTGTCCCATAACTTTAGGCAGAACCGGAGTAAGGCCCACCACCGCCGTAATTCTTCCGATGCTACTTTCGATAGTCGCCGAATCGTCGGGAGACAAAGGCTCCAATGATTTATCGGCAGGTGTAATAACTTCCGCGACACTAGAGGGCCTAGCGGTAGGTTTTCCGGGTAGAGGCCTAGCTGTAGTTTTAGGGCCTACTGGGACGTGTAGGTTTTGGAGTAGCACCCTTAGTTTGTTTAGATTGCCCAGTCGCAAAACGCTGCTGCGGATGCAGGGCAAGGCTTTGGCTCTGAACGATCCATGGGAACCGGCAAAGTTTTTTGCGGCCCTGTTGGCGCTTTTGCCTTTTTTGACGAAGGCGTCGAAATTGGCATAGGGGTTATGTGCTTGGTGCGATGCACTTGTGCGCCCCTGTCGCCGGGTGTAGTCCCTGTAGCAAGACCAGAGTCGAGACTTAAAGGGTGGGGGGATGGGCATGGTGGACCTAGAAGCGTCCGCCTCAAGGTCGATAACATCCGAAATAGACGTTTAGTCATCCGAAGTACCCCTGTCACTTTCAGCAGGCGTGGCGGTGGGGGAATGGGGCTCCACGAGTGACATACCATACGCGGCCCACTGCTTTACACGGCGCTCCTTAAGGGTCTTAGGCTAAAGGAGTTTGCACGCCACACACCGCTTTTCGTCATGCTCTAGGGGGAGACAGGCGTTACACGTCCTTGTTCGTCCTTCCAAGGATATCTGACCCTACACTTAGGGCAGAATCTAAAAGGAGTCCTTTCCGTAGCCAAAGGGAAGGATGACCAGACCAACAGGGAAAAGAGGGGAAAGGAGGAAAGACATACTAAACAATATGGCCACCCCAACCCCACTCTCCCTACTGTATAGGTCGGCCAGAGGGACCGGCCACCGGATCTTAGGTGCCAAAATCCACAGCCGTATACGATTCCCCCGTAGTCTTTGTCGAAGATGAACAAGTTACTCTCTTACCTGGTAACGTTCTTTCGATGGGATGTTCCAATGACGTATTCCATATCTATGACAGTAATCACCACAGCTGTGCTGCTTCGGAAAATCTGTCTGCGTCCTGCGTCGATGACGTTGATATGCTGTCCTCGAGGGCCTCCATCGAGCCGACGTCACCGGATGTTATAAGCAGGATGCACGACGCCCGTAGCCTCAGTTGTAGTTTTTTCCCAGAACATGTGGCACCAATCTTCTTCCAGTATGACCACAGAAGGCCTTGCGGAAATGTAAGCTGCAATCGCATAAGATATTCTGTAGCGGGGTAGGCAGGGTGGGAGCGATATGGAATACATCGTCAGACCATCCCATCGAAAGAACGTTACCAGGTAAGAGAATAACTTGTTCTTCGAGGGGATTGGGTCCTCTGACGTATTCCATATCTATGACAGGCTCCCAAAACAGTACCAACGTATGGAGGAGGGAAAAAATTTAGAATATAGAAATTTAGAATGGCCAATCAAATTGCAATTGGTAAAGGACCGCCTTGCCAAAGGCCAGATCCTGCCCATGGACAGAATCTAGTGAGTAGTGTCGTACAAAAGTATTGACCGAAGCCCAAGTGGCTGCTTCACAGATGTTACAAATAGGAAAAACCCTCTGCAGGGCAGTAGAGGCAGCCATACCCCTAGCAGAATGGGCCCGTAAGCCTACCGGAGGGTCCTTACCCGCCAAGCGGTAACATTCAGAAATTGCCAAGATAATCCATCTAGACAAAGTCTGCTTAGTAACAGCTTGTCCCAAACGCCTTCCAGCAGAACCTATAAAGAGCTGATCATCCACTCTGACCCGGGACATGCGTGAAATGTAGAAACTTCAAGCTCTCCTAGGATCCAACCTATGGAGCCTCTCCTCTTCCTTACCAGGATGCAGAGGAGGATAAAATGCCGGAAGAATGACCTTCTGGCTTAAATTAAATTCCAACAACACTTTCGGAAGAAAGGAAGGACGAACTCTAAGGACAACCCTGTCCTTATGAAACACTGTGAAGGTGGCTTAACTGAAAGTGCCTGTAACTCACTCACTCTGCGAGCGGAAGTGACCGCAACTAAAAATACAGTTTTAAGGGTTAACGGTCTCTGTAAAGGCTCAAATGGAGCACCCATTAGAAACTTGAGAACAAGGTTCAAATCCCAACCGGGCACCTGGAAAGGTGACGAAGGGAGCACATTAGTGAGCCCTTTCAAAAACTGAGAAATTAAAGGGATTTTATAATAAGAACACTCCTCAGACCAGCGCTTAAATATGGACAGCGCCGCCAGGTAACCTTTAATGGTACCCACTTGCAAGCCCTTGTGGGCTAAAGAAAGCAAAAAAGACAGAACAGGAAACACACATGAAAAAGGATGCACATTCTTAACCCTGCACCAGTCGGTAACGGTACAGGGACTTTGTTGCCGGCCTTCTGGCCGAAAGCAACACCTCCATCATGTCATGAGGGAGGTCTCAATCCTTATACCTCAAGCTTTTAGAAGCCAAGCCTGAAGGTTGAGGGATCTGACCTCTGGATGGAGAACCTGTCCCCCCTCCCTTGAGAGCAGATCGTCTCGGTAGGGAAGACGACGTGGAGGGCAGATGGACAAGTCGAGAAGATCCAGGTACCACGTCCTCCGGGCCCATGCTGGAGCAATGAGGATCATTTGGGAACCGAACCTCCGTAACCTCTGGAGCACTTGCAGGATGACGGGGACGGGAGAAATGCGTACAGCAGTGGGGAAGGACCACTCCACCACGAACGCGTCTCCTAAGGCTCCTTTTGGAGGAAATTCCCGCGAGCAGAACCTTTCGCACTTCTGGTTGACACTGGAGGCGATGAGATCCACTTGAGGGATCCCCCAAAGGGCGAAGATCTCCAGGAGAATCTCCTGAGCCAACTCCCACTCGTGAGAGATCGCGCTCTGCCTGCTCAGAGCGTCCGGCGTCTCGTTTTCGTCTCCGGCCTGATGAACTGCCGAGATCGAAATTCCCTGTTGGATGGCCCAGAATCAAAGCTGCATCGCCTCCCTGCACAGAGGAAGTGACCCTGCACCCCCCCCTTTTTGTTGAGGTAGTGCAAGGCCACCGTGTTGTCCGTCAGAATCAGGACATTCTTTCCTCGCACAGTTGGCAGAAAAGCCTTCAGGGCAAGCATGACGGCCCTCAGCTCCAACAGATTAATATGGATTCTGGACTCCGACGGAGACCAACTACCGCTGACTGTCAACTCGTTGGCATGAGCTCCCCAACCCGTGAGGGATGCGTCTGTCACGATCGTCACCTCAGGCCAGGGTAGCCAAAATGGAGCCCCACCCTCATCAGAGTGCCTTCGTCGGCCCACCACAGAAGGTCCTGAGCGACCCGGGCGGCACCTGAACGGGTTCTGACATCTTGCCGGAGGACTGTGACCACTGCATCTTGAGAGCCCATTGCAGCAATCTCATCTGCAACCGGGCCTGTGGCACCAGAAGAATGCAGGATGCCATGAGGCCGAGGCAACTGCTCGAGCAGCCTTGGCACCTCGAGTACCCTGTTTTCCACCTCTGGCACTCCTACGGTGGCCCCTTTGACTTGCAGCTCCTCTCGATCTACTAAAGGATGAGTAATATCGAAAGGATCCTCCCCTCCATTGATGTCCCCTAGGACGAAAAAGGCAGAGGTTGGCAAACTGCAGCGCTCAACGACTTCTTCAAATTTCGCCTGAGTCCATGGTGCTCCAATTGGAGTTTATGCTACGGGGGCCTTTGCCACCTCAGGGGTTGCCTTGGGGGCAGCCATTGGTCCTTCTGAAGGGCAGCCAGACCTGGGGACCTCCTTGGGGCTTTCTCTAGGGTGTTTTTTGTGAAGGGTTGCAGACAACGATGAGGATCCTTCTACATAGTCCTCAGAGGTTTCACGGTATGTTTACTATGAGCATGGCTCTCTTTTCGATGTTTTTCTGTTACGTAATAAGATTTATGTTTTTTTTTTACAGCTGCTTCAGCATTTCCATCTCAGCCGTTGAGCAGTGTTTATGCACGCTTTTTGCCAGAGTGACTTCAAACACCTTGTAATAGGCATGGAGGTAGAACCACGTGGGCTTAGCTGGCGGTTGAACGGTAGATCGAGAGACGCCTACCACTGGTTTACAGCGTTCCGTCGAGGAACGGCTTTGGGGTGTGTGTGTATGTGTAGTTGTGAGTGCGTGTACAGCGTAGTCACCAGAGACCTTCCTCATAGCAGCGTGCTGCGACTGCCTTTCGAGGCTGGGGATAGGGAGCAGGAACGGCTATGTTCCTCCGTGATGTCTTCGAGCTCCGATTCTGAGTCTCAGCTGCCTCTGCCTTCGCAAACCAATTTGAAGATCCCAGCAGCGGTCTCAGACTCTGCCATCACGGCGTGTGCCGCCCCTCGCTTTGTTCGGCGCTCTTTCAAGATGTTGGGCCTTACGGGTTTGCACGAAGCACAGCAGGACACAGAGTGGTCACGTGGAAAGTAGTGGTTACACACCTTGTTTGCGTCTTTCCATTGAAATTTCTATTGCACTTGGGGCAAAAGTTAAATGGAGTACGCTCCAAGGTGGAAGGCAGACACACAGGAAGCAAGACAAAGGCAGTAGGGGCAGGAAACAGGCACAGGCATTCTCTAAAACAGTCTCTCCCTACTGATAGCCTGCAGCCAGATATAAGCAAAGACTAGTCGTCAGAGGAGACGTCTGTTTCAGAGGTCGGTCGCAGATGAAGTGCGTCGATCGATAATCAGCAAATGAGATTTGGACGGAATTAACTCAAAAAGTAACTTTGCTACTGACTCTGCGAGAATGACATGCATTACTTACCGTAATAGCATTTCTGATTAATGTATCTTCTTAGATTCACATGCTGTGCATTTAGTCGGACATCCAGTGGTAACCGCAGAGTATTGCATTTTGTCTTTCGGGGACCGAAAAGGGACGTCGGCATAGGCATGTCTGTAACACTATCCCTATTGTGACCTGTAGTGCGCCCAAAATCTCTCACGCGCCGAGGTCCCGCCAAATGTATTTTTTCAGCCATGAGGGAGTCCAAGGATATAGTGAGTGAGTACATAAAGAGAGAAAGTAGTAAGATGTCTATGTTCCTTCCACTCCGAGCGGGTAGGTTGGGAGGGCGCATGTGAATCTAAGCAGATACAATCATCAGAAATGCTATTACGGTAAGCAATGCATGTCTTCTGATGCTTGTTAATCTGCTTAGAATCACAAGCTGTGCATAGACTAGCGAGCAGTACCCGGAGTTGGAGGTGGGTTGTGACAAGGAACAGTAGAAAAAAGATGTCTTAGTACTGCTTGTCCCACCTGAGAGTCAGACCTACAATGAGTGTCTAGGCAATAGTGTTTTGTAAATGTGTGTACAGAACTCCAGGTTGCCGCTTTTCAAATGGACTCGAGGGGAACATTTGCAATTTATGCTATGGACGCCCGAGTGCCTCGAGTAGAATGTGCTCTAGGCTTGAAGGGCAGTTCTCTCTTAGCAAGAGTGTAACATAGTGTGATGCATTTGACAATCCATCTTGAGATAGCTGATTTAGAGACAGGATCACCTTCTCTACCAGCTGCCACTGAAACGAAAAATTGGTTTGTTTTCCTCAGTGATTTAGTTTTTTCCAGGTAGAACATAACTGCCGTGCGCACATCCAGTGTGTGTAGGGTTCTTTCGGCCATGCTAGTGGGATTCTGGAAACTACCTTATCTTTGTGGACTGTAACAAAGGGGTCTAGAACAGAAAATGCCTGTAGTTTGCCAACTCTTCTGATAGAAGTGATGGCTACTAGGAAGGCCGTTTTATAAGTCAGGTCTTTCAGACTTGCTTTATGCATAGCCTCAAAGGGAGCTCCCATGAGCCTAGTCAAAACCCCATTTAGGTCCCATCCAGGAGCTGAGTGAGAAATGGGAGGATAAATCCTCTTAACCACTTCCATAAAGGCCTTAATCACCAGTATCTACCAGCACAACACTTTTTGTTGTGATGTGGTGTACGCTGACAGAGCAGCCAGATATACCTTTAGGGAATTGAAGACTAACCCAGTGTCCAACAGATGGGTTAGGTACAGCACAATGTGTGTGGGTGAGCAATCGATGGGATTGACGCCCTTGGAATTGCACCAGATGACAAAATGTTTCCATTTGCTGGCATAGCAATAACGTGTGTTCGGTTTCCTAGCTTCTCCGAGTATGTCCATGCACCTCTGAGGGAGCTGTAGGTGTCGAAACTATGACCTCAGGAGCCAAGCTGCTAAGTTCAGAGTTTGTGGGCATGGATGTAGGGTCTTCCCCCTGTCCTGAGATAACATGTTGTACGGGCAGGGTAGTTTTACTGGTGGGGAGAGGGGCATTTCCATCAGGTGAGCGAACCAGGGTTGGCGGGCCCACATGGGGGGTAAACAGACAAATTTCCCTGACCATGTTATCCAGAGACCGTTCCCCTTGGATAGGTTCTGGGGGTACCCGGAGGCATAGTCTTGGCATTGTGCGTCCAGAGTAGCGAACAGGTCGATGTCTGGGAAACCCCATTCTCCGAAGATGTTGGACACAATGTCTTCATGTAGCCGCCATTCATATTCTTCGGGCAGAAGAAAATCTCTGCTGAGCACGTCTGCCAAAAGATTGAGTTCCCCTGGAACATGTTCGGACACAAACTTCTTGTGTTTGAGAGCCCATATCCAAATGTTTTGCGACATTTTGGATAGCCCTGCAGAGCGAGTGCCCCCTGTTTGTTCAGGTAATAAATGGCTGTAGTGCTGTCCATTAGAATCAGCACAGTCTTCCCTTGTAGTTGCACCTGAAAGGCCTTCAAAGCCTTGAACACCGCTAATAGCTCCAGTAAGTTTATATGGTTGGACGCTACTTGAGGGGACCACACTGTGCGCTGTCTGCTGAAGCCGCGAGAGATGCGTCCGTTATGAGAGTGGCTTCCACTGCAGGGGTGGTGAAGGTCTTCCCCTTTAAGAGGTTTTCTCTTGACCACCACTGCAGAGAGAGAACGAGGGCTAGCGAGACAACTACCAGATCATCCCATTGTCCGCTGGCCTGACACCACTGGCTGTTGAGCCACTCTTGCATGGGACGAATGCGCAGCCACGCGTGGGGAACCAAGTATATGCACAACACCATCATCCTAGCAAGCGCATGGCTTTGCGCACCGTCACCTCGCGAATGGCCACACATTGAGAGATCTGAAAAAGCATGTTCTGAACCCTCACATTGGATGGGAATACGAGACAGTCTTCCATTCAAATTAGAGCTCCCAGAAATTTTGTTTGACTGGGGACTAGACTGGATTTCTTTTCGTTGATTGAGAAACCTAGACTGAAGAGAAGATCTACTGTTTTTTGGGTATTCGAAAAAAACATGTGTCAAATGAGTCCCCCGTGATGAGCCAGTCATCGAGGTATGGGTAAACTGGGATGGACAGTCTGCGCAGGTGTGCTGCAGCCACTGCCAGGACTTTGGTAAACAACCTTGGCGCCGAGGCAATGCCGAAGGGGAGTACCTTGAATTGGTAATGCCTGACCTCTATCATGAACCTTAGATATTTTCAGTGCGCTGGCAACATTGAAATATGAAAGTATGCATGTTTCATGCCCAATGTTTCCATGTAGTCCCCCGGTTTCAGCAATGGGATCACCTTCTGTAGTGTTACCAGGCAAAACTTCTGGGGTTTTATTAACTTGTTCGCTGGGCGCAGGTCTAGAACAGGGCGCATGGTGAGGTCATTTTTGGGTACAGGGAAGTACACTGAATAAATATCCTAGTTTACCTGAAGAATAGGGACGGCTTCTATGGCGTCCTTTCCCAGCAGTGCTTCCACCTCTTGATTCAGGATCTCCAGAGGTTCCGGTGAAAGGCACCGTGAGCGCGGCGGTATGAATTGTGGAGGTCGAGCGAACTGCACGCAGTATCCATCGGCGACCTTCTTTATGACCCACTGGTCTGACGTTATCCCCTCCCATGCCATGAGGAAAGATGTCAATCGCCCCCCCGACCGGGTTGACCATGGGAGGGGACCTGGATCTGGTGGTCATTTCTGACCAGAGGCTGCGGCTCCTCTGGGAATGGGGCTTCTACCTCTGCCTTTGCCGCGCCTCTGACCCCTTGAAGGGTAGTATGCAGGGCTTCCCGAAGTTTGTCCTGTGTTGAAGCTCCCCATGCCATAGTTTTGACTAGCACGGGCTTGCCCTCGAAAGGACCGCTGAGAGTTATTACCTCTCTGGGGGGAAGATTTCTGTTTGATCTGTTGCAGAGATTTCAGAGTCTCGTGCTCTGTTTTAGATGTTTCCAAGGCCTCATACACCGCTTTCCCGAAGAGGTTCGATTCCTCAATGGGCTTATTGATGAGGGAGGCTTGTGTTTCCGGTTTAAAACCTGAAGTACGCAGCCAAGTGTGTCTCTTAAGTAGGGTCCCTTGGGCCAGAGACCTGCCTGCTGTTTCAGCCGTGTATAGGGTGTTTTTGATCACATTCTGGTTAACTTGTCTTCCCTCGATTACAATGGAGAGAAGCTTTGATTTGGTGGGTTCAGGAACCTCTTGGAGGCCTTCCTGGAGCAGGTTCCACTGAGCGTCAGCATAGCTTGCCAATAGTGTGGTATTGTTAGCAATCCACGTAGTATATGCGGCAGCCGAAGTGACTCATTTGCCTAGCGCATACAGTCTTTTTGATTCCTTGTCCGGAGGTACTTCCCCCGTGGCAAGGGGTACCCCTGCCCTTTTACGGGTGGTAGTCACTACCAATTAATCTGGGATGGCGTGCCCTCTAATGTATCGAGGGTCGGAATAAGAAGGGTGAAATCATTTTTCCACTCTTGGGTTCACTGCCCGAATTTGAGCTGGTGATACCAATGAGGGGGCCAACCTTCTCTTGATAGAATTAAGGAGGGGGATGGCTTGGCTAGATGGAGGCTTCTCCTTAAGGATATCCTCCACAAAATCCTGTCAGGCACAGCCTCTTGAGTGGAGATTTAAAAGTGTTCATCTGCTTTTTTCAACATGGAGTTGAAGGCCATTTGGTCATCTACAGGTGAGGCCTGGCGAGCCGGAGTGGACGGAGGAGAATCTAGGCACAAAATATCAGAGTTCTAATCTTGATGTGTCCATGGGTCTGTTCCTTCCTGCTGAGTTTCTTCCCAGTTGTCTGTGGTACCCTGCTGTTCCTCCTCATAATTCTGCAGAAATGAAGCTTCTTCCTCTTCATTATAAATGCCCCTATATTTGTCCATGTGAACAATGTCTTCCTGCTGGAAGGGAACAGAAGGCTAACCTTCTTGAAAATGAGAACAAAAATGGAGGTTAGACTCTACCAGAGACCTTTTCGGGGATGGATCAGAAAAACTGATAATGTTCTCCAGCCAAGCCATACATCCTTCGAATTTCTCTCTAGTCCATACAGAGGAACGAGGCGGACCTACGGGTGGAAAACTGTCGTTTTCCGCCCTGCGGCGCCGAAAAGAGTCTCCTAGGGTGTCGGAAAGAGGCTCTTGACTATCTTCATAGGTATCGTAAGAATCGGGATCCCAAACCGCATCCGAAGATTTTTCCACGGCTTGTCCCAGGAGTTTAGGCGGAACCGGGGTAAGACCCACCGCCGCCGTAATTCTTTCGATGCCGTCTTCGATAATCGCTGAATCGGCTTGAGACAGTTGCTCCGATGGTCTATCGGTAGGTGTATTACCTTCCACGGTGTTAGAGGGCCTAGAGGTTGGTTTATCAGGTAGAGGCCTAGCCGTAGTTTTTGGGCCTACCGGGGCCTTCAGGACCGTCGCAGCGTCAGATTTCCACACTTCGACGTGTGAAGTTTTAGGAGTAGCACCTTTACTTAATTTTGGTTGCCCAGTTGCAAGACGCTGCTGCGGATGAGGGGAAGGATTTGAATCTGAGCGATCCGAGGAAACAGTCGAAATTTTCGGCGGCCCTGTTGGCACTTTCACCTTTTTCGACGAAGATGTTGAAAACGGTGTAGGGGTTGTTTTCTTAGTGTGATGCGTTTGTACGCCCCTGTGGCCAGGTGTTTTCCTTGAAGCGAGACAAGAGTCAGGCCTTAAAGGGTCGGGGAAGGGCGTGGCGGCCCTAGAAGTGTCCGCCTCGAGGTCTATAACATCCGCAACGGATGTTTGGTCATCCGTGTGTTAGGCAGAATCCTGTGCAGTTCCCTTAGGGAGCACTACAGAAGATTTAGACTACAGGTATGAGCAATAAATCCCCTTTGGTATCAGTCTGTACCACAAAGATTTAGTTGGTAGCTGTGGCTAAGCAGTCAGACTTGTCTCAAGAGGAATATGAGCAGTATTCAGCGTTTACACAATAGGGCCATAATACTATAGCACAAGGAAACACTGACCAAAGCTTTGTATTAAAAAAGAATATGGGATACATTACTCACCGTAATTATTTCTGATGCTTGTATCTGCTTAGATTCACTTGCTGTGCATAGGCCGACATCTAGTGGAAGCTGCGGGGTATTACAGTGCATCCATGCGCCTTCTCTCAGAGGGGAGGAAGGGTGGGTCGCATGTGAATCCAAGCAGATACAAGCATCAGAAATACGATTACGGTGAGTAATGTATCCCTTCTGAGACTTGTGGAATCTGCTTAGATCACATGCTGTGCATAGATTAGCAAGCAGTATTAGAAGAAGAAGGTGGGATGTGAGAAGGGTCCTGAGCAAACAGATGTCTTAGAACCGCTTGTCCCACTTCGGTATCCGTCTTGGAATGAGGGTCAATGCAGTAGTGCTGAGTAAAAGTGTGAATAGAGCTCCAAGTAGCTGCTTTGCAAATGGTGTCAAGGGGTAATTTTGCAATGAAAGCCAGAGTGGCCCAATTCCTCTTGTAGAGTGGGCTCTTGGCGTGAAAGGCAGAGTTTTTTCAGAAAGGGAGTAACACAGCTGGATACAATTTACAATCCACTTCGAGATGGCACCTTGAGACGCGCTCTCCCTCTCTGCCTGTAGCTACGGAGACAAACAGTTGGTCTGTTTTTCTTAGCGGCCTGGTCTTGTCTACATAGTAGAGGACCGCTCTTCGCACATCTAGAGTCTGTAGTTTCTCCTCAGCAGAGCTCTTGGGTTCTTGGAAGAAGGCCGGAAGCTCAATGGACTGGTTAACGTGGAATCTTGAAATAAACTTAGGTGAGAACCTAGGGTGTGTACGTAGAACCAGTTAATCCTTATGAACAGTAAAGAAAGGATCTTGCACTGACAGAGCCTGAATTTCACTTTCACTGACCCTTCTTATGGATGTAATGGCTACTAAGAAGGCAGTTTTATAGGTCAGGTGTTTGATACTGGCTGTATGCATGGGTTCAAATGGTGGGCGATGAGCTTAGCAAGCACCACATTAAGGTCCCAACCAAGTGGTGGGTTTGAAATTGGAGGGTGGAGTCTCTTTACCCCTTCCATGAAGGCTTTAACCACTGGTACTTTCCACCACAAAACCTTGCTGTGGGAAGTGGTGTAGGCTGATAGCGCTGCTAGGAGTACCTTCAGTGAGTTAAATACCAGGCCTGCATCCAGCAGGTGGAGCATGTAGGTGACAATATTGGAAGGAGTGCAATCAACTGGGTTGATTTGCTTATTCTGACACCAGACAACAAATCTTTTCCATTTATCAAAGTAACAGTGCCTCGTGTTCGGTTTCCTAGATTCATTTAGGATATCTATACATCTCTGTGGTAAGTTGAGATGTCCAAACTCTATGACTTCAGGAGCCATGCCGCCAGGTTCATTGAGTTGGGTTGAGGGTGCACTGTTTGTCATTTGCGCTGGGACAGTAGGATGTGCCAGCACGGGAGTCTGATGGGTTTGCACACGGCTAGTCTGCGTAGGTGTGGGAACCACGGTTGCCTCGCCCACATGGGAGCAACTAGGATGAGCGTCATCGATTCCCTGTGCATCTTGTTGACCACCTCCTCATGAGAGGGGTTGGTGGAAAAGCGTAGGCAAACATCCCTGACCAGTCCATCCACAGGGCGTTCCCATTGGAGTCTGGCTGTGGGAACCTGGATGCGAATCCTGGGCATCGTCTGTTTTCGCTTGTGGCGAATAGGTCTGTAGTGGGGAAACCCCACTGTGAGAAGATGTCTTCTACGACTTCTCTGTATAGACACCATTCGTGTTCTACCGGTAGGAGATCTCTGCTCAAAGCGTCCGCTAGTGAATTGAGATTCCCTTGAACATGTTGAAATGACAGGTAAATGTTCCGTCTGAGTGCCCATATCCAAATTTTCTGGGCAAGCTTGGACAGATTTGGCGAACGAGTCCCTCCCTGTTTGTTTAGGTAAAACATCACTGTCGTGCTGTCTGTTAGGATCTGCACTGATAGGTTCAACAGGTGGGGCTCGAACGTTCAAAGCGCTCTAAATACTGCCAGGAGCTCTAGCAGATTGATATGATTCTTGGCCACTGTGTGAGACGAGAGACCCTGAGCTGTGTGGTGAAGGAGGTGTGCTCCCCACCCTGACAAGGATGCATCTGTATTGACTACAGCCTGTACTTCTGGACCGTAAAAGGGTTTCCCCTTTGACAGGTTCTCTCTTCTCCAGCAGTGAAGACTTTGTACCAGTGTTGTCGAAACGACCACTAGATCGTCCCACTGACCACTTGCCTGAGACCACTTTTTCGCCAACCTTTCTTGCATGGGACGCATGTGCAGGCGCGTGTGGGGGACCGGGTAAATACATGACGCCATCATGCCTAGCAAACGCATCGCTTTGCGCACCGTTATCTGGCGACCGGGCTGATATAGACGAATTTGCAGTAGTAGATTTTCGAATTCTTTCCTCAGATGGAAAGGCCAACCCCTCTTGAGTGTCTAGGACAGCTCCTAGGAACTGTTTGGAGGTGCTTGGCACCAGGATTTATTTTTTCTCGTTTATGGAGAAACCCAATTAGAAGAGGAGGTCAATCGTTCTTTGAATATTTGAACTGCAAATTACTGGGGTTTTCCCCCCCGTGATGAGCCAGTCGTCCAGGTAAGGGTACAATGGGATTGCCTCCCTGCGTAGGTGTGCCGCCGCCAGAACCTTGGTGAATACCTTTGGAAGCAAGTTGAATAAATAACCTTGTTTACCCGTTTGCGTGGTACGAGTTCGATCGCGTCCTTTTCTAGAAGATTGACGATCTCCTCGAGAAGGATCTTTTGGTGGTCCAAGGAATGTACTTTTTGTAGTGGGGGGTGGTTTCGGGGACGCTCGAGCAGTTCTATGCAGTCTTCTGCAGACACTGGACAGCACCCACCTGTCTAATGTGATCCCTTCCCAAGCTTGGGTGAAGTTGGTAATGCGTCCCCCTACTGGAGATGCATGGGAAGGGGCCCTGATTGCGGCGTCACTGTTTTGCGGGAGGCATGCAGTCTCTGCTGGGGCTGCCTCTGCCCTTACCACGGCCCCTCTAGTTCCCCTTTTGTAACTTTGGGTAGTCTGCTGGTTGTTACCCCATGATGTACCCTGCCCCTGAGAATAGTTGGAGCCTCTTTATGAATTTTGGCCGTGTGGGCGAATAAAAAATTACCATTCCCGCTTTGATTAGGGTGCTTGTTGGTCAACTGTCGCAATGATTTCAGTGTCTCATACTCCTCTTTGGCATTTTTTAATGTGTCCTCTACCGCCTTGCCAAACAGTAGATTAGGCTCCACCGGCATGTCGATTAAGGATGCTTGTGTCTCGGGTTTAAACCCTGACTGTCTTAACCAAGCATGCCTCTTAATGACAGTGCTCTCTGCTATAAGCCTGCCGGCGTTATCTGCGGCATCAAAGGTTGCCTTAAGGATACAACCGGACACAGCTCTCCCCTCCGACGCAACCTGTGCCAACTGGCTCTTTAAAGGTTCTGGTGCGGAGTCGATGAGTGCAGCAACTTGCTCCCACTGGTGGCAGTTGTAACTGGCCAGCAGAGTGGTGGAGTTGGCAATCCTTGCCTGTTAGGTGGAAGTGGAGGCTACCTTCCTTCCCAACCCGTAGATCTTCTTGCTCTCCTTATCGGGTGGAGCTTCAGAAGAGGATAGGGGCATTTCCGCCCTCTTCCGGTTATTAGTTACTACCAGGGAGTCAGGTTTCAGTTGCCCCCTTATGTAAAGCGGGTCTGACTGGGCTGGCCTGACCAATTTTTCGATTCTGGGGTTTACTGCCCTACTGCGGTTAGGATTGAGAAGGGAAGGATCAATTCTCCTTTGTATAGATTCGAGAATAGGGATGGCCAGGGCAATGGGTCTCTTTTCTCCCACTAGTTCCTCGGCGAAGTCCCTTTCCTCCTGAGCACCCCAAGTATCTATGCAGAAGTGTTCTGCCACTCTGGATAAAACCTCATTTAGCAGAGGTTGGTTGTCGACTGGAGAGTCGGTAACCAGAGGTTCCTTATCTACTGGGGAGTCTACTCTGTAGACTTCTGGGTTATCTCCGACCTCCTCTTGGTCCTCGTCATCCCCATAGTAGTCCACCCCAGTTTGGTCATCCAAAGTTGCCAATTCTGGATCCTCATCCTGTAGTGGATCCTCATTATACTTAGTTTATGGCTGTAAGTAGAAAGTGTCAGAAGACCGACTTTGCGTTGGTGCCTCAACTCAAGGTTTCTTACCAGGGGGTTGCGGGTCCCTAGACCCTGAGGGAGTAGCCCGGGGTATAAGAGAGGAAGTGCTCTAGATTCATGACATAGAAGTCTGCTATGTCCTCAATGGACCATTGTTTTGAGCTGGGAATTAACCTCTCCTGGGGGAGTTTCCCTGCAATATCCTGACTGGACCTATGGGCTTGTGCAGGGATCTTAGTATGTTTAACAGAGGACTTAGAACTGTCTTTAGGTATCTGTGGTGATGAAGAAGGCTGAGAAGGCTTCTTGTGCTGTTTTCCCCCCTCCCCGTGAGTGGAAGAGTGTTTACCTGGGGTTTTCAACTTTACTGAGCTTTTCGACATCTGGCGTCGAGATTTGGGACTAGTGTCCCTTTCCGTAGATTGAATACATCGGGACACGGGCACAGGCGTCAGGCGGTCTGCTGATGCCGACTCCTGGAGTGCGGCCTGGGGATAGAGGTCGGCTTCGTCTTCAGACGATCGAACCTCCATTACTTTAGTTAGTGAGGCACTCTTGGCAACAGTGGATGGTTGCTTGGTGTCATGCGGCGATCTTGATAGAGAACGCCCAGATGACACCGATTTGGTGGACCGTTCTCTGTGTGCCCCTTTCCGAGAACTTGACGTGCGCGTTGAGTCTCGGTTGGACTTGAGTGTTTAGTGGAAGTGGTGTGGGTAGCGCTCGCGTCGCCAGGTTTGTTCCCCATAGCTTCCCTGCCGGACAACCTTCCGAGGTCGGGGATTTGCGCTTGGCTGTCTTTCGACGCCACATTGACCTTGCCGTCCGAAAGTACGGCGTTGTTGCCTTCACTGAAGGTGCCCTTGGCTTCCATGACCTCGAGATGCCTGGCGTGGTGGGCCCAACGTTTGGTCGAACTGTCCTTTAGAGTCTTAGCCTTGAACCGGCTACACGCTCTGCAGTTCGCCTTGAGAGGTCCCTCGGCAAGCAGAGATTACAAGTGGCGTGTCTGTGAACCCAAGGGTACTTGCGGTTGCACTTGGGGCAAAATTGGAAAGGGGTACCCTCCATACGCACCCTGTGGCAGCGGATATATATATATATATATATATATATATATATATATATATATATATATATATATATATATATATATGATACATTACTCACCGTAATCGTATTTCTGATGCTTGTATCTGCTTAGATTCACATGCTGTGCGTAGGCCGACATCTAGTGGAAGCTGCGGAATATTACAGTTTGTTTTTCGAAACTTGAAAAAGGGCGTCGACACAGGGCGTGCCAGTAATACTATCCCTAATGTGACGTCCACTGTACCCATGATCCCTCACGTGTCTAGGACCCTCAGATTGTATTTTTTCTGACATGAGGAAGCATGAGGAGTAGCGCGAGTACAGATAATCCAAGCAGATAGATAGAAAGATAAGACTACAAGCATCCATGCGCCTTCTCTCAGAGGGGAGGAAGGGTGGGTCGCATGTGAATCTAAGCAGATACAAGCATCAGAAATACGATTACGGTGAGTAATGTATCCCTTCTGAGGCTTGTGGAATCTGCTTAGATCACATGCTGTGCATAGATTAGCAAGCAGTACCTGAAGAAGGAGGTGGGATGTGAGAAGGGTCATGAGCAAATAAATGTCTTAGAACCACTTGTCCCACTTGTGGATCTGCCTTGGAATGAGTATGCAGTAGTGCTGAGTAAAAGTGTGAATAGAGCTCCAAGTAGCTGCTTTGCAAATGGTGTCAAGGGGTAACATTTGCAATGAAAGCCAGAGTGGCCCCAATGTCTCTTGTAGAGTGGGCCCTAGGCGTGAAAGGCAGAGTTTTTTCAGAAAGTGAGTAACACAGCTGGATACAGTTAATAATCCACTTAGAGATGGCACCTTTAGAGACGCAATCCCCCTCTCTGCCTGTAGCTACGGAGACAAACAGCTGTTTTCCTTAGCGGCCTGGTCTTGTTTACATAGTAGAGGACCGCCCTACGCACATCTAGTGTGTGTAGTTTCACCTCAGCCGAGCTTTGTGGGTCTTGGAAGAAAGCCGGAAGCTCGATGGACTGGTTCACGTGGAATTTTGAAATAAACTTAGGTGAAAACCTAGGGTGTGTGCGTAAAACCAGTTTATCTTTATGGACAGTAAAGAAGGGATCTTGCACTGACAGAGCCTGAATTTCATGGACTCTTCTTATAGATGTAATTGCTACTAAGAAGGCCGTTTTGTAAGTCAGGTGTTTGAGACTGCTTTTGTGCATGGGCTCGAATGGGTGGCCCATTAGCTTAGATAGCACCACGTTAAGGTCCCATCCTGGTGGTGGGTTTGAAATAGGAGGGTGAAGTCTCTTTACTCCTTCCATAAAGGCTTTAACTACTGGTACTTTCCACCACGACACCTTGTTAAGGGAAGTGGTGTATGCTGACAGGGCTGCCAGGTGTACCTTCAGTGAGTTAAAAACCAGTCCTGCGTCCAGCAGGTGGAGCATGTATGTAACAATAGTGGAAGAAGTGCAATCAACTGGTTTGATTTGTTTATTCTGGCACCAGATGACAAATCTCTTCCATTTGTCAAAGTAGCAGTGCCTTGTGTTAGGTTTTCTAGATTCCTTTAGGATGTCCAAACACCTCTGTGGTAAATTGAGATGTCCGAAACTCTATGACCTCAGGAGCCATGCTGCCAGGTTCATTGAGTTGGGTTGAGGATGAACTGTTTGACCTTGGTGTTGGGACAGTAGGTTGTACCAGCCCGGAAGTTTGATGGGTTCGCACACCGCCAATCTGCGTAAGTGTGGGAACCATGGTTGTCTTGCCCACATGGGAGCAACTAGGACGAGAGTCATCAATTCTCTGTTCATCTTGTTGACCACCTTCCTGATTAGAGGAGTTGGTAGAAAAGCGTACGCAAACATCCCTGACCAGTTCATCCACAGGGCGTTCCCCTGGGAGTCTGGTTGGGGGAACCTGGATGCAAATCCTGGGCATTGTCTGTTTTCGCTTGTGGCGAATAGGTCTATAGTGGGGAAAACCCACTGAGAGAAGATATCTTCTACGACTTCTCTGTGTAGACACCATTTGTGTTCCTCTGGGAGGGGGTCTCTGCTCAGAGCATCCGCTAGGGAATTGAGATCCCCTGGAACATGTTGCGATGAAAGGAAGATGTTCCGTCTGAGTGCCCATATCCAGATTTTCTGGACAAGCTTGGACAGATTTGGCGACCGAGTCCCTCCTTGCTTGTTCAGGTAGAACATGGCTGTAGTGCTGTCTGTCCGGATTTGCACTGACAGATTTAACAGGTAGGGCTCGAACGCTTGAAGTGCTCTGAATACTGCCAGAAGCTCTAACAGGTTAATGTGATTCTTGGCCACTGAGTGCGACCAGAGACCCTGAGCTGTGTGGTGGAGATGGTGAGCTCCCCACCCCGTCAGGCATGCATCGGTTGTGACTACCGCCTGTATCTCGGGATCGTAAAAGGGTTTCCCCCCCTTGGACAGATTCTCTCTTGTCCACCAGTGAAGGCTTTGTACAAGTGTTGGCGAAACGACCACTAGATCGTCCCACTGACCACTTGCCTGAGACCACTGTTTCGCCAACCATTCTTGCATGGGACTCATGCGCAGGCGTGCGTGGGGGACCAGGTAAATACATGACGCCATCATGCCCAGCAAATGCATTGCTTTGCGTACCGTTAACTGGCGACCGGACTGATATTGCAGAATTTGCAGCAGTATATTCCGAATTCTTTACTCGGAAGGAAAGGTCAACCCCTCTTGAGTGTCTAGGATAGCTCCTAGGAACTGTTTGGATGTGCTTGGCACGAGACCTTTTCTCATTTATTGAGAAACCCAATTTGAAAAGGAGGTCGATTGTCCTTTGAATGTTTGCTCTGCAAATTACTGGGGTCTCCCTCGTGATGAGCCAGTCGTCCAGGGAAGGGTACACCGGGATTGCCTCCCTGCGTAGGTGTGCTGCCGCTACCGCCAGTACCTTGGTGAATACCCTTGGAGCCGAAGCTATCCCGAAGGGCAGTACCTTGAACTGGTAGTGCAGACTGTCCACCTTGAAGCGCTAGTACTTTCTGTGCGCTGGGAACATGGAAATATGAAAATAGACATCTTTCATGTCCAATGTTGCCATGTAATCCCCCTTTTTTAGGAGGGGGATTACCTCCTGGCGAGTAGTCATGCAAAACTTTAGGGGCTTGACATACTTGTTGGCAGGCCGTAAGTCCAATACTGGGCGCATTGTCAAATCTTTTTTTGGCACAAGGAAGTAAGATGAATAAATACCCTTGTTTACCTGGTGTCCCGGGACGAGTTCTATCGCGTCCTTTGCTAGCAGATTGACGATCTCCTCGAGGAGGATCTTCTGGCGGTCCAAAGAATGTATTCTTTGTCGTGGAGGATGGTTTCAGGGACGCTCTAACAGTTCTATGCAGTACCCTGCGGATACTGTGGACAGCACCCATCTGTCTGATGTGATCCCTTCCCAAGCTTGGGTGAAGTTGGAAATGCGTCCCCCTACTGGGGTTGCGTGAGAAGGGACCCTGAACTGAGCGTCACTGTTTTGGTGGAGGCGTGCCACCTCCTCTACTGGGGCTGCCTCTACCTTTCCCACGTCCTCTCTTATTATCCCTGCCGTAACCCTGGGTAGACTGTTGCTTATTATTGCTCCACGGTGTACCCTGCCCCTGGGAATAGTTAGATCCTCTCTGGGAATTGTGGCCGCGTGGGCGACAAAAATTGCCATTCCCTCTCTGATTAGGGGGTTTATTGGTTAGTTGGCCTAGGGATTTGAGTGTTTCATACTCGTCCTTGGCATTTTTCAGCGCGTCCTCAAACCGCCTTCCCAAACAGATCCGGCTCCACCGGTTTATCTAACAACGATGCTTGGGTTTCAGCCTTGAATCCAGACTGCCTTAACCAAGCGTGTCTCTTGATAACAGTTCCTTCTGCTATCAATCTGCCGGCGTTATCCGCGGCATCAAAGGTTGCCTTTAGAATGCAACCGGACACGGCTCTTCCCTCCGCCGAAACTCGTGCCAACTGGCTCTTTAAGGGTTCTGGGGCGGAGTCTATGAGTGCCGCGATTTCTTACCATTGATGGCAGTTGTAGCTGGCCAACAGGGTGGTGGAGTTGGCAATCCTTGCCTGGTATGCGGAAGTGGAGGCAACTTTCCTGCCCAACCCATACAGTTTCTTGCTCTCCTTGTCGGGAGGAGCTTCGGACAATGACAACGGTGTTCCAGCCCTCTTACGGGTGTTTGTAACAACTAGGGAGTCCGGCTTCAGATGCCCCCTTATATACAGTAGGGATGTAACGGTATTACGGTATACCGTTAAAGATACCGTGAACCATTTAATTGAACAATAATAACCGTCACATTGTTTATACCGGTATACCGTTCATACCGTTAAGTGTGCTTTTCAATCTGATTTGGAAAGGCTGCAGTAAGCAAGTGCTGTGCGGTCTTGCAGTCTTGGTCTTGCAGTGTTGGATGTGCCGTCTGCCAAGTAGTTTCAGTTGAAACAATTTTTAAATGCCATCCCATAAACCACACGTGCCTGACACAAAATCAATATGTTAGCAATAGGAAGAATAAATACAGTGCCAAGAAGGAAAAGGGTTTATTTTGGGTTGGCGGCTTTGAGGTTTATATATTTATAATGGCTAAAGTTTTCTAAACATATAACAATGGGGCTTTTCCCTGGTTCCATCATTGAATTTACATATAATAAGTCACACTGCGAAATTTACTCATCTCTGTGGGTATTCCCTGCTGCCATACCAAGGTGTAACATGTCCGTAATTACTGAACACCAATTCCCCCGCAAGTAAACTAAAGGCTGTAACGTAAAGAGAGAGTGCGTGTTCGTGTGTATGCGCACAAGCATATACTACCATCAGACTCCATTGATCTGTGGCATGCAGGTTATCAAAATGGCAACATGTTCATCTTCACCAGTAGCCAGTGGGGGGGCTAAAAGCCTAAATGACAACTTAAGAAAAGCCATTCAGTTTGCTTTGCTAGTCGCAGCAGGGCTCCCCCGCCCCTCCTCCTCCTCCTCCTCTCAACACATGTGTTTGAGTTTGGTGGAAGCAAGGGGTGGCATTTCAGTGGAAAGTATATTGAAAAGCCCAATTCTGGCCCTGGGTGCCTGGTTTTGTTTGTGATGATAAATCTGACAATGTATGACCTTTTAGAAAATATTTGTTAAGATTAGTTAACTCCACCTGCTATACCGCGATAACCATGATATACCGTCATTTGGCAAGAAGGTTATTGTACCGTCATAAAACTAATACCTTGACACCCCTAATACACAGTGGGTCTGATTGGGCTGCCCTGAAAAGTTTCTCAATCCTGGGGTTCACTGCTCTGGTGAGGTTAGGATTTACGAGTGAAGGGTCTATTCTCCTTTGAATAGACTTCAGGATAGGGATGGCCTGAGCAACAGGCCTCCTTTCTCCCACTAACTCTTTGGCGAAGTCCCTCTCCTCTTGAGCACCCTGGGTGTCAATGTGGAAAGGTTCAGCTGCTCGAGACAGCACTTCATTCAGGAGAAGTTGGTTGTCGACAGGGGAGTCGGTAACCGGGGGTTCCTTCTCTACCGGGGAATCTACTCTGTAGGTTTCCGGGTCGTCCTCATCCTCTTCTTGGTCCTCATCATCCCCATAGTAGCCCGTACCAGTTTGTTCTTCCAACATGCCCAAATCTGGATCCTCACAAAAGGATGACTCTCCTTGATACTGAGAGTAGGGCTGTACATAGAAGGGGTCCGAAGACCGTGTTGGTGTTTCAAACCGGGACTTTTTACTTGGAGGTATAGGATCCTTAGAGCCCGAGGGTGCTGACCCGTCGAGAGTATATGAGAGAAAGTGTTCAGGGTTTTTTGCGTAAAAATCTGCCAATGATGACATCCTTGACATGACCCTGTCTGTGTCATCACTAGACCATTCTCTAGAACTGGGGATGACCCTTTCTGGAAGTTTCTCTGACTAGACTTGGTGGTCTGAGTAGGGTTTTTTGTGATAGCAGAAGACTTGGGATGGAAAAGGTGGTTATAAGAATTAGGTGCATCAACACAGTTCTAGTTGAGAAGCAATCTAGAGAAGGCAATTCTAACAAATTCAGCCAGAGTCAATAGGCCTGTGCCAGAGTCCGTGGTGCAGGGCAAAGGGCCCAGGAGTAAAATGTTCTTGTAGCTGCAGTCAAGTCTGTTAAACAATTTGAAAAGGTGGATGCAGAAGGTGAAAGACAATGTTAGAAGATAGGGGTGGCCAACCCAACAGGTAGGTAAAGGATTTAAAACAACTTTACTGCTACCAACGAAAAAGCGCGGCCTGGCAGAACAAAGTACCTTAAAATGAAGAAGAGGCTCCTGCGGTGGTGGTTGTTCCTGGTAGTTCCTGCAGTTCGGGAGATTCAGCAGAGGAAGAGAGGCACTCGTCGTGGAGGAAGGTTCGAGTCACTGCACTACGAAGGGGTGAAACCAGCCGGGGTGTTGCCTAACGAAATAAAAAGGTACGTTCCTTTAAATCGCGGTCCGGGTGGACAGGTGCCTGGCTATCCGGTCTCCGAGTACAGGGTACTGGCGATTCGGCCAAGGCAGGTCCAGGAAGGTGATTGGCAAACTGGTTGGCCCCACCAGCTCAAGGGAAGAAGGCTCTTGCAGATGAAGATCTTCTCTCGTCGTGTGGAGAAAAGTGGTGAGACGCTGCAGCAGGGCTTCACCAGTGGTTCAGTTGTTGCAGATTGCTTTGGCTTATCTCCTCTTCAGTTTCTTAGTTCCAGTGGCAACGTCTTGCTCTTTCAGTCTCAGGACCCTGCTTTTATGCAAAGATCCCCATTCATACAGCCTAGCTGTCACTCACACAGTGGAGTGGTCATCCTGGCGGGAGACCCTCCAACCTATCAGGGTAGAGTGCGACATGGGTTGCAACTCTGTCCAGGGGTCCTACTTCCCCTCCGACACAATGGATCCACCCCAGACTCAGTGGTGCCGAAAGGAGTGCTTCGTGGCAGAAGCCCGCCAAAAGGACGAACAAAGGATCCCCAACCTGGGTTAGGAGTTTAGAGAAAGACACGAGAACGAATTTATATAAAATTCTGGCACTTAAAACATACCGGAGTAAAGTTAATATAAAAATAAACCGGCGATATGTTAGAGGCTGTCAGTAAATGTGGTAGCCTTGAACAATGGGAAAATCCCATAGGGAAATATTCACGGTTGAATATTGTTGGTAGTGACAACTGCCACCAGCCAGAAACATTTGAGAGAGGGACTGTACAGTACCCTCTCGAAAATGAACATAAGGGAAAAACTATTAACTCTTGCCAGTACCTCCATAGTAAGATGGGTTTTACTGGTTTTGTTCATAAAGATTGACTAGTAAAGTCAATGGGGACTTTACATACCCTGGGAGACAGTAGTCACTCCCAGGGTATGGAGTCTATGTTTGGGGGTCGCTGCGACACCCGTGTCACTGCACGGAGGGTGCTGTGTAACACATGTGGATAAAGATGGTTCCTATGGGGGTGAGATAAACCCCATAGACATTAAACACAAAAAATAGCCTAGAACACACATAGCAAATATGCCTAAGAGTGGGGAAAAAAAGAGTCACACTCTTAGCAGGAGAAGAAAACAAACCCTTCAAATCCAGCAAAGCTGCTGGGGGACTCTATAGGTACGGGAAATTAGCCATAGAATGAGAATTCTCCCAAACACTGAGGTGCCTCCTTCACTTTCAGCGGGTGTGGCGGAGGGGGAAGGGGCTTCCATCCGCGACATACCGTACGCAGCCCACCGCTTTACACAGCGCTCCTTGAGGGTCTTAGGCCGAAGGAGTTTGCAAGCCGCACACCGCTTTTTGTTATGCTCTAGGGGGAGACCGGCGTTGCACGTCCTGTGTTTGTCCTTCCAAGGATATCTGGCCCTACACTTAGGGCAGAATCTAAAAGGAGTCCTTTCCATAGCCAAAGGGAAAGATGACCAGACCAAAAGGGTAAAGAGGGGAAAGGAGGAAAGACATACCGAAACCATGGCCACCCCGACCAGACCACGTGGAAAATCCGGCCGCCGGATCTTAGGCGCCCGAAATCCACAGCCGTAGACGACTCCCCCGCAGTCTTCGTCGAAGATGTTCTTATGACCGTGACTTAACGGGGAATAACCGACAAGTCGGTATAAGATATACAATGTCTTCTGTAAGAGCTCTGCTCTAGGGCGACCAGTTATCTGGGCAGAAAAAAACAATCTGAGGGACCTCGGCGCGTGAGGGATTTTGGGTACACTACACGTCACGATAGGGATTGTGTTACAGACACGCCTATGCCGACGTCCCCTTTCGGTCCCCGAAAGACAAGATGCAATACTCCGTGTTACCACTGGATGTCGGACTATATGCACAGCATGTGATTCTAAGCAGATTAACAAGCATCAGAAATAATTATCCAAGAGGGACTTCGACACGTGAGGGATCATGGGTACAGGGTACATCACAGTAGGGATAGTATTACAGACACGCCCTGTCAACGTCACTTTTCAAACTTCAAAAAAATGTATGTGCAATACTCCACTACTTCCACTAGATGTAGGCCTATGCAATGCAAGTGATTCTAAGCAGATCCACAAGCCTAAAAAATCTCAAACACACACAAACACACACACACACACACACTGACCCCTTCTTTGCTCCACTTGGTGAAAGCGGGCTTATCGCAAACTTCTATCACAGATCACCGCTCAGCTATCACATCTTTTCATCCTATTCTGCTTCATGTTCTAGGAAGATCAGGATGGTGCCTTCTATCGCTCAGTGCCACTTGCTCTCCTTGCACACAGTCTTACCTGACCCCCTCTACACTGGGTATCACAATGTTTTCCTCCCACCACATTACTACCCCTCTGAAATCTCACTCCACCTTTCCAACTGCACACTTTTATCTTACCCCTCTTCTTTCTCATGTTCTTACTATTTATCTTACCTCAAATTATCCCTCGATGTCGATCTCTGCTGTCATATTCCTTTCCATCATTCGTCTCTTGCTATTCTTTTTATAATCTCTCTCAGACTACTCCTATTCTCCCACTCCGTCACTCCTACTTCTTTTCCTCAACATTTGCTTTTTATTTTCTAGTCTTATTGTTCAAGGCCATTTCAACTACTACTAAATACCCCTTTCTCTAACTTGCAACTCCCACTACCAACTATCTCTACTTCCAACTACTACTACCTCTGCCACCACTACGCTAATCCTACTCTACCTTTACTCCTCACACACTCGCACTAACATTACACAGAGCCCCCTCTCTTCAATAGCCTCTGCACTTCTATCGCTCTTGCCTGCTCTGGTCTCTCGGATATCGTCATCTACCTCCCGTCCTCACCCACCTAAATACTGCAACACTGACACACACTTTCTTAAATACCCCACTCCCTCCCACGATTAGTCCTCTTACCCTAGTGAATCATTTACCTTCCTTGAGGGGTGGGGGTTGACATGTGAAGACTATGGGAAGGGCTTAAAAGGGATGGAAAGCTCCCACCCCCTCAACATGCAGTGTAAGGAACAAGTTACTTACCTGTAACTGTTGTTCTCCAGCATGGGTCTGGCATGGATTCACATGCTCATGAATATTCCCCGTCGTCAGGCTGGGAATCCTCGGTAAAGAAAAAATCAGTATCAGTTTCGTTTCTGATCTGTCTTTCGTAGTAGTAACCAATCACTGATCTCTGCGTCATACTGACCACAGCCAATGACTGCCCTCTACCTAAGCCCTGCCTCTGGCAGCCATCTTCAGATTTGGTAGCACGTGAAGTGGCAGTATGACCAAGTGAAGAGCCGCAGAGGGGTAGGCGGGAGGGTTCGCATGTGAATCCATGCCAGATGCCTGGAGAACAACAGTTACAGGTAAGTAACTTGTTCCTTCTCCAGCATGGGGTCTGGCATGGATTCACATGCTCATGAATATAAGAATACATAGCAGTACACACATGCACAACCACGGGAGGTGGCAAAGGCTCAACATTAAGCATTACATCAAACTCAACATTAAGCAATTCTTACCTCCTCACCAGGCTCACCTTAGGCGAACAGATTGCGCAGCACGGCTTGGCCGACCCTGGACTCCTCCCTGGAATCCCGATCGACGCAGTAGAATCTCGTGAAGGTGTGCGTCGACCTCCACGTAGCAGCCCTGCAGATGTCCAGCAAGGGCACACCAGATAGAAACGCCGTGGTAGCTGCGATCGCTCTGGTGGAATGGGCTCTCGGACGGCCAGGCAGCGGTCGGTTTGCCAACCGATGACAGTACGTGATACAGCTGGAGAGCCATCTGGAAATGGAGGCCTTTGAGAGAGCCTTCCCCTGATTGACAGGTCCAAAGATCACAAAAAGTTGTGACGTCTTCCGAAAACACTTTGTGCGGTCCACGTAAAACTTCAGCGCTCTAGCCACATCCAGCGAGTGCAAAGTCCTTTCGGCCGGCGACGAAGGCGACGGGAAGAAAACAGGCAACACCAAGGGTTCGTTGAGGTGGAAGTCCAACGGCACCTTGGGCATGAAGGAGGGGTGCGTCCTGAGCACTACCCTCGTGTCGTGAAAAGTCAAGTACGGGGGCTTGCAGGAAAGGGCCTGGATCTCTCCCACTCGTAGTGCGGAGGTGATGGCCACAAGAAACGCTGTTTTCCACGACAAGAACTTTAACGGAGCCGACTGCAGAGGCTCGAACGGAGGTCCCATGAGCTTGGTCAGCACCACGTTGAGCTCCCACGCCAGGGCTGGAGCCTTCACCGGCGGGAACGATCTGAACAGTCCCTTCATGAATTCTTCCAGCAGACGATGAGACCACAAAGACGTCCGCCCCGTGGTTCTGGTGTATCGGGAGATCGCAGCAAGATGAATCTTGATAGACGCGTGCGCAAGTCCAGCCTTGGCCAGCGTCAGAAGGTACGGCAGTATCTAGGGAGCCGTAATCCGTAGAGGGTTAATCTTCTGTGCGTGGCACCAGACAGAGAACCTCTTCCATTTGTGTCCATAGCATTTAAGAGTTGAGGACGCCCTGGCCTTTGCAAGAACCTCTCTGCAGTCGACCGGTATGTCGTATCCTCCAAACTCTAACGCTGCAGGAGCCAGGCCTGCAAGTTCAGCGACTTCGGGTCGTGATGGAGGATGGCGCCTCCTTCCCTGGAGAGAAGATCCGCGTCCACTGGCAGCTTGATTGACGGGGACGCTGACAAGTCCAGAAGGTCCGGGAACCATTGCCCCACCGTCGGAAGAGGCGGTCCACTAGATCCTGTCGTAGTTCCCACTCGTGGGACGAGCGCAGCTCCTTGCTGAGCGAGTCGGCGATGGTGTTTTTTATCCCTGCCAGATGAAACGGCACCAGAAACATCCCTTGGGCGACGGCCCAGTGCCACAGATCCTGCGCCTCCTTGGACAGGGCTGGGGATATGGTACCGCCCTGCTTCCTGACGTAGAACATGGTGGTGGTGTTGTCGGTGAAGATCCTCACCACCTTGCCCTTGAGGGACGGAAGAAAGGACCTGAGGGCCCAAAACAATGCACGGAGCTCCAAGACGTTGATATGGAGGGACTTCTCCGTCTGAAGCCAAAGGCCTCTCGCGTGCAGATTTTCGGTGTGCGCTCCCCACCCTTCCAGGGAGGCATCCGTGGTCACTGTCTCCTGGTGGCCGGGGGTCTGGAAGTCCATGCCCGCCGTCAGATGCGCGCGGGTGCCCCACCACCGGTTCGCTCGTCGGAAACGCTCGTCGGAAACTCTCGTCGAGTGTGATCCTCTCCTCGAAGCTGCCCGTCGTCTGGATCCAACGCGCGTCCAGGAACTCCTGCAACGGGCGCATCCGGAGCCTGCACTGGCGGATGAGATAAATGCAAGAAGACATCATTCCGAGGAGGGACTTGATGGACCTCACCCTGGCCACGTCCGCAACCAGTATCCGCTGCAACTTGCCCAAGATGGCCCTCGTCCTTTCCTCCGACAGAGAGGCCAGAAGCGACACTGTGTCGAGCTTCGCTCCCAGAAACAGTGCGTCTTGTGCGGGCACCAGGTGGGACTTGGCGTAGTTTATGGAGAATCCCAGGTCCGTGAGCAATTGGACGGTCCTTGCCGTGTGCTCCACGGCGAGCTCCTTCGTCTTTGCTCGGATGAGCCAGTCGTCCAGGTAGGGGTAGACGTGGATCCCCTCTCGGCGCAGCTCTGCCGCCACCTGTGCGAGGCACTTGGTGAACACCCTGGGTGCCGACCTCAATCCGAAGGGAAGGGCTCTGAACTGGTAGTGACGCCCTTGGAGCACGAACCTGAGAAACTTTCGGTGTCCCTTTAGGATGGGAATATGGAAGTAGGCATCCCCAAATCCAACGACGACAGGAAATCGCCCTCCTCCAGTTGACCCAGGACGTGTTGGAGGGTGACCATCCGGAACTTCTGTGCCTTGATGAATTTGTTCAGTCGTCGTAGGTCCAGGATGGGACGCCATCCTCCCGTCTTCTTCTTCACGAAGAGGTATCTTGAGTAAGCTCCGGAGCCCCAAAGCCTCTTTGGGACGAGCTCGATGGCGCCCTTCTTGAGAATCGCCTTTACCTCCAAGAGAAGTTGAGGGACGTGATGTTCTTTCCTGGCCACAGGGGGGGACGCGCGGGCACCTCTTTAGAAACTCGAGCGCGTGGCCCTGAGCTAGGGCGTCCAGCACCCAACGGTCGGTGGAGATGGACTCCCACACGCTGACGAAGCTCGCCAGCCGGCCTCCCACCGGGGTGCTTCGGTGGGGGCCCGACCCCACGGCCGGTTCAGTCCTGCTTCGACAAGGCTTTGCCGCCTTGTCCTCCTTGGCGACGACGGCGGGGTCCGCCTGACTTGCCTCGTCCCCTGTAAGCTTCCTGTGACGACGAATGGGCCGCTTGACGGTAGGTGGAAAATCCGCCGCTGGAACCTTTGGAGGCACCCTGTTTGCCTCCGCCGCTCCGAAAGGGCGGCCGCCGTTGCTGGAGAACCCCAAGAGCCCGGGCCGTCTCCGTGTCCGCCTTAATGGCTTGAAGGGAATCGTCCACTGTTTTCCCAAACAGGTTGTTTCCGTCGAACGGCATGTCCAAGACTCTGGTCTGCACGTCTTGACGGAAGTCAGTAGCCTTGAGCCATCCAAGCCGCCTAAGGCACACGCCGTTGCCCAACTGTCGAAATCCAGTGTCAGCGAAGTCAGTCGCAATCGCAATGGCGTGGTCCGACGCCACCTCTCCTTCCTGCAAGATCTCTAGGGCTTCCGCCCTCTTGTCGTCTGGTAGGAAGTCCAGCAGGGGGGCCAGTTTGTACCACAACTCCCTGTCGTAGCGGGCTACGATAGCCAAAGCGTTGTCCGCCTTAATCGTCGTCGCTGCCGACGAGATGACTCTGCGTCCCACCGTGTCTAATTTCTTTCCCTCGCCGTCCGGCGGGGAGGTTGACTTAGAGGCCGCGCCCCGCCCCCGCTTTCTTCCTGGCCGCAGCGGAGACGACCGAGTCCGGGGTCGGCTGTGCCCGAAGGCACAAGGGGGCCGCGTCCGGGACCCGGTACTTCTTCTCGTACCAATCCCTTCTAGCCGGCGTCGTGGATGGGTTCTTGAGGAGGGCGAGGCCCTCATACCAAAAATCGTCTAGTAGAGGTACAGCGAGGACTGTCTTCCTCTTGGTCTTGCCCTGTTGATAAAGGAAACCTTCCTCCTTCTCTTCCGGGCAGAACTGGAAAAGCTCGGATGCCCTGGCGATCATGGAGTGAAACGATCCAATCTCGTCGGGCGGGGGAAGCCCGGGTGGGAGGTGACGACGGGAGATCCTCGTAAACCTTGTCGTCTGTACCCGTCGCGGCCGTGTCAGTCCCCGTATCATCCCCACGTGTCGTGGACGGGGAGGAGGGCTGAACAGGGCGCGATGGCTGAAAAGGAGGTGGAGGATGAATCCTTCTCTTAGGGGGAGGGCTCCCAGAAGGGCCTGGCTCCGGGTCCCCCGTCGGGAGCGGTTCCTCCGTTGGTGGTAACGGCAGTCTCGTCCTTATCTCCGAGCATAAGGACTGTATAGCCAACAAAATGGCCGCCGAGTTGTCTTGCGGCACTGGTTGAGGGAGATCCGACAGGAGATCAGGAGCCCCGTCGGCATCCTCGACGCCCTCGTCGTCTTCCACGTCGGGGTCCCTCCCGACAGGATGGCCTTCTTCCACTCCAGGGCCGTGGCCTAAGACTTCGATCAGCTCCTCCTCAGGGGTTGAGGCCGAGTCCACGACGACCTCCTGCCCCCTTTTTCTTCTCCGTCGGAGGTTTCACGGGGGTCCTGTCGATGGGCATGAAAGAGGACTCCCTCCGCGGTGGCACGGAGATCCTGGGCCCCGGGGCCGCCACCACTGGTGTAGCCTCCACAGGCTGAGCCAGGGCCGCCGCGACTGTCTCGATAGAGGCCTTGGCCGGATGGATCAAGGCTTTCACCACCTTAGGTGCGCTCACCGCCTTCTCCTTGGGAGGAGGGTCACCACCTCGCTCCCCCTCCGATGGGGCCTTAGGGCACGACTGGGGTCTCTCCAGGAGCTTCGCCGGGTGCTCGGCCTTCCTCTTACCCGAGCCAGAGCGTTGGCTCGTGGTTGATGGCGCCGGGGAGGATGCGCCCTGCCTGGCGCCCGTAGAGCCCGACCGTTCGGCGCTCCCGGTGCCAGCGGACTCGCGGTGCTTGGCCTTCTGTTGGACCCCCGTCGCCGGGGCGCCCTCAAAGGTCTTAGAAGACCGCTCAGACTTCTTCTCGCCCGACGGGCTCTTTCCTTCCAGCCAGTTGGCGAGACGTTGATGGCGGTCCTTCATGGTCCGCTCAGACATATTGCCGCAAAACGCACAGTCCTTCTCCACGTGTGTCTTGTCCTCATGTAGGCAGTAAAGGCAAAAGGAGTGTTCGTCCTCCTTGAAGACATTCTGAAGCTGGCATCCAGGGCAGACCCTGAACAGCTTTCCGGGCGTCGAGCTTCCCTTCTCCTGGGCCATGTCCGAGATGGGCCTGATAAACTTCTGGAGTCCTCCAAAAGCGTGACTCGACGAAATCTTCACCCTTGAGGGGCATAGACGAATCCGAGACGGGTCCCCGTTGATCGGATGAAGAGACGGTGGAGCTTGAAGCTCTTTGACCGAAAAAAGAGAAATTTTTCTGAGAAATGCTCGAGAGCAATAGCACGAGGATCCCAACACTTGAACGTGCGGTAAAAATCTGAAGATGGCTGCCAGAGGCGGGGCTTAGGTAGAGGGCAGTCATTGGCTGTGGTCAGTATGACGCAGAGATCAGTGATTGGTTACTACTACGAAAGACAGATCAGAAACGAAACTGATACTGATTTTTTCTTTACCGAGGATTCCCAGCCTGACGACGGGGAATATTCATGAGCATGTGAATCCATGCCAGACCCCATGCTGGAGAACGGCATTTCTCATGTGGAGTCTGCAGTGGCCCACAGGGAATGGGAGATTTCCCAGTCCTTCCTATAGGCCGTTTTGCTGTATTGATATCCCTGGTGGGCTAGTGATTTTAGGCTTTTTCTTGAAGGCCTCTATATATTAATACAAATAAAATCTCCCTTGTCGGCTATGGACTCACCTTTCCCAATGGGGAGTACTTGATGATGTGGGTGTTCTTGGTGATGTGGTGGGTGTTACTCTGCCTGTGCAGGCTCCAGCTGATGCCATCAGCAGGAAGCACGCTCTCCTCCCAGCAGCTGGTGGTGTTGCGCTCAACGCAACTTGCGGCAAAGCGCAACTCAACACTGTTCAGCTTAGTCCTGTAGCGCGGTCTTCCTGCCGGCATCTTCCATGTAAGCATGCGGTTGGAAGGGATCTGTCTGCATTCAGGCAGCGGTCGGGTGCTGGGGCTGGATGAATCCCACTCCCGACAGGCCCTAAAAGCAGGCCCTGTCACACCGCTATTTTGGGAGATGCTGCACAGCAGTTGAAGCTTTCAGGCACCGAGCCAATTGTGTCCGAGGTCAGCATCAAGTGTTGTGCCAAGTCAAGATAACATGCTCAGTTAACTCTCAACCAACAAATCAATGCAGTAAAAAAACAATCTGAGTACCTCGATGCATGATGGGGTAAGTGTACACATAGGGGACAGTGTGACACGAATGACACTGTCAATCGCTTTTTAATTTGGAAGTAAACAACTTGCAGTACTCAAGTCTAACCATAAGATGGCTGACAATGCAAAGCTTGCGTCTAAACAGAATCAAATACATGTACACCCAAAACTAAGGGCAACTGAGCATTTAATCTGCCCCCTCATCCCCCCTCACACAGTCCCAGGTACTAGTACTGTATTTGCGTTGCCACACAGGGACGGGAGAGGTCAAAGCATTAAAAAGCAGCAAAGTCGGTGTGTTTTGAAAGAGATCCAACTGCAGTTTCTTGAAAAACAATTAAAAGGACTTTTTTCCTAAACAAGTACCATCTTATTCGCTGACAGCAGTAAAATACTCAATGCTTATTGACATTCAAATTAGCAATGCTCTTCAAGGAAGCCAAAGACCCAGGTTGCAGATGATCCTGTATTGGGGAAGTCACAGCTGATGGAATTAACTTACTCGAGGAAAGCACATTCACAGATTTGAATAACTCTTGGCAAAAAGTCTCCAGAGAAAGGTTCTCAATATGCCAAAAGAGGTTAAGGAGCTCCAGTTCGATGTGTTCGGGTCATAACACAAAAGTTAAGATGACATCCTTGCCTAATGACCAAGTAAAAACGAATCGAATTGTCAGCAGAATTAGTTTATAGGAGATTTGAATGTCATTAAGACATACACAAAATGGAAAACACATAAGCGCATACAATGATGGGGGAAAAAAGGGTTCAGAGAGCCTTCGCCAGACTGGAAACTATATTCCAAAACTGTGAAAGTATAGAACTGCGGATTTAGAATGTTTCTTGCCTCCTGTAGTCCGGGTAGGGAAGGAACCTTCCCTGCCCCTCTGTGTTGTCCGACCTCACCGCAACTGAGATAAAGGACTCATGGGCTGTGCAGGGCAGTCACTAAAATGCCTTAAAGCAGGATTATTTAAGCTACAAAGATTGAACATCCATTAATGAGCTTCACTGTTTCTTCACCCCAGGTTTGCTCTTAAGTATCCAGGACTTGGGAATCAATCCATAATTCATGTAATTAGAAAAACAATCAATTCTTGTGATTTCATCCCATTAAAACACTACATGTTTTGGGGATCTTTCCCTTTTATAAAGTGCTACCATGTACATAGAAAATAAACCAACAATATCTAGATGAAGTGTGTGAACAGAAATAGGATTAACAAATGAGGACATATTCTTACCCAGAACATGCCAGGGTAGAAAAATCTCTCTGACGTGACCAGAAACGCCACCAAAAGTGTTAACAAGGAAAAATAACCATGCTGAAATGGGGAAGTGATATTAAAAGCAATGAGAATCGACAAAACACAAAATAAATACCAAACTGTTAAAATCACCTGCCTGTCAAATGGAAAACAGAACAATGGAGCGACTTTCTAAGATACATTGCAATCTATGAACAAAAACATGTTTTGGATATGCATCGTATCAAAACAAAACTTTGCAGTTGGTATGTTCCATTTTTCAAGTATCCTACAAATTAGCTGGCTTCAAGATCTAACGATATTACTTTGGCATTCATTCATGATATGATATGATATTTTATTTGTATCGTGCTCGTACACAAGTATTTCAGAGCGTGACAAGGCAAGGGAGGGGGTGCAGGGGAGCAATGGAGAACAAAACAACAATCTTACTAGGCCCAGTGACATTGAGAACCTGCAAGTGCATTGGAAGGGAAAAGTGCATGGAAGGGGGAGAGTGGAAAGTGCGGAACAGAGGATAGACAGATGAATAATAATATATACAAAAATAAAATAGATAATGGAGTAATAATCAGGGGTAGTGCAGCCAGCAAGTGGCAAGTGCTGTGTTTACGGCAGCAGACTGGGTAAGTCTGATAAGTGCATAAAAAGAAGAAAACAATGGGGTTATGGGGGACTGTATGGGTACAGATACAGTCTCCAGTGCAAGGGGTGGCCGGGAGGCAGTGCAGAAGAGTGGCAGGGTGAGCAGCTACCTAGGACAAGGAGACAAAGGGGGAACAGGTGTACAGTGCCAAGAGAGAGCAGATCAGCAAGGGAGGAGGGGAGCAAAGGCAGATGCAAAGAGGAAGGTCTTGAGGTGCTCCCGGAACCGGAGATGGTTCTCCTCAGTTTTAGAGTGGAAGGGAGGCTGTTTCAGAGAGGCCCTGGCTGAAAACAGATCTACCCACGGCTCGTTTATTTGAGAAACTACGGAGCCTGAGGGAGTTAGCGGTAGAGGAGTGAAGAGCTTGAGAGGGGAGGTATTTGCGGAGGGGTAGCTGAAGGTATTTTGGACCCAGGCCCCAGAAATCCTTGTGGACAATGCAGAGGGTTTTAAATGTAATCTTTGCATCCACTGAGAGCCAATAGAGAGATTTCAGAGCTGGAGAGATACGATCCCAGGGCTTGAAGCCAAGGACAAGTCTTGCAGTCCTGTTCTGGATTAGTTGCAGAGGGCGAACAGTAGAGGCAGGTAGATTTAGAAAGAGGCTGTTAAAATAGTCCAACCTAGAGAGAACCAGAGCTTGTGAGACAGTGAGCTGCTGGGGGAAGGAGAGGAAAGGAATAGAAGAGTACCTCTGAGGAGCTGCAGTAGGAGGTTTGACTTTTTAGAGACCTCAGAGATGTGGGCGTAAAAGGAAAGTGTGGAGTCAAAGATGACCCCAAGGTTCTTAGCCTCACAGGTGGGGATAGGAGGAGGGCCAAGCGAGGCCAGCCAGAGAGAGAGAGAGAGGGGAAAGGATGGAGAAGGGTTGCCAATGAGGAGAATCTCTGTCTTGCTGGCATTCAGACAGAGATCATTGGCGGCACACCAATCTTGAATGGCAGTTAGGCAATCAGAGATGAGGGAGGGAGAGGAGGTGGCCAAGGGCAGCCTGAAAATGAGTTGAGTGTCATCAGCGTAGCACTGGAAATTTGAGCCTAGAATGGCAATGCAGTGGGTGACAGCCTAGGCACTTGAAACAAATACCCTGTGTGTTGCAAAACTCTTCTGCCATTTATTGAAGCCATCAACTGCAAGGGAAACATGCAAAACCAAAATGGAAAAACATGCAAAATCGCCATGATGCTTCCTTTTTGCACTAACTAGTGACAATGCTAAATACCCTTTATGCATTGCAGGTGGCAAGAACAATGGATTCCAGCTTTTAACCGGTGGTAAAAATAGGCAGATTCCACAGGAATTCATTCGCTTTACGTTAACATGAACTTCTGGCAGAAAAAACACATATTTGAAGGTAGAAGAGGGATACGAAGCAGAAACTTTTATTCCATTTTGTAGCACTACACTAATGGTTTCAAAATTACAGTGAATGTAAAAGTATTGGAAGTGGATTGGAAAGTGGATTGCAGTCAGTAGCGGAACAATAGCAATGCTTTCTCTACTGAACTTGTGCACAGCCTGTTGCGATACGAGGCTCCGCCTCCTAACATCTAAAAACAATGGTATCCGCGAAATGGATGGGAAAGTGGATTGCAGTCATCAGGCAGAGCGTGGCTGCGCAGCTGGAATTAGAACCTGGAACTGAATAATCTTTCCAGAGACCGGGAGGAGACTGCGAGGATTACTCGCTTTGATCCGCACAAGATTTGAGTGTAGCTACTAATTGAAGTTAAGAACAGCCAAGAAACCATGAGTAGTAAAACAAAAAGATACCATCTAAGAAGTGCTGAACACGCCCCATTAGATGAGATGGCTTCTACATTGACACAAGCCTCGAATAAGAACTTAAGAGTCGGACGAAACGAAACTTGCCTCCTTTCCCAAACGAGGTAAGAAATTATATAATCAGCTCATTGCCTCCAATGGAGCACTCATGGACGCCACGATTCTTGGGGCTGATTAAGATGGTTTGGAAGTACAGGAGGTTTCAGGGTCAGTTTTTACTCAAGTACAAAATGAAGCGAGTAACTGATTAACAAAAGTGTGCCTTAGTCTTGAGAACGAGATCAGGGTGGCTAAAAGCATCTCGGAGCGCAATAGTGTCTCGCCAGGCCTGTTTAAGACTCAAATCAAAGAGCCGGTGATAATGCCCGACTCAATTTTGCCAACAAAGTAATCTGAACAGTGCTTTATTATGGCTAACAATCGCTCCTCGCTAACTTTTCTGGGAGATGTGTCAAACTACCGGGGCACATCAGAGGAAGGTAGGAGCACACTGGGGGCTTTGAATATTGAACTGCAATCTTTTATTCAGATTTATGACATAATAGCACTTGAATTAAAAGAACACGCAACACGTTCAACCTCAAAAACATACAAATTATTTTCCTAAAAGAGGCTCCTACTACCATATCTCTCTCTCTCATTCGGCCGGCTACCACGGTGCTATTAGAATGCTGCTGAGGTGGTGAGATTCCTTGATCTTGCATATCACCCTTTGTATCAGTGGAGTGGCCGGGAAGGCGTATGCTGTCATTCCGTCCCACTGAATCTGGAATGCATGGCCCATGGAGCCAGGGCCCCAACTCTGCCAGGAGGTGAACAATTGGCACTTCCTGTTGTCCCATGAGGCAAAGAGGTCCACCTAGGGGTGTCCCCACTTTTAGAAGATTTCCTGCAGTACTAGGTTGTTCAAATGCCACTCGTAGTTGTCTGCCTGCAATCTGCGGAGCCCGTCTGCCTCCAGGTTGGATTACCCCGGCAGGTGGACAGCCCTGAGGTAGATGTTGTTCTCCAGGGTCCATTCCCACATGCTGACTGCGAGCCCGCACAGTGGGAGGGCGGAGGGAGAGTGAGGGGTCTGGTACCTCCCTGCTAGTTGACGTAGAACATGCTGGTCGAGTTGTCTGTCTGAATGAGGACGACCTTGCCCTCGAGAACCGGAAGGCAGGCTCTGAGCGCCAGCCATATAGCCTTCAGTTCCAGCCAATTGATGTGGAACTCCTGCTCCTGCCTGGTCCAGGTGCCGTGGACAAAGTGGTTGTCCAGGGTGACCCCCCCAAACTCTCGAGAGAGGAGTCTGTGGTGATGGTGACCTGCGGGTTGGGTTGCTGGAAAGAATGCCCAGCCGAAGGTTGCAATCCCCTGGACCACCATGAGAGGTCCGGGTGAAGTGATGGAGGAACGTTGATCATCTCTGACCGAGAGCCACGCTGCCGGTTCCAAGAGGCTGCAAAGTGCAGCTGTATCCTCCTCATCCTGAGTCTCGTGTGGGGGAAGGCCAAGAGGACCACTGCCATGAAACCCAGTAGGTGTTGGTACAGATCTACGTGATCCGACCACAGCTGATTTTGCAGCGGCCGAAATGTTCACATGTGAAATGTACGAACCACAAAAGGTTTGTACATTTCCCATGCAAACACACGTTCATAACCCCTGCACTGCCAAGCACACCCCCAACATACCAACACCCCACTTACCTATCATTGCGTTGCGCTGTGTCCCTGCAGCGTGAGTTCCCTTTCAATTCCGTGATCGGTAACTGGCGCCGCAGGGTCCTTTTCTTTTGGGAGCTGCAGGAGTTTCCCCCGGAAGCCCCGTTCAGTATGCTGTAAAGTATAGTGAGCGGGGGTGTTGTGGGGGATACCCCAGCAGACCCCGTTTTTTTTTCTTTTTTCTGGTGTGCTGCAGGGATGTCCCCTGCAACACCCCACTCACTATACCACACAGTATAGTGAGGGGGGTCTTGCAGGGGAAACACCCGCTTTTTTTTATTAACTTACCTACAATGCAAACACCAAAGGTTCGAAGTTTTGGTGTTCGAACCTTTGGTGGTAGTATTCTTCTGTCTTTTTGTACAGTCGGACCTTTTGTTTTCGGTCCGATTGTACAATTCTGTTGGTACCACTAGGCCGAGGTCACTTCTCTGCTGAGGAAGTGTGCGGAGGACCTCTTGAGGGTCGTGATCTTGTCCTCCGAGGGAAAAGCTCTCTGAGCATGTGTCCCAAATGATTCCCAAGAAGGTCAGTCTCTGTGTGGGCTGCAGCTGCGACTTCTTGATGTTGAGCAAAAAACCCAGCTTGTGCAGCGTGTTCATAAGAGCCTGGGAAGTATGGTGCACTGCTTCCGGAGATGTCGCCCTGACGAGCCAGTCATCGAGGTACGGGTAGATGTGGTGGCTCTGCGACCTGAGGAGGGCCGTCACAATGTTCATTAGCCTGGTAAAGACCCTGGGGGCCCAAGCACCTTGTATTGAAAATGGTAGCCCATGATCCTGAATCGTAGAAAAGAAGGATGAGGCTGCCAGATTGGGACATGTAGGTACGCGTCATTCAGATCCAGGGAGCACATCCAGTCTCCCTTGAAAAATATCTTTGCTATCAAAGCTGGCGTAACCATCTTGAATTTTTGTAGAGGTAGGGAGAGGTTGAGGGTGGAAAGGTCCAGCACAACTCTCAGGTCCGCCTGGTTCTTTTTCTGAATATTGAAAATCCTGGAATAAAAGCCCAAGCCAAGCTGGGTGGCTGGACTTCGACTGCCTGGCTCTGAACGAGCGACCGAATCTCTGCGAAAAGAGTTGCTGTACCAACCTGTGGGAGTGGAGGGGAGGAGGGAGGAGAGGCTGGGATAGGGAGGCGGTGTTAGGGAGAATTCTAAGCAATGTGCTAATTCCCTCGACCTTAGAGACCCCCAGCAAATTTGCTGGAGTTTGTGGACTTGATTTTTTTTAACCTGGTTACTCTGTCATGTATTTTAATGTGATTTTGAACTGTGTTTATTTTGGTTGTGGAGTCTGACAAACTCCATAGGCATCATCTTTTACATTGTGTCACACAGCACCTTCAGTGCAGAGGCACAGGGAAGTATTTCAGATTTTCCAAAGGTTTAAATACCTTCTCTGGGATAAACTACTGTTTCCCAGAGTAGTAAAGTGAAATTGACTTTACTTACATTTGTAACTTTCTAGACACAGCACACACTATCTTACAGTAGGGTGCTGGTGGAGTTACCTAGTATCTCCTTTGTCTAGCATCTCATGTAACATTTGTATGTTACCCTTTTCTCAATTAATGGCTGGTGGCAGTGGTTTTGTTTTAACTACCGTGGTGTGCATTTACCAGGGGCTGCGTTCGCAGCTGCAGCGAAGCACCCCTGTTGTCTTTTTTTCGCCATTTCTTTGTGGAATGGTCCTTCTTTATATTAACTCTGCGTGCCAAACCAGGTTTGGTCCCATTGTTCGCTTTGCCTTTGGCGGGATTCACAAGTTAAGGCCGTCTATGGCTCGAGGGTGTCTACGGTAGGCAGGAAGTGAGGGGTTGGAATGAAAGGGAGAGAAATTAATAAAAGGCAAGGTTTTTGGCTTGGAAGGCAGAGAGGACCACTGGATGAAGGAACCGAAGATGAACTTGAAGAGGACGCCTGCTGCAACTCCTGGACCGTTGGTTTGCCCGGTGAGGCCCAGTTGCTGTGCTGAAACTCCAAATTCTTATCAACAGAGATGCCCCTGCAAGGACGACTTCTCCCCTTGAGTTGGTGGGACCAATCATCTCCAAAGTAAGCCACCTGGACATCCTTCTCGGAGCTGGTTGAATTTCCACAGAGCTGCTGCTGGAAACCGTAGAGCAAGGGAGAGGAACACCAGATTGTGTGCGTTGCTTTTAAGGTGGCCTAGAGCTCCACGTAGATCCTCCGGACTCCCAGGAAGCAGAACTGACAGAGCATGAGCCCCCTCAACAGAGTGCAGGACCCCAGAAGCAAGGAAAGCCCATCTCGACAGCCAGGAACCGCAGTGTTGATATTTGCGATAGACGCAAGGAGCTGAAACACTGAACAGTCACTGATTTGAAGATTGCCGGTTTCAAGCAGTGACCGTCCCCTTGCAGTGCAGGAGTCTCCCAAAGTCCTCCCTCTTATCCCCACGACTGAGGCCCAGGAACAGTGAGATCTGCAGAGCTGCTCAGGAACAGAAGTAATCTGCTGCACTTTTTCTTCGATACAAAGGTAGGAACAAATTACTTACCTGTAACTGTTGGTCTCCAGCATGCGTATGGCATGGATTCACATGCTCATGAATTTTCCCCGTCAGGATGGGAATCCTCAATAAAGAAAAAAATCAGTTTCAGTTTCACTTCTGAACTGTCTTTCTACTAACAACCAATCACTGCGCTCTGGGTCATACTGCCAATGACTGCCCTCTACCTAAGACCCTCCTCTGGCAGCGATCTTCATATTTGGTAGTACGTAAAGTGGCATTAGGACCAAGAGAAGAGCCGCAGAGGGGTAGGTGGGAGGGTTTTGCTTGTGAATCCATGCCAGACCCATGCTGGAGAACAACAGTTACAGGTAAGTAACTTGTTCCTTCTCCAGCATTGGGTCTGGCATGAATTCACATGCTCCTGAAGAATACATAGCAGTACACACATGCACAACCACGGGAGGTGGCAAAGCTCAACATTACACATCTTTTACCTCCTCACCAGGCTCATCTTCATGCGAACAGGTTGCGCAGCACTGCTTGGCCAACTCTGGACTAACTGGAATCCCGGTCGACGCAGTAGAATCTCGTTAAGGTGTGTGTCAACCTCCACGTAGCAGCCTTGCAGATGTCCAGCAGGGGTCCAGCAGGGGCACACCAGACAGGAACGCTGTAGTTGGAGCGATCGTTCTGGTATAATGGGCTCTCGGACGGCCAGGCAAGGCAAGGGTCGGATTGCCAACCAGTGACAATGGGTGATACAGCAGGAGAGCCACCTGGAAATGAAAGCCTTGGAGCGGGCCTTCCCTTGGTTCACAGGTCCAAAGTTCACATACAGTTGTGTCGTCTTCCGAAAACTTTGTGCGGTCCACGTAGAACTTCAGCACTCTAGCCACATCGAGCGAGTGCAAAGTCCTCTCAGCCAGTGACAAAGGCGTCGGGAAGAATACAGGTAACACCAAGGGCTGGTTTAGATCAAAGTTTGACGAAACCTTGGGCATGAAGGAGGGGTGCGTCCGTAGCACTACCCTCGTCTCGTGGAATGTTAAGTAAGGTGGTTTACAAGAGAGGGCCTGGATCTCTCCCACCGTCATGCAGAGGTTATGGCCACAAGAAACGTCCTTTTCCACGACAAGAATTTCAGCAGCGCTGAATGCATAGGCTTTAACGGTGGGCCCATGAGCCTAGTCAGCACCACATTGAGCTGCCACGCCGGATCCGGAGCCATCACCGGCGGGAACAAACAGAAAAGTCCTTTGATGAAGTCCTTGACCAGGAGGTGTGACGACGTCTGTCCCGGAGTTCTGGTGTAGCGGGACATAGCTGCCAGATGAACCTTGATGGAAACATGAGCCAGCCCTGCTTTGGCCAGCGACAGCAAATACGGCAGCACGTGTGGAGCCATAATCCATAGAGAGCCGATCTTCTGTGCACGGCACCAGACGGCAAACCTCTTCCACTTATGTCCGTATCATTTCAGTGTAGACGAAGCCCTGGCCTTGGCAAGCACCTCCTTGCAGTACACCAGAATATCGTATCCTCCAAGCTCTAGCGCTGCAGGAGCCAGGCCTGCAAGTTCAGCGACCTGGGTCATGGTGAAGGATCGCGCCTCCTTCTCTGGCGAGAAGATCTGCGGCCACCGGAAACTTGACTGGAGGGGAGGAAATGCTGACAAATCCAGAAGGTCCGGGTTCCATATCTGTCTTGGCCACGCCAGTGCGACGGGGGTCATCCTGCACCGGGACCGTTTGAGTTGATTGACTAGTCGCAGAGGTAATGGCAACGGAGGGAAAGCGTACAGAAACAGGCCATCCATGAGACTGCGTCCTCCATGCTCCCTGGCTGGGGAAACCTGCTGGCGAACCTCCGGCACTTGGTGTTCGTTGCAAACAGATCGATGTGGGGATTGCCCCATCGTCAAAACAGAAGATCCACTTGGTCCTGCCGTAGCTCCCTCTCGTGGCAAGAGCGCAGCTCCCTGCTGAGGGAGTCGGTGATGGTGTTCTTCACTCCTGCCAGATGAAACGGAATGAGAAACATCCCCTGGGCAACGGCCCAGTGCCATAGGTCTTGCGCCTCTCTGGAGAGCGCTGGGGATCTGGAGCCCCCCAGCTTCCGGATGTAGAACATTTTGGCGGTGTTCTCCGTGAAGACCCGTATCACCTTGCCCTTGAGGGATGGAAGGAAAGACTTGAGGGCCCACAATACTGCCCATAGCTTCAGTACGTTGATATGCAACGACTTCTCCGGCAGCCACAGGCCTCTTGCGTGGAGACTTCCTGTGTGCGCGGCCCATCATTCCAGAGAGGCGTCTGTCGTGACCGCCTCCTGATGAGGTGGGGTCTGGAAGTCTGCGCCCGCCAACAGATGCGTGCGGACTACCAACCACTGTATCGCTCGAAGGAAACTCTCGTCGAGAGTGATTTTGTCTGCGAAGCTTCCCGATACCTGAATCCAACGGGTGTCGAGAAATTCTTGCACTGGGCGCATCCGGAGCCTGCACAGCCGAATGAGGTATATGCATGATGACATCAACCAAGAAGGGACTTGATAGACCTTACCCTTGCGATCTACATCGCCTAGGATGGCCGATATCCTCTCCTCCAACGGAGATGCCAGGCACGACACCGTGTTGAGCCGAGACCTCAGAAACAGCGCATCTTGTGATGGCACCAAGCAGGACTTTGCATAGTTCACCGAGAACCCCAGCTCCGTCAGCAGCTGGATAGTCTTCACCGTGTGCTGGACGGCAATCTCCCTCGATTTCGCTCGGATGAGCCAGTCGTCCAGGTAGGGGTAAAAGTGGATCCCTTGTAGACGCAGCCGTGCCGCCACTGGCACCAGGCACTTGGTGAAAATCCTTGGCGGCGACTTCAATACGAAGGGGAGGGCCTTGAACTTGTAATGTTGCCCTTGAAACATGAAGCGCAGAAACTTGCGGTGTCCCTTGTGAACGGGGATGTGGAAATAGGCATCCTCCAAGTCCAGCGACGATAGAAAATACCCTTCTTCCAGCTCTCCTAGCACGTGCTGAAGGGTGACCATCCAAAACTTCTGGGATTTGATGTACTTGTCCAGACGGCGGAGGTCTAGGATGGGCCTCCAACCTCCCATCATCTTCTTGACGAGGAAGTAACGAGAGTACATGCCGGAGCCGCAGTCTCTCTTTGGGACGAGCTCTATTGCGCCCTTCTTCAGCATGGCCCGCACCTCCAGCAGAAGCCGAGGGACGTGGTTTTCATTCCTAGCCACTGGTGGTATGCGACAACACATTTGATGGAATTCCAGGGTGTGCCTGTGGGCCAGAGCGTCCAGCACCCAACGGTTGAAGGAGATGGACTTCCAAACGCTGATGAAATTCGCCAGCCGGCCTCTCACCGTGGTGCGCGGGTGGGGGCCCGACATCGCGGCTGGTTCAATCTTGCTTTGCCGTGGAGGCGCAGCCTTGGGTACCCTGGTGACTAGGGCGACCTCCTCCAGACTTGTTGCGGCCCCTGTAGGCCTCGTGGGCCGAAGAGCGGGACGGTTGATGGTAGGACAAAAAGCTTCCACCGAAGCCTTTGGAGGAACTTTGGGATTTACATCCGGAAGGACGGCCGTCGCTGTTGAAGCATGACCAAGGTACAAGCCGTCTCGGTGTCGGCCTTGATGGCCTGAAGGGACTCGCCCACGGTCTATTCAAACTAATTGTCCCCGTCGAAGGGCATGTTCAACACACTCGACTGCACATCCTGGCGAAAGTTAGTGGCCCTTAACCAACCCCGCTGACGAAGGCAAATGCAGTTGCCCATTTGACGGAACCCTGTGTCGGCAATGTCTGTGTCCACTGTGATTGCATGGTCCGATGCTACCTCGGCCTCCTGCAGGATCTCCAACGCTTCCATTCTCGTCACCCGGAAGGAATTTCAGGAGGGGAGCGATTTTAAATCAGAGCCCCCTGTCGTAATGCGCCACGATGGCAAGGGCGTTTGCCGCCTTGATGGTCGTCGCCGCTGATGTGACGACTCATCGTCCCATGGCGTCCAACTTCTTCCCCTCGCTGTCTGGGGATGGGGGGAGAGGAGGTTGTTAAAGCAGCAGAGCCAGAATATGTCTTCCTCGCCGCCGCAGAGACTACCGAATCCGGGGAAGGCTGGGACCTCAAACACTTGGGTGCAGAGTCCGGCACCCTGTACTTCTTTTCGTACCAGTCCCTCTTCACTGGGGCTGAGCACGGGTTCTTGTTTGTTTGTTTGTTTGTTTATTTATTTGTATGGCGCACCTTACCCAGGGGCAACAGGGCGCAGGCAAAAGATAATTCGAAGCTTACAATGTTGCAAAAATATACACTTTGAGGTAGTAATAAAAATAATCAGAATTACAGGAATAAAAAATATACAAATCTTCATACATACAAAGTCAATATCTATGCAGGGGTAAATATACAGAGATGTACAGGGCTGTTAGAGGCGGGTAAACCTAAAAGAATATTCGGGATTACAGGAATAAGAGGTATACAAGTCTTCAAACATTAAAAGTCAATATCTATACAGGAGGTAAGTGTACAAAAGTGTGCAGGGCTGTTGGAGGCGAAGGCAGAAACACGAACAAGAGTATCACTATCTATACATAGGTGTAGAAAGTGCAGCTAAATACAAGGGTTATTGGAGTTAAGGTGACTGATGAGGTGTCTTCTAAAGTGCGAGTATGGTTGGTCAGCTCTTAGGTTGTGAGGCAGAGAGTTCCAGAGCGTGGCAGTTTTCACCGGGAAACTGTTCCCACCAATGGTGGAGAGTTTGAATCTGGGAATTATCAGACGGTTGGAATTGGTAGTTCTTGTTTGTCGGATGGAGGACTTTCTCTTTACCTTGTCCATCAGATAACTGGGGGCGGCATTGTTGAGGGCTTTATGGGTTAGGGAGGCCAACTTTAGTTTGATTTTGTTGTCTGTAGAGAGCCATTTCAGTTGGCGTCTAGTGGTTGAGATATGATCTCTCTTATTAATGCCGAGGGCAGCTCTCAAGGCATTGTTTTGTAGGATTTGGAGCCTGTGGATAATGGCTTTGTTGGCACCGCTATAGAGGGCATTACAATAATCAAGCCTAGATAGTATGAGTGCTCTTGCCAGGATCAGGCAGCTGTCATTGGATAGGAATGGTCTGCCCGCCCTTATTAATTTGCAAGTGTACGCAGTGGTAGATGCTAGTGAGTTAACCTGTTTAGTGAATGACATAGTGGCATCCAGATAAAAGCCAAGGGTTTTTACTTCCCTGGATACTCTGATGAGATTACCATCTATGTTGAATTCGGCATATTCAAGGCCTAGTTTGTTGATATTAGCAGGGGTACCTAAGATGATGAGCTCTGTCTTGTCGTCATTCAAGCATAGACCATGAGATGCCATCCATGCCTGAATGATGAGATATACCCTATTCACCAACTCACTGTCCTTACTGTGATCCCCTGAAAGTGGGAGGAGAATCTGAGTGTCATCAGCATAATTAGTGTAGGTGACACCCAGATGGTCCAGATCGTCGAACAGGGGTTTGGTGAAGATGTTATATAGGGTGGGGGAGACGCATGAGCCCTGCGGGACTCCGCAAGTGATAGGAGAGGGGTCTGCTGCTGCTGAAGGGGAGAAGACTCTCATAGTTCTCTCACTCAGAAAGGATTCAATCCATTTGATAGCTTCTGGGGAGAAATGAGCAGCTGAGTCAAGGTGTCTGCAGAGGACCTTGTGGTCGACGAGGTCGAAAGCCGCGGAGAGGTCAAGTAAGAGGAGGAGTGCTGTCTTGCCCTTGTCCCTCAGATCATCAATTTGGGTTTTCAGATCGATGAGGGCTGTTTCCGTGCCGTGTAGTGGGCGGAAACCTGATTGTCTGGCGCCTAGTAGCTTGTGTAGTTCTAGGTATTTTTGAATCTGGACATAGGCAACTTTGTCCAAGATTTTCAGTAGGAAGGGTACCGTTGTGATGGGTCGGTAGTTGGTGGGGATGAGGGGATCGAGCGTCTGTTTTTTGAGGAGGGGGAGTACCCAAGATTGTTTTAAGTTGGAGGGGATACTGCCTGAGGAGAAGGAGGCGTTTATAAGTTTAGAGATAAAGGGTGACAGGTCTCTGGCTGCGTCCTTTATTATGTGTGCAGGGCAGATATCGCCTTTACAGTTTGATGGTTTAAGAGAGAGGATGATTTTCTCTACCTCAAGGGAGGTAGTTTTAGAGAAGGTGAATGAGTTAGTGTGTGTACTTGGTGAGGCTTTGGGCGGAGATGTGGGAGGGTTAGTGAGGTTTAGGGAATCTTTTTTTAGATGAATTTTATTTTGTAGGGTGTTTATTTTATTTGCTAGTGCTTGTTGGATGTCTGTGCACCAGGTCTGGTTCTTGGTGCAGATGTCGGGTGTGGCTATGGGTGACTCAAGTTCCTTCAGTATGGAGAAGAGCTCCTTCATACTTGAGTTGGAGTTGGCAATGCGGATGTTATAGGAATTCCGTTTAGCTAAGCAGATTTCAGCTTTGTAATGACGAGACATCGTGTCCAGGATGGCTTTCTTTTCACTGGAGGGGCATAATTTCCAATCAGCTTCACATTTGCGCTTTTTTAGACGGAGGACTTTGAGTTCGGGTGTGTACCATTTGTTTAAATGGGTTTTAGGCTTACTGGAGCGAAGTTTGAGTGGGGCAATTTTGTCCATGGTAGTTAACATGATTTTATTATATTCGTGAACTAGTGTGATGGGATCTAGATTGTCTGGCAATGCGTTTAGGGTTGGAAGGATAGCTGGGATGATTTTTTCTATTGAGATATTTTTCTTGTTTCTTGTGAGGCAGGGTGGTGCCAGTGACACAGTTGTGGTAGGTGATCTAGAGGTCAATAGGTTAAATGAGACCAGCGAATGGTCGGTCCAAGGAAGTGGTGTGGTGGCGGAGATGACCGCTGAACAATTGGCATCAGCAACCCAGTCTAGGGTTCTACCCTTCAGGTGGGTGGGTAGGTTGACTTTTTGTGAGAGTCCGAGTGATGAGATCGTATTGGCTATGGTAGAGGCATGTATGTCTGCTGGGTCGTTGAACCTCAAGTTAAGGTCCCCTAGTAGCAGTAGTTGTGAAGTGGTTTTCGCATTGTTAGAAATTAGGTTGTGTAGATCTTCCTCGAAGGTTCCAAGTGGACCTGGTGGTCTGTAGATCAGGTGGATAGTGAGGGATTGGGTATGGTTTATGGGGAGTTTGGCGGTGAGGGATTCACACGATTGCAGAGTTTGGGTCGGGGCTAGTCTGAGAGCTAAACTTACTTTCGATATGATGGCGATGCCACCGCCCCGGTTACCTACCCGGTCCTGCCTAGATATAGTGTAGCCGTCTGGGATGGCTAGCATTAGAGATGGGCCTGCTGCTTTGTGGAGCCATGTTTCAGTTAGAGCAATAAAGTCTAATTTGTCTTTGATAATTAGGTCTGCAATATCAAGGGCATGTGCAACCAATGATCTGGTATTGAGGAGAGCTCCTTTGTAAGAATGTACATCCGTTTTTTTGCCGAGATGTTTGTATGAATGATAGGTTTGGACTTGGTTGTGGGGATAGTGGTGCCTTTGGTAGAACTTTTGGCTTCGCATTTGGAATCAGACAGGAGTCTTCGGGGCGGCTCATGAAGTTTAGAGAGTCTAGCGCAAAGTTTGTTGTTTCTTTCGGTGGTAGTGCAAGGGTGGGAGGCAAAAGTTGTAGGACCTGACTTGCAATGATGTCTTGGGTAGGAAGGGTCAGGATAGTACCTAGTTGTGTAGGTGAGACTAGTGCCTGGCTGGGGAGGGGGGGCTCCTGAGTCAGTATCCTGGATGGGAATGTCTAGGGATGCGGGCGTGGCCATTGCACAGAAGATGAGTAATATAGTTAGCATTTTCTGCAGTACTGCGCTGGCGTTGTGTGAGCAGAGTGGGAGTAGCAATGTGGGTGTTATCTGAAAAAGGTGGCTTTGTAAACGGAATATGCGCAGGAATAGTGGTAGGCAGCAAATATGCAATGGGGTAACACCTAACTTCAAATAGCACAATTTGGCAAAAATGCAGTGGGGTAACACCTAGCTTCAAATAGCACAGTTTGGCAAAAATGCAGTGGGGTAACACCTAACTTCAAATAGCACAGTTTGGCAAAAATGCAGTGGGGTAACACCTAGTTTCAAATAGCACAGTTTGACAAAAATGCAGTGGGGTAACACCTAACTTCAAATAGCACAGTTTGGCAAAAATGCAGTGGGGTAACACCTAGTTTCAAATAGCACAGTTTGACAAAAATGCAGTGGGGTAACACCTAACTTCAAATAGCACAGTTTGGCAAAATGCAGTGGGGTAACACCTAGTTTCGGATAGCACAGTTTGACAAAAATGCAGTGGGGTAACACCTAGTTTCAAATAGCACAGTTTGACAAAAGTGCAGTGGGGTAACACCTAGCTTCAAATAGCACAATTTGGCAAAAAATGCAAAGGGGTAACACCTAACTTCAAATAGCACAGTTTGGCAAAGATGCAATGGGGTAACACCTAGCTTCAAATAGTACAGTTTGGCAAAAATGCAATGGGGTAACACCTAACAGTCCTGTGGTGCACATGGGTTATGCACTTTGGTTACTATTTCCTGGGGTGTCGCAGACACACATAGTGCTGGAGACAATAGGTAGCTGGGAGTAGTGCAGTATTGTTGGCCGAAAGTTACCTGGAATAAGATGGGCATAGGGTATGGCAGAGGGTAGAGTCGGGCATAAACAGGCACAGAAACAGGTGGCAGGTGGCAGCGTTAGCTTACCTGGAGCGGTGAGGGCAGAGTTCCTGGCCCCTGGCTCCTATGGCTCCGAACAGGCTCTCAACAGGCCTTTGTATGGCCTTCGTAGGGCCGCCGGCACATCCGCCTGCCGGCGGATGTAGGGAGCTGGATATGCGAGGCTTAGCCTCGTTGTGGCGCCGCGATGCGCCCGGCATGCGGGGGACAGGCAGGAAGTAGGACAAGGCCAGGCAGGCCTTCGTTGCAGCTTACCAGCTGTTTCGGGTTCCAGCGATGGGGAAAGGGCTCCTGCCCTCTTCCCTTGGATGGGACATAAGGGACAGCCCCTCATCACAAAAGTCATCCAACAGAGGGATCGACAGCACGGTCTACCTCTTTGCCTCGCAGCGTTGGTACAGGAAATGCTCCTTTTCCTCAGGGGTCAGCTGAAACAGATCCGAGTCCCTAGAGATCATGGAATGGAAAGAGCCTATATCATCAGGCAGTGAAGCTCTGGGCGGCGGAGACGGGAGGTCTTCTAATCCGCTGTCGTCCGTGCCCATGGACGTGTCCGGGTCCGTATCCTCCCTCTGTGGAGGGGAGGTAGGCGAAGGGTAACAAGGCGGTGGAGGGTGAACTCTCCTCTTCTTGGCAGGGGGCTTGCTTGATGGCCCAGGTGCCGCAGGGTCTCCCATCGGCGGAAGGGGCATCCTCGTCCAGATCTCCGAGCACAAGGTGTGCAGTGCATGGAGAATGTCCATCGAAATGTCAGCTGTGGGTTGAGGTGGTTGCTGAGGTGGCGGAGTTGGGAGCGATGGTGGCAGCAGTGTATGGTCCTCCAAATCCTCCAAGCCCTGCTCCTCCTCGTCAGTCTCGTTGCCACTCTCGACATCTCCCTCTTCGGAGTCCCTCCTGTAGGACTTGGCCTCGAACTTCTCTTCCAAAATGGTCTGGAGAGTAGAAAGCTCCTCCTTAGAGATGTCCGTGCCCTGCAGGACTACCGTACCCCCCCCTTCTCTGCGACCAGGGGAGACGGTTTCGGAGAGATGATGGGCATCGCTTTCTCCAGTGTCTTCTCTACGGGCTGAAAAGACAATTCCCTCCTGACAGGCAGGGAAACTCGCCTTGGGGGCCATACCCTGCAAACCCACATCTGCGGCCTTCGCCAGGTACGCCACCACTCCTTCAATGGAAGGCATCGCTGGGTGAATCTGGGCCTCCACGACCTTGGTCGAGTTTAGGGCCTTCACCTTGGGGGGTGGGGGAGGGGAGTGTCAGCGCCCCACTCCCCCTTGGCCTTCTCCATCTGGCCCTTCTCCAGAAGCTTACCCGGGTGGTCCGACTTACTCTTCTTCGCCGAACCAGAGCGTTGGCTCGTGGTTGAAGGTGCTGGAGACACTGTGCTTGCCCTGGCTGCCGAGGGGCCCGTCGCAACGGCGCTGCCAGTGATCGCAGACTCGTAGTGCTTAGCCTTATATTGGCCCACCGTCGCCGGAGCGCCCTCAAAGGTCTTAGAAGACTGCTCAAGTTTCGTCTTGTGGCTATGGGAGGCATGCTGCCGGGATTCACCCATAGCAGGGGCCTTGGCCTGGAGCCACTCAGTGAGACGCCTGCACCGATCCTCATGGTGCGGGGGCCATTACCTTGCAAAACCGACAGCCATCCGTTTGGTGCAAATGCAGGCAGTAGAGGCACTGGGAGTGCCCATCGTCTGAGTAGATGTTCCGTAGGCCACATCCTGGGCAAACCTTGAACTGAGAGGTTGAGTCTTCTTTCTCCCCCGTCATGACCATGCAGGGTAGGCCTCAAAGAATCTTCTGGAATCCTCCAAGAAGCAAACCAGATGATATTTCATCCTGGAAGGGTGTTGAGCCGTTGCGTGCCCTGCCCACATGCGCACAGCGGGAACCTGCATTGCGCATAGAACGTTAAGCAGAAAGCCACATACCTGATTGACGCCAGTCCCACCTTGACACACAATCCTCCACCTGCTGCCTTCCCTGGAGCGGCGTCGGCCGGATGTCTGGGTTTTCTGGCACAGCAGCCATTTTGTCGAGCTGCCTTCCATGTGCCTGCGTCGTGTTGCTCGGCTCACTGGGCCCCGCCCAGTCCAGGACTCGAGTGTGGATCATGGGGCCTACCCTGTTCCTCAGGCCGAGGCCCGGTAGGCATTTCGCCCTTGGAGGATCTGCCGGTAGAACTGCGTATAGGCGCACACTAACACATGTTGCCGGTACTATGGCATAGCCCCTTAGGTGAAGGCCCAGTAAAAGACTGTTCCGGTCGCTAAGCACTGACACCGGAAGGACCTACTAACCCCCACGGCCTGTTGTCCAGTAGCTGATACAGCCTCAGTACTTGTGCTGGTACCAGGATCTGAGCAGTCCCTCCCGAGAAGGAGTCTCCCTTGCGGGGTGCACTGGAAAAGAGCGGCCCTACCGTGGGCCTGGATCGATGACAGACAAATTCCTTTAGGTCCTTTGGGGGCGATCTCTGGAATATCTCCTCCCACCTGGCTAGTCTGTTCTTCAGACACCTCGAGGAGAGCGTGTTCCACGCGGTACAAGCATACCAGCCATGGTCTGGGCCAAGGCACTGTAGGCAGAGGGTGTGGGGATCTTTAGTCAGGAAGAGCCTGTTGCTGGAAGGACACCTAGTCGACATGCGCCGGGGAGGAGCGTGACGCCGGAGGACCGAGCACCGTAATGATATAAAGAAAAAAGAAAGAAGAGTAGAAGTATCTGCGCATTGAATTACATGGCTGAAGCCAACCCCAGGAGCACGGGTGAATGTGGAAAAGGAGACTGAGGAGTGGCGCCTGAGGGCAGAGTCAGCGCAGCGCATGCTCCCAGGGCCGCACCCGCCTCTAAATTTAAAGGGGAAGAAGGTTTTTTCTGGTGAAAAAGGTTCCGTCTCCCATTCCCTTGGAAGGGACGCCCCATGCAGTATGGAGGAAAGGGGACAGGACGTAAGAGTAGGAGAGCCTTCAGGGGATTAACTATCGATTGTGAATGAAGAAGTTTTTACTCTCACCTGGCTCCCACAGGGGCGTCGGTCGGACCCGGACTGCTGCGGCCTCCACCAATGTGATGCGTAGTGCAGAGATGACAGACTGGACTGGCCCTCCGAATGTCATCTGCTTGACCCGTAGAAGGATTCTCCTTATATTCTTGAAAGATGTGCTCTCCATCCTGCGTGGATTACAGGGGCATGTTGATACCAGTTGCTTCACTGGTTAGAAGGCGTTGGGGAGTTCCGGACGATAGTTGACTCTGAGGTTCCTGGTGAAAACCAGTAAGTATAGAGTTCATTGAGTTCAATATGTCCGATGTTCACTCTTATCCCATTCCTTTCTTATCTTGTAGTGTAATTCGAGAAAAGATGGTCTTGTGGCGGTAGATGGCGTTCAGGTAAGAGTCTGAATTACCAGATGCTGTCCGGTAAATGAGGCATGTATTTAACGTGTTGTTTTCTCTCCGTTTTCAGATGTGGCGTTTGAAGATGTGGAGAGTTAAAGAATAATGCCTTCGGTGGTGAATCAGGTAAGTCTATGGTGGTAAGAGAGATTGTATTTGTTGGCTCTCTCGGCTCACCTGGTTATTTCTTTTGTCCCCAGATGCCGGAGCCCGGCGAAGAAATGATGGAGGCAGCGCCGGATCGAAAGGTGCTGTGAGGACTGGTGAGTACGGTGCGGTGCTGCAGCTGGCGATGCGACGTGTGTAGAAAGAATGTCCTTTCCAGGTGCTGAGACGTGATGGTTCCGGAATCAGGTAAGAAACTGAAATAAAGTTTGTTTTCTAACCTTGCCTAACCTTGCCTCTACTTTCCTTCTTCTCTAGGAGCTCTGGATTCAGGGCAGGAGTGGCTGAGGTCTGGATGCTGACTTGCAGGCACGGTGAGCGTTACGCTGCTGGATGCAGAATAACGCGAAGCGTGTGTTGCTGGTCGGGCGTGGTTTAAATAGCTTCAAAAGTAGTTCCAGGTAAGAAGTCCCTAGAACCACACCTGAATAAAAAATAGTCCCTGTAGTAAAATAGTCCCTTCCAGGCTTCACGTTGGATTAGAGTCATTTGCAGCACGGTCTGCCTGAGGTAAGTAATGACTATGAGCCTGGCGCCTTAGGTGCCAGGACTGAACCCAGATAGCCCCTAGCCGGGGCTGCTGAGGTTTTACTAAATGTCTAGATGCCTGCTCCCGGGGCTGATGGACTTGGTCCAGATGCCTGCGGGTAGGCATGATGACAGAAGTTGAAGGTGGTGATGGCTGATCAAAGTAATATCTCAAATACGAAAAGTAGAAGGGGGAATTAAGGCAAAGAGCAGGTGTAGAAAGAACGTAATTGGAACTAATAAGAACTTGGCAGTCACCTCAATCTCACTTGACACATCTGAGGTGAATACCACTGTAAAGCCATGCTCTAGAGAAAACCCATTAAATAGGTGCAAAATACTGGCTTTGTTGACTTCAATCCCAGTTTTGAAGACTATTTCCTCAGCGGATATAAAGTTTGTGCACCCCTTAGATCGTTCACATCTAGGGAAATGTGGTGTTTATTACGACTCAAAATTCACCGAAATGATGGTAAAAGCTTGCCAACAGGACATCTTATTGAATGGATATCATTTATTACGCTCATTTTTCTTTGGTGGACTACAAAGACCCAGAGGCAGTAAACCTAACTGTGAAATATGAATATAATGAAGCAAGTTGCCTGCAAATCAAGAGTGTCGAGTTGGGGGTGGCATGCAATCTCCTTACCCATGTTTAAGTGCAATCTACCAGGTTTCTAGGAGTGTTGACTTTGAGATTGTCAGATGGAACTAGCATGGTCATAATTCCTGAATATTGATATGAATAAACTGTTTGCAGGTTCTGATCTAATTTTTTTGTAGGAAACGTGGCTGACGTCCGGGCCCGTATTTGGCGGGTTTATGATTGACAATAAAAGTGCCAGGAAAGGGGAGGATTATTGACTGCAGTTAAAAAAATAGTTGTCAGCGTACCATCAGTAATATTAAAGCTTTAATGGAGCGGACATTGATAACCAAGTTATCTGATCGATCTAGTGGAGGGTCAGCGTGTGCATGTTCTTTTAAGTAACATCTATTTTAATCCTCTCTCTAGTAACATTGTGTTCTAAACAAGGTCAAAAATGTCTTATTTGAGTGGCTAAATGAACATCTGTGAAGCCTTATACTACTAAGAGGGGAATTTAATTGCAAGTGGAATGTTCTCCTAAGCGATGTTGAGGAATTAGAGACTATCAAATGTGCAATCGAATTGGACCACTCATCTAGAAAACAACAATGGGAGATTGTGGTCACCATTTTTGTCGATTTTATTTTTTTGCAAACAAACCTGAGCGGAGATGCTAAGTTGGCAAATAAGCCTACATGGCACTTTGCAATTTCATCCTCTACAATTCATTGCATTTTCCTTAAACATGCTGATGCGACGATGGTAAAAGATTTAAAAATCATAAGAAACAACCTAAGTGACCATGCCATGTTAAAACTAACTGCTGATGCAAGTAAAGGAGGGGGTTTGTGAGTATATGAGTAAGAAGAATTTGATGATCTAAAATTTTCTGAATAGGCTTGGCCAACTTAGTCGGGAAAAAATAAACAAAGGGTTGTTAAACTGGTAGGGGTAAGGGGTCTCTAGCACAGGAGGAAAAGATATCCAAGACCTCTCTGGAAGGATCCTCACATTTATTGGCTGAGTTGGATTGTTCAGAGGCGAACGTCCAACATAATCTAAGGAAGGTGGAGGGTAAAAGAAATTATTTCGATAAAATAATAGTCAAAAAAAGACGGCTATTGAGGAAGGCAATCAGGCTAGTCTCCAAGTGTTATACTAAGAGTTTTCAGAAGAAAGCAGCAGCGGAAAAAGCTGCTCAAACAAAAGTATAGATTATGGTGTAGACAACATAGAATCGGGAAATACTTGAAAACTAACCAAAACCTTCTAAAGATGAACTTAAAGAAAAATACCAGATCCAGATGGTGGACTCTAAATAAGTATGATTCAGACTACTGGACAATCTTGCAGTGTGTCTAAAGAGGCTTGGGTAAATTTCTTTCAAGAAAAATGTAAAGGTAAGCCTAACCCCACTGACTCCTTAGATAAGAGTAAAGAAGTGTATCCGGTATGGTCATTCGAATTTGAAAAAATAGACTGAGGTGTTGATTAACAAGCTGAATGATTCTTGAGCCAGCGGGCCAGATGGGGGTAACAAATACAATTCTTAAGGATACTCCATCTTTATGGCTGACATATTCTGGCACCTTTTCGAGCACATAGCCTGGAGTGGCAAATGTTAATCTTCGTTGCCTCAATCCATCCTTATACCCATTTTTAAAACGCTAGATAGGGGCTTTCCTATGAGCTATCGTCCCATCTGCCTAATTGACACGTGTTTGAAGGCGTTTGTCACAATACTGTTGAGAGAATTGAGAGCTTGGGCAGAATCAACTCATCGCTTGAATCCTTTACAGATGGCTTTTCGGAGGGGTGTGGGCATGGTCTAGAGTGGTCGGATTATAAGACATGCATTACTTACCGTAATAGCCTTTCTGATGATTGTATCTGCTTAGATTCACATGCTGTGCATATGGTCCGACATCCAGTGGTAACGCAGAGTATTGCATCTTGTCTTTCGGAGACCGAAAGGGGACGTCGGTATAGGCGTGTCTGTAACACTATCCCTATCGTGATGTGTAGTGTACCCAAAATCCCTCCCTCGCCGAGGTCCCTCAGATTGCATTTTTTCTGCGATCAGGGAGCCCAAGGCGATAGTGAGAGTACATAAAGAGAGAAAGTAGCAAGACGTCTATGTTCCTTCCACCCCGAGCGGGGAGGTAGGGATGGCGCATGTGAATCTAAGCAGATATAATCATCAAAAATGCTATTACCGTAATTATTGCAGGTATTGTGATGCATGCACAGGCTCAAAGGGAGCTCCCATGAGCCTGGTCAAAACCACATTCAGATCCCATCCAGGGGCTGGGTAAGAAATGGGAGGATAAATCCTCTTAACCCCTTCCATAAAGGCTTTAATCATTACCGTTATTTTCCACCACGACACCTTTTGTTGTGATGTGGTGTAGGCTGACAGAGCAGCCAGGTGAACCTTTAGGGAATTGAATACTAACCCAGTGTCCAACAGATGGGTTAGATACAGCACAATGTGTGTGGGTGAGCAATCGATGGGAGCGACGCCTTTGGAATTGCACCAGATGACAAAACGTTTCCATTTGCTGGCATAGCAATAACGTGTATTCGGTTTTCGCGCTTCCCTGAGTATGTCCATGCACCTCTGAGGGAGTTGCAGGTGTCCAAACTCTATGACCTCAGAAGCCAAGCTGCTAAGTTCAGAGCTTGTGGCATGGGTGTAGGGTCTCCCTCCTGTCCTGAGACAACATGTTGTACGGACAGAGTAGTCTCACTGGTCGGGAGAGGGACATTTCCATCAGGTGAGCGAACCAGGGTTGGCGGGCCCACATGGGGCAACCAGTATCATAACTGGTTCCTGGTGCATCTTCTGCACTATCTTGTTGAGAAGGGGAGTTGGGGGGGAAAAGCGTAGACAAATTTCCCTGACCATGTTATCCAGCGACCGTTCCCCTTGGATCGGTTCTGGGGGTACCTGGAGGCGTAGACTTGGCATTGGGCGTTCTCCTGAGTTGCGAACAAGTCGATCTCTGGGAAACCCCATTCTGCGAAGACGTTGGACACAATGTCTTTGTGTAGCCGCCATTCGTATTCTTTTGGCAGAGGAAAATCTCTGCTGAGTACGTCTGCCAGAAGATTGAGTTCCCCTGGAACATGTTGGGACAACAAAAACATCTTGTGTTTGAGAGCCCATATCTAAATGTTTTGGGACAGCTTGGATAGCCCTGGAGAGTGAGTGCCCCCCTGTTTGTTCAGGTAATACATAGCTGTAGTGCTGTCCATTAGAATCAGCACTGTTATCCCTTGCAGTTGCACCTGAAAGGCTATCAAAGCCTTGAACACCGCTAATAGCTCCATTAGGTTTATATGGTTGGACGCTACTTGAGGAGGCCAAACTCTGTGCGCTGTCTGTTGAAGCAGATGAGCTCCACACCCTGTGAGAGATGCATCTATAGTGAGAGTGACTTCCACTGCAGGGGTGGTGAAGGTCATCCCCTTCAAGAGGTTTTCTCTTGACCACCACTGCAGAGAGAGAACGAGGGCTGGCGAGACAACTAACAGATCTTCCCATTGTCCGCTGGCCTGACACCACTGGCTGTTGAGCCACTCTTGCATGAGATGCATGCGCAGCCACGAGTGGGGAACCAAGTATATGTATGACGCCATCATTCCTAGCAAGCGCATGGCTTTGCGCACAGTCACCTTCCGACTGGCTACATATTGAGGGATCTGAAAAAGCATGTTCTGAACCTTCTCGTTGGAGGCGAAGACGAGAACGTCCTTTGTCCGAATTAGAGCTCCCAGAAATTGTTTTATTTGACTGGGGACTAAACTGGATTTCTTTTCGTTGATTGAGAAACCTAGACTGAAGAGGAAATGTACTGTTTTTTGGGTGTACGAAAAACAAGCATCGAACGAGTTCCCCGTAATGAGCCAGTCGTCGAGGTAAGGGTAAAGTGGGACTGATAGTCTGCGCAGGTGCGCTGCAGCCACTGCCAGGACTTTCGTAATCACCCTTGGTGCCGAAGCGATGCCGAAGGGGAGTACCTTGAATTGGTAATGCCTGTCCTGGATCATGAACCTTAGCTATTTCCTGTGTGCTGGCAACATTGAAATATGAAAGTATGCATCTTGCATGTCCAATGTTGCCATGTAGTCCCCCGGTTTCAGCAATGGGATTCCCTCCTGCAGTGTTACCATGCAAAACTTCTGGGGTTTTATAAACTTGTTCGCTGGGCGCAGGCCTAGAACAGGGCACATGGCAAGATCCTTTTTGGGTACAAGGAAGTACACTAAATAAATACCCTTGTTTACCTGAAGAGTAGGGACGGCTTCAATGGCGTCCTTTCCCAGCTGTGCTTCCACCTTTTGATTCAAGATCTCCAGACGGTCCGGTGAAAGGCGCCGTGAGCGTGGGGGTCTGAATTGTGGAGGTCGGGCGAATTCCACGCAGTACCCGTGGGCAACCTTTTTTATGAACCACTGGTCTGAAGTTATCCCCTCCCATAACATGAAGAAAGATGTTAATCGCCCCCCGACCGGGGTGACATTGGAGGGGACCTGGATCATTTCTGACCAGAGGCTGTGGCTCCTCTGAGACTGGGGCCTCTACCTCTGCCTTTGCGGCTTTTCTGACCCGTAGCCAGGTAGTATGCGGAATTTCCATAAGTTTGTCCTGAGCTGAAGTTTCCCATGCCGTAGTTGTTTTGACCAGCACAGGGGCTTGCCCTCGAAAGGACCGCCGAGAGTTATTACCCCTCTGGGTGGAAGGTTTCTGTAGGTCAGTCATAATTTCGAAAAAATTCGAAAGACAATGTCGAAAAAATAATATCAATTTTTTTTTTTATTATATATTTATGTTGGGGTCCGGGAATAAAAAAAATGGGTAAAACAAAAAATGGAAAAAAATGGGGTTGGGGGGGAACCCCCCCCCATTTCGAATAAAAAACCTAATTAAAAAAATGCGATATTTTGACTTTCGAAATTTTAGTTTTCGAAATTATCACTATAAACCGTTTTTGTGTGATCTGTTGCCGAGACTTCAGAGTCTCATGCTCCTTCTTGGCTGTTTCCAAAGCCTCATCCACCGCTTTCCTGAAGAGGTTAGATTCCTCAATGGGCTTATCGATGAGGGAGGCTTGAGTTTCTGGTTTAAAACCTTAGGTACGCAGCCAAGCGTGTCTTTTCAGTAGGGTCCCTTGGGCCAGAGACCTGCCTGCAGTTTCCGCAGTGTCCAAAGTGTTTTTGATCACATGCTGGTTAACTTGTCTTCCCTCCATTCCAATGGAGAGAAGCTTTGACTTGGCAAGTTCAGGAACCTCTTGGAGGCCCCTCCTGGAGCAAGTGCTATTGGGCGTCAGCATAGCTTGCCAATAACGTATTAGCAATCCGCGTAGTGTATGCGGCCGCAGACGTGACACGTTTGCCAAGGGCATACAGTCGCTTAGATTCCTTGTCCGGTGGTGATTCACCCGTGGCAAGGGGTACCCCTGCCCTTTTCCGAGTGGTAGTCACTACCAATCAATCTGGGATGGTGTGCCCTCTGATGTATAGAGGGTTGGAAGGGGAAGGGCGAAATAATTTTTCGAATCTTGGGTTCACTGCCCGAGTTTGAGCTGGTGATACCAATGTGGGGGCCACCCTTCTTTTACCAGAGCTAAGGAGGGGGGTGGCCTGACTAGACAGAGGTTTCTCCTTAAGGACATCCTCTACAAAATCCTGCTCAGGCACCACCTCTTGTGTGGAAAATTTAAAGTATTCAGCTACTTTTTTCAACATGGAGTTGAAAGCCATTTGGTCATCTACAGGAGAGGCCTGGTGAGCCGGGGTGGACGGAGGAGAATCCAGGCACAAAACATCAGAGTCCGGATCTTGCTGTGTCCATGGGTCTTGACCTTCCTGCTGTGTTTCTTCACGGTTGTCTGTAGCATCCTGTTCTTCCTCATAACTTTGTAGAAATTAAGCTTCTTCCTCTTCATTATAAATGTCCCTATTTGTGTCCATGTGGACAACGTCTTCCTGCTGAAAGGCATGAGACTGATCTTCTAGAATTTGGAGGTCAGGGTCTACCTGAGCCCTTTTCGGGGGAGGATGATCAGAAAAACTGATAATCTTCTCCAGCCGATCCATACACCCTTCGAACTTCTCTGTAGTCCACTTAGAGGACCCAAACGGACCTGCGTGTAGAAGAACGACTTTCTCCGCCCTCCGGCATCAAAAAGAGTGTTAGGGTGTCGGAAAGAGGCTCTTGACTATCTTTGTAAGCGTCATAAGAATCAGGATCCCAATCCGCATCTGAAACCTTTTCCGTGGCTTGTCCCATAACTTTAGGCGGAACCAGGGTAAGACCCACCATCGCTGTAATTCTTTTGATGCTGCTTTCGATAGTTGCCGAATAGGCGTGAGACAGTGGCTCTGATGGTTTATCAGTAGGTGTACTACCTTCTGCGGCGCTAGAGGGCCTAGTGGTTGGTTTTCCGGGTAGAGGCCTAGCCGTAGTTTTCGGGCCTACAGCGGCCTTTGAAACAGTCGAAGCGTCGGATTTCTGCGCTTCGATGTGTGCAGTTTTTTTAGTAGCACCCTTACTTGATTTTGATTGCCCAGTCGCAAGACACTGCTGCGGATGCCGGGAAGGCTTTGGATCAAAACGATCCTGTTGGCGCTTTAACCTTTTTCGATGAAGATGTTGAAAACGGTGTAGGAGTTGTTTGCTCAGTGTGATGCGCTTGTACGCCCCCGTCGCCGGGTTTTGCCCCTGTAGCGAGACCAGAGTTGGGCCTTAAAGGGTCGGGGATGGGCGTGGCGGACCTAGAAGCGTCCGCCTCAAGGTCTGTAACATCCGCAACGGATGTTGGTCATCTGAAGTACCCCCGTCACTCTCAGCGGGTGTGGCGTCGGGGCAAGGGGGGTTCCACCCGCGACATACCGTAAGCGGCCCACCTCTTAACACGGCGCTCCTTAAGGGTCTTAGGCCGAAGGAGTTTGCAGGCCGCACACCGCTTCTCGTCGTGCTCTAGGGGAGACAGGCGTTACACGTCCTGTGTTCGTCCTTCCAAGGATATCGAACCCTACAATTAGGGCAGAATCTAAAAGGAGTCCTTTCCATAGCTAAAGGGAAGGATGGCCAGCCAGAAAGGGAAAGAGGGGAAAGGAGGAAAGACATAGCAACAATATGGCCACCCCTACCCCACTATCCCTACTGTATAGGTCGGCCAGAGGGCTCGACCATGTGGAAAATCTGGCCGCCGGATCTTATGTGGCAAAATCCACAGCTGTAGAAGAATCCCCCGTGGACTTCGTCGAAGATATTCTGTGGCCGAAGTGACTTAACAGGGAATAAACTACAATTCGGTAAAGATAAACAATGTCTCTTAAGATCTCTGCTATAGGGCGACCAGTTATCTGGGCAGAAAAAAACAATCTGAGGAGCCTCAGCGCATGAGGGATTTTGGGTACACTACATGTCACGATAGGGATAGTGTTACAGTCACGCCTATGCCAACGTCCCCTTTCGGTCCCTGAAAGACAAGATGCAATACGACGCGGTTACCACTGGATGTCAGACCAGATGCACAGCATGTGATTCTAAGCAGATTAACAAGCTTCAGAAATGCATGTATTTCAGTCGTCGAAAGTTATTTGGTTAAGAAGTTATATGTGGCAGCAATTGACCTGTCTGCAGCTTTTGACAATGTAGATCTCTCCCGGCTTTGGAAAAAGTTGACGAGGTGGGCTATTGATTCAGGCCTATTAAGAATGATACACATGTTATACTCACAGAAATCTACTAAGGCTCAACACCCTCGGCGAGCTCTCTTGAGAATATGTTCTAAGGGGGTTTGCCAAGGGTGTGTGCTGGCCCCAACTCTTAATATGTACGTGGCAGATTTATGGGAAGAAGTTAAGAGTTGTGGGTGGCGGTTTGCACTGTGATGTTTGGACTTAAATTTAGGTTGCATCACATATGCTAATGATTTAATTGTGATGGACTATACTCCAGCTGGATTACAGTAGATGTTAACTCGAGTTGAGTATTTGAAATCCAACTACTTGTCAATAAATTCACCTAAATCTTATGTTACGACATGTAGCAGGGCGAGGAAACAAAAAAGTTATTCTTGGAAAATGTATCATGAAGGTATGGAGAAAGTAGATTCTATTCGGTATCTAGGTTTCTCTGTTTCCTTTAAGCAGAGACAGGCAAACAAAAAAGGAGGTTGGAAGAAAAACTGCGCTTGTATTTCACTTTTGAAATCTGCAAAAATTAGACTATGTGCATACTCGCTCCCTCCATTAATCGGGTTTAATAGGCTAAAAATGTTGCCTACTGTCTTGTATGGTCTTGTATGGTTGCAAATTATTTATAACAGCACTTTTTAAATACAGTGGAGGGCAACATGTTGGGTAGTGTCTGTGATTAGATTAGATTAGAGCTGGTTTTAGCCTCCTGGTAGTCACAATATGACAAGAGAAGTCTCAACAATTACTAAGATGACTAAAGATGAAAAACCTCAGATCAACTTCTACTTAAACTCCAGAATATTAAAAGTTTAGGAGTATGTTGAAATTGAATGGGTCGGAATCGGAACTAGTACTCAAAATCAAAGTAAAATTGTGGGATAGTGTAACCGAAATCCAAGATTTAGGTCGATTGAAACTATATAAGGGACGAAAACTGTGGTATTTACAGATGAAAGAAGTTAGATCATACTTTGGTATATTTCCTTCTGCCATACTTCGTGACTGCTATTTTAAATTTATGCTCAATTGTTCACCCACGTTGGAAGTCATAGGATCGAGGTTTGGAATTCCTTGAGAACTTCGATTATGTAGATTGGGTGTTGTTGAATTGGAATCATTCGAACATCTTGTGCTAAAATGCACAATGACTGAATCAGAGGGTTTTGACATTAGAATCATTTATTACTTCCCCACAGCGGTTTTATATGAATTTAGAAATAGACTTGCAACGTCTCATTTGTTGATTATTTTAGAGTTAACCACATTTTTAAAGATCATTTTTGATCAAATTAATGAAGTAATGACACTAGTGGAACAGGACATAACGCTCATGTTGTGAACTGCTGTTGATCAGGAGTGTTACCACGGATGAAATTTTCATATTATGTGTTTTTACTGTTAATAAATGGAAAACACATTTTGGACCCATCTTTCTACATTATCTCTTTTTTAAAAACAAGTTTCTGTATGTCTTTTTTCGTAAAAGTACTATTAATTAAAAACACAATAAAATAAAATAATAAAAGTATTGTGTAAGCTGCTTACACAGTGGGCCTGAACTTACATCTCTGGTAACATGGAAAAGTACCCCCATAGCATTAGATCATTCAATTAAGGCTGGTTGCCCTGCATAAACCTTCATCACCATGCCCCTCCCCACCCCAGCCCCAACCAAAGAAAAATAGTAAATTTCTTACCACTTCATCCTCTGTCCAGCACTTCTCTATGAGCTTGGGGACCGGTTTCTTCACCAGACGTTGCAAAGCTTTCCCAGCATCATAGTTACTTTCATGTAGCTAAACAACAACAGCAAAAACTGACTTAGAAGCCTATTTACATAAATTATCTTAAGTTGATGAAGCAAAGAATGATCCTTTGAGAACTTCCAGAACCACCTAATACTTGTTTCTGAACAAAAGAGCACCAAAAGCATCCATCAGGGATGAAGTTCTACCATTGTTTCTATCAGGACCAAAGGACCTACACCCCCAGCGGAAAGGCATCACTTAAGCTGGGTGCAAAAACCCCTAGCCAGGCAGCCAAGGAACTTGACAGACCTCAGGCAGAATTAAAGGACAGTTTAAATGACTCACAAATAGAAGGACCCCATACATTTCGACACAGAAGGTTAAGGTATCATCAAATGCTTCCCAGAAAGTCAAGACTATATTGCCAGTTTATCAGAAAGCAATGAAACCACCACACAACTCTTCAGGCAAGGGCAACTCTGTGCTCCAAAGCATCACCCCCCCACACACACACACCCAAACCTCTTGCTCTAGCACCTTCACATTCACACTCAGACAAAACATCTGATATGCATTCTCCAGGCAACAACATCTACTGCCTTGTTGCTATGGGATAACAACCTTTTCTCATTCCCTAGTAATGCAAAGGATGACCCACTAGTACAAACCATTCATCAGCTCAGTCAGTGAACATAGCAGTGCTACAAGAGGAAGTAAAATGTTACTTGCGTGGAAAAATACTGCTCCAGCATGGATTATGTGGCAAACCAGAAGGAGGAGTCGGACTAAGTACTGACATGTTAAAGGGTTTTTATTTAAAATAAAAACAGAACGGCTCACTAGTCCTGCTGATATGGGAGAAGTTACCAACATAAAAAACTAATGATGATCCTCCAAGTCCAAAAAGAAATGGTCCCTAGCCCAAATCGTGATAGCTAAGGAACAAATTACTTACTTGTAACTGTTGTTCTCTGGCATGGATTTACATGCTCATGAATATTCCCAGTCAGGCTGGGAATCCTCTGTAAAATAAAAACCTGTTTCAGTTTGGTTGACAAACTGTCTTTTTCCTATAAACCAATCACTGAGCTCTGGGTCATACTGCTCCCAGCTAATGACTTCCCTCTACCCAAGCCCCTACTCTGGCAGCCATCTTCAGATTTGGTAGCATGTAAAGTGGCAGTAGGACCAAGATAAGAGGGGCAGCCGGAAGGGTTTGCAAGTGAATACATGGCAGACCCATGCTGGAGAACAACAGTTACAGGCAAGTAACTTGTTCCTTCTCCAGCATGGGGTCTGGCATGAATTCACATGCTCATGAATAAAGAATACATAGCAGTACATACATGCACAACCACGGGAGGTGGCAAGGCTCAACATAAGCAATCTCTTACCTCCTCACCAGGCTCACTTTCAAGCGAAAAGGTTGCACAGCACTGCTTGGCCGACTCTCTGGAAACCCTGTCGACGGAGTAGAATTTCGTGAAGGTGTGCGTCAACCTCCAATTAGCAGCCCTGCAAATGTCTAGCAGGGTACACCAGACAGGCCGTAGTAGCAGCGATCGCTCAGGTGGAATGGGCTCTTGGACGGCCAGGCAGCGGTCAGTTTGCCAACCCGGGAACAGTGAGTGATACAGCCGGAAAGCCACCTGGCAATGGAAGCCTTAGACAGCGCCTTACCATGGTTCACAGGACCAAAGTTCACAAAAAGCAGAGATGTTTTCCGGAAACTCTTTGTGCGGGCCAAATAAAACTTTGGCGCTCTAGCCACATCCAGGGAGTGCAAAGACTTTTCAGCCGGCGACGAAGGTGTCGGAAAAAACACAGGTAACACCAAGGGCTAGGTGAGATGAAATTCCGACGGCACCTTGGGCATGAAGCAGGGGTGCGTCCACAGCACCACCCTCGTCTCGTGAAAACTCAAGTAAGGCTGCTTGCAAGACAGGGCCTGGATCTCAACTACTCGTGCAGAGATGATGGCCACGGGGAAAGCGGTCTTCCACAACATAAACTTGTGCAGAGCTTAATGCATAGGTTCAAATGGAGCCCCAATGAGCCTAGTCAGCACCACATTGAGGACCTGCACCGGTGGGAATGAGCGGAACAGTCCCTTGATGAATTCCTTAACTAGACGGTGCGGCCACAGAGAAGACCGGCCCGGAGATCTGGTGTACCGGGAGATAGCCGCCATATGAACCTTGAAGGGGGCATGAGCCAGCCCCGATTTAGCCATTGACAGTAAATATGGAAGTACTTGAGGGGCCGTGACCGTCAGAGGGCTGATCTTCTGTGAACGGCACCAAACAGTAAAGCGCTTCCATCTGTGTCCGTAGCATTTTAAATTAAATGATGCTCTGGCCTTGCCGAGTATCTCCTTGCAGTCTGCCGGCTGACTGGAGGGTACACGCTGACATGCCGAGAAGGTGCAGGGAGCAGATCTGCCTCGGCCACGCTGGTGCGACGAGGATCATCCTGCAACAGTACTGTCTGAGTTGATGAATTGTAGTAGTAGCGGAAACAGAGGGAACACATACAGAAACAGGTCTTCCCAATGGAATGAGAATGCGTCCCCCATGCTCCCTGGCTGGGGAACCTGCTGGCAAACCTTCGGCACTTGGTGTTTGCCGTCGCAATCAGATCGATCTGGGTACTGCCCCATTTGAGGAAAAGGTTGTCCACTTGATCGTGCGGAAGCTCCGACTCATGGCAGGAGCGCAGCTCTCTGCTGAGAGAACCGGTGTTCTTTACTCCTGCCAGGTGAAACGGGATAAGTAATGGTCCAGTGCCACAAGTCCTGCGCCTCTTTGGAGAGTGCTGGGGATCTGGTGCCCCGCTGCTTCCGGATGTAAAACATTGTGGTGGTATTGTCGGTGAAGACCCTTAAAACTTTGCCCTTGAGGGACGGCAGAAATGACCAGAGGGCACAAAACACCGCCCGTAGCTCCAGGACTTTGATATGTAGCGTCTTCTCTTCCAGAAGCCTTAGACCTCTGGCGTGAAGACGTCTGTGTGGGCTCCCCATCCTTCCAGGGAAGTGTCTGCCATGACCTTCTCCTGGTACGCAGGGCTTTGGAAGTCCGTGCCTCCGGCGACTTTGGAGCGCACATCCCACTACCGTATCGCTCGACCGAAAGGTTTTGGCCTGGAAGTCTCCGGACAGCTGGACGAAACAGGTGTCGAGGAATTCCTGTAGAGGACGCATCTGCAATCTGCAGAGCCGAAACGGGTATATGCATGATGACATCATGCCGACCAGCGAACTTGATGGTCCTCACTGCAGCGACTCTCAGTTGCAACAGCCGTTGCCTCTTCAAACCAAAAGGAGAGATAGAGGGGTAAGTAGCACCAGTATACCCTCAACATAAAGGGATTAACCCTTAACACTTTGAAACAAGAAAGCTGGTGCTAATCGTTGCTACCTTCTCTAGGTGGACTCTATTCCCGTACCATATTCACTTATGGACATGGGAAAGAACACCATTTAAACGCAAATTTGTAAAACAAATATACATATTTTATTGTTCACTTACACGCAAATATTAACACCATCAGTGTGTTATTAAAGTGCTTATTTAGTCTCCTACCATAAAAGTCTAGAAGGCACGTTCACAGTGGTATGTGCACGTGCCTTCTAGACTTGGTATGTATGGTAAAGGTATGTGACTTTTACCCCTTCAACCAGTAAGTTAGCTAATTTAAATTCTTGACCATTAAAGTGTGCTGTGCTGTGTTGCTTATCACACTAGGCCATACCTCACTGAGCACATCTCACTTAATCTCATTCCATTCACTCTTTTCTTCATTCATTGTCACCATCTCATTCAACAAACACAACTGGTGCCCGACATGTTTCTTTCCGTTTGAAGTGTAACTGCAATCAATGCTCGGAAATTCTTCAGGGTCTTTAGTGAGGGGTTAGTAAGACATACATAACATATCTGTCAACGTAATAACCTAAAATCAGACATTGATTACTACAAGCAATTTCATCTCAACAGGTTGCGTTGGAATTCTAGTGGTATTTTCTCTTTAGGGGTTTTTGGTACCCTTGTAGTCCGTCTATCTGGAAGGAAATCACCACCTATCGAGGAGCAACAACAAGGAATAGGAGTATCAGTAACCTATTCAACTGCTGAGCTCATAAGACAACTATAATTCAATAATAGCAGTCAGTATACTAAACAACCGTTTAGTCAGAAACACGCTTCTAAACCTCTTGAAACGGCTGAGTATTATCAGTTCTTAACTCATACCTATCCCTTTTACAAGGTTATGTGGGTATGTATTAATTCGGGGGCATCATATATTCTCAATCTACCCTGACCGGGTAAATCGTGCAGAAGGAACAAGTTACTTACCTGTAACTGTTGTTCTCCAGCATGGGTCTGGCATGGATTCACATGCTCATGAATATTCCCCGTCGTCAGGCTGGGAATCCTCTGTAAAGAAAAATCAGTATCAGTTTCGTTTCTGATCGGTCTTTCGTAGTAGTAACCAATCACTGATCTCTGCGTCATACTGACCACAGCCAATGACTGCCCTCTCCCTAAGCCCCGCCTCTGGCAGCCATCTTCAGATTTGGTAGCACGTGAAGTGGCAGTATGACCAAGTGAAGAGCCGCAGAGGGGTAGGCGGGAGGGTTCGCATGTGAATCCATGCCAGACCCATGCTGGAGAACAACAGTTACAGGTAAGTAACTTGTTCCTTCTCCAGCATGGGGTCTGGCATGGATTCACATGCTCATGAATATAAGAATACATAGCAGTACACACATGCACAACCACGGGAGGTGGCAAAAGGATCAACATTAAGCAATACAAAAAACTCAACATTAAGCATCTCTTACCTCCTCACCAGGCTCACCTTAAGCGAACAGGTTGCGCAGCACTGCTTGGCCGACCCTGGAATCCCGATCGACGCAGTAGAATCTCGTGAAGGTGTGCGTCAACCTCCACGTAGCAGCCCTGCAGATGTGCAGCAGGGGCACACCAGATAAGAACGCCATAGTAGCAGCGATCGCTCTGATCGAATGGGCTCTCGGACGGCCTGGCAGCGGTCGGTTAGCCAACCGGTGGCAGTGCATGATGCACCCGGAGAGCCATCTGGAAAGAGAAGACTTCGAGAGAGCCTTCCCTTGATTCACAGGTCCAAAGATCACGAATAGCTGTGATGTCCTCCGAAAACTCTTCGTGCGGTCCACGTAGAACTTCAGCGCTCTAGCCACATCCAGCGAGTGCAAAGTCCTCTCGGCCGGCGACGAAGGAGACAGGAAGAAAACAGGTAACACCAGGGGCTCGTTAAGATGGAAGTCCGACGGCACCTTCGGCATAATGGAGGGGTGCGTCCTAAGCACCATCCTCGAGGCATGGAAAGTAAAGTACGGTGCTTTGCAGGATAGGGCCTGGATCTCTCCCACTCGTCGTGCGGAGGTAATGGCCACCAGGAATGCAGTCTTCCACGACACAAACTTCATCGGTGTAGAGTGCATCGGCTCGAATGGGGGCCCCATGAGCCTGGTCAGCACCACGTTAAGTTCCCACGCCGGGGCCGGGGCCTTCACCGGCAGGAACGACCTGAACAGTCCTTTCATAAACTCTTTTACCAGTCGATGGGGCCACATGGACGTCCATCCTGTGGTTCTGGTATATCTGGAGATCGCCGCCAGATGAATCTTAATGGAGGCATGGGCTAGCCCAGCCTTTGCCAGCGGTAGCAGGTACAGCAGCACTTGAGGTGCTGTAATCCGTAGGGGGTTGATCTTCTGTGCTCGGCACCAGATAGAGAACCTCTTCCACTCATGACCGTAGCATTTGAGAGTCAAGTACGCCCTGGCCTTTGCAAGAACTTCTCTGCAATCGGCCGGTATATCGTAGCCTCCAAACTCTAGCGCTGCAGGAGCCAAGCCTGCAGGTTCAGCAATGCCGGGTTGTGGTGGAAGATGGCGCCTCCTTCTCTGGAGAGAAGGTCCGCGTCCGCCGACAGCTTGATGGGAGGGGACGTTGACAAGTCCAGAAGGTCCAGGAACCAGATCTGCCTCGACCACGCCGGTGCGACGAGGATCCTCCTGCACCGGGACTTCTTGAGCTGGTTGATGAGTCGAAGCAGCAACGGCAACGGTGGGAACGCATACAGGTATAGGCCATCCGAGGGTAACGAGAACGCATCGCCCATGCTTCTCAGCTGGGGAAACCTGCTAGTGAACCTCCTGCACTTCGAGTTCGTCGCTGTTGCGAACAGGTCGATTTGAGGTTTGCCCCATCGTCGGAAGAGTCGATCCACCGGATCCTGGCGCAGTTCCCACTCGTGACACGCGCGCAGCTCCCTGCTGAGCGAGTCAGCGATGGTGTTTCTTTCTCCTGCCAGGTGGAAGGGAACCAGGAACATCCCCTGGGCGACCGCCCAGTGCCACAGATCCTCCCTGCTTCCGTATGTAAAACATTGTCGTGGTGTTGTCCGTGAAGATTCGCACCACCTTGCCCTTGAGCGAAGGGAGGAACGATTTGAGAGCCCAGAACACGGCTCGGAGTTCCAGGACGTTGATGTGCAGGAGCCTCTCCTCCGGGAGCCAGAGGGCTCTTGCGTGGAGATCTCCGGTGTGGGCGCCCCAGCCTTCCAGGGAGGCGCCCGTCGTCACCGTCTCCTGGTATGCCGGCGTCTGAAAGTCCTTGCCCGCCGCGAGGTGCGCTCGAACGCCCCACCACAGAATCGCCCGCCGGAACACCTCGTTGAGGGGGACCCTGTCTTCGAAGGTGCCTGTCGCCTGCATCCAACGGGTGTCGAGAAATTCTTGACGAGGGCGCATCCGTAGTCTGCAGAGGCGCACCAGGTAGATGCAAGAGGACATCATCCCCAGGAGGGACTTGATGGACCTCACCCTGGCCACGTCCGTGGCTAGCAGACGCTGCACTTTGCCTAGAATGGTCTTCGTCCGTTCTTCCGACGGTGCCGCCAGGCGCCTCACTGTATCGAGCTTCGCTCCCAGAAACAGGGCCACCTGAGACGGCACCAGGTGGGACTTTGGGTAATTTATGGCGAATCCCAGGTCTGTGAGTAGCTGGACGGTCCTCGCAGTGTGTTCGACGGCGAGTTCCCTCGTCCTTGAGCGGATGAGCCAGTCGTCCAGGTAAGGGTAGATGTGAATCCCCTGCAGGTGCAGCCGCGCCGCCACCGGTGCTAGGCACTTGGTAAAGACCCTGGGGGCCGACTTCAATCTGAATGGCAGTGCTCTGAATTGGTAGTGGCGTCCCTGGACGACGAACCTGAGGAACTTTCGGTGACTTTAGAGGATGGGAACGTGGAAGTAAGCATCCTCCAGGTCCAACGACGATAGAAAGTCTCCTTCCTCCAGCTGTCCCAGCACGTGCTGGAGGATGACCACCCTGAAATTTTGTGACCTGATGTATTTGTTCAAACGACGAAGGTCCAGGACGGGGCGCCAGCCACCCGTCTTCTTCCTGACGAGGAAGTACCTTGAGTACACCCCGGAGCCCCGGAGCCTCTTCGGGACAAGCTCGATGGCGCCTTTCCTGAGCATCGCCCGTACTTCCAACAGCAGTTGCGGGACGGGATTTTCCTTCCTGGCCACAGGTGGAACGTGAGGGCACTTCTTCAGGAATTCGATAGAGTGTCCTCTTGCCAGGGTATCCAGCACCCAACGGTCGGTGGAGATGGACTTCCACACGCCGACGAACTTCGTCAGCCGGCCTCCCGCCGGGGTGCTTCGGTGGGGGCCCGAGGCCATGGCCGGTTCAGTCCTGCTTGGAGGTGGCCTTGCCGCCCTGGCCACCTTGCCGACGGCGGCGAGGCGCTCCCTGCTTGCCATGATCCCTGTAGGCCTCCTGAGACGAGGAGCATGCCGCCTGGCGGTAGGACGAGCCACCGCTGGATCCCTTGGAGGCACCCTGTCTGCCTCCGGAGCTCCGAAAGGGCTGTCGTTGCTGAAGGGCTCCTAGGGCGCGGGCCGTGTCCGTCTTTATGGCTTGGAGGGATTCGTCCACGGCCTTCCCGAACAAGTTGCTGCCCTCGAACGGCATGTCCAACACCCTGGTCTGGACATCCTGACGGAAGTCGGTCGCCCGGAGCCAACCCCGTCGTCGTATATCTAAACAGAAAAATGTACCCTTGCTAATAATTATTTTCATATTATTTCTTTTTTTCTTTTTGTTTCAAATAATGAATTAATATCTCTGAGAGGTTTCCAAATTGTGGAAATCCTAAAGTATGAATCTACCGCTGTTCTTATATAACCACCCAAATAATAAAGTAGCTGTGTGTTTCAAAGGACAAACATTACGTTGGTGCTTCCAGTGTTTGAGAAATAAAATAAAAGGTAACTCATATAATTAAGGAAAAAGTGCAAGACATTCACTTTCTACCTCCGAGGACATCAAAAACATATATTTAAAGAAAACCAGAACACATAATCGGAAGTCAACAAAGTTATAATCTCAACCAAAAAATAGAACAAAATACAAATACATTCACATAATACATTTAGGAAGCAACTTTTTTTTGTAGAAAGAGATTACAATGTGCATAAGTGTTTTGACACAATAAAAAACAAAAAACACAAAGAACATTGGATTAATATTAATTTCTTTACATTATAATGATTAAATCATAAAGAAGAGTGCAAATAGGACATACATGTGATACTGGTTCAGTAAATAAACGAGTATCATGGCCCAATTTCTAGGTATTGTTCAATGATAGTCCCTTTTTGCAATTGTTAGTTTCAAGCAATTAATGCTGCAGGGTCTTTGATACAAGATATCTTTTTTTATCCGTCGTCGTAGGCAAACACCGTTGCCCAGCTGGCGGAACCCGGTATCGGCAATATCGGTTGCCACAGTTATGGCGTGGTCCGACGCCACCTCGCCTTCTTGAAGTATTTCCAGGGCCTCAGACCTCTTGTCGTCCGGTAGGAAGTCCAATATGGGGGCCAGCTTAAACCAGAGCTCCCTGTCGTAACGGGCCACGATCGCCAGGGCGTTGGCCGCTTTGATGGTCGTCGCCGCCGACGAAATGACCCGCTGCCCCATGGCGTCCAACTTCTTTCCCTCGCCGTCCGGCGGGGAATTCGACATCGAGGCTCCTGACTCCGCCGCTTTCTTCTTCGCCGCCGCCGAGACGACCGAGTCTGGCGTTGGCTGGGCCCTGAGGCACAGGGGAGTGGTTTCGGGGACCCGGTACTTCTTCTCGTATCGGTCCCGTTTGGCTGGTGCCGTGGAGGGGTTCTTGAGAACCGACAGGCCCTCCTCCCAGATGTCATCGATTAGAGGCACCGCGATGACAGTCTTCCTCTTGGCCTCCCGGCGCTGATAGAGGAAACCTTCCTTTTTCTGCTCCTCCGGGCAGAGCTGGAACAATTTGGACGCCCTGGCGATCATGGCGTGGAATGAGCCAATCTCGTCGGGCGGCGAGGCCCGTGCGACTGGAGACCCGTTCCGTCGTCGTCGTCGCCCTTAGAACCCGTCGTCGTGCCCATCGCACCGTCATCTCCCGACTCGTGGGAGGATGAGGAGGGAACTGTAGGGCTTACGGGGCGAGTGGAGGAGAGGGTTGGGTCCTCCGTCGTTTGTTCTGAGGACTTCCCGACAGGCAAGGTTGCGAGTCCTCCGGCCTGGGCCGTGGGAATCTCGTCCTTATCTCAGAGCATAAGGACTGGATCGCAAACAAAATGGCCGCCGAGCTATCCTGAGGCCTAGGTTCCGGCTGCGCCGGAAGGGAAGGCTGCTCTTCCTCGCCATCATCGTCTTCCTCGGTTATCTCCCGAGGATCTTCCTTACGGGATCGAACATTCTCGAATTGGACTTCGAGATTCCTCACGGCCTCGGTCAGTTCCTCCTCCGAGGCTGACTACGAGCTATCGTGCCCCCCCTCACTTCTTCCATCATGGTGGCCATGACGATGGGCTGAAAAGAGGATTCCCTCCTTGGCGGCAGGAAAACCCTAGTCCCGGAGGCAGTCTTCGCTGGCGGGGTTTCTGCCGGCTTGGCCAGAGTCGCCACGATCGCCTCGATGGAGGCCTTTGCCTGCTGGGTAGGGGCCTTCACCACCTTAGGTGCGTCCCGGGCCTTCTCCTTAGGGGGAGGGGCGACGTCTCGCACCCCCTCTTCTGAGATCAGACGGGGCTTCTCCGGAAGCTTACCCGGGATCTCGGACTTCCTCTTCCCCGAACTGGAGCGCTGGCTCGTGGTTGACAGTGCCGGGGAAGGTGCGCCCTGCCTGGCGACCGAAGAGCCTGACCTTTCGGCGCTCCCGGAGCCAGCAGACTCGTGGCGCTTGGCCTGGTGTTGGGCCCCCGTTGCCGGAGCGCCCGCACAGGACTTAAAAGCCTGCTCGGACCCTTTCTTCTTCTTCTCACCCGCTGAGCCCTTCTCCAACCAGCTGGTGAGACGGGATCGACGGTCCCTCATGGTCCGCTCCGACAAGTTCTTGCAGAACTGGAAGTCCTTCTCTACATGAGTCTTGTCCCCATGAAGACAGTAGAGGCATCGCAAATGTTCGTCCTCCTTAAACACATTCTGCAGCCGGCATCCAGGGCAGCTGCGAAACAGCTTGGGTCCGGGTGACGAACTCGCGTCCTGGGCCATCTCTAAGTAGGCCGCGAATCTTCTGGAATCCTTCAAGAAGTTGATTCGACGAAATCTTCACCCTTGAGGGGCGTAGGAAAATCCTGCAACTGGTAGCCGTTAACGGGAGTAGAAACGGTGGAGCTTGAGGCTCGATTAACCGAAAAAATGTGAAAATTCACCTGAAAAAGCGCAAAACACGCAGTAAAAGCTCGAGAGCTAAGCACGAAGACTCCCAACACTTGAACGTGCGGTAAAAATCTGAAGATGGCTGCCAGAGGCGGGGCTTAGGGAGAGAGCAGTCATTGGCTGTGGTCAGTATGACGCAGAGATCAGTGATTGGTTACTACTACGAAAGACAGATCAGAAACGAAACTGATACTGATTTTTCTTTACCGAGGATTCCCAGCCTGACGACGGGGAATATTCATGAGCATGTGAATCCAAGCCAGACCCCATGCTGGAGAAGTATTCCACTCACCCTTTTGTCATCTCTATGTCCGCTGCTTCTATTGTTCTGGGCAGATAATTGGAGAGGGAAGTAATCTTCTCTCTGAGCTAAGGAAAGTGAAAAGAAAGGCCCACTTAATCACGCACGTCACATGGTATCAATTTGGCACATATCACAGTGGGTTTAACCAGTTGGGCGGGTTCCATTTCTGACATCTTTAGAAGGTCGTCAAATTTCACTCGCCTTCTGGTAGGCATCTTGCTTAATCCTTATCCAACCGGGATGGGCCCATATGTCTCTAAAATAGGGAAATCCACATCAAATGTCAGTGGTTAGTTGCCTATGTTGCAATTCATGCTTCAGAGCTGGAGCTAGGGGAACTTACTTTAAATGGCTTTGCCTCAGGACGTGTTGTTTTAGTTTCTTTTGTTCCCAAGCCCAAACTGATTGTTTCACTGCTGTGCGATTACAGGCGCTTCCCATCTGGACCCATCATGCATTTACCGCCGTTCCTGCTCAACTCGCGGGAGTGCCATCTCTAAACGAGAGAAACCATATGTTTACACATTTGCCCGTTGCGGCTGGGGTATTATGTCTAGATTCCTGGGCATTAACCATTGCCTCATACCCCGCCCGTGCGCACAGTTTATTTACTCGAGACCAGAATCGTCATTTACAAGCGGACTGGCGGTTTCTTTACTCTTTCAATTACACAAGTAATGCTTTTGTTGATGCAAGTCAAAGCCGGCGTGGCCACACTTATTGTTAAGCAGTTTCTCCACCATCAAGGCTCCTGTCCTAGTTTTAGAAAAATGTTTTTATGAGCTCTCTTACCGTTGGTGTTTAAAAGGGGTTCCGCGCTCATTCGTAGCTTGTTCGTCCGCGTCCTGTCAGCAGTAAATCACTTCCGGGGTGGCTTCTGTTGGTTTCCGGCATGTCTGGATTCTTTTATGTTGGTGTTCCCGGTGAGCGCCTGCGCATTAAAGCCTCGGCGCAAACCATTAATCATTGGTGTTTTCTTTTAGTGCAGTTAGCTCATCAAGCCCAGGTTGGCTATGGTAGAGTGAGCTCGATTTTGGATCGTATACGCTGGCCATGTCACCACTGATGCATAGCAGCCATACATCACCCGACTACGGCACTACCCAGTACGGCTCTGTGTCTCACGTCACTTGGCGGATTCAAATGTTCTGACCCACCAGTCGATTTTTTCGTTGAGACCTATGATCATGCTGTTGGTGAGGAAAATCAACTGTTCTTTTTTCAAAAGAGTTTTTATTTTTATTGCTGTCCATGCCTGGCCTTTGTTTGTATAAAATGGTCCAACTGATGTCATTGTTACGCTCACCTGGTTCCCACAGGGGCGTCGATCGGACCCAGACAGCTGCGCCCTCCACCAACGTGATGCGTAGTGAAGAGATGACAGTCTGGACTGGCCCGCCTAATCTTGTCTGCTGGACTCGTAGAAGTATTCTCCTGCAAGCGGAGAAAGGGATTTAGCCACCCGTGGACTTTAGTGATGCCCCCCCCCCCCCAAACTGTTCTCGTTCTCCCCACTAATCACCTCCGATATCCCCTCTTGGTAACCTCACCTTATGTTTTTAAATGATGAGATCTCCATCCTGCATGGCATGCAGGGGCGCATAGATACCAGTTACTTCACTGGTTTGAAGATACTGGAGGAGTTCCGGAGGAATATTGACTCCAGTGTCTATAAAGTTCAAAGAGTTCAATATGTCCGATGTGCACTCTTGTTCCTTTCCCTCGTTAGGTTGAAGCTGGGTCCAAAAGAATATTGCCTGGAGGCAGCTGATGGTGTTCTGGTAAGTCTCTGTATTACCAAACACTGTCCGGTAAAAGTCCATGAGTTTAACTTGCTGTTTTCTCTCCCTTTATAGGTGCAGCATAGAAAGATGCAGCGAATTAAAGGATAATCCCTCCGGTGGTAAAGCAGGTAAGCCTACGGTGGCAAAGAGATTTTCTTTGTCGGTTTTCTCGGCCCACCTCGTTATTCCTTTTGTTTTCCCCCCAGGTGCTGGGTTTCGACGAAGAAAATGATGGCGGAAGCGCCGAGTTGAAAGATGCGGTGGACTCGTGAGTATAACGCGGCGCTGCTGCTGGCGAAGCGACGCGTGCTGAAATAATGTCCTTTCCAGGCTCGGAGATGTGCTGGGTCCGGAATCAGGTAAGGAATCAAATAATGTCCGTGATCTAACCTCTTCTCCTTTCTTTTCCTTTTGTCTAGGAGCTCCCGATTCGAGGCAGACGTGGCAGAAGACTGGATGCTGACTTGCAGACACAGTGAGCGTTTCGCTGCTGGATGCAGAATAATACGAAGCATGAGCTGCTCTTCGGGCGTGGTTTAAATAACCTGCAAAGTAGTCCCAGGTAAGAAGTTCCCCAGAACCACACCCGAGTAAAAAATAGTCCCTGTAATAAAATAGTCCCATCCAGGCCTCATGTTGGCTTGGATTCATTTGCAGCATGGTCTGCATAAGGTAAGTAAAGTCTATGAGCCTGGCGCCTAAGGCGCCAGGACTGAATCCAAACAGCCCCCAGCCGGGGCTGTTGGGGTTTTAATGAGTATCTGGATGCCTGCTCCCGGGGCTGATGGACTTGATCCGGATGTCCGGGGGTAGGCATCATGACAGTCATCCACCGTCTGGTCGTGTTCAATCCAGTGATCTACCAGGGGTGCATTCCGGGTTCTATTTCTAATACAGCTTTTGTGTTCCCCAATCCCAATTTTAATTTTTCTGTCTGTTTTACCCGCGTAGATTATTTTACACGGGCACCATACTGCATAAATGACCATGTCTTTATTACAGTTTGTGAAGGTTTTTGGTTGGTAAGCCAATGTCTACTGCTGTACTTTTGAATGTAGGGGGACAGCATAGACAGTTACCACACTGTGTGTGTGTCCCATCAATGCTTGAAACCCCCATTGTTGTGGTAATGTCTTCTGTTTCATCGGTTTCTTACTAATGTTGTTTCTGGTTAGGTGTTCTTTTACATTACGACTTCTTTTAAAAGCAATGATGGTCTTGCAATTGGATGATCACTTTTCTCCAAAATGTGCCAATTTTTCCCAATGATTTTCTTGATACCATTGGAGAGGGGATTGTACGTGTTAACAAACACAAGTCGTTTACTTTACTCTTTCTGTGTTCGCTGTTCCCTATATTCCAGGAGTGCCTCTTATTATTTGCCCGTTTCCATGCCTTCTGGGTGATTTTCATCGGATAACCTCTGTCTTCAAGTTTTTCTTTCATTTTGGCTGCTTCTACCCGATAGTCTGTTTTGTTGGTGCCGTTTCTTTTTAACCTCAAAAACTGGTCCAGTGGTAAATTGTCACGTACATGGCGCGGATGAAAACTAGAATAATGCAGTAGAGCGTTTCTATCAGTTGGTTTATTGAATGGTTTCACATGCAGTTTTTCGTTTTAGGTTCGGCACAGATGGTAATGTCCAGGAAGATGCTACACTATGTTGGTGCGTAAAGTGCAGGAATCCATTCTGCAGATCAATCCACTTGAAAAACTACTCCAATTCCTGTTCATGCCCGTCCAGATAACAAAAATATCATCTATATATCGATGCCATTTTCTAATATGGCTAAGGAACGGGTTAGAATCATTCATAATGATATTCGTCTCAAATCCTTCCATCTAAAGATTAGCTACGCTCGGCGCCAGGGTGGCGCCCATAGCTGTTCCTTGTACCTGCTTAAAGAATTCCCAGTTGAAATGGAAGTAGCTCTCCACTAAGGCCATTTCCGCGCACCACAAGATGAACGATACGGGGGTGGTTTTCACGGTATGGTCTCATAATAGTTTTTCCTCTAGCACCTCCAAAGATAGTTGTTGGGGAATTCTAGTATATAGGGCCACTACATTAAGGCCCACCAGGATCTCGGTTTGTGGATCGAAATTCAACCCTTCCACTTCCGATATGATTTGTGTCGTGTCTAGTACAAACAAGACCATCTTTCTCACCATAGGTTGTAAAAATGTGTCTGCGAATCGCGACAAAGGCTCTAAGACAGAGTTCACACCCGAGACTATTGGTCTCCCTGGTGGGTTTACAATAGCCTTGTGTATTTTTGGCAAAATATAAAATTGTGGAATCTGTGGTTTGTCTTTAATGAAAAAATCACATTCTTTTCGGCTGATCCAACCTCTCTTTTGCTTTCGAAACTTTATGGGTAATCATTATCAGTAGGCGTGGTGTGGGGTCCTCTGTAAGTAGTTGATAGCATGTAAGATCTAACAATTGGCGGTTGCATTCCCGTAATCTGCACAGTTCAGGATCACTGTGGCTCCTCCTTTATCCACCTTGCATATTACAATTCATTGGTTACTAGACAGTTGTTTAAGTGCAAGGGTTTCGTTATGGCTAATGTTTTGGAAGGTCTTCTTTCCTTTAGCCTGTTGTTCTAGATGTTTAATCTCTTTGAGTACCCTCTTTTGGAACACCAGTGCTTCTGGACTTTGGGCCGCTGTTGGTACACAGAAAGCAGATTTCTTACAAAGGCCTGAATCGGAGGTCTCTTGTTTATGAACATTGTCCTCAAAGAATTGGTGCAGGTGGATTTTCCTCATGAAGTGGCTGAATTCCTGTCGGAAGGTGACGGGACTATGTAAGTTTGTGGGGACAAAACCCATACCTTTTTCCAGAACCTGAGTTTCTTGTTCTGTTGGTTGGTAATCCGAAAGGTTTACCATAAGGCTATCATGCTTCGTGTGACCCGGGGTTCCAGGTCCCAGGCCTCCGTTCCCTTCTCTAAAAAATGCTGTTGGTTGTTTGGTCTGCCTCCTTGGTTGCCTCCTCCCCTATTGCCTCTCCGGCCTCGGGAGTTGTTTCTTGGGTGAAGTAATATTCTTGTGTGTAGGGAAAGGCTTTCTCATGACTGAAGCTTGTGAGATCTTTGTTCATCCTTCTTACTCGTTCTCGCAACGTATCTTCTTTAAAGGTGTTCATCTCTAATAGTAGTTCGTCCACTCTTTTTTTATAGAGGTCTAGAGGAATTACTTTCTGTATATCTTCCTCCAGTTTTTTAAGGTCTATCAGAGTTTTCTCTGTCATTTCTGTTGCAGTATCAATTATCAAAATCAGCCAGTCCCGACCGCATTTATTTGCCACATAGCTCCATTCTAGTATAAACCTGGGGTTGTCTAAGAAGAGCCTTGGCTCATTTCTGACTACCAGACCTCGGGGTAGTGTCCCTTTTCTCAGGTACTCGAGCATGATGGAGCCATGCAGCTCTGTTCTTATTAGTCTTTTTTTCATATTGCTTAGCTCATCCCAATTAGTGATGTTTGTGGTGGCTTCCGAGGAGCCTCCCAGAAATGAGGCTTTATCCAGTAGCTCGGTAACATATTTGTCATCATAGCTTTTGCATTTGTCCAACGCCATTATTAGTTATCTATTTATATGGTGTGGTACAATTGCAGAGCTCTACTGGGATAGATCCTCTATTAATGTTGGGGGCATATCAGCCTGTTGCATTGAGTAGTGTACAGTCAGTGTACTCTTATCTATCAGGAGTCTATCTCAGACCGGTGGTTAGCCGTTGCACCTTGCCCAAAATGCCCGCTATCTTCTCCTCTGACGGTGACGCCAGGCAGGACACTGTCGAGCATTGATCCCAGGAACAGAGCATCCTACGATGGAGTCAAGCAAGACTTTTCATAATTAACCGAGAACCTCAGGTCTGTCAGCAGTCAGACGGTCTTCGCCATGTGATCGACGGTGATGCCCCTTGACTTGGCCTGGATGAGCCAATCGTCCAGGTAAGCATACACATGGATTCCTTGCAGTTGTAGATGGGCCGCCACCGGAGCCAGGCACTTGGTGAAGACTCTGGGCGCCAACTTCAACCGGTGTTGTTGCAGGGTGCATAAGGCACGGGGCGTCTCCGTCTTGATGGCCTGGAGGGATTCATCGACTGCCTTCCCGAACATTTGGTCTCCGAACTGCATGTCCAGAACCCTCGTCTGGTGGCCTTGAGCCAGCTACAGTGGCAAAGGCAAACCCTGTTTCTCATTTGGCGGAAGCCCGTGTCCGCAATGTCCAGGGCCACTGTGATTGCGTGGCCCGACGCCACCCCGCCTTCCTGGAGAATCACCAAAGCCTCGACCTGCTCGTCATCGGGGAGGAAATCCAGGAGTGGTGCCATCTTGTACCAAAGCTCCCGGTCATATCAGGCCACGATCGCTAATTCGCTGCCTTGACCGTCGCCGAGTAGATGACCTTTCTACCCATGGAATCCAATTTCTTCCCCTCGTTTTCTGGAGGTGCAGACGAAGAATATGACAACCTCAACGATTTCTTCTGGGTGGCCCGTTAGGGAGAATTCTCAAGAATGGCAAATTTTCCTTATCTACTGAGTCCCTCATCAGCTTTACTGGTTTTCTAGGATTTATTTTTTTCACCTGGTAAGAGTGCGAGTCCTTTTTCCAAACTCTTACATGTGTTCTGCTGTGTGTGTTTAACATTTTTGTGTTCATAGACTGTGGAGCCTCATCTACTCCACAAGCATCTTTTTACTGTGTGTTATACAGCACCTTCGGTGAAGTGAAAAACGGTTGACTTTTAGACTTCCCAACTCAGACTCCATTTTCTGGGACTGATTGTCTCCCAGAACATGTAAAGTTGCCATTGACTTTATTAGCCTTTTTAAATCCACAGACCCAGTACCAACCATCTTACATTGAGTACTAGAAATGGGTTAACACTTATCCCTTTTTGTCTGTTTCTCTTGGAGCATTGTTTTGCTCCCTTTTAACCAAGACTTGGCTGGTGGCAGTGGTAACTACCCTATTTTCCATACCATGGTTATCATAAATAACTTTGGTATTGTTTTAGGCTATCTTGGTAGCCTAGAACTTAAACCCGCTGGACCATATACGTTTTTATTCGGTTCTGGCTGGGTTTATTCGCCATTTGTTTTTAAAAATGTCTTTCTTGTGTTTTTCTCTACGTGCCAAACCAGGTTGGGGTTCCTTTGTTCACCGTCTCTTCGCAGGCTTCTACACAGAAGCCGGTCTTAGGCGCCTGAAAGTCTGGGTAGGCAGGATGTGAGGGAGGGGTTTTGGGACCCCTGCCATGGCTTCCCTTGGTAACCCAAGTCGCACTCCTGTTTGATTGGCTAGGTGACTGTGCGGCCAGGACAGCCACCCTGCTGTGTGATTGACAGCGAGGCTGTGTGAATGGGGGAAAACTGGGTCTGGAAAGGCAAAGTCGCCACTGGAATGAAAGAACCGACAAGGAAATGACGGAAAGATGACCCCTACCACGACTGAACTGCCCGGTAAAGCCCTGCTGCAGGTCTGAATCCTCAAACTCCAACAGCAGAGAAGATCTTCCCGGATCATCTTCCACTGAGCTGGTGGGACCAACCAGTTCGCCCAAACTGCAAGCCAGGACTTCCTCCTCTGGTCGAATTCGCTGTACAGAGCTACAGTGGGCCAGATAGCCAGGAAGGTCGGACCCTGCTTGAGTTTTAAGGAGCGCACCTTTTATTCGTTGCTTTGTTCTGCTGCTGGTTTCTTCCCTGGGCACTGCAGGACCCTGCAGTCTTCCTACTTCATGTCAGTCCGACAGTCGCTTCAGGAACCGCAAGCCTGCAGGAACTGCCAGGAACGTCCGCCTCAGCTACAGCTTCTTCTCCATTTAAAAGGTACTGTGCAAATCCGGTTGTTCGTTTCGTCCAGCTGCGGTGAAGTTGTGTGAAACCTTTCGCCAATCCGAGGGCTTGTCCTTCTCTAATCTTTAAACTAACTTTTCTGCCGACCAACTTCGTCCGGAACACTTGGCAAAGACTTAACCGCGAACTACCCTGAACTGTGTGATCTTGAGCAAAAGAATTTTTTCCTATTGACTTTGGCCATAAGCCTATTTGATTTGATTCCATCACTGTAGTTCCTCTTTCTAGATTGCCCTGCGTACGTACCTGTTGGCGCTGCTCAATTTATGCCCAACATTGTCTTTCCCTCCCTTTTTAAATTACTAGAGTGCCATGAGCTCCCGCTTCATTTTGTGAGCTTAACTGGTCTGGAAACTATTGGGAGTGGTGTGGTGTATTAAGAGTGTGGTTTTTGAACTGCTTTACTGTAGTGAAATGTTATACAACTGATGTGCAAATAAATGTATATTCTTTTACTCAGAAACCTTTAATCAGTGTTTGTTTGAATCATAGTAATTGCTGTCCTTTGTGTAACTATTGATACTGCTCACTTGCTCTTGAGATAAGTCTGGCTGCTCAGCCATCGCTACCACTTTACTGTGTAGTACAGGCTTGTACCAAAGGTAAATTTGTACGGTCACTTGTAGTCTTAATTGTGTGTGGTGTTCCCAAAGGGTACTGCATATCATTCTGCCTAGCCGAGACCTTAGACACTTGGGTGCAGACTCCGGCATCAGATACTTTTTTAAGCCGGTCTCTCTTCGCTGGGGCAGAGGTGGGGTTCCTCAGCAGAGCCAGCCCTTCATCCCAGACGTCGTCCAGGAGCAGGACCGACAGGATGGTCTTCTTCTTTGACTCCCGGTGCTGGTATAGGAAGCCCTCCTTTTTCTCTTCTGGGGTGAGCTAGAAAAGCTTCAACGCACGGGTGATCATGGAATGAAAGGATCCAACTTCGTCCGGTGGAGAAGCTCTCACGGCGGTGATGCAGGATCTACCATCCCTGCGTCGTTGTTCGTGTCAGTTGTCGCTGTGTCTGTTCCCGTCCCCCCCAGGGGGTGAAGGACAGCGATGGTTGGAATGGAGGTGTAGGATGCCTTCTCTTCTTCGCAGGTGGTTGCCCCGGTGTCACCACTTGTGGTGCTGCTGGTGGCGCCGTCGGCATCCTCCTCTGAATCTCCGACACCAACCAGCTTGTGGACGGTCGAGATGATGTCCTGTGATAAGTCTCTACGAGGCACCTGGGAGACTTGATCACTGGACACAGCGCCCATGTCATCATCCCCATCGATGGCGTCATCATCGCCAGTGGGCACCTCCCCCATGTTCCCATCGTAGTTGTCGCCACCACCACTCTGGATGGTGTGGATGGACAGTATCGCCTCCTAGTCGGACGAAGAAATGTCAATGCCTTGGAGTTCTTCTCTGCAACCCCCCCTTTGGGTCCTGAGGGGTCGGTCTCTGGCTATGGTCCGGCATCCTCTTCTCCGGAGTCTCTTCTACCGGCTTGGAGGAAGGGCCACTCTGGCCGCCACCAGGGCACACTGGACTGGGTTTGCCCCTTTCACCTTCGAAAAGGGAGGCCACCACCAACTCTATCGAGGAGGACGAAATGGTCTGGATCACCTGGGCCTTCACACGTAGGTCAGACACCATGTCCTGCTTGGCCTTCTCCGGAGTCTGCCACAGCTTCCCCGGGGTAGCTGACTTTCTCTTGGATAAAGAGCTGGAGCGGTGGCTGGAGATCGAGGCAGATGGTGATGACGAAACGCGCCCAGATCGTCGCAGGATGTGCTTTAGCGGCGACCCAGTCTGAAGCAGATTTTCGGTGCTTGGCCTGGTTTTGGGCCCTCACAGATAGAGCGCCCTCAAAGGACTTAGAAGCAGGCTCTGGATGGCTGGATCCAGAAGAGGCATGCTCCTGTGAATCACCTGGGGTAGAGGCCCTGGTCTTGAGCCACGACGCCGACCGGACGTGTCGTTCCTTCATAGTGCACTTGGTGAAGCCACGGCAAATCTCACAATCTTCTTTGTGCATCGGTTGTAGACAATACAGGCACTGGGAATGCTTGTCATCCGTGAAAACATCCCCCAAAAGGCAGCTGGAGCACAGCTTGAACATGGTCCGGCGCGGTGTAGCCCTATAGACTTCTGGAAGCTTCCAAGAACACTACTCAAAGATGAAAGATGGCGAAAAAAGGGTCCCCGTTTATAGGAAGGATAAGCGATATCGTAGATGGGCTCAATTGAACCGAAAATTGAGTTTTCCTACCAAAAAATGCAGAAACCTCAAATAGGGAAACGCGATGACTCCCAACATTTGAACGTGCGGTAAAAATCTGAAGATGGCTGCAGGAGCATGAGCTAAGGTAGAGGGACAGCCATTGGCTGGGGGCAGTATGACCCAGAGCTCAGTGATTGGTTTATCGGAGAAAGACAGTTTAGAAACAAACAGTTTATTTTACAGAGGAGTCCCAGCCTGACGACAGGGACTATTCATGATCATGTGAATCCATGCCAGACCCCATGCTGGAGAACTGCCCCACTTTGAGACCTCCTTTGGCCTCTTTGAAAACCCTGCTGTAAGGATTGCCCCTGTGACGAACTCCTGGTTGAACCTTGACCACATTCACTGTAATTTGAGGCTTGTTGGGAGTTTTGCCCTCTGAAACGGCAAGAGTTAGAGCCCCCTCTTTACCCAAAAGGTTTGTTGGTGAGCTGCCCTGGGGATTTGAGGTGGTCATATTCCTCTTTTGCGCTCAAGAGCGTCCTCCAATGCTTTGTCAAACAAAGTGCTGTGTTCAATGGGCATGTTTAGGAGAGTTGCCTGGGTTTCAAGTTTGAAACTCGATTGCCGTAGCCATGCGTCGCGTTTAATCAGTGTGCCTTCTGCCACTATTGTCCCTGCCTTACCAGCTCCATCCAAGTTGTTTGAGTATGCAGTTGGCTACTTGTTTCCCCTCTGCAATGGTAAGCGAAAGCTGTGTTTTGAGGGGCTCTGGGACAGTCTGTTGAACGATTTCATCCCACTTGTGACAATTGTAACTGGCTAATAGCATTGTGTTATTAGCAATTCTTGTTTGGTAGGCTGCCGAGGAAGTTACCTTCCAGCCCAAGGTGTAGATTATTTTACTCTTCTTGTCAGCGGGCCTTCGGCAGAGGCAAGAGGGGTTCCCGCCCTCTTTCATGTAGTAGTGACTACCAAAGATTCAGGTTTTAACTGCCCCCCAATATATAAAGGTGTGAGGAGGCTGGTCTGAACATCATCTCGATGCGCAGGTTGACTGCCCGTGTCAAATTGGGTGTAAGCAGAGAGGGTTGGATGTGTCTCTGCACTGATTGCAACAGGGGGATAAATAAGGTTGCTGATTTTTTATACCCGAGGAAGTCCTCCACAAAGTTTTTGTCGACTTGGGCTTCTTGTGTGTCTATCTTGAAGTGCTCTACAGCCTTTAGGAGCAGGTCATTATATTGAAACTGGTTGTCTACCGATGGGTCGGTGTGATCTGGGGACTGGATGACATATACGTCATCTTCATAATATTGGTCCAAGTCTACTGTGTCCCCTTCGTCATCTGAGTCTGTGTATGTGCCAGGGTCTTGGGGGCCTTAGGTGCTATAGTAGTAAGTGTCTTGCCCTAGGACCTGATGCGAGGTGGAAGCCTGTGTGGAGTCTAGGCAAGCTTTTTTGGCGGTTGGCTGAGTGACTAGTTCCCCGCTCCGAGTGGCAGCTGCCCAACTCTGTGGTGTTCCCCGAAGATTTTGGAGGCCTTCGGGGCATCATCGAAGAAATTAATGGAACAGGACATGCTCCTCATAACCTTATTACATAGTTCTGCTGTCCATTGTGAGGAGCTTGGCAGTACAGAGGTAGCAGGAGTAGGAGTAGCAGATGTAAATGGGGGATCTGAGGCAGGTGTTACCTTATGGGGCATAGCCCCTGAAAAAGGTGCCCTCTGGGGAAGTGGAATACCTGCTTCTAGTAATTTGGAATGTTTCCTTCTGGGACGTGGAAGATTTGTGGCCTTTTGAACCTCAGGCCTTTAACAGTGTGGGAACGTGTTTTTAGATTAACTCTCTCATCTTTGAGCTTTTCATGCCTTTCTGGGAGGCCGTTGACGCGTCTCAAAACCCGCTCATCGGCGCCTGAGGACTTTGTAGGCTTAGAAGCGGTGTTGGAAACTGTCTTCACAGTCTGTTTCGGGGGCCTGGCATGTGGTAATCGAGACCGCGATGGCCGAGAGGACAGGGAAAGTTCGGACCTCCTCTTCCACCCCACGGGCGTCCTATCGGTCCATGGTGTGGTCGATGTTCGGCCGTGGGAGGTGTGCTTAGTGTGATGAGACTTGGTAGTGCTTGAGCCGCCGGTGTGGTCCCCGTAGCCAAACCGCTGGCCTCCCTTGTGTGGTCAAGGGCTCGCACGTGGATATCCGATGGATCCTGCTCACCCTCAGCGTCACTTAAGATGTTATGCTGCCGTTGCTGGAGGCGCATTCGACGTCCATGGGGGCCTCGGCCTGCGTGGCGTGGTTGGCCCAGTGTTTGGTCTTGCGGTCCTTTAGTGTTTTAGGCCTGAACAGTTTACAAGACTTGCACTGTCCCTCTGCGTGATCTGTCGGGAGACAAAGATTGCACACCCGGTGTGAGTCTTTTTAGGGGAACTTCCTATTACGGGAAGGGCAAAATGTAAAAGGGGCGTTTTCCATGATATATGGGGATGGCAGCCTGGAGAAATAGATGGGAGTAAAGGGGAAAATACATGCTCTTAATGAGACTAGAATATCAATCTCCCCTTGCTCTCCCTACTGTGCATGGCCGAGGCCCGATGGGACCTTCAGAGGCCATAGACAAAGGATCGTCGAGATGGTGTTGCTGTCAATGATTGAAACTTGTCCTTGAAGCTGTCACCGAAGATCTTGCTACAGATATCGAAAGGATGGAAAGAAATACTAGAATTAAACTTTTTCCTAAATAACGGCATCAGCCAAGAAGGAAATCTGCAATGTGTGTAGGACTATGATGGCGGAAAAAACAATCTGAGGGACCTCGACACATGAAGGTCCATGGGCATAGTAAACATCACAATAGGCGTAGTATTACTGGCACGCCCTGTTGACGTCCCTTTTCGAGTTTTGAAAACAAAAATGAATACTCTGCAGCTACCACTAGATGACGGCCTATGCATAGCATGTGCTCTAAGCAGATTCCACAAGCCTCAGAAAAAAGTATATTTTAATCTAGGTGTGCGTTTATTTCGATCCTTGGGTTTACTGATTTGAGTGTACCTTTCTACCTCTCACATTACCCCCTTCTGAGATAAGCCTGGGTGCTCGGCCACTCTACTGACTTTTGTAATACAGGCGCATATTAATAGTTGGGTCCTGAATATCAAGAGAGAAGTCTTATAGAGTCACACACCAGTTGTGACTTTAGAAAAATTTACCCAACAGGGTACGACACACTAGGGATAGTATTACAGTCACGCCCTGATGACGTCCCTTTTCGAACTTCGAAAAACTCAGGTGCAATACTCTGCAACTTCCACTCGATGTAGGCCTATGCAAAGCATGTGATTATAAGCATATTCACAAGCCTCAGAAAAAATATGGCATGCATTACTCACCGGAATAGTATTTCGGATGCTTTTATCTGCTTAGATTCAGAAGCTATGCATAGCCAACATCTAGTGGTAGTCGCAGAGTATTACATGATTTGTTTTCAAAACTCAAAAATACACAGACTGAGCGTGTCAGTAATACTATCCATAATGTGACGTCCACTGTACCCATGGTGCTTCACGCGTCAAGGTCCCTCAGATTGTTTGGTTTCTGACATGAAGATGCATAAAGTGCAGCACGAGTACAGGTGTGATAAAGCAGAAGCAGCAAGGATAGAGCAAGAAACATCTATGCACGGAGGAAGGGTGGGAACATGTGAATCTAAGCAGATCCAAGCATCAGAAATACAATTACAGCAAGTAATGTATGCCTTCTGAGACTTGTTCCATCTGCTTGGATCACATGCTATGCACAGATTAGCAATCAGTATTCTGGAGAAGGATGTGGGTTGTGAGAAGGTACAGCAGCAAAAAGATGTCTTAGCACTACTTGTCCCACCTGTGTGTCCATGCAGTAGTGCTGAGTAAAAGTATGTATGGAACTCCAAGTAGACGCTTTGCAAAGATAGTCTAGGGGGACGCTTGCAATAAATACTCCTGTACCTCTGCTAGATTGAGCTCTCAGTCTGAAAGGTAGGGTTTTCTATGATAGTGAATAGCACAGCTGTATGCACTTGACTATCCATTTGGAGATGGCGTTTTTCGAAATGGGATCACCTTCCCCACTAGGTGCTATGGAAACAAAGAGCTGGTCTGTTTTCCTTACAGATTTTGTTTAAGTAGTACAAGACCGCCCTCCTTACATCTAGTGTATGGTGGCTGCTTTCAGATGAGTTGGATGTTTTTTTTAAAAAAGTAGGTAGTTCAATGGATTGGTTGACCTAGGATGTATTCTAAAGACCACGTTGTCTTTGTGGATAACAAAGAAAGGGTCTTGTACAGATAATGCCGGTAGCTCATTAACTCGTCTTATTGAAGCAATGGCTAGCAGAAAAGCGGTCTTTTAGATTGTTGAGAGGCTGGATTTGTGCAGAGGCTCAAAGGGAGGACCCATAAGCTTTGAGAGCACAATATTAAGGTCCCAACCTGGTAGAGGGCTAGAAATGGGAGTCTATAGTCGCTTTACTCGCTCCATGAAAGCTTTGATAACAGGAACTTTCCAGTAAGACTCATCGTTTTGCAAAATGGTGTACGTGGACAGTGTCGCTAGGCATACCTTGATGGAGTAAAATATAAGGCTACAATCTAGTAGATAAAGCATGTAGTGTAAAATGTTTAATGGTGAACATTTAATTGGATTTAAGGATTGTGATCGGCACCATATCACAAACCTTTTCCACTTGTTGAAGTAACATTATCTGGTGTTGGGTTTCCATGCCTCCTTAAGAATAGCCATACATCTCTGAAGAAGGTTTAAGTGCCCAAACTCTGACTTCAGGAGGCAGGGTGCCAAGTTCATAGACTGAGGATGTGGTTGGAGTGTTATCCCCTCGTTCTGGGACAGCATGTTGTAGGGGCATGGAAGTTTGATTGGTTTGCAGATCGCCAGTTTGAACAGGTGTGGAAACCATGGTTGTCTTGCCCACATTGGAGCTATCAGGATTAGCGGGGCTTGTTCCTTTTTGAATTTTGTGCACTATCCTGCTGAGGAGTGGTATCGATGGGTGGGGGCATAAGCAAATTTCCCTACCAGCTCATCCACAGGGTGTTCTCGTTGGACTGTGGTTGGGGAAACCTGGATGTGAAGCTGGGCATTGTGCATTTTGGCTAGTGATGAACAAGCATCGCCCTGCTTGTTTAGGTAAAACATGGCAGTGGTGCGGTCTGTGAGGACTTGCACTATCTGACCTAGAAGATGATGCTGAAAAGCTTGCAGAGCCTTGTGAATCGGCATAAGTTCTAGCAGTCGGTGCTGAGTATTCTCGAGGATACAGAGACTCTGGTGGTGTTTTTGCCTTCCTACCTGATTGTACGTGGTGAGTCTGTCTTCCTGCTCCATTCTAAGTTGAGGACCTTAAGTCCGGCTACCCACGGAGCAGAGTCGGTGCTGAGTCTTCTCGAGTTTTCCCGTGGCTGACTCGTGCTGACTCGGGGGTGGACTTGACTCCCGACTCCCTCGTCTACAAGCCTACTCAAACTTCGGTATTACTACATCAGCGCTCACCATCCGCCCTCAGTCTATGGCAGCTCTCCCAGGACTTGTAATGCAGTTGCATAATAAGAGCAGATCGACTACACATCGCCCCCCCGTCCGTGGACATGCCGCAGACCGCTGATCAGTACAACAAAAGATGCAAACGATCACACCCTTTGTTACAATCAACAAAGAGCCGACATGACTACGCGAAGGTGGTGAGTGAAACTCTCCCTGTAAAAGGACGCACTGTTGATAGCTATGGATCCAAATGGGGCTGTGGGGAGGGACTTTGCCGCAAACGCAGACATAGACCCTTTTCTGCTAGTCTCTTCCTGCTTCCATACCACAGCGGTTATCAATTTGAAGGAAGCCGCCCCCTTCAGGAGGATGAATCTCGGTCACCCTTGAATAATGACACGAGCCAGCAACCATCCTGGAGCGACGAGCTCCTGTCTATAGACAAAGAAATAACTAAGGAGCAGCTCAGAACCAATAAAGCACTGGCTCTTAAAATAATGATCAAGATCAGAGGATGACCCCCCACCCCTCTTGACGACTCTACGACAACAATGACACAAAAGGAGAAAGCATCTTATGGCAAACAAAAATTAAAAATGGGGAAAAAAGTATGGCTACGAGATAAAGAGTTATATACAATCGCCAATAATGAGGCAGACAACTAATGCGCGTATGGCAAGCCTTTGATATTACAGAAATAGAAATTCTCATGACCAATCACGAAAAAAGGAACAAAGTTTTTCGCAATTTAACTTAACACGTGGCGATATCCGGACCACTTTAACACCGCTAATGCCAACTTCGAATCCCCTTAGCATCGGTGTACAGTCACACAGATCTACACCTAATCAATGCAAGAAATGGGATCCGCAGATTGAAGCGAGGAAGGTACATGAGGAAATCTTAGCATCCAAATGTCAATGCAGTTCCTCGCGAGGACACCGACAAGAAACCATACCTACCTACTATGTTAAATCTGCAAAACTTGCTATTAGCAGTATCATCGCATGCATATTATCTCCTTCATAAAATTACAAGAAGCAAGTGGGGAGGCTATGAAAGATCAAGCCACGCTCCTTGCACTTATACACTCAAACAGATTAATTTAGAAGCCTTCGTGAACACGATACACAACCGGCTCAACTTAGAGGCAGAGGCAAGTTTTCAATGGCAAACAAGACTATTTGAGATCGCCAGAAATGATCGTGATGACAAAATGCTTCTGACATCGGCAATCTTGGCCATGCGGAACGCGACTCAGCCGACTTTGGATGTAACAAACATCAAAACGAACCTTCACTACACCAAAAGTAAACATACATCCAACGTCCTCCTACCATGCCCCCCCCCTACATCAGGGGATGGTATTTCAGGAAAGGATAACGTTACGAAACAAATTGATCCAGAACCCAACCATTGTCAAGACATCTAAACCACTTTTGGCAGCGAATGGTCCAGAAACATTTGCGATATTTACTCATAAGAATACGAAAAAGACGCTAAAGTCAACTCAAGAAACGCCAAAGAAAATAAAGAAAAAACCAATGGATCAAGAGTGTTCTTAAGAAATCTTACCACTCCAGGATGACGCAACGAAACGGAAGAACTGAAAAACCATATATCTAATAAAGCAAATGCTAAAACAACTAGCCAATTACTGCAAAACACATTAATCAACCTTTGACTGATCACGTGCATGCGCAGCTACTAGACAAACAACAAGATCTCTTGATAAATCTATCTACTCACACAGATCAAGAACAATCCGCAAGAGATGACCAAATGCTGTCAGTAGATGATCCCTCATTGATAATAATTGATCAATATGAAGAATGCCACACAGGTCGAATTCAGTCTAATGGTCTTTCCTGCAAAGATATTTCTGATGATGACCTTGATGTGACAGTGTAGGAAAGTTCAACAGTGATCGATCTGACCTCGGATGATGACGAACTAAGAACACAATTAAGAAGTCATCTAACTAGGAGACACACTGTCGAGAGTGAGGATGCAAATTATGATTCATGTGACATGGAACTTAATTTACCAATTTTTGTCGATCCAAGGGCACAGGTAGAAGGGAAGAAACTGAAAATATAACCTTTAGAAGCCAGAAAAGAGACACTTATTCTAAACAGAAACAATATCTTCTGCCTTCTACAGGCGGTGCCCCCGTTAAAATGGTTAAGATCAGAAGATATAAAATTAGTGCAATTTATTAATGATTCTGCAACCGACAAAATAATGATTGCATAAACTCTACTGACATCATGAATGAAGTTCTAGACGTGGCCCATCAACTGCACAAACTAGAATTTGGATGTACACTGGCAAGAATGAATGACGATGTTGGGAGGTCGAGAAACCAGGAGACCAAACAAGAAAAGTTCATTGACCAGATCAAAGTAGTAACACATCAACAGTATATAGAGATCAAAAGATAACCAATACAACAAAACTATACCCTATCACTATGCTCCTGGAACACAAGAGGTTTCACTCATTTATACCACGCCACCACCAATGATCTATATAAATTTCAATTTATTTGTCTACAGGAAACCTAGATATCAGAGTTACCGGGATGCAATGGTTTTCTGACACTCATTAACCCAGCATTTCAGTGCACAAAAGGTCGACCTTCAACAGGTCAATTAACTCTGATTAAAAATGATACAAAGATACTTCTACTTTAAGCTAGGAATCCATGGACCCAACTGACGATCTGAGTATCCCACAGATTCCCAATATACAAAGGACAATCATGATCCAGCGCATAGTAAGGAACTCCAGGGTATTATGAATTTATATTGGAACCTGTTTGCAATCAGCGACGAAATCTTCATTGATACCATTTTCACTGCCATGCAATAAATAAATGTCAAGATATTCAATTTATCACATGCAGTGATATGAACATTCATCTCTTTGGACCCACGGGAGAGCTCATACCGCTTGATAAATAACCAGTGAGGTTCCAATGTTGGAATACAGAATTAAAAATCAGAAACCTGTCTCATCAAATTGCCCAGTGGAAATGTTCCTGTATTTAATCCAACCTGGTCTGGCAGCAACTTGGCACTTGGCCGCAATGCTTGATTTCTTCTTTTCTTCTATACATCCCATGCAATAAAAAAGAAAATCCTTGTCATGGATAACATGAAATCTAACAATAGTGACCATCATATTATCAGCGTAAAATGGAGGTCTACATGTCCACACAAGGAAAAAAAAAATCCTACCGGAGATGGAGATCAATAGTGGCATGAATATACTGCAAATGAATGAAAAACAACTAGGAAATCTTGCACAGATTTATTCAAACACAGCCAGCTGAGGAATCCCCAGACTGTGGAGAAAAAAAGAAAATGGCGGAGATAACTGAAATGAATAAAAAAACGGAAAAACCAAAATTACCGTCAATTAACGAAAATGGCAAAACAACGTTACAGAAACTGTTAAAAAAAAAAAAAGATGCTGAAGTTGCAAAACAACGCAGAGAATATAATAAAAGCTCTGAAATCAAACAACACAAGAGAGCTATGGAATCTCCTGAATACTCAGAATAACCGACAAGAACAAATGATCCATGACGTTCCGGAGGCAACATGGCTCACTCATTTCTCATCTTTATAAGAAAACATTTTCATTTTTTTATTTTATATTAAAAACCTTTAAAATGTAATGATCAAATTTGTTTATGATACAACACGTCACGATAGAATTCACTTAACTGTACAAAAGGTGAACCAAACTAAGGAGTGCTGCCAAGAGAACAGAGAAAAGGTGCCCAATACTGAATTGTGTCCAGACCAAGGCATGAGAATACAAAAGGAAAACTAACTATTATGTGCCATTCCTTGTACGTTTGAAAGAACATCAATTTTCCTCCGATAACAGATTGTTCAACTCTTCTAAGAACTTCAGGGCTAACGTTAATTTTCTATCGGTTTCGTCAAAAAGCGCTTGCCACCAATCTTCCGCGCTTAAGGTTTGCCTCTCCACCAAAGGATATCAATGATGATGAAAATACTACAAACCAACTCCAAATAAAAGGGCCAGCTACTTGAGAAGACGACGAAATCCTGTCCGTGATAAAGAAACTGAATACATCAAGAGCCCCTGGCCCTGGTGGGTTATGTAACGCCATCATAAAGCGCAAACCAGAGGAATGGGCTGTCATATACTTACAACGCTTTACGAATATCGAAGAGATAAAACATAGCCCGATGTCAAGGAAGTCGGCTACGCGGATTCCTATTTACAAACAAGGAGAACAACAAGTCGAGAGTAATTACCAACTCATTGCCTTACTAGACCCGATTGGCAAGATCTTCGCAACCCTCTTACTGAAAAGCATGACAGCCTGGATCAAAAACAAAAAGATATGACATTAGGCAAACAGGTTTTGTGAAAAGCATTGCGACTAATATTAATTTGATCATCTTGAATATGATAAAATAAGAATCAATCATGAGTATATACAGCATTCATCGATCTTCATTTGGCCTTCTATGGGACGAATTCAGATGTTGGAAATGTCCGTCAGAAATATTGGAACACATAAAACAACTGTATTCCAATACTACTGTCACAAGATGGAATACTTTCAGCCCCCATTTCCACCATGAATGGGCTGAAACAGGGATGTCCACTTGCTGCGACTCTTTTTAACTTGTATACGTCAGACATCGCAGAGGAAAAGCGCTTCGTAACAGCAAATCCACCTAAACTTGACGCAACTCTGATTCCCTACATCACGTATGCTGAAATTGAATCTTTTAGGCCTACAAAGAAGCCTAATCAAATTGGAAAATTACATGAACAATGATCTAAAAATCAACATGAATAAAACAAAAATCATGACCTTGGCCAATATGCCGAAAAAACAAAGAAAAAGTCACAGCATTTTTTGTTGACGGGAAAAAACTGCCCCACGAAAAAAAATCAATCAAATACCTGGGAATATGGTTGAGTCATTTCGAAGTTGAAAAGGAATGAATGGGCAAAGCACCTCAAATAGAAGGCTCGATCTCTGTCACGACACAGACTCTGCATACACCATAAATTCGGGAAATTTTTTATGAAACCTATTATTAACTTTTATAGACAGAAGGTGGCTGCAATTCTAACGTATGGGAGTGAAACTCTGATCAATGTAGATCAATCTTGTAGATCAATCAATCTGGAAGGTGCTAAATCAATCAATCTGGTAGGTGCAAGAAGGAATATTTTGGCGTAACATTCGAACATTACCCATGACATAACTGATGCCCGAATCCGGTATGAGATGGCAATACAATCACTCAAATTCATCGTCACCTGCACACATCTAGATCTCTACAGAAAGATGTGTAATGACGACTATATACCGGCAATTGAAATCCTACGTTAGACAGAATTTGATAACTGGCACTGCATTAAAAACATGAAAGCAGGCAGCAGAGAGGAAATTACAAAAGAATGACATAGGCTAATACATCGCCTGCAACAAGCAAAAAAGCAAAATTTTGCTAATTGACTGGATTAAAACGATTGATCTCAAGATGAAATATCAATTGTGATCTTGACATTAGACCAATCAATTGCTTGCCCCAATATTTGACGATATTCCCAGATCAATATATCAGAGATCAATTTCTCAGATTTCGTCTAAATCAGCTACCAACTCGAGAAGTACTGATGAAGACAAGGCAAATCCCAAGAACGTTACAACATTGCTAGTTCTGTGCACAACAGAACATTGTGGAAACACTGTATCATGTAATTATGGAATGTCCCAGCTTAACAAAAAAAAAATTTATTCAGAGAGATGCTGACTACCTCAAAAATGCCTCTTGACCCAAAGGAAAGATGGGCCTAAATCCTCTTAGGAGCTAACAAAAACCTTGTTATAACCATTGTTCAGTTTTAGAATAATATAGAGTTATACAAAAAAAGACCTGGTTTAACCCCTTAAGTGCCAGGGACGAGGTACCTCGTCCTTAGGATTACCTCCCCAGTGCCAAGGGACGAGATAGCTCGCCCTTGGCACTTAAGGGGATAATGAAGGAGAAAATGTTAGGAGGCTTTGCATGGTGAAATACCTAAATCACCAAAAAAGGCCTTGGCACTTGGGGGAAAACCCATGACAGTTAAAAGGATGTCACATCAATAAACAGATTGGAAATGTGGACACAGTGGTAGAACCTATTAGACAAAACTCCTTTTTTTACTGTGAAAATAAATGAAAAGTTCTGTAAAAAAAAAAAAAAAAAATCATTTAATAAAATAAAGTGCTAGGAGGTTGATGTGGTTTCCAGAGAGTGAGGCATCTGTAGTTAGTATTGCTTGAACCAGTCGATTGCAAAAGGGTTTTCCTTTTAACAAGTTGGTCCTCGGACCACCAGAGCAGAGCCTGTACCAGGGTTAGTGAAACAACCAATAGATAGTCCCACTCACCGCTTGCCTGAGACCATTGTTTTGCTAACCACTCCTGCATTGGGCGCATGAGCAGCCGTGTGAGCTGAACTAGGTAAATGTTAAAGGATATTTCTACCACACAGTATCACCACCGCAGTGGTCGCCTGGCGCTCTGGCGGCTTTGCAAAACGGAAGGGGGGTGGAGGGGTGAGTTAGTAGGAATAAGATGGAAAAGCACAAGAGAGCAGTGATGTGCTGTTGGCGGCCTCAGACCGGTAACTCTGTTGGCTGGGCTTGGGGTGTTTACCGGTCGGCAGCCGGCATGTGCTGTTGTGCGAGTATGTGTGGTTTGTTTTGTTGTTGCAGTGTAGTGAAGATTGTGTGGATTGTTGTGATTGGTTACAGTTTGAGAGGTGTATGCATAGGGGTGACAGTGTTAGTGGATTGGTTAATTGGCATTGCTGTCTGGAAGCAAGGCGCTAAACCGGTATTCTCTCCAGGTGGGGTGCACGAGCATCTCTGCATCTTCGTCCAGATCTGGGACCGTCCGACACTCAAACTCTTTCGCACATGGCATCCACTCACATTCATAACCTTGCCCAAGTTTGCCCTGGCCAACTACGTGATACCTGTCATCCTAAATTGGTCAACCTTTTCTTTGGGTTTCCCGTTCGATTGTTTAGTTTTTTTCAGTTTGAATCTGTGATGTTGAAGAGCCAGGTTTTTAGTAATTTTCTGAATTGTAGGTGGTCTTTGGCGTTTCTTATTTCTTTCGGGATGTTGTTCCAGGTTTTTGCGAGTAAGTGGGAGAAGGAGGCGGCCCCCAAGTTTTTCCTTAAGGTATGGTTTTTGTACCAAAAGGATTTCGTTGCTTGATCTGAGGAGTCTCGTCGGCTTGTAGATTATTTTCTTTTGTAGGAATTCAGCTCATTGTCCGCTGAGTGCCCCGTGTAATCTGCATATTGTTATGAAGGTTTTGCAATGTTTGACTGGGAGCCAATGCAGTGTTTTTACTGCCGTAATGATTATGTCTCTTCTGGATAGTTTGATGAGCAGTCTGGCTCCTGTATTTTAGATCTGTTGTAGTTTCTTCAGGAGGTATTCTGGCATCCCGAGATAGAGGCTGGTTGCATAGTCAATTCTTGATATGATGACTGCGACGATTGAGAGTGTTTTGTGGGTGAAGGAGAGCAAAGGTAAGATTCTTCTCATCATGTGAAGGAGGAAGAAGCTTTTCTTGATTATTGTATATTTGAGGTTCTAAGGTTAGGGTGTTGTCCATCAGGACTCACATATTTTTTACTACCTTAGATGGTGTTGGTGCGGTTCCCATTTCCGTTGGCCATGGAATGCAGGTGTTCTCTTGGTTTTTGGCTATAATCATGATTTCTGTCTTTCCTGGGTTGATTTTCAAGTTGTTGGCGTTCATCCAGTCAAAGACTTCTTTTATGACACTCGATTAGGGTTAGTGATCGGTATGAATGTCTTCGATTTTGTAGATTGAGTGTCATCTGCATAGTTGTAGCATGTAATGTTTTATTTTCTGAAGATTGATTACTGGAGTCTGGTAGCTGTTGAAGTACAGTGGTGATAGTGAGGACCCTTGTGGTACTCCACAGTCGTTAACTCGTGGGGTGGATTTGAAGGGTTTTATCCATACAGTTTCTGTTCTGCCTGTTAGGAATGATTTAATCCAGAGTAGTGCCATGTCTGTAATGCCTATGTCTTCTAGTCTTTTAGTTACGGTGTCATGGGCAACTGTGTGGAAGGCTTCGGAGAGGTAGAGCAGAATCAGGGCTGAGGTTGTGTCGGAATCCGCGTTTGTTTTTAGGTCATCCCAAATGGCTGGTAGTGCTGTTTCTGTTCCTCTTGCGGGTCTGAAACCGACTTGTGCTTGGCCTAGCAGGTGGTGTTTTCTACATGTTCTTGGATTAATTTGTATACGTAGGTTTCAAGGAGTTGTGCAGGGTAGGGAATGTTTGAAATCGGCCTGTAGTTGGAGGTCTTTTTTTTAAAAGCGGTTTGATATAAACTGATTTGAAGGTTTTGATAAGGTTCCTTTTGCTAGTGAGAGATTTAGGAGGTTTCTGTAGTATTCTTATGGTGTTCCTTCTGTGAGGAATGATTTGTAGATGTCAGGGGGGCAGGGATCCATGGGTGATCCTGCTTTCTTGCTCTGTTTTACCAGCAAGACAAATGCTTCTGCTGATATTTCAGAAAAGTTTTGGAGTTTGTGCTGTGGCTCTGTGTTGTTAGGTCCGGTTGGTTGAATGTTATGGTTGGTTGGACTGTTTTGTAGGATTTGTCGCATTTAGTTGATTTTGTTCTTGAAGTGGTCTGCTAAGTAGTTGCAAAGTTTCTCTGAGGGGCTTGGGGTGTTGTCGCAGCCTGGTGGGTTTCTCATTTCTTTAATGACGTTGAACATTTCTTTTTGTGTGTTGATGGCATTGGTGATTCTGTCATGATAATGCCTTCCCTTCGCCTTTTGGATTTCCTTCTTTTATGTGCAGACCTGTTTCTGGAACAGTTAAGAGTGGGTTTGTGACCATAAATTGCACACACAAACAATTGTTAAAGCAAATTGAGAAATTTAATGTAAATCAATACAGCCGACACGTGTTTCGAGCAACGACGCTCTTCTTCCAAGGCTGCAAAATTATATCACATAATTTTTGTGCATATTGAACATAATCATATGTAACAGACCAAATATAACAGACAGTCAGGCCCAAAACCCAAAAAAGGGGGAGGGGGGCAAGGTAGTGTTGAATGCCGAACCAAAATGATAGTTACCCAACACAATAAATCAAGAATATACATTGACAAAAATAAACAATAGTTGGAAAACACCACGTAATAATCAATGAATTGCATGAAAAGGATATGAAGTATTGGCAATGAATTAGCCAGACGGTGAGAACAATTAACAAGCATGGTGAAAAGAAACAAAAAAATAAAAGAGAATTGAGGTTAGGAAAATACAAGACTAAGAGCATCGTGTATGCGCAAACATGGTCACCCAAAATGCTATGAAAACACAAAGCAGAAATTGCCACATTCAGAAAGGGTGGTTACCTTATAGGGGCTTGAATCAAAACACTAATGCTATAGATTTATGCAATTAAGGAAATCAAAAAGTGCAAGGTGCGTTCACCGGCTCCACTATATGGTTGCAATTGCAATTAAACTCTATTCCCAGATGATGACAACCATGGGAGGGGCCTCCCTCTGGAACTTGGAAGAAGAGCGTTGTTGCTCGAAACACGTTTCGGCTGTGTTGATTTAAATTAAATTGCTCAGTTAGCTTTAACAATTGTTTGTGTGCGCAATTTATGGTAGCAAACCCACTCTTAACAATTCCTTGACGTAGCCACCTTGGCACAGTGACTACAACTTGCTCCCAATTGCAGACCCACAACACACCTAATTTTTGTCAGGGCGCCTAACCTCAACTAGCCATTACTGCCAAAATTTTCTAAATTGTTTCTGAAACATTATTTTCTCTGGGATGTATTCTTTCCTCTATTCCAGCTCCATCTTGTTTTACTTTTTCATGGTGCTTAGTAGTGGGGTGAACCATTTTGCCATTGCCCTTTTTTTTGATGGGGTGAATGGTTTTTCCGGGTCGATATTTTCAATTGCATCAGCAATCCATTTGTGAAGTAGCTCTGCTTTCCCGTCTAGGTCAGCCAGCTAGAGTTCTGTAGTTGAGGGTTTGGTCATCTCCAGTTGTTCGAGTAGGTTGCTTGCTTTGACTTTGGTTGCTTTAAATGAATGAGGCCATCATCCCGAGCAGGTGCATTGCGGTGGGTACAGTTATTTGGCGACCGGCTAGATTATCAATTATTTGAAACCGCATGCTCTGACTTTCGTTTGAGGGGAACACTAGCCTCTCCCTTGTTTTATGATTGCTCCAAGGAATTGTTTAAATGCTGCTATTACCTTTGTGAATACCCTTTGAGCTGAGGATATGCAGAAGGGGAGCACTCTGAATTGGTAGTGTTCTCCCACGATTTGGAAGCACATTTATTTTCTGTGCACTAGGATCATTGAAATATGAAAGTATATATCTTTCTTACTCAATGTTGCCATGTTGCCCCGTTGCTTTAGAACAGGAATTACTTCCTGAAGCGTTGTCATGCGAAATGTATGTGGTTTGCCATACATGGTTTGCTGGTCGCAGGTCTAGTACCGGGCGCATTCTTAGGTCTTTCATTGGCACGAGGAAGTACGTTAAATAAATACCCTTTGTTTGCCTGGTTTGCTGGGACGATTTCTATGACGTCTTTTTCTAGCAGTGATTTCAACTCGTCCAGTAATGTGTCATTCTTGTGTCTTCTTTCTTTGTCTCGGCGGGTGGTTGGATGGTCTTTCTAGAAGCTCCATATAATATTCGCCCATTATGGTGGATAGCACACACTTGTGCGAGATGCAACGTCCAATTGGAATGGCATGGGAGGGGACCTGGAGCGGGTCGTCATTGCTTGGGTGGGGTGGAGCCTCTGGCTGAGGGGGCTTAACCTCTGCTCCTTGATCTTTTATAGCCTTGTTGAAAATTGGGAGGTGGTGGACTGCTTCTGTGAGGTGCCCCATGTTGATTGGCTACCTTGCCCATAACTGGATGACCACTGTGGGCCTTGCCAGCAGAAACATCTTGTGTTAAAAGACCCCCTTTGCACAAACAGTTTGTTGGACAGTTGCGCAAGACATTTCAGGGGGTTGTATTCTTCTTTGGCACTTTGAAGGGCATCCTCGACTGCCTTACCGAACAGGGCATTTGGTTCAATGGGCATGTTGGGCAGCATAGCCTGTGTTTTAAGCTTAAAGCCGGATTGCCCTAGCGAGGCGTGCCGCTTTATCAACGTGCCTTTGGCTATGATGTGGCCGGCATTATCAGCTGCATCAGGTTGTTCTTATGATGCAGTTGGCTCCCTGCTTATCCTCAGACAGTCTTAAGGAGCTGTGATTTTAGAGGCTCTGGGACTGACTCAATTTGTTGTTGTAGGTCGTCCCATTTATGGCAGCCATAGTAAGCCAAGAGGGTGGTATTATTTGCTATACTTGTTTGGTAGGCAGCAGAGGCTAGAGGTGTGCCCAACCTCTTTTGTAGTGGTGACAACCAAAGATTCTGATTTCAACTGACCCCTGATGTACAGAGGGTCAGTAAGGGTCGGCCTGAACACATCAATAAGGGTGCTGACCGCCCTCAGAAGGTTTGGTGTCAGAAGAGTAGGCTGAATTCGCCTTTGAATAGATTGCAGGAGGGAAATGCATTGTGTAGCAGACCTCTGGTCTCCAAGAATGTGGTCCACAAAGTCCTTGTCAACTTGGGCCTCCTGGGTGTCTATTTTAAAATGTTCGGCAGCCTTGAGGAGTAGCTGATAATACTGGAGCCGATTATCGAATGGGGAGTCGGCCACTGGCTGATCTTGATTGTCTGGTGACGATGACAGACATTGTCGTGATATTGGTCCTGGTCATACTGGTCCCCTTGATCTACCTGAGATCCAGGATCTTGAAAACCTGAGCTGTCTATAAGGAACAAGCTACTTAACTGTAACTTTTGTTCTCCAGCATGGGTCTGGCATGGATTCACATGCTCATGAATATTCCCCGTCAGGCTGGGAATCCTCTGTAAAAGAAGAAAATCAGTTACAGTTACATTTCTGGACTGTCTTTCTCCTAACAACCCATCGCTGAGCTCTGGGTCATACTGCCCTCAGCCAATGACTATCCTCTAAATAAGCCCCTCCTCTGGCAGTCATCTTCAGATTTGGTAGCACATAATGCAGCAGTAGGACCAAGGGAAGAGATGCATAGGGGCAAGGAGGAGGATTTACATGTGAATCCATGCCAGACTCATGCAGGAGAACAACAGTTACAGGTAAGTAACTTGTTCCTTCTCCAGCATGGGGTCTGGCATGCATTCACATGCTCATGAATAAAGAATGCATAGCAGTACAACATGCACAACCATGGGAGGGGCCTCCCTCTAGAACAGCCTTCCTGCCTCCCTGAAACTTGAGGAGAGCCATCTCTGGTTCCGTAAGCACCTCAAAACCTTCCTCTTTGCTTCTGCTTTCTCCCCCTCTCTCCCCTGATGAATTCCTGACTGAAACTGCACTAGTCAAAACTACCTGGCCACCCTGTCTGATTCGGGCGCAGGCACCGCCAGTCGCACACCTGCACTGCCTCCCTGGCAATCCTTGCACCTAGGGACCGTTTCTGTCTCCCTACAGTCCCCCTACCAGCACTTATGTATGCACTTACTTTGCACTTGCCACCATCTGGCTGTTGTATTATCTTATTTATTCTACTACCCCTTGTACTGCACTTCACGCTCTCCCTTCCCCCCCTCACACTCCTGCCCCCCCCATGCACTTGCGTGATCTGAATGACACCGGGCCTAGTAGGATCGTTGTCTGTCGTCCCTTATGCCCCCCCCCCTCTTGCCTCATGGCGCCTCGAAAAACGTGTATAGACGCGTTATAAATGCTATATCACATCACATCTTACCTCCTCACCAGGCTCACCTTTAAGCGAACTGGTTGCACAGCACTGCCTGGCTGACTCTGGACTGCTCTGTGGAATCCTTGTCTACACAATAGTATCTCGTGAAGGTGTGTGTCGACCTCCACGTAGCAGCCCTATAGATGTCCAGCAGGGGCACACCAGACAAGAACGCTGTGGTAGCAGCGATCACTAGGGTAGTATGGGCTCTCGGACGGCCAGGCAGCAGTCAGTTTGCCAACTGCTGACAGTAGGTTACACAGCCGGAGAGCCACCTGTAAATGGAAGCCTTGGACAGGGCTTTGCCATTGTTCACAGGACCAAAGTTCACAAAATGTTGAGGTTTTTTCCAGAAACTGCATGTGCATGCCACATAAAACTTCAGCACTCGGGCTACATCCAGCGAGTGCAAAGTCCTTTCAGCCGGAGACGAAGGCGTCAGAAAAAATACAGGTAGCACCAAGGGCTTGTTGAGGTGAAATTCAGACGGAACCTTAGGCATATGTCAAGTAAGGCTGCTTGCATGACAGGGCCTGGATTTCACCTGCTCTTCTTGCAGAGGTGATGGCCACGAGAAAAGCTGTCTTCTATGACAAACTTAAGAGGGGCTGAATGCATAGGTTTGAATGCCCCCCCCCCCCCATGAGCCTGGTCCGCACCACATCGAGTTGCCACGCCAGAGGCTTCACCGGCGGGAACGAGCGGAACAGTCCTTTGATGAACTCCTTCACCAGACAGTGCAACCACAAGGAAGACCGTCCCAGAGATCTGGTGTAGCGGGAGATAGCCGCCAGATGTACCTTAATGGAGGCATAGGCTAGTCCCGATTTGGCCAATGACAGCAATATGGAAACACTTGAGAAGCCATGACCCACAAGGAGTTAATCTTCCGAGACCAGCACCAAATCGCAAAAACGCTTCCATTTGTGCCTGTAGCATTTCAGAAAAGACTATGCTCTAGCCTTGGCGAGAACTTCCTTGCAGTCCCCCGGGAGATCGTAGCCACCGAATTCTAGAGTTGCAGGTACCAGGCCTTCAGGTTCGGAGACCATGGATCGTGGTTAAGAATGGCACCTCCTTACCTGGCGAGGAAATCCGTGACCAATGGCAGCTTGACTGGTGGGGACGCCAACATGCTGAGAAGGTCCGGGTACTAGATCTGCCTCGGGCACGCCGGTGCAATGTGCATCACCTAGCAACGGCTGAGTTGACTGATGACTCGAAGTAACAACGGCAACGGAGGGAACGCATACAAAAAGAGGCCTTACCACGGAAATGAGAATGCATCCACCATGCTCCCCTGTTGGGGGAACCCGCTGGCAAATCTCCAGCCCTTGGTGTTCGTCTCCGTAGCAAACGAGTCAATCTGGGGATTGCCCCATTTGACAAATAGGTTCTCCACTAGGTCCTGCCGAATTTCCCACTCATGGCAAAAGCGAAGCTCCCTGCTCAGAGTCGGCGACCGTGTTCTTTACTCCTACTAGATGAAACGGGATGAGGAACATCCTCTGGGCTACGGCCCAGTGCCATAAGTCCTGCGCCTCTTCAGAAAGTGCCGGGGGTCTGGTGACCCCTCGTTTCCTGATGTAAAACATTGTGGTGGCATTGTCTGGCAAGACCAGCCCCACCTGAAGACTTCTGGTGTGGGCTCTGCTTCCTTCCAGGGATGCGTCCGTCGTTACCGTCTCGGTGCGATGGGGCCTGGAAATCCACACCTCCGGTCAGAGGGGAGTACACGCCCCGCCACCTTATCGCTTGACGGAAACCCTCGCTGAGTGCGATCCTGTCTTGTAAACTTCCAGACACTTGGACCCAACAGGCGTTGAGGAACTCCTGCAGCGGGCGCATCCGTAACCTGCAGAGTCAGTTGAGGTAAATGCATGACATCATGCTGAGAAGAGACTTGATGGACCAAACTGTGGCGATCTTCAGTTGTAGCAGTCTTGCTCAAGATGCCTGCTATCCTCTCTTCCGACAGCGACGCCAGGCATGACACTGTTGAGTCGAGATCCGAGGAACACTGCATTCTGCGATGGAGTCAAGCAGGACTTTGCGTAGTTCACTGAGAACCCGAGATCCGTCAGAAGGCGGACGGTCCTTGCCGTGTAGTCGACAGACTTTTCTAGAGCTGGCCCGGATCAACCAGTCGTCCAAGTAAGGGCAGACGTGGATCCCCTGCAGTCGTAGATGTGCCGGCACCAGGCACTTAGTGAAGACTCTTGGTGCCTACTTTGGTCCGAAGGGAAGGGTCTTGAATTGGTAATGCTTCCCTGGAACGCAGAAACTTGCGGTGTCCTTTGTGAATGGGGATGTGGAAGTACACATCCTCCAGGTCCAAAGACGATGGCAAGTCTCCCTCTTCCAGCTGCCTGAGCACGCGTTGAAGAGCGACCATTCAGAACTTCTGTGACGTTATGTATTTGTTCAGTCATCGCAGTCGAGGATGCTCTTCCAGGCCTGGTCTTATTTCGTACGAGAAAATACCTTGAGTACACTCCGGAGCCCCACATCCACTTTGGGACCAGCTCTATCACCCCTTTCCTTAACATGGCCCGAACTTCCAGCAGCAGCTGAGGGACATGGTTTTTCTGTCGGGCCACCAATGGTATTTGGGGACACGTTCGTTGGAACTCTAGTGTGTGTCTGTGGGTGAGAGCGTCCAGCACCCAAAGGTCAGTGGAGATGGTCTTCCACAAGCTGACTAAGTTTGCCAGCCGGCCTCCCACCGGGGTGCACGAGTTGGGGCTCGACGCCCTGGCTGATTCATTCCTGCTTGGAGGTCGACTGGCCACCTTGAGGTCCCAAACGACCTCCTCAGAAGGTCTTGGAGTGGCCTATGTTGATTTCCTGGGCCGAGTAGAGGGAAGGCTGGCGGTATGAAGAGGAGCACCCGCCGAAACCCCTCAAAGATCATGTAGACTTGCCTCCTGAGGACCAAAAGGACGGTGGTCACTGCTATAGCGTGCTCAGGGCACGTGCCGTTTCCGTGTCCAGTTTGATGGCCTGTAGGGACTCATCCACCGCTTTCCCAAAAAGACTGTCTCTGAAGGACATGTCCAAAACCCTGAACTGGACCTCCTTTCGGAAGTTGGTGGCCTTGAGCCAGCCGCAAAGGCAAACGCTGTTGCCCATCTAGTGGAACCCCACGTCCATGATGTCCATGGCCACTGTGATGGCGTGTTCCGACGCCACCTCTCCCTCTTGAAGCATCTCCAAAGGCTATGACCTCTTATCATTGGGAAGGAAGTCTAGTAGAGGTGCGAGCTTAAACCAGAGGTCCCGGTCGTAGCGTGCCACAATAGCGAGGGTGTCGGCGGCCTTGATGGTTGTCGCCGCAGAGAAGTTAACGCTCCCACCCATCGCATCCAACCTCTTCCCCTTGTTGTCAGGAGGGGTGGACGCTGCAGAAGACGTCGAGCCCGACTACCACTTCTTGGATGCTGCAGAAACCACCGAGTCCGTTGACGGTTGGGCCCGAAAGCACTTAGGCGCAGAGTCTGGCACCTTGTACTACTTCTCTAGGCAGTCCCTCTTCGCTTGGGCAGCAGAAGGGTTCTTAATAAGCATCAGTCCTTCATTCCAAATGTCATCCAGGAGTGGGACTTAAAGGATGGTCTTCCTCTTCGCCTTTGGGCGCTGGTATAAGAAACCCTTCTCCTCCGGCGCGAGCTGGAAAAGCTCAGATGATCTGGAGATCATTGCATGGAACGGTCCCATCTCACCCAGCGGAGAGGATCTGGGCGGAAGTGACGGGAGGTCCACCATACCGCTGTCGTCATCCGTGCCCATCGTCACCACTGTGTCCGACCGTGTCTCAACTGAGGGCTGAGCGAGGTGGCGGTGAAGGCGGCAAAGGGGGAGAAGGAAGCAAAGGGTGCCAAGGAGGCAGTGGGTGCCTCCTCCTCTTCTTTGCTGGTGGTTCCCCCGTCGTCACTGAGGTGGCCAAAACCATCGCCACTGGGGGATAGGGGGTGGGGTAGCGGCGTCGCCGGCAAACTCCTCTGTATCTCAAATACCAACGTATGAAGGATAGATAGAATGCCCATGGAAAGGTCTCCTGGATGATCTGCAGGTAAACAAGTTCATCCTTCTCGGCCGAGGAGATGTCTGCGCCCTGGAGGCCCTCAACCGCCCCCCGCCTTTCTTTGTGTCCAGAGGGGAAGGTCTCAGGGAGATGATTGGCATCCTCTTCTCCAGGGCCTTCTGAATGGGCTTAGACGCAGTCTCCCTCCTGGGAGGAAGGGACACCCTCGCCGTCGGAGGAGTGCCCTGCGGGTCCGTCTCTGCGGCCCTCAAAAGGGATGCTACCACCACCTCGATGGAAGGTGCCGCCTTCATCTGATGCAGCTGGGCCTTCACGGTCAGGCCGGGCCCTTTGTCCTGCTTGGCTTTCCTGCTTGGCCCTCTCCTTTGGGGTCGGGCCCTCAGTTCCCCTTGGCCTTATCCGCCACTGCTAGGCCGGATGCCGTACTCGGTTTGGTCTTCTCCTTGGTTGTCTCCGGGGCCACCTTGAGCTTGCCAGGGTGATCCGACTTCCTCTTGGATGAAGATCCAGAGCGTTGACTGGAGACCGATGCAGCCAAAGATGTCGAACGTGCCCTGCCCGTTGAGGAGCCCACTGCAGCGGCGCTCCTGATGGTAGCGGACTCACAGTGCTTGGCCTTTTGTTGGACCCCCAGCGGGAGAGGCACCCTCAAAAGGACTTTGAAGCCCGCTCAGCTTTCCCGGATCTAGGAGAGACATGCTCCTGGGAACCCCCCAGTGCAGAGGCCTTGGCCTGCAGCCCCTCTTCCAGCTGTTGACGCTGATCCTTCAATGTGCGTTTCAAGAGTTCACAGCAAAACGGACAATCCTCCCCCTTATGCGTTGGGTACAGGCAGTGGGAATGCTTATCGTCCATGTAAACATGTGAATCCATGCCAGACCCCGTGCTGCAGAAAATATAGCTCGCGCAAGGGGTGGGGGCACTGTGAGGTGGCCTGGATATGGATGGAGGTGCTGGGCTGTGAGGTGTCCAAATGTGGCCTTTTGCCAGCTGGTTGATCCTTAGCTACTTGTTTTTGTGTAGGTCCCTGAAGGCTTGAGATTTCTTCAGGGTGCTGGTCTAAGCAGTCCAGAAAGAAGGCCATTCCGCTCATAACCTTATGAAAACTCTCTGGGCACAACTCACTTGACTTCGGAAATCCTGAGGGTGAAGGAATGTTCTTTAAGGGTGGTGTAGATGTATCCTGTAAGAGTGTAGGTTCCTTGTGCTGCAAAGACCCTGAAAGGGTGTCTTTAGAGTGGGAAAGGCTGCTATCTTGAGAGGTAGAAGACTTGGACGATAGGGGCAAAGATTTAGTGGATTTCAATGCTTTTGATTTTAAGAGATTCTCTCAAAAATGCTGCCCCCCCCATCTACCTGGCCGAGAGATTCCACAAACAGACCTCCCTGAAACCACCTAGATCAGCTAAGAGATCGCCTTTCCATACCTAGCTTCAAACGTTCCACAATCAGAGGCAACAGCTTCCCCGTGAAAGCAGCCAAATTGTGGAACTCCCTGCCTCCCACACTGAGAATAGACCAATCCTACCAAAACTTCAGATCCAACATCATTATGTTGCTGAAATCTAATGACCGCTAAATGATAACTCCTGCACAGCAAGCAGCTAGGACTCTCTGCTACGGTATCCTATGCCTGTATTTAGTGTATCCTCCCTTGCTTCTCTCGACCTGCTACCCTTGTGGTAACTACAACTGCCCTACTCACTGCCTGTATACTTGTATTTATCTCTGCCCACCCGGCTCCATCTATAAACACCCTAAACCTCGTATATATTGCTTCTGTAAATGTCTATCATTTGTATATACCCCTCTTGTATCCTACACCTGTAAATAGGCACCTTCTGTATATACCCTCTTGTAATTAATGACTTATATCTACATTTTATACCTTTTCTGTTGTAACTAAGCCTTGCATATACTTGTAACTGCTGCGCCCCGTTACCCCCTGGGTATGATGCTCATTATAAATAATAAAACAAAACAAACAAGAGTGTGCCTGGGACCTGCTTTTTGATAAGTTCTCTCACCTTGGAGGTACAGGAGGGGGCAGTCGAAACGCCTTTCGACGCATGCTTTTCGGCACATGAAAGGTGGTCTATTTTAGGCACAGTGTCAGAAACGGACTAGGGCATCTGTTTTGAAGGCTTGTTGTGTGGCGAACACCATGATTTAGAGGACCTTTCCTTTTTTTTTTGAAAATCGATTTTATTAGGTTTCCTTTGTGCATTGCGTGATTACATTATTACATTGCATTTATTAATGTAAGTTAACATATAGAAAAAACCAAACGCAACACACCCCTTACCCCTCCCTCCTTTTCCCTCCCCCCACCCCCCTTCAGTTCGAGCGTTCATGGCATAGGTAGTTACTTGCGCAACGGGCTCTCTTAGCGATAGAGGCGTCAGTGCATTGTGCGTGTGGCACGCCAAAGTCATGCTGATCAAACGGGTTCGGTTAACAACCAGGTCCTTGGGCCATGGTCCCGTGTCCTTGGAGAGGAGGGGGATCCCTCAGCTCAACCACCAGGTCCTAGACCACTCGGCCGTATTTATCAAAAAAGGGGAGCCAGATTTCCTCGATGTTGGACTTGGACTCATCAAGCAGGTGTGTGAGGAACTCCATGTCGTAGATGGCTCTTACTTTGGTCACCCAGGTTTTTTCCCCTGGCATTTTCGGGTGTTTCCATTTCTGTGCCAGGCAGCATCTAGCTGCTACCAGCATCACCTGGAGCATGTGGTCTTGAGTGCTATCCCGGTCCTCCCCGTCGCTAATCCCGAAAAGGAGGAGCCAAGGACAGGAAGCCCGTTCGATCCCATCCACCCCTTTGATCCAGGCCCGCACCTTGTCCCAGTATTTCTGAACCACTGTGCATCCCCACCACATGTGGATATAGTCACCTCTTTCTGTCTTACATTTCCAACAGTGTGGGTCATATCCTGGCCGCATTCTAGCTATCCTTTGCGGGGGGTAGTGCCATCTGTGTAGTATCTTGAGGGCCTGATGCCGATATTGGAGGGAGGATGTGGACCGGTTAGCCCGTCTACACATCTCTGTCCATCTCTCGTCATCGATTTCCTCGCCTAAGTCCCTACCCCATTGCGTGCGTGCCGGTGGTGGGTCTCGGGGGATAGAGAATTGAAAGAGCTTGTATAGGCGAGAGATTGTCCCCTTAGAACCCTTTGCGGTCAGAAGGAGCTTTTCAAAGTCTGTGAGTTCCCTCCTGAGGGTATCGCCCCAAGATGGCTCGGTGAGGACACCCTTGAGCTGAAGATAACGAAACGGGGAAAGCGTACCTATTCCCAGGGCTTCCTCGAGGTCCTTTAAGGGGAGGAAGGAGCCCCCCACCCACAATTGGCCGGTCCTACTAAGGCCCGCCTCGAACCACGTCTGGTAAGCTGCTGGTTCCGCTATTTTGGCCAGGAAAGGGGGGGCCCATATACAGCTCAAGGGGGAGGGCCATGTCGTGAGCCATCTGTAAAAACCTCCCTCCTTCCATAGAGACCACAATACTTTCAGGATCGGGTGGTTCAAGACTGTTCTAGGGATCGTACTCCTTGGGACCCAGAGCCATTCCTCTAATGTGACGGGCGCCAGGGGCCTATTATCCATGGCTTCCCACTGTTTTTTCGTTCCCGGTGTGAAGTGATCAACCAGGATTCTCAACTGGGATGCCCTATAGTACGTCTCGAGGTCGGGGTAGCCCACCCCCCCATCCTCCTTGGTCCTAGTCAATACCTCATACGAAATCCTGTGTTTTTTGCCCTGCCAGAGGAATCTAAGGAGGATTCGTTTTGTTTCATCGAAAAAGGCCTTAGGGACCTGCACCGGGAGCATTTGGAAGAGAAACAGGAATTTTGGGAGAATCACCATTTTTATGAGATTAAGGCGTGCCATCCATGAGAGACCTGTTCCCGCCCACCTTTCTATGTCTCTCCTGATTGTTGACCAGAGGGGGGGGAAGTTGGCCCCATACAGGTCTTCGAGGCTACGTGTGATTTGGACTCCCAAGTAACGGAACCCCTCATCGTTCCGCTTGAAGGGGAGGCCCTCCACAAAGGCCACCTCTATGTCCGGCAGGTTCCCTCCCATAAATGCCACCGATTTGTCCAGGTTGACTTTGTACCCCGATAGTTCTCCATACCTTGTGAGGCCCTGCAGTAGCCGAGGGATTGTATGGGACGGTCTAGTAACATAGAGCAGGGCGTCGTCCGCAAAGAGGCAGATTTTGCAGTGCATATCCCCCATCTGCACACCGCTGATGGCCATGTCATTGCGGATCGAGATTGCCCACGGTTCCATCACCAATGCGTAGATTAACGGGGACAGGGGGCATCCCTGCCTCGTACCACGTTCAAGGGGAAATTCTCTAGATTCAATCCCATTTGCCACCACTCTGGCCGAAGGGGAGGAGTAGAGCGCGGTTATCCATCCCAACCACCTTGGCCCCATCCCCACCGACATGAGAACCTCCCTCATGAAAGCCCAACTGACCCGGTCAAAGGCCTTCTCCGCATCGAGAGCCAGTAGGAGTGTGCCTTCGTTTCTGGCCTCGGTTGTGGCTAGTATATGAAGTGTTTTCCTTAGATTATCGGAACCCTGTCTATTAAGGATAAATCCCGCCTGGTCTGGATGTATCAGGCGTGGGAGGGAATTCTCCAGTCTAGAGGCCAGGATCCTAGCAAAAATCTTGGCGTCTACGTTGAGAAGTGAGATGGGTCTGTAGGACCCACAGACCGCCCGGTCCTTACCAGGTTTGGGTATGACAGTGATGAGGGCCTGTAAGAAAGTCGGAGGGATTGTGTCGTTGCCCCTAATTTGATTGAACAATTTAGTCAGGGGCTTCACTAGGGTGGATTGGGTCTGTTTATAAAAATCCGCTGTGTAGCCGTCAAGGCCTGGAGCTTTCCCGGCCTTCAGTCTCTTAATGGCTCCCTCCACCTCCTCCTCTAGGATTTCCCCCTCGAGGGCCTCTAAGTCTTGGTCGGTCAGTTTGGGGAGGGGATGTTCTGCCAGGTAGGAGGCAATATCCTCCTGTGATTCACCCACTTTCCTGGAATAGAGTTTGCTGTAGTAATCAGCAAAACATTCCGTCACTTCCTGCCGGTTCCCATGAATTCTGCCTTCCTCGTCGGCTAGCTGGGTAATCCCTCTCTCCGCTCTACACCCCCTCGACCTCTGTGCCAGTAGAGTGCCTACCCTGTCGCCCTGTTCATAGTATCTCTGTCTGGTATATCGCATCCTCTTAACCACCTCACCTATGAGAACCGTGTGGAGCTCCTGTCTTTTGCCCTGCATCTCGTCCAATAGTGCCCTCCGGTCTACCCCCGGGACGCCCAGTCTGGCCCGCAGGATCTGTAACTCCGCTCGGAGTCTGCTCTCGATCAGGCCCCTTTCCCTTTTACGCCTCGAGCCCTCCGCTATGAGGAGACCTCTGAAGGTGGCCTTCGCCGCTTCCCATACCGTGGACATGTCCGTCTCCCCGGTGTCGTTTATCTCGAAGTAGGCCAGCATTTCTTGTTTCATGAAATCCCGGAATACTGGGTCCCTAAGGAGCGTGTCGTTACACCGCCATCGAGCCGATCTCGGGGCGATGGGCAGGGACCAGTTAGCTACAAGTAGTTTGTGGTCCGACCACGTTATGGTCTCGACCTTTGGTTGGGTTACCGCCCCATCCCCCTCCTCTGAGGCCAGCAGAAGGTCAATTCTGGTGTAGGTGCAGTGTGGGGGAGAAAAGAATGTGTAACCACCCTGGGCCGGGTACGCCTTGCGCCAAACGTCTACCCAGTAGTGATCCCTCAGGAGGTTTTGCAAAGCCAGGTTGTCCTTAGTGATCCCCTTGGGTGTCCCACCTCTAGCGGACCACCAATCCAGTTGGGGGTCGGCTATGAGATTAAAATCCCCCCCGAGAATCATGGCCCCCTCGGCCCATTCATCCATGACGCCAAAGATCCGTGTGAGGAACTCTGCTTGGCCCGAGTTGGGTGCGTATACAGTGGCAAAAGTGACTCGCTGCCCCTCACAAAGCCCCTTAACGCCTAGGAATCGACCCCCAAATCCTCTCTTGGTTTCCACCCCCGTGAGTTGGAGAGCCCTTCCCAGGAGAATGCCCACCCCCTCCTTCTTGGAGGTCGGATGTGAAGCCCAGTAATTGCTGCCGATATCTTTCCCCTTGATTCTGGACTCTCTCCCACGCTTGTAATGTGTTTCCTGTAGGAATAGGACCGTCAGGTGTTGTTTACGGAACATGTTACCCGTGAGGGACCTTTTATTTTGAGAGTTTAGACCCTTGACATTCAACGTGCCCACCTTCCCTTCAATCATTGTCATCATTCCGGGCGTGCATTTTGAACCCCTCGTGGTGATTGAATTTTAGAGCCCATTGCCAAGCGTATTCCTGTGGTTTGAACTGAATTTCCCCCTGAACCCCTCTAACTACCCCGTTGTCCCTCCTACACCCTTCCCCCTTATTCCAAACCCCCCTCCCTGTGCCCACCCTTCCCCCGCCCCTCCCTTGAAACGTAAGGCGTCCGTCCACTTTCCCCAACATATGTTGGGGTTGGTCAACGAACCACCAAGGACTCTAACCCCAGCCCCGGGGTTTTCGTGTGATTGGAGAGTCCCAGATCGCAAACTTGATTCAGGTCGGCCCCTGCAGGCCTTCGGTAGACATGGCCGAGATAGAATTCTGGGACCCGGAGCCCCCCCCCGGCCACCAACCCATAACCCGAACATCAGACATGGGGCAACACAAATAAACAGTTAACTTTTTAACAAAACGCTCTGCCGTCCCATAGTCCAGCGGGCTAAACACAGCGCCGCCGCGGCGTCCATTCAGGGCAGTTCGTGGGCCCAGGGCCTCCATCGCCCGCACCCCGAATCATCTCTCACCTCGTGATTTTCTCCACCTCCAATCGAACGTTATTATCATGAATTTGGGTGGTCTTCCAGATTCGTCGACGGGTGTCTGGTTTTCCGAAACTTTCGGGCCCCCTTGACCTTAGATTTCCCGCTGTGGTTTCCCAGTCTGTCGGGGCCCCTGGGGGGGTCCCGTGGTCCTCCTTCCTGGGCGTCCGAGTGGCCCGCCTGGTCGCTCACCAGATCGTCCGTGGCTCTCCGTATGTCTTCCTCCGACACCAGGTGGTGCTTCTCACCTCGCCACTCAAACTCCAGGTAAAAGGGGTGCCCCCACCGATATCGAACCCCTTTTCCCTGCAACCATCTTGTAAGCGTGCCACATTTCCTCCTCATTGACAGGGTTAGGGCCGATAGATCTTGAAAGATGGATACCTTCGAGTCGCCGTACTGTATGATGCCAAGATGTCTCGCCTTCTCCAGGATTCTGACCTTATCCCTGTAGTAGTGCAGCCGAACCAGGACCGAGCGTGGGCCTCTGCCTCCCCCCCCTGCTCGGTGCACCCTGTCGAATTTGATCGTCCCCATGCCCTCTGTTCCCAGGGCGATCCTCACGATGTCGTGCACTTTGCCTTCGAGAGCTTGTGTGGACTCGCCCTCGGATTCCACCAGGCCAAAAATTCGGAGGTTGTTCCTCCTCTCCCTGTTCTCCATGTCATCAACCTTAAGCCTAAGCTCTTCTTCACGCCTTTCCATGTCTCGGAGTCTCATGTCCATTTGGGTTTCGAGGAGTGTTACTGAGAGTTGATTATTTTCGACACCCTCCACGCGGTCTTCTAGGGTGGTGACTTTGGTGGTGAGGTCGGCCAGTTTGGCCCCCATGTCTGTCCTCATCCCTCGTATCTCCTCCAGAATCGTTTGGATGTTGTTCTGGATAGCCCCCAGGTCTGGGGGTGGGGGAGTGGGGCTACCGGTGGCCATGGCACTTTCTTTGGCAACGAACTGGTATTTCTGCAGGTTTTCTTTCCAGTGCATGGAAGGTTCGTGCCGGCCACTTATCAGCGGGCGCCGCCTTTTCGTCGACTGGGGAGCCGGGAAGGGGCGGTTGAGTTGGTCCTTTAGTGGAGGGTTTCCGGCAAGTCAACTGGGGGGTCCCCAAGGTCTTACAACGCTGTCGGTGTATTCCACGTAGTCTTTGGTGTCCTTGGCGCCCTTATTCCGGCCCCGTCGTTGCTCCGCGGGTGAGTGGGTGGCCCTCAACAGATCGAATTCTGAGGCCGTGGGGGGGGCTGGTGGACTTGGGCCTCCCTGTGTGTCTCTTTAGGCGTGGGGCCCCCGAGCACCGCTGGCCATCTCGGCGAGTGTTGTGATGGTGGGGGGGGCGTGCTCCCGCGTCGGCCCCCTTGCAGTACCGTAGCTCCCAGGACCGGCGGATGGACCTCTCCAGGTCGGGCCGGGCTTCGGGTATCAGAAGCGCCTGGGCGCAGAGGGCCGCCCCGGCGTGTGCTCCCTGGGCGAGCGTACGGCTTTCCTCGGGTCGGGGCCCTGGGTCAAGCGGTGGGCCGTGGAAGATGTCCAGGGGAGGAAGCGCCGTGGGCCCTCCTTCTCGGGCCTATTCGTGGGCGGCGCGGCTCGCGCTGCTTCGTGCGTTGCTCCGCGCCAGATCGTGGGGGAGGGGCAGCTGATGCCGCCTCGGTCCTTGTAACTCCTCACAGGAGCGTCGGATCGGGACCAGAGCCGGGTCCAGGTGGGGGCTACAGGCTCCAACGTCTTTTGGTGGGGGTCGCGTAGCATGGGACCCTCGTTCCGCCGGTAAATCGCAGTTCACCCGGGGCTGGGTGCGGAGCTCGACGTTCAGGCGTCCATCCTGCCCGCGCCCCCTGGTGGCCTCCGAGGACCTTTCCTTTGACACCACGTGGCACTCAACGGTCAACGCTGTCGACGGTCGGCCGTGGGATATGTGTTTAAGTGTGACGTGAAGTGTGTGTCTGAGCTGCAGGGTGTAGTCTCCATAACAGGACTGACTGCTAAATTCCTGATCACCCTCAGCGACACTTAGGACACAGACGCTGCCATCACTCAATGCTCCCTCCATGTCAATAGAGGCCTAGGCCTGCATGGTGTGGGCGGCTCAGAGTTTTGTTCTACAGTCCTTTAGAGTTTTAGGGCAAAAGAGCTTGCAGGATTTGCAGTTCTTTTCAGGGTGGTCCCTTGAGGGAGGGAGGGAGAGTCAGTGAGTGAGTGAGTTTTTCTCCATGATGGGTAGAAAAGTCAGCACGGGTGTTGAAAAAGAATAGAGGGGAATAAATTAGGCATTCTCTATAGGAGAAAAAAGTATGTCCCCCATCCCCTCACTCTCCCTACTGTGATGGGGTGAGACCCAGTGAGGCCTGTTTTAGGCCGCTGTCAGTGTCCGTTGAGATGGTTGTTAAGCTTGTCGTCAATGATGATGGCTCTGTCCGTCAATAGCCACTGAAGATGCTCTTGCGGCATGCAATAGGCGGTTAGGAAAAGAATTGTAAAAAGTCCAGAAGTCACTTTTTGTTAATCAAAGGAGTCAGCCTGAAGGAACTCTGCAACTAGTGTCCGACTACGATGGTGGAAAAAAAACAATCCAATGGAGTTTGACGCGTGAAGGACCATGAGTAAAGTGGACATCACACTAGGGATAGTATTACTCACACACCCAGTCGATTACCTTTTGAGCTTCGAAAACAAATCATGTAGCACTGCGCAACTACCACTAGATGTCGGCCTATACATAGCATGTGATCTAAGCAGATCCACAAGCCTCAGAAATATATATACACACACTCTTAACTTAATTGGATTTCTGATGCTTGTATCTGCTTAGATATACATGCTTCGGATAAGCCGCCATCTAGTGGTATGTGCAGAGTATTGCATGACTTATTTTCGAAGGGTGAAAAGGGAAGTCGACTGGGCTGGTTTCATACGATCCCTCGTAGTGAGACGTCCATTGAACCCATGGTCCAATCATGCAAAGTCCCTCAGATTGTTTTGTTTCCGACATGAGGGAGCATGAAGTGTATGAGTGAGTACATAATGGCAAGTGTTAGAGGTCTATGTACCTTCAACTCCAAGAGGGGAGGAAAGGGGCGCATATGTATCTAAGCAGACACAAGCAGCAGAAATACAATTACGGTAAGTAATTTATGCCTTCAGAGGCTTGTGGATCTGCTTCGAATCACATGCTTTGCATACACTAGCAAACAGAACCTGTAGAAGGTGGTGGGATGTTGGAAGGCACAGAAGCACATATGTTTTAATACCGCTTGTCCCACCAGTGAATCTTGTTTGGAATGTGTATCCAGACAGTAATGCTGTGTAAAGGCATGTATGGAACTCAGTGTGCTGTGGGTGTGAAAGGCAGAGTTCTGTTAGAAAGGGAGTAGCACATTTGAATGCATCTGCATTTGATATTTTGAGATATCTGACTTGAAGACAGGGCCCCCCCCTTCTCTTCCAGTAGCTATGGACACAAAGAATTGATCAGTCTTTATGATAGGCTTTGTTTTGTTAAGGTAATGCATAACATCTTAACATCTAATGTATGGAGGCTTTTTGTTCTGCCGAATTGGTAGAGTTTCTGAAGAAAGCTGGAATTTCTATGGACTGGTTAACATTGAAATTTGAAAGAGATTTAGGTGAAAAATGTGGGTGTGTCCATAGCACCACCTTGTCTTTATGGATGGTAACAAAGGTATCTTGAACTGAGAGTGCGTGTAGCTCACTGACCCTTCTGATGGAATTAATGGCAATGAGAACATCAGTAAGACTGATTTCATGCATTGGCTCATAAGGGGGGCCCATGAGCTTTGTAAGTACATTTAAATCCCATCCAGGAGTTGGGTTTGAAATAGGTGGGTGTAATCTTTTAACCCCTTCCGTGAATGCCTTATCTACTGGTACTTTCCATCAAGAAACCTTTGTTTGAGAGGTGGTGCATGCAGAATGTGCAGCTAAATGGACATTAAGGGAGATGAAAACTAACCCTGAATCCAAAAGGTAAAGAAAATATAGAAGAATGAGTGAAGGAGAGCAAACAATTGGACTGATATCTTGATCGTTGTGCCAGATAAACAGTTTCCACTTATTATAGTAGCAATATCTGGTATCACATTTGCCTGCCTCCTTGAGGATGTCCATGCATCTTTGCGGTAAGTTTAAATGACTGAACTCAGGAGCCAAGCTGCCAAGTTCAGAGTTTGAGGACACGGATGATCTACTGGCCCATGATGTTGTGACAGCATGTTGTATCGGTACAAATGTTTTACTGGTGAGCAAAGGGACATTGTAAGCAGGTGTAAGAACCATGGTTGATGTGCTCACATTGGAGCTATTGGAATGAGTGTTACTTGTTCCTGGTGAATCTTGTGGATGATCTTGAGAAGTGGGTGTTGGGGGAGTGGGGAGCCTAAGCAAGTCTCCTTGACCAGTTCATCCACGGAGCGCTCCCCTTGGCCCAGTTTGGGGAGTACCTGGACGCATAGTATGGGCATCGTGCGCTGTGATGGGTTGCAAATAGATCTATGTTTGGTTGTACCCCAGTTTGAGAAGACGTTGTGTAAAATGTCTTTATGCAACTGCCATTCGAGTTCTGACGGAAGTTGTAAGTATCTGCTTAAGACATCGGCTAGGCAGTTTTGATCATCTGGAAAGTGTTGGGACAGGAGGAACATGTTGCCTTAAAATGCCCAATTCCATATGTTCTGTGCTAGTTTGTACAGACCTGGAGAATGTGTTCCCGCCCTGCATGTTTATGTAAAACACAGATATTGTGCTGTCCGTTAAGACTAGGATGGTCCTCCCCTGAATTAGGTGTTGAAAAGCATGAAGGACTTTGAACACTGCTAACAACTCTAGAAGACTGATGTCAGTGATCGTGTCCATTTGCTGTGTGATTGATATGTGCTCTCCATCCTGACAGTGTGATTGAGGCGATACGCTCCCCACCATGACAGTGATGCGTCGATGGCAAGAGTGGCTTGTACGGCGGCGGTGGTAAATGATTTCCCTTGTAGAAAGTTCTCCTTTGTCCACCACCGTAGTGAATGAACTAAGTTCTATGAAATTACCACTAGATCGTCCCACTGACCCCTTGTTTGTGACTGTTAATTCACTCTGGCATAGAACGTGTGTGCAGCCTGTCGTGAGGTACTGTATAAATGACAGAGGTTATAATCCCCGGGAAGAGCATGGCATTCCGTACAGTAATCGGACGACCGGTCACATAATGTGTAATTTGAAATGGGACATTTTGTACCCTCTCGTTAGAGGGGGAAGACTAAAGAGTCTCTTCTTTGAATATGGGCATCAAGAAACAGTTTTGCTTGACTTGGATCCGAGAATGGATCTTTTTTTGTTGATTGAGAAGCCTAGATTGAAAAGCAGGTTGTCTCTTGCGCATTTTGTTGACAGTTTGGAGGTCTGTCTCCTGTTTTGGTCAGTCATTGAGATAAGGGTACACTGGAATCTACTGTATGCACAGGTGGGTAGCAGCCACTCCAAGTACATTGATGAATACCTTTGGAGCTGAGGATATGCCGAAGGTAGGCAACTTGAACTGGTAATGAGTCATGTGGACTTTGAACCCAAGATATTTTCTGTGAGCTGGCAACATTGAAATATGAAAGTATGCATCTTCATATCCTATGTCGCCATGCAATCCCCCAGTTTTAAGAGCAGGATTACTGTCTGAAGGGTGGTCATTCGAAACGTTTGCGGTTTAACAAACTTGGTTGCTGGACGAATATCTCACACAGGGCGCACAGTTAAATCCTTTTTGGGAACAAGGAAGTACGTTGAATAAATACTGTTTCCCTCGTGAAGAGGCATCGGTTCTACCGCTCCTTTTTGAAGAAAGGCTTGGATTTCTTCCACAAGAATCTGTTGATGTTCCTGCGACATAATGCACCGTTTAGGAGGATGATGTGGTTTTCATAGGAACTCTATGGAGTACCCATTTGTTACATTAGAAAGCACCCACTTGTCTGATGTGATCCCCCATCCATGCTTGGGTGTAATGTGATATTTGACCCCCCCTCTCCCACTGGGGTAACATGGGAGGGCACCTTAACTGGAGCATCATTGTTTTTGGTCAGTGGTGCCTTCAGAGGATGCTGCCCGGGGTCTCGTCTACCTCATTTAAACCCTCCTTCATAGGTAGACTGAAAGGGGGTGGATTGCGCGCTTTGTTCGGATACCAACGGGAAGACTTAATCTGCCCAAATGTAGATTGAGACGCTATTGGGTAACTTTGGTCTCGAAAAAACCCATGTATATTAAAAATATTTAAACATATGGTTTGTTAGAAATTTGCCCTTAAGTTTTTGCGATTTGAAATTCTTTTTTGGCCGTTTCAAGGGCGTCATCCAAAGCCCTACTGAAAAGCACATGGTTTTCAATGGGCTTATTTAACAGTGTTGCTTGAGTTTCCAATTTAAAGCTTGACTGGAGTAGCCAGGCATGGCGTTTTATTAAGGTTCCTTTGGCAACAATTCTGCCTGCATGATCAGCTGCATCATGGGTGCCTTTAATAATAGTTTTTGCAACCAGTCTACCTTTATTGACATATTTTGAGAATTTCTGAACAAATAGGGTCTGGGATGGCATTTAGTTGTATCCCAAGGGGATCTAGTCTAGATAGAGTGCAGGGTTGTGTTGTTCACAATTCGAAGTTGGCACGCAGCTGACATTGCTACTTTTTTCGACCATGCAAAAAGCTTCTTGCCTTCTTTTTCAGGGGGTGCACCAACAGAACTGAATGGTGTCCCAGCTACTTTGTTGGTGGTGGTAACCACTTAAGAGTCAGGTTTTAGATGACCTTTGATGTACAAAGGGTCAGAAGATGGTGGCCGAGAAGTCTTTTCTATTCTGGGGTTCACAGCCCTTGTAAGAAATGGTGCAATTAAAGAGGGCTGTATTGTTTTATTTATTGACTGAAGTAAAGGGATGAATTGACCTACTGCAGTTTCCCCTCAAGCTTTTTGTCTACACTGTCTAAATCTTGGGGAACATCCTGTATCTGGATTTTAAAGTGTTCTGCTGCCAGATCATTGTATATAATTTGATCATGCACAATCAGCTACTTGCTGAACCTCATGTGGAGGTGAGGGAATTAAAAATTGGTCATCATAAGGGTCTTCATCATAATATTGATCCTCATTACAATCAGCATTATCCTGCTCTACGTCAATGCCGTCTTCTACAAGCCTTGTAACCTGTGGCTGTAAAAGGGCATCTACCTGAAATATAGAGTATTTTGAGGGAGGCTCTCTTTGCATTAATTCAATTTTTCATTCATTAAGTGGATATTTTTCCCAAAAAGACACAAAGGATAAGACTTTGTCCATCGTTTGTTGAAACCTCTCCTTTGTGAAAGAACATGTAGTAGATGTTTATTTAAAGGGCATTATAACCTCGTCAGAGTTATGCTATGGGCTATGAATTAAAGCTTGTGATAAAGGCGAAAGAGGCCTCCGTGTAATGAGTAATGTCCAGGGACGTATGGACATGCACCGAAGAACAAGTTACTTCTTACCTTGTAACGTTCTTTCGACGGGATGTTCCTCCGACGTATTCCTCAACTTTGATAATACGTTTCCAGCTTGCTGGCCTTGGAAATGTTTTCTGTACAGGGCGCTGCGCGTCGACGTCCGCCGAGTCGATGTCCCTCGACGGCCACCGTATCAGCGCCGACGTCACCATGCCCATAAATAGACACGCGCTGCGTCCGTTGTTCAGTTCCGTTTTGTTGCATAAGAAAAGTCATGCCTGAATTGGTTATTGACCTCGAAGGAGCGTAAGCTGCAACCACAAGGGAAGTATCACTGCGGGGATGGATGGGAGAGGCGATAAGGAATACGTCGGAGGAACATCCCGTCAAAAGAACGTTACAAGGTAAGAAGTAACTTGTTCTTCGAAGGGATGGTGTCCTCCGACGTATTCCTTATCTTTGATAGACACCCATAGCAGTGGCATGTAATTGGAGGTGGGAGTGAGAATGTTATGCATCCCTTTAGCGATGGACTGAATGTAATACAGCCTTGCCAAATCTGGTCTCTTGACTAGTGGAGGAATCCAGATTGTAAAATTTTGTAAATGTATGTGCGGACGACCATGTGGCAGCCGCACATATGTTTCGGACCGGTACTCCTCTTTGGAGAACCGAAGAGGCTGCGATACCCCTGGTTGAATCAGCCCTGAGATTTTGGGGTGGCTCTTTCCCTGCCAGTTTGTAACATTCCAGAATGGCCAAAATAATCCACCTGGAGATGGTTTGTTTTGTTATGGGTAGTCCCAACTTGTGACCTGAGTATCCTACAAACAGTTGGTCTGCATGCCTGATCCTAGCCATTCTGCGGATGTAAAAGCTGAGAGCTCGCCTTGGGTCCAGCCTATGTAGCCTTTCTTCCTCTTTCCCCGGATGGGGAGGAGGGTAAAATGAAGGTAAGGTCATTTTCTGAGTAATATGAAATTCAGAAACCACCTTTGGGAGGAAAGTAGGCTTCACCTGTAGGACAACTTTGTCCTTGTGAAAAATTGAATGTGGGGGTTTACAGGAGAGAGCTTGTATCTCGCTCATCCTCCTAGCAGATGTTAGTGCTACCAATAGGACAGTTTTAAGCGTGAGAAATCTCAACAACCAAGAGTGAAGTGGTTCGAATGGAGTGCCCATTAGGAAGTTTAAGACTAAATTTAAGTCCCATAAGGGAACCTGGAATGGTTTTGGAGGATAAACATTAGTTAATCCCTTGAGAAATTATATCACTAGAGGAAGTTTGAAATACGATGGTTCCTTCGCAGTGCGCTTGAAGATAGAAAGCGCTGCGAGATAGCCTTTTACAGTGCCAACTTGAAGGCCTGAGTTTGCCAAGTAGAGTAGAAACGATAACACTGTTGGTGTACCACATGAAAAAGGGTCGATATTCTCTTCCCTACATCAGCTGCAAAATTTGTTCCAACGGCAGCGGTATAAAGACTTTGTTGCTGGTCTTCTGGCCGAAAGCAATACCTCCATGACGTGATCAGGGAGATCCCAATCCTTGTACCTCACCCTTTCAGAAGCCAAGCGTGAAGGTTGAGGGTTCTGGTGTCTGGATGGAGAACCTGAACTCCCTTCTGCGAGAGAAGATTCTCTTTGAGTGGAAGACGGATTGGAGGACAGATGGACATATCTAGAAGGTCCGGGTACCACGTTCTTCTGGCCCAATCCGGGGCAATTAGGATCATGGTATTCCAGAATCTCCTCAACCTTCTGATCATTTGAGGAATAACAGGGACTGGTGGGAACGCGTAAAGGAGTGGAAACTCCCAGTCCACTACGAACGCGTCTCCTAGAGCTCCTCTCAGAGGAAATTCCCTTGAACAGAACAGATCGCACTTCCTGTTGGTGCTTGTGGCGAACAGATCCACCTGAGGGGTGCCCCAAAGGGCGAAGATCTCTTGAAGGACTTCCTGAGCTAGCTCCCACTCGTGTGAAACTGTGCTCTGCCTGCTCAGAGCGTCCGCTGTCAAGTTCTTCTCTCTGGCTAGGTGGACTGCCGATAGAGAGATTCCTTCTTGGATTGCCCAAAACCAGAGCTGCATCGCCTCTCTGCACATTGGCAGTGATCCTATGCCTCCTCTTTTGTTGAGGTAGTGCATGGCCACTGTGTTGTCCGTCATTATCAGGACATTTCGCCCCTGTACTGATGGCAGGAAAGCTTTCAGCGCTAGTCTGATCGCTCTCAGCTCCAATAGGTTGATGTGTAGTCTGGACTCCGATGGAGACCAACGACCGCTGATGGTCAAGTCGTTGGCATGGGCTCCCCAACCCCGTGAGTGAGGCGTCTGACTACTGTTATGTCCGGCCATGGTTGCCAAAACAGTTCTCCTTTCAAGATGTTCTCTGGATGGGCCCACCATTGAAGGTCGCGGGCTACCTGTCCGGAATCCGGAGGAGAACTGTCATTCTCCCTGAGAATTGCGACCACTGACTTCTCAGTGCCCACTGAAGAGATCTCATTCTCAGGCGAGCCTCTGGCACAAGGAAGATGCAGGATGCCATGAGGCCTAGCAACCTCAAAAAGTCGAAGGCTGGGAGATGTTGGGCATTTTGAAACTTGGTGACCATCTGTAGAATATCTCGAGCCCTCACCTCTGTTGGCGAGGCTTTTCCCAGGGAAGTGTCCAGGACCGCTCCAATGAACTGGAGTCTCTGTGATGGTATCATCTGTGACTTCTTAAATTGAGGGAGAAGCCCAGTTTGTGAAGGAAGTGGCAGACATAATCTAGCTGGGCATGGGCTTGTTTTGAAGATACAGCCCTGATCAGCCAATCGTCCAGGTAAGGGTAGACATGGATCCCTTCCCTCCTTAGACTCGCCGCCACTACCGACATCAGCTTGGTGAAGACCCTCGGGCGGAGGTCAGCCCAAATGGTAGAACTCGAAATTGATAATGAGAGTCGCCAATTGCGAACCTCAGGTATTTCCTGTGTTTGAGATGGATTGGCACATGGAAATAAGAATCCTGAAGCTCCAGAGATATCAGCCAGTCCAGGAGCAGGAGGGCCTGAAGGATCTGAGAAAGAGTTACCATCTTGAACTTGTCCTTCCTGAGGAACTTGTTCAATTCTCGTAAGTCCAGGATGGGTCTCAGTTCTCCGTCCTTCTTTGGTATGAGAAAGTAGGGGGAGTAGCATCCCTTGTTACTGTCCGCTACAGGTACCGGTTCTATGGCCCCTTTCTCTAGCAGGTCTATAATTTCCTGCAAGAAGAGCGGATCAGGAACCTTTAGAGAGCTGTTCCCCGGTGGATGACTCTGAGGGATGTGGTAGGCAGTAACCCTGGGCAACTGTCTCCAATGCCCAAGCATCTGACGTTATAGCCTGCCATTCCGTCAGATGGCGAGTTAACCTGCCCCCTACAGGTGTATTGTGTGGAAAGGCCTCAGAGTGGTTTGGGGGCGGCTGATGCAGATGCCGAGGGTAAAGAGGCACCTGCTGCTGCTGCTGCGGCCTTAGTACCTTTGACCCGTCCACCTCGGGTGGATCTCCTTTGGCCTCTTTGAGCCAGCTGTCCTCTGCCTTTCCTGAATGCGGAATAATAGCGAAAGGACTTTCCTCTCCCAGAGGTTCCTGAGGGGCGAAAAGGAGTTTGGCGGATAGCAGCTCCTAAAGATTTTGCTGCTGCTTTAGAAGTCTGCAACTTTTCCAGACTGTCATCAGACTTTTTACCGAATAGTGAAGAGCTGTCAAAGGGCATATTCAAAAGTCTGGCCTGTACATCTGGAGCAAAGCCAGACTTTCGCCACCACGCATGCCTGCAGATTGTTGTACTTGCCGCCATGGCCCTGCTGATACTGTCAGCGGAATCGATGCCAGTTTGAAGTGATTCGCACATGGCATCTTTGCATCTTTAATAATGTTAAGGAAGGCTTCCTTTTCCTCTCTTTCGGGTATGCAGTCAGCTGCTGATGAAGCACACTCCCACAGTGTGTGACTGAGCCTGGCGAGCGTACAGGTGGCATTGATGGACTTCAACGCCATACTACAAGCAGAGAATACTTTCTTTGCCATAGAATCGTACCTCTTGTCATCTCTGTCCTTTGGGACAATAGGGTAAGGGGTCCTACTGCTAGATGAAGTTGCCGCTTGAACCACCAGGCTCTCTGGAGTCGGGTGTTTTGATAAGTATTCAGGGTCAGCAGCCGCTACCCTATACTTGGCTGACAATCTTTTATTGACCGCAGGGATAACTTCAGGAGTTTCCCAATTAGATGTAATTTTCATTTGTAAGGCTGCATGGAAGGGAACCACAGGGTCCTCCTGTGGACCTTGGTCTAATATGTCTGTTAGGTCATCCTGTTGAAAATCAGGGGAAGGCGCAGACCAACCCATAAATTCAATAATTCTTGCCATAAGGGTTCTATAGGGTGTTTCAGCATGTTCCCCTGGGTCTGGCTTAACAAATTCCACTTCTGGGGAAGTGTCCAGCCCACTTGCCTCATGTAGTGACTCCTGTAGGTCCTTCCACCTTCTTTCCTCAGAGGTGAAATCCTCTGAAATAGGCAGTGTGGTCCTCTGTAACCCAAATGTTTCCTGGTCCGAATCTTCCCCCTCTTCATAAATTGAAGCTAGTCCAGGGTACTCTGACCTCTGAAATGGCGTAAAAGCCATCTCTAAGGCAGAAGGAGCCAAACTCGTCATTATTGGGCGAGAAAACGTCAATGTCGTCGACGCCGATGTGACAGGCTTCGAAGGCGCCGAAAAAACTGGAAGGGGTCTCGAAGAACTTGAGAGGATCGGGATCCTACTCGAGGACATCGACGACGGTCTCGGCGTCGTGCCGGAGACCCTTGGAATCACCGTTGGCTGTGGAGTAGCCTTGGTCTTCTCTTTCATCGGCGTCGATGTCGACGATGGCGTCGAGTCGATCGACCGATGCGTCGAGGAACCCTTCGACAACGGCGTTGATGGCGCCGATCAATTGCGTCGAAGAAATCTTCGACGACGGCGTCGAAGATGGTGCCTTCTTACCCGATGGCTCTTGGCACTCTCGGGTGGAATGTTTCGCCGGGTGCTGCGACTCGCGGCGTTTTGATTTTTTGAGTTTTTCACCCAGGGTATCACCCTCCGCTGTCTTCGAGGGGGTCGAGGCCGCTTTCTCGAAGACACTTAACATTATCTTTCTGAATTCCTGCCACTCAGCCTGAGAGCTGTGTTTTGTGGGACAGGAGACCCTTTCTGGGGAAACAGAAGACGAGGAAGGGGATCTTCAACGTCTCTTTTTTGAGTGTCTTGATCTCGACGAATGGTGGGAGCTACTTCGAGATCTAGAATGGGAATGTTTGACGGCGAGGAGACGAATGCCTCGACTCAGCCGAAGAAATCTTCGAGGAGGTTTTGACTGACTTACCTCTCTCGAGCTTCCCCTTGCGCTCCTTCAAGGATTTCGCCGTCATGGACATGCAGTCCTCACACTCCGAACAATGGTGCTCGGCTCCCAAGCAACACAAGCTGATCCTGTGTGGATCCGTTATTGACATTTTTTTACCGCAGTCTTGACATTTCTTGAAGCCGGATCGCGGCGTCGTCAGTTCCGATGAAGATGCCATCGAGAACAAATAGGTATTATTTGAGTAGATATAGAGTTATCCTGACTGAACTGAGCAATGACGTTCCGAGGCCCCACGACGCGCAGAAAAAACGGAATTTAGCAACGGACGCAGTGTGTGGCTATTTATGGGCATGGTGACGTCGGCGCCGATACGGTGGCCGTCGAGGGACATCGACTCAGCGGACGTCGACGCGCAGCGCCCTCTACAGAAAAAATTTCGGAGGTCTGCAAGCTGGGAACGTATTATCAAAGATAAGGAATACGTCGGAGGACACAATCCCTTCGAAATACTAGCATGGTAATGCGTGTGCTTCGACGGTTGTCTTGTGTAGTAGTTTTCGATGCACACTGAGTGGTGTGAGCACTACCAGAAATGGGTGTTGGTTTCGACATATGTTTAGTTGTGTGCACTGTCGAAACTTGTGGCCTGTGTTTTATATGGACAGATTTTTCACTCAGTTTGTTTCGGAGGGCTGTCATGACACACATGAGATGTGGGCGCAGAGGACTAGGCCGAGGCAGATTCGGTGGAGCATTTCTGTTCCACATTGGCCATGCTTCGACAAATGTTTTGTCGATTTGGCTTGGGGTTGTATGCCTATCACTAGAATGCGAGTGAGATCCCACATGTTTTCTACATACCTGTGTGCCACAGTCACCGGTTGCGTTCTCACAGCGAACTGTCCGGAATGCCATTCGGAGGGTGGGCTGGCACTTGGGAAGTTGCTGCTCCCTATTCTTCAGCATCACTTGAATTCCCCCTTCTTTAACCCTTTGGCGCCTGTTGGTACATCTATAGAAGCCTCTGCCTGCATGGTGTGGGCTGCCCAACGTTTCATACGCCGTTCTTCAAGAATCTTAGGGCCAAAAAGCAGACCAGCAGAGCAATGTTTTTAGCAGTGATCTCTAAGAAGGTACCGATTAGACACCAAGTGTCCTTGCAGGGATACTTTTTTCGGCAAGAGGGGAAAAGAAAATGTGGGCATTCTCTAAAGAATATGTGGAATGTAACAACCAAGGACTGAGGTAGGCAAATCTGTGACGGTTGCCAATGAGGAGCCTCTCGTTGAGGATCTTCGCCAGTCGAGAAGTACTGTCTAGATGAAATCGCGTTGTTCAAACACGATATAGTATTACAGACACACCCAGACGATAAACCTTTTTGACTTTCGGAAACAAGCCATGCCATACTCTGCATATACCACTACATGGTGACCTATGCAAAGCATGTGATTCTAAGCAGATCCACAAGTGTCAGAAATATATGACATGCATTACTCACCGTAATAGCATTTCTGCTGATTGTATCTGCTTAGATTCACATGCTGTGTCTATAGGCCGACATCTAGTGGTAATCTCAGAGTATTGCATCTTTCTTTCGAAGATCGCAAGGGGACGTTGAGATGGGCGGGACTAGAACACTATCTGTGACGTGTAGTGTAATCTGGGCATTTGACATTCTCCAGAGTGGTGAACAAGTCGATCTCTGGGAAGCCCCATTCTGCGAAGAAAATGAGTAAAATATCCTCTTGTAGCCGCCACTCTTGATCTACGGGGAGCAGGAAGTCTCTGCTGAGTATGTCTGCCAGAAGATTGAGTTCCCCTGGAACATGTTGTGACAAAAGGAACATCTTGCGTATGAGAGACCACTTCCATATGTTCTGGGACAGTATGGAAAGCCCTAGAGAGTGAGTGCCCCCTCATTTGTTTAAGTAATACATGGCCGTAGTACTCTCCGTGAGTCTGAAGGTGTATTTGGAAGGCCTTCTGGGCCTTGAACACTGCTAGCAGTTCCAACAAGTTTATGTGATTGGATGATACCGCTGAGGACCACACGCTGGGTGCCGTCTGATGAAGGAGGCGAGCCCCACACCCCGTCAGAGATGTGTCTGTGGTGAAAGTGACTTCTACTGCGGGGGTGGTGAGCGTTTTCCCGTGCAGAAGGTTTTCCCTTAACCACCACTGTAGAGACTGAACGAGGGCTGCCGATACAACCACTAGATCGTCCCACTGGCCGCTGGACTGACACCATTGGCTCAAGAGCTATTCTTGCATGGGGCACAAGTGCAGGCGAGCGTGTGGAACTAGGTAGTTGCAGGAGGACATCATCGGTAACAGTTGCATGGCTTTACATACAGTCACCTTGCGACTGACCACATAGCGAAGGATCTGGAACAGCATTTTTTGAACCCTCTCATTGGAGGGAAAGACGAGGCCGTCTTTGGTCTGAATTAGAGTCCCCAAAAAATGTTTGTCTTGGTTGGGGTTTAGCCTGGACTTTTTCTCATTGATCGAGAACCCTAGGTTGAAGAGGAGATCTACCGTCTTCTGGGTATTTGTTTGGCATGTTCCGTACTACTGCCAGGCGCTGAGGCAATGCCAAAGGGGAGAACTTTGAACTGATAGTGGGTGTTCTCTACAATGAACATGAGGTAATGTGTGTGCTGGCAATATTTAAATATGAAAGTATGCATCTTTCATATCCAATGTGGCCATGTAATCTCCTGCAGCAGCAGTGGGATTACTTCTTGCAGCATTGCCATTCAAAACTTTTGAGGTTTGACATACTTGTTCGTTGGGTGCAGGTCTAACACAGGGCGCATGCTGAGATCCTTTTTGGGTACAAGGAACTACACTGAATATCTTGTTTACCTAGTGAATGGTGACGACTTCTATGGCGCCCTTTTCCAGAAGGATCTGAACCTCTTGCAGCAGGATGCGCAGATGTTCTGTTGATAGGAGTCTGCTCTTCAGTGGGTGGTATCGAGGTGGTTGGAGAAACTCTATGCAGTAGCCATTGGGGACACTCACTCACTGGTCTGATGTGATCCCCTCCCAGGTGTGAATGAATGATAAGCGACACCCGACCGGTGAGGCATGGGAGGGGACCTGAACCAGCGAGCCGCTTTGAGTTGGAGGCCAGGGAGCCTCTAGGAGTAGAGTTCTTGCCCCTGTTCTTGCCTCTACGAGAACCTCTCTGTTGGTACTGGCTGTTACCGGAAGAGCCTGGGCCGGAGGACCAGGGGGACTTCCTGAGCCATATTGTCCATGGGGAGACTAGAAAAAGGATTGTCCACGAAAGGAACCGTGGAAGTTAGAGCCTCCACGTTGGTGGAAGGGCTTGGCCGTGATCTGGCTGAGAGATTTCGTCGTTTCATGCTCCTGCTTGGCGATCTACAGGGCTTCATCAATAGCTTTCCCAAAAATCTTAGATTCTTCGAAAGGTTTATTCATCACTGAGGCCTGAGGTTTCTGGTTTAAAAAGAACAAGTTACTTTCTAACTGGTAACGTTTATTCAACTGGATGTTCCTCCAACGTATTCCACATCTTTGACATGTAATGTCCACAGCTGTGTACTTTGGAAACTTTTTCAGCAGAGGGCGTCCTGTGCAGATGACGTTGGGTCGATGTCCCTCAAAGGCCTCCGTCGAGGGGGACGTCACCGGATGTTATAAATAGGACGCACGGCGCCCGCAGCCTCAGTTTAAGTTTTTCCCCTCAGAACGTGTGGCATCAGTCTCAAGCCTGCTTGACTGCACATATCCTTGTGGAAATGTAAGCTGCAATCGCATAAGAAATTCTCCAGTGGGGCAGGCTGGGAGGGCGATGTGGAATACTTTGGAGGAACATCCAGTCGAAAGAACGTTACCAGTTGGTAAGTAACTTGTTCTTCGAGTGGATTGTCTCCTCCAACGTATTCCACATCTTTGACAGACTCCAAAAGTAGCACCAGTAAATTGAGGAGGGAAAAAAATGTAGAGTACCCAATCAGATTGCAGAACAAAGAACCACCTTTCCAAAGGCCATATCCTGACCATGGATTGTATCCAGGGAGTAATGTTTATCAAAGGTGTGGATTGAAGCCCATGTGGCTGCATCACAAATATTCCTAATAGGAACCCCCTGCTGGAGGGCTGTGGAAGTAGCAGCTGCCTCCCTTTTCTGTAAGTTGAGATGAAATGGTAAAACCGGGTCAGAGGACGGACCTTGATCTAAGATGTCCGTTGGATCATCCTGCACAAAGTCTTCAGTAGGACTGGACCAGCCCAGATACTCCGAGACCCTAGCCACGAGCCTCCTATATGAAGACTCTGCATGAGCCCCAGGCTCAGGCCTACCGAATTCCACTCCCGGAGAAGTCTCCAACCCACTGGGATTATGGAGGGTCTGCCTTAACTCCTCCAGCTGACTGTCTCCAGAAAAAAGTGGAGCTTAATCAAATTTACCAGGGTCCTTAAACTCAGACCTTTCTTCCTATTCATATATATCAGCCAGAGGGAGTTGAAACCCAGGTCCAAAACTGGCCCAACAGGCTTTGCCGTAACCTTCCTAGGAGGATCCACCACATCGGGGTACTCAAATGGCAAATTTCGGGCAAAAATACCCAAAGGCGCCGGGAGTACCAAAGGCTTCGACGCCAAGAGCGTTGACAACCTCGACGTCATGAGCACCATAGGCTTCGGCGTCGACACTGGTGCTGACGGCGCCGTGGGCTGATAAAATGGCAAAGCGTTGACATCTGAGTCAGACAGACATGGCGCCGACCGAGTCGACACTGGCATCGAGCCCTTAGGAGGTTGCAACGGTGTCGCTGGGGACAAGGACCGAGACCGAAAGCACGTCACTTTGGACTCTCCGAAGCCTTGTCCGAACGGCACCTCGAAGGTTCCCTATGTGAGTCACGTCACGGACCCGAGCCCGAAGGCGTGCGAGCCACGGTACGAGATCGATCCTGACCTGCTTCGTTAGAAGGCGCGACCGGACCCGTGCCCTGCGATTGAAATATCGCTAACATTTGCTCGTTAAAGGCAGCCCATTCCTCCGAAGTCGAAGACTTCGTTGGGCATGCCACTTTCCTCATGGCTCCCTCCTCCAAGGAGGACGGGGAAGGTGACTGGTGACGGCGCTCCCACGAATGCCGCAACAAAGAAGAAGAATGGGGGGGAACCACTCCGTGACCGCAAACACTGGGCCTCCACCCAATTTTCGGGACTTACTGGGCTTAGAACCCCTACCTACCTGGTGCTTCCCATTCTGCTCCCGCAAAGCCTTGGCAGTCAGCGACTGGCATTTCGAACAGTCGTCGGTGTCGTGCGACTCGCTCAAGTACCACAAACAAATGCGATGCAAGTCGGTGATCGACATTTTTGACTTGCAGTCCTGGCAGATATTAAAGCCAGACCGCGGAGTCGGAGGGTTCGAAGAAAAAGACATCTCAGCGATGAACACACGAGGCACGCCGAGTTTCACGAAACAACACATTTGCGGAAATTCGGAACTGAGGCTGCAGGCGCCATGCATCCCATTTAGAACATCCAGTGACCTCGCCCTTAACAGAGGCCTTTGAGGGACACCGACCCGATGTGATCGAGTTTGATTTCGACAGACAACCCGACAGATTCTTTAGTATTAGTTTAAGGCAGGGAAACCGGGCTTAGAAAAATAAAAATAGGGATAATGAGGGTTTCTTCCTTTTTGATAAACAATTCTTTTACCAAACAAAATGCCAGCCTCTTTTTCAGCATCCTTCAACACAGTTACAATTGACAACCTCAGGGAATGTGTTCGGCCCAGTTTGTTGATATAAAGTAAGGCTGTTGTGCTGTTTTTTGTAATTAGAATGTTCTTTCATTCAGATGCTTTTGGAATGAATGCAGTAATCTAAATTGCCAGAGGTTCTAGTACATTTATGTACTGTTTTCTTAAAGAGACCATTTTCCAGTGGGTGCCCACATGTCAGTGATGCCTCCGTTTTGTATTTGTTTTTGTTTATTTGTATCGCGCACCGAACCCTGAGGTAACTGGGCGCTGGAAAAACGTAGTTGTTACATACATGTAGAGTAATAAAAGAACAAGCGGTTACAATAAGAAGGACCAATGGTTACAGCTAGATCTGGAGACAAGATCATGAATAACATAACATACACACAAGTGCAATCGGCAATCATAAGGAGGAAGTTTAGCAGTTGGGATGGTATCGAGATGCGGCCATAGGGATTTCATTGGCAAGGTTTGTTGCTTAACCAGTTTTTGATTCCAGCTTTGGAAGGATGGTTCTTGTCTGTAGGTAAGGAGCAAGGAATTCCAGCGTTTGGCCACTTGGACTGGGAAGCTGGCTCCTCCTGCGGTTTTTAGGTAGAACCTGGGTACTGTCAGGCAATGAGAGGGAAGATCTGGTGCTCCGAGAGGATTGGTGCTTACTGATTTTGTCGGCTAAGTATTTGGGGGCTGAGTTCGAGAGGCACTTATGCGTGATTACTAATGTACAGAAAATTATTTGAACTGACAGCAAGTTGGCATTGCGTCTGGGCGTTGAGATGTGGCTGGATCTGGGTAGGTTAAGTGCTGCTCTCAATGAGTTATTTTGCAGGACCTGAAGCCTTTTTAGGTGGAGTTCAGAGGATCCTAAAAAAAAAAAAAAAAAAAGTATTGCAGTAGTCCATTTTTTGCTAGTGCTCTGGCTAGCAGATGGTGGTCAGGTAGGATTTGCAGCTGTAAATTAGTTAGTTTAGGCTGTAGTGGCCGCCACAGAGCCGACTTTGAGGGATAGCGTTGAGTCGAGAAAGACCCCCAGTGTTTTTATTTCCTTGGAAACCTTGATCATGTTACCGTCGATGTTGAAGGATTTGTAGCTATGGTCAAGCTTATTCAAATGTGCCTCAGGGCTGACAATCAGGAGCTCACTCTTATCATTAAGGCATAAGCTGTTGGATGCCATCCAAGCCTGGATTTCGATGTAGATATCATTAAGTAGTTTAGAGTCTTGATCATAGCAGCCAGAGAGGGGGATGAGGACTTGGGTGTCATCTGCATAGTTCGTCTAGATGACACCCAAGTTGTCCAAGCGATCGAATAGGAGCTTTGTGAATATGTTTATAACGTGGGTGACACGCACAAGCCTTGAGGTACTCCACAAAAGTGGGGCTTGGGTCTGCTGACAGTGATGGGGAAAAGACTCTGGTGGTCCGATAGGAGAGAAATGAGTTGACCGAGTCAAATACGTTGGTGGAGAAGGCCACAGCGGTAGTAAGGTGCCCAGTTAAGATTTGGTGGTCGACAATGTCAAAGGACGCTGACAGGTCTAGGAGCAGGAGATCCCTATCTTGCCATTGTCCTTTGCCTCGTCCATTTGGGTCTTCAGGTCTAGGAGAGCTGTCTCCGCTCCATGCCTTGGCCTAAAGCCAGATTGTCTGGGGCCTAATAGGTTGTTTCCCTCTAAACGCTTCTGAATTTGCAGATATGCCACTCAGTCCAGAATGTTTAAAAGGAAGGAGGGGACGCTAGTGATGGGCCTGTAATTGGTTAGAATATTAGGGTCAAGGTTATTTTTTTTGTTGGAGGGGCATAACCCACGATTCCTTGAGATTAGTAGGGACTTGGTTGGTGTAGAATGTTGAATTAATCAGGGTTGCGATGAACGGGTCCAAGTCTTTAGCTCCATCCTTGATGATGGAAGCTGGACAGATGTCACCTTGACAATGAAAAGGTTTCAGACTTTTGATGATGTTTTCCACCTCCTTTGGTGTTACTTGGGAGAATGCGAAAGGTGTGCATTGTGGAAGACGAATCTTTAGCACAGGTTTTGGGCGATGCAGCTTGAGAGGCTAGTCTTTTTGGATTCAATCTTACTTTGTAATAAGGTTATTTTGTTGGCTAGTGCTTGCTGGATTTATTGTGCACCAGGCTGCGTCCTCGGTACAGTCCTGGGTGGGCGGTGTTGGAGATTCAGGCTCCTTTAGGATACGAAAGTTCTTTAGAGCTTGATTTGGCGTTGTGGATTCTGGTATTGCCGTGTTATAGGTAGCTGCTGCTGAGGAGAACAGGTTTTTATTGTGAATGGTGGGCGGTTTACGCCATAAGGTTTCCGCCGTCCTTTGGCGTTTCTTGGGATTTTTAATTCAGGTGTGAACCACATGTTGAGATGGGCGATAGGTTTAGCTTTTCTTAGTTTGAGAGGTGCAGAGGTGTCAAGGGCTTATTTAAGAGTAGTGTATATATAGCAACCAGTTTATTAGTGTCAAGGTTTTTGAACTTGGAAGCGTCCAAGATATTGTTGATAAGCGGCTGGAGACTATTGATGCAGATGCTTTGTCAATTTCGCGATAGGCTAGGAAGGGTCTAGGGTAGGGCTGGGGGGGGGGGGGGTAGTTTACCTGGATGGATAATGAGAAGAAATCGTGGTCTGACCAGGCTGCTGGTTCGTTCTGTAGAATCGTGATGGCGCAATTGAGGTCGGACACCCAATCCAATATTCGGCGTTTGATGTGTGTCAGTGCTGTAATTCTGTGTTTGAAACCCAAATGGGTGATGGAGTTATCCACGGCTAGGGTGTGTGGTTCGTTGGGGTCCTGCAAACCTAGGTTTAGGTCACACAGGAGGATGATTTGGGCTCCCAGTTTGGTATTGGTAGAGAGGAGGTTGGTGATATCTTCGTCAGAGGATGAAGTTGGGCCTGGGGGGCGGTAGATGAGGTGCATAAGTATAGTTTGGGCGGGGCGAGAGAGCAAGTGTAACTGACAGATGTTCTGCAGATGGGAGTTTGGCGAGGGAGGTAGCTCTGAGGTCCAAGTGAATTTTAGTGATGAAGGCCGCCACTCCTCTTTTGCCTAAGTTTCTGTCAGCCCTGATAATCGTAGGTCCCTCTGGTAGGGCTAGTGAGAGAGTGGGCCGGCAGCCTTGTGGAGCCAGGTTTCTGTAATGGCCAGGAAGTCTAGGCGGTTGGCTATGGTAAGATCAGCGATCTCAGTGGCGTGGGCTACTAGAGATCAAGCATTGATGAGTGAACCTTTGGTGGCGGTAGGCAGCGGGGCAGTTATGGGTTTTCCTGTGCTCTGATTAGTGGGGAGTGGTGGGACGGCGGCAGGGGGCGTTTTAGTGGAGTTCAAAGGGTTCGATATTTGAGAAGGCTTAGGCATTGCTGCTTGGCGGGCCGATTGGTTGCATTTGGTAGGGATGAGCACGGTATGTTGGCTGCTCGATGTTAGAGTGATTTTGTGCTTAGGGAAGCGGGAGCCTAGTCTCGAGTTTCTAATGTGGATTGGGCATCGGATAAGAGGCGTAGGAGGTGTCGCAAAACGCTGTATCCATTCGAGAGGGCTGAGGGGGTTTGGCTGCAGCTTTTGAGGAGGATTCGTTAGTTAAGATACTTTAGTTAGGGGAGAGGAGAGGTGGTAGAAAGTTGGTTGGATGATGGTCTGGAATAGAGGTAGGAAGGTGGCCACGGCGAGTGCGACTATGGAAAGTGGCCATAATGGTGTCAAGTGGGCAGACTATGGTTGGTGGGCACAATGACTGATAATTTATGACAGTTGAAAACGTGCGAGGCGCAGAAGAGGTAGTTGGGAACTGTGTGCAAGATGGCTGTGGAAGTCGCAGTACAGTAGGCAATATGGAAATAGATCACAATTGGGCAGGATAGCCGTGAGAGAGCGATAGCTAAGGTGCAACGCACAGAAACTATTAGGCTATTCAGAAGGAGAAATCAATGGGAATTACAGTGCAATAGGCTGATTCGAAATGTATCACACTGGGCGGAAATGCCATAGGCAATAATGCTACATATCGTACAGTATAAGAATGCAATGGACAAGTTCACAAAAGGCTTGTTCAAAATTGAGCACACTGGGCAGGAGTGCCGTAGGCCGTACAATACAAAAATGCATCAGGCTAGTTAGAGGAGGGGGGAGCATAGTGGGTAAAAACATCGTACATTTCAGTGCAGTAAGCTGAGTAGGGTGTGATCACAATGGGCAAGATTAATTAGGGCACAGAAAATTATTCAGTGAAACAAGTCAATTTCAAAATTGAACACACAGGGCAGGATTGCCGAAGGGTGTAAACAGAGCAGGTTGGGCAGCGGTCAAAAGTACAAAGGCTCGGAGAACTGAAAAATGTGTGGGTGAGAGCGCAGTGGGGAACGCCATGCGAAATGGCACTGGGCTGGAGCACAGCACGCTACGCCTTACAGGATGTACAATGTGGTTACGCAATTAGCAATAATATATGCACGCAATGATTATGCATGATAGCAGCAGAATATAACAGTGATTTCAAGTGGACACCGTGATAGGGGTGCATATGGGTACAGATATAGGTATAGTAGATATGCCACAGATCCGATATCCGGACACGAATGAAACGATGGGAAGCAATAAGTCAAGATAGGTGAGCCGCCGTATATTTCCGATCAGTGATGCAGGTATGTCGACACATGGCAGATGTGGAAAGTCTTACAGCGTTGTTGGGATCACGGCAGCCCGCTGCCTTTTGGACCAGACAGGCGGGATCCCGATGTGGAGGTCCTTGGGTGGGCGGCCGGCTATTGCCTTTCCGGCGATGCAAGTCGGGTAATGATGGGGGCACAGCCAATCAAGGCGAGTATCCAGCAGCTAAGATGGTTGCTTAGCAACCCTGGTACACAAACGAGGCGGCGGTCATCTTTGGAAAGCGAACCTCGTGTCGGAATGCAGCGATTTTTCTAATAAATGAAATGGAAGGCCGAGCTTTGTGCATGTACACACAAGGACCCGAGATGGATGGTGCACACGGGCACAATGGGATACAGCGTTTACCCAGGATAGTAGGTGCACACGGGCACACTGGAAGCAGTGCAGGGATGTGTGGCAGACGTTGGATCATCCAGTAAAGATATTTCGGCAGGGCAAGGACATCTGTTGTGATCGTTCAGTGACTTGGCGGGTTGACAAACGTTTTCCCCCTTAGCATATTTTACTTTGTTCACCATTTTAGAGTCAACACCAGTGTGTGCAAAACCTCTACTGGATCATCTCAAACCCCTCTCCTTGAGACCACTGTTTCGCTTACCACTCTTGTACTGGGCGCATATTTAGTCTGGCATGTGGGACAATAAAGATACAGGATGCCATCATGCCGAGCAGATGCATAACCCTTCTAAGTTATCTGCTGACCGGACACGTAAGAAAAATATTACTTACAAGCTACAGAAAGACGATTACCTGCTTAGAATCGCATGTATGCATAGGGCATCATCTAGTGGTCAGTGAGAAGTATTTGATCTATATATTTTTTTTAATTGAAAAAAATAGGCATACCAGTAACACTATCCCTACTCTGTGTATGGATACCCACGATCCTTCACGTGTCAACGTCCTGATTGTTTCCAGACATTTGAAGAAGGTTTTGTCACATGTGTGTACACCCCTCTGCTTCTGCTTGGGGAGGATGGGCTAGTGCATGTGATTCTGAGCACAGACAAGCTACAGAAAGACTATTGCTGGCAAGTGATATATATTCTGGAGCTTGTGAATCTGCTTGGAATCGCATGCTTTGCAGAGATTAGCAAGCAATATTTCTTGAAGGAGGCGGGAGAGCTGAAGGCCTGGTAGAGAATACACGTTTTAGTATTGCTTGAGCAACTTGTGGGTCCAATTTTGAAAGTGTGTCTACACAACAGTGTTTTGTAAATGTATGAACTGAACTCCAAGTTGCTGCCTTGCAAATGGCCTCTTGTGGAGTGAGCCCATGATGCACATGGTAACGCTTTGTTACCTATGGAATAGCACATATGTATGAATTTAACAATCCATCTAGCAATAGTTGCCTTGGTGACCGCCCCCCTTCTCTTTCTGCTGCAGCAACAGACAAAAAAAGTGTTACTGTCCTTGATTTTTTCTAGGTAGTACATTAATTATAAGTTATCACTGTAGTGACTAACATACTCCTAGTCCATAGTTCCCTTTCCCCCATACTGCATGGGCGTCCCTTGCTAGGGGGAGGTGGGGGTGGTGGGACGAACGGAGGAAAAGGGACTATGGACTAAGTGAATTAAGCCCTAGGGTGAGTAACTTATAATTACTCTTACGTCCCGTCCCCTTTCCTCCATTCTGTATGGACGATTACAACTGAATGTAGCCCCAGGGTGGAGAGGTGACCATACTTAAGAAAACAAGTTCCTTAATGCTGCCTACCAGAATGCTGCGTCTAACCTGGAGCCGGCATCCCAACAGTAGTGCTTGCAAAGAGCAGAAGGGGTGGCATCAGTGGCCGCCCTGCTAATGACCTGCCACAGTACGTGTCTCTGGCGGACGACCGCCTTGGCTATGAATGTGTGGGCATGCACGTTTGACAGAGGCAGCTTGCGTTGCCCCTCCTAGGCATCCTTCAGGAGGCCACCATCCACCTTAATATGGAGACTTGTGAGCCTGATATCCTGGCCCTGACCCTCCGAGGGTGATAAACAAAGCCTCACACTTGCAGAAGCTCTTAGTCCTGTCCAGATAGAACTCTGGCGCTCGTCTTGCACGAAGATAGTGCAGAACCATCTGAGCACCTTAGGGTAAGCAAAGAAAATAGGGAGTACCATCTCCTCATTTAGATGGAACGCAGAGACTACCCCAGGTACATACGCGGGATGCGTTCTGAGGACCACGCTGTCCTGCAAAAGGTAGTGTATGGCTAGGGTGCCATCAGAGCTTGGATTTCGTTGACACAGTGTGCAGACGTAAGGCCCACCAAGAGGGCTGTCTTAATGGTGCCTAGCCTGATGTTCACGGACGCCATTGGCCCAAAGGGTTTATGCGCCAAGGCGCCCAACATAATGCTGAGGTCCCACACAAGGTGTGTCTTCTTGATGGGAGGGTAGAGACTGGAGAGGCCCGTCAAATGTCTTAACCACCGTATTGGAGGATGAGATAAAACATCCTCCTCTGAGTTTTGGTAGGCTCCGGTTGCCGCCAGAGAGGCTTTGAGGGAGAGCCAGATGGCCACCCACTCGAGCCAGTCAATGAGGGCCGCCTGCTCCTGACTGAACCCTCTGTGGACCCTGTAGCTGTGCAAGGTAGCTTCCCATCCTGCTAGGGATGAGCCCGTGGGGATGGTAACCTGCTGAGCTGGCAAAGGGGCCTGCCGATCCATAAGTTGCTGTCCGTGCTCCACCAGACTAGGTTGTGACGGAGATGCAGTGGAATGCTGACTGGCTCCGCTGGGAAACCTCCCGATTGCAGGAGGCTGCGCAGTGTAACTGCGTTGGTACCACCATGCCGAGGTCACTGTTCTGCTGCGAAAATGCCCCAGGCCCTCTGAAGGCTGTGATCAGGTCCTGTGAGGGGAAAATTCACTCAGAGCTCGTATCCCAGATGAGGTCCAGGAACCTACAGTGCCTGGGCTCCAGCTGTGACTTCTTGAGATCGATTGGAAATCCCAACTCGTGTAGTGGGAGCATAAGGGCAGAGGTGGTGTGGAGGACTACCTCCGTAAACCTTGACCCGATGAGCCAGTCTAGGTATGGATCGGCGTGGTGACCCTGGGCCCCAAGTGGGGCTGCCACGCGATAATCCGTCCTGTACAGACCCTGTGGGCCCGATTGAGGCCAAAGGGTAGAAACCTGCATAGGAAATGGAAGCCCATGATCCTGACCTATGAACCCGAAGGGGCTGCCTATCGGTCCGTGAAGTTAAGCATCCTTCAAATCCAGGGAGCAAATGCAGTCTCCTGTGCACAATCTCCGCAATACGCGCTGGGGAACCATTGTATGGGGAAAATCTGTGAATAGGTGACCAGACCCCATAGGGAGGGCGGACCTTCCTCCACTACCTGCTTCTCTATGTGCAAGTGAATTTCCGGCCCCCGAGTTATTGTCAAAATCTATGGGAGACGAGGGGAGGAGATAGGCAGAGGAGGGATCGGTAGGCAGAAGCCAGAGGAAACTGCGTGGAGGATCCAAGGGTCCGCGAACCTTGTGCGCCAGCATGGGAGAGCATCTGGCTATATGCCCTAGGGATGGCTTTACTGAGGATGGATAAGGATTCACCAGTCTGGGGACAGCTCCTCCCTCTTATCAAGTTCCTAATCCGTAGTGAAACGGAACAGGCCGTCCCCCTCCCACACTAAGGGAAGGTCCAGTATGCATTCCTGGGCGTCCGTGTTGAATTTGTTTGCCCGTAGCCGGGTAGTGCTTCTCGTGCCAGTAGCGGTGTAAACAGCACCACCTGAGGTGTCAATGCGCATCACGGAGGGCTACATGCAACAATTTCTGGCCGCTGCCAGCCCTGCCTCGAAGGCCGAAGAGTGTGGCTCTGAGTGCCAACAGCAAGGGGTGACCCTCCCGCTTCCTCAAGTTGGCGTCAGGGAGCCTGTTGGTAGGCTGCACCGTATGGGGTTCAGTTCAAAAGTGTTGACCCAAGCTGGCTGCTGAGAATGAGGCTGTGGGGCTGCCAAGACTGGTGGAGCCGGTGTTGTGGGTACTGGCATGGGCAGCTGGAGCTGCACGGGAGCAGGAGGCGCTGGAACCAAGGGCCAAGTGGCCGTGGGTGCTAGCGACAGAACCGGAGGCATTATGTTCCCGAGTGTGATGGCTTTTCAAGAGAACCTGTCTTCACAGGCCAATGGAGCGCTTGGAGGCGCAGGACCCTGAAAGTGCTGCGGCCTAAATCCAATCTGCCTTACTGTCTGTAGGGAGAATCGGCCCTGCGACGATGAAGGGTATGTCGTGGGCCACATACTTAGTGAACACTAGTCCCACCTGGAAACTTGTTCCCCTACCTGTTCCCCAAAAGGGGGATGGTGTTGGACGAGCCGCCATTTTATATGGCCCGGCGGCCATTTTGTCAGTCTGCGTGCCATGTGCCTGTGTCGTAGTGCTTGCTGTGTTGGGCCCCGTCTCTTCCAAGACACCTGGTGGTCGAAGCCTACCCTGCACCTCAGGACGGGGCCTGGTAGGCAGATTGCCGCCAGTAGCGCTGCATACAGGCGCCCCCTCAGGCGTCTGTCTGGAACTGGGGGTAGGTCTTCGGGCCATACCCCGGTAAAATAACCTTATGGCCACTCCGCTCAGACACCGGTAGGATCTCACGACCCCTCGGCCTTGCGGCCGGTAGCTGTAGTAGCAGCCTCGGTACCTGCACTGGTACAGGGACCTGGAAGGTTCCTCCCATGCCTGTTCTTCCTGGACGGAGACAACTTCATGGGTGTGTGGTGAGTACAGGCACCCCCTTTGGACATCTGTGCGGTACTGGACGTAGCCCCTAGGGTGTAGACTCAGTAAATGAACCTTGCGGCTCCCCAGTGCAGTCACCTGTAGGATCTTGCGACACCTCGGCCTGATGGATTGGAGCTGAAGCAAGCAGCTTTGGTACCTGCCCTGGTACTAGGACCCGAAAGATCCCTCCTGCTACTACACTTCCTAGGAGAAGGAGCTGCTTTTGCGGGGTACGTGGTGCGTACAGGAGCTCCCCTTGGACATTTGTCTGGTACTGGGGTATAGCCCTTTGGGCGTAGACCAGGTAATAAACCCTTGCAGCTCGTCAGGGCAGTGTCCGGTAGGATCTGGCGACCCCGTAGTTGCACTGGTACCAGGACGTGAAAGGTCCCTCCCGCTCCTACGCTTCCTGGGAAGGGAGTCACTTATGCGGGGTACGTGAGGCATACAGGACCCCCCCTCGGACATCATTGCGGCAGTAGGGTGTGGCTCCTCAGGTGTAGACCCGGTAATAGGACCTTGCGGCCCTTCAGCGCAGTGTCTGGTAGGATCTCGCAACCCCTCTGCCCGACGGCCGGTAGCTATAGCAGCCTCAGAACCTGCACTGGTACCAGGACCTGAAAGGTCCCTCCCGCTCTTGCGCATCCGGGGGGAGGAGTCACCTTTGCAGGGTATGTGGTGCGTACAGGCACCCCCTCAGACCTCTGTCCAGTAATAGGGTGAAACCCCTCGGGTGTAAACCCGGTAATGGAGACTTGTGGCCCCTTATCGCAATCATCGGTAGAATCTGGCGGCCGGTAGCTGTAGTAGCCTCGGTACCTGCACTAGAACGAGAACCTGAGAGGTCATTCCCGCTCTATGTGCTGATGAAAACAGTGCTCCTACCTTGAGGCCGGACTTGTCCTGACGAATTCCTTTGAGTACTCAGGCTTCCGAAGAGCCCCGTCCACAGGGATTACCTGTTCTTCAGAGTGTATTGAAAGCGCATTGCACGCAGTACAGGACTCCCAGCCGTGGTCAGGGCCAGGACAAAGGAGTCAGAGAGTGTGCTGAGATGTAGGAAAGAGCCCCTTGCAGGTTGAGCACCTGCTGGAGGAGGACACCAGAGGACAAAAGGTATCTGATTAAAGACAAGAAGATAAAAAGAAAATACTTATACGGGGAAGAGCGTGTGGAATGACAAGGCCGGAGGCCTAACCCAGGAGCACTGGTGACGGCAGTCCGATCCAGTCGACGCAGAAAAGAGGACTGACGCCAGTGGGCAGAGTCAGGGGAGCCCATGCTCCCAGGGCCACACCCCTGCACGCATCTAGATTTAAAGGGGAAGAAGGTTTTTTCTGGTGAAAAAGGTTCCTTCTCCCGTCCCTTGCAAGGGACGCCCATGCAGTATGGAGGAAAGGGGACTATGGACTAGGAGTACGTTAGTCACAACAGTGAGTAACTTATAATTAATGTACTACCTAGACAAATCCAAGGACATTAACATTGTCTGTAGTAGCAAAAAGAGAAGGGGGCGCAGTCACCAAGGCAACTATATGGAGGAAAGGGGACGGGACTTAAGAGTACAACTGAATGTAGTCCCAGGGAGGAGAGGTGACCCTCCTTAAGAAAACAACTTCCTTAATATTGTAAAATTGCCTGTCCAAATGCAGCGTCTGACCTAAAGCCGGCATCCAAACAGTAGTGCTTGCAAAAAGCAGAGGGAGTGGCCCACGTGGCTGCCCCGCTGATGGACTGCCACGGAATGGGTCTCTGGAATGCGACCGCCGTGGCCTTGGCCCTGATAACGTGGGCATGCATGTTTGCCGGAAGTGGCTTGTGCTGCCCCCCATAGGCCTCATTAATGGCTGTAAACATCCATCTAGCTATGGAAACTTTGGACACCTGATGTCCTGGTCTTGATCCCCCAGAGGTGATAAACAGAGCCTCGGATTTGCGGAAACTTCTGGCCTTATTCAGATAGAACTTTAGCACTCGCCTAACATCTAAACAGTTCAGGACCCTCTGAGCATCGTCCTTGGGCTCTGCAAAGAAAGTGTGGAGAACCATCTCCTCATTTAGGTGAAATGCCAAGACTACTTTAGGTAAGAATGCAGGGTGCGTTCTGAGGACCACCTTGACCTTATGAAAGGTAGTGTATGGCTCAGAGGACACCAGAGCTTGGATCTCAGTGACACACCACGCAGACGCAAGGCCCACCAAAAGGGCTGTGTTCATGGCGACTACCCAGATGTCAGCGGACGCCATTGGCTCAAAGGGTTTATGCGCCAAGGACCATAACACTATGTGGAGGTCCCACACGGGGTGTGGCTTCTTGATGGGCGGGTAGAGCCTAGTGAGGCCCGTCAGATGCCTTTTAACCACTGGATTGGCAGTAGAGAAATCTTCCTCCTCCAAGTTCCGGTAGGCACCGATGGCCGCCAAATAGATGCGGCATGTGTTTATCTGCACTCCAGAGTGTGAGACGTATGCTGAGAATGAAACCACATCGTCCAGTGTGCAAGTGAGAGGGTCGACCTCCTTAGCTTTGGCCCAGTGGCAGAATCTAGCCCACTTGCTCTACTACTGACTTCTAGTAGAGTCACTCTCAGCCCACTGAACGATCTCGAGGTGAGCCTGCGAGAGGTGCAGATGCTTCAGTGAGACCTGCTCAGGAACCACGCTGCGAGGGCGAACTTCTGAGGAGCGGGCTGGAGCACCGTGCCCCCTGCTGCGACAGGAGAGGAGCTGGGCCTTGCGGAAGGTGCATCGGAGGCTGGCCCGACAGGCTGAGCAGCTCCAAGAACCATGGACTCGCTGGCCACTATGGAACTATCAGAATTATGCTGAGGTGCCGGAACTCTTATCTTGCAGATCACCCTGTGTACCAGTGGAGCGGGAGGGAAGGCATAGGCGTTCATGCTGTTCCACTGTATTTGTAGTGCATCGCCCAGAGAGTCTAGACCATGACCCTGCCAGGATGCAAACTGAGGTCACTTCCTGTTGAACCAGGTGGCGAAGAGGAACACCAAAGGATAACACCATCTGTTGAAGATCTCCTGAAAGACCAGATCGTTTAACTGCCATTCCTAATTGTCCAACACCAGCTTGCTGAGCCTGTCCTCCTCCGGGTTCGACTAGGGAGGTGGATTGCTGTGAAGTGAATGTCGTTCACGAGGTCGCATTCCCAGATGTTGACCGCCACGGTGCATAGAGGCGACCTGGTGCCACCTTGCTTGTTGAGGTAGTACATGCTGGTGGAGAGGTCTGTCTGAATGAGGACCATTTTGCTGCTGATGAGCGGTAGGAAGGCCTTGAGAGCCAGCCAGATAGCCTTCAGCTCTAGCCAATTTATATGGGCCTCCTGGTCCTGAAGGGACCAAACTCTGGATGCTGTGATGTCCAGGGTCGCTCGCCAGCCCTCCAAGAACGAGTCCGCGGTGATGGTAACCTGCGGAGCTTATTGTCAGAATGGACTGCCTATCCTTAGGTTGCAGTCCATGCTCCACCAGACTAGATCCTGGTGTAGGAAGGGAGGAACGCTGACGAGTTCCGCCTGTGAACCCTGCTCCTGATTCCATGAGGCTGCAAAATGCAGCTGTAATCTCCTCATTTTGAGTCTTGTGTAAGGCACTGCCAGAAGACATGCCGCCATGATGATCAAGGAGGTGCTGGTACCACCATGCAGAGGTTACCACTCTGCTGAGAAAATGATTTGTGGCCTTCTTGATCACTGTGATCTTGTCCTCCGAGAGAAAAACGGTCTCGTATCCCATATCCCAGTTGAGGCCCAGGAAAGATAGCCTCTGCGTCGGCTCCAGCTGAGATTTCTTGAGATTGATGGAGAATCCCAAGTCGTGTAGCATGTTCATAAGGGCGGAGGAGGTATGATGGACCGCCTCCGGGGATCTCACCCAGACGAGCCAGTCCAGGTACAGACATACATGGTGACCTTGGGCCCTGAGAAGGGCTGCCACTGCATTCATAGGCCTGGTAAAGACCCTGGGGGCTGAATTGAGGCCTTGTATTGGAAATGGAAGCCCATGATCCTGAACCGCAGGAAGGAACGATGGGGCTGCCAAATCGGGATGTGCAGGTAAGCGTCCTTCAGATCCAGGGAGCACATCCAGTCTCCCCTGCACAGTGTCTGCGTAATAAGCACCAGGGTACCATCTTGAACTTTTGAAGCAGGAGGGAAAGGTTCAGGATGGAAAGATCCAACAACTCTTAGGCCAGCTTGGTTCCTCTTGTGAATGGCGAAAATTCTGGAGGAAGCCCATACCCCGCTGGCAGGCCGGGACTTGTTTCACAGCCTGGCTCTCTACGAGCGATCTAATTTCTGCCAACAGCGTTGCTGTCTCAATCTGTGGGAGCGGAGGGGAGGTGAAAGGAGAGGGAGGAAATGGTAGGCGGTACCCAGTGGTCACTACTGATAGGATCCAGGGATCCGTGAACTTCGCGCACTAACTGTGTGCATGGAAGGCAAGCCTGCCCACCCACCAGAGACACGTGCACCCAGAAGGGTGTGTCATGCCTTTTTTCTCTCTAAGGCTGAGGAGGGGGGACTGAAAAAGGCCCTTATTGCCTGCCGTGTGCTGTTCGCTGCGAAGTGAACTCAGAGCGGTCTGGCTGTCTGGACCAACGTTCTTAAAAGCCCCAGAACCCGCCGAAGGTCCGACACTTGTCAGAACGCTAGTGCGTTTGACTGTAGGTCTTGGGCATGGTCTTCTAAGGATGGATAAGGATTTCTCAGTCTGGGAACTGGTCTTCTATCCAGTTCTTCATCAGTGATGGAATCAAAGGGGTCGCAACCCTCGAATGGAAGGTCCAATATGCGCTCCTGGACGTCCAGGTTGAACTTGGTAGCCCAGAGCCAAGCAGTCCTTCTCATGTCCATGGCGATGCAGACGGCCCAGCCTGAGGTGTCAATATGCGCCACTGTGGACTCCATGATGTCATGAGCCACCACCTTTGCTTCTGTCAGCCCTGTCTTGAAGCGTGCCCGACTGAGCACCGGAAGTTCTGGAAGGAAGTCAGCTTTTTCCCGCCAAAGCCTCTGGTTAACGGTTGCGAGCATGGCATCCACATTTCACCTGATGAAGGAACAGAGGTGCTGGAATAGACCTTCTTTCCATACGCCTCTGAGATCTTCTCCTCCTTGCCCAGCAGAGCCGAGGACGAGGTGGCCAATGAAGACTGAGGCTTTGAGTATATGGAAGCAACTGCAATCACCGAGGTGTGTGGTACAGGGTGTGTCAACAACAGTATCTCCCTCCAACTGCCTGCACTTGGTATCAGGGTGCCTGTTGTAGGGCTGCTTCTGAATGGGCCTTCAGCCATCCTTTTATGGCCAAGGCGACAACGTCCTTCTGCATCGGAATTCCCATTCTAAGTCCTCACTCTATGCCCCGCGCCCAGGCCAGGACACCCACCTCAGGGTTGTTCAACCTCGGGTTGTGGAAGCCCCAAGTATTCAGCCAAACCTGCAAGTCGATCATGGAATGCCTTGGCTGACCATGGTGTGTTACGGTCCTCCTCCTCAACAGTGTCCACCAGGGTGTCAGACTGGTCTGGCGCCGGTGGAGGAATTCTGGGAGCCGTATGCTGGGGTGTGGAGACCAGAGCCCGAGGCTGTTGTGGAGGCTGGTGTGGAACCACCTGAACTGTAGGAGGGAGGGGAGCCAGAATCTAAAGACCCGGGGTGGGCAGCTGGGGCTGCACAGGGACCCGAGGCACTGGAGGCATAGGAGGAATGGACTATGGGTGCTGGAGAAGGGACTGGAGGTAGCATGTCCCTGATCACATCCCCAAGGATGGAGCCCATCTGAGGGGACTTCATCAGCGCAAGGAACGGTTCAAAAAACCTGCCCTAGCAGGCTGGTGGGGTGGCAGGTGGTATTGACAGAGTAGCGGGTGGCTGCCGGAGGCTGCCGGGGGCTGTGTGTACACTGCCTAGCCGGTTGCTGCATAAATCTGCCCTGCAACACTGAAGAATAAGCGGTAGGCCACGTACCTGGTGAAGATCAGTCCCACCTGGACACTCGATCTCCTACCTGCTCCCCCAACGGGGTCTTTGTCGGACGAGCGGCCATCTTGTTTGGCACGGCAGCCATTTTGTTGAGCTGTGTTCCGCGTGCCTGCGTCGTGGTGCCTGGCTCACTGGGACCGGCCTCCTCCTGGACTCTTGCCAGTGGAATGTGAGGCCTACCCTGCACCTCAAGACGAGAACAGATAGTCAAAGTGTCCTCGGCTGAATCGCCAGTAGTGCCGCCTTCAGACGCTCCCTCAGACATTTGTCCGGTAGTAGGGCATAGTACCTCAGGTGGACACCCGGTAAAAGAACCTTGCGTCCCTCGGCGCTGTCTCCGCAAGAATTTAGCAACCCCTCGGCCTGGTGCCGGTAGCTGGATGAGCCTCGATATTTGCGCTGGTGTAATAACCTGAACTGTCCCTCCCGCTTGGACGTTTCCTAGGGAAGGAGTCGCCTTTGTGGGGTGTGATGGAAAAGAGCAGCCCTGTTTGGGCCTTGATCTGTAATTGACAAAGTTCTTCAAGTCCTCTGGAGGCCACTTCTCGAAGAGGTCCCTCTACCTTGCTAACCTGTTCTTCAGAGCTTGCGGTGTAAGCGCATTGCGCTCAGTACAGTCCCTCTCCAGCTCTCCCAGCCATGGTCTGGGCCAAGGCAACAGAGTTACAGGGCGTGGGGGTCAGACTTGGGGAAGAGCCCCTCGCAGGCTGGACACCTGCTGAAGCCCAAGGACGTCGACATGCGCCTGGGAGGAGCGTGGTGCCAGACGACGGAGTACCTGTTTAAAGTTTAGAAGAAAAAGACTAAAAGATAGTGGAACAGCAAGTGAAATTACAAGGCCAAAGTCAAACCCAGGAGCACTGGTGAAAGTGGTCTGTTCCCCTCGACACGAAAAAAGGACTGGGGAGTGGCACCGGTGAGCGGAGTCAAGGGAGGGCAAGGTCCCAGGGCCGAACTCCTACGTGCCTCCAAATTTAAAGGGGAAGATGTTTTCTGGTGAAAAAGGTGTCTCTCGTCCCCAGGAGGGACGCCTAAGCAGTATAGAGGAAAGGGAACAGGACGTAAGAGTACTGCCCTGCGAACATGTAGAGCATGAAGCGTTCTTCTCTTCTTTGCGGTGTAGGTTTTGGAAGAAAGCTGGTAATTTAATTGCTTGGTCATATAGAATTTAGATATGAAATTGGGGGAGAATCTAGGGTGCGTTCTTAGAATAATTGTTTTTATGTATAGTGACAAATGGTTCTGAGACAGATGGAGTTTGTAGCTCACTTATCCTTCTAATAGATGTTATAGCACTGATTAATAAGTACGTTATCTCCTTAAGCGAGGCTTTGTGCATGGGTTCAAAGGGATGTCCCATGAGTCAAGTGAGAATCGTGTTTAGGTCCAATCCCGGAAGGAGGTGTGATACTGGTGGGTGAATTTGTTTAACGCCTTCCATAACTGGTTTAACGCCTTCCATTTAACTGGTACTTTCCCCCATGATTTGGCTGCTCTGAAAAAAAAGTGCCAAATAGCTGAGCAGAAGTGGGGAGCTTCGGGGGGACCCTCTGACAAACTGGCCTACCACCTGCTCCAAATGCAATACAGACTCTATATCTTCTCCAAGAAGAGGGTCCACATTCAAGCCTGCATCTCTGTGGTTTCTAACAATGTGGCCAAACTTTGGAAAAGCTAACAGGAGCTGGCCACTCCATCTGCAGTATCTTCCTCTACATCCACCCAGGCCCTCTGCACGGCTCCGGCTTCTCATTTCACCAATAAAACATGAGATCCTGTCCGCACTCTCCACCAATTCTCCCCTCTCGCCCTCCACCCCTCAACCCCTCTCATGCCCACCTTGGCCGCCTCCCCTCCTTCTCTCCTGTAACACCTGAAGATGTTTCTAGACAAGTCCAGTCTATGAAAGTCTCATCTAAACAGGCGACCGCCTGCTCCTCCAGAACCATAAAGGGCAATATTGGTTCTCTCGTTTCAGTCTTGGCCGATTTCCGCAATCATTCCATCGCCACTGGCTCTTTCCCAGCAATTGTCAAGCGCTCCCTTGTGCAACCCTACTAATGAAGCCTTCTGCCCACTCCTCCAATCCTGCAAACTATCGCCCAATCTCTATCAGTCTTTTCCTGGGCAAACTCCTGGAGAAGCTGGCTATCCCCCAGCTAACCCTCAACACAATCTTTTGCTTGTCACCATGACAATCAGTCTGGTTTCAGAGCAGCCAGAGGAACGGAAACTGCACTCCTCAACACCAATGAAGATCTGCTCTCTAATATCGACTATTTCTCCCTTCTGTGCTCATTGTCCTCAACCTTTCCTCTGCTTTTGACACGGTCAACCACAATATCCTGATTACTCGTCTCCACAAGGTCCTTAGCATCATGGATCAGGCTCTGGCTGACCACCTTCCTGCACTGACCCTCCCAGGTTCTGCTTTGTTAATTTCTCTCCACCATCTCTCTCTCCACATGTGGTGTTCCCCAAGGCTCCATCCTCTCCCACTTGTTCTTCACTGGGTACCTCTGCTCCCGCTTTCACTCTCTCTCTGGCCACCCTCCTTGGGCCCTCTGCCCGCTCCCGCTTGTGAAGCAAAAAAACCATGGGGTGATCTTGGACTCCACTCTCTCCTTCTCTCCACACATCACAGACCTTGCCAAAAACGCTTATTTCAAGCTGTGCCTCCTCAAAGGTAGTCTCCCTTTTCTCACCTTCCCCTAGAAGCTCACTGTCTCCAGCACCCTGGTCAACTGCAACAGCTTCTTTCTCAATCTGCCTATCTCTACTCTTCACCTTCTTCAACTCATCCAGAACAGGACTGCAAGATTTATCCTTGGCCTCAAGCCCAGAGAAAACATCTTTCCAGCACTGAAATCCCTCAACTTGATCCTTGCATCCACCAGGAGCCAGTGAACGACCCTCTGCATCGTCCACAAGGCTTTTTTGGGCAGTGGCCCTTAATACATTCAACATTCTCTACCCATGTTCCTTCCTCCTAGAGCCCTTTGCTCGTATACTTCTAAAATCTCTGCGGTTGAGTCGCTTCTCCAAGCAGAGATGGAGGGGGTGGGGGGGGACTCTCCTCAGCAGGTGCCGTCCTCAGGAATGGCCTCCCTGCCCCCCTCTCTGCCTTGAGCCGGACCGCCTTAAGTTCTGCAAACTCCTCAAGACCTACCTTTTCTCCTCTTCTTTCTTGCTCCCTCTACCCTGCTAAATTTTCCTTGCTCCTGCTCAGTCTTGTGACTGGCTTGTGACCTCAGAGTCTTGCAGGACACCAGCCCCCGATTCCCCCGACCAGCCCCCCTGCATTTGCCACCTGGCACTACTTGCACTACCGGGCTGGGATTGCCCTTGCAGTCCCAGCCTTCGCAGCACTCCATTCAGGGCCCTGATACTCTGGGTGCAGTTATCCCTGTACCCTCTACCCTGCACTTCATGTTGCGCACTTGCAGGATCACACCGACACAAGGCCTAGTAAGCTTGTTGTCTTGACCTCCCTCTGTCCCCCCTCCCTTGCCTTGTTGCGCCTTGAAACACGAGTGTATAGGCGCATAATCAGTAACAAATCAAAGTTTTTTTGTTGTGATGTCGTGTATACTGCTAGGTTGCCAAGTGTAACTTAAGTGAATTATATGCAAGCCTCGAGTCCAGTAAGTACAGTAGACAGAACCACCTCTGAAGCTGAGCAATCTAAGGGAGTGATTGGGTTTCTTTTACAACAGAGTACAAATCTCTTCCATTTGTGGCAATAGCAATGTCTTGTGTTTGCTTTTCTTGCTCCTCTAATGATATCCATAAACCTTGTAGGAAGTTGAAGATGGCCAAACACTATGATCACAGGAACCAAGCTGCCAAATTGGTCGTCTGCTGTGTTTGGTGTGTAACAGGTTTGTTCTTCTCTGTTAGCAGGTCTTTTATTGGGTGTAGTTTGATATGTGGGTACAGAGACATGTATTAGGTGTGAGAACCATGGCTGTCTTGCCCACATTGGTGGAATGAGTATCAATGTTAGGCTCTCCTGGTCCTTTTTACTGATTGTCTTGCGTTTGAATGATATTGGGGGGAAGCATATGCAAATATCCCTGATTGGCTCATCCATAGTGTGTTGCCTACGGACCTTGGTTGTGGGAACTCGGGTGTGAAGTTTGGGCATTTTTTGTTTCCTCTTGTTGCAAACAGGTCTATTGTTGCATACCCCATGTCGCAAAGATCTGTTGGAGTTTATTGGTGTTGGCATCCCACCCGTGTTCTGGTATTAAGACTCTGCTGAGTGAGTCTGCTAGACAGTTGTGGATCCCTGGGACATGCTGAGCTTGTATGGCTATGTCCCTTTATAGGCACCAACACCAAATGTTCTGTGATCGGGCAGATAGCTGTTTTGAATGAGTTTCACCCCGTTTGTTGATATAGAATATTGCAGTAGTGGTGTCAGTTTGTATAAGGATGGTCTTATCCTGTAGGACATTTTGAAAGGAAAGCAGTGCCATCTTTATAGCTAGGAGTTCTAGCAGGTGTATGTGGTGGGTCTTATTTTTCTGTCCACTTTTGGCGTCAGACGAATGCCTCCGTTTGGCGCGGCAGCCATCTTGTGGCGCTGCCTGCCACGTGTCTGCAATGTGTAGCTCGGCTTGCTGGGCCCAGCCTCCTCCAAGACTCTTGCGTGTGGCTCACAAGGCCTACCCTGCTCCTCGGAACTATGCCTGGTAGGTTTGACACCCTCGACCCAGGGGTCGTTAGAACTGCGTTAAGGCACCCCCTTCGGACATACTGCTCGTACTAGGGCGTAGCCCCTCGGCCATATTGCTGGTAAAAGGGCAGAGCCCCTCGGATGACAATCCGGTACAAGAACCTTCCGGTCATTAAACACTAAGACTGGCAGGATCCAAGGATCCCTCGGCCCGAAGGCCGGTAGCTGCAGCAGCCTCGGTGCACGTGCTGGTATAAGGACCTGACCGATCCCTCCCGCGCGGGAGAGTCCTTGGGAAGGAGTCTCCTTCGCGGGGTGCGATGGAGAATAGCGGCTCTACCTTGGGCTTGGCTCGATGTTTCACTAAGTTCTTACGATCCTCTGGAGGCGACTTCTGGAAAAGCTCACTCCACTTGCCCAGTTGTTCTTCAGAGCTTTCGAGGACAGCGAGCCACACACTTTACAAGCTTGCCAACCGTGGTCTGGGCCAAGGCAACGTAAGAAGAGGGCGTGGGGGGTCTGAAGTTGGGAAGACCCTGTTGCAGGATGGACACCTCCGGAACCGTGTGGAAGACGACATTCGCCAGGGGAGGAGCGTGACACCTGAGGACCGAGTATGTGAATGATAAAAAAGACATTAAAGGCAAAGAGAAGAAGTATCCATGCATGGAATTACATGGCCGAAACCAAACCCAGGAGCGCTGGTAAATTCGGCCAGTTCCCTTTGACGAGGAAAAGGGGACTGAGGTGTGGCGCCGGAGGGCTGAGTCAGGGCAGCGCATGCTCTCTGGGCCGCACAGCTACACGCCTCTAAATTTAAAGGGGAAGAAGGTTTGTTCTGGTGAAAAAGGTTCCGTCTCTCGTCCCTTGGAAGGAACGCCCATACAGTATGGAGGAAAGGGGACGGGACGTAAGAGTACAATAGTTACAGTTAAGTAACTTGTTCCTTCTCCAGCATGGGTTCTGGCATGGATTTACATGCTCATGAATAAAGAATACATAGCAGTACAACACTACAGAACCACAGGAGGTGGATAGGCTCAACAGAAGCAATTACTCTTACCTCTGGAAAAGGCTCACCTCAAGCGAACAGGTTGCGTAGCACTACTTCACGGACTCTGGACTCCTCCCTGGAATCACAGTCGAGGCAGTAGAATCTCGTGAAGGTGTGCGAGGACTCTCACGGAGCAGCCCAGCAGATGCCTAGGAGGGGCGCACCAGACAGAAACATTGTTGCAGCGATCGCACTGGTGGAGTGGGTTCTCAGACAGCCGGCAGTGGTCGGTTCACCAACCGATGACAGTGTGTGATGCAGCCGGAGAACCACCTTGAGATGGATGCCTTGGACAAGGCCTTCATGGTTCACAGGACCAAAGTTCACGAACAGTTGAAACGTCTTCCGAAAACTCTTTGTGCGTGCCAAGTAGAACTTCAGGGAACGAGCAACGTCCACAGCGAGTGCAAGGCCCTTTCAGCTGGCAACGAAGGTTTCAGAAAAAACACAGTTAACACCAAAGAAGTGTTGAGGTGGTGTTAGGGAGAATTCTCAGAAATGTGCTAATTCCTCTCTATCTTAGAGACCCCAAGCAACTTTGCTGGATTTTGAGGACCCTTTTCCCCACTCTCTCATGTATTTTGATGTGATTGTGAACTCTGTTTCTTTTGGTTGTGGAGTCTGACAAACTCCATAGGCATCATCTTTTACATTGTGTCACACAGCAACTTCAGTGCAGTGGCACAGGGAAGTCTTTCAGATTTCCCAAAGGTTTAAATACCTTCTCATGGATAAGAAATGCATTACTTACCGTAAAAGCATTTCTGATGATTGTATCTGCTTAGATTCACATGCTGTGCATATAGTCGGACATCCAGTGGTCACTGCGGAGTATTTCATCTTGTCTTTCGAGGATCGAAAGGGGACGTCGGCATAGGCATGTCTGTAACACTATCTCAAATGTGACGTGTAGTGTACCCAAAATCCCTCATGCAACGAAGTGCCTCCGAGGCTAACGTGAGTGAGTACATGAATCCCTTATCGGGTGGTGCTTCTCCTGTAGACAGGGGAACACCAGCCAGTTTCCTAGTGGTGGTAACCACTAATTAATCCGGAATGGCATGACCCTTGATATAGGCAGGGTTGGTTGGAGAAGGCCGAAACAGTTTCTCCACCCTAGGGTTTACCTCCCTGATCTGGGCAGGTGTCAACAAAGAAGGTGCCAACCTCCTCTTGATTTTTTAAAAAAACTTTATTTTTGGTTTTTAATATACATTAACTAACCATGCACCAGCCTCAATGAAGTTCGCAATCAGCCGACCTCCCGCTCCCTTCGCCCCTCCCTCCCTGCCGCTCAAATCAAACCGGGATCGTTTAGGCAATAGTTAGTGTGATGTAAATCTCACTGGATCCTTCTCAACGTGTTGGGGGATCGCTGGTCTGTGACCGGGGACAAGGTCTCAGAGGAGGTTGTGTCCGCCATGGCGATCAGATATGATAGAGTCCCCAAATATCTGGGGACGAGCATGTCGAGGTAAGGTCTTTATGAAGCATGTTTCTACATCTTGGCAATAGGTCACATCGTTTAGCCAACGCTGAAGGTTTGGTGGAGGTTCACGTCCCCAGTTGATTGCGATTCTTCTTCTTGCTAGGACCAGTCGAAGGTTAGCCAGTCTCATTCCATTTGCTGGCAGGTGCCTGGTTAGTTCTAGGAGTGCTAGAGTTGGTTCAGGGTCTAGTTGCGTGCCTAAAATCGCAGAGATTTTCTCGAGCACCACTTTCCAGAACAAAGATGTCTGGGCATGACCATGCTAGGTGTATTTAGTCTGCATCCGGGGCATCACTGCGGCTACATGCTGCTGAGATTGTCGGCCGCTGTGAGTGGAGTTTCGCTGGTAAACCTGGTGCAGGTAATTGAAGTGTATTTGCTTATATCTCTATTGAGGGAGACCTTTTGAGTCAGTCGCAATATGTAGTTCCAGTCCTGATCTACTATCGAGGTGCTGAGGGTTTTCTCCCATCGTCTTCTGGGGTTAATGGGTAGGACTGTCGTTTCGATCAGGAGCGATCTGTATATCTCTGATACCAGTCATCCCTCGCCTTGAGACTGTATCACCCCGGGGAGGAGCTGCCAAGTAGGTGGCTGTCGTGGGAAGGTGGCGAGGCTGGTTCGAAGGGTGCGATGCAGCTGAAAATAGAACATGTCGAGGGCGCTATCACAGCCCTTGTCTCGGGCTTGTTGAAGTGATAGAAAGTTGTCATCAATGAAGAGATCGCCCAGTGATTTTATTTGAAGTTTATCAGTCCATTGTAGATAGATTCTCTCTGTAGTTATGGGTATTCCTGGAATGAATCGCGCTGGGAAGAGGGGAGAAAATCTGGCTTGCGTGTTACTTTTCAAGGCAATTTTTTTCCAGTTAGTATAAGTGTTGTAGACAATGTTCATCGTATTGTGAGGTACCTGTAGTTGGTCAAAGATGATGGCTCTGAGGAGGTAGGGGGACGCCAAGGACTTTTCGATTTGAACATGGGGTCTGACGAACTGGGTGGCGTACCAATGGCCAAGGAATTGGGCTTGTGCAGCCCAATAATAGCGTTCTAGGCCTGGGAGCCCGAGGCCGCCTTTCGCCACAAGTTGGATCAGCATAGCGTAGCCACTCTTGCTGTCTTGTCAGCCCACAGTAGCTCGAGGATTAGGCTTTTGATACCCTGAAGGAAATGTGGTGGTAACATCAGTGGGATATTCGAAAATAGGTATAAGAATTTAGGAAGAATTACCATTTTAACTAGGGAGCCCCTGCCCCATAGGGTGAGCGGGAGGAGCTTCCACCCGTTTACTTTGTTTTGGATCACTTCCACTGTCTTTTCGTAGTTATCTTGCATGACATCGTGGTTAGATCTGGAGAGCAGAATGCCCAGGTATCTGACTTTCGTCCGTTGCCACTGGAATCCAAAATCCTTGGTACATTCTCGAGTGTTGGCGGTCAGGGGGAAGATTATGGATTTTGAATGGTTGATTTTTAGCCCAGAGAACCTACCAAAATTTGATCATTGCACGCATCACTGGGTTCAAGTTCTCTGCTGGGTTGTGAAGAAAGAAGGCCACATCGTCGGCATATAGGGATATGATTAGTTTATGTGGGCAGAGCGAGAGATAGGCCTTTGTCCATGTAGCGGCCCCGGAGATTGGAGGCCAAGAGTTCCATTACCATTGCAAACAGAATTGCAGATAAAGGGCATCCTTGCCTGGTTCCTCTCTGCAGATATATGTCAGAGGAACGTGTGTTTCCCAGAATGATGTTGGATGTCGGGTGCTCATATAGGAGGGCGATCAATCTGATGAAGTAGTTGCCTAGGCCCATGCGCTGCATTATGGCAAAGAGAAAGGGCCACTCAATAGAGTCGAAGGCCTTTTCGGCAAGCAGGACAGCCGCTGCCTGGCTCTCCGGGTCAAGGGCCTCCATCATTCCAAACATCCTTCTTATGCCAAATGACGTGTTCCGGCCTGGTACGAAGCCTGCTTGGTCAGCCAGTACCATAGCAGGCATCAGGTGGAGTAGCCTCAATGTCAGGATCTTCGCCAGTATCTTGTTGTCCAGGTTTATTAAGGATATAGGTCTATATGAGGCGCAGTCTTCTTTTGGTTTACCGGGCTTGTGGAGAAGGATTACACTGGCAATGCGGAGGGTTGGCGGTAGCGTCCCGGTGGTTAGTGCTTCCTCATACACCTGCAGTAAGACTGGGGTCAGCAGTTGTGCAAAGGTTTTATAGCATTCACCGATTAGGCCTCCCGGGCCCAGCGCCTTGGTGTTGGGTAGTCCCTTTATGGCTTCAACTATTTATTCTATGGTGATAAGTGTGTTGAGTGGGTCTCGAAGTTCGGCATTCACCCAATAGAGCTTGATGCTGTCTAAGTATCGGGTCAGTTCTGTTGGGTCGGCGGTGTAGTAGGTATTGTACAGCTTTTGGTAAAACCTACGAAAGGTTTCAACTACTTCTGCTTCGGTATGCATCATGTCACCGTTTTGGTCATAGATTCTCTCGACCAGCGTTGGTTTCCTTTCGGCTGCCACAAGTCGTGCTAGGAGGGCTCCGGGTTCTGTCCTTCGCCATATTGGCGTATTTTAGGATTCCTGCTAAGAAATGTCACCTCTCTCTTGGCTCCAGATCTAAAGTTTTCCAATTCTGCCTTGAGTGCAGCCAGGGATTGTGGATTGGGCGACACGCAACATTCTTGCTCTTGTTCCTTCAGTCGGGTTTCGCTCAGATAGTTCTCTCCTGATCAGTTTCAATATCCCGTTCTTCTTCGCCATGCATACCCCCCTGACATAGCTTTTCAGTGCCTCCCACAGTGTGCCCGCTGACGATACAGATCCCTGGTTTATTTCAATAAAGGACAATATTTCGGTTCGTAGTTCGTCTGCGAAGACCTGATCTTGAAGGGCTCCTGGTTTGAACCTCCAATGAGGGTTGTACCTTTTATCGCCTGGTGCAGTGTATTCGTGGATTACTGCTGAGTAGTCAGATAAGGTTCTGGGTAGGCTTTGGCTCTGACCCGAGTGCCAGTGACCGTGTGACGACATGAGGAGATAGTCTAGTCGCAAGCTAGTCTTATGGACCCATGAGTGGTACGTATATTCACGGGCCTCCCAGTGCTCATGCCGCCAAATGTCTCTAAGGTTGTAGGCCTTACATAGTTCAGCAATCTGTGAACTAGCTTTGGAGGGGGGGGGACGTCGAGTTGTGAGATTTGTCCTTTGTTGGATCTAGTGGTGTGTTAGTCGCCACCGCAGAGGATTGCTGGTGATCCAGCTGTTTCCAGGTGCGTCATCATCAAGTCAAAGATATTTGGTCCGTCGGTGTTTGGGCCGTAGGTATTCACTAGGATGATTTCTTTGCCTTCTATGATCCCTCGTACTAGGATTGTTCTGCCTTCTGGATCTTTCTCCATCGATATTGGTCTGAACTTTGTCTTCTTGCCAATCAAGATAGCGACTCCTCTGGCAAAGGAGGAGTATGAGGCGAAATATCTATGACATCCCCATTCTCGGGACCAGCCACCTTCGTAACTCGGTAGAAGGTGCGTCTCTTGGATCAACGCAACATCAATCTTATGCCTGCGCAAGTATTGGGTTATTTTACAAGTTTCTGTTGGCTGGTTGCCTCCTCTAATGTTCCATGTGGCTAGGTTGAACTTGCTGGTTGATTTCTATTGCTTTGGCAGACATTTTGCTGTTCCCCACGGATTTGGTTCGGGTGGAACGTTTCCTCTTTGGTTGTAAGTTGCTGGCACTCGGGGAGTCTAGCGCAAGCTGGGGACAGTGGGTTTCAGCCGGGTCGGAGGATAGGTGACTGGACTTTGGTTGGTGCATGTTCGGAACTGTGTCCTTTCTTATTAGGGCAACCCCCAACTCACCCTTATTCTCCCTCCCTTTTACACGAGCAACCCCCAACATGCCCGTAAATTTGCCCCTCCCCAGTAATAACATGTGAGTTTATTGCTGTGCTTGGGGCGCTAGCGGCTTGCCAATAAATAAGGCACTCCTTGAACGTTGCGGTTAGTCTTGTCGGGTTCTGGAGCGAGTATTCAAGCCAGGTAAACAGTGATTTCAAGGTGGGTTCTTCCTCGTGCGGTCTCTCCTGGGAAGGGTTATTGTCTGCAGCTTTGCAACCCGATCTGGGAAGGCATTTGCCTCATCGGGTGAATTAAAGAATTGGGCTTTGCCATCATATTGGATACAAAGTTTGGCCGGGAGCAGCATGGAGTATAGAAGTTGGTTGTCTTGTAGTCTGCGCTTTACTCCTGCAAAGGACCTCCTCTGGGCCTGCAAAGCTGGTGAAAAGTCCAGGAATAACTGAATGGTGTCGCCATTGTAGTGGAGTTCGCCTTTGTCTCTAGCCAGGCGTAGGATGGTGTCCGGTCTTTATAGTTGAGGAGCTTGGCTACGATTGGTCTTGGGGCGGGGACCCTGTGGGCTCTCTCGACCACAAATAGTTGTTAGAGTGCTGACGCTCCGAAAAGGTCTTTGCAGATGTTTTCTACCAGATCCTCCATTTTATTGGGGTGGTGTTGTTCGCGTACTCGGACCAACCTGTATTGTTGTGCCGAGCGCGTCCTTCCAAGTCTTCGTTCCTGGCGATGACTGTCTTCATCTGTCCTTCTAGCATAGCGACCCTTGTCGTGAGCGAAGTCGAGCTGTCATCGAGGACTGAGACCTGTCCTACTGCATCTAGCCTGTCCCCGTGCTTGTCTAGCCTATGTTGAATTTGGACTACCTTGGAGGACAGGATGTCTATTTTGTTGTCAAGATTGCCAATGCCGGCTTTCAGATCAAGTAGGATTTCTCTTATGTCCACGTTCAGAGTTGGTGCCTCTTCCTCTTCTATGACCTAGGCGAGGGATTTTCAAGCCTGTCGCCGGGTCTTGGCCGCTACCCCTGCCTCAAAATTGAGCTTCCATTCGGATTTGTCAATTTTTCCCATATTGGGTAGGTTTGGTTTTCTGTTGGACTGATGAGTGTTGGGTGGTTCACCTTGGTGGTTATTTTTAAAAAAGCACAATCCAGGAGGGGGTATACCTTCTAACGTATAGTTGGATGTGTGATTTGATCTGATGTACCTGGAGTTTCTAATGTACTGTGCGTGCGTCACCTTGCCGTGGCAGTTTGAGGGCAGAGATTCTGACTTACTTGGTCTTGATGAGTGTTACCGGTGTGGTGTGCCCACTCGGGGTGGCCAAGTGCCTGGAGCCAGGACTAGGTGTTGCTTGAAGGACGGGGGTGCAGGTCCGTCTGCAGCGAGGTAAAGGCCCCGAGGCGGTGCCTCTCAGCCTACCGGGATGGAAGCAGGCATGGCAGGGGCTGGAGTGGCTGCTGAAGGTCGTCTGGTGCAATAACGGTGCAGGACAGGAACTCTTTCCTTAACTGTTCAAAGCACCTCGCGGTTTAACTGGCTATTCGCTTGCTACGTGTGGCTGTGGCGCTATGTCACCGCCTGGGAGCAGTTCTGCATTCTTTACTTGTTGGCCTGAAGAGTGTGTCTTTTGTGTCGCGAGTCGGGTTCTTTTGCTGCGCTTTCGTATGTCGTAGCTTGTGAGCGCTAAGCTGATTATGGTGCCACTGTTTCCCCTCGGGGTGGTTGGGTGACCCTCTGCCGGTGAAGTGCTGGGTGATAGAAGCGGGGCTTCACGTGGTGCAAGTTCTGGCGGCAGGAGAAGCCACTGTATGGGCCCAGCAATCAGGCCTGTGCGTTGTCGTGCCGTGGATGTATAGTCCGCCTCGGCTTGAGTTCTGCCGATAGGGACGAGGTCATTTGTATGGCCGGGGGAATGGGGGCAATTCTCTCCTCACTGCCATTGCGGTCTCCTCAAGGGGGCGAGGATGTCTGGTGCGGGTTGGTAACTGCCGGCTCCTCCTCTGGTGTCTGCAGTGTGGTTCCTCGTCGGGCAGGGCTGGTGTGCTGACCCGGTTCATTCTTGAGTCCGCCCGCTGGGTGTGGAGCAGACTGGAGGGGGTCCAACAGCAGCGCCCCTGCCCTTTGGGGGGGTGGGGGAGCGCAGCACGAGCAGGATCCACGTCTGTTGATCCCAGTATGGCAGATAGTGAGTGGGCGGCCCCGGGGCTGCCACCGGGCCAGCACCCCTTCAATGGATGTCACAGGAACTGCCGGTTTCACGTGGTATCGGGTAGGGGGCTGGCCAGCCTGTGCCTACCGCGGTTCTCTGTGTGCTTCACCCAGGAGCTCACCTGGGTCCGGTTCCAGTGGCTGTGGTTTGCCGCCCTGCTCGCAGCCCGGATCTGCCAACTGATAGCTATTGTTTTTTTTTAGTGAGTCTGGAGTAACTTGGCCGCTGATGTAAAGAGGGTCTGTTGGTGCAGGTTTAAAATGCTTTTGTATGCAGGGGTTAACCGGATTAGCAAGTGCAGGAGTGGTCGGAGATGGAGTTATCCTTTTCACTGACTTCCGTTTGGAATGTACTAACCTATTTGCTTCTTCTCATTTAGTATTTTGTCAACTAAATCAATGCCCACTTCTGACACGTGTTTCCATTTTAAATTAGTCAGCAGCCTTCTTTAACAGATTATATAAAATATAACTATCTAAAGGGGACGACAAAACTGACTTGTCAATAATATTTGGGGAAGGCACAGGGTAGTCGTTGGGTTCAGTAAAGGGTTCTTCAAGTGTGCCCTCTTTCTCATCAGTACAATCCCCATCCTGAAAGAGCTCTTCCTATTCTGGTGTTGTAGCCTGTTTTGACATTTTAGATGGTAAAATATCTTCCTTAGCAATAGGTTTTCTTCTAATGGGGTTTATGTCTAAAAACTCCATAAAAGAGGACATTTGGTTGTAGTTTTCTCAAATATTTTCTTTGTACAGGAGGTGGAAGTAGACTGTAGAAGAAAAATAATCTCTTTCCCCTCTCCCTTAGATCCTGTAACCTGAGGAACATGTTCTTTAATGCAACTTGGCTAGATTTAGGTTGATATATTGGTTTTGTCATGAGGCACTAAAACCGATAGTTCAGGTGCTTGAGATGTTAGTTTTGATGGCCGAGATGCTTTGAAAAAACTGGAATTTCGTTTGAGGTCTTTCTTCTTGGCGCAGGTGACAAAACGGGCATGTAGTTATTGTATTGTATTTGGTTATTTATATAGTGCTCTTTCCCCACTAATGTGGCCTCAATGCGCTTTTCTGGTAGGAACTCCATCGGTAAAAAATTCTAAGGGGTTTATAGTTTAGCAGATGCGTCTGTGTATTTTGCGGAATTAGGCGGCTGGCTAGGCTCGACTATACTAAGCAGAACAAAGAAAGGCCAGGCACGTGTGTGGGCGTTGTTGATGGATTGCGATACATTGCTATTATATAGAGAGTCGATGTGTGGCCAGCTATACACACTTCCTTTCAGATGGTAGTCGCTGTATGCTAGTTGCAGAGGTGTTGTGGTAATTCTTTTTTTTATTTTTATTTATTATAATTGTTTAATCAAATTAGATTTTTACAATACAATATTTACTTGAAAATTCGTAGCTCTAACACACAAGTCAGTTGTTGTATCCGGGTGCAATTGAATTTACAGTGTTGTGATTGTCCAGGTTCTTAATGACTGCTTTTGTCGTTAAGTAAATTGTTGTCAATATATTCTATCATTTTGTCCGTTGCAATTTGCCATGTTGTTTTTTCACCTCCAATGAGCCTGCACCACCATGTGTTTTCTTCGGATAGAATATCAAAGCCTGCCATCTGCGGTAGGTACTGCTGTCTAATTGAGGCGGTAGCTGCGCATGCCATAAGTAGATGTCTCAAGGTCTCTTTTAGTGGTTGTGTATTGTTTTGCGCAGAATCTGCAGCCGTATGATTGGGCTTGGCCTCGAATGTACAGTATCTTGTTCGTTTTAAATATGTTAAGACGCGCTCGCAAGATTAGATCACGGTCCGATCTGCTTGGAAATTCCTTTATGAAACTCTGCAGCTCGTTTCGTTTTAGTGTGTTGCTTGGAAGATGGAAAGTGAGTTTCAATTTCGCAGCACTATCAATTGTTTTTGCCCAGTCAGTGTCTTATTTTTCTTAAAATTTTGCATGGATTGCCAATAAGTTGTTCTTCATTTGATGTGATATCAGATAGCACAGCTTGATTTTCTTCTTGCCAGGTTAACATGACACAGTTTTTAGTATCCATTTCGCATCTCAGCATATTGAAAACCTTGTTACAGTTGTCCAGTCTGCATTTCCTGTATAACATGATGGTGTTGCAAATCACTGTGCATTCTATTGATTGCAGGCTTAATTCTCGTCTAATGGCTACCCCCGGGGTGGAATTGGGTAAGCTAAGCACTTTACGCCAGAAGAATGCTTCCAATTTGGACCATACTTGCTTTGGAATCGTAGGCATTGCTTCCATGCCGTATGTGACAGCGAGTACCACCTTCATTTTGTAGAAATGTATTGTGGGCTTAAGGGAACATTTACTGTTGATGGCTTTGGCTTGAGCCGCTAGTTTACTAATCTTTGCATGTAATTCCAGTTGCATCACAGACTCTTGTCGTGAGCTGTCCATGCTCACTCCGAGATATTTGAACTTCGTGACAGTCTCGATTTTAGTTTGGCCCAGTTGCCACTTGAAATTGCTTTTTTTTTTTCACGATTTTGAAGAATCATGATCTTTGTTTTGCTTATATTGATTTAGAGGTGATTGGCCGTGGCATACGCTTGTAAGGCGTTGAGTTTGCGTTGCAGCCTAATTTGTGTCTGATCAAATATTGTTAAATCGTCAGCATACAGGAGATGGCCAATTTGCGTTGTTCCCAGTTTTGGCAGAAAAGCTCTTGTTGTTTTCTCTATTTCTTGGATGTCACCAATATATGTAAGGAAAAGTGATGAGGCCAGCAGGCACCCTTGTTTCACTCCTCGTGTGCTATTGACTTCAGCTGACAGTTCACCTTCTCGACTGAGTCGCACTCTCCTTGAGGTGTAACGATGAAGCGCTTGAATTGGGGCTAATATGGCTTCTGGACAATCCCAGGCTTTTAGTTTGTTCCATAATAGAGGTCTCTCGACTCGGTCGAAGGCTTGTGTGAAGTCAATATATTCTACAAACAGGCATTGTTTATTTTGCAAGGTTTTGGCTTTTAGTGTACTGCACGCCAAGATGTTACATGTAGTGCCTGCGTTTTTCTTAAAGCCGGCTTGAAAGTCATCGTTGCATTTTGCTGAAGCAGCCCACACTTGGAATCTGATCATTAATAATGAGGCATATACCTTATCCATAACTTCAAGTAAGGCTATCGGGCGAAAGTTCGCTGGATCCGTTAGACTGACTTTCTTATAAATCGGGATGATGATGGCTTTAGTCCACGATTGGGGGATGGATCTTGTTTCAGTGCACCGGCGAAAGATGGCACTCAACAGTCTGGCCCATTCTTCTGGATGGGTTTTCGGTTCTGCATTGGTGATGCCGTCTGGGCCTGGTGCTCTGGAGTTTTTTTGTTTCTTAATGATGTCCAGAATGTCCTCTTCCTTATCTAGGTTAACCCACTTTGCTACTTCGCATTGTTGCTCTTTCAGAGGTCCTGTTACAGCTGTTTTAAATACTGTTTCAAAGTGCTTTTCCCAGGTGTGTTGACTGATGCTATTCAAGATTTGATTGTCTAATATTTTATCCGCGTCTCTTATTAGAGACCAGAAGTCTCTGTTGTTATTCATGATGAGTGCTTTGGTTATTTGTTCAGCATCTGCTTGGTATAATTTGTTTCTGTGGGATCTTACCCAGGCTTTATACCTGTTTTTTATGCCTTTAATTTCTTCTGACACCTCTGTTGTCATTTGCTTGCGGGCTACTCTTAGCGCTCTTCTGTAGTCTCGCCTTTTCTCTGTTAGCTCTTTGTTGTATGCAGGTTTTGTGTTTCTTCTTGTTGTGTACCCATTTCCTTTTTTCCGCCGAATGTGCGGGATCAACAAAGGTTGATAATCAATGACATTACCTGATTCTGAATATGTGGCTGCGCTGTAATTTGCCGTCACTTTAGCAATGTCTGCGGCGCTTATTCTTAACCTTGTGCCTTGTGCAGTGGGCTCAATTTGTGTTTGTGATTGCATATTCTTATTGGTTACTGATTGCCACGAAGTTTCAAGCAGATTATGGTCACTTGTTGATGTGCGCCGCACATTGAATGATTTTATGATATATAATAACGGCTGAGAAACATAAATGTAGTCAATCGTTGAAGCAGAAGGTAAACGATCCCACGTCGGTATTCTGTCTTCCTCTGGAAATGCATCATCTAGATTGTGAAGCCCACGCGAGTTAGTGAACTGGAGCCATTCTTTGCCTCGTTGTTCGGACGCCTGACGGACTGTGGTTGCATTCTTTGCAACCTTACATGTGGCATTTATGGTTGTCACGGGATGCTCATTCGTGGCTACTTCGATCGTGTCTTCACATAAACCGATACATTTTTTTGCAATTATCGTTGCCAGATTCCAGTATAAGTTGACTATAATGGCTTTTCTGAGTTCCATTTTTGGGTTATTTTCGTCTTGCCAGGAGACTAACACTGCCAGAATTGATTGATTTGCAGCTATTTTTTCTATTGATGCTCCGGATCCGTTGCGGCATGCTGCTATCAGTTCTGAGGTTGGTCGCCCCTTACATCCTCTTGCTGCTGGGGCTAAAATGACCCGATAGCCTTCCATCGTTGGTGTTTGCTGGAGCCATGTCTCCTGGAGACATATGATATCAAATTCTCCAAGATTAGGCCCCCTGGTACCGCCAAGTGTGAGTGCCCTCGAGTGTTCCAGGAGCACAACGTGATTTCATTTCTGCCTTCCTCAATCGGGTCGCTTGTCGCTGTCCCAGCCCGCAGGCATGGATATTTCTTATGGTGCAAGGCGAGTGCTTTCGGTAACCAGGCCCATATCCCCGTTTTACTGCTTTGGGTTATGTCTTTTTTGTTTTGTTCAGTCATGGTGGAACCTACTATTTGCGTGCATGTTCTTGTCATTGCACTCTCAGTGTTGTGTCCGTTGCTCTTTTGTCACTTGACTTTTCTCACCCGTTCTACAATGTGATGGGCCGTTTTTGGTTGTGTTGTGCTCTCTGTTACAAGTGGCGTTATATGACCTGTGATACATCTGTTCTCGGTCCCGCGCCTTGGTTGGTCCGTGTTCCTTCTGAGGATTTTCCTCTAAGGGATTTTTGACGTACTCCTTGTGGTCTGATATTGTGTGGCTGTGCCTGGTTGCACTTTCATGCATATTTGTGGTAACTTCCGTGCATTTATGGTCTTGTTGAGACGGTATTTCTTCGGTGTAATATCTACAATTGTAGATGTCCTGTTTGTGTTTTTGGATCTTTTATACACCGTGGTGGAGTCCAGATGGAGCAGAGCAACTACCCCATTTCGATTGTGCCACGGCTCCACGATTTTTATGTCTGAAGATTGTATTTCTTGCAAATTATCAATTTGATGCAATATGGACAGGACAGATCTTCTGTTAAGAATGTCTTCTTTGTTACAGCTTCTTTGTGTCAACTTATTATCCATCTGAAATTCTTTTTTTTGTTGAATTTGCTATGTGCCTCATTCTCTTTTTTCTCTTGTATGGGTTGTGAAACGCGTGCTCCTTCCGGATTCTCTTTGCCCTCTTTTATCTGATCGTATGGGACAATCTTTGTTATGGTTATTTTTTGATGTCACTGAGTCTTGTCTCTCGGTTGAATCACCATGGGGCTTTCTTCTTGTGTCCTGGTGTGAGAGTTGCGATTTTCCTTGTTTTGGGAAATTAGGGCTCGACTTCCTTTCTGTACTTTCTCTCTTTCTTCTAGATTTGACATCATGTTTGGTTCCAGTGCTATTCTTATTTTGCTTCTGAATTTTAGTTTCTGTTTCAGTGTTACTCTCCGAGGTGTTCGTTTCACTGTGCCACGTTTCCACCTCACAGATTTGGAAACGATGTGTCAGACGATTTCGATTTTCCTCGAGAGTTTCAAAGTCACGCTCTTTTCGAGCTTTGTTTTTGTTTTTTTTTCAGAATTGTCAGTACGCCGTACACTAAGCGATGGCTCTTTTCCGTCATTTGGTTAGTTTGCACTGGTGTCGTCAGTAAGTTTGTAACATCATCTGGATACACACTGAGATTCATTAGTGTGTCTGCTGTGTCTGATGCCTCTGATAAATTTGTTGCCACTAGAGGCCTGTCTTTGTTTTCTCTGTCTTTTGGCCTGTTTTCTCTTACTGACACTGAATTGCGGATGGGACTCTCGTTTGTTGTCTTATGGCGATGAAGTGGCCCCCGACAGTGTCCCCGTTCTCCAGGAATTTCCTGAATCTTGTTTATTGCAAATATTTTTTAAAGAGTCTACATTATTGCATGGTGTAGCTGAGGCAGTTCCAATGTCGACTTTGTCTTTGTAGTTGGTTGGGTCAAAAATTGCATATGTTGATTCAGCCACTTCAACATATTGTTTACAGGTGCTTTGTTTAGAACCAACACCACCTTAGCCACCTGTTTTTGATGATTCGTGGTCGCCTTGTCCTTGATGTGACATTTGTCAATTATGGCTTTGACTTGTGTCGGTACTGCCACATTTTCGGGCGTTTTCTATTCCGCTGTTAGATCAATGATTATCTTTGTCTGTGTTCCGACTTCGTTTGTATCATTTGTCTTGCATTTCGGTTTGCGCTGAACTGACTCGTGGATTGAAGCTGTAATTTTGATTGTCATGTTGTTAATGAGTTGGTCTGTCGTTTCTTTGTTAAAGTGTTCTCTTTTGCCGTTATATAGCCCTCTAAGTGCAAGACTTTTGTCAAGATCATAGCTAGGATGACTTGTTGATCTTTGACTGACTCGTTCATTGTTTCATACAACTTGCAAAAAGGGTTGAGTGCAATGGTTATGACCGACATTATGCCTTGCAATTGCATTTTCTTTGACGCAGGATCTTGTGTTGTGCTAGGAGTTTGTGGGGCATGTTTCTGCCAGAGATATTTGCGAAGTCACTAAGCCTCCTGCTCGGAGTTTGCAGCATGCTCGGGGCTCTTGATGATTTAGATGGCAATGAGTTGTCTCCTAGCGATGTCCAGTGTGTGTTCTTTCTTTTCTGATTTAATGAGACTTCCTGTTCCGCCGTGCCTTGCTGGTCATTTGACCCTGTTGTGTTTACCGCGGGAGGGCTAGTTGATGGTTTTCTTTTCTCTCGGCGTGTGGATGTTGACTTTTTGCGGGCTTATGACATCAGAGGCTGTGGCAATACATCTTGTTCCTGTGGCAATGGCCTAGCAGAAGCCTCCCTTTGGTGCTCAGAGTTTGCTTCATTTGACTGCCCAAATTGGGCACTACAGATAGGTGTTTCTGTAACAGTGTTGGGTGTCACAGGAAGTTGGATTTCTACATGAGACGCGACAATGTCATTTTCATCGCTAAATTGCACTCTGTGTGGTTTCTTTATCGAGTTGCCACTTTGATATGGCCTGTTTGTGGCAGCATTTGCCCTGTGTGTATCGGGTTCTTTAAAGCTTGCTTCTGTAGATGTTTCTGGCATCTGTGAGACCGTTTCCTCTACCTGTTCCGTCCCTGTCTCTGTCATATGATCAAGTTTTCTTTGTTTTGCCTGTGGCATGTTTTCATTCACTGCAGCAAGCATTTCCGCATCAGAAATTTCGGCAAATCGTTTGGATTTTGTTAACAGCTGAATTTCGAAAAAATCTGTCGACATTCGCATTGTGTTACTGGTAAATTAGGTGTTTCAGTCTGGATTTGTGTGGATCACAGAGCTTAGTTTTACTCTGCAGAGATAAATCTGTCTCCAAACCAGACAGACCATCATGTAGGTGCTTTATGTATTTAGTCTTTTTCTTGCCTGGGGTAGTCTCCATAGCTGGGCCCGATGCCTGCCTTCCGGAGCAGAGGATTTGCTTATGGGCAAACTTGCTGTTGTATCCTCGGTTTCACTTTCGAAACTGGGACTGTCCTGCTTGGCCTCAGTGTTGGTGTCTTTGCGGCGGAAGATTAGACGGATGCCTCAGCCTGCATTACATGGGCCGCCCAGTTGGACCGTTGATCCTTGAACTACTTTGTTTTGAAGAGCTTGCAAAGCTTGACACCTAGCCTTGTGGTGATGCTGAGGGAGACAGTACTTGCACACTCCGTGTGCATCTATCCAGGGGAATTTCATTTTACAGATTGTACAAAACGTAAAGAGAGTATTCTCTTTTGTAGAAGCTGAAGCACAGGGAGATGCTATTTAAGATAGAATTACATGAAGACATTCACCAATAGTAAAAACTAGTGTAATGCGTATGTCCCTCCTGCCGCTCCCCTCCCCCGATCTTCCGGAATAACTAGGCTTGCATGCAAAGGGATCATAGCGGGTGTGCAGAGCCAGTCGAGTGATCTCCGGATTCGATGAAGACTAATATTAAGAGATGATGGGCGCTAAAAAGTTCCTGGTAGAGGCCGTAGAGCTTACACAGCGCCCGACAATGATGTTTTCAAATGCATACAGGAGCCGTTATCAGTGCCTAGTATTTCAGTGAAATTTCCAGTAACGGCTACTAGATGGCAGCAGAACTGGGAGATCAGCAGATCAGACACTAGCATGGGACTGCAATTAACATAGTGACAGCCCGACCTACTCAAGGCAGTGCTCCTACTCGACTAAGACTACCCCCTGGTAAAGATAATTTCCGTTGGTGGATTTACACAGGGGGTGGGCTTGGAGGCACAACTGATCTGTGAAAACAAGTGTGCAGCAGGTCGTGGGCAGAGCAATTTCTTGGGTTTTCATGTGCCCGACCTGTTGAAGATAAATAATCCACACACACCAATAATGGAGAAGATCCAGAAAGTCTTCAACCTGCTTACACATGGAAGAAAGTTGCCTGATGAAGCAATATAGCTGAAACAGCCCAAATTGGGCCCCCGTTTGAGTACCACTCCCCCCCCCCTTCCTTTCTGGTCCCCCCACTCGGTTGCAGCCCCGCCCCCCCAACCTCTATAAATCCCCTGCAATAATGTAAACGGGACTCGTATTGTGCATGGAAAAGGCTGCAGCTGCTTTATTGGGCAGAAGGTAACAGGTGTTCCGTTTCGGCAGTGCAGTGTCAGGATTCTGCTCCGAGCTGGTGCCCTTATACATTGGTACTTTCCATAGGTGGTCTCCGCCTGCGACCGGCAGGTTGCTAACAATTCTAGCCCATTGCCACATTGCCCAGGTGCTTTGAATCTCTTTCTTGGTTCCTCCTTTCCCCGGTCTCCTGTCTACCAATCCAATTTCCCCATTAACCGGCATCTTGGACGCTTACACCTCTTACTCCTCTCCCCGGGCACCTAACCTCTTCCTTAATCACCAGGGCTCCGACATCACACACATTCCCTGTTCCCAGGTGCCTTGCTCTTTCTTCTTATTCATATTCCCCAAGTGCTTCGACCTGTTACTCATTTCCCCGTTCCCTAGACCTCTTCTGCCCTTCCCCGTTACCTAGGCGCCTTGCTATCCTACCCAGTGCCCATTTCCCCTGAATTCTTGTCATCTTCCCCAGTTGCTCCTACCCCGACGTTCTCCATTTATCCTGCCCTTGTCGCTTCTCTGGTGGTTGCAATCTTCTCTCTTGCTTGCCCCCTTACTCCCCCATTATTTTGCCTTCATCCCTCGCGTTCTCCCGAACCGTTGTCCTCCTCCATGCTTACCTTGTGTCCCCCAGGTATCTGTACCTCTCCCCGATCTTTGGATTCTAACCTTTCATCCCTCTTCCTGCCGCCTCTCTGGATTTCCCCTGGTCCCCCCCCCCCCACTCTCTACGCCCTTTCCCTGTTTCCTTGGTTTCCCACATCCATGAACTCTACAACCTCCTCCCAGCTGTCATACCCTTTTGGACCCCTGCCCCTTCCCAACCTAACTTGTTTCCTGGCACACTTACACCTTTTTCTTGCTAGCCCCTTCGACTCCCCTTCCCCCTGCCACTTTACCTTTATGCGTACTTCGCTCTACTACATCTACTTCATGTACTTCACTCTACTTCCCAACCCTTCAATACCCTTCACGCCCATGCCCTTTCCATTTCCATTTCCCTTTTCTTTTGAATTACTTTCACTTCACTTTTCTTTTATATTACCACCCTCCACATGCCCTCTGGCGCATCAGAGGTTATGCCCCCGCCGCGCTGCCATCATATTCAGTGACTGCACAGTCCCTTGTGGTTGCTGACAGCCCTTTCAGCCTGGATGCACCATGTACCTCCAATGCAACAGTTTTCCTGTAAAATTAAACAGACAATTTAACAATGGTCATTCAAGTCCTTTTCTGGTGTGGGCGGGCATATACTATATCCTACAATGTAGTTGTTCTGGCAAATAGGGTGCCTCCCTTTGAGTGCTACCTTTTATAGAACCCTTTGTGGAGGTAAACCTCACGTCCCTACCCCGTCCTATACCCTTAGGGGTTCCTGCACTCCTTCCCCTTCCTGTTGTCTGGCGACCCTCGGTCTGACTCTTCAGCCCTTTGCTGCTTGTGGCAGGGATCCTGTGGGGACCATGGTCTGCTGCGGCTAAGGCAGGGACCACCCAGGCCTCCCTTTGTTCGGCGCTTTCCCTGGCAGAAAAAGCCTTCTCCAGAGGCCTTGCAGAAGAAGGCCTGGTCCAGTGCTGGCAAAGCATAATGTTCAAGGAAGTGTTTTTCTTTTTTGGTTAAAGTTAATGGTGGTGGAGGGTGTGGGGGAGGGGCACACAAGGGTACAGCGATTTTTCTAAAAATAGCTTTCTCCCAAACCGTACAGAAATATTATGCTGCCTTTAGGCCCACATAAACCTCTTTGCATCCACAGACCACTAGATCTCACTGACAATCAAAGAGCAGCAGACTTTTCACGATAAAGATTTAAAAAGCGCACATGGAAATGAGATGTAAAGATTTACAACACTACCTTCATTTGAATGTTTTCCAAATAAAGGTGACAGGTCTGCTATCTTGTGCAATTTAGCAAGATACCAGTCCGGTCACCTTTATTTTGAAAAAATTCAAATGAAGGTAGTGTTGTAAATCTTTGCATCTCATTACCATGTGCACTTTTTAAATCTTTCTCATGAAACGTCTGCTGCTCTTGCTCCAGAGCAATACAGAATGAGCAAAAAAAAACGGTCTTTATAACTAATTAGATGGGCACTAAACAATGTGCACACTGATTCCACTTGGTAAATCTGTGTTATGGAGCCAGTTTGCTGACTATACAAGAGGAAGAGCTGGATTACATTTCCAGAACCTCATTTTAGCAAACTGACACCTGGACTATGTGAAACAAGTTGCACGCGTCACACTATTTGCTTCAGCTTTTACACTTAGTACCCACTTCAATTTACTAAGTTTAGCCAACACCTTCTGTCAACGGAGGCATTTGTGGTTTAGTGCTAGATTACTATGTTTTACAGCCATGAGATCGTTTCTAATCTCTGCATTTTCAAACTGTCTAATCCTGGGCACACCAGTGATTTTTCTGGTTTAATGTCTCTTAGCTAAGATTTTAAGGCTTGGAGATGTGTTAAAGCATATACAAATATTAAGTACTTACTTTTACCATGCAAGCTCCTGCATGGTAAAATTAAGTACTTACATCGATTGGAGCAGCGACCACTCTCCTCTTGCATTCTCAAGCCCCAGAAGAGGGTCAACATTTAGCAGGACGATGGTGGCCCCTGACAGCCTGATGTTGCCCCCAATGGTTCTGCTGGTACCAACTAGGTGACTGATTTCTCTGGGATTCAGCGCGAGGTGAAGAGCTCAATGCGAAGCCCAGGACACCTGCTTTGTGGGTGGACTGTCTGCTGCCAGACACACGTGAGGGCTTTAAAATCTGCTTTAACCAAAGCATGTTTACAAGGCATCACATATTTCTGAGTGAGCCTTTGATCAGAGGGCACAGTTACCCGGTGTGCCCCAGTCCTTTGGGGCGAAGTGACACTCTTTTAAAGAAATAACTGATGGGGTGAGAAGAACCTCTTGTCCCTGCTAAGGCTAAGCATTTCAAGAGCATCAGTGATAGATGTTTTTGTAATGTATGGCAGCATTGTATAGGAACCTTTTTTGGACAATGAAAGGATAAAGTATTAAAAGAAAAGTTTACATGTGCACCATAACAAAGTCCTACGGCAGCTATTCAATATTATTCCAGAGGTCTGCACACCACAGACTACAACAGCAATCCGTGGCAATTTTCCAAGACCTGATCACCACAGAGGACATCATTACCAGCCCAGCTATTCACTGAAGCGTGAGCACCACAGAGAATGCCTGCATTGGAAGAAAATGATTTCAGAGACCAGACAGAGGTGACCAGAGCCTTAATTTGGAACTTTGTTTAAGATAACCACAGGTAAATCGGTGACTAGAGCTATATGAAGCTGTGGAAACCTTACGGTGACAACTAAAGCAGCTTGTATACAGTTTCTAGGAATCCAATTCTATTATATCGTAAAAGCCCCTTTCTTTTTTCTCTTAGGGGTAATGCTTTCAAAACACAATTATTGAACAGTATCTAAATGTTGTTTTCTGCCCATTACCTCAGTTCTACAAGTGACCCACTGTGCTTCCCATGCCATAATTGACTGTTTTGAGAACATTGTATTCTGTTCAGTCTTGTGTACATGCCACCTCACACAGTATAATTCTTAGTGCACTAAAGTAGGGCAGCAATGTCCAAACTAACACCATTTGGCTTCACTTTTCAAGGGAAACACAATCTTGATGACAATCCAGTTGATGAAATTAGTGAAAATGACCCTAAACAAACAAAAGAAAATCCAGGAAAAATCCATCTTTCCCGGGTTACTATTTTTAAAGGATGGCAAGCCCATGAACAAAACTGTGACCTAACTTGGTTTGAATTTGAGTCAGAGGAAGGGCAAGTGACCAAATAATGGTGTACATTTTGCAAATTTAAACCAGACATCCTCAGGCAGTGCTCCCAAAAGGTAGGAAACATTGTTAATGTTGACTCGTACACCAGAGGCACAGGAAACATTTTTTTAAAACCAACAGTGAACGCAATGCCATATTAGAGGGACCTAGACAAGCCACTGTGTCCGTTGTAGCAGAGACATCTGCTATAGCTTGCTCAATTCAGAAGGGAATTACTCAAATGAACAGGAAATCTATAGATCGCATTGAGAAATTATTTGACATTGCATACTATATAGCTAAGGACGAATTACCATTTACAAAATATCCTAAACTCATAGATCTAGAAAAGCGACATGGCTGCGATCTTGGTGCAGCATACAATAATGACAAAGCATGTGCCACATTTATTTGTTTCATTGTAAACAATTTGAAGGATCCACTTATTCATCATTTCCGGGAGTCAACATTCCGATATTCAGTCTATATGGACAGAACAACAGACCGAACAGTGTTCTCAAATGTTCAATACTTGAAGCTTACAGATCTGCTTTAAGTTTAGATACAAATACTGAAGTACATTTGAAAAAGCTTTGCTGCATTGGTGCTGATGGTGCATCGGTCAATTTTGCCCCAGAAAAGGGAATGGCAACTTCGTTCAAGGAGCACTGACGATAGCTAATAGCTGTACACTGTGTCTCCCATAGACTAGAGTTGGCTGAGAAGGATGGATTACAAAAAAACATAATTTGAATTTATTGATGAACTATCTATATGTTACTTTGATGAAGTCTCCAAAGCATTACAGACAATTCAGACGAGTTGCTGAAGCACAACAATCTTCCTTAAATAAATTAAAACAATCCCATGGCACTCGCTGGCTTACACACACGAGGGATGCCCTTGGCTGTTTTGGATAATTATGGGTCCATTCTTTCCCACTGCAATGAAACTGCCAGTGAAAGCAGACGATACATTACACAAGCAGATAAGGTAAAGATGATGGGCTGAAGAAGTGAATTGACTAAAAGTGTCTGCAACTGTCGGATATCTCCTGTGCTCTTCAGCAAGAAGGCTTCGGACTCCCATTCCTGAAGTATCTGGTCACAAATGCTCTTGCTGAGATAGAAACTTACTCAAAAATAAAATTAATCATGTCCAATCATATTATCCACACTTGCTCTTCCAGAATAATCCCGCTGTGATGCTGGGTATGCCTTATGGAGGGACAGTGCACACTAGTCCTTCTCCTGACACTTCTCTGTATGTGGTTTTATGTTTTCTGCCACCAGAGTCCAGCCTGGACCTCTGGAAGTGCAGCTCTTCATGTTTTCCTGTTGGTGAACACCACCCATGGGATACCCTTATGGCACCCATGGATGGGGGTACACCCTTGTGCCCCTTAAGTGTGGTTTTGGGCACCTGTGTCTTGCTCACAGAGCAGGGTATGGGCTGGTGGCAGCTGCATGCTGACTTGGCAGTGTCTGAGTGTCCTCCATTTTTGGGACACCCAGGCACTGCCATAGGAATCAATGGATTCCTGAAGGACGGCAAGACTGCCACTGTGGATCTTGGTTTCTATTGCCCTTTAACTTGTTTCTCAAAGTCCTGGGAAGCCCTGGTTCTGTCCCTTCCTCCTGACTAGCTGTTGGGTGGAAATATCATATATGGCTCTGGGGCTGCCTCCTGTCAGACTGACTGGAGCCTTCCCAGGGGCTGTGTTATGGGTACACGCTGTGAGCCAGATTGGCTGCCTGCCTGCATGAATGTCCTTCTACATGATTGGTTGACGGACCCTGGCTCAGCTGGAGTGAATGGGGACCAGATGTGTAAAACAGGGGATTCTCACTCACCAATTTGTTCAGAAGCTGAAGTCAAAACCTGAAGCTGTTCCTTGAAGCCCAGCTGGAAGAGAAGTCTGTTGCTGCACTTTCTTCGTGAAATCCAAAGGCTGCTCCAAGGACTGATGCAAGAAAGGACCCTCGTTCAACCTGCGGCTCTTCATCACAAGTACCCTGGAAGCGAGTCCTATGTGCCTGCTGTCCAGAGAAAGGGTCTTTGTGAATACTGAAGAGGAGTACCAGGACATCTCGAGTTGAAGAAGTCAATTGGTGTCAGCCAGGGTCCAGAGGAGCGTTTGTGACTGCTGGAAGCCGTTGCTGTCTACCGCCCATAATAGGGGGTACCTTGATGGCGTAGTGCTGTTTGGCAGCCAGAGCTGCGATAGTTCCAAACTGCCAAAGAGTACTTCAAGGGACATCCTTGCAATCATCACTAACCACTTTGTCTCGGCGGAGAAGGTCCAGGGTCACTGAATGAAGCTCTGCCGGTGGGTTTCCCGCCACCAGAATCCAACAAAGACATACCAAGGCTCCAGACTTGGTGAGGGTCTGTGGTCCACTCCAGAGGTAGAGTCCAGCACACCAGAAGCCGTCCAGAGGTATGTGCTGCGGCTGCAGAATCGACTAACAAAAAGTCGGAAAACAGCGATAATGCGAACCAGACATCAAAAGTGACCTATGCACCTGTTGCCTCCAGAAGTCAAAGGTTCCCAGGGGTCTTATTTTCATCTGCCAAACCTTTAAGGAGCCCACGGCAGGTTTCATCTTCCCAGGACTTCAAGTGAAACCGAGAAACTGCCACTTCGGCATCAAAGGTACTCTGATGAGGAAGAGCATCTTCTAGCCACAGGAATCTTCCAGGGGTCCCAGATTAGTCTTGGCTCCTGTTCTCATGTGGCCTCTCAGGTACTTTGGGGTGCCAGAACCTTTAAGAAGGAAGTAGATCGTTATTGGACAATTTTGGACTGGGCTGTAAAAGATAATTTACTCCCCTAACCTTTCCATTACAGGTTACCCAGGTGGAGGGCCCTAACATAGACTTATTTATCTTGTCTAAAGAAAGCATTCTGTCACTGTTCATAACAAACCTGCCTTTCTTTCCTAATCTATGCTGTTACAACTCACTTAAGAATTTGCATGCCAATTTAAAACTGCCTGCAGTATTGTGTGGTACCACATAGAGTGTATATATTAGCCATTCTGTGAATAGAACTGCCAGAGTACAAATTATTATTTATATGTATACACATATATATTACTTGGGCAATATAACCCTACAAGGTAGTCCCTTCTCCCTTTCCATGGAAGCCACTCGCGGGAAAGAACTCTTGGACGCCGCAGCATCGGAGCCTTGTTGGACAGGTAAGGCCCAAGCGACGACCAATGAGTTCACTTTTAACACGCTCATGGACCCTCGCCGGTTACTAACTAACCTGACCTTGTATAAAGGAGCCGTGTTATCTAACGGTGTGGACGTTCCTTTGTGGGGCTTGGGGACTCACTGCACTTCAGAACCTGCCTGCATCAGCCCCCGAGTGCTTAAACCTTAGTTGCTCATACAATATAGAGAACATTGCTGGGGTGATCGGTGCCTTTGTCCCAACCACAAGTACAGATACCCCCCTCCGGTCTTTACACCAGCAGAGGACTTTACATGTGCATTTGTACCATCAGAAAAGGAGATGCATTTCAAATCCAATTTCAAAGCCTGCAGACTCCTCCATTAACAGATGTAACTTCCTCTTTCCTTGTTCTTTAAAAAATATTTGTCATTGTTGGTCTGCACCAACAGAGGCCTGCACAGGATCAAGGGACAGAACGACGGACTGCTCAGAGTTCCAATATATTAAAGAGCAATTGTCTCTCAATCATATATCTCACATCACAATGTGAATTATGAGAATACCATTATGAATCAATAAACCTACTGTATTTAGAGCATTTAGAGTAGTGTCATCCCGAGAAGCCGCTACACAACCGTCCTCAGTCGAGCCGCCATCGCACATCCCAGCAAAGGCTGCCATACTCCTGGAGAGTGGGAACAAAACACAAGGTACACTTAGACCAGTGGAGATATTCTAGTGAAATAGTCGCAAACGTCTGTTGCATACAGTTAAAGGTTTGGAATTCTAATGAAGAATTCAGTGGGGAAGGACTTCAACTCGCCCTTCTCGGATTCAGCTCAATCAGTTAAAAGTGGTATCTGACTATACATACAAAAATCAAATTTTCATGTAACAGATGTGCTTAGGGTGACCAAGCAAGGAGGCGGAGGAGGTGGGGAGAAGGCCGACTTAAAAAAGGCCATACAGAGAAAGAGGAGGAAGAGAGACGCACTGATAGGAGGAGGTTGGGTGCTTCAAGAGAAGACGTTGTGCCCGATTGATATATTAATTTGACTATTATGAGCACAATAACATTATAGGGGTTACACACTATACAATGGGGTCATATAGTTATTCTACAAGTTCCACACAATACTGAGGGATAATATAAACAAGTACACGCTAGATGTAATGATGGACTTGAGATGAGAAGAAAAAGCCTTTTTTGGTGTCCGTTTTTAAATAACTCACCTGGCCGCCCGCAGGTACATCAATAGATCACAGTCATTGACCCCGGGCATCCACACAAGCTCTTCATTCTGTGTTATGGCTTCATGATCTGGAGAGGGAAAGGACTGCAGCTCTGGGAGCTTGGCCTAAAAAGCAAAACATGCACAAGCAGAATCAGCTACCCTGTGATGATAGGTTGCTATGTAGCCATGTTGAAATTGGGGAAAAGGGTAGCATCAGTATTTGTCAGCCTATTAGGAGTTTCCCTTGGGGAAGCACAATTGCATTCGAAGTGTTAACCATTTTTCCCCCCTGCTTTGGCAAAAACATCACTCCCAGGGACAGTGTCATTGGCTGGCTCAGGAAAAGGTCTTGAGCGTCTTTCCCAGTAGAGGGCAAAGCTGTTGGATGTAACAGACTAAATGGGATGACGTAGCGCAATTGTGAAAGTATTCTTACACAAAACCAGCCAATCAGCTGGGGAACGAATGTAATGGGTTTGAGCCTGGACTTGACAATTCTCTGACCCTAAACAAAGCAATTAGCACTACGCAAAGATAAAATCTGGACAGATAAAAGCTCAACAGGGAAAATGTTTCGTTTAAAAAAAATTCTGTGCTCCCTATGGCCCTATCCAAAAGAAGAACAAGTTACTTAGCCCTGGTAACGTACTTTCGACTGGATGTTCCACCCATGTAATCTTCATCTTTAGATATATATCTTCCATTTCAGCTTTACCTGTTCGGAAAAAATTTCGGCAGAGGGCGCTGGGCGTTGATGCAGTCAACTCAATGTCCCTCGACGGACTCTATGTGGAGTCCAATGTCATCACTGGTATATATAGCACACGCAGTGCCCGTTAGCTTCAGTTATGTTTTTACGCCTTCTTCTTACAGGATCACTGGCATTAGCGTGGCAAAGACAATATCAGACAATGAAGGAGCGTACAGTGTAATGCACGTAATTTCCATAGCAGGATATGCTGGGAGGGGCGATGAGTAATACATGGGAGGAACATCCAGTTGAAAGAACGTTACCAGAGGTATGTAACTTGTTCTTCGAATGGATAGTGTCCTCCCATATATTCCTCATCTTTAGTTAGACTCTCAAAGCAGTGTCAGTTTGGAGGAGGGAGTAAGATCTTCTGATTATTCTCCAGATTTGTCATGGACAGAATGTAAGGAACAAGTTACTTACCTGTAACTGTTGTTCTCCAGCAAGGGTCTAGCATGGATTCACATGCACATGAATATTCCCCGTCGTCAGGCTGGGAATCCTCGGTAAAAGAAAAATCAGTTTCAGTTTCATTCCTGAACTGTCTTTCTCCTAACAACCAATCAGTGAGCTCTGGGTCATACTACACCCAGCCAATGACTGCCCTCTACCTAAACCCCTCCTCTGGCAGCCATCTTCAGATTTGGTAGCACGTAAAGTGGCAGTAGGACCCAGAGAAGAGCTGCAGAGGAATAGGCGGGAGGGTTCGCATGTGAATCCATTCTAGACCCATGCTGGAGAACAACAGTTACAGGTAAGTAACTTGTTCCTTCTCCAGCATGGGGTCTGGAATGGATTCACATGCTCATGAATAAACAATACATAGCAGTACACACGTGCACAACCACAGGAGGTGGCAAGGCTCAACATAAGCACCTCATCTCCTAACCAGGCTCACCTTCAAGTAAACAAGTTGCCCAACAATGCTTGGCTGACTGACTCCTCCCTGAAATCCCTGTCGACGCAGTAGAATTTCGTGAAGGTGTGCGTCGACCTCCACGTAGCAGCCCTGCAAATGTCCAGCAGGGGCACGTCCAGCAGGGACACACCAGGGGTGTCGGAAAAAATGCAGTTGCAGCAGCGATCACTCTGGTAGAATGGGCTCTCGGACAGCTAGGCAGCAGACGGTTTTGCAACCAGTGACAGTAGGTGATACAGCCGGAGAGCCACCTAGAAATGGAAGCCTTGGAAAGGGCCTTACCATGGTTCACAGGACCAAAGTTCACAAAAAGTTTAGAGGTTTTCTGTAAACTCTTTGTGCAGGCCACATAAAACTTCAGCACTCTAGCCACATCCAGCGAGTGCAAAGTCCTTTCAGCCGGCGACAAAGGCGTCTGAAAAAATAAGGGCAACACCAAGGGCTTGTTGAGGTGAAATTCCATCGGAACTTTGGGCATGAATGAGTGGTGCGTCCGCAGCACCACCCTCGTTTCGTGAAAATTCAAGCAAGGCTGCTTGCATGACAGGGCCTGGATCTCACCTACTCGTCTTGCAGAGATGATGGCCACAAGAAAAGCGGTCTTCCACGACAGAAACTTAAGCAGCGCTGAATGCATAGGTCCGAATGGGGCCCCCACAAGAGTGGCCAGCACCACATTGAGTTCCCACACCGGCGGGAACGAGCGGAACAGTCCTTTGATTAACTCCTTCACCAGACGATGCGACCAAAAAGAAGCCTGTCAATAGAGATCTGGTATAGCCGGAGATAGCTGCCAGATGCACCTTAATGGAGGCATGGGCAGTTCCGATTTGGCAAATTACAGCAAATATGGAAGTACTTGAGGAGCAGTTACCCGCAAGGGGTTAATCTTCTGAGACAGGCACCAAATCAAAAAACGCTTCCACTTGTGTCCGTAGCATTTCAGAGTAGACTATGCTCTAGCTTTGGTGAGAACTTCCTTGCAGTCCGCGGAGAGATCGTAGCCACCAAATTCTAGTGCTGCAGGAGCCAGGGCTTCAGGTTCAGAGACCCGGATCATGGTGAAGAATGGCGACTCCTTCCCTGGCGAGAAGATCCGCGACCACTAGCAGCTTCACCGGTGGGGACGCCGACATGCTCAGAAGGTCCAGGTACCAGATCTGCCTCGGCCAAGCCGGTGCAATGAGGATCATCTGGCACCGGCTGAGTTTACTGATGACTCAAAGTGACAACGGCAACTGGGGGAACGCATACAGACAGACGCCTTCCCAAGGGAATGAGAATGCGCCCCCCATTCTCCCCTGCTGGCAAACCTCCGTCACTTGGTGTTTGTCACTGTCACAAACAAGGTGATCTGGGGATTGCCCCATTTTACAAAAAGGTTCTCCACTAGGTCCTGCCAAAGTTTCCACTCATGACAAGAGCAAAGCTCAGTGCTTAGAGAGTCGGCGATCGTGTTCTTTACTCCTGCCAGATGAAAAGGAACGAGGAACATCCCCTGGGCAACGGCCCAGTGCCATAAGTCTTGCGCCTCCTTGGAGAGCGTTGGGGATATGGTGCCCCCGTTTCCGTATGTAAAACATTGTGGTGGTGTTGTCTGTGAAGACCCACACCATCTTGCCCTTGAGGGACGGCAGGCATGATTTGAGGGCCAAAAACACTGCTGTCGCTCCAGAACGTTGAAGTGCAACGTCTTCTCCAGGTGCCACAGGCCTCTGGCATGAAGACTTCCAGTGTGGGCTCCCCATCCTTCCAGGGAAGCGTCAGTCGTGACCATCTCCTGGTGCAGTGGGGCCTGGAAATCCGCACCTCCAGTCAGATGCGAGCGTACGCCCCACCACTTTATCGCCCGACGGAACCCCTCGTCGAGCGCAATCCTGTCCTGGAAGCTTCCAGACACCTGGATCCAACGGGCGTCTAGGAACTCTTGCAGCGGGCGCATCCGCAACCTGCAGAGCCGGATGAGGTAACTGCATGGTGACATCATGCCGAGCAGAGACTTGATGGCCCTCACTGTGGCGATCTTCAGAGCTAAAAGCCATTGCACCTTTCCCAGGATGGCCGCTAACTTCTCCCCATCCGACGGCGACGACGCCAGGCACTATGATGAGCTGGGATCCCAGGAACAGCGCGTCCTGCAACTGAGTCAAGCAGAACTTTGCATAATTCACTGAGAACCCCAGATCTGTCAGTAGGCAGACATTCCTCACTGTGTAGTCGACGCCAATGTCCCTCGATCTGGCCCGGATGAGTCAGTCTTCCAAGTAAGGGTAGCTATGGATCCCTGGAAGCCGTAGATGGGCCGCCACCGGTGAAGACTCTGGGTACCGGCTTCAGCCCGAAAGGAAGGGCCTTGGACTGATAAGGCTTCCCCTGAACAACAAAGCGCAGAAATTTGCGGTGTCCTTTGTGAATGGGGATGTGGAAGTACGCATCCTACAGATCCAACGACGACAGAAAAATCTCCCTCTTCCACTTGTCCGAGCACGTGTTGCAGAGTGACCATTCAGAACTTCTGGGACTTTTATGTATTTATTCAGTCGTCGCAGGTCTAGAATGGGCCTCCAGCCCCCAGTCTTCTTTCGCACGAGTAAGTACCTTGAGTAAACTCTGGAGCCCCAGAGCCGCTTTGGTAACAGCTCTATTGCCCATTTTGTTAGCATGGCCCGAACCTCCAGCAGCAGCTGAGGCATGTGGTTTTCTTGCCGGGGCAACAGTGGTATTTGGGGACACTTTCGTTGGAGCTCTACAGTGTGTCCGTGGGCGAAAGCATCCAGCACCCAGCGGTCAGTGGAGATGGTCTTCCACACGCCGATTAAGTTAGTCAGCCGGCCTCCCACCGGGGTGCACGGGTGGGGGCCCAACGGCCTGGGCAGTTCATTCTTGCTTTGAGGTAGACAAGCTGCCTTGAGGTCCCAGACGATGACAGAATCCTCCTCCGAAGGCACTGGAGCAGCCCCTGTTGGTTTCTTGGGACGAGGAGGAGGGTGGGAGGTAAGAAGAGGGGCCCCTGCCAAAACCCCTCAAAGATCATGTAGACTTGCCTCCTGAGGAACGAAAGGACGGCCGTCGCTGCTGTAGCGTGCCCAGGGCGCGTGCCGTCTCTGTGTCCGCCTTGCTGGCCTGTAGGGATTCATCGAAAGCTTTACCGAAAAGATTCGTCCCCGGTAAAGGGCATGTCCAAAACCCTTATCTGGACCTTCTGTCGAAAGTTGGTGGACTTGAGCCAGCCATGACGACGAAGGCAAACACCATTGCGCATCTGGCGGAAACCCGCATCCGTGATATTCGTGGCCACCGTGATGGTGTGGTCCAACGCCACTTCGCCCTCTTGTAGAATCTCCTAAGTCTCTACCCTCTTATCATCGGGTAGGAAGTCCAGTCGAAGGGCGAGCTTGAACTACAGCTCCCGGTCGTATCGTGCCACGATAGAGAGGCCGTTGGCAGCCTTGATGGCTGTTGTCGCAGAGTAGATAACTCTGCTACCAATCGCATCCAACTTCTTCCCCTCGTTGAAGGAGGGGTGGACCCTGCAGAAGACTTCGAGCTCGACGATTTCTTCTTGGCCGCTGTACAAAACCACTGAGTCCAGGGACTGTTGGGCCCGCAACCATTTAGGTGCAGAGTCCGACATCCTGTACTTCTTCTCTAGGCGGTCCCTCTTCGCTCGTGCTGTAGAAGAACAAGTTACTCTCTTACCTGGTAACGTTCTTTTGATGGGATGGTCCGACGACGTATTCCATATCTTTGACAGTAATCACCACAGCTGTGCTGCTTCGGAAATTTTTTTGGCGTCTACGTCCTACGTCGATGCGCCGTCCCCGAGGACCTCCTCTGACCTCCTCTGACGGCAGACGTCACCCGATGTGATAAAGTAGGACGCATGACTCCCGTAGCCTCAGTTATAGTTTTTTTCCCCCAGAACGTGTGACACCAGTCTTCCGCCAGTCAGACACACAAGGCCTTGCGGAAAACGTAAGCTGAAATCGCATAGGAAATTCTGCAGCGGGGAGGGTAGGGAGGGAGCGATATGGAATACATCGGACCATCCCATCGAAAGAACATTACCAGGTATGAGAGTAACTTTTTCTTCGAGGGGATTGGGTCATCCGACGTATTCCATATCTTTGACAGACTCCCAAAGCAGTACCAAAGCAAGGAGGTGGGAAAAAGAATTTAGAACACAAATTTAGCATGCCCAATCAAATTGTGGAATAAAGGACTGCCTTGCCAAAGGCCAGATCCTGTCCTCATGTGGAATCGAGGGAGTAGTGACGTACAAAAGTATGTACAGAAGCCAAGGTGGCTGCATCACAGATGTCACGAATAGGAATACCCCTCTGTAGGGCAGTAGATGCAGCCATACCCCTGGTAGAATGGGCCCGCAAGCCAGCCGGTGGACCCTTACCCGCCAAGCGGTAACACTCGGAGATAGCCAAAATAATCCAACGAGAAAGTCTGTTTCGTCACAGCTTGTCCCAAACGCTTTCCAGCGTAACCAATGAAGAGTTGTTCGTCCACTCTGACCCGGTACATGCGTGAAATATAAAAGCTCAACGCTCTCCTAGGATCAAGACTATGGAGCCTCTCCTCTTCCTTACCAGGATGCGGAGGAGGATAGAATGCCAGAATAACAACCTTCTGGCCCAAATGAAATTCCGAAACCACCTTCGGAAGAAAGTAAGGACGAACTCGAAGGACTACCCTGTCCTTATGAAACACAGTGACGGGTGGCTTAACTGAAAGTGCCAGTAACTCACTCTGCGAGCGGAAGTAACCTCAACTAAAAACACAGTTTTAAGAGTTAACAGTCTCAAAGGGCAAGAATGCAAAGGCTCAAACGGAGCACCCATAAGAAACTTGAGAACAAGGTTCAAATCCCAACCGGGCACCAGAAAAGGTGACGGAGGGAACACATTAGTGAGCCCTTTCAAAAACTGAGAAATCAAAGGAATACTAAAATAGGAACATTCTTCAGACGAGCGCTTAAATATGACAGCGCCGGATTCCAAGATGGCCACCGGGAGGACGAGTCGCGTCTAACCGGCGCTCTCCCCGGGCCGCCTAAATAAGCACACTAAAAGCACGAAACGAGCGGAACCAGCGAGCGGATCACCCCCCATCGCCTCCCGTAGCTGATGATCCGACTGCAAGCCTGAAAGGACGCAGGGAAGCAGTGGAACCGGGAACGACTGCGATCGCCCATCCCCCTTCGGGAGCTCCCGCCTGCAGAGCCGGCAACGACGCCGGAACAGACAGGAAGATCGTGCCGACGAAGGAAGCGAGGAGCGGGAGCAGCGGGACGGCCCCTCCCTCCCCCCTCCCGGTGCGCATCTGATGCGCTCATAACGGGGGCAGAAAAGAAAGCGGCGTACCAAGAGGACCGAGGAGCGGCCGCGCCGACCCCGACCCCACCCCCCCCGTTGGGAAGGTACGGCGCCGGGCGGCCCCCGCGCCATACACGGAGGCCGCGGGTGGAGAGGCCGCATCCCCCGGAGGAGGTGCACCCCCGCGCAGAAGAGAGCCGGGAGCCCCCACTCGGCGAGGGAGTCGCGGAGCCCGAAGTGAAGAACCCCCAGAGGTGAGCGGGGTGGCGGGGGGTGCCGGGTCCTGGGATCCCCCCTCACGGGTGGGGGGAAGAGGAACCGCTAACCAGCAGAGGAGCACGGGGGCGGAATCGACCCCATAGACCATGTGAAGACACCAGAAGGCAGCAGGCACCGGTCTCGAGGAGCGCAGCCCATACAGCACAACACTTAGACCCATAAGGGATAAGACCACCAAGGAGAGCGGGCAGCAGCGGCATACACATCTGACGGAGGAGGCGCGCTTTCGGCGCGGAGGAAGGCAAGGCCTCCCGCGTAGACTGGCCACCACGGAGGCAGTGAGAGGCCGGAAAAGGGGACGCAGGCAGACAACGATCCCCGGCGGGGAGAGAGCCGCAGCGCCAGGGAAAGAGGCTGATCCAGAGGCACAGGTCCCCCCCCGGAGCCCACAACCGAAGTGCTAAACGCCCCAAGAAGTGGGCCCTGCCCCTTGGTACAGGGAAGGTAAACCCATAGAAGAGGGCAGAGGAACGTCTCCCCCGGCAACGGGAAGGGCATAAAAACGTACGCGGCAAGGAAAGCAGCGAGACCTGGGTGAGGCCCTCACGGTGGCCCGGGGGGATTCACTCACAAGGGAGTGAGGGAACACTCAAGCAGGCCCCACCAGAAACCTGCATAGTCGGGAGAGACCCGTGAAGCTCCACTCCATCGGCACTACACCGGGAGCGCATCAGAGGGGACTTTCTACAGCTCAAAGGGGCAACTACGAAACATGTCCAGGGCAAAAAACAAGAACATCGCTTCCCAACAGACCCCTCAAAACACAAGGCAAGAAGCAAATATTTTACAACTGTGGTCAATGGAATCTACGCTACCAGCTAAAGGGAAACCGCAGGACAACCAAATAAGCGAAGACATGCCGCAGACGAACCCACACCACCCACCCTCAAAGGATGCCATGCAAGCATGGTTCCAGGATCTGCAAGAAAAATTCATGGCGACAGTTCAGGAACAATTCACGACGATGAAAAACGACATGAAACAGGCGGTTCAGGACCTCAGGGTGGATGTGGCAAAATTGGAGGAAAGAACAGAATGGTCCAGGGAATCGAAGAGGAAACGCAGCAGGCAAGTGAAACTCAGGAACACCTGGTGAGACTTACCCATAACCTGGAGATACAATGCGAGGACCTGGAGAATCGCTCCAGGCGATCCAACATCCGCATAAAAAATATGGCAGAATCAGTCCTGGACAAAGATCTAAAGACTGCGGTGACGGAGGTGTTCAGAGACATTCTGGATGCCCCGGATACAGATTTAATCGGAGTGGACAGGGTTCACAGGGTGGGACCTAAGAGATCTGGAGCACCAGGAGAAAGACCTTGTGACGTCTTGGTGGCACTATCCTCATACCCACAAAAGGAGCAGATACTGAGGAAGGCCAGAAATATGGACCACATCAGGATGAATGGGCAAGAAATTCTATTATATCAAGACTTGGCTCTGATTACACTGCAAAAAAGAAGGGCCATCAAGGCCCTGGTAGCAAAGGAAATCCGGTACTGGTGGACCTTCCCATTTGGACTACTCTTCACATGGGAAGGGAGGCAGCGAAGAGTAACCTCCTGGGAGGAGGGCTTAAACATATTGGGACTCCAAGACGAGGGGGAGGAAGTGGAACAAGCAAGACCCAGCGGAGAGCAAAGGAGAAGACCCAAAGGATGGGAATCGATCAAAAAAAATAAGGCCAATCATGGGAAGAGAGGACCTTAAGGAAATGCTACGCCCGAAGACAAAGAAGAAGAATGCAGGGGACCCACATGAGGTACCCAAGGAAGACAACAGCGAGGTGGTAGGGGCGAATAAGGACCGCTACATAGGAGGCAGCGACGGCGGCCCGGGACGGGCCCCCATGCTTGGAATCCGGTAAGAACAATCGGAGATGAGGGGTTTAGGATCCCCCACAAAAGTTTCCCCCGGGAGGTTGAAGGGCAGGGAGCACTGGGCGCAACGCCCTTGCTACACTAGGGACCCTTGCCCTGCTCGGGGGCATGTTTTGTTCATGGTTAATCGTTGGGGAGGGGTGTTCAGGGGAAAGGGACAAGCAGACCGGGGACACAAAAACAGCACTCAGGGGAAGACAGGGACGTCAAGAACAATGATAAAATGCCTTATGGAATGGGGAAAATCCGCATAATAACGTATAACATAAGGGGAATGAACCACCCCACGAAAAGGGTAAAGCTGGAGAAAATACTTAAAAATGAAGGGGCGGACCTCCTGCTCTTACAGGAAACCCACATAAGGACAAAGGACAAACATAAAATTCGTATAAGGGGATATAAAATGTGGGCCCAAGCCAACACGAAAGAAAAAAGAGCGGGGGTCCTGATAGCAGGAAGGGATGGAAGGGACGCGAAAATAGAGGACACCATGGCAGACAAGGAGGGAAGGTTTGTGTTTGCTAATGTGGTACTGGGGGGGCAGCGCCTAACCCTAGCGTCAATATATGCGCCCAATACGGGACAGGATGGTTTTTTGAGAGACACCCTGGGAAAACTTGAATCCTTCGCAAAGGGGGAGGTAATCCTGGGGGGCGACCTGAATATGGCTTGGGATCCACAACTGGACAGGAGCACGAGCTGTGCACACGGCCACGGGGCACCGTCGAAACGCCTCAAATAGCAGATGGACCAACTTGCCCTGAATGATGTGTGGAGAGAATTGAAGGGGAATCAAAGCGGGTACACATACCTTTCACATGTACATAACACAATGTCAAGAATTGATTACTTTTGGGTCTCAGTTGGGCTTCTGGGCAAGATCACAGGGACTGGAAAAGGGGGCAATCGCACTCTCAGACCATGCTCCCCTATGGTTGGAGGTGAAAATCCCGGGGAAATCTCAAGGGCTGTGGAAATGGAGGCTACCGGAGGACATTATACGGGATCCGGTTACGGGGGAGTCCATAAGGGAAATGATAGAAGAATATTTCACTCAGAATGACACGGGGGAGGTCTCAATGAGCACAGTCTGGGAGGCGTTCAAAGCAGTGATACGCGGGAAGATAATAGCACTGAAAATCACAAAGGAGAAGCAGAGGGCTATATGGGAAAAGGAACTGGCAAGATCAATAACAGAGCTACAAGGGAAAATAGTGGCACAGCCCACTAGAGCCCTGAAGAAGGCACTTAGACATACCCAAGGTCAACTCGAGATGCTCGGCACGAAAGGAGCGGAAAAAAGCCTACTATACCTAAGACAAAGGTACTACATAAAAGCAAATAAAGCAGATAGGATGCTAGCGAGACAACTCCGCGCAAAACAAAGACACTACGATCAAATGCATCACAGCCAAGACAGGGGAACTCCACACGCACACACAAGACATAGGGGAAGTGTTCAGAGAATACTACCAGGACTTCTACTCCACCGATCACCCACAGGCAGAAGCACAAGACACATATTTAGAATCCCTTACCATCCCACAAATCTCAGAAATAGACAGGCAGGCCCTAGAAGACCCAATCAAAGAAGAGGAAGTCAAGAAAGCAATAGATAGCCTCCCAGTGAATAAAGCCCCAGGCCCGGATGGCTTCACGGCCCCCTTTTATAAAAAATATGCAAGTATCCTGATCCCAGTCCTGACCAAGCTACTAAACTCATTTAAAGATAGTGGCACAGTGACCCCCACAATGAACGAGGCGAAGGTCCTAGTATTCCACAAACCAGGGAAGGACCCTATATACCCAGCCTCATATAGGCCCATCTCCCTAATTAACATCGACGCAAAAATCTACACGAAACTTTTAGCCACCAGGCTATCCCCTCTATTCCCGAAGTTAATACATATGGACCAGTCGGTCTTTATCCCAGGAAGACAAACTCACGATAACCTGAGAAGGATAATCCATCTGGTTGAAAAAATTGGGATAAAGCAGACCCCGGCTATACTTCTTGCAGTAGATGCGGAGAAAGCCTTTGATCGGGTGGAGTGGTCCATGCTCTTTAAGACACTTCAATCCATGGGGTTTGGGGAGAACTTCATAGCTAGAATAAGAGCGAACTACATAGCCCCAACCTGCAGAGTGGCTGTTAATGGGGAGGTAACGGAAACGGTACACATAGCCCGCGGAACAAAACAAGGCTGCCCGCTCTCCCCGTTGTTATACGCTATTTTTCTAGAACCCCTACTTTTGAAATTCAGAGAAGATACACATATCAAAGGGATCGACATGGCAGGCACACAACACAAGGTAACGGCATATGCAGACGATATGCTGCTAGCACTAGAAGAACCGGCCCAAACACTGGCGACAGCGGTGGGGGAACTAGAAGTATTCGGGACCATCTCAGGCCTAAAAATTAATAGAAATAAATCGGAAATTCTAATCCTGGCGGGAGACAGGGGGGGAGATTGCCAGAGTAGCTGAAGCACTAAATCTCAAGATAGCAGAGGGTGGCATCAAATATCTGGGAATTACGCTCACACACAAGGTAGAACAGCTCTATGGGAAAAATTACCTGCAGCTCCTAACGAGTATCCGTAGGGATATTGAGAAATGGAACCCATTGCTAATATCGTGGTGGGGCAGGATCCAAGCGGTAAAGATGACCATCCTACCAAAGCTTCTCTATTACTTCCAGGCCCTCCCGGTAAGGGTATCCAGTTCATTCTTTAAAACTTTAACCCAGGTAATATCAACCTTCGTGTGGAAGGGGAAAACGCCAAGACTGCCTAGGGCGGTCATGTCCACACCAACCAGGGAGGGGGGCCTTGTGCTTCCTCACTTCCAAAAATACTTTCAAGCGGCACAGTTAAAGGTACTACGGGAGTGGTTAGGTGACGATCCACAACCGATTTGGGCAGCACAAGATAGAGCAGCGGCAAGAACCCTGTTAGTGGAACTACTGTGGAAACAAAAACAGCACAGACACCCCAACATTGAGATAAGTGAAATAATGAAAACAACGATGGAGGCGTGGGACACGCAAACTCGAAGAGGCATAATGACCACCACGCTAGGCCCATTCACCCCCATCTGTAGAAACCCGCAGTTCCCCCCGGGGATGGAGCAAGGGGCGTACGCTAGTTGGGAGGAGGAAGGAATAACAAAAATAGGGGAAATGTTCATCAATAATGAAATTAGATCATATGAATCCTGCCTCCCGCTTGCAGTACGCTCCACTCGGGAGAAATACAGGCACGACCAACTAAAACACTGGCTGAGATCCCCGATTATAACGAAGGCAGCAACGAGAGCTCTCACCCCATTTGAGAAATATATTACGACGAACTCCGGGGCAAAGAAATGGGTTTCCACTATATATTCCTTCATTAATACACAGGATGAAGAAATTAAGTGGTCATATATGATTAAATGGAGCAGCACACTGGGGTGGGAACCAACAAGGAAACAATGGGAAGACCTCTGGACCCTAATCCCAAAAATGACCAGATCTGCTCAAACAAGAGAAATGTGGATAAAAATAGTTACACAGTGGCACTACACCCCAGAGAGACTTCACACTATGTTCCCGAAAACATCAAGCCGATGCTGGAGGGAATGCGGAGGGGAGGGAACATGGAAACACATCTGGTGGACATGCAAAGGAATAAGGCCCTTTTGGGAAGAAGTCAAGGGAGAAATGGGCAAAATATTTCCAGATGCGGGACAACTCGGAGAGGAGGGGGTCTGGTTATGTGGAATAAGAGACGACATGGCAAGAAGATATAATAAAGCACAATGGAGAACTATTATGGCTCTCCTTATAGCGGCATGGACAACAATAGCCCACAGTTGGAAAAACAAAGACACCCCGCTGATCTTTGCATGGCTCCAAAGAGTTTGGGCCCAGATGGCGATGGAAAAAATCACACACTCAATCCAGGGAACGAAAGACAGGTTCGCAAAAGAATGGGGCGGAGTTTTGGAATACCTCCAATCAGACTAAATGGAACAGTGATGCCCACACAATATCAAAATCTCCAACATCTTTAATGCTTAATGTAATCCCTGTTCTTCAGCACACGTGTCCCCGGGGAGGGAGGAGTGGGGTTGAGGGGGGGAAGTTGCAGTTACGTTGTTTAATTGTTGTTTATCGACAATAATAAAGAATTAAAAAAAAAAAATATGACAGCGCCGCCAGGTAACCTTTAATGGTACCCACTTGCAAGCCCCTGTGGGCCAAAGAAAGCAAAAAAGACAGAACCATGGGAATGTCACATTCAAAATGATCCACTATCTTAACTCTGCACCAGTCGCAGAATTTACGCCAACGGTACAGAGACTTTGTTGCCGGCCGTCTGGCCGAGAGCAACACCTCCAACACGTCTTCCGGGAGGTCCCAATCCTTATACCTCAACCTTTCAGAAGCCAAGCGTGAAGGTTGAGGGATCTGACCTCTGGATGGAGAACCTGAACCCCCTCCCGTGAGAGCAGATCGTCTCTGTAGGGAAGATGACGTGGAGGGCATATGGACAAGTCGAGAAGGTCCGGGTACCACGTCATCCGGGCCCACGCCGGAGCAATGAGGATTATCCGGGAACCGAACCTCCGTAACCTCTGCAGTACTTGCGGGATGACGGGGACTGGAGGAAACACGTACAGCAGTGGGAATGACCACTCCACCACAAACGCGTCTCCTAAGGCTCCTTTTGGAGGAAATTCCCGCGAGCAGAACCTTTCGCACTTCCGGTTGACACTGGAGGTGAAGAGATCCACTTGAGGGGTCCCCCAAATGGCGAAGATCTCCAGGAGAATCTCCTAAGCCAGCTCCCACTCGTGAGAGATCATGCTCTGCCTGCTCAGAGCGCCCGCCGTCTCGTTGTCATCTCTTGCCAGATGAACAGCAGAGATCGAAACTTCCTGCTGGATGGCCAGAACTCGAGCTGCATCGCCTCCCTGCACAGAGGAAGTGATCCTGCCCCTCTTTGTTGAGGAAGTGCATGGCCACTGTGTTGTCCGTCAGGATCAGGACACACTTTCCTCGCAAAGTCAGCAGAAAAGCCTTCAGGGCTAGCCGGACGGCCCTCAGCTCCAACAGATTGATATGGAGTCTGGACTCCGACGGAGACCAACGACCGCTGACTGTCAACTCGTTGGCATGAGCTCCCCATCCCATGAGGGATGCGTCCGTCACGATCGTCACCTCTGGCCAGGGAAGCCAAAACAGAGCCCCTTCATCAGATTGCCTTTGACGGCCCACCACAGAAGGTCCGGGGCAACCGAGGGCGGCACCTGAACAGGGTCCGACATCCTGCCGGAAGGTTGCGACCACTGCATCTTGAGTGCCCACTGCAAAGATCTCATCCGCAGACGAGCCTCTGGCACCAGAAGAATGCAGGATGCCATGAGGCCGAGCAACCTCAAGAACTCTAACGCCGGGAGCGTCTGGGCAAGTTGAAATTTGTGCAGCATCTGCTGAATGTGAAGAGCCCTCAACTGGGGAGGAAAACACAGCCCCAGGGATGTGTCGAGCACTGCTGCGATGTACTGGAGCCGCTGTGTTGGCGTCAAATGGGACGTCTTTAAATTGAGGGAGAAGCCCAGCTTGTGAAGGGAGTGGCAGGTGACGGACAGATTATCCAGGACTTGCTTGGGAGAGCTCCCCCTGATCAACCAATCGACCAGGGAGGGTTAGACGTGAATCCCCCCCTTTCCTGAGATGCGCTGCCACCACCACCATGAGCTTGGTGAAAACCCTCAGGGCGGAGGTCAATCCGAACGCCAGGACCCGAAACTGAAAGTGCGAGTCGCCAACCGCGAACCTCAGGTACTTCTTGTGCTTGGGATGGATCGGCACATGGAAGTAAGCGTCCTTGAGGTCGAGAGACACCAACCAGTCCTGAAGTTGAAGGGCCTGGAGGACTTGAGAGAGAGTAACCATCTTGAACTTGTCCTTCCGTAGGAGTTTGTTGAAACCGGGTAAGTCCATGATGGGTCTCAATCTCCAGTCTTTCTTAAAAATAAAAAAATAAGGGGAATACCATCCCTTGTTCCTCTCCGCTACAGGCACCAGTTCTTTGGCGCCTTTCTCCAGCAGGGCCTGAATTTCCTGCACAAGGAGCGGATCCGGACTCTTCAAAGAGAGGTTCCCAGGTGGATTGTTGTGAGGCCCCTGCCGAAAGGGAAGACAGTAGCCGTGGGTTATGATCTCCAGAACCCACACATCTGAAGTAATGGCACGCCACTCTACAAGATGCTGTGCCAGCCTTCCCCCAAACGGCGAACCATGGGACATGGCCTCATGACTGAGTGGTAGCAGCTGCGGCATTGCCTGAGGGCAAAGAGGCAACTGCCCGAGCGGCTTTGGCACCTCGAGTACCCTGTTTTCCACCTCTGGTACTCCTACGGTGGCCTCTTTGACTGGCCGCTCCTCTCGCTTTACTGAAGGATGAGTAATAACGAAAGGAACCTCCCCTCCATTGTTGTCCCGTAGGACGAAAAGGCGGAGGTTGTCAAACTGCAGTGCCCAACGACTTTGCTGCTGCTTTGGAGGTCTGCAACCTCTCAAGGCTCTCGTCAGCCTTGCTGCCAAAAAGATGTTCACCGTCAAAGGGCATGTTGAGGAGCCTGGACTGCACATCAGGAGCGAACCCCGACTTCCGCAACCACGCAAACCTGCATTTTACGGTGCTCGCCGCCATGGACCGGCTGACACAATCTGCCATGTCCAAACCCGACTGAACGGCCTCACACATGGCATCCTTGCCATCCTAAACCATAGCAAGGAAACCATACCGTTCGTCCCCTTCGGGAATATGTTCAGCCGCTAATGCAACACAGTTCCACAGAGTGTGTGTGAAACGAGACATGCACATACGGAGTTGGCCGCCTGAAGCGCCATACCCCCTGAAGAAAGACCTTTCCTCGCCCAGCCATCAATACATTTGTCGTCCCTATCCGGAGGCCGTAGCCGCCTGCACCACCAAACTCTCCGGAGTTGGGTGCCTGGACAAGTAGCAGGGGTCGCTACTGGCTGGATGGTATTTTCGCGACAAAGACTTGCCCACTGCCGGGAGACTCTCCGGAGCAGTCCAAGCTGCCGCCACCCTTCTCTGCAAAGCCATATGAAACGGCAGTACCGGGTCAGTGGGGGGACCAAGATCGAGGATGTCCATAAAACCATCCTGAACAAACTCCCCTGGGGGAGCCGACCATCCCAAGTACTTAGTGACCGGAGACATGAGGCCGGTACGAAGAATCGGCATGAGTGCCAGGCTGAGGCCTACAAAACTCCACCTCCAGAGAGGTGTCCAGTCCACTGGCATCAGTGACTGCCTCAGGTCTTCAAATTGGCTATGGCCCGAGAGAAGCTCATCTGGCACCTTATCCGGGACCAAGCCCTCATCAGAGCCTTCATCAACCTCTGAAATGTACTCCAGGCAGTGAGAGGAAGACCCCTGGGGACCAAAGCTATGCCTGACCTTAGCTAGAGCTTTTCTAGGGGCTTCCCCCGTGCCACGGGGCCCCTCCGACACCACCGCCTCGAAAGGCGTCAAGGGCGCCGAACGAATCGGCGCAGAGAAAATCGGCTTTGACGTCAGCCGCAGCGCCGCCAGCATCTACGGCGTCGACACAGGCCTCAAAGCCAGAGCTCCGAGCGTGTCCTTCGACGACCTAGGCGCAGACAGCGTCGACGACCACCTCTGAGGCGGAGCCTCGAGAGCGGCCGTCGATGACCTCGGCGCCACAGGCGTCGACGTCTTCCTCGAAGACTGCACAGGATCACACAGTCTCGAGCGCGTTGAGGACCGGGACCTGGAACGGGCATGGCGAGAACGGTTACCCTTGTCCGAGCGGGACCTCTCCCGCGAACCATGCCGACCACCCGAGCCCGAAGGCGTGCGAGCGGTGTCTCTCGACAGATCACGACCGACCCCACTCGGAGGCGGACGGACCGGTGCCCTGCGATTCGAGAATCGCTAACATCTTCTTCCCAAAGGAAGCCCATTCCTCCGTTGTCGCTTGCATGGTGGGATAAGAGACCCGGCGGAGTCCTCGGAAGAGGACTGGGAAGGCGACCGATGCCGGCGCTTCCAGGAATGCCTCGAAGAGGCAGAGGAGTGGCGAGACTGACTCCTGGAAGGAGACCCACTGGACCTCCGACGATGACGCGGAGAGTCGCTTCTCGAATCATCCGTCGAAAGCCCCGCAGACCTCCACTTCCGGGGCTTAGACACCCTACCTACCGACAACTTCTTGCGCTCCTGCAAGGCCTTGGCCGTGAGCGACTGGCAGTCGACACAGTCGTCCGTGTCGTGGGCCTCCCCGAAGCACCAGAGGCAGGCGTCGCGCGAGTCCGTTACCGACATCGTGGACCCACAGTCCCCGCATTTTTTGAAGCCCGGACGCGGGATTGAAGACCAGGTAGACATCACTCACGAATAGGCTTTTCACAAAACCGAAATTGTTCAAAGAACCGAGAAGATAACAACAGAAACTCCAAACACGTTCGCGGAAAAAACGGAACGGAGGCTACGGGTGTCGTGCGTCCTACTTATCACATCGGGTGAAGTCAGCCATCGGAGGAGGTCCTCGGGGACGGAGCATCGACGTAGGACGCAGAAAATGTTTCCAAAGCAGCAAAGCTGTGGTGATTGCTGTCAAAGATATGGAATACGTCAGAGGAACCAATCCCCTCGAAGGGTTCTTTATGAGCATCAGTTCTTCATCCTAAAAGTCATCCAGGAGTGGTATAAGAAGCCCTTGTCCTCCGGCATAAGCTGGAAAAGCTTGGATGCTCTGGAGATCATTGTATGGAACGATCCCATCTCGTCAGGAGGGGAGGATCTGGGCAGAGGCGACGGGAGGTCCTACATTCCGCAGTCGCCATCCGTGCCCGTTGCAGTGTTTGACTCTGTCTCACCTGCACAGGGTGGTGGGGAAGGAAGTGAAGGGTGGAGAAGGAGGCAGCAGGTGCCTCTTCCTGTTCTTGGCTGGCATTTCCTCTGTCGTCAGCGGGGAGGCCGGCACCAACTCAGAGGGGCGGGCGGGCGGAGCGGGTGGCGGCGTCGCCGGCATCCTCCTCTGTATCTCGGATACCAGCATATGAATGGTCTAAAGAATGTCCATTGAAAGGTCTCGAGGTGGTAGCTGAGGCATAGGGATGGGCAGCTGGGGTGTAGGAGCAGGGCCAACGTCATCGTCCTGAGGCCCTACGTCGCCTCCCTCGACGGTGTCCTCGTCATAGTCGCCGCCGTCGTCATCGCCCTCCTGGATGGTCTAGAGGTAAACAAGTTCAGCCTCCTCGGCCGAGGAAATATCCGTGCCCTGCAGGACCTCAATGCCTACCCCGCCCTTCTTCGCATCGAGAGTAGACGTCTCGGGGAGATGTTCGGCATCATCTTCTCCGGGGTCTTCTCATGGTCTTAAACAAAGCCTCCCTTCCTGGGAGGAAGGGACACCCTTGCCATCAGAGGGTCTGCCCCTGCGGCCTTCGAAAGGGACACTAAGACCACCTCGATTGAGGGCGCCGCCTTTGTCTGGTGCACCTGGGCCTTCACGGTCAGGTCGGGCCCCTTGTCCTGCTTGGCCGTCATGGTCGCCCCCGACACCTTGTCCAGCTTGGCCTTCTCCTTAGGGGTCGGGTCAGACCCTCGATCCCCTTTGGCCTTCTCCGCCGAGGGTAGGCCAGCCGCCTCTGGGGTCAACTTTAGCTTTCCCGGGTGATCATACATCCTCTTGGAAGAAGATCCAGAGCGCTGACTGAGACCGATGCAGCTGGGGATGTCGAACACGCCCTGACCGTCGAGGAGCTCGCCGCAGCGGCACTCCCGATGGTAGCAGACTCACTGTGCTTGGCCTTTTGTTGGACCCCCGTGGGAGGTGCGCCCTCAAAGCTCACTCAGCTTTCCTGAGAGCCGCATGCCAGTGGGAACCACCCAGTGCAGAGGCATTGGCCTGCTGCCACTCTTCCAGCCGTTTATACCGATCCTTACACGTGTGTTTCGAGAGTTCACGGCAAAACGCACAATCATCCTCCTTATGCGTTGGGGGTTGTAGGTCAAAGGATCGACAACCAAAGGGTCGAATGGTCAAAGGATCGACACCAAAGGACCGAAAACCAAAGGATTGAAAGGTTTTTTTTTTTTACATTTTTTTTGGGGGAGTCCCCCTCCCGACCCCCGTTTTGTGGTAAACACCACTTTTTTCACTAAGCGAAAACCCCCAAAAAATATAGAATTAAAAAACAAAAATTTGATCCGTTGATTTTCGATCCTTTGGTGTCGATCCTTTGACCATTCGACCCTTTGGATTCGATCCTTTGACCAGACACCTGCGCTGGGTACAGGCAGTACAGGCACAGAAAAGGTTTGTCACCCATGTAAACATTCTGCAAACCTCAGTCGGAGCAAAGCTTGAAAAGGGAAGGGGAATCCACCTCGTCCGACATGCCCCACGCGGTGTAGACCTGACAAATCTTCTGGAAGCTTCCATGATGAAACGGGTCCCCGTTAATCAGAAGGATGATCGATGGAGCACAGGGGCTCGATTGATCGAAAAATAGAGTACAACTCTTCCCAAAAAGCAAAAAATCTCAGTAAAAGTTTTAGAGCTAAGCACGAGGACTCCCAACACTTGAACGTGCAGTAAAAATCTGAATATGGCTGCCAGAGAAGGGGTTTAGGTAGAGGGCAGGCATTGGCTGGGCGCAGTTTGGCCCAGAGCTCAGTGATTAGTTGTTAGGAGAAAGACAGTTCAGAAATTAAACTGATTTTTTCTTTTACCGAGGATTTCCTGCCTGACAACAGGGAATATTTATGAGCATGTGAATCCATGCCAGACCCCCATGCTGTAGAAAATCGCCTTTCCAAGCCCTACTTCCTGGACTGAAGAGAAATCCAGGCAGTAATGTTTTGTAAATAGTAGATCAGGTGGCTGCCGCACAAATGTCATTTATCTGCACTCCTCTTTGCAAAGCAGAATACGTAGCCATGCCCCTTGAGGAGTGGGCCCTCATGCCTTCTGGGGGATCCCGGGTCCAAGGTCCAACTTGGGTCCTTCCTCTCCTCTATCTCTTTCTCTACCTGTGGTGTTTGCAAGGGGTCTAACCTCTCTCCTTGGCTGTTCCAACCAATACCTGGCCCTTCTTGCCCACTGCATTGCCCCTCTCTGCCCCAACTTTCAGTAATATGCGGATGACACTCGGCTCATTTTCAGGCTCCTTTCAGCCACCTCCTCTCGCTCTCTCATCTCAGACTGTCTGCTAGCCAGGAGTGGTGTGGCGCAAATGATCTGTGCCTTAATGCGAGTAAGACTGGGATTCTACTCATCGGAACACCCGCTCCCTCCTTTCCTATCTCTCTCCGGCCTCTCCTAGCCCTCTTCCTGTTCCCACCTGTGAGGCTAAAAACCTTGGGGTCATCTTGGACTCCACACTCTCCTTCTCTCCTCACATCTCTGACGTCTAAGAAGTCAAACTACCAGCAGCACCTCCTCAGAGGTATTCTTCCTTTCCCCTCATTCCCGCAGAAGCTCATTGTCTCCAGAGATCGGGTTCTCTCTAGGCTGGACTACTGCAACAGCCTCTTTCTAAATCTGCCTGCGTCTACTCTCCACCCTCTGCAAATCATCCCGAACAGGACTGCAAGAATTGTCCTTGGCCTCAAGCCCATGGATTGTATCTTTCCAAGACGGACATTTCTGCACTGGCTCCCAGTGGCTAGGAGGATTAAGTACAAAACCCTCTGCATTGTCCACAAGTCTTCTGGGGCCTCAATACCTTGAACTCTCTATTCCCAAATATCTTCCGTCTCTAGCTCTTCGTTCATCCACCTTTAACTCCATCAAGGTCAGTCGCTTCTCCAAGAAACAAGTTGGTGGTAGATCTCTTTCTTCGGATGGGGTCTCCCTCTGGAACAGCCTCCCTGCCTCTCTACAAATTGAGAAGAACCATCTCCGGTTCCGGAAGCACCTCAAGACCTTCCTCATTGCCTCTGCTTTCTCTCCTCCCCTCCCCTTGCTGAACTCCTGGCTAAAACTGAAACTGCACTGGTCACCTCGCTACCCTCTATTCTCGGCCCCAGGTCCCATCCCAGTCAGTTACACACCTGCACTGCCCCCCTAGCAACCCTTGAACTCTGGGGCTGTTTCTGTATCCCTACAGCGCCCTACCAGCACTTGACAACCGATGCCTGTACTTACCCTTGCACCTGCCACCAGCGAGCCGCAGTTCTTATTTTTTGTTTCCATTTATTTACTGTTTATACCATGTACTGGACCCCCCGCCTCGCACTTTTCTCCTTCCGCACCTCCCCTGCACTTGCACGATCTCAATGTCACCTGGCCTAGTAAGATCGTAGTTTCAGTCTTCCCTCTGTTCCCCTCCCTTGCCTCGTCGCGCCTTGAAACACTTGTGCATAGGCGTGTTATAACTGCCATATCATATAAACTTTTCCTGCAAGCATTCCGTAATACCAAGTATTATCCATCCGGATAATTTTTGCTGTGTGACCGCCAGTCCTAATTTGTGTGCAGTGTATCCCACAAAAAGTGTGTCATCTTAACGTATTTTAGCCAAACGTGTAATGTAAATGGAAAGTGCCCTTTTTAGATCTATCCTGTGTAGCCTTTCCTCTTTGCCAGGATGTAGAGGCGGATAAAATGTTAGCAACAAAATCTTCTGAGAGATGTGAAAATCCAACATAATTTTCAGAAGAAATGTAGGCTTAACCCTTAGAAAAACGTCCTTGTAGAAGATTCTAAACAATGGTTTACTAAATAAGGCCTTTAACTCGCTCACCCTGCGGGCTGATGTTAAAGTGACTAATAAGGTTGTCTTAAAAGTCAGGGGTCTCAATGGACACAAGTGGAGCGGCTAAAATGGAACGCACATAAGAAGTTTTAATACAAGATTCAGATCCCAAACTGGAACTTGGAATGGTGAAGGATGGAACACATTAGTTAGCCCTTTAGAAACTGTATAACCAACGACATTTTGAAATATGACGTCTCGTCCGATGAGCGCTTGAAGATCAAAAGCGCTGCCAAGCACAATTTGATGGTTCCAATTTGGAGCCCCATATTTGCCAGGTGTAATAAAAAAAGACAACTCTAGATTAGGGGGGAGACCCAATGTACACTATTTCAATAGTGAGATCCCTACCTTTTTTTTTGGGTATATAAAGTTATCAAGCAATTATGAAGGTAGATAGATTTTTCAACAGTTCGACCAGAATCAAACTCTAATTAAGAAAATACAAACATTTTATTTTAGACACTATTAAAAAACACAATTAAATTCAACACAATTAAATTCATACAGTTAATACACATAAGAACTATTATAAAACAATAGTCTAGTGACAAATTGATCTCTGTTGATGGAAGTCAATATGACCAAGTAAACCAAGAGATATGAGACTAGAGACAAGGGGGACTATTATTCTCTTTGAAGATAACAATATATATCGGATTGCATTCAAAATCTAATTAATTATAAAAGATATGGCTCAACATGTTTCTGTTCACTAATCAATTGTGGAACATTCTTCAGGAGGAATATTGTTGGTCACGTTGACTATGACAAAGATTAGACAATGTCTTCCCTTCTTTAAAGCTATCTCAGCTTTGATTCGTGTGAACTGTTGATAGAAAAAACACACAATAGTGTGAGCTATGAATGCTTGGTTTACTATTGACAGTCTAAGACTGTCAAACTAATATCAGATCAAGATTTGCCCGATATAGTACGTGGGTACAGTCGTAAGGTTTGGTTCCAAATCAATAGGATATTCTTCTGGATGGCTGGCGACTAATCCACTCCAGCACTAGCATCTACAAGGATACATATTAATCTGTATAAGACCGTTTGTTCAGTTCAAACTCTCTCATTCCGTCCTCTATCTTGTGCCACTTTGCTATTCCGCTTACCTGTATAGAGTCAGGTAGCGCTAGCGTCTGTGTCCGAAGTGGTTGAATCCCTTTAGTTTAATTTCTTATAGTAGGAATATCTCTTGCGAATAGACGCTGAGATTAACAAAAGGCGTCTTGTGAGTATCGCGTGGTATGTTTCCTAATGATTTAACTTTACTTTCGTAGTCCAATGCATCTTGTAAATAGCAAAAAGGACTTTACACTACGTATATACAAGCGTTTTAGAAACGTTGCAGATACATGTATGTCTAGGTTTTAGTGTATGAACCGTTATTTACCTTAGGTATTATCAGGTTGTTAAAGTAGTCTCCAAATCCAGGATGTAGAACAATGACTGTTGTTATTCTAGCTCGAGCAGACAACGCGTCCCCTAGAGCTCCTCTTGGGGAAATTCCCTTGAGAAGAACAGTTTGCAGTTTCGGTTGACACTGGTCGCAAACAGATCCACTTGAGGGGTTCCACAAAGGGCGAAGATCTCTTCCTGGGCTAGTGCCCACTCGTGGAAGACTGTGCTCTGCCTGCTCAGAGCGTTCACTGCGGTGTTCTCCTCTCCGGGCAGGTCAACTGCTGCTAGGAAGATTCCTTCTTGAACTGCCCAAAATCAAAGCTGCATTGCCTCTCTGCACAGTGGTAATGACCCAGCACCACCTGATGGTGAGGAAGTACATAGCCACTGTGTTTTCTGTCATTATCCAGACATTCTTTCCACAGAGGGCAGAAAGACCATCAGAGCTAGTCTGATCGCCCTCAGCTCCAAAATGTTGGTGTAGTTGATGAGTGAGGCATCCGTAACTACCGTCATCTCCGGCTATGGTTGCCAAACAGGTTCTGCCTTCAGAATGTTGTGCTTGCAGGCCCACCACAGGAGATCCTGTGTGACCATGCTCCGAACCAGAAGCAGATCTGACATCTTGCCCAAGATCTGAGACCACTGTGTCCCGAGGGCCCACTGGAGGGATCTCATTCTTAGGCGAGCCTCTGCAACAGGAAAATGCAGGATGCCATGAGGCAGAGCAACCTCAAAGTCAAAGGCCAGAAGCTCTAGAATTTGGTGTCCATCTGCAGAATGTGTTGACCACTCACCTCGAGGCTGTTCCCAATGATGCATCAACGACTGCTCCAATGAACTGGAGTCTTTTAGATGGTATCATGTGGGACGTCTTGAAATTGAGGGAGCAGCCCAGTCTCTGGAGTGGCAGGTTACGTCAAGATGTTCTAGGACTCATTCAGGGCCCGTTCTACCACTCAACCAATCGTCCAGGTAGGGGTAGACGTGCAACCCCACTCTCCTGAGACTAGCTGCCACCAACGCAATTAACTTTGTGTAAACCCTCAGGATGAGGTCACCACGAATGGCAGAACTCTAAACTAAATGTGGAAACCGCCAACAGCAAACCTCAGGTACTTTCTGTGCTTGTCTTGGAAAGGTACATGAAAAAAAAGGATCCTGAAGGTCCAATGATAACACCCAATCCTGAAGCTGGAGGGCATTAAGGATCTGAGAAAGAGTGACCATCTTGAACTTGAGATGCTTTAACAAGTTACTCAGCAAGGGCAAGTCCAAGATGGGTCTCAATCCTCAGTCTTTTTTGGGGATTAGGAAATAGAGAGTACCACCCTTTGCTCCATTCCTTCTCAGCTATTGGTTTTTATACCACCTCTCTCTGGCAGGCTCGTAATTGCTTGGAAAAAGAATGGATCCGTAACTTTGAACGAGTGGCTCCCCGGTGGAGGCCTTCTTAAAAAAGGGGAGGCGGTAAACCTGGTCAACTAATTTCAAAACCCACGCATGTGAAGTAATGCCCCTGCCATTGTTGCAGATATTGAGAGTCTGCCTCCCTCTGGGATTTTGTAGGATAAGTTCTCAGAGGTTTTGAGGTGGCTGAAGCAGCGGATCAGGGTAAAGTAGATGTTGTTTGGGTGAACTTTGCACCCCTACTCCGACCACCACGAGGAAACTTTCTTTGGCCCCTTTCACCGGACAGTCTTCCAACTCTACCAAAAGAGGAGTAGTAACAAAAAGGACCTACGCCTCCAAGTAGGTCCACTGGGGTGTGACGGATGTGGCCATCTGATAGAGGCGCCAATCGATTTGGCTGTGGCCTTCGAGGCCTGCAGCTTATCCAGGCTCTTGGCAGCCTTACTGCCAAACAGCTGAGTGCCGTCAAAGGGCATGTTCAGGAGTCTAGACTACGTGGCTGGTGCAAACCCAGACTTCCTCATACACTCAAATATACATATCACTGCTCGCCACCATGGCTTTGCAGATGTTGTCTGCAGAGTCCAAGCCTGACTGAAGAGACTCACACATTGGCTCCTTTCCATCTCTTACAATATTCTGGAAGCCGTCTCTCTCTTCCTCTTCGGGAATGTGTTCAGCTGCCATGGAAATGCAGTCCCACAAGGTGAACGAGAATTTTGCAAGAGCGCAAGTGGCATTAGCTGATTTAAACAATATGCTTCCTGCAGAAAATGCTGTTGCGTCAAACCGCTTATCGTCCCTATCTGGCGGCATGGTTGGATATGCCTCATACTTGGATGTTGAAGTAGCTGCCTGAACTACTAGGCTCTCTGTTGTTAAGGTGTTTAGACCAGTAGTCTGGATCACTACTTGAGGGCCTGTACTACTTTGTGAAGTTTTTATTGACGGCCGGACTGATTTCCCATTCCTTCCAATTTGCTTTATCCCCTCTTCTGTAGGGCAATAATTAAATGTTACTCACGGTAGTGACTAACAGGGCCCCTTTCCTCCATACTGCAGGGGCGACCCTTCCCAGGGATGGGAGACAGAACCTTTTTCACCAGAAAAAAACCTTCTTCCCCTTTAAATTTAGAGGCGTGCGAAGGGGATGGGGGGGCGGCCCTAGGAGCATGCGCTGCCCTGACACCACCCTCTGGCGCCACACCTCAGTCGGCATAGACGCGTCGACAATAGTTTAACATTGCCTAATGACACTGGTTTCATTGGGGGGTGGTGGGACCTATGGAGGAAAAGGGACTAAGGACTAAGTCACTACGGGGAGTAACTAATAATTACTCTTAAGTCCCGTCACCTTTCCTCCATACTGCATGGGCGACTACAACTGAGAGTAGCCCCAGGGTGGAGAGGAGACCCTCCTTAAGCAAACAGGTTTCTAACAACCGCCTGTCCAAAAGCTGCATCTGATCTAGAGCCGGCGTCCAAACAGTAGTGCTTGCAGAAAGCCGAAGGGGTGTACCAGGAGGCCGCCCTGCTTATGACTTGCCATAGAACCTGCTGTTGGAATGCGATGGCCGTGGCCTTGGCTCTGACTGCATGGGCGTGCATGTTAGCTGGACTTGGCACATGCCGCCACTCATATGCCCTGATGGCCGAGACCATCCATCGTGCTATAGAGGCCTTGGATGCCTAAGACCCAGGTCTTGACTCGCCGAAAGTGACAAATAGTGCGTTCGACTTGAGGAAGCCCTTGGTCCTGTCCAAGTAGAACTTTATAGAACGTCTGACATCGAGGCAGTGCACAACCCTCTGAGCCTCTTCCTTACGCTTGGCAAAGAACGTAGGCAGCACTAACTCCTCGTTTAGATGGAAAGTGGAGGATACCTTAAGTAGGAATGCTGGGTGTGTCCGCAAGACTACCTTATCCTTGTGAAACATAGTATAGGGCTCTGAGGCGACTAGCACCTGGATTTTGCTGACTCTGCGAACAGAAGTGAGGCGCACTAGCAAGGCTGTCTTAATGGTGACCAGCCTGATGTCCGCAGACGCCCTTCGCGCAAAGGGATTGTGCGCCAGGGTGCCCAACTCGTTGAGATCCCACACGCGGTGTTGCCTCTTGATGGGCGGGTAGAGTCTGGCTAGGAATCCTCAGTAAAAGAAAAAAAACAGTTTGTTTCATTTCTAAACTGTAATTCTCCTATTAACCAATCACTGAGCTCTGGATCTTACTGCCACCAGACAATGACTGCCCTCTACCTAAGCCCCTCCTCAGGGAGCCATCTTCAGATTTGGTAGCACGTAAAGTGGCAGTAGGACAAAGAGGACCCGCAGAGGAGCAGGCGGGAGGGTTTGCATGTGAATCCATGCCAGAACCATGCTGGAGAACAGTTACAGGTAGGTAACTTGTTCCTTCTCTAGCATGGGGTCTGGCATGAATTCACATGCTCATGAATAAATAATACAAAGCAGTACACACATGCACAACCACAGGAGGTGGCAAGGCTCAACAGATGCAATCTTTTACCTCCTCACCAGGCTCACCTTCAAGCGAGCAAGCTGCTCATCACTGCTTGGCCGACTCTGGACTCCTCCCTGGAATCCCTGTCAACGCAGTAGAATCTCATGAAGGTGTGCGTCGACCTCCAAGGTAGCAGCCCTGCAGATGTCCAGTAGGGGCACCCTAGACAGGAACGCTGTTATAGCAGCGACCGCTCTGGTAAAATCGGCTCTCGGACAGCCGGTCAGCGGTCGGTTCGCCAAACGGTGACAGTGGGCGATACAGCCGGAGAGCCAACTGGATATGGAAGACTTGGACAGGGCCTTTCCATGGTTCACAGGATCAAAGTTAATAAAAAGCAGAGATGTTTTCTGGAAACTCTTCGAGCGGGCCACATAAAACTTCAGCACTCTAGCCAGATCCAGCAAGTGCAAAGTCCTTTCAGTCAAAGAAGAAGGCTTTGGAAAAAACACTGGTAAGACCAAGGGCTTGTTGAAGTGAAATTCCGACACCTTAGGCATGAAGGAGGGGTGCGCCGCAGCACCACCCTCGCCTGGTGAAAAGTCAAGTAAGGCCGCTTGCATGACAGGACCTGGATCTCACCTACTCGTCTTGCAGAGGTGATGGCCACAAAGAAAGCTGTCTTCCACAACAAACTTGAGCGGAGTCAAATCCATAGGTTCGAATGGGGCCCCCATGAGCCTAGTCAACACAACATTGAGTTCCGACGCCGGGGCCGGAGCCTTCACTGGCTGGAACAAGCGGAACAGTCCCTTGATGTACTCCTTGACCAGACGGTGCGACCAGAGAGAAGACCGTCCCGGAAATCTGATGTAGCGGAAGATAGCCGCCAGATGAATTTTGATGGAGGCGTGAGCCAGCCCCAATTTAGCTAAAGACAGAACATATGGCAATACCGGAGAGGGGTGGGGGGTGACCCTCAGAGGGCTAATCTTCTGTGTACGGAACCAAATAGTAATGTGCTCCCATTTGTGTCCGCATTTCAAGGTAGATGATGCCCTGGCCTTGGCGAGAATCTCTCTGCAGTTCGCAAGAAGACAGTAGCCACCGAATTTTAACGCTGCAGGAGCCAAGCCTTCAGATTCAGTGACTGCGGGTCGTGGTGCAGGATTGCGCTTCCTTCCCTGGCGAGAAGAACCGCGACCACTGGCAGCTTGACTGAAGGGGACGTCGACATGGTGACAAGGTCCGGGTACCAGATCTGTCTCGGCCACGCTGGTGCGAGGAGGATCATCCTGCACCAGTACCGTCTGAGTTGATTGATGACTCAAAGTAGCAACAGCAACGGAGGGAACGCAAACAGATCGATCTGGGGACTGCCCCATTTGAGGAAAATTGTATTTACCGGGACCTGCCGAAGCTCCCACTTGTGACAAGAGCGCAGCTCCCTACTGAGGGAGTCGGTGATAGTGTTCTTTACTCATACCAGGTGAAACAGAATGAGGACCATCCCCTGAATGGCAGCCCAGTTCCATAACTCCTACGCCACTTTAGAGAGTGCTGGGGATCTGGTGCCCCCCCCGTTTCCAGATGTAAAAAATGGTGGTGGTGTTGTCCGTGAAGACCCTCAGCACCTTCCCCTTGAGGGACGGCAGGAACAACCTGGTGACCCAAAACAATGCCGTAGTTCCAGGACGTTGATGTGCAAGGTCTTCTCCTCAGTTAGCCACAGGCCACTGGCGTGAAGACATCCGGTGTAGCCTCCAAATCCTCCCAAGGAAGCGTCCGTCGTAACGTCTCCTGGTACGGTGGGCTCTAGTAATCCATGCCCCCGTCGATATTGGCGTGCATGCCGCACCACTTTATCGCCCAACGGAACTACTCGTCAAGCACGATCCTGTCCTGGAAGCCTCAGTACACCTGGACTCAACGGGTGTCGAGGAACTACTGTAGAGAGCACATCTGAAAACTGCAGAGCAGGATCAGATATGTGGATGACAACGAGTGGAGACTTGATGCTCCTCACTTTGGCGACCCTTAGTGCCAACAGCAGGTGCACTTTGCCTAGGATGGCCAATATCTTCTCCTCCGACTGTTACACCAGGCAGGCCACCGTGTTGATTCTGGAACCCAAGAACATTGCGTCCTGCGATGGAGTCAAGCAGGACCTTGCATAATTCACAGAGAACCCCAGTTCCGTCAGCAGCCAGACGGTCCTCGCGTGTGATCCCCAGCGATGTCCTCCGACCTGGACCGGATGAGCCAGTCGTCCAAGTAAGGATACACGGAGATCCCTTGCACTCGTAGATGGGCCGCCACCGGTGCAAGGCACTTGGTGAAGAATCTGGGCGTCTACTTCAGTCTCAAGGGGAGAGCCTCGTAATGGTAATGCTTCCCTTGAACAACGAAGCGCAGAAACTTGCGGTGTCCTTTGTGGATGGGGACGTGGAAGTAACCGTCCTCTATGTCCAACGACGACAAAGTCTTCCTCTTCCAGCTGGCCGAGTGCATGTTGAAGCGTGACCATTCTGAACCTCTGGGACTTTATATATTTGTTCAGACGTTGTAGGTCGAGAATGGGCTTCAACCCCCTGGTCTTCTTTCATACGAGGACGTACCTTGAGTATATTGCGGAGTTGCTTTGGAACTAGTTCTATCACCCCTTTCTTTAACAGGGCCCGAACCTCCAGCAGCAGCTAAGTGATGTGGTTTTCCTGCCAGGCCACCGGTGGCATCTGGGGACACTTCGTTGGAACTCATGTGTGTCCGTGGATGAGAGCGTCCTGCACCCAACTGTCGGCAGAGATGGTTTTCCACACGCAGACTAGCTTGGAGGTCAACGGGCTTCCTTGCGGTCCCTAGCGATGACGGCGCCCACCCCTGAAGGCCATGGTACAGCGCCTGTTGGCTTCCTGGGTCGAGGAGCGAGAGACCTGGGGGTAAGAGGAGGAGCCTCTGCCGAAACCCCTCGAAGACCTGCTAGAGTTCCCTCCTGAGGAACGAAAGGACGGAAGTCGTCGTCGTAGCGTGCCTAGGGTACGTGCCATCTCCGTGTCTGCCTTGATGGCCTGAAGGGATTCATCCACAGCCTTTCCGAACAGGTTGTCCCAGTCAAAGGGCATGTCCAAAACCCTTGTTTTGACATTCTGCCTAAAGTCGGTGGCTTTGAGCCAGCCACAACGGCGAAGGCAGACGCCGTTTCCCATCTGGCGAAACACTGCATCCGCAATGTCCATGGCCATCGTGATGGCGTGATCCAACGCCGCCTCGCCTTCTTGAAGGATGTCCAAAGCCAAAACCCGCTCCTCGTCGGGGAGGAAGTCCAGGAGTGGAGCTAGCTTAAACCACAGCTCCCGGTCATATCTGGCCACGATAGCGAGGGGTTGGCAGCCCCTCGGCCATAATGCTGGCAAAAGGGAATTGCCTCTTGGGTGTACACACGGTAAAAGAACCTTCCGGTCCCTCAGCACTATCTTCGGGAGAGTCTTACGGACCCTTCGGCCTGGCTGTCGGCAGCTCAATTAGTCTTGGTATTCGTGCTGGTACGAGAATCTGAAAGGTTCCTCCCGCTTGGGCATTTCCTTGGAATGTAGTCTCCCTTGTGGGGGGTGCTGGAAAAGAGCAGCCCTAATTTGGGCCTTGATCGATGTTTGACGAAGTCCTTTAGGTCCTATGGAGGCGACCTCTCGAAGAGCTCCCTCCACCTAGCCATTCTATTCTTCAGGGCACGCGAGGAGAGTGCATCACGTGCGGTACAACCTTCCCATCCGTGGTCAGGGCCAAGGCAGCGGAGGAAAAGGGAGTGGGGATCTGATGTAGGGAAGAGCCCCTCGCATGCTGCACATCTGCTGAAGACCGCTGAAATCGATATGTGCCAGGGAGGAGCGTGGCACCAGAGAACCAAGTACCTGAGATAAAAAGACAAAAAGACAGAAGAAAGTAACCAGGGAAGAGCGCGTGGTATTACATAGCCGAAGCCAAACTCAACTGGGGAAATCAGCCTGTTCCCGTCGATGCAGAAAGGGGGACTGAGAGCCAGGACAGCGCATGCTCCCAGGGCTGCACACCCGTGCGCCTCTAAATTTAAAGAGGAAAAAGGTTTTTTCTGGTGAAAACGGTTCTGTCGACCGTCCCTCGGAAGGGACGGCCATGCAGTATGGAGGAACGCGGACGGGGCGTAAGAGTATTGCTAAAAGTGCCAGAAGGTTGATGTGCTTCCTGGTTCGCGCCTGTGTCCACAGGACGTGAACAGTGTGATGCAGGAAATGAGCGCCATATATGAGTCTGTTGTGAGAGTGACCTTGATCGCTAGTGTGTGGAAAGGGTGTACCTTTAGCAGATTGTCTCTGTTCCACCACTGTAGCAACGAACCAGAGGTTGCAAAACCACCACTAGTTCTTCCCACAACCCGCTTGCTTGCGACCATTTGTTTCATTAGCCGCTCTTGCATTGGACGCATGCGCAGCCTGGCGTGAGGCACTACGTAGATGCAGGAAGCTATCATTCCCAACAGGCGAATCACCTTTCGTACTATCACCTGACGACCAGCTACATACTGAGGTGTTTGAAACCGCATTTCCTAGACCCTCTCTTTGGAGTAGACTAGACCGAGTTCTGTTTTGATTATTGCCCCGAGAAATTGCTTTATAGAGAAGCCCAATTGAAAAAGCTTGACCGTTTGCTGTATGTATTGAAGGCACCTGGAAGAGTCCCCAGTAATTTGCCAGTCGTCTAAGTAAGGGTACACTGGAATGGACTGCCTTCGCAAGTGAGCGGTCTACACTGCTAGGACCTTCATTAATACCCTGGAGGCTGATACAATGCTGAATGGTAGCACCTTGAATTGGTAGTGCTCGCTCCCCAATTTAAATCAGTTATTTTATGCCCAATGTTCTGTCATGAGCTGGGTCATGCCCCTAGATTAGCCTCTAAGAATTTGTGGACCATGGCTTATCATGCTTGGTCCGTAACACGGAAAGAACCATGTTTAGGCTATGGGGGGAAAGACACTTCCTCATCACCTAAGATGGCGGCTTAAGGGGTTCTATGGAAAGTAACCGTCATGGTCTAGTGCTTCACACTCACAGCATATATAAGTCCCTCCTCTCACCTGCTCCGCGCTTCGCGTCGTCTGCTTTGTAGTGTACGCTTACCGCGGCTCCGGTTCTCGTCACAGTTTTCCTCAGCCCACTCTTATGATATCCTGTCATGGTTCCATAGTTTTCCCTCTGTAGTTAGAGTACATTTCCCGTCACTTCCACAGTATTTCCCTGGTGTCTGATTTTAGGCAACATTCATGTAAGTTGCCTTCACGGTTACCTCAACACAATTGCCGCCCTCATTCCTGTCAGCGGAACATTTGCAAATCTACTTCAGCAGTTTGAAGCCGGTTGTTTTCGTCAAGCGACAGTTACCGCAAGTATTGGCTGTTTATGTTGTTGCGCCCTTGTTTTTAGCGTGCCTTTTCAGTCAGCGGAGTTTCATGGTTTTGTAACAACAGTAATAAGTTGTTCCCCTGTCAGTCAGCCCTTCCACACATGCTAGGTAGTATTACAATTTGGTGACAAGGTTGTGAGTCGTCAATTCTGGGGAAATGTTACAGTTGCTTCCAGTCAGTAAAACTACTAGAGTCATGTAGTTGGTTGTGGAAAGTCTTCTTCACGAGTTAGCATACACCACACGTTAAATGTGAAAAAGAATTATACTTTATCTCTGCAGTTAACCTTTTTTCTGGCCAATTGTTCACACGCAGATTGAGTTGCTCCTCATAGTTGGGTTGGATGTGACTAGGTGTTCATGCACGTCAATATAGTGGAACAGCTTATCAATAGTATCTAATTCCTTATCTATTCCTATCACCCCATTATTTGCAAGTCACGCACACCTGCCATCCTTCCTTCCCTCAGAAAATCACATTTCATTTCCCTTCTTCAGAACAAGCGCCCCTGCGTAGAAGCAGGATGGAGAGCTCCCAAAAAACAAACTACAGGTAACGCCTCCCAAAGGGTATGAGAGATAATTCCTGAACAGGTGCATTAGACTAGTATACTAAGGATTACTGAATGTTTTTTGTAGATCACCAGACTGCATAGATTACCTACGCACCCAGAGAATAGCACCAAACAGAATTCCAGAGAAGTGCTCCCGCAGAGTTTCTGAGGTAAGCGTTACATGTTCCCATGTAATCCCCGATTTTCAATAGTGGGATGGCTTCCTGCAGTGTTGTCATCATGAATTTTTGGGGTTTGACATATGTCTGCAGGGCGCAGGTCCAGCACTGGGCAAATTGTTAGATCTTTCTTCAGAACAAGGAAGTACATTGAATAAATACCTTGATATTGTTCCATGAAGGGCACCAGCTCGATGTATCCTTTCTGCAGTAGGATTTGGATCTGGATGTGGAGTTATTTGTAGGACAGTCATCCTACACGAGGTGGATTGTGGCAAGGTGTTTCGAGGAACTTTACTCATCGAGGACCCAGCGATCTGACGTTATTCCTTCCATTGCTGGGCGAAGAGTGTTGTGCGACCCCTGACGGAGGACGCGTGGGAGGGAACGTGGATCGGTCCATCACTCTGAAGCACCGGCTGCTGTGCCCCTCGTGGCTGCAGATCTACCTTGTCCTTTCCCATTTTTCAGGATGTTTTGGGAGACCCGTTTACCATGTGTAATGATTTTAAGAAGGTGGCAATGAGCTGGTTCTGGTACTAAGTCCAGATGTCGTGACACTGGGTGCGGCTGTAGCTGGCAAGCAAGGTGGCGTTTGCTATTCAGGTGAGGTACGCAGCAAAGGTCGTGAAACGCTTACCTAGTGTATAAAGTCTCCTGCAATCCTTTTTGAGAGGTGTCTGAGGTTGAGAGTGGAACACAAGCTCCCTTTCTGGTAGTGGTCACCACCAGAGAATCTGGCTTGACGAGACCCCTAATCTAGAGGGGATCTGAAAGATGTTTCCACCCGTGGGTTAACCGCCCTACTAACAGAGGGTGGTAGACAGGGACGGTGTGTGCGTGTACACCAGTGTTGCCAGAGGCCTTCCTCATAGCAGCGCGCTGCAACTGCCTGTCGGGGCTGGGGACAGGCATGAGGAAACTAGAATGTTCAACATAGTATCCTCAAACTCCTAAGAGTCGACTGCCTAGGCCTTCGTGGTCTGACTCAAAAATCCTGGTGGCTGTTTCTGACTCCGCCAACATGGCGTACAGCGCCCACTGCTTGGTCCGGCGCTCCTTTAGGGTCTTGGCCATAAAGAGCTTGCACGCTGTGCAACGGGATTCGAGGTGGTCACGTGGACGGCAGTGCTTACAAACTCTAGTGCTAAAGGACAAACGTAGTATCTGCAGGAAATGGGGTATGCATTATTTAACAAAGAAGGATCAGTCCACCCCACTCTCCCTACTGGTTAGGCCGAAGACAGTCGTCGGAACAGACAAGCTGGGATCAACAATCAAGATGTTCTGGGGAAACAGCTGTCGAATTAGTGCAACCACCAAAAACGACAGAAGGGGTTTGGATGAGTTTAACGCTTAAAATAGCTCAAGCTACAGCCTGTGCGAAATAAATTTCCCGATGGTGGAAAAATTAATCTGAGGGACCTTGACACTGAGTGATCATGGGTACAGGGTACGTCACACTAGGGATAGTATTACAGTAATGCACTGTCAACCTCCCTTTTCAAACTTCAAAATCTTCAAGTGCAATACTCTGCAACTTGCACTAGATGTTGACCTATGAAAAGCATGCAATTCTAAGCAGAACCATAAGTCTAAAAAATAATAGTTATGACATCTACCTCAAGACAGAGGCCCTCGAGGGACATCAAGTTGACTGCATCGACGCACAGCACCCTCTGCCGAAATCTGTTCCCAAAGCAGCTAAAGCTGGAAGGGAAGATATATCTAAAGATGAGAAATACTTGGGAGGACACAATCCATTCGAATAGTCATCACTCGCCCTACTGAATTGTGGAAATTCAACTGAATAGGCCCAATAAACTTGCAATTATGTGCATAGTGGGGAAATTAAAGATGTGGAGGTGGGGACTAGTACATAGGTATTTTGGCATCTAAAGGGGTGGCCTAAGAACTGACTTGTCAATGGCATTCAGCTATAAAGTGTGAAAAACAGGACATGCACAAAATGTACTTAAAATATATACTTTATTAGAAATCAGTCAGGTCAAAATAAGTACTTAATGGATACCAATAAACAATAATACAAAGGTAGCAAGTACATTGTAAAAAGAGTAGATGTCTAAAAGACACTCAACTAATCCCACGGTCTATAGAAGCGAGTGGACTACCACTGGCTAAGGCTAATACTAGAATACAGGAGGCCAAAAGGGACAGCAGGTGTTGCAGCCACCAGGCCAAGCTTGCCATATGAGAGATGAGGGTGGGTGACACTCATGCATTTCTTTGATCCTCTTGTCCATTGGAAAGACGCAGTCAAGAGCGGAATCCAATGAAAGCCTGATTAAAAGCAAAGTGGGGCAGTCCTTGTAGTGTTGATGCTCTCCCGTTGACCCGTTGGTCTGTCTTTGCTGGCGATACGTGTGGAGGTGGAGGCCTTTTAAAATAGCACAAAAGTTGTGCCGCGGGGCAAAGTGGTGTAGTCCTTGCCGTCTGTGTGGGCATACTGTCGGCAGGAAGGCAGTTAGTGGAGCTACCGGGACTGCTTGGGAGCTTTAGGACAGCTGCTGACGCTGAGAACAGCGAGTGTGGAAATCTGCCCCCATCCCCGATTTATGCTCTCCTTTGCTTTTCCTGTGGGTACACTTTTGCTCTGGTAACAGGAGGTGTACAATAGAAGGAGGGTCCAAACTCAGATTTTGCTTCAGAACCAAGAATGGCAATCAAACTTTTTTTTCCCTATCGAGCCCGCCCGCCCCCGGGACTAGGATCGCGACCTCTGGTTATTGTGGGACAGACATTCTTTTGATCAACGGATATACTGAATCTGATTAGTTTTTGTGGAGACTGCAGGGAAATTCGAGTTGATCCACATTGCTGTATACACTTCATTTTGCGATGTGAAGCAAAAAGAAAAGTTACCTTCTTAGGAGTACAGACGTCATTCCTCTTCATGACGAAATGGTGAGAAGTGTGTAGGAACAAGAGTTGGTACCTGCTCGTTTAGATCAAGTGGAAATGACGTCGTCATTCACTGAGGAATCAAAATTATACAGCCAGGTGGTCCAAGCTGGGTCTGTGATCTCAGACAGCACCATGACAAGAGCAGACATCTTGAGTATCACAGACTAATCTATCTGGCTCTGTCCTATCTCAAGTGGATCACCATGCTAACACCTCTGTATTTAACGCCTGGTTTAGCTTGGAAAACGAAATTCAGGAAATAGAGCGCCTACAAGACAGACCCATTGTGTCGCCAGGCTTATTGAGAACTCAAGAGGAACTGGAGAAGTAATTACGGACACACTTATACCAGAAAATGTTATTTAAATAGCATTCCAACGATCAGGGACCAATCTTCCCTACCTTTTCAAGGTGATGATTCAAGTTGTCATGATTCTCTGGATGTAGCCCGGAGTACACTTGATGCTCTAAATATAGTGTTGGAATCTTTCATTTGCCTGTATGACACAGTGGCCCACGAAGTGAGAATGAACACTTCTACACTAAATAATATTTAAAATGTTCTAGTGAATGGATCTCAGCAATACCCTCAAAGAGGTCACAAACCCCTGCTGGGTTCAATTTGGCAGAGTCACATGCCTGGAGAAAGATCTATGGATTCAACTGCTACCAACAATGCTGTGCAGCTGGACGCTGAAAGATCTGATGACTAGTCTAATAAAGTAGTGTCAATCTCAAGTCTGTGTAGTAAGAAAAAAACAAATAAATTAAAGGCGGTTTAAAGACTCCGAGCAAGGGGTCGTGAAGTTCCTCCAGAACATCCTTTTTGCAGAAAAATCATCTACAGCTGCCTGAAAGTATTATTATTGATGACAATCTGAGAGTTGACAGCACTAGTCAAGCTGGGGACTGTAGACAAATCCACCTTTAGTTCTGTTCTCGAAGAATCGCTTTACATCCTAAAGCGAAAAAGAGTAAAAAGTGCCAAGAAAAGAGTGTGAAATCCCTGTACCAGCGGGCACCCCGATAATTGACTTACCTAGGAGACCCAGGGGTAGAATTGCAGGAGAGCAGTTTGGTGCTGGGAATGTACGAAGCACTAAGATGAATAATATTGCCCCAGTGGTCAAAAGGAAATTTCTATCATCAGAGCCTGTGGTTCTATTTCAGTACAGTCAACGAGATCGGGTGGACAATCCTGTCTCAGCACAACAGTGCTTGAATGGGAAAAACGTATACAAACTGCGATGGCCCTCGACGGTCCTCTTTGAAAAAGCGATTGGCATCCTTTAATTTTTTAATCTGTGTTTGAGGATGACTGGGAAAATTCCTTAAATAGATGCACACTACTGGCCCTCCTTACTACTATTGCAGAACTAACTTCAATCTCGTTGTTGACATAACATTTGTCCATCTATTTGACCGTGCTCGAATTTGGAAATGTGCTGTTCTCTTCTACTCCAAGATGGAGAGGCTAGTAATTGAGCAGCAAGAAGAAATGCAATTAAAAGGCTTTGAATGTTACCAAGCACGCCATACAGGTGCAAGCCAAAATCAACACGAGCGGCCGAATCACAGTAAAATGTCACTTCGACATGGATCAAAGGAGACATGTTTTTCATGATACTGAATCGTCGAGTAGGGGCTAGTGGCCACTTTTCCAAATAAAGTAGGAAGCAGACCTGGCTTCAAATAATAACTGGCAAATATTAAGCTGGAACTCTCGCAGGCATAATTCATTTTTGAACAATGATATGAAGAAGGATTTTGATGGATTTGATATATTTCTCCTTCAAGAGACTTGGCTGAGGAGTATGAGATGGGTTTCTTACAGATTCTAAAATAACTAAAAAAAAGGCTTGCGAGGGAGGCCCAAAGGAGGGTTTTTAACATCTTTCAAAAATTAAAAAGGTTCTGTCGTATTGTTAAAGTAACAACTTACTTAGACGATATCCTGATACGAGAGAAACTAACCATCAATTAGCAGTTTTGATAATTAACATCTATTTTAACCCTATTGGTATGGATTTCCATGAAGTTCTACATGGCATTGAAAACGTATTAATAGATAGGTTAATTGATTAACCGGATAGTCCAATAGTGATAGCGGGGGGACTACAACTGTAAATGCATTGTTACTGATTTTGAAGATTTTGACACTACAAGAAGTGTTGCTCCTACTGTTGATCTGCTGGGTAGGGCAACCATGGGAGGATTTGGTCTGAATTTCTCTCCAGATTGACTTTTCTGCAGACCAATTTACTCTACAACGTGACGCTTAGGAAGTGGCTACTTCAAATGTGTATTTGATCTCTAATATCGACTACATTTTTTAAAGAACGTTTAGGTTGATGACGTGGGGTATTTGAAGATAGTGAAAACGAACACAAATTACCATGCTATGTTAAGTTATTCTGGTGTTTTAGGGGTCCACATGACCCGAGTGAGTTTATGGGTAGTAAGCCTCTTGTAGTTACGGGGCAGGGCAATAGGGCCATGCAATATAGTCATAATTCCAAGTAAGTCAATGGGTGGAACAGCATACTGTGAAATATCTCCACAATCTTTGCTTTGCCAGGGGAGTTTACTACATTATTAGCTAGGCTCAGGAGACCAGTGGAGAATAGAATAGGGGCTCAATGAAATATTTTCCGACATGTGAATTGCAGTAACTTTGACAGAGTGATCCAAAATAAAAAATGTCAGTTGAGGAAGGATGTTAGGAGGTTGTATAAATGCTCTGATGAGACATGGACAGAGAAGGTTAAAGAAAAAAAGGTTTTGAGACATCACTATAGGAACTGGAGTAGGTCCAATCAACTCGAAAAACTTATCAGGAAAAATCAAGATTTATTGCTTAAAATTTTAAGGCAAGATATGTGTACCATATGGTGGACATTGAATAATACAAGTAAGTTACAAGCTCATGCTCAATCTTCTGGTGTATCTGGCGACGCCTGGGTGGAATATTTTACTAACAAATATGATGTGGAAGGCAATCACATGAATATTCTGGAAATTAACAGCAGTAATACTTGAGTTTGGCCACCCTCATTTGACCAATTAGACATCAAGCTCATAATTGATAAATTAAAGAATACCAGAGTGAGTGGTCTTGATGGGGAAACAATGGTATATTCAAGAATAATCCTGTACTTTGGTCTGACATTCTTTACCATCTCTTTACGCATATTGTCAGAGAAAGTATTTGCCCGAACTCTGGACTAATTTGATACTCGTCGCAATTTACAAAAAGGGTAATACAGGAAGAAACAAAATGTACAGTAATCGACCGATTTCACAGATTGATTCTCTCCCAAAAATCTTCGCTAGTTTAGTACTTGGGGAACTAACTGCATGGACAGTGGAACCTCTCCACTTAAGCCACCTACAAACCGGTTTTAGGGGAGGGGCGGGCACAGTATTAAGTCGATTAGCTTCAACGGCCTGTCTGGTATTGGGTCCTGTTTGAGTGGTTCTCTATTTGTTGCAGCAATCGCTATAACCTCTGCCTTCTCTGCCTTTGGCAATGTAAATCTCTCTAGCTGATGAGTTGGGGGATAGATCCGGGCTTGCTGAGGCTGATCCAAATGCTATGCACTAACAACTCCACCAAAGTTAGGTTAAACATTCTTGGTGAACTTGAGAAATATCTATTTGAAGAAGAGAGTATGCCATGGGTGGGGTCTAGCCCCAACTTTATTTAATCTATACTTAGCTGACCTTTTGGCCGACAGTAGGGAGTGGGGGTTTACGCTCCTATGTGGTCTAGTCTCAAAGTTAGTTGCATCGCAGACTATACCTAGGCCGGACTCCAATGCAAGCTTTTCAATGTAGCTCCTGGTCAGAAGTGAATTCTGGACATTCAGGAGCAGCTTTTAGCTCCTGCTCATTCAATCTTAATTTAAATTCCTGCAAACGTAAACTCTGTGCGTACTCACTGTTCCCACTGATTGAGTTTATAGAGCAAAAGTGTCTCCCGTTGTTCTCTATGGCTGCAGACAGATGAATGTCTCAAATAGGAAGTTTTTCAATGTTCTAGAAGCAGACATTTTGAAACAAGTGTCAGGGCTTCCGATCTTGGTTAAAATAAGTCATCGGATTGAAACTGAGCTTGACCCCATGGTGGTCACAGAACATCAAGAGGAGTCTCTCCCTATTCTCCCTACCTAGAGCATGCAGGGGGCTCCTGCCTCTTCAGCCACGTTGTGTGGGCAGGAGGGCCCCCCCCTCCGTCACTCACTGCAGGAGCGGCGCGGCCGGCAACCTACCAATTAAGTCTTGTGGGCGGAGTAAACACCCCCAAACAGAATTCAAAAATCAATGTATCTGCACTAACCCAGGATTGAACGGCAGCATTGTACTGTGGTACAAATGTGCCTGACTGCACTTCAAGTAAAACGATCATCAAGTCACGCTCCAGCATATTCAACACTAGTAGTCTGATGCTACCAAACGAATAACATTTGCAGAAAGATTTTCAAAATGGCGGACCTCCTTCCTCGTTGCTACTACGTGGCGATTGGCCACTGGGCTCCATTAAGAGCCAATAGCAACGCTGGTAGGCATAAGCCGGCCCCTGAAATCGAAGGCCCCATTTCCAAAGTCCCTGCCTGTGTCTGTCCGTGGCTGCAAGAGCTGCGAGCACACACAGCACGTCTGCACCATTCTAACACAAAGACAGCAGGAGGAAACCCCTCTTACAACAGTAAGGAGCCTTTGTCCTCTATTGTCACTACCCATCAACGTGCTGTTACACCTTAAATCTACTGCGCGCCCCGGCGTCGACCTACTGATGACACTAACTTGCTTTTGCTAGCTTGTCTCTGCCAGTACCATCAATCCTGCCAAAGACTCTTCGGAAGAACTAAGCCCTCTCTGTTGATTTACTCGCCTCATAAGAGTTTACTCATTCTAAGCAAACACTGTCCCGAATAGAGACACTAATCAGAGAGCCCAAATACCATTGCTCATTCTATGCGCCAACACCCAAATGCATCCTGTCCTAGATCCACCTGATGCAACTCATTATGTTGTCCTACACGCGCCTAGCTCCTAGAAGTGCTAGGTTTACTCTGTATCCATCCATCCATCCATCCATCCATCCTATGATCTGCTCGCAGAAGTGTACAATCCAACAGCATTCTGCTGCCAATGTGCAATTCTGATGCCTAGATGCGCCCATTTTAACTGCATTCTGCCTTTGTGTGATTCACACCTAGATGTGCCCATTTTAACGCACCGAGATATGCCCATGTGAACTGCATACTGCTGCCCTTGTGTGATTCACACCTAGATGTGTCAATTTTTAATGAAATTTGCTGCCCTTGTGCGATTCCCATCTAGATGTGCCCATTTTAAATGCCATTTACTGCCCCTGTGTGATTCGCACCTAGATGTGACACTCTCAACAGCATTCTACTGCCCCTTATCCTACTCCCATCCAGTACTACTAGCAATGATTTATAGGTCTTTGTGTCCCCCCCATGATCTGCATTCAGAAGTGCCGGTGTGAGTATTACCTCAGTCTGTACCCAGCAGCCGATCACGTCACTGCCACACCACACCACACCACACCTATACGTCATCACCCCTAGGCATGCCAGGACTGAGCACCATTAAGATATGGATAGCCAGAAACCAAGGACCAGCGTCACCTAGCCGATACACCATGACACCCCCACCACAAACACACCATAATGCTAAAAATGTCACAACCTGCCAGACTCGCGCACACCATCATGCTTCCTGCCTGAGACCATACAAACCAACTCCATAGACATCCTATTGGTCAGAAAACCAAAGCACACGCCATGCCTTAGCCATTCCAAACCCTTGGTCCCTCAGGTCACCACTTTCAACTACATGCCCAATTTCAACTTACCATACCACCTGGCCACCCGGAATCTCAGACGAAGGTCTCGAACTAGCCTCATGCTGGCAATTGCCGCCTCCCACCACCCAAGACACCACTAGGAAAATTACACACTGCTCAAGAGCCACTCACCCCAACAAAAAAACCTTCCAACCACCCCACCAATCACCCAGGGTAATCTGAAGGATAAAACAACCAACCCACTAGCCACTAGTGCGAACCAGCGCGATATTACACCCAACTCCACGGATATCCACAATTAACTAAACACTTTCGCCCAAGGTCTACGGAAGCCTAACACTATCACACTACGTCTACCAAAGCACAACACACCATCAGCCTTATCTACAACTCCAAATACCTCAAGACCTCTAGACTCAATGCATTTACCATGTCCGGAAGATCGCTCCGAGTACATGCTCTTGATATCGCTGACCTTATCAAAAATAATCTAGATTTCCTAGCCATCACAGAAACATGGCTCCATTCAGCTGCCAGCCAAGCGCTCTCCCTGGCCATCCCGGAAAGTTATACAATATTCAGGTCAGACAGACAGACCTCCAAGAGAGGAGTAGCAGCGTTTATCGCGAAGAACCAGCTCCCCATAAGAGAAATACCAAACCAAACGTTCCATAAAGGTGAACTTCTCCCCATTAAAGTATCATTACCCGCCACACACACCTTTGACCTGCCATCTTATATATAGACCACCAGGCCCCACACACTCCTTCAAGGAAGACGTTGCTTAACTCCTTTCATTTAACACCAAACCATGCTCCCAAATCATACTGCTGGGAGATCTGAAACTAGGTTTTAATGACCTTACTGAAGACAACATCCACGCCTTAGCCAATATCACAGCGCTAGGGTTCTCTAACCCCATTAACAACCCTACACACATTAAAGGCAGATTTTTGGTTTGGTTAGCATATCTCAACTGCAACACTAAGATCCTGTCTAACACTCCTTACCCATGGTCAGACCATCACGTCATCTGCTTCACTATTCTTAAGATCCTCCCCATAGACACTGTCCACTCAAGCACCTGCCACTCTCACCAGAAACACACGTGACATCACAGCATAGTAACTACTACCACTGATCCACCCCATTACCAAATACATGCATAACTCCAGCAATGACCCATCTAGTATGGTAGAGTTATTCAACCAAACCATCCTAGCTGACATTGACAAAGTAGCCCCTTTGAGTATACGCAAAGGTAAACCATTAGCCCACCTAAACTTTTGGTGCACACCTAACCTCAAAACACTGCGCAGTACGAAAAGAATAGCTGAGTCAAACTGGAATAAACACCCGACGGATTCCAACAAAGTAAACTTCACTGCTGCTTCCAAAAACTACAAACTTAGCATCCTCCAAACCAAATGCTCCACCTACAATGAGAGAATTTCTAAAGCCAATTCCGGCACTAAGGAGCTCTTCTCGATACGAGAACTTGAATCATCAGTGCCACCTCAAGAACCCTGTATCAAAAACACAGTTTGGTGTACATGCATCCAAAAATCCCTCCTTGATAAAATCTCACTGCTACAATCAGAAATTGAAGCAAAAAGGCTGAACTTGACTCCCGACCAATCCACTCAGCCTCCCTCATACACACCCCATACCTCCAATTCACAATTAGAATTCACACATGTCTCGACTTCAGAAGTATAGAAAATCATCACGAGCCTCAAACCCTCTAGGTGCCAAGGCGACATTTGCCCAGCCTCATTCATTAAAGAATTCATCCCCTTCATCTCATCACTAATCAATGCCTCATTTGAAACAAGGACTGTCCACTCCAACCTCAAAGATGCGTCGGTCCGCCCATTGCTCAAGAAACCTACCATTAGACCCAACATCCCTACGAACTACTGCCCTATAACTTCAGTACCTTTCCTTCTCAAATTATTGGACTTTGCAGTTTATCTGGAAACTCAAAATCACCTAGAAACTAACAGACTCCTAGACCTTCGCAAATCCGGCTTCTGGCCAGGACATGGCACTGAATCTGCCCTATTTGATCTAAAAATACAAATGGATGATATCAAAGACAATAGCAACTTAGCACTCCTGCTCCCTACAATTTATATTATTTTTACTAAACCTCTATTCGATCACTTGGAAGACTTGGGTGTCACCTAAACAAACTGCACAGATGATACCCAAATCCTCATACCCATCTCAGGTACTTATGACAGACTATAAATTACTCAACGAAATCTACCAAACTATCCGGCATGGATGGCGATACGTGGCCTATGTCTAAACGACCAAAAAACAGTTACTCCTCATAGGCTCTTAAAAACGCATCAACAAACAAGGCGACCACTTTAAATCCTTTGACAGTCACTATTCAGGTCTCCAAGGTAGTAAAAACCTTAGACTTTTATCTCGACTCAGCTCTCACACTAACCAGACAAGTCGACGCTATGGCCTGAGCTGCAGCTTTCACCTACAAGCTCATCAATGCCTGCAGACCGCTCTTGTCCTCCTACAGTTGTATCACACTAGCTAGAGCCCTTATCTTATCCAGACTAGACTATTATAACGCACTGCACGCAAGCACGAAGAGCTGCAACCTAAACAACTTCAGCTGATTCACAACAATGCTTTAAGAGCAGCCCTCAACATACTGAAAGAAAATCACATTACCACTGCGAGACGGAACGCCCATTGGCTGCCAGTGCACAAAAGAATCTTTTTCAAAACCCGCACCTTAATGCACAAATGCCTATCCAACTCAGCTCCCAAGTATCCATCCATCAGATTCCACAAAAACCAATCCAACAGATCTACACACTCCTCCCACGAGCATCAATTTACCATATCTAGATTCAAATTACAGAAAGCAGGGGGTAACAGCTTCCCAGTGGTAGCTGAACTATGGAACTCCCTACCTCAATCGAGCTGAACCCTCCTTCTGAACCTTCCACAAAGATCTGAAAACCTGGATTTTCATTCAAGAGTGCTGAAACCAGTCCTCTCTTCAACACAACACAAATTCACCCACTCTACCCAACAGTATGCCCACCACCTTTTGCGCAGCTCAACTGCCTGTTCTCTCACATTTGTACCAACTGATTGTTACCATAATGTACTTGCCTGTAATCCAACTGCTGTGAATACCCTGCTGTACATTCCTAATTGTACAAACCTACTGCTTTGTTATGCATCGGTCTGTGACCTAGCCGATGATTACTTTACGGTACAGGTCAACAACAAACAAACTTGCGCCTAGATATCCAAGCACTTGGTGTGCGATACAAATGTCGAAATAAATACATAAATGCAGGAAACTTCACTCTTGGGTTTTACCTCAAGGCGTTACTACTGAAGGATAGTAATCCCTTTTTGAAAAAACATGAGGCGTTGTGAAAACACGCTTGCTGCCGTTGGTTTGAACGGCTTTGAGCCCGATGTCAGCCGGATTAATAAAATAAAAAAAGATAAAAAATTGGGATAGATCAATGGATCTCCTAGACCTGGGCATATTGAAACTACATAGGAAATTAATTCCTTGATCTACCTCCCAGCGATCTAAGTGTATTTAGTCAAATTTCCATCCTCTAAATATCGGGACTGGTATCTTAAATTTAGATGGCACTGTCTCCCTACTATTGCTGTTGGTCCACATATGGGTATCCCCACGGAACTAAGAACTTGTAGATTGTGCGGATCTGACTCTATAGAGAGACTACTCCATCTAGTACTCCTCTGTCAATTTTTATTGAATCACAGAATACAAAGTTTTGGGCATTTCATCTGCTCAACTTCTCAGATCTTGACTCAGGATCTATGATGTAGGCTTTTGACTACCTCTCAGGTTTCGCTAATTATAGCCTTGATTAAGATGTTAATGGACACCTTTTTAGAACTAAACAGGGTAACCGACCAAGGAACAATGGACCTTATTGATATATGCGATTACTAATTGGGGGTAGAGAGGCTTCTAAATATGAAGCATTTTAGTAATAATGATCGTTGTAATGAAGATCAATATTATTGTTTTGCAATTTTAGATTCTGGTTTGTTTCTTTTAACTTATTTATGTGTGCATTAAATATGTGTAAATGTACTTTGTGTATTGAAAACCAAAAAAAATATACAAAGACGATAAAAGCCTGATGAACACTCTGGGTGCCCAGCTAGGGCCAAATGGGAGCACTCTATATTGAAAGTGGACGTTGCCGACTGATAAAGGAAACACCAGGTGGGAGCTCAAATGGAGACCTGCAAATACACATGCTGGAGAAGTTACTTGCCAACTGTAACGTTCTTTCTACTGGATGTTCCTCCCACGTATTCCTCATCTTATGATATTCGTATATTGCCAGCTTTGCTGCTTTAGAAAAAAATTCTCTCGGCAGAGGGCGCTGTGCACGAGGTCGTGGAGCTGATGTCCCTCGACGGACTCTATACGGTATCGAAGTAACCATCAGTATAAATAGCTTGAGCCGCGCTCGTTGGCTTCATTTCTGTTTTTTTGAGGAAATATTCGAGGAAGAACCAGGCGTGCCTCATGACTGATACTCTTCAAGAGAGGAAAGTGTAAGTAACGTAAACTGTACTGCAGGGTAGGATGGGCGGGGCGATGAGGAATACGTGGGAGGAACATCGAGTCAAAAGAACGTTACAGTTGGTAAGTAACTTGTCCTTCGAATGGATTGTGTCCTCCCACGTATTCCTCATCTTGTGATAGACTCCCATAGCAGTGGTCATTTTGGAGGTGGGAGTGCTAGTTATTGTTCTCATAGATGGAATGAAGTACTGCCTTGGCAAATAAACCCTCATTGGAAGAAGAGGCATCTAAGCAATAAATGCTTGATGAAGGTATGCGTTGATGCCCATGTTGCAGCTGAACAAATATCTGCTGCAGGGACTCCCTTCCTCAGAGCCGCAGAAGTAGCCATCCCCCCAGTGGAATGGGCTCACCGCCCATCTGGTGGGTCTTTTCCTGCCAATCTGTAGCACTCAATTATAGCCAGAATCATCCAGCAAGATACAGTCTGTTTTGTCACCGCTAATCCCAATTTAGGACCTGTATAACCTACAAAAAATTGGTCATCTTGACATCCTTGAAATGTAAACACGGAAAGCCCTTTTGGGGTCCAGTCTATGCAGTCTCTCCTTTGCCCAAATGAGGAGGAGGATAGAATGTTGGTAAAATGATTTTTTGTGACAAATGGAAGTCAGAAACTACTTTTGGTAAGAAAGGGGGTTTAACCTTAAGAACCCCTTGTATAAAGTAGTATATGGAGGTTTACATGAGAGAGCCTGTAGTTCACTAACCCTGCGGGCTGATGTTAAGGCCACAAGAAGGACAGTCTTTAATGTTAGAGGAGTGTAGAGGCTCAAAAAGGTATACAAGTTAGAAACTAGATTTAAATCCCAAATTGGGACATGAAAAGGGACTGGAGGGTATACATTAGTAAGCCCTTTCAGGAATTGAATTATCAATGATATTTTGAAGAAAGAAACCTCTTCTGAGGAGCGCTTCAAAATGGACAGCGCAGCTAGACATCCTTTAATTGTTCCGATCTGGAGCCCCAGATTGGCTAGATGCAATAGGAAAGCGAGCATCATTGTGGTGCTACATTGAAAAAGGTCTTATCTTTGCACCAGTTACTGAATTTATTCCGACACCTGTACAAAGAATCTGTTGCTGGCCTTCAGACCGAAAGCAAAATCTCCATTACGTCATCCGGGAGATCCCAATCTTTGTATCTCAGCCTCTCAGAAAGCATGCGTGAAGGTGGAGTGTCTTGACCTCTGGATGGAGAACCCGACCTTCCTCTTGCGAGAGAAGATCCTCTTTGCGGAAGACCTATTGGAGGGCAGATGGACATGTCCAGAAGGTCCGGGTACTACGTTCTCCTGGCCCAATCCGGGGCAATTAGGATCATAGTTTTCCTGATCTTTCTCAACCTCCTGATTAATTGAGGAATCACGGCGACTGGAGGAAATTTGTACAAAAGTGGAAACTTCCAGTCCACCACAAACACATCTCCTAGAGCTCCTCTCAGAGGAAATTCCCATGAGCAGTGCTGTTCGCACTTCCGGATTACCGTGGTTGCAAACAGATCCACTTGAGGGGTTCCCCAAAGGGCGAAGATCTCCAGAAGGACTTAATGAGCTAGCTCCCACTCGTGGGAGACTGTGCTCTGCCTGCTCAGAGCGTCTGCCGCCGTGTTCTGCTCTCCGGCTAGGTGAACTGCCGATAGAGAGATTCCTTCTCATATTGCCCAGAACCATAGCTACATTGCCTCTCTGCACAGTGGTAATGACCCTACGCCTCCTCTCTTGTTGATGTAGTACATGGCCCCTGTGTTGTCCACCATTATCATCAGGACATTCTTTCCTTGTACAGAGGGCAGGAAGGCCTTCAACGCTAGTCTGATTGCCCTTAGCTCCAATAGGTTGATGTGTAGTTTGGACTCTGATGGAGACCAGACCACTGACTGTCAGATCGATGGTGTGTGCTCCCCACCCTTTGAGTAGGCGTCCGTTACTACTGTTATCTCCGGCCATGGTTGCCAAAAAGATTCTCCCTTGAGGATGTTGTTGCAAGCCCACCATAGTAGATCCTAAGCCACTGCACTCGGGACTTGCAGAAGATCCGACATACTCCCCGAGAATTGGGACCATTGAGTTCTGAGGGCCCATTGGAGAAATCTCATCCTCAGTCGAGCCTGTGGCACCAGAAAAATGCAGGATGCCATGAGGCCGAGCAACCTCAGAAAATTGAAGGCCGGCAGATGCTGGGCATTCTGGAACTTTGTTACAGTCTGCAGAATGTGGAGAGCTCTCACCTCGGGAGGCGAGGCTTTGCCCAAGGAAGTATCCAAAACTGCTCCGATAAACTGGAGCTTTTGGGATGGTATCATGTGAGACTTCTTGAAATTGAGGGAGAAGCCCAGTTTGTGAAGGAAGTGACAGGTGATCGACAAATTCCTGAGCTTGTTCGGGAGAATGCGCTCTAAGCAAACAATCGCCCAGGTAGGGGTAGACATGAATCCCCCCCTCTCCTGAGACTCGCTGCCAAAACCGCCATCAGTTTGGTGAAAACTTCGGGCGGAAGTCAGCCCCAATGGCAGAACTCAAAAACAAAGTGAGAACCGCCAACTGCGAACCTCAGGTACTTTCTGTGCTTGGGATGGATTGGCACATGAAAGTGAGCCTCCTGAAGATCCAATGATGACAACCAGTCTTGGAGTTGGGGAGCCTGAAGGATCTGAGAAAGGGTTACCATCTTGAACTTGCCTTCCTGAGGATCTTGTTCAAGTTTCTTAAGTCCTAGATGGGTCTCAATCCTCTGTCCTTCTTTGGAATGAGAAAGTAGGGGGGAGTACCAACCCTTGTTCCTCTCCACTATAGGTACCTGTTCTATTGCACCTTTCTCTAGCATGGTTAAAATTTTGTGCAACAGGAGCGGATCTGGAATTTTGACAGAGTTGGTTCCCGGTGGATGGTCCGAGGCCTTTTTAGGAAGGGAAGGCAGTAACCTGGAGCTACTGTCTCCAGAGCCCAAGCATCTGAAGTAATGCCCCGCCATACTTTCAGATGCTGAAATTCTGCCTCCCACTGGGGTTTTGTGCAATAAGGCCTCCAAGTGATTTGGAGGCGGCTGCAGAAGCGGCTGAGGGCAAAGATGCCGTTCCTGAGGCTGGTTTTGAACTTTCTCTTCGTCCACCACGAGCGACATTTCTCTTGCTTCTTTAAATGGCCTGTCCTCTTCTACTACCAAAAGAGGAGTAGTACCGAAAAGAACAACCTCTCCAGGAAGATGAGCACGAATAAGGTTTCTGAGGCTGTCGCATGGAGGCGCTAAGATTTAGCTGCCGCTTTTGAGGTCTGTAGTTTTTCTAAGCTTTCATTAGCTTTACTACCAAACAGCCTCGAGCCATCGAAAGACATGTTGAGAGGTCTGGTGCAAACACCGGCTTCCTCAACCACGCAAATCTGCATAGCACTGATATTAGCAGCCGTATCCAGTCCAGACTGGAGACATTCCCCCATTGCCTCCTTTCCGTCTTTGACAATATTCAGGAAGCCTTCCCTTTCCTCGCCTTCCGGAATATGTTCAGCCGCCGCCGAAATGCAGTCCCATAGGGTATGGGTGAACCTGGCCAGGGTACAGGTGACATTAGTTGACTTGAGAGCCATGCTACCCGAGGTAAAGACCTTACGTGCCCAAGCATCCATCATCTTATCTTCTCTACCCAGGGGGGGATAGATGGATATGCTGTTTGTCTTGAGGAAGTTGCAGCCTGAATAACCAGATTTTCTGGCGTGGGATTCCTGCTTAAATACTCATGATCAGAACTAGAAGTTCTATACTTCTTTGGAAAATTATTGTTGACTGCAGCAATTGTATCAGGAACTTCCCAGTTTTTTTCTACCGTTCTTTGAAGTGCCCTATGGAAGGGGAGAACTGGATCCTTCTAGGAGCCCTGATCAAGTATATCAGTCATTTCATCCTGATCAAAAGTGGGTCAGGCTCTACCCCAGCCCATGAATTCAACCACTCTATTCATTAGACTCCTATACCCTGAATCTGCATGTTCTACAGGGTCAGGTTTTGCAAACTCCAGCTTAGGTGACGTATCAATGCCACTAGCAGAGTGAAGGGAATCTCACAGGTCTCTCATTTTCGATTCTGGATCGATTAATTCTTCTGCGACCTCTCTAGTACCATATTGTACTCCAAAAGGAGAAACTTCTTGTTCAGAGCCACTTTCTTCAAAAATAGAAGACAGACTTAAAAAAGTCAGACTGGTTAAAGGAGTAAATCTCCTTTCCTGTACATGAGTTTGGCTCTAAGGAATCGAACGAACCTTCGATGGTATTGATGGAAACTTTGAAGACACTGATGACGTCTTCAACAAAGGCATCAAAAACGCTTTTGGCTTCGATGTGGGCGCCGATGGCATCGACGAAGTAGTCGAGGGTCTCAACGGCTTATGTTTTTTAGACGGTGTCGGGGGAAACAATAGATTCTTGAGGAATCTTTGATGATTTGACATTGACTCGAGCCTTTCGAGTTTCACCCTTACTACTGGATTTTACCACAGTAGTTCCGGACTTCCCTGTGTCGTCTGACGGAGCGACCGGGGTCTGGCTCTTTTGAGGCTTCTTTGAGGGGGTCGAGGACGCATTCTCAAAGACCTCCATCATCTTCCCTCTAAATTCATCCCGTTTTCTTGGGGAATCCGACTTAGTCGGGCATCGTACCAATTCGGTAGACGTATCCGAGGAAGAAGAGGAAGATCTATGTCTCCTCTTAGCCTTTTTTGAAGAGGAAGATGAAGAGCGGCTCGATCTACTGCAAGATCAAGATCTCTTAGAGTGTTTACGACGATCCGATTCTTTCGAATCGCTCAACTTCCTATGTCTTTTTGACGAGGCCTTCGAGGATGCCTTGGAAGCTTCCCGCCCCACCGCCAGTTTACCTTTCCTCTCACAAAGGGCCTTCACCGTCATCAACTGACAAGAGCCACAGTCGCCGTTTCGATGGTCTGAACCTAGGCACCAAAGACAAACGCGGTGAGGATCTGTAATCAACATCTTCGATCCACAGTCAATACATTTTTTTGAACCCCATCTTGGGAGTAGAAGGGGTAGAAGACATAATTTTCCGAAAAAAATTTCAAAGTGCGCCGAGAGCAAAGCGGCACAAGCTATTTATACTAATGGTGACGTCGACACGGTACAAAGCCCGTTGAAGGACATCAGCGCCACGACCTCATGCACAGCACCCTCTACCGAGAACATTTCTTTTCGAAGCAGCGAAGCTGACAGTATACGAATATCATAAAATGATGAATACGTGGGAGGACACAATCCATTCGAAACAAAAATATTAGCCAGTTTCCTGGTTGCAAAGGGGCTGGAGTTATCATCTCAAACCTTTCTTACGGTAAAATGAAATTGAAAGGGGATAAGTCTAGTACCGTCTGCAGGCCTTTCTGGTTCCTTTTTGGTAGGTTAAAGAACCTTTAGTAGAAGCTTAAAAAGATCTGCAAAAGAGGAACCCATTTGTTTGTTTTCATTAAAATCAGCTTCTAAACTTCCTGTTGCAGGGATGCAGACACCGTTTGGAAAAGTAGGAGGAATTTTAACGTGGGACGGCAGAGACAACCTTTGGCCACTACTGGAAGGACCGAGGGATCATTTGATATACCCACCGGTAGGCAGTAGTTCCAGACAATCACAACATTTAGGCTGCTTAAGGTCCGGAGTTGGGTTTGTCTGGGAGAAGCACCCCCCCTTAGGGAGGGGTGTGCCCGCTTCATTCTGGGAGCGCTGGGCAATAGGTCAGCCGGACTGTGCTGATCGTAGAAGCCACACAAATCCACTAGAGTTTTTATGTGGAAAGAAATGCCTCGGCTGCCCATTGGCTCCTGCCTTAATTTATTTTGCAATACTAAGGACTTTGCCGTCTGAGTGCTTGTTTTCTTTTTAACCCTCTGTTTCGGAGCAGAAGAGGTCTATTCCAATAAAAGGGTAGAGCCATGATGCGATCTTCGACAAAAGGTCGGAATTATACAGCCCTCAGAAGAGCTTCTCCCATCGCTATCCATGAGTCACTGTGTCAAGGTGATGGAATGATGCCCCATAAGACTATCCCAAGCGCAAACCTGCCAGATACTCTGGGGGTAAGAGTGGAGTGGGTCATAGTCTTCGAATGCCTTCCAGAATTTCAAGTTGGCCGCAGCAAAGACTACCTTTGCGTTTCCCTGGCGGAAACTTAGAGATTCTCAGATCGGTCATTCTCCACACTGTATCAAGAAAACCATCTTCACATAACATTTACATTGTGGAATAAGTGGCTGAGGGACCCTTTCCAAATATAGTGGCAGTTGCAATAATATTTGAATGGACCGGAGGATACCCTGGCTCCATCAGCATTTCAGAAGTAGGACGGCGATAATATACATCCACTTTTAGAAACTGCCTTCATTCAATGACCCAGGCTTTTGCCAGATTTTAAGGCCTATCCCAACACATCCAACTGTAGATGTATCCCACACTTGTCTGCAGTCTCTAGTGACAGATTTGAACAAAGGACGCCCTGGTCTGATTGGGGCGATTCTATGGCTGTAACTCCCAAATATTCGAAGAGCCATGCTGACATGGGAAATCTCAACAGAGTCATCTCCCATGCAGTCGGAGTCGGCCATCAGATCCAAATTATCTGGAGGACCAGGAGGCAATAAATGGCAGAGGGGGGAAGGGTGGGTAGGAATCTTGGGCAACAGACTGGTTGGTGGGAAAAGGATTCACATGGGGTACCTCTGGTGGATGAGCTGGAAGTTGTCCTCCAGGGGTTCACATGCCAAGTTGATAGCTCAGAAGCAGTATCAGTACCCATTTGAAATACGGCAGGTTTGAAAATAGCACTTCTCTTTAAAGGCCCCAGAAATACTGTCCCATTGGCTGACAGTGCATTACCCCTTGAACCGCTCAAAGAAATGGTCCTCCCTAGGCGGATCCAGACTATGGTCACCCAAAGTCTCTGGAGTGCCTCATGGGTCCCAGTTTCTTGGTGGTACCCTCAACGGAGGAGCAGAGTATCCACTTACACTAGGAGAACAATACACTCAGTGCCAGCACCAGCCAGAGCCTCCCGAGATGCCTTTGGGGTGGCCCCCATTGAAGTGGTGGCTAGCTGCACCAGGTCCTGAAAGAATACCCAGCCCCCCAGAAACTTGACACCTTAACATCCCATAGGTCGTAGGAATTAGTGTGGGCAGGTTGTCTGCCTCTGTGTTGAAGACAATTGCAAGGTGGACGCTTTGAGGAAGAGTCCCTTGGGAAATGGCCTGATCCCAGATTGCAAATCGGGAGAGGAAAGTCGGGCCTGCTCAATTTGTGTAAGAAGCAATGTCTCCCGAACGGCAGGAAGGAAGGCAATATATTTGAATCTATCACAAATGGCCAGAATGTTTTCTGGACGTTTGGTAAAGCAGTAACCTAAGCGCTGATGGGAGAAGGAAAATCGGTTCTCTAAATTGGAGTAGATCCAAGCATCTTCGGTGATCAATGTCCAATGGTTAAAAGGTTTTGCAAGCCTTTCTGCAACCAGAGGGTGCACAATCTTTAATTGTGATGGCAAAAGGAAAATCTGTTTCCTTGAGAAGGTCAATCAGAATTGTTAGTATCCTGGAAGGAAAGATAAACAAATCACTGTAGCTGTTGGTACAGATTTGGAATTTAGTCTCCATCTTCTCTTTTTGACATAGTAAGGCGTTGCATTGGCACTTGAAGATTGCTTTTGCTAGAGTAATGTATAGCACTGCTGCTGAAAACATTCAAGGCAATTGTGTTGAGAGTGAGTTCAGGATCTTAGCAGCTACAGCACTGAATTTCTACTCCTCGAAAACATCCGTGGAGGGATAGAAAATGATAAATCCAGGAGTTTGTCCTGAATGTCCCGATGCAAAGACATTCACGGCAACACCTAAATACACCATTATTCAGAGCTCTTGCCTCAGTACCAGAGGGATCTTTGAAAACTTGCAATTGTTGTAGTTCTGCTTTTCTAAACATATAAAAGAACAAGTTACTTTCTTACCTGATAACGTTCTTTCGATGGGATGGTCCGACGACGTATTCCATATCTATGACAGGTAATATCCACAGCTGTGCGGCTTTGGAAAATCTTCGGCGTATGCGTCCTGCGTCGATGACGTCGATGCGCCGTCCCAGAGGACCTCCTCCGATGGCCGACGTCACCCGATGTGATAAGTAGGACGCACGACGCCCGTAGCCTCAGTTGTATTTTTCCCCCCAAAATGTGTGCCACCAGTTTTCTGCCAGTCAGACACACAAGGCCTTGCAGAACACAAGCTGCAATCGCAAAAGAAATTCTGCAGCGGGGAAGCTAGGGAGGGAGCGATATGGAATACGTCGTCGGACCATCCCATCGAAAGAACGTTACCAGGTAAGAAAGTAACTTGTTCTACGAGGGGATTGGGTCCTCCGACGTATTCCATATCTATGACAGACTCCCAAAGCAGTACCAAGCAAGGAGGTGGGAAAATAATTTAGAACACAAATTTAGCATGCCCAATCAAATTGCGGAATAAAGGACTGCCTTGCCAAAGGCCAGATCCTGCCCTCGGATGGAATCGAGGGAGTAGTGACGTACAAAAGTATGTACTGAAGCCCAGGTGGCTGCATCACAGATGTGACGAATAGGAACACCCCTCTGCAGGGCAGTAGACGCAGCCACTCCCCTGGTAGAATGGGCCCACAAGCCAGCCGGAGGGTCCTTACCCGCCAAGCAGAAACACTCGGAGATAGCTAAAATAATCCAACGAGACAAAGTCTGTTTCGTCACAGCTTGTCCCAAACGCTTTCCAGCGTTACCAATGAAAAGTTGATCGTCCACTCTGACCCGAGACATGCGTGAAATATAAAAGCTCAACGCTCTCCTAGGATCAAGCCTATTGAGCCTCTCCTCTTCCTAACCAGGATGTGGAAGAGGACAGAACGCCGGAAGAACAACCTTCTGGCTCAAATGAAATTCCAAAACCACCTTCGGAAGAAAGGAAGGACGAACTCGAAGGACTAGCCTGTCCTTATGAAACACAGTGAAGGGTGGCTTAACTGAAAGTGCCTGTAACTCACTCACTCTGCGAGCGGAAGTAACCGCAACCAAAAACACAGTTTTCAGAGTTAACAGTGTCAAAGGGCAAGAATGCAAAGGCTCAAACGGAGCACCCATAAGAAACTTAAGAACAAGATTCAAATCCCAACCGGGCACCAGAAAAGGTGACGGAGGAAACACATTAGTGAGCCCTTTCAAAAACTGAGAAATTAAAGGAATCTTAAAATAGGAACATTCTTCAGACGAGCGCTTAAAGATGGACAGCGCCGCCAGGTAACCTTTAATGGTCCCCACTTGCAAGCCCCTGTGGGCCAAGGAAAGCAAAAAAGACAGAACCATGGTAATGTCACACTCAAAAGGATCCACATTCTTAACTCTGCACCAGTCGCAGAACTTTCTCCAACGGCAACGGTACAGAGACTTTGTTGCCGGTCGCCTGGCCGAGAGCAACACCTCTATCACGTCTTCAGGGAGGTCCCAATCCTTATACCTCAACTTTTCAGAAGCCAAGCGTGAAGTTTGAGGGATTGGACTTCTGGATGGAGAACCTGACCACCCCCTCCCGTGAGAGCAGATCGTCTCGGTAGGGAAGACGACATGGAGGGCAGATGTGCAAGTCGAGAAGGTCCGGGTACCACGTCCTCCAGGCCCAGGCCGGAGCAATGAGGATCATCCGGGAACCGAACCTCCGTAACCTCTGCAGTACTTGCGGGATGACGGGGACTGGAGGAAACGCATACAGCAGTGGGAATGACCACTCCACCACAAACGCGTCTCCCAAGGCTCCTTTTGGAGTGAATTCCCGCGAGCAGAACCTTTCGCACTTCCGGTTGACACTGGAGGCAAAGAGATCCACTTGAGGGGTCCAACAGAGGGCGAAGATCTCCAGGAGAATCTCCTGAGCCAGCTCCCACTCGTGAGAGATCGTGCTCTGCCTGCTCAGAGCGTCCGCCGTCTCGTTGTCGTCTCCGGCCAGATGAAGAGCCGAGATCAAAACTTCCTGCTGGATGGCCCAGAACTCGAGCTGCATCGCCTCCCTGCACAGAGGAAGTGACCCTGCCCCAACCCTTTTGTTGAGGTAGTGCATGGCCACCGTGTTGTCTGTTAGAATCAGGACACTCTTTCCTCGCACAGTTGGCAGAAAAGCCTTCAGGGCAAGCCTGACGGCCCTCAGCTCCAACAGATTGATATGGAGTCTGGACTCCGACGGAGACCAACGACCGCTGACTGTCAACTCGTTGGCATGAGCTCCCCATCCCGTGAGGGATGCGTCCGTCACGATCGTCACCTCTGGCCAGGGCAGCCAAAATGGGGCCCCCTTCATCAGATTGCCTTTGACGGCCCACAACAGAAGGTCCTGGGCGACCGAGGGCGGCACCGGAACAGGGTCCGACAGCCTGCCGGAGGACTGAGACCACTGGAGCTTGAACACCCACTGCAAAGATCTCATCCGCAGACGAGCCTCTGGCACCAGAATGCAGGATGCCATGAGGCAAAGCAGTCTCAAGAACTCGGACGCTGGGAGATTCTGGGCAAGTTGAAACTTGTGCACCATCTGCTGAATGTGAAGAGCCCTCACCTGGGGAGGAAAACACTGCCCCAGGGATGTGTCGAGCGCTGCTCCGATGTACTGGAGCCGCTGTGTTGGTGTCAAATGGGACTTCTTTAAATTGAGGGAGAAGCCCAGCTTGTGAAAGGAGTGGCAGGTGACGGACAGATGATCCAGGACTTGCTCGGGAGAGCTCCCCCTGATCAACCAATCGTCCAGGTAGGGGTAGACGTGAATCCCCCCTTTCCTGAGATGCGCTGCCACCACCACCATGAGCTTGGTGAAAACCCTCGGGGCGGAGGTCAATCCGAACGGCAGGACCCGAAACTGAAAGTGTGAGTCGCCAACTGCAAACCTCAGGTACTACTTGTGCTTGGGATGGATCGGCACATGGAAGTAAGCATCCTTGAGGTCGAGAGACACCAACCAATCCTGAATTTGAAGGGCCTGGAGGACTTGAGAGAGAGTAACCATCTTGAACTTGTCCTTCCGTAGGAGTTTGTTCAAACAGGGCAAGTCCATGATGGGTCTCAATCCCCAGTCTTTCTTCGAAATCAAAAAATAAGGGGAATACCATCCCTTGTTCCTCTCCGCAACAGGCACCAGTTCTATGGCACCTTTCTCCAGCAGGGCTTGAATTTCCTGCGCAAGGAGCGGATCCGGACTCTTCAAAGAGGTTCCCAGGTGGATTGTCGTGAGGCCTCTGCCGAAAGGGAAGACAGTAGACGTGGGTTATGATCTCCAGAACCCACACATCAGAAGTAATGGCACGCCACTCTACAAGATGCTGCGCCAGCCTTCCCCCAACCGGCGAACCATGGGACCTGGCCTCATGACTGAGCGGTAGCGGCTGCGGCGTTGCTTGAGGGCAAAGAGGCAACTGCCCGAGTGGCCTTAGCACCTAGAGTACCCTGTTTTCCCACCTCTGGCACTCTTACGGTGGCCTCTTTGACTGCTAGCTCCTCTCGCTTTACTGAAGGATGAGTAATAGCGAAAGGAACCTCCCCTCCATTGTTGTCCCCTAGGACGAAAAGGCGGAGGTCGTCGAACTGCAGCGCCCAACGACTTTGCTGCAGCTTTGGAGGTCTGCAACTTCTCAAGGCTCTCGTCAGCCTTGCTGCCAAAAAGATGTTCACCGTCAAAGGGCATGTTGAGGAGCCGGGACTGCACATCTGGAGAGAACCCAGACTTCCGCAACCACACAAAACTGCGTATTACGCTGCTCGCCGCCATGGACCGGCTGACACAATCTGCCATGTCCAAACCAGACTGAACGGCCTCACACATGGCATCCTTGCCATCCTGAACCATAGCAAGGAAACCATCCTGTTCGCCCCCTTCGGGAATATGTTCAGCTGCTAATGCAACACAGTTCCACAGAGTGTGTGTGAAACGAGACAAGGCACATATGGAATTGGCCGTCTGAAGCGCCATACCCTCTGAAGAAAACACTTTCTTCGCTCAGCCGTCAAAACTTTTGTCGTCCCTATCCGGAGGGGTGGTAGGATACGACGCCAGCTTTGCCGGAGCCATAGCCGCCTGCACCACCAAACTCTCCGGAGTGGGGTGCCTGGACAAGTAGCAGGGGTCGCTACTGGCTGGACAGTATTTTCACGACAAAGACTTGCCCACTGCCGGGAGACTCTCCGGAGCAGTCCAAGCCGCTGCCACCCTTCTCTGCAGAGCCATATGAAACGGCAGTACCGGGTCAGTGGGGGGACCAAGATCAAGGATGTCCGTGAGATCCTCCTGAACGAACTCCCCTGGGGGAGCCGACCATCCCAAGTACTCGGTGGCCCGAGACATACAGCGCCGGTATGAAGAATCGGCATGAGTGCCAGGCTCCGGCCTACAAAGCTCCACCTCCAGAGAGGTGTCCAGTCCACTGGCTTCATGCAGTGACTGCCTCAGGTCATCAAACTGGCTATAGCCTGAGAGAAGCTCATCTGGTACCGTAACCAGAACCAAGCCTTCATCAGAGCCTTCATCACCCTCTGAAATGTACTCTAGGCGGTGAGAGGAAGACACTTGGGGACCAAAGCTATGCCTGACCTTAGCCAGAGCCTTTCTAGGGGCTAACCCCGTGCCACAGGGCCCCTCCGACACCACCGCCGCGAAAGGCGTTGAGGGCGCCGAACGAGTCGGCGGCGGCCTCGAGCGAATCGGCGTCAGCGCCGCCAGCACCGACGGCGTTGACGACCCCCTCGGAGGCGGAGCCTCGAGAGCAATCGTCGACGACCTCGGCGCCACAGGCGTCGACGTCTTCTTTGAAGACGGCACAGGATCACGAGGTCTCGAGCGCGTCGAGGACCGGGACCTGGAACGGGCATGGCGAGAACGGCTACCCTTGTCCGAGCGGGACCTTTCCCGTGAGCCGTGCCGACCACCCGAGCCTGACGGCATACAAGCGGTGTCTCTCGACCGGTGCCGAGCGATCCCACTCGGAGGCGCGGACAGACCGGTGCCCTGCGATTCAAGAATTGCTAACATCTGCTTCCCGAAGGAAGCCCATTCCTCCGGTGTCGCTTGCATGGTGGGATAAGCGACCCGCTGACGGGCGGAGTCCTCGGAAGAGGACGGGGAAGGCGACCAATGCCGGCGCTTCCTGGAATGCCTCGAAGAGGCGGAGGAGTGGCGAGACCAACTCCTGGAAGGAGACCAACAGGACTTCCGACGATGACGTGGAAAGTCGCCTCTCGAGTCATCCGTTGAAAGCCCCGTAGACCTCGACTTCCGGGGCTTAGACACCGGACCTACCGACAGCTTCTTCTTCCGTTCCCGCAAGGCCTTGGCCGTGAGCGACTGGCAGTCGACACAGTCATCCGTATCGTGGGCCTCCCCGAGGTACCAGAGGCAGGCGTCTTGCGAGTCCGTGACCGACATATTGGACCCACAGTCCCCGCATTTCTTGAAGCCCGGACGCGGGGTCGAAGACTAAGTAGACATCGCCACGAACAGGTCTTCACAAAAAACGAACAGGTTCAACGAACCGAGGAAAAAACAGCAAACTCCAAAGAGTCGAGGCGTACCGAGATTCACGAAGCAAACACGTTTGCGGAAAAAAGGAACTGAGGCTTTCGGGCGTCGTGCGTCCTACTTATCACATCGGGTGACGTTGGCGGAATTCCTCGGGGACGGCGCATCGACGTCATCGACGCAGGGCGCAGACGCCGAAGATTTTGCGAAGCAGCACAGCTGTGGACATTACCGGTCATAGATATGGAATAGGTCGGAGGACCCAATCCCCTCGAAGTAATTGTTCTGCCTGGAAAATGGACTACTCATTTCAAACGGATGAAATAATAAGTAAACAAGGTAAGAAATCTATGAGAAGCAGAGTGACCCATCAACAGTATTTGGCCACCTAGATCCACTTTATCTCTGAATTGTTGTAGGATTTATTATGTTTTGTTTCAATGCATTTGTTTTATTTCTTATTGTAATTTATCAATTTGTGAGATTAATGTTACTTGGCTTCTTTATAGGTTTCATTGGTGTAGGATGGCTTTGTACATGTTGCTATATTTGAAATTAATTTATATAATGAGATTTCAAATCTTTATGAATTAAAATATTTAGAGAAATTGATATCTTGTGTGCATAAGATGATTAGATATTATACAAGGCAGACTTGATGATAGACTTTCTTTAACAATATTCAGTTTTAAACAAATACACTTCACCCTATGTATTTGCAGTTATGAGTCTTTGCTTTCTAAAATAACAAAAAAGTAGAACTTCTCAATAACATCCAAACGAAGGATTTCCGTAAGGTGCATAGAAATTCTCCCGGTTCAGGAGGTTAAATCTGGTTAAAACCGAAGGTGCTCATCTGTTAACTGCACATAAGCATTGAAAATAGAGATTTTAGCCTGATTCTCCCAGGCCTTTGCATTTGTGTAGAAGACTGATGGGGAAGAAGGGCCTTTCCCTTTCATACCCAATGCAGCATTGACTACAGTAGGTTGTGCCGACAAGTTGCCCATTACAAAGGGGCAATCTTGAAGTGTTCTGCACATGGCATCAGGAGTTTTTGAAACTACAAGCTCAGAACGAAGTTCAGACCAAGCAGCAACAGCTTATTCCGTAACCGTTTCCATCAACAAAGGACAAAAATGGGGGTCATCACCTCTAGAGGTGATCACATAGAGGGGTTATCGGTGGAGGAGCCTGAGAAAGTAAAGGTGGGTGAGACAGAAAAGGGGGGATCCCTCTTCCGGAGGGGAGTTTGTTATTTGAATGAGTGCCAAGTAGGATTGAGCAAATTGATATTGAGAGTGTGTCGTCAATCCGGGGAGTAGGCAAACGAATAAGGAGTGGAAGGGAATCTCAACACCTGTGGCTTGTGAGGCTGACCAATCCACCATAGGTTAGAAATCCAGCTGTCGGGGGGGAAAAGAAAAAAGAACACCGCTCCAAATTGGAGACATTGACAAGGCCATAAGATGTTTAAAGAGCATCTTCTTGGGAGTGTGAGGGAGAGCACCTTCAAGGGGCAATCGTAGCATTTGAATTTTGAAATAACTAGTCAAGTTTAAATGTTGATGTAATTATAGTCAATCACAATTTAATTGTATTCATTAGGACTGAGGGATGACAGCCAATGAAGAAAAGAATATCTTTAAATTTCAGAAAAAAATGAAACATTAAGGGACAATTCCAATGTATGACTATTCGTTTAAACGTAAGGTATGTATTTTCGATGGGCTGTGACACCAAATATTTCAGGAGTTTTCCTTTTAGCTGCAATATAATTTTAGTATAATCAATTTATAAACATTTAGTGTTAAGTGAGATTCAAAATCAGCGTAAATGGGGCTAAATTTAGGATAACAACAGCTCAAACTGAGTTGAGTGGCATGAAGGATATTCACAATGACCAGCGATTTATTACTATTAGCTAGTTAGCTGTCAGTCTTTAAACGTTAGTTTTAAGTATTACAGATGTTTTGTTTCTTGAGATCAATTAAAAATGTACGGTTCATGAAATTGTTATAGGTCATCATGTTTATGAGTTGCATTAAAGGTTGTATGTTTGATAGAGAGATCTGTGGCATTCACAGAAACTGTTAACTAAAGAGGCAGCAATAAAGGCGGAACCTAAGGCGGAGATATACAAAATATCACACAAGGTGGTAGCCGCCAAACAATAGTTGAAACATACTCTTGATTTTGTATGTTATTATTTGCAGAGATAGTTGTGGTGTTACAGCAATCACCAGTGGTCAATACTTGTGACAAAGTCTAAGGGACCCCATGGGGTAGAGGCTACAGGCACATTAATTTGTACATGTATACACAATACTAACAAGAAAAGCTTTTTCTGGTGCAAATTTATCACATAAAAAGCTTATGGTATCGGGCCAGCAACAATCAAGGTAGGGCATCCTGATACCTCTAAGAACCAAAAGATAGCATTTAGACCATGTATCTTAAATGTCTTCTGCAATAGTGAATTCTCATAAGTATAAATTGTAGTGACAATTTGTTCACATACATTTGTACTCCATCAAACACAAAAGTTGTAAAATGAAGGGTGTAAAAGAGAAAAGAGAAAAACAACATAGGAATTAATACATTTTCAACAACTTAGAAAAGTAGAACGTAAAAGTATACTGCAATACAACATCAGCAAGTCTGGTAGGCACTAATTAGTGGTGCACAAACAAATGTAAGAGAAAAGTGCTTGTCCTTGCAGAGTCGAGACATGTCCCATATATTTAGATATTTGTCTGTGATCTATAGGTGACCAAGGATTGCAGAAGACATTTAAGATACATGCTCTAAATGCTATCTGTTAGTTTCCAAAGGGTCCCTTAGACTTTGTCACAAGTATGGACCACTGGTGATTCCTGTAACACCACATCTCTCTCCAAATAATAAAATACAAAATCAAGAGTATGTTTCAACTATTGTTTGGTGGCTAGCACCTTGTATGATATATTATTCACAGAAACTAGCATCATTAAGATCAAACTCTGAGAAAAAGCTCAATGCTCGAAACAGATGTTGGCTTAGGCTTTTTGGCTCTATTTTGTTTTTATTATTCACTTGAGTAATTCAAATAAATATATTGCGTTTGCTGTTTGGACACATTGACTTTGAATGCATTTTAATGAGTACTGTATACAGTTCAAGACGAGGTGCAATCCCATTATTCCAAAAAGTGTAATAATTTGTATTCATTGTTAAACACAGGAATTTGAGAAGGAATACATATTCTGGACAGAACGCAGCATTACCTGCCAATTCAATAATTTGGGTTAAAATCCTTTTTGCAACTCGCACAGCTTCAATAGCCCAACAGTACTCCCAGATGTACGGGATCACGGTGATGGAGGCATTTGGCAGACCCTCACCTAGATCCCATTCCTACAAAGGAGCCTTTGTAAGCTCTGGGCCAAACCTCATGTAGCTAATAGGCAAAACGCCTGTTTCAAAAATGAAAAAACAAAAAGGGCCGAAAAGAAAATGGTCAGGTCACAGGGATTAAACACTTGAAATTGCTAGGAGCTGTTTAGCTCCTGCTTCTAGCTTGGGAGAGCCTGGTTAGCTTGAAACCATCAGTTACTAGGAGCTACTTTTGGCCAGTTGGTCTGGGACTCCCCAGGCCAACTGGCGCCATACAAACATACATATTGTGTGATATTAACTATCTATGCTTAGAAAAATGAATAAAGGCAATTCATGAACACATACAAGGGACATTTAAAGCAGAACAGAACATAGATCATGGTCAGAAACAGTGTTTGCATCTCATGTGCAAGTTAGATTTGCAGTGTTGTGTACTAGCTCCTAGTTCTGCCGAGGTTGCCCGCTACACAGAAGCTTATTTTTTCCATTTAGGCCCATCGAATTATATTGGAGAGTGAGGGCTACATTTGCCAATACCAGATACGACACGTTTGTAAATATTGTATGGTTCTGAAGTCAATTAGCAAGGTCCACAGTTCTCCGGTGGGGGGCAGGCTTGCTCTTCACATTCAGTCCTGGTGGGCTCTCTTCACAGACCCATGGATCCTCTCAGTGGTATCTCAGGACCTCCGCCTTTCCATCCCACAAATCCCCCATACGCTCAGATCGAGACACCATCTCTCTTTGCGGAGATCCACTTACTGGTTGTGAGCGGGGCAGTAAAGGATCTCCCCCCCCCCCCATCGCAAAGAAGCTTGGAGTTTTACTCTCGTATCTTCGCAATCGAGAAGAACAACCAGGCAGGCCTAAGAGTGGTTCTGGATCTATCCTTCTTAAACCTTTTCTTACCCCCACCCCAAAAGTTTAAGATGGTTACGTCAGCGCAGGGGGGGAAAGAGAGGGGGGGGAGAGAAAGAAGAGGGGGGAGAGAGAGAAGGGGGGGAGAGAGAGAGAGAGAGAGAAAAAGAGAGAGAGAGAGAGAGAGAGAGAGAGAGAGAGAGAGAGAGAGAGAGAGAGAGAGAGAGAGAGAGAGAGAGAGAGAGAGAGAGAGAGAGAGAGAGAGAGAGAGAGAGAGAGAGAGAGAGAGAGAGAGAACGAGAACGAGCTCCCTGGACCTGAAGGATGCATACCTTCACGTCCCAATATGGCAGCCATACCGGTCCTTCCTCCGGTTCCGGGTTATGGGCTCCCACTTTCAGTACAAGGTCCTTCCGTTCGGGATCAACTCAGCCCCAAAAGTATTTACAAGACTCACAAATGCAGTGGCGGCGCTAATCAAGGTGGAGGGTCATCATGTGTACCCATACCTCGACTGGTTGGTCAGGGCGGATTCACCAGGGGAGGTGAGGAATACGGCATCTAGACTAATGGATATTCACTACAACCTGGGGTCATCAGCCTTGAAAAGTCTCAGCTCCAGCCTACACAAGCCTTGGTCTTCCTGGTTCTGAGGTGGGATACCAAATAGCAACGGCACTTCCCCACCATGGAGAAGGTGGTGGTGGCCACTCTCAAAGAGTCCACTGGGCATTTTCTCAGCAGGTTGGAAATGTCGGCCTGGTGTTACCAACACCTTTTGGGGATTATGGCAGCATACCTCCTGGCTGTTCTGCATATCAGACTCAGAATGAGGAAGGTGCAGTTACACTTCTTGGCCTCATGGAACCAAGCAGCATTAGTCACCACCCCTGCACATCACCACTAGAATTAGGTGTGGAGGAGGCAGGACACCAATCTTATGGCCGGCAGACCATTCAGACCCCCTGCTGCCTGCATGTACCATTACGACAGACTCCACCCTAGATGGGTGGAGAGCTACTCTGGATAACCACATACATGGTCTGTGGACAAGGGAGGACCAGAAGAGTCACATCAATTGGCTTGAATTAATAGCCATATGGCAGGCTCTCAGGGCCTTTCTCCCTGTGATTAAGAACAGCCCATTATGTGTTCAGATGGACAGTGCCAACTGAATTTAGTAGCTCAACAAAAAGGGGGGGCACCAGATCTCCTCCCCCGTGCAGGCTCACCATCAACATATTGGAATGGGCCATTGCCCACAACATGCAGCTTTCAGCAATTCACTTTTCGGGTGAGTCCAACCTAGATGCAAACAGACTCAGCAGGCTGGGGGTGAACACAGGTTCTGCAGGAGATCGTCAGCAAGCGAGGATGGACCCAAATGGACCTATTCGCAACAAAAAACAACTGGAGATGCCAGCAGTTTGCTTGCTGGGTGGCATAGGGGATAGGCTCACTGGGAAACGCCTTGCAGCACCAGTGGACTAGGAGCAACAATTATATCCCACCCACCATATCTTTTACCAGAACATCTGGCTGTTTGACTCCTAACTATATTTGCACATTCGTTTTTGGTAGGCTGTAACCCACTAGAATACTAAGTCTACCACCAGGAAGTGGAGCAGGCAGCGAGATGTGTCAGAAGACTTGCACAGTGAAACTGGGTGCCATGATATGATATGATAGTTTATTTATATAGCGCCTATACGCACTGTTTCAAAGCGCTTTAGGGCAAGGGAGGGAACAAGGGAAAATACAACCACATTCTTACAGGCCATGAACAGTAAGGATGTGAAATTAACTATCGTACTCGGCCTGACGACATTTCAGATAGTGCAAGAGCTAAGACATAGATAAGGAAGGGAGGGGTAGAGTGGGAAAGAAATGGAGACAGGAGACTACCGTACTAGGCCTGACAACATTTCTGGTAGAGCCGGAGAAAAACAAAAGGTGAGGGAGATGGGTGCAGAAAGGGAGGGGAGGAACAAAACAAGCAACTATCATACTAGGCCGGACGACATTTCAGATAGTGCTGGAGGGGTGGTGGGGAGGAAAAAACAGTAATGGGAAGGTGGAGGAAACAGACGAGGTTGTTATCATAGGTCCAGGGACAATTTAGAGTAAATGCATAGAAGAAAGTAAGAGGAGGAGATAAAAGGGAGAAGGGAAAGGAGGAGAGAACAGAGTGTAAGCAGTCAAAAAGAGTGGAGAAGCAAGAGTGGAGAGCGAATACAATTGCAGAAGTCAGTAGTAACACATAATGTTGCAAGCCAGGATACAAGATGAAGATGGGAACAGCATGATTCAAGGCCACCATGAGTACAAGATGCAAAGGAAGTCCAGCATGAGAGTTGAGAGAGTGACGCACCGTGAATGAAGTCCATAAAAGTCAAATACAGCATTGGCCACAAGTCGGTGATGGTGAAGGAAGGCACCAGATGGGTGGGGATTGCTAAGTGGTGAAAAAAAGCAGCAGGCAGGAAGGTACCAGGTGGGCGGGGCTTAGGCCAGGATCCAAAGGAAAGAGCTGATACAATCGACCAACTCCCTTTACACAACCTATGTGCATTTCCACATGTTGCAACTTTAGAAAGAGGGTTCAATATGGATTTAATACCAGTTTTAAGGTGTTTTGAAGGTATAAAGTAATTAAAAATGAACCTTTTAAGACATTTGCCCACATTCGACATGAAGTAAATTCTTCCATTTCTAATGACATCTGAAAACGCAAGACCTTCCCCCATTCGTTGGGCAAGCTACACACGCGAAGCTATACCATGGCTCCCGGACCAAAAGCTCAAATATAGTTTTGAACTGCACATTGATGGTTTTCGTTGACAGGCCCGTTTTGGTTCTGACAGTCCGACAGTGTACTTCTGCTGTTCAAGTCAATTTAATTTCCCTTGAGACGGGCAACATGCTCACTGGGAAGCCAATACTAAAACGTCTAAAGATATTCATCTCTCTTACGTAGTGCGTCTCTGCGCTCATTCCGGTTTTGTCACACCCACTCTACCGCCATGACTCACAGGCATCTGCAATCTTTGGCACCCCTGATGTTTGACAACTCATTTCAGCCCTAGACTGCATAACCCTTAACCGAGGGGACTTGGTGCCATCCTGCAGACAAATCAGTATTCAGATTACGAATGAGGACTGATCAGGGAGAATTTGGGTATGTCAGAGGGGAAGGATGGAACTTTCAATCTGGGTTGCTCATATACAACCATGTTCTAGTTACGTATTGCTTTCTAAAGAACATACAGCAATTTCACGATTTGTATGAAACCATCTCCACGTGGCTGCTGTGCTACTGTTGTCCATTCTGCCACCTTAACTTTACCTTTTTGAATTCACTGGCCTACTTAGTCCAAACTGACCTAGCTCACACATCTGTGCACTAGGCCAGCCCAGGTTGTCTCACCCAGTAATCTCACCTTAAGGCAGAAGACTTGCCCACATCCAGCCAAACTGCACTCAATTCCACCATCTACTGCCCTAGCACTAAAACCGCAAAGTCCTCCTTCACAGGCCTCCTGTCAGAGGAGTGATTTATCTGTACCACTTTTAAGCAAAGATAAATGCCAGAGAGCTTCTCAATGCATTTGTGTGGTACTCATGAAAAAAAGAAAATAATATACAGCTGCCATAAAAAAATTGACACTTCAACGTAGAGCAGCATGGTAAAAGTTCTTGAAAACACTGCAGGATATGCAAACCAAAGGTAGTGGTAAGATAGCCACACATCACTGAGGGCAACATCCCACCCCCATTGTCTCCTTACTGGGAGCAGAATGGATTTATGCTCAAAGCAAGATTCCTGATGACAAAACATGATCCTATTTTAAGGTTTATGGTTCATTAATAAACCATGATTAACAGTATTTTTTTCTATCACTGATCATTATTTAGGACAATTATATTCGATATGGTTTTCCCCGGCAAAAGGACTTCATGCAAACAAGACATTTTTAAAATCGGAATACAACAGGATAACAGGAACAAACCTTCATAAAATATATGCAAAGTCAGAAAATTCTGAGGACACCAAACACTTCACACTTTCAGCCTTCATAAAGGGAGGAACAAAATAAGAGAACGCTAGTTGGTGGCTGAAAGGGTACCCTTGAGGGATAAACGGAGGGATGTATGAAGCTCCTACGGCAAAGTACGCTACCTGGTGGCTTGGTCCAACCCGGATTTCACCCTGTGTGCTGTTCAGTCGCCTGAAAAGAGAAAAAAATGGATATAACTTCGGTAAGAAAATATTGAAAGCTTTTCAGAGAAGCAGCTTTTACCAGCAAGAACAAGGCATAGGAAATTATAGTAAAGAATGATTACAAAATTCATAGTAGAGGCAGCTTAAAAGGTGTACATGGTTCGATAGAACAGAGAATGCAAGCACAGCCATTTTAAGACAGATAAATGGTTTCTCCAATAAGATGTCTTTAAATAGGACCCCAAACTCAGCATTTCAAACACATTTTCTTGTTTTCTCAAGTGCAAAAGCCATTAAACCCCACATTACTGTTCCTCAGCGAGCAATGACTGTTAGAGAGGATTAGCAAGAGGTTACATGTGATTTTATCGAATAAACAAATAAAGCATTTTTAAAGAACCCAAAACATCGGGAAAAAAAATAACACATTTTGTTTTTCGTTGTTTTTGTGCTCCCAAACCACCTCTTTTAAAAGAAAATATCTTATACCAACCACTTTTCCCATTCCCAACCACATTTAATTACCCTTCTTTAATTCATAAACATATTTTCCTGTTATTTTGGGTTCGTCCAAAATTGCATTCTTTGTTATCTATTCGATAACATCACTGCATACTTTAGCAATAATGGCCGTCTGGCGGTATTAGTAATGTAGGCCAAGAAGAATTATCAATACTGACTAGCAGGAAGAGATCAGCAATAGTGATAGCAGGTACAGAATTAGCAGGCTTGATCTTTTAGAGTATGAGCAAGATGGCCGATCAACCATGGTTAGCAAAATGGATAGACACGAAGGGGATGTTCTAGAACTAGAAATTGGCACAGGGTTAGCAATATTGAGCATATGCGGCATAACTTGAGTAATAATTACATATCAGATATCAGACACTGTTTGCTCAGGCAGCCTACCCATCCCTCACTCACTCCCAATCATAAGCACATTGCTGTTCTACAACCACCCCACATAAATATCTGCATATTCAGTCTGCTCAAATAATACAGACACATTCCAACACTTTACATACTTCATACTCCATCCCTCAACCAGCCCACCTGCACATCTCAATCCGCCGCCATCCACCCCAAAAATCCATCCTCACTCAGATATCCATGTTCCACACCAAACCCAACAAAGGCAAACCACTGCTCACTAGCCAAACACCCCTACATTCACATCCATTCCTACCACGCATATATCCTTCATCCACTACTTGAAGGTGTATCCCAGCACTCCTACTACCACAAAGAGGCAAACCTAGCACCCCCTGCCATCCATGTCCACACAGGCATATGTCTATGTTCACTCACCACTGCCCATCAACCAAAAGGACAGAGCAGGCAAGGAAATAGAGGAGAGAGAAAGGGGAGGAAAAAAGAGTTAAAGAGGATACGTTGATACCTTTGGAACAAGAATCCTAGTTCTAATGAAAGTTTCTCCATCTGGCCAAAATTGTTTGATCTTGGCAAATCCACTTGGTCTATAGCTGTTCCTTAGCTAATCAAGTTTTGGGGGTGCTGTAAAATAAACTTGACACTAGTATGCAGCAAAATGCTACATTAAAACAACTGAGTCTGGTCTACTGCCTAAATCAAAGTTAGGAACTGAAACATTTGGATAGTAATCATGGACATCATTTTTCAGAATCTGCTTGCTACCAAACAGTGTTTTGCACACCCCGTGTTTTTAATGAACTGAAACACTAACAAGGTTAAAAGTCAGTATGCCATGAACTTAAGCAGTTTTCATAGCTCAAATTATGTATGCCAATTGCAATCACTGTTAATTACCATACATCCCCCCTCCCTCATAGGGCCAAGAATTATTTGATGTAACTGAGGGATCAAAGCTTATATTACGTCCGGCATGTGATTTGTACGTAACAATTCTACCAATCCCAATTTTTCTAATTGAGCCACATTTTTCACCGTGGGCAAGGAACAAGTTACTTACCTGTAACTGTTGTTTGTTTGTTTGTTTGTTTATTTATTTATTGTGCGCACCAGACCCTAGGGTAGCAGGGCGCAAGAGAACAAGGATGTTTACAGCTTAGTTAACGTTTACAGGTTATAGATTAGTTAACGTTACAGGTTACAGGCATAGTGGACATTTCGAGTCTGCAGGGTAGGGCAAGTGCAAGTGCAGATAGGTGTAGCTAAACAGTCAAATCTATGACGATCAAACAGTAAAAGCAGGTTAGTACAAACATTATAAGAAGACGTTACGTATAAAGTGACATATGCTATGTCGCATTCTCAATAAGCCATTTTATGGTGTTCTTTCTGAAGTTATTGAAGGTTTGGTCAGATCTAAGTGCAAGGGGTAGGGAGTTCCATAACTGTGCTGCCTTAACTGGGAAGCTGGAACCTCCAATGGTGGCTAGTTTGAATCTGGGCACTAGGAGGCAGTTGGGGCTGGCTGTCCTTGTGAGTCTCGTTGGATTTTTCCTGTTGAAGTGTTCTGAGAGGTATCGGGGAGCTTTGTTGTTTAGGCATTTGTGGATGAGGGACGCAGATTTAAGGTTAATTTTTTCTTGGGTGGAAAGCCATTTGTGTCTTCGTCTTATTTCTGAAATGTGTGCACTTCTGGGGATACTTAGGGCCGCTCTAAGTGCATTGTTTTGGAGCACTTGGATTCTGTGGATGATATGTTTGGTAGTCCCTATGTAGAGGGCGTTGCAATAATCTAATTTCGATAAAATGAGGGCTCTAGCTAGAATAAGACAACTGTCCTCTGAAAGGAATGGTTTCCCAGCACGTATTAACTTGCATGTATAGGCAGTGGATGATGACAGTGAGTTCACCTGTTTGGTGAAAGATAGTGTCGCATCAAGGTAAAAACCTAGGGTTTTTACTTCTCTGGCGACCTTGATAGTGTTGCCATCGATGATGAAGGCGGAGTAGTTTTGGTTAAGTTTGGAGATACGGGCTGCCGTGCCCAGGATGATGAGCTCTGTTTTGTCATCGTTCAAGCATAGGCCATGGTTGGCCATCCATGCCTGAACGATGCTGTAGACTCTATTCACCAGAGCCAGGTCTTCGACGTAATCCCCAGTAAGTGGTAAGAGAATCTGAGTATCATCCGCATAGTTAGTGTAGGTGATACCCAGATTATCAAGATCGTCAAAGAGTGGCTTGGTGAAGATGTTATAGAGTGTCGGCGAGACGCAAGATCCCTGGGGCACTCCGCAAGTGATTGGGATAGGGTCTGCTGCCGCTGCAGGGGAGAACACCCTCATAGTCCTGTCACTAAGAAATGATTGAATCCAGACTATAGCCTCCTCTGAGAAGTGGGCAGCCGAGTCCAAGTGATTACATAGGACTTTATGGTCCACCAGATCAAAGGCGGCTGAGAGCTCTAGAAGGAGGAGGAGAGCTAATTTTCCCTCGTCTCTGAGTGAATCTATTTGGGCTTTTAGGTCGATAAGGGCAGTCTCTGTGCCGTGTTGCGGACGGAAACCGGATTGGCGGGTGCCGAGGAGATGGTTCATCTCAAGGAAGTTCTGGATTTGGGTGTATGCTACCTTGTCTAATATTTTTAGTAGGAAGGGAACCGTGGTGATGGGCCTGTAGTTAGTAGGAATGTTGGGGTCCAATGTTTGCTTTTTTAGGAGGGGGAGTACCCAAGATTCCTTTAGATTGCGGGGGATGGTGCCCGTAGTAAAGGAGGCATTGATAAGTTTTGTGATAAAGGGGGCTAAATCCCTAGCCGCATCCTTGATCAGTTGTGCGGGGCATTGGTCGCCTTTGCAATTAGAAGGTTTGAGAGTCAAAATGGTCTTCTCTACCTCAATTACTGAGACCTTGGAGAAACGGAATTGGGTGGATTCTGGGTTGTTGGATGAGGGAGTATTGACTATCAAAGGTTGAGTTGGCAGAGAGGCTTTCTTTAGGGCAATTTTTGTTTGGAGGTTGGATACTTTGTTGGTTAGTGCCAGTTGTATGTCTGTGCACCAAGTTTTGTCTTTAATGGAGTCATCCTGTACTGTGATAGGAGTTTCCAATTCCTTTAGGATAGAGAATAGCTCCTTCATGCTGGAGTTGGATTGGGAGATCCTATTATTATAGGTTTCTTGTTTGGCCAGGATGATGTCTCTTTTGTATTGCGAGGAGATGTTAATTAGGTTAGTTTTATTTTCAGCGGTCGGGTGTCGGTTCCAAGCTGTTTCGCATTTTCTCTTCTGTAGTCTTAAGTTTTTTAGGTGGGGTGTAAACCATGAGTTCAAGTGCTTTTTGGGTTTACTGATCCGAAGTTTAAAAGGAGCAATACTGTCAAGAGCAGAGCACATGGCTGCGTTGAATGCATCCACTAGGATGCCTGGGTCAGAGTGGTCAGGTAGGGAATTTAGTTTGGGTAGGATGTGGGGCAGAATATTGTCGGCTGTAATGTTTTTCTTGTTTCTCGTTAAGGTGGGTGTGGCTGGCGTGGGTGTTAAGACTATGGGTCTTTTGGTGTTGAGGGTGAAAGAGATAAGGTAATGGTCAGACCATATTTGGGGGGTGATGGCTGTTATAGAGGGGTAACAGTTGTGACTGGCAATCCAGTCTAGTGTTCTTCCCTTGATATGTGTGGGAGTATTCACGCACTGCGTGAAGCCTAGCACTGACAGAGTATTGCCTGTGGCAGTAGCATGATGGTCGTTGGTATCGTTGAGCCCTAGATTGAAGTCTCCTAGTACTAGTGTTTGGGAGGATTCTTTTAGCTTCTCAGAGATAACAGTGGTGATGTCTTCAGTGAAGGAGCTGACGGGGCCAGGGGGTCTATAGATAAGGTGGATATTTAGTGTTTGGGAGTTTGCAGTCGGTAATTTGATAGAGAGAAGCTCGCAGGATTTGATGGAGGGTGTAGGTGTGATTCTCATAGAGAGATTAGATTTGGCGATAATTGCAATTCCTCCACCGCGCGAGTCTGGTCTGTCAGCTCTGAGTATGGTATAATTCTCTGGGACTGCTAGAGTGAGAGCCGGACCTGCTGCATCGTGGAGCCAAGATTCAGTAATGGCAATGAAGTCAAGGCTATTATCCCGTATGATATCTGCTATGTCGGTGGCATGGGCGACTAAAGATCTGGCATTGATTAGAGCAGCTTTTAGTTCAGGTTCTAGCTGTGCTGTGAGCGGAGGTTTGGCTATAAGTTTATTGATTTTATGGTGTGGTTGGTGTCTGAGAGGGGCGGTGATTACCGGTGGTCGGCATATTTTGGGTCGGAGGTGTTCTAGGTTAATGTTATATTTAGTAATAGGTTCGAATATTTTAGGTAGTCGAGCCCGGAGTCTAAGCTTCCTTTGTTCTAAGTTGCAGGGTTTAGAGATGAGTTGTATGTGGGCACCAAGGCCCTCTGTAGGCAGAACTGTAGGCATGGTCGTGTAGATGATGGTAAGGATAATTGTAAGTTTGGAGAATTGTGCAAGGTGAACTGGGTTGGGCATGTGGAAGTACATACTGTTACTAATAGCTGAACTAGGTGGGCTGGAATTGATTGCCGTGGATGGGTACGGGGCAGAGTTGGCAGAGTACAGTTCTCAAATACTTAGCGAGAATTAATGCAGCAATGACGTACTAGTCTAGGAATAGCAGTCAGATACTGGGCTGAGTGCGACGGTCAGATGTGGGTCTAAAACCGAGGTCAGATATTGGGCTGAGAGTGATAGTACAGTGGTCTCTGGGCGACTATAAGGCACTACACAATAATACAGTGGTCTCTGGGCGACTATAAGGCACTACACAATAATACAGTGGTCTCTGGGCGACCATAAGGCACTACACAATAATACAGTGGTCTCTGGGCGACCATAATGCACTACACAATAATACAGTGGTCTCTGGGCGACCATAAGGCACTACACAATAATACAGTGGTCTCTGGGCGACCATAAGGCACTACACAATACTACAGTGGTCTCTGGGCGACCATAAGGCACTACACAATAATACAGTGGTCTCTGGGCGACCATAAGGCACTACACAACAATACAGTAGTCTTTGGGCGACCATAAGGCACTACACAATAATACAGTAGTCTTTGGGCGACCATAAGGCACTACACAATAATACAGTAGTCTTTGGGCGACCATAAGGCACTACACAATAATACAGTAGTCTCTGGGCGACCATAAGGCACAGCACAATTGCAGTGGTCAGTTAGCGAACAAAGGGCACGGCAAATAGCAGTCATGGGCATAAAGCACTAGGGGCTGAAAAAGACTGAACTATTAAAGAGGTGGCAGCAGTAACGCAAAGAGGCGGCGGAGTTGGAAGCATAAGCGTATGTATCAAACAGTTATCGATGGCGAAAGAAATCGAGTTCAAATGTTTATGAATGCGGAATAGCGGAAGACATACCAGAAAGCACAGTAGTGTAAACTGAGGGTATCCCCTTTACTCACAGAAGATTAAAGGTCCGAGTAGACACTGGCTCTGAGGCTCCGGCGGCAAACAAAGGTGATTACACAAGGTGTTTGAGATGCCTGGAGCAGCACGGGCAGAGTTTATGGCCCCTGGCTCCTGTGGCTCCAAACAGGCACCCAACAGGCCTTAGAGTGGCCTTGGAGCTGGCCGCCGGCGTGATCCGCCTGCCGGCGGTTCCAGCTGATGTTAACGAGGCTCAGCCTCGGTTTCAGGCCGCGCTGCGCCCGGCATGCGCGAGTCAGGCGGCGTGTGGGGACAGGGTCAGGCAGGCCCTGTCCGTGTTGCTCGTGGTTCCTCTGCTGGGCTGGGGTGCTGGGGGGGCTCCTGCCCTCGCCCCACGAAGAGGAAGAGTGGAGTGAGGGGGTGAGCAGGCACCCAACAGGCCTTAGAGTGGCCTTGGAGCTGGCCGCCGGCGTGATCCGCCTGCCGGCGGTTCCAGCTGATGTTAACGAGGCTCAGCCTCGGTTTCAGGCCGCGCTGCGCCCGGCATGCGCGAGTCAGGCGGCGTGTGGGGACAGGGTCAGGCAGGCCCTGTCCGTGTTGCTCGTGGTTCCTCTGCTGGGCTGGGGTGCTGGGGGGGCTCCTGCCCTCGCCCCACGAAGAGGAAGAGTTGTTCTCCAGCATGAGTCTGGCATGGATTCACATGCTCATGAATATTCCCCGTCGTCAGGCTGGGAATCCTCGGTAAAGAAAAAACCAGTATCAGTTTCGTTTCTGATCTGTCTTTCGTAGTAATAACCAATCACTGGTCTCTGCGTCATACTGACCACAGCCAATGACTGCCCTCTACCTAAGCACCGCCTCTGGCAGCCATCTTCAGATTTGGAAGCACGTGAAGTGGCAGTATGACCAAGTGAAGAGCCGCAGAGGGGTAGGCGGGAGGGTTCGCATGTGAATCCATGCCAGACCCATGCTGGAGAACAACAGTTACAGGTAAGTAACTTGTTCCTTCTCCAGCATGGGGTCTGGCATGGATTCACATGCTCAGGAATAAATACATAGCAGTACACACATGCACAACCACGGGAGGTGGCAAAGGCTCAACATTAAGCATTGCATCAAACTCAACATTAAGCATCTTACCTCCTCACCAGGCTCACCTCAGGCGAACAGGTTGCGCAGCACTGCTTGGCCGACCCTGGACTCCTCCCTGGAATCCCGATTGACGCAGTAGAACTTCGTGAAGGTGTGCGTCGACCTCCACGTAGCAGCCCTGCATATGTCCAGCAGGGGCACACCAGAAAGGAACGCCGTGGTAGCTGCGATCGCTCTGGTGGAATGGGCTCTCGGACGGCCAGGCAGCGGTCGGTTTGCCAACCGATGACAGTACATGATACAGCCGGAGAGCCATCTGGAAATGGAAGGCTTCGAGAGAGCCTTCCCCTGATTGACAGGTCCAAAGTTCACAAAGAGTTGTGACGTCTTCCGAAAACACTTCGTGCGGTCCACGTAGAACTTCAGCGCTCTAGCCACATCCAGCGAGTGCAAAGTCCTCTCAGCCGGCGACGAAGGCGACGGGAAGAATACAGGCAACACCAAGGGTTCGTTGAGGTGGAAGTCCGACGGTACCTTGGGCATGATGGAGGGGTGCGTCCTGAACACTACCCTCGTGTCGTGAAAAGTCAAGTACGGGGCCTTGCAGGAAAGGGCCTGGATCTCTCCCACCCGTCGTGCGGAGGTGATGGCCACAAGAAACGCTGTTTTCCACGACAGAAACTTCAACGGGGCCGAGTGCAGAGGCTCGAACGGAGGTCCCATGAGCTTGGTCAGCACCACGTTGAGCTCCCACGCCGGGGCCGGAGCCTTCACCGGCGGGAACGATCTGAACAGTCCCTTCATGAACTCTTTCACCAGACGATGAGACCACAAGGACGTCCGCCCCGTGGTTCTGGTGTATCGGGAGATCGCAGCAAGATGAATCTTGATGGACGCGTGTGCCAGTCCAGCTTTGGCCAGCGTCAGCAGGTACAGCAGTACCTGGGGAGCCGTAATCCGAAGAGGGTTAATCTTCTGTGCGTGGCACCAGACAGAGAACCTCTTCCATTTGTGTCCGTAGCATTTAAGAGTCGAGGACGACCTGGCCTTTGCAAGAACCTCTCTGCAGTCGGCCGGTATGTCGTATCCTCCAAACTCTAGCGCTGCAGGAGCCAGGCCTGCAAGTTCAGCGATTTCGGGTCGTGGTGGAGGATGGCGCCTCCTTCCCTGGAGAGCAGATCCGCGTCCACCGGCAGCTTGATTGGCGGGGACGCTGACAAGTCCAGAAGGTCCGGGAACCATGTCTGCCTCGGCCACACAGGTGCGACGAGGATCATCCTGCACCGTGACCTCTTGAGCTGGTTGACGAGCCGGATCAGCAGTGGCAAAGGAGGGAACGCGTAGAGGAACAGGCCCTCCCAGGGGAACGAGAAAGCATCGCCCATGCTCCTCGCCTGGGGAAACCTGCTGGCAAACCTCCGGCACTTGGAGTTCGTCGCCGTCGCGAACAGGTCGATCTGGGGTGTGCCCCACCGTCGGAAGAGGCGATCCACTAGATCCTGCCGTAGTTCCCACTCGTGGCACGAGCGCAGCTCCCTGCTGAGTGAGTCGGCGATGGTGTTTTTTATCCCTGCCAGATGAAACGGCACCAGAAACATCCCTTGGGCGAATGCCCAATGCCACAGGTCCTGCGCCTCCTTGGACAGTGCTGGGGACCTGGTTCCGCCCTGTTTCCTGATGTAAAACATGGTGGTGGTGTTGTCGGTGAAGATCCTCACCACCTTGCCCTTGAGGGACGGAAGGAAGGACCTGAGGGCTCAAAACACTGCACGGAGCTCCAGGACGTTGATATGTAGGGATTTCTCCGTCGGGAGCCAAAGGCCTCTTGCGTGCAGATTTTCGGTGTGCGCTCCCCACCCTTCCAGGGAGGCATCCGTGGTCACTGTCTCCTGGTGGGCTGGGGTCTGGAAGTCCATGCCCGCCGTCAGATGCGCGCGGGTGCCCCACCACCGGATCGCTCGTCGGAAACTCTCGTCAAGTGTGATCCTTTCCTCGAAGTTGCCCGTCGTTTGGATCCAGCGCGCGTCCAGGAACTCCTGCAACGGGCACATCCGGAGCCTGCACATGGGAATGAGGTAGATGCAGGAAGACATCATTCCGAGGAGGGACATGATGGACCTCACCTTGGCCGCGTCGGCCACCAACATCCGCTGCACCTTGCCCAGGATGGTCCTGGTCCTCTCCTCCGACGGGGAGGCCAGAAGGGACACTGTGTTGAGCCTCGCTCCCAGAAACAGAGCGTCTTGCGCGGGCACCAGGTGGGATTTGGCGTAGTTCACGGAGAATCCGAGGTCCGTGAGAAGTTGGACGGTCCTTGCCGTGTGAACCACGGCGAGCTCCTTTGTCTTGGCTCGGATGAGCCAGTCGTCCAGGTAGGGGTAGACGTGGATCCCTTCGCGGCGCAGCTGAGCCGCCACCGGCGCGAGGCACTTGGTGAACACCCTGGGTGCCGACCGTAGACCGAAGGGGAGGGCTTTGAACTGGTAATGACGCCCTTGGACCACAAACCTGAGGAATTTTCGGTGCCCCTTCAAGATGGGAATATGGAAGTAGGCATCCTCCAAATCCAACGACGACAGGAAGTCTCCTTCCTCCAGCTGACCCAGGACGTGCTGGAGGGTGACCATCCGGAACTTTTGCGCCTTGATGAACTTGTTCAGACGTCGCAGGTCCAGGATGGGGCGCCATCCCCCCCGTTTTCTTCTTCACGAGGAAGTATCTCGGGTAGACTCCGGAGCCCCGAAGCCTCTTTGGGACGAGTTCGATGGCGCCCTTCTTGAGCATCGCCTTCACCTCCAGGAGAAGTTGAGGGACGTGAAGTTCTTTCCTGGCCACGGGGGGGGGATGCGCGGACACTTTCTTTGAAACTCGAGTTTCTTTGAAACACTTTCTTTGAAACGTTGATGGCGGTCCTTCATGGTCCGCTCCGACATGTTGCCGCAAAACGCACAGTTCTTCTCCACGTGCGTCTTGTCCTCATGTAGGCAGTAAAGACAAAAAGAGTGTTCGTCCTCCTTGAAGACGTTCTGCAGATGGCATCCAGGGCAGACCCTGAACAGCTTTCCGGGCGTCGAGCTTCCCTTCTCCTGGGCCATGACCGGGCCTGAGAAACTTCTGGAGTCCTCCAAAAGCGTAGCTCGACGAAATCTTCACCCTTGAGGGGCGCAGACGAATCCGACACGGGTCCCCGTTGATCGGATGGAGAGTCGGTGGAGCTTGAGGCTCTTTTGACCGAAAAAACGAAGTTTTTGAGTAAAAACGTGAAAAAATAGCACTAACGCTCGAGAGCAATAGCACGAGGATCCCAACACATGAACGTGCGGTAAAAATCTGAAGATGGCTGCCAGAGGCGGTGCTTAGGTAGAGGGCAGTCATTGGCTGTGGTCAGTATGACGCAGAGACCAGTGATTGGTTATTACTACGAAAGACAGATCAGAAACGAAACTGATACTGGTTTTTTCTTTACCGAGGATTCCCAGCCTGACGACGGGGAATATTCATGAGCATATGAATCCATGCCAGACCCCATGCTGGAGAAATATCTTTCCTTCTCTGCTTCAGTTTTTTCATAAATGAAGCAAGTGGGATCGCCTTGAAATAAACACTAGTTTGTCAAATCAAAAAGATTGCCATGGAGCGGAAAAGTGAGAGAAGTAGCTAAACCCCAAGTTCCTGGCTAGGCAAACAAAAGACAGCAGAATATCTAGCTACTAATATTTGCCTCCATCCTTCATCAAATGGATTGATCTTGATAAAATCCCTTTGTGTCCTAGTGCTCCAGTCCTCTTATCTGCCTATGATTTTCTACTCCCCCTCGACCACCCACCAAATCAGTATCCTTGTTACACTCAAAACCCCACTGCATTGAATAAATGGCCAACATTACCAGATGGAAAAGGTTGTATATGCATGCGCTAATGCAAAACTGAGTAGTGATGGAAGGTTCTGAATGAGAAACAATCTCCTGGCAAAGCTCTGGGAAACCCCCCAGACCAGTGTTCTGCAGCCTGTCATACCATAACAGAAGGCCAAACATATGGAAATCAAGCAAGGTCCAACCCAAAACGTGGCAGTCAATTCCAGACTGCTAGATCAAATCCCTTCTGCATACAACCACAAGTAACCACAGACATGTTTTAGAATCACGGAGGAGTCCAGGACCCACATGTGATGGAGGGACAACTGGAAAATTATGAATTAATTACATGCCACTGCAATCTCCATTGAATCCTCCAAGGCCTGCAAAGTCTTCTGCTCATGCCACAGTCCAACCGATCCTCCCAGCTGATATCCTGCCACACTCACTGCCTTCCTCCCGTCCCGCCAGCCACCATCTAAACTCCATTTCACAGCAGAATCCTTGCTCGTCCTCCTTCAATCTACCGTCCTAGCTTACGTTTCCACATCCGGGTGCTGCCGCCTTTCTACCCAGCTTGCTCCCCGACTTCCGGTTCTCCTCCACACTTGTCTGATCTACATCATTCAGGTCGGCCACATCCTTTGCACAACCTTGTGCTATACAGCATGCCTTCCTGTTGGGTGGACTCGAGAATTCTACCGCTACATGGAAAACATCCTTAGCTATAAGTTCCTGTGCAGAGGGCTTTCCTGGGCAGTAATGCCTCTGAATATCGAGTGTAGGCCCTTACTTCCCTCAGGACAGTAACTTGGTCCAGGAGCAGTTACTTGTCAGTAAAGACCCCTTTTGAGCGTACTGCTTCATTAAAATCAGAACTCCTAATTCTGCAATAATGGACAACTAACTCCACCAGGTTGAAAAGTTGTGAGGTGACGATGACCAGGTTTTCTCCTTCCAGGAGTAGGAGCGAACATGTGCAGAGACCCCACTCATTAAAGCTGGTATTTACCGACTATGTGACTAGCTTCATGCCAAGTGCTTCCTCCCCGTGCCCCCGCCCCCATGTCAGGACTGTGCTCAATGCAATCCGGTCATTCATTGTTTGGCAAGCTTTAAATAGTTATGTACGAGATTTCCCACACATTAGGTATCCTGATTGGAACGTAGTCTGCAAACCTTGTGTATCTAGTCACAGCTCTGTGGAAACCCATCCCCAGATGAGTCACGTTTATAGGAACAACACTTAGTGCACACCTTACTTGATTTAACTTTTGAAACTTACAAAGAGCTCCTGGTATGCTGCCCACCATTCTTAAGAGCAAACCAAATTAGTATATAAGTCTGAGAATACTTCAGGTTCCTTTATTAATATCTTAGAGACAAGGAGTTGCTACAACACCAATGGCAGTGAACAGCAATCTATTAATCCACTCTTAACTTTCCCAAATGTACAGGCACAATCTTCGAAAGGCTCCCATCAGTTGAATGGATGCAGGTAGACTTCAATCAAAATCAATGCAAAAAACTCTGAATCCACAAGAAGCTCCTAATATGTGAAAATTAAATATATCCACCAGGCCCCCACTTCCAGGACACCATCCAATGATGCCTAAACCTAGCGCCAGAGGTACCTCCCATACCCAGACAGTGCACCATACCTCCCGCCATCTGCTTATATGCAATCCTACCACCAGCAGGCACTTTACCTACTTCTCTCAGTAACCTGATCACCTACTGTAATCAAGTGAACTGATGACTTTTCCTGTATTATAACTTGTATGTAATCCTGCTTTGTATATAAACACTGTGCATGCAAATCTTGTATATTTATAACACTGTTTAACTAAGCTGATAAATATCCTTGTAATGCTTGCGCACAACTACCTTCGGGTCTCAGCTGCGCCATATCAAATAAATAAACAAACAAAACCCGGGTGCAACAGCATTCTACAACGTCCACAATTACCCAACAAGGTGCATGTATAGAGTAAGACTAGCAGCACTGCTCAAGCTAACAGAAGCCAGATTAGGAAACTGTGAACAATGGAAAATCAACCCAACTATAAAGCCTAACCTAGGTCTGCATGTTATGTCTGATTGCTTACGTACTGTGCTGAATCTCCACCGTAACTGTTTCAAACTGCTAAAGTTTCCTTATATAGACATATTGTACCCTAACCCAGAGGAAACACATCTTAAACTCCTGGGAAGACTAGCAAGAGCAAGGGAAAGAGGGAGGGAAAGCTGAAAATGAGTTTGCAGACTTTGGGACGGAGTTAGTCGTGTCTAAATACTTACATTACAATGAATGCATGTTTGCCCATCATATACAAGTAGAAAGAGGCGACACAGAACAGTATGTGTTGAGCCCATCGGCACAATCCGATTCCAAGTCAGTTTTGGAGCTTTATACGATAGTAGTGGTGTTGGGTGTGTGATCAAGCAAGATTTGCAGATATATAGCAGGCATAGCAGACTCTTAATAATCCGACTAGACCTGCAGGTAGTCAGTATACCTAATCGATCTAAGATAAATGCCTTCGAACCATGGGGACGAGTGTCAAAATATTCACCAGTACCTTCTGTAAAATGGCGGTCACCATAAGTCCACTTCATATATGGGGCTATGCTGTGATTCAGAGCCCAGCCCCTGACAGTGGAACTTTTAATTGCAATTTACAGCAGATTGTTTGCAGTAAATGTAAAATAGTGTCAAACCTCTATTACTTGCCAGCAATGTCGAGTACCATCCAAATGTTAAGTGTTTGGTGAATATTGTGTGTATCTGTGTGTGTAAGTAATGTTTACGGAGGGGGGCTCGGATCAGGTAAATGGAAGTGAGTGTGTGTTTGTCTGCCTGTTATTGTGCCTGCTGGGGAGGTGGTACAGGAGAAAGGCTTTCGGCAGAGAAGGAGGCAGAGTGGGAGGAAAAGGGGGGGCTCTACAAAAGGTGGGATTTACAAATTAAAACTCGATGCAAGCGATCGGATTTGTAGGGGAGGGTTTGGGGCTCCGATTTTGAGCTCGGGGGGCAGTATAAAGTTATAAGTCAAATTGAAAGTGAGACAAAATCAGCCAAAATAAAATCGGTATTTTGTGTTTTGTCTTCAAAATGCGGAATTATCACATTTAACCCTTTCTAAAGCACTCACATTCTTAATGCCCCGTGTCTGAGGACCATTTCCAGGCCCAGAATGGGGAGAATGGGCTTGAAACGCAAATTGATTGGCTGCTAGCGTGGACTCCTACAATACAAATGGTAATGTGAGGTGCTTATACGCTTGGAAGCTCTTTAAAAGCAGGAGGCGGGTCTGCATTAAAAACTGCACCCCTGGCCGTAGGCTTTTTGGCAGTAGCAGGATAAACGTGAATTTGGTCAGTGGATAAACAACGAACACCTTCAAATATCTTTTCAAAACCCAGGTATTACACTAAAAACCTGTACAAAATTACATTCATTTGTACGAGCACTGGCCAACCCAAGACTAAACATGTTCTGGCAGCAACAAGCATTGTATTTGAGTTTCTGCATTGAAATGATTTCCAAACATCTATTTTTATTGAAGGGTTTCCAGAGAGTCAGGCGAGCATGCAGTCTTTGGCGTATGTTGTGGCGGGAGAAACCAGAAAGGTGTAAATACCCTACCTTCCGCTCTGATCGCACCCACTCGCCAGACACAAAATACAGACAAATACAAAATGTGCCTACAATCTTGGAGGAGAGGTTAAGCTTTTCATGTCAAGGTACTATGTTCTTCCTAAAGTAAGGATGTCCAACCATCTAATTTCTCTGAGGCCAGCCAGTTTAACATGCTGAGGGGCGGAGTAGGAAAGTATTCACCAAAATAGAAAACGGTGGCACGTCCTGCTATGCCTGTTCCTTGCGTATCCCCTTAAACTATCTTTACACACTGATGGTGACAGGGTGTGAATAAGGTAACAAAGAAGTTCATGTCAAAGCTATTTTGTATGTTATGTTAAGATTTGTTTTAATACTGCGTCAGTCACCATCATAATGGTTCCCTAAGGTATAGCACAGTGAAACACAGAGCCAATGAGGTTTCCTCCATCATTTCAGGGAGGAACGTAAAAGGACCAAGACCCATAACTGTAGGGGAGGAACCAGCCTTGGAGCGCGCGCGCGCGCCCTCACAGCGGACGCCCACCCTTTAAAGCTGAGTGGGCCGATCTTAGGGGAAGGACGGAGGAATCGGGAGCCCGATAAACACTGTTAATCCAAGAAGGGGTGAGAGCTGGAGGAACCAAGGTTCCCTGAAGCAGGAGATTGAACCGCTACTGACGCGCCACAATGGTATCTAGGAAAAATTATGACCAACAGAGAACTCACTGCAAGAGATCAAACGACGGTAGGAGTGCAGTGCTGCAGCAAATGGAGCAGTAGTCTCCTCCGAGGAGCAATGCCGAAGAGATCCAGGAACAAAGCCAACGTGGAGAGGGAGGAGGGAACTGAAGCATTGAGAATATTGAGAATCAGGGACAGGCTGGAGAGAAAAAGAGCCCACACCGGGCTAACAAATCTAAGACGAAAACACCGGGGGGGGGGAGGAGGGTGCATTGCAACAGAGACCCCACGACTGGGCCAAAGTCCTCAAGGTCTTGAGGGCCTGAAAGCCCAGCCAGGGCTGAGAAACCAAATAAGCCACACAGGTCTGAAAATTGTGATGACCCAAGATTGGCAGAAGAGCCAGACAGTCTACACCGGACCAAGGGAACAAGGAACCTTAGTAGACTGGAACACCCTGGAGGGGTGAACAAGAAATAGAATGCACATTAAAAACAGGAACCATACAGAACTTGTTTGGACTGCACCAGCAGGCTGAGGCCTGAACTACAAAGAGAACTGAGGGAACTGGCCGGGGATACAGCACCAGCCAGCCCAAGCCAAAACAAATCTAAGTAAAAACAAGCCTAAACAAATCTAAGTAAAAACACTTCTCTAGGATGTTTTCTTTGTTGTTCGTGAAGGATCAGTCAGTAGGATAGAATAGGTGTGAACAGAGGACAGCATTTATTTCTTTAACACATCCTGACTAGTCCAATTTGATATTTTTCAGAATGGGGAACCGTCATAGAAGTAGGGAAAGACGAGGCATTTCCTTACTTTATTAAAGCTGAAACATTTGATAATATGTCCTCTTGTCTAACTCCTATGTCAGACTTACTGCAAACCGTTCTATCTGCCGTATGGTATAACACTGAGAAGCACGGGAACATACAATTATCCCCCATCACTCCCAACAGTAAAGCATCTGAATGAGCACTATGATCTAGAATCCAGACGCAGAGCACAAGGAAATACTCATACATCCCAATCGCCCATAAATATGCAGCTGCCTAAGGACAGACCTCAAATTTGCTGTAGCCATTGGCGAGTCATACGTGACTTGATGGGTGAGAAATGATGTGCTATGTGCGGTGAACTAAGGGTGCAAGTGATGGTTTATGTGCAACTAGTAGCTTGAAACTTTAAAGGTTTACTCATGCCCCATCAGGCATCCACGTTTGCACTTGCCATTCGCTTCCAAGATTTGACTTTGGCAAATAAAAATTGTATGCTGTGTACACGCGGAGAACCAAGGGGACAAGTGACTTTATGCCAGGCTAGCTGTTTGGAAAGATTCCTATTAACAGCACCTTCCTTCCATTTCTATGGACCCCCAAACATGTTGCTTTTATTTTTGTATCCGACCTGTTCTTTTTACAGGGTTGGCTTTGATTGCTCAAAAACTACTGCCAACAGGCGAACCAAGGAAAGTTAATGAGTTTAGTCTTCTCAAAATCTGGAACATACTCAGAGCATCCCTTAAGTCGGGGAAACACCCAAAAAGGAACTTGCATGCAATGCTTGCAAAATAATTGAAAGTCAGAGGTTGAAGCCAAAGTAGACTCTATAGACAGTTCGAACATTAAGGTTTCAACAAGATTTAACACTACACACGTAGTGCGCTCCTACAGAATGAGAGTGGTTTCTTTTCTGACATGATAGGAGAGTGGAATCACTCAGACGGCAGATCTGGTATGCTTCCAGCAGAAGTGGTTTTATAGTTTAAGGAAAAACAACTTTTCAGAAATGTACTATTTTCTCAATTAAGTGGGGTGGGTTCAGGAGTTGTCGTAAGACAATAAAAACAAATATGTATGGTGGCAGACGGACTTCCATTGACTTGGACCTCTATTCAGATGAAGGGCTCAGTACTGTTTAGGACTTAACTGGTTTACCAAATGGAGTAACGAAGGAACAACGGTGTAGATAAACAACAGAAGTCACTTTTAACCAGAAATACCACAACTGTAGGGTCTCAAAGTCCTAAGACCTATGTTGGTAAAATGGCTCAGCAAGTTAAGCACCTGCCTCCAATTTGTGCAAGTATTTATTTTTTACAGAGCCATCAAGAAACAGATCTGGGATTCTGTACAGTGCTTACTATTGCAGATGGGGGAGAGCCATAGGGTTAAACTGTACCAAAAGATGCACTTAAAAAGGACCCAACCAAATCTGGAGTTAATGGAGTAACTATTACATCCAGAATAGCAATTCCAACAGAGGGGAGTGAACAAAAGTGTCAAACGCCACATCGACGGACAAGGCAGGACTAAACATATAAAATCTCTTCAGTCAGCCACCTGCAAATCAGCGCAGAAGCATATGTGACGGGGACACATTTCAGAGTAGCACACGTCAGGTTAACCTGGAGGTGTTTCAAAGTTTATTGTATAAAAATGGAGGCATTCCAACATCATTTTGTATGGACCAACTGGTAATACATATATGGTAACTGGAGAAAAAGGTTGCATAAAACATTCAAAGCATCCAATCGGTGAAAATATTTGTGCACTGGTGGTGGATTAAAAGGCACTTGGCTAGGAATTTGTTTTCCTCTGAAACGAAAACGACATGAAAAAAAGATGAAGAGGAGAAATAAAAGCATAGGATTAAAAATGTATGAACGCAGCAAACTTAATAGTCACATGTATGGTCTTTGTAGGCTACTTGGGCGTTACAATGAGTGAACATTTTGTCAAAGTTATTGGCAATGGGTTAACAACCAACTTTGAGAGTGGAGATGGCCAAATAATGATCTGTGGATTTAAGTGTAGAAAATATAGATAGTGTTTTTGAATGGCTGTTAGCACAACCAGTAGTTAGATGCAAATGATGGACTTTGCTAGTTAAAAATAGCACCCTTATGCACAGTGCACCTTCCATACTTCATATGTATCCTCATCAAGTGATTCCTCCAACCATATACCGATTGGCTGCCTGCTGCGTTCAGTTTTTAATTTAACAATTGAAACATAGTGCATGGCAAATGTGTACAAATCATCTTTTTATAGGCCAAAGAGTTTACTATTTTCATGAGGTCCGAAAATGCAGACAAGGAAGTTTGTTGCCACAGTTGTGTGCCAGTATTTAAAAACGGAAAGAATATTGGTGGTGGTGCTCAAGGTGCAGGGACAGAGGCTGTGAAGCAGCATGTGTATTTGTTAAATTAGATGGGAGTAATGATGGTGATTAAACTGATGGTGGGCCACAATACTTGAATGCATACGTTTATGCAGTTCAGGATTTAAGTACTGCCAAAATAGGGAAGGATGATTACAGAACTTCAATACCAAATGGTGGCACATAGGATAGCAGTGAATCTACGGGGGGGGGGGGGGCAGATGAGGGGGGGAGTTGCAGATGGGTGTGTGTGGGGGGAAGGAGTGTGTGTATGGTGGAAACCATGGGGGTGAGGGTTGAGTGTGTTTGTATGTACACTGCAGGCTTGAGGCAAGCACAAAGAGTATTGAACCCCTAAAATAAAGGACACCAAAGAATTCCAGATCCAATGTAGCAACACAAACTGGTCGTGCATGAGAATACTCCTTGGACTGAATGAGTGGAAGTGATTGCGACTAGAAAGCGTCAGACAGGCAGATAGGAGAACATGCAAAGTGGATATAACAATGCAGTATCCATGGCAACATCAACTTCATATTTCAGTTCACCTCAGCTGCAGAGCATTCAATGACAAAATTGTCCCTGTTAGAAGGGGCCTGTTGCCATGGAAACATGGCATTCTGCGAGATAAATGGGTGTTGACTGAACAGAGCTAGGACGACGCAAGTAAACAAGATCCAATTCCAGAGAGGAAACTGGTGAAAATAGAGACTAATCTGCCCACTGCCCTGGATGTTAGTTGCTCTTTGCCTGATGTATAGACCAAGCAGGCTAAGACGAGCATTCCACAGCTAGAGAGAACACAGAAAGTGAAAACAGAAAATGAGTTATTTTACTGGAATTTATGCTAAGCACTTACTATGGGTGCAAAGATGACATCCTCCATGCTCACATAGCATTGGATGTATAGCTTACCTCTGCTTATCCTAATATATGCACTTCGTGTCCATCCAAGGCATGTAGAGCTGTACATTTATTGTAGACTTCACCTACACAGCAACGCAGTTTTGTTCATTCAATGCCTCTTCTGAGTGCATGTTTGGTTATTCCAGAACAGATCACAACCATGCACCTTCGAATTGCTGGTTATTTAAAGATTATTGTATTGCTCGACAACACACGAACATCATTTTCCCAATTGTGCCTCTGTGTATGCGCTTAGTTTCTACTAAACAGATGAGGGCAAAGGACGATGAGCAATATAATTGCTGGTGCCTAATAACACCTCCATAGACTGCAGTCCCAGATATGCTTCTAGTGATAGGTCAAGGTCACTTGGATATTTCAAGCAGGGGCTACATTCCCTTTTTGGTTTTGATCAACAGGATCATGTTGTAGTCCATGACCTACCAATGTGCTTATGAGCCACAGACCAGATAACTAAAATCTTCGTGTATGTGTTTATGCACACTCTACATGCAGACTGCATGGGGTGTTACGAAGTGAATACGTGTTTACGCATGCGCTTTATGAATAAACAAGGTTCAGACGGCAGTTGCCGCCGGGACCTTGCAGCCAACAGACGTGTCATATCGTCTGTGTGAATGCGTGCGTGTTGTGTGAGGCGGCCCAACGCACCGCATGAGCCGCAACATTGGCAATGAGGAGGAAGCGTGGGGTAAGAGCATGGAAGCCGCATTGTATATCATATGCTAAACGTGGCATTTCCCCTTACCACGCAGCTCGGATCCAACGCAATGAGCGGCCATTTTGAAAATTCACATGCGACAGTTGCGGCCCGCAAGGGTGCTCATGCGCAGTCCGTGTGAGCTCAAAACACACATTTTTGGAATCCTCATGGTTTCCCACGTCGGGAAGCCGTGAATTCGTGCTGAGGAAGACAGGACTCATCCCACAGAAGGTGCTAACCACTCTGAGGGAGCAGAGCAATAAAAGAGGCAATAGAAGAGGCTGTTGCAAGCAGCTGGATCCTGCAAGGGAGGTCAGTGGTCGCCTGGTGCAGTAATGGGGTCACCAAGGTACAACAATCCTGACCTGACAGAGAGGTGCTGTCTGCATGTTTTAGGTTTGCGGCCTCATACATTTGAGTGAGGTGCCCGTGCAACCTGAAGACGTGAGTGATCAGGATGGAGCAGCGGTTGCCCCGACACAGATGCCACGGCGACAGCAAGGTACACTTGCGCCAATGCCAGAATTTGACACATTAGGACCTTCGTCCAAGCTGGGACCCAAGTGGTTATTGTGGGTCAAGAAACTTGAAATGTTTTTCAGAGCTACTGGGGAGGAAAATGATGTAAAAGTAGCGACCCTGCTATATTCGGCGGGGACTGAAGTGCACCGCATTTTTTGAACCATTGAACCTTCAAGTTGTTACGTATGCAGCAGTCAAAGCAGCCCTTCAAAATCAATTTCTCCTGATGGCGAACATGGACTATGACAGATTCATAATGTGCAGAGAAAAAAAGCATGACGAATCCCTAGATCAATTTTGCGCAAGATTGCGTCAACTGTCAAGCACGAGACGATGGGAAAATGAAAAAGGCATGGTGCGAAACCAGAAAATCCAGGGATGCTGCTCAGGCAAATTGCAGAGGCAGATCCTTAGAGAACCAGGAATGACACTGTCACAAATTCTAGATACTGGTCGGGCCTATGAACTCGCAGGAAGCAGAGGGGCGAAGATGGTTGCGGCTGTTTGACCAGGTAAAAGTGAAGACGCTTTTGCTCTGAAGAGGTCCACTCCACCAAAGTCTCGGTGGAGCCAAAAGCGACAGTACACATCTACAACCCACGGCACTCCGGCATCGTGCCAATATTGCGGATATGATTTGCCACATTTAGAAGACTGCCCAGCGAAATGTAGTGTGTGTGGCAGATGCAACACACCAGAACACTACGCCAGGGTGTGTACAGCAGCGGCACCGGTGACTACCTCCAGAGGTCCCGCGAGGGTTAGGGGTGGGAACTTCAGGAGACTGAGAAGTGTGGCTACCGTAGAACAAGAGGTACAAAGACTCGACCTGGCAGAGGAGGAAGAAGACGATGAAGAGGTGTTCTTTATCTCAAACAGAGACACTGGAGTCAGAAAGAGGCAGCCTACTTGCATTGTAAACATTAAGGGCATCCCCACGCCAGTCTTAATTGATACACGCTCAAGGAATCCATGCGAGGATTTACACTTTTGGAAGCAACACACTGTTACCGATACAAGGTGTCTTTGTCACACCGGTCGCCCATGGACACAATACAATCAAAGCCCAATTTTTTGTGACAGACGTCAGCCCTCATTCCCTGCTGAGTTGCACGGCTTCAGAGGCCCTAAACATTGTACACTTCACCATGTCGGTGTACCAGTCGGACGTGGAACGGCTCCTGAAAAGATAGGAGGGCCTCTTCCAGGGCGTAGGGAAACAAAGAGGAACCAATACGTCTTCACATTGATGAGACAGTAAGGCCCCACTGCTCTCAAACATAGGAGGATACAGTTCCGTCTAAAAGCGTAGGTGGAAAAGGAACTCCAGACACTGATAGATAAGGACATTATCGAGAGGGTAGAAGGCCCCACTCAGTGGGTATCACCGATTGTGGTTGCACCAAAACCCAAGCAGCCAGGTGCTGTCTGCATCTGCATTGATATGCGCATGCCAAATGCCGCTATAAAAAGGGAACGTCATCTCACGCCGACGTTAGATGACATCGTCAGTGAACTACAAGGAGCCAAGGTATTCTCAAAGTTGGATTTGCGTTCAGGATACCACCAACTTGAATTGCACCCAGAATCACGCTATATCACGACCGTCACTACCCATGAAGGGTTATACCAATTTAAGAGATTGACCTTTGGTGCCTCGTCCGCGGCTGAAGTGTTCCAAAACACCACCAGGGGAGCACTTGCCGGCCTGAAAGGTGTCATCAACATGAGCGACAACATCTTTGTTTTCGCAACATCTGAAGCCGGGCACATGAAGAGGCTAGAACAGGCATTGGAAAGGCTGAGCAACGTGGGCCTCACACTCCACAAAACCAAATGTGAATTCTTTAAAGACAGTATAGAATTCTTTGGGTTTGTTTTCCATGCAGGGGAACTCTCCCGACCCTGAGAAAGTTTGTGACGCAGCAGCTCCAGACTCACCAGCAGAGGTCCGAAGCTTCCTAGGCATGGTGAATTATTGCGGCAGATTCATCAAAGGACTGGCTTCGCTTTTAGAGCTGCTCAGAGCATTAACCAAAAACGATGTGGCGTGGACATGGGACAAGAAAGAGCAGAAAGCATTCCAGGACATCAAATCTGCGCTTTCCAATCAGGAAACCATGGTGTACTTCAATCCAGCGAGGGAATCCGAAATTGTGGTAGATGCGAGTCCAGTGGGTTTGGGCGCTGTACTGTTACAGGCCAACACACAAGGAAAAATGTGTCCCATTGCCTATGCAAGCAAAGCGCTCTTTGAAACTGAAAAGAGGTACTCTCAAATAGAGAGGAAAGCGCTGGCGATATTGTGGGGTTGCCGCCACTTCCGCTTATATATTCTTGGAAAACCAGTGGTAATCATCACCAACCACAAGCCCCTCATCCCAATTATGGCCAGTGCATCCTCGAAACCGCCCCCTCACAGAGCGCTGGATGCTGTCGCCCATCAAGCATGGGGTGAAGCTACAGTACAGGCCGGGCACCAACAACCCCGCAGACTGTCACCCCATCCCAGCACGGTGACCAGGGGGAGGTCGTAGCGAGCCAAGAAATAGTACGCAACGTTGTGGAAGCGGCCATGTCCGCAGCGTTGGCTCGTCAAGACATCATTGACGCGTCCAATGACAACAAAGTGTTCCGGGTCATCAGAAGAAGTGGGGAATGGAAGGATTTGCTTGGCAACAACGCAAAGCGGGAAACAAGAGATCAACGTGACATGCAAGCGCTGCAGGGCATTTAATCATTTCGCAGCTGCCAGCCAGTCTTGTTATATGGTAGAATATGTTAGAATAAAGCAGCTAAAGGCTTGAATTATGCTCTTCTTATGCCCCCCCCTTTACTGAGCGCTGTAGAGCGTGTCGGCTCCCAGGACACAAATAGCACCTCATAGATAGCAAGGTCTGGGATGCGACTCTTCCCCCGTATGTAGCTCGCTTCCCAAGAACAGAAGCACTGTGTTCTGTTCAACAACTGAAAGATGCCTTCGCACTTGCAAATTGCATATTGTTACTAGACTAGATATTTGAAGGTGTCATAATTGTCGAAAGTGTCCATCATCACACCGAGTTCAAAGAAACCCAATAAAGGGGGGTGTTAAACATGTCATAGCTGATTGTACGATATGCATTTTGTATATATGTAACTGATGTACGTAATTCACTCTCTTGCGTCCCTCGAGGTCTAGAGATACACGTCGCGGGGCGTGAGACCGAGTTGGCCAACTGAGACCATTTGCTTTGCAATAAACCCTAGCTTTGGGAATACAACCTTGTGTCTGGCGTATCTATCGTGTGTGGTGACTCGCCTTGTTTCCATAGACGCAAAGGATCCCTAGGGGCCCCTTTCAGGCAAGCTCAATGATGGAGTAGCACGCTTCACAAATATAGCCAATTGCTTCCTTGGCCTTGTTTCCCTGCAGACTATGAGCCCAGCAGACGCCACGTGATGGCAGACGGACAGACTGGGCTCGGATCAATGACCTGGCATCCCCTCTGGAGCAGGCCGACCATGTATAGGGTCGCAATAACCAGCCATGTGTTGCCACTGTATACAATGACATGATCTATGACGCTGTGTCTCCTTTAAAGCTTCTGCTTGTGCACTCTTTGGCAGAACGTTCCATGGCAGCGGAGTTCTTGGCTGACGCACCTAGTTTTGTAGGAATAAACACTTGTTATCCTTGCAAGAGCTTCTTGGGCCTTGTTCCCTAGCACGTTGTATTTTTGATGGTGTGCATTTAGTGGCATGCCTTCACGTCTGCCGAACCGAAAGCTTTCCCCTGCAGATACAGAGGAAAAGTGGAGATCGGAAAAACCGGGAAGCCATCAGGGCATTGGTATGAAGCAAGAGAAACTCGTCCCAATGCAAATGAATAGATGCTAAAGACAAAGCCTTTAAAGCGGAACTGTGTTAATGTAATCACAAGTAATGTGAGGGGTCAGAAATGAGAGGTGGATTGGGGGCGCTGTTGCGCAGGCACATGATGGCTGCCCGATTTCTGAGCTCCGATCCGGGACATATCCGGAATCATATTAAATCTGTTTCGGAGCCACCCTGTGACAAGGACTGATGCAAATCTTGATCATTAAGGGTCGGAGAACTCCTGGTATAATTTTAAGAGAAACCCGACTTGAGATGGCTGAGAAATCCATCTGAACAGGGCTAGCGGGGACACAGTGGTGTGGCAGCAGACTACAAGAACCATGCGATAAGGAAGTGAAGCCGCAGGGGGGAGCTGAACTCAGAGGGCTGCAGAAGGGGAGGAGCCAAACAAGACCACTGGCACGCCACGTAGTACAACGTCGGGTGCTTCACTGCATTGTGAGATTCTGCGGCCACCTATTACTTTCTCGAAGCCCTTGCATGGATCTGGTTCTCCTGGCACAAATATCCTCCAGATACTTTGCGCCACAACCGCATGCGGTTTGCATGGTCCCTTCAACCAACAACCACGGGGCTCAGAGCCGGACAGCAGATGTGCCTATCGGACCCCACACATGTCCCAGAGACCAGTATTGGCTGCCCTTTTAAGAGCAGATTTGACTTCTATGCGACTCAGTTTAGTGGATACGGCCTGCACCAGAATAGCATGTGGGCCAGTGAGGACATCAGCGACGACACTCGCCAGGCCCAGCAGGAAGTTGCTGTGTTTCCCGCACACGCCTCCTTGAGCCACGCCATCAAGCTCGGAGGCGGCAGACATTGTGGTGCTGGCCAAACAACTATATGATTGGAACCCTCAGCGAGCTTCATCTTGAGTACTGCAGGGAAACGCAGCAGGTTAAGGCACAACTGCCCCCCCCTGCCCTGCCTACTCCTCGGGCCGCCTTCACTGACTGCCACGGAATGCAATTGGTACACATGCAGGCAATAAAAGGGGAAACATTCAATGCCCTCCCCCGCGTGTGCCCTGCGCCGTGCTTACAGCAGACGTCGACTGTCCTGATTAAAACTATAAATCCTGGTACATGAGGCCCAGTGCAGGCCGAACTGTGGGGGAGGAGACCATTGATGTGAGGGACAACGGGAGACCCCGCAAAATGGCACAATCCTACAATTAGTGAACAATATAATTGGCGCAATAGTGGAAACGCGCCACGTAACTTTCAAGCTTGATCCTGCATAATAGCTGGAAACCCACTGATAACATGGGAGAGCACAATCCATCCATGTATACAGAGCGAAGTGTACACAGAACACCCATTAAAACTGTAGCATGGATATTCAGAACGATCCCTGCGAACTGGAGCACCGGCAATTGATCAGTGAATACCGATGCCTAGCCAGAGATTCTTGGGGGCTAGCGATAGCAACACAGGGATTTTAGAAACCTACCCCCTCCAATTTCCTCCCCCCCCCCCGTTACGTCGAGCTTGGCGGTAGCCTCTGATCGGGCCAACTACTTAGCCAATACAACTTAGCCAAGGAAGACATCAGAGCACTATTGATTGATACGAAGCAGCCTAAACCCTGCTACAGATCCTCCCATATCAGGGCAGATACCGTTTGATTTGGTTTGTAGAGGAGATCTCCCCGCCATGCTGTGGGTCGGATGCACAGCGGATACATTATCCCATGTTAAACTAAGCTGAAGGGATTCACCATTGACGGGGATACACATCCTTAGCACATTGAGCCCTGTATAACACGGTAACCACTGAAATCGTGAAACTACGCAAGGATATCTTACAGGGCAACTGGCCCTGGAAACTATCCCACCACTGAGATAGTTCTGTTCATATCACATGACCCTCAGGGCGTCAGATACACGGACGCTTATCAATAATGACAAAGGGCCTTAGTGCTAAGAAGAAGGGCCCGTTTGCGATTCCCAGACCCCGGCAGCAGCGGCGACAGACCGCAGACGCTACAACACCACCCACAGCGAACCCCAGAGAGGACTATCTACTCGCTACCATGTAAAATGGATTCCTATCCGTAAATGTTAAACTGGACGATATTGTGGTCAGCATCGGGTCGCTTAAAGCGAAATTGGACAAAGAAAGTGCCTGCATAACAGAAACCGAGGCAATGATGAGTGCGAACGAAGATACAAATGGCCACCACGACCGTGAAATTATACAACTGAAAGGCGAACTCTCCAAGATGCATGGCAAGCGCGAGGATCTGAAGTCCAGATCCAGAAGGAACAATATCCGAATAGTCGGAGTTGCAGAAATCTCATGTAAAGGTCCAATGGAAGTTAATGTCGAAGCTCTCCTAAAGTCCCTCGTTGGTACTCCATTGTTCTCCAATTACTTTTTGGTGTAAAGAGCTCATCGCAGCCTGGCCCCCCGAAACCTAAACCCGGGGCTCCGCCTGCACCATCATCGCCAGGCTGCTCAATTATAGGGACAGAGATTCGATCCTCAGAATGGCCAGAGAGATGGGAACACTGCAATACAAGTGAAACAGCATCCAGATCTACCCCGATTTTGCAACAGGAATACAGGCCCAAAGGAGATCCTATGAAAAAGTTAAGAGGCAACTCCGGCTGTGTCGGATCCCATATGCTCCGATTTCCCTGGCTAAAATGCGGATACAGCATAGAAGCATAGCGCATTTCTTTGAGAACCCTAGGGCAGCCATGGACTACATTGAAGCTTCCATTGCATTACCACCCCGTGACCCTGGAACCGATCAAAACAAGAGCCTGCGACCCAATGATGGGAGAAACCCAACAGACTGAAAGTTGTAGACTGTCACATCCTTTATATTAGTTGCAAAGCAATGTAAATGGGTGGTAACGATGCATAAATGTGAGTTAATGCCCGTTCGGTGGCAACCAGTTGCGGCAGTTATGAAGCTGTAGCACACGCACCTCGGGAAGGTTCCAAAAGTTAAGGGGGAAACATCTGGTTGGGGTTGATGGTGGGGGTGGGGAAGGAGGAGAGGTGATCAATGGTCTATCCGTGATGCACCTGAAGGAGGGGAGGTATGGGTGAGGAAGGCCGAACGAGTTGGGAGTGTTAAAACGTTTGAAAGCAATGGTCATGTTCCTAGGAACAGTACAAATTCTGTGGTGCAAGTAACGATAGCAACAAATATGGTAATCGCAAATGGCACAAAACACACTTCTGGGCAAAGGGCTGAAAATTAAGCTATTAACTTGCAATTTCACGGGCCTCAATAAGCCGGGAAAGGCAAAGAAAGTGGGGCATAAGTGACACGACACAGACCACAGATCCTGATGCTCCAAGAAACCCATGCGTTAAAAAGGTGAATACTGACTTTATCACCAGCTGGGGCACCCTCCGATACTATACTGAGTATTCCACACAGGCCAAGGGAGTCCTTACAATTATCCACTCATCATTAGGCTTCCCCTACACGGAAAGCAAGATAGATCCATTAGGACGCTATGTGCTGGTGTGGAGTGAAATAACTGGTCACCTAGTCGTACCAGTGAACACTTATGGGCCCAACATAGACGACCCCGAATTCTACCAAACTGTGTTAAATATGCTCACCCCTCTGGACGACACATGGGTGTTTTGGGGAGGGGACTTTAACAGAATCCTTAACAAAGCTCTGGATCGGTCACCTGATGCCATCTGGATGCTCACGAAAGCTGCCAATACCCTGCACCAGATACTACTACAGTTACCTCTAACTGATGCTTGGAGAACTCTTTACCCAAAAGACAAACAATACACATACTACTCCATGGTACATGACCCAGAATCTCGAATTGACTATTGGCTCCTGACCACTTCACTTTTGAACATGGTAATGAGTTGTGATATCCATCCTCTCACACTCTGACCATTCCCCGGTCTCATTATGTCTCGAATTATATGACATCCCCCATGCAGGAAGCGTTGGATGATCCCTCTACTATCCGCAGATACAGCAATGTGTCTGAATCCCTGCATACAGTAATTGCAGAGTTCTTTGACATTAACAAAGGCACCGTTAGCACCTATGCAACACTCTGGAAAACCTTCAAGGTCTCTGTTAGGGGTATTCTCATGGCCAAAACCACTGGCTTACTTAAAACTGTTAGGAAGGAATTGAGCCAGGTAGAATCCCAGCTACCGGAACACAAGAGCTATAGTATTACTCATAACAGAGAGACCTGGCAGACCTAAAGAAACTGTTAAGCGAATTTCAGAAGCTGAAAGGGAGGTGCTATACATGACCATCCAGCAAGAGCTTGCAGGTACGGGCAGGGGGACAAAGTGGGCAGATCCCTGGCTAACATGAAAATTACCATAACCCCATCGCCGGTATCCAAGCAGCAAGTGGTGTGGTGGTGACTCAAGAAAAATATATAAATGACCAATTCACACAATTCTACACAGAGTTATACTCTAATCGCAATGAGAGGGCAGTGGAGGAGACTTTGGAATACCCACGTAGACTAGGGCTCCCTGTACTCCAGCCCGAGACTAAATCCTCCCTGGATTTACCAATCACCCAGGAGGAACTAGTAGATGCCAATAAGGCCCTGGCATCAGGAAAAGCCCCAGAATCTGATGGCCAGGGAAATGAATTACATAAAGAATGGGCAAAAGAAAGGGAAAGGGGCATACTCCCTGACTATGTGAGAGGCTATAATAACTGTACTACTGAAACCACATCGACCCCCACATTACATGGCCTCCTACAGACCCCTTTCCTTAATCAACACGGATGCGTAGATATTCGCCAAAATCCTTGCAACAAGGCTCCTCCTCAACATGCCTATATTGGTACACCCAGACCAATCTTGCTTCATTCCAATGAGGTCCACTGCCCTCAATCCCTGTCTATTTGGTGTAATGGTGCAGATACGCCCGAAGGCAAATGCTGCAGTAGTCGCCTTAGACGCCGAAAAGGCATTTGTTTCTGTAGCCTGGGAATATTTATTCTTGGTTCTTTGACTGCTTCGGGTTGGGTTAATTCTTTATACGATCGTGTTCGGCTCCTATACACCAGCTGAGGAGCAAGAGTCCTCACGAACCATAGCCCATCTGCACTATTTCTCCTTGGTGGAGTTACTAAACAGGGCTGTCCCTTCTCCAACAATTGAACCAATGGCCACTTTTGTACACAAATCATGGACACAGGGGAATTAGGATGACAGCCCCAATGCAAATAATATCACTTTATGCAGACAACACTCTCCTCTATGTCCGAGACCCTGAAGAAAATCTTGAACCCATTATGAAAGACACACACGAATTTACACGATATTCAGGCTATCCAGAGCAATTTCTCAAACTTCTATCTGCATGCAAACCATCTGGCTCTCTGCTGGACCCTTGCCCAGCCACAACCCTCAAAGAAGTTTTCGCCTCCACCTGCGCAGGAGAACACGCAAGATCCATCATAAATGCCTCCGTATACTCTGGTATCTTTCCCGACGCATTCAAAACAGTTCATGTCAAACCTCTAATTAAAAAATCTTTGCTCGACCCTTTCGAGCCCAAAAACTGCCACCCCATCTCAAACACCAGATTCCTTGCCAAACTCATTGACCGAACCGCCTACTCCCAACTAAATGCCTTTGTCGAAGCGAACAACCTCCTTGATCCCGCACAATCAGGTTTCAGAGCCCGTCACGGAACTGAAACCACCCTAACCTCAATCTGGGATGACCTTAAAATGACAGCAGACTCCGCGGGATGCGCCGCTCTAATCCTTCTTGACCTATCCGCCGCCTTTGACACAATCGATCACTCAATCCTCCTAGACCGCCTCCACTCCCTAGGAATTCGTGGAACCTCTCTTAAATGGATAGCCTCATTTCTCAAAGATAGGTACCAAATCAACGATACTCTCCACCTATTCCTCCCAAGCCCGACCAGTCGACACGGGAGTCCCACAAGGAGTATCCCTATCCACCCTCCTATTCAATCTCTACTTGATCCCCCTCCCACCAATAATTCATTCACACAACATCCTGTGCTACAACTATGCCAACGACACTCAACTAATTCTAAAACTCCTGAACCCAAAACCCAACTCCCGACCTTACCTGGCATCCTGCCTCCTTGACATTGAAGTCTGGATGTCCCAAAGCCACCTCTTATTAAACCCCTCCAAAACGGAAATCATGATATGTGGCAACTCAGAAACTTCTTCCACACCCGCTTCCCTGGCCATCCGCCATGGGCAACTCACCGACCCCCTCCAACTCAGTGAAGAATCTTGAGTACTGCAGGGAAACGACCTAACACTCTCGTGCCAAGTCTACAATGTCTCAAAGTCCTGCCACAACCACATCTCCCTGGCCCTTAAGACGCTGCACTGGCTTCCAGTAGCTCGAAGGGTGACCTTCAAAACCTTATGCATCTCACATCGAGCACTGCATAAAACTGGACCTCAATATCTTCAAGACAAGCTAAAACCCTATCACCCCGCACGCACCCTAAGATCAAGCTCAGCCTGCCTCCTAGTCATACCGAAGACAAACGCAGTCAGATTAGGCGGATCATCATTCTCCGCCATGGCCCCCATGCTATGGAACTCACTCCCACCCCACATCCGCCTAACTGAGGACTTAACGTCTTTCCGCAAACTGCTGAAAACCTGGCTCTTCCCCTAAAACCAACCCGTCCCAAACTAACCCAAACAGACTAACAGCAACTCAACGACACCAATCAAACAAACTACCTGATGCAAGAAATTGACAGCCAATAACCCCTAATATAAACTAGAAGGACAAACAGAATTGAACGAACCATCTAGATCAAAGCAATAAAAATGGTTAATGAGAAGTAAATCATACGGAAACAGTAACAAGATTTAAACTCCTGAAATGGACAGAAGGCATGAGGAATGAACGAAGTGAATGGCGTGGATGAAATAGTTAGAATGAATGAAGCAGGTGAAACAGATGAATGCGCTGAGTGGAAGAACAGATAACTATATAGTTCGAATAAGTGTGGAAACCGAATGAATATCTAGATCGGATGAGTGTATAGAATGGATGAACATGTCAAGCGGCTGGGTGTATAGGGCGGACGAGCGTGTAGCGCGAATGAGTGCGTAAATACGGAGAAGCGAGTAGAACGCAGGACTGCGTAAACCAGATGAGTGTGTAGAACAGACTAGTATGTGGAGCGGATGAGTATGTAGAGCGCATGAGTGTGGCAAGCGGATGAATACGGAAGTGCGGTGAATGCGTAGATCGCCGGAGCAGATGAATTTACAGACTTGGCAGATGAGTGCATGGAGCAAATGAGTGCATGGAGCAGATGAATGTACAGAACAGATGAATGTACATAACAGATGAGCATAGAGATGAATATATAGAACAGGATATTGCTGTTCATTGCGTGAATGGACGGGCGCGCAGAGGGGGGCGAGCGCGCAGAGGGGGGCGAGCGCGCAGAGGGGGGCGAGCGCACAGATGGGGCGAGTGCATAGTTCGCGTGTGGACATAAAGCGAACGAGTACCTGGAGCGAACGAGTGCCTGGAGCGAACGAGTGCCTGGAGCGAACGAGTGCCTGGAGCGAACGAGTGCCTGGAGCGAACGAGTGCCTGGAGCGAACGAGTGCCTGGAGCGAACGAGTGCCTGGAGCGAACGAGTGCCTGGAGCGAACGAGTGCCTGGAGCGAACGAGTGCCTGGAGCGAACGAGTGCCTGGAGCGAACGAGTGCCTGGAGCGAACGAGTGCCTGGAGCGAACGAGTGCCTGGAGCGAACGAGTGCCTGGAGCGAACGAGTGCCTGGAGCGAACGAGTGCCTGGAGCGAACGAGTGCCTGGAGCGAACGAGTGCCTGGAGCGAACGAGTGCCTGGAGCGAACGAGTGCCTGGAGCGAACGAGTGCCTGGAGCGAACGAGTGCCTGGAGCGAACGAGTGCCTGGAGCGAACGAGTGCCTGGAGCGAACGAGTGCCTGGAGCGAACGAGTGCCTGGAGCGAACGAGTGCCTGGAGCGAACGAGTGCCTGGAGCGAACGAGTGCCTGAGCGAACGAGTGCCTGAGCGAACGAGTGCCTGAGCGAACGAGTGCCTGAGCGAACAAGTGCCCAGAGTGAACAGACGTATTGCGTAGAGCGGACGAGTACGTAGAACGAACGAGCGCAGATTGCATCCAGTACTGATGAGTACGTAGACAGGATGAGTACGTAGAGCTGCTGAATGCGTAGAGCGTGGGGCAGACGCGAGTGCATGCAGGGGGCAGACCAGAGTGCATGCAGGCCAGAGTGCATGCAGGGGGCAGACCAGAGTGCATGCAGGGGGCAGACCAGAGTGCATGCGAGGGGGCAGACCAGAGTGCATGCGAGGGGGCAGACCAGAGTGCATGCGAGGGGGCAGACCGGAACGCGAGGGGCAGACTGGAACGCGAGGGGCAGACTGGAACGCGAGGGGCAGACTGGAACGCGAGGGGCAGACTGGAACGCGAGGGGCAGACTGGAACGCGAGGGGCAGACTGGAACGCGAGGGGCAGACTGGAACGCGAGGGGCAGACTGGAACGCGAGGGGCAGACTAGAGCATGCGGGATGGGCTGGAATGCAGGAGTGTGTGGAGCAGACCAGAGTGTATAGACCAGACTGGGATGCATGGAGTGAATAGTAGCGCACGGAATAGACTGGAGCGCATAGAATTGCATGACGTATATAGTACGGTTTGGAATTCGGAGAACGTTTGAAGGAGCATATAACCCATCTTATCACACCACCAGCTTACTCTCTCCTTTACATCACCACTCAACTAGAACACAGAGATACTATGACACCATTCGGTATAACTGTTCTCATACCAACATCCGCCGCTTACTCCAAATCATTCTAAGTAAACACTGCTGGTTTCACACCCCTAGCCAGGCGTTCTCCACAGGCCTAACGCAGCCACATCCGTTCTGGATAAATCCTGCTAGAATGAACACATTCTCCTGATCTCTCAGCCACCAAACCTACTGCTAAGAAGCAGCTATTAAACGAATACTGCACGAGCTGCACACATACCCGGTGCTCACACAAACCTTTTGACTCGCTCTACTCTCTCTACTGATCTGAACTTCGGTTCCCAAGGGCGTTCAACCTACCAGCGCCTTTAGACCATACCAATGGTATATAAGGCGCTATATAAGTGCAAAATAACAACATCCAGAATTAATAATTCTAAATCAGAACAATTCCCACTTACACCTGCTACCGAATATTAGTGGATTCAAATGGGCACCGGTCCGGGTTCGCTATATGGGCATCATAGTGTCAAGGGAACGGCAAACAACATATGCTGACAATCATGAAAACTTACCTACAGCTGCTGGCTGTAAAGCTACAACTGTGTGCCAAACTTCCCATTTCCCTCCATGGACGGATAGCACTCCTAAAAATGGTGGCCCTTCCCAAACTCTTATACTAATTTGGCAATGTCCCCCTGTGGCCAGGCAGGGTATTCTGTACCAGACTACTCCAATCCTTGGCCACCTTGTTTGTGTGGGGAACTGTGGTCGCAAGAATGAAATGGGATAAATTGGCAGCACCGTATGCGAGCAGTGGCATCACTGCTCCAGATTTCGAGCTTTATTATTTAAACGGCATAAGCCCAGTTTCCTAAACATTGGTATGACCAAGATGACACAGCCACACACATTCCAATAGCGAGATATGCTGCCTCGCCCACTGAACTCTGCTCGGTCATGTTCAGTACAAGACATAAAGATGCCTGCATATTTGACCCCGTCAGTGTCCCTGTTCTCGCTTGGTCCAAGATCTATAAAAGAATCAACATAGAGACACCATACGACCCTGAGGCACCGCTTTGGTGCTTCCCTGGATTCTCCCCCACCTTCGATGAGGCTTCACAGAAAACTTGGGACCCAAATAAACAGTTGAAAATGTGGGACATGTACCCAGAAGGCAGATGTGAGCCTAGACGATTTTGTGGGTACCATCGGGGGAGGGCAGCTGAAATTATTACAATATCATCGCATGAGGGCCGCTTTTGGTGGGAGGTGGCCGATGTTCCCAGAGGAACCTGCCACACATGAGTGTATATGAGTTATAACATCCAGGGATGGCACGAAAGTGGGCATATCCAAACTGTATGGGCAAATACAATCACATACCCAATCCCAGAACACCATTAAAGCGACATGGGAGTCAAACGTGGGAACGGTAATAGATGAATAACAATGGCACAAATACTGCCAACTGACGAAAACAGTCTCTGAATGCCGGCCTATGCCCGATCCAGTTTAAAATCCTCAATCAGTTACATTATACCCCTGTAAAAATGGTCACGTTTACAGAGAACTGCACAGGGGAATGTTTGAAATGTGGGGGCCCGCATGCAGATGCTTTTCATATGTCTGGGCTGTGTCCCTTGATCCCTGTGTTTTGGAGGAGTGTTGCTGAAATTATTGAGGAAATAACGCAAATCCCGTCCTCTCACTACCATGGTAAAGTTGCTGAAACCACAAGATGGCTTTTCAATGTGACATGTACCATTGCCAACAGATGTATATTGAAATGCTGGAAGGCCACATGTGCACCCCAAATTGACTATTTCCTCCGAGAACTAACATTTGTGAACGAATGTGAAGAACAGTTTGTATTGTCTATGCCTGTAACAAATCGCCCCAAACATCTTTGGGCCCCTTTTAGAAGCTATTCATGTGAGATAACAGACAATGACTTTTCCCCTGCCTCTACGCCATGATGAAGTGCTCCCTACATGATTATTTGCTGTTGGAAATGCTATGCACTGTGGATGTATATTATTGTAACGTGTGCTTATCGACATGACCATTAATAAACAAAGTTGGAAAAAAAAGAAATGGAGGTCAACACAAAGTTGTAGTATTCTTATAGTCAGACATTTTATTTAACAGAAATGGGTAGTAAAAACACGTCTCCAAAACCATCCTAAGGAAGAAGGTTTCCTGCTTAAACTAAAACGAAGAATCAGTCTGCGTCAAGTAGTTAGTAACTTAGTAACCACCCTTCTGTCCAAAAAATTCTAAACTGACCCTAAAACCAGAAACAAACTAAGAGTGCAAGGAAATGTCTCTGACTTATGTTTAGTGAAAAGCATTCATAAACAAAACCAAGAAAAAATCCAAAAAGTGTTTGCCAAGGAGAAACCCTTGAAACCAAAGGATGGTTCCATGTCCCTGGATTTTTAGATAGGATGGATAAAGTGTCTTTTAAACAACCGTTTCTTGAGGTGTTCACACCGGATTCAGAAAGCTCTTGTTAAAATAATATATTCCAAAAAGATAGTCTTTCTTTAGCTTTTCTCATAACCTTTAAGGATTGTCTGGTGTACTTCTCTACCAGGAATCATCTTAAGATGTTCAGAATTCCTTTATAGGTTCAAACGTCTGGTGTACTTGACTGCCAGAATTTTCTTTATAGACTTCTCAGATTCCCCTGGTATACTCGCCCACCAGATATCTTTCCCCAAATGTCAGTTGCCCGGTGCCTTCTCTTTACCAGGACTTTTTTGTTGCTTTCACTTGTAATTTTCAATATATCGCATAGACATCTACTTTGTTCCGTCAAATGTGTTTACTTAGGGTAACTTCATCTCTCCCCCACATTGGCATCTCATGCATATATAATTTTTCAGGTTTCGTTGCTGCACTTTATCTTGTTGGTATTGAAATCTTCTTCCTTTTAAACATTGATTTAGCATTAGGTTTTGTCTGTGTTTAAATCACCTTTGAGTATTGTCCAAATATTAAGCTCACATGAGGTGTTCACTTGCTTACATATTTGTCTGAACGCCCCGGGGTACCCAATGGCTTCTTACATGATGCAGGCCATTCTTCATGGTTCCTGCAGATCCTTGCTCATTTGCCGGCTTCCTACTTTGGCCTGGACCGGAGAGCACCGGTTCCGGACAGGACCATACATCCAAGAGATCTGCTGTGCCTCCCTGTGCTCCAGCGGTTCTTCCGGTATGCCTGCTGTGCCTCTCCTTCCTTCATGCCATGCCGGTGTCAGTAACTCATTTGCAAGCAGCCGCATGAATGTTCCCCTATTCTCTTCCACGGATCTCTCCCATACTGCTTTGCAGGATACTGTGGTTGTTATTTTTATATGGCTCGGGCAATTTGGTTTGAATGAAACTAGTCTGCACGTTCATCTTCGGACTTTGCTTAGTTTGCATCACTTCTTCCCTCCTCTTCTTCGTCACAGTACTTGGGGCTTTATGGAAGCTGAAGTCTATAGATGCAATTGGATTTCCAAAATGATGATGATCAAAAACTTCACAATGAAATGTCAGGAACAGAAGACTGTCTGTTGTGAATGTTTGAGGCATACGCAAGCCCATCAAAGGCCATGTCCAGAGGTTAAGCCTGGACGTCAGCTGCAAATTCAGACATCCTCCTCCAGGAGTGATGTATGACCACAGTGCTGTGGCAATGGCCCTGCCCAAACATTCTGCTGCGTCTAGTCAGGACTGCAGCATCTGTCTGCAAGCTTGTTTGCCATCTGTGACAAAAGCCAAGAAGCCTTGCAGCATATACCCTTCAGTGATATGCTAGGCCGCATTGGCCACAGCAGACCAAAGTACGAAAGAGTACTGTGCCAAGGTACAAGAAGAATATAGAGCACCTAGAGAGAGGCTGCCCAACGCAAATACCTTCTTCCCCCAGGCATCAAATCTCTTACTCTCCTTATCAGGAGGGAGAGACATGAAGGTGGAGAGGTCTTTAAATTGACCACCGCTGCCCTAACCATCAAGCTCTTGGGGGAGGCATAAGTGGACAGCCAGTTGCGGATCTGATGATATTTCTTAGCCAGCTCTCCGTCCACCGGCAGAGCAGAATCAGACTTTTCCCAGACCATCAGAACAGGGACCTTCATTGCCACATTGAAAGGCAGGAGTGTCTCCTTCCTGGGGCATCGTCCCCAATGTCTCATAATTCATATAGAAAGTTTGGCCTGGATGGGGAAGAAATCCTTTAAGTATCAGCCACCTTAGCCATCAGGCGCTGTAAAATGGCCTGAGGTTTATCGGGGAGGTGCTGGAAGGGGATCTAGCTCAGGGGAGGCAACTGGCACCCTGCAGTCCTTCTGCCAACCCTAGAACATCCCACCCATCCTCCTCGTAAAACTGCTCTGGTAAACCTTACCTCTCTGGAAACCAGTGGTTCAAACTCAAAGGGTACCTGGTCACAATTGTCATAGTAGAAGTCATACATCCTGGACATGAAGAACTTTAGGGGTAGAGGAGCATACTTGCGAGGAAACCTTGGAGTCACAGCCCCGAAGACGTCAAAGAGGAAGTCGGGCCAAGCGGTGAGCGCCTGGCACCCCGTACTCATGATCTGACGGCACAGAGACTTTTGCGGGTAATGGCCTGCACTTGTAAGCACACTGAAGTGGACCCCAATGGGCACCCTGCGGGTCGCAGAAGACGTGGTGGACCCCTTTGGCCCAAGGTCAAAGCCAACAGTGCCAAAGCCTCAGAGGCCATAGCCGATGGTTCCTTGACAAAGATGGCAACCATATTTTGATGAAAAGCCTCCCATACTCCTCTGTGGGGCCAGGAGGCAGATTGGGTAGGAAAAGGTACCCAAGCCTCCTTCTCCGGGGAACCCTTGGAGCAGTTGCTTTGTTTCCTGGAAGATGAAGTGTTGATGGGGGAGCTCACATGGCGAGCAAGGCCACTTACAATGCTGCTTCTTGTCCTTTTCCACACAAAGTTGACTGCTCCAGGGCCCAACACACTGCGCAACCTCAACTGAATCTACGGGAGCCTTCACTTTTGTCTTATGGACAAAAGTGAAGAGTTTCACTGCCCATTCCTTGAGGGCCTTCAGGCGCATTCACTGGCAAGAACCGCATTTAAATTGCCGATCGGAGGCCAACATCTGCCAGCCGCAATCTGGCACAGCTTGAAGCCTGAGGCCTTCGACGGAGTAGGCATGGCGTAGGAGAAAAAAACAGAGCGTTTTCTGATTAGCAAGCAGAGTGTGCAGAAAAAAGGAACTGAGCTCACGGGGCACAGCGCTGCAATATATACTGGCCCTGACGTCATGTCTGGCATGCCGGGCATAGAGCCATCAGACAGAGCTGGCGTGAAGACGATCTGCACCTCTTGCTTGCTGAAAAGTTCAGGAGAGCAGCTGTGCTGTGATAGGATCATAGGATCATGGATGAGGAATTAATCCAACAGAACCGTCCAGGTTGCAAATGGTATAGATTACCAACCAAATCTATAAAAAGGCTAAATCCTTCCAGACACCTGTGGAAAGTGGACAGCAGATTTTGTCAATTGGAGGAACCAGAAAAGGGTACAGGTAAACTTTTAAACCTATACCTGCAGACTGCTCTTGCCCTTCTTCCTTAGATGACATTTCCACTTAAGCATTATCCAAGACTTTCAGCTATTTAAAATAAAAAGCTCTGCTTGCAACACAGGGTTGGGAGACAGAAAATTTTAGGAGACAGAAAGCCTCCTCCATCCTACCAGGAGGACCAAATTATCAGTGTGATGTAATATTGGAAACAACCATAGGCTCAAAATTATTTTCTTTATTCAAGAATCATATTCTTGAGCTTTCCAACTCATTAATAAATGTTCAAAGGGGTTGGAGCAAAATCATCCTTGGTATACCTCAGTTTGTACATGTAATCATGAAGAGAGATCCCTACGTAGGGCCAAAGCAGACTCTGCCTGGTTTCCAATGTGCAGATTCTTTAGAAAGATTATGGCACATCACAATTTCTGCATTCCCCAATGCTTCCCAACAAGGAAAATTATCTTCTAAACTGAAAGCAGGGTTTAAAAACAACAAATTATCAGTGGGATGATTTTGCTGGGACATCCTTTGGTGAAATCCAAGCATCCGAGACCCTGTTCTGTCATTTCTATACCTGGCCTAAAACCAGCAGGAGCCGACTGTGTTCTCTCTCCCACAACAACATCCTGTTAAATAACATGTTGTCTGACAAACAATTACCCATTAGAAAGAAGGACAGAAGCTGCACAATTCTTTCCCTGCATCCCCAGTATATCCAATCTATTATATCAAAATAAGAGAAGATCTTGATAATTGAAAACTAACAGCAAAGATGAACACCCTGTTGAAACAAAGTATGGCAGGAGCCCCCAATATCAATCAATGGGAATCAATCTGAAATGGGAGCTTTGCTGTTTTTTCGGCTCTTTTAATTCCCGGACTATCTCCTACAAAGAAAATGGGCAGGGTGGAATTCCCTGCTTTTTCTCTGGCCCCGCAGTTTTCTCAAATAGTCAACCAGGCTGATATAACGACTGAAGGCCAAGCCCATTGCCCTGAATTGTAATACAGTGAAGAAAAATGTTGATATGCATGCAAATATATAATGGACTACATTGTCCGGGAGGAAACCAAACATTTTTTTAAAAAAGTCCCCCAATGGCCCATAACCCTCTGGATGCAGACAACTCTGCTGTTTAACTAATAACCTCTAAACTTGCTTTTGGCTCTCTTTTGCAAGGAAGTAATATTTTACTTGCTGTGCCGACATCAATGGTCACTTGGGAACCCTTCTTTTTTGGCTAACCTGAATTTGGATAGCGCTACCTTTTTCCATGCTATAGACTTCATCAAACTGGTGCATTGATAATGACCTACATTGTTCAGCAGTAACAAACAAAAAAGTATGTTGGCTACCAATGCAAAAACCACTTTGTATGGACTCTGGGAATGCCTCCAATGAACAAGTTACTTACCCAATGTACTTTCTTTCGAATGGATGTTCCTCCCACGTATTGCTCATCTTTGATACTCAATAGCCAGCTTCAGCTGCTTCTGAAAAAATAATTTGGCAAAGGGCGCTGTGCGCCGATGCAGTCGACTCGATGTCCCTCTAGGTCCTCAGTCTCGAGGATGATGTCATCAAATGTATAAATAACACACACAGTGCCTGTTGGCTTCAGCTCTGTTTTTCATTCTCAAGTAGAACTATCCGCATCAAACCGGGTTTTACCGTACTAAGCCTTGAAGGAGCGAAAGCTGTAATAGCATGGGATATTTTACCGAGGGGTGGGCGTGGAGGGCGATGAGGAATACGTGGTAGGAACATCCAGTCAAAAGACTGTTACCAGCGGTAAGTAACTTGTTCTTCGAATGGATTGTGTCCTCCCACGTATTCCTCATCTTTGATAGACTCCCAAAGCAGTTTTTGGTTTGGTGGAGGGAGTAAGAATTTTGCCATCAATGGTTTCCACGAACGGAATGGAGGACAGCTTTTCCAAAGCGTCCATCCTGACTTCGGGTAGAATCAAGGCGATAATGCAAAGTCAAAGTGTGTATTGTGGACCACATAGCTGCCTCACAAATGTTTTTAATAGGAACACCTCTTTGCAAAGCAGAGGCGGTAGCCATGCCCCTGTGGAATGGGCCCTTAAGCCTTCTGGAGGATCCTTGCCTGCCAGACTGTAGCATTCTGAAATGGTTACAATGATCCATCTGGATAAGGTTTGCTTTGTCACAGCCTGACCCCATTTATGACCCGTATAACCTATGAATAGTTGGTCGTCCAGACAAAGTTTTGATAACCTTGAAATGTAGAAGCTCAGAGCCCTACGTGGATCGAGCCTGTGTAACCTCTCCTCCTCCTTGCCAGGATGAGGTGGCGGATAGAAAGTGGGTAACACAATATTTTGTCCTAAATGAAAGTCTGAAATGACCTTAGATAGAAATGAAGGCTGAAAGGGAGATGGAGGGAACATGTCGAGTCCCTTCAGAAATTGTATCACCAAAGGTATCTTAAAATATGAAATTTCCTCTGACAAGCGCTTGAAGATGCATAGCGCTGCCAAATAACCTTTAATGGTCCCAACCTGGAGCCCCAGATTGGTTAGGTCCAATAAAAAAGATAACACCTACTGTGTTTTGCAAAGCAAAGGGTCCACATTTTTGTCACTTCACCAGCAGCAGAGTTTGTTCCAATCGGAGCAGTACAAAGACTTGCTGGACGAAAGCAAAAACTCCATTACGTCATACGGGAGGTCCCACTCCTTATATCTCAGGCTCTCAGAAACCAGGCATGAAGGCGAAGAGTCCTGACCTCTGAATGGAGAACCCAACTCTCCTCCCGCGAGAGAAGGTCCTCTCTTGTGGAAGACGTATTGGAGAGCAGATGGACATGTCCAGAAGGTCCGGCTACAACGTCCTCCTGGCCCAATCCGAAGCAATTATGATCATGGATTTTCCAAACTTTCTCAACCTCCTAATCATGTGAGGAATGATGGGGACTGGAAGAAACGCATAGAGGAGTGGAAACTCCCAGTCCATCACGAACGTGTCTCCTAGAGCTCCTCTAGGGGGAAATTCCCTGGAGCAGCATAGTTCATACTTCCGGTTTAAGTTGGTTGCGCGCAGGTCTGCTTGAGGGGTCCCCCAAAGGGTGAAGATCTCAAAGGACTTCCCAAGTTAGTGCCCACTCGTGGGAGACTGTTCTGCCTGCTTAGAGCGTCGGCAGCCGTGCTCTCCTCTACGGCTAGTTGAACTGCTGACAAGGAGATTATTTCTTGAATTGCCTAGTACCAGAGCTGCATTGCCTCTCTGCATAGTGCTAGTGACCCTACACCTCCCCTCTTGTTGAGGTAGTACATGGCCACTGTGTTTTCCGTCGTTATCAGGACATTCTTTACCAGTACAAAGGCATTCAGCGCATGTCTGATTGCCCTCAGCTTCAAAAGATTGATGTGTAGTTTGGACTCTGATGGAGACTAATGACCGATTGTTGGCGTGGGATCCGCATCCCGTGAGTGAGGCATCCGTCAATACTGTTCTCTGGCCAAGGATGCCAAAAAGGTTCTCCCTTCAGAATATTGTCCTCCCAGGCCCACCACAGAAGATGCCATGAGGCTGAGCAACCTCAAAGGCCGGGGAGACGCTGGGCACTCATTTGGTGACCATCTACAGAATGTCTTGAGTCATCACCTTGGGTGGTGAGCTCTTTCCCAAGGATGTATACAGTAGAGCTCAGATAAACTGGAGCTTTCGGGATGGTGTCATATGGGAGTTCTTGTAATTGAGGGAGAAGCCCAGTCTGAAGAGTGGAAGGGGACGTTAAGATGATCCAGGACTAGTTAGGGAGAAAGCGCCCTGATAAGCCAATCGCCCAGGTATGGGTGGACGTGAATCCCCCCAGTCCTGAGACTCACTGCTACCACTGCCATCAGTTTGGTGAAAACCCTCGGGCGGAGGTCAGTCCGAATAGCAGAACTCAAAATGGATAATGAGAACCGCCAACAGCGAACCTCAGGTACTTTCCTGTGCTTGAGATGGATTGGCACATGAAAATAAGAATCCTGAAGGTCCAATGACACCAACCAATCCTGGAGTTTGAGAGCCTGAAGGATCTGAGAAAGTGTGACCATCTTAAACTTGTCCTTCCTGAGGAACTTTTTCAAGTATCTCAGATCCAAGATGGGTCTCAGTCCTCCATCCTTCTTGGAGGGTGGGGTGGGGGTAATCAGGAAATATGGAGAATATCATCCTTTGTTCCTCTCCGCTCAGGTACCAGCTCTATAGCACCTTTCCCTAGCAGGGTCAACATATCCTGCACAAGGAACGGATCTGGAACCTTCAAAGAATGGCTCTCCAGTGGATGGCTCTGAGGTATCTGAATGAAGGGAAGGCAGTAACCTTGGGCTATGGTTTCTAATACCGAAGCATCTAAAGTAATGTCTCGGCATTCTTTCAGATGCTGGAACAGTCTGCCTCCCTCTGGGGTGTCATGACTCAAGACCTCAGGTTTTGAGGTGGCTGAAGCAGTGGCTGTTTTTAAAGATGCCCCTGTTTGAGCAGGCTTTGCACCTCTTCCTCATCCACCATGAATCTTCTTTGTTCTCTCTGACCTACCCCTCCAAGATGGTCCACTGGGGTGAAAAGGTTGATTATGTCTAAAAGCGGGAACCAAAAATTTGGCTGCCGCCTTCAAGGTCTGCAGGTTCTCAAGGCTTTCGTCAGCCTTGCTGCCAAAAAGGTGAGATCCGTCAAACGGCAGGTTAGGGAGTCTAGACTGCACATCCAGTGCAAATCCAGACTTCCTTAACCATGCAAATCTACGAATTCTAGTGATTGCCGCCATGGCTCTGCTAATGCTGTCAGCAGAATCCAGACCCGACTGAAGAGACTCGCACATGGCTTCCTTCCCATCCTTGATAATGGCTAAGAAACCATCTCTTTCCTCCCCTTCGGGAATATGCTCAGCCGTCATACAAACGCAGTCCCATAGAGTGTATGTAAACTTTGCCAAGGCACATGTGGAGTTGGCTGATTCAAGAGCCATGTTCCCAGCAGAAGATCCCTTTCTGGACCAAGCATCTACCCATTTGTCATCCCTATCCGGTTGGATGGTTGGTGAGGCTGCCTGTTTTGAGATAGCGTTTGCGACCTGCACCACCAGACTTTCTGGGGTAGGGTGTTTCGATAAGTAGCCGGGGTTGCTACTTGATGAACAGTATTTTGTCAAGTTCTTATTCACTGCCAGACTCAACTCGGTGCTTCCCACTTGGCACTTACTCTCTTCTGTAGAGCAATGTGGAAAGGTAAAATGGGATCCTTTTGAGGACCTTTATCAAGGATGTTTGTACGGTCATCTTGTTCGAAGGGAGGGAGAATTGGGGGGGAGAGGAGCAGGTCTGCTCCATCCAGGGAGGAGCTAGGCCTGCTCCATCCCAGGTAATCCACTACCCTGGTCATCAACTGCCTGTACGAGGCATCTGCATGTTCATCTGACTCAGGCTTTCTAAATTCTAATTCTGGTGAAGTGTCCACTCCACTGGCTGTCTGCAAATTCTTATATTGATCTTTCAATCTGGACTCCTCTGAAATTAAGCTATCCGGGACATTTGGTGTGCCATACTGCAAACCAAAAGGCGCATCATTATCAGATGGCTCATTGTCCTCATAAATAGAGGTCAGAAACTTAAAATCCTTTCTTGGTAAAGGAGTGAAGCTTTTTTCAGGTAATGGCTTTGAGGGTTTTTAAAATTTCAATTTGAATCATATATAGTTCTACGAGGATGTCTGTGCATTTGGAACTCAACCTGCGCACATCCATAGACATCCATAGCCAGAGTCCAGGGTCTCCTTCTATGCCACTCTGTTTTAAAAGTTATGTGAGGCTTCCGGTTTTGCAGAGAGGCAACCTATCAGGAAATGGAGTGACAAGTGTTGCCATTTTATCCTGTCTTCCAAATCCTGAAGCTGTCTGGATGAGTATACATGGATTATACCTCAGTGCATAATTATCAAATTTAAAGATCTTTGGTCAATCTTAGGTACTCTAAATGCTTTGGATAACACCAAAGAGCAACTATTGCTGGTAGGAGTCCCCTTTCTCATAGGGGTATTTGTAAATTGTACAATAGGAATGCACCAGGCGGTCTATCTTATTAAGATAACCTCAGGGAAAATTGGAATATTTACATGCGTTTTAGGTTTCGATAATGTGCTTTGCTCAGTAAGTCAAGTGTAACATTCGGGGTCAATGCAGGGTTCAAAATGTCCACTAATCACTGGCTAGTGATAATTGGTTCAAGTAAGACACAGAGTGCTGTGTCTGTGTAGAATGGAAGTGGCAAGTGACATTTTATGGCTGGCTAGTAGCATGCAACTTGAGATGTTTACCCCTGTACCATGTACACTAGAAATGTTCATTAGACATGAGCATTGTAAAAAAAAAATGTCAAAGCACATTTTAAATGTCTGTGGAATTAAAATTACATTTTTGTAAAAGCTTCTTTTACTGAGAAAATCTACCACTGTCTCTTAATGAACTTCCTTCTTGGAAAAAGTTAGGCTTTGGTTAAAACCAACGACTTGTTTCTTTTTTGATCGGCAAGGTTAATTTGTCTGTGGTGCTTTTGAATCCGTAGCTTTTTTTACATTATGCGCACTAAAAAACATGTTTCAAAATAATAATTACCACAGTTCCGTTTCAGATGGATTTCCCATCCATTCTGGTGGGAGGGTTCTGAGAAGCCACCCCAAATGATCAGAGTATTTGACACTTGGGTCTACCCAAACTATGAAGGTAGTGTGGACTGAGAAGTAAGGAACACTTCGGGAGCTATGTGTAGTAGTGTTATCCCATCATAGAGCACTCAAATAACTCAAGCATCACATAAGCTCAAAAAAATTTGAAGATATTTGGACTCCCTGGAATGATTTGTACGTCTCATTTAGTCAACACTACTCTTCCCTGTTCACTTCTTGCCTGCCCTTTGCTTCCCTTGTGTGCTGACTTGTTCTCTTACCTTACAACATGGAAATGTAACAGTGGTGCTATAACCTGCCCTCCTGTATCTTACTATAAATATGCGTTGTGTATTCATCGAAAGATGCCTCATTCATGCTGTACTGTCTAGCCAAGCACTGTAGATTTGTGCCATTTAATTGAAAGTTGTACCTAATAAAGTAAAATGCAAGTATCAATGATCTCAAAGTGTGACAACCTAAACCTTACACTTAAAAACAGTAAAAAAAAGTCAAGATAAATTACAAGAAAAGCACTTGTAACTGAAGAAATTGTTCCCTATCCAGTAAGTAGTCCTAGTGCCTCTGAAAGTCAATGCCATAGGTAAGTATGCATATTGCAATTCCTTACAATCACAGAAGAACCGGGAGCAAAGCCAACAGGTGAGTCGTATTTCTGGAAGACATGCATTTAAAAAGGATTGAAGGTAGGTAATAAGCAGATACTCCCAATCCAACACAAGTAGGAGGTTAACGAGCACAGTCGTGGGGGGCGAGCCCTTGGCCAGAACCCCACCACTCACAACCAAGAAAGTGAGACATGGGGAGTTTTCTTTAAACACAGAATATGGAACAAGTTACTTACCTGTAACTGTTGTTCTCCAGCATGGGTCTGGCATGGATTCACATGCTCATGAATATTCCCCGTCGTCAGGCCGGGAATCCTCGGTAAAGAAAAAATCAGTATCAGTTTCGTTTCTGATCTGTCTTTCTCAGTAGTAACCAATCACTGGTCTCTGGGTCATACTGCCCCCAGCCAATGACTGCCCTCTCCCTAAGCACCGCCTCTGGCAGCCATCCTCAACTTTGATAGCACGCAAAGTGGCAGTATGACCAAGTGAAGAGTCGCAGAGGGGTAGGAGGGAGAGTTTGCGTGTGAATTCATGCCAGACCCATGCTGGAGAAGAACAAGTTACTTACCAACTGTAACGTTCTTTCGACTGGATGTTCCTCCCACGTATTCCTCATCTTATGATAAGTCGTTGTCTACAGCTTCGCTGCTTCGGCAAAATAATTCTCTCGGCAGAGGGCGCTGTGCTCGAGGCGTAGATTGCCCCTCGACGGACTCCGTACTCGGTCGACGTCACCGATGGTATAAATAGCTCGAGCAGCGCCCATTGCTTCAGTTCTGTTTTTTCGATAAAACATATAGGAGGAACACCCAGGTGTGCCCCAAAACTAATGCACTCATCGTGAGAGGAAAGTGTAAGAAAACGTAAACTGTACTGCAGGGTAGGATGGGAGGGTCGATGAGGAATACGTGGGAGGAACATCCAGTCGAAAGAACGTTACAGTTGGTAAGTAACTTGTTCTTCGAATGGATTGTGTCCTCCCACGTATTCCTCATCTTATGATAGACTCCCATAGCAGTGACAATTTTGGAGGCGGGAGTACTAGTTTTAGTTTTCGTGAAGAGAATGCAGAACTGCCGTGGCAAATAATACCTCATTGGAGGAGGCAGTATCCAAGCAGTAATGCTTGACAAAAGTATGCATTGTTTTCCAAGTTGCAGCTGCACAAATATCTGCTGCCGGGACTCCCCTCTTTAGAGCCGCAGAAGTAGCCATTCCCCTTGTAGAATGGGCCCGAAGCCCATCTGGTGGGTCTTTTCCCGCTAATCTGTAGCATTCAATTATGGCTAAGATGATCCAGCGTGGTATGGTCTGTTTTGTTACAGATAAGCCTAGTTTATAACCAGTATAACCCACAAATAGTTGGTCATCTTGTCTCAATTTAGACATCCTTGAGATATAAACACTAAGAGCCCTCTTTGGATCTAGTCTGTGCAGTCTCTCCTCTTCCTTGCCCAAATGAGGAGGATAAAAAGGTGGTAGTACTATTTTGTCTGAAACTACCTTTGTTATGAATGAAGGTTTAACTTCCTTATAATAAAAACTGTATATGGTGGTCTGCATGAGAGAGCCTGAAGTTCACTAAACCTGCGGGCTGATGATAGGGCCACAAGAAGGACAGTTTTTAGTGTTAAAAGCTTCAATGGACATGAGTGCAGAGGCTCAAAAGGTATACAAGTCAAGAATTTTAATACTAAATTTAAGTCCCAAGTTGGGACATGAAAAGGTATTGGAGGGTATACATTAGTAAGTCCTTTTAGGAATTGAATTATTAGTGGTATTTTGAAATCTGAAACCTCTTCCGAGGTGCGCTTGAAAATGGACAGCGCAGCAAGGTATCCTTTGATTGTTCCAATCTGGAGCCCCAGATTGGCTAGATGTAATAGAAAAGAGAGCACTACTGGAGTGCCACTTTGAAAAGGGTCCACACCCTTATCTTTGCACCAGTTACTAAACCTGCTCCAGCGACATTGATACAAAGATTTTGTTGCTGGCCTTCTGGCCGAAAGCAAGACATCCATTACGTCATCCGGAATCCTTGTATCTCAACCTCTCAGAAACCATGCGTGAAGGTTGAGTGTCTTGACCTCTGGATGGAGAACCCGACCTTCCTCTTGCGAGAGAAGATCCTCTCTTAGCGGAAGACGTATTGGAGTGCAGATGGACATGTCTAGAAGGTCCGGGTACCACGTCCTCCAGGCCCAATCCGGGGCAATTAAGATCATGGTTTTCCTGAACTTTCTCAACCTTCTGATTACTTGAGGAATCACGGAGACTGGGGGAAATGCGTACAGCAGAGGAAACTTCCATTCCACTACGAATGCGTCTCCCAGAGCTCCTCTTTGAGGAAATTCCCTTGAGCAGTACTGATAGCACTTCCGATTGACCGTGGTGGCGAACAGATCCACTTGAGGGCTTCCCCAAAGGGCAAAGATCTCCAGAAGGACTTCTGAGCCAGCTCTCACTCGTGAGAGACCGTGCTCTGCCTGCTCAGAGCGTCTGCCGCCGTGTTCTTCTCTCCGGCTAGGTGAATTGCCGATAGAGAGTTTCCTTCTCGTATTGCCCAGAACCATAGCTGCATTGCCTCTCTGCACAGTGGTAGTGACCCTACTCCTCCTCTTTTGTTGAGGTAGTACATGGCCGCCATGTTGTCCGTCATTATCAGGACATTCTTTCCCTGTACAGAGGGCAGAAAGGCCTTCAGTGCTAGTCTGATTGCCCTCAGCTCCAAAAACAGCCGGTTTGCCAACCGATGACAGTGCATGATGCAGCCGGAGAGCCATCTGGAAATGGAAGCCTTTGAGAGAGCCTTCCCTTGGTTCACAGGTCCAAAGTTCACAAATAGCTGTGATGTCATCCGAAAACTCTTTGTGCGGTCCACGTAGAACTTCAGCGCTCTAGCCACACCCAGCGAGTGCAAAGTCCTCTCGGCCTGCGACAAAGGCGACGGGAAGAAAACAGGCAACACCAAGGGCTTGTTGAGGTGGAAGTCCGACGGCACCCTGGGCATAAAGGAGGGGTGTGTCCTCAGCACCACCCTTGTGTCGTGAAAATTGAAGTATGGAGGCTTGCAGGATAGGGCCTGGATCTTTCCCACTAGTCGTGCGGAGGTGATGGCCACAAGAAACGCAGTCTTCCACAACAGGAACTTCTGCGGTGCCGAATGCAGGGGCTCGAATGGCGCCCCCATGAGCCTGGTCAAAACCACATTGAGCTTCCACGCCGGGGCAGAGGCCTTCACTGGCGGGAACAATCAGAACAGTCCCTTCATAAATTCCTTCACCAGGCGATGGGACCACAAGGACGCCCGTCCTGTGGTTCTGGGGTATCGGGAGATCGCAGCCAGATGTATCTTGATGGAGGTGTGAGCCAGTCCAGCCTAGGCCAGCGATAGTAGGTACGGCAGCACTTCAGTGGCCGTAATCCGTAGAGTGCTAATCTTCTGTGCACGGCACCAGACAGAGAACCTCTTCCACTTATGTCCGTAGCACTTGAGAGTTGAGGACGCCCTAGCCTTTGCAAGAACCTCTCTGCAGTCAGCCGGGATATCGTACCCTCCAAACTCTAGTGCTGCAGGAGCAAGGCCTGCAAGCTCAGCAACTCCGGGTCGTGATGAAGTATGGCGCCTCCTTCTCTGGAGAGACGATCCGTGTCTGTCGGCAGCTTGACTGGTGGGGACGCTGACAAGTCCAGAAGGTCCGGAACCAGATCTGCCTCGGCCACGCCGGTGCGACGAGGATCATCCTGCACCGGGACCTCTTGAGCTGGTTGACGAGTCGGAACGGCAACGGAGGGAATGCATATAGGAACAGGCCGTCCCAGGGGAACGAGAAAGCATCGCCCATGCTCCTCGGCTGGGGAAACCTGCTGGCGAACCTCTGGCACTTGGAGTTTGTCGCCGTCGCGAACAGGTCGATCTGCTGTTTTCCCCCATCGTCGGGGGAGTCGATCCACTTGATCCTGACGTAGTTCCCACTCGCGGCATGAGCGCAGCTCCCTGCTGAGTGAGTCGGCAATGATGTTCTTTATCCCTGCCAGATGAAAGGGCACCAGAAACATCCCTTGCGCGACTGTCCAATGCCACAAATCCTGGGCTTCCTTGGAGAGGGCTGGAGATCTGGTTCCTCCCTGCTTCCGGATGTAGAACATCGTGGTGGTGCTGTCGGTGAAGATTCTCACCACCTTGCCCTTGAGGAACGGGAGAAAGGACCTGAGGGCCCAGAACACTGCACAGAGCTCCAGGATGCTGATGTGGAGCGGCTTCTCCTCCGGGAGCCAACGGCCTCTCGCGTGAAGTCCTCCGGTGTGCGCTCCCCACCCTTCCAGGGAGGCATCTGTCGTCACCGTTATCTGGTGAGATGGAGTCTGAAAGTCTGTGCCCGCCGTCAGATGACCGCGGGTGCCCCACCACCGGATCGCTCGTCGGAAGGTCTCGTTGAGCGGGATCCTGTCCTCGATGCTGCCCATAGCTTGGATCCAACGTGCCTCGAGGAACTCTTGCAGAGGGCGCATCCGAAGCCTGCACAGGTGTACAAGATATATGCAGGAGGACATCATCCCGAGGAGAGACTTTATGGACCTCATCCTGGCCACGTCTGTGGCCAGCAGACGCTGCACCTTGCCCAGGATGGCCTTCGTCCTTTCCTCTGACGGCGAGGCCAGACGCGCCACTGTGTCGAGCTTGGCTCCCAGAAACAGTGCGACTTGAGACAGGACCAAGTGGGATTTGGGAAAGTTGATGGAGAATCCCAGGTCCGTGAGCAGCTGGACGGTCTTCGCTGTGTGATCTACGGCGAGCTCCCTTGTCCTTGCTCGGATGAGCTAGTCATCCAGGTAGGGGTAGACGTGGATCCCCTGCAGGCGCAGCCGCGCCGCCACCGGTGCGAGGCACTTGGTGAACACCCTGGGTGCCGACTTCAATCCGAACGGGAGGGCCTTGAACTGGTAGTGTCGTCCTTGGACCACGAACCTGAGGAACTTTCGGTGTCCTTTTAGAATGGGGATGTGGAAGTACGCATCCTCCAAATCCAACGACGACAGGAAATCGCCCTCCTCCAGCTGTCCCAGCACGTGCTGGAGGGTGACCATTCGGAACCTCTGTGCCTTGATGTACTTGTTCAGTCGTCGCAGGTCCAGCATAGGGCGCCATCCTCCTGTCTTCTTTTTCACGAGGAAGTACCTTGAGTATACTCCGGAGCCCCGGAGCCTCTTCGGGACGAGCTCTATGGCACCTTTTTTGAGCATCGCCCTTACCTCCAATAGCAGTTGAGGGACGTGATTTTCCTTCCTGGCCACGGGAGGAATGCGGGGGCACTTTTTTAGAAATTCGAGGGCGTGCCCCTGGGCCAGGGCGTCCAGCACCTAACGGTCGGTGGAGATGGACTGTCACACGCTGACGAACTTTGCCAGCCGGCCTCCCACCGGGGTAACCCGGTGGGGGCCCGACACCGCTGTCGGTTCAATCTTGCTTGGAGGACGCCTTGGCCTCCCTGGCGACGATGGCGGGGTCCACCGGACTTGCCTCATCCTCTATAGGCTTCCTGCGACAAGGAGCAGGCCGCTTGGCGGTACGTAGAGGAGCCACCGCCAAATCCCCTTGGAGACACCCTGCTTGCCTCCGGCGCTCCGAAAGGACGGCCTTCGTTGCTGGAGAATGCCTAGGGCCTTAGTTGTCTCAGTGTCCGCCTTGATGGCTTAGAGGGACTCATCCACTGCTTCCAAACAGATTGTCCCCATCGAACGGCATGTCCAAAACCTTGGCCTGTACGTCCTGGCGGAAATCCGTCGCCTTGAGCCACCCTCGTCGTCGAAAGCAAACGCTGTTGCCTAGCTGGCGGAAACAGGTGTTGGCAATGTCTGTTGCCACCGTAATGGCGTGGTCCGATGCCACTTCGCCTTCTTGCAAGATCTCCAGGGCTTCGGCCCTCTTGTCGTCCGGTAGGAAGTCCAACAGGGGGGCGATCTTGTACCATAACTCCCTGCCGAAGCGGGTCACGATCGCGAGGGCCATGGCCGCCTTAATCGATAACTCGTCGTCCCATTGCGTCCAGCTTCTTTCCTTCGCCGTCCGGCGGGGAAGTTGACGGTGAGGCCGATGCCGCCCCCACCCCCCCCCGGCTTTCTTCTTGGCCGCCGCTGAGACGACTGAGTCAGGGGTCGGTTGCGCCCTAAGGCACAAAGGGGCCGCGTCTGGGACCCGGTACTACTTCTCGTACCGATCCCTCTTGGCAGGCGTCGTAGACGGGTTCTTGAGAAGGGTGACACCCTCGTCCCAGATGTCATCGAGCAGAGGCACGGTGAGGACTGTTTTCCTCTTAGCCTCGCGCTGTTGGTAAAGGAAACCTTCCTTCTCTTCGGGGCAGAGCTGAAAAAGCTTGGATGCCCTGGCGATCATTGCATGGAACGATCCGATCTCGTCGGGCGGGGAGGCCCAGGCTGGGGGCGATGAGAGCTCCGTCCCATCGTCACCGTCGTCAGTACCAGTCGTGGCCGCGTCCGTTCCCGTGTCATCCCCAGGGACGGGGGACATAGGCAAAGGTTGAGTAGGCCGCGTGGGCTGAAAAGGCGGGGCTGGATGGATCCGTCTTCTCTTGTTCAGGGGGCTTCCCGCCAGGCCTGGCTCTGGCTCCTCTGTCGAGCTTGGTTCTGGATCCTCCGTCGGTGGTAAGGGCAATCTCGTCCTTCTCTCCGAACATAAGGATTGTGTCGCCAACAAAATGGCTGCCGCGTTATCCTGCGGCTCTGGAAGCGATGGGAGCGACGGGTGACTAGGTCCCTCGCCGGTGCCGCCATCGCTCTCGTCGTCACCTTCGTCGGGATCCCTCCCGTGGGGACGGGCCTCTTCGACGCCCTCGTCAAGGCCCTCTAAGACTTCTACCAGCTCCTCCTCGGATTCTGTGTCCATGTCCACAATGGCCACCTCCCTCCCCTCTTTTTCCGCCAGGGTCTTCACGGGGGTCTTTTGGATGGGTCTGAAAGAGGCTTCCCTCCACGGAGACAGGGAGACTCTGGGCCCGAGGTAGTCTCCACTGGTGTAGCCTCCACAGGCTGTGCCAGGGCTGCCGCGACTTCCTCGATAGAGGCCTTGGCCGGGTGAATTATGGCTTTTACCACCTTCTGGGGAGGGTCACTGCCTCGCTCCCCCTCGGCCGGATCCTTCGAGCTCGACTGGGCCTCTCCAGAAGCTTCGCCAGGTTCTCGGCCTTCCTCTTCCCTGAGCCAGAGCGTTGGCTCGTGGTTGATGGCGCTTGAGAAGGTGCGCCCTGCCTGGCAGCCGAGGAGCCCGACCGTTCAGCACTCGCGGTGCTTTGCCTTCTGTTGGGCCCCCGTCGCCGGGGCGCCCTCACAGGACTTAGAAGACCACTCAGACTTCTTCTTCTTCTTCTTCTCACCTGAAGGGCTCTTTCCTTCCAGCCAGTTGGAGAGACGAAGGTGTCGGTCCCTGATGGTCTGTTCCGACATGTTCCTGCAAAACGCACAGTCCTTCTACACATGCGTTTTGTCCTCATGAAGGAAGTAGACATTTTGAGTGCTCGTCCTCCTTGAACACATTCTGCAGCTGGCATCCAGGGCAAACCCTGAACAGCTTTCCGGGCGTCGAGATTCCTTTCTCCTGGACCATGTTCGAGGTAGGCCGCAGAAACTTCTGGACTCCTCCAAGAAGCTTAACTCGACGAAATCTTCACCCTTGAGGGGCGTAGAAAAATCCGACACGGATCCCCGTTACTCGGATGTAGAGACAGTGGAGATTGAGGCTCTATTTTACCGAAAAATGAGAAATTCTCCTTGAAAAAGAGCGAAAACGCAGCAAAAGCTCGAGAGCTAAACAGAAGGACTCCAACACTTGAGCGTGTGGTAAAAATCTGAGGATGGCTGCCAGAGGCGGGACTTAGGGAGAGGGCAGTCATTGGCTGGGGGCAGTATGACCCAGAGACCAGCGATTGGTTACTACTGAGAAAGACAGATCAGAAACTAAACTGATACTGATTTTTTCTTTACCGAGGATTCCCGGCCTCACGACGGGGAATATTCATGAGCATGTGAATCCATGCCAGACCCCATGCTGGAGAAGTATAGCGATGGGGGAAAGTTGAAACAGTATGCAAGCTCCCACCCTGAACGCTTGATTCTTGCAATTGGTCTAGTTGCAGGGGGCTGCAGGCACAGTGGCTGGTTTTGGCTTCTATCTGGCAGGTCCAGCTAAGCAGCAGTTCCACACTCAGACTATTCCCGATGCCCTCAAGTAGGAAGGCTAAGGCTGCAAAGGACAGCAGCTAGAGCAAGTCCCTTGATGACAGTATTCACTGCGATCAGGTGATGCAAGGCGAAACTCGTGGCACAGACATCACAGCTCCAGGAGGGCCATTGTCATTGGTTTTAGGCCACAAGTCGACAACCTGCAGAGTCCTACTTTACAACTCGGGATAGCACCTCATGCAGAGCAGATGCCTTTGACGAAAATGATCCGCCCATATGAGGGTTCCAGAGCACTTCTGAAAGCTTCTGACAGGAGGCTTCTTGTGAGGGGAACCAGAATTGCCACAAAGAACGAAGGGTCCAAGAATTGCTAAGCGTCTTCTGTGAATAGTTACAGAAGCAACTTTTCGCCTGGACTTCACTGGAGGCTATGGTGGTAGTCTTCAGCAGCAGTCTTAGGGTCTTCAGCACAATACACCTCTCTGGGGTCTTGATCCAGTCGACTATTTTGGAAATGGCTGCAGGACTATACCTTTCATCCCAAATTCAGACTGGAGGGCTGCTCCAGCCCACCAACAGCAGGGCTCTGCACCATTCAAAAAAGCAAGGGCTCTCCAATCATTAACAGCCTCTTAACCCACATTTGCTAGTAACAGACATCACCTGGCTGGACTGTGGATTGCAACAAAACAGCCCCAACCTCCAGACACGGCCAGGATGCCCACAACGCCACTTTGCAAGGGAAAAAGCTTACCACATGTTATTTCTTGACCTAAGAAGGCAGGTCTAGGGCCAAAATGCAGGGTTGAAAAACATGCGGCAGTGCCATTTTGAGTATATTGTTATTTAAATAGCATTATGCGATAAAGCACAAAAAACGCATGCAGATACAAACGTAACAACTGCTTTAAAAAATATCAGCTGCCACCCGCCCGTCCTGGATAACTTAAATGTCAGAAAAGAAAAAGGGGACAGAAACTTAACTTCACTGCAAGATTTGTACTACAGTAAAGCGGAAGAATTCTGCAAAGGCAACAGAGTCCCTCTGGACAGGTAGCCATATGGACTGAACAGTATCCCCCAAAAAAGAAGGGTTCAGTAAGGAAAGTAAAGGAAAAAGACTTTACTTGCCTCCAAAATTCAGGACCGCGTTCAAGCCAATGAAAAAGTTGGGATGTTCTACTGATGTCAATGAAGGGAAAGGTGCAACAAGAAAAATATTTGTAAACCATATAGTCAAGTCCTCTGGGCCCTTACAAGATCTGTCAGAAAACCAGCAAACTTTGCAGAGCCTGTGTGTGTCCCCTTCCCAACAACCCCGCCCCCCCCCCATTATGGGCAATGGCGAAATTGCCGCAGGACACGCACACTGGCAATATAGATCTGCAAATACAACCTGGCCCCCACATTGGGAATGTCTCAGTCGCTGCTGCTCTCTTTCTACTTTTTATCATAAAAAGACAGCTTTCCACTCCCTCGCTCACTTTAAGATAGCTGAATGTTCTATGGTGGCGCTGCAACGGCTAGACAACACAAATCTTGCCCACAGGGGGAGAGGAAAAAAAGAAAAGACTGATAAAGCATGTGAATGATACGCTGAGTACTGCTAGTTAAAAATTGCATAAGTGTTCTGCCTAGAGCCACTGCCCCCTTCTCTGCCCCCCCCAATAATACATTCAATATGTCCTACCAAACGAGGGGAAATACAAATTGGGCACAGTGTGCTACTTTATTGGTTAGGGAACCGCTCATTTGAGTTGATGTCAATTTAGGAATGCCCATCAAGTATGTACAGTGGGACTCAATGGTCTGCTTTGCGCCCTTCCCCACGACCCCCTGCCCCACAGTCCCACAGTCCACTGTCCGCTAGTTCAGGACAGGGAGAGGAGCCCAGCCTATCCTCTCCATTACATGAAGGGGGAACTGAGAACACAGATTAATTATTTTGAGTGGATGCTGGCTTATTCTTTTCCCTCTGCCCAAAACAGAACTGCCTACTAAAGCAGCCATTGACCGTAGGCTCCCTCCAATTCACTAGATTGCTGCACTGATCAAGGTTGACACAAAGGCAACCAAGTGGACGTGCAACAAATCCTGCTCCATCCTTCCCACTAGAGGCTCAAGAGCTGCCACCTTCCCTCTAAACAAATTTTGATAATTAACAGTTTGTCAGGCTTGTTAGAGAAAATAGTCCAATTTGCTATCAAAATCTTGTAAATGTTTGCCTTCCAGGGTTTTTGTACTTATCGTACAGCTAATAAACTAAACATTCAGACATGGACTGCCGATGGTCTCAGTATGGTCTTATTAACAACTCTTGATTACTAGATTCCAACACACTCCCCCTGGAAATAACGAGATATGTGGTAAAGTGTTTATACTTTGGGTGTTGGGTTTAGCAATCACGCCCGATACAAGCTTTATGCCACGGAGACACAGCTTAATGGAGTGGGGAGGCTTGTCATCTTAAAGGTTCTTATACCTCGCACTGTCGCCACCTGTGTGAATTCTTGGCGCTCTGGCGAATCTGTAAAGCAAAGTGGAGGTGGCGGGTTGGTTAGTAGGAATGAGCGGAAGAAAAGAGCTGTGATGTGCTGTTGGTAGCTGCAGTTCGGTTGACACTGTTCGCTGAGCGTAGGTGAGTATTTCGGTTGGTAGCCGCCATGTGCTGTTAGGCAAGGCTATGTTTGTTTTGGTGTAGTTGTGTGTGTTGGGCTGTAGAGGTCTGGTTGTGTACAGCTCAGGGTTTGAGAGGTGTATGGAAAAGATTAGTTCTTTAGTAGGGTTGGTTAGTGGCAGTGTCCTAGCCTGCCCCTTCTATTTTCATTGACTGTGGCCCATAGTCCTCCCTATTGCACATTCCGGTGTGTTACAATTACCACTCGTATGTTGTGTGCAGAGGTGTGGGTCGTCCATAGGGATATTCAGTGGTAGTATCTTTTCTACTTTCGGCCCATATCCCTTCATCGTCGTATCATATGGGGTGTAGCAGTTACCCTCCCCCAAAGAGTTCCTCCAGGGGTGAAGCGTTTCCTGTGCTCCATCATTCAGCTCGGGGGAGAGATCTCCCTCTCCCCCTCCCCCCCTCTCCTCCTCTCCCCGTTTGACCTTCTACAGGGAATGGTACGTCAACGAGTTAATGCCAAATTGCTATCATCTACTTACCTCTGTTCATGCCCCTACATGGACCAGGGGCTTTGAGAATTAAGACAGGACGCGCAGCTGCTCTCTTCACTATCCTGATCTACCCCGAAAACTAATCCCATCTCATTAGAATACAAATATACATCGCAGGGAAAAATTACACTTTATTACAGAACAGAGCTTTACAGCCTGCCTCAACTTCTGCTAAATGAGCCCCAGGACCTGGCGACCCCAGCCAGACAGCAGCACACTTGCTGTGAATTATGCTGCTGCACACGGTACTGCAGGCAGCATTCATCCCCTGAATGCACACAAGTGGGAGGTGGGGGAAGGGGTAATCGGGGGGGGGGGGGCGGGGTAATCAGGGGGGACGACCCTCAGACTCAGGTCTGGCTTTTATCACCAGGTTAAAAAAATGGCAAATGGCCTAGGCTCCAGACTCCCTTTCCGCGGTCATCCCTCTCCCTCTGTTGTTAAAGTGCTTTGTATAACGAACATATTAGCATCCCCAGAAAGAGCTCAGACTTACGAGACCATAAAAACAGCACATGTAGCAAGTTCACATAGACGCCTCACTGCTTTGAATGCAGTGGGGTAGATCCCAAACAGCGCCTATAAAAGGTGTGCACCTTCCAGTTTCAAGTGCTAGGGGATAGATAACAATTCACTTCACCTCAGGTCTCCACATGTACATACAACTCAATTTCTTTCTCGCCACGAACCAGTTATCACTACTCAATTGCAAGTGGTGACTGCAAATTTTGAGGCCTGGCCCCATCGTTGACGCAAAAGAACAGCAGTAAAGCAGCAGGAGACCTCATCAACCTCAAAGATCTCGATAATACCCGGGATCGGAATTACTGGGATATTTGTAGCTCTCGCTAGTAACCTATAAGAGCAGGGATAGACAGCTTGACATTAACAGGTACCATGAGCTACTTTGTATTCGCTAGGCAAACTAGTGCCATACAAATATATGCATGTGGCAATAAATCCATATTTGAAATGTGTATAAAGTAGAATTAGGACACTTCTATAGCCAATTATAATGGACAAAAATGCACACTTTGCCTCTTGAGTTGATACGTTTGCGGCCCTCATACCCTAGAAGTAGCTCCTGATTGCCCAGTGATGCTGGATACCAATGAGCTTTTAGCTCAAGTTTATCACATGTTTATTTCAATCAGTGGTTTGGTGAGGGATGTAAGAAGGGTCAAGGAGAAAGACAATTAATGAACGGACAGCATCTCCTAAATGCTTTCGAGAGTGGAAGCTGTTCTGGTTACATTGTGTTTCCTATTCCTCTTCATTCTGGCGGTGGTAAAATAGGCAGAAAGGAGCTTGAATCCACAGTTTTGTTAGTTCATTCATGCTGGATTGTGCACTGTGTTGAGGTTGGATGCACATGTATAGATTTCAAGCATCACAGTGTAGGTATGTAGGCAGCATGCAACTATATTAAGAGTGCCAACGTCCCTGTTCAAATATATATATATATATATATATATCCAGGAAGAGTAGGTGTGGTAATCAATACCATGTCAAAGAAGATTTTGGAACATTGCTCTTGTGCCGGCTATTAAATCACTCCAGTCCAGCTAAATTAATATCAATATCTTATTCTATGAACAATCTAAATGCCCCATTTTAAAAAAGAAATTGATTTTATTCTATACACATACAATTCCTCATAAAAGCAATATGCATAAATCATTGTGAATACGCTTAGTTCAGCATTTGGAAAAGTGACATAAGTAAACGTTTGCCATCCTATTTAGCCCAAGTATTTGCATGACATACACCATTGAGCCAACACATTACGAAAAACGAAACATCAAGTGTCAAATATAAAAGAAACCACAAAAACCAGTTTTTTGTGGCATTAATACTTTACACATTGCCCTTGTGACTCGACACACAAGCATGTTGTACCCACGTTCAGCGAATAATGTACACAAAAAAAGATGTTATACTATTATAGTCAACATGCCATTCTAAACTCTCTTCTATTCCTATCTAACTTGATCTGCTGGCTGCTTTTGATATGGCCAACCATCCTAACACTCCTTACTACTTTACATTCCTTGTGCTGTTCAGTTACTGCACTTTTCTGGTTTAAATCCTACCTGGCTGACTGGTCCTTTTCTGTTTCTTGGGGTGGCTTTAAGTCTTCTACTTTCCTGCAGACTTGCTGTGTTCCCCAATGCTCAGTCCTAGGCCCTCTTCTCTTTTGCCTCTACACTCCAACCCCCAGCCCCCACACCCAGTCCTCTATTGTTTCGTCCCTTGGACTCTGCATATTTTTTTGCAGATGATTCTCAGCTCAGCCGCCTCCTCTTTTTCCGATACCCTTCACTCGAACAGCCTATCCTCATCAAAAAACATCTTTCAGTTTTGTGATTTGTGTTTCCTGCAAAAGCTCAGTGGATTAAATGAAATTTGTAGTAAGAAATATACATTGAATACAAAAAAAAGAAATTGATTGAAGTAGGCATTAAAGTAGTAAAAAGTCAGCTGTTGCAGAGGGCCTGGCAGGTAGACGCTAATTTCACAAATTTTTCAACATGCTGACACATAACACAAGTTGCGTAGACCGCTGGGTGCCAACTGCCAAACAATTAAGGTGATCGTTCTCTGCCAAAAGACAGCTTGAGCATCTTTGTGGCACCACAACCAAGATGGAGCCAGAGACTAGTGCAGGACTGTGATCTCAGACTCAATGACCGCAGAGGAAGGAAAAGAGCAGTCTCACTGCAGTATTGTAGGGAGCTCCTGAAGTTCTGCGAAAGGGCAAAGCATACAAAACAGCACAGGAGCATCCAGACAGCATCAGGGGATCTGCAGGAACTGCTCCCGAGACATCCGAACTGCCACAGTGATCTGAGCTCAAATGCAATATCAGTCACCCACTTGACTATGACTCACAAAGGTCGTGCTAAAAGCCCCCTCACTCAATGCCGCTCATTCAAAATCTTCCCAGTCAGAGTTTGAAGCAAACTGCAGACTTCCCCTGCCACAGGGAAAGTCTCGGGCCTCCGGGAATGATTCACCAACTCTGCTATGAAACTGGTGGACACTCGTGCCTCCTAAAATCCAGCCGGGCTAAGACCACACCATTCGCCACATGGTTCACTCCTGAGCTAGCCCCCATCAAATGCTCAGAGCCCTAGAGAAACAATGGCGCAAAAACAATAACTTTGGCAACATCACCAACCTCAAATCTCTGCAGGCAACTGTCCCCGCCAGATAACCAACTGAGAGACGGAGTTCTGGTTCGCCAACAGCCAGAACCACAACTGCATTGTTTGACTACAGAGTGGGGTGGGAGCGCACGTCAACCTGCTTGTTCAGTTAGTGCATGACCACCGTATTGTGTGTCAAGATCAGGGCAGCATTCCCCTTCAGAAAAGAAGCGAATGCATTCAGGGCTAACCCGAAGGCTTGCAACTACAGCCAGTTGATGTGCCAGCTGGCTTTGATTGCTGACCCAAGGCCGCTCATCTGCACGTCTTCGCAGTGAGCACCACAACCCCTCACGGACACACCCATGAATCACTCGGACCTGAGGGCACAGAGGCCGGAAGGGTTGCCTCACTAGTACGTTGCTGCTGCTGGCCCACCAAGAAAGGTCGACCATGGACCTGGACACCCTGAGAACACCCCTCAAAGTGCCGAAGTAGTGGGACCAATGCATCCTGGCCTCTGTCACTAGCAAAATGCAGGAGGCCACGAAACCTAGGAAGCAGAGGAAGGAAGCCGCGGGTAAGGTGGTGTGGTTCTGGAACAGTTGTACCATCTGTACAACGCTGGCGACCATCTCACTTGGCCTGAAAGTTTTCCCAGCTGGTGGCGTGTAGGACTTCTGCAGCAGTGAGAAGCCCAGTCTTGAGTAGTCAACAGGTGTCCCACAGATGGCACAAGACCCGTTACACCGAATTCCCTCACATGGATGTTGGATCGTCTGTGGTGAGCCGCAACTACCGACATGAGCTTGGTGAAGAGCCTCAGTGCGGAGGTCAAGCCAAAGGGAAGCACCTTGAACTGAAATTGCTTGTCCCCTATGAGAAAACTCAGGAACCTCCTGTGCTTCTGATGTATCGGCACATGAACGTAAGCATCCTGAAGATCTATGGACACCAGCAGTCCTGTAACTCAAGAGCGTGCAGAATTTCTCTCAACTGCACCATCTTGAATTTGTCCTTCCTCAGGAATTTTTTCAAAGCCCTGAGGTCCAAGATTGAATGGAGACTCCCCCTTCTTAGGTAACAGGAAATACTGGGAATACCAGCCCGACCCTCTCTGCTCGGGCAGTACCTCTTCAACAGCGGGACTCGCAGTTCTTTCAGGAGCTACATTTCCGGTTGGCAAGAAGGTGGTGGGGGGTCTGTCCGGAGGCCTTTTTAAGAAAGGCAGACAAGAAAGGAAGTCCCAGGAGGATCGCTCAGCAGCGACTTGGAAACAAGACGACACGAAGCAACAAAGGTTCGATCCCCGGATCCGTGCTTAGAAACCTCTAAGCGCATTATAAATACACAACTAAGTTTTTTTAAAAAGGCATATTCCTGCAACAGCGCCTCGATGCCCCCGGGTTGTGTGAGCGCTTTAAAAATACAAATATTCAATTAATAACCCCACCGCACGAGCTGCAGAGCCCAGGCGCCAGAGGTAATCTGCTGCCTTTCAGCACAATGCTCGGCCAGCCGTCCTCCAACAGGTGAGTCGTGGGAGGAGAAATCAAAGCGGCTTAGAGGACACAGCCGTCCCAGCAGCTGCTGCCACTGTCTGCTGACCTCTGGAGGCCTCTCCTGCACCTTCCAGAGCGCAAGAAAAGCCTCCAACCCTGCCTGGTTTGCGGGAGCGGAGCCGTCCTGAAGTAAGCTACATAGCACTTGTAGCGTCTCCCCCTTGAAGATAAACTCAAGGCAGGTTTGGCTGGATGTTGCACATATAGGTCAAGCAACTTTACGGGGAGCTTGGACTCTGAACTTTTCCAAAGAATCGAGGGCTTTCAGGCCGAAGAGATCCCCATCAAAAGCAATGTCGAGTAATTTATAGGACCATGTATAGGACCAGTTAGAAACGAGAACACATGGTCTAACTCGAGAGCTTGCAGAATGTCTCTCAAGGGCACAATCTTGAATTTGTCCTAACTCAGGAATGTGTTCAAAGCCCTGAGGTCCAAGAAGGGATGGAGAACTCCCCCTCGCCCCCCCACCTTCTTGGGTACCAGGAAATAACGGGAATGGTTAGTGGAGGAAGTCGGTTACTTGCTGCCTCAAAGGTATGCGGATTGGCCATAAAGGCTGGGTGGTTGTTTGTTATCCTAGATGATACCGTTGAGCAGACTAATTCCTGTTTTGTTAATTCCGAGGTAGCTACCAGGGGTTCTGTTGAGGGAGGACGACTACCGAAATGAGTCTGGAAATTCAGACGCTCTGGTCGGTAAATATTTATTTACAATGGCCAGCCGTTTTGGCTTTTGTGCAGCCAGAAGCAAATTGAGTCCAGCTGGGAATCCCATGGTATTTGTGGAGCGACAGAGCTGGTAGAACTTGTCGTGCAAAACCTATGAACACTGCACGCTCATAGGATCGTGCTGAAACAGTGAGAGAAAGGCGTTTCAGAGAATAACCACTAGGTCTGATGGAGAATCTAGTTTTCCCATACTTGTAGCCCGATTCAAGGCAATCAGGCTAGGAATAGCTCTCTTTCTGACAGGTATCACAGCTGGCTTTCATGTGGACCGCTATCTTCTGTTCTCAGTATAGTGTACTATAAAAGGTTTGACCGGCCTCGAAATTACTAGTCTTGGATGAACACTTTTGCCCTAGAGGCTGTCTCACTTCTCACAAATAAGGTTATTCCATTCAGACATCTGCAACTGCGCCGCATTAATGTATGCCCCGACGTCTGGAAAGGCTCTGCTGCCCCAACCTTTGGGGGCTTTGAGACGTGCATTGGAAACTCTGGATTACTTGCCTCCCCACACACAGGCAAAGTATGATTTTTGTAAATGGGTAAAGTATTGTTTGGAGATTCTGATGGGGTTATTGCCTGGAATAGGGTTTTCTTGTTTCAAGTTGCCTAACGTTGAAAAGTTACACAAAAAAAAGCATTGAAATGCTACTTGTAACATGTGAAAGTGCATTTCAATTGAAACCAGTCCATGACTATTGTCGGCAGATTGGTTTAGAAAGAAATGCACTTTGCATGTTAAATATAGGCTGTCACAGCTTTGTTTGTCGAAACTTTTTTTTCGAAATCATCACTATGAACCTCACCACTCATCTTTAACATCTATATTAGACCACTTTGTACAGTTATTGAGGAAAGGGGGATCGTTTTCACAAACTATGCCGACGACACACAGCTTCTGCTAGAGATTTGCGGAAACTGAGTAGGATAAGGCTAATGTCTAACACACATACCATCTTGTGGAGTCCAGGATGAATAATAACTGGCCTTGCTTCAGCAGGATGACAACAGAACTATTACTCTTCTGGCCTAGCCAAGTATTATCTAAACTTCCTTTGGAGTAACAGAATTTCAGAATCTTGAATAGTGATAATTAAGTTCTAACTAAATTTAAAATGCTTGGCGTTTATCTTGAAACCTCATGGTTGCAGGCACTGTCAATCAAATCGTGGCCAGGAAATGTGTCTATCATCTTAGACCTCTTCGAAACATCTGCCCTTTTCTCTCTGAGACAAACTGTGCAACTATAGCCAGGGCCATCTTTCTCAAGGCTGGATTATTCTAACACCCTTTTGATTGGTGTAAAGAATTGTGATCTCCAAAAATGACAAGTGATCCAAAATGATGCAGTACACATTATTAAGGGAGTTCCTTGAAGAAATCATATTTCCAGTCATAGTAGAGACTTACATTGGCTCCCATTACAAGCACAAATAAATGTTAAGGCAGCTATGCTAGTTCTTCGGTGCCTTTATGGTTCTGCCCCCACATATCTAAAATTGTAGGTCTCTAGTTACACCCCAGCCAGACTTCTGCGCAGTTCGGACCAATCCCTGATCAATTGCTTAAGTTTCAAGCGCACAATTGGACTGCCAGCTCCTTCCCAGTCAAAGTTGTGAAAATCTGGAACTCCCTCGCACTGAGTTTAAGACAAGATCAAATTCCAATAACCTTCCATCATTGTCTAAAAGCCTTCCTCTTTGAGTAGGGTAAGCCCTCTCTGATTGCTGCCTTGGTCATTGTACTTGTCCTGTCTTTACCGGTTTGACTTCTTGTATGAATTTGAGCCCCAATGCACGCGGGTTGCAGCGCATTACATATAAATACATTAAAATAATCCCATATTAGATTTGAAATGGGTAGACATTAGACCACACATTTGTAAAAATGTTCTTAAAAAGGGTGAGGTGGCTGGATAAGAAAGATTGATCCAACGTATATGCCAGCTCAATCTCAAATATGATGCTACAAACTTGTCAGCAAATCTAATCAGATTACATTTCATTCGCTGCTGATTTATACTGGAACCCAAAATTCACTCAGCTCTCAAAGGGGAAGACATCGGGGCTGTGTGGTGATACACTACATGCTCAAGGGAGGGCGAATAACCTTTCATATAGTGCTTAGAGCAATTTTCTATCTACGAAACAGGTAGGCTGGCTTACTTTCAAATTAGGCACGGTGTTCAGCAAGAAAGAATTAAATAAGTACCATGTAGGAAATAACACACCGCAGATAAATCTATCACACATCACCACAATTAAACATTTGATCCCCAATTTTTCCAAAATCATTAAAAAAGCAGACAACTCAGTGGTAATTCATCAGATCATAGAAGAAAACTTTAGACACAAATATAACAATAATCCTGGCAAAAACTATGGAATGAAATTACATGGGCTGGGAAATCTACACTACCTTAGGAAAGTGGGAGGATGTAAGACCTTGTCGGCCTGGAATGGTACTTAATTTCGTAGCACTTAAATATATATATACCCAAACCTAGCTGATTGTTGCTGGCGGAACTGTGGTTCCCCAGGCAACACAATACACATTTCGTGGGAATGTCCAAAAATAATTACATTTTGGAAAGAAGTACAAGACGCTATAAAGACAATACTAGACAAGGTTCTTCTCTGCTTCCCCAAAGTGCTGGTTCCGGAGACGACAGACATGAGCAATTAGGAATTCCCCTTCGGACAAAGGAAAATGTTTCACACACTCATTGCTATGGCTAAAATAAAAATGACCAAATCATGAAAGAAAGCAACAGCTACTCATGGTCGATGGCAGAAATGCCTGCGGAGTACCAAAGCCATGCAACAGATCTCCTTCACGACAATGGCAGACTATACAGTCTTCTTTCGAATATAGAACTCTGTGGTGAAATTCCTCACCTCAGAATTCAGAGACCCATCATGTCTGCAAAACCTGAGACTCTTGAACCTATTTGTATGACCTATGAGAAATATGTGATCCTGGATAATTGATATCAATCTCTTAAAACCAATTAAATTATAGCCCTAGATGACATCCTCAGCTGAACTAAGGGAATACAGAGGGTGGGGAAGGAATTGTTCAGATTTGGTTAAGTTCAATTTACTTTTTGCCATTTGAATCTTGACGTGGTCATACACAAAAAGCATTTTGGATGGTATATCATTTTACAGAACAAGTGAACATGAATACAAATAATCCTTTAGAAAAGTCAACTGTTGCTTACAAGCAGTTCTCCACCCCAATACCTATAATTTGCATCAGGTTCACTCTTAGTCCAACAATATACTATGTTTCTGGCCTACTTAGATTACAAGCATTTAAAATCTTTGGTTCTGTGCAGGAGTATGGGGGTAGAGGGCAGGGAGGGGGCAATGTAAACAAGGGAATAACGACGTAGCACCAAAAGCCAATAATGTCACATCTTAAGATAGTGCGGAAGGTGTCACATGGGACTTCTTGTAATTGAGGGAGAAGCCCAGTCTGTGAAGCGATTAGCAGGTAACGTTGAGATGATCCCGGACTTGTTCGGGAGAAAGCGCCCTGATCAGCCAATCATCCAGGTAGGGGCAGACTTGATTTCCCCCCCGCCCGCCCCGGCTATCATGAGGCTCACCCCCTTTGGGGAGGCAGGGGGGGGCGTCCAGCCCGAATAGCAGGACTCGAAATTGACAGTGCAAGCCGCCAACTGCGAACCTCTGGTAATTTCTGTGCTTGAGATGGATTGGCACATGAAGATGAGCATTGTGAATGACACCAACCAATACTGAAGTTGGAGGGCCTGAAGGATCTGAGAAAGTGACCATCTTGAACTTGTCCTTCCTGACGAACTTGTTCAAGTATCTCGAGTCCAAGATGGGGTCTCAGTCCTCTGTCCTTTTTGGGGATAAAAAAAATATGGGGAATACCAACCCTTGTTCCTCTCCGCTACAGGCACCGGTTCTATAGCGCCTTTCACTAGAAGGGTTAAAATGTCCTGCACAAGGAGCGGATCCGGAATCCTCAAAGAGTGTTTCCCCGGTGGATTCTTTGGAGGCTTCTTTATAAAAGGAAGGCAGTAACCATGGGCTATTGTTTCCAGAACCCAAGCATCTGGCGTAACGTCTTGCCATTCTTCTAGATGCTGAGACAGTCTGCCCTCCATTGGTGAGCTGTGACTCAAGACCTCAGAGTGGTTGTGTAGCGGCTTGGCACCTCTACCTCTTCCACCACAAGGACATTTTCTTTGGCCTATTTGACTGGCCATTCCTCGTGCCCTTCCAAATGAGGAGTATTAGAGAAAAGATCTATTCCTCCAAGGTTGTCCACTAGGATGAAAAGGCTGAGCTTGCCTAACACCAACGCCTAAAAGTTTGGCGGCCGCCTTTGAGGTCTGCAACTTCTCAAGGCTCTCGCCAGCCTTGCTGCCAAAAAGATGAGACCTGTCAAAAGGCATGTTGAGAAGTCTAGTCTGCACATCAGGTGCAAAACCAGACTTCATAAACCACGCAAATCATGGACCTGCTGATGCTATCTGCAGTATCCAATTCAGATTGAAGGTGCTCACACATTGCTTCTTTGCCGTCCCTAACAGCTAAGAAGCCGTCCCTTTCATCTCCTTCAGGAATATGCTCTACCGCTGTAGAAATACACTCCCATAGAATATACAAAAACTTTGCAAGGGCACAAGTGGAGTTGGCAGATTTTAATGCCATGCTCCCTGCGGAAAATACCTTTCTTGCCCATCCATCTACGCACTTGTCGTCACTATCAGGAGGGATGGTAGGGTATGCTGCTTGTTTTCAAGTAGAGGTAGCGGCCTGGACTACCAGACTCTCCGGAGTGGGGTGCTTTGACAGGTAGCCGGGGTCGCTACTGGAGGGACTGTATTTTTTGGTGAGATTCTTGTCAACTGCCCGATTAGTTTCTGGAGTCTCCCAATTCCTGGCCACCCTTTTTTGAAGTGCCACATGGAAAGGCAAAACTGGATCAGTTGGTGGACTCATGTCCAGAATATCAGTTTGATCATCTAGGGTGCTGGAGGCCTAGACCAACTCAAGTACTCAACAACTTTAGACAGGAGTTGCCTGTAAGAGGAGTCAGCATGTTTCCCTGGTTCAGGTTTCCCGAACTCCAGCTCTGGAGAGGTGTCAATTGCACTTGCATTGTGAAAATTATCATATAGATCCTGCATTTTGCTTTCCTCTGAAATGAGGCATTCAGGTCCATTAGGTGTACCGTATTGAAGCCCAAAAGGGGCATCTTCAGCATCTGAATGCTCTTCCTCCTCAAAAATAGAAGTTAGAGACTTGAAAAGTCCTTCGGCAGAAGGGTATATATTGTTTCAGGTTTTGAAACCAGAGGCTTCGATGTTGTCGATGTTTTCTTAGACCGTGCCTTTTTACGAAGGGCACTTGGTTCTGATGGTTTAGCTGGCAAAATTAGTGCAGCGGGATTCAACAGTTTCGGCGTCGATTTAGACAGTGGCGTCGATGGCATTGAAGGTTGAGTAGGGGGCGAGGGCCCGATGGGCGTCATCGGCACTGACGGCATCGAAGGTCTTGAAGGCGTTGAGTACCTCAATCTCTCCCCATGTCTCGAGTGATCCTTGGATTTCTCAGATCGAGGCCTCTCGATGAGGATCAAGCCTTTTACCCAGGCTCGGAGGTGCACAAGTTTTAGGCCGCGACCTCTCCGGCTTCCTTAGAAGGCTCAGTCGGAGCATCGCTTTGTTTCTTGAATATTTTTAGCATTTTCACACGGAAAGCTTCCTATTTTGCTGTGGTAGACCTTTTCGAATGGCACTCGACCCTTACGGGGGAACCACCAGACGAAGTCAACGAAGGCAACCTGCAGTACCTCCTCCTCGAAGATGATGATGATGATGAATGGCGGGAACCACTCCTTGACCTAGAACGCCTGGCCTTCTTCCTCCGAGGAGAGTCGCCTCATCGGTCGAAGGCCTAGCAGGTTGGTGCTTAGGAGAATTGGGTGTTTTTTCCTACCTTGAGTTTTCCCTTCCATTTCCTCAATGCTTTTCCCGTCATGGACTGACACTCGAAGCAAACAGTATTATTGAGGTCCTCCCCGAGGCACCACAGGTAGATTCGATGCCGGTCGGTTAGGGACACCTTCGAACCGCAGTCTCTGCATTTTTTTAAACTGGATTTAGGTGTCGACGGTGTAGATGAAGACAATCGTCTTGAAGTAACAAACGCAGTTATGAGGCACACTGACTTTCACATGAAGCAAACGTAGTTTGCGGAAAAACGGAACTGAGGCCAACGGGCGCGGCGCGTGCTACATATATCCTCTGATGACATCACCCTCAACGGAGGCCTTCGAGGGACATCGACTCGACACCATCGATGCACGGCGCAGTCTGCCAAATTTTTTTCCCAAAGCAGCTGTAGCTGGACATTACATGTCAAAGAGGAGGGATACGATGGAGGACAATCCATTCAAGGGTGATTTTTCTGGTGAAAAGGGTTCAGTCTCCCAACCCTAGAGAGGGACTCCCATAGAGTATGGAGGAAAGGGGACGGGATGTAGGAGTATATTAAAATAAGTTGTCCGGTATTGGATGGTGATTACTAAAACAAGATACCATTGAAACAATGTAGGGTGGGATCAGTCACGTGAGATGAACCGCAATACTTAGTAAGATCGAATGGATTTCACAGGGTTGGGAAGATATTAGAACAAATCTGAGCTATCATGTCATGTTAGTATCCCCAAAAGGTCAGTAGAGCCTGGGACAATGGTATTGAACTACTTTGGCAACTAACACTTAGTTTTTTAAAAGCCTGTTTCAACCTCTAGCAGCATTACTCATCCAAAATAGTAATGAGGTGCATAGCCATTTCCAGTTGAAAATCTGCATTAGACAATGGGGTAGAAGAGGATAGGCATGTGGGTGGGGTGGACTCCTTGGAGTATTAGCAGCCTCATATCCATACACCACAACAAACCTAGTTTAGGTGTCAAAATGTCAGTGATTTCACTGAATACGCTTCACCTAAAGGAGAAATCTTCTAATTAATTTTTCTTCGAATTGTTTTATTATGCGGGGGGCGACCCCCCACCCCACCCCCACTTCTCCCTACCTTATCCTGTACCCTTACCCCACACCCCATCTATGTTTAAAATTTACCTACTTACCTAACCAATTCGAAGAAAGAAAATGTGAAGATTTTTGAGTAGGTGAAAATGGATTTGGTGAAATCTACAGTATCGGAAGGGTCATGCCTATCTAGAAGCAAAATAGGCATATTGGGGGCCCCCAAATGACTTTGGATCATTGTTGTGGACCTAGGATCAATCACCAAATATCCAGGTATTGTCACAACATATTCATCTAACATGTACATTTACTTGAAAAATGTGCCATGGGGTACTATCATATATAGCCAGGCATCCCCATAATATGCAGTTACTCCCATAATTCAACTTTTCCCACCATATGTTGTTTCCACCAGGGCAGGAAGCAAGCCTCTGTGTTGAAGCAGTCTCCTCTTCACTGGACATCCTTTACAAAATCCAGAGGTTCACACCAACGAACACTGCAAAATGCAGGCAGCACCTGCAACATTAATACACGAGCAAAAGGAGACCACAAAGACAGCTGCACAACCAATGTTTGTACACAAAAATCCAGCAGCAAAAATGCATTTAAAAGAAATCAAAACAAACTTGCTTCACTGTGATAAATGTAAGTGCAACTATATGCACTAAACAGATCAGTGCCTTTTGCAGTCTATACATGGAAACTAGTTTCTGCTCAGGATGCCATACCTGGTTGAACAGGTTTTGAGATGCACTAGTTGAACTCTGCTTGCTTAAGTGAATATCAAAAATGGAATGTGTTTGAGCAAAAGTCTTTAAATAAACAAAAAGTAATTCACTGTAGTGACCCACGTATTCCTAGTCCATAGTCCCCTTCCCTCCATACTTGTGCGATGTTCAGTCCTTCGGGATAGAACCGAAGCACTTTGATAGCATCAAAATAGATAGTCATTTTATTTTTATGCGGGCCAGCACGAGTGGCTTTAGCCCTGCTTTCCTGCGCCTCGCCCAGCGCATCGCCCTTCAGTCTTTTCTATCGCCATTTCGGTATAAATATTAGCAATATGAGTGAACTTTATTTTTTTACGAGGACAAGGTGGGCGGGCAAATGGAGAAAAGGGGGCTATGTACATGGAGTATGTTAGTCACTACGTTGAGTAACTTTGTTTTACTCTTACGTCCCGTCCAATTTCTTCCATACTTGTGGGAGATTCCCAAGCACTGACGTATAAACTGGGTGGATGGAAAACTCACTTACAGAGGTTACTAAGAACAGCCTGACCAAACTGAATGTCCACTCGTGAACTAAGCTCGAGGCAATAGTGCTTACAAATCAATGAGGTGAAGGAGCATGTGGCGGCCTTAGCAATGGCAATGGTTTCCCAAGGATTGTATTTTTGAAAAGCTACTGGAGTAACTTTGCCCCTCGCCAGGTGTCTATGGATGCCTTAGGTGGCTTGCAGCCCCTGAACTGTGTAAGCTTCCGAAATGCAGGTTGTTACCCAGCGGGAAATGGAGGCTTAAGAGGCATGTGTACTTTTCTGAATTCCAAAGGTACAGATGAGGAGTTCCTGAAGTTCTTAGTTCTTTCTAGATGTAACGTGAGAGCCCTCCTAACGTCAAGAATGTGAACGAACCGTTCAGAGTCAGACACTGGGCCTGGAAAAAAAACTGGTTTGGAAATAGAGAGATTACAAAAATAGTCTGAAACAATCTTCGTTAGAAAGGAAGTGTGTGTGCGGAGCACCACTGTGCGCTTATGGAAGGCAAGAAAAGGTTCAATAGAGCTGGATGCTACCCTATACTTATTTATACATTTGTTGCAGCGCACTGTACCCTTAGGTATATAGGTGCTAGTTTCATTGGGTGAGAAGACAAAAGCACCGTGGGGAGGGAAAAAGGGGCATCAAGTATCAGACGGTACCATCAGACATGTATACGAATATAGGTGGCAGTTTGTCTGTTTGGGAGAGGTACAAGGAGCGAAATGTCAGAGCGGGGTGCCCAAGCTGAAAACCCAGGTTTTCAGGTTTTTCTTGATCCTACTGCAGTCTTTCGAGTGAAGTTAGGTACTCTGAGGAGGCAGTTCAAGGATCTTAGTAAGCATGGGGGTATGTATTTTTCCAAACGGGGTGAGAGGTACTTTGGGGCAGTGTTGGTGAGGCACCTGTGTGCAATGGACAGAGTCTTGAACTTGATTTGCTCATGAATCGGAAGTTAGCGGGCATCTCGTCTGGCTACTGAGACATGGTCGTACTTAAAGAAGCCTAGGGCTGCTCAGGGGACATTGTCTTGAATAGTTCATAGCTGCAAAGAGGGTGTTACAGTAGTCCAGTTTGGCTCCAGTGAGGGCTATGGCGAGGCTGTTAGTTATGGTGAGGAAGGGCTTGCTGGCATTGAGTAGTGTGGCGGTGTAGGTTGCCGAAGAGGCGATGGCATTTACATGACGTGAGAGGTCGAGGGTAGCGTCTAGGTAGGTGCCGAAGGTTTTGATCAGGTTTACGTCTATGTAGAAGGCTTTGTAAACTGGATCCATGTTGCAGTGTATGGTGTGCGGGCATACAATTAGGATGTCGGTTTTGTCGTTGTTTAGACATACCCGGTGGGTCACCATCCAGTTTTTGATGATTTTGTAGACTGAAATGATGACTGCAACGTCTTGATGTAGGTGCCTGAGAGATGGAGGAGGATTTGGGGTGTTATCAGTGTAATTTGTGTAAGATATGCCATGGGCATCCAAGGAGGGGTTTCATATAAATGTTATACAGAGTGGGGGAGATGCACGATCCTTGTGGGACACTGCAGGTTACTGGTGTAGGTGGGGCAACATGGTCATCCATGAAGACCCGGGAGGATCTTTCTACCAAGAAGGATCTGATCCAGTCTGCAGCTGCAGAGGAGAGTTGGCTGTTGCTGTGAGTTGGTTGCAAAGCGTCTGGTGGTCGACCAGGTAGAAAACAGTTGATCGATCCAGCATGAGGAGCAGGGAGAGTTTAACAGTCTCTTTGATGTCATCCAGTTGGTTTTTCAGGTCCAGTAAGGAGGTTTCAGTTTGATGCCTTGGACAGAAGCCAGATTGACGGATGCCCAGGATGTGGTTATCCTAGAGGTATTGTTGGACCTGGATGTAGGCAGCACTGTGAGGATTTGTAGGAAGAAGGCTAGGTGGTAGTAGGGTGTTAGTTTGTAGGGATGGTGGGGTCGAGATATGTTTTGTAACCAACAGGAGGATCAGCGCGTCTTTCAAGGAGGCTGGCACAGTGTTTATGGCAAAGGACGAGTTGTTTTTAGCTGCGATGATGAGGGTGAGTATCTCGACACAGTCATTAATGATAGGCGCAGGACAGACATCTTTGCAGCAGGAGGGCTTGAGGCTTTTGATAATGTTGGCAACTTCCAATTCTGATACAGGGTGGAAGTCGGATGGAGGGGTAGGTGTGCTCGGGGCGCCTGTGGGAGTCGTGGGGGTGATGGGTGGTGGTTTGGTGCGAATGGCCAGTTGTTTGGCTCAGATTCTCTCCTGGACAGATGATTTCTCCCATGAGGGCTCACCAAACGTTGTCTACAGTGAGGTATGTGGGAGGGGTGACTGGAGATTCAAGTTCTCGCAAGATCGTAAAGTGTTTTGATTCTACATCTTCTATTCTCGCGTTGTAGCTGCTGGCTATGGCAGTATCTATTGCTCTTTTGTAGTCTTTAGTGAGTGAGGTGAACCATGCTTTGGTGGCTAAGCAGGGGTCTTTTCTCCAGGCTGTTTCTGCTGTGCTGCGTGTTTCCTGTTGAGGGAGGCAAGGCGCTCAAGGGTGAACCAAGAGTTCTTCTTTAGTGTGAGATTACCTTTGCGCTGTTCAAGCGGGGCAAGTGTGTGTCGACCGCTTGTGCTATAGTGTCATTGTAAACATTAACAAGGGCCTCAGTTTGTGGGTATGTAGGCAGTTCCTTGAGGGCTAAGAGGAGAGGTATGAGGAGGTCCTTGTTGCGGTTTCTGGAGCAACAGGCTACGTCTCCTGGATTCACTGGGTGGCCAGGGCTGGGCCGTTTGCTGATCGGGATGTCAAAGGTGAAGGTGTGATGGTCTGACCAAGGGCAAGTTGTGGTGGTAGGGCTGGTGACTTTGCAATTGTGATCAGCAATCCAGTCGAGGGTGCAACCCTGGATGTGGGTAGGTTCCGAAGTCCAATGTGCAAAGCCAGCATGAGCAAGGGCTGTGGCTAGGACATCTGTGTCTGTGGGGTCGTTCAGGTCTAAGTCGAGATCTCCTAAGATCAGGATTTTAGAGCTCAGCTTAATGGTGGTATTGATGCTCTGCATGAGGTTCTACTCAAAGGAAAGAATGGGGGCTGAGGGCTGGTAGATGAGGTGGAGACTAATGGTGTTGGTGGTGGGGGGAGAGAGAGCGAGAGCTTGGTGGAGTTCATTTCACAGTTTGGGATTGGACAGCTGTTAATGACTCCGATGGGGAGGGCGGTTTTTTTTAGATTATCGCGACTCTGCAACCTCTGTTGAGAATGTAATTGTTGCATAGGATGGGGGATTGCGATAGATAATGCAGGGCCTGCAGCTGGGTGGAGCCAAGTTTCAGATATGGTGAGCACATCAAGGTCATTGGAGGCAAGAGGCTGTGGATTTCAGGGTGTGAGCAGGAACTGATCTAGCTGTGATCAGAGCACATGTGAGGGGCCCATTGGAGGTGTCTGCTGGAGAGGAGCGAGCATGGCATTGGAGGGGAGGAGATGTGGGGGGAGGCATTCGAAGAGGTGACAGGTGCACATGTGGAGGAGCTCGTTTCTGTTGTGGATAGGTGATATTGTGGAAGGAGGGGTGGGCTTCGGTGTGAAAGATATCCTGGTGCGGTACTGGAGGTAATGGTTTCTGGTGGGTAGTGGCAGAGGTGAATGCCATGGTGTTTGCAGACACAGGATGGGTGAATACTGTGGAGCAAGTTTAGAGCAGAGCTTACTTGAGGCCAGGAGTTGCAGGCATAGACGGGTGCCGGGATGGGGGAGCAGTTCGGAATTTGTTGTCACAGAGTCCTGACAGCGCCACATCAACGGCGCCCAACACCTTTGGTAAAAAGTTTATGGCAAAGCGCATTGAACACCACATAGGGGTCCCAATTCGCCTGCGGTGGCATGACTGGATGAAACAGTTGCAGAAGACCTATTAAATGCCGGTATATCACTGGGTTTGTATGGGTGAACATACATGAGCCAATGTTAAGGGAAGCACCAATAGAAGACAAGTATGTTTGATAGGAATGTATATGAATGCATCTGGATGTCAGGTCTGATATAGGACACAATCAACTGAGGCATAACTAGGATCAACCAGTTTATCTAGGCAACTGACAGAAATTTGCTCCTAAACTGAGCCTGTGTGTAGAGTTTGCGTGCAGCCTGGATAATGCGTATGTGAAAGTTTGAACTGTGCTAGGGACCTGATCTCAGGAACCAGGCCATCAAGCTTAAGAATTGTGTGGAAGGATCGTTCGTTCTGGTGCATGAGATTGGGAATCTCCGGCAACTGGATCGGAGGGTATACTGATGGCCGTTTTAGCCTAGGGAACCAGAACCTGGCTGGCCACTATGGAGTATGCAGTATGAAGACTAGAGTGCAGCTGTGGGCTCTCCTGAGCTTCAACAACCCCCGTTGGATCAATGGGAGAGGTGGAAAAGCGAATGCCAACATCCCGTCCCATCAAATCTCCATTGCATCCCACCAAGGGAGCCCAGATTTAGGCCTTCCCTGGAGGAATAAAGCAGAAGCTTCTTGTTGTAAAGTGTTGCAAACAAGTGTAAGGACTGAGTCCCCCACTCAGAAAAATGTGATCGTTTAATTCCCACTTGTGCTGGCCCCTTGCTCACTTTGAAGATCAGCAGTACTGTCCGTATATTCATGGGTTCCAGCTTTTGATTTTCGCTATGGGTGCATAAAGTACCTGGGCAATTATTCTTGCAGCCGGTCATTTTTTTCCCTCGTTTCCGTGCTGCTTAAATGTGGTTAGTTGAGGTTGTGCGATGTATCAACAGTCACCAAGAGACCGGCCATAAAACAACGGGCTTGGAGCACGGGACAGGACATTTTTCGGAATGGCCAGTTAGGTGCACGCCGTTATGGTGTGAACTTTTTGCCGCAGTATCAGTCTGGGCGCACCCAGTGAGACACAGCCAGTTAGGCAGGGACCTCTCGTCACAAGGATGTTTTGGCGTGAGAGGTCACAGTTGGCGCAGCATGTACCTGCAGGCACTTTGCATTTTGTAATATGGATTGAACGCGAAAAAGATATATTTACTGCAACATTTAAAACAGGATGGGACATGCATTACACCATTGTTGCAGAATTGAACACGTATTAAACATGAAACATTTATTTACTGCAACATTATAAACTGCACACAACTATCCATCACAAGCAACTTTGCACCATGTACACACACACACTCACAAACACACACACATTGTATGCACACCCTCACACCACACATATATTAAAAATAGAGGACTAAACCGTCTCTGGGTAACATTATAAAACAGAAAAAATTAACCAAAAAATAATCATTTATGCTGGACGCTGCTATCAGAGAAACCTGGCATTAAGAAGTTCGAGACGCAGCCCTTAACAATTATGCTACAATTATGTTATTGTTTGAATTTTCACAAGTTTCATATCTAGCCTTTTATCATTGAACATATTAAATTATAGGCTAAGTATGAAATGTATGCCCCATGAAGCACCAAGCCTTTGTGGTCTAGTGGTTAAATGCTGGGCCTCTAACTCTGGCAGACCAGGATTCAAGTGATGTTTTTAGGTTTTTTAAATTAATTTAATTAAAAGAAAAGCAGCGCAAGTGGGAGGTGGCGAGGTTTGTTCCGGTGCAATCCTGTGATCTTATTTAGCATGAGGGCAATTAGATGTGGCAGCAATGTCAGCCACGTCCAAACATCCCTCACAACAAAATAACGGCACCCTGGAATGGCTTTCGTTCCGAAAGGGGGGTGCTGAAAAGGGCGCTCCCGCAGAATCGGCCTGCGCCAAAATGGTGGTGGCGAAAAGGGATGCAACGCTTGGAGAACACTGCTTAACCAAAGTGTGTGCTGCATGGCAAATAAATTTATCTCACTGTGCATTGCCTAAAAACATTCAGAGTTCTCAAAGCCTGCAATCCGAAGGCCATGACTAGTGGTCTGGTAGTGTTTTAAAATGGACAGTGGAGACGGGCAAAGGCAATGCCCACTGACCATCGCCGAAGACCATGCTAGTGGTCTGGAAGCGTTCCAAAATCTATGGAATACCACAAACCTTGAAATTCAAGGAAAAACCTTTTGCTGCATTAAGTTCTCACCTTAACGTCCCTGCAACTAAACACCTGAAATTCAGCTAAAGCCACCGTAAACTTCAAGCCCCCTGTTGCGCAGCCTATGACCACAATGACATCTCAGATCACATCACTGATGACATCACTAGTTACATGTTGCATGAGAACACTGATGCCATCACTGATGACAACACTAATTATAAACAATAACTAGCCTTAAGCATGGTCTTCAGCCATTGTAATTTTTGTAATTGGTTATTTATAACGTGCTTAATACCCAGCGGTTTCTAAGCGTGGGCCCGCGGATCGAACATGTGTTGTGTTGCATTGCGTTGTGTTGTGTTGCTTCCAAGCAAAGCGCGTTTCGCCCAAGCTATCCTCCCGGCCATGGTCAGTGTGCATGGCCAAATATATTTTAACACATGAATGGGTACTAGTCATAGCCTTCTGTTATGGACAATGGCGACAGCCTTCACCCATGTGCACTGAATATTGTAAAACACCACCACTCTACCAACCACAGATTTTGGCCTTTACCAGTGGTACAGCTTTCAACTGTGTGCACTGTATATTATATACACTGGTCAGGCACTAGCCATGGACATTAGCACAATACAGGCCAGTGGCCACCATCTATGTCTGTGCCCACTATATATTCTAACATATGAATGGGCCACTAGCCATTGCCTTTCACCTTGAGCAGTTTGTACATCTTTTGGACATGTCCACTGTATATTTTAGAATAATAAAATGCAGTAGGTTATGGCCTTCGGCCGTGTCCACTGTATTATACAATAACCAGCCACTAGCTATGGCCTTCACCCGTGCCCACTGTATATTATATACACTAACCAGCCAGTAACCATAGTCTTCAACACAATACTAGCCAGTGGCCACCGTTTTGAGCTATGCGAACGGTATATTCTAACATATTAATGGGCACTAGCTATGGCCTTTAGCTATGGCCACCGACTATAGCTCTGAATGTTGCCCACTGTATATTTGAAAACAGTGATGGGCTACTAGGCATGGCTTTTAACCATGAACATTGGTATTTTTTAACAGAAACTGACCACTGGCTATGCTCTTTGGTACTGCCCAGTGACCCCAGCCTTTGTTATGGCCAAGTCCACGGCCTAAATTGTTATTAAGGTACTGAAACTTCATGAGCTAACTTATAAATGAGGTTATGTGTAATTCCATTTTTGATGTAATCAGTTATATTCAATGTAATTAGTGTTGTCACCAGTGATGGCTTAAGTTATTTGATTTTTAATGTCATCATTGTGGTCATAGGCTGTGCGACAGGGGGTGCAAAGTTAAGGTGGCTTTAGCTGAATTTCAGGGGTCTTGTTGCACTAAGTTCTCACCTTAACGTCCCTGCAACTAAAGTTTTTTCCTTGTATTATTTACCAGTTGTAGTCCTTCTGTGGCTTGTCTCGACTTAGAATCACATACATTGCTTTGGCGGCCATGAAAAGGGGTAACTGAGTAGTGCCGGTCTTCCATCCCTAGCTTATGTGTGCGACCATGATCCCCTCAAGCATCGACATCCTCAAATACCTCGTTTTCTGATGTGCATGCAAAATAGTTTGATAACGTTTTTATGTATTTGCTTTTGCTCCCAAGTGGGGAGAATGGACAGGTTGCAAGTGATTCCAAGCAAATACAAGCTAAAAGGACGATTACTAGTAAGTAATATTGCCTTCTGGGGCTTGGGCATCTGCGTAGATTCACATGCTTTGCATAAATTAGCAAGCAATTTCTGCTTACGGTGAATGGTAAACAGAAGGAACTGTTTCAAAAACATTTTTTAGTATTGCTTGACCTACTTGCATGATCGTATGTATATACTTGCATAGCCTATGCCTATGCAACTTGCTTTGCTGTAATGTTCATTGTATATCCTTATATGTGCAGCTTGTAAGAATTAGTGCCCAGTTGCCTCAGGGCTTGGTTGCGCTTTACAAATATATACTAAATACTAATATACTCTGGATTTTGAAACAAAGTATGTAATTAGATGAACTGGTTCACATCCATTTTTAGATATTCATTTTGGACGGACCGTTGGATGTGTTCTTAAAACTACTTCGTGTATCGAGACAAAAGATTCTGAAGTCGCTAAAGGTTATAAACTCACTTGTTCTCAATGCTCCAGATACGTTTTTGAAGTGTGAGTATTTTACTGGCCATGTTTTTAAGGTTGAGAGTAAAATGATTTTTTAGGGAGTAAAAACGTAAGTCCAATTCCCAATGGGAGTATTTTATAAGCGTGCAAAAATATGTTTTTACTAGAAAACAGAAATGCTTTTATAATAATAATGTATTTGCACCTGGTTAATCATGCACATTAAAAGATACAGGTTTACTTCTTCCGTTAGGGCGCTACCCGTAGTAGTTTCACCTTGTGGTATTATGTGCAGTAGGGGTCCAAGCATACCCATGAAGCTGTGTGGGTGGAAGCAGGGGCACACAGTTCTACATGTCCGTTTTCCATTTTGTATTGGGAGTCTTTAATCTCTGTATTTATTTTTTTGGCAGTATTTGCCTATTTTTATGGAGTAACAGTGGCTGATACACTCCTTATCTGTAGGGCTGCTTATTCTTATTGAATATTTGGTAATAACAATGAGAAACACTACCTTTTAAGAAAGATTCTTGAATTAAGCTTTGTGCACTGGTTCAAAAGGTGACCCCCATTAATCCATGTAAGATGCATTTAGATCCCAACCTGGAGGAAGGTGATCCACTGGAGGGTGGATTAGTCGTACTCCTTCCATAAAATCTTAAACTACTGGGAACTTCAACCATGTTATCTTGTGGTAAAATGTGGTGTAAGCAGCACTGCGGCAAAACGAACTAAGTGAATTGTAAACTAGACCAGAGTCTAGAAGGTAAATCACAATCTTCTGTGGTACAATTAATGGGATTGATAGGTTTGTTGTTATATCAAATACACCTTTTCAAATTGTTTTAGTAGCAATGTACTGTGTTAGATTTCCTTCCTTCACATAATCTTTCTATACACAGTGAGGGCAAATGCAAATGTCCACTAAATTCGGATTTCAGAAGCTTTGCAGGTACATTGGCAGCTGGAGGATGTGGATTAAATGTTTGGTTTCTCCTGTGAATGAGGAGATTGTGGACTGTTTGAAGTTGGATTGGTGGGCAAATTGACATTTTCAGCAGGTATGAGCACCATGGCTGGCTTGCCCACATTGGAGAAATGAGGATCATTGTGAGGTTGCCGCAGTGTACTTTTTTAACTATTCTGCGCAGCATAAATGTCGGAAGGAAAGTGTAAGCAAATAGCCCTGACCAACTCATCCATAGTGCATTGCCCAGGGAGCCAGATTGGTGGAACCTGGATGCGTAGCTCAAGCCTTTTCTGTTTTCTGCTGTTGTGAACAGGTCTACTGATAGGTGAACCCAAGTTGCAGAGATCTGAGTGTATTGGTGATGAGTTCCCACTAGTTTTCTGTTACATGAACCATTCTTAATCTATACACTAGATAACGGTGTTCCCCTGGAACATGTGCTTTGATGTAGATGTCCTTTTGAATACACCAGTATCATATGTTTTATACAAGCCCCAACAATGTCTTGGACTGTGTGCTACCTTGTTTGTTGATGTAAAACATGGCCGTGGTGTGGTCTGTGTTGGAGGATGCCTTTTCAAACTAGGACATTTTGAAAAGAGTGCCATACTGACTGCTAGCAGCGCTAACCAATTTACTTCCTTTTATGGATTGGCATCTTTCCTTGAGTTGTTGACAAGACGCCCCACAACATGACAGGAATGCATCCGATTTGATTGTTACTTGTATTGGCGGCGTTACAAAGTGTCTCCCTTTTAGCATATTGACCATGACCGCCATTGTACAGTTTCCTCTATTTTCTGGGAGACTACCACTAGATGGAACCATTTGCGTGTACTTTGAGACCACAATGTTCCACCAACCACTGTTGTATTGTTGAGTGCATATAGAGTCATGAACGTGGAATGATATAAATGCACAATGCAATCATCCCTAGCAGTTTCATTAGCCTTCTTACCATTACCTGCTGACTTTGCATAACATGGAATTTGATCATGTAAGGATTGTACTCTTTCTAGAGATGAACAGTGTGTCGAGTAATTGGAACTTCTCCTAAAAACGCTTTTTGACTTGTGATCAGGCTGCATTTTATCTCATTGATAGAGAAGGTTAGACTGTGGAGAAGATTGGCAGTTGCTAGTGGGTGTTGACTCTTCTGCACTTTTTCCTGTCTTCAGGCAGTCGTACAGATAAGGGTATACTGGGATCGATGCCTTGCATCGCAAAATGTGCTGCGCCACATGTGAACACCTTGATGAATACCTGCAGTGCTGATACAATTTCAAAGGGGAGAGCCTTGAATCGGAAATGTCTTATCTGAATCAGAGATATTTATGAGGACCTGGAAACGCTTAAATACAAAAGCAAGTATCTTTCATATCTATTTGTATTTGTATTTTATTGAATTTATATAGCCCTTTAATCCAAAGTGCTTTACATGAGAACACGCAAAATACATCAAGCATAATATAGAAATTGAATCATAACTTGAACAGTGTAAAGAACAATTTACAATAATGCAGAGGTGAGGAGGGAGTATGGCGGGGCAGAGGAGAGCGAGGGGAAGGAAGATGTTAGTGGGGGTAAGATCAGGAGCAAGAGGGAACGTATGAGCGTGAGAGGAAGGGGAGAGAGAAGAGCAGGACTAGAAGGGAGGAGGGAGTGGGGGAAGGAGGTAGGGCGGGATAGGAAGAGTAGTGGTAGGAGGTGAGGAAAGAGGGGGAGGGGGAAGAGCGAGAGGAAACGAAGGGTGTTATGGAGGTGAGTGGAAAAGATAAGATTTGAGAGCGAAAGGAAGGGAAGGAAGGGGAAGAGCGGATGTGAAGGGGGAGGAGGTTCCAATGGAAGGGAGCAAGGAGTTGGAAAGATCGGGAGGGGGCACAGGGAGGAGGTGGAGGAGAGAGTAGGAAGACATTAGCAGAGCGGAGAGAGCGAGAATGGGTATAGAAAGTGAGAAGGGAGGAGAGGTAGGGGGGGCAAGACCATAGAGGGATTTGAAAACAAGACAGAGGAACTTGAATTTGAACTGGGAGTGAAAAGAGAGCCAGCCTAAAGAGGTGAGAGAAGAGGAGATAGAATCAAGAGGTGAGAGAAGGCAGAGGGAGCGGATGGCTGAGTGGTAGATGGATTTGAGTGGGGCGAGGTGAGAATAGGGGAGTCCAAAGAAAAGGGAGGAACAATAGAAGAGTCTGGAGAAGATAAGGGAGGTAATTATCTAAATGTAGATATCAAATATCTAATGTTGTCATGTTATCGCCCCTCTGAAGAAAATGAACAACGTCCGGTAGAGTAGTCATCCTGAATTTGTGTGGTTTTACATATTTTTTTGCTGGCCTTGGGTCTAAAACAGGCCTTTTGGTTTGGTCATTTTTTGGAATTAGGAAATATGATTAATATGAATACATTCCTGTGTTAACTTGCTCTATCTCGCTTATTAAGACGTGTGTCTGAATCTCTTTTGTAGCAGAGATCAGTGTCCTTGAGGTAGTTTTCTGTATCTGAATGATAGTTTGTGTGGTTTTGATGCTATGCCTAAGCAACACATGTCGTTTACTGTTCTCAAAACCCACTTGTCTGAAGTTATCCCATCCCATGAGTGGGTGCATGAGGTGATTCAACCCCCTACTCGAGTAAGATGGGAAGGGACTACTCCAATAAAGTCCAAAACTGGTCTTATTGCTTTGTCTTTCTTGGGAACAGGAAAGTATAGGGAATAAATACTCCTAAACGGTCCTTGAGGAACCTCCTCTACAGCTCCCTTTTCGATAAGTGATCGTTCTGTTCTGGTGGTAAACACCCGTTTCTTGGGAGTAGACCACAAAGTCTTTGTAAGAACTCAAATGAGTACCCCTCTTAACAGAGAGCACCCACTTGTCCAATGTTACAGACCCCCATGTGTGGGAAGGTGGCATGGGAGAAACGTGTATTGGGCCTGCAATGATTTGTAGCAGAGGACATCCCTCTTGACGTTTGGCCTCTACCACATGCTCAGACGCGTATAGTCTCTAAACACATGAGTAATGTTGATTTTGCACACTTTGGTTTCAATACTCTGTGCCTGAGCCGGTTGTGTATGTGTGTGTGCTTTGTTTTGCGGCCATGTGATAGGCATACCTTTCATACCCAAAACCTATTTGATGGGAAACCTCTTTGCGCCGGTCGGGTTAAGGGGGGCGCCCAAGGAAACTTTCCAGTACATCAACCACCAGCGAAGATTGGGCAGGATAAGCAGGGGTATTGGGATCCTGTCTGACTGAAACCCTGTCTCCTGATCCCAATATGACGCAAGGTGGAGCTGGAGGAGCCTCATCATCTGGAGGCACCTCATCTTGAGGCTAGGACGCAGGTGGCCATCAGCTCCAAAAGGTGCTGTAACCACCATGCCAATGTGGTCGAGTTGGCCAGAAAGTGCCCCATTGCTTTTGAAAGGGAGGGGTGCCTCTCAGGCGTGGGGAACACTCGTTGACCCATCGTGTTCCTACGAAACCCTAGGAAGACCAGATCCTGTAAGGGGCACAACTGTGACTTCATCTAGTTGAGGGAGAAGCCCAACTGATGAAGAATATCCGCCAATCTCTGGCAGGAGTGTACCACCACCCCCTCGGGTGAACCCGCCCTCACCAGACAGCCATCCAGATAAGAGTGAAAGTGATGGGCCTCCAAGCAGAGGAGACCTGCCACTGAGTTCATCAACTTTGTGTAGGCACGAGGGGCCAAGTTCAGACCGAAAGGCAGCACCTTGTACTGAAAATGGTACGACATAATAGTGAACTGCAGAAACTTCTGATGCGTCTGATAGATGGGACATTCTGGTACACATCCTTGAGGTCTAGGGAACACATACAGTCCCCTGCACACAGACAGACTGCAATGTGTGCTGGAGTAATCATCTTGAAGCATTTGAGCGGTAAAGACAGATTGAGAAATTACAGGTCTAGGACTATCCTCAAGCCAATCAGGCTGTTCTTGGGTACCACAAACGTCCTGGAGTAGAAACCGGAGCCCCTGTCTGGCTGAGGAACCAGTTCCACCGCCTGCATCTCCAAGAGGGAAAGGGCCTCCCATAAAAGAGCCGGAGACCCAATCGGACGGAAAGGAAAAGAGGATGTTAAAGGAAAAGGAAGAGGAAGACTGAGCCCCGAATTCTGTAGACACTACGGATTGGATCTAGGGGTTCTTGAAAAGATGATTCCAGCTGTCCTGGAAAAAAGCCAGTGGGCCCCCTACTGGGGTGGTGTGCTCCCCGACCGTGTCATCATTGTTTCTTGGCAGGATCAGAGGAGGGGAGTGGAAAAACATGTGCAAAGAGCTCTGCTGTTTCCTCCTGTTGTTACTGCGCGACCCGTCGGGACTCTGCGTGCCTCGGTCCCGAAACCCGTTGAAACTGGTGAAAGCGTGAGGTTTGAATTCGGTCCTGCCCAAGACTGAGGGAAAGACTTCTGCCCTGGCTTTGTAAGGATGGCCAAGGAGTGGAGGTTTTCTTCTTTGTAAACTCGTCATCGGTCGACAAATGGAAGAGGTCCACGCCCTCAAAGGGCAGATCTAGGATCAGCTCTTGCACATCAGAAGAACATTTAGTGGCATGCATCCACATATGGACACCACTCTGAGCCCTCAGTCGATTGGCCGGTAGTCGAAATACCCTGACTCACGTACTTGGAGCGAACTTCGGTAGGCTGTGTGCCATCGGCACCTGTGCCGGTAGTCGCGTTGAATCGTGCAGAGGACTGACTCTTGGTGGTAGCACCAGACGTTCCTTTACCTCTTGGGGTCCATGAAGAGTATAAACTTGATTGCGTTTCCGACAGCCCAGTAGCACCCCCCAGCCCCTAGCCACTCGGCTTGTGAGCCGGTAGCCTTGGCGGTCCCAGCCCTGCCAGAGCCTGAATCCACTGAACCCTTGCCTGTGGGCACCTCCACGAAGGAGTCACTGCGGTGCTGAACAGAGGGCCTACCTTGTCCCGACGAGAGGTCCAGGAGACAAAGTTCTTAAGGTGCGCCGGAGGAGAAGTGTGGAATATCTCTCTCCAACACGACAATCGATTCTTCAATGCCTTGTGGTTGAGAGCACTGCACGCAGCGCACACGTCCCAGTGATGGTCAGGCTCCAGGCACTCAAAACAGAGTAAATGAGAGTCCAAGGCCAGGAACGAGCAGTCGCACGAAGTACATCTCGTGAATCCCCGCTGCAGCCGGCATGCGCCGGGGGGAGGCGAGACACCGATGGGAGGTTAAATAAGATTGAAAAACAAAGGCGAGCAAGCGGACAGTTAAAGTCTGTGCTGGTTGCCAGGTCTGACACCTTCAGTGCGGAAAAAGGGGCTAAGATGAGGCATTCCCATGCCAGAGGCTGCACGCTGTTCTAAATTTAAAGCGGAAGCTCAATTCATTTTTCACTGCCAAAGATTCTGGTACCGTTCCCATGTTGGGGGACACCCACAAAGATGGAGAAAAGGGAACGGGACGTACGAGTAGGCGTGTTATTTTAATGACTGACACATACAAGAAAACTTGATGACAATGTCGATCATGTAGACAAGGAAAGGAAATGGTTTCTAGATATTAGGCGGTTCGCCCACGAAAAAGTTGCTGACTGATAGTAATACTGTCTTGTCATCAAGCAGTGAGGATTCTCTTGACAAAGTGTACAGACCCAACTCTCTGGAGACTTGCATTAGGTGAAACTATTTTAATGCCTCAAAACCTACCACAGCCAAGGCAGGCAGTCTACAACAAGGTAGTGGCTATGCTCTGGCAAGCGAGGTATGAGAAAAATCATGAGCTTCTGCAGCTGGGAGTAGCTGATAGACGTTTTACGCCCTCATTCCCTAATGGGCACTACTCAGAGGCCTATTTTTCTACAGCAATTTTCACATTTTGTCGAGAAGGATTCTTTATGACATCTGGGTGACAGTTGGCTGAGCTAAGAACAACTTTGTCTTTGCTGGCTAGCTATACCTGGAAAGTCACCAATCGAGTTTTCTCCCAATCCCTGTACCTTCCATTCTGCATGTGCACGAGACCCTAGAAAGGTTTAGGGTGCTGCTATTTGGCCATCTACTTGGTTTTTGCAGGTTCTGTTAGTTTCTATCTGCCATGATCGCTTTGTTTTCTTAACTGGGAATCATGTCACATTCTGTTTACTTATATCAAGTGTCAGAATCAGAATATCCATAATTGGTAAACACATACTATTTACAAATAAAAGTAATTCAGAGTGCAGAGGATCTTTTAAGTGAATGATTTAGACACAGGCTGAGTGTTGAAAAGTGCATTTTGGAACAGCCTTCTGAAGGCACAGATGGAACTGCAATGAAGAGTTGATGCTCTTAAATTCGATACCCTCAAAGTAATTTACTCTGATCGAAGTGTTCTATGTGCCAAGGCCGAGTAATGACACGTGATGCTCATTAGTGCGGTTCAACAAATAGCCTTCATTTATTTTATCAGCATTCTTTGTGGTAGTAAAAAAAGATCTGGACACTATCACAGGATATCAACTAACTGAAGAATGAAAACCCTTTTCTACAGATATCAACTGTGAAAAATACTATCAAATAAACATGACATATTTGAAGAACTGTTGTGATAAAAGGGCAACTTTGAACATAAAATAGCAAAGTAAAAATAAAAACAATTCCTCGTTTTCAGACTCTCTAAAAGTGCTAAAGCAAAAATACCATAAGAAAGAGAAAATCAGGCGGAAAACTAAAGTTATTTTTGCCTGCCAAAATGCCTGACTGGCATCAGCAGCCTATAAACAGGGAATTGTACTGGCAAAATCACAGTTCCTTCAAAAACAAACCGACTCCTCAAACAAACAAAAAAAATGAATCTAAAGAGCTTTTTGCCATTTTTAAGAACTTAAACTTAACACAACCTGAAAGTCCCTCGGTCAGGTTGTCTACTTACTGCCCTTTGGCAAATAAGTTCTACATTTTCTTCTATGACAATGTAAATTCCATTCTTCTGAATTTAGACTTTCAATTAATTAACATAGCAACCCCAAGTCAGAGTCAGGACTCTTCAATGTCATCTATTCCTCTACTGTCAAGTTGCTCTTTCTCACCTGTAAACGAACATGTCTAGTTCCGATTCAAAAACTCAAACCAACGAATCATGACTACAATCCCATCCCGGCATAATTTGCAGTTCAACATGCCCAGACTTTAAAACACTTTGACAGACTCTGAATGTAGCATTGGTACAGGGAAGTGTACCCCATGAATAAAAAAAATAAAACAAAAAGTATTATCAAGTTCTTGCGAACTACCATCCAATTGCTGGCCTGCAAAGATTCTGGAAAAGGTTGTCACCACACAGCTGCAGAGATATCTGGAAGAAAACTTCCAGTCTGGTTTCAGACCCGATCATGGGACTGAGACTTCTCTGGTAGCTGTGTGGCAGGACATCTTAAGGGCCGCTGATGAAGGCGATATGACCATGTTGATCATGCTCGATTTATCAGTGGCCTTCGATGCGGTTGGTTTTGAACAACTATTATTAACTAGGCTGTTGAAGATGCGATGATGTGGTTTTCCTCTTTTTTAGAAGATCAGATGCAAGCAGTTAAACTTCGAGGCTTTTATTCTGATAGCCTACCTGTTGTGTGGATTGCCCAAGAGGTCATATTAGTGCCCAATATTTTTCAATATCTATCTTAGACCACTAATTGACATCTTTCTTCATTTTGATCTGAACTTTCATTCCTATGCGGATGACACACATTTACGTTAAGATAAAAATCTGCACCAGAAGCCATGGAACGCATTCCAGCCTGTACCAATGCAATAAAAAAAATGGGATGTTTATTTGGGCCAAAATATCTATTAAGGGATTACCAGATTTCTACTTCCTGTCTGTCCATTTTTGGAGCAGCTGCCACTTTTTCACCCAAGGTAGAAAACGTAGGCTGCATATGGCAGGCATCTACGGCATGTAATGCCCATGTCTCAGAAGTAGTGAAATTAGTGTTTTTATCAACTCAGACTTCTAAAACTTATTTTCCTACTCGTTTCTGCACCGCACTGGACGGTGGTTGTGGGGACAATGGTAAACTCCAGGCTTTGTTATTGTGGTGCGCTGCTCCTGGGGGCCCAAGTGAGTCAGTTACACTGACTTCAGGTGGCCCCAGAATGCTGCTGTTAAACTAGTATATAACTGCCAAAAAAGATATCAATCTCTGAAGTTGCACTGGCTACCCGTTCAGAAATGGGTTGAATTCAGAGTACTATGCCTAATACAGTGTACCGAGGGAGTTGCTCCCAGCTACTTGGTCTCGAAAATTAAGCTGCATCAGCCATCCCGTTTGTTACGGTCAAATGGGAAAGATGTGCTAGTTGTCCTGCCTTCTCGATTTGTTGCTCGGGGCAACCGTTGATTCTCTATTCGGGGCCCCGGCCTCTAGAACGCACTTGCAGCTAAATTGCGGAATATGTCATCTATTGCTCTTTTTCGGAAAAACTTGAAGACCCATTTGTTTCAATTATTTATTCTCACTTGTGGTAATGATATTCAAGAGGTCATAGGAATTTAACATCTGCGCCTAGGTGCAGGTTCTCTGCTTGGTTCCGGAAGGATATGTACATTATAAATGCCAAATCAAAAGTGTTATTTAAAATACCTATAGGAGCTAGGGATCTAAATAGAAATAATTTAAATATTCCTATATCAAACAGTGTCCTGGATGATGAAACACAAAAGGGAGGGCTTTCGCCAGGTGGTCCACACACAAAAACGGTACTTGTTCAAATGATGAAATCCTTAAAACCTAGTCTTAAGAGTTGTTGTGCCACCAGTGACCCCCTACTCTATGAAACAGGGTTCAATAAAGCATCTAATGGAAATGTTCCCAACCCAGACCCTATTCTTAAATGACTCCTTAGCCTCTTGGCTAGCCTAAACTACATCCCAAATGTCACAAGAGGTCGCCAACAGAAGAATTTGCAAATCCTACTCTTACATGTCCAGACTTAGTCTAACAACAAAAGGAAAAGGTTCTCCTGGAAATGCTCTTCAAGGAAGGGTCTAAACAGCGAGTAAACCGGTGCTTCCTACTGCTGCAATGCCTCACCTCTCAAGACCACTCTCAGGCTTCACCTTCGGCTTGTATCATGCACTTTAGATTTCTGCCCAACCTTGGATTTCACAGCATTCATATCAGATCTCACAATGTCCTTGGGACTCTCAGTATTCACATCAGGTTGCACCCAAACTGAGTTTTCTAGTATTTACAATGAAAATTCCTTCCCTAAGCCCTGCAGGTTCCTTTTCTGGCAGCAGATATTCAACACCCTTCCGCCAAGGGGGTTGTTCTCAGATTTCTGTATGGGAAGCAAATACTAAGTTCCTGACTTTCACCAACAGGCTTGTTGGTACAGTCTGTCCTTGCTTTGACAGTTTCTACTGTCTTAGCCTCAGTAAACTCAAACTGTGGTTTCCCAGATGGTGTGGTTTCTCAGATGGGGGTATCCGTATGTATCCAGGGAATCAGGTTCAGCACTTCTGCTGTATTCCACTCAGCCATCTCTGGTGTTACCAAGTTCTTTATATTGAGTAGTTGGTAATGGTAGAACCTGGCTCAGGATCGATTCCCTCCTTAGCGAGAGGGGTCGTGTCTAGTGATCGCCGATTTCACTTTTGAAATCCTCATTGCATTGTTATACTAAGAATACGTTTTTGCATTGGTGAGGGGGTGACTGATTAAAAGTAGGTTTGGAGATTGGCCCAGGGGGTTGTATCTGTGTAGAAGACCATCAGTGCATTTTTGGAATCAGAAGTTCAGGTCTGCAGAGTTCAGCAGTTTTCTTTGTGCTACTGGCAAGCGAGATGCAGCATAATGCCAGTTCTCAAAGGTAGCGCTGACAGTCTCAAATCCTAACATGCAGTATGTTCAGTGCATCCATTAACGGCAGTAAATTACAACTCCCACAAATACTCATGGGTGCAGCAAGCCCTCTGATTTAATGGCACCATGCTTGACCTAATATGAAATGGTTGCTAAGTATTTTTCTGTTGCTCTTCTCCCTACGATTGAGTCAGTATGTTAATTAATGATGACTGAGCAAGCTCGATTGTAATATTGAAACCATGCAAAGTTTTTTATTGTCCGACACCAGCAAGCATTATGTGAAAACTAAGAAATTGTTACTGCATCAGGCAAAATCTACAGGCAGACTTCCAGAGACAAACGAGTTTATTGTAAAGCAAGCTTAATGTCATGTCACAGGCAGTTGTACAAGAAGACAATTAGTGTGAACAAAGGCTCTAGTTGCTCTCATCAGTTAACACATACAATTTGCACATCTGGTCCCAGAGAAAGACCTTGAAATGCATAACCTGAGGCAGGAGAAAATTAGATTTTTATGCATATCAAACATCTTGCTGAAGTAAATCATGGAACAAAGGCCCGTTTTGTCCTGTGCGTGGCATTTTAAATGAGCAAGATCATTTGTTTACGGCAAATAAAAAGTACAAGAAAAGTAATGAACTCTAATCAAAATTAGGTCTGCACGGACCTCTTCAATCGATGCTCAGAAAAGGTATGCCTGGGCAACTCAGTCGTAGGTGCAGCACTTGCAAGTCTACATGGTCTCTGGCCCCTCCATGAAAAACAAAGTTCAGCTTGAAACTCCATGACGTACAGAGCTGGGCATCGCCACCAACATTCCACACCAGCAATTTTCTTTTCAAGCGCATAAAAGGTCACTCGCCCCCCTCAGTTCTGTATATTAATGCAGTACACCATTTCCGACACATCAAGGGTGAATTCTCACTAGCCAATAACTAGTGGCAAGTGCACATTTTGAGGCCTCAGGAACCTTCACCAGAAGGAGTGAAAGAGTTTCGGGAGTCAAGAATACATTGCATGGTGCGCACAAACCAATTAATGTACTTACTGCTAACCAGCTGTGGGATCAGAATATGTCTGCAATCACAGAACACTTAAACCAGACCTCAAAATGTACACTCTTGACTAGCACCTGGCTATTAAAAATGTACTCTTGCTGAGTAAGAAATGGCACACGCTGCATGTGTAAAAGTGAGGTACATTGCGACTGTCTAGTTAGCTTGAAAATGTACATTTTTACCCCTGACTTAACGGTAGGTAATACTTAATTGCAGGGTGCAAAATATGCAATGGCCATTGGCGAGTGATTACTCATTGCAAGACAGAAATGGTTGCGTGCTACTGGTAATGTTTACCCTTGCTCCGTTGCATTACAAATGCCTCCAATACCGGTCTGCCACTTTGTTTTGAATGGGAAACAAACGCCTTCCATCTACTCTACTGACAGGAGTAGGCTTTGATTAGGAAATTGCAAGTGAGGAGAGTTCTGTGACTTTACTGAAGGATATTACTTGACATGGTCGCAAGTCTTTTCAGTGACTTGTAATACTCAGATACACCAGATATATATACATAGTTATTTGCCCCCCGGATAAGCAGCATACTTCTTTTTCACTCTAGAATTAGGCAAACGGCCAATAAAAACCAAAAGGCATTAAAATAAGGTGTTTGCCCTTTGCTGCCTCTACACTGCTTTATTGATGTGCTCAGACCAGAGACAGCCCATGCAACAAATAAGATCTACCATTTTGTTTTCAGGCCTGTAAGAAAAACAAACTTTTAATAAAAATAATTCATGACAAGAAACGTTTGTACAACAAAAAAATGTGCTTATGTTTAAGAAACTAAAAATGTACTTTTACTGGTCGAAACACCAACCTGATTCATGGAATTATTTGCATGAAAAACGCAGATTTGTGCTCCTTTATGCCCGAAAATCCCTGTTTGAAGTATAGGGATTTTCGGGCAGAAAGGCACCCAAATCTGCGTTTTTCATGCAAATAATTCCATGAATCAGGCTGCAAGTCTGCAATGAGACTTCTAACCCAAAAAATATTTGTTCTCCAGACATTTAAAAGTACAGAATAAAATAATCCAATGTGAAAATCTTGTCTGGAGCCCACATTCTCAAAGACATTAAAAGACTTAAGAAAATACAAGTAAGGCATGTCTCTGCGTTCATCATCCATAACACTCAATATTGTCTCAAAGTGTTAGCAAGGCTAAAATGGATTGAACATCGTACAAGACCCAATTATGTCAGAGATGGTACTTGCTGAAGAGAAACCAAACAAATTACCCCTTATACTGAAGAGGACTGGGCAAGCAGAAAGAATGAAGTTTTTACATTAACCGGAAGTGTGTGGATAGTATATACATTCATCATTACTGCTTTATTACACACCTAGATCAGACATCTCAAACGTGCTATAATTCCTAGTCACACATCAAACAACAGAAGCATGCATTGAAAGTTTACATTAGGTTCAGAAAGGTATGGCTACAAAACTGAAGTCTCAGGATCTTCCAGCAGCCTGAAATGTTTCTCCTTAACGGATATTTGCATAGTGCTAGTCACTAGTGAACGGAGCCCTTTTTACACTGTAAAATAGCCAGAAAAGAAAAAAAAAACAGTGGCAACAGACCACCTGTGCTGATTCTTAACCGAACCGTTTTTGGTGCAGGGAATATTCTTGACAAATATGTATTATTTTTTTGTTTTTAAACAGTGAACGCTCCCCTTTAGAGATTGCTAAAGAGGTGGCTACCTTGCTTTAAAATTATTAACTTTAGTTAACAAAAATATAAAGGTAGGTAGGCAGTAAGTAGCAAACTTTAAACTGCAAATCTGAATGATTGGAACACTAACACCTCGTTAGAATGTACATCTTAATATCCAAATCAGAAACAAGAGAACAAGAAAGTGTATTTTTTTTTTATTTATGTATTTATATAGCGCTGCAACCCGCAGGCATCAGAGCGCTTAAGATAAAATGAAAGACTTGGTGACAGGACGACAGAGGTGAAGGTTAGAGTTTGAAGACTATACTAGGAGTTTTGATTTTATTTGAAGAGCTGTGTCTTAAATTTCTTCCGAAAAGCTAAGTAATTTGTTTCGGTTCTTAAGTTCAGGGGTAGTTTGTTCCATGTGGTGGTAGCCTTAATGGCAAAAGATCTACCTAGGCCATTTGTTGTTCTTACAGGATTTACACATCGGTGTCCTCAGGTTACGGTTTGGCTCATACCAGGAGAATTGCTTCTTTAGATAATCAGGCGCCTTTCCGTAGAGGCAGCGGTGGACTAATGTTAAAGATTTGAAAAGTATTCGGTCTTTCATGGCGAGCCAATGGAGCTTCCTCATCTCACCTGAAATGTGTTCTCTTCTAGTTTTGCCAGTTATTGTTCTTATGGCGTTGTTTTGAATTGTCTGGCATTGTTTTAAGTTCTTAATGCTGGCTCCGAGTAAGAGCGTTTCCGTAGTCGAGTCTACAGAGGATGGTGGCCCTGGCAATTGTTGTACTATTTTGTTTGTTGAGCAGAAGTCTGATGCTTGAGTAGTCTTTGGTGGTACTGACAATTTCTTTTGAGGTAGGCAACTTGAGCATCTGCCCCCAGTGATGCCTGTAGGTAGATGACCAGCGTTTTAACATTTTCAGAAACTTTGATTACTGTCTTTTTGATTTCAAATGAGGAATAGGCCGTGTTTAGCTTTTTTCTGGCGCTGGTGGAGCCAAAAATCATGAGCTCAGTTTTGGTGCCATTTAGGCACATCCAATTCGCCTTCATCCATGTTTCTATGAAGTTGTATAGAGTAGATAGTTTTTCACTGTCTTGGATGTAGTTCCCGCTGATCGCCAGTATGAATTGCGTGTCGTCGGCGAAGTTGGTAAAAAATATGCCTAGCTGTGTTAGAAATGTGCATAAACAAAGCAAGTACAGGTTGAAGAGCAGCTGGGAGAAGCTTGCCCCCTGTGGGACGCCGTCGTCTACAGGCCTAGTTAAGGAAGCATGTTCACCCCATATAATCTTGGATTCTCTTTCTTGGAGGAAGGACGACACCCAATTACCCAATCAATAGCCTTGTGAGAGCAATTTCCCGGTAGATTGGAAGCTCAGAGGCCCTGGAACTAACAAGTCGACAGCTGCCTAGAGGTCCAGGAGGATCAGTAAGCCCAACTTGTCTTTGTCCAGAATGGCCAGCATTTGAGATTGGAGGTCCAGCAGAGCGGATTCTGTACTTTGGGCTCCCCTGAAGCCTGACTGTTGTTGGTGGAGAAGATTGTTTCTATCCACATAATTCTTCAGTTGTTCTGTAGCGATCTTGCCGAGAACATTCAAAAGGAAATTTGCAGTTGGTGATTGACCTAAGATTTGAAGGGTCCTGTTGATTTAATTCTGTTTTTTTAGGAAGGGGCGTTAGTGTAACTTTTTAAGATAGCCGGTACAGTGCGGTCATTGAAGGAGGCATTAACCATCCTTCTGAGAAATGGGATGAACACATGCATGCTGTCGAATATTAATTTGGGAGGTATCACATTTTCAGTGCAAGATGTACAGTTCATGTTAGTCAATGTTTTTTCCATGTCTTCCATGGATATTGGGATGAATTGGAATTTTGGGTTAAATTGTCTTGGGGTTTCCTCTTGTAATTGAGCCGGAAGAGGGTGTGGGGGGGCTGATATTCTTGCAATTGGTTATGTTTTCTCGAGCTGTAGAGATTTAATTAAAAAAGGCCGTTTGGACTTTTTCGCAGTCCTCGGCTGAGGGTGGAATGGTGGGGAGAGGGATTTGGGTTTTTCAATGGATTTTAGTATTTGGAATAATTTCCCTTTCGAGTTTGCTGCCGTGGCAATCTGTTTGTTGTAGTGGTTCTTTTGAAGTTCAGTGAGTTTTGTCCTGTAAAGGGTTTCAGTGTCCGACCAGTTCTTTTTGTCTCGGTTGGGTCTTTTAACCATTTTCTTTCCATTTCCTTTTCTTTCTTTTGAGTGTTAGGGATTCTTCATTGAACCAATGTTGGTGGTTAACGTTTGGTCTAATTTGTTTCTTTTTTTTGGGCATGTAGGTCAAGTATTTCCTGGAAGCATGTATTATGAGACTGAACAATTTTTACACATGTGTCTTCAACAGATGTGGTGTTCATTACAAGGTCTATTCACTGCGATAGTATTAAGGGTGTATTCGTTTTTACATTTCTGCCTTGTACAAATTTGGGTATATTGTTTGGTCTATCGATTTTTGTTTTTAGGACAAGGTTACTTTCAATTTTGTAATGGGCTGACCAAATACATGGGCACATTGTTGTTACTGTCATATTCATGTTGTAGGTAATAATCCAATCTAATTGGTTTCCTGAGGTAGAGGTAGGTTCCTTGTTTATTACCTTGCAGGCGCAATTTTGTAGATCAGTCTCTAGGTTGGTGGCTTGTCTATGGCATTGCCTCGCCACCTGTTGATGTCACCAAGGAGCAAAGTGCCTGTGTTAGTGGTTTTGAGATTGTTTAGTATTTGGATCAGTTCTTCGTTAAACTCTGAGACTAACGAAGGTGGTCTGTATACCACTATGATGTTTATGCAACTTGTGTGGGTAGGAGAGAATTTCAGATGCAGTATTATATTATGGTGAGATTTAGCAAATAAATTAGCACTTATTTTCTTGATCCATATCAAGATAAAACATATGCAGAGAAGGTATTTTCAATGTTGAAATAGTCTGTGTGCAAAATTTGCAAAGACGTCTAACTATCTTAAAAAAACAAGATTGTACCTGAAACTATTTCTCCATGAGCCTTCTGGATTTGTATTAAAGGAATGATTCAGAAAGAGCAAGTGATACCATGTCCACTGCTGATCACAGCAACCATGTATTTCATCATGGTTTCAAAAGAAGTGCAGCCCCCCATCTATAATTATTGTATCACACAAGTCTAATGTGTGTGGGAATGAGAGCTTTTCTATATATTAGTCTTACAAGTACCGGATTTATGGTTATTTTGTATGCGTTTACCACAACATTTTAGCAAGCACCTTTAATTACAAGAGTGAACAGATTCCATCAATGGCCAATACCACATACTATAATCCAGACCAAGAAAAAGACCCCGATATAAGAAACCAAACAGATTAACTTTTTTCATATAGGCTAGAACGTCCAGAGGAATTTTGTTTGGCCCAAAACTGAGATCCACAGATAAATGGAGAAAATAATGTAGGCTTGGGTTGCAAGTACCCAGACGTATGATGAGATGGCATTAGTATCATGTTGGCTGCTCAAGTAAACATTGACAACATTTACCATTAATTTACCTTTTCAATACAAGCTACACATCTATTTTCGCTAACCTGTATTTTTCAGGTCTGGCATGCCAAAAGAAGCCATTAGTTTAAGCAGTGAGTGAGGCTACATACTTTCGGCTTACATGCCCTATCGGCTGAAATAGACAGGGTTGTAAAAATATGGGATGTGGAGTGCAACAGGGGCTGTGCACAAAGCACCAGGAACTGTGACAGTGCATATGTACCATATATACCCTGTATTTTTCTCCCATGGCAGTGCTAATTCTACATGAATATCACCACCTCCAGTCACACTGCCTGATGCCACAGCTCTGCGTCTTAGTACCAAATTAAAACACGAGCATGCGGAAGCAGAAAATACATTTTCCAACACTTACGATGGCAAAAGACAAGTTAATAGAATTCAAACAGACATTCACGACCTTTACCATAAACAAAATGACAAACAAAATAGCAAAATAAATAAGATTTCAAGACAGTTTACCAGTATATACTGTAACATTATTCAGAGACTCGTAATTGGACTAGCGTAGATCGGTCTCCCACCACCGGAGGGAGATTGTCTTTTCTCAAGATGTTACCTATTCGCTGAAATATATTTACTTGGGAAAGGTTGTTACATTTGTCACAACCAATCCCACAGATTGGTTCTCAGTTGAGCTGGAAATGAGGCAGTTATTTCATGAAAAAATATTTTTTCCAATGACCCTGGTGACACAACCAGCTAATGACATGCCTAAGACTAAATTCAACATTTATCCCCCATGACGACATATACACAACTAGGTTATCATATGTGTGAAATGTGTACTAAAATATATTGGGACCTTACAAACAAAATAAAGGAAGATCTGACAATCTGTCAAATGATGAGAGAATAGCCTTGAAATCCCAAACTAACAATCAGCTTAATTATAAGGGAGGAAAAAAAAAATCGCTTAATTGAAAGCAGCCCAATATGAAGAAATGGACTATGACCTAATTGATAATCAACAAAATTGTATAATTCTGAGAACTGATCATACCACTGAGATCCGAGAGATATTTGAAACTAACGTTGGACTACTATATAGAAACTGGATCTCCTAAAATTAAATTACTTGAACATTCCAACAGAGTACTCCAAGATTGTATGCACTCCCCAAGATGCAAAAAAAAAAATAGCACAAAAATACCAGGGAGATGCAATAAATCAGTCTGTGTCTCAATTTTGGAGGCCCTTTGTAAATTACTTTTTGAAACCAAGATGTCAAAAAATTTGATTTTATCTTATTACCTCAGTTATCAATATAGTTTATGGCTTGGAATCTGACAATAACAATGGCATATTGTTAACTATGGGCATTCAGTCTCTATGCATGAGTATCCTGCAGAATGGAGTGCATTTGTAACAAGCTGATTGCAAGTGGGCAAGAAGAAAAGAGTGCAGAATCAGTTAATTATTGAACTCCATTGCCCTAAAAATAAACTACGTTCCATTTAAGAATACATTTTGTCAGAAAACTAGCTGCCATTGGAGCAGGAGAGTTTGCAATCCTGTGCATAACAGATTTTGAAGATGCATATATTATCACAACCAATAAAAACATTTCAAATAGCATCAAGATGTGAAAAATTACAAGTTACTGACCGTAGTGACTCCTTAGTCCCCTTTCCCCACACTGCATGGACGTCCCTTTCTAGGGATGGAAGACAGAACTTTTTCACCAGAAAAACCTTTTCCCTCTTTAAATTTAGAGGCGTGCGGGGGTGTAGCCCTGGGAGCATGTGCTAGCCTGACTCCGGCCACCGGTGCAACTCCTCAGTCCCCATTGTCGCGTCGACAATATTTAACATTGCCTAATGACACCAGTATTATTAGGGGGAAGGATGGTGGGATGTATGGAGGAAAGGCGACTACTACGGTGCGTAAGACATGCATTACTTACCGTAAAAGCATTTCTGATGGTTGTATCTGCTTAGATTCACATGCTGTGCATAGTCCAATATCCAGTGGTAACCGCAGAGTACTGCATCTTGTCTTTCGAGAATCGAAAGGGGACGTCGACATGGGCGTGCCTGTAACACTATCCCTACGTGACGTGTAGTGTGCCCAAGATCCCTCACGACGTCGAGGTCCCTCCGATTGTATTTTTTCTGCCAAGAGGGAGCCTTGTGACTATCGTGAGCGAGTACATAAAAGAGAAAGTAGTAAGACGTCTATGTTCCTTCCATTCGCGCGGGGAGGAAGGGTGGGCGCATGTGAATCTAAGCAGATACAATCATCAGAAATGCTTTTACGGTAAGTAGTGCATGTCTTCTGATCTTTGTCAATCTGCTTAGAATCACATGCTGTGCATAGACTAGCGAGCAGTACCCGGAGTTGGAGGTGGCTTGTGAGAAGGAACAGTAGTGAAAAGATGTCTTAGTACTGCCTGTCCCACCTGAGAATGAGACCTAGAATGAGTGTCTAGGCAATAGTGTTTTGTAAAGGTGTGTACAGAGCTCCAGGTTGCCACTTTTCAACTAGACTCAAGGGGAACATTTGCAATGAAGGCTATGGATGCCCCAGTGCCTCAAGTGGAATGTGCTCTAGGCTTGAAGGGCAGTTCTCTCTTAGCAAGATTGTAGCAGAGTGTAATGCAATTGACAATCCATCTAGAAATAGTGGATTTTGAGACTGCGTCTCCTCCTCTTCCTGTGGCCATTGAAACGAAAAACGGACTCGTTTTCCTTAGTGGACGAGTTCTTTCCATATAGAACATGACAGCTCTGCGTACATCCAGTGAGTGCAGGGTTCTTTCCCTAAGGCTTGAAGGATTTTGAAAGAACGTTGGTAGCTCTATTGACTGGTTGACATGGAACTTGGAAATGAATTTAGGCGCAAATCTAGGGTGAGTGCGGAAAACAACCTTGTCTTTGTGAACTGTTACGAAGGGATCTAGAACAGAGAGTGCCTGCAGTCACTCTTCTAATGGAGGTGATTGCTAGTAAAAAAGCAGTCTTGAGGGTGAGGTTCTTAAGACTTGCTTTGTGCATGGGCTCGAAAGAAGAATCCCATAAGCCTAGTTAATACCACATTTAGGTCCCATATGGGAGCTGGGTTAGAAATGGGAGGATGAATTCTTTTTATTCCTTCGATGAAAGCCTTAATTACTGGTATCTTCCACCATGACACATTCTGTTGTGATGGTGTATATCCTGAAAGCGCCGCTAGGTGCACCTTTAGTGAGTTGAAGACTAGACCTGAATCAAGTAGTGAGTTAGGTATAACACAATGCGAGTGGGAGAGCAGTCGATAGGGTTGATGCTCTTTGAGTTACACCAGATGATAAATCGTTTCCATTTACTAGAATAACAATATCTAGTGTTAGGTTTCCTAGCCTCCCTGAGGATGTCCATACATCTCTGAGGGAGTTGCAGGTGCCCCAATTCTATGACCTCAGGAGCCAGGCCGCTAAGTTCAGTGTCTGCAGGCATGGGTGAAACATCTCCCCCCTGTCTTGCGACAGCATGTTCTACGGGCAAGGCAGTTTGACTGGAGGAGACAGGGACATCTCCATCAGATGAGCGAACCAGGGTTGGTGGGCCCACATGAGGCCACCAATATCATCGCGACTGTTTCCTGGTGCATCTTGTGCACAATCTTGTTGAGAAGGGGAGTCGGGGGGGCAGGGGTGGAGGGGGGGGCGTAGACAAATTTCCCTGACCATGTTATCCAGAGTCTGTTCCCCTTGGATTGGTTCTGGGGGTATCTGGAGGCATAATCTTGGCATTGGGCGTTCTCCAGGGTCGCGAACAGATCGATCTCTGGAAAACCCCATTGTGCAAAAATGTTGGAGACGATGTCTCTGTGTAATCGACATTCATACTCCCTGGGAAACGGAAAGTCTCTGCTGAATAAGTTTGCCAGAAGATTGAATTCCCCTGGAACATGTTGTGATAACAGGAACATGTTGCGTTTGGGAGCCCACTTCCAAATGTTTTAAGACAGTTTGGACAGCCCTGGAGAATGAGTGCCTCCCTGTTTCTTCAGATAATACATGGCCGTGGTGCTGTCTGTAAGGATAAGGATAGTCTTTCCCTGTAGTTGTCTTTCAAACGCTTTCAGTGCTTTGAACACTGCCAGCAGTTCTAGCAGGTTTATGTGGTTGGACGCCATGTCTGGCGACCAAACTCCGCTTGCTGTCCTCTGGGGCAGGTGGGCTCCCCACCCTGTAAGGAAGGCATCCGTAGTTAGAGTGGCTTCCACTGCGGGGGTGGTGAAGGATTTCCCTTTCAAGAGGTTTTACTTCGACCACCACAGCAGCGAGAGAACTAGGGCCGGGGAGACTACTAAATCGTCACACTGTCCGTTGGCCTGACACTACTGGTTGCTTAGCCACTCTTGCATTGGAGGCATGCGCAGGCGTGCGTGAGGAACTAAGTAGATACATGACACCATCATTCCTAGCAGTCGCATAGCCTTGCGTACTGTTACCTGTCGACTGGCTACATAGTGAGGTATCTGAAACGACATGTTTTGAACCCTCTTGTTGGAGGGGAAAACAAGGCCGTCCTTTGTTCGAATTAGAGCCCCTAGGAATTGTTGACTTGACTGGGGTCTAAGATGGACTTTCTCATCAATCGCGAAACCTAGCCTGAATAAAATATCTATGGTCTTTTGGGTATTTGATAGAACAGTCTTGTAGGTGTCCCCTGTTATGAGCCAGCCGTCGAGGTAAGGATAAACTGGGATGGATTGCCTGCGCAGGTGTGCTGCCGCTACTGCTAGTACCTTTGTAAATACCCTTGGTGTAGATGCAATGCCGAAGGGTAGTACTTTGAAGCGCTAATGTTTGTCTTGTAACATAAACCTGAGGTACTTTCTGTGCGCTGGCTACATCGAAATATGAAAGTATGCATATTTCATATCTGGAGTTCTAGGGTTGTCACGTAATCCCTGTGTGAGCAGGGGAATTACTTCCTGCAGGGTGACCATGAGAAAGCTTTGTGGTTTTACAAACTAGTTTGCAAGGTGCAGGTCTAGAACAGGGCACATGGTTAGATCCTTTTTGGGTACAAGGAAGTACACTGAATAAATACCCTCCTTTACCTGTGATAGAGGAACGATCTCTATGGCTCCTTTTTGTTCTAGTATCTCGACTTCTTGGACAAGTATGTGAAGATGTTCTGCTGTTAGTCTTCGTTGGCGTGGAGGTCTGTATCTTGGGGATTGGCTGAACTCTACACAGTATCCGTCGGCTATGGTCTTAAGCACCCACTGGTTCATGGTTATTCCCTCCCATGCTTTCAGAAATTATGACAGCTGGCCCCCAACCGGGGAGGCATGGGAGGGGACCCGAATCTTCAAGTCATTTGGAGCTTGAGGCAGGAGAGCCTCTGGGGGTCCGTTCCTGCCTCTTCCTTTACCGCATCGCTGTCCCCTTTGGGGGTAAAGGGTATTGTAAGTTCTGGTTCCTTGCGGGGAGTTCCAGTTGTTTCCAGAAGGGTAGTGTTGATGAATGAAGCGTTGGCCACGAAAAAACATTCTGTTTCCAAACACTCTCCTTGTGGAAGATCGTTGAGTAATTTGATCTAAGGTTTTTAGAGTTTCATGTTCTTTTTTTGCGGTCTCCAAGGCTTCATCGACCGCTTTCCCAAACAAGTTGGATTCTTCCACTTGTTTGTTTATAAGAGTCGCTTGCGTTTCAGGTTTAAACCCTGAATTTTTGAGCCAAGCATGTCTCTTGAGGAGTATGCCTTGAGCAAGGGCTCGGCTGGCTGTCTCGGTAGAGTTTAAAGTGTTTTTAAAAATACTCTGGTCGACTTGTCTGCCTTCAGAGACTGTGGTAAGTAGGCGGGTCCACAGAGGTTCTGGCGCTTCCTGTAGGCCTTCTTGTATTAGGGCCCACTGCGCATCTGCGTAACTGGCCAATAAGATAGTGTTATTGGCGATGCGTGTTGAGTACGCTACCGCTGTGGTAACCCTTTTTCCCAAGGCGTACAGTCTTTTCCCCTCTTTGTCAGGGGGAGCCTCGCCTGTAGATAAAGGAACCATTGCCCTTTTTCTTGTGGTAGTGACGACTAAAGAATCTGGGGTAGAATGACCTCTAATGTAAAGAGGGTCTGATGGCGAGGGGCGAAAGTTTTTCAATCCTTGGATTTACGCCTCTTGTAAAAGCAGGTGTGGCCAAGGATAGAGCAATGCGTCTTCTAATCAAATTGAATAGCGGTATGGCTTGGCTAGTAGGCGGCTTTTCTTCAAGTATATCCTAAACAAAGTCAGCTTCAGGCGCTGCCTCTTCAGTGGCAATTTTAAAGTGGTCAGCTGCTTTATGTAGCATCACGTTAAATGTTAGTTGGTCATCAATAGGAGAGGGATTCATAGTTGGAGTATTCTGAGGGGAGTCCAACGCCAGGATATCTGGAACCGGGTCTTGTGGTTCTGGAGACTGCCAGGGTTGTGGTTCACCCACATCTGGCTCCACCCCCCATCCTTCCATGGGCTCATCTTGAATGGGCTCCTCAAGTTCCTCTTCGTCATAGAAGGGATTCTCCTCTACCCTAACTGGTGGAGTGTCTTCTTTCGTAAATTCATAATTATAAATGTCCTCTTCTAAAGAAGGGTCAAAAAGCCTTGAGTATTTGGCTCTGGGGTTGGCAGGCTTTTCCTCTCTTGACCTTCTAGGTCTAGGTTGTTCTGCAGGTGAGACGAACTTGTCTAGCCTTTCCATGAAGTACTCAAACTTTTCCCTAGTCCAGACTGAAGATTTAGAGTGGTCTAGGGGTAGAAAGGTGTATTTTTCTAGATCTTCTGTCGAAAAAATGTGTCTAGCACTCTTCTGTCGAGAAACGTAGAGCTTTGTCCCTCAGCGTCGAAGAGAGTCCTTCCTCTCCCTCAGAGAAGTTTTCTGCCGGGACCGATGAAGGTGGGGTCTGTTTGTGACCTACTCTTTCCTTCAGAACGCGGTCCTTAGATTTCGACAGATGTTTGGATCTTTCGGAGACCACCAGAGATTCAATAGCCTGCCGTTTATGTGAATCGGCGGCTACAATCCTTGCCCGACTGGCTTTGACCTCCTCAACCATCGGGAGGCGCGTAGGTATGTCTGCTGATTGTACGTAAGTCTGTTTTGGCGGGATATGGGCCTTGCATTTATCGGTCGCCATAACTTTCGACAGTGCCTTCTCCCGAGCCCTTTGTTTGTCGAACGCTTTCCTCTGATGCGTGTCGACAGAACTGAGTTTTGTGGGTAGCGCCCTTGTTTTGGAATGCCCAGTCAGGTGCGTAGGCGGCTGCGGGGAGGGCTGCCTAACTCGTCGATTGGTGGGTATGACCGGAAATACCGGTCCACCCGTTGGCAGTGAAGTCTTTTTTGACGTAGTCGAAGAAAGGCTAGGGGTTGTGTTCTTAGTGTCATGCGCGCGTCTGTGTCGCCGGGGTGTGATCTCCCCATGGCAGGGCCTATGCCGTGCTTATCGGGGCCGGGGACAGACTATGCGGAACGTGAACGTTCCGTCGAAAGGTCTACAACTTCCGGTTCGGAGGTTTGGTAGTCACTCTCGCCGTCGTCACATTCAGTGGTAGCAGCAGTGGGTGAAGTCACAGCCTTGGACATACCGTAGGACGCCAACCTTTTAACTCTACGTTCCTTTAAAGTCTTGGGGCGGAGAAGCTTACAGGCTGCACACCCTTCCTCTTTATGATCGAGCGGCAAGCACCGGTTGCACCGTCTGAAAGAGTGAAGAAAAGGAAAGGCATATTTAGTCTTAGAAGGAAATGTCCACCCAACCCCACTCTCCCTACTGTATAGGCCGGCGGAAGGCCCGGCCACGTGGTCGGCGACGCAGACAGGTCACTTTCCGTCGAAATTCGCAGGTCTTCGGCAATGACTGGAACAGCCGTCGAGACAATGGACGGAAAGGGTAATATTAAATGTTCTTTATAGAACAACTCGACCAAAGGACGTGGGACAAAAGCAATGTTCTTTACGAACTCTGCATAAGGGCGACCATTTAGCTGGGCGGAAAAAAACAATTTGAAGGACCTTGACGAGTGAGGGATCTTGAGTACACTACATGTCACGTAGGGATAGTGTTACAGACACGCCCATGTCGAAGTCCCCTTTCGATTCTTGAAAGACAAGATGCCATACTCCGTGGTTACCACTGGATGTCGGACTATGCACAGCATGTGATTCTAAGCAGATTGACAAACATCAGAACTTGTAATTACTCTTACGTTCCGTCCCCTTTCCTCCATACTGCATGGGCGATTACAACTGAATGTAGCCCCAGGGTGGAGAGGAGAACCTCCTTAAGCAAACAAGCTCCTTAGAACCGCCTGTATGAAGACCGCGACGGACTTAGAGCCGGCATCCAAACAGTAATGCTTACAGAAAGCCAAAGGAGTGGGCCAGGTGGCCGCTCTGCTTATGACTTGCTAAGGAACCTGCAGCTGGAACGCTATAGCCGTGTCCTTGGTCTGACCGCGTGAGCGTGCATGTTGGCTGGTAGCGGCTTGTGGTGCCCCTCATAGGCCTCTTTGATAGCCGCAACCATCCACCGTGCAATAGAAGCCTTGGATGCCCGATAACCGGGTCTGGAGCCCCCAAAGGTGACAAAAAGTGTGTCCGACTTGCAGAAGCCCTTGGTCCTGTCCAGATAGAATTTCAGAGCGCATCTGACATTCAGGCAGTGCAAGACTCTGAGCCTCGTGCTTGAGGTTAGCGAAGAATGTAGCTAAGACTATTTCCTCGTTCAGATGAAAAGCAGAGGGTACCTTAGGTAGTCTGCTGGACCACCTTATCCCTGTCGAAAGTGGTATAGGGTTCCGATGCCACCCCAGCCTGTATCTCGCTGACTCTTTGATATTGATATTTTATTTCTATTGTGCTTGTACACAAGTGTTTCAGAGAGCGACAAGGCAAGGGGGGGGGAACAGGGGAAAACAAAACAGCGATCTTACTAGGCCCAGTGACATTGAGAACGTGCAAGTGCATGGAAGGGGGGGAGAAGTGGAAAGTGTGAAGCAGAGGAGAAACAGATAAATAACAATAAATAAATAATAAAGGCAACAAACAGTGGTAGTGCAGCCAGCAATTTGCAAGTGCTATGTTTAAGGAGGCAGACAGGGTAGGTCTGGATAAGTGCAGGAAGAAAAAGGGGGGGGGCTGTATGGGTACAGATACAGACCCCAGTGCGAGGGGTGGCCCGGAGGCAGTGCAAGAGGGTGGCAGGGTGAGCAGGAACCTGGGCCCGGAGGACAGAGGGTGGCCAGGTGCGCGGTGCCAAGAGAGAGCAGATCAGCAGGGGAGAGGGATAGCGAAGGCAGAAGAAAAGAGGAAGGTCTTGAGGTGCTTCCGGAACCGGATATGGTTCTCCTTAAGTTTTAGAGTGGTAGAGAGTCTTTTCCAGAGGGGGGCCCCAGCCGAAGACGGAGATCTACCCCCAGCGAGCAGAGGTGATTCCTACTAGCAGAGCTGTGGATAGCCTGATGTCCGCGGACGCCATTGGCTCGAATGGTTTGTGTGCCAGGGCATCTAACATCACATTGAGGTCCCACACGGGGTGTGGTTTCTTGATGGGCGGGTAAAGCCTGGACAAGCTCGTCAGATGTTTTTTGACTATCGGGTTGGAAGAGGAAAATACCTCCTCCTCTGAATTTCTGTAGGCCCCTATGGCTGCCAGATAGGTGCGACATGTGTTCACCTGTACGCCTGAGTGCGCAAGGTGTGCCGAGAAGGAGAGCACATCGTCCAGCGTGCACGTCGGGGGGTGGGGGGAGTCTATCTCCTTAAGAGTCCACCCAGTGACAGAACCTGCTCCATTTACTCTTATATTGGCTCCTGGCGGCCTTGCTCCTAGCGCCCTGGATGATCTCCAAGTTAGCCCTGTGATAGGCTCAGGTGCTTGAGGGTGATCTGCTCAGGAACCACGCTGCGAGGGCTAACTTTTGAGGAGCGCAGTGGAGAACCCTGCCCCCCTGCTGGGACAGGTGGTGTGCTGGACAAAGCGGAAGGTGAATGGGTGGTCTGTTGGTGAGGCTGAGCAATTTGGAGAACCACAGTCTCGCCGGCCACCCAGGGGCTATCCAGATGATGCAGAGCTGACTAGCTTCCTTTATCTTAAGGATCACCCTGGGGATCAGGGTGTGGGAGGAAAGGCATAAGCTGTCATGCCTTCCCATTGAGGATGGCCCCATGCGTTGAAGACCAACTGAAGCACCTGGTTGTTAAATTGCCACTCGTAATTGTCCGCTCCCAGGCTGCTGAACCTGTCCACTTTTAAGTTGGTCTCCCACGGTAGGTGGACGACAGTGAGGTAGATGTTTTCCACGGCCCATTCCCACATGCTGACAGCTAGGTTGCAGAGTGGAGGGGACCTGGTACCCCCCTGCTTGTTGCCATAGTACATTCTGGTGGAGTTGTAGGTCTGGATCATGGCGGTCCTGCCCCTCAATGAGCGGTAGGAAGGCACAGAGGACTAGCCAGATGGCCCTGAGCTCCAGCCAGTTGATATGCAACTCCTGCTCCTGCCAGGTCCAGACTCTGTGGACACTGTGGCCGTCTACAGTGGCTCCCCAGCCTTCCAGGAAGGAGTCCACAGTGATGGTGACCTGCGGGGGCAGCTGCCAGAAGGTCTTACACGTCCGCAGGTTGCAGTCCCTGGACCACCACGTGATGTCATGTGGAGAGAAGGCGGTATGCTGACCAGCTCCGCTTAGGAAGCCCTCTCCGGAGTCTCTCGTGTGTGTGTGGAACGACCAGAAGGACGGCTGCCATGATACCCAGTAAGTGTTGGTACCACCATGCCGAGGTCACTGCCCTGGTAAGGAAGTGCATTGTGGCCCACTTGATGGCCGTAATCTTGTCCTGAAGGGAAATACTTCTCGGGACATGTGTCCCAGATGAGGCCCAGGAAGGTAAGGCTCTGCGTGGGCTGCAGCTGAGCCTTCTTGAGGTTGATAGTAAACCCCTGGTCGTAGAGCGTGTTCATAGGCGCAGAGGAAGTGTGGGTAACTGCCTCTGGGGATCTCGCCCTGGCAAGCCCGTCGTCCAGGCAGACATGGTGGCCATGGACCCTGAGGAGGGCTGCCACTGCATTCATGAGTCTGGTGAATACCATGGGGGCTGAGTTGAGGCCATAGGGTTAGACCTTGTACTGGAAAGGACAGCCCATGATCCTGAAGCGTAGAAAGGAGCGATGTGGCTGCCAAATCGGCACGTGAAAGTAGGCGTCCTTCAGATCCAGTCTCCCCCGTCTAATGTCTCTGCAATGAGTGCTGGCGTAACCATCTTGAATTTCTGAAGAGGGAGGCAGAAGTTCAGGGTGGATAGGTCCAACACAAATCTCAGGCCAGCGTGGATCTTCCTCTGTATGGCGAACATCTTGTAATAGATGCCTAATCCTCTCTGGGAGGCTGGTACGTCTTCCACTATCTGGCTCTCGATGAGCGACCGGATCTCTGCCAACAGAGTTGCCATCCCTATCTGTGGGAGTGGAGGGAGGGAGGTATCAGTAGGCAGTACCCAGTGGATACTACAGATAGGATTCAGGGGTCCGCAAAGTTCTGGCACCAAAATGCACGCGATGGGCAGCCTGCTACTCACTGGAGACATGTGGACACAAAGGGACACGTCATGCCTTTTTTCCTTCCGAGGCTGCTGCTGATTAGGGGAACTGAAAGTAGCCCCTGCCTCCTCCCTCCCCCTGCCCATATGTTGCTTGTGCCGGTGTTGACTCGGCGTGCAGTCAGGTTGTCTCGACCTCCGTTCCTGGAATCCCTGGAAACCTGCCGAACCCCCGCCCTTTGTCGGAGCGATGATGTGAATGGTTGTATGCCTTGGGCGTGGCCTTTATCAGGATAAAGATTTTGCAGTCTGTGAGCTGTTCTTTTGATTCAATTCCTCGTCGGTTGTAGAGTGAAAGAGGTCACTACCCTCGAACGGAAGAAGCCAGGCCGCCGTCCTCATGTCCGTGGCGATGCAGATGGCCCAGCCAGAGGTATTGATGTGGGCCACAGTGGACTCCATGATGTCCTGCAATACCAGCCTGGCTTCTCCTAAACCCGCTTTGAAGCGTGCCTGGCTCTGTACAGGATGTTCCGGGAGGAAGTCTGCTATTTCCCCACATTGGCCTAACGCAGGTGCAGGGAGGCGTTGGGGTACAGCTTCTTCCGGTACGCCTCCAAGATCTTCTCCTTGCCTAGCAGTGCCTGATGTGGCCTAGGACGACAGAGGCTTAGAGTGCGGGTGAGGGTGTGCCGACAACAAGAGTGTATCCCCCTCCATCTATCTATCTATACTTGGCGTCGAGGCGCTGAGTGACAGGTTGGGCTGAGAGTGGCATGAGCCACCTCTTCTTGGCCAGTGCCACAACGTCCTTCTGCATTGGGATACCCATCTTGGTAGGGGGTCTTAGGGTGAGGAATTCTGCCAAGACCCCCCCCCCCCTCCTTGGGCTGCTCTACCTATAGTTGAGGAAACACCAAATATTCTGCCAAACATGTAAGCCTGTCGTGGAAATCCTTCACTGACGACGCGTATCTTGGTCGTCGTCCTCATCCGTGTCCCCCAGATTGTCTGGCTGGTCTGCAGCAGGTGGAAGGGTGCTGGGTGCCGTGGGCTGCGTTGTGGAGAGTGGAGCAGGAGACTGCTGCGGAGACTGGCACGGGACGGCCTGAGCTGTGGGAGGCAGGGGAGCCGGAATCAAAAGGAGCCGGCAGGGGCAGCAGGGGTTGTGCTGGGGCCTGTGGCACCGGACCCATGGGAGGAATGACTATGGGTGCCGTTGGAGTGACCGGAAGGAGCAAGTGCCTGACAGCACCCGGTATGACGGCACCAATCTGGGCGGTTGGCATCTGCACCAAAAACCTTTAGAAGAAACAGTCTTCGGAGGCAGGAGATATTGACAGAGGAGGCAGGAGATATTGACGGAGTGGCTAGGGGCTGCTGGGGCCAGAGCACACTCTGCCTGGGTTGCAGGGGAAACCTACCCTGCGCTGCTAATGGATAAACTGTAAGCCACGTACCTGGTTGACACCAGTTCCACTTTGAAACACGTTCACGTGCCTGCTCTGTTCTAAGGAGCGGCATCGGACGAGCGGCCATGTTGTTTGGCTGCGTGCCACGTGCCAAAGTTGTGGTGCATAGCTCCCTGGGCCAGGCCTCCTCCAAGACTCTTGTTTGTGGCGCATGAGGCCTACCCTGCACCTCAGGTCTATGCCTGGAAGGCGTATTTCCCTCGGCATGATCGCCGGTAGTGCAGTGTGCAGGCACCCCCTCGGACGTAGAGCCGGTACTAGGGCTTTGCCTGTCGGGTGTACACCCGGTAAAAGAACCTTGTGGTCCCTCAGCACTGATTCCAGAAGAATCTGATGACCCCCTCAGCCGTGAGGCCGGTAGCTGGACTATCCTAGGTGTGTGCTGGTTCAAGAACCCGAGAGGTTCCTTCCGCTTGGGCATTTCCTCAGGAAGGAGTCGCCCTTACGGGGTGCGATGGAAAATAGCGGCCCTCCTTTGGGCCTCGATCTCTGTTTGACAATCTTCTTCAAGTCCTCTGGAGGCAACCCTTTAAAGAGATCCCTCCACCTATTTAGCCTGTTCTTCAATGCACGTGGAGTCGGGGCATCATACGCGGTACAAGCTTCCCAGCCATGGTCAGGGCCAAGGCAGCGGAGGCAAAGAGCGTGGGGGTCAGACGTAGGAAAGAGTCCCTTGCAGACTGGACACCTGCTGAAGCCCGCTGAAGTTGGCATGCGCCGAGGAGGACAAAAAGATAGAGCACATGGAATTACATGGCAGGGCCAAACCCAGGAGCGCTGGTGAAATCGGCCCGTTCCCGTCGACGCAGAAAAGGGGACTGAAGAGTGGTGCCGGTGGGCGGAGTCAGGGTAGTGCATGCTCCCAGGGCAACACCCTGCGCGTCTTTAAATTTAAAGGGGAAGAAGGTTTTCCTGGTGAAAAGGGGTCTGTCTCCCGTCCCTAGAAAGGGACGCCCATGCAGTATGGAGGAAAGGGGGACGGGACGCAAGAGTGAGACATGGGCATATTGGAGTCATGCTATAGCATTCTAAGACAACCAATACACCAGAGAATATAACAATTGTGTACATTTCCTAGATCTTTCAATTTAAAATGACAATGGACAAATTGGCACATACACTAATTAGTAAACCTACAGAAATAAAATACTTTGGCCCATTATACAAGAGCAACTATCCACGGAGCTTGAAAGATAACTTACACTTTGGCTAGTATCTTGAATCATGCAATAATTGCACTTTGGTGCAAAACTTAACATCTTGACAACATACTCTACACTCATCCAGCGGCACAAGGATAATCCAAAAAGGACTGTTAATTCATTCTAAAAAGAGTTAGGTTTACCCCAACAAAAAAAAAAAACTTAGCTACACATAAACAAGCTCCACTAAAAAGGAACTCAATACATGCATTACTTTCAGTCCCAACAAGACGGACATAAAAAAAATCATGCAAGTATTGCCTGTTAGTTCCACTGGGCCTACTACAACGATTTGTCAATGTTTGCCCTACAAAGCTCAAAATCACGAGAAACAATATTCCAAATTCTGGAAAATGAGCGATCAATTAACCCCTTGGAAGTAGGGCCCACTGGTGGGTCACCTTCCCATTAACTGCTCCTCATGTACATTTACAAAAAAAGATTACACAATACAAGGAACGGGACAAAGCCTGGTACCTAAAAGTGATGACAAACTGCAAGAGCAGTAAAGTGATACACTGTACTGAATGCCCTTGCTGACAAATATATTGGACAAGCCATGAGAGCAACTCGTGTACGAACATTAGAACATCAATCTCATATCCGTTGCAAAACATCCAGTGCTCTCATGGTGCAGCATTTCATGGAACACAACCACACTGCAAATTACAAAATATTGTGGATATAAAAACAAGCACAAATAATGAACACAGACTACATTATAAAGAGGTGCAATGGATTTACAGGATGTCGAATCGTTAATGGTTTAAACAATTAATTTAGGCCTACATATTCATTATATACTAATTAGATGTGAGCACTACTTAGTCACATACATGTAAGTAGGACTACATCTGCTGCTTAAAGAGTGCTTGACTTTACCAATATTAATAGATAGGATTATATACCTCACGGCTGCATGGTGATGCAGAATTTTGCATCCAAAGCCCTCCACTGTAAAAAAAAAAAAAAATTTAAAAGTATATTGGGGCACAGGTAATGATGGAAGCGTAACTAATACAATTACACACAATATCTTAGACTTCTAAACCAGATGACAATAAATCCACAAATATTGTGCACATTCGCAGTGACATCATTAAGCAAATTCGTCCCATGTGAAAACATGCAATAAACCGGGTTTGTGTTTCCCCAGCAAAGGTGCCTGCGAATGTAGCAGAATTAAATCCTATCCAAAAGCATTTGTTAAGTTCTGTTTTTACTTATGCTTGTTACTCGGGTATAATTTTAATTAGGGACTTTTCAAAACAAATTCTAAAGATGAAGCATCACATATAGTCTCGGTATCATTAAGAGATTACGAAATGGAGTTCAATAAATGCAAAATCATTATTGTGGACGTATGCAAGAATAGACATTTTAGACAACAGAGAGCTAAGATTAAAAAAAAAAAAATCATAGTCCCTAATTTAGCATTCCATTTGAGTTGTAGACTGAAGACAAATCTTGCCTGAGGTTTGATTAAAGAGTGTTGACATGTTAGGATGGACAAGATTAAATTCATGATCAGAGATTTTATGTCAAGACAGGAGGCTCTAATTATGTGTGTACTTCTGTAATGCTACCACATCCAGCAGCTTTAAAATCTTAAGCGAACATTTTCATAAACAAACTTCCAAACACTTTTCCAACAAAATAGGTCTTCTCTAAAAACGAAACTGGTAACATTTCCAGAAAAATCTCTCTCCCATATGTCTTTTCCTGTCCCAGTAGTTTCTTGTGCAAACTCTTACCAATGAGGATTCCCCAGGCTTTCCCATGTGATATCTTGATCGGGTCCCTTCCTCATCTTTTTGCCGCTTTCTAGCAGATAAGTGTATTTCATTTCAGCCCCATAATCATGTACTGTTTAGATCATTGCAATAGCTTCAAATGTAGTTTTAAGCTCAAAACTTCGTAATTGCGCATATGGTATGTCTTGTATAGGATCATTATGGCACAATAGACTCTGAATTCATTGATAAGTCCTTTAGGTTTTATGAGGCTTTAAACTCGTGCCAGGTTGTTTCTGTGCAAGCTAACACAACATGCACTGGCGGTATTGGAAGAGACACTGTCTCGCATCTCCTGTAATGATTTCCATTGCCGAATTGCTCATGTGATCGGCGTTGCTGAGCGAGTCCTCGTAATGACGCGGCTCGGCATGCCGACGTGAGAGCATTAGATTAAGGAACTTCTAAATTCAGAGTTAGCGCTTCTGCATGCCGGCAAAGGAGCTCCTCTTCACGCGGAACACCGAGCGTCTAGAGAAGCTGCGTTGGCGCTATTCAGTGATATTACACGGTCAAGCAGCATCCAGTTTAGCGGCGCTTCGCCTCACTGGCCAAAGGACCAGAGTCAAAGTAAATAAAGACATTCATTAAAAAAATAATTTATATAAATTAGATTAACACTGATACGACATGCATTACTTATGGTAAAAGCATTTCTGATGATTGTATCTGCTTAGATTCACATGCTGTGCATAAAGTCCGACATCCAGTGGTAATCGCGGAATATTGCATCTCGTCTTTTGAGAATCGAAAAGGGACGTCGACATGGGCGTGCGTTCGTTTCTGTAACACTATCCCTACGTGACGTGTAGTGTACTCAAAATCCCTCACGCATCGAGGTCCCTCCGATTGTATTTTATCGGCTGTGAGGGAGCCTTATGACTATCGCGAGGGAGTACAGCAAAAGAGTGAAAGTAGTAAGACGTCTATGTTCCTTCCAACCGAGCAGGGAGGAAGGTTAGGCGCATGTGCATCTAAGCAGATACAATCATCAGAAATGCTTTTACCGTAAGTTATGCATGTCTTCTGATGCTTGTTAATCTGCTCAGAATCCCATGCTGTGCATAGACTAGCGAGCAGTACCCGGAGTTGGAGGTGGGTTGTGAGAAGGAACAGTAGTGAAAAGATATCTTAGTACTGCTTGTCCCACCTGAGAATCAGACCTAGCATGAGTGTCTAGGCAATGATGTTTTGTAAAGGTGTGTACAGAACTCCAGGTTGCCGCTTTGCAAATGGACTCTAGGGGAACATTTGCACTGAATGCTATGGAAGCCCCAGTGCCTTGAGTAGAATGCACTGTAGGCTTGAAGGGCAGTTCTCTCTTAGCAAGAGTGTAATGCATTTCACAATCCACCTTGAGATTGCTGATTTAGAGACAGGATCCCATTCTCTACCAGCTGCCAATGAAACGAAAAATTGTTTTTTCTTTCTCAGTGGTTTAGTTCTATACAGGTAAAACATGACTGCCCTACGCACATCTAATGTGTGTAGGCTTCTTTCGGTCATGTTAGTAGGCTTCTGGAAGAAAGTAGACAGTTCTATTGATTGGTTCACATGAAACTTCGAGATAAATTTAGGCGCAAATCGAGGGCGAGTGTGCAGACCACATTATCTCTGAACTGTAACAAAAGGGTCTAGAACTGAAAGGCCCTGTAGTTTCACTAACTCTTCTAATAGAGGTGATAGCCACTAGGAAGTCTGTTTTATAGGTAAGATCTTTGAGACTTGCCTTATGCATAGATTGAAATGGAGACCCCATAAGTCTGGTTAATACCACATTCAGGTACCATCCGGGAGCTGGATTAGAAATGGGGGAATTAATCCTCTTGACCCCTTCCATGAAAGCCTTATTAATAACTGACATCTTCGACCACAACACCTTCTGTTGTGACGTAGCGTAGGCTGAGAGAGCAGCTAAGTGAACTTTAAGGGAATTAAAAACCAGGCAGAGTCAAGTGAGTGAGTCAGGTCCAATACAATGTGCGTGGGCGAGCAGTCAATGGGATTGACACCCTTAGTATTGCACCAGATAAAGCGTTTCCATTTACTAGAATAGCAATATCGGGTGTTAGGTTTTCTCGCTTCCCTAAGTATGTCCGTGCATTTCTGAGGGAGTTGCATGTGTCCAAACTCTATGACCTCAGGAGCCAGGCCGCTAAGTGCAATGTTTGCGGGCATGGGTGGAGTGTCTCCCCTTTGTCCTGAGACAACATGTTGTATGGGCAAGGTATTTCACTGAGGAAGATGGAGACATCTCCATCAGTTAAACGAACAAGGGTTGGCGGGCCCACACAGAAAGCGTAAACAAACTTCCCTGACCATGTGATCCAGAGTTTGTGCCACTTGGAACGGTTCTGGTGCTACCTGGAGGCGTAGTCTTGGCATTGAGCGTTCTCCAGAGTTGCGAACAAGCCGGTCTCTGGGAAGCCCCATTCTGCGAAAACGTGTGTCTGGCAGAAGATTGAGTTCCCCTGGAACATGTGACAATAGGAACACGTGTTTGAGAGCCCACTCCCAAATGTTCTGGGACAGTTTGGACTTGTCTAGAGAGCGAGTGCCCCCGTTTGTTTAAATAAGAAATGGCCGTGGTGCGATCTGTGAGGATCAGGACCATCTTCCCTTGCAGTTGGTTCTGAAAGGCATTCACTGCTTTGAATACTGCTAACAATTCCAACAGATGTATGTGGTTGGATGCTATGTCTGACAACCAAACTCTCTGCGCTGTCAGCTGAAGCAGGTAAGCTCCCCACCCTGTGAGAGATGCGTCTGTAGTGAGAGTGGCCTCCACTGCGGGGGTGGTAAAAGATTTTCCCTTCAAGAGGTTCTCCCTCGACCACCACTGCAGCAATAGAAGAGTTCTAGCGAGACAACCACTAGATTGTTCCATTGTCTACTGGCATGACACAACTGGCTGTTGAGCCACTCCTGCATTGGACGCAAGCGTGTGAGGAACCAAATAAATGCATGACGCCATCATTTTTAACAGTCGCATAGCCTTGCGTACAGTCACCTCTCGACTGGCTAAATATTGAGGGATTTGAAACATGTTTTGGACCCTCTCGTTGGAGGGGAAGACAAGGCCGTCCTTTGTTCGAATTATAGCCCCTAGGAACTGCTTGACTTGACTGGGGTCTAAGCTGGATTTCTTCTCATTGATGGAGAACCCCAGGCTGAATAAAAGGTCTATTGTCTTTTGGGTATTTGACAGGCATGTCTTGTAAGAGTCCCCTGTTATGAGCCAGTAATCGAGGTAAGGATAAACCGGGATGGATAGCCTGCGCAGGTGTGCTGCTGCCACTGCCAGTACCTTTGTAAATACCCTTGGTGCCGAGGCTATGCCGAATGGTAGTACCTTGACTGATAGTGCTTGTCCTGTATCATGAATCTGAGGTATTGTCTGCACGCCAGCAACATTGAAATATGAAAGTATGTATCTTTCATGTCCAATGTTGCCATGTAATCCCCGTGTGTGTGCAGGGGGATGACCTCCTGCAGAGTGACCATACAAAACTTTTGAGGTTTGACAAATGTGTTCGCTGGGTGCAAATCTAGTACAGGGCGCATGGTGAGATCCTTTTTGGGTACAAAGAAGTACACTGAATAAATACGCTTGTTTACCTGTAGAAGAGGCAAGACTTCTATGGCACCCTTTTCCTGCAGTGTCTCGACTTCTTGTAGCAGATGTTCTGGCGTCAGGCGTCTTGAACGTGGAGGTCTGAAATGGGGGCACCAGCAGAATACTATACAGTACCCGTGGGCGACGGTCTTGAGTACCCACTGGTCTGTAGTTCCCTCCCATGCTTGAAGAAATGATGTTAGCCAGCCCCGACCAGGGAGGCATGGGAGGGCACCCGGATCTACACGTCATTTTTGACCTGAGGTCGGAGAGCCTCAAGTGGTAGAATTCCGGCCTCTTCCTTTTCAATGTCATAGACCTCTTTGGGGAAACAGGGTGGTGTAGTTGCTGGTTCCTTTGGGAAAGGACCAATTATTTCCCGAGCCGTATTGGTTAGGAGGGAAACGTTGGCCACGAACGGAACATCTAAATCATCTCCTTAGGGAAGGCCTGTGGGTGATCTGATCCAGGGTGATCTGGTGCTGCTTTGGTTGTTTATGAAGAACACTGCAGTTGAGTTGTCAGTCTGTATTAGAACATTCCCATTAATGCTTTGGAGAAACACCTATAGAGCATTGGAAATGGTCTGCAGCTCCACAGAATTTGATGATCTCTGTGTGATACTGAAGAATGGCCCACCATGCAAGCTCTTGGGTCACAGACTGCAGAATTGGGGTGTGATCAAATTGTTTGTCTGTGGCTTCATTCCACACATCGGCCACATTGAGTTGTAGCCATATCATTTTCAACCGGGCATGTGAGACACAAAGAGCACATAGCGCCATTAGACCCAAAAGCCTCTAGAACCACCAGGCTTGTCGTGACATGTTGGCCTGAAAAAGTGTATGCTGAAATGTGCAGCAGTGACAGGAATATTCTGGCCCAGTTGTAATCCCATACAAACCCCAATAAACTCAGTCTCTGGGTTAGAGTAAGGCAAGATTTCTTGCGGGTAGTTGCCCAGGTCTCCCGAGCAGACCCTGCTCTCACCAGACAACCATCCAAGTAGAAATATGCATCCCAGAGACCAAGTGCACTGGCCACTGCTTTCATAAGCCTGAACACTTTCAGTTTTAATCCAAAAGGCAGGGCCCGGTATTGACAGTGGTGCTTCCCAATTAAGAATCTGAAAAAAGCTCCCAGATTGGGACATGATGGGAGTGTTGAAAGTGCATGGCACACAGCCAGTCATTAATCTGAAAAGATCACAGGATTTGGACAAGAGTGATAATCTTGAACCGCTCATTGGGAAGAAAGAGGTTCAAGAACAAGAGGTCCAGAATTGCCAGCAGGCCGCCTGTTTCTTCTTGAACACTGAAGATTCATGAATATAGTCCTTGACATCTTTAGTCAAGTCCTATGGCTTACATTAAAGAGCAGTTTGATGATCTTTAAGGTGCAGTTAAATTAGATGGGGAGACCACGGGGCAAAAGTTAGGATACCGAGATAAAATCCTTTGGATACTACAGAAAGGATCCACGGATCCTGAAAGATGGACTGCAAGTGAGTTAGATTGAAGGAGTCTCTGCAGCCGACTAAAGTACATCGGTCCTGCATTCCCAAGTCATTGGTTCTTTGCATCTGGAGTGGTGGATGAAGCATAGCCAGCGAAGAAACCTTTTGCTGAAGTTCTTGCATGTTCCACTTCTGTGAACTGGGGTAAACGTTGGGGTTCCTGGCCTTTACCTGCCAACCACATAACCCTCCAGAAGTCGCTGCATAGTTTTTTTCCAGCAGCCAAAACTGTCCGCATTGGCGTGCCTGAATTGCAATGAGTTATTGACCAACTTTACAGCCGTAGGTCTCCACCAATGTATCCTCCTTATTGAGCAGAGCTGTACTAAAAAAGAGATAGTGCCAGAACCCAAGGTTTTGGAGAATAACACTGTGGATGTCACCTACCAGTGCGGTTGGGGGTGGGAGGTCAGGCAAAGATTTTGTGACACCAAGGGCCCGCATCTGGAGTCCAACTTTTTATTTTTAAGTTGTAGCGAGTGATGCTTTTACCATAAATCTTTGGCTATAGCCAAGACGAGATCTGTTTGAGGCAGAATGCCAATACTTTGGAGAGGACTCCAGACTCTTGCTGGTGTAGGAACACCAAGGAATTCTGACAAGTTGAGCATTCTATTGTGAAACGGACTGGCTGAGCGCACAATATCCTCTTCTGTATCTGCTAGTGGAGTCTATCTTTGTCATGCATTTCATGGTCAATAGGATCCTGACCGGCCCTGGGTAGACCTATGTCATGCTGAGGAGAATTCGAAATGGGCTGTGGCTCCCGAGGGAGATCCTCTGGAACCAAGGTATAGATACAGCTGGAGCAAACGTGGTAGATGCTTCGGGGAGGGGTAATGTTCACTGCAGCATTGGTGGAACTGCAAGTGCTGGGCTCCAAGGCAGGAGTTATTTAATTAGTCCCTCAAAGTATTCTGCCATTGCCCTGGATTTCATAAAGCTTTGGAACCTCACAAAGAATCTGTCTACGTGGGAGGCTTTCAATATTCATACAGTGATGTTGGACGCTGTGGTTGTCCAGGTAGCTGTCACCAATGGGAAAGCAGGCGGCAGCCGTGTGTTAAGCGTAGCCAGGACACAAAAGAGCTGACTAAACTGCTGTTCCCAGAGTGACGATGGACTGGATGAGCATAATGTAAGTGCTCCATTGCAATGTGTTGAGGCCGGTAGGTGGAAGAAATGCATCACAAAGCACCATTGGAGGAATAGGAATCTGACACGCTTGGCCCTGGAGGTGGATATGGCCACCAGCACAACCGGCTGAAAGGATGCAGAGGATACTGGTTCGATGACACAAATCCGGACCCGTTTGGATCAGGATCAAACTGAGGTCTCAGCCTGCCTCCATGATTACCTGTAGGCAGTCGGAATCTGGATGGACCAGAATTGGCTAAAGTTAAATGGTGATAAAACTGAGGTATTGTTGGTAGGATGTCCCTCCAACCCCCTACTGTGGACCCCTGCTTTTTGGCCCCTCTTCCTTGGCCCTTTACCTGGTCCAGTCAGTAAAGTAAAGAACTTAGGGGTTTTCCTTTCCGCCTCTTTGTCCATGTCTAACCAGGTTACAGGCGTTTGCCAGTCCACCCATCATCAGATCCGGGTCCTTAAGAGGGTCATGCCTATGATCCCCGAAGCCTTCCGCCCTCCTGTGGTGGCCGCGCTAGTCCTCTCACGGTTGGACTACTGTAATTTGCTGTATCTGGTCACAACCGATCGGTCTTATATAGCGTATGCGGAACCTTGCAGCTAGGTTAGCCACTGGCTCTCCCTATGCTGCCCACATTAGGCCAGTGCTTCGCCAACTTCATTGGCTTCCGGTGAAGCAGCGAATTCATTTTAAGTCACCGTGCATCGTCCACCGGGCAATCCATGGTCAGGGAGCTGAATTCCTGCAGTCTAAATTCACCCGATACGTTCCGGATTGGGATCTCCGTTCCGCTAGCTAACTTTCTCATTGTCCCTAGATTTAACCGGGAAAGGCTTGGCGGCAGAGCCTTCTCTATTGCCGCGGCCAAACTTTGGAACAATCTCCCCCCGCTACTTAAAGCCACCGCTGACCACTTCAGTTTTAGAAGAGCTTAGAAAAATAACCTATTTTAATTTCCGGCTCCTCCATTGGTTTCTCCTCGACTGAGCAGATCTCCTTCCGAGCGCCATGATGCCTTTGGGCGACCGTGCGCTTTACAAATTGCAATAACATAACATGTCTTACCGGCATTGTCTCGAATTAGGAGTGGCTGACGAGCTTCTGTGGTTGTGGACTTGGCAGCTCTTTGGCTGCCATTTCTTTTGAGTCGGCCCTTTTGAGCTTCTCTGCCAGGCATTAGTTGTGCTTTTTCCTGCAAACATGGAGACATTTGGAATCTCTCAAAAGACCCTTGGGAGGTAAGCCGCTGGAAGGAGCCTAATGAGTCTCCGGAAGATGCCCAGAAGGTACACCTGTTCACTCAGTGACTATATCACTGGTAAGTTGTGCCGCCATCGAATGAAGCCCAGATAAGCCTTAGACCTGTGGGCCACTAAAAGCAGTGATGACCTTGTAGCCACCACTGGTGAGTCTAGGATCTGCTGGACTCCGCCTGACCGAGACTAACCCAAGAAAGGAGTCGCCTTGGCAGGTTGCATGAAAGGTCTGCCCAGTGCTCCAGATAAGATTTTGTAGTAAGAGCATTTGACACCCTACTTTCATAAAGTTGAGAAAACTGATTTTTGAGGGAATAAAAAAGTAAGCCCAATCGGACAAGTAAAATATGTTTTAACTGTAAAATAGAAATGTTTTGTAATAAATATTTCTTTCCATCGAGATATTCATGCACATTAAAAAGATACATTTGCACCTCTTCAGATCAGGCAGCAAGACTAAAATACTTTATTCCTCTGGCATTTAGTGTACTACTGGTCCAAACATAACCATGAAGCTGTGTGGATGAAAACAGAGGACAGACTCCTATGTGTCTGTTGGAAATATATTTTCTCCCGATTTCTATTTTTGGGGAACATTTGTCTTTTTTAGGGAGTAAAAGTAGCTGACACACTCCTTCCCTGTAGGGCTGGACTTACCTCAAGAGCGCAGGATGGAGGTGTGACGCAACAACAAATTATTCAACGTGATGGGATTTGCCAAAGAGGCACCGCAACCGGTTCAGTTATCATAGGGCAAGGGATCCTAGCATGCCGCAAGAAATACAAGAGTCCCACGGGTGTGTGGGCCCCAAACACCACAGGCAATACTTGTGGGTATCGGGAGAGTGGAAACTCCTGGTGCAGGAGATGAAGCTCCTTATCACCGGAACATGCTAGAGGACAGTGTGGGGCGATGGATAGCAGTGCCTGAATGAAAATGAATGTCCCATCAAGCAGTAAAAAGGGCTGACGGCGAAGCTAGTGGGTGGAGTCAGATGGGCCTTGCATGCCACAAATATAAAGGGAAAGTCCAGTCCTCGCAGGCCATGACTCATGAGCATGAAGTAAAGGGGGCGGGACATAGGAGTAAATGGTATTTCAAAGGCAATCCTTTCATTACAATGGCCCCTTCATCAGGATGCTCATATATGGAGTCGGATTGATGTAGGCAGACAAATGATAAGGGTGGTGTTAGAGTAGCCCAGGAAAGAGCTTCAATCAAAAGAGGGATCTCATCATCTTGGATTTTCTGAGGGCTCACAAACCTTGTATTCCCCCTCCTCACTTCCAACCAAAGGACGACATCACAAGGAAAAAAACATGTTTTTTATTTATTTTATTTTTATTTATTGTATTAAATTTTTTTACACATGTTTTAGTGCACCCTAGATTGGACCCTTAACAGGCTTGATCTGGGCCAATTCTTCCCTAGATGGGAAGAGTGGGGAACTCAGTGGATTCATCTTTGGGCACGAATTCAAGTATTCACTGGCACTTGATTGGGAGTACAGTATACGCCAGAGAGGTGACCAAGAGCTCCAAGGAAAAGGAAAGCTCTCCTAACTATCGCCAAGTGTCAATTTGTGATGGCCACTGGGTCAACAAGGCCTACTACAACAGTACATAAGGCCCTGATCACTGGAAGTGACAGAACAATGCAAATGATCTAAGACCTTTTAGAAAAGCCTTGACTGTAGGATCACCAAAGGTGGTTGAGGACTGATGGCCCCCTGTGGAATGGTGACCTTTAAGAGACACATGCAAGAGCCCAGCTTTTGTGAGATCTAAAATGAAAGGATAATAGATGGGTCACTGATATTAGGTTGTGTCTGCCGCATCACATGGAAAAATGCTTCCAATTCTTGGCCTAAGTTTGACACGTGGATGAGGCCATAGTAGCCTGAAGAACCATCCACCAGGAAAGTTTAGCTGAGCATTCCTGAGCTGTCCAGGAGCCATGACCGAGGGATAGGGAGGATGGATTGTAGTGCAGTATCTGGCCGTTCTGAGGTAACAATGCCTATTCTGCCCTGAAGCGGATATACTACCTGACCAACAACCTTACTAGGATTGGATAACAAATCTGTCTGGCCCATGCAGGTGCAATGGGTATCATTCTGCATTGTTGTCCAGGGACTAGGATCATCAGTCTGGACAAAAATTGGGTTGGTCGGAAAGCATATAGGAACCTGTTGCTCAAAAGAAGGGAAAGCACATTCCCAAGGGAACTTCACTCAGATTCTTGTTGTGAAGAGGGGGCCATTTGTCGTTGGACTTGGTAGCAAACCGGTCCACCTGTGGCCCCTCCCCCTGCTCCCCCCAAGCCCCAGTCCAGTAAATGCACTGCAGCACCTCTTCGTAAGACAAAGAAGCTCATAATGTGGCAGTCCACAAGAAAGTTCTCATGTCTACAGAGGTGTTCCGCTTGGATATCGATTTTTCTCCTTCCAAGTCCATTTCCAAAGTGGCTGTGCCACTGCAAACAACAGTGCAGATCTAATGACTTCTTGCTTGTTGGTGTAGTGCATTGATGTCGTACTGTCACAACATTCCCTTGAAGGATGAGCTGAAATGCCTTCTAAGATAATTGCTCTCAGCTCCAGAACATTGATATGAAGTCTGTACTCTGCTTTTGACCACGTGCCTTTTGTCTGCTGCTCGTCCAGATGTGCCTCCAAACAGGTCAGTAAAGTTTCAGTTTGTCAATGTGAGAGTAGACACAAATGTTTGAACAGTATTCCATTCTGCAGGTTGTCCTTCATACACCAGTGGAGGGATTCATGAAAATGCTGATTTAGCAGAATGCTGTTGTCCCAAGAACCTGTGGCTTGAGCCCACTCAGATTTCTTCTTGTATTGGGGGGTGACAAATCTAGCAACATCGACACTGAATCTCGGAGGGAAACTTCTCCTACGTGGTTAGGGAAAGGCCACAGCTGCCCGACTCTGACCTTGGGGGTGGCTATCTGCGGGAGGATCACATAGGGGAAGACAAACTCCAGAGGGACAAGGAAATACTAGACTGAAATAATCTTTCAGGCATAATTTCTAATGATCCATGTGCCCATACAACGTACCTATATGGCTTACTGTAATGAAGAATATCCAAATATTCCATGGCAATCATCTTATCTACCTGCTACAACCCCTTTCAGTACTGAGAAGAGAAAGAGGGAGACGGAGCAATGAAGATGACCAGAAGCGGTAAGCACACATCGCGGTCTAGTAAATGGAAATTGCTAAACCATGCCATGAAGTTTGAAACTGACAGACTTACCAGAGAGAGGCAGAGATTGAGTTTGATGGTGCTGGAGGCGAACAAAACGTTGAAAGCAGCATGGAGGCTGACCCGAACACGCAGTGAAACCAGAACAAAGTAAGATCACTGCTTGAGAGTCTGAGGCAGCAGGAGCAATATGCAGCAGTAGAAAGCACAACTGCCAGCCGACTAACAGGATGCACACAGAGTAAGCAAACCGAAGATATTGGAAGAGAGACTTGAGGGACATTTAAGCTGCCCGGTAAGCCTAGAGAAATTGAATTGGTTATCAGAGCGTGTGAAAGTGTATGCTGTGTCACAAACAGCGCGAGAGAGGCACAGTGAAACATTTGAAGGAATTTGAATATTTGAAAACAAAATTTAAAAAAGGTCGGCGACCCGATTCTTCAAAAGTGAAGTTAATGTAAATACGAACAGTAATGGAAAAGGGTAAGAAGCCCAATGTTTCAGAGGAAGAGTGGAAACAGACAATCGTTGCTAAACAAGGGTCTGTGCCCAATATTGGTCAAATATAATATCAGGGATAAAAGACAGTGATTGGAGAAGAGAGAAGCCCTCACAGGTTAGGGAACCAGGCACACAATGAGTCTGGGGCTCACACCCAGGAGAGAAAGACAAAGACTTACTAATTTGACATCCAAGTTAACCTAATGAAAGTGTTAACTGGAGATCTAGGCAGGAGAGTAAACCAGGAGCAAGAAGCAAAGTGAATGTAGAATTGTAAAACTGCAAGAAACAAAAGGGAGGAATCATACCCTTGTTGGAGGACTAATGTGAAAGTTACAAATACCCTGGCAGGAAAGAACACCAGGCAAATACAAAACTAGAGCACCTAATGGAAAAGGGAAGAATGGTTCCCCTTTTAAATTGATGGAAATACAGAGAGTGAGACAATGAACATTTAAAAGAATTGGAAAGTTTAAAGGATACTCAATGGAAGAGTTATCCCTCTTGAACAAGTGTAAACTGAACTGTGACCAAGTGACTTGTTGATTACCAGAAGAAATCTAGGGGAAGGGAGGCCCCATTTCCTGGTAGAACTTTATTCCTTTTCTTTCTGCACTATATATAGATACACATACATACCTACATACATACATACATACATACATATAACATGGCCTGCGGTAGCGGCCATGTAGTTATGGTTAAGTTGCTAAACCCATAGGAAGAGCACTTTTTGGGTAGCTTTTAACTTGTATAATGTATAACTTGTGTATGCTGCAGCCAGTACCTACATTTCTGTATAGGTAGGTTCCTGTACTAGAAAGAACACTGCGATGGAATATTCTTTAGAACACTAAATTGCGTAATGAAGTATGTAGTTTATTACACATCTCCCGATAATCCCTGATACTTTTTTGCCAACATTACTTTCACAACCCCTTGTATGAAAAGTAAATGCATGTGTGATGTCATCAATGATATTTGTGAGGTCATCTTTGATGTCCTGAGGTTAGTCTTAGCAGTGCACGGTGGTGGTTAGCTTACCATAGCTGGTGAATTTCAGGGGTTTTTCGATTTTACTTTTAACCATAACGTCCTTTTAAAAACGTTTTTTTACTGAATTTCATAGGTTTTTATTAGTGCAACTTAGCCATAACGTCCCTTTAACACATTTTTTTTCATTATATATATATATATATATATATATATATACACACACACACACACATAATACATTACTAACCGTAATCGTATTTCTGATGCTTGTATCTCCTTAGATTTCACATGCTGTGCAAATGCCAACATCTAGTGGAAGCTGCAGAGTATTACAGTTTTCGAAACTGGTGGGATGTTAGAAGGTTCATGGGCGAACAAATATCTTAGAACCACTTGTCCCCCTTGTGTATCTGTCTTGGAATGTGGGTCAATACAGTAGTGCTGAGTGAAAGTGTGTATTGAGCTGAATGTAGCTGGTTTGCAAATGCTGTCTAGAGGGACATTTGCAATGAAAGCAAGAGTGGCTCCTTGTGGCGTGAGCTCTCGGCGTAAAAGGCAGTGTCATGTCTGATAGGGAATAGCATAATTGTATACATCCGACTATCCACCTAGAGATGGCATTCTTTGAAATGCGGTCTCCTTCCCTGCCTGGCGCCATGGAGACAAACAGTTGATCTGTATTTTCTTAGCAGTCTGGTCTTGTCTACATAGTAGAGGACTGCTCTCCTCACATCTAGCATGTGGAGTTTTAACTCAGCTGAGCTGGTGGGTTCGTGGAAGAAAGCCGGTAGCGCAATGGACTGGTTTACGTGAAATTTAGAGATGACCATAGGGGAGAACCTAGGGTGAGTACGTAAAGCCAGTCAGGTATTTGAGGCTAGACTTGTGCATCGGCTCGAAAGGGGGTCCCATGAGCTTAGCGAGAACAACATTGAGATCCCATCCTGGCGGTGGGTTCGAAATTGGAGGGTCGAGTCTCTTTACTCCCTCCATGAATGCCTTAATGACTGGAATTTTCCACCACGATACTTTACTCAGAGATGGTATAAGCTGATAAAGCTGCCAGGTGGACCCTTATGGAGTTGAATACTAACCCCGAGTCTAACAAGTGGAGCATATAATTTAGAATGTGTGAAAGAGTACATTTTTAGGGATTTATTTGTTTTGACTGGCATCAAATTACAAATCTCCTCCTCTTGTCGAAATAACAGGGTCTAGTGTTTGGTTTTCGTGCATCCTTGAAGATATCCATACACCGCCGTGGTAGATTAAGGTGTCCGAACTCTATGACTTCAGCAGCCATGCTGTCAAGTTCATGGAGTGTGGTTGTGGGTGCACTTCCCCCCCCCCCCCCCCCCGTGTTGGGTTAAGTTTGGTTTGGCACGGGAGTTTGATGGGATCGCACATTGCCACTTTACACAGATGTGGATAGCACCTTTTTCTCGCCCACATGGGAGCAACTAGGATGAGCGTCACCTGTTCTTGGTGCATCTTGTTCACTATTATGCTCATTAATGGAGTCCGGGGCGAAAAGCGCAAGCAAATTTTCCTGTAGCGAACAAGTCTAATGTGGGGTAACCCCACTGAGAGAAGATGTTTCAGTCTAGTTGCCACTTGTGTTCCTCTGGTAGGGGATCTCTGCTCAGAGAGTCTGCTAGAGTGTTGCGTATATATCCCCCGTCTGAGCGCCCATTTCCATATTTTTTGCACCAACTTGGACAGACTTGGAGAATGTGTGCCCCCCTGTTTGTTGATGTAGAACACTGCAGTTGTTCGGTCTGTCAGAATCTGAACTGAGTGATTCGTCAGTTGCGCTTCGACTGCTTGGAGTGCTTTGAACACAGATCATGTGCTGTGTGGTGAAAGTAATGAGGCCCCCCCACCCGGAGAATGATGCGTCCGTTGTGGCAATCGCTTGTGCTTCCGGATCGTGGAAGGGTTTTCCCATTAACATATTCTCTCCCGACCACCAGAGTAGGTTCTGACCTAGTTTTGCAAAGGTAGCGGGCGCCCCTCTCTCGAAAGAACAGACTTGATAACCTGTTCAGTGGTTATTAACCACTTGAGAGTTCGCAGCCACTGCTTTTACTCACTGTGCCTTTCACAGATGGGAAATATCCATTTGCATATCAGTCTTTGTCCTGCCCAGGGGCAGTCCAGCACCGAAATGCAATGGCAATTCCAACCTGAACGAGAGTACCACCAGCAACCCCATACACGTGTCTCACCCTTGTTGGAGATCATCAGTGAGGTGAAGCTGATGCCTCTCTGACCTAGTGTTGGTGAAACGATCACTAGATCGTCCCACTGACCACTTGCCTGAGACCACTGTTTTGCCAACCACTCCTGCAGTGGTCGCATGCGCAGGTGTGCGCGTGGGACTAGATATATGCACGATGCCATCATGCCTAGCAAACGCATTGCTTTGCGTACGCTTATCTGGAGACCGGCTTGATACTGGGGTATATGCAGAAGCATGGTCTGCACTCTTTCCATGGATGGAAAGCTAAGCCTGTTCTTGTATCTAATACAGCTGCTATGAACCGTTTTATTGTGCTTGGTGTAAGAGTTCACTTTTTCTCGTTTGAGAAGCCCAATTGAAAGAAGATTTATTCTTTGCTTGTTTTGTCTGCAAAGATGGGGTGTTTCTCCTGTGAGCAGTCGGTCGTCCAGGCACTGGTATTGCCTCCCTGCACAGGTGCGCCGCCACCCTCGCCAATACCTTGGTGAATACCCTTGGAGCTGAAGCTATTCCAAAGGGTAGCACCCTGAATTGGTAGTGCTGGATTGCTACTTTGAACCGCAGGAGTTTTCTGTGCGCTGGGAGCATTGAAATATGAAAATAGGCATCTTTCATACCCATTGTTGCCATGTAATCCCCCGTTTCAGCAGAGGAATTACCGCTTGTAGCGTTGTCATGCGGAACATGTGTGGCTTTACATAAGGGTTTGCATTAATACTGGGCGTATGATTAGATCTTTTTTTGGCACAAGGAAAGATGTTGAATAATACCCTTGTTTACCTCGTTGGACGGCAAAATCTCGATGGTGTCCTTGAGAAGCAGCGCATTGACTTCTACCAGGATGAGTTGTTCTTCCTTTGTCTTCCTTTGACGCAGGGGGGTGGTTCGATGGTCTTTCCAGGAGCTAAACACAATAACCTCCCGCTACTGTAGATAACACCCACTTGTCTGTGGTTATTCCCTCCCAAGCGTGGGTGTAGGAACAAGTTACTTACCTGTAATTGTTCTCCAGCGTGGGTCTGGCATGGATTCACATGCTCATGAATATTCCCTGTCGTCAGGCTGGGAGTCCTCGACAAAGAAACAAATCAGCTTAGTTTCTGAACTGTCTTTCTCCTAATAACCAATCACTCGTCTCTGGGTCATAATGCCCCCAGCCAATGACTGCCCTCTACCTAAGCCCCTGCTCAGGCAGCCATCTTCAGATTTGGTAGCATGTAAAGTGGCAGTAGGACCAAGAGAAGAGCCGCAGAGGGGTAAGGAGGGAGGGTTTGCATGTGAATCCATGCCGGACAACAACCGTTATAGGTAAGTAACTTGTTTTTTCTCCAGCATGGGGTCTGGCATGGTTTCACATGCTCATGAATACAAGAATACGTAGCAGTACACAAATGCACAAACACAGGCGGTGGCAAGGCTCAACATTAAGCATCTCTTACCTCCTCACCAGGCCCACCATCAGGCAAACAGGTTGCGCAGCACTGCCTGGCCAACTCTGGACTCATCCCTGGAATCCCGGGCAAAACGCAGTAGAAACTCGTGAAGGTGTTTGTCGACCTCCATGTAGCAGCCCTGCAGATGTCCAGCAAGGGCACACCAGACAGGAACGCCGTGGTAGCAGCGATCGCTCTGGTTGAATGGGCTCTTGGACGGCCAGGCAACGGTTGGTTTGCCAAACGATGACAGTGCATGATGCAGCCGGAGAGCCATCTGGAAATGGAAGCCTTCGAGAGGGCCTTCCCTTGGTTCACAGGTCCAAAGTTCACAAATGGCTGTGATGTCTTCCAAAGGGTCTTCGTGCGGTCCATGTAGAACTTCAGCGCTCTAGCCACATCCAGCGAGTGCAAAGTCCTCTCGGCCGGCGACAAAGGCGACGGGAAGTAAACGGGTAACACTAAGGGATCGTTGAGATGGAAGTCCGACGGCACCTTGGGCATCAAGGAGGGGTGCGCCCTCAGCACTACCCTCGTCTTGTGGAATGTCAGGTATGGAGGTTTACAGGAGAGGGCCTGGATCTCTCCCACTCGTCGTACAAAGGTAATGGCTACAAGAAACGATGTCTTCCACAATAGGAATTTCAACGGTGCTGAATGCAGAGGCTCGAATGGCGGTCTCAAGAGCCTGCTCCTCAGCACCACGTTGAGCTCCCACGCCGGGGCCAGAGCCTTCACCAGCAGGAATGACCGCAACAGTCCCTTCATGAACCTCTTCACCAGGCGATGGGACCACAGAGATGATCGCCCCGGAGTTCTGGTGTAGTGGGAAATCGCTGCTAAATGGATTATGATGGAGGCATGAGCCAGCCCCGTCTTGGCCAGCGGCAGTAGGTACGGCAGCACTTGAGGGGCCGTAATCTGCAGAGGGTTAATCTTCTGTTCACGGCACCAGACAGAGAACCTCTTCCATTTGTGTCCATAGCACTTGAGGGTCGAGGACACCCTGGCCTTTGCAAGCACCTCCTTGCAGTCCGCCGGGATATCGTATCCTCCAAACTCTAGTGCTGCAGCAGCCGGGCATGCAAGTTCGGCAACCCCGGGTCGTGGTGGAGGATGGCGCCTCCCTTCTATGGCGAGAAGATCCACGTCTGTCGACAGTTTGACTGGGGGGGGGGGGACGCTAACATGTCCAGAAGGTCCGGGAACCAGATCTGCCTCGGCCACGCCGGTGCAACGAGGATCATCCTGCACCGGGTCCGTCTGATTTGACGGATGAGTTGCAACGGCAACGTGGGAACGCATACTGGAACAGGCCGTCCCAGGGGAATTAGAAGGCATCGCCCATGCTCCCCGGCTGGGAAACCTGCTGGCGAACCTCCGGCACTTGGCGTTCGTCGCCGTCGCGAATAGGTCGGTCTGGGGATTGCCCCATCGTCGGAATAGGAGATCCACTCGATCCTGCCGCAGCTCCCACTCGTGGTACAAGCGCAGCTCCCTGCTGAGTGAGTCGGCGATGGTGTTCTTTATTCCTGCCAGATGGAAGGGTACCAGAAACATCCCTTGGGCGACGGCCCAGTGCCACAGATCCTGGGCATCGTGGTGGTGTTGTCGGTGAAGATCCTTACCACCTTGCCCTTGAGGGATGGAAGGAACGACCTGAGGGCACAGAACACGGCTCGGAGCTCCAGGACATTGATTGATGTGTAGTGGCCTCTCCTCCGGGAGCCAAAGGCCTCTTGTGTGGAGATCTCCGGTGTGCGCTCCCCATCCTTCCAGGGAGGCGTCCGTCGTCACAGTTTCCTGATGTTCCAAGGTCTGGAAGTCCATGCCCGCCACCAGATGCGCACGGGTGCCCCACCACCGGATCGCTTGGCGGAAGGTCTGGTTGAGTGAGATCCTGTCTTCGAAGCTGCCCGCCGCTTGCTCCAACGGGCGTCGAGGAACTCCTGCAGTGGTCACATCCGCAGTCTGCATAAGCACACGAGGTAGATGCATGAGGACATCATGCTGAGCAAGGACTTGATGGACCTCACCCTGGCCAAGTCCATGGTCGACAGCCATTGCACCTTGCCCAGGATGGCCTTCGTCCTTTCCTCCGACAGAGAAGCCAATCGCGCCACTGTGTTGAGCCTGGCTCCCGGGAGCAGGGCGACTTGCGACGGTACCAAGTGGGATTTCGTGAAGTTGATCGAGAATCCCAGATCTGTGAGCAGTTGAACAGTCTTCGCTGTGTGATCGACGGCAAGTTCGCTTGACTTTGCTCGGATGAGCCAATCGTCCAGGTAGGGGTAGATGTGGATCCCCTGCAGGCGCAGCCGCGCCGCCATTGGTGCTAGGCACTTGGTGAACACTCTGGGCGCAGACTTAAATCCGAAGGGAAGGGCCTTGAACTGATAGTGTCGCCCCTTGGACCACGAATCGCAGGAATTTTCGATGTCCTTTTAGAATGGGGATGTGAAAGTAGGCATCCTCCAAGTCCAGCAACGATAGGAAGTCGCCTTCCTCCAGCTGTCCCAGCACGTGCTGGAGGGTTACCATCCGAGCTTCTGGGACTTGATGTACACGTTTAGACGACGAAGGTCCAGGATGGATCGCCAACCGCCTGTCTTCTTCCTTACGAAGAAGTATCGAGAGTACACTCCGGAGCCCCAGAGCCTCTTTGGGACGAACTCGATGGCTCCCTTTTTTTTTTTTTTAGCATCGCCCGTACCTCCAGCAGCAGTTGAGGGATGTGGGTTTTCTTCCTGGCCACGGGTGGAATACGGGGATACTTCCTTAGAAATTCCAGAGTGTGCCCGGGCGCCAGGGCATCCAGCAACCAACGGTCAGTGGAGATGGACTCCCACATGCTGATGAAATTCGCCAGCCGGCCTCCCACCGGGGTGCTCAGGTGGGGGCCAACGCTATAACCGGTTCAGTCCTGTTTGGCCGCGGCCTTGCCGCCTTGGCAATGAGAACCTCCTGTTTTGCCGCATACTCTGTATGCTTCCTGCGACGAGGAGAGGGCCCCTGGCAGTACGACAAGGAGCCTCCGCTGAATCCTTTGGAGGCACCTTGCTTGCCTCCGGAGTTCCGAAAGGACGGCCGGCGTTGTTGAAGAACACCCAAGGCCCGAGCCGTCTCCGTGTCCGCCTTAATGGCCTGCAATGACTCGTCCACGGTCTTGCCGAACAGGTTGTTCCCGTCGAAGGGCATTTCCAGAACCCTGGTCTGCACGTCCTGGCGGAAATCGTTTGCCTTGAGCCAGCCGCGCCGACGAAGGCAAACGCTGTTGCCCATCTGGCGAAAACCGGAGTCAGCAATGTCCGTTGCCACCGTAACGGCACGGTCCGAAGCCACCACGCCTTCCTGTAGGATTTCCAGGGCCTCAGCCATCTTGTCATCCTGGAGAAAGTTCAGCAGGGGAACGATCTTAAACCACAGCTCCCTGTCATAGCGTGCCACAATCAGGAGGACGTTGTTCGCTTTAATCGTCATCGCCGCCGACGAGATGACCCGCCGTCCCATGGCATCCAGTTTCTTCCCCTCGCCGGCCGGCGGGGAAGTCGAAGTTGAAGTCGTCGCCCCCGTCGCTTTCTTCTTGGCTGCCGCAGAGACGAACAAATCCCGGGATGGCTGCGCTTTAAGGCACAATGGGGGCGGAGTGCGGGACCCGGTACTTCTTCTCGTACCGGTCCCTCTTAGCAGGAGCCGTGGATGGATTTTTCAGGAGCGTCAGCCCCTCGTCCCAGATGTCGTCCAGTAATGGAACTGAGAGGACCGTCTTCCTCTTGGCCTCACACCGTTGGTAGAGGAAACCTTCCTCCTTCTGTTCTTCGGGGCAGAGCTGAAAGAGTGCAGATGCCCTGGCGATCATGGCGTGGAAGGAGCCAATTTCGTCAGGCGGGGAGGCCCGAGCGGGTGGTGATGGAAGGTCCATTCCGTCGTCACCACCGTCGTCGTCGTCACCGTCGTCGTCACCACCGTCGTCGTCGTCGTCACCGTCGTCGTCGTCGTTACCGTCGTCGTCACCGTCGTCGTCACCGTCGTCGTCGTCGTCGTCGCCGCCACAGTCGTCGTCGTCGTCACCACAGTCGTCGTCACCACTGTCGTCGTCACCACTGTCGTCACCACCACTGTCGTCACCACCACTGTCGTCACCACCACCACCGTCGTCATTCCCGTTTCATCCCTCGGAACAGGGGAAGGAGATGAAGTCTGTGAAGGACGTGAAGGCTGCAAGGGAGGGGGGGGAGGGGAGTTCTCCTCCGCTTGCTTGATGGGCTTCCCGACGGTCCAGGCTCCGCTGGATCGTCCGCTGGGGGCAAGGGCAACCTTGTCCTCATCTCCGTATATAAGGCCTGAATCGCCATCAAGATTGCTCCCGAGTTGTCTTGTAGCAAAGGCACTGGCTCCGCCAGGAGCGACGGTTGGGGAGTAGGATCCTCCGTACCACTCCACGGCTCGCGGTTCCTCATCGGCACCGCCGTCGCTTTCTTCGTCCACCTAGTCGGGATCCCTCCCGTAAGACCGGACCTCCTCAAACTTCTTGTTCAGGATCTTTGCAACGCCAGACAGCTCCTCTTCAGAGTTGGCATCTGTGTCTGTAATGGCCACCGACACCCCCCCTCTTTTTCCGCCTGGGGTTTCAAGGGGGTCTTATCGATGGGCTGAAAAGAGGATTCCCTCTGCGGTGGCAGGGAAACTCTAGGCCACGAGGTCGCCTCCACTGGGGTAGTCTCCGCAGGCTTCGCCAGGGCTGCCACGACTCCCTCGATCAAGGCCTTAGCCAGATGAATCAGGGCCTTCGTGACTTTGGGCGTGCCTGAGGCCTTCACCTTGGGTGGGCGGGGGGGGGTTCACTGCCTCGCTCCCCCTCGGCTGTCCCCGTCGGGATCGACCGGGGCTTCTCCCGAAGCTTACCCGGGCTCTCCGATTTCATCTTCCCCGAACCAGAGCGTTGGCTCGTGGTTGATGGCGTCTGTGATAATGCGCCCTGCCTGGCACCCGAGGAGCCCAATCGATCGGCGCTCCCGGTGCCCGCAGTGCTTTGCTTTTTGTTGGGCACCCGTCACCGGAGCGCCCTCAAAGGTCTTAGAAGACCGTTCAGACGACTTCTTCTCACCTGCTGCTGGGCTCTTCCCTTCAAGCCAGTTGGTGAGTCTGATACAACGATCCTTCATAGTCCGTTCGGACATGTTCTTGCAAAACACACAGTCCTTCTCCAAGTGTGTTTTGTCTTCGTGAAGGCAGTAGAGGCATCGAGAATGCTCATCCTCCTTGAAGACATTCTGTAATCCGCATCCAGGGCAGCTCCTGAACAGCTTAGATCCGGGCGCCGTGTTTCCTTTGTCCTGGGCCATGTCCACGCAGGGTAGGCCTCAAAGATCTTCCGGAATCCTCCATGAAATCTTTGCCCTTGAGGGGCGTAGAAAATTCCGAAAAGGGTCCCTGTTGATCAGAAGTAGAAACGGTGGAGCTTGAGGCTCGATTCACCGAAAAAATGAGGTTAAACTCTTTGAAAAATCACAAAACGCAGTTAAAGCTCAAGAGATATAGCAAGAGGACTCCCAAAACTTGAACGTGCGGTAAAAATCTGAAGATGGCTGCCAGAGGAGGGGCTTAGGTAGAGCACAGTCATTGGCTAGGGGCATTATGACCCAGAGACCGGTGATTGGTTATTCGGAGAAATGACAGTTCAGAAACAAAACTGAAACTGATTTTTTTCTTTACCGAGGATTCTCAGCCTGACGACGGTGAGTATTCATGAGCATGTGAATCCATGTCAGACCCCATGCTGGAGAAGTGTGAAAATAGCTGTGCCTGGTGTTGGGTTTTCTTGCCTCCTTAATGATATCCATACATCTCTGTCGAAGGTTCAAGTGGCCAAACTATAACTTCAGTAGCCAAGCTGCCAAATTTATTGATTGTGTGAGTGGGTGCAGGGATGCCCCCTTATGTTGTGTCAACATGTATTGTTGGCAAGGGAGATTTATTGGATCGCACATCGCCAGTTTGAGCAGATGTGGAAACCAAGGCTGTCTCACCCACAGAGGAGCAAACAGTATGATGGTTACTTGTGCCTGGTGAATTTTGTGCACTATCCTGCTCAGGAGTGGTGCTGGGGAAAAGCATAAAGAACTTTCCCTGACCAGTTCATCCACAGGGCGTGCCTCTTGGACCCTGGCTGGGGAAACCTGGACGAGGAGTCTGGGCATTGTGCTTTTAGCTTTATGGCGAACAGGTTTAGTGGGGGGTGACCCCATAGTGAAAATATTCTATCTAAAATATCTGTTGAGTTGCCACTCGTGTTCCTCTGGTAGAGGGTGTCTGCTTAGAGTATCTGCAAGAGAATGGACTTCCTCTGGAACATGTTGATATGTTAGTAACATGTTCCGCTTCAGTGACCACTTATACATTTCTTGGGATAGCTTGGACAGACTTAGAGAGTGTGTGCCTCAATGCTTGTTCAGATAGAACATGGCCGTGTAACTGGCTGTGAGAACCTGCACCATTTGACCCTTGAGATGTTGCTGAAAGGCCTGAAGAGCCTTGTGGACTGTCAAGAGTTCCAGGAAGTTGATATGTCTTTGGGCAGTAGCGTGTGTCCACTGCCCGAGGGCTCTGTGGTGGAGGGATTGGCGCCCCGCCCCCCCAATCCAGCGAGTGAGGCGCCTGTGGTTAGGATCGCTTGTGCTGGTGGAGCACGAAAAGGTTTTCCGTTTAACAGGTTGTTCTTGGAACACCAGCGAAGAGCCTGAACCAGGGTTAGCGAAACAACTAGATCGTCCCACTGTCTGCTTGCCAGAGACCATTGCTTCGCTAACCATTCCTGCATTGGGCTCAGGTGCGCGTGAGGAAACAAATGAATGCAAGAGGCCATCATCCATAGCAAGCGCATTGCTTTGTGTACTGTTATCTGGCGATCGACCTTGTAGACTACAGCATATTTTTTACTCTCTCGTTTGAGGGGAATGCCAGCTCCTCTCATTTGTTTAGGATAGCCCCTAGAAATTGTTTAATTTGGCTGGGGACTAGACTATTTCTTCTCGTTGATGGTGAAACTCAGATTGAAGAGAAGGTCTATTGTTCTTTGCATATTCAATCTGAAACTTTTAGGACATTGCCCAGTGATTAGCAAGTCCTCCAGATAAGGGTATACTGGGATGGACCTTTTGTGCAGGTGTGCTGCCACTATCGCAAGCACCTTTGTGCTGAGGTGATGCAGAATGGGAGTACTTTGAACTTGTATTGTACTCTAGCTATGCTGAAATGAAGGTACTTTCTGTGAGCAGGGTGCATTGAAATATGGAAGTATGCATCTTGCATGTTCAACGTTGCCATGTAGTCCAGCCGTTTCAGGAGTGGAATCACCTCCAGGAATGTGGTCATATGAAACTTTTGTGGTTTGACATATTTGTTATCAGGTAGCAGATCTAGTACTGGGCGCATAGTACGGTCTTTCTTTGGCACAAGGAAGTAGGTTCAATAAATACCCTTGTTTACCTCCTTTGCCAGGACGATCTCCATGGCGTCCTTGTGGATTAGCAACTTTATGTCCTCCAGCAGTATTATTTGCTCTTCTGCTGTCTTCTTGTATCAGCAGGTGGTAGGGTGGTTTTTGTACCAGCTCGATACAATAACCGCCTGCCACGATGAACAACGCCCACTTATCCAAAGTTATCCCCTTCCATGCGTGGGTGAATTGAGAGATTCAGCCTCCTATTAGAGTGGCATGGCATGGGGGGGGGGGGGAGATACCTGAAACGGCGTGTCATTGTTTGGGAGGGGTTGAGCCTTTCCAAGGTGAGGTTCTGCCCCTACGTCTGCCTCTTTTATTCCCTCTTTGAAAGTTAGACAATGAAACTTGGCCTTGTGACTGGCCCCAGGACGAGTACTGTCCTCCTTGGGAGTAGCCTGAGGAGCGCTGCGCACCCTTGCCCCAAAATCTCCTAGAGTTTGGGGAACCCTGTTGGAAATAGGGTTGGTTAGTGAACTGCCCAAGGGATTTATGAATGTCGTACTCTTCCTTGGCACTCGAGGGTGTTCTCTACAGCCTTCGCAAATAGATTTGGCACCACTGGCATGTTTAAGAGGGTTACTTGAGGAGTCTCTAGCTTAAACCCTGACTGCCTAAGACAGGCATGTCGTTTAATCAGTTTTCCCTCTGCTATGATGCGTCCAGTGTTATCCGCTGCATCAAGATTGTTCTTCAGGATGCAGTTTGAGATTTGCTTGCCCTCCGAGATAGTTTTAAGCAGTTGAGCCTTTAGTGGGTCTGGCACTGTTTATATTTGGCGTTCCAGCTCATTCAATTTTTCGGCAGCCGTAACTAGCCAACAGTGTAGTATTGTTAGGGATTCTGGTTTGGTATGCTGCGGAGGAGGCGACCTTCCTCCGAAACGTATACATCTTCTTGCTCTCCTTGTCTGGCGCGGCTTCTGCCGACACTAGGGGAGTGCTTGCCCTTTTTCTGGTGTTGGTGACCATTAAGGAATCTGGTTTGAGCTTACCCCCAATATACAGGGGGTCAGTGGGCGTGGTTCTGAATAGCTTCTCTATTCTCGGGTTGACCGCCGTCGAAAGAGTAGGCGTTAATAGGGATGGCTGGATACGTCTCAGTACTGACTGCAGGAGAGGTATAACCTGTGTGGCGGACCTCTTGTCCCCCCAGGATATCTTCCAAGAAGTCCTTGTCGACCTGTGTTTCCCGAGTGTCGATGTTAAAATGTTGCGCCGCCTTTAGAAGCAGTTCGATGCACTGGAGTTGATTGTCAACTGGCAAATCTGCTACAGGCTGGTTTTGATGGTCTGAAAACTGAATTATGTGAATGACGTTATCGTCTTAAAACTGGTCTTGGCCATAGAGGTCCCCCTGAGACCCTGGGTCTGCTTGGTTGTCATAATATGAGTCCCAAGAGGGGTCTTGGTATTGAGAGGTGTCTTGGAATGCAGAGGCCGGATTGGCTAGAGCAGAGGTGCTTGGCTGTAGCTCAAGGCGAGACTTATTGGTGGGGGCTGGATCTGTTGATGCCCCTGGCTGTGAGGAGTCTAAGAACTGTCAATTGGTCGGGTGTCTGTCCATGAAGTCCACGAAACTGAACATTCTCCCTAAACTGTTATTAAATTGTTCTGGTGTAAAATGGTATGAGGGCGGGAAACCCGAAATGACAGGGGCCTGGGAGGGAGTGACATCCTTAACAGGGGTGGGGTGGGAGGGAATGGCATCTTTATGGCGCATAGCACCAGAGAGGGTGTCTATGGGATTTGAAAACTCTGTCTGGGTGTCCTTTGGGGTCAAGGGCATCAAAACTTGTACTTTTTCAGCTACCTTGCTTTAAGTAGTGAAGCACTGATGTGTTTCTTAATTATTGCTTGTATTTTCTGTGTTTTCTTTGGGGACGCCAAAATGCCTTTTGCCGCCTGTACTTCGGCACACGAAAGCAGGGCCTTTTTATATGCAGTGTCCGAACCGACCTTCGCTTTCTGGGAACTGCCATGAGGCAAAAGCATGCATGATGGCCTGGAGGACAGTGACAAACCTGAGGATTTATCTCCGGTCACCGCATGGAACTCTGTCGGTGACTCTCGGCTGTGGGGTATATCCTTGTGTGTGCTTTGGCTGCCCAGTGTCTTCTCCAGCACAGGACTGCCGGCCTGCTTCACAGAGTCGGGGGCCTGCACTTGAGGTTCCAACCGACCCTGGCCGGCGTCACTCATAACCCAGACAATGCCCTCAACAGAATCTTCTGTTACGTCTATGGAGGTCTCGGCCTGCATGGTGTGAGCGGACCCGTGTTTCCTTCCGCCGATCCTTTAGGGTTTTAGGCCGGAAAAGCGGACAGGATTTACAATGCTCTCCGGGTGATCCCTCGGTAGACAGTGATTGCACACTTGGTGCGTTTTCTTCCACAGGGATTTATGGTGCCAGGAGGTGCAAAATTTGAATGGGGTTGTGTCCATTATCTTTTAAAAGGGCAGATGGGCAAAAATAGAAGAACGGGGATGAAGGAATAAACATTTTCTAAAAGAGGTCAGTATAAAGAACCTCCCAGCTCTCTCCCTACTGTAATGGGCCGAACCCCAAAGAGGCCGTAAAGGCCACGTATTGTCACCGATAGATGAGTCGACGGCGTGGGTGTTCGTCAGGAGCAGTCGAGTGGTTGAGCAGTCGTGCAGTGAGATGAAAAGGAAAGGAAGAAAGTCTATGAGTACAACTTTAGTTAATCAAAAGGCATCAGCCTGGAAGTGAACTCTGCATTTGCGACTGACTTTGATGGTGATAAAAGCAATCTGAGGGACCGTGACGCGTGAAGGACCATGGGTACAGTACACAACACATTAGTGATAGTATTATTTAACACACCCCGTCGACGTCCGTTTGAGTTTCGAGAACAAATCTTGTAATAATACACGACTTGCACTAGATGTTGGACTATGAAGAGCATATTATATATATGGGATACATTACTCACCGTAATCGTATTTCTGATGCTTGTATCTGCTTAGATTCACATGCTGTGCATAGGCCGACATCTAGTGGAAGCTGCGGAGTATTACAGTTTGTTTTTCGAAAGTCGAAAATGGGCGTCGACACAGGCGTGCCAGTAATACTATCCCTAGTGTGACGTCCACTGTACCCAAGATCCCTCACGCGTGTAGGATCCTCAGATTGTATTTTTTCTGACATGAGGAAGCATGAGGAGTAGCGTGAGTACAGATAATCCAAGCAGATAGACAGAAAAGGTAAGACTACAAGCAATCATGCGCCTTCTCTCGGAGGGGAGGAAGGGTGGGTCGCATGTGAATCTAAGCAGATACAAGCATCAGAAATACGATTACGGTGAGTAATGTATCCCTTCTGAGGCTTGTGGAATCTGCTTAGATCACATGCTGTGCATAGATTAGCGAGCAGTACCAGAAGAAGGAGGTGGGATGTGAGAAGGGTCATGAGCAAACAGGTGTCTTAGAACCGCTTGTCCCACTTGTGTATCTGTCTTGGAATGAGTGTCAATGCAGTAATGCTGAGTAAAAGTGTGAATAGAGCTCCAAGTAGCCGCTTTGCAAATGGTGTCGAGGGGAACATTTGCAATGAAAGCCAGAGTGGCACCAATGCCTCTAGTAGAGTGGGCCCTTGGCGTAAAAGGCAGAGTCTTGTCAGAAAGAGAGTAACACAGCTGTATACAGTTGATAATCCACTTCGAGATAGCGCCCTTAGAGACGCGATCCCCCTCTCTGCCTGTAGCTACGGAGACAAACAGTTGATCTGTTTTCCTTAGCGGTCTGGTTTTATTTACATAGTATAGGACCGCCCTACGCACATCTAGGGTGTGTAGTTTCACCTCAGCCGAGCTTTGCGGGTTCTGGAAGAAAGCCGGAAGCTCGATGGACTGGTTTACATGGAACTTGGATATGAATTTAGGTGAGAACCTAGGGTGTGTGCGTAAAACCAGTTTGTCCTTGTGGATAGTAAAGAAAGGATCCTGCACTGACAGAGCCTGAATTTCACTGACCCTTCTTATGGAGGTAATGGCTACTAAGAAGGCCGTTTTATAAGTCAGGTGTTTGAGACTACTTTTATGCATGGGTTCGAATGGGGGTCCCATGAGCTTAGCTAGCACCACGTTGAGGTCCCATCCTGGCGGTGGGTTCGAAATAGGAGGGTGAAGTCTCTTTACTCCTTCCATGAAGGCTTTAACCACTGGTACTTTCCACCACGAGACCTTGTTATGGGATGTGGTGTAAGCCGAGAGGGCTGCCAGGTGTACTTTCAGCGAGTTAAAAACCAACCCTGCATCCAGCAGGTGGAGCATGTATGTCACAACGTTGGAAGGAGTGCAATCAACCGGGTTGATTTGTTTATTCTGGCACCAGATAACGAATCTTTTCCACTTATCAAAGTAACAGTGCCTTGTATTTGGTTTCCTGGACTCCTTTAGAATGTCCATACACCTCTGTGGTAATTTGAGATGTCCAAACTCTATGACTTCAGGAGCCATGCTGCTAGGTTCATAGAGTTGGGTTCCTGATGCACTGTTTGACCCTGTTGCTGGGACAGTAGGTTGTACCAGGCTGGGAGTCTGATGGGTTCGCACACCGCCATCCTGCGTAGGTGTGGAAACCATGGTTGTCTCGCCCACATGGGAGCAACTAGGATGAGCGTCATAGATTCCTTGTTCATCTTGTACACCACCTTCCTGATGAGAGGAGTTGGTGGAAAAGCGTACGCAAACATCCCTGACCAGTTCATCCACAGGGCATTCCCTTGGGAGTCCGGCTGGGGGAACCTGGATGCAAATCCTGGGCATTGTTTGTTTTCGCTTGTGGCGAATAGGTCTATAGTGGGGAAACCCCACTGAGAGAAGAGATTTCTTACTACGTCTCTGTGAAGGACCCATTCGTGTTCTTCTGGGAGGGAGTCTCTGCTTAGAGCATCCGCTAGGGAATTGAGCTCCCCTGGAACATGTTGCGATGACAGGAAGATGTTCCGTCTGAGTGCCCATATCCATATTTTCTGGGCAAGCTTGGACAGATTTGGCGAACGAGTCCCCCCTTGCTTGTTCAGATAGAACATGGCTGTCGTGCTGTCCGTCCTGATCTGCACCGACAAGTTCAGTAGATGGGGCTCGAACGCCCTTAGCGCTCGGAATACTGCCAGAAGCTCTAGCAGATTGATGTGGTTCTTGGCTACTGAGTGAGACCAGAGACCCTGAGCTGTGTGGTGGAGATGGTGAGCTCCCCACCCAGTCAGGCATGCATCTGTAGTCACCACGGCTTGTACTTCGGGATCGTAAAAGGGTTTCCCCTTTGCGAGATTCTCTCTTGTCCACCAGTGTAGGCTCTGTACGAGTGTTGGCGAAACGACCACTAGATCGTCCCAATGACCACTTGCCTGAGACCACTGTTTCGCCAACCATTCCTGCATGGGACGCATGCGCAGACGCGCGTGGGGGACCAGGTAAATGCATGACGCCATCATGCCCAGTAACCGCATAGCTTTGCGTACTGTTATCTGTTGACCTGACTGATAATGCGGAATTTGCAGAAGTATATTCCGAATTCTCTCTTCCGAAGGGAAGGTCAATCCTTTCTGAGTATCTAGGATAGCTCCTAGAAACTGTTTTGAGGTGCTTGGCACCAGACTTGACTTTTTCTCGTTGATGGAGAAGCCTAATTCGTGGAGGAGGTCGATAGTCCTCTGAATGTTTGACCTGCAAATTCCTGGGGTTTCCCCCGTTATGAGCCAGTCGTCCAGATAAGGGTACACCGGGATTGCTTCCCTGCGTAGGTGTGCAGCCGCCACCGCCAGTACCTTGGTGAATACCCTTGGTGCTGAAGCTATCCCGAAGGGCAATACCTTGAATTGGTAGTGGCGACTGTCTACCTTGAAGCGCAAGTACTTTCTGTGCGCCGGGAGCATGGAAATATGAAAATAAGCATCTTTCATATCCAAGGTTGCCATGTAATCCCCCTTTTTTAGGAGGGGGATTACCTCTTGTAGCGTGGTCATACGGAATCTTTGGGGCTTGACATATTTGTTGGCAGGCCGTAAATCCAATACTGGGCGCATTGTCAAATCTTTCTTTGGCACAAGGAAGTAAGTTGAATAGATACCCTTGTTTACCTGGTGTCCTGGGACGAGTTCTATCGCGTCCTTTTCTAGCAGAATGGCGATCTCCTCGAGAAGGATCTCCTGATGTTCTAAGGAGTGTACTCTTTGTCGTGGAGGATGGTTCCGTGGACGCTGCAGTAATTCTATACAATATCCTGTGGACACTGTTGACAGCACCCATCTGTCTGAGGTGATCCCTTCCCAAGCCTGGGTGAAGTTGGAAATGCGTCCCCCTACTGGGGTTGCGTGAGAAGGGACCCTGAACTGAGCGTCACTGCTTTGGTGGAGGCGTGCCACCTCCCTTGTTGGGGCTGCCTCTGCCTCTTCCACGACCTCTTTTGTTACCCCTGCCGAAACTTTGGGTAGACTGCTGGCTGTAGTTCCACTGTGTACCCTGTCCCTGGGCATAGTTGCCTCTTTGTGAATTTTGGCCGCGTGGGCGACCAAAATTACTGTTCCCCCTCTGGTTAGGGGGTTTGTTGGTTAGTTGGCCAAGGGATTTCAGTGTTTCGTATTCGTCTTTGGCGTTTTTAAGTGCGTCTTCGACCGCTTTCCCAAACAATAGATCGGGTTCCACCGGCTTGTCTATTAATGACGCCTGAGTTTCTGTTTTGAACCCCGACTGCCGTAGCCACGCATGTCTTTTGATAACAGTACCTTCTGCTATCAATCTTCCTGCGTTGTCCGCGGCGTCGAAAGTTGCTTTTAATATGCAACCAGACACGGCTCTCCCTTCTGCCGAGATCCGAGCCAACTGGCCCTTTAACGGTTCAGGAGCAGATGCTATGAGTGCCGCGACTTCTTCCCATTGATGGCAGTTGTAACTGGCCAACAGGGTGGTGGAGTTAGCAATTCTTGCTTGGTAGGCGGACGTTGAGGCTATCTTTCTGCCAAACCCGTACAGTTTCTTGCTCTCCTTGTCGGGAGGAGCTTCTGACGACGATAAGGGTGTTCCAGCCCTCTTCCGAGTGTTGGTAACAACTAGGGAGTCTGGTTTAAGATGTCCTCTTATATAGAGAGGGTCAGACTGGGCTGCCCGGAAAAGTTTTTCGACCCTGGGGTTGACTGCTCTGGTGAGGTTAGGGTTCACCAGGGACGGATCTATTCTCCGTTGGATGGATTTAAGGATAGGGATGGTCTGAGCGACCGGCCTCCTCTCTCCCACCAACTCTTCTGCGAAGTCCCTTTCCTCCTGTACACCGTGGGTGTCGATGTGAAAATGTTCTGCTGCGCGAGCGAGAACCTCATTAAGGAGGGGCTGGTTATCGACTGGCGAGTCGGTAACTGGGGCTTCGCTCTCTACCGGGGAATCTACTCTGTAAATTTCCTGCTCATCTTCTCCCTCCTCCTGGTCCTCATCATCCGCATAGTATTCAGTCCCGGTCTGTTCCTCCATAAATTCAAACTCCTGGTCCCCCTCAGGGAAAGGCTGTGCTTGGTACCTGGGGTATGGAGTAGAGTATGGAGTAGAGTAAGGCTGCACCTCGAAGGGTTCAGGTCTTTCGAACCGGGCCTTTTTACTTAGGGGGATAGGATCAGTGGAACCTGAGGGTGTGGCCCCCTGAGGGTCATACGAGAGGAAATGCTCTGGATTTTTGTCGTAAAAATCAGCCAAGGAAGACATCCTTGACATGACCCTGTCTATGTCTTTACTGGACCATTGTTTGGAACAGGGGATGACTTTAGTAGGCAATTTAGGGGTCTTATCAAGGCTAGCCTTGCTGGAAGTTGATCTTTCGGTAGACTTGTCTGTCTGTTTATGGGGTAAGGATGGTCTTACAGGAGTGGAAGAATGTGCTTTCCGCTGTTTCCCCCCCTCCCCGTGCGTGGAAAAATGTTTTCCCTGCCCCTTGGAGGCCCCGGAGACTTTCGACGCCTGGTGTCGAGGATCGGGAGAGGTATCTGTGTCTTTTGAGTGTGGGGCCTCGCTGGTGTTAGCTGCAGGCTCCGTCTCTTGGAGCGCGGCCTGGGGGTGGAAGTCGTCTTCGTCTTCCGACGATCGAACTTCCGTTAGTCTAGGGAGCGAGGCACTCTTGGCAGGAGTGGATGATTGCCTTGCGTCATGAGGCGATCTCGATCGAGAGCACCCAGAGGACACCGAGTCGGACCGTTCTATCTGTGCCTCTTTCCGAGAAGTCGACGTCGTCGAGGTTCGGTTGGACTTAGTGTGCTTAGTGTGTGTAGGGTGTGTAGCGCTTGCGTCGCCGGGGTTCTTCCCCATAGCCGCCCTGCCGGACAACCTTCCGAGGTCGGGGAGCTGCGCTCGGCTGTCTTTTGACGCCGTAATGCCCTCGCCGTCCGAATGCCCTGCGTCGCTGCCATCGCTGAAGGCCCCCTCCGCTGCCATGGCCGCCTGCCTGGTGTGGTGGGCCCAACGCTTTGTCGAACGGTCCTTAAGTGTCTTAGGTTTAAACCTACTACACGCTCTGCAGTTCGCTTCGGGGTGGTCCCTCGGCAAGCAGAGATTGCACGTGGCGTGCCTGTCGACCCAAGGGTATTTGCGGTTGCACTTGGGGCAGAATTGGAAAGGGGTACCCTCCATACGCACCTTGATGCAGCGGGCTGATAAGTGTAGGAAATATATAAGGTGTACTTATATACCAAGAGTGAAGAGTATGTACCACCCCCCACTCTCCCTACTTGCAGGGCCGAGGCCAGCGGCCTACTAGGCCCAGATCCGTCGTGCAGCAGCCGACGGTCGATGTCTTCTCCAGCCGTCGTCGAGTTTCGAGGGTCGACGTTGGGGTGGGGAAGGATGTCAATAAAGAATTATAAATTATAATTATTAGCAAAAGTATGAAGTATGGCTAAGGCCAGGGGACTCCGCAAGATGCTTCCGACCAGTATTGCAGAAAAAAACAATCTGAGAATCCTAGACGCGTGAGGGATCTTGGGTACAGTGGACGTCACACTAGGGTTAGTATTACTGGCACGCCTGTGTCGACACCCATTTTCGAGTTTCGAAAAACAAACTGTAATACTCCGCAGCTTCCACTAGATGTCGGCCTATGCACAGCATGTGATCTAAGCAGATTCCACAAGCCTCAGAAATATATATATATATATAACAGAAATCAGAAATCCCCTTGTCTACATTATATTCAGTTTATAGCGTAAGGGTCAGTTTATGGTTTGATACAAGATCAGAACGCTCTTGTTTAACATCCTAACACATATGTTACTTGGTATTGTTGAAGGAGGGGAAACCACTTAAAGTTAGGGATAGATAGGATTCCCGCTAACCTTATTTTGAAAATAAAAATGTAGAACCCCCAATGAACATGCCACTGTGTCCGAGTCTTACTCTTGATCCCTTACAGGGTGCATTCTTACCATATAATTGAGTGCCAGCAAATTACAGGACGTCATACCCAGGAGGGACTTCTTTTGTCATACTGTGCAACTGTTCATCATTGATAATAGGTGTGCAAATCATAAGAGGGCTGCAATTCTTTCCAGAAATGGCCCTATTTGTGGGATGAAAGGCCAATGGGCAATAAACATGTCAAAATATGTGATAGAAATATGGTTGTCTGAGCCAATATGCAGGTGGACTTCTCGATGTTCATAGAGAACCATAGTCTAATGAGGGCTTCAACTTCCAGTTGCACATTTTGGGGGGTCTGGATTTTGGAGGGTGCCTTTTATCAACCAGTCGCCCTTCACTGATGTGCAGCCATTAGTACTAGATATTTTGTGAAGACCCACAGTGCAGACTGGAGGCCGAAGGGAAGCACCCAGAATTGGTAGTGGTGAGCACCCACTGTGAACCTCAGATAGTACCTGTGGGCCAATGGTTTGGGGATGGGGTGCATCCTCCAAGTCTATGGTCACCAGGACGTCACCTTGTTGCACCCATGGAATTACCTGTTGGAGTGGTCATTGTGAATTTAGCTTCATGTATTTGCTGAAGCAGTGCAGGTATAGAATGGGGTGCCATTCTATGGTTTTCTACCTCTCCAGAAAATATTGGGAACTGAACCCTTTTCCTCTTGCTCTTCGTTCTGCAATTGATTGGAAGCGAGCCGGTTTCTGGCAGTTGTCATCCGAGGAAGTCAACTTTGAGTTTGGTTCAGGTGATGTAAGAATAAAAACAGACATTTAGATGTTTTTACTGCTCCAGACCGATAATTATCTGGAGCCACTAACTCAGTTTCCTCTTCTGAGTCACTACATAATATAATCCTGTTTTCCTGTGATTTCACTTCTTCCTGAAAATCTTCGTCTTCATCTGTTTCATATGTAGACAGATTTAGCATTTCGGCCATAATCTCATCTTCTCTGCGCTGGGTTACCTTGGGAAGGCACTATAGCTGACTTTGCCAGGAAGGAACTATAGCCGACTCCCTTAGCAGCTTGTCCATTTCCAGCTGAAGTTTGTTTGAACCACAGAGGCTTTTGTCATTTGTGGAGATTCCGATGGTATTTGGCTAATTCCAGCATGTGCCCTTTGGACAGCACATCAAGCACCCAGTGGCGGAGGTTATTTCTCGACACGGACTCATGTGGCGGCTGACCCTGCAACCCACAGGGGTGCTGTGTGTGAGGCGGAGTGAGAGCAAGTCAAGCTTGTTTGGATGTCAGAGGGTATCCTCATTAACTCCTTTAAGCAGCATATTTGGTGAAGGACTGCTGGGATCTCTGCGATAGTGTGTGGAGGATTAACAATTTGTGAAGTAGCTGCTGCTAGCTAAATTGGGAATCTGCTTGAGCTCCATCAATAGAAATGAAAGAGTCTGATCTCAATCATTCAAGAGCTAATGGCTCTTGCTACGCCAGTGTCTGGCTTCAGACCCTAAACAGTAAATTTTAATTTTCTTACCGAAAAGGTCCGGACCACGGAACGGCATATCAAGAAACTTAGCCTGCACATATGGAAGGAAACTAGTCGCTTTCATGCATGCCCATTGTCAGAGTACGGCTCCATAAGCCATCTGCCTGAATGCTGCTTCTGCGGCATCCACAAACTTCTATGGCGTGGTCAGACAGCCTCCCCCTCGCTGATGATGGTCTAGGTTTACTCTAGTAAGTATTATGGTAGAGCATCAAAAACCTATTCATTTTGTGACAGATCTCCCCATCGTATCGGGCACACAAAGCTAAGGCACTGGATGTTCATATGTAGGGTTCGGATTTAAGATTTGATGAGCAGGAGCTGAAACCAGTTTCTGGGCATCACCCAGTATGTAGGAGCTACCTTAGGGGAATCGGGAGTGGATACATAGTATGCCTCAAATCTAGCTTGCACACGAGATGCAAGGTTTAAGCTTTTGTCCATTATGTCTAATCCATTATGCTTTAAAATGTCTGCTAGATATGTTATACTGCTTCTGTATACACATTCCAAAATACACCATGTTAATATCACACAGGTATGGTTGTATGGGACCAGCTGGGATTGGAGCCAAAAGCAGCTCCCGATTGTTGGACTAGAAGAAGGAGCTAAAAGGCTCCGAGCTATTTTGAACTTGGTCATGGCCAAGGATGCTGTGTCAGTGACCTGGGGACCCAAGTCCTCTAGTTTCCCGGCCTCCATGTCTGGAGGCGCTGTTAAGAGAGGCTAGATTTGCTAACATCTGTCTTTTTTGCCACTGTAATAGCAGACAGGTTTAGAATGGCCCCCTCAAATAGCAGTGTGTTATCAGGAGCTTTATATATAATTTCTAGTCTAGCAGTGGTAGTTTGAGTTGCTAAGGTTTTTATTATTGGATGGCTTGCACTGCTTCCCGTATGGTATCCAGGATTTATATGGCTGCAGTAGTTTGCTGAATTTTGTCCTTTTGCTCATAATAGACAGATGTTGTCTAATGTGGTCACCTGGAGATCGAATATGTGTGTGGCCTTTGTGATTACAGTATGGAAGTGAGGTTCCCCCTGGGAAGTCGTGCTTTTTCTTTTTTGGCAATAACGCAGTCTTCCCATTAGTCATCCTCTTGAGGAGATTCTTGTGGGATCTCTCATTTCCTCTGGTTCATTTACCAGTGTTTCATCAACAGAATACTAATGCAGAGGTATTCAAACTGTGACGGGGGTGGGGTGAGAGGGGGGAGGGGTGGGAGGGAGGGCGAGGGCATGGCCACATTCCTGCAGGAACACAAAGCCCTAGCCTGAAAAGTAAAAAAAAAAAATCGTGTCTTTAAAATTTTAAAATTTTAGGGAGGAAAGAAAAAGCGGTGTTATGCGGAGCCCTGGGCAGGCGTGGCTTATTCATAATGGGCGAGGGGGCGTTTATAGAGGAGCCGAGGAGCCAGCTCAGTGAAAGACTGAGCGCACCCTCAGCTACTTTTTCCAGCTGGGCCCCCCAGCGCCTTGCATACACACAAATAATTTTGTGATTGTGTGTATGTGTATGTGTTAGGCGCTGTGAGGCTCAGGGAACAGGGAAGTTATCTTTTTACTGGACATCTACCATAGATGTTCAGTAAAAAATACCATGCTTGCCCACTAGGCCCCAAAGCGCTAATTTCTAACTATATGGCTTTTTACCCAATTATTTTTTTAAGTATGGTCTAAAATGCAACATTTTAATCTATTTTAAAGTATTTCCTGGGGGAGAACACACACTCCGCACACCACTTGATTTGCTCAGGCTCCTTCGCTATGGTTGGTTGCTGTGTTATATCTGTGGGAAATTATGCCCCTACACTTGAAAAATTCACCAGATGCCACTAGTCCAGTGACTGTGCTGGGTGCACCGTGGGGCAAGTCCAGGGACCGTGATGAGACCAGGATGGGGGGAGCCATGGCGCTGTAGTGGAGCAAGGTGGGGAGAGCCCAGGATTATTGGTGGGAACAGGGTGGGGAGAGCCCAGGGTCTGTGGTGGGGTGGGGAGAGACGAGAGGCTGGGTTAAGAGTGGGATGAGGGAGCCCAGAGACTGATGGTAGCAGGTGTGGGAGCCCAGACACTACAAGAAGTAGAGTGCAGCTCGCAAAGGTTCAGAGAGACATTTGGACTTCCTGTCCATTCGTCAATTTTGGGGGGGCACGGCCTGCCCGCATTTTGCTCACGGGGGGCCAGGTCAAAAAGGTTTGAAAACCACTGTCCTAATAGGTCCTCCCATGGAACAGGTTCTTCTGGAGTGCTGGATATTGGCGATTGTGTCCTATGTGACTGGGGTAGTGACTGGCTAATGTGCCAGTAAAAGTGCGCTGCTGCAGATTTCTGGACGCTCTTGGAGGCCTGTGGAAGGATCCCATCATAGGGAAAGAGGCGGTGCTGCCTTTAAAATTACGTCAGGGGATACAGTGATGATATTTAATTCCGCTGAGAGGGTATTCCACAGAATGTGCCACTTCTCCTTTGCAGTGTAGGTCCCAGATTTCTCTGCCATGGTCTACTGCTGTTCCGTCAATGAAGGTTTTTCTATAGGCAACGCGTGCCTTAACATAGACGGTGCATTTGAAAACCGTATGGTCGTGGACAACCGATGCCCTGCAGAAAGTTACCCCGTCAATTAGAGTTTCTCAGTGAACAGCATGAGGCCGTTTGTGGACGTCCGTCGTACATGAAGACCTCGTCGGTGACCGTGGCATCAAAGACCACCCCCGAACCCCTCGTTGTGGATGAGGTCATAGCCGCTTGTACCGTAGGCAGACAAACTGTGGACATTGGCTACATAAGTGGCTTGCTTTTGGATGGTTTATCAGAAGGACCTGCTGGCTGAGTTACAGTGCCTTTCAGCATTTTTAGCCGTTTTTCATCACAGGATTTGCTCCTTGGTTCCACTGAAGCTCTCCTTCTCTGAGGATCATGCATTTCAGAGGTCCGTTACAGAGAGGTTGGGTCTGACCTAGTGGATTCTTCTCCTGACGAGGAGCCTTTATTCTCTTCCATAAATAGCCTCATGTGCCTGCTCTGGGTGGTTTATTCTGAGAAGATCTGGCATAAGACATAGGTATCAAACCGGTAGGAAAGCGGGCAATAAATGCATTCTAGGTGTGGGTCCCCGAGGAAAACGCTTCTTTCCTCCCACATCTTGCATAGTTTTTCAAAATAGACTTTAGGTTTTGCAGGGTCCACCTGTACCTTCTTCAGCCTTGACCATGAGGCGGTAGGGTAATCAACATTTTCTGAGTCCAGAACCAAAAAAAGGTGGCCATAAAAGATGTCGGCTGAAACAGCAGACCAAACCTCAAGAGAAAAGTTGTTAAATTCTGTGAATTAGAAAGAAAAAGGAATACAACTATGGAAAAGAAGAGCTGAGAAGGATTCCCTAGTCACTAGACGGTGGTAAAGAATCTGAACATGGCTGTCCTTGGTGGAGCTTAAGCCCTTCATTGACTGAAGCAGAAAAGAACCAAAATGAGGTGAATACGCAACAACCTGGAGCGCCGCTGTGGTTTGTAGGGCAATTTCATTGCTGTGGTTTTTGGTCATTCTATATACACACATAGGGCGATTCCCAGACTGACAACGGGAATTATTCAAGCATGTGAATAAATGAAAGATCCAATTCTGGAGAATGTGCAGATCGCCTCACCACCATTATCAATTTTCTCAACTTTGGGATCATTGCCCATTTGTTTTAGAAGTGAGCATGCTTAGAAAATCAACCTAATAGAATCTATCCTCACACCAGTCAATTATCCCAAAGAGAGCCAGTCCATTGGGTTATTAAACCTATAGCTTTCTCAGCCACATTTAGGTAAAGAATTACAGGAACACCCACCATAACCTTACATTAGAAATCGGGATGGCACAAAATCTGCCGTGGTTACCATATGGGACACAGATGTGTGTTACCTGACAACGCAATCCCTCCTGGCTCTATAGGACTTTGTCTTAAAAAAGAAATAGGCTAAAAGAAAACATCTAAATGCCAGGGATAACTCCAGTCATCTGTGAAATCCCACAAGGCTTTTCGCTACAGTTTTGGAATTCAAATTAAAGCAGTCTTCTAAGATAGTGGCCCGGGCACATTCTCCTGTGGCTTCTCCCCCCTCATACTCCTCTTTAAAATCTACTTAATACAGATCATGAACCCACATTACCAGCCAATTTCACATTTCACTCCTATGCTAACGATACCCTGTCCACATCAAAGCCAGACATGAGAGGACAGCTTAACTGGAGGAAGAAAACGATCGATCAAGGCTCTCACCAAATGTTCTGCTCACTCAAAATGCTTTTCTCTTACATTCTTCAACCACTCAATCACCAGGTGATAACATATCAGGGAATCTATTTAGGCAAGGAACAGCCATAAGCAGGCATGACTTGTAAACTGCTCTATACAGCAAGATAATGATGTTTGATCCTCCCATCTAGCCTGACCTCCACACACTGGTGGTTCTCCAACTGCAGAACCTGCAGCATGTGCTGCAACTGTTATTTCACAGCCTTAAAGTACAGCTTGAACGCAGGTTAGACATTGGCAACTTTGGCTTAAGTAGCTGTACACACACAAACATGCATATATACATGGATTTGGACGGCTCCCAAATTGAGTGGACCAAATTGTTATAGACCTTCAAAAAGAACTGCATACCGAAAAACAGGCACCAAAAGAAAAGAATAGAAAGGACAAAAAAAGTGAAGCAATAAAGAAAGTGAGGTAAGTAAAAAATTGGCATTGGCGAAGAAATTTTTGGCATTTGTGTAGGCTTGAGATATGCATTTTCTGGCACTACTAGAATGGTATTACCTGGCCAAAAGTTGGGCAGCAAATGGTGTGAATACCTAGATGTATTATGGCAGCAACTGACAAATGCCTGAACAAGAGCCAAAATGATTGCTGGTTTTTTAACAGGAATTCAGTGTAAGGAAAAGGTACAAGGACAAATATTGCTTATAAATCAAGTAATTGAAGGAATATTTGGTTAAGCATTATAATTAAACCCGCAGCTGTTTTACAACTGATACTAGTATGTCCCGTGCCCCTTCCTCTATCCTTGTGGGCGTCCCCCAACATGGGGACAATACCGGAACCTTTGGCAGCAGAAAATTGAGCTGCCCCTTTCAAATTTAGAAGAGGGTGCAGCCTCAACCGTGGGAACGTCCCGCTGAGGCCCCGCCCCCTCTGGCGCCTTACCTCAGAGTTTTTTTCCGCGCGGACGGTGTCGGACCTGGCAGCCAGCGCAAAGACGGAGCTTTCCGCTTGCTCCCAGTTTGTTTTTTCACCTCTTACTTCCCTTCCCTTTCCTTTCCTTCAGTGCCTCGCCGGCACATGTCAGCCGCAGGAGGATTCACGAGAAGTGCCTCATGTGACCGCTCGTTCCAGGCCTCGGACTGCAATGCACTCTGTCTTGAGTGTTTGGAGTCCGACCACCTCTGGCACTCATGTTCGACCTGCAGCGCTCTCGGTCACAGGGCATTGAAGAATCGTTTGTCGCGGTGGAGGGAGATCTTCCACACTTCTCCGTCCCACCTTAAGGCCTTCGTCTCCAGGAAATCTCTTCAGGACAAAGTAGACCCTCTGTTCACATAGTTACACAGCACTGCGACTCCTCCCCCAGGGTTACCATGGATCAGGGTTTCTAGGATTCAAGTTCTAGCAGGCCCAAGGCCTCTAAGGCTACCGGCTCCCACGCTGAGGGATCCGGGGGCACTTCCGGGCACTCTGAGCAGAGGCCTGAGGCAGTCCAGGCTACGGGCTCCCAAGCTGAGGGGCTCATGGGGGAAGCTCAATTTTCCACTGCCAAAGGTTCAGGTACCGCCCCAGGTCTCTCACAACGATGGAGGAAAGGTGACTTTGAACTATGAGTACACTAGTCACTACAGTAAATTTAATATTTAAGCCATTGTGTTTCAGGAGACTGCTTGCAATTTTATGTGTGGCATGGGGGAGTTTTGTAAAGTGTAACTATCACCGATCTCTGCGCTATAGACATAATGAACAAAGGAGCTGAAGTAGTGCATAGAGTATTAAAGTGAACACTGAAAATGCTAATTCTAATTGAAAAGAAAAGTTTTTTTTCCGAAAGGCCAAAAGATTAGACTTTCTACAAAGGTCGGAAGGGAGCACGTTCCAAATTCTGATTGCCTGAACTAGGAAAGAGCAGATGCTTCCTTCCTATTGCTAGGGGGGAATCAACTTTCTATCCATTCTCCATCTTCATGAACTTGGAGATATATGAACTCACTTTTAGTAACAAGGAGAACGAAGCGCTGTAGTAATATGTTAATGTTTCCTGCATTTTGTTACTAAACTAGCTCATTATTTTGAACTCTGCAATCTTGAGATCATGTTGCTTGGAATGCCTAAATAAATATTGTTTAGTTAATCCCTGCAAGGTGACTAGGGAACTAATTACTAGAATCTGGTGTGGGAATGCTAGGTAAGGAAGACTATTTTCTGAATTATTGAGTAACAAGACTGTTGCAGCTGCTACTTGAGTATTCATTGTTAACTTGCGGTCTATAATAATTTCTAGGTTAACTTCTGAGCTTGGTGTAGGGCATTGTCCAAAGGGACTAGGCCATCATGATAGTGTGCAGGTATTAGGTTTTTCATTTACTGTCAGAATTTAATTTGTTTGTCTGGATTTAGACCTTGGAAGCAGAGCGGCAATCCCTAAACTTACCAGAGAGATGGTCATCACCATCTTTCCGGTCCACTAAGCTCAGAATCTATTCGGTATAGTTAAAAAACGTTACACCAGATTGGTGCAGAACATCCATTAGTGGGTAGACGTACAGATTTAAAAACAAATGTACGAGCGGTTCAATGACCACTATAAGGACCAGAACACATGAATTGCTCTCATTAACTCCAAAATGGTGAATATGGAAATGAAGCTACGAGAACAAGTCCATAACGACTCGCAAAAAGCCAAAGTCTCAGCTATGCTCTTAAAGGAGCAGCTAAAAAACAACGCAAATGATATAAGACTTCTTGCTGAAATCGCGCATGTAACACTGATGATTCTTAAAAAGGTACATCTTGAACGGAGCAATGGTGAGGTGGGCACATTTGAAAACTCAAACTTAAAGGTCGGACCACACCACAAAAATTAGGTACAACTGAACCTTCAAGGTGCTGTCAATCAAAACAAGCAACAAAGCACGGCCTTGACCCAAACAGTTAACGAAACTGATGAAAGAATTACAAACCGTGCCGGGTTGAAAGAAATACCGCTGGCCACTTTAAAAAGATCAGAAAAAAGCCTTGAATCAAAAACAAGTGAGCAAACTAAGAGCACAGAAACAGAACAGAGGTTTTAAACCACCTGCAATATATCCATCTACCTCGGCTAACACAGACGGCTTGGTAGACAACCAAGACCAGCCGGATGATCATACAATAAAAAATAACAAAAACAACAATGAAACCTATGCAATGTTTGAGAAACAAAAAAAATGTACAACCCTAGAAGGGAGGGGAGCCAACCTCAATCAAGGCAAATGCAAAAAGAAAAAACAAGAACAATTAAGTGGAAAAAGTACAAACGCAAACAGTGCACGTAAATTTGAGAAACTTAAAATCATTAAATATTACTATTCAAACAGCAGGACTGCAAACAAACCAAGAAGCAACAAAAACATCGACACTGACAATTAAGGATGATGATTAAAGTACGACGACTCAAAAAGAGACATGTCCCGAGGTAACCCAGCGCAGAGAAAATGAGATTATGGCCGAAATGCTAAATCTGTCTACATACTATACAGATGAAGAGGAAGAAGTGCAATCACAGGAAAACAGGATATAATGTAGTGACTCAGAAGAGAAAACTGAGTTAATGGCTCCAGATAATTATCAGTCTGGAGCAGTAAAAACATCTAAAAGAGTGTTTTATTCTTCCACAACCTGAACCAAACTCAAAGTTGACTTCCTCAGATGACAACCGCCGATACCCGACTCACTTCCAATCAATTGCAGAACGGAGAGCAAATGTTGAAGCGAAAAACTTTACCACTAAGGGAACTCATCCTTGTCCTAGAACCCTGGGTCAGTCCTTTAACAAGTCTGGTTTATCCTCCGAGACAGTAATAACCAACTTACTACAAGGACAAAATAAGCGAAAACTGGACCTCCAAAATGAGAGGGAGGAAAACTGGAGAGCCGAAAACTAGACCCCAAGTTCAGTCCGGTTACAGAAACAAACCACAAACGACAAAAGATAGACTCCAACTATTGCATTAGGTTGGAAAGGATCTTTTCAACGGACGATGGACTCCGAAATAGGAACAACGTCCTCTGCCTTTCTCATCACATACCCAAGATCGAGATCATCCAGAGATATCAAAACAGTTGAATTCATTAAAGACTCGATCTTTGATTGTGTTCTGCTTCACATTCATTCGAGGTCTACTCAGGACACAATACTAAACCGAACAGTGGATATAAACTCATTGGGTTTTGATGTAGAGAAAATGTATCTTGAAGCCTCACAGGATCAAACTATAAGCCATTCAAAAAGGGGTGTCCAGGAAGCCTAAGGATCCTCTGCAAAAACAGTCGGCCCTAAGGGAACCCAAATAGCTGACCGCAATTACATGACTGAATTAAATGGGTCTGAAAGGCAGCAGGAAGACGTAGACAGCAGAACATGGAAAGACGCCCCAAAACCAAAAAAACTAATAAAGATTACATTTGCTTGTAGCAATAATGACGCACACAGACAAAAATTAAAGCTCCACTAAACACACTAGAAGAGAGCGAAAATTGGAACTGGGTGGCTGGAGCCCTAAACAGAAAAGGGTTTGCTAATGCCTAACCAGCTCAGAAAGTGGTGCGATACAAATGGGTACTTGGAATACGGAGGGGTTTGCACATTTGTTCCAGAACACCTAGACGGCTTTGAGGGACTTAGATATACTAGGTCTTCAAGATACATGGCTGGTCTCCCCTCCATGTGAGGAAGGCTACCAAATCGGAATAAACCCTGCCATAAAACACTCAAAAGGCTGTCCGATGTCTGGGCAAATCAACCTGGAAAAAAAAAAAAGTGGCCTTCGTATTTTGAACACCCATGATCAGTCTCCCTATATTCAAACTTCCACTATAGAATTGCCACAAGATAAAGATGGAAACAGAAAAAATCTACATATTATAAACCTATATTGGCAACATCAAGCAACCGGAACATGGACTTTCCTGGATGAGATCTGTGACACAATTGACAACATAATGTACACTGAGATGAATCTGTTCATTGTAATATGTGGCGATCTAATTATGTAATGTGTCGAGATGGAAACAGGTGGAAAGAAAGCGGGAAAAAAATGGGACACCTTAATAAGATTAAAACTGCATGGCTAAGTGAAATGGACTCCAGAGAGATCAGGCTACTAAACGTGAAAATCACGGGAGACATTCCCCCCCACACCCCTACAAGTCACCTGGCGAAGAGCAAACCAACAGTCAATCTTGGACTATTCCTTCGCCTCCGAACCATTTGTGACGACAATTTTTATTCTTAAAATAGTTGAAATGGCACAGAGTGATGATAACCTAGTAAAAATTGCCTTTACACAATATAAGCCTTCAACTCTTGAAATATGGTCCCAAGGAATCAGCATTGTACCGGGCCGCAATAGACAAACTGGACAGTACAAAAATAAGAAATATCACAAATGCAATAAAGAACAACACGAGCAACAAAGGCAGTGATGAGGTTGATTACAGTGCTATATAACATAAAGAGGTGTGGCATACTACCGGAAAATCTACATTTAAACCTTTGCATATCTTCGATACAGTAATAGCGCAGAAGAAAAGGGAACTTCGTAAGAACATTAGAGGAATCATGTAAACTAACCACACAAATCACTTCAGAGAAAAAAATAAAATAAAAATGAGATACAACAATTGTCTGAAGTCACATAAAACTATTGTGGAACAATGAGATGCTGAAATAATGCTCGAGAGCTTGGCCAGAAAAACTTTGAGAATTTTGGTCCATTATAAATAACAGATGCTCCACAGCAAGCCCTGTTATGTAACATGATCACAGAGTAACAGTAGATTAATCATTACACCAGCCTGTTTAAGAAACAGGGCCCAATCATTAACATCGGTTTGAAAGTATGAAGTCCTGGAACATCGACTTCACAAGAGTGGACATCATGGAGAAAATCAGGCGTATCAACTCTTCTTGAGCCCCGGGCCCAGATGGCCTAACCAACCATATGCTAAAGCAAAACCCCCAACGAGTGGGCAGATTTCTGCGATAAGCTATTCCAGATCATATTAAGAGAAATGTAGTAAAGCTATTTCCACGCTCACTTAGGTTACTTCTGTTAAGTTCATTACAAGTTCTTAAATTACAGTTAATACCGGAAATAAGACATCAGATAGACAACAACACTGTCTCCGATAACCCAGGCAGGGAGGGACCAACTGTCTCAAGATAGAAAACTCACCTCAAGCATTCTCTCACTCACACACCAACATTCCACATGGCATCACAAGTCACATCACTACATCAGCAGACTCAGACAGTCACAACACATCTCCCTACGTTACTGGAACACACATGCACAGGCACACACATACCCTAGCACACTAGAGACAAGCACATGATAAAACAGCATGGACTTACAAAGAACACCTGCAACCATCACAAATCTAGCCAATACCACCTGACATCCAGGATGACAATCGAATCGTCACATCTGTGAAGAGAACAACTCATTGAAAGCACCTCAACACCAGGGTACACCATCACCAGCTCCACGATCTACCATGCTAAACCTACACAATCGCTGCATACATCCCAATCACATACACATAGAAACACACAGACTCAGAAAATTGAACACATCCAACCACACCAAGATATATAAATCCTCTAACCATTTAAAGATGCTGGCCTGCCATCTTCAAAACCACCCACATAACATTAGGTTGACCATGACCACTCATCCCGACGGTAGCTCCAACGAGTCAATATATCAAACCCTGACCCTTCATACAACAGCCAGGATCGAAATGCACAATCAAACAAAACAAAAAAAAACTAACAATATTACCAGACTCATCACCTTGGGACAGCATCCTTCTCCATTCGAACTCTTGGGTTAAATTGAGGGCGTCCCTAGCCAACACCCTCAACCATGTTTTACTACAACACAACCTGTCCCTTAAAGATGAGTACAATAAATACTTCTATCTACAATGCGCTACTACCACACTTAAAATCACCGGAGACACTACCTTCCATACTCTCTGTAGTGCACAGCTCAACCACAAACTCACACATACTGCTGTCAGAGGAGCTACCTCCCAGCACTTACCTCACACACAAATACACAACCGTAAAAGGCGCTACATCAAAATGGTTAAAGTCAACAGAGGCGCTACCTCCCTAACCTTAGTGGTGCCTATCACCCACTAAAAAAACACACTAACATTAGATATTCTCACACTCCGCACGGAACCGGAGTACCTACTCCCTTTAACTTCACGAATGAAATAATTTAACAGCATAACACTTTAATGCGTCTCCCATACCTATCACACAATCAAACTACAATTTGGCCTCCTAGTCATACCCATTCATTCCCCATACTTCTTAAACTCTATCAAAATTGCATGAGACACTTCAACTTTTAGAATTAGAACTGTAGCTTCTTCTCCAGCACAGTTCATTTGCCTGGCCATGGCCTATTTGTGATCTCCATGCCTAAAAGTCCATGTTATTTAACAACCTAACACATATAAAGCCTCAAAAGATTATTCTGGCCCACTCACACAAATAGGCTCCACATTCGTACCCTTGCCACACCATGTCCAGCTCTTCACCTTTAGCAACATAGGCATTTTAACATTTAACATTGTTCACCATAGTCCATTAACCTGCAATTCCTCTAGATGGTTAATGTTAACTTCACATGCAATAATGTACTTCAAACAATTGCCGCTCACCAACCTTACACACCCGTCACACCAGCAATGCATAACACTCTTAGAACTGCTACATCACCGACCACCTTCTCTTTTTTTTTTTATTGGAAGCCTTTACAAGGAAAAAGATACACAATTTTGGTTTCTCGCCACGCCCTGTAGCTTCCCAACCGTATCGGAATACACAACTCTGCCATCTTCCCCATCTTCTGCAGCAATCCTTTCCGCCCACCGGTGACAGGCATTTCCATTCTTGTTTCATGTTCCGTGATGAGCGCGACTAGCAGGACCATTGCAAAACCGCTCAACACGCGGTGGCTTTCTCCTCGTCATTAACAGCATAAATGCGCCGCTGTATACATCACTGTTCCCGCAGAGAAATCTGTAATGAGAGCACCCGCTAAATCTGCCGCTCCTTAGGGTTACAATCACTATCTTCAAGCCTCTGAAGCATTTAGTATATTGGAGCGGTTAACTGCTCCTACTCGCGGCTCTGTCTCAAAGCAGAAACCCTGACCTGCGAATGACGCACCACTACGTTTTTGGGTCCTTTACTCTCCAACAACGTCATGACTTGATTTACCAAGCACCAAATCAGTTACTTTATCGGAACACTTCGGATGCAACATTCCTTTGCTTCGCAGACTCCCTCAGCACCTATGACTGACGTCATCAGTCACAACATGAAGCAGAGGGATTGAGAACTCCTGCGGTGACCAAACGGACCAACGGTCACACAGCAGACCCTTCACCAGCCATCACAGTATGGCCGCAACACCTTTAAACACCCATCCTCCGTACTTCTGTTTGGCTTCTTACATTCCACACAGGGACACTTCACTCAGCACCTCAGGTCCACTACTGTTTCTCACCAAAACACTGCTTCTGCAGCTCGAATGCCCTGTCATTCCTTAAACTCAGATTCCACTTTCATAGGGCCTACGCCGCTGTTCCACTGCCCATGGGATACACCTCCAGCTTTTGGGACACCTCCAGCTTACGGGCCCACCTCACTACGTAGCTCCTCTACACCTGATGACCCCATTTTGTCCCTTAGGCCCCCGGACCCAACACTCCCATCAATTTATGGGCTGCTGATCATGAATGATATGGGGGCTCGCCTTCACTGCTCTGCCCTGGGTGATGGGAGTTCTTACTTGTATGGGGGGCGGTATTGTCCTTCAGTCCTGTCACCTCCTGAACCCCCCCCACACCCTCAGCAGGGTTTTTCAGTCCTAAGCTTCTTAAGCTTTCCTTGCTTACTTTCTTCACCTTTCCTTGCACCAGGGTTCTTCTTCATAAGAAATCCTTGTTGCCAATGTAGTAAACCTAGTTCCACGCTCACTTAGGTTACTTCTGGTAAGTTTATTGCCAGTTCTTAAATTAGAGTTAATACAGGACATAAGGCATCAGATAGACAACCACACCGACCGGCTCCCATCACCCAGGCAGGGAGGTACCAACCGTCTCAAGATGGAACACTCACCTAAAGCATTCTCTCACTCACACACCAACATTCCACATGACATCACAAGTCACACCACTACATCAGCAGACTCAGACAGGCAATATATCACAAGAATGCATGATACCAATGTCTTGGAAAAGCGATGTCATAGTACCAATATTTTAAAAAGGCATAAGAACAGAGCCCAAAAACTATCGGCCGATAGCGTTCTTAGACGTGGTAGGAAAAATCTTCGCAACGCAAATTACAACACCATCTATTAGGCTGGATTAATCGGTCTGGATCTTTTGCGTGGGCTGTGCTTTAAACCTACTGATCCCTAACTTGCTTAAAATGGAGGCAATTAGGAAAAAAAAAAATCTACCTTGCCTTCGTAAACTTGGCTCACGCATTAATCGGAGCTGATCAAGATCTATTATGGTGGAAGATGAAGAACTGGAACTGCCCACCGGGCCTAATTATGGCAATCAAGGAACTCAATTCAAGCACAGAGATTAAAATCTGCCTTGATAAAATTTAAGAACTGTTGGCACCAATAAGAACATTTCGGGTAAAGCAAAGCTGCCCGTTGGGCTCTATAATGTTCAAATTATTCATAGCCGACATCGGAAGCTCTTTGAGTGCAATACAATCTTTTGCTCCGAAGATAAATGGAAACCATCTGAGCTGGATGTTAGACGTCGATGATATTGTTCTCCTAGACTTGAGACCGGTCGGGCTCCAGCGCAAACTAACGGCCCTACAGAACTACATTACCAACAACGGGCTAAATATTAATGTCTCCAAAACAGAAATTCTGGAGCTAAAAAATATGAAAGGGCCGAATATTTTACTGAAAACTTGGCCAAGAAACATTAAAATGTGTAACCCAATCACGATACCTGGGAGTCGTGATAAACTCCATCAATGACGAGCCTATGACTCGGAATATCAAAATGAAGTGTGAACAGCCAACTGCGCAAGCCGTCATGATTAAAAGAAAATATGGCAAGTTTACTCTAAAACCGATTGTCAACTTTTACAAAACAAAAGTGGTACGAGCCCTAATTCATGGCGCAGAAGCAATGTTGGGATGCTCCCATATGACGTGGGTGACTTGTGAACATATGTTCTGGAAATAAATCTTGCAAATCCTGCCAGTAACTCCGACAGCATGCATCAGTTGTGAGTAAGGTCTTAACTCAATTAATGCGAGAATCACTTGGAACACATTGTCCCTACTTAGTAAGGTAATTGGCACGGATTATCTACCTCAGTTTGAGATCTTGAATTGTGGACCACTAGTCGCAACAGAAATGCTATTGTATACGCGGGAAGAAAGCTACGAGGAAATTCTAAAGCAGCTAAACACTACTAGGGACATGCTACAACAAAATCCAAACGCAGTAAAAAAAAAAACTATGGCAATACGATTGGATTGAAACCACATTAACCAGAGAGGAAGACATGGATGTATGCAGCTGACAGCACCAGAAGCCAAAGCATACAACAGGCTGCATAAATATCTCGAGGTTCCCCAGTACACATTTAAGAACTGTTATGAAGTTCCGACTAAACAGTTTTCAAACTAAAGAAATACAAAACCTGAAGAAAAGCCCTCATAAGTATAGCAGTTGCAGATTCTGTATCAATGCAGATGAAACTCTAAAACACTTGGTCCTTCATTGCCCTACACTGCACACATTAAGAAAAAGATACTTTGGACTTGAGATTGCAAAAAGATCGACTTGGAGCAGTGAGGATTGGTGGTGTGCGAAATCAGAGGGTTCTAATAGCAAACTGACATTTGCGATGACTTATTATTTAGAGCAATTGAGCTAAGCCCACATAGCATGAGAAAGGACTAACACTAGGAAAATTAGACTCTTGATAAAGATTTGTGCGCTTTGGTGATAGTAGTTCAACAAAAAAACAAGAAATGTATTTCATGTTTTTCCATTTTTAAAACATTTGTAATAAACTATTAAAATAAAAAAAACAAAAGTTTTTTTTTTTTAAAATGAGAAGTAGCACGGCAGAGCCCCGAGGGATGCCACATTTCAGGGGTAGAGAGAAGAGCAAGCCTAAATGAGTTTGTCGAGTACGTTCCTCCAGGAAGGATTAAATCCAATTCACTACAGTTCCTTTTGATTGACAAATCGTGCAACCGTTCAAGCAGTATTTGTTTTATTTATTTATTTATTGGGCATTTATAATGCTTATAATGCGCTTATACACAAGTTATTTGATGGTTGAGGACTGTGTCAAACGTCGCCAACAAATCAATTGGTATTAAGACTCCCATTTCTTTTTTGTCTACTTGCCTCTTAGATGGTCTAAAACTGAAATAGTGATGAGTTTAGTGCTACGTATGGGTCTCAAACCTAGCTAGGCACTGTCCACAAGGTTTAAGTTTTCACAAAATTTAAAAGCTGCGAAACAACGGCCCTTTCCAATTAGTTGAATAAGGAAGGTAATTGGGAAATAGGAAAATAGTTGGACAGTTCTTTAGGAGGGATTTGATAACTTAACATGTCCAAGAAGTGCAGACAAAAGGTAGATAACCTAAAATCTTCTCTGAAAAACCTTAACTTAGATCACAACCAATTCTTGGAGCTAACAGATCTAAAGGGTACCCTGTAACCTTTGGCCGATGCCAGGAGATAGTTAATGTCTTGGCTGCCAAGTTCGATGAACGAGTTCAATATATCATGAGTTAAGGAATTCTATAGTTTGTGCCTAGACTGTGATTGTGCCTCACTAGTGTGGTTTAACCCAGTTCCGATCGTCTCAATATTGCCTGCAAAACAAGAGGCCCATTGTTCAACCAGAATTTGGGATTGAGTAATGGTAAAAACATTGGGTTCATTGCAGAGCTGATTGACGACTGCGAAGACGTCCTTAGTTTTGTTGGGGGCAGAAGTAACTTTATAACCATAAAATGCTTCTTTAACCTTTCCAAATTCCTTTTTCTAAGCAGATGGTTGTTGTTTAAGTGCTCTGTGACCCTCACTATAATCAGAATGTCGCCACTTCTTCACTAAATCCCTAACTTTACAAGTGAAATTATTAAGGTTGGTTCATAAACAATTTTCCTTTTGTAAATGTACCCAACTGGTTCTGAGCAGAGCAGGAGGCACGAGTTTATTCATCAACTCGGTAGTGAGAAGATCAAGACTCGAGAGACAATTATTTTTGTCAGGGATTCAGATTAAGTTTTGGGTTGATGCTAAAATGGGCTCACTCCTTTAAAAATGGGTATGCCCTTGAGCCAGATAGGAACAATTTGGTGATATGTAAAGCTACAGAGGAGAGCATATGGCTCCTTTCTCGGTTCTGGTGACCAATAGTTTCCCCAGCTTTGCTGCAGAATGCTGTGATGTTCCGCTCAGTTCCCATCTGAGGACAGACCTTCCTAACCTCTAGTGAACCATCTCAGATTTCAGAGCGTTTGCTACAGTGCGAGCAATACGGATCAGAACTGTATCTTAACATACTAGTTGGAGTTAACTTGTCTGGCCCACCGGGACATCCCCCGGTGGGCCTCTGGCCGCATAGGGCCTCTTTTGGCGGAAGGATACACATGACATGTCCCATGATTCCGCCTGGGTGGTTTTCTTTGAATTGGCTGCCTGCTGGCTGCCACCACCGACCAAGGCAGGCGCTGCACTTTTTTTTCTTCCAAGCATGCCTGGGCATGGTCAGCTGGGCTTGCGCCTGAGGACCTGGGCCCCGGGGAACGCACGTGCCCTGCACACAACGTTGCGCAGGTCAAGTGCAGGGCAGGCTGCAGGCAGCAGCCGGGCAGCAGCTAAGTGCGTGAGGCCTTCGGCTGGATGTCAACTCGAAGGTAAGCAGATGCTTTTATTTATTCCCCAAATAAAAATGCCATTCTGCATGCCAGAATATACATCCTGCAAATGGCACCTTTTGGCAACATATTTGCTGATATGAAATGTACGACTTTGATGGTATGGCGCGTTGAGGTGGTCAATGAAAGCAGTGCAGTGTGCCACGAAATACACAGGTCCTGTGGGCTACCTAAGGGTGCAATCATGTTACTGAATTTGCGTGTCAACTTTATAGATATGTTAAACTCCATTCCCTTTTAAAACAGTACTGATTTTCTTTTCCGTTAGTGAACATACTGTACAGCCATGTTCCAGTAGGCCCTTTTTGAATGTACAAAGAAGCTTTTTATTGGCTTTTAAATTTGGCAGCTACTCATAATGAAGCATATTTCGAATGGTGGTACAAAATATTCAATGAATTTGCAATGTTGGCTTCATATATTCTGATGTCTAAATGCACTGAAAAAGCCTACGGAATGGCGCTGAAAGCAGACGCTATGATATCCCTTTAAATACTGTATTGCATAAATGTACAAAGTCAGTCTCCTTAAAGAATGTACCGAGGGTACAGCTTTCCAAAACAAATGCGCTTATAAGCTAGAAGCACACGTTCCTTCCACCACACGAGATGCTATACATGCACGGAGATGCACAGAAATGTGTATAGGCGTGAGCTCGCCATTAGGTGATGAATTTAGAAGGTGCCATGGCCATCGCATCGTGATAGGATGCAGTGCCTTGGTGCCAATGCAGTTGAGTTGACGTATAATACTTGTGCGTAATGGGCAACTAGGTATAATGTACACGCCGGCCATGCCGACATGTGTGTGTACGACAATGTCAATATTCATTCCGGTTCAATGCGAACATTATCAATATGTTACCTGTTAAATGTCATAAATAGAGAACACGTGTATCACGTGCAAAAACACATGTGTATTATGTATGTTTCTGCCCAGTCTCCATTGCTCACAGATGTTTCCGCCATTTTCATTTGTAATTATACGCCAATCGCGTGTTAGAGCATGGAACTCTGCTGCACTTTTAGGTCCCAGCCCATGACCGGTGTAAAATCTCTTTCATATCACCACATCACAATGACCAGGCTTGTAGCAGCGTTTCGCCTATGTCTTGGATGGGTGGGTGTGTTTGTGTGCGTGCTTTCCTTCTTTATATTGCGTGTTTAATAAAGCGTTACAAGACATATACAGAGCGTCCCCATGATAATATAAAATTAATTTCATGTCTAGACATAAGACGCATTGCCCCCTAATTAGCCATATTCCTGTACATGAACTGAGCGCACCGGCCGTGATCACAAGATGTACATACATGCAGCTGCCTACTTGGCCCTGCAGCTGTACACATGTTCAGGGCTCCTAGCCGCTGGTGACACAGAGAGGGAAGGGGGTCTGCAGCATATCTACCTGGGCCCCGACACCAGTCACTCACTCACTTACTTACTCACTCAGGGACAACCGATTCCTTGCTCCAATAGCGCCCAACCAAAAGCAACATTTATTGACAATGCTAAACCTCTGCATGAAGCCATGCAGGCCACACAACCTCAAACCGGCTTATGTCCCCCAGACCGATACAAGCAATGAAAAGCTTCTGCCCACCTGCCCCCACATTCACATCCTCCCCCGCAGGTTAGAAGTAACAATACTTTAGACTACTTTTTCCTTTGCAACTCATTTTCTCATCGAAATCTCTAAGAGGTACTTAGATAAGTAATGTATAATAGATTACAGAAACTGCTTCGAAATTAATCTCTTTTTTTCTTTTGGATGAATTGCAGTCACGTTTGATGATTTGTGCACAGCTAATCCGCTGGCAGTGTGGAACCAAGAGTAAGTCAAAGGTTAAATCAAGGAGTGCTTTTGATTTCATTTGTCTATGCATGCAGCTTGGCTAAATCACAGTGGATCTCATGTCCCCCTGTCAATCAGGGCTGGACTGGCATACAGGGAACTCTGAAGATTTCCTGGTGGGCCTCTTCACTGTGTGCCTCTTCAGTATTTAATCTTCAAATGTTATCATAGGAAAAGGGTTGGGCTTGCTCAAAATGTGTAACATGGGGCCACTTTGAAAATTATTTCCAGGGCCCCTTTTGGTTCCCAGTCCACCCCTGGCCAACTGTTTGGGTGGACATGAACCAAGCAACGTCTCCTGTGGATGTTTTTGACTTATGGTGAGCATTTCTCAGAGTGGCGCACAGTGACATTCGTTTGTATGTATTAAGAGATAGACTCACATTTTGTAGAATTCTAAAGGAACCACTGATCTCAATTTGTTGTAGGCAGAGTGTAGAAAATGTGGCACCCTGGTCAGGGGAAGCTGAATAAACATCACAAAAATCAATCACTAAGTAATTAATTGACACCCCTTTTAGCAACTTGATTGTGTGCAGTTAAGCACATTTTATGTGTTCAATCACAGACATTAAGCATACCTTTTGTGTCTTTTGTGTGTCAATTTGTTAAGTGCAGTTCGGCCCCTCATTTAGCTTTTCATGAGTACACCAAAGTAAGGGTTGGCAAGTATGACCCAGGCAGGCACTCAATTAATGGAGAGGCTGTAATGAGTAGGTGTCGAGCACGTAACTTGGTATACATATGTGAAGAAGACGGTCCTAAAGAAGGCGACTTCAAAATAAAACAAACCTGCTGAAACCAGTCAACAACGAGCCATGGATGCTATAAAGTTTTCCTTAGCACCCTGCGTTTTGTTTTGATCATTTGAGCTGTCCTTATGATCTTTTCATTAGGAGTTTTTAGATTACCATTACAGGGAACCAGATCCCTGGGCTAATAAAGCAAGAGTCCCCAAGACAGTGCTCTCTGAATTTAATGCTTTCAAATCTCTGTTTCACCTTATACGTTAAGTGTGTCTACTGAATTATTGGCTGGCACTTGTTTTTGTCACTGTGTGTTGCATGCTCTTTATTTTTCCCTTTTAAAAATAAATTATTTGGAGATGCAAACGTTGTACACAGAACCACAAATGACATAGGAGAATTGACTTGTGAGCATCTTTTTCAATATACCATCATATGTAGGCAGCCCACCATTGTTCGCTAAGGATAGTAGGAGTGTAGCTAGGGGCAGCTAGCCCTTCCCCCAGTCTCTTTTGCTTATTGAGTTTCCTGAGCCTGCCTAAAGGGATGTGTGTGAGGGTATAATTTTCTCTAGGTGCCCTGCCTATTTTTGTGACATAAATTGCTAAGTAAGCCAGGAGCAAATTGTTTTGTAATTCTATGCCATGGGCGAGACAATGTTTGGGGTGGTTACTTGATACCATTTTGACATGTGTCCACAAAGAAGGTATTAGGAAAGGTATGCCGAAATGGTAATTCCAAGAGAAATGAGTTGTTGGGGGACCAGAATTTCTGAGGTTCGTGCAAAGAGTTCATCTAATGTCGGTAGGGTGTTCGACGAGGGCTGATGAGCTGAAACATTGGAGAGTCAAATAGTTGTGCGACATTCCAGTCAGTTTTTAATTCGGTCCAAAAATGATCGACAGTGCTCCAGATAAGATATTTTAGTGGGAGAATTTTTTTAAGTCAGTTCAAATAGGTCTAATTCCCAATTAGAGTATTTTATAAGCAAGTGAAGATGTAACTAGAAAATGGAAATGTATTTGTAATCATTCTAAATATATCCATTGAATTAGGAGAGTGAAAGCAGGGGCACAAAGTCCTAAGTGACTATTTCCTATTTTTGATGAGTATTTTTTACTGCCTATTTTTATTTTTTGTGGTATTTGCCTATTTTTATGACGGTAAAAGTGACCAATACACCCCTTAACTGTAGGGCTGGGTAATCGTGTTGGACAACTATACTAGTTTGTTTCATTAATAGGTCAGTCTAGGTATGTAAGAATTCATCAAAGAAATTCGATTTGGGCCCGATGGTCTATATATCAATAAAAAACAGATGGTTTCATTTTGTCCAACGTTGATTTGAAAGGCCAGCAATCCTACAGCTACAGTAGTTGGGCATGTAATTGCGGTTATTGTTAACTCACATTTAAAAACAGTAAGTCTGCCGCCTAGTTCATTAAGGGGAGAGAGATACAAATATAATTTACGGGGACAGTTCTTGAAAGAAAATAACGGGATTGTCATCCTGAATCAAGGTTTCGATCAGGAAAAGCTGATCAATGTCAGATTGTACAATTAAATCATGGATTAAGCTATTTTTAACAGCTGATCTGGAGTTTAAAAGATAATGGAGGTCTTGCTAATCTTGCTTTTGTCGGATAAGCAGTGAATTTAAAAGTGACTATGCATGGAGGTTTCTCGAACAGACATTTTTAGGTACTTGGAAGGAATGGTATACATTGAGGGATTTCAAGCAGCAGATAACCTGGTCTCCAAATTAATTATGTGCAGAGAAATTAAAAAGAATCTCAGCTAAATGGGTAAAGCAATCACATTGAAACTTACTAACAGGTCCAGGTTCTGAGTCCTTGCTGTCCTGGCTCAGATTGGCTTGCCTTTGGTGCTCCTTTGGCAAGCCCCGTGCAATTTTCCCACTAATATACGCAGACGGCCACAGAACTAGAACAAAGACATTCCTAGGTACAGGCAGCAGGAAAATATGAAGTAAGAAACCGGCAGTAAAACATTTAAAAAATGGCGAACAGATATGAATGATTTCAGTCACTGTGCAAATCAGTTTTTAAAACATTGTAAAAGTCAACACTGTTTAGGGGACAGGGTGCAAGAGTATCCAGCATGGCAATATATCAGGAAAGCCAAACAATGGATTTAGGGAGCGTAGCATTCATCTAATGCACGGTCACACCATTTGCCAGTTAATAGATCTAGACAGACGAAAAACTAGAAAGAGGACGCTTGAACGTATGGCATTAGAAAAACACGTAACAAACAAGTAATAGACGGCTTATTGTCAAAGGAGGTCAATTAATCTACCAAAGTGTGATGTGCAAAAAAAAAAGAAAGCGCCCCCGCCCCTAAGTAAATCATTTAAAAGCAGCAAGCAATTAATTATGAATTAATTCGGTCACTGTTTAACTCAAGTTTATAAAATATTTGAAAACCAACAATATTTTTAAGGAATTAATATGGTCATCGGCTTAAAAGAACAGAGCTAGCTCAAACATATCTGGCAGGGGGATTGATGGATGGGGAGGAATAGGACAGGTGCTGTGGGCTGATAAAGAGCAAAACAGTGGATAAGAATGGCCATGAGGGCTAGCATGGTCTCTCAGTGGTCGAGTAAAAAGCCAAAGAAACCGAGCAAACTGACCCTCCTCATATCCCATGACATAGCTGTAGTTTATGGACAGTGCTTAGAGCACCACACAACAGCCAAAAACTAAAAAGAGGGTACGAAAGAAAAAAGTGAGGGGGGGGGGGGGAGAAATTATGAAAGAAAAATAAATGAAGAAAACACAAAAAGGGAATAAAAATGACAAAGCAAGAAAATGAGAAAATCGAACATGTAGAAAAAAAAAGAAAAAGGGTAAATGAGGGCTTAGTTGCAGGAATCAAATCAGCAATATGACATTGGAGGAAGGAGGTGAAAGAGGTCCAAAATGGAAAAGTGGAAAAACGTGAAGAACAAGAGAATGGCAAAAGTATATAAAAAGGAAAATGGCAGTTAAAGTTGGGGAGGAGTGAAGATAAAAGGAATAAGAATAGAAAAGATGCATGCTAAAGGAAGGCTGAACTGGAGGTGGGAAATCTCATGAAAGGCAATGAGAAGAGCTACAGATGGGAGGGGAAGTTGAAAAATACAAGAGGTTTGATAAATGACAATATCACGTTTTATACAGCACTTCCAGGGACGTCATTTCACCAAAGGCCAGGGGAAGCAGAAGTGGCATCACACGACCCTTGACCTCCGATGACATCACAGCAAGTGATGTCATTTGACCGCACCCTGAAGTGATATCGCAGGAAGCGAGGGAACAAAACCTTTCACCCCTCGACAAAACAGGAAGTAGCATCACATAGCATTGTTCCTAAGTACACTACAAAAAATATGGTTACGATATCACTATAATGTGATATACATTTCATACAAGAATGGATCGCCATATGCATCATTAAGATCAGTGTGTATAAGCCCATATTACCAAATTACTGTGAATTCAAGCAGACATCCATGACCAAAAATAATGGTGTGTTATTATATAGCACTTACGCTTATGAGCTTTATATAGAAAAGAATATGCATACAATATCACCCAACCTGTGCTGGTACTCATTTATCGACCTCAGAAGGTTGAAAGGTTGAGTTAAGGTGTTTAAGAACAGACTAAATCATTGACTCACCCGCTGAAGTGTGCCTGAAATAAACCTTGAATGAGTCTAGCAATTATTGTATAGAATTCAAGAAAGACACATTATTTGATATTCATATTCTTTCTTATTTAGGGTCACTGCTGAAAGTGTTAGACTTGTGGAACCCCTGTTAATTTTTTTTTTGTTTTTTTATGAGCCATGAACAGGAAAACCAGCCATTCCAGAAGCAAAGCGCCACATGGTGCTGGCCACAGGCCAGGAACTTGCATTAAATGTACACTTTTTTTAAGACTTTGTAAAAAAAACTTTTAGGGGTAGCAAAGGAGATCACAGTGTTAGCAAGGAAGACCTCAGGGGTCGCAGTTACGACAGTTGGCAACCCATAAATGACATCTCTGAACACTTCCTGCGAGATTACTCTTACTTCCAAGCACTTTATTTTAGGTGGTGTCATGGACCAATTTCAATGGACAGAATTTAGCAAACCTCGGAGGGAGGGGATGAAGGACCGAGTTGGCACTGCCAGGACTCGAACCAGTGCCCTGAAAACGTAACTTATCTGGGGTGGGCACTGATACAGCTTGTTGAAGTTCTGTTTATCAACTCCGAGACCAACTAATACATCTAAGGGGATGTTACAGGTTCAGTAATGGTCAGTTTGTTTAGCCCTTCGATTGTGCTTAGTATGTACATTGTACAGAAAAATGCCGAAAAAGATGATATCCTAAAATAAATTTAGCTGAAAAAGACATACCTGGCAGAGCAAGAGAGTCACCAGTCAGATTCTGTCATTGGCTGGATACTTCTGCCTCTTCCTTGAAGCCACGATTAAAAGGATGCCGGATTACATTACACATTTTGCTCGCTCCCATGTTAAAATAGGATGCCATCGCAAAGTGCAGGTAGATCTGTGTGCGCCCAATACATTGCAAATATGGTCGAAGTAAATTTGGCTTGCCATCATTTCAGACTGGATTTCACATGTGAAGCCAATAATTTAGATTACATATTTTCTTTCAGCCACTGAGTTTTTAAGAGGACTTTGTTGAGAACCAAACAAGAGGTATGCCTCATTTCAAAGATGGACACAAAACGTTTGAATACACTTATTTCCCAAAAGAAATTAGTAGGCTCAGAATGTGTCGCACAACAGGACACAGATACAGAAAGGTATGGGATATTGTCACAAGTGCAGGGTTCCTGGCTTGCCAGCATACAAAAGAAGAGCAATTTGTATTTTATGTCATACTGTGTAAAGAAAATGTGGGCGAAATTTAAATGGGATTTGTATTCAAGGACTGTACTTGCATATGTTTCATTTACCCAACATAACAGAGTCATACAGGAATCAACATAACAGTTAAACAATGTTCCTAACATATATTTTCCACATAGAAGTGTTGCATTTGAAATTTAACGTGACATGCTTAACTTTGGTGATTGAAAGGGGGGGTCTTAAAACAGATAAAAAGTGCTATTAGAAACCCTTCACAAATTCACACAAAAGGCCTGGCCGGGCCCAGGAACGCAGGTGAAGAGTTCACATACAAAGGGCCTTGACTGACGTTTTGAACATGTTACAAAAATTATTCAAAAACCCAAAACCACAGATGTTACTAATGGATCTTGGGTGTTTGGCTTCAAATACATTGTCATCATTTCTCAAAGTCCAGGCATCTCATATGCATTAGCTCCGGTCAGTGGAAAGGTTACTGAACTATGCACACAGGAGAAGACATTCTGCCTTAAAACACATCAATAACATACAAAAGGGTATATTTAGGCGAGACACCTGTAGGAAAATATCAGTAACTTCACACTAGAAAACTGGATTCATATTACATAAGGGAAAATCTTAGATCAAATGTCTAATCACTAAATTGATTTCAGCGCTGCAACAGAAGCTGATATATATGAAACTTTGACAGTTTTCCAATAGAATATATAGTATGCCATGTTTTGAATTAGTGAAAAATGCCAAAAAATGTTGCATGCAGATCGGAATCAAAGTCTCTAAATGCGCACAATAACTTGCAAAATCTGAAAATATTACTTGCTTTAATTTTGCATATTATCAGAAATTAAAAGTATACAAACTAAATAGGCTTTACTAAATAGGAGCGGTTTCTCTCCCAAATTTGGGGCTTGAAAACCACACTTTCACAAGGCAGAGATAGTCAAAGATATATATTGCATACACACAGGACATACAATTATTAAGGATTAAGGAAGGAGTAAGGAAGAGAAGGAGACTGTAATGTAACATTGGGAGATGGTCATGAGGAACTATCTGCAGAGGGGAGGACAGAAATTAAAGGATGGAGATCAGGAGAAAAGTCCCATTGAGACAAGAGTTATCAGTCTATAGGAGTTTGATTTCCAAATAGCTACCTGTAGTACGGATTTGCTGATGGAATGATTTCAGGCTGACTAATTATCATGTTGGCTCTCCAAAATCTGATGCTACATTCAAAAAGGTAAAATAAACCCCCTTCAATCCAAAAATATCTATAGAGATTGACTGGGGGTAAAATCTGGGAAAAATCAGCATAGTTGAACTGCGGGGAATGCAATTTGAAAACAGAAACACAGATGATAATTCAATGGCCTGTGCTCCCAGTTATATGGTACACAAAGCGAGTTCATTCTTTGAAGCACAATGCACTTAGTCTTGAAAAACCCAATTTAAAACCGAATGCATTCTGTTGCCACCATAACGTGGAGCTGTCTTTTAAAGTTAAGGATTACTTCAAATAGAATTAGTGACCTAAACCAGTCCAGAATCATCTTGGGTGATGATAATTTTGTAAATTATTTTTCCCTTTAGTGGTAAGGAAAGCCATAATCATAGATCAGATGTTGGCACAACAAAAAGAAGTATACAACAAATGTGCAAACCCTGTATTACCTCATCGTTCATGCAGAGAGTCGTGTGTAAGGTGATTGAAAAGGCGGATTTTTAGCATTGTACATTTTACAGGGGAATACCTCATGGGGACTTACCCCAGATTAGCTAAGGAGAAACACATTGTGAAATTCATGGATATGGCGTGCATACTAAATAAAAGGGCCATAGCGATGGCATGGAAACAGGTAAAAGGCCCACAGTGTGCTGCATGGCACTGGGAATTTGAACGCTGGGCGGAAGCGGAAACCAGAACTTGGAGGGATGGTGTCTCCAGGTCAGATGATGGGACTAGTGTGGCCTTGAACGTTCCCACTGGTGATAAGACGATAAGCACTGATAAAAACACACTAAGATGTGATGGGTGTCCAACCTGGATTATGCCCCCCCCCATCCTCTTCCCCTACCCGACCGCACCCTCACCTCCTCACGCGAATAACGCTAGAATAGCTAGATGTACTTGGAGACAGTTACTGTTAATTAATTGTGTTTGTTTTTAATTTGTTGTTACTATTTAATGTATTACGTGGCATAACAAGTGGATAATGCTGTATACTGTGAATGTGATTTTGAGAAATGCCAATAAAAAAAGTTTCAAATAAAAGATTCAATGCTTGTATGGAATGACAATTATGAGATTCATATAGGCAGGTCATTAATTCATAGTTGTTGATTGGATTGGTTTATGCATAATATTGTACTGATCTCCATAGTAAAAAGCTGGAGACTACCTAGTTGAAATCACATTGTTCTTTTAAACACATTATGATTGTTGCATGCCACAGTGTCTGGTCCTTGCCCCGAACTGTGGGGTGGAATTGCATGAATGGAGATGTTAAGAGTAGCAGGTTATGTCAGCACAAGCCTCAAAATCAAAAGATTTAAAAATAAACATTTCTACAATATGTACAAAGAAAAAAAGAAGATTCTATTTTGCCCTTAAATGTACTCATTTGTCCAGAGTTGCGGGAAGGTGGTTAGGGTCTGACGGTCGGCGTCCAAAACAATTTTTTGGTGCAGTGTTGGGTCCTGTCAGTGGGTGGGGAGTCAGCAGTCAATGGGTTAATGGTGATGAATGTTTCTCCTATGGCAACTCGCAGCGCATACATACTAAGTGAATATGCTCCTTTGTTGGAGCAGCTTGATCCTTGAAATATCTCAAGGATAACACTGCCTCTACCTGGTCTCTGGTCCCTTACAGTCACAGAAGTTCAAGGAGTTTATACCTTAGCTGGTGTTACATTATAAGTCTGAATGATGCTGCCAGGGGCAGCCAGAGATGAACAAGTTACTTCTTACCTTGTAACGTTCTTTCGACGGGATGTTCCTCCGACGTATTCCTCAACTTAGATATCTCCTTCCAGCTCTGCTGGCCTCGGAAACATTTTTCTCTCTAGAGGGCGCTGCGCGTCGACGTCCTCCGAGTCGATGTCCCTCGACAGCCGCCGTATCGACGTCGACGTCATCCTGCCTATAAAGGCCATGCACAGCGTCCGTTGCTCAGTTCCATTTTGTAGCCCACAATAATACTTTCTGGACTAAACTAATCACCCTGAAGGAGCGTAAACTGCAACAACAAGGGAAGTAGAACTGCGGGGATGGATGGGAGGGACGATGAGGAATACGTCGGAGGAACATCCCGTCGAAAGAACGTTACAAGGTAAGAAGTAACTTGTTCTTCGAAGGGATTGTGTCCTCCGACGTATTCCTCATCTTAGATAGGCTCCCATAGCAGTATTCTATTATTGGAGGAGGGAGTACTGACTTCACGCTGTCTTCTATTGATGAATAGAATGCAGTACAGCCCTTCCAAACCTAGTCTCTTGACTGGAGGAGGAATCCAAATTGTAAAAACGTGTAAAGGTATGGACAGACGACCATGTAGCGGCCGCACAGATGTCTTTAACCGGCACGCCTCTTTTGAGGGCCGAAGAAGCTGCAATACCTCTGGTCGAATGAGCCCTAAGGTTTTGAGGGGGCTCTTTCCCTGCCAGTTTATAACATTCCAGAATGGCTAGAATGATCCATCTGGAAATTGTCTGCTTAGTTATTGGTAACCCCAGCTTGTGACCTGCGTAACCTACAAACAGCTGGTCTGCCTGTCTTATCCTGGCTAGTCTACTGATGTAAAAACTTAAAGCCCTTCTAGGGTCTAGCCTGTGTAACCTCTCTTCCTCTTTCCCCGGGTGAGGAGGAGGATAGAAAGATGGTAGGGTAATCTTCTGAGTGATATGGAATTCAGAAACCACCTTTGGGAGGAAATTAGGCTTCACTTGCAGGACAGCTTTGTCTTTGTGAAATATTGTGTGAGGGGGTTTACAAGAAAGAGCTTGTAATTCGCTCACCCTTCTAGCAGATGTAAGTGCTATTAATAAAACAGTTTTAAGGGTAAGGAATCTTAACGAACAAGAATGGAGAGGTTCGAAAGGTGTGCCCATCAGGAAAGTTAGTACTAAGTTTAAATCCCATAGGGGAACTTGGATTGGTCTTGGGGGATAAACATTGGTTAACCCCTTTAGAAACTGTATAACCAAGGGTAATTTGAAATAGGATGGTTCTTCCGCAGTGCGCTTAAAGATGGATAGCGCTGCGAGATAGCCCTTAATGGTGCCAACTTGAAGGCCTGAATTTGCCAAATATAGTAGGAAGGACAAAACCATTGGTGTACCACATGAAAAAGGGTTGATATTCTGTTCTCTACACCAGCTGCAAAATCTGTTCCAACGGCAGCGGTATAAAGACTTTGTTGCTGGCCTCCTTGCCGAAAGCAACACCTCCATAACATCATCAGGGAGGTCCCAATCCTTGTACCTCAGCCTTTCAGAAGCCAAGCGTGAAGGTTGAGGGTTTTGATGTCTGGATGGAGAACCTGACCTCCCTTCTGTGAGTAGGTTCTCTCTGAGTGGAAGTCGAATTGGAGGGAAGATGGACAAGTCTAGAAGGTCCGGGTACCACCTTCTCCTGGCCCAATCCGGGGCAATTAGGATCATGGTTCTCCGGATTCTTCTCAACCTCCTGATCATTTGAGGAATGACAGGGACCGGTGGGAACACGTACAGAAGCGGAAACTCCCAGTCCACTATGAACGCGTCTCCCAGAGCTCCTCTCGGGGGAAATTCCCTTGAGCAGAACAGGTCGCATTTCCTGTATAGGCTGGTGGCGAACAGATCTACCTGAGGGGTTCCCCAAAGGGCGAAGATCTCTTGAAGGACTTCCTGAGCTAGTTCCCACTCGTGGGAGACTGCTCTGCCTGCTCAGAGCGTCCGCTGTCAAGTTCTTCTCTCCGGCTAGGTGAACTGCCGATAGAGAGATTCCTTCTTGGATTGCCCAAAACCAGAGCTGCATCGCCTCTCTGCACAGGGGTAGTGATCCTACGCCTCCTCTTTTGTTGAGGTAATGCATGGCCACCGTGTTGTCTGTCATTATCAGGACGTTCTTCCCTTGTACAGCTGGCAGGAACGCCTTCAGCGCAAGTCTGGTGGCTCTCAGCTCTAACAGGTTGATATGTAGTCTGGACTCCGATGGAGACCAACGACCGCTGATGGTCAAGTCGTTGGCTTGGGCTCCCCACCCCGTGAGTGAGGCATCCGTGATTACTGTTATCTCCGGCCAGGGTTGCCAAAACTGTTTTCCTTTTAGAATGTTCTCCTGACAGGCCCACCACTGAAGGTCTCGAGCTACTCTGTCGGGAACCTGAAGAAGATCTGTCATTCTCCCTGAGAATTGTGACCACTGAGTCCTTAGTGCCCACTGGAGGGATCTCATTCTCAGGCGAGCCTCTGGCACTAGGAAAATGCAGGATGCCATGAGGCCTAGCAACCTCAAAAAGTCGAAGGCTGGGAGACGTTGGGCATGTTGGAACTTGGTAACCATCTGTAGAATATCTTGAGCCCTCACCTCTGGTGGCGAGGCTTTTCCCAGGGAAGTGTCCAGGATCGCTCCTATGAACTGGAGTCTCTGCGATGGTATCATTTGTGACTTCTTTAAATTGAGGGAGAAGCCCAGTCTGTGAAGGAAGTGGCACACGTGATTTAGCTGGATCTGAGCTTGTTCCGAAGAAACAGCCCTGATCAACCAATCGTCCAGGTAGGGGTAGACGTGAATCCCTTCCCTCCTTAGACTTGCAGCCACTACCGACATTAACTTGGTGAAGACCCTCGGGGCGGAGGTCAGCCCAAATGGCAGGACTCGAAATTGATAGTGAGAGTTGCCAATTGCGAACCTCAGGTATTTCCTGTGTTTGAGATGGATAGGCACATGGAAATAAGCGTCCTGAAGGTCCAGAGATACCAACCAGTCCTGGAACTGAAGGGCCTGGAGGATCTGAGAAAGAGTGACCATCTTGAATTTGTCTTTTCTGAGGAATTTGTTCAATTCTCGCAAGTCCAAGATGGGTCTCAGTCCTCCGTCTTTCTTTGGAATGAGAAAGTAAGGGGAGTACCAGCCCTTGTTCCTCTCCGCTACAGGTACCGGTTCTATGGCACCTTTCTCTAGCAGGTACAAAATTTCCTGCAAGAGGAGCGGATCTGGAGCTTTCTGAGAGCTGATCCCCGGTGGATGACTCTGAGGTATACGTAGGAAAAGCAGGCAGTAACCTTGGGCAACTGTTTCCAATGCCCAAGCATCTGACGTGATAGCCTGCCATACCGCCAGATGTTGAGTCAACCTGCCTCCTACAGGTGTCCTGTGAGGGAAGTCCTCAGAGTGGTTTTGGGGCGGCTGATGCAGATGCCGATGGTAAAGAGGCACCTGCTGTTGCTGCGGCTTTTGAATATCTACCCCGTCCACCTCGGGTAGTTCTTCTTTGTCCCCTTTGAACCGGTCGTCCTCTACCTCTTCCGAATGCGGAGTAGAAGCGAAAGGACTTGCCCCTCGCAGAGGTTCCTGTGGGACGAAAAGGAGCCTGACGGATTGCAGCTCCTAGGGATTTAGCTGCTGCTTTTGAAGTTTGCAGTTTCTCTAAACTGTCATCCGCCATTTTACCCGAACAAAGAAGAGCCATCGAATGGCATGTTCAAGAGGCTGGCTTGCACATCTGGGGCAAAACCAGACTTTCTCAACCAAGCGAATCTCCTGGTTGATGTACTTGCCGCCATTGCTCTGCTGATACGGTCAGCCGAATCAATGCCCGTCTGGAGGGATTCGCACATAGCGTCTTTACCGTCCTGTATAATATTCAGGAACGGATCCCTTTCTTCTCCCTCCGGGATGCAGTCAGCCGCTGTAGAAGCACACTCCCAAAGTGTATGGCTGAACCTAGCAAGGGTGCAAGTAGCATTAACAGATTTTAATGCCATGCTACATGCTGAAAAGACTTTCTTTGCCATAGCGTCATATTTTTTATCGTCCCTGTCCTGTGGGACGGTAGGATAAGCCGTCTTGACATCGGTAGAGGATGCTGCCTGTACCACCAGACTTTCTGGGGATGGGTGTTTAGACAAAAACTCCGGGTCTGTAGAAGATACCCTGTACTTTGTAGACAGTTTTTTATTTACTGCTGGTACGACATCTTGGGTTTCCCAGTTTGTCATGATCTTCCTCTGAAGAGCTTCATGAAAAGGCACCACAGGATCCTCCTGTGGGCCTTTGTCAAGAATATCCGTGAGGTCCTCTTGTTGGAAAGATTGTGAAGGTGCAGACCACCCCATGAACTCTGTGATCCTGGCCATTAAGGCTCTATAGGGGGTTTCAGCATGCTCCCCCGGGTCTGGCCTAGCAAATTCCACCTCAGGGGAAGTGTCTAACCCACTTGCCTCACGTAAGGAATCATGAAGATCCTTTAACCTGCATTCTTCAGAGGAAAATTCCTCTCTAATTGGGGTTACAGGTCCCTGCAACTCAAATGTGTCTTCCTGTTCAGACAATTCACCCTCTTCCAAGATTGAGGACATAGTTCTCAATTGTTCTGAACTCAAAGGGAGTAAATCCCATTTCCAAGGCAGAGGGTGCCGAACTTGTCATTATCGGCCTCGAAAACGTCGATGTCGTCGAAGGCTTCGAACGTGGCGTCGAAAACAAAGGCGGAGGCCTCGAAGACCTCAACAGAATTGGAATTCTACTCGACAATCTCGAAGCCATCGACGTCGAGGACCTAGGGATAGTCACTGGGTGTGTCGTAACCGTGACTTTTCTTGCCGTCGACGCCGGTGTCGAAGCTGGCGTCGAGTCGACAGACCCGTGTGTCGAAGGTCCCTTCGACAACGGCGTCGAAGACACCGACCTCGGCGTCGACGGAACCCTCGTCGACGGCGTCGACGGAACCTTCGAGGAAGGTTTGGAGGTCATAGTCCTACTCGAGGGTTCGAGACGCGCTCGAGAGGTTTCCTTCGCCGGGTACTGCGACTCGCTGCGTTTTTGACCTTCAGGTCTTTCGACCAGAGCATCGCTCTCGGCAGTCTTTGTGGGGGTCAAGGCCGCTTTCTCGAAGACGCTCATCATATTTTTGGGAATTCCTCCCATTCAGCCCGGGAACTATGTTTCGTGGGGCAAGGGATTCTTTTTGGCGAAACAGAGGAAGAGGAAGACGGAGAAGGGGATCTTCGACGTCTCCTCTTCGAGTGCTTCGATCTCGAGGAGTGATGGGACCCACTCCGAGACCTGGAGCGCGAATGGTGACGAGGAGACGAGTGTCTCGACTTCGTCGACGAAGAAGAAGCTTTAAAAGTCTTACCTTTCTCCAGCTTCCCCCTACGCTCCTTCAGGGCCTTAGCTGTCATGGACATACAGTCCTCGCACTCCGAACAATGGTGTTCAGCTCCCAAACACCACAGACAAACTCTGTGAGTGTCAGTCAGCGACATCTTTTTCCCACAATCTCTGCATTTTTTGAAGCCGGATCGAGGAGTTGTCGGTTCCGACGAGGAAGCCATCGAGTACGGATCGAATAACTCGCGGTAACTAGGTATTAATCTGACAAGAACTGAGCAACGGTATTCCGAGGCACTGAGTAAGCGCGGAAAAACGGAACTGAGCAACAGACGCTGCGCGCGGCCTTTATAGGCAGGATGACGTCGATACGGCGGCTGTCGAGGGACATCGACTCGGAGGACGTCGACGCGCAGCGCCCTCTAGAGAGAAAAAAATTTCCGAGGCCAGCAGAATTGGAAGGAGATATCTAAGATGAGGATTACGTCGGAGGACACAATCCCTTCGAAATAGGAAATATGAAGATTGAGCTAGGCAAATGCCTATCGAAAGCATCTTGGGAAAAAGTAGGAAAGTATCAAAATCTAAATGACATGAAACTGAATCTACTCTAGTCCTAGTGGCCTTTCAGAGGCACCAGTCTGGAGTCAGCTCTCCAATTTCGCTAAAGTCTAATCTCCCTCAACCCCTAAATGATGGGACTGCATGTTTAATTTAAAGGAGCCCTTTGGGATATGGAAGGTCATTCCCTGTACATTCTTTTATGAATAGCGACTACATGTACTATTTTAGCAGTAACTATTAAACATTAAGAAATTCTAATCAAGGACCTTTAAATGTTAGCCAGATTTCCAAAGCACAGCATGTAAAATTCTACAAAGCATACATCGAGATAGTACAGGCATTTAATGCAGGCATAGAAATAAACTGCAACAGGCACATTTCTTAAGGTACTTTCAAATGGAGCACTAGGAGCTCCTCAGAGCATACATTATTGAATGTACAGTGAAGTACTACTCTGTACGCCACTTCTTTTGAATTGCATTGCTTTACTCTCTGGAGACGACAGATCGCAGTACATTTTCCGTCAGCCCTCGTTCCCATATAGATAAACATAATATATTTCAAACTTTGTGCATACACCATTTGTCAATATGAATTTGGCTTTTTTTTTTAATGGGGAACCCCATACTCCCCTCATCTAGCCCACACCTCTGACCGACATACCCATAAATCTACATGCAATTGGTCAGTAATCCAAGGCCTTGGTGCTGCACCCATTTAAATTGAGCCATCAGTGCTTCCACATTTCAGTGCTGGGAAACCTGAATACTGCAAAACAAGACTTCATACCTCCCCAAAACCAGAGCACAACCACTACCTTCAGAAGGGATTAACCAATTACATGTGCAACCAATAAAAAAAAAACTCCACTAATGCACACTTATTGAAAAGGCTCAGTTAAGGGTACCATGCCTCCCCTACATGCTGAGCACCAACATTACCACCCTTGTTCAAAATAAAACCACTCTTATTTCGAAGCAAATTACCCCAAAGATACCCTCAATAACAACTCGGAACCCACACGTCCAAGAATCAACACCATAAAATGGAGTCCCGAGTTGAGCCAAGTCTGCTTCCTGTTTCCTGCCTGGTGCTCTGTGTATTCACTTTCTGAGGAGCTGCAGCTACGTGGTTCTGCTATTGCCTGGGTTCGCTCAATACATTACTGTCTCTTTAAGTGGAGAGTCCTCCCCTTAAATAGAGATTCCGGGCGCGGAGCGCCACGCATAGTCCCGAGTGGAGTCCAGTCTGCTCCAGTCCGTGAACAGGACGAGCAGACGGCAGACGGAATTATGATGGAAGCAGCCCTTGGTCCCCTGACGCACCATAAATCTTTACTACAACGTCGGCAGGGAAACATGACATTACCACGAGGTCTTCAGGCTGAGGTAAGCGCTCTCATTGAGCCGTTTGAAGCGAGCACTTTGCTTTCCTCTTTGACCCCGTTTGAAATGGTGTCGTCAGTGCCCCTGTTGTCTATACTGACGGCTGCGAGCCTTAATGTGAAACATACAAAAGATCAATGTGAACTGCCTAATTTAGCTTTAGATAATGCAGCTCAAGAAATATTTGCCCAAAACAAGCAGAATGCTAACTTTTTCTTACACGTGGTAGTCAACGCTGCTCAGCTTCCTTCTCCATACGAAATCACATACTCTGAACTGATGGAAGTTCGAGCCCTGTGTGAATGAAATTCAACAAGGAACTTATGAAATCCCCAACATGATGCACAAGCGAGGCTCTCAACAAAATTGCTCGGCGATTAGACAGCATTTGGCACTTCCACTTTCGGAGCTCGTTGATGGTGGCAACGTTGCTTTTGAAAGTCGACGCCTGCAGAACATTCAGCAAATGGAATCTCTAGCACTCGCTACACAGGAACTAAGACCATACCCTCTAAATGAGATTGGCCACAATACGAAAAATATAAATTCAGAAAAATGGAAGTCGGCTAATAGCAACCTAATCAGTGATGCCCTTAAAAATAGTGCCGTCATTTGACATGCCAACGAGCCTTATGCACACGCCAAATCTAATACTTCGGCAATTGAGTTACACGCATGTCAGACCTCGGCAAATAGCTCATATGATGGTAACTCAACTCAAGCTTCGACTTCAGAAACATCACAAACCAATGTAAATATACGATTTTGCAGCTCACGAGGCGCGGCTGACAGAGCGCTTAAAATCAGACTTCGAAGCTCTAAAGGAACGCCGGAATAAGAGTTTTGTCAAGTCTACGACCTCCTTCTCACAGACGCCGAACTCGCACAAAACAGGCGATGTGCAGTTTTGTGCCAAGCAAAAATGGGGGCCAATCGGGGCCAAACAAAATCGAGTTGGCACCCCGAGTTATAATTCAAAACGAAAACTGCCTGTGATTGGAAATCTGACAGTAAGTTCAAAGGCTCAGGTTAACTATCATTGCAAAGACCACGGAGCATCAAGATGCTATTTTGTTCACCTGACAAACTAAACTAACAGTTCGGCAACCAAGATTCAATAAAAGAACAAGAAGCATTGCTTGGCAATGTGTTTTCAAAAATTCAGAATATGGAAACCACCAATTTGCATTTGCAGCAACGTCTACACAAGGAGGCTATAGTATATGCAACTTGGCAGAGTCGACTGAGGGATTTAGCAAGGAATGAGTTAGCTGAAAAGTCGGACCTAATTGAGACAGTGCTGGAGTGTACAAAATGAATGCAGTATAATAATACTCTGTCGCAACTTACACTATCCCCGATTGGTAGCCAAAACTGTCACTGCTCAGTCTTGCCAGAAAGCCTGTCAGACAAAAGAAACTGTACCTTGGAAATTTTCAATACTGAACGATCAACAGCCAGATGCAACACGCTCCGCTACGAGCACTGTAATAACAGCTTATCATTTAACTGGCATTACACGTTTAGAATGTTCTACTCAAAAGAAGCCGAGACACGAAATACTACCACCAATAACTGAATTGAATCAGTTACAGCAGTCAAAGCCATCAAAGGAGCCTAGTGAAGACATGCATGAGGGGGATGATGTTGCAATCTTATTGATCAGTCCTGATGAACAAACTGTTAAAATGGCTGAACAAAAGTCTAAGCAGACAATGCCTACGAGAAAGATCACTTCATTTGGAATTTTTACTGGACCAGCCAAAACTTTGGCCGAAAAAACTTAAGAAATCACAAAGGACCAGCATAAAGCCCCACAAAAGAAAGTGAATATAAAACCAATAAACAGACCAAAAGGGCGATCAAATAATTCAAAGAAATTCATAAGGAATTTGACAACTCCTCCAAAAATTGGTCTTTTTATGCACATCTCCAAATCTGTGTAAAAAAAGAATTCTGAAAAAAAGACTGAAGATGCGGTTCCTACCAATCCAAATAAACTACCTCGAGTTGATGAAGAAGCTGAAAGTGCACCCTCATCTCCAGTTCCAATAGATTTGGGCGACCTATCAACCTATTCGATTGATGAGGGTGATGCACCAGACTCTGCAAATGTATCTGTTAACACCCCAGGCAGCTCTGACTCATCTGTGATCGTGAGAAATCCAATAGCACTATCCGATCAAACGATAAATTCTGTAGCAGCTGGAAGAAGTGTTACATGGGCCCACCAAAAACAGTTTTTCTCTGCCGATATGATAAGCTCTCAGTCTCAGAAAATAGTGCCCAGACAGACATCTGATCAGTCAGAATTGAAATTATGCAGTCTAAATCCAAAAGTGGGAAATGTGACTCGTGCAATCAATAAAACGGCTCAGTCACTAAAAGATGGAAACTTCAACTGGAAAATATTTTGTCCATTAAGAATTAAGTTAATTTAAACCGAGGAAATGTTATGACATTATTTCATTGCATCCCCTCACTGTGAACAATACCATCTGAAGATAAACGGATTGTAGAATATGTTACTGAAACTCATTCAGATTTAGTGATTCTATATATAAAATCACATCTTATCATGAAAACATTGTTGGCAACTAAAGATGAGCTTCTCTTTTTTGGCTTCGAACTACCAACAGAATGTGATCAAAAGAGGTTCGACGGAACAAACGAGAATCATGAAGAAGCAAACTTGAACTCTGAGGAATTCAAATTATTCATGGCAAAACAAAGGCTAAATGCAGTATTCCCCCAAAAAATGCCATCAAGACAATGCTTTTCACAAAGAAATGTATTTGAGACCAATACATCAAGACAACAAAATAGTCATTAGCTCCTGACCACAAAAGGAGAAGTTAGCTGTTCGCTCTTCTCCTGGAAAACTCAAAGGTTTTTGCATTAATTCAATGAGCTACCATTCACACTTGCAAACAATTTTGGGATACGTTTACAGGAAACGTGGCTTTGAGAAATTCCATCTAGAGACGGTTACGCAATCCTACTCAACCCTGCTGGAAAAAAATCATAAAGGAGCGACCGTACTATGGTTTAATAACAATGATAAAAATCAACATGTGGAAGATAATCGAAACTGAAAATCCAAATATATTTGTACAAGCAACAGTATTGCAAATATCTCAATCAGACCACAAGAAAAACAAACATCTGATGTTAATAAATACTTATTGGAATTCGGCGATGATATCCACCAAGAGATATCTAGCATTTGTTACATCAATTATAGATAAATGGATGATCAAACGTTTGGATTTGAAAATCATCATTTGTGGAGATTTAAACTTTTCTTGTTTCGGAAATGATATCACTGTGTCAAGCTCCTCTCCAACTAGAAAAACTCAGGTGTTAAATAGAGGGCTGAAGTGGATATCTGAACTACAAATAACAAACTGCAACATGCTAAATGGAAATGTCAGAGAAGATATCCCTGCGAGACCAACATGGCATTGAAATAATTCATACAAGACGCTAGATTATTTTTGGTCTTCAAGGAATTTGCTCTATCAAATTGATAATTTGACGATCTTAAAGACATCCAGAAGTGATTGTGATGTGTTAAAGTTAACGTGGAGGATATATAGTGAGATGTCATCACTAACAAATACACTCTACACATTAACCAGGGAGCAAACAGACTACGGATAAACAAGCATCAAATCAACGTGCTAAAGAATAATCGGTTGTCTATTAATGGCTCCTTAAGTAGTGAAATAGACTATGCACCTCTGTTACCTCAATTCAAGTCTCAATCTTGTGGAAATAAAATCATCACACACACAATAAGCATATATCTAGCATGTTAGTAAAAGAAGCAAAAAATAATTCTTCACAAAGATATCAGATTATTAAAAAAATCCAAATGCTGAGACTGTACAGGTCATAAAAAAAACAGAGGCAAAAATAAAGGAACAGGTTAAAATCTTTCTCAACAATTTGAGATCAAGAAAGTGGTGAAGAGATCCTGCGACTCATTCTAAAGCACACGTCTAGACAGATTTGTTTGATTCTTAATCAGGGCTCACTAAATCAGAGTAGTATGTTAACAACTAGCATTACGTCTAGTGCTTGGGAGAAACACTTTACATCAGTTTTGAAAAAATCCTTGAATGTAGGTTCTATTTGTAAAATTGGCGGACTGTGTTTCGTGGAATGTCACTGAATCAGTTGAAGATATTGCATTTGCAATTCAAAAACTGAATAGCTCAAGAGCTGCTGGCCCAGATGGACTCACAAACTCCATGCTAAAAGCAAATAAAGAACTATGGTCGTATTTCATAGCTTTGCTCTTTGAGAAAAAATTGCAACTGCAATGAAAGTACCTGTATAATTGTCGTTCCAATCTACAAAAAGGGCAATCCGGATGATCCTACAAACTATCGCCCGATTGCCCTACTTGACATCATTGGTAAGATCTTTGTGACCTTCCTTATAAAAAAAAATGGCAGTTTGGGCAAATAATGCAGGGATCCTAGACACCCGCCAAACCGGGTTTACTCAAGGAGTAGGTGTTGCATTAAATCTAACCCTGCTAAACATACTAAAGCTTGAAGCCCTGCAAAAGTCAAAAAATCTGTACTTAACCTTTGTTGACCTGCGACAAGCGTTGGAGAGTATAAATCAACACCTGTTATGGGAAAAACTGCAGTCTTAGTCATGTCATCTTGAATTATTGCAACCGATAATTGCCCTTCATCAAAACACAAGAATTCGAGTTTGCATTAGCAACCGAGGAGAACTCACCAACTAAATTAAAACTGAAAAGGGAGTAAAACAGTTGCCCTCTGGCGGGTCTCCTGTTTAAGCTATTGCTGACTTAACACCACCCCTTTATGAGTGAAAAGAATGGAATTGGTGCCAAAATGTGGTCGAACGCATGCGCATGTTATCACTACAAGGGGCCAGATTACGGAAAATTTTCCCTAATACCGAACCTGATATTTTACTTGCAGAAGGTGGTGCCGACAATCCCCTTCGGAAGAGAGTCTGTTTGGAACATGAATAAATCCATGTGGTCAGTCTTGGAGGGAACGTTCTGGAGGAAGGTGCTTAAACTTCCGAAGAATTCCTCCACTGCAGCCATAAGATACGAACTATGTCTAGATTCTTTATACGGAACCGTACTTTGGAAATCAATAGCACTCTGGAGAAATATGCACCTAGACTTACCATCTATACCATATTGTTTATTGGCTCCAAAAAAATAACTTCCTTATGTTGGTCTACTAAAGTACTGGACAGAGAAGATAAATACCATATTAATGCATGCGAACATCGATGTAGAAACTGTACTATATCGTCCCCTAATCGCAAAGCGGAAATTGAAAAGATGCCATTGGATACAAAATGGCGCCGTACGTAATTCTCTTACATCATCCCTTGATATTGGCCCGGCTGCAAATGGAATCGACCAGCTTCCGAAATATCTAACCCAATTTCAATCACGATACCATTGTGATCAGTTTTTAAGGCTGCGACTGAACTTGTACAAAACAAAAGATGTTATTCCTAAAACGAGACAAAGATACCATAGATAACGTGTTGCTACTGCAAAGCAGAAATTGAATCATCAAAACACTTGGTTATCCTTGTACGGAACTAAAAATTCCAAGGTCTCTGTTTTTGAGTAAATTTGCCCCTATTAATGAAAATATGGAGGATTGGTGGTTTATGATATTGACAGGCATAAACTGTAAGCTAACCTGTGCAATAATGGACTATTTGGATCATATTCTAAGAATAGTTTAAATGATGATTATTGTTGTTTTGAAGTGAACAGGAAACGATGATGGAATGAAAGGAATTCGTTTTTTTTCTTCTTTCTTTTTTAGTATGAAACGTAAAAACATGTGATAAGTTTGTAGAAACTAAATATTACAATAAAATAAAAAAATGAAATCATAACGCTGAGAAGATGGGAACTTCTAATGCCCCAAACTCAGTCTCACCTCCTCTTTTAAAAAAAGCCTTACATGCGTTTCTCTATTCCCACCCAAGAAGGCCAACAAGTAATCCATGGCAAATGAGCAAGATATCTACAGTATAAACAATCTACAGGAAAGTGAGAAGTGTACAGATGGATCAAGTTCATACTGTGCCCGTTACATATTCAACAAAAAGTGCAACAGGTAATGCCAATCTCGCCATTTACATAAATAGTTTAAATTTATGAAAACCCAAGGTTCGAAATAGTTGGGAGCCATGAGCCATTTGCCCCCTGGTTATAAGTCTATGAGATGGCTTGCCACCAATATTGACAAGGAGTTACTTTTGACTCCCCCGGCCAACTGATCACATACCAGTGTTGTATTAACTGTGTTTCTGAATGGCTAGATCTGAACATTAGGTCACATCTACAGTACATGTACAACGTGTCCTATATAATGGACAAAAACAGTCTGCCTTACATAGGAGTTACATTTGCATCACACTATATACGTGTTCCTCGTATCCGCAGACTTCGCTCTTGCTTACCGAGTGATGCCCGATACCCAGAGTTATTTTTAGCGGCTGCCCATCAAATCCTTGCTTTGAAAACCTATACATTTATGATCGCAAAACATCACATACTGACGTTGATCGCAAAACAACCACCAAAGTCGCGATCGGGGGGGGGGAACATTATGTACACTCTTTATAGGGTCCTAGAATTCTCTTTGATAAGACTCTTTCACTGGCTTCCCTTTCGTGCGTTTACCTGAATCAAGATATGGCAACCACCTCTGAAGTGATAAAGATGCCACGGTGCTGCTGGCTACTGCGGGTGTTTTGAGTGCTTGCTGCATGCGGGAACAGTCGAACCACACTCGGGTACTACTGGGTTGAGTCCGATTTTTGTACAGTGACATTTGGCAGATAAGGTGCACATCTGCTGCAAATCAAGTGCAACGAACTGATTCCTGATACGCCCCTCACGAAAGTAAACACTTGCTCTCAACACAATCGTTCGCCTCCAAAAATCGGCTCGTGAGTTCATCCCATTGGAAGAGCATATAAGTACAGCTGGTGCTTACGATAACGCTGGAAACCCCAGTCAAACGGCAAGATGAATATTTCAAATCTATCTCCATGGAAACTCAGAACCAGAAAGGGCCCTGGCACTCTCTCCCAACACAGACACACACACCTTTTTAGCCAACAGATCCAGCCATGGGTCAACCATAGTGCAAAACGAAAGGTTTATTTGGTGGCATTATAAGGAACCCTGCGGTATTAAGAGGTCAGTACATGTTTTCTATCCTTGAAAACTGTTCGAAACAAACGTGCATTGCTTGCGTCCTAAAAGCCCGCACACATACTGACATGCACAAAATCCAAATCATAGCAACTCTCGTCATTAACTCTGAGATCCACAGCCCTCAATCAAGGGAAGACCCACCCACCTCAGAAACAACCAATGGCTGCGTTGCTCCAACCCTCCTGAAAACAATCTAAACACCGTCCCTGCAGGCCCAAACAGTTCCTGCTAGCCACATCGGCATCACTGTATGGTCTACGCGTGGGCTTCGCCACGCTCAAGTGCAAGGGCAGCCTGCAGCGGCGGGAAGAAGAGCATTAATATTATGAATAAAAGGGAGTCATCTGCTGCATAAAGCTCTACGGGGTAAGAACAGTGAAAGAGCACAGCTCTACTGTTAAACGAGAGAGCACAATGCGAGCGCGCACATCACGAGTGGACAGTCTGTAGATTTCAGGAAAGCAGGGCACCCACTGTACGAACCCGTGTTATACGACCCCTTTCGAAAACATAAATAGAAACGAAGCGGTGAGCGTTGAGGAGAGGCCAAGCAGCCGCCTACCTGCAGGAACTCAAAGGGTCGTCCATGGCTCCCACCGGCTCTCACTGGCACTCAATTGCCCAAACTCTCCCTTTTCGACTCTAACAACTCAAAATGGTGGAGCATGCAGACTGCAAGCCCTCGGAGAGTGCTCCAGTGCCTGTGCTGCCTGTGACCTAAGCTTTTCACGCTCAACGCAGAAACTTCCCCCTCAGTCTGACAGCACTGAGCATGTGCTGTGACCCCTCCTCCTTCTTCCTCCAGCCTGCCTCATCCACAGGCAGCCCAGCCAGGCAATCAATCTCCAGCCTGCTGTTTCCGTAAATAAAGCCTAGCACAGAGCCTCGCACAGCATACCAAGCTAGTGTGCGGAGGAGACAGGGCCGGGCCAAGGGGGCTGTGACAAGCAACATTGCCAGGGACCTTGGAATGGCCAGCCATCACACAGCAAGCAATGCGGGGAGAGGCGAGGAAACCAGGGGGATAAGCAACGTAGAGGACGAGGGTATATGGTCGGAGAGTACAACGTATTTTATGCAAGAGGTACACGTCAAGGCAATCAGCTTGTAAGGGCCACCATGCAACAAGGTCTCTCGCAATGCACCGAGCCAGCATGCGTAGGCGATTGTGCCTGACCAGGGTAACAAATGACAGCCTATTGAATATCAGGGGCATGAGCGTCCAGCAATGCGATGAGACGACAGGCCAAGCCACTCATAGGCAATACAGAATGCAGTGTAATGACCAGCCAAAAAGGGTTCTCGTACTACACCAAGCTGGAGAGAAGAGCAACCGCGAATCTGTGAAAGGGTAGAGGGAACAGTGAGGGGCAACAATAAAGACCGAGGTATGTGCAGTTAACAGTGTTTGATTACCAAACTAGTGAGCTGAGGAGAAGGGCCTGACAATTCGAACGGCGACAAGCAACAACGTGTAAGAACTTCGCACATCACACTTTAATAGGGTGGAGGGCTGGCGACTAGAACACGGGCCAGGATGCAAGGAGGACTGTGCCTTCAAACAGCAACCAGGGAATGGCCGACCAGGAGAACAATACGTCCCTATCCACTAACATAAAAGCTAGTGTGTGGAGGAAATTGACTGGACAGTAAAAGTTATTTTAGTGATGTATACTCCCAAATATAGCGGCAAGGGATTATAGATTAGGAGGAACGGGGATTATGGAGGCATCCTGGTTGATGTAGTTTGAAGAGCCAATTAAAGAGCCTCTTAAATACTGCGTTTGAGAGGAAAAATTGTCAGATGCCACTGAGATATAGGCTGGGAAGGGCAATAGGTACATTCAACAAGACTCAATCTGAATCCCACAAATAGCCAAGTGGGAAATCAAAACATTATCCAGCATGGCCGAGGATAAATGTTTTTCCAAGCAGTAATGACAAAAGCTTGTCCAGTTGTTGCACAGAGATCTTACTAAGGATTTCTCTCTGCTTCTATGAAATTTTTCTGTGAAAGACCAAGAGCTTGTAAGTTTATGTCCTCTAGTTCCAAGCTGCCAAGGAGAGCGATAGCGGGAACGGGTGAAATGGCAATCTTGCAGGCAGGGGCATGAGATCTGAAAAACACCTTGTTTGGACAATGGCCAGCAGTTACAATCTTATGACAACTGTGGCTCCTCCCAAAGCTTGTGCTCAGGCTTGCCCAGAAGAGTAATGGTGCAGCAGGCGGGGAAGGGAAGCATCCAGGAAATGATGGGACCATTGAAAGACCAAAGTATTTGCAGTAGAAGCTGTCTCATTCCCCTGTGGATGGAAACTGGGGGACCTTCTTGTTGGTTCTTGTGGCAAAAAGGTCCACTAGGAGCAAGCCCCAATGGCTTGAGATCTGAGAGAGAAATTATAAATTCCTCACCGTAGTGACTAACATACTCTTAGCCCTTAGTCCCCTTTCCTCCATACTGCAGGCGTGTCCATTCCAACAGACGGGAGACAGAACCTTTTTCACCAGAAAAAACCTTCTCCTTTAAATTTAGAGACCCACAGGGGTGCGGCCATGGGAGCATGCGCTGCCCTGACTCCGCCCTTCGGCCCCACAATTCAGTCCCCATAGATGCGTCTACAATAGCTAATATTGCCTAATGACACCAGTTTTATTAGGGGGAAGGATGGTGGGACGTATGGAGGAAAGGGGACTAAGGACGTTAGTCACTACAGTGAGTAACTTATAATTACTCTTACGTCCCATCCCCTTTCCTCCATACTGCATGGCGATTACAACTGAATGTAGCCCAGGAGAGGAGACCCCTCCATAAGCAAACAGGTCCCTCAGAACCGCCTGTCCGAAAGCTGCATCAGATCTAGAGCCGGTATCCAAACAGTAATGCTTGCAGAAAGCCGAGGGAGTGGCCCAGGTGGCCGCCCTGCTTAGGACCTGCCAAAGGACATGTCGCTGGAATGTGATGGCTGTTGCCTTGGCTCTGACTGCGTGGGCGTGCAGGTTGGCCGGAAGTGGTTTGTTCTGGCCCTCGTATGCTTCCTTGATGGCCGAGACCATACAACCGGATATGGAGGCCTGATAGCCTGGTCTTGCGCCTCCAAAAGTGACAAACAGAGCGTCCGATTTGCAGGAGTCCTTGGTTCTGTCCAGGTGGAATTTCAGGGCACGCCTGACGTCCTTAGGATCGGCAAAGAATAAAGGAAGGACTATTTCCTCGTTCAAACAAAAAGCAGACGGCACCTTGGGCAGAAATGCTGGGTCTGTTCGCAGGACTACTTTGTCCCTGTGAAAGGTAGTACATGGTTCTGAGGCAACCAGCACCTGGATTTCGCTGACTCTGCGAGCCGAGGTGAGGCCATCTAGTAAGGCTGTCTTGATGGTGACCAGCCTGATGTCCGCGGATGCCATTGGCTCAAACGGTTTGTCCGCCAGGGCACCCAATACTATGTTCAGTTCCCACATGGGGTGCGGCCTCCTGATGGGCGGATAGAGCCTTGCGAGCCCCGTCAAATGTTTCTTGACGACAGGATTGGAGGAGGAGAAGATCCCCCTCCTCCGAGTTCCTGTAAGCCCCGATGGCTGCGAGTTAAGTGCCGCAGGTGTCCACCTGCACGCCAGAGTGGGCGGAGTGTGCCGAATGGGAGAGCACATCGTTTAAAGTGCTGTCCAGTCAAAGTTTCAAAACAATAGTTTCGAATGCCATAAGTTTAGACACAAAAGTTGCACAAAAAAAAGTTTCAAAAGTATTTTTTTTTTAATATTAAAGGGTTTGTTTAAATTTATTATAGTAAAATAAGTGTTTTTAAAAAAAAAGTGGTTGGGGGCATACAAAATAAATAACTAAAATCGAAACTTTTTCTGAAACTTGTGTCAGAGCTTTTGGCATTTCGAAACTTTGACTGTCGAAACAGTCACTATGAACAGTTTAAAGTACATGTCAGGGGGTCGATTTCCATGGAGTTTGCTCAGTGGCAGAACCTGATCCCCCTACTTTTATAGTGGGCCCTGGTAACCTTGCTCTGTGTGCCCTGTATGATTTCCAGATTAGCCTGGGAGAGGCTGAGGTGCCTTAGCGTTACCTGCTCAGGAACCACGCTGTGAGGGCTAGTTTCTGTGGCGCGGGGTGGATGACCCTGCCCCCCTGCTGCGCCAGATGATGTGCCGGGCCCGTCGGGAGGTGAATCAGTGGCATCTCCCAGGACCATGGCCTGGCCGGCCACCATGGAGCTATTAGAATAATGTTGAGCTGGCGAGACTCCTTGATCTTGCAAATCACTGTGAATCAGCGGAGTGGGCGGGAAGGCATACGTTGCCATGCCGTTCCACTGAATCCAATATGCGTTTCCCAGGGATCCGAGGCCCTGGCCCTGCCAGGAGGCGAACTGAGGGCACTTCTTGTTGTGCCAGGTGGCAAAGAGATCCACCTTGGGATGACCCCACCTTTTGATGATCTGAATAACGAGGTAGTTTAGCTGCCACTCGTAATTGTCTGCTCCCAACCTGTTGAGCCTGTCCGCCTCCAGCTTGGATTCCCCCGGGAGGTGGACTGCCGTGGGGTAGATGTCGTTTTCCAGGGCCCACTCCCACATGCCGATTGTCAGTCTGCACACAGGAGGGGATCTGGTGCCTCTCGGCTTGTTGACATAGTACATGCTGGTCTAGTTATCTGTCTGGATGAGGAGAACCTTGCCCCTGAGAAGTGGGAGGAATGCTCCGAGCGCTAACCAGATGGCGTTCAGCTCTAACCAAATGATGTGGTATTCCTGCTTCTGTCGAGTCCAGGTGCTGTGGACCGAAAGCTCGTCCAGGATGGCTCCCCTGCCCTCAAGCAAGGAGTCTGTGGTGATGGTGACCCGCAGGGTTGGAGGCCGGAAGGGCTTGCCCTTCCGTAGATTGCAGTCCCTGGACCACCATGTTAGGTCCTGGTGTAGAGATGGAGGAACATTGATCATCTCGGATGGAGAGCCCGGCACCTAGTTCCATGTGGCAGCGAAGTGCAGCTGAATCCTCCTCATCCTCAGTCTCGTGTGTGGGACGGCTAATAGGACCGCCGCCAAGAGACCCAGGAGATGCTGGTACCACCATGCCGAGGTCACTTCTCTGCTGAGGAAGTGGGTGCTGGCCCTCTTGATGGCCGAGATCTTGTCCTCCGACGGAAATACCTTCTCGGAGCATGTGTCCCGAGATGAGGCCCAAGAATGTCTGAGTCTGCGTGGGCTGTAGCTGCAGCTTCTTGAGGTTGAGCGAAAAGCGCAGATCGTGCATCGTGTTCATAAGGGCATGGGAAGAGTGGTTAACCGCTTCCGGAGATGTAGCCCTGACGAGCCAGTCGTCTAGGTATGGGTAGGTGGAGGCCCTGCGCTCTGAGGAGTGCAGCAACAGTATTCATGAGCCTTGTAAAGACCCTGGGGGCCGAGTTGAGGCAGAAAGGAAGGACCTTGTATTGAAAATGGTAGCCCATGATCCTGAACCATAGGAAAGAACCATGGGGCTGCCAAATCAGGACGTGTAGGTATGCATCGTTCAGAACCAGGGAGCATATCCAGTCTCCCTTGCACAATGTCTCTGCTATAAAAGCTGGTGTAACCATCTTGAATTTTTGTAAAGGCAAGGAGAGGTTGAGGGTGGAAAGTTCCAGCACAACTCTCAGGCCCGCCTTGTTCGGAGGCTGGGACTTCCTCCACTGCCTGTCTCTCTAAGAGCAACCAAATCTCTGCCAGAAGAGTTGCTGTCCCAAATTGAGGGAGAGGAGGGGAGGAGAGTCTGGGATGGGTAGGCAGTACCCCGTGGATACTACAGAGAGGATTCAGGGGTCTGTGAAATTCTGGTGCCAGAAATGTGCATGGAGAGCAAGCCTGCCCCCCACTGGAGACACATGGACCCGGAGTGGCGTGTCATGCCTTCTATCCCTCAGAGGCTGTCGCAGAGGAGGGAGACTGGAAAAGCCCTTAATCTCCCCCCCCCCCCACATTTTTTTTGTTGCTTGCGCCGATTTGGAGCCAGCGAGCGGTCAGGCTGCCTGGATCTCTGTTCCTGTAAGTCGCTGAACCCTCCGTACGTACGCCCCTTGTCAGAGCGCTGCTGTGACTAGGTGTACGATTTGGGCATAGTCTTTGTCAAGATGGATAAAGACTTGGTCGTTTGTGAGCCGTTTTTCTTTTTGTCCAGCTCCTCATCCGTGGTAGAGTGGAAAAGGGCCCCCCCCTCGAACGGCAGGTCTAATATGCGTTCCTGGACGTCCGGGTTGAATTTCGTTGCACGGAGCCAGGCTGTCCTTCTCATGTCCCTGGCGATACAGATGGCATGGCCAGAGGTGTCAATATGGGCCACGGTGGATTCCATGAGGTCCTGCATCACCAGCTTGGCTCAGCCAGTCCCGCCTTCAAATGTGATTGGCTCTGCATAGGGAGTTCCGGGAGGAAGTCCGCAATTTCCCGCCATAACCTTTGGTTAGCGGCAGCCAGCATGGCATCGGCGTAAATCTGACGAAGATGCAAGGACGCATTGCAATACAGCTTCTTCCCATACGCCTCCAAGATCTTCTCCTTGCCTAGCAGCGTCACCGAGGAGGAGGCAGAGGACGACTGAGGCTTTGAGTATAGTGATGCCGCAGCGATCATCGAGGGGTGTGGCTGAGGATGGGCCGATAGCAAGAGTGTATCGCCCTCCATCTGCCTGTACTCAGCGTCCAGGCGTCGATTGACCGGCTGGAGCGAGTGGGGCTTGAGCCAACCCTTCTTGACCAGGGAGACTACATCAGTCTGCAGTGGAATTCCTGTTTTGGGTGACGGGCGTCGCGTGAGGACTTCAGCCAGCACCCTCTCCGCCAGTAGCTCGACTTCGGGTTGAGGTAAGCCCAGATACTCCGCCAGCCCCGCAAGAAGATCATGGAAGGCCTGGCTGAGGATGGCGTATCAGGATCCTCCTCATCCGTATCCTGTGGGTCAGGAGGATCCTGCATAGGTGGAGGAGTAGCGGGAGCCAGAGGCTGGGGTACGGGGATCGGAGGCTGGTATGGAACCGTCTGAGAAATCGGCTGGGGAGCCGCAGGCAGAGGCTGCGCTGGGGCCATGAGCGCCGGCGGAAGGAGCCTGTGGTGCTGGTAGCATCGGAGGGAGCACGTCCCTGATAGCATCCCTGAGGATAACCCCCATCCGAAGGGACTTCATGAGCCCGAGGAACCTCTCAAAGAACCAGTCTTCACAGGCCGGAGGAGTGGTATGGGATACAGACTGGGTACCGGAAGGCAGCTGGAGCCGCTGCATACCCTGCCCATACGGACACAGTGGGAACTTGCCTTGCGCAAATGAGGGATAGGCTGTAGGCCACGTACCTGGTTGAGGCCAGTCCCGCCTTGACACTCTTTCTTCGCCGAACTCCTGGAATGGCATTGGATGGGTTCCAATGTATGGCGCGGCAGACATTTTGTCGAGCTGCCTGCCACGTGCCTGCGTTGTGTTGCTCGGCTCGCTGGGCCCAGCCTCCTCCAAGACTCTTGAGTGTGGATCACGAGGCCTACCCTGCTCCTCGGGCCTAGACCCGGTAGGTGTGACAACCTCGGCCTGTGGGCCGGTAGAGCTGCGTTTACGCGCACCCTCAGCTGTATTGCTGGTACTAGGGTGTGGCCCCTCGGAGATAATGCCGGTAAAGGGTGGAGACCCAGTCAAGGAACCTTCCGGTCCCTCAGCACTGTCACCGGGAGGATCAGAGGATCCCTCAGCCAGTAGCTGGAGCAGCCTCGGTGCACGTTCTGGTACAAGGACCTGATCAGTCCCTCCGGCGCGGGCAAGTTCTTGGGAAGGAGTCTCCCTTGTGGGGTGCTATGGAAAATAGAGGCCCTACCATGGGCTGGCTCGATGGGTCACAAAGTTTTTGAGGTCCTCTAGCGGTGACTTCTGGAAGAGCTCCCTCCACCTGGCTAGTCTGCGCTGTACAAACTTGCCAACCGTGTTCTGGGACAAAGCAAAGTAGGCAGAGGGCATGGGGGTCTGAATTTGGGAAGAGACCGTCGCAGGATGGACACCTGCTGAACCCTGTGGACGTCTACATGCGCCGGTGAGGAACGCGACGCCTGAGGACCGAGTGCCTGAATGATTAAAAAAGGCAAAAAAGACAGAACAAGTGTGGAATTACATGGCCGAAGCCAAACCCAGGAGCGCTGGTGAATTCGGCCTGTTCCCGTCGATGCGGAAAAGGGGACTGAGGTGTGGCGCTGGAGGGCGAAGTCAGGGCAGCACCCCCACGCGCCTCTAAATTTAAAAGGTCGAAGACGTTTTTTTTCTGGTGAAAAAGGTTCCGTCTCCCGTCCCTTGGAAGGGACGCCCACGCAGTATGGAGGAAAGGGGACGGGACGTTGCTGATCGGGCGTGGTTTAAATAGCTTTGGAAGTTGTTCCAGGAATGTATCCTTCCACCGATCAGGTATGTACCCTTCCCCGACCACACCCAGGGGAAAGTAGTTCCACAGGTAAAGTAGTTCCATTCAGGCCTCAAGAGGGCCTGGATGTAGCAGCATGGTCTGCATCAGGTAAGTGCACCTTAAAACACTTGAACACATGTCTAGCTTTATGAGCCTGGCGCCTAAGGCGCCAGGACTGTGTCCAAAGAGCCCCAGCTTGGGCCCGCTGGCACTTCCCTGGGGGAAATGATGCCTGCCTTTGGGGTTGCTGGGTCGGACCTGGCTCCTTGGAGGTAGGCATCATGACAAAATACTGCTCGAACTCAAAACAGACATAGGCAACCTCGATGCCAAAATTGACACCCTCTCATCCAAAGTCGACCAAATACAACACCGCCTTGATAAACACGGCGAGAGGCTCGACACTGTTGAACAGAGGGTCTCCGATCTGGAAGACACCACCACATCCCTGTCCTCCAAAGTGTCATCATTAGAGCGCCAAGTAAAAGAAATTGTCGCCAAAAACGAAGACTTAGAAGGGCGCAGCAGCCGCAACATTAGACTGGTGGGGATCAGAGAGCAACAAAATCCTGCAAAAATGGAAGACTTCATGGTACGACTATGCAAAGAAATCTTTGGAACTACCACCGGCTCGCCACTATTTGTGGTTGAAAGAGCTCACAGGATCCCAACCAACCGGCCAATTCCAGGAACAGCACCTCGCCCTATTATCTCCAAACTGCTGAATTTCAGAGACCGCGATCTAATACTCAGGTTGGCCAGGGACAAAGGCGACATTCAATTCGATGGCGACAAAATCCAAATCTTCCCTGATTTTTCACCGGCAGTGCAAGCGTCCCGAAGAGCCTTTGGTGGAGTTAAACGTCACCTCTGAGAGGAGCAAATTCAATATTCAATGCTTTTTCCAGCCAAATTACGCATCCTCCATGCTGAAAAAACGCAATTCTTCACGTCACCAGAAGAAGCCAACATCTTTCTCGACAATATTGGACGTCGCCCATTACGTGAAATGCCTAGACCACGAGGGAGGGCGAGGAACGGGAGCGATCCGCCCTGAAAAGTACCCCACATTCAGCTCGACTTGGGAGATCGGGAAATGAGCAAAAGTCAGTTATATACACCTCGGGATGTGTGTTCTTGGAGGGCATCAGCGCCCCGTGCACAGCACTCTTCACAATGTTACTTGGGGTGGGGTCACATTCGGGCGGGTTGGGGGTTGCCCGACAGGGAGGGGAAAAGGGGAGATGGGACACAAGTTGGGGAAAGTGTTCCCAGAAGAAACAAGCCAGCAGTTTAAGACGTGCACCGACTGGGGCCAAAACCAGCCCCACCGAACCCGACCAAGACCAATGCCTCCACCTCGAATATAGGAATATCCTTGTCGAATCAACATGCACTCCAAAAAAGTTGCTTTAAGCAATCAAAACCACCAAACAGTATTAGAGCAGCAGAAACAATGCAGCAACTCTAAGCAAATTCAAACTAGCTACATCGAACATTAAAGGAGGCAACCAGCCTTCCAAAACCAGGAAGTTGTTACACTACCTCCGACGTCACAACGTTGATGTGGCCCTCATCCAAAAGACACATCTACGACCTAACTCAGAAAACCGCTGGGCGAAAACATGGGGATGCCACAGATACTTCGCCTCGTTTTCATCATACGCAAGAGGAGTCACCATACTTATTAGCAAATCAACAAACTTCAGACTAATTCGGACCCAGAGCGAATCCGAAGGGAGAACACTGCTCGTCCAGGGAACCATAGACAGGGAAGAAATAATCATGATTAACTCCTACGGCCCCAACATCGATGGTTCCAACAATTTCGACTGGGTCCAGACCCACATTGCATCAAACAGGGAAGCCACAATAATATGGGGTGGCAATCTAAACACCCCGCTCGATCCTCGCACAGACAAAACACACAAAACAACTGCCCCTCGCTCCAAGGCGAGTATGCAAATATCCGAAATATGCAAAGCACACGATCTCATTGACATATGGAGAAGCAAACACTGACTCTCAGGAGTTCACTTTTTACTCCTGGGTACACAAATCCAGCTCGAGACTCGATTACATCTTCGTGTCGGCACATAGCAGACTCCAATGGGGCGAATGCCAAATCCTACCCAGGTCCATCTCAGACCACTCAGCGGTCACCTTAGTGTGCACAACATCTTGGAGCGACTTCACCAGGCCCCAATGGAGATTTAAGCCGAGAGCCCTCCAAGATCAACTCTTTGCCGAGGAACTACGTTCTGAACTGAGCGCATTTCTTGAGACAAACCAAGGCACGGTAGCTTCGTCGGGAACACTCTGGGAAACACTGAAATGTTTTATCAGAGGAGTGTGCTTAGCAAAAGAAAATGGAATCCTAAAGAGGTTAAGGGAAGAATTAAACACATGCGAAAATCGCCTCAAAACACTTGAACAATCAGCTACAGTCACAAATACTCCTGGCTCGCTAGCTGCACTCAAGGCATAATTGGAAACCTTCAGATCACTAGCAGACAGAGAAGCCAAATTCCTAGAAAGCCACCACAAAATCTGCCAGTATGGCGAGGGGCAACGACGCGGTGCGTTACTTGCAAGACTAATCACCGCAGAACGAAAACCCACGACAGTCGAGGCGGTGCGGGACACGTCGGGAACCCTTGTGTACTCTGAAGACGACATATTGGAAAGATTCCGCAAATTTTACCAAAATTTATATGACTTCAATTATTCCGGGGAGCACGCCGAAATAACAGAATACCTAAATACAACCGAATTATATTGGACGAGTGCGGATTTATGTGAGCCGTTGAACACACCCATCACCTCGGCAGAGATCCTAGAAGTCATTAAAGAGTTACCAAGCACCAAAGCCCCAGGACCGGACGCCTAACAGGTGAATTTTACAAATTCTTTCGCAGATATTCTAGCCCCGCTCCTACTCCAGGTCTTCGAAGAAGCCATAGCCAAAGACCAACTACCACCAACCCTTTACACGGCGAATATTCTCCTACACAAAACAGGTAAACCCAAGGATGATTGCGCCTCCTACAGGCCCATATCGTTAATTAATTTAGATAACAAAATCTTTGCAAAAATCCTGACTAGAAGGTTGATGCCACTCATGCCCGCAATGGTTCTGGCGGATCAAGCAGGATTCGTTCCAGGTAGAAATACATAATTCGGCCTCAGAAGAATGTTTGGAGCGATGGAGGCCCTCAACCCAGAAAAAAAGCAGTAGCAGTGCTTCTCGACGCAGAGAAAGCGTTTGACTCTGTGGAATGGCCCTTTCTATTTGCAATATTAGAACGAATGGGCCTCGGCAAACGTTTCATCCAAATGATAGGCCTTCTCTACAAATACCCAACATCTAAAATCAAACTAACTTGGAAACAAAAGCTCCTCCGAAATCCTCTTACGCAGAGGGACCAAACAGGGCTGCCCACTGTCAGCATTGCTCTTCGCCCTGGTCATGGAACCCCTAGCGTCCGACCTAAGGCTTTATCATCTGCACAGAGGTCTTGCCTTCGGCCCGCACAAAATGGTGGTTTCACTTTACGCCGACGACATAGCACTCTTCCTTCGCGACCCATGTGACAACCCAAATCCGGTGATGCAAGCAGTCCTCAAATTCAGCAACTTTTCAGGACTAAAAATGAATGATGCAAAATCGATAATTTTCCCTCTCACAGAATCAACCAAAGAATTCCAGGACGACTTTGGCTTCCACTGGCAACACTCGAAGGTCCGGTATATGGGGATCCTCATGTCCAGAACCAGCACTGACATCATGCAAGACAACTACGAGAAGACACTCGACACTATCCAAACAAAAGTGAACAGATGGAAAACGCTTCCCCTCACACTTTGGGGCAGAGTGTCCCTAGCGAAAATGGTGATCCTCCCTGAACTACTCCATCTCTTTACAAACATCCCTCTACTACTCACGCAAATATTCTTACGGCGAATCAAGTCCATCCTTCTTGACCTCGTCTGGGCTGGCAAGGTTGCCCGAATAGCACACAGCACTATGATCCTGCCCATAACGCAAGGCGGACTGGCCTTACCCGATATAGAAGTCTACTACTGGACAGCGCAAGCCCAGTTCCTGAGCCATTGGTATGCAACACACTTCATCCGGCCACATGTGCAAATCGAAAGAGTTCTGGCAACACTCCATCTTCTCTGCGCAGTCATACTTAACAAACCACCGACACCTTCAACACCAATGAACAATGGTCACAACGCACACGATTTGGAGAAATAAAAAAAAAGAAAAAAAAATCACCAAAAGACATGGAATCCAAACCAGATATTCCCCCCCTCCTTCCGGTGAGAAGTATTCCCGGGATACCCATAACATCTGAAAAAGTATTCCACCTCTGGACCAAGAAACTGCAAATCCACTCATTGGGCGACCTGTTTCCGAACGGCTCGTTCCTCTCGATTCAGGAAGCTCGAGACAAAGGTGGAAACAACGCCCTTGACTTTTTCATGTACTACCGAACTCGACACGCCATGCAGTCCAACATTGCCACTTTCCCGCTCCAACCGCCGACCTGGCCACTGCTTCACAAAGTGATTCAAGCCCAAGGTGATGGCCTCCTGGTGTCAAATATTTACAAAGCCTTGCTAACAGAAAAACTCACTTGCTGCTCAAAAGCTCGAACAAGGTGGGAAAAAGCTCTGAACACTACGATACTCGACGAAGACTGGTCATACATACTACGACTCACAAAGAAAGTGGCAATAAACACACCCAGAGGACGACAATATCCGCCTCCTGCTCTCGCTGCGGGCACTCGGAGGCCGACTTTGTCCACCTGGCATGGTCATGCCCCGAAATAGGTGCGTTCTGGACAGCAGTCCTAGAGAAAATCTCAGCTATAATCTGAGTGCAACTAGAACCTGACCCAACACTGACCATGCTGGGTCTAACCAACCAACTACCAGAACATGCCAGAAAAACTGGCGAACCTACTTTTAGTCCTGGCACGCAGACGAATAGCTTGCAACTGGGGCAGAGGACAGCCACCAAAACTAAAGCAATGGCTCCACGATGTCACCTATTGTCAAGATATCGAAATGAACTACTTATGAACTCTGCCCCTCCACGCACGCCCCCCCTGATATCTGGGGCCTCTACATAGCATACCTGTTAAATGCAGAAGACGACTCGATTTCACAGTCTCCACCTCCAATACAAAACTGTCACGAGCAACCGGACACTCAATAACAGCCACGAGTGCCGAACAACGACAACACTAGAACTGATATGAAACTGATATGAAACTGAACCCGATATCAAGCGGGGATCGTTCTGAGGGAGGGAGAGGGGGCGGCGGGGGGATAAGGGGTCTTGTGACTGGTGCACGGTCTTGTAATGCCTTACTATATCATTGTTGTAAAACTAATAAAGTAAAAAAAAAAAAATCCTCACAAGATTAAATTAGTTATCCTTACAAGATTGACTTGGGCCTTTCTTCCCTAGCGGGTTGTATTATCTCAGGTGTGTGTGTTCAGGAGCTTGATTTCACTGTTCTCTGTAGGAGCGATGGAAGGCCTTCACCGATGGAACATTTAGTAAAATTCTAGAACAATGATTTGTGCCTTCTTCTCAAGACTCTACAAATGATGAAATCTGAGGTTGCTGAAAATTGCTCCTCAGCCGAAAGGAGGGGGTTTGGGGTCTCCAGTGATTATGTGCAATGTGTCTTGCAGGCAGAAAGGACCACTGCCTGGAAGATTCATTGGTTCCATCCACCATCTCAAGTCTCCCTTGACTCTTTCCACCACTGGTATCAAACTTAACAGACGGTATTCGGCGTACAATGAGAAGCAAGGCGAAGCAGACTCTCACTCCTTTTTAATATGAGAAAGTGAACTACCACGACTAAGAGGCCATGAAACTTTGCATTCTGAAAAACTATTGCTTGCGCTTGAGGAGAAAACAGAATCATTGCCACCTGAAAATACTGTAATCTGAGTGCAGAGAACACGGTCTGATTGAATGTCCCACATGACTCGAATGTTATGCATGCATGCATGCATAAAGATTAACAGACTTGGTATTGATCGATAGGCCCAGTTCAACTAGTAACTGGCAGGTGATGCGAAGAGTAAAGGAATCCACCCAGGGACGATGCTCAGACCAACTGGTAATTCAAATAAGGGTAAATGTGAACTCTCTGGCTCCTCAGCGGAAAGATAGCCACCATCACCTTCATTAAAGCCAGCATGATCTAGTTGAGGCCAGAACGGAGTATCCTCACCTGGGGGCCTTGTCGCCCACAAAACATCTCAAGAACCTTCGATGTGGAGGCCAAATTAGCATTGTGCATATATACGCATCCTCAAGGTACAGCGCGTATATGCACTCGCCCTCCTGAATCAGAATCTGTGCTTGGATCACCATCTTGAATCTCTCTAATGGAAGAAATCTGCTTAACTCTGAGATCCAGGATTGTCCTCAGCCACCGGGTCTTGTAAAAAAGCAGTAGTAGAAACCCTCAGATCTCAGTTGGAAGGGCAACTGCTTCTATGGCCCTCATGGAGAGATAATTCAAATCTGATGAAATGTGGGGGCTGGGGGGTAGCAGGGGAAAGAATTGAATCCTGTAGCCCGATTGGAACACAATGTCCAGCAGTTTTGTGTAATAGACATTTAGGACTGAAGAAAAAGGGAAATTCTGACCCCAAGGCAACAGTTGAAGCACTGAGCCATCAAGCCAATTTTTAGGCTTGTAAGGGTGAGTTGAGCCATTGAAGAAACCCTTGCTGCGTGTATGCTATTTCCTCTGGGTGGGCTATGGATGACTCACCTATCCTATCCCGCAACAGAGTCAGCTATGCCCTTGCCTGCTTCTCTATTTTGGGAAGAGAAGAAAGATCTCCTTGCGAGTGTGTTGGTTGTAGGATGGAACAAATGAAATATGTTGCCCGAAAGACGCCGAACTGTATGCTGTGCTTCTTGGATCAGTTTGGTTCCTTTAAGATTTCCATCTTGCTCAGTGCTGGAAATGAAAAGAAATTACTGAGGACACCCTCTCATCCTCAGGAGCAGGGCCATGGAAGGAGGAGCAACACAGGACCCAAGGCTGTCCCTTTGCATAAAAGCAAAGAGCATTATGGGTACATAAGAATGCCCACAATTTCAAATTTGAACCATATCTGATAGTGATTCAGCAAGAAACCCATTTGAGCGAGTAATGGAAGATGGACTTGCTCTTCTCATTATTCACAATACCCACCCAAAGAAAAAGTATCTGCAAATTGCAAGACATACTACTTTTGAAAGCTGTTAAACAGTACTTGAGGCTTTGGCTCTTTCTTTATTCAGTCTCCCAGGCAGAGTCTTCTGAAGCACGAACCTGCGAGAGCGTGGCTTCGGGACGCATGTGGTGGTTTCCTGACCTAGCAATGGGCCCTGGGAAACAGCCGAGCTCTGGCAAGACTTTGCTAGAGCTCTGCTCAGTCTTGTTCCAGTCCATTTCCTACCCTAATCCTGTTAATAATCCAAACGGAGGCACAGTGCTTGTTCCGCAGTGCAAACATGATTTACTGCCGAGAATAGCATTTCAAGGACCAGCAGGCTGAAATACTAGGGAATGCCAAAATTTCGCGTTCCCAAGCCATGAAAGGTCATAGGCAAGCACGCCCAGCTCTTTCTGAACCTCTGCATTGTAGGCCACCATGATAGCATTCACATTGGCCAGTCTCAAAATGAAGAAAACTGAGATCAACCTTTTTTACCCCTCCACCCCCAACCATCCTATGCCTATTCTTCACTCCCAGAGGGATAGGAAAAGACTGTCCTAAAAGTCACTAGAGTGGATCTGCTCTGTGTCACAGCTGCATAAATTACTGCAGAGTGCTGCAGTGGGCTGCATGCTAAACAGTTTCTTTTCTAGCACCAACCTAAATTTGGAATCTTTGCGATGACCTGCTAAGAGGTTTCCCCAATCTCCCAGACCTTTTCAAGAACATGAGGCTGGAGGACAGCACAGGAGCAACACGCTAGTCTTTGAAGGAAGACCACGCAGAGCAACAGAGGTTCGAATCCCAGATCCGCGCTTAGAAACCAAACCCAGGTATGGTATTAGGTGTATTAAAAAAAATAAAAAAAAAATAAAGAGGAATACCCAGACTGTCCTGTCTAGAAGTCATTACTGGCGCCAACACACATGACCACCAGGGGCGCTCCAAAAACTCAAGTCCAAAATCCTTGCATTTAAGTATCTTTTAGAGAACTGAAGCTGGTCCTAATCTTCATCTGTATTTGTCCAATCTCCCGATGCCAGACTTCGATAGAGGAAGGGGTGAGTGGAATTCATTGCAGCTGGCAATGTTTGCAACAACACCTGCATTGGGGAGGTCAAACGCCCTTAACCTAGCCCACAAGACGACAGACTACTCATTAGGCAAAATGGCCCTATGCATTGTGATGGGTGCTCGGGTGAAGCTGCAAGTACATCTACTGCTTACTGTAGGTTCTGGCATCCTAAAATGTGATGCACAGAAAGGCCAGGCTACATGCGTCTTTCAAGAGTGTGGGGGGGAGGAAGGGGGCGGGGAGGAGAGTGGAGGGGAATGGGCTCTCCAATCCACCATGGGTAAGATATCCCCAGTGACTCGGATGATGAAAGGCAACTCTGAATGGCAAGGTGCCACAGTCCGCAAACCCAAACCCCCTTCACTCAACGGGAAGGAAATTCTCTCCATAGTGGAAGCTAGTAGAGAGTTTCATTTCCTCAGGCACTAGGTCTGCAAAAAAAATAAATAAAAAATAAGCATGCGAATCCCGAGAGGTTTGCTCGGTTCCCTGTCACTTCGTTGACAGTAGTGTTAATTAAACACAAAGTAATTACTTAACATTTTTCCATTTAATTTTATCTGCCTCTACCTCAAACTCACTACCTCTACTCCGAATTCGCTCAATAATTTGATGCAAATTAGAAGTTATTGCTTTGTGGTAAATCACCACGAAGTAATGACTGCCGATGAATAAATGTGATGCTGCTTGCTCTTTGTCGCCCTGCTTGACAGCATTTTATTTTTGGGATCCTCTGTTGCTGGGGTCTTACCCGAGGTGTGTTCTCCTCCTGGGCTAAGGAGTGCTGCGTGCCATCTTTGCCCACTGACAATGAGCCAGCATACTCCTTTGAAGGGTCATGAAATCTGAAAGGTGCCTCTGCCAAAGTAACAGAAGTCAAAGCAAAGACCGCAAAGATCTCGAAGAGCCCTGTGTGCCTGACGGACTCTGGAGTTCCATAGGCAACAAGAGTTCCAGAAAGTTGGTCCACGGAATTCCGACTGGTGCAAGGGACCATTGAATCCCCCACACGGGACAACTCCCGGTGAAAATCAGCGCATCTTCGGTATTAAGACTGGAAAAAAGCTAAGCAAGTGCCTCGAGGAAGCACAATAGAAGCAGCCTTAAAAATAAAAGGAATAAAGGATCCCCTTCTGAGAGGGCAACACATGTGACAGGGTGGGTGCCTGTGTAAAGAATGGTCGGCATATCACGTATGCCCCAAGTCCTTGTGTTGAACCAAGTGAAAAAAGAACTTCCACCTCTTCAGCCAGCCCCACAATGAGCGCACACAAAAAGCAGAGTAGGTAATATTTTATGTGAGCAGCACTAGCAAAACGGTTATTGGCCTGTGTAAAGCATGATGGTTTAGGCTCCTAGATCAGGTGGGTGTTCAGACAATCTACAATATAGTCAGGATTACAATAAGGAGCTACTTCTATGAGAGAAAATTCAAACGCCTATTAATGGTTCTGGAAGGCCAACCTGCAGAGGGGTCTTTTTGTTTCCAATTGGGTTTCGGCACCGGGGCTGCAAAATGTCTACTACCTTCGATCTTCTTTTTGAATTTGGGCATCTTCAGCAGGTTCTCATCTTTTATCAACTTAATGAATGTGTACAGGTCCAATAGGCCTCTGGCCCTTGTGCAGGCTTCAGTGTGTCAGGCAGAGTACTTTAAACGCTAGACTTTAGCGTGCAGAAGGTTGAGTTAACGAGTAGACTGACGATAAAACTAGGGGGGCCAGTGTATGCTTGGCTCACAAAGACAAACAGCTAGATACTGGACCCAGAGCACATCAAGCTTACATACAGAAGTGGTTATGGTCAGGGCTCAATAGGCTACGCATGGCATCAGGGCTAGTGAAAGCAAACATGGACCTGGGGCATGGGCATGACTCGTCAGCACGTGGGACTGGCAACATTGCCAGCTGGAACAAACGTGTACAACATAATACATTTAGTATGGAGATGAAGGTACAGAGGGTGTGGGGGTCGATTTGGGCATGCAGAGTAAAGGTGCCTCTGGTGGGCCACAACTGGGGTAGAATCGGTAAATACAGAGTTGCATAGCATATTAAGCTTGTGTTTAGAGGCAAAAGCAATGAAGGACTGTGATGACAACAGAGGATACCTGTAGGGCCAACAAGCACAGATCTTCTAGGTTATATGTGATCTTACCAGCCACAATTACAAAGTGGTAAATTTCATCGTAGATAAAATACTGAAAAACACAGATTTTTGTTTTGTCTAATTTGGCGGTTCTCCCTAAACTCCCCCCTTTTTTTACCCTTAAAACACCCCCCCAATCCCGACCCATTTTAATCCCTTTATTCCACTACCTTTTATTTAAATAATGGCTGCTGTGTTTTTCAGCGTTTCTGTCCACTTTGAAATCTACCACTCTGTGTTGTTTCAGATATTTTGACTGGATACCATCTTCTAGTGTACAGAAAAGATTGAAGGGACTGTGAGGGGTCAGAAATGTGAGGTGGACAACTTGGTAGAGGATTTTCATAAGAAGCTATTTTATTAACTTATTACGCCACAAAATTTCTACCCTGATGAAGATTTCCCTGCCCATCATAATAAACTAAAGGAAACACTAACAAAAGGAATCTGTCCCTCACACTTATACATGTTTAAACAACCAAGGTCCACAACAAACTACCTGCTAATGTCGTATTTGGCTGCAAAATTAGCATTGCAACTAAAACAAGAGAAAGGTGAAAAATCGTCTTTCCAAACATATGAAGACGATGAGGTCAGAATGTACCAAAAAATATCAGTTTTTATTTTTTAACACATGATAAAACATGGACATAAGGAGGGATGTCCATACAGATAAATATATATATACAATAGAACAGACAAAACAAACTGGTATTTTTTACCATCCAAAGAGGAAACTTATCCTATATCTACAGAGTGATGTTAGTAACTAGTGGGTGAATTTTTGCACATTTCTTTACACAAAGCAAAAACGCCCATTAGAAAAGTGTCAATAGTAACAATATCTGATAAGAATTTTTAGTCCTTTCATGTATAGGTGACAGTCTATATATTAAACAGCCAAAGATGGTAAAAAATACCATTTGTTTTGTCTGTTCTATTGTATGGGATACATTACTCATCGTAATCGTATTTCTGATGCTTGTATCTGCTTAGATTCACATGCTGTGCATAGGCCAACATCTAGTGGAAGTTGCAGAGTATTACAATTTGTTTTTCGAAACTCAAAAATGGGCGTCGACACAGGGCGTGCCAGTAATACTATCCCTAGTGTGACGTCCACTGTAACCATGATCCCTCACGCGTGTAGGACCCTCAGATTGTATTTGTTCTGACATGAGGTAGCATGAGGAGTAGCGCGAGTACAGATAATCCACGCAGATAGAAAGGCAAGACTACAAGAATCCATGTGCCTTCTCTCAGAGGGGAGGAAGGGTGGGTCGCATGTGAATCTAAGCAGATACAAGCACAAGCATCAGAAATACGATTACGGTGAGCAATGTATCCCTTCTGGGGCTTGTGGAATCTGCTTAGATCACATGCTGTGCATAGAGTAGCGAGCAGTACCTGAAGGAGGTGGGATGTGAGAAGGGTCATGAGCAAATAAATGTCTTAGAACCGCATGTCCCACTTGTGTATCTGTCTTGGAATGTGTGTCAATGCAGTAGTGCTGAGTAAAAGTGTGAATAGAGCTACAAGTAGCTGCTTTGCAAATGGTATCAAGGGGTACATTTCCAATGAAAGCCAGAGTGGCCCCAATGCCTCTTTTAGAGTGGGCTCTTGGCGTGAAAGGCAGAGTTTTTTCCAAAAGGGAGTAACACAGCTGGATACAGTAAATAATCCACTTAGAGATGGCACCTTTAGAGACGCGATCCCCCTCTCTGCCTGTAGCTACGGAGACAAACAGTTGGTCTGTTTTCCTTAGCGGTCTGGTCTTGTTTACATAGTAGAGGACCGCCCTAGGCCCATCTAGTGTGTGTAGTTTCACTCAGCCGAGCTTTGTGGGTTTTGGAAGAAAGCCGGAAGCTCGATGGACTGGTTCACGTGGAATTTGGAATAAACTTAGGTGAGAACCTAGGGTCTGTACGAAAAACCAGTTTATTCTTGTGAACTGTAAAGAAAGGAACTTGCACTGACAGAGCCTGTTTTTCACTAACCCTTCTTATGGATATAATAGCTACTAAGAAGGCTATCTTATAATTCAGGTGTTTGAGACTGCTTTTATGCATGGCTTCGAATGGGGGGCCCATGAGTTTAGCTAGCACCACATTAAGGTCCCACCCTGGTGGTGGGTTTGAAATAGGAGGGTGAAGTCTCTTTACTCCTTCCATGAAGGCTTTAACCACTGGAACTTTCCACCACGGCACCTTGTTATGGGAGGTGTTATATGCTGACGGAGCTGCCAGATGCACCTGCAGTGAGTTAAATACCAGTCCTGCATCCAGCAGGTGGAGCATGTATGTAACAATAGTAGGAGTTGAATCAACTGGGTTGATTTGTCTATTCTGGCACCAGATAACGAATCTCTTCCACTTGTCAAAGTAGCAGTACCTCGTGTTAGGCTTCCAAGATTCCTTTAGGATGTCCATACATCTTTGAGGCAAATTTAGATGTCGAAACTCTATGACCTCAGGAGCCATGCTGCTAGGTTTATTGAGCTGGGTAGAGGATGTACTGTTTGACCCTGATGCTGGGACAGTAGGTTGTACCAGCCCGGGAGCTTGATGGGGTCGCACGTCGCTAGTCTGCGAAAGTGTGGGAACCACGGTTGTCTCGCCCACATGGGAGCAACTAGGACGAGTGTCATCGATTCCCTGGTCATCTTGTTCACCACCTTCCTGATGAGGAGTTGGTGGAAAAGCGTATGCAAACATTCCTGACCAGTTCATCTACAGGACGTTCCCCTGGGATCCTGGTTGTGGGAATCTGGACGCGAATCTTGGGCATTGTCTGTTTTCGCTTGTGGCGAATAGGTCTATGGTGGGTGAAGCCCACTGAGAGAAGAGATCTTCTACGATTTCTCTGGGTAGACACCATTCGTGCTCCTTTGGGAGGGGATCTCTGCTTAGTGCATCTGCTAGAGAATGGAGATCCCCTGGAACATGGTGCGATGACAGGAAGATGTTCCGTTTGAGTGCCCATGTCCAAATTCTCTGGGCAAGACAGATTTGGCGAACGATTCCCTCCCTGCTTGTTTATGTAAAACATGGATGTAGTGCTGTCCGTTCGGATCTGCACTGACAGATTTGGCAGGTAGGGTTCACACGCCTGAAGCACTCTGAATACTGCCAGAAGCTCTAGCAGGTTGATGTGATTCTTGGCCACTGAGTGAGACCAGAGACCAGAGCCCCTGAGCTCTGTGGTGGAGGAGGTAAGCTCCCCACCCTGTCAGGCATGCATCGGTTGTGACTACCGCCAGTATCTCGGGATCGTAAAAGGGTTTCCCCGTGGACAGATTTTCTCTTGTCCACCAGTTAAGGCTTTGTACGAGTGTTGGCGAAACGACCACTAGATCGTCCCACTGACCATTTGCCTGAGACAACTGTTTCGCCAACCATTCCTGCATGGGACGCATGCGCAGGCGCGCGTGGGGGGATCAGGTAAATACATGACGCCATCATGCCTAGCAAACGCATTGCTTTGCGTACCGTTATCTTGATGACCGGCCTGATATTGTGGAATTTGCAGTACTATATTCAGAATTCTTTCCTCTGATGGAAAGGTCAGCCCCTCTTCTGTGTTTAGGATAGCTCCTAGGAACTGTTTGGAGGTGCTTGACACCAGACTTGACTTTTTCTCGTTTATTGAGAAACCCAATTCGAAGAGGAGGTTGATTGTTCTTTGAATGTTCGTTCTGCAAATCGCTGGGGTTTCCCCCGTGATGAGCCAGTCGTCCAGGTAAGGGTACACCGGGATTGCCTCCCTGCGTAGGTGTGCTGCCGCCACCGCCAGTACCTTGGTGAATACCCTTGGAGCCGAGGCTATACCGAAGGGCAGTACTTTGTACTGGACTGGTAGTGCCGACTGTTCACCTTGAAGCGCAAGTACTTTCTGTGCGCTGGGAACATGGAAATATGAAAATAAGCATCTTTCATGTCCAATGTTGCCATGTAGTCCCACTTTTTTAGGAGGGGGAGGGGATTACCTCTTGGAGAGTAGTCATGCGAAACTTTTGGGGCTTGACATATTTGTTTGCAGGCCTTAAGTCTAATACTGGGCGCATTGTTAAATCTTTCTTTGGTACAAGGAAGTAAGTTGAATAAATACCCTTTCTTTACCTGGTGTCCCGGGACGAGTTCGATTGCGTCCTTTGCTTGCAGATTGACTATCTCCTCGAGGAGGATTCTTTGGTGGTCTAGAGAATGTGTTCTTTGTCGTGGAGGGCGGTTCCGGGGACGCTCTAAAAGTTCTATGCAGTATCCTGCGGACACGGTTGACAGCACTCATCTGTCTGATGTGATCCCTTCCGAAGCTTGGGTGAAGTTGGAAATGCGTACTACTGGGGATGCGTGAGAAGGGACCCTGAACGGATCGTCACTGTTTAGGTGGAGGCGTGCCGCCGCCTCTACTGGGGCTGCCTCTACCTTTACCCCGTCCTCTCTTATTCCCTCTACTATAACCTTGGGCAGACTGTTGGTTATTGTTCCACTGCGTACCCTGGCCCTGGGAATAGTTAGACCCTCTTTGGGAATTTTGTCCGCGTGTGTGGCGAAAATTGCCACTACCCGTTTGATTAGGGGGTTTGGTGGTTAGTTGACCTAGGGACTTCAGTGTTTCATACTCGTCCTTGGCATTTTTAAGCGCGTCCTCGATCGCCTTACCGAACAAGGAACAAGTTACTTACCTGTAACTATTGTTCTCCAGCATGGGTCTGGCATGGATTCACATGCTCATGAATATTCCTCGTCGTCAGGCCGGGAATCCTCGGTATAGAAAAAATTAGTATTGGTTTCGTTTCTGATCTGTCTTTCTCAGTAGTAACCAATCACTGGTCTCTGGGTCATACTGCCCCCAGCCAATGACTGCCCTCTCCCTAAGACCCACCCCTAGCAGCTATCCTCAGATTTGGTAGCACGTGAAGTGGCAGTATGACCAAGTGAAGAGCCGCAGAGGGGTAGGCGGGAGGGTTCGCATGTGAATCCATGCCAGACCCATGCTGGAGAACAACAGTTACAGGCAAGTAACTTGTTCCTTCTCCAGCATGGGGTCTGGCATGGATTCACATGCTCATGAATATAAGAATACATAGCAGTATACAAATGCACAACCACGGGAGGTGGCAAAAGGCTCAATATCAAGCAATACAACAACTCAACATTAAGCAACTCTTACCTCCTCACCAGGCTCACCTTAGGCAAACAGGTTGCGCAGCCCTGCCTAGCCGACTCTAGACTCCTCCCTGGAATCCCGGTCGACCTCCACGTAGCAGCCCTGCAGATGTCGAGCAGGGGCACAACAGACAGGAACGCCGTAGTAGCAGCGATCGCTCTGGTCGAATGGGCTCTCGGACGGCCAGGCAGCGGTCGGTTTGCCAACCGGTGACAGTGCATGATGCAGCCGGAGAGCCATCTGGAAATGGAAGTCTTCGAGATAGCCTTCACTTGATTCACAGGTCCAAAGTTCACAAACAGCTGTGATGTCTTCCGGAAACTCTTTGTGCGGTCCACGTAGAACTTCAGCGCTCTAGCTACATCTAGTGAATGCAGAGTCCTCTCAGCCGGCGACGAAGGCGACGGGAAGAAAACTGGCAACACCAAGGGCTTGTTGAGGTGGAAGTCCGACGGCACCTTGTTCATGAAGGAGGGGTGCGTCCTCAGCACCACCCTCGTGTCGTGAAAAGTCAAGTATGGAGGCTTGCAAGACAGGGCCTGGATCTCTCCACTCGTCGTGCAGAGGTGATGGCCACGAGGAATGCCGTCTTCCACGACAAACTTCAACGGCACTGAATGCATAGGCTCGAATGGGGCCCCCCATGAGCCTAGTTAGTACCACGTTGAGCTCCCACGCCGGCGCAAGGGCCTTCACCGGCGGGAATGATCGGAACAGTCCTTTCATAAATTCCTTCACCAGACGATGAGACCACAAGGACGCCCGTCCTGTAGTTCTGGTGTAATGTGAGACGGCAGCCAGATGTACCTTGATGGAAGCGTGAGATAGACCAGCCTTGGCCAAAGACAGTAGGTACGGCAATACTTGAGGCCGTAATCCGCAGAGGGTTAATCTTCTGTGCCCGGCACCAGACAGAGAACCTCTTCTATTTGTGTCTGTAGCACGAGAGTGGAGGATGCCCTGGCCTTTGCAAGAACCTCTCGGCAGTCGGCCGGGATGTCGTATCCTCCAAACTCTAGTGCTGCAGGAGCCAGGCCTGCAAGTTCAGCGACTCTGGTTCGTGATGAAGAATGCCGCCTCCTCCTCTGGAGAGAAGATTCGCGTCCGTCGGCAGCTTGACTGGTGTGGACGCTGACAGTCCAGAAGGTCCGGGAACCAGATCTGCCTCGGCCACGCCGGTGCGACGAGGATCATCCTGCACCGGGACCTCTTGAGCTGGTTGACGAGCCGGAGTAGCAACGGCAAGGGCGGGAATGCATAAAGGAACAGGCCATCCCAGGGGAACGAAAAAGCATCGCCCATGCTCCTCGGTTGGGGAAACCTGCTGGCGAACCTCCAGCACTTGGAGTTCGCCGCTGTCGCAAAGAGATCGATCTGGGGTTCGCCCCATCGTCAGAAGAGTCAGTCCACTTGATCCTGGCGCAGTTCCCACTCGTGGCACGAGCGCAGCTCCCTAGTGAGTGAGTCGGCAATGGTGTTTTTTATCCCCGCCAGATGAAAGGGTACCAGAAACATCCCTTGGGCGATGGCCCAATGCCACAGATCCTGGGCTTCCTTGGACAGGGCAGGGGATCTGGTTCCGCCCTGCTTCCGAATGTAAAACATTGTGGTGGTGTTGTCGGTGAAGATCCTCACCACCTTGCCCTTGAGGGACGGAAGGAAGGACCTGAGGGCCCAGAACACTGTGCGGAGCTCCAAGATGTTGATGTGGAAGTCTTCTCCTCCGAGCACCAAAGGCCTCTCACGTGGAGGCCCCCGGTGTGCGCTCCCCAACCTTCCAGGGAGGCATCCGTCGTCACTGTCACCTGGTGGGCCGGGGCTAGGAAGCCTGTTCCCGCTGTCAGATGAGCGCGGACACCCCACCATCGTATCGCCTGACGGAACATTTCGTCGAGCGAGATCCTGTCCTCGAAGCTGCCCGTCGTCTGGATCCAGTGGGCGTCGAGGAATTCTTGCAAGGGTCGCATCCGAAGTCCGCAATGAGGCACCAGATAAATGCAGGAGAACATCATTCCGAGGAGGGACTTGATAGACCTCACTCTGGCCACGTCCGTGGCCAGTAGACGTTGCACCTTTCCTAGGATGGTCCTTATCCTTTCCTCCGACGGTGAGGCCCGCCGCGCCACTGTGTCGAGCTGTTCTCCCAGAAACAGGGCTACTTGCGACGGGACCAGGTGGGATTTTGGAAAGTTGATGGAGAACCCCAGGTCCGTGAGCAGCTGGACGGACTTCGCAGTGTGTTCCACGGCGAGCTCCCTTGTCCTTGCCCGTATGAGCCAGTCGTCCAGGTAGGGGTAGACGTGGATCCCCTGCAGGCGCAGCCGCACCGCCACCGGTGCTAGGCACTTGGTGAACACCCTGGGCGCCGATTTTAATCCGAACGGGAGGGCCTTGAACTGGTAGTGCCGCCCTTTGACCACGAACCTGAGGAACCTTTGGTGCCTCTTTAGAATAGGGATGTGGAAGTAAGCATCCTCCAAGTCCAACAACGACAGGAAATCGCCCTCCTCCAGCTGTCCCAGCACGTGCTGGAGGGTGACCATCCGGAACTTCTGTGCCTTGATGTATTTGTTCAGTCGTCGCATGTCCAGGATGGGACGCCATCCTTCTGACTTCTTCCTCACGAGGAAGTATCTTGAGTAAACTCCGGAGCCCCGAAGCCTCTTCGGGACGAGCTCGATGGCACCTTTCCTGAGCATCGCCGGTACTTCCAACAGTAGTTGAGGGAAGTGATTTTCCTTCTTGGCCACGGGAGGAATGTGGGGGCACCTCTTCTGGAACTCGAGGGCATGCCCCAAGGCCAGGGCGTCCAGCACCCAACAGTCGGTGGAGATGGACTCCCACACGCCGACGAACTTCGTCAGCCGGCCTCCCACCGGGGTGCTTCGGTGGGGGCCCGACCCGACGGACGGTTCAATCTTGCTTGGAGGCCGCTTTGCCTCCTTGACCACCTTGGCGACGACGGCGGGATCCACCTGACTTGCTGCGACCCATGTAGGCCTCCTGCGACGAAGACCTTGCCGCTTGACGGTAAGTAGAGGAGCTGCTACCGGCTCCCTTGGAGGCACCCTGTCTGCCTCCGGAGCTTCGAAAGGACGGCCGTTGCTGTTGGAGCACACCCAGTGCACGGGCCGTCTCCGTGTCCGTTTTGATCGCCTGAAGGGATTCATCAACCGCCTTGCCAAAAAGGTTGTTCGCATCGAAGGGCATGTCCAAAACCTTGGTCTGAACGTCCTGGCGGAAATCCGTCATCCTGAGCCATCCTCGTCGTCTCAGGCAAACGCCGTTGCCCAACTGACGGAAACCGGTGTCGGCGATGTCCGTACCCACCATAATGGCGTGGTCCGAGGCAATCTCACCTTCCTGCAAGATTTCCAGGGCCTCAGCCCTCTTGGCATCCGGAAGGAAGTCCAACAGAGGGGCGATCTTGAACCACAACTCCTTGTCGTAGCGGGCTACGATGGCCAGAGCTTTGGCCGCCTTGATGGTCGTCGCTGCAGATGAGATGACCCGTCGTCCCATCGCATCCAGTTTCCTACCCTCGCCGTCCGGAGGGGAGGTTGAAGTCGAGGCCGATGCCCCCCCACTTTCTTCTTGGCCACCCCCGAAACAACCGAGTCCGGGGTAGGTTGCGCCCTAAGGCACAAGGGGGCAGCGTCGGGGACCCGGTACTTCTTCTTGTACCGGTCCCTCTTCGCAGGAGGCGTGGCAGGGCTCTTGAGGAGGGCGAGCCCCTCATCCCAGATGTCATCAAGAAGCGGTACGGCAAGGACTGTCTTCCTTTTAGGCTTGTACCGCTGGTAAAGGAACCCCTCCTTTTCCTCGGGGCAGAGCTGGAAGAGCTTGGATGCCCTGGAGATCATTGCATGGAAGGATCCAATCTCGCCGGGCGGGGACGCCCGGGCAGGGGGTGACGGGGGACACGTCACGTCGTCGCCTCCGTCGTCATCCGTACCAGTCGTAGTCGTGTCCATGCCTGTATCATCCCCGTGGGTAGTGGACCGGGGGGAAGGCAGAGAAGGCCGCAGAGGCAGGAGAGGAGGCCTAGGATGCATCCTCCTCCTCTTAGGCGGTGGGCTCCCCGAAGGTCCTGGCTCCAGATCCTCCGTCGGGTCTGTCTCAGGCTCCTCCGTCGGGGGAAGGGGCAACCTAGTCCTTATCTCCGAGCATAAGGACTGGATGGCTGACAAAATGGCCGCCGAGGTGTCCTGCGGCGCCGGAAACGACGGGCACGAGGGCTCTTGAGGAGCCTCGTCTGCGACACTGTCGCCCTCGTCGTCGCCCTCGTCGGGATCCCTCCCGATGGGCTGGGTCTCCTCCACGACTTGGATGAGCTCCTCTTCAGAGGTCGTGTCCGTATACACGACGGCCACCACCCCTCCCCCACTTTCCAACGAGGACTTCGTGGGGGTCTTCTCGATGGACCTGAAAGACGACTCCCTCCGCGGTGGCAGGGAGACTCTGGTACCTGAGGGCGCCTCCACTGGTGTAGCCTCCACAGGCTGAGCCAGGGCCGCGGCGACATCCTCAATCGAGGTCCTAGCAGGGTGAATCACGGCCAACGTCACCTTCTGTACGCCTGGGGCCTTCACCTTCGGGGGAGGGTCCGAGCCTCGCTCCCCCTCTGCCGGAGTCTTCGAGATCGACCGGGGCCTCTCCAGAAGCTTCGCCGGGTTCTAGGACTTCCTCTTACCCGAGCCAGAGCGTTGGCTCGTGGTCGATGGCGCCGGGGAGGGTGCGCCCTGCCTGGCAGCCAAGGAGCCCGACCGTTCGGCGCTCCCGGTGCCCGCGGACTTGCGGTGCTTAGCCTTTTGTTGGGCCCCCGTCGCCGAAGAGCACCCTCACAGGACTTAGAAGACCGCTCTGACTTCTTCTCGCCTGGCGGGCTCTTACCTTCCAGCCAGTTGGCGAGACGGAGGTGGCGATCCTTCATGGTCCGCTCCGACATGTTTCCACAAAACTTGCAGTCTTTTTACTTGTGCGTCTTGTCCTCATGGAGACAGTAGAGGCATAACGAATGCTCGTCCTCCTTGAAAACGTTCTGAAGCTGGCATCCAGGGCAGGTCCTGAATAGCTTCCCGGGCTTCGAGCTCCCTTTCTCCTGGGACATGTCCGGGGTAGACCTCGGAACTTCTGGAATCCTCCAAAAGCGTAACTCGACGAAATCTTCACCCTTGAGGGGCGTAGAAAACTCCGAAACAGATCCCCGTTGATCGGAAGTAGAAAAAGTGGAGCTTGAGGCGCTTTTAACCGAAAAAATGAGAAAATCTCCTGAAAAAAGCGCAAAAACGCAGCAAAAGCTCGAGAGCTAAGCACGAGGACTCCCAACACTTAAACGTGCTGTAACAATCTGAGGATGGCTGCCAAGGGTGGGGCTTAGGGAGAGGGCAGTCATTGGCTGGGGGCAGTATGACCCCAGAGACCAGTGATTGGTTACTACTGAGAAAGACAGATCAGAAACGAAACTGATACTGATTTTTTTCTATACCGAGGATTCCCGGCCTGATGACGGGGAATATTCATGAGCATGTGAATCCATGCCAGACCCCATGCTGGAGAATAGATCTGGCTCCACCAGTTTGTCTAACAATGATGCTTGTGTTTCGGCCTTGAATCCAGACTGCCGTAACCAAGCGTGTCTCTTGATAACAGTACCCTCTGCTATCAATCTACCGGCATTATCTGTGGCATCAAAGGTTGCCTTTAAAATGCAACTGGATAGGGCTCTCCCTTCCGCTGACACTAGTGCCAATTGGCTCTTTAGGGACTCTGGGGCGGAATCTATGAGTGCCGCGACCTCCTCCCACTGGTGACAGTTATAACTCGCCAGTAGGGTGGTGGATTTGGCGTTTCTTGCTTGGTAGGCGGAAGTGGAGGCAACCTTTCTGCCGAACCCATAGATTTCTTTGCTCTCCTTGTCGGGAGGAGCTTCTGACGATGACAAGGGTGTTCCTGCCCTCTTGCGGGTGTTTGTAACAACTAGGGAGTCCGGTTTCAGATGCCCTCTTATATACAGTGGGTCTGATTGGGCTGCCCAGAATAGCTTCTCAACCCTGGGATTGACTGCCCTGGTGAGATTGGGGTTTACCAATGAAGGGTCTATTCTTCTTTGGATGGACTTAAGGATAGGGATGGCCTGCGCAACAGGTCTCCTTTCACCAACTCTTCGGCAAAATCTCTTTCCTCTTGAGCACCCTGGGTGTCAATGTGGAAGTGGTTTGCTGCTCTAGATAGGAGCTCATTTAGGAGGGGTTGGTTGTCGACACGGGAGTCGGTAACCAGTGGTTCCTATCTACTGGGGAATCTACCCTGTATATTTCCGGGTCGTCCTCTTCCTCCTCTAGTTCCCCATCGTCCCCATAGTATCCTGTCCCAGTCTGTTCTTCCAACATGCCCAAATCTGTATCCTCACAAAGGGAAGGATCTTCTTGTTCATGAGAATAAGTTTGGATGTGGAAGGGATCTGAAGACCGTGTCATTTCGAACCGGGACTTTTTACTTGGGGGGAATAGGATCCTTGGAGCCTGAGGGTTACAAGTGAGAAAATGTTCGGGATTTTTAGAATAGAAATCTGCCAATGATGACATTCTAGACATGACTCTCTATGTCCTCACTGGACCACTCTCTTGAACTGGGAATGACTTTGCCTGGGGGAAGTTTCCCTGACTCATCTATAATAGAGGAGTGCGACTTATCTGTCTGTTTGAGTGGAGTGGAATGTTTCTGTGGTGTGGAAGTAGGCTGAGACTGCTTCCTCTGTCGTTTTCCCCCCTCACCGTGGCTGGAAGAGTGTTTGCCCTGGTTCTTTGGGCCTTCGGAGCTTTTCGACGCCTGGTGTCGAGCTTCGGTAGTGGTGGTACTATCCTTCGACCGTGTAGGTTGGGATTCGGGAATGGGCGTTACTTGTACTGAAGCCGACTCCCGGAGTGCGGTCTGGGGGTAGAGGTTGGTTTCGTCTTCCGACGATAGAACCTCAGTTAACCTGGGGAGCGAGGCACTTTTGGCAATAGTTGACGATTGCCTGGCGTCATGCGGCAATCTACATCGCGAAAGCCCCGAGGACGCCGATTCGGACCGTTCCCTATGTGCCTCTTTCCGAGAGCTCGACGTGCGCGCCGAGTCTCGTTGGGACTTCGTGTGGTTGGAAGTGCTGTGGGTTGCGCTTATGTCGCCGGGGGTCTTCCCCATAGCTGCCCGGCCGGACGACCTTCCGAGGTCGGGACCTGCGCCTTGCTGTCTTCGAAGCCGTGTTGCCCTCGCCATCCAAAAGTACGGCGTTGCTACCGTCGCTGAAGGCACCCTCCGCGGTCATGGCCATGGCCCCCTGACGCCTGGCGTGGTGGGCCCAATGCTTGGTGGAACGGTCTTTTAGTGTTTTAGGCTTCAACCTACTACACACTCTGCAATTTGCCTCAGGGTGATCCCTTGGCAAGCAGAGATTGCACGTGGCGTGTCTGTCAACCCAAGGATACTTGCGGTTGCACTGGGCAAAATTGGGAAGGGTTACCCTCCATACGCACCTTGAGGCAGCGGACTGGTAAGTGTAGTAATATATATATAAGAGAATATATAAGAGTGTAGGGTATGCCCACCCCCCACTCTCCCTACTTGTAGGGCCGAGGCCAGAGGCCTTCCGAGGCCAGAGGCCTTCCTATGCCCACTCCGTCGTGAAGCTCTCGACGGTCGCCGCCTTCTTCGGTTTCGGCGTCGAGTGTCGAATCTCGGTGGCTTGACGTTAGGATGGAGAAAAAAGGGGTAAATATAACAATATTTTTACAAAGAATGGCTAATGCCAGGGAACTCCGCTGAATGCTTCCGACCAATATGGCGGAAAAAAACAATCTGAGGGTCTTACACGCGTGAGGGATCATGGCACAGTGGACATCACACTAGGGATAGTGTTACTGGCACGCCCTGTGTCAACGCCCATTTTCGAGTTTCGAAAAACAAACTAATACTCCGCAACTTCCACTAGATGTCAGCCTATGCACAGCATGTGATCTAAGTAGATTCCACAAGCCTCAGAAATATATTTTTGATTCCCACCACCCTCCTCATCCAAGTACTTAGGTGGTTATGGGAGTCGAAGTCCATAGATGTTACTTGGTGCACGATTCTTGTTGAGTTTCTTTGATAGTTTCATATGACAAATCAGCTCTTAAAGGGAATTTAGAACAAAAATATATTCTCTTGGAGTTTTTATCCCTCGAGTCATTGATGGGAGTTTGGCAAAAAGTGTTTGAAAAAGGTTTTCTTGGGAATTTTAGAAAATGTTTCCCTGGAGCTTTTAGAGAAAGTATTTTTAGAACTTGTACTTCTCAGATGAGAAATGGCATAGTGGTCTGAAAAGTGTTGAAAATTCGGTTCTCTTCTTTCTCTTAAAGGGGGCGGTGTGGGAGAACAGATACAATTGGCCATTAGGGTATTGTGCATGGGGCAGGGGGGTTCCCATAGGTAAATGGAGGATACCTCGCCTCATCAAATGGGGCCATGTCATCCCCCCCAGTAGTCCACTCCATGTGGTCCTCCCTCATATAGCCACCACCGGGGTCAGGAGGTGTCCCCTGGCCACACAGGAGGAGGTCACCACAGGGGGATATGTGATGAATACACTGTATTCATCACACTAGGGACAGGAAACCATCCCTCATTTTTCCCTCAGGGACATGTTCAGCTGCATTGGCCACAGACGTCCAAAGGCCGAAGGAGAACGTCACCATGGCACAAGAAGCGTTCACGTCACACATGGTAAGGCTGCCCGACAAACACTTTACCCCAGGCATCAAGCATCTTACTTTCCTTGTCCGGTGGAAAGGAATGAAAGGTGGATGTCTTCATGCTAGCAGTCGCGGCCTAAACCACCAAACTCTCTGGTGAGGCATGAGAGGGGAGAAACACTTGGTCTGATGGGGCAAGATGGTACTTCTTCACCAGGTCACTGTCCACTGCCGGAATAGAGGCATGTTTCACCTACACTTCCAGCAAGGGCATCTACTTCTAGTTTGGAAGGCAGGGGCGTCTCTTTCTTGGGAGCATAGTCCAAGACATTGCAGTTCGTACTGAACCTCGGATCTGGACAGAGCTGAAAGCCTGAGAGTACTTGCCACCACAGCCATTAGTCACTGGAAAGCAGCTTAAGGCTTTCCTGGGGTGGGAGCTAGAAGAATGTCCATCTCAGGGGAGGTATTGAGAGACCTGGCAACCTGCATGTCTTCGGCTAGGCTACACATACTCACCTTCCTATTACAACTCTGGGAAATCTCTCACTTACCTAGAGACCATGGGGTATAACCCAAAAGTAACCTAGTAACCCTCCTCATCATAAATGTAATACTTACTAGAAATGAAAGAGTCCCTAGGGAGAGGACTGTTTTCCCGCGTAGCCGGAGTATCAACTGCACATATGACGATGACAGAGCTGGGGCCGAGGCCTCGGCCCACGGAGACAGGGCATGTTGGCACCAAGGAACCTCAGTTGTCCTCTGGCCCAGGCCGGAACACACAGGCTTGTGCGAGTGGTCCCCAGCGGAAAACCTGCCTGGTGCAATATACGCGTGGGACTCATCGGCGCTGCGGACGGAGCAAATGGAGCCATTGCCTGAGGCGAAGGCACTGAGGCTGGAGCCACTGCCACTATTGGCAAAGATGCCTTGCATCTTTAGGTGAAAGTCCTCCTGGAGTGTAATATTGGGTAGGAAAAGGTACTTGCCCCGAGCCGCTCTGGAAAATCCTCGCAGTTATGGCTTTTTTTTTTTTTTACTTTTTTTTTTTTTAGGAAGCGTGTCAGTGCAAGGACTCACTCAGGGAGCGAGGCTTTTTCTGATGCTTTATCGTTTCCTTACTCTCCATGCACTGAGCAACCCTCTCTTTAGATCGCCAATCCTCGTTGTGCAGCCTCGGATGAGATTGCAGATCCTCACCATTTGCTTTGTGGATGAAAATGAAGATCTTCACTGTCCCTCCGCGGAGGGCCTTAGTGTGCATGGACTGGAATGACCCACAATTGTGGGTGTCGCGGCCCTCACCCAAGCAGTAGAGACAAATCCAGCACATATCCGAGACAGACATCGGCTGGCAGCAATCCACGCAGGGCTTGAAGCCCTATGCCTTAAATGTAGTTGGCATGGCATAGAGATTAGCAAACAGAGTGAGCAGAAAAAGGCAACAGATGTCACGGGGTGAGGCGCTACTATATGTACAGGCCTCAACTTCATATCCGAGCCACAGAGGCGTTGGGCAAAGCTGTGCCTCCTGGTGACTGAAAAGTTTCCGAACAGCTGCACCAGGATAGAGAGATCAGATGAGGAATCTGTGGGAAGAAGAAGATTTGGTGTTGCCCGGCTTGCCTGAAGGATGGTCATCATGTTGTCCATCTGTATGGTCTCCATGCATTTCCTGAGCGCAAATTGATGAGCAGGTTTGCCTTTGCTGCAGATCACATACCTTTCACTTGCAAGTAACTGAGCTGTGCACCTCACCCAGCAAGAAGCAGACATCCTCAAGTTGAACAAGGCATTGGGACCCCTTGAAAGGCATCCTTTTTTGACTAATTCTTCCCGTTTGTGCTCCAAAGTAGGGCAGTGTAGAAATAATGTCTTAGCTGCATGTGGTGCATGTGTCTTGTGCCCACTGTGCATCTCCTCCAGTGTTTAGGGCATGTGCAGTCTGTAGTGGGGCATGGGATAAACACAGGAGGACATCAAGCCCACATCTTGTTGGGATTGCAATGTCTGCTGCATGCTTGCCCGGCTTCTGTTAGCAGAGGGCCTTTATCGGCCAGTTGTGGAGATATTGGAATATTTTAACTCCTGTTCTTCAGTGTTCGGAGGCAACAGGCGCGAAGCATTTGGTGGAGACGTTGGGCATGGACCGGAGCACAAAAGGTAGAACGCAGAGCTTTTATTGTTAGACTCCTACTGTGAATCTGAGTTAACATTGTTTTTTTGGTGAATCAGGGTGTGGATGCAACTGTCCTCCACATCCACTGTGGCTTGGAATTCCCACTTTTAATCTATGAAAGGATCAGCTGCAACACTGCCACTATGAATACGAGGCACTTTATGAATTTGTTGAGGCGTGCAGATCAAATATACGCCACTCCCAGTTAACTATTTTCCAGAAAGTATCTTAAGTTAAATTCTTGCCCTCTTGTGATGATGGGGTACAAGTTCCATTGCCTTTTCACAAGGAGCCTTCCAACTTACTCTTGTAGCTGAACCAGCAGCAAATTGACACCACAGGTGGGGAGTTTGGGGATCATACAATGACTGCACCATTTTTACAGCGACTACTGAAAATGTATTTTATTTCGAACCCCATACAAAAGTGGGGGATGGGTACAGTATATTATGAATGTAGGAGGTAGTAGGAGGGGCTGTGGGAGTCTTGTCCCACATATTTATGGGATAAACGGGTGTCAAAATAAAAAGAAAAAAGAAATCTGCATTTTTCGGTGGTTGCAGTAAAAGGGCGCAGTGATCACATAAATCCGGGAGTTTGGCAGTCATGCCGTAAACTCCAACATATGACCTCTTGACACTGTCTCGCATCCAACTGACTTATTGGTACGCCATTGACTCTTCAGCTCCTTCGTCTGACACATCATCCCTCCCCCACAGGGTTGCTGTATAAGAGGTGGATCGCAAATGAGTCCATATCGTTTGGCGGCAATCCCCTCCGGCCCCTGTCGTGTAATATCTTGGAGATTTGATATATATATTATATATATATATATATATAGACAAGTTGGTATGCGTTGACATGGAAAGCCCAGTACAGTAGGATCTGGAATATGTTGGCCTGAATCTAGTATTGCCTGCCCTGAAGGAACGCAAGGACTGTGTGATGAGTCCTCACAAAAACCCTACCTAAGGTCTACTCCCAGGTGGCCAGGGAAAGGCAAACGCTTCCTGATCCTAATCCTGGGGGTAGTATTAACCAGGAGGATCACCTGGGAGGTCAAGGGCCCCAAGCGAATGGGAGGACTTTGTGGGATGTAATGCAGTCTTTATCTTCGTCAAAGAAGTGAATATCCTGAATATCGGAATATGTAATGGCTTGCTGTAAGAAAGAGGTTTTAATTTCTCAAACTGATAGACAGAATGTAGGCGAAGATAATTACAAGCAGTTATGTTCTGGGAGTAAGAAAAACCTTTTTAAATTCAATTACATTCAGAGACATGAAAGACTGAATCCAAGAGAAGTAAGGAAGAAGAGTGTTTAAATGTTACCAATTGAAATCCTGAGAAACCACCTCCTTCTGTAAAACCAAATACGTCATGGAATCCTTATAATAATCTTTTGGGGAATATGCACAATGAGAGTTATAAACTTGGTGATGATTTCATTAAGAAAGCTGAGTTTTATATTCTGGACTTCAAGTCCCACAATTCCCAATGTACTGGACGAAGAAGAGGACAGCAGAGGCACAAGACTGCAGGTTGCAGTGAATTAGGAATAATGACCCACACCTGAGGAGGACTGGGAGACATAAAAAGCCCCCTGAGGTGCAGGTCATGAGAGAGCAGTAGCAGAAGGTGGTGGAGTTTTCCTACCTCCATGTGGCAGTATAGGCAGAGGTCACATGTGAGCATTGACGGCAGGACCAGAGTGGCGTGTAAATTGGATGCCAGTCCTGAAAGTGTCTTTTATGCTCAAGACCGTAACTGGAAAATCGGCGCAGCGGGAAGCCCTGCGAGAGACGACTCTCCCTCTGAGGATCGCCGCTGTAGAGGTCGAGCAGCAGAAAGTACACCATTTACTAGTTTTCCCCACTGTCAGAAAAGCACTGGTAGCAGGTGAGCACAAGAGAGTTGTGGGAGCCAGGAGAGCTCTGCTGGTGAAATATGCAGGTTGCTGGAAGCCGTGAGAGACTGCCGGACCTCGTGGGGAAACAGAAGTAGAGGACCTGTAGGCAGTGAGGCAAACAGAAGCGCACGCAAGACCCAGTAAGTGCACTGTTAGATTGAGACCCCAGATCTTTCCGTAACAGCCCCGCGGCCATGTCCAGGGGCACTGATCACATAAAAGCGACAAAAGTAGTAAAATTGAACCAAGCTGATTTAAAAGAGAGAAAAAGGCAGAACAAAAACCTAATTATCATACCAGAGTAGTGTGATTGTGACATTGTGGGGGATAATAAGAGCCAGCAACGAAAAGGGTCAGTATCCATAGGAGAAACGATAAGCTATCATTGCCAAAGCCAAAAGACAAACATACCCAGGCAATTAAAATAAAAACAGAATTGCCCAAGCCAAAAGAAGATAGTTAAGACTTTCAGTGTTGGTAAAAACTATTGCCCATATGAAAATGGTTCAAACCCTCATTGCCAAAGTAAAACAAGTGTGAAGGGGAAACAGAATCCTTATCAGGATTTGGTTAATGAAAAAAGGAGGGAGAAACAAGAGTGGCAGGAAGGCTGCCCTTCTGAAGTAGAACATTCAGAAGGAGTAGAGCAAAACCTGTAGAGTGTGTGGTGATCCCACATGTGTAGCAGACAGCACCGGTGTGGTTCTGGTTTCCCTTGAAGAGTTTCCTATACTTGATGTTGTGAAGCAAAATACATTGCTAACCTGCAAGTATAACCATCATCACAGAGGTTCTTGCAAGTAGTAGTGTATTCTGGCCTGGCAAGTGAGTACACCAGAACAGGTAACATTGTTGTAGCAGGCCTGGCAGGGGAGTGGACCAGCTGGAAGCCCTTGAAATACTGTGGTGTGGTTAAAAATATTGAAGTTCAAGATCCACTAAAGTGTTTTGTGGGTTATTGAAGAAGGTGAAGCAGCACTTAAGTGTTTTGTTGTGAACCAAAGCAGAATCATCCTGACAAATTAATATAATTGGAGCATGTGTTGCATAAACTGCTACAGAAATTATATTGTCAAAGAAGTGGCTACGTGAACTGGTGCAGAAATATCCTGACAAAAACCTTCATGTTGAAACCAATGAAGTAAGGAAATATTCTAAGTTGATGACAAGAAGTTGTTTCAAGAACTTATTCGCAAATGGAAAGAGGAAAACATTGAACACTTGTGAACTGTTGGTTAAGTTACAACTTTGTGTTATCAAGTTGGAACAAAAAGAGAACTGAAGTGGAACTTTGTTACGAGACAGGATTTCCTTAACATTTTTGGAACGGTTGAACTAAATCCTGCTTGAATCCGAGGAAGGAGAATTCACCCAGATTATGAAGGGAAACAGTTGCTATGATGTGAAACGGTTCCATTTGTTGCTGTTATATATTACCTTATTAAGTTGGCGTATGTTTAAGTGTGAGGGACAGAGTATTTCCTTCAGTTTATTTTAGGCAGGGAAATCCTCACCAGGGTAGGGATAGTGAGGCATTTATCCAAACATTTGAATTAATAAAATGATCTTTTAGAAAACCTTCACAAAGTTGCCCCCCTCACATTTCTGACCCCTCACAACTGTCTTGTCCTGGAAGGAGCTTACGCCCTGGCTGTGTCCATGTGTGATGATGCATTTCAAGTGGCTGTGTATTTTCTTGCCGAAGAGGCCCTGCCTATGGATGGGCATATCCAATATCTGACCATGCAATTGAGATGGAAGGTCGTGGCCTTCATCCAGAATTGAATTCGTAAAACAGCTCTGTGTCAAACAGGCGAGACAAAGAATCTGTAGCATCCACTGCTGAATCAATAGCATAGTCTGAGGCTATCTCGCCCTCCTTTTCAATACTCCTTGCTTCTTCCTGCAAGTCAGCTGTTAAATGCTCCAAGTTCCTGATCATAGTGTGTTGGAATAGCAAGCATGTTGGCAGTCTTGATGTCTATGGAGGCGGATGCTGATACCTTGCAACAAATTGATTCCAACTCTGTCCTCTTCATATTTAGTTGATGTCAATGGGGATGCCATATTATGTAGCCTGTACCGTATCGCCACCGGAATAAGGGAATACAGCTTAGGATGTCCCGGTAGACAGAGTGATGCAGAATCGGTCGCCTTGTTTTGTTCCCCTAGGGGTGAGCTGTTATTGCGGGCTCTGTAAGCAGTGCTTTCATGATTGCCTCACCTATCTCTCAAATTGTCTAATAACAGAATGTTTGTGGTTGATGGTCTCATATTTTTCCAGACTATGATCTTAGAGCCCAAATTTCTTCTCCTCAGTTGGTCCCAACAACCCAGCCACTTTGGCAAACATTGTAAATAAGGAGAGTATTTGATCAGGTGGAGACACCCTACCTGGAGAATCAGGCTTCCTTGGATAAGGGATGAAGAAATCCTCCCACTAATCATTTTGTTGTGCATCCTGCAGCAATTCACCCTCCTCAGGCTCCATCAATTGGTTGATCCTAGTCACAGAAGTCATGATATGACTTCTCCTAAGGGGGGGTCCTCTCAAGGATCAGTACCTATTGGTGGCTCTTCATTAAAGTTTGACCCGATAGATGCAGTTTTAGTCACATGTTTTAGTGGCATTGGCTTCTTGGTGTGAGCGAGTGCTCTAAAGGGAGTTATTGTTTGTCCCCTTTTTGAGTAGTAGACTTGGTTGAGGCCTTCTGACGTGTTCGCTGCCGCTTAATGAATTCAGTAGGGAAATTCTGCAAGGACTGTTCTAATGCTGACTGCAGGGGATTATAAACTCATAAGGGTCCAGGGTGGAAGGGGTCAGGGAAAGATTTGGAAGACCCGTTCATCGCCAGATGGTTCAGACAACTTCTGCATAATCAGGTCCGAAAGACCAGACATTTCCTTGATGGACAATAACGTAACGATTTGCACGGACCTGTCAAGTGCACTGCGGATGGTTTTATCAGTCACCAGCCACGTGAGCTTCTGCATGGACTAGTCGATGAGGTATATTTGTCTGTCGGCGACTGGATTTCTCCACTGACGTAAATTGAGATTTCCCCCCGACGGTGCTGTGCTCATCAAGGTCAATTGTGCTACGAGCAACTAATGCTCTTTGGCTTTATAAGAAGCTTTCATCGACTGTGCCGATGGGTCCTGCGCGGACAAGTGCCCTGTGGATGAAAGTTGACGAGGGACAGTCCCAATCACAAACTCTTACCACAGAGCTGCCCACATGGTGAAGAGAAAGTGTTCCTTTAAGGTTTTCGGCTTTGTGGGGCAGGTACAACTCTACATAGAAGAAGCTACTCTCCTCAAATGAGCGTGTTTTTCTGGAGTCCTGGAATACAGAGATGCAGGGACTATTCTAGCACCCTGCTCTCCTGAAGCTGCCCCTTCAAGTCTTCTACAAAAACATTAGAAGTCTCCTGTATCTGTCACAGTTTTGTGAGGATGCAAGCAGTAAATGCAGTCATTATGAGGATCCTTGAGAAAAACGTTTTTTCTTCCCACAGTTGTTGTAGTCTATAAACTCAACTGTCCTACCTTCCTCAGTGAGGCCCAGTATAAAATGTGAAACAGATGATTTATGCCAAAAGAAGACTAGAATTCTCTAAAAACCTTCCTGTGGTAGTGGTAAAAGATTAGAGTAGATTACTGAAGTAAAAACGCTAAAATAACGCATACAATTCTATTGAAAAACTTGGAAAAGCTCAGAGATCTGAAGATCCTTACCCATCACTAGACTTGATGGCTGCCTGGGCTTGAGCTTGCCGGGTAAATCAGTGACGGCCTTGACATGGCTCTGCCCTTCGGGTCAAGGGAAGGGATTGCCGGCTCCTTCTAGCAGAGCTTGTTCAGGGAAGATTGCACAGACGAGCTGAAATTCCTAACAATGTCCCTTAAGGTAGCTATCATAGTCTGTACTTCAGGACTTTGCCAGGTTCAACAAGGTAAAGAAGGACATCCTTATGTTAAAAAGACATTTTAGGGCTGAAGTGGAAGCTAAGTCCTAATCACAGGAGTTCATTCAACATTTTGGCAGCCATACTTTGTCTGGGGGTCTTCTAGATTTAAAGTTTGCTAGTTTCTTCCCTGTAGGTCTTCTCAGGTATTAATGCAGAAATGTTATCCAGACAGCATTCACAAACCAGACATACCTGGTTCTGTTAACTGCAGCATTCGCTCTCCAAGGCAGGCAGTGGCAATACCCATAAATGGAAATATCTGTGCCACACTCACCCTCAAGAAAATGCCCGATGTTAGACTCTGGGGTGGATCTACACAGAGGTTTCATGTTGGTCAGTCAGGATACTGTAGGCTACCAGGAATCATTGTTGACCAAACAGTCAGCAGTGGTGGAGACTCTTGGAAGAAAACAAGATACCTTGGGGCACTCAAAGGGCCTAAGGTTCTCTATGGAGTGCATATCTCTGTACAGTTCCCAAATGAGGATTCCGGTGTGAAGTCATTGGGAAAATCGGGTCACCCAGTCTGAAAAAACCCTCAGGGTCTCACACCAGAGGATAGTACTTTGTCTCATGCTCGGCGTGCACAGTATGTATAGACGGCATCAGACATGCACAGCATGCTTGTGCTTTAAGATCTCTGAGGCATACTTGTTTGAAATATTAGGGCATCAATGTACGAGACACACTGGAAGAAAAAGGCTAGTCCTTTTTCAGTGAAGTCGATATCAATTCTCACTTCAAAGCATGCTAGTGAAATCAGAAATAGTTTGCATACATGTTTTTAAAACATACAGTAGGATGCCTTTGCATTGCGCAAAACAAAATGTTTTTCATTATGGACTGTCGCAGAGTTCCAGCCCTAGACTGGCATTAGTGCTACCACCAAAACCTACTGACTCTGAAACATTCAATTGGACATGGCAGCAACAGCCAGAGCCATCATTCCCAAACAGTCACCCAGACAATGAACCCTATTGACACACACCCAACTGAGCATATTAATGGGACGAAGGGAGCAAGACCAGTCAGATCAGAAAACAATTGCATTTTCTAGCAAAAATTCTCTTATCCCTCCCTCGGAAGCATGTGGGGTTACAGTAAATATATTTTTCAATAGAAAAGGATAGAACAATTATATATTCTAGACCTAAAAACACTAAACCAACTCCATGGCAAATAACGTTTCAAATGGTTCACTATGCAGTGCGAGCTATGTACATAACAGACAATTCCAGACTTTGTAAGGAAACAGTAAATATACAAATCTGGCAATTGGAAACCTACCTTTAGAAAGCATTAATCAGTATATAAAGGTAGCATGCTTTTTAAAAAAAAAACAACTAAACAGTTGTTAATAAATGCATCTCAAGAGGGCTGGACGACCCCTGCTAGAAGGATGTAGCAATAAATGCTCTTTGTGGAAAAGACTGCTTGTGAGACACATGCGTTGGAAAGAAAAGCGTTAGTTCTAAACATTTTAATATAGGTTTTTAAATAGTGGCCAGTACCAATGCAGGATAGCTGTGTAGCACTAGGAAGCACAGAAAGGATACGATGCAGTCAAAAGATGAAAGGGGAAGAGATTAGGAACCACAGATTGCAAGAAACCAGTGAGTCTTTAGCATTTATCTGAAGCTTAGGCTGTCAAGTTCAAGTTGCAATTGTAACAGTGAGTTTTAGGGAACTGTTATTGAAGAGATAAAACCCCATAATGTGCTACTGTCAGAAGATCAGTTTTAGTCAATTTCTGGGATCATGGCTTGGTTAGGTAGTGCAGTGCCTAAAAATAGGTGGCTTTGTGGGTCAGGCAGAGTGCACCTAAAAGCACAATTTACTTACCTCCCATTATGTTCTTTCTGATGAATGTTTCTGCCAACGATTCATCATCTTAGATCTATCACAGGGTAGCAACAGCAGATCTCTGAAACTGACAGAAAGGGCGCCGTGTGCCACTGGTGTCAAGATCCCCGAGCACACTCAGTCTTCGATGCTGGACATGCCTTTGGCTCAGCACTAATAGATTGCACCGTGCCCAGTAGCCTCGGTTTGCTCATTTTGTTCCCCTGGAGGCTCAGCCGCATTGAGTGTTCTGTATTATATGAAGCACATCTTGGAGGCATCGAGAGGGAGCAGGATCTATGTTGGTATGATAAATGGGCAATGAAGAATCCCTTGGAGGAACATCCATTTGTTCTTCTAAAGGATTTTGTCCTGCCACGGATTCCTCATCTTAGATGGACTCCCATAGCAGTACCAAATTGCTAGGGGAGGGAGGCGTGAACTCTCTACATTATGCTGGTACCGGTTGCAGGACAGCTCTACCGGGCGTCCTGACCAGATGGTATCCAGGCGATAATGCTTTGAAAAGTGTGGATAGAAACCCACATTGCTGCTAGACATATAACTTAAGAAGCTTGGAGTGCCGTTGTGGCGTCCACATCTCTAGCTGAATGTGCTTTGAAACCCTCAGGGACATACTTTCCTGCCATAGAGTAGCATTCAGATACGCACAACACAATCCATCTGGAAATGGTCTGCTTTGTTATGCTCTTAGCTGTTTTAGGGCCAGTGTGCCAGCTCTTTTAGGGGCAGTTTACAACCACAGATCGTCCAGTCTAAGGGTATTAATTCTGGGAAGCTGAATGTCCTTCGTGGATCACGCTTATGTAGCCTTTCCCCCTCCTTACAAAGATGATGCGGAAGGTAGGACGCTCATAAGCAGATTTTTTGCTTGAGGTGAAACTCAGACACCCCCTTGGGTAAGGAGATGCGTACTGAGAGTGTGACCTTATCTCGAGAAGATTTTGAAAGGTAGTATTCATGACAGCACCTGAAGCACACTCACACTGTCTGCTGATGTGATCAGCCACAAGAAAAGCTGCCTTCCACATGAGGAGCCAGGCAAGAGCTCAAAAGGTGCTCCCATTAGAAAGATCAACAATAACTTCAGGTTCCAAGCCGGTATCACAAAAGGAGTTACAGGACATGTATTTGTGAGCCTTATCAGGAACTGCATCTTAATCAAAATCATGAAAAAGGATCCCAGATCGGGCATACACTTGACAATGTGGAGCGCCGCCAAAAATATCCTTTGACCATCATGACCAGTAAACCTTGCCTGGCAAGATACAAGAGGAACAAGACCTTTGAAGTCTTGCACAGAAAAATATAAAACACCTTCAGCTACGCACAAGCTGCAGAATATCTTCCATCTGCAGAGGTACAGTGCCTTAGTTACCGGTCTTCTGGCCTAAAGCAACACATCCATAACGTCCTCAGGCAGATCCCAATGCAGTAGCCATGGTTACAGGTTGAGTGGGTTCATGCTCCCACGTGAAGGAACAAGGCTCCATCTTGCAAAAGTATATCGGCTCTCTGGGGAAGACAAAATGGAGGACAGATGGGCATGTCCAGAAGGCCCGGGCACCACGTTGTCCTGGCCCAATCCAGAGCCATCAGGATCATAGTTCTGTAGCTCCTCAACCTGACGGGGATTGGTGGCAATGCATACAGCAGTGGAAAGTTCAAATCCAGGTTTAGTGCATCCGCAGTGCTCCTTTCAGAGGAAATTCCCCGGAGCAGAACAATTTGCACTTTCTGTTGGAACTTGTTGCCAACAGATCCACCTGAGGTGGTTACGCAAGCAGTAAAGATCAGCAAAAGAATTTCTTTGCACAGCACCCACTCTTGGGAGACCGAGCCCTACCTACTCAGAGCGCCCTCTGTCGTGTTCTCCATCCTGGCTAATTAAACGGCCGAAAAGGAGATCAGATAAGTCGAATGGCCTAGTAAGGGGAAGGCGTGAGTTCCTCCCCTCCGCAAGCTGGTCACCACCACTGCCAACAGCTTGGTGAAAGTCCTCAGGGTGAAGGTGAGCCTAAAAGGCAGAACTCAAAACTGGTAGAAGTTATGAAGCAGAGGTACTTTGTTCTTCGGATGGATCAGCACATGAAAGTAGCCATCCTGGAAGTAGAGACACAGCAACCAATCCTGGAGATCCAGGGCCTGGAGAATATACAAGAGTGTTACCACCTGAACAAGTTCAGGAAAGAATAGTTCAAAACGCCTCAGTTCAAAGATGGGTCCCAGTCCTTGGTCCTTTCAAGGGCACCTTTCTCCATTAGGGAGGTCATCTCCTGCTGGAGTAGCAGGTCCACAACACGAGGTAGATGAAGGGTGGGGGGGACAGTCTGATGTCCGCCATAGCAAAGGAAGTATACTGGGGTGACCATTTACTGTGCCCATGCGACCGAAGTTAAACTGTACCAGTCTTTGAACCTATACAGCAGACATCCCCTCCCAGATAGCCAACCCCCTCCACCCCCACCAAGGTACAGCGAGAATGGTACCTAATGCAGATTTGGAGCCACTGCAGTGCTCAGGGGGACTTGAAGAGGGAGCGGACTGGGTTTGTTTTCCAACTCTGCCTCTCGATGGTCTTGTAATTTTCTCTGCCCTTATCTAGTAGATGCTTGACCTCTTCCTCCAAGTTTGAGTTGCAGGCAGTGAAGATTGGCGCACATCCACCCCTAGATACTTTGCTGATTTTGAAGCTTGAAACTTTTCCAGGCTATCAAATGCTGTTGGGCCAAACAAGTTTGAACCATCAAATGAAATGTCCAACAGTCTGGTTTGCAAAAGCTGTGCTAAACCTGATTCTTAGCCAAGCAAATTTGCGACACAGAGCTTGTACCCATGGTTGTCCCAACCCAATCCGCTGCATTAAGTCCAGATTGAAGCACTTCGCACATAGCTTCCATACCATTGCCCACAAAACTCAGACAGCCAACCCTCATCTCACCTTCTGGGAGATGGTCTCTGATGTAACTGCCCACAGGGTGTGAGTCTATCTGGCGATTTTCTTTGATAAGGCATCATGCTTTGTTGTCCCTATCTGGAGGCAAGGAATGGTATGCACCATTCGGTGCAGAACCTTGCTGCCTGCACTACCAGACTCTCAGGACTGGGAAGCTAGGATAGTAAGTCTGCGTCAGAAGACGCTGGTTTATACTTCTATATCAGATAATTGTGCATGGCTGGTGCCAAGCAAGGTTTCTTCCAAAGCTCCCGAAAAGGATCCCTTAGGAAGGTTTGACCAGGTTCTACCTTTGGGCCCATATCCAAAATGTCAGAGAGCATACTCGGATTTCTTTAGTAGGAGGCTCCAACCCTAAATCATCTGTAACTTCAGCCATCACTATCATGTATGCAGCATTAGGGTGCCCATGAGGGTCTGAATATTCAGATTCTACGTCTGGGTTGGTAGGCCCTGTGGGTGGGGTCAGGGCCACTACCATATTTTAAATTCATAGCCAGCTCTGTCCATCAGGGTTCTTCTGATTGACAGTTGTTAATGGCTTGAATCCAAACAGGAACAGGCCGCCATCTTAGATACTTTAAAATGCTCCCATAAAGTCCTAGCCTGCCTGCGGAGTGTATCTTGATGCAGAGGATGTTTCAGCTGTCGGCACTTGGAGATTGGCACTGATCGCGACCGAAAATACGAAGAATGCGGAAGGCATTGATGGCGTCAAAGTAGGTTTTCTTCAAGGCTGATGCCATCCCAGAGATCTTGGGCGCACTGAATGGACGGGACCGATACCCTGCCGGCTTTGTCTGCTGGATCAACTGACTTTATACCGCGAGGGGGTTGCGGGGGTGACTGTTTTTTCAAAGACCTCATCATTTTGTGAGATAATTCATCAAATTTTTCTGCAGAAGCGGATTTGGAAGCAAAACATACCTGCTTATCAGGTGAGGAGTCTGACGAATAGTATCTGCATCTTTCCCTTTTCTTTGAGGAAGAGGACTAGTGTCAGGATTCGCTCCTCGAATGGGATCTTTTCATGCGTTTCTTGGCTCTTTTGGATCGGTTGACTGTCTTGGAGCTTTCCCGCCAGAAGACCTCCGCTTTGATGGGGTTGTACTGGGCGATTTCAATGTTGAACACCCAAGAGCCAATTTCAGTGCCCTTTGTTTCAATGCCTTTAGTGTCATTGTCTGACAAGAACCGCAATAGACTACAAAGTATTCGAAACCGAAGCAGTGTCATGATTTTCATCATACCTTGCAAACCAGAGCCTAACCTCCACCCAAAGGAGATCTAAATGCCCTCCTGGGACTGTGGCAGGTTTTGCAGTAGAGAACAGTGCTGTACCTTAAGCAGGGCTCTGGATAATGTTGGGTCTATGGCTCTTTAATGCAAGAGAAACTACTACCCCAGAGCACCAAACAGGTATCCTATTGGATAGAAAGTTTGTTGTGGGTCAACCTTCTGGGTGAATCCATGTATCAAAGTTCATTACCATGGTGTGTATGACAAATCGTTGATGTTATCAATGTCTTCCCTACACTGTTTTATCATTAAATCAACAGGTGCTTTGCACTCGCAATATAACTTCTTTAACACTCGGATAGAAACACAATGCGTTCTCTCTCGTTTAGCATTTATGTATATTAATTCTCTTGTAGAGATACTATATGGCCCTTAAAAATAGAAAATTCAAGCAATGTACAGTTACTTATTTTAGCAATATTGTAGTCTAGTAGGTGCCCCACATCCTAGTCTTCTAAAATAACTACACATCACATATTGTACGAAGCCACAGCGGCCTAGTAAAACTGAAAAACATTCTCACAATTGCAAGGCTGTGGATTGGCAAGCCAGAGAGCAGGCAAGATTGTACATACCAATCACTGGATAACCTATTAAATGGAAAGGGTTAAAATCTTTCAAAGGTCCATGGCTTTTAAGGGTAGTTAACGAAAAACAGCATATCGTGATCGAGAGCCAGACTTGTGAAAGCCCATTGCTTTGAAGGTCCCAGAGGACCCATAATTAGGCCTGTGGGGGATCAAACTGAGTAATGGAGAGAATGTTTGTAATACTGCAGAGTATTTAGCCAAAATTTCTGAATGAATGGTCTGTTTGCAACTTTCTGTTCGTCCACACTGTCCAACACCCACAGACCAAACTTGTTCAGGTTCCCATCTCCTTTATAAGGCCACTACAGTCATAAAGAAGCCTACTAGGAATTATTGTTTCCCTTATATTGAAAGAATCTGGGTTGGTGAGTATGAAATTCTGCCTAGACCGCACTACAGACCTGCATGGACTGGAAAATGAAAGATCTCTGTACTAGGATTCTCTATGACCCTGCTAGGTAAAGCTTGATTGATAGCCTGGGCCTGTGTTCACGGAAATCGTAATGTCAAACTGCTAGCTGATGCCCACCATGGCCACGCTTTAAATACCATACAGCAGAAGCCCATATATGCTTTTGCCTCTGGGCTGGCCAATCAGAAACATGTACAATCGTAATTTTGATGTCACTGTAAGCCTTTGGATTCACTGCTCAATCGTGGTTTTGTTATTTTTTTTTTAAATTAAATAAAATTGAATAAAAAAAAGTGATCAAGAGCAATGGATCAATAAGATGACATGTAAAACATTCATACCCCTAGATATCTCATTGTATTGACTATCGATGTTGGTCTTTCCTATATACCATTTCAATTATTTTTTTGTTTGTTTCTGAGCAGTAATAAATGTTAAGAATTTAGATTTTTTGACATTGATACGCAGTAACTTGTGTGTGTATAATCCCAGAATCCATTTAGACTTCTCTGTAGCCCTATTGGGTTCTGGTCTATGATAACCAAATCTTCTGCATATATCATCCATGGTATCTGGACTCCCTGAATTGTTGGAGGGAAAGCCTCTACCACAGATTGTGATTCTTTCAAGTCCAACAAGTACAAATTGAATAGGACTGATGCCAGTGTGCATCCTCGTTTTAAGGCCCAAAACGTGTGCATTTCCCTTGAGTAGATTACCTGATCTGTTAAACGGATCCTCACTGATGTTCCAGTGTATAATGCTTTTATCGCTTCCAAGAGATCATCGGGCAATTCCAGTTCTCCAGTTTTTCCCCACAGGCGTTCTCGGCTTATGCTATCGAACGCCTGTTCTATAAATGCCATGTAAATTTGTGTTTTTGCCTTCAGCAGATTCAGCAAAAGAATATTCAAACTGGTTCCCAGACCTTTATAAAAAAAAATAAAAAACACGTCTCTTTGGGATCCATGCACCCTGCTATTTTGGCCCAGGCTTGCAGTTCTTTCAGCAGTAGCTTTGCAAAGATGTTTCCGTAGTTGTCAAGTAGGGCAGTAGTTTTCAGGCTTCTGGTCACCCCTCTTGTAGATTGGGACAAGTAGGGAAAATCTCCATGAGGCTGGGACATCCCTTACTCTTACCACTTGCTTAAATAGGATGTCTGCAAACTTAGCCAAAAATTCAGCCCCTCCTTCAAGATGTAATTTGTCAGTCCATCCAGACCAGGGGCCCTAGAGGGACTCAGTTTGTTTATTAAACAGACTAAATCCTCCTTGTCCCATTTTAATCGCCAGATATCAGTATCAGTCTTACTTTCTACAATTTGTTCTGGCTTGATCTGGGCAAACAAGGTTGAATAACGAGCAACCCATGGTGTTTTGGAATCCTGGTTGTCATGACTGCCAATTGAAAATGTCCGTTATTTAGCAAATCCAACAGGCCTCAGGTATTCTTTTGGCATACCATTCTCAACATGGTTTCCGCATCTTGTTGGGCTCGCAAGGCTCTGGACGCCGTCAACCAGTATCTATACTTTTGTTTTCGTTTATTTTATCTTGCCGACTTCTCTGCCTTCCTTTTTTAAACTGCTCAAATCCTCCCTCAAGGCTTTCTTTGCCTCGATTACTTTCAAATTGCGTTTGAGTTTAAAGCTTCATTTCTCATACCTTGATTCGGTTTGCTCAAAGTCATTGAAGCCAACTGCACTCCAGTCCATTTTCGGCTAGATTCAGGTGGCAATTAAAGTTTCATATGATCTCAGGTATATCCTAGGGCTTGATTCCCAGCCGGTTTGTTCCCTGGGCTACCTGAGGTTCATCCCCAACTTTCAACATTTTGGTAGCTGGCTTACTTATCCACTTAATTTCGAATACATCATGATCACTAACTCATCACAATCCCTTCCAAAGGTAACCACTCGTTCCCATACATTATGAGAGACAGAACAATAGTCCAATATCGCTTTTTGTGAGTCCCCCCCCACCCCTTCTCCATGTCAGGTGAGCCGGTATATCCCCTCTTATCTGCCCGTTCAACATCCTTAAGTTTCTATCATCCATACAGCGGCATGCTTTTGGAGTTCCAAGTTGGATGTACAGGCGTACAAGACGGCAATATCTAGATTTCAACAGATGTTTTCATATTTATCTCAATCATCTCCAGTACCTGATTAGTGAATCACTTTTCTCCACACTTCAAGAGATTCCAATATGGATTAAATATTATTGCTTTCCTCCCGGTTGCGATTGACAGCATCTGTATTTAGGCATTGGGATTTTGTACCGCCATCACTGTTAACCCTATCCCCCACCTTTATTGGTGTCAGTAGACCCAAATGTGGGCGTCCTATTGATCCTTTCATGGCAGGGTTCAGATCCCATCGCACTGGGGTACCAATCTTAACCAGATATTCTGAAGAGAGAGTATTCCAAAGGCACCCAATCCTGTGTTTTTAGCATTAAATAGATGGACGAACCCCAGTAGTGTTAAAGGAGCCTAACATTAGATGTGTCCGCTGGCTGTAGTTTGGCATTAGTTCTTTGAGGGTGCTCAGTGTGCGCCCGCTAGCCATGACCAACCTTCAGTCGAAGCCAGCCCAATTCTGTCTTGCTTCAAGGTTAACATACCTGTTGTGCAGTCGAGCAATCAACCACAACTCTGAGGCTTGAAAGTGCTGCACCCCTGTTCTGATGTGTTGGACCTGCACCACTTTAGACCTCTATGAACCTGATGGAATTCCTCTGTGATTTTAACATCTCTTTTTGGTTTCAACCTTGTCTTCTCTCCAGTGGAGGCCTCTCTCAATTCAAAATCAAAGGGCAGAAAATCATCTGCAGCCACCAATAGTGCAGTTTTGACCAGGTCAGATCTTAAATGCAAAATAACTCAATCCATCTGTTGTTCATTGATGAACTGAACCACCTAAATGTCCTCATAATTTATATATCTTGGTTTGGGTGAGTGATGAGTAATTTGATCACGTTTCTCCTATTCAGAATTAAGTTATCGTTAGACTGCAGCAGTCTTTCCAGGCAGACTACAATGATTTCCCTCAACATAGCCTGCCCTTCTCGCTGATTGATACTGCGTGACTGGGTCACCTTTGGCTTTGTTTTTTCAATCTTAGGTTCTTTTCCCCCATCCTCGCACCCTTCGTTCCCTCTTAAAGTCTGAAAGGAAAACTCGCAGGTTGAGCCGGATACATTTGTCATTCTTGGGTTTCCTTCTCTCTCTACAGACCCCTGTGTGGATATTCATTCCTTGAACTAATTGTTACAGAGTTCTCTTCCTCTTCTTTTAAACATTCCAGTAGATCTGTGAGGTCGACATCTCTTTCAATATCTTCCTCGGTAGGTTCCTGAATCTCTGATCTCATTCTGTCTTTGGACATCAATGTTTTTTCTGAGATTACCTGTTTTGCTGGTTGGTTCTTTTTGGAATTTGCATCATCATTTTTAATTAACTGAGGAGTAGTTCGATTACGCATGAAGGCTCTTGAACCATTAGATTTAGTTTTCAGAGCTGATGGAGTATTCATGGACTTTTCTTTTTAAGCTCTGTTTGCAGGTTCTTATCAAGGTTCTGTCCAGTAGCTGATCCTTTTCAGTGGTGAATACCGAAAAGAATTTGCAGGACACTGTTGAATCTACTGGTTCCCTCGTCTTTCCTGACGGGGACAGTATTCCTCCTCTCGCTGGATCTTCTGATCTCTTAACTTGGTGGTCTTGTTGGAAACTCACCATGTTTACCGCATTCGGAGTCTCAGGTTGGTTGACCGGGCCTTTTATGTTGTATTGATGTCCTTCACCTGATAACTCTACAATGATTTGATGAGAAATTTGTTTTTCCATCCTTACTGGTTTTTTTCGAGGTTTTTCCCTAATTTTTAACTGGTCAGTAGTTTATCCACCTTCGGAAGCCTCTGTCCAGTTTCAACAGATGTGCCTTCTTTAAAATGCTTCCACAATCAGCTAGAAGTGCTCCCATCATAGTGCTTTTGTCAAGTGATCTCTCCTCTTGTCAGTGGCTCTGCTACTGCGCTGAAACATCTGCCTCTTAGTTCAGTCTAGCTTGAACCGAGGCTGCAAAAGTCTCTAGAAAAAGAGTGCAACATTGCTGTTAACGTGGCTTGATCTCGTAGTGTTTCAATTAAAGTTTCATAGAATTTGGTGAACAGTGCTAAGGAAATTGAGAAGGCTGCCATTGTGTTTTGAACAGCGGTAATTGCTTCTGATGACAAACTAGCCTTCAAGGTTTGGCCTGTGGAATTAAATATAAACTTTGTGGTGAAATATTCTATGGACGGAATAGATTGATCAGATGTTGAGGAGTCCGTCACAATTCTTTCTGGCGTTTTGTGGGGTTCCTGCGTTTCACATCTTTCCCAACCATCCTGTGTTCCAATTTGTGGTGCGAGTGAAGGGGACATGGCCACGTTTATTGAATCTGTTTCCACGTGTGTTGTGTTTGAGGTGTCCCGATCTGCTCTTCCTGTCCTCTCTAGATCTTGGGCATGCTCCACAGTTGCTAGAGAGGCAAATCCCCTCTTTTTCAGTCTGTCTAAGTTCACTTTTTAGGGGGTGGTACTTATTATTTTTAATGGTGGCAATGTTCTGTTTAAGTTCAGCAATATCTCTGTTTAGTCTCCCTATAAGGGGCCATTGTGTAAAGTCGAGTCCTATTTTTGCGTTGGTTTAAGATGTTGTGCCCCCATAGACATTGAGGAATTGATCTCTACACATTGCTCTTTTATTGCCATCTCCATGATCGGTGTACTTGACGCCGATCTTCTGTGTTGCGTTAACAGTTTACCATTGAGAACTTCTGTCAGGATTTCCATCCCCAAATTCAGGTCTGTAAGATTCCCACCTTGTGTCCATCTCCCTGACATTGAGGGCTCATGAGTAAGACACGCCCACTTTAGCTTCTGTGGTCGTTTTATGAGCATTCGGCTCACTTAAGAAGGTTGCCCCCACTTTCAGCAAAATCACATCATCCTGGACAATCGTCAGGTTACAAATGTGAATGGAGAGTAAGTCTGAGAGGAGGTGTTTGCTACCATCAACGCTTCATTTCCCATGCACAACTGTCCAATTAGAGAGGAGGTGAGAGGAGGGGAGATGGAAGTGGGCAAAATTATCTCAGCGTCGTTTCCAGCAGGTGGAGTCGCAGCGTCCAGGAGTTTTGTTGTCTAGTCTGTGGCCCCAATGCTCGGCATGATGGTATCAAGAGAACAGATCGAAAGATGCCACCAACTAGAGTTCCAGCGCCTTGTCCCTCGTTCCAAAGCAACACTAACACTCTGTAACGCACGCCAGAAACGCTGCACTCCCAGCAGAGTGGTTGCAGTGTAGCTCCACCTCTGCTTCCATTGGACAAAGTGAAATGACTCAGCAGTCTCTTAAAGTGTCTATCAGGTGCCACAGTAACAATTTTCAACACACAGTTACTGTTTTATCAATGTTGGCCTGGTTTGTTTTTTGTTTACGTAAGCATATTCAAACATTGTAATTCTTTCTGCTGCTATGTTTTAATAATAGTGCACGCAAGTTGCTGCGTGCTCTTTCAAACACTCCAAGGTGATTGTTTCGAAAAACACTACATCAAACCTCAACTAAGTTTGTGAATAAACTGTTGCATAAGCAATCTCTTTATCTTGTGAACGGAGCCTAGAAAGAAATGAATTTGGCTTAGTCGGTATTTGGTGATCACATTAACCTCATAATTAATTCTGAAAACTATCCGTAATGTTGTGTATACTTCCAATTGTGCTTGAGAAAAGAAGAGAAAGCTGGCAAAGTCAATAGTTCGAATGCACATCTGCTAAATGCATCTCTGTCAAAGTTAACAGAAATGTTTCATATGCGAGTACAGGCTGATGAGGTCTGGCTTGGAATTTAGAGCTGTTCGTATTATGGGTGGATAATCCAATTTTTTTAAAATTGTTTTATTGGTTACAAATTAATTCAAACTTGAACGATTTACACCTAAACAAAACAATGATGTACTAGAACACTTTACATAAATCAAAGTAAAAGCACAGTGCATCACAGAAAAAAATAACGTTTAATAAATGTATAATTGTTTGCACAATTGAAGAAGGAAATCTCTAAGACCAAAGTAAATCAACATACATGGTCAATCATTACTGAATCAATGAAGGACACACATTCATTTACAGTAGATGTTGTAGTTCCTGATAATCAGTATTTCCACATTGCTTCAATGTCTAAGGTGATCTTAATTCTGAGTTTGTGAAACACTGCCTCGTAGCTGTTTCAAAGAAACACAGTTTAGCAATACATGCTTCAGTGTTTCTCTCTCAGATTCGTTTTTACAAAATCTCCAGATGGCTGCTGCCCTTGTGACTAAGCTGTATTTTAACAGCGTGTCCTTGTGATCATATCAGATTAAGGTGGAATCTCAAGTAGTTGATTGCACAGCCTTACTAGAGTAGATATATAAATAGGGGCCAGACATCCCGGCTTTTTATGATCGGCCACAAGATGATCTAGGACGGAATATTAATGAAACTGTCACTGTACTGGACGAGTCTGCTCTAAAAAGGGCCTTCTTGACTTTATCGGGATTCCCTTTCAGGTCACTCTCTGAGCAGCTTGTTTTGGCCATTGACAAAAGGGCTAGCCCCCTAAATTCTTGTAGGCCTAGAGAACCCCCCACTCACATGCCACCGCAAAATCCTCCAAGGAATTAGCTGTTGGTAGGAGCACTTTCCTATAGAAGAATAGATATTGGCAGAGGGTTCTGGCCTTCGAAGAGGTAATGCACAATTTGTATTGGATAATTCCATGCAGCACAGAAGATGGTAGACCAAGGACTCCTCTCCAGTTCAGGGCTTCCAGACTTGTTAAGTAATCTAGAAGGGCCGGATTATATATCTCCATCCCATGAAGCAACTTTAGGACCATCTTGTCCCCACCATAGTAACGTAGCAAGGGCAAATGAGAACACCCTTTGAAGTTGTGTTGCAAGTTTGACGACTTTGGTGTGAAGCCATACGCGCAAAGGAGAAAGATGGTTTAGAATTAATCATAAAGCCTAGCTATACAAATGAGTCCATCCTCTCCACCGGGTCAGATTGTACGTGCCACTTGAAATGAAGGCGCTTACGATTAGCTGAAAATTGCAGAACCTTTGCCTTTGCGGGGTTCACCTGTAATGAGTTCTCACTCACAAAGGGAGAATAGGCATTTAGAATGCGCTGGAGGCGATCAGTGGGTTATCAAAAACCAGGTAATCGTCAGCGTATCCCGTCCATAAAGGCCTGAGGGTGGAGATTTTCGGGGTTGCCAGGGCAGCTGACTGCAAATGTTGATCTATGTCTGCCATGTCCATATTTTAGAGGCAGGGGGCCAAAACGCACCACTGTCTCAAGTTCTAACCGGGCGTGACAGCATGTCTTGCTGATTCAGACATACTTTTATACAAGACTCGTTATGTAAAATAACCAGTAGTCTCAAGAGGCATATTTGAATACCCCATTTCAATAGCTTGCGCCACAGCAAAGCCTGGTCCACTGGGTCAAACGGATGTCAGAAAGACCGGACTGCTCCCATTTGACCAGGCCTGGCACCGCATGCATTTAATTAGCATGCCATTCAAATGAGTGCTCATCCCCTTCCTAAACCCGGTTTGCCATTTGAATATAAAATTCTGGCTACTAGCCCAAGCTTCCAGATGTTCAAGGAGGAGAAAGGAAAAGATTTTGGAATCAGCATCAAGAATCGTGATTGGGCGATAATTGCCTAGGTCCTACCTTTCCCCCCCTTTTATAGATTGTTATATGGGCTCTGTCCCATGTGTGTAGAAATTGCACAGATTAAGCAATATCAGTAAATAGAAAGAATACAATGTCTGCCCAAAGTGGTGGGTTTGATTTAAAGAGAGACTGTTCAAAAGCCCATTCGGGTCAGGTGCATAGGAGGGAGTGGTTTCTTACCAGTAACTACATTTCTCCAGCGTTGGTATATTACATGGATTCACATGCTGTGAATATTCCCCGTCTTCAGGATGGGAATCCTCGGTTACTTTGATTTAGTAATTTTCCTATGGAAAAAAACAGAGTGTCCGTCGACATCGTTGTGGGTGCTTTTGGTCCCCACCAATAGGGCATTGAGTGTATAGCTCTGCCCAAGCAGGTTCCCCTCAGATTTTAACCGCTCCAGCTGGAGGATATCCCCTTGTAGAGGATGTTTGCTTGAAGGGGTAGGCTGGAGGGCGCATGTGAATCCTGAAAGGTAACAACGCTGGAGAAATGAGTTGCAGGTAACAAACTACTCCCTTTTCCAGCATTGGATCTTTCATGGATTCACATGCTGTGAATAGATTTTTATAGCAGTATGCATGTTAGGAGGAGATAAAACAGGCAAACAAAATAAACGCTGGCGCAATGGATAACCCTGTTACGTTGTGGGAGGCACAAAAAGCGGTGCTTGTGGGGGGCAGGGGGTGATAGTGGGTGGGAATGATCTCCTGAACCTCTAACAAAAGAAAAGAGCAACATAGGAAAGTGATAGTGGCAGAGGAAGAAGTAGGGAAATGGGAAACAAAATATATACTGGATGCTACCCCAGAAACACATTGCTCCCTTCTAAGGGCTAGAGAAACCCTCCACAAGACGTCACTAGATAACGCTGAACAGGCACACAGAGAATCGAAGACTAGGGTCTACGAATGTGGTCAATAAGACGGGCAAGCTGCTAACTTGGTTGGAGAGACGTGAGGAGGGGCATCGACATGTCAGACAGGTCACGGATGGGCAAAATGGGTGGGCCCAAACGGACCCGGACATAGCAGAAGTGTTTGCTAACTTTTATGCGACCCTCTATCGAGCCCCAACGTCCCCGACAGATCCGTCTTTCTTAGAAGCGATGGCGCTTCCGCAATTGATGGAGCAGCAGAGAACACAGCTTGACTGACTTAGACGAAACTGAAGTCGCCAAAGCCATGGCCAGCTGCAATCGGGGAAACCACTGGGTCCGAACGGATTCCCTATGGAGACTTAGAAAAAGCTGGGCAGTGACAAGATGGTTACTCCCCTCCATAAAATGTTCCTCTCAGCAAAGGAATATGGGCACTCTCCCGCCAGATTTACGAAAAAAAGCTAGCATTGTGGTCATTCCCAAATCGGGCAAACCCCCTGAATTATGTACTTCATATAGGCCGATATCGCCAATTAACGGAGAGGCCAAAGTCCTAGCTAAACTACTAGCTATCACACTTAAACTGGTTATATCCTTCTTGGTCCATCCTGATCAGTGTGGCTTCATGCCGCACAGCGAAAACAAGAATGAGCATACACCGCCTTCACTCGTTACTGGAAGAGACCCCTATTCTCGCTCCACCACTCGCCCTCCTTTTGATTGATTTAGAGAAGGAGTTCGACACAGTGATATGAGAAAGCTTCTAGGCAACAATGAGAGGCATGGGCTTTGGAGAGACCTTCCTGAGCTGGGTAAAACTTCTATATGAAGCTCCACAAGCAGAGGTTAAGGTGAATGGTTGGTCCTCTAGAACCTTCCCACTGGGCAGAGGCACGCAGCTGGGCTGCCCTTTATCCCCCCTCCTTTTTGCTTTAGCAATTGAACTGCTTGCCCAGTGGCTCTGGCAGGCACATGGTCTGGGTTTAAATGGCCGGAAGGGAGAGAAGATAAAGTCTCCCTTTACGCGGATGACCTATTAATTTATCGAAGTGACCCGAACCGCTCCTGCCGGATAACCCAGATGCTGACCTTTCGGCGAATTTAGTGGCCTGAAAGTAAATTGGGGTAAATCGGTTCTTTTTCCAGTGAAGGGCAGGGACCTGGCAATTCCCTGAGACTGCCCATACAGGGTGGAGAGGGAGGGATTTCGCTATCTGGGAATATGGGTTTCTGGGAACCTTTCAGACTACGTGTCCTGCAACATGCATCCACTACTGATCGCTTTGCGGAAGACATGAGACACTGAATGCTCCTCCCCCTCACGCTTATGGGCAGGGCGGCACTCTTCAAGATGTTGGCACTCCCACACTTCTTGTATGTGTTGCAGAACGCCCCACTTAAGATCCCGGACTCTGAGTTTGCCCGAGTGGAAGGCCTCCTCAGGTAGCTTATATGGAAAGGAGGGCAACCCCGTATTGTGCTAAATGCACTACTAAGATCCGTCAGGGAGGGGAGTATTGGGGTCCAATATCTCCAATCCAATTACTGGGCGAGCCAGATGGCAGTAGTTAATGACCTAATTCACGGGCACCGTGAATTACCACACATTAGGGCTGAAACACCTAACACCGAGAATACCTCACCACTTGACACGTTGTATAAGAGTCTCACTAGATCTCCCCCACAAACGATGCTGGCTCATATCGCAACCAACTGGAGGCAGACACACACCTACACAGGCTGGGGGAATAGAATAACTCTGATGCAACCCTTATGGCAAAATTATATGCTTAGCAAACTATGGAAACTCACAGCATGGCCACGTTGGGGAGAGGCCGGGATAGCCAAAGTAGGCAATGTTATTGTTGATGGTACTATTGCCCCATTGGAAACGCTGCAACAGAAATTTGAAATTCCTGCAACAGAACATGATCACTACACACAAATGATCCACACCTTGAGTAGGCACCTGCCGGCACTCAATGAGGCACCAGATTGTAAACTCCTGGAGCGCAACCTACTCACAGAACATATTCCCACTAGAGTCACCTCTATTCTATATAATGCCATAACGGCCTTTGCCACCCCGGATCTGGCTAGCCTCTGGACCAAGTGGGAAAGGGATGGCAGCACGACTGAACCAGAAGACTGGATCTGAATCCTAATGCACCAGCGTGAAATTGCAACAGATTCCAAAATTCGCTTGGTACAGCTCAAGATACTCCACACGGTCGATTACCCTCCAGTGGCCCTATTTGGCTCGGGACGGGCTTCTGACCCCAACTGTTTGAGATGCCGAGGGGAGGAAGGCACTTTAATACACATCCTCTGTGAATGCCCACGAATTTAAGCCTTCTGGACACAATGCTGTCGCACATTGACAAGGAACCTGGGTCGCACAGTGTCATTAAAACCAGCAACACTGTTGTTTGGGGTCACAGATGAGAAGACTGAACAAATGGGAGGGATTGTTCCTATCCACAGCAGAGGGATTGATTAAAAGAGATTGCACAGAAGTGGGGTGCTCCAGAATGCCAGACCTTGGCTCAATGGACTGTTGAAATGGACATGTTTGCTGCGAAGGAACGTAGAAAATATATAGCACAGGGATGCCCGACAAAAGCTACTAAAATATGGGGGAAATGGGAGGAAGGTGTGGGCTAAGAATCCTCCAAACAAGGCGGGATTGCGGGTGGGAGTGTACTGGGGAATACAGTAATGTAATACGCTGCTATATTGATGTGAGTGATGTGGCAAGGCAAGTGCGGCTCAACGGACCCAGTCAGAGTTTGGAGGGCAGTAGGGAATGTTGTTTGTAAGTTGTATGGTTGTATCAGAAAACAATAACATTTTTTAATAAATAAAAAAAAAAGATTAGAGACTTGTATATTTTCTGTGCTAATGTTAGAAATATACATAAGTAGAAGAAAATACCGCAGATGCTGAGGGGCTTACCTTTACTGGAATAGCCGTTGAAGGACTGCTCGTCCCATTTGCACGTCTTCAGTGTGCTGTTGTTGTAAACAGTAGGGCCTGGTAAAAGTGTGCAGCATTGCCCATGTTGCCACCTGGCAAATGTCTTTGATGGGCATTCCAACCAGAGAGCCGCATAAGCAGCCGTAGCCCTTGTAGAAGGCACTCTAGCCGCAGTTTGCAGAGGCCTGTTGGCCTTCGAGTGGCAGAAGGAAATCGTTCAGGAAATCCTCCTTACGATGCCGTGTTTTGAAATGGATTTTCCCTTTGTGGATGGGCCAAAAGCAACAAAAAGCTCTTTAGTTGATCTAAATGATTGTGTATGGTCTAGATAATATTTTAGTGCCCTTTTAACGTCCAGAGAGTGTAGGACTTTCTCCGCTGGTGAGGTGGAGTTTTGAAAGAATCTAGGCAGAGTTATGGTTGCATTCTTGTGAAATTCTGATGGCACTTTTGGGATGAAATGATGATTGTTGGAAAGTATCACCTTGTCCTTCGCAAATCAGAAATACGGAGGATCTACTACTAAAGCTTGTAGTTCCAAAACTCGTCTAGAGGATGTAATGGCTATTAAGAATGCCAAGTTCCAGATCACAAACTTGATGTGTGCTGTTGAGAGGTTCGCAAGGATTTTTCATAAGACCAGCCAGGATGAGACTTAGGCTCCATACCGGTGGAATCTTTTTCTTTGGAGGAAAAGTACGAAAGAGACCTTTTAAGAAATGCTCGAGTAGCCTATCGCTGTAGATCGGATGAGATCCTCTTTTCCTTGTGAATCTAGAAATTGCTGCCAAGTGCAGCTTTATAGAGGAGATAGCTAGACCTTTTGCTATTTTAAGAAGGTAGGGCGGAACCTAATGAGGTTTCATAGCCAATGGTTGGGCTTTCCATTTGTGGTTGTAGGAAATGTAAGTGGACAGAGCCCAAGCTGCCGCTAGAATACGCTAGCAGTCTGTGGGATGTTAAAGTGGCCGAATTCTGCGTGGTCAGGAGCCACGCTGTTAATTTGAGGGAGCCCGGGTCGTGGTGCAGAATCACACTGTTGTTCTGCAATAGAAGATAGGCTTGAGATCCTAGATCGCTTGGATTGTCTGCTGCTAAATAAGTCCCCTTGAGAGTCGGGATGAGGAATCCTGCTCACAAATTTCTTGCGCTGCTTGTTGCTCTGAGCGGCGAAGAGGTCCAGAGGAGGATGACCCCATGTCGATTAGATTTAGGATTTTTGGTTTTTGTGTAATTGACATTCATGGGACTGCGACGAATCCCTGCTGAGGGTATGCGCTGGTTTGTTTTGTTCCCCTGGGAGGTGGAAGACTTGAAGCCGAATCATGTTGTGAATGGCACATTGCCAAATGGCCTGTGCTTCTTGGGACAGAGTGTTTGACCACGTTCTGCCTTATTTCCTCAGCTAAAACATCATGGTTGTGTTGTCTGTGAGGACTCATACCACCGAATTCTTGATTAGCGGGAGGAAGGATTTTAGAGCCCAAAGTACTGCCTGCAGTTCCAAGACATTTATGTGGTGGACAGATTCTTCGGGAGTCCACAGGCCTTTGACTTGGTGTTTGTCCAGGTGATTTCCCCATCCCACCAGGGAGGAGTCGTTCACAAGTGTGAGACGGTAGTTGGGCTCCACAAGCGGCATCCCCTTCGCAATGTTGTAGGTGTATATCCACCATTTTAGTGCGATTGAGAGAGTCCGAGTGATTGTAATTTTGTCTGACCAGGACCCCTGGGTTTGAGACAATCTGGTGGCCAGAAACCTTCGCACTGGCTGCATATCTTGCATACAGTGTGGTATTAGTGGGATGCAGGAAGCCATGGTCCCCACGAGAGCCATGTATGTGCGCAGCATGACTGGTTTGTTTGGAGTCAAGGAATTTGCTAGGGTTATCAATTTCTTCACCCTGTCCAAAGAGGGTCTGACGAGGCTTTGGTCCATGAGGAACTGAGCACCCAGGAACACCAAACTACTTGAAGGAACTGTGCAAGATTTGGTGTAATTTATTGCAAATCCCAACTTTTGGAGAAGAGTTTAGGGGTAGACGTGGTGGCCCTGTTTTCTGAGAAAAGCTGCTAGTGGTGCTAGGCATTTCATTTGAAGCCGAATAGAAGTACTCAAAACTGATCGTGGCTTTTGCCAACTTTGAATCTGAGATACTTTCGGTGTATTGGAATGTGAAGTACACTTCCTTGAGGTCTATCGCTGCTAGATATTCGTGGGGTTGTATGGCCCATGATGGTGACATCCTGAAGTGTCACCATCTTGACCGTCTGATTTTTGAAGTTTTTGTTTAGCTTTCGCAAGTCCAGGATAGGACACCACTTCCCATCTGGTTTTTTGATGACGAAGTACCTGAATTATACTCGTTTTCCCTTTGCCGAATGAGGAACTCTTTCGATTGCACGTTTCTTTAACATTTGACGCACATCCTGTTGTAGAATTTGAAGATGTGGGTGTGATACCTTTATGGGAGGTAATGGGATTTGTGGCCGTTTGAATTCCAACAAGTGGCCGTGCTGGATGGCATCTAGCCCCCACCTGTCTTATGTTATTGCTTGCCACTTGCTGAGGGAGATTTCCACATTTCCTCCAATCTGTCTGCCCGTGGCAGTCCTTCTTGGGACTTGTTCTGCCTACCTCTTTGAGAGGTGGCAGATCCACGCTTTCACTGTCCTTGCTGATACTCCCTGCTGCACTGGGAGGACTGGTAATTTCTCTTGTAGCCCTGAGAATAGTATCCAGATCTGATGTAATTTTTGTTATCCCTTGAGGACGAGAATATAGAATTACCCGAGGTTCCTCGAAATGAGCAAAAGGACAGCCTGCCCTGTAGAGTTGTGAGAGATCTAGCAGTGTCTGAGTCTGCTTTCAGGGTTTTGAGGGCCTCATCAATCTTGTCAGCAAACAGAATTTCTCCTTCAAAAGACATGTCGAGCACCTTGTGCTGTACTTCTTGCCGAAATTCGGTGTAACGTAGCCATCCTTTTCTTCGGAGGACTACCCCATTGCCAATCTTTTTGAACCCCGTTTCAGCGAGTTCTACAGCAATATTAATGCTGTGGTTTAAGGCTTCCTCCCCTTCACGCACTAGCGTCACAGGTTCCTTCCTCTGTTGCTCCTCTAATGGCGAGCAAGGCATTCATTTTTCTGCCTTCATTGTCTGGTGGAGTGGCGCATTTGTGCTGGGTACAAGCCTTGCGACTCGCTGCCGCTGACACCATCAACTCTGGAGTGGGTTGTGAGGCAAGACATTCAGGGGTCGTTTCAGGTGCCTTAAACTTTTTATCCAGTCTCCCTTTAATTGCCAGCTCTTTAAATAGATGTTTGAGAGTGCAAAGACCCTTCTGCCAAACATGATCCAGGATGGGTATAGAAAACACTGCTTTCCTGCGCTTCCCCATGTGGTCAAAAAGGAAACAGTCCTCCATTTCTTCTGCCGGAATTAAGCCAAATTCATGGCAAGCCTTAGAAACCATGGAGTGGAAAGCCCCAATGTCATCTGGAGGCAAGGGTTGAGCAGGACTACCCTGCATATTGTGGTCCGGGTCCCACGTGTCGGCTCTGTGAGGATACGAAGAGGTGGAACTTGTGTCCCATGGACCAGTGTCCTGGTCTGTGTCTACCAATTCTTCCTCTTCTTACTCGCGTTTATGTGGACTATGTCCTTGTGGAAGTGGCGGTCTAAGAGGGGATTGAGCTTGTAGACCGTTGTCTTGCTCCATAGAGGGATGGACTGAATCCCTTTGATGCTGCTGACCTGGTGCACTCTGGTCTTTTCCGCATTAACAAATTGCCTGTGGCTGCGGGGGTGGAATCCTGGCATGGAGTTGTCCCAATAGTGACTGTAGTGTGGAAAGCACTTGCAGGGAGAGCAAGGATTGTGGATTTAGAAGGGGGTATTGTGGATTCATACTTCCCATTCCCAATGGTGTTGAAGGTAGAGTAGGTGTACCTTCTCTCGACGGTAGGCGATCAGAGGGTTTGTCCGGAATAGGAGGCTGCGAAGTACCTTCCTCAGGATCGGAGTCCATGACCCCTGGACACTCTTCTGGGGGAGGTTCAAAATCTGAAGCAATTTCATGCTGTAAAATGTCCTCTGGCATGATGTCTGGTCAATTTATCAGAGATATTCCTAGAGGGACATGCTCTACCGCATCCCTTGGCAGGGTTTTTAGTATACGCTTGGAGGACGATATATTGCCCTGTAGGGGTAACTCTGTGGTCTCCGTCGTGACAGTGGTAACGAGGTTGAAGGCTGCGTAGGCTTACTACCGGGTGATGTGTGTTTTGGTCGTCAAAGAGCGACTTCCTGTTGTCGTCGCTGATTTCGTCGGAGTGGATGTTGACAACGGTTTGGCCGTCGGCAGGCGTCCCGAGGATGACTCTTGCCCAAAGGAGGATTTGCGAGACTCAGAGGATGAATGGGGTTTCTTTTAAGCAGACGACAAAGGCAAGGCCGACTTGGATCTATGTTAGTCCGTCGTTGGAGGGGACCTTTGACAAGTCGGACGTGGTTTTTGTCGACAGGCATGAGCCTTTATCCCTCGGTTTTTCCGACTGAGTCTTCGTCGACGGGACCTTGTGTTTAGACCCAGTATGGGACCCCCTCACCGCTACCTGGTGTTTTTTTTTTTTTGCAGGAGAGGAGTGTTTGGACTCATCGTTGCTTGTGGATGATTTTGGCTAACCCGTTTTGTGTTTTTACGCCAACGGTTCTTCAGACTCGGATCGCTGACGTGATGGTGACCTCTTGTCAGAGGGAGTGGGAGCTTTTGCGCGCCTTGATGAACCCACTTCCGACGCTGGTTATGCTCCTTCATTGAGCCAACAAATGATATGATATGGCATTTATAATGCGCCTATACACAAGTGTTTCAAGGCGCAACGAGGTAAGGGAGGGGAACCAGGGAAGACAGACAGCAATCCTACTATGCCAGGTGGCATTGAGTTCGCGCAAGTGCAGGGGAGAGTGTTGGAGGGACAAAGAGGAGGGGCAGTGCAGTACATAGGATAACAGTAAAATAAATAAAGACAAATAAAAGTGCAGCCAGCTGGTAGAAAGTGCAAGGGTAAGTGCAGACATCAAGTGTCAAGTGCTAGTGGGGGCTGTAGGGATACAGAAACAGCCCTCAAGTGCAAGGGTTACCAGGGAGGCAGTGCAGGTGCCTGGGCCCGAGATCAGAGGGTAGCCAGGTAACCAGTGCAGTTTCAGATTCAGCCAGATCATCAGCGGGGGCTGTTTCTGTACTAAAGGTTTTTTGTGTAAAACCCTGGCAGAGGTCACATTCCTCAGCGGAATGGTTAGGGTAGAGACAGTAAAGACAATCTGCAGGTCTGTCCCCCTCATACACATTTTTTAGGGCGCTAGTGTCAAAAGGCCTGAATAAGGACGACTTCGGTCCAGAGGGCACCATGGTGGTTAACAGGACTGTATATGTAGTCGCGGTTGCTCCGGATGGAGAAAAGGTTGAAGAAATACATTTTTCCAAGGAACGCAAATTTCTCTCAGGAGAGAAGAACGTGAGGAATCCCACCAGCTCGAAAGATGGTTGAAATCTGAGGGGAAGCTGCTGAGGCGGAGCTATACACTTGACATCCTATTGGTGGGGACTAAAAGCAAACACAATGACGTTGATTGGACACTCCAAGTGTCAAGTTTTTCCATAGGAAAATTACTAAATCAAAGTAACCGGGGATTCCCAGCCTGACGACGGAGAATAGTCACAGCATGTGAATCCATGAAAGATCCAAAGCTGGAGATTTACTACAACGACCAATAATTTCAATGAGTTTCGTATGAGAAAGGGCTATATCAAACTGAATCCACTCAGAGGTATATTTCGCCCAACTGAAGTTGTCCGGTTTGGAAGGTGGTGCATGAAGAGTTTAAAAATGCTGAACCCAGGCATCTTCCTCTACCACATTAACCAGCATACCGACGCGTGCGTTACCCATGGAATTAAGGACCGAAAGGATTTAGAATCCCCCTGGACCGCCATCTCAGAGACAGGAAGCTCTAGATAGCGGAGCCAGTTGTATTTGCTTTGTCCCTACAAATCTGGCCTGGATGGTGAATCTCGCTGGCTCGTTTTATTCAAGATGCTACTAGTCAGTAGCCTGTTTGACCCTCCTACCAATGTTAACTCTCCCCACAATGATGGCCTTTCCCTAGGCTGAGGTGGTGAGCCACCTGTCTACGATGGGAGGACAGAAGAAGAGACTGACCCTCTTAGGCTATAGGTGAGCGGGCAAAAGATACAAAGTCGTAAAGGAATGGCTATTTTTTTATTTAAAAAAAACGAAAATGCAATAAAAAGTACCCGCAATATGAGTATGAGCAGAAGGAAAAATAATCCTTTAATACTCCTGCTTCTTTAACTCAAAAAGTGAAATTAAAACAAAATGCGTAATTCTGAAAGGGGTAACCAATTACTAGTTGGGCATCCCGTATTTTATCTGGTCATCCGGTTTGAATGGATTGTATAGATAGAATAACTTTCTTCAGGTACTTAAGTTAAGATGAGCCTACCACCAGTACAGTGTGATTTCTAGTTTATTGGTCATCTATTCTAAGGTATATCCATCACCGCAGTTGCACCTCTAACTGGTGTCCGTCTCGTACGGGTACTTGCACAGCCGACTGCCTTGCACTGTCGCAGCGTTTTACTACCGCGGAAGTGCAAGACACAATCAGCATCGCACAAATCCGCACGAGACCGACACCATTTAAGTGGTGCAACAGCTGCAACTGATGAGGCTGCCCACCCTCTCCTTCCGTTTAACTGCAAGTGGAGCAGTTAATATTGAATAGCCAGACATCTCGCAGGAAAAACCTTTCACCCCATCACAAAAGCGAGCAATGGAAAAATGGTTTAACCCCCTTCTTAGCGCTGTGAAAAGAAAAACTGGAACTAGAATGGAGAATAAAACATGACCAGGAAAAAAATAAATAAATCATAATATCAAGGACAAATCCGATCACACAAAAAGGAGATTCAGAAGGCATAAAAAGAAACACTATGCCAACCGAATCACCAAAGCCAGCAACGCCCAAAAAGAACTGTTCAACATCATAAACGAAACGAAGAACCCAACAAGCTGCAACAACGCTCCTGTACCCTCACTGAAACTATGAAACAACCTGGCAGACCACTTCAAAAGTAAAATCAGCAGCATCCATTGAATTATACAAAGCAGAAAAGTCTGCCAAAACACAACCCACACCGCCAACCCTGGAACGTCAGTACAAACTCCAAAGCTTTCCCAAAATACCAATAGAGTAATTTGTCAAGCTGGTAAGAAATAGCAACAAAGCAGGCTCTCCATGGACCCGTTCCCTCCAGATATCTACAAATCAATCCTCACACAGGGCGCACTCCTGGAATGCTACAGAAATCTTTTTAAGCTATCACTCGCAACAGGGAAAGTACTGTGATCAGTCAAATCCGCATACATCAAACCACTCCTCAAGGACATGGCAGACAACACACAAGATCTCACGAACTACAGACCTCTCTCAAATATTCTCTAACCAGCAAAACAACTTGAAACCTACGTCTACGGACTAAAACGGGAGCACACATAAAAACACCCGCTGCTAGACCCGGCACAAGTCAGCGTTGGGCCTAAGAGAAGGGCAGAGACGGCACTCCTCTCAATCTATGATGATCTAAAGACAAACGCAGACTGACACCAACTCGGCCCTGATACTACAGGACCCTTCGGCAGAGTTCAACACATTCAGCCACGACATCCTCATCAAAAGACTAGACGAAATAGGAATCACGGATTTACCACTACTCTGGGTTAAATCATTCCTAACCGATAAAACAGAAAATCGTCTGAATTAAACCTTTTAAATCGACTCCACAAGATACCAACTGTGGAGTACCACAAGGATTGTCCATATCCCCACTGATCTTCAATATCTACCTGACCCCATTAATCAAGCTCATAAAAAGACAGCTTTACGTGCAACAACTACGCAGACGACATGCAAATCTACAAAATCTAAGAACCACAAGAAGAAACCACGAATATGGCAGACTGTCTACAAGACTACAAGAACTCCATGAATGGATGAGCACAAAGCGCCTCAAACTCAACCCAGGCAAAGCAGAACAAGTTACTCTCTTACCTGGTAAAATTCTTTCGATGGGATGGGCCGACGACGTATTCCATATCTATGACAGTAATCACCACAGCTGTGCTGCTTCGGAAAATCTTTCTGCGTCTGCGTCGATGACGTCGATACGCCGCCCTCGAGGACCTCCTCCGATGGCCGACGTCACTGGATGTTATAAGTAGGACGCACGACACCCGTAGCCTCAGTTGTAGTTTTTTTCCCCAGAACGTGTGCCACCAGTCTGCTGCCAGTCTGACACACAAAGCCTTGCGGAAACGTAAGCTGCAATCGCATAAGAAATTCTGCAGCGGAGAAGGTAGGGAGGGAGCGATATGGAATACGTCGTCTGACCATCCCATCGAAAGAACATTACCAGGTAAGAGAGTTCTTTGAGGGGTTTGGGTCCTCCGACGTATTCCATATCTATGAGAGACTCCCAAAGCAGTACCAATGCAAGGAGGTGGGCAAAGAATTTAGAAAACAGAAATTTAGCATGCCCAATCAAATTGCGCAGTAAAGGACCGCCTTGCTAAAGGCCAGATCCTACCCCCGGATGGAATCGAGGGAATAGTGACGTACAAAAGTATGTACTGAAGCCGAGGTGGCTGCATCACAGATGTTGTGGATAGGAACACCCCTCTGCAGGGCAGTAGAAGCAGCCATAGCTCTGGTAGAATGGGCCCGTAAACCGACCGGTGGGTTCTTTCCCCCCAAGCGGTAACACTCAGATAGCCAAAATAATCCAGCGAGACAAAGTCTGTTTCATCACAGCCTGTCCCAAACGCTATCCAGCGTAACCAATGAAGAGCTGATCGTCCACTCTGACCCGGGACATGCGTGAAATATAAAAGCTTAAAGCTCTCCTAGGATCAAGCCTATGGAGCCTCTGCTCTTCCTTACCAGGATCGAGAGGAGGATAGAATGCCGGAAGAACAACCTTCTGGCCTAAATGAAATTCCGACACCACCTTCGGAAGAAAAGAAGGACGAACTCTAAGGACAACCCTGTCCTTATGAAACACAGTGAAGGGTGGCTTAACCGAAAGTGCCTGTAACTCACTCACTCTGCGAGCGGAAGTGACCGCAACTAAAAATACAGTTTTCAGAGTCAACAGTCTCAAAGGGCATGAATACAAAGGCTCAAACGGAGCACCCATCAGAAACTTGAGAACAAGGTTCAAATCCCAACCGGGCACCTGGAAAGATGACGGAGGGAACACATTATTGAGCCCTTTCAGAAACTGAGAAATTAAAGGAATTTTAAAATAGGAACACTCTTCAGACGAGCGCTTAAATATGGACAGCGCCGCCAGGTAACCTTTAATGGTACCCACTTGAAGGCCCCTCTGGGCCAAAGAAAGTAAAAAAGACAGAACCATGGGAATTTCACATGCAAAAGGATCCACATTCTTAACCCTGCACCAGTCGCAGAACTTTCTCCAACGGCAACGGTACAGGGACTTTGTTGCGGGCCTTCTGGCCGAAAGCAACACCTCCATCACGTCTTCAGGGAGGTCTCAATCCTTATACCTCAACCTTTCAGAAACCAAGCGTGAAGGTTGAGGGACTTGACCTCGGGATGGAGTACCTGACCCCCCCCTCCCGTGAGAGCAGATTGTCTCGGTAGGGAAGACGACGTGGAGGACAGATGGACAAGTCGAGAAGATCCAGGTACCACATCCTCCGGGCCCATGCCGGAGTAATGAGGATCATCCGGGAACCGAACCTCTGCAGTACTTGCAGGATGACGGGGACTGGAGGAAACGCGTACAGCAGTGGGAATGACCACTCCACCACGAACGCGTCTCCTAAGGCTCCGTTTGGAGGAAATTCCCATGAGCAGAACCTCTCGCACTTCCGGTTGACACTGGAGGCGAAGAGATCCACTTGAGGGGTCCCTCAAAGGGCGAAGATCTACAGGAGAATCTCCTGAGCCAACTCCCACTCGTGAGAGATCGGGCTCTGCCTGCTCAGAGCGTCCGCCGTCTCGTTTTCGTCTCCTGCCAGATGAACTGCCGAAATCGAAACTTCCTGCTGGATTGCCCAGAACCAGAGCTGCATCGCCTCCCTGCACAGAGGAAGTGACCCTGCCCCCCCCTTTTTGTTGAGGTACTACATGGCCACCGTGTTGTCCGTCAGGATCAGGACATTCTTTCCTCGCACAGTCGGCATAAAAGCCTTCAGGGCTAGCCCAAAGGCCCTCAGCTCCAACAGATTGATATGGAGTCTAGACTCCGACGACGACCAATGACCGCTGACTCAACTCGTTGGCATGAGCTCCCCATCCCTTGAGGGATGCGTCCGGCACGATAGTCGCCTCCGGCCAGGGCAGCCAATATGGAGCCCCCCCCTCATCTGATTGCCTTTGTCGGCCCACCACAGAAGGTCCTGGGCGACCGAAGACGGCATCTAAACATGACAACCTGCCGGAGGACTGAGATCACAGGAGCTTGAGTGCCCATTGCAAAGATCTCATCCGCAACCTGGCCTCTGGCACCAGAAGAATGCAGGATGCCATGCGGCCGAGCAGTCTCAAGAACTCGAACGCTGGGAGAGTCTGGGCAAGTTGAAACTTGTGCACCATCTGCTGAATGTGATGAGCCTTCACCTGGGGAGGCAAACACTGCCCCAGGGACGTGTCGATCACAGCTCTGATATACTGGAGCCTCTGAGTTGGTGTCAAATGGGACTTCTTTAAATTGAGGGAGAAGCCCAGCTTGTGGGGGAGTGACAGGTGGCCGACAGATGATCGGGAGAGCGCGCCCTGATCAAGCAATCGTCCAGGTAGGGGGAAGACGTGAATCCCCCCTTTCCTGAGGTGCGCTGCCACCACTACCATGAGCTTGGTGAAGACCCTCGGGCGGAGGTCAATCCGAACGGCAGGACCCGAAATTGAAAGTGCAAGTCGCTAACCGCAAACCTCAGTTCTTGTGCTTCGGATGGATCGGCACATGAAAATAAGCATCCTTGAGGTCGAGAGACGCCAACCAGTCCTGAAGTTGAAGGGCCTGGAGGACTTGAGAGAGAGTAACCATCTTAAACTTGTCCTTCCTGAGGAGTTTGTTCAAACCGCGCAAGTCCATGATGGGTCTCAATCCCCCGTCTTTCTTGGAAATCAAAAAAATGGGAATACCATCCCTTGTTCCGCTCCGCTACAGGCAACAGTTCTATGGCGCCTTTCTCCAGCAGGGATTGAATTTCCTGCGCAAGGAGCTGATCGGGACTCTTCAAAGAGATATTCCCCGGTGGATTGTCTTGAGGCCTCTGCCGGAAAGGAAGACAGTAGCCGTGGGTTATGATCTCCAGAACCCACAAATCTGAAGTAATGGCGCGCCACTCTGCAAGATGCTGCGCCAGCCTTCCCCCAACCTGCGAACCATGGGACATGGCCTCATGACTGAGATGAAGCGGCTGCGGCGTTGCCTGAGGGCAAAGAGGCAACAGCCCGAGCGGCCTTGGCACCTCGAGTACCGTGTTTTCCACCTCTGGCACTCCTACGGTGGCCCCTTTGACTGGCAGCTCCTCTCGCTTTACCAAAGGATGAGTTATAACAAAAGGAACCTCCCCTCCATTGCTGTGCCCTAGGATGAAAAAGGCGGAGGTTGTCAAACTGCAGTACCCAACGACTTTGCTGCAGCTCTGGAGGTCCTGCAACCTCTCAAGGCTCTCGTCAGCCTTGCTGCCAAAAAGATGTTCCCCGTCAAAGGGCATGTTGAGGAGCCGGGCGTGCACATCAGGTGCAAGCCCCGACTTCCGCAACCACACAAACCTGCGTATCATGGTGCTCGCCGCCATGGACCGGCTGACGCAATCTGCCATGTCCAAACCCGACTGAACGGCCTCACACATAGCATCCTTGTCATCCTGAACCATAGCAAGGAAACCATCCCATTCATCCCCTTCGGGAATATGTTCAGCCGCCAAGGAAACACAGTTCCACAGTGTGCGTGAAATGAGACAAGGCATAATGAAGTTGGCCGCCTGAAGCCCCATACCCCCTGCAGAAAACACTTTCTTCGCCCAGCCGTCAAAACGCTTGTCGTCCCTATCAGGAGGGATGGTAGGGTACGACGCCTGCTTTGCCAGGGCCGTAGCCACCTGCACCACCAAACTCGCCGGAGTAGGGTGCTTGGACAAGTAGCATGGCCACTACTGGCTGGGTGGTATTTTCGCGGCAAATACTTGCTCACTGCCGGAAGACTCTCCGGAGCAGTCCAAGCCACCGCCACCCTCCTCTGTAGAGCCAAATGAAACGTCAGTACCGAGTCAGTTGGTGGACCAATGTCGAGGATATCCGTAAGGTCATCCTGAACAAACTCCCCTGGGGGAGCAGACCATCCTAAGTATTCAGTGACCCGTGACATAAGGCGCCGGTACGAAGAATCGGCATGAGTGCCAGGCTCAGGCCTACAAAACTCCACCTCCGGAGAGGTGTCCAGCCCACTAGCATCATGCAGGGACTGCCTCAGGTCCTCAAACTGGCTATGGCCCGAGAGAATCTCGTCAGGCACCGTGTCAGGCACCATGCCATCATCAGAGCCCTCATCCACCTCTGAAATGAACACCAGATGGCAGTAAGAAGGCACAGAACTGGAACCAAAGCCATGCTTGACCTTGGCCAGAGCCTTTCTAGGTGGATCCCCCGAACCACCGGGTACCCCCGTCGACACAGCCCCGAAAGGCGTCGAGAGAATCAGCGTCGACGACAGACGCGGCGGCGCCGCCAGCATCGACGGCGTCGACACAGGCCTCGAAGGCGGAGCCCCGAGCGTGTCCCTTGACATCCTGGGCGCCAAAGGCGTCGACGACTTCCTCGGAGGCGGAGCCTCGAGAGAGTCCGTCGACGACCTCGGCGCCACAGGCTTCAATGTCTTCCTCGAAGGTTCAGGCCGTCTCAAGCACGTCAAGGACCAGGACCTGGCATGCCGAGAACGATTCCCCTTGTCCGAGCGGGACCTTTCCCGCGAATCGTGAGGACCACCCGAGCCCGAAGGCGTGTGAGCGGCGTCTCTCGGCTGACCCCACTCGGTGGCGCGGACGGACCAGTGCCCTGCGATTCGAGAATCGCCAGCATTTTCTTCACGAAGGAAGCACATTCCTCCAGTGTCGGATGCTTGGTGGGGTAAGCGACCCGCCGACGGGTGGAGTCCTCGGACGAGGACGGGGAAGGCGACCGATGACGGCGCTTCCGGGAGTGCCTCGAAGAGGCAGAGGAGTGGCGAGACCGACTCTGGGACCAAGATCCACTAGACTTCCGACGACGACGTGGAGAGTTGCCCCTCGAGTCGTCCGTCGAAAGCCCTGCAGACCTCGACTTCCGGGGCTTGGACACCTTACCTACCGATAACGTCTTGCGCTGCCGCAAGGCTTTCAACGTGAGCGACTGGCAGTCGACACAGTCATCCGTGTCATGGGCCTCCCCGAAGCACCAGAGGCAGGCGTCGTGCGAGTCTGTGACCGACATCTTGGACCCACAGTACCCGCACTTCTTAAAACCCGGACGCGGTATGGAAGATGAGGTAAACATCTTCACGAAGAAATATTTCACAAACAGGTTCGAAGAAATGAGAAAGCAACAGAAACTCCAAAGAATCGGGGCGCGCCGAGATTCCCGAAGCGAACACGTTCGTGGAAAAAAGGGAACTGAGGCTACGGGCGTTGTGCGTCCTACTTATAACATTCAGTGACGTCGGCGGAGGTCCTCGGGGGCGGCGTATCGACGTCATCGACGCAGAAAGATTTTCCGAAGCAGCACAGCTGTGGTGATTACTGTCATAGATATGGAATACGTCTGAGGACCCAATCCCCTCGAAATAATTATTATACCCAAAAACCATGAAAAACAACAACTACATCCCATGGTCCACAGAACTAAAAACAGCACTGATGGAACAGTCCTAATGGAAAATGAACGAACACTAGAACCACAAGCAAACAATCAAATGCTTCTTCCTACTGCACACAGTAAAAAAATGTCCCACCATTGCTCTCCTTCACCCATAAAAAACACTAAACTCCCTCATCATGTCCAAAATAGACTATGCCAACAGCCTTTACCTCGGAATGCCTGCTAAAGAAACTGCAACGCATCCAAAATGCAGCAGCCAGACTTTGCCTCAAATTACCACGAAGGGACCAACTCACCCCAGCGCCAAAAATGTTACACTGGCTGCCTATCAAACAACAAATCACGTTCAAAACAATGTGCATTATGCAAAGAGCAATCTATGACCAAGTAGCAGAATTCCTACAAAGGAAAATAACCATTTACCTACAGTCAAGACCACTCAGTCAAGCAATGACATTCGCCTACAACCAAAACCATACACACAAAAAACTTGGGGCGGCGGGGAGAGGAGTCATCTTTCGCCAACCTGGCAGGAAAAACTTCGAAGAGCCCCCTGAAAGAAACACGCAATACGAAGTATCACCTAAAATTCAGAAAACTACTTAAAACGTGGCTATTCGCCTCCGAATCAGACCGAAACTACAAGGAGAGACACCAAAACCACTGCAGCAACCACACATTGGAGAAAGAATCCAAGGAGGGAACCTAGGAAAAAGACCGCTAAAGACCTATCCCAACAACACCCCCTCCATCGACATCACCACAGGGGCAGCCAATAGCTACAGATGGGGAGCATCACCCTAAAGCGGCACCCTGGAGGGCTTAGAAGGCCTGGTCCTAAGATCTTGGGGAGGCAAGGGTAGACACCATAGGGCAACTAAAAAGCAACCTATCAACATACCCATCTCGTCCCATAGTTGGGGGGAGGCCTTCACCACCTCATGCCCACAAACTGCTAGACAGTAACGGAGGAAAACCACCACCATGCACAGAACTCAGTGAATGTCCAACACAAAGCAAGACCGATACGCTGAGCACAGTACTCTGAAGCAACGAGGTAAAGAAAAGCCCCACTAACCCAACCCTAAAACCTCAAGCTCCACAAAGACCTCTTTAACACTAAAACGCAACCCCCTCTCTGCGCAGCAATCTGCATGCACTTCACCACAGTGCAACAACAAAACAAACCACACATAATCCTGCACAACAGCAAATGGGAGTCTACCGAGGCCTAACTCACACCAGAGCTCAGCGAATGGTGCAAACTGAACTGAAGCGGTCAACAGAACATCACTACTCTTGCTCTTCCCCCTGTGCCATACTAACCCACCCGACAGTCTTTGCTGTCAGATCCGCCAGATTGCCACAGGACCACTCCGGGGGTGATAGTGCGCTGTATAAATTAACTTTAACATGAACAATATTAAAACTTTAATCTTTTCTCTAATATGATACAATGGCAAATCAATTACCTATTACATTATCTAACCTAAGAAACCAGCCTTAAATTGTCTATTGTTTTAAGGTCCCAATTCTGATCCAAAATTTGCTAAAATGACATAGGAGTAGAAGATCATTCCCATCTACTATCAAATTCCATAAAAGTAGGGGGTTCTTACCGTGCATATCCCACATGCCTGAATAGCTATGCTTAGTCAATTTCATACACACGCATAATAAATGTTGAACAGTTTCTGAATCCGAGGTCATACACATCCTACATGTTTGCTCTGTCTTAAGGCAGATCTAGTGCCCAAAATCTGCGTTTACTAAATTAAATGTCAACCTCATGTAAGATTCACAAAGACTAATTCGGAAAAGAACATATATATATTTCCCAGGAGGATTTTGTGCTAGTCTGCCATTATTGTAGTCTCTGCTTGCATTCTTAGTAGCTAAATTTACCCACGGTTGTTCATTGTCCAAATTATCAAAATATGACTAACTATTTTTGTAATGGCTACATGAAAGATCATACATACCAGTATTAGTAACCCAAGTTGAGCCTCTATTCCAGATTTCAATACGCAATATTTGTTTGTGTCATTCATTTTTTCATTTCTAACTAGAAGGCCCTCAACTATTGAAAGAGTATTATAGCATGTGTTGGAATGAATAATCAATTCACATTGCAAATACTCCACCGGTAGGCGATTAGGTAACTAATGAAGCAGTTCTCTAGTCTTTCCAATTCTTTAGCTCTTTTCTTCCCCTCACATCAAGCTCCCATATGTAAATTTTGGTATTTTCGTGTTCTATATTTATAACCAGTGAGTTACGTAGAAACCCACCTTCTGCCTCGCAAACCTCCTCAATGCTCCAGTTATTTGCATGATTTTATCTAGATGCGATTTCCAGTAAAGCAGACGATCCATCAGTACCTCTAAATAGTTGTAGCAGTGAACATTTTCTACAGAGTCCCCCTTCAAAGTCCAGCAAAACCGTTTCAAAGATGTTATCTTTTACCTGTCTTGCGAATATACCATACATTTAGTTTTGCTGATATTGATTCTTAGGTCATGTGCCGTGGTATATTCCATGAATAAATTCAACAGTGTTTGCAAGCCTTTAGGTGTAAGACAAATCAGACTGTCATCATAGCTTAACCAAAATAATTATCTCCCATATGAGGAGGATAAAATGACATGCATTACTCACCATAATAACATTTCTGATGATTGTATCTGCTTAGATTCATATGCTGTGCATATAGTCCGATATCTAATGGAAATCACAGAGTATTGCATCTTTCTCTTTCGAAGATGGAAAGGGACGTCGACTGGGAGTGACTAACACCATCCCTAACGTGACGTGTAGTGTACCCAAAATCCCTCACACACCGAGGTCCCACCGGTTGTTCTTTTCTGCCATGAGGGAGCCTTATAGTCTGCATGAGCGAGTACAGAAGAGAAAAGGTGTAAAAAGACTATGTTCCTCCTACTCCACAAGGGGAGGAAAGGTGGGCGCATGTGAATCTAAACACTAATGCTATTACGGTGAGCGATGCAGGTCTTCTGATGCTTGTGGATCTGCTTAGAATCACATGCTATGCATAGACTAGTACCCAGAGATGGTGGTGGGATGTGTGAAGGAACAGTAGCAAAGATGTCTTTGCACTGCTTGTCCCACCAGAGAATCGGACCTAGAGTGTGTATGTAGGCAGTAGTGTTGTGTAAAGGTGTGTACAGAATTCTGGTAGCTGCTTTGCAAATGGACCCAAGAGGAACATTTGCAATTAATCCTATGGTAGCCCCTGTGCCCCTGCTCTAGGGGTAAAGGGTAGATCTCGCTTGGCCAGAGTGTAACGCAGTTTACAATCCACTTGAAGATAGCCGGTTCTTGGTGCATCTTGTGCACTATTCTGTTGAGAGGGGGGATGAGGGGGGGGAACACAGACAAATTTCCCAGACCATGTTATCCAAAGACCATTCCCCTTGGAACGGTTCCGAGGGTACCTGGAGACGTAATCTGGGCATTGGGTGTTCTCCAGAGTGGCAAAAAAGTCGATCACTAGGAAGCCCCATTCTGCAAAGACATGGAGTACAGTGTCCTCCTATAGCCGGCACTCGTGCTATACGGGTAAGGGGAAATTTCTGCTGAGTACATCTGCCAGAAGATTCAGTTCCCCTGGAAAATGTTGTGAAGAGGAACATTTTGTGTTTGAGAGCCCACTTACATATGTTCTGGAACAGTTTGGACAGGCCTAGAGAGTGAGTGCCCCCTTGTTTGTTTAAGTAATACATAGCCATAGTACTGTCCGTGAGGACTAGAACGGTCTTCTCCCGGAAGTGATTTTGGAAGGCCTTCAGGGCCTTGGACACTGCTCGCAATTCAAACAGGTTGATCTGATTGGATGCTACCGCTGGGGACCACAAGACGTGCGCCGTCTGTTGAAGCAGGTGAGCCCACCACCCCGTCATAGATGAGTCTATGGTGAGAGTGGCTTCTACTGCAGGGGTTGGGAAGAATTTCCCCGCAGAAGGTTTTCCCTTGACCACTACTGCAAGACTGAACGAGGGCTACTGAGACAACCACTAGATCGTCCCACTGGCCTGACACCATTGGGTCGAGAACCATGCTTCCATGGGACGCAGGCAAGCGTGAGGAACTAGGTAGACGGAGGGAGCCATCATCCATAACGGACGCATGGCCTTGCGTAACGTCACCTGGTGACTGGCTACATAGTGAGGGATCTGGAACAGCATGTTTTGAACCCTCTCGTTGGATGGAAAGACGAGGCCGTCTTTGGTCCTAATTAGAGCCCCCATAAACTGCTTGACTTGATTGGGGTTTAGACTGGACTTTTTCTCGTTGATAGAGAAATTATAAGTTACTCACTGTAGTTACTAACATACTTCTAGTCTATAGTCCCCTTTCCTCCATACTGTATGGGGGTCCCTCGCTAGGGACGGAAGACAAAACCTTTTTCACCAGAAAAAATATCTTCTACCCCTTTACATTTAGAGGCGCAGCACTGGGAGCATGCGCTCCCCTGACTCTGCCCACCAGCGCCACTCCACTGTCCCCATTGACATGTCGAAAATATTACCATTGCTGGGACGTATGGAGGAAAGTGGACTATGGACTAGGAGTATGTTAGTCACTATGGTGAATAACTTGGAATTACTCCTACGGCATGTCCCCTTTCCTCCATTCTGTATGGGTGATTACAACTGAATGTAGCCCCAGGGTGGAGAGGTGACCCTCCTTAAGAAAACAAGTTCCTCAATTCTGCCTGCCCGAATGTTGCGTCTGACCTGGAGCCGGCATCCAAAAAGTAGTGCTTGCAGAAGGCTGAAGGAGTGGCCCATGTGGCCGCCCTGCTGATGACGTGCCACAGAACGTGCCTCTGAAACACAAATGCTGTGGCCTTGGCTCTGATAGCGTAGGCATGCATATTAACCGGAAGCGGTTTGTGCTGCCCCTCATAGGGCCCTTAATGGCTGAAAACATCCACCTTGCTATGAAGGCTTTAGAAGCCCGATATCCTGGCTTTGAACCCACAAAGGTGACAAAGAGCCCCAGATTTGCAGAAGCGCTTGGTTCTGTCCAGGTATAATTTTAGAGCGCGCCTAACATCTAGACAGTGCAGGACCCTCTGGGCATCGTCCTTGGGGTCCGCCAAGAAAGTAGGTAGCACTATGTCCTCATTTAGTGGAACAAAGACTACTTTAGGCAAGAACGCGGGATGCGTTCTGAGGACTACCTTGTCCCTATGAGGTAGTGCAAGGCTTAGAAGCCACCCGAGGTTGGATTTCGCGGACCCGCCGTGCAGACGCAAGACTCACCAAGAGGGCTGTCTTATTGGTGACTAGCCTGATTTCCATGGACGCCATTGGCTCAAAGGGATTTTGCGCCAAGGCGCCCAACACTATGTTGAAGTCCCACAAGGGGTGTGGCTTCTTGATAGGCGGGTAGAGCCTGGTGAGGGCCGCCAATTGTCTTAACCACCGAGTTGAAAACGTCCTCCTCCGAGTTGAGGTAGGCTCCGATGGCCACCAAATAGGTGCGGCATGTGTCTTTTTGCGCCCCCGAGTGGGCGAGGTGTGCGGAGAAGGAAAGCACATCGTCCAACGTGCAATTAAGAGGATCAACCTCCTTAGACTCTGCCCAGTGGCAAAACCTAGTCCATTTGCTTTTGTACTGGATCCTATCAGCATTGCTCCTATCACCCTTTATGATGTCTAGGTTATCCTGCAAAAGACGCAGATGCTTCAATGTGAGCTGTTGAGGAACCACGCTGTGAGGGCTAACATCTGCTGGGTGGGGTGGATGACCGTGCCCCCCCTGCTGCGATAGTAGATGAACTGGTCCCAGTGGAAGTGCATAGGAGGCTGGTCAACAGTCTGAGCAGCTCTGAGAACCATGACCTCGCCGGCCACCAAGGAGCTATCAGAATGATTCTGAGGTGCCAGGACTCCCTTATCTTGCAGATCACCCTGTGCACTAGGGTAGAGGGAGGGAAGGCATATGCGTTCATGTTGTTCCACTGTATCTGGAAACGCATCGCCCAGAGAGCCTAGTCCCTGTCAGGATGCAAACTGAGGGCACTTCCTGTTGTACCAGGTGATGAAGAGATCCACCTACGGATGACCCCATCTGTCGAAGATCCCCTGAAGGACCTCATAGTTCAATTGACATTCGTAATTGTCCACACCCAACCTGCTGATCCTGTCCGCCTCCAGGTTTGACGCCCCGGGGAGGTGGATCGCAGTCGAGTGTATGTTGTTAACCAGAGCCCATTCCCAAATGCAGACTACCAGGGTGCATAGAGGAGATGACCTGGCGCCACCCTGCTTGTTAAAGTAATACATGCTGGTGGAGTTGTCCGTTTGAATGAGGATCATCTTGCGCTTATGAGCAACAGGAAGGCTTTGAGAGCCAGCCAGATGGCCTTCAGCTTTAGACAATTGATATGGGCCTCCTGCTCCTGAAGAGAGCAAACTCTGGATTCTGTGGCTGTCCAGGGTAGCTCCCCAGCCCTCCAAGGAAGAGTCTGTGGTGCTGTAAACTGTGATGATGGTTGACGGAAGGGCCTGCCTATCCTCAAGTTGCAGTCCATGCTCCACCAGGCAAGGACCTGGTGAAGAAAGGGGGGAATGCTAAAGAGTACCGCCTGGGAACCCCGCTCCTGACTCCATGAGGCTGCGAAGTGCAGCTGTAATCTTCTCATTATAAGCCTTGTGTAAGGCACTGCCAGTAGACATGCCGCCACGATACCCAGGAGCTGCTGGTAACACCATGCTGAGGTCAACGCTCTGCTGAGAAGCTGACTTGTGGCCCTCTTGATGGCTGTGATCATGTCCGAGGGAAAAACCCTCTCGGACCTCGTATCCCAGATGAGCCAAGGAACGCTAGACTATGCTTCAGCTCCAGCAGTGACTTCTTGAGATTGATGGAGAATCCTAATTTGTGTAGCGTATTCATGAGGGCAGAAGTGGTGTGATGGACCACCTCCGGGGATCTCGCCCTAACAAGCCAGTCATCTAGGTATGGATAGACATTGTGCCCCTGGGTCCTGAGAAGGGCTGCCAATGCATTCTTAAGTCTGGTAAAGCCCTAGGGGGTGAAGTGAGGCCAAATGGTAGAACCTTGTATTGGAAATTGAAGCCCATGATCATGAACCTCAGGAAGGACCAATGAGGCTGCCAAATCGGGACATGTAGGTATGAGTCCTTCAGATCCAGGGAGCACATCCAATCTCCCTTGCACAGTGTCTCTACAATAAGCGCTGGGGTAACCATCTTGAACTTTTAAAGTGGGAGGGAAAGGTTCAGGGTAGAAAGGTCCAACACAACTCTCAGCCCATCCTGGTTCTTCTTGTGTATGGCAAACATTCTGGAGTAGAGGCCCGTGCCTGGCTGGGAAGCTGGGACTTTTTCCACTGCCTAACTCTGTATGAGGGATCGAATTTCCGCCAAACTAGTTGTTGTCCCCAATCTGTGGGAGTGGTGGAGAGGAGAGAGGGGAGGAAGGGCCCAGTAGGCGGTAACCCGTGGACACTACTGATGGGAACCAGGGGTCCACGGACCTCGCACGCCAATACTGTGTGTGAAGGGCAAGCCTGCGCCCCAACAGAGACACGTGGACCCACAGGGCAATGTCATGCCTTTTTTCCCTCCGAGACTGGGGCTGAGGAGGAGGACTAAAAGAAGCCCTTATTCCCCACCTTGTGCTGTTTGCAGCGGTGCTGACTTGGAGATCGGTCAGACTGCCTGGACCCTTGTTCCTGGAAGCCCTGCAACTCGCAAAAAGCCTGCCCCTTGTCGGAACACGCTGGTGCATCTGGTTGTACGACTTGGGCGTAGACTTCGTGACGATAGATAAGGATTTCACAGTCTGGGAACTGTTCTCATCAAGTTTTTCATCAGTGTTGGAATGAATGGGGCCGCTGCCTACGAATGGAAGGTCCAATATGCGCTCCTGGACGTCCGGGTTGAATCTGGTAGCCCGCAGCCAGGCAGTACTTCTCATGTCCGTGGCAATGCAGATGGCACGGCCTAAGGAGTCTATATGGGCCAGTGTGGACTCCATGTCGTCTTGAGTCAACATTTTTGCTTCTGCCAGGCCCGCCTTGAAGCGCGCCCGACTGTGCACCGGAAGTTCCGGAACGAAGTCTGCTATTTCCCGCCAAAGCCTTTGGATAACAGCTGCGAACATAGAATCCGCATTAAATGGACCAATGTGCAGCGAGGCGTTGGAATAGACGACCTTTCCATATGCCTCCAAGAACTTCTCCTTGCCTAGCAGAGCAGAGGATGAGGTGGCCAAGGAAGACTGCAGCTTAGAGTAGCTAGAGGCCACAGCAATCACAGAGGCGTGGTTGAGGGTGAGCCGACAGCAAGAGTGTATACCCCTCCAATTGCCTGTACTTGCCGTTGAGGCGCCGATTGGTGGGCTGCGCCAAATGGGGTTTAAGCCATATCTTTTTGGCCAAGGCGACAACGTCCTTCTGCATCAGAATCCACCTTCTAGCCGCAGAGTGGGCACCTCGGCCAGGACCCCTGCCTCTGGTTTTTCAACTTCAGGATGTGGAAGTCCCAAGTTCTCAGCCAGTCCTGCGAGCCGTTCATGGAATGCCTCGGCCGAAGACGTAGTGTCGGTGTCCTCCTCCTCCTCCTCAGTGTCCACCATGGTGTAATGCTGGTTTGGAGCAGACAGAGGATTATTGGGCGCAGAAGGCTGAGATGTGGTGATGCAGAGCCAGAGGCTGCTGTGGAGGCTGGTATGGAAACACCCGAGCTGCCGGAGGCAGAGGTGCTTGGACCGTGGGGACCGGCGTAGGCAGCTGGAGCTGCACGGGGGCCTGAGGCGATGGAGCCATAGGAGAAATTACTGTGGGCGATGGTGCCGAGACCGGAGATAGCATGTCCCCGATCACATCCCAAAGGATGGTTCCCATCTGAGGGGATCTCATAAGCGTGAGACATTTCTCAAATAACATGTCCTAACAGGCCAGTGCAGAGCTAGGTGGTGCGGGAGTAGGAGCAGAGCCCTGAGGTTGCTGAGGCCTGGATGTACTCTGCCTTGCTGTCTGCGGGGTGTTTCTGCCCTGCGATGCTGAATGATATACGGTGGGCCACATACCCGGCGAAGACCAGTCCCACCTCGGAACTCATTCTCCCACCTGCACCGTGAAAGGGGATGGTGTTGGACGAGCGGCCATCGTGTCCGACGCAGCGGATGAGAAGAGTAGCTCTACCTTCGGCCTGGACTTGTATCTTACGAAGTTCTTCAAGTCCTCGAGGCGATTGTTCGAAGAGCTCTCTCCACCGAGCTAACCGGTTCTTCAGAGCGAGCAGTGTAAGCATGTTGCACGCGGTACAACCTTCTCAGCCATGCTTGGGCCAAGACATCAGAAGCAAAAAGTGTGGGAGTCGGACGTAGGGAAGAGCCCCTTGCAGGCTGGACACCTGCCGAAGCCCCACCTCCCCCCAAGGTCGTCGACATGCGTCGGGGAGGAGCGTGGTGCCAGAGGACCGAGTGCCTGATTAAGGACTAAAGGACAAAAGACAAATAGACAGTATCTGGGGAAAAGTGCGTGGAATTACAAAGCCGGAGCCAAACCCAGGAGCGCTGGTGAGTGGCGCCGGTGGGCAGAGTTAGGGGAGCGCATGCTCCCAGGGCCGCGCCCCTCTAAATTTAAAGACGAGGAAGATCTTTTTCTGGAGAAAAGGGTTCCGTCTCCCGTCCGTAGCGAGAGACACCTATACAGTATGGAGGAAAGGGGACGGGAGAGTAACCTAAGTTGAAGAGGTGGTCTACCGTCTTCTGGGTATTTGTTTGGCATATTCCGTACGAATCCCCTGTTATGAGCCAGTCGTTGAGGTAAGGATAGACCGGGATGGACTGGCTGCGCAGGTGAGCAGCTACTACCGCCAGTACCTTTCTGAATACCCGTGGCGCTGAGGCAATGCCGAAGGGAAGAACCTTGCACTGATAGTGGGTGTTTTCTATTGTGAACCTGAGGTACTTTCTGTGCGCTGGCAACATTGAAATATGAAAGTATGCATCTTTCATGTCCAATGTGGCAATGTAATCCCTCCTGCAGTGTGGTCATCCTGGATTTTTGAGGTTTGACATACTTGTTAGCTGAGCGCAGGTCTAACACAGGGCACATAGTGAGATCCTTTTTGAGTACAAGAAAGAACACTGGATAAATACCCTTGTTTACCTGGTGAATGGGGACGACTTCTATGGTGCCCTTTTCCAGAAGGATCTGAACCTCTTCTAGCAGGATGCGCAGTTGTTCTGGCGACAGGCGTCTGCTCTTCCGTGGGTGGTATCGAGGTGGCCGGTGAAACTCCATGCAGTAGCCTTGGGTAACAGTCTTTAACAACCACTGGTTTGATGTGATCCCCTCCCAGGCATGAATGAATGAATGATGGCAAGCGACCCCCGACCGGGGAAGCGTGGGAGAGGACCCGAACCGGCGAGTCACTTTGAGGTGGAGGCTGCCTCTACCCTTGCCTCTAAGAGGGCCTCTTTGTTGATACTGGTGATTACTGCAAGAGCCTTGGCCGGAGCACCCGGGGGTTATCCCTGAGCCATATTGCCCATGTGGAGAGTGGGAAACAAATTGACCAGGAAAGAATCTGCGTGAGTTAGAGCATCCCTGCTGGTGGAAAGGCTTAGCCGTGATCTGGCTGAGCGATTTTAGTGTCACGTTCTTTTTCTGCAGTCTCCAGGGCGTCATCAACAGCTTTCCCAAAAAAAGGTTGGAGTCCTCAAATGGTTCGTTAAGAGGCCTGCGTCTCGGGTTTAAAGCCGGACTTCTTTAACCAGGCGTGTCTTAAGTAAAGTCCCTTGGACTAGGGTGCGTCCAGCGGTCTCAGCAGAGTCTAGAGTGTTCAATATCTTGTGGGTAATCGGTCTGCCCTCAGCCATGACCGCGAGGGCTGTGGGACATCTTGAAGGCCATCCTGGATCAGGCCCCATTGGACACTGTCTTTATCTTTATACGTGGGGGCGGGACAGTGGAACACCCGCAGTTTTCCAAGTGGTAGCACCCCACCGGGGAGTCCGGTGTAGCATGATCGCTGACCACTCATGTGATAGCCTGCGACAACAAGGAAGGGGCTAGGCGCCTCTTTATAGAGTTGAGTAAGGGGATGCCTTGACTATTGGGAGGCTTCTCCTTGAGGATATCCTCAAGGAAGTCTGAATCTGGTGCTGCCTCATGTGTTACAATCTGGAAATGATCGGCTGCTCTTTTTTTAAATAGCATTGAACATCTGGTCGTCAACAGGTGACTTATCCCTCTGTGGTGGCGAAGGAGGGGATCTAGACAAATGAAGTCCTGGTCAGGGGTATGTGTTGATGCTAGCCAAGGGCCCTGATCCTCCCGACTGAACTTGGTCCCAGTCTTGGTCCCGATCGGCTGTGTCTTGAGCAAAGGGATTAATGTCCTCCTAGGTATCCTCCTGTGTTGGGTCCTTTGGAACAGTCAAGAAATCTTCCTGGTGTCCCTTTGCAGAGATGGGGAATGTCTGCAGTTTGTAAGGAATGGGGCAGGAGTCCTCTTCCCTGGGTCTTTTGGGTGTAATGTACCTGTCAGAAAAGCCAATAAACTGTGCCATTTTGTCCATGTATTGTTCAAATCTCTCCCTAGAGAAGAGGCAGAAGGGTCTGGAGGTAGAATATGTTGCCCAGAAGGGGGAGACTTTACCAATAAGGCCTTAGAGAGAGGCTGGGGGGTTTCAGAATACTCATGTCGACGAGAGGGGGTGCCCTTGTGCTCTGTGGCTGCCGAAAAGATAGCCGCAAGGCTTTTACAGATTTTCTGTGGTTGAATCAAAGGTCACGCCGCACCCGACGGCACCGTCGCGGTCATGACTCCACCGAGGCCTTAGGTGCTTGTGCGCCCTTGGACGATGTGTCGACAACTATGTTTTCCAGGGTGAATGTCCTTTCCAGAGGGATGCACAGTCGAATGCCGCAAAAGGGGTTGCGTGGAGGGTGCCGAAGAACGAGGTTCGGAAGGCACCGTCGAGGTTTTCGGCAGCCCTGTTTGCGCTGTGCGCTTCTTCGACGACTCTGTCGAAGAGGCCTTAGGGGTTGTGTGTTTTTGTATTTGTGGTGCGTGGGTGCCCTTGTCACCAGGGTGTGAACTCCCCATAACAGAGCCGGTGGCCTGTATCTCAGGCCCGGGGACGGGCATTTGGGAGCCAGAAGGCTCAGCCGAAAGGTTGATGGCTTCCAATTCGGAGCAATGGCTGCCAATTGATTCATTGTCCGAAGCGACTGCGCCAATGCGGGAATGGCTTTCGGCCTGCATTGCCTAGCCCGCCCACCGTTTAGTCCACTGGTCTCGACGTTTTCAGTCAAAGGAGCTTACAGGACTTCTAAGCACTTGTCGTGGTGTCGATGAAGACCCCCGATTGCAACGGCGATGGGTGTCCTTCCAAGGAAACTTGCCATTACACGATGGGCAAAATTTAAAGAGCGTCCTCTCCATAGCAGAGGGTAACGGCAGCCAGACCAAGAAGTGAAAGAGGGGAAAAGTAAATACATTCATTGAGAAGGCTCCACTCTCCCTACCGTAAGGGCCCGGCCGGAGGGCTGAGGCCATGCGGTCAGCGGTCGCCGAGCAGTTGTGGGTGTCTTTGGCGGCAGGAAGCCCATGAGGCAGTCGTCGAGAAGATTAGTCGGCAGACTAGCCGACCGTAGGTCGTGAGGACAAAGTTAGCAATATTAACTCTTGCGTGCTCCGCATATGCAACCAAGTAGGTTGGCGGAAAAAAACAATCTGAGGGAGTTCGACGCGCGAGGAATTTAGGGTACAATACACGTCACGTTAGGGATAGTGTTACAGTCATGCCCATGTCAACATCCCCTTTCGATCTTCGAAAGAAAGATGCAATACTCTGCGATTTCCACTAGATATCGAACTATATGCACAGCATGTGATTCCAAGCAGAATCACAAGCATCAGAAAATTTAGTCTACATGTAACCAATTAAATCTCCCATATAAAGATTGAATAGTAAAGGGGACACAATGCATTCCTGTTTTAAACCAGCAGTAGTTCTTAATGGTGATGTAAGGATTTCCCTAGCATTATAAGTTTCCTGAAAAAGGAATTCCCAAAAAGGCCAATATTAAGCCACCCTCTCGGTAGACCCCAATCGTCTGACTTCTTCCGCAGTAAAGCACTATTAACTGTGTCAATAGCTGCACTGAAGTCTACATAAGCAACTGTAAGGAAGGCACGATATCAATAGTAGAAACAGACACAATGGATATAAGTTTTGAAAATCTTTATTTGGTATTTTGGTTGCGTTGGTAGAATTCCTAACTGGCCCTAACCCTAGAAGAACCGTATCGTATCTGCGCCGACGTCACCATGCCCATAAATAGCCACGCGCAGCGTCCGTTGCTCAGTTCCGTTTTGTAGCATAAGATAAGTCCTGCATGAATTGGTTATTGACCTTGAAGGAGCGTAAGCTGCAACCACAAGGGAAGTATTACTGCAGGGATGGATGGGAGGGGCGATAAGGAATACGTCGGAGGAACATCCCATCGAAAGAACGTTACCAGGTAAGAAGTAACTTGCTCTTCGAAGGGATTGTGTCCTCCGACCTATTCCTTATCTTTGATAGACTCCCATAGCAGTGGTGTGTAATTGGAGGTGGGAGTAAAAACGCCATGTTTGCCTCTAGGAATGAACAGAATGTAATACGGCTTTGCAAAACCTAGTCTCTTGACTAGAGGAGGGATCCAGGTTGTAAAATCTTGTGAAGTTATGTGCGGACGACCATGTGGCAGCCGCGCATATGTCTTGAACCGGAATCTCTCTTTGGAGGGCCGAAGAGGCTGCAAAAATAATCCATCTGGAAATGGTCTGTTTTGTTATCGGTAGTCCCAATTTGTGCCCCGAGTAACCTACGAACAGTTGGTCTGCTGATGTAAAAGCTTAAAGCCCACCTTGGGTCCAGCCTATGTAGCCTTTCTTCCTCTTTCCCCGGATGGGGAGGAGGATAGAATGAAGGTAAGGTAATTTTCTGAGTGATGTGGAATTCAGAAACCACCTTTGGGAGGAAATGAGGCTTCATCTATAGGACAACTTTGTCTTTATGAAAAATTGTATGAGGGGGTTTACAAGATAGATCTTGTAATTCGCTCACCCTTCTAGCAGATGTTAGCGCCACTAATAAGACAGTTTTAAGGGTGAGAAATCTTAGCGAACAAGAGTGGAGTGGTTCGAAAGGAGTACCCATCAGGAAATGTAAGACTAAATGTAAGTCCCATAAGGGAACTTGGAATGGTCTTGGAGGATAGACATTAGTTAATCCCTTTAGAAATTGTATTACTAAGGGTAATTTGAAATACGATGGCTCCTCTGCAGTGCGCTTGAAGATCAATAGCGCTGCGAAATAGCCCTTGATAGTGCCAACTTGATGGCCTGAATTTGCCAAGTAGAGTAGAAAGGATAACACCGTTGGTGTACCACATGAAAAGGGGTCGATATTCTCTTCTCTACACCAGCTGCAAAATTTGTTCCAACGGCAGCGGTATAAAGACTTTGTTGCTGGCCTTCTGGCCGAAAGCAACACCTCCATGACGTCATCAGTGAGGTCCCAATCCTTGTATCTCAACCTTTCAGAAGCCAAGCGTGAAGGTTGAGGGTTCTGATGTCTGGTTGGAGAACCTGACCTCCCTTCCATGAGAGAAGATTCGCCTTGAGTGGAAGGCGAATTGGAGGGCAGATGGACATGTCCAGAAGGTCCGGGCACCACTTCTCCTGGCCCAGTCTGGGGCAATTAGGATCATGGTCCTCCGGAATCTCAACCTCCTGATCATTTGAGGAATGACAGGGACTGGTGGAAATGCGTACAGGAGTGGAAACTCCCAGTCCACTACGAACGCGTCCCCTAGAGCTTCTCTCGGGGGAAATTCCCTTGAACAAAACAGATTGCACTTCCTGTTTGTACTGGTGGCGAACAAATCCACTTGAGGGGTTCCCCAAAGGGCGAGGATCTCCTGAAGGACTTACTGAGCTAGTTCCCACTCGTGGGAGACACTGCCCTGCCTGCTCAGAGCGTCCGCCGTCAAGTTCTCTCTCCGGCTAGGTGAACTGCCGATAGAGAGATTCCTTCTTGAATTGCCCAAAACCAGAGCTGCATTGCCTCTCTGCACAGTGGCAGTGATCCCACGCCTCCTCTTTTGTTGAGGTAGTACATGGCCACTGTGTTGTCCGTCATTATCGGGACATTTTTTCCCTGTACTGATGGCAGGAAAGCTTTCAGTGCTAGTCTGATCGCTTTCAGCTCCAATAGGTTGATGTGTAGTCTGGACTCCGATGGAGACCAACGACCGCTGATGGTCAAGTCGTTGTCATGCGCTCCCCACCCCGTGAGTGAGGCGTCCGTGACTACTGTTATCTCCGGCCATGGTTGCCAAAACATTTCTCCTTTCAAAATGTTCTCTCGATAAGCCCACCATTGAAGGTCTCGGGCTACCTTGTCCGGAATCTGAAGGAGATCTGTCATTTTTCCTGAGAACTGCGACCACTGGGTTCTTAGTGCCCACTGGAGAGATCTCATTCTCAGGCGAGCCTCTGCACAAGGAAGATGCAGGATGCCATGAGGCCTAGCAACCTCAAAAAGTCGAAGGCTGGGAGATGTTGGGCATTTTGAAACTTGGTGACCATCTGGAGAATATCTTGAGCCCTCACCTCCGGTGGAAAGGCTTTTCCCAGAGAAGTGTCCAGGACCGCTCCGATGAACTGGAGTCTCTGTGATGGTATCATCTGTGACTTCTTTAAATTGAGGGAGAAGCCCAGTTTGGGAAGGAAGTGGCAGACATAATCTAGCTGGATCTGAGCTTGTTCCGAAGATACATCCCTGATCAGCCTATCGTCCAGGTAGGGGTAGACGTGAATCCCTCCCCTCCTTAGACTTGCCGCAACTACCGACATTAACTTGGTGAAGACCTTCGGGGCGGAGGTCAGCCCAAATGGTAGAACTCGAAATTGATAATGAGAGCCGCCAATTGCGAACCTCAGGTATTTCCTGTGTTTGAGATGGATTGGCACATGGAAATAAGCATCCTGGAGGTCCAGAGATACCAGCCAGTCCTGGAGCTGGAGGGCCTGAAGGATCTGAGAGAGAGTTACTATCTTGAACTTGTCCTTCCTGATGAACTTGTTCAATTCCCGTAAATCCAAGATAGGTCTCAGTCCTCCGTCTTTCTTCGGTATGAGAAAGTAAGTAGAGGGTGGGGGGGGGGGGGGGGGGGGGTACCAGCCCTTGCGCTACAGGTACCGGTTCTATGGCACCTTTCTCTAGCAGGTCTACAATTTCCTGCAAGAGGAGCAGATCTGGAACTTTCAGAGAGCTGTTCCCCGGTGGATGGCTCTGAGGGATGCGTAGAAAAGGCAGGCAGTAACCTTGGGCAACTGTCTCCAATGCCCAAGCATCTGACGTAATAGCCTGCCATTCCGTCAGATGTTGAGTTAACCTGCCCCGTACTGGTGTCTTGTGAGGAGAGTCCTCAGAGCGGTTTGGAGGCGGCTGATGCAGATGCCGAGGGTAAAGAGGCACCTGCTGCGGCTTTTGTATTTTTTTTAACTGGTCCACCTCGGGTGAATATTTTCGGACCCCTTTGAACCGGCTGTCCTCTGCCTCTTCCGAATGCGGAATAGAAGTGAAAGGACTTACCTCTCCAAGAGGTTCCCGAGGGGCGATATGGTGTCTGACGCAGCTCCCAGGGATTTTGATGTTTGTAGCTTTTCCAAACTGTCATCCGCCTTCTTACCAAACAAAGAAGAGCCGTCAAAGGGCATATTCAAGAGTCTGCTTTGCACATCTGGAGCAAAACCAGACTTTCGCAACCAAGAAAATCTACGGGTTGTTGTACTTCCCGCCATGGCCCTGCTGATGCGGTCAGCAGAATCGATGCCAGTTTGAAGGGATTCGCACATTGCGTCTTTACCATCCTTAATGTTTAGAAACGCTTCCCTTTCTTCTCCCTCCGGGAGGCAGTCAGCCGCTGATGAAGCACACTCCCAAAGTGTGTGGCTGAACCTTGCGAGCGTACAAGTAGCATTGATGGATTCCAACGCCATGCTACATGCAGAAAATACTTTTTTGGCCATAGAGTAATATCTCTTGTCATGCCTGTCCTGTGGAACAGTAGGGTAAGCCGATTTACTACCCGATGAAGTTGCTGCCTGAACAATCAGACTCTCCGGAGTTGGGTGTCTGGATAAATATTCAGGGTCAGCAGTAGACACCCTATGCTTGGCTGATCATTTTTTGTTAACCGCCGGGATAACCTCAGGGATTTCCCAGTTTGCCAATATTTTCCTTTGTAATGCCGCATGAAATGGCACCACAGGATCCTCCTGTGGACCTTTAACCAAAATGTCTGAGGTTGTCTTGCTGAAAAGCAGGTGATGGTGTAGACCACCCCATAAACTCTATTATCCTTGCCATCAAGGTTCTATAAGGGGTTTCAGCATGTTCCCCTGGGTCTGGTTTGGCAAATTCCACTTCTGGGGAAGTGTACAGCCCACTTGCTTCATGTAAGGATTCTTGGAGGTCCTTTAACCTACCTTCTTCAGAGGTAAATTCCTCTGGTAAAGGAGTTGCAGATCCCTGCAACTCAAAAGGTCACTCCTGATCCATGTTCTCCTCTTCTTCATAAATAGATGCTAAGGCTCTGGAATGATCAGATCTTGGAAATGGTATAAATCCCATTTCCAGAGCAGAAGGGGCCAAATTCATCATAATTGGCTGAGAAAACGTCATCAACGCGGACGTTAAAGGCTTCAAAGCCATCGAAAAAGGCATTGAGAAAGTTGGTAGAGGCCTTGAGGAACTCAAGAGTATCGGAATTCTACTCGAGGTTGTCGACGGCATTCTCATGATCGAGGCTCTGGGTATGGCCACTGGCTGTGAGGTGGCCGTGGGTTTGTCCTTTCTCAGCGTCGAATCGACTGACCTGTGCATCGAAGAACCCTTCAATAATGGCGTTGAAGACGCAGATCTATGCGTCGAAGGGACTTTCGATGACGAAGATGCAACCTTGCCTTTACTCGAGTGTTTGTGACGCTCTCGAGTAGCTTCTTTCGCCGGGTGCTGCGACTCAGCGTTTTGATTTTTCGGGTCTTTCACTCAGGGTATCACCCTCAGCAGTCTTCGAGGGGGTCGAGGCCGCTTTCTCGAAGACGCTAAGCATCTTTTTCCTGAATCTCTCCAACTCAGCCTGAGAGCAATGTTTTGTGGGGCAGGAGACCCTTTTCGGGGAAACGGAAGAAGACAAGGAAGGGGATTTTCAACGTCTCTTTTTTGAATGCTTAGATCTCAAAGGGTGATGGGAACTGCTTCGAGACCTAGAACGAGAATGTCTTTTGTGATGGTGAGGAGACGAATGTCTCGACTCCGCCGAGGAAACTTTCGAAGACGTTTTAACTGCCTTACCTCTCTCGAGCTTCCCCTTACGCTCTGTCAAGGCTTTCGCCGTCATGGACATGCAGTCCTCGCACTCCGAACAATGGTGCTCGACTCCCAGGCACCACAAATAGATCCTGTGAGGATCCGTCAACATTTTCTTTCCACAGTCTCGACATTTTTTGAAGCCGCACCGTGGAGTCGTCGGTTCTGATGAGGAAGCCATCGAGTACAAGTCGGGATTCTCAAGGATTAATGAAGTGTATTTGACTGAAGAACTGAGCAACAATATTCCGAGGCACCACGAAGCGCGGAAAAACAGAACTGAGCAACGGACCCTGCGCGTGGCTATTTATGGGCATGGTGACGTCGGCGCTGATACACCAACTCGACGGACGTCGATGCGCAGCGCCCTCTACCGAGAATTTGTTTTCCGAGGCCAGCAAGCTGGAGACGAATTAACAAAGATAAGGAATACGTCAGAGGACACAATCCCTTCGAATGGGAGTATTCTCGACCATTAAATTAATAACAAACAAGTCCAAGTCAGTCTAGTCAAAATAAAAAGTCCTATACTAAAACAAACCTAACCTTGCCTTCCTTCTCAAAATGACAAATGGGTTAAGGGAATAGAAAAGGAAAATAGGGTCTCAAAAGAAATGTCAGAATGGCTTAAACAACCCCATTCCCCACATTCAGCACCACGGGGTCTGGAGAGTTTCCTAAAAAGTATAACTGGATGGCACATTCAGTATTGCACACTTTGTCTTACTGGTACAATGTAACAGTTCAGGCTTGAGCTTCAAGCTTCTGGTAGTTCCATCCTTTCCTTCAACTTTTTCCACTTTGTCATAAATATACTGTTCCACTTTGACCTTTTTTTCCCACAATTTAACACAGGCTTCCCTTTGCTGGGCTCAAGCCTGCCTCCCTTTTTACCTTTACTTTCTCTATTTATCACACAATTCTGCACAGGCTTCCCTCTTCAAGCTTGAGCCAGTCTTTCTCTTTGTGGGGGATTCCCTTCCCACCGTTTTGTTTCAGGTGTCTTTTCACTGTCGAAGACTTTCGAAACTGCAAGCATTTTACATAGACATCTGTATGACCACTTAGACCCCTCTCAATAATGCTACAATTCACAATCTTCCTCCTCTTACAACACCAATGCCTCTTGGTACTTGTAGTTTCTTATTCTCTTTGGTTTGCCTTCTTGGCCCCTTCCGAAATTCATATGCAACAATACTTCTTGGTATTTGTAGTTTCTTATTTTCTTTAGTTTGCCTTCTTGGCCTCTTTCAAAGTTCATATACTTTGCCCTCTTAGCATATTCAGAGTTCACATACTTTGCTTTTCACTCATTCAACATTTTCGGGATTGAGATTACTTTCTTGCGTTAGGTTCCTGTTCAACTCAGAACATTTCACAGAGACTTTTGAATGTGTGATTTCGCCTTGCAGGGTCACTCTTACTTTGTATCCATTCCTTCTACAATTGTAGTTCCATTACACATTTTATCAGCTGACGTGCAACCTTCAACCTTTGAGTTACAGTTACTTTTGCTTTTAACACAAACTGTGTTTTTGTTACCTTCGATAACGCACCAGTTGTGTTAATCAGTCTTCTTTCATCAACACTTCATGCAGCAGTCAAGGCCGTTCCTGACACCTCATCTGCTCCTCCCCAATTCTTGTCGTTCACCCGGGAGGGTCGAGGGCCACTTTCAAGTACCTCGAAGGTTTCTTTCTTCCGTTCACTCAGTTTCAGTCTTGGAAAGCGTACGACTTCCCAAAAATGTGGGATTCTCGCCTGGCTCTCTCTCGATCTTCTTAACTGCAGATCAGCCCCTTGGCCTTCCGACTTCCATCGCCTGGTTCGCATCAGCCCCGAAAGAGCTGTTCCTTCTCGTACCCAGCCTCGCTCAGTGTGTGTCTGTGTGTGCCACCTTTTATTCGCCCGACAGTGAGTCTTAATAAGTGACAGGTGTTTTTAGTTAGGATAACATGCCTGACTGCCTGCCCTAATTACAGGGACAGAGCCATTGCAAGTCAGTAGAGGTAATCTGTGTGACCTCATTCCTCATCTTGCTCGTCTCAGTAGTGTTGTCAATGTAACATGGGGAGGAATTTTGGGAGCTGTAGTTTCCCATAAAATACGCAGGTATAAGGGTTGGATGGGTTGCAAAAAAAGGGGATTCCATGTCTCACCATCTGGTGCTTCTCCCCCACTCCCGAGGACCCCTTACCCAGGTGATCCTCCCTCGTTTGTCCACCCCCAGGGTCAGGATCCAAAGGCGATGGCCTTTCCCTGGCCACCTGAGTACGGGATCCCTGGGGGACTAAGTTGTGAATTGCCCTCTGAAAAATAACACAACATACAGCTCCTGTTGCATAAGTCTCTAACCTGGGTGCTTTCAATGATGGTAGTATCACCAAGTTAACAATGGTTAAACAACCTTTACAGAACCCAAGTTGGTTAATGGTAGCACCCATTTACACTCAACCCATTCTGATAATTCTGTCAGTAAAATTCGGGAAAACATTTTTGCGGGTACATCAAACATAGCTAATATTCGGTAACTACTGGGGGTATTCTGCGGTCCTCGTTTGTAAAAATGTACCGCTGTGATCTCAGTCCACGTCCTTTGTAGAATTCCTGTATAACTAATTGCTAGTAGTAGATGATGAACAACTCCCCATCTATCCGCATTCATTTTTATCAATGCATTGCAGATTCCATCAGGACCGGGAGCTCTAGAAACTTTACTTTTTTTATACATTGTATTATATCTTTCTCAGTACATTTTAAAGGCCATTTAGCACTAGACCATGGCTACTCAACTGGTCTAACCATCTGCTTAGCCAGGGTGAGTGACAAATTGTACCAAAGCTTCTTTGGATACACATACAATTAACCTTTATGCATTAGGATGATTATTTACCAATTTACGCATGTCATTACTTATTAAAGTCTCTGACATTCCTCAAGTATTAAAGTTTCGGCTGGTTCTTAGATCAACGTAAGCAGTGACTGTATTGACATTGGAGAATTTTACAGTGTTCCACAACCCGATTTATTGAGAAGCATTTCCACAAGGCCTTCCTTCCTTCATTCATTCATTCCCCTTTAGTCTCTAATAGTGCCATCGTAACTATTCTTATGATACCTTTTATGTAATGAAGTTCTGACTATACATCCAGGTGCCTGAAAAGGGGCTGGAAAACAATGGGTAACCACTTTAGTGATTACATTTCCAAAATCTTCCATTTGCAGTTTAACTTGGGCAGTATCTTTTACTAAGCACCTAACCTGAGAATTGTGTACTCCCATCTCCATATCTCTTAATAAACTCAGTACTTTCTTTAATGAAACACTGCAGCACTCTGTCATTTTTGAGGTTTCCAAGTAAGATTGTGTGCTCCTTAATTGGAGACTATAACCCCTCCACTCAAGCTATCCCAGTAAAGGAGGTGGCAGAATGGCATAAGAAGGGAATTGGAAAAGTATCACTTGCCGCTCTCATGTATCTTAACTCCAGCGATAAGCGGGCAGAATAGAGATTGGATATAACAATAATCAAGGGTAGATGCCCTGAGCTTGGTACATCTAGTAAATCCCTCTTGCATCTTCCATTGAGCAATGTCAATCTGGGATGAATACCATAAACTTTGTTTTCCGTTACTTTTCTTTAAGTTGGGCCAGAAGAATACCCAATGCCATTTCACATTCATCCTGATCATAAAAGGGGATTTTAGCATTTAAAAATCACAGTATAGGTATGGTACCCATAACATTGATTTCTCCTATTAATGTTTCAATATGTGTCATTATTTCCTTAAATCTAGGTGTTTGCCCAGGCACTTTAATCAGAGCATCATCAACTTGAAGGAATAGGCTGCCCTTGTGGAAGAACTTTACACCTCACAGAAATAGTCCATGGAGAACTGGTGAAGGATTTTAGATGGTGGAGCCATGCAATTAAGCTCAGCAAGAATAACCTGGAATGGAAGATTCTGCTGTCCACACCACCAAACCAAACCTGCAAAAGGCCTTGTTGGCACAGAAGAAGCGGTCCATTGTGGGGCCACAGACATATCTATAGAGAGGTACCACTACTTGTAAAACCAGGAGAAGAGTGCTGGGTAAATCATCTTAGAGTTGAATTCTTTTGGCTTTGATATTGCCACTAGCGTCCGATGGATGAGGATATGGGGATGAGCTGGATGAGTAGAAAGACAGAGGAAAGCTCCAGCCCAAGGATATGGGTGGGTATAATGCGGGATACATTACTCACCGTAATCATATTTCTGATGCTTGTATATGCTTAGATTCACATGCTATGCATAGGCCGACATCTAGTGGAAGCTGCAGAGTATTACAGTTGTTTTCGAAACTCGAAAAGGGGCCTCAACAGGGCATGCCAGTAATATTATTCCTAGTGTGATGTCCACTGTACCCTGCTAACAACTTTTGACTTGCAGGACAGATTTGGCTGATATTTTCCAAACACAAGGTCACAGCGTCCCTTCATTTTGGGAAGCATTAATTAAGAAATGAAAATATTATTGAGAAAGCAAAAAAAAAAAATGGTTTCAGCCTCCTCCCATTCATTTTCCCATAGTGAAAGTCCAAAATTTGTCAAGACGAAGCGCAAAAACTGCTGGACGGATTCGGACCAAATGACAAACAACTTGGGCATGAAGAGTTGACTCCATTTCTGGGACAGGTTTGGGGTAAACCCATCCAGTAGTTTTACAATTATTCGACGGGGTAGGTGGTGCCTCATGCTCCCAAAGAAATTGCAATATCCCCCCTGGTGCTTTGCAGCAGAGAGCCTGAGAGGCTTTTCAGTGGGGTTGGGATATTCTGTATTATAACAATATTAGATGTTTTCATTTGTTTGCTATGTTCTGCTTTTGCAAGATCTCTCATTGGATTACTTACATTACCCTTTTTTTAGTTTTTTGCTTGTATTATATTTTGTCAAAACTGCTTGTATTTGATGGATTGAAAATGATCAATATTTTTTAAACAAAGAAAAAATAAAGATGTAAAAGCAGCCATTTTTCCACAAAATTCTACTGTTAATAAATTTTGACTTGTTTTATGGATACAAATGAAATGCTCTAAACAAACTTTGGGAACAATGCATTATAGAATTAAAAAGTCATTAAGAAAGCAAAAAAACACAGTTTCCAGGCTACTCCCATTCACTGTCCCATAGAGAAAAAGAGCAGTGTTTGAACGGTATTAGGCCAAAAGACCCTTTCCTTAAAAACAAAAAAGATCGATTCAGAAAGACAGATCTGACAGAGCAGTCTTTCTAAATCAAACTGCCAAGTGCGTTCAGGGGCTGACAGGCGCGGGAGTGTCGGGTACGTGAAAGTGCGTGTGCTCTAAGTGCGTGTGCTCTAAGTGCGTGTACACTAAGTGCGTGTACACTAAGTGCGTGTACACTAAGTGCGTGTACACTAAGTGCATGTACACTAAGTGCGTGGGTTGTGCTGGGAAGGGGTGGTGGGTGGGGAAATGTGGGGTTTGTGCGGGGTTAAACACCCCTGATTTAAAAAAAAACAACTAGTGGGGAGGGGAAAGGGTCACTTTGCAAGGGGAGTGGGGGGTACTGTTGCATTTATCATTTCAAAGCCGACACAAAAAAGCCAAAATAAATAGTTCTTTTTTCTGTTTGGTCTTTAAAATGTGGAAATATGACATAGAACGTTTGAACAGCCATGGCGTGATAACCGCTAGGCAGATTTGAACCAAATAAACAATTTGGCAACAACAAAATTTGCTTATTTTCTTTGACTGGTTTGGGGTACAACCATCCAGTAGATTCTATAATATATGACAGACATGGGTGTGCCCCCTGTTCCATAAAACCTTCGTACATATCAGCCTTTCTTCTTTACAACAGAGAGGTTGAGAGGCTTTTCAGAAACAAAAGCAAGCATTTTATTTTGCTCGATGCAAGTGATTTCCGCAATATTACCAGGAGAAGCCGCAAATGAAAACTCAAGGCGTTATTTGGAGGAGGAAAAAGGATGCCATCATACTTTGCAATGAATTCCCCCACGACCTTACAGAGTCTAATAATGTTCTCGTCATCAGAAAGACTCAAAACTCTTCCATTTATGTAGTTACTCCTAGGGGAACACAGTGTTTTGAATGACAGCACTTAGATGGCCTTTATGCAGGTGCTATAAAAATACCAATAGCAATCACCTCAGGCTAGATGCCAGGTGTGGGAAAAGACCATGTGAAGTTGGAAATATGGGGGTGGGTTGGGGAGGCAGTTGCAGGTAGAAAATGTTTATTTTATCAGGGGAAGACTGTGTGAATCGCAGTCGATAACAGCGGCAAAGCTGCAAGATAGACTCAGAAATAAATGTGTCTCACACGAAGCGATGAGTGATGGGGGTAAATGGAGTGCAGTGAGGGGACGTGGGAAGAAGGGGGACACATGTTGAGTGCCTGTTAGCACCTGGAAAACCAATTCTGAGAAATGTTTCTCGTTATTGCGGGAATCGGCAATCCGCCAGTCTACCACAGAATTTCTGTTATTGGAAATGATTACAGCAAAATTATCGCAGGAATAAGGAGATATAGAAAAAAAGCGTTCACATCTGCAGTGCCACCTCACATCTATTGGGCAGGGGGGCAATGCATGTTTGTTAACAAATTCATGGAGTGACATGGCCAGTAGCCAAAGATAGTGGGCACAAAAGAAAGATATTGGTGCCATGGCCAAATACCCTAGCTAGTGAACCCTCAAGAATCTATGCAACATTGTCAGCCGTGGGGATAGCTAGTGGTCACAGAGGAAACTAGAGTATAGCAGCAAAATGCTAGAAATTCAAGGAAAAACCATTAGTTAAAGAAAGAGTTAAGGTGATCAGATTAAACCCTACAAAACCCCTGAAATTCAGCACTCGCATTTCAATGAAGTGCACCTCTGAGAAGAAAATGCATCACACAAACCAAACTGACAGCGGGTAATGGCCAGAAGAGGGTCAGGTAAAAAAAAAAAAGGAATTAAAGGGAGTGGGGGGCACCATGGAAAGAGGGGGGGCACTTGGCGAGTGCCCGTGAGGAAAGGTTATAGTTTTGCATGTTCTAGCGTTATAGGGGAATCCCACAGGCATGGGTAGTTCAATGCTGCTGTACGTGTAGTTTGTTACCACTATCAGGGGAAATCCATGGGAATGAAGAGCGAGTGACCTGCATTGATCACATCTCCTAGGCGTATGGTAATGGGCCTCTGTGCCAAAGGTCATGGCTAGTGGGCCCCAAAGATACCTATTGGTGCTACATGTACAGTGGCCTCAGCCAAATGCCATGGTTAGTGGGCCCCGAAGAAGGAACTAGTTACCTACATGTAACTCCCGTCCTCCAGCATGTGTCATACATGGATTCACATGCTCATGAATATTCCCCGTCATCAGGTTTGGAATCCTCAGTAATATTAAAAGCAGTTTTGCTTTAAAGCAAAACTGCTTATTGATTCTATAGCGTATTGCTGTCACTTTGGGTCATACTGCCCCAGCCAATGACATTCATCCTCCTATGCTCCACCCCTGAGAGTGAGTGAGGGTTTGCATGTGAATCCACGTAAGACCCATGCTGCAGAACAGGAGTTACAAGCAGGTTACTAGTTCCTTCTCCAGCATAGGGTCTTACATGGATGCACATGCTCATGAATACGATTACACTGCAGTACATATACACAACCACGGGACGTGGCAAGTGTGATTAATCCGGTGGCGTCATTACCGATTCCCAGCAATGGACTCCTCCTGCATGGCCAGGGGACGGCAGCCACTACCCAATCTGACCCCGAGGATGGTAAAATGAGTGAGGATCATGAAGGGGACTACTGACGGGGGGCGGTGATGACTCCACTGGAAGAGACGCAGTATTGTCCCATTTCTTCTGAATATTATTCTATGACACCCAAGATTCGCATGGCCTGTTATTTCAAATACATTCGGGTTCATCCCTCAAACACACACACACACACACACACACACACACACACACAGAAAAACATCAGAAACAGAAGATGCTAAGAGAAACTCCTAACCAACATTTCAGAAATCCCCCGATTTCTCGGGACTCCAACTACCATAAAGCCACAAGTACTGAGACGAGGAAGGAAGAGGAGAAAGGAATTAATGCAAAGTCAAAGTCAGTCAAAGTTGAATATATGAACTCGTTTTTGTAAAGCACAAGTACACGGGACATTTATAAATGATGTACGCGTTCAAGACAGAGAGGCAGAGAACGAGGCAGAATGACAGACTACCATGCCAGAGGAGATTAGAGGCACATGCAGATTGCAGCTCGCAAACACGAGAATTGCATAACTGCTTGGCGCAAAAGGAAGAGAACGTAGCGGGCACCAGTGGTGGACCGTCAGAGCTCTGGCAGCAGGGATGTCAGGATAACAGTCGGGCCGAGAAGCAGCGTTCCTCTGTCGAAAGCACCACGAGAAGCTGGCGAACAAGCGCAGGATTGCAGGAGACACTGCAAGAAGGTCTGCAGTGTGAAGGTGGTCTACAGAGAAGAAGCTACCTTGCAGAGACGTACCATGGGTCGGGGACGCTATGAACACCTGCTGAGTCTCCGCAGAGCCATTGCGGACCCTGGGGCATACCGACAAGACATTTAAACAAGTAAAAGAAACATGAGTGTTTGAATACCACTCAGATAAAGCAGAAAAACAAAAACGTAAGCAAGCTCTCATATATGAAATGCCAATGTGTGGAAAATTGGAGCAAGATGTCAATGTGGAGAAGTTGCAACAAGCATTAGCCCAGGCCAACTAGAAACACAGTTAAGTCATAAAAAGCAAGTGAAACTAATAAGTAGTCCTGGTGAAAGGAAGACATCAGGCTGTGGACATTTTGATAGGAGAGATACCTGGCAGAGGATACCAGTGGATCTGCAAAACCCCATAAAAGGGGATCTGAAGAGTCCATAAATGCAACAGTCAATATGATTCCGACCTAGCCTAGCTGAAAAGCAAGTGCAGAGCTGCAAAACAGAAGTGGCTGGCTTTTCGCACATACTCTGACAAACTTGCCTGCCGTCTGCTCCAAAGGAATTACAGACTCCATCCGGTTCAAGCAGCAGGCCCATATTCAAGCCTGCATCTCTGGGGCCACCAACAGCACGGCTGAACTTTTCAAAATCTGTAAGGATCTTCCTTCCCAGACTCTTTGCAAGGCTTTGGCCTGCCACTTCACTACCAGAACTCAGGACATCCTGTCCTCACTCTCCTCTACTCCCCTTCCCCCCTCCTCCAGTAAGGCATCCCTTGGCCCCTCTCTTCTCTCCATCCCTCCTACTCTCCTCCTTCTCGCCCATAGCACCAGATGAGTTCAACAAGATGGTTTTGCTCTACGAAAGTCGCCTCAAAACAGGTGCTTCCCTGCTCCTCTAGAACTATGAAGGACCGTATTGACACCCTCGCCTCCTCTTTGGAGGAGTTCTGCGATCACTCCTTTGCCACTGGCTCCTTCCCATTACTTCTCAAGAACTCCCTTGTGCACCCACTCCTATAAAAAGCAGTCTGCTGACCCTTCCTGCCCAGCTAACTACCGCCCTTTCTCCAAGAACCAGTCCTGGGCAAACCTTTGGAGAAGCTGGCCATCTCCCAACTAATCCATCACACTGAATCGGTTGGCTGTCACCGCAACCAACGGTCTGGCTTCAGAGCAGCCAGAGGCACAGCACCGCTCCCCTGAACACCTATGAAGACTTGCTCTCTAACTTCGACTCAGACTCTCCTTCTGTTCTCATCCTCCTTAATCTGCCCTCTGCCTTCGACATTGTGACCCATGCAACCCTCTTTATTCGACAGATACTCTGGGCATCACAGACCGCGCACTGGCTTGGCTGACCTCTTTCCTTTCAATTCGGCCCTCCCAGGTTCAAATGAGCCCTTTTCTCTCTCATCTGCCTCAGGGCTCCATCCTCTCGATGTGGTCTTAACATTTACCTTGCTCCTCTTGCCCAGCTGGGTTATGTGGACACTCAGCTCTCCTTTAACCTTCCCTCCCCAGCCTCCTCTCCTTCCTCTCTCATTCCTGATTGGCTGACTGCTATTAAGGCATAGTGTGCTGCCAACGATCTGTCTTAATGCCAGTAAGACAGAGATCCTTCTCATTGCACCCCACCACCATTCCTTCCCCTCTTCTTTCGGTGTTGGCCCTCCTTGGGCCCCCTCCCCTCACCCTCTTGTGAGGCAAAAAACATGGGTGTTATCTTCAACTCCTCTCCTTCTCACCTCATATCGCTGACCTTACCAAGAAGGCTCACTTACAGCTCCACCTCCTCGGAGGCATTCTCCCTTTCCTCACCTTCCCCCAGAAAGTCAATGTCTCTAGAGCTCTGGTTCTCTCCAGGCTGGACTACTGCATATGCCTCTTCCTCAATCTGCCTCTTTCATCCCTTCCGCCCTCTTCAACTAATCCAGAATAGGACTGCAAGAAGTATTTTTTGTCTCAAGCCTAGGGAGTGCATCTCTTCAGCACTAACATCTCTCCACAGGCTACTGGTGGCTGCAAGGATCAAATTGAAGACCCTCTGCATTATTCACAAGGCTTGCTGGGGTCTGGGACTGCACTAGATCCAACTTTCTCTCCCTAAATACCTCCCTGCTAGAGTCCTTCGTTCCTCTAGCTCCAACACTCTGCAGGTCAGATATTTCTCCAAGCAGAGAGTGGGGTGTAGATCTCTTTCGTCGGCAGGTACCTCCTTCTGGAGTGGCCTCCACCCCGCTCTCAGACTTGAGCCGGATAGCCTTAAGGTCCGAAGGCTTCTCAAGACCTTCCTTTTCTCCTCCTGTTTCCCCTCTAACCCTTCCTTGCTAATTCCCCCTGCTGCTGCGAATGGCTGCCTGAAACCTTCTGAGTCAAATACGGGCCAGGCCCTCCCTCGACCAGTCAGCCCCAGCTCCCCTTGACCAGCACTTGCCTTCAGGCACCCTCCCTGACTAGACCACTGAGTCTGGTCTACCCCACCTCCACACATTTGACCCTTATCCCGTCCCCAGTGCACTTGCCATCCAGCCCCCCCCCCCCTTAGCATTTACTCAGCCCCTGCTCCCTCCTTCATCCCCCCCCCCGCTCACCATCCCTGCCCCCCATGAACCTCGCCCCCTTCACTTCCTGTTTGCTGCACTTGCACAATCCAAATCCCCCTGAACCTCTCCCCCCTGCACTTTGTTTTGTCACAAGGCCTAGAAGGACCATTTATTGTTGTTTATCCTCCTATGTATCCCCCTCCTCATTTAGTCTTGTGGCCCCAGGAAACACTTTCTGCTGTATAGGCGCCTTACAAATGTGCAATAAATTAATATATTCCCGTCAGGCGAGTACCCCTTTAAAGCTGTAGTATGGAATTTCTCATTTTAATAAGATTTCGTTTTGTGAATCCAATTCAACTAAGCCAAGGAATAACTGAAAGTTAAGGAATCCATTGCTTAAATAACATCTTTTTTACTGAATATACAGAACCAAAGGAATTGTTTAAAGGAGAAACTTTTGCCATCCTCAAAAAAATATTTTTTGCCATCCTGCCTGAATTTCAAAGGGAAGGGAATCCCCTTTGAATCCAAGGGTCTCCTTGAAAAAGACAGCTTCTGTTGGATGTACTTATTTACTTTATGAAAACTTTTTAAAAAACCTCAGAACATTTCCCTGCACCCCTTTTGTTGTTTCATTTTAGTTTGAAGGTCAGATTAGATTGTTCGACACGAGGACATTTTTATAAGTTTAACAACTTAGCACAGACTGATCTTAGTTTTAGTTTCATAGGTAGGGAAACACCTTCGGTTAGGGATAGAGCAGCCTTTATCCAACCTTGTTTTAATAAATATGTCTGATAACGAAAATCCTACATAATCGTACAACTTTGTGTACCCCTGGAACAGAATTTGCTCACACAAACAGGTTGCAAAGCACTGCTTGGCGGGCACAGGACTCTTCCCTGAAATCCCTGTCGACACAATAGAATCTTGTGATGGTGTGGGTAGACCACCCCCTCCACGTAGCAGCAATGCAGATATCAGATGTCGAGCAGGGAAACACCAGAGAAACGTTGTAGTGCTGCTATGGCTCTGGTGGAATAGGCTTTCAGCTGGCATGGTAGCATTTTATTTGGCCAGACGATGGCAATTTGTGATACAGTCAGAGAGCCACCTAGAGATGGAGGCCTTAGACAGGGCCTTCCCATGCCCCAAAGGTCCAAAATTGACAAAAAGCTGAGAAGCCTTTCAAAAGTCCTTTGTGCGTGCAACATAACTTTAAGGCACGCGTAACATCCTGCGAATACAACGATCTTTCAGCAGGTGAAGAAGGGTTTGCAAAGAAGACTGGTGTCCACAGAACCACCTTAGCTGAATAGAATGTTAAATATGGAGGCTTACAGGAGAGCTCCGGCATCTCCCCCACTGGACTGGCCGAGGTGACAAACTTCAAGGCGACTCGATGCATAGGTTCAAACGGCGGCCCCATCAGTTTGGATATTATCACATTCAGCTCCTACGCAGGGGCCAGAGCCCTCACTGGAAGGAATGTTCTGAAGAGGCCCTTGAGGAACTCCTTAACAAGTCTGGGCAACCACAGCAAGAGCATGCCCGGAGGGAGGGAGGGAGGGAGGGAGGGAGGGAGGGATGGAGGGATGGATGGATGGATGGATGGATGGATGGATGGATGGATGGATGGATGGATGGATGGATGGGCGAGGCCAGACTTAGCCAGCAAGCGCAAGTAAGGAAGAAGCTGCAATGCTGTTATGCACAGCAGGGAACTCTTCTGTGTTCTGTGACTGATACCACAGTATAATGGGCTTCCACTTGTGATTGTAACAGGCAAGGATAGACCGAGCCTTACTTATAATGTCCTTGGATTCCAAAGACAGCTAGTAGTGTCCAAGCCCTGGGACTGCAAGAGCCAGGCCACAAGGTTCAGACTCTGGGTTGTCGGGCAGGATTGACCTTCCTTCTCTAGAGAGCAGGTCTGTAAGGGGTGGAAGTTTGATGGCTGGGACCACCGACAGGTGGAGAAGGTCTAAGTACCAAATCTGCCTGGGCAACGTTGGTGCAATGAGGATCATTTTGTAGTGGTAACATCGGAGTGTGTTGATCACTCGTATTGATATTTATTTTGATAATTTATTTGTATCGCCCTCGTACACAAATGTTTGAGCGCGCGGCAAGGGAGGGGAACAAGGGAGAACAAAAAAACAATGATCTTACTAGGCCCAGTGACATTGAGAACGCGTAAGTGCATGGGAGAGGAAAAGGGGAAAAGTGCATGGAAGGGGGGAGAAGTGGAAAGTGCTGAGCAAAGGAAAACAGATAATAAATAATAAAAAGCAACAAACAGTGGTAGTGCAGCCAGCAAGTGTCAAGTTCTGGGATTGAGGCAAGACAGGGTGTGTCTGGCAAGTGCAAAAAGAAGGGGGGGTAACTGTATACAGATACAGACCCTAGTGCAAGGGATTGCCAGGAGGCAGTACAGGTGGGAGGCAGGATGAGCAGGTACCTGGGCACGGAAGTCAGAGGGTAAAGTTGTAGCAACAAAGGAATCAGCGGAAATGCCTACAGGAAGAGACCCTCCCAAGGGAATAAGAAGGTGAACCCCCAGACTGCTTGGCTGCAGAGAATTGCTGTCAAACTTATGACAATTGGCGGTCGCAGTTGCAAAGAGGTCAATTTGAGGACGACCGCACTCGTTGAAGAGAAGAGACACTTGGTGCTAGCTGGAGCTTCAGTTCGTGGCAGGATCGCAGCTCCCTGTCAAGTCTGCAATGGTGTTCTAAACGCCAGCAAATTGAAAAAATCTGTTGAGCAATGGTCCAGTGCCACAGATTGTGCACTACCCAAGAGAGAACAGAGGAGCGCGTACCACCCTGCTTCCTGATGTAGAACGTTGTGGTGGTGGTGTTGTCCATGAAGACCCACACCACCTTCCACTGGAGCTGCGGCTGAAAAAGGCTGGATAGCCCAGAAAACTGCCACGTAGTTCCAGGACGTTGTGCTAAAACAGAAGGTGTCTCACAGGCTAGTCCCCGGAGATCTCTCTCTCAGGTGGCCAGAGCACAGCCATTGCCTTTGGATCCAGTGTGGGAGGATCACCTGGGTGAGAGGTCTTCGGGATTGGGAGACCGGATGACGATATGTGGCATCGCTCCCCCTGTAACACCTTTACCCCATTCTACCAGGTAGGATATGTGGGAACATTGCCCCCCCCCCCAGCCCCTTTTCCCTTAAACAGCACTTTCACATGGACAGCCCGCTCTTGGAGAAAACAGACTCACACCCGAGCAGTTTATCTGACATGAGCCGCTACTGTGTTCAGGCAAGGTTGGGTAATTACTGACGATCACTCACACTCAACTTCCATTAGACTTACCCACATGGATAAAAGGAACAGCATGAAAGCACACTGAGCAAGGCAAAACCCACTAAGGAACAGCAGTTTCAAGTTGGCAGCTGAACAAGGGAAGAAAGACTGCAAACCAAGAAGAGTTTGTAAAAAGGGAATTACCCTGAACCTTTTCAGCCAGACGCCATTACTTTCAAGAAACCTTCGAGGCAGAAAGTGTAAGGCCAGGAAACCAGACTAAAGAATCCTGCACTCTGTGTCAGAGATACCGAAGGCCCTCCCGTGTAGCTGACCAAGGCAGAGAGGAACAGCAGCAGCCGTCATGTTATCACCCTTGACTCCAAGAACAAAGAAGTGCCAGAAAGAGCAACACAGCTGGTGAGTTGGGGAGACTGATGAAAGACCGGTCTGTATTGAACTCAAGGTTGCAAGCGGCTACATTATATAATGAGCTCTGGAAGAAACATTGTTAAACGCATGTGATGAGACGCAAGTAAAGCCAAACTGTTGATGAATGTTTGAACTTGAGAAGGAAATCTATGATAACGGCACCAGGAATGTGCTAATCGAAAGTCTCTAAGGTATCCTGCCAAGAGAAACAAAAGTTGAAGATTGATGAGAATAAATGTGTGAAGTTAATCAAAGTGGTCCTGCGACTGTTTACGCAAAACCCATTGCACATTCAAAAGTCTTTGATTTTGATTTCAAGAGGATCCAAGCCCGAACGAGGGAGATCCATATCAAGAGGATCAGAGCCCAAACGAGGGCGAGCCATGATCTAAGCCCAATCGAGGGCGATCCATGATCTGAGCCCGAACGAGGGAGACCAAGTGTGAATATTGTGATAAAAAGGGGATCTCAGCCTGAAGCGGGACACCCATGATGAACATTGAAAGCGAGAACTTGTGCATGTGAAAATCCTGATAGGAATGGAACTTTGAGACTTTTTTACAACAGACCCTCTGCAGTAACAAACTGTTGTTGGAAAGAGGCTTTGTCAGAAAGCCCTGATGTCTGTGCTTTGAATTGCATCCTTGCGGCCAAGAAGCCAGAGTGTGTACGAAGCTCAAACGTGCCGCCTTGCCCCGTGCTGAAAACGTGGTGAAGGGAAGCCAACTGCTCGACCGTCCTGACATTTTATTTCTTGAACACTTTTCTTTTGCATACATCGTTGTCCCACACTCTTGTATTTAGAAGTAATGATTTGCAATAGGTTTATTAGTATAGGCCCTTTTATTTGACAGAGACTTCACTAGGACAGCGTTATTATTTGATAGCGTTATTATTTGATGGTCATAGCTTGCTCCTCTCCTCCTTAGCTTTAGGTTTAGATAGGCATTCGTCCAACCGATTTGAAGTTCAACAAACACCCTTGAACTGTGATCACTTGTGGCTGTCTTCACTGTTTTATATAATGCCTTCCTTACAGTGTGTACTGAACTCTGAGTGGCAGCCATGCAAATGGCATCTAGAGGCACGTTTTCTATGAAGGTTCAAGTTGCCCCAGTGCCTTGAGTTGAGTGTGCTCTGGGCTTAAAGGGCAATGTTCTCTTGGCAAGAGAGTAACTGAGTTGGATGCAGTTGACAATCCATTCAGAAAGGTAGAACATTACAGCTCTGTGTAAATCCAGTGCATGTAGACTTCTTTCAGCAGCGTTTGTTGGGTTCTAGAAAAACACAAAAAGCTCTATAGTTTGATTGACATTGAATTTTGATAAGAATTTCGGCGAGACATAGCACTACCTTGTCTTTGTGTAGAACTATGAAATGGTCTTGTACTGACAGAGCTTGTAGTTCGCTACCCCTTCAGATAGAGGCAACATCTATGAGGAACGCAGTCTTGTATGTCAGATGTTCAAGGCTGGTTTGTGCATAGGCTCGAAGGCGCCCCCCCTCCCCCATGAGTATTGAGTACAACATTGAGGTCCCAGCCGGGACCATGGTCCATAGTTTTCTGGGCACGTGTAGTGCAGATCACATGTGGTAGGCCACATGGGGAAAGCAACACGTGTTTCGACCGTAGGTCTTTATCAAGGCTATGTGATAAGTGGAGAAGCACAAGTGTTTATAGGTGACAGTGTGGTTTCAAGTGACATATAGCGACGCAACATATTACATTCCATAAGATGAAGTGATATCACAATACATGTCTTTTCTCCTGTTTATGTCGCATTTTGTACTCAAGAATGTGTATGTAATTAGTGTGTTCGGCCTGTTGAAATATATCAATGGTGGTATCCCCTTGTAAATTAGGGGTGCATTTAGATTTCTTCTTGAGTTCTGGTATGCTGATACTTGTTTCTTCTTTGTTGAGGTCCTTTAAAATGTCTCTTCTGTAGTGGGTTACAGAAGCCTCGTCATTCTCCAAGTTGACGAGTAAATGTGTCAATTCAAGGTTTTCCATGTTTTTGCTACATATAATTGGTTTGTTCTTATTATTAGTCTGCCAGTTTACTTTTGTTGCAACGTATTTCTTCAGTTTGAGTTTTCTTGCATATTTGTCTATGTGTGCCTCTACTAGATTTGCCGATGCTGTTGGTGCAAAGGAAAGACCCTTGTTTAGCATACTTGTGTCGGTCGCTGTAAGCGGGTAGCTGGACAGGCTTAGCGTCTTGGCTCCCTCTGCTGTAATTGCGACTGCGACCGCATCAGTCTTAAAGCGCTTTCATACTCTTGTGTTGCATTTCTGGATCCCGGCTCTCTTGCATCTTGTCTCATGGGTGTAGAGTCTACTATTGGGTCAAGAAACCTACACCCAGGCCTATGCTGCGGCCAGCAACAACCTTGCCCCAAGGGCGCACTGCCAATGCACCCAGCCACTTCATAAGATATCGCCCCCCCATGTCCAGGACACACCAATACCAATCACTATCAGTTTTGAGCATACCAGGGTACCCAATTGTCCCGGGCTCTAATTGCCAACCATTATCCTTAAATCAAGGACACCAACCATCCACACAATCTGGCAGGAATCCCTACCATTTTACCACTCAACAGACCACTCCCATCACAGCCTTGACCCTGTTAACCAACTACCCCCACACCCCCACAATCTAGCAGCATAACAGGGTTCTGAATCGTCCTTATTTTCCTTCTACAGTTGCTATCCAGCATCCTTAAGTACCTGAACCCATCCATACAATCTGGTAAGATCGCTTACCCACTACCGAACAGTAACAGATCCTGTTCAATGATCTGAGCTATTCAGCCCCTTGACCCTGACCCCTACCCCCCTCTTTTTTTCCTCCCCTTCCTTGGTGCACACATTTGTTTCATTTATCAACAAACAATAACTGGTTTAACAGTATTCTGATTCATGTATATACTGAGATGTGATACACCCGTCACAACACCACCCACCACTTAAACATGAAACATGTATTGTGATATCACTTCATCTTATTGCATGTAATATGTTGTGTCGCGATATGTCACTTGAAACGATGCCATCACGTATAAACACTAACGCTTCACCACTTATCACATAGCTTTGATGAAGACCTATAGTCGAAACATGTGTTGGCTTTCCCCACGTGGCCTACCACATGTGATCTGCACTACACGTGTCCAGATAACTATGGACCATTAAGCTCTGATTAAATCAAGACCAAATATACGAGTGTCCAGATCTTTCATTTTGCAATAGCATCCAGGTGTGATTAATATTCATGGATCCAGCGCTAATACACATGGGATTTCTACCATCCTTTTTAGCTCAACATATGGGAATCTGTGAGCTTGTTCCACTGAAACACTACACGGTAGCAGGAAGAAAACAAGCATCTGCCTTTCCTATAAACTCGCAACCATCAAATGTTTTTTAATCAGTTCCTGCATTTTGTGCCCATGTTTGGGGGACTCTGATGCGCCTTTCGCCGCCTGTTCAGCGTGCGAAAGGGGGGCTTTTTGTGTGCGGTGTCCAAACCGACCTTGGAGGTTAGTTGCGGAGGCCTGTCATGATGCGTAGGCGATGGCCCATAGGACAGGGAAGATTTAGAGGCTTTTTCCGGGGACACTGCATGGTCTTCGACGGTCGACAATTTTGTAGAATGTCGGCCATGGGCTATTTGCTTGATGTGTTCGGATGTGCGTGTGCTACGGCCGCGAGGTGTTGTCTCTGTCACAGAGTAACGGGCCTGCTTAGAAAGGTCGGGGTCCTGCACATGGGGTTCTGACAAACCCGGGCCGCATTCGGCATCACTATGAGCGCTGGTATTACCCTCACTGGATTTCCCCCGTCACATCGATGGTGGCTTCAGCCTGCAAGGCATGGATGGCCCAGCATTTGGCATGGCGGTCTTAAAGAGTTTTCGGATGGAAAAGTTTGCAAAGCTTTTCTGGGTAGTCCCTAGGGAGACAGTAATTGCACACCAGGTGCATTTCCTTCCACGGGAACTTCCTATGGCAGGTAGGGCAAAATTTAAAAGGTGTTATTTCCATAATAAATGTAAAGGGCAGTTTGGCGACAAAAGGGAAATAGGGGTGTCAGAATAAGCATTCTCTAAAAGGAGTAGTTATGAGACCTCTGCCCGCTCTACTTACTGTAAGGGCTGAGGTCCGAAGAGGCCCGTAAAGGCTGTCTGGTCGTTGTCAGGCGTCGTCGGCTATTGAGCTGTTTGCGTAGGGCTGTCGAGCAGTTGGATGATGCTGCAGCAAAAGCGGACAGTAAAAGAAAGAAGTCTACGTATAAACTTTAACTAGTCAAAGGCATCCGCCAGGAAAGAAACTCTGCAACTTGCGACCGATCACGTTGGCGGAAAGAAACAATCTGAAGAACTTTAATGCGTGAAAGACCATGAGTACAGTACACGTCACAATATGGATAGTATTGCTAACATGCCCTGTCAACGTCCGTTTTCGACTATCGAAAACAAATCTTGTAATACTCTACGACTACCAATAGATGTTGGACTATGCAGGACTCCACACACTTCACTGAATACTGTAGTGCAACGAAAGTTCAGATGCCGTCCGTTCTTACTTTGGGGAACTTTACTTCAAACTAAGGCACAGCATTAATCAGGTCAGGAATGGATGGATTACTGCATGTAAAGCATATTGCGGATAGTGTAGAAAGAATTTGGCTTGTTCCTAGGTCTTGCTCCCTCATTTTACTTGTAACATGCACCCTGAATACCTGATGGGGCTGCATAACCTTCGATTTCCACGGTCAGAGTAGAGAGGTGCAATCTCTGCCAGAATCTCAAAAGTGAGCCTCCCACTTATTAGACAGGATATGAATTCTCTTACCAGACATAGGTCCTGAAAGGGGATGATCCAATTTGGGAGGGTTGCCCTTGGTGGTGTAAGATATAGAGCTTTCTGGGGAGATATGTAATCTTTAAAGTTTACACTGCCGTCATCTGTCTCATGTATTTACCACCTCATTGTCAGTATCATGTTCCTCCATACATTTCAGGTTCATATCATCAATCATCATCTTGCCCTTAGTATGTAGATGTTAGATTATGTCACTGGAAGTTGTGGAGGAATTTACATCAGAGCTTTAGGTGGTTGCATTGCCATCTGAATTGTCCCAGGAAGTAGCAGTGCACACAGTGGAGTCTGAGTCCCTCAGGATATTTTAAGTACATGCACAAGGGAACAGATGCTTACATACACTGGTCTCCATAACAAGTCCCAAAACTCTAGGGACACTTTATGCTTCTCTATGAAATATTTTCTTGGCGAGGACATTTCCTAGTATTGGCTCTTTTGTTCTAAGAGCTTTTATTTAGCAAGGCTACTCAGCCAGTTATATTTTACTCATCTTACTAATGTGTGCCTGGCAATGTGATTTCCCTTTCTCAAATTGCCCCCATTGTGCCGTTCATTGCGTTTGTGACCCTGCACCCTTTTACATTTTATTGAGCTGGTTTCACTTTATAGTATTTTTTCCACTGGCTGCGCCCTGGCGGGTCACGTGACACACTCATTTATGTGCCGTCAGAGCCGCCCGCAAAGCAGGCGGATGCACACATAAGGCGTGCAAAAAGCAAACCCAGCTAGGTCTCAGGCGGCGCATGGGGTGCTAAACAATCTACTTTGTTGGATGTTCCTTTGCCGTATTCACACTCGCAGTCCCGTGACTTTCTGCTTTATTTAGCCCCTCCCAATACTCTCTGGCCTTCGAATTTTAATGTAGGCTCTCTAACACTATCAGTGAATTGAAATGCATGCTCTGCAATACTCGGTGCCTGGTGGCTCATGCTGCCGACGGTTACTATCTTCTGCAAGATTCCCGGCCGGTCTGCCGGTCGGATTCCTCTGGCCCTGCTGTGGTCTCTATGCTCCCCAAGAGATATAATACTATACTCTGACCATATTTCAGATCACCTTGGAGGTGGTGTAGCATTTATATTTAAGTCTGACTTCTATATCTCCATCCCTCTTTCAGTATCAAGATCGAAGCTTTATTAATTTGCATGACTATTTCTGCCTCAAGGTCTGTCTATTTTCTGATAGTTTATTGTGTCTCCCCCCTCACCGACTCAGCTGTTGATTCCTTTGTTGACCTGGTGTCTAGTCTGCAGTTGCAATATGCTGATATTTTTGTAGTTGGCGATTTCCACCTTAAATGCAATGATCCTGCTGATCATGCTGCTTCTCATTTTATTGATGCCACTGCAGATCTGTCTCTGATCCAGATTGTGACTGAGCCAACGCACAAACTTGGAAATCAGCTTGATCTGATCTTCTCTAAAGTCATAGGTACTAGGGTAGCTCTTGACCTCTCCTCCAAGTCTAAGATTTTCTTTATGAAAGAAAATCTGTTCGCTCTTCTAAAAAGTATTACAGTGTGGCCAGCTGTCTGAGCCTTGGTTCAATGAGGATCTTAAACTGCTATTCCTCAAACGGAGGCAAGCCGAATTAAGTTGTGCTCCTTCTATGCTCTTAAGGATAGGATGTCTCTCTGTGTCACCACTATGCCGTATCATAGGGCCATCTTTGATGCTAAGCGCAATTTTCTACCAGTCAGATTGAGAACACTATTAATCAACCTTAAGAATTGTTTAATGTGATGCTCTACCGGTCTTCAAATTCCACTCTGCATGACTCGTCTCTTTTCTAAGAATTGTGATTCCTTGGATTATTTTTGTGTGCAAAAGATTGTGGATATTTGAGAAGCTATTGTTCAATCTGGGACTAATGATCCTTCAGCTGCTCTGTCTTCTGCTGATTCTGGAGTGTCTCCTTTGCCCTCTACTGACCCAGCCCATTCCTGGGCGTCCTTTCCATCTTTTTCCTCGATGGGTAATCTTTAAGCTACCGATATGAAATCTGCATCACCTGCTGATGCAATTTCTTTGCATATTTTTAAAAAAAACATGCCTTGCATTGTGACTTACATCGTCTCTGCTATTAACCAGTCCTGTTATATGGGGGAGGAGACTGAGCTTAAACATTCCCCGTTCATCCCCTTGCTCAAGAAGCAGTCTCTTGACCCATTGGTCCCAGCTAATTTCCACCTGATATCGCTATTCTCTTTTCTAATGAAACTCTTACGAGTCCTTGATTTCCCCTCAGTTAGGTACGTTTTGTGAAGATTCTTGCTTTCTAGATGCTTTTCAATCAGGGTTTCGGCCAAGTAGTGGCACCGAAACAATGTTGGTGTTTGTGTTTGACGACTTGGCAGGTCTAGATGACCAAGGTGGAGTTGCAGCACTGATTTTACAAGACCCGTCTGCGGCTTTTGATTCCATCGACCACTCCACCCTGCTCAACCGTCTCTCCAGGGCGGAGATATCTGGCATGGTTCTGTCATGGTTTTGTTCTTTTCTTTCTAATCACTAAGACCTCATTTCTCCCCCATTCTTTTTGGTAAAAACTTCTATGGTATTTGATGCCCCCAAAGGTTTTGTCCTTTCCCCCACTCTGTTTAACATCTACATACAACCTCTTATTGCGCACATCAAGTCCCAAGGTTTTTGCTGCTATTCATAGGATGGACGATACTCAGATCTTAGTCTGCCTTGCTCTGGCCCATCTGTCCAATGCTTCTCAGTTGAGGGCCTGTTTTCCGACAGTGGGTGACTAGATGAGTGACAACTGGCTTAAATTGAATAAGTACAAGTCTGAGGTGATGATGGTGGGCTATGCCTCGTCGTCCTCTTAGGCCGTCTTCTTTTGGTCCCTTTCCTGTTCCTGTACTCAGTTAAAAACCTGGGAACATGGGTTTCAAACTTTCTGCATCACTCTCTATGGCAACACAGATTGGTGCAGTCTGCCAATCTGGGCACTTCCAGTTGAAGATTTTGAGAAAGGTCCTTGGGTTTCTACCTCAGCACCTTCAGATTCCAGTAGTTGCAGCTCTTGTATTAAGTCAAATAGACTACTGCAACTCACTGTACCTGGAACAACCTACATTTTTGTTCAATCCCCTGCAGATACTTTGTAATTTGACAGCCAAGCTGGCTAATGGTTCCCTCCCCCCAACCAACTGTTTAGGGATCACATCCCTGATTCTGTTGGCCCTTTGTCAGCGAGAATTCTCATTTCTGTGCCAATTCGCTTCAACCTTAGAGACCCCCAGCACTTTTGCTGGACTTCAGGACTTTTTAATTTTTAACCGTGAGTGATTCATTTTGCTCACTCATTTATTTTGACCTGATTTGGATTTTGTGTTTCAACTGTTTTTTGGAGTCTGACAAACTCCATAGGGATATACTTTTTGTATGTCGACACACTGCCTTCGGTGCAGTGTCACAGAGAAATCCTTTCGGTTTCACATAAGGTTTAAATAACTTTTCTTGTGTGAACTACCGTTCCCAATAATAGTAAAGTGAAATTGGCTTTGCTAACCATTTCTCTTTGTAGGTCCAGCGCACCCCATTTTATGGGGAGTGCTGGGGGGGGTTACTTAGTAGCCCCTTATCCTACATTCTCATGTAATATTTTTTATGTTACCCTCACTACTTTAAATGGCTGGCGGCAGTGGTTTAATTTTCCTACCATTATGCTTTTCTACCGCAGACTGAATCCTCAGCTGCAGTATAGCACCCATGGGTGACCATTTTGTCAAAATGGCCCCTGTCATTTTTTTCACCATTTCCTGTTTGTGAGTTTTTTCTAGGGATTTATTCTGCTGGCTGTCCACCCTGCTGTGTGACTGACAGACGAGGCTGAGAGTGAATGGGAGAAACCTGCTTAAAAGGCTGGGGTTTTGGGACTAGAGACAGAGTCGACCACTGGGAAGAACAACCAACTAAGAAATCGTGAACAAAGCTTGCTGCATCCTCCTAGACCTTTGAATTGTCCAGTGAAGCACTGCTGCTGTGCTGAAACTCCTTTTTCTGATCGACAAGAGAAGCTCCGGAAGGGACGACTTCTTCCCTTGGGTTGGTGGGACCAACTAACCTCGAGACGGACTCCACTGGATCATCTTCCCTGATTGGCTGTACTTCTTCGCTGCTGCAAGACCCGAGTACCGGGGGTCAAGAAATCCATAGTCGAGTGCAACGTCTGCAATCCGGCCAGAAGATCCGGTAGTCTCCTAAAGACCTGCCAGAAGCAGGATGACCAGAGCCCGAGTGCCCCCAACCCATTGGTGGTGCTGTTTACCGCCAGCAGAAACCGCGAAGTGCCGCTGATCTGAAAAGAGCCCGTAGCTGCAGACAACCTCTAAATTGTTGCCGCAGGAGTCCTCCAGAGGTCCTCCCTCTTGTCCTCACGACTGAGGATCAGGAACCCAGGATCTGCAACACTGCAACAGGACAGAATCCAGCTGGACGGTTTATGGTCTGTGCATCTAATTTTTTCCATCGAGGGACAAAGACATTCTTAGCCTTGGGCAGAGCCTTTCTGGGGTGTTCCACCGTACCACAGGATACCTCCGACAAAGCAGCCTTGAAAGGCGTCGAGGGCATCGACGGAATGGGCGCTGACGTCGAGCGAGGCACGACAACATCGACAGCATTGATGCAGGCCTCGAGGGCAGAGCCCCGAGCGTGTCCTTCGACAGCCTGGGTGCCAATGGCATCGACGACTTCCTCGGAGGCGGAGCCTCGAGAGAGTCCTTCGACGAACTCTGCTTTCTTGAAGACTTCACAGGCTCACGCGGTCTCGAGGGCGTCGAGGACCGGGACCTGGAACGGGCATGTCTAGAGCGACCATCCTTGTCCGACCGGGACCTTGAAGGCGCCACAGTGGTCGTGACGACCGCTCGAGCCCGAAGGCGGACGAGTGGTGTCTCTAGCACGGTCACGGCCGGCGTCCTTGCGATTGAAAAATCGCCATCATCTCCTTTCGGAAGGAATCCCATTCCTCAGGAGTGGAATGCTTGTTGGGACAAGCAACCCGCCGACGGGCAGAATCCTCGGATGAGGACGGGGAAGGCGACCTGTGACAGCGCTTCCATGAGTGCCTCTAAGGCAGAGGAATGGTGAGACCGACTCCTGGAACGAGACCCCCAGGACACACGACTATGCGGAGAGTCGCCCCTCGAATCGTCCGTCGAAAGTCCAGAAGATTGTGACTTCCAGGGCTTGGCCACCTTACCCACCGACAGCTTCTTCTTAAGCTCCCGCAAGGCCTTTGATGTAAGCGCCTGGCAGTCGACACAGTCATCCGTATAGTGGTCCTCCTCGAGGCACCAGAGGCAAGCATTGAGCGTGTCGGTCAACGACATCTTGGACCTTCACACCCGACACTTCTTAAAACCCAACCGTGGGGTGGAAGAAGCCGAAGATGACATTTTTCAAACGAACAGGTTTGAAGAACCGAAAGAACAGGATTCAGTAGAACCGAGGCGCGCCGAGATCTCCGAAGCGAACACGTTTGCGGAAAAAACGGAACTGAGGCTACGGACGTTGTGCGTCCTACTTATAACATCTGGTGACGTCGGCTCGACAGAGGCCCTCGAGGACAGCGCATTGACGCAGAAAACATTTCCGAAGCAGCACAGCTGTGGTGATTACTGTCATAGATATGGAATACGTTGGAGAACCCAATCCCCTCGAAATTCACATACTGTTTGTATAGTTGTGGTGAAGATCAAAACAAACGAAAACCGAATAAAGTGAAAAGATAATGAGCATATGGTTAACATTTCTTGTCCTTTAAAGTAATTGTGAACCTTCATGTAGAAGGAAAGTACTTGAATCAGTTGTCATTGTTATGACTAAAATGTTTCTTCTTGAGCGCAGTATGCACCCAAGTAAAAATGGGACATAGCTTGGGACAAGAACTATCAAACTAACCGTCTGAAGGCTTATGTTTCCAGACCAGAACTAGGAGCTTTGCTACTAGCCCCTGATCAAGAGTAGGAAGAGGAGAGTGAGTCGCCCCCTGATCTCCTCATGGGACAACCCTCAGATAAGACAATTGAAGAAGTGAAACTCTCTTCAGATTTAACTCTGCAACAACAGGAGGAGTACAAGGCTCTGTTGAATCAGTGTGCTTCCCCGTTTTCATTGACACCAGGCTTGACCCCTTGGGACCAGCATGATATTCTCACTGGTTACAGTCTCCCTGTCAAAAGCAGGGGTTACAACATGTCAGAACCCACATAAAGGAAGAGGTCAAGAAGATGCTTTATCTTGGGGTTATTGAGCTATCTACCAGTCCATGGGCTAGTCCAGTTGTACTGGTGCCAAAAGCAGGAACCAAAGAGTTGGTTGAGATTATGTGTGGACTATAGAGCTCTTAATGCAGTCACCACTTCTGATGTCCAACTTTTACCTAGGACAGATGAGATGGTGGACAAACTTGGTTCAGCCAAGTTCCTAAGTACATTTGACCTAACCTCAGGCTATTGGCAAATAGCTCTGACAGACCATGGCAAGGAGAACTGCATTTTCCACCACAGGAGGCCTCTACGAGTTTAACGTTATGCCTTTTGGACTCACAAATTGACGTGCTACAGTTCAGAGGATGGTGAATCAAGTTCTGAATGGGTTAGAGCACTTCTGCATGGCATACATGGATGACTTTCCCACTTGGGAAGAGCATCTTTATCACCTAGGATATGTTTTGCATACCCTGGAACAGGCCCATCTGACCATAAAGGATAGTAAATGTCAAATTGGTGAGAGTAAAGTGGTCTACCTTGGACAGGAGGTAGGACGAGGTAGAATAAGGCCATTGCCTAGCAAAGACCAAGGTGTACAAGACTGGGCCACCCTACTACTCAGACTCAAGTGAGAGTAGATCTCACTGGGTATGGCAGGAAGCTGAAAAACCGTGAGACAAGGTGGGCAACCATAGAACATTAATGTTTTGCCACTGTGTGGTCTCTGAAGAAGTTTAGGCCATACTTGTATGGTTCTACTTTCATTATTCAGACAGACAACCAACCCTTGAGATGGTTAAACGCAGATGAAGGAGAAAAATCCAAAATTGTTGAGGTGTTCAACCAGCATTGAAGGGTTTGATTTTACCATAGAACACAGGGCATGGTGTAATCACCAAAATGCTGATGGTGTGGTATTGCGGCTACAGCACGGGTTGCTAAGCCCCTGTGTATATATGTGTGATTCTGGTACAAATAAAAACCAGATCTTTTTACGCTAAATTAAAAGGTTTCAGGGCACTGGTTTGGAAAACTAAAGATGGGGAGTGTAACATAATAGCCTTGGTGATTTTTTGTTGTTTGCCTACAGCATACCTGGACGACCAAGGCTCACCAGGAAGCCTTATTCGAGATATGTTTCACAGACCTTTCCATGGTGTGGGAGCTGAATATTTAGAACTCAAGTTCTGCCCCCATTACCTTCTTTATTCCACAGACAGATTCCTTATTTCTGTCCCCAGATTTTGATACGCACGGATTGGTGGTCTGTCCTTTCTTGTGTTCTACTGTCCACCATTTGCAGTTTTGTCATTCTTGGAAACCCCGGTTATTTTGAGAAAATGGCCTGTTTACTTTTTTATCATTAGTGAAAGCTTTTAGTAGCGCTGAGATGCCCCTGGCCGAAAGCTGCGCTGTATGTGGTACAAAATGGTTAACATTACAGTGTTTGAGGCCAATTATCGAAATCGCCTTTCAGTTTAAACCTAGATGAGGAAGCATCCATCGATGGGGACTTCATCATTGTTTTGGCTTTTTTCACATACAAATTAATTTTCTTGCCAAAGACAAAATTTAGACCGTGGCTTTGTAGAAGCCAACAAATAGAAATGGTTCCAGACGAATGCGGTTTCTTACACATTAGGCCTTAGGAAAGGCAAGAGGAAGGCAGCCAGCGCAAGTTTGATGTGAAAATTATTTTAGATGTCAGGGAGGTCTCAGGTGACATTCAGCTGAACTACTGAGGACAAATATCTTCACTTGTATCATACCGCTTTTTAGTTGGGACTCATTTTGTTTGAAATAAGGGATTTTTTGTTGGAGATCAGCTGATGTTTCCTTCAAATTGTAAGTAGGTGTCCCTCACTAGGGAGTAAACTATAGCCTTGGTACCTCCATCAATGAAGGAAGAAATAAGGCCAATAGCCAGAACACACTGAAAAAAGTATCTAACCACGTTCAATCTTTTTTGAAGAGTCTTTAAATTGCCATGTTCTTTTACCATGTCGGAAATTTGCTTATTATGGAAGATCTGACTTAGGAATAAAACGTTTAGAAACTTTGAAGATTTTTTTTAAACTTTATTTTTATTTTGAAATAACAGTACTGCAGCAGGCAATATAAGAAAGTGTCCAATAAATGCTGTACAAAATACTGGCAAGTCAACAAATGTCATGTTATATAACTACAACTATCCACAAGTCCCCTTCCACTGCCAATAGGCGCCGAGATACAGACTTGTGCATCATCACTCACCGTAAAAACTTCCAACAGTGAGGGCAAACTAAAAATACAGCCAAAAAATGGCTAAAAGCAAAATTACCAAAAACATCACAAACACAGACTACTCTGGACGAGCACACCAATTAAGAAACTAAAGCTGGAAGAGAGATTTTCAAGCCATTCTCTGAAGAGTTTTTCCTAAAAATGTTTCTCTCCAACAGCAGTTTAGCCGAAAACTATCAGACATATGGTGAAAGAATGGGGCTCATTTTCTCATTACAATAATGAAAGAGTGAAAATGCTCTGGATGTACTTCAGTTTTAATTAAGTTTTAACAGACCTCTATATTAAAAGCATTTAGGGTTCCCAGCCTGTTGGAGTATTCAAAATAAGTGACTGGATGAATGGTGCTTATGAAACCTCATTTTGATTCTTTGCATAACAGCCTAAATACACCTTTACCCCTTACTACTTTAACAAACTTAACGGCGAAAAACTCTTGGTTCATGCTTGGGTCTAGCCCAAAGTGTATGGTGTAACTAGCATCTCCTTACGCAAATGCTGCGTGTTTAACATCATCCGTTACATCGCCGATTTGCATTGAAGGCTAGAGCTTTCACTGGCTAGAGCAGCAGATTTCACAAATGGCAGATAGATCAACAGGTTTCTCTGGCCCACTTACCTGGTCTCTGGATTGTAACCCAAAATGTAGAAAAATGAGTCAATTCGTGCCTTGAACTCCCGAGCAGCAAATATGTCCGAGTAATGGGAGATGTTACACTTTCCCCTGTTTGTGAGAGAGAAAGAGAGACATTGTGCATTAATCTATTTTATAACTTGGGATACTGCTAGACAAAGTCCCTGTTTGGAACAGGTCTCAACTTTCTGCAGTAGCTCCCAAAAGGGGAAGCTAACTGCTGGTGTGAGGGACTTGCATTGGAAATATGATTATGGGTTTGAATTTTAGTGCATTGGAATCATTTAAAAGCACCTTGTTGTATCTAAGGATATCAGGTAAATTGAAATGAAGTCCCTTTATTCAGTTACATCAGTAAGAATGTTCAGTAAGACTTAGTGTAGGCACAGTGCAGACTCACTGGCTCCCACCACCCACGCTCTCTTCTCTCAACTGCCTGAAGCCGCTTCTTGCATAAACATTCGAAACATTCACTGAACATTCTATCATGAGGTCACACACACCTTGAATCCAGGTACATGGGGAAGGAGATATAAAACAACATAACACCTCCGCTTCTTTGATAAACAATGGATGAAGCACATTCACTCTCACCGCAAACAACCAACACTTATCTCAGTGTTCCCCACGCCACACCACACACACTTACCACTTAGAGAAAAAAAACATGTCAAGTCGGTGTTGCTCAACATAAAAATTGTTGGCAGTTGGAAATTACAACCATCTACTCCCAAATGGGAAACAAAATAGACAACCAGTCCTAAAATGATGGCCAGTCAAGTTAGGATCCACCACAAACAAAGCAAAGTTCAAGTAATAGATGAGTGGAAACCCTGTGTACAATGGTATTTTGGCCATGGGACATACAAATAAATCTCCCTACTTTCAAATTTCCCGTGTGTACGGACATGACAAACATTCCATCCTGCTGATAGGAGGAAACAAAAAACTTTTTTTTGTTGTTGCTGGACGGGGCCAATAATACTGTTAACAACCCGTTCACAGGTTGTAAGGTCACTCACAACTACATTGACAGAAAGTCCTTAATTTTACTAACACCTCAAAACAAAACAAAATGCTGTAATTGAGTCAAACGTTCTGCAAGGTGCATATTGACCAGGAAAATCTGTTAGCCAGGAAGCTGTTCGGTAATCAGTAAATTCTCCTACCTTATTCCTCAACACCACTAGTGAGAGGCTAACAGTCACAAAATGTGATTAAACACCTTGTTGGCAAACAAAGTTTTCGACCCGGACCCATTGGATGAATCCTGGTCTCATTTCCCGGCCAGCCCCAGAGGGTAAGTCTAAATCAATTAGTACGTCACAGGTGTGTGATAAAACTTCAACTTGCACATAAATTGTCAGACAAGACCCGGATGAGTGTTCAATTGTCACATTTTCCAACACCACTAGAGGGAAAGTCCCAAAAAAGAAAATGTCTTCCACATTACAAGGTGCGATGAAGGCCATCCATGAAATGAGTGTACAAATGTACCTAAACACTACAAAAGGCAGATTGCCAGGCACTACAATCACTGACAAGCAGATGGTACACAAAAAACACAAACGGGACACGCAAGGCACTGTGTTGCAAGCGATACAAACTTTACTAACAAGAATCTTAAACACTGACGCTATTTCTTGTCAAAAACTATTAAGTGACATGTAAATACGCAGTAAGCAATAGTTATAGGGCCACAGGGTAAACACTGTGACAGGGAGAGGTAAACTAATACCACGCATTCAACTAATGTTGCCCCCACAACTGTATGCACTTTTGCCATCATTTTAATCACAGCACAAAAACCAAATGAGCAATAAATGTAATGTGCGTCCTTTAGTCCCTAAAAGTCCATGCAGCATTTAGCAGCACCAAAACTTGTAATTCCTCAAAATGGTAGGTCTGATCAGAACACTCTCAGGACACCTTATCCAATGCACTGCAGACATACATGCACACAACTATCCTTTGTAGAAATGTGATGCATGAACATTTCCTAAAAGTGCTTGTCGGAAGTGGCGACTTTAAAGCTGCAATACCTCAAAGAGGTTATAACACATTGAGAGAAACCAATTAAACCCTGTAATGCTGACTCACTCAAACAGAAACATACCTTCACTTACACACATGCGCACCCGAAAATACTCGAAAGCCGAGAAGCCAAATCACATTCAAATCTCCAGGTCGAGAAGATACTTTGAGAAAATGCTGAGTGCATTAGATGGTAAAATTCAACACATGTGAAAACACTATAAACTTGAAATGTTAATGGATGCTAAGTTTCCAAAAAAACATCAATCAAGCACGTTAAGTATTACAAAACCCCACATGTACAACAAATACGTATTCTGTTTAAGATATGCAGTTCCTGCAGTAAACGGTCTGGAGAAGGCAGCATGCACATTGAGAAATGGCAAAACATTATTACAAGCCACGTTAATGTCATTAATTAAATAATCAACACTCGAGAGAACAATAAACCAAATTATCGGAGTCACCCGTTCATAAACGCAGCACCTTCGCTTGAGATACGTCCCCCCAGGCAATTACAGGGAAAAGATCTGTGACACTGTACACGGTAAACTATCGGGGCAGAAATAGAACAAGCGAAAACGTCATCATGCAGTTGTACAGCTGGTGGTCCTTTACTCTCTCCTTTACATGTTGCACCGAACGCTGTCTGCCAAGGAACAGAACGGCAATGGCGTTGCAACCATCATCAACACGGCATGAGGTCGACAGAGCGGTAAGCGGAAATTGCACTCCTCTTCAAACAGAGCACCAGAACATACTCCATGGTAGTCCTGAAAATGTAAACACCTCAATACTCCCCCAGCTGCTGCCGTGACACCTTATTAGCACTGGTATCCTCTGGGGTGCTCCTCTGGTGCTTGTTGGCAATAGAGGCCCCTCTTTTGGCTCTGTAGGATGTTGTCCTGGGTGCAGTTACTGCTACTCCAAGCAGCACTTCCAGTCCATTCCTTTGTCCTGGGTCCTTCGGGCAGAGCAGTTCTGGTCAGCACCTCTCCAGCCAGTAGCTTTTCTGCCCTATGGGTGTGTCCAAAGTATGCCTTTGCCCTCCGTCTTATTTCCAGTGGGCAGGGTCTTTTATTCTCTTGCTAGCAGGACTTCTGCCAGCAGCTCATCAGCAATGCGAGTGCTGAAAGTGTAGTTTTTCTCCGGTTTCTTCAGCTAGGACAGTCCATGAGGCACTCTTAAAGCACACCGGCACCTTTGCCTTACGTCCCGAGTGGTCGGTTTGGGGGCAGCGAGTCTGCCATCTTCCTGCAGCATGTAACTTCTTTTCTCCTTATTCTTAAGGTTTCAGCACTCCAGGGTCCAGTTCCTGACCAGCCCATCACCAATGTTGCATCTAATGAGATCAGGTAAGTTGAAATGAAGTTCCTTTATTCAGTTACATCAGTAAAATCTTCAGTCAGACTCAGTGTAGACACAGTGCAGACTCACTGGCTCCCATCACCCAGGCTCTCTTCTCTCAAGTGCCTGACGCTGGAAGCCACTTCATGCATAAATATTCTAAACATTCACTCAATATACTTTCGTGAGGTCACACACAGACACAGACACACCTTGCATACAGCAACCAGGGAAATGAGATATGAAACATGATATAACGCCTCCAACGTGCTTTCTGTGGAAGAATTGTAATTTGGGATTCAAAAAAGTAGAAATTTAAGCAGATGGGCATCTAATATATGATTTGACTGTAATGAAGGTTTGGGTTGATTACTGCAAAACCTTTTGGTCGTTGGAGAATTAGTCGCAATTATTTTTGTTGACAGGTACATTTTACTGCATATATGGAATACATTACTCACGTAATCATATTTCTGGTGCTTGTATCTGCTTAGATTTGCATGCTATGCATAGGCCAACATCTAGTGGAAGCTGCAGAGTATTACAGTTTTTTTCGAAACTCGAAAATGGGTGTCGAAATAGGGCGTAGAAGTAATACTATCCCTATTGTGACGTCCCCTGTACCCATGATCCCTCACGCGTGTGGGTCCCTCAAATTGTATTTTTTCTGACATGAGGTAGCATGAGGATTAGTGTGAGTACAGAGTTCCTAAACAGATACATACATATATGGAAAGCTCAAGTAAACATCTATACACCTTCTCACAGGGGAGGAAGTGTGGGCGCATGAGAATCTAAGCAGATACATGCACCAGAAATACGATTACGGTGAGTAATGTATTCCTTATGATGCTTGTGTAATCTGCTTAGATCACATGCTATGCATAGATTAGCGAGCAATGTTATGAGAAGGTGGTGGGTTGTGAGAAGGAGTAGCGGCAAATAGATGTTTTAGAACCGCTTGTCCCTCCTATGTATCTGTTTTGGAATGTGTGTCAATGCAGTAGTGCTGAGTAAAGGTATAAACTGAGCTCCATGTCGCTGCTCTGCAAATGTTGTCTAATGGTACGTTTGCAAGAAATGCTAACGTAGCCCCAGTGCCCCTTGTAGAAGGCAGCGTCTTGTCTGATAATGAATAGCAACTGTATACATTTCACTATCCATTTGGAGATTGCTCTTTTTGAAACACGCTCTCCTTGTCTGCCTGTAGCCATGGATCAAACAGTTGATCCATTTTCCTAAGCGGTTTGGTCTTATCTACGTAGTAGAGAATCACTCTCCTCACATCTAGTGTGTGGAGTTTGACCTCAGCTGAGCTAGCTGACTTTTGAAAGAAGGCCAGGAGCTCAATAGATTGGTTCACGTGAAACTTGGAAATAAATTTAGGTGAAAACCTAGGGTGAGGCCGTAAAACCAATTTGTCTTTATGGATGACAAAGAAGGAGTCCTGCACTGAGAATGCTTGGATCTCGCTGACGCTTCTTATGGAAGTGATAGCCACTAAGAAGGCAGTTTTATAGGTAACGTCTCTAAGGGTAGCCTGTTGCAAAGGCTCGTATGGGGGTCCCATGAGTTTTGCTAGCACTACGTTTAGATCCCAACCCGGCAGGGGGGGGTTAGAGACTGGAGGATGTATTCTCTTCACTCCTGGATTTATAAACAAGGGCTCCTGGAAAAACCCTAATCTGCCCAGGAGGGCTTCATGGTAAACAAAAATACAAGTGAACGGGTCAGTAAAACTGGCATGCCCCCTTACTGTTCAATCACCCTTAGCACATAAAAATTGAGTACTACACCTCAATATTTCGAATACTGGTTTTTATATTTTACAGCATCTATTTGTATATTGCCTTAGGTATAGTGCTGAACATCATGGGTTACAGGGTAAAGTAATACAGATTTGCATAATACAACAGACATCAAGTAGAATTTCTTGTACATATGTCTTATACAGTGAACAGAGTGCAGATTTCCTCTGTCGATGCATAACGGCAGGGGTCAAAAACACAAACAATTGGAACAGATATACAAAATGTATTTCGGTACAGTACAGTGAAAGAACATTGGTAACTGGTTGGAAAAAGGTTGGTCTACACCAGGGTGTTTCGGCCGTCTATAGGCGCTGATTATGCCACATATTTCTCATGGCCTTCGTCAGGACGGGGAGGACAGTATGGTCAGGATGTTCAGAAGGTGCTGAAAAAAGGTGAATGAGATTCAATAAAGGGAGTGCTGACCAAATAGTTATACATGAGACACCGAGTGATTTACTCACTTTTATGACTAGTGGACACGGCTTACCTGTGGGGTATGATTTAGACCACAGATGTAAATGCGAAAAGCAATATCTCATCGATCGAGGTCGCAGTGGACTCCTGTTGATAGAGAGGGAATGAAAGTAGGAGTGCTAAGTATTGTCTCCTAGTCCTTTGTAAAAGTAGGGCACATCTTGGTTGTGCAAAATTAAAATGTCAGAAAGACACGCATACGCGTGCTTACCTAAACGTAGGTAGCTGTTGACTTTCACACGCAATAGGTGTATGGCTGGGCTGGATCCTAGGAAACCGTGCCCTAAGAGAAGAGCACAAAGCCGGTAAGAAAGGTGGCTACAACTAAATGGTCCAACGCACAGAATCGATCTATTCAAGAGGATGGCATTGTATGTATTACCTGTAGTGACACTGGTCTAGATGTGGGCCAGGGAGCGATTAATGCGCCAGGAATTCTTTTGCATGTCAGGATCAGTGGAGCGTTCGTAGGTGCAAGCTCCTTCTTCAGTAGCAGACACGGCACTGCAGGACAATGCTTCCAAGTTCAAAGAGTGTGGTTGTGGATGTATCGTTGTCCCCTGTGTTGAGCCAACAGGTTGACCTGGTACGGGAGCTAGATGGGATCGCACATCGCTAGCTTGCGCAGATGTGGAAACCACGGTTGTCTCGCCCATATAGGAGCAACCAGGACGACTCATCTGTTCCCTGTGAATTTTATTCACTATCCTGCTGATTAATGGAGTCGGGGGGGGGGGGAGCGTAAGCAAATATCCCTGACCAGTTCATCCATAGGGCGTTCCCCCTTGGAGTGGCTGACTTGGACGCGAAGTCTGGGCATTGCTCGTTTTCTTTTGTAGCGAACAAGTCTAGAGAGGGGTATCCCCAAAGAGAGAAGATGTGGTCTACGACGTCTGTGTGTAGTTTCCACTCGTGCTCTTCTGGTAGAGGGTCTCTCCTGAGAGAGTCCGCTAGTGTGTTCAGTATCCCTGGAACATGTTGGGAGGACAGGGACATCCCACGTCTGAGTGCCCACTTCCATATTTTCTGTGCCAGTTTGGACAGATTTGGAGTGTGTGTACCTCCCCGTTTGTTGAGATAGAACATTGTGGTGGTGCTGTCTGTTAGGACTTGTACCGACACGTTCGTCAGGTGCTTTTCGAAGGCTTGTAGGGCCTTGAGGACTGCTAATAACTCCAGAACGTTTATGTGCAGTCACTTGTGACCATAGGCCGTGTGCTGTGTGGCGAAGGTAGTGCCCCCCCCACCCGGAAAGGGACGCGTCCGTTGTGACGACTGCTTGTGCTTCCGGTTTGTGGAAGGGTTTCCCCTCGAGTAGATTTTCCCTTGACCACCAGCAGTTCTAAACCATTGTTGGCGAAACAACCACTAGATCGTCCCACTGACCACTTGCCTGAGACCATTATTTCGCCAACCATTCCTGCATTGGTGGCATGCGCAAGCACGTGTAGGGGACTAGGTAAATGCATGATGCCATCATACCCAGCCGGCGCATTGTTTTGCGTACGCTTATCCGGAGACCGGCTTGATACTGGGGTATCTGCTGAAGCATATTTTGCACTCTTTCCATGGATGGGTAGGCTAAGCCAGTCTTTGTATCCAATACAGCTCCTAGGAACTGTTTTGATGTGTTTGGTATTAGACGCAACTTTTTCTCGTTTATTGAGAAACCCAATTGGAAGAGAAGATCTATCGTCCTCTGCGTGTTTACTTTGCAAAGATGGTAGTTTTCTCCCGTGATCAGCCAGTCATCCAGGTAGGGGTACACTGGGATTGATTCCCTGCGTAGGTGCGCTGCCACCACCGCCAGTACCTTGGTGAACACCCTTGGAGCCGAGGCTATTCCAAAGGGCAGCACCTTGAACTGATAGTGTTAGTCTGCTACTTTGAATGGCAAGAATCCTCTGTGCGCTCGGAACATTGAAATATGAAAATAGGCCTCTTTCATGTCCAATGTTGCCATGTAATCCCCCTCTTAACCGAGGGATTACTTCTTGTAGCGTTGTCATGCAAAATTTTTGTGGTTTTCCAAATTTGTTTGCAGGGCGCAGGTCTAGTACCGGGCGCGTGGTCAGATATTTTTTTTGGAACAAGGAAGTACGTTGAATAAATACCCTTGTTTACCTCTTTGTGTGGCACAACCTCGATGGCGTCACCTCTTCTAGCAGGATACATTGTTCCTCCTGCAATGGTTTCTTTTGGCACAGGGGGAGGTTTGACGGTCTTCCTTGAAGCTCTATACAATAACACCCCCGTCACAGTTGACAACACCCATTTGTCTGATGTTATACCCTCCCATACGTGGGTGCAAAAGGATATTCGTCCCCAAACTGGGGAGGCATGGGAGGGGGCTCGTAGCGGGGTGTCATTGCTTAGAGGGTGTCCCTCCACCTCTGGTGGGGGACCCTCTCCCTCTTCCGTGGGCCCTGCACTGACCCCTGGGGTAACCCTGGGTGGCTTGTTGATTGGTATTCCAAGAGGAACCTTGAATTTGGCTGTATCCAGTTCTTCTCTGCACGCTTTGCCCCCAAAAGCGACGAAAATTACTACCACCTTACTTACCATCTCACTTTGTGCAGTCATAGCTGGACAACAAGGTGGAATTGTTTGCTATACGCACCTGGTATGCTGCAGTGGATGCTACCTTCCTAACCATAGCATATCATTTTTTGCTCTCTTTGTCTGGAGGGGCTTCGGAGGAGGCTAAGGGAGTACCAGCTCTCTTGCGGGTGGTGGTAACCACCAGAGAGTCAGGTCGAAGTTGTCCCCTTATATATAAGGGGTTAGATGGTGTTGGTTTAAAGAGTTTCTCGATTCTAGGGTTCACTGCCCTGGTATCGTTTGGTAGTTCTACGGAAGGTTGAATCCTTCTTTGGACTGATTTTAGCGCCCAACATATTCTCTACAAAATCCTCGTCCTGCTGGGCCTCTTGTGTTTCGATGCCGAAATGCTCTGCAGCCCTTATGAGTATATTATTGAATAATGGCTGGTTATCCACAGGGGAGTCCGATAAACTAGGGTCTTGCGGGACTGGAGAGTCCATCGCGAAAAACACAGTCAGTGTCCTCTTCGTCTTGATCGTCTTCTCCCCGGCGTCGTAACCCTCAATGTCACCATCATAGGGTTCACCTTCGTCTAAGTATTCATCCTCCCCTACATCCTGGTCGTAAAAGTCGTAGGTGAGGAGTTGTGTGGAGGTTCAACAGCCAATTCTACTGGGGAAGAGATCTATTTTTATATGGTACAGCCGTTGTCTGAGATTGAGAGGCTGTAGGTATTGTGTTTGAACCAGACACCTGTGTAGTGGGAGGCATGGAGGCGAAGTTGTCTAGAACATGAGGATGTTTTTCAAAGAAATTTGCTAAGCAGGACATGCGGCTCATAACTCTGTCAATATCCTGTGCAGACCATCTGGCTGAACTGGGTATAAACCCCGGGTCGGAGGAGGCTATAGTTGGGGTAATGGGTGTATGTTCCTCTTCCTCATCAAGGCTGATAGTGTCAGGTTGATGTGTATGATCAGACTCTACTATAGTGTCCTGTAGGGGCATACTCTTATGTTGGCTAGAGGGTTGCTCCCTAGCCATCTCCTTTTAAGTGAGTAACTCTAGAGGTACTAGACTTGTCTCTCTCCTTATGTTCCCTGCACTTAGATGATTTTTTGGAGCTCGGGGTCGAAGTGGGGGTACCGGAGGACTCCCTGGGCTTTTCCCCGGGTGTATGCCAAACTTCGACACCAGGGATGGCTTGCGCGGTGTCTTTCACCGTCGACGGGCCAGACGGGGGAGTTTTGAGTCGGGTGACCTTTGTCTTGTCGGGCTTGTCATGCAGCGGCCGCTCGGAGCGCCCAGAGGACATCTGATCAGAAGATCTGCCCTTCACTGTCGACTCTCAGTGTGTGACCTTACTCGCATCATGTTGGGGTGTATGTTTGTGGGGGAGTGTGGTGGCCTTGCCGCCGGGTGTCTTCCCCGTAACAGGACCGCTGGCCTGTCTTCTAGGGTCGGGGGCTGGCACTGGGGAACGTGGAGGTTCCCCCCGTCACCCTCGCCATCTGAAAGGACGGTGTTGCTGCCGTTGTTAAATGCCTCTTCGACATCCATGGGGGCCTTGGCCCTCATGGCGTGATGGGCCCAAGGTTTAGTTCACTTGTACGAGGGTTTTCGGTCGGAGAAGCTTACAAGCCCGACAATGCACCTCGTCGTGGTCTCTATTCAAGCAGAGGTTACAGACCCTATGCTTGTCGACCCACGTGAACTTCCTATTGCAGGAGTGGCAGAACTTAAAGGGAGTACGCTCCATGATATATGTAGGCAGCTGGGAGACTATGCTAAAGGGTGGGAATATACATGTTTATGACCACCCCCAACTCTGCCTACTGTAAGGCAGAGGCCGAAAGGGCCTTCCAAGGCCGGGCCTTCCAAGGCCGGGCCTTCCAAGGCCGGGCCTTCCAAGGCCGGGCCTTCCAAGGCCGGGCCTTCCAAGGCCGGGCCTTCCAAGGCCGGGCCTTCCAAGGCCGGGCCTTCCAAGGCCGGGCCTTCCAAGGCCGGGCCTTCCAAGGGCGAGTGGCGCTGTCGAAGTCTCCGTCCGACAGTCTGCTTCTAAGTCTTCTTCAGTCTTTACCGCGTCGAGACATGGTGTCGGCAAAGGACAGGAAGAAACACTAACTTAATAAAGTTCAACGGCGTACGCCAGAAATGGACTCCGCTTATATTTTGCGACCGCTCACAATGGCGAAGAAAACAATCTGAAGGACCCACACGCGTGAGGGATCATGGATACAGGGGACGTCACAATAGGGATAGTATTACTGCCACGCTTTATTTCGACGCCCATTTTCGAGTTTAAAAAAAAAAACAATACTCTGCAGCTTCCACTAGATGTTGGCCTATGCATAGCATGTGATCTAAGCAGATTACACAAGCATCAGATATATATATATAGATAGATATATCTATATATATATATATATATCTATAGATATATGGGATACATTACTCACCGTAATCGTATTTCTGATGCTTGTATCTGCTTAGATTCACATGCTGTGCATAGGCCGACATCTAGTGGAAGCTGCGGAGTATTACAGTTTGTTTTTCGAAGTCGAAAAATGGGCGTCGACACAGGGCGTGCCAGTAATACTATCCCTAGTGTGACGTCCCCTGTACCCATGATCCCTCACGCGTCTAGGATCCCCAGATTGTGTTTTTCCTGACATGAGGTAGCATGAGGAGTAGCGTGAGTACAGATAGTCCAAGCAGATAGACAGAAAGGTAAGACTACAAGCAACCATGCGCCTTCTCTCGGAGGGGAGGAAGGGTGGGTCGCATGTGAATCTAAGCAGATACAAGCATCAGAAATACGATTACGGTGAGTAATGTATCCCTTCTGAGGCTTGTGGAATCTGCTTAGATCACATGCTGTGCATAGATTAGCGAGCAGTACCAGAAGAAGGAGGTGGGATGTGAGAAGGGTCATGAGCAAACAGGTGTCTTAGAACCGCTTGTCCCACTTGTGTATCTGCCTTGGAATGAGTGTCAATGCAGTAATGCTGAGTAAAAGTGTGAATAGAGCTCCAAGTAGCTGCTTTGCAAATGGTGTCAAGGGGAACATTTGCAATGAAAGCCAGAGTGGCCCCAATGCCTCTGGTAGAGTGGGCCCTTGGCGTAAAAGGCAGAGTTTTTTCAGAAAGAGAGTAACACAGCTGTATACAGTTGATAATCCACTTTGAGATAGCGCCCTTAGAGACGCGATCCCCCTCTCTGCCTGTAGCTACGGAGACAAACAGTTGATCTGTTTTCCTTAGCGGTCTGGTTTTATTTACATAGTATAAGACCGCCCTACGCACATCTAGGGTGTGTAGTTTCACCTCAGCTGAGCTCTGTGGGTTTTGGAAGAAAGCCGGAAGCTCGATGGACTGGTTTACATGGAACTTGGATATGAATTTTGGTGAGAATCTAGGGTGTGTGCGTAAAACCAGTTTGTCCTTGTGGATAGTAAAGAAAGGATCTTGCACTGACAGAGCCTGAATTTCACTGACCCTTCTTATGGAGGTAATGGCTACTAAGAAGGCCGTTTTATAAGTCAGGTGTTTGAGACTACTTTTATGCATGGGTTCGAAGGGGGGCCCCATGAGCTTAGATAGCACCACATTGAGATCCCATCCTGGCGGTGGGTTCGAGATAGGAGGGTGAAGTCTCTTTACTCCTTCCATGAAGGCTTTAACTACTGGTACTTTCCACCACGAAACCTTGTTATGGGATGTGGTGTAGGCTGAGAGGGCTGCCAGGTGTACTTTCAGAGAGTTAAAAACCAACCCTGCATCCAGCAGGTGGAGCATGTATGTTACAACGTTGGAAGGAGTGCAATCAACCGGGTTGATTTGTTTACTCTGGCACCAGATAACGAATCTTTTCCACTTGTCAAAGTAACAGTGCCTTGTATTTGGTTTCCTAGACTCTTTTAGAATGTCCATACACCTCTGTGGTAATTTGAGATGTCCAAACTCTATGACTTCAGGAGCCATGCTGCTAGGTTCATAGAGTTGGGTTCCTGATGCACTGTTTGACCTTGTTGCTGGGACAGAAGGTTGTACCAGGCTGGGAGTCTGATGGGCTCGCATACCGCCATCCTGCGTAGGTGTGGAAACCATGGTTGTCTCGCCCACATGGGAGCAACTAGGATGAGCGTCATCGATTCCTTGTTCATCTTGTACACCACCTTCCTGATGAGGGGAGTTGGTGGGAAAGCGTACGCAAACATCCCTGACCAGTCTATCCACAGGGCATTCCCCTGGGAGTCCGGTTGTGGGAACCTGGATGCAAATCCTGGGCATTGTTTGTTTTCGCTTGTGGCGAATAGGTCTATAGTGGGGAAACCCCACTGAGAGAAGAGATCTTCTACTACGTCTTTGTGAAGGACCCACTCGTGTTCTTCTGGGAGGGAGTCTCTGCTTAGAGCATCCGCTAGGGAATTGAGCTCCCCTGGAACATGTTGCGATGACAGGAAGATGTTCCGTCTGAGTGCCCATATCCATATTTTCTGGGCAAGCTTGGACAGATTTGGCGAACGAGTCCCTCCTTGCTTGTTCAGATAGAACATGGCTGTCGTGCTGTCCGTCCTGATCTGCACCGACAAGTTTAGTAGATGGGGCTCGAACGCCTGCAGCGCTCGGAATACTGCCAGAAGCTCTAGCAGATTGATGTGGTTCTTGGCTACTGAGTGAGACCAGAGACCCTGAGCTGTGTGGTGGAGATGGTGAGCTCCCCACCCCGTCAGGCATGCATCTGTAGTCACCACTGCCTGTACTTCGGGATCGTAAAAGGGTTTCCCCTTTGCGAGATTCTCTCTTGTCCACCAGTGTAGGTTCTGTACGAGTGTTGGCGAAACGACCACTAGATCGTCCCACTGACCACTTGCCTGAGACCACTGTTTCGCCAACCATTCCTGCATGGGACGCATGCGCAGACGCGCGTGGGGGACCAGGTAAATGCATGACGCCATCATGCCGAGTAACCGCATAGCTTTGCGTACTGTTATCTGTTGACCTGACTGATAATGCGGAATTTGCAGAAGTATGTTCCGAATTCTTTCTTCCGAAGGGAAGGTCAATCCTTTCTGAGTATCTAGGATAGCTCCTAGAAACTGTTTTGAGGTGCTTGGCACCAGACTTGACTTTTTCTCGTTGATGGAGAAGCCTAATTCGTGGAGGAGGTCGATGGTCCTCTGAGTGTTTGACCTGCAGATTCCTGGGGTTTCCCCCGTTATGAGCCAGTCGTCCAGATAAGGGTACACTGGGATTGCCTCCCTGCGTAGGTGTGCAGCTGCCACCGCCAGTACCTTGGTGAATACCCTTGGTGCAGAAGCTATCCCGAAGGGCAGTACCTTGAATTGGTAGTGGCGACTGTCCACCTTGAAGCGCAAGTATTTTCTGTGCGCCGGGAGCATGGAAATATGAAAATAGGCATCTTTCATATCCAAGGTTGCCATGTAATCCCCCTTTTTTAGGAGTGGGATTACCTCTTGTAGTGTGGTCATACGGAATTTTTGGGGCTTGACATACTTGTTGGCAGGCCGTAAGTCTAAAACTGGGCGCATTGTTAAATCTTTCTTTGGCACAAGGAAGTAAGTTGAATAGATACCCTTGTTTACCTGGTGTCCCGGGACGAGTTCTATCGCGTCCTTTTCTAGCAGAATGGCGATCTCCTCGAGGAGGATCTTCTGATGTTGTAAAGAGTGGACTTTTTGTCTTGGAGGATGGTTTAGGGGACGTTGCAGTAGTTCTATGCAGTACCCATTGGATACTGTTGACAGCACCCATCTGTCGGATGTTATCCCTTCCCATGCCTGGGTGAAACTTGATATTCGTCCCCCTACTGGGGTTGCATGGGAAGGGACCCTGAACTGAGCGTCACTGCTTTGGTGGAGGCGTGCCTCCTCCTTTACTGGGGCTGCCTCTGCCTCTACCCCGTCCTCTTTTACTACCCCTACCATACGCCTGGGTAGACTGTTGTGAGCTGGTGTTCCACTGTGTACCCTGGGTGTGGGAGTAGCTATTTCCTCTATTGGAATTTTGGCCGCGGGGGCGACGAAAATTGCCATTCCCTCTTTGGTTAGGTGGTTTGGTAGTTAACTGGCCAAGGGATTTGAGGGTGTCGAATTCTTCCTTAGCGTTTTTTAGAGCGTCCTCGACTGCCTTCCCAAACAGGAGATCACTTTCCACTGGTTTGTCTAAGAGCGCAGCTTGTGTTTCTGCTTTGAATCCCGACTGCCTCAACCAAGCATGCCTTTTGATGACAGTCCCCTCTGCTATAAGTCTACCCGCATTGTCAGCGGCGTCCAGAGTTGCTTTTACAGTGCAGCCTGACACGTTCCTTCCTTCCGCACAAATGCGAGCTAGCTGGCTTTTAAGGGGTTCGGGAGCAGAGTCTATTAGTGCTGCCACTTCTTCCCACTGGTGACAGTTGTAGCTAGCCAACAGTGTGGTGGAATTCGCGATTCTGGCTTGGTAGGCTGCCGTGGAAGCTACTTTCCTGCCAAAACCATAAAGTTTTTTACTTTCTTTGTCGGGGGGAGCCTCAGAGGAAGATAATGGTGTACCAGCTCTTTTGCGGGTGTTGGTTACTACTAGAGAGTCTGGCTTAAGTTGACCTCTAATATATAGGGGGTCCGACTGGGCTGCTTTAAACAGCTTCTCCACTCTCGGATTTACAGGTCTTGTCAGGTTTGGGTTGACAAGGGATGGTGCTATTCTGCGTTGAACAGATTTTAGGATGGGAATGGTCTGGGCTACTGGCTTCCTTTCCCCTATTAGTTCTTCCGCAAAGTCCCTTTCTTCCTGGACACCTTGTGTGTCTATGTGGAAGTGGTTAGCTGCCCGAAAGAGCAGTTCATTCAGGAGGGGCTGATTATCTATTGGGGAGTCAGACACTGGGGCTTCCCTTTCGACTGGTGAGTCCATTCTGAAAATATCTGGGCTATTTTCTGGCTCATCCTCGTCTTCGTCTTCGCCGTAATAATCTGATCCTGCAGGATCTTCTGGCGTGTCAATTTCCTGACCTTCTATAAGGGAAGAGTTTCCTTGGTCTGTAGGGAAGAGGTAAGAATAGGGTTGGACCTCGATGGGGTCTAAAGGCCTAAATGGTGTCTCGACCCGGGGTCTTTTATTTGAGGGGATAGAGTCCCTAGACCCTGAGGGAGAATCTTCCTGAGGGTTTAAAGCTAGGAGTTGTTCAGGGTGTCTTTCGAAAAAATTCGCCAAGGAAGACATCCTTGACATTACTCTGTCAATGTCCTCGCATGACCAGAGTTTTGAGCTTGGGGTGACCTTGCTGGGACTTTCTATGGATTGGCCCTGAGAAGACTTGGTCAGTTCTTTTGTAGTGGAGGACTGCAAGGGTTGTTTCCTTTGCTGTTTACCCCCTTCCCCGTGGGTGGAAGTGTGTTTCCCCTTTCCCTTATCTTTCGACGCCTGGCGTCGAGGATCGGAGGTGGAATCCCTGTCTTTCGAACTAGGCTTCGAAACTGGCCCCTCTTTACTCCCAAGTGATGTACCCTTTTCCTGGGGTGCAGGCTGGGGGTGGAAGTCGTGTTCGTCTTCGGACGATTGATCTTCCGGGATATTAATGGTCGAGGCACTCTGTGCAAGTGTGGAGGCTTGCCTGACGTCGTGCGGCGACCTCGACCGGGACCGCCCAGAGGACGTCCTTTCGGACCGCTCCTTCTGTGCCTCTTTCCGAGGTTTCGACGACGTCGAATCTCGGGTGGATTTTTTGTGTTTAGCGTGTGTATGTGTAACGCTTTTGTCGCCGGGGGACTTCCCCATAGTCGCCGGGACGGACGACCTTCCGAGGCCGGGGACGTGCGTTCGGCTGTCCTTCGACGCCTTGGTGCCCTCGCCGTCCGAAAGTTCGGCGTCGCTGCCGTCGCTGAAGGTACCCTCCGCCTCCATAGCTGCTAGCTTGGCGTGGTGGGCCCAACGCTTGGTGGAGCGGTCCTTAAGAGTCTTTGCCTTAAACCTGCTACAGGCCCTGCAACCCGTCTCGGGGTGGTCTCTGGGTAGGCAAAGGTTGCACGTAGCGTGCTTATCTACCCAAGGGTATTTCTTATTACACTTGGGGCAAAACTGAAAGGGCGTACCCTCCATACGCGCCTGTGGGCAGCGGGCAAGTGTGTGTAGGTAATAAGGTGTCGAGTGTGGAAGTGTACCACCCCCCACTCTCCCTACTTGTAGGGCCGAGGCCAGCGGCCCAGGCCCGAGCCGAGGCGGAAGCCTCAAGGCCCAATCCGTCGGTATTCGACGTTGATCTCCTCCCCGGTTCGGCGTCGAGATGTTGATCGACGAAGGTTGACAAAAACGGGGCAAATTATAATTATTTTTAGTGAAAATATGGCAAAGCCAGGGAACTCCGATGAAGTGCTTCCGACCAGAATGGCGGAAAAAAACAATCTGGGGATCCTAGACGCGTGAGGGATCATGGGTACAGGGGACGTCACACTAGGGATAGTATTACTGGCACGCCCTGTGTCGACGCCCATTTTTCGACTTCGAAAAACAAACTGTAATACTCCGCAGCTTCCACTAGATGTCGGCCTATGCACAGCATGTGATCTAAGCAGATTCCACAAGCCTCAGAAATATATATATACACACACACACAGAAGGGAGAACCCCTGCAGTTTCCCCCTCTTAACCCTTTACATTTATCATATTCCAATACCACCCCCCATATATATATGCAGCAAAAGGCGAGACGAATTGTGACCAATTCTCCAATGACCAAATTGGATACGTAGTAATCAACCAATCCTGAAATGAAGAGACTGTTTTCAAAGTGTTCTGAGATACTGCCCAGACAGAGATATTCAATGTTTATTAATTCAACAAAGATCTGGATGACTGAGAATCAAAAAATACCTTCATGGTGATTCATGTGCACTAAAGTCCACGGCTCCCCATCTTTCACAACTTGTTGGGAAAGCTGCGCTAGATAACTGCTCTAAAGATGCCTCAAAGCAGCAATACAATTTTGAGTGCAGAAACGCAGTTTTGCAAATCCTCATCTATGCACCACAGTACCCATGCACACTTTACACTGTGTCCCATGCCCCAAGACCCATATACCCAGTTTTTACAACAAGCTTGCGAAAAATAGCACTGTCATATGGGCGAGGGAAGGGCTGGGCATGTGTTGTGACAGGGTGGGAGGGGGAGAATACTAAGTACTTGAATCGCCATGAAGGGTCATTTTATGTTACTCTTTCGCAATTAGCTTAGCCCTCCCTAACTTGTTAGGAACTAATTATACAGCAAAACGCTGATGGGAGAAGGTTACAGGATTTGTCAGGAGGTTTCAAGTGAACAAGTGTATTAGTTCCTAGTAAAAAAGTTCCCACCTGGAGGAACCATTTGCAGAATAGTGCCAGCAAAACAAATGGAAGTACTCCAAGTTGCCACCTAACAATTCTTGGATATAAGCACATAACTTTGGAAATCTGCTGTTTCTGTCTTTCCTATGGTGGTAGACACATGAAGTCTCTTGTATAAGGAGACCACCAGGGTGCATGCTTTAGAAATGCCTGACAATTCATCTAACAGTTGTTGTGGCTGCCTTCAAATTAGGTGACATCACCTTAGGTGGCCAAAAAACATTAAGAACATTAAATGACACCCAAGAAAAGGTCTGGTTCTTTCCCAATAGAATTTCAAATTCTGGCTGCATACACATTGTGAAGACTTGCTCAATGGAGAACCATGAGTAATAGGCTAGAAGACAGGTAAACTGAGTTCCTAGCTCAAATTAAAATGAGAGGACATTGGGGATAAAGCGGTGAACTGTTCCAAGAACGACTAGCAGTATGACAAACCGTATAATACTTTTTATGAATGTGGCTCTGGACGTATCTTGGTGCAGTTACAGCACAGACAAGGCTGTTTTGCACCAGATGCAAGTTCTTGAGACACATGACCGAAGCCCTGTACAGCTGAATTGTAAAAAACAGGCAAGTTCACACGCTTGAAATCCCGTGCAATAAGGCACAAGACCACTGGTGGTAAGGTAGGTAAATTAAAAAAGTTGTAATTAAAAAATGTGCAAAAAGCAAATTGAGATATGAAAAAAAATGGTACAAAATGCTGGATGAAAGCACAGTTCACAGTGCCAACCGCTAGCCAGAAAGACAGGCAATGCCATTTCAAGTACAGATCTACAGTACCCGGCTACGTAAAGCACAAATACTGGGGTTCAGTCAACACAATTCAACTGCTGCATCTTTACAATAGATTTCCTGGCAAGCATTCTAGAGAACCAAATCGACAAAAGAGTAATTTTAAGTTACTCACCATAGTGACTAACGTATTCTTAGTCCCCTTTCCTCCATAATGCATGAGCGTCCCTTCCAAGGGATGGGCGACGGAACCCTTTCACCAGAGGAAAAACCTCCTTCCCCTTTAAATTTAGAGGCGCAGACCTGGGAACACACGGTGCCCTGACTCCGCCCTCCGGCGCCACACCTCAGTCCCTATAGATGCGTCGAGAATAGATTAACATTGCCTAATGACACCAGTTTTATTAGGGGGGAGGTTGGTGGGACGTATGGAGGAAAGAGTCACTACGGTGAGTAACTTCTAATTATTCTTACATCCCGTCCCCTTTCCTCCATACCACATGGGAGATTACAACCGAGAGTAGCCCCAGGTTGGAGAGGAGACCCTCCTTAAGCAAATAGGTTTCTAAGAACTGCCTTTCCGAAAGCTGCATCTGATCTAGAACTGGCATCCAAACAGTAGTGCTTGCAGAAAGCCGAAGGGGTGGCCCATGTGGCCGCCCTGCTTATGACTTGCCAGGGGACATGCCGCTGGAAAGCGATGGCCGTTGCCGTGGCTCTGACCGTGTCGGCGTGCATGTGGGCCGGCAGTGGCTTATGCTGTCCCTCATAAGCTTCTTTGATGGCTGGGACCATCCAACAGGCTATGGAGGCCTCAGATGCCCGATACCTCGGTCTTGAACCGCCGAAGGTAACAAAAAGTGCATCCCACTTGCAGAAGCACTTGGTCCCGTCCAAGTAGAATTTCAGGGCACGCCTGAACTCAAGGCAGTGCAGAAATCTTTGCCTCGTCCTTGGGCTCGGCAAAAAACATAGGTAGCGCTATTTCCTCGTTCAGATGGAATACAGAAGGCACCATGGGCAAGAATGCTGGGTGTGTCCGCAGGACTACTTTATCCCTGTGAAACTTAGTATAAGGCTCCAAGGCGACCAGTGCCTGGATTTCTCCGATTCTGCGGGCCGGGGCTGACTAGCAAGGCCAGCTTAATGGTGACCAGCCGGATGTCAACGGACGCAAATGGTTTGTGCGCCAGGGCACCCAGAACTATGCTGAGGTCCCACACGGAGCGAGGCCTCTTGATGCGGCTAGAGCCTGGTGAATCCCGTCAAATGTTTCCTGACAATCAGGTTTTAAGAGGAAAAGATCTCCTCCTCCTCCTCCGAGTTTCTGTAAGCCCCAATGGCTGCCAAGTAAGTACAGCAAGTGTCCACCTGCACGCCTGAATGGGCGAGATGCGCCGAGAAGGAGAGCACGCCGTCCAAGGTACATGCAAGGGGGTTGATACTGAGTCTGCCCAGAGGCAGAACCCGGTCCACTTGCTCTTAAACTGGGCCCTGGTAGACCTGCTTCTGGCGCCCTGTATAATCTCTAGATTAGCTTGGGAGAGGCATAGGTGACCTAGAGTTACCTGTTCAGGAAACACGCTGTGAGGGCTAGTTTCTGTGGTGCGGGGTTGATGACCCTGCCCCCCTGCTGTGCCATAAGATGTGATAGGCCCGTCGGGAGGCAAATGGGCAGCCTCTCCGAGAGGCTGAACAGCTCTGAGAACCATGGCCTGGCCAGCCACCATAGTGCTATTAGAATGATGCTGAAGTGGCGCAATTTCTAGATCTTGCATATCACCCTGTGTTATCTGTGGAGTGGGCGGGAACGCGTATGCTGTCATTCCGTCCCACTGAATTCTGGAATGCATCGCCCAGGGAGCGAGGGCCCCGACCCTGCAGGAAGCCAACAGTAGGCACTTCCTGTTGTCCAATGAGGCAAAGAGGTCCACCTGGGGGTACCCCCATTTGCAGAAGATTTCCTGCAGTACTAGGTCGTTCAACTGACACTCGTAGTTGTCCGCCCCCAATCTGCTGAGCCCGTCTGCCTCCAGGTTGGATTCCCCCGGCAAATGGACAGCCGTGAGGTAGATGTTCTCCAGGGCTCATTCCCACATGCTGACTGCGAGCCTGCACAGTGAGGGGAACCCGGTACCTCCCTGCTTGTTGACATATAACATGCTGGTTGAGTTTTCTGTCTGAATGAGGACGACCTTTCCCACGATAACCGGAAGGAAGGTTCTGCGTGCCAGCCAGATCGCCTTCAGTTCCAGCCTGTTGATGGGTATTAGTGCTCCTGCCGAGTCCAGGTGCCATGGACGCAGTGATTGTCCAGTGTGGCCCCCCAAACCCTCGAGAGAGGAGTCTGTGGTGATGGTGACCTGCGGGGCAGGTTGCCGGAAAGGCTTGCCCAGCCGAAGGTTGCAATCCCTGGACCACAATGTGAGGTCCGGGTGAAGTGATGGAAGAATGTTGATCATCTCCGGCTGAGAACCTCGCTCCTGGTTCCAAGATGCTGCAAAGTGCAGCTTTATCCTCCTCATCCCGAGTCTCGTGTGGGGGACTGCCAAGAGGATCGCTGCCATGAGACCCAGTAGGTGTAGGTACCACCAGGCCGAGGTCACTTCTCTGCTGAGGAAGTGCGCAGTGGCCCTCTTGAGGGCCGTGATGTCCTCCGAGGGAAAAACTCTGAGCACGTGTCCCAAATGAGACTCAAGAAGGTCAGTCTCTGCGTGGGCTGCAGCGGTGACTTCTTGAGGTTGAGTGAAAAACCCAGCTTGTGCAGTGTCTTCCTAAGAGCATGGGAAGTATGGTGCACTGCTTCCGGAGATGTCGCCCCGACGAGCCAGTCATCGAGGTACAGTAGATGTGGTGGCCCTGCGACCAGCGCCACAGTGTTCATCAGCCTGGTAAAGACCCTGGGGGCCGAACTGAGGCCAAAAGGAAGCACCTTGTATTGGAAATGGTAGCCCATGATCATGAATCGTAGAAAAGAATGATGAGGCTGCCAGATCCAGACGTGTAGGTACGAGTCGTTCAGATGCATGGAGCACAGCCAGTCTCCCTTGTACAAGGTCTGCTATCAAAGCTGGTGTAACCATCTTCAATTTTTGTAGAGGTAGAGAGAGGATGATGGTGGAAAGGTCCATTACAACTCTCAGGCCGCCTGGTGGTTCTTCTGCATTGCGAAAATCCTGGCGTAAAAGCCCAAGCCTAGCTGGAAGGCTGGGACTTCCTCCACTGCCTGGCTCTGTGGAGACAGAGGATCCAAGGTCCGTGAAATTCTGGTGCCAGAAATGTGCATGGAGAGCAAGCGTGCCCCTCCCCCCCCACTGGAGACATGTGGACCCGGAGAGGCGTGTCATGCCTTCTTTCCCTCTGAGGCTGTTGCGGAGGAGGGGGACTGAAAAAAGCACTTAATCCCCCACCCCCTTTTTGTTTGCGCCGATGTTGAGTCGGCGTACGGTCAGGCTGCCTGGACCTTCGCTCTTCGAAGCCGCATAACCTGTGTATGTATGCCCTTTGTCCGAGCGCTGCTGTGACTGAGTGTACGTTTTGGGCGTGGTCTTTGTCAAGATGGATAAACACTTGCCCGTTTGTGAGCTGCTTTTTTTTTTTCCAGCTCCTCGTCCATGGTGGAGCGGAAGATGTCACCCCCTTCGAACTGAAGATCTAAGATGCAATCCTGGACATCCGGGTTGAATTTCATAGCACAGAGCTAGGCCGTTCTTCTCATATCCGTGACAATGCAGATGGATTCCATCATGTCCTGTGCGACCATCTTGGCCTCTGCCAATCCCACCTTGAAACTTGATTGGCTCGGCACCGGAAGCTCTGGGAGGAAATATGCAATTTCCTGCCAGAGCCTCTGGTTAACGGCTGCCAGCATGACATCCGCGTTGGCTTGACGAAGGTGCAAGGACACATTTTAATACAGCTTCTTCCCGTACACCTCCAAGATTTTCTCCTTGCCTAGCAGCATCGCAGGGGAGGAGGTTGAGGACGACTGAGGCTTGGAGTATAGTGATGCCGCATCGATCACCGAGGAGTGTGGCTGAGGATGGGCTGATAGCAAGAGTGTACCCTCCTCCATCTGCCTGTACTTGGCGTCCAGACGCTTGTTCAGCGTCTGGAATGAGTGCGGCTTGAGCCAGCCCTTCTTGGCCAAGGCAACTACATCCTTCTGCATCAGATCCCTGCTCTAGTCGCAGGATGTAACGTGAGGACTTCTGCAAGGACCCCCTCTGTTGGTTGCTTGACCTCGGGTTGAGGAAGGCAAAAGTACTCTGCCAGCCCAGCCAGACGTTTGTGGAAGGCTTTGGCCGAAGATGGCGTGTCGGGGGCCTCCTAGCCATCTGTGTCTGCCTGCGGGTCATGTTGGTCAAGGACCGCAGGAGGGGAGTTGGGAGCCGGGGGCGGCGTTGTGGAGACCTGAGCCGAAGGCTGGGGTGGAGGCTGTTGCAGAACAGCCTGGACATGAGGCTTAACAGGTGCCAGGGGCGTCTACACCAGAGCCTGTGGTGCCGGAGGCATTGCCGGGAACACGTCCATGATGGCGTCCCTGAGGATGTCCCCCAACCGAGGAGATTTCATGAGCCTGACGAACCATTCAAAGAACCTGTCCTCACAGGCCGGATTGGTGGTAGGTGATATTGACGGGGTAGCGATGGGCTGCTGGAGCCACTGCGTGCTCTGCCCTTGTGGATGCAGCGGGAACCTGCCTTGCGCGAAGGAAGGGTAAGCTGTAGGCCACATACCTGGTTGACACCTGACCCACCTTGACACACGATCCTCCACCTGCTGCCTTCCCTGCAGCAAAAACAAAGAGGTGATGGCTGGAAGGTTTAGATTGAATCTTAACCACTGGCATTTCTCGGGGCAACCCTCCAGACCATCGATCTTCGCCTGCCAAGCCATTACAGAAGGGGAAAGACCAAATGCAAATCAGGCTTGGCCCCACCCCAAAAGGGGCAGCCGAGCCCGAACTGCTAGGTCACATCCCTTTTGCACGAGACCACAAGCATCCCCAAACATGTTTCGCCCTTGCTGGAGCTCATCAGTGAGGAGTAGCTTGGGTCTTTAGGCCCAGCAGGCACGGGACCCACGTCTGGGCATAACCGTCCCACTCGGGGTGACAAAGCAAAAACAAAGAGGCGATGGCTGGAAGGTTTAGACTGAATCTTAACCACTGACATTGCTCGGGGCAACCCTCCAGACCATCGTTCTCCGCCTGCCAAGCCATTACAGAAGGGGAAAGCAGCGGCTTCGGCCGGATGCCTGGATTTTCTAGCACGGCGGCATCTTGTCAAGCTGCCTTTCCACGTGCCTGCGTCGTGTTGCTCGGTTCACTGGGCCCTGCCCCTTCCAGGACTCAAGTGTGGATCATGGGACCTAACCTGTTAATCAGGCAGAGGCCCGGTAGGCATTTCACCCTCAGCGGATCTTGCCGGTAGAACTGCGTATAGGCGCCCCCTCTGACAGGTTGCCGGTACTAGGGCGTAGCCCCTCGGGTGAAATCCTGGTAACAGAACCTTCCGGTCCCTCAGCACTGTTACCGGGAGGATCTACTGACCCCCACCTCGGCCTGGCGGCCGGTAGCCGATTCAGCCTCGGTACTTGTGCTGGTACCAGGACCCGAGCAGTTTCTCCCACGTGGGCGAGTCCCTTGGTAGGCGTCTCCCTTGCGGGGTGCACTGGAAAAGTACGGTCCTACCTTGGGCCTGGATCGATAGCAAGACAAATTCCTTTAGGTCCTTTGGAGGTAGTCTCTGGAAGAGCTCCCTCCACCTGGCTAGCCTGGTCATCAGAGAACTTGAGAAAAGCGTGTCGCACACGTTACAAGCTTGCCAGCTGTGGTCTGGGCCAAGGCACCGTTGGCAGAGGGCGTGGGGGTCTTTAGTCGGGAAGAGCCTGTCACAGGATGGACACCTGCGGAAACCTGTAGAAGTCGGGATGCGCCGGGGAGGAGTGCGACGCCTGAGGACCGAGTACCTGAATGATAAAAAGCCAAAAAAGACAGAAGAGAAGAAGTATCTGTGCATGGAATTACATGGCTGAAGCCAAACCCAGGAGTGCTGGTGAATTCGGCCCGTTCCAGTCAACGTGGAAAAGGGGACTGAGGTGTGGCACCGGAGGGCGGAGTAAGGGCAGCGCATGATCCCAGGGACGCACCCCTGCGCGCCTCTGAATTTAAAGGGGGAACAAGGTTTTTTCTTATGAAAAAGGTTCCGTCTCCCGTCCCTTGGAAGGGACACCCATACAATATGGAGGAAAGGGGACGGGACATAAGAGTACTACTATTTCTAGTAACATTTGCACTGGTTTATGCCTAAAGTAGTTTGAGTTCCATTTCAATCAGGGAATCCGCTATCTGGCCTGGAGTGAGCTAGTAATCGGTGCACTTCATTTTTGCTCTGACAAAAAAGGTTTTAGAACAGTCAAAGTTGTCCAATACACAGGAAGGCACTACTCTGGGAAGGTAAGCAACATAAGAATGAATAGATGTTTGGATAGTGGTTTGCGCATCTTGGATTGTCACCCCTTTAAGGTATCCCTCTTTCAAAAGGTATTCATCCTTGCACAGTAATTCCAAACCAACGTCATCTGTGTCCAAGGAATTATAGTATTTTGTCATTTATAAACTGCTAAGCTGCCAAGGGTGTGTCCCAATAGTGAAGGGTGCCCCACTGAAGTCATAGGCAAAGCAGCCAAGTGCATTAGTGGTGAAGTTCTTAAGACTACAAGGCGGTGATGCTCGTTCCAGGGTTCATGCCAATTTTGGTCAAGTCATGATGAAAAATATTTTGGCTAGATCAAGTGCAAGAATGCATGCACGATCATCATTCTATATTTCGAGTTAAGAATTCTTCCAATGCGTAGGAATGAAGGGTTGAGAAGTTAAGACGTTACATAGTTTCCAGTAGCTGGTTAGAAGCTGGATGAGGGAGAATGGTCCAAGTTAAAGGTCTACCGGGCCACCCACTCCCAAGCTTCGAAAGCGTTCATATCAAGTGTAGAGCACAGAATTTACAGATGGACAACTTCTGCCTTCTACAATGAAATACTGGCTGTTGAAAATTATTGAACAAAAAGAACAGACAGGAAAAGGCTATTCATAAGCTTGAAACAATTGTTTTCTCCAACATAACAGACATCAACAAATTAACACACGATGTATGGAGAAAAAAGGGGGAATAGACAAATCAACATGTATTAATCCAATATCTACTATAGAGGCTATTGCTGACCCTAGATGGAAGCGCACCCTGTCCCTGCATGGGGGTGCTGTGCCAAGGTCAACTGTGTTGTGCCGTCCATCTAAAAGGAAAGGAGAGAGCAAAACTGTCCCTCCACTAAACTATGAATGCCATCTACTGCTAAAAACACTACATAGCCTGCAGGTGGGAACGGAAACACCACAAGGGTAACGGCCCTGTTTTGCGGCTCACCCCCTTCGGTCCTGCATTTCCAAGGTAGGCCACTAGCCTTCCATTACTGTGACACCATTGCACAGCTTGCCCATTCCACTTACTTTGCAGCCACCGTGCCTAATGCATCCTATGAACACACGGCTACACACTCCCAGAACCTATCCATCTCGCTGACTTAATGAAAGGCTCTTAATCCCATATCATTAAGTCCTGTATGCAACACAGCCGCAACATCGTACAATCCCCATCTTCTGACTCACTTTCACATATTGACTGATGCATGTCTTAATGAAACACCCAACAATCTGCCTGACTAGTACGTAACCAGTTCAATCACAAGCCTTCCAGTCCCTCCAGGGATATTCTGTTATCCTGGTGCCCCAGGGCCTTTCCTTTATGCCAAGTGTCCGTTGCTTATTAGTGATTGTCCCTTATGTTGCTTGCCTACTACTGTCCCAAAGATATACTGCCAATCAACTGCTGCCCTATTAGTGATTGCTGCTTATGTTTGCTCGTTGTGATACTCGTAAACGCTGCTTTCAAAATTAGTGTATGCGGTACATGTTGTTCCTGCCTCATAGCTTACAATGCCATTTAACTGCCTTATCAGTATTTGGTGCTTTGTTGTTCCTACACTGCCTCATAGCCTATACAGCCATTTAACTGCCTTATCAGTATTTGCTGCACTTAACCACTGCCTAGGAAGTGAATGAAGTGTAAGTTATTTACTTTATTAGCCAACCTAGCATACAACACCTTAGACGTAAACTGAAATAGGACTCCTAAGAATGCCCAGTGGACTATTTACAATCATCGTTGCAACGAGCATCCAACTGACAATAGCATTAGGCATCTAACATTGCAGGCCCACAACCTGACAATGACCAACTTAACATCCCTAACTTGCCCCTTTGCTGCAAGGAATAACAGACTCTGAGCTAGACTAACTTGCCTCTAGGATTCTCGAATAAGTCACTTATCCAATCTTGGCCACCCATCCTAATTAAAACCCTTCTAAGGATAAACTGCCACATAATCTAAACAAGGTGGATACAGCCAAAACACAGAAACCCTTAATATGCCTTTAAAGACTAAAACCAACTCACTTAAACCTACGATCCCTCAGGAACTTAATATCCCCACTAAAATCAATACTGCCCTAACAAATGCTAGATCACTAGTGGCACATGCATCGGAAATAGCTGACCTGATCACCATGAATAACCTAGACATACTAGCAGTCACAGTCTTGGTTACATGCAGCCGCCGGCCCAGCCCTTGTCTCAGAGTAGACAGACCCCGACGCTAGGAGGCAGCATCGCCCTTATCGCTAAATCGAACCTAGCAATTAGACTAGTTCCTTCTCCGTCAGTCACATCCTGTGAACTTCTAATATCCAAAGTACATATCTCCAACACTAGCACCCTAACTATATAGACCTCCTGGACCCATTGGCTCCTTTGAGGTGGATATCTCGAGCATTCTCTCAAACAATACCAAAGAATCCTCACAAGTATTACTGCTAGGTGACTTTAACCTTGGATTCAACGATCCATCAGACAAAAACGCTCAAGTAATATCGAACATGCTCTTAGAACAGGGTCTTAACCAAAGGGTGACCCAGCTGACCCATGCCAAAGGCAGGACGCTTGACTGGTTGGCTGACATGAACTGCAATCTTTCTATCAACTCTAACACCTCAACTATGGACTGACAATCTTATGATTGCCTTTATGATTGCAATCAACAAGTGTGCATCAACTGACAGAGACAACTTCCCCCCCCCCCCAAACCCACTAGTAACAAAAAACACATCACAGCGGACATGTTACTACCTCATATCCTCCCATCCCTGAATTCACTCCCAAACGATTCTGACCCTAACATACTAGTTGACGCTTACAACTGTACTATGTCTAATGCCTTAGACTTAATGGCTCCCATCAAACAGCGTAAAAGCAAACAACGAGCGCATTTGAATGAATGCCTGGTTTACACTGCATCTAAAAGCCCTAAGACTAGAAAAAAGGAAACTAGGAGTGCTATGGCGTCATACCCCTTCAGCAGGAAACAAGACTAAGTTGATTATTTTCTCTGATAACTATAAAAAAGAAATAATCTGTATAAAAAAGTACCTATACAATGACAGGATTTCTAAAGCAAGATCTAATACTAAGGAGCTATTCACAATTCTACGTGAAATGGAAGCTCCTATTCCCCTGGCAGACAATATTGTAAAAGACAAACTCTGGAACGCTTGCAAATAAAATAGTACTCCTCCAAAACAAGATTGCTAACAAGAAATCCACCCTACCGAACCAGGAAACACCAGTCTTAATGGACTAATTTACCAGACCAATTCAACTTCTCCAAAGTTTCCACAATCTAAGTTGTGAAAATTATTTCCTCTCTGAAACCATCTAGGTGCCAGGGAGACAACTGCCCAGTACAGTTAATTAAGGATGCAGCCAGAGACCTTGCATCTTTCATTTCTAAACGTATCAATGCCTCCTTCTGAACTAACATTGTTGAAAGTAAAAGAGAAACTTACAAATACACAGAAATGTCACTTTTCTCCCTTCTAGACCCAAAGAGTTTTTGTAAAAATCTAAATTGATTAAATACAAATAAAAAAATAAAAATAAAAAAAGTAATTGAAAAGAGTCTTGGGTCCTACCTTTGTTAAAAAAGCAAACACTGGACCCTTCCATTCCGACTAATTACAGGCCAATTACCACAGTGCCTTTTTAACTTAAATTACTTGACAAAGTAGTGTGTCTTCAAATACAGCAGTCTCTTGAAACTAACCATCTACTAGGCGTCCGCCAATCAGGATTCAGGCCACAACATGGAACTGTAATTGACTTAAAAACACAATTTGAGGAATGCAAGGATAAAGGAAAAACTGCCATGCTACTCCCTTCTTGACCTGTCAGCTGCCTTTGACTTGGTGGACCATGAAGTGCTGTGCAAAAACCTTGCATCAGCAGCTCACTTCTCCAAGGATGCAATAGCATGGGTGCAATCTTTCTTAAATAACAGGACTATGCGAGTCTTCTCCCCTTCAGCCCCAGCTAACCCCATACCTATAACCTGTGGCGTACCACAAGGCTCCTGTGTCTCGCCTACCATGTACAACATATTCACAAAGCCGCTCTTCGACAAATTGGATAATCTGGGTGTCACCTACACTAACTATGCAGATGATACCCAGATCCTCATATCCATTTCGGACAATTACCTTGAGGAAACGGCCCTAGTGAACAAAATGTAACTCCTCATTTAGGCATGCATGGCAACCTATGGCCTCTGCCTGAATGACGACAAAACCGAGCTCCTGATTCCTGAAACCACTGCCAACCAAAAAAAAAAACGCAACACTGACTACTCTACCTTCAACATAGATGGAAATTCTATCAAGGTTGTAAAAGAAGTAAAAACTCTAGGTTTCTATCTTGACTCTAACCCTGACCAAACAAGTAAACAGTATGGCATCGGCAACAGCCTACACATGTAAATTAATCAGGGCTATTTCGGTACATAATGCATGTCTTCTGATGCTTGTTAATCTTCTTAGAATCACATGCTGTTCGTTGACTCACGAGCAGTACCCAGAGTTGAAGGTTGGATGCGAGAAGGAACAGTGGTGAAAAGATGCCTTAGTACTGCTTGTCCCACCTGAGAATCTGACCTAGAGTGAGTGTCTAGGCAATAGTGTTTTGTAAAGGTGTGTACAGAATCCAGGTTGCTGCTTTGCAAATGGACTTGCGAGGAACATTTGCAGTGAATTCTATGGAAACCCCAGTGCCCCGAGTAAAGTGTGCTCTAGGCTTGAAAAGCAGATCTCTCTTGGCAAGAGTGTAGCAGAGTGTGATGCAATTGACAAGCCACCTTGCAATGGCGGATTTAAAGACAGGATCGATTCCCTTCTCTACCAGCTGCCACTGAAACAAAAAACTGGTTTGTCTTCCTTAGTGGTTTAGTTCTTTCCAGGTAGTACATGACTGCCATGCGCACATCTAGCGTGTGTAGGCTTCTTTCCGCCACGTTAGTGGGGTTCTGGAAGAAAGTTGGTAGTTCTATTGACTGGTTCACATGGAACTTAGAAATAAATGTGGCCGCAAACCGAGGGTGAGTGCGCAGAACCACCTTATCTCTGAATTGCAACAAAAGGGTCTAGAATTGCAAGGGCACGTAGTTTAATGACTCTCCTTATCGAAGTGACTGCCACTAGGAAGGCGGTCTTCTAAGTAAGAGCTTTGAGACTTGCCTTATGCATAGGTTCAAAGGGAGACCCCATAAGTCTGGTTAATACCACATTTGGGTCCCATCCGGCAGCCGGGTTAGAAATGGGGGGATGAATTCCCTTAACCCCTTCCATGAAAGCTTTAATAACTGGGATCTTCCACAACAACACTTTGTTGGGACGTGGTATAGGCTGAGAGTGCAACTAAGTGAACCTTCAGGGAATTAAAAAACAGACCAGAGTCTAGCGAGTCAAGTAAAACAAAATGCGAGTATGAGAGCAGTCAATGGGACTGATGCTCTTGGAATTGCACCAGATGACGAAGCTTTTCCTTTTATTGGAGTAGCAATATCTGGTGTTAGGCTTTCTTGCTTCCCCAGGTACATCTATTAATCTCTGAGGAAGTTGGAGATGCACTAACTCTATGACCTCAGGATCCAGGCCTTGCGTACCGTCACCTCTCGACTGGCTACATACTGAGGGATCTGAAACAGCATGTTTTGAACCCTCTGGTTGGAGGGGAAGATGAGGCTGTCTTCTGTCTGAATTAGAGCCCCCAGAAACTGCTTGTCCTGGCTGGGGTGTAGACTGGATTTCTTCTTGTTTATGGAGAATTCCAGACTGAATAAGAGGTCTATCATCTTGAGTGTTTGACGGGCATGTTCGGTAGGAGTCCCCAGTTATGAGCCAGTCGTCTAGTTAAGGATAAACTGGGATGGATTGCCTGCGCAGGTGTGCTGCTGCAACTGCCAGTACCTTTGTAAATACCCTTGGGGCTGAGGCAATGCCGAAGCGAAGGACCTTGAACTGATGGTGTTTGTCCTTTATCATGACCCTGGGTATTTCCTGTGTGCCGGCAACATTTAAATAGGAAAGTATGCATCTTTCATGTCCAATGTTGCCATGTAATCCCCCTGCGTTAGTAGAGGAATTATTTCTTGCAAGGTTACCATTCGAAACCTTTGTGGTTTGACAAATTTGTTAGCTGGGCACAAGTCTAGCACAGGGCGCATTGCGAGATCCTTTTTCAGTTCACAAAAGTACACTAAATAAATACCTTACATATCCAAACTCAGCCCCGATTATGCTAAGTTCACTATCGATGGCAATAACATAAAAGTAGCTAAAGAAGTGAAGACCCTAGGCTTTTACCTAGACGCCACCCTGAACTTCTCTAAACAAGTGAACTCATTAGCCTCTTCTACTGCATACACATGCAAACTCATTAGAGCTAGTAAACAATTCCTTTCCACAGACAGTTGCCGTACGCTCGCCAGAGCCCTCATACTTTCCAAATTGGATTACTGTAATGGACTTTACATTGGAGTGAACAAACATACCATCCATAAAATTCAGGTTCTCCAGAACAATGCCTTGAGAGCAGCTCTTAGAATTAACATAAATGAGCCTATCTCCTCTGTTAGAAGAGGATACAAATGGCTATCCAGTTTTGATAAAATCCAACTCAAGATTGCCTCCCTTACTCATAAGTGCTAAACAATAATGCACCGCCTTACCTCACGGACAGATTATGTAAAAAACCTTCGTCCTGACCGACAAGATCAGCCAACACAAACTGCCTCCAAGTGCCGCGTTTCAGACTCTCAACTATAGGAGGACACAGCTTCCCAGTTAAGGCTGTGCAATTGTGGAACTCCCTATCACCTAGCATTAGAGAACCCCAGCCCTGTTCTAAATTCAGACATAATCTAACCAACCGGCTAAGAGTAAATGATATCTAATCACCTAGACCATCACCTTTCTCTTGACGCCTCTGATGCCCTCATTTGAACGCCCACCTCTCTGCTCTCTGATTAGCCTATTATGTGATTAAACTGTACGCCGGATGTACTGATGAACTCACCCTGCTACTTTACTACTTGATCATGTCATTTACACTGTAATGACCTTGGTGCTTCTCGACCATCTAATTCACACTGTACATAACTAACTGTATATCGCAACTTGTCAGATATTCTTGTATATTCCCTATGATTATCTTGCACATATGCACCCTGTAACTAAGCCACTTGATCTCTTAATTCACATTGTATATACCTGTATACTGCAGCATATTTGATTTCCCTGTATATTCTTTGTATATCTATGTACCCTGTAACTAAGCTGAACATATTCCTATCTTTTGCGCCGTGATGCCCCAGGGTCTGGTGCGCACTATAAATAAAAAAACAAAACTAAACCCTTTACCTGTAGAACAGGGGCGACTTCGATTTCGCCCCTTTCCTGCAGGATCTCTGACTCTTGAAGCAGGATCTTCAGGTGTTCCGGTGTTAGGTGGCTGGATCTTGGAGGTCTGTATCGAGGTGGCCGGCTGAACTCGATGCAATAACCGCGGGTGACTGTCTTGAGCACTCACTGTTCTGTGGTAATCCCCTCCCATGCGTGCAGGGATGATGTTATATGTCCCCCGACCAGGGAGGCATGGGAGGGGACCTGGATTTGAGAGTCATTTCTGGCTGACTGGAGGCCGGAGAGCTTCTGGGGGTGGCGTTGGGGCCCCTTCCTTTCCCAGGGCATTGTCCTCTGGGTGGATATGGGTTTGCAGATGCAGACCCCTGTCCTGAGCCATATTGGTTGTGTAGGGAATGAGAGTAGGCTTGCCCACGAAAGGAGCAGCAAGAACTTCCCCTTCTCTGTGGAGTGTCTTTGAGTGATCTGATTCAAAGTCTTTAAAGACTTGTGTTCCTTCTTGGCCATTTGTAGTGCCTCATCAACGGGCTTGCCAATTAGGTTTGAGTCTTCCAGCGGTTTGTTGATTAATGACGCCTGTGTCTCTGGTTTGAAACTCAAGTTTTTCAACCCTGCGTGACGTTTTAAAAGGGTACCCTGGCCAAGGTTCTCCATGCTGTCTCAGCAGCATCCTAAGTGTTCTTGAGGATGTTTTAGTTACTAACCTGCAACTACATTTCTCCAGCATTGGTATCTTTCATAGATTCACATGCTTGAATATTTCCCGTCATCAGACTGGGAATCCCCGGTGATAAGATTAAGGATTACATTTTTTTTTTAATATACACATTGCTACATAGCCCATTATGGCCTATGAATTCTATTGTGTAGTCCCTCCACCTCATTTTGGTCCTTTATAGCCCCAACCAATGAGGTGGCAGGGCTTAAGCTCCGCCCCCGGCAGCCATCTTCTGATTTTGAACCGTAGAGACTACAGTATGATAGATGCTGAGCATAGGAGCAGCCTCTCAGGGGAGGCGGGCGGGCGCATGTGAATCTATGAACGATAGCAATCCTGGAGAAATACAGTTATAGATAACTAACTAAAACTTCTCCAGCATTGGATCTTTCATAGATTCAGATGCTTGAATAGAATACCAAGCAGTTAAAACATGCCACCATCATATACATATATGCATAAACACAGAAAAACATATTTCTGATCAAACCTTTACCATGCAGCAACACAACGGTCACATACTCCGGGAAAGGTGGGGAAAAAGGAGGCTGGTCCTACCTTATGCAAAGAGATGGCGAGCACTTCCTGTCCAACTGCAGTTTCTTTGTTGGTATCTTCAGCCAGGCAGTAGTGTTTAGCAAACGTGTGCAGAGTGCTCCACGTGGGGGCACTGCATATGTCCTTCAAGGCCACTCCTGCGTAGAATGTGGTTAACGCCACCCTCCCTCTGGTGGAGTGCGCTGACAGCGGTCTAGTTAGAGGATCGCCTTTCATCTGATGGCAGTGGGTGATGCGGGACGAAACCCAGCGTGCCAGACTTTGTTTAGAGATTGCTTTCTCTAGCCGTACCAAGGGACAGCATATGAACAGTCGGTTTGAGGAGCGGAACTCCTTGGTTCTCTGCAAGTAAAACTTCAGAACTCCATATTTGCACTTTCGATGGATCCATTTGCCAATAGAATCTGCCACAATCCAAAAATTCCCAGCCTAGACATCGAAAACCAATCCTATAAAGCAGCCCTATCCGCCGACAATGTCCTGCTAACTCTTTCTCAACCCAAGGAGTCCATGAAATCGTTATGGTCATAACTGAAAGAATTCAAGGAGGCATCAGGATTCCAGTTAAATCTCTCTAAGTCCACGGCGATGAGAATCAAATTGCCTCGGAAACTGATCGGAGTGTTGGAAGGCGACTACAGAATACCTTGGGCGAGAGGGCACCCGAGTTGCCTGGTGGTCCAGCTCTCAGACAAACCCAACAGGACATATAAAGCAAACTACCCTCTACTATTCAAAGAACTCAAAAGTGACCTGACACGCTGGAGGAAGCAAGAAATGTCATGGTTTGGGAAAATCACAGCCCTCAAAATGAATTTAATCCCTAGACTGCTCTACCATTGCACCGCCTTGCCAACAGCTATCCTGAAGGCAGCGGTACAGGAGCTGCAAAAGAATGTCATGAACTACATATGGGAAGGAAAGAAACTGCAAATTCCATGGAGGATTCTGCTCTATGGATGGGCGGTGGGAGGCCTTGGGGCTCCAGATGTAGCGAGATATATCCTGGCAGCGCAGCTCTCACACGCGTTCACCTGGAACACTGTCTCCCGGAAACCACGTTGGTTGGAGCTAGAGGAAGCCTTGAGCCTGATCCCAATAAAGCACTGCCACACATGAAGAGGGCCACGGGCTCAGCAGCCCTGAATCCTCTTGTCAGCAACGGAAAACACGATTCTGAGCTGGAGGAAAGCGGCTCCCCTTTGGAAATGCGGAAGCACGATAGGCCCACTCACCCCTATCTGGAAGAACCCTGACTTCACTTCAGGGGCTAACCCAAATAGTTTCCTCAGCTGGAAAGAAGGAGGGTTGGAGATGGTTCAAGACTTTTGAGAATAGGAACCCACTAGACTTCGAAGCCTGCAAAGCGAAATTCAATGTTCCTGAGACGGAGAGGTTCAGATACATGCAACTTAGGCACTGGCTATCAAGTAACTCAATGAAAAACTACGGAAGCAGAGAACTCACAGCCGTAGAGCGCACCCCGACAGCTACTTCCCCAAAAGGGAAAACATCAACCCTCTACAAGCTTCTGGACAGAACCAAACCAGACTTCAAGGAACCTTATCTATATGCACAAATGGGAAAGAGACATAGGGAGAGTTATCGAACCTGAGGAATGGGGCCACATTTGGGGTAGAGCACACAGAAGCTCCAAGTGTACATCCAACAAGGAGGGGCATTTAAGGTATGCTACCGGTGGTACTGCACCCCAGAAATGCTCAATAAATGCAACCCCACAATCTCTCCGCTGTGCTGGAGAGGATGTCCAGATAAAGGCTCTCTATACCCACCTGCTATGGACATGCCCTAAGGCCACCCAATTTTGGAACTCAGTACTAGATCAGATCAAAGCCATCACCGGCCTCACAATCCCATGGGACCCTTGAGTGGTCCTACTGGGAGCTAGGGGCGGAGGCCAATTTCCCGGACAGGCCGTAGAGCAGAACTATGTTCTCATCTGTTAACAGCTGCTAAAATCTCGATTGCGAGGCTCTGGAAAAACCCACAAGGGCTAGCAATTCAGATGTGTTAGTCGAAGTGTTGGGACATAACAGCGGCCGAGAAAATTACACCCCTGAGGTTCGGGAACAGGGACAAATTCTACCAAACCTGGGCTCCATTCCTGGACTACACGCAATAAAAACCTGGGCTGGCCAGGCAACCTCCCACTATCCGATGGATGGATAAGCAGGACTAGAGTGGAGGCCAGAGGAACGAAACACAACCCCAGCACTAGCCGAACCCCACGGGATATGCTCAGACAAATGGCTGGGGACTGTTGGCCACATACCTCATTTCCCCTCCAGGGAATCCCAACGCCTACTAACAAGGGCCCAGAGCCAGAGTTACAGGGTCCTCCCAATCCTCAGTCGGAACGGAAACAGCCTCACATGCCCTACTTCCCCACCCCCATTGGCCTCCCTGCATCCCTCCCCTGTGCTCATGAAGACTTCAAGGTTGCGTTATTAATGTTATTTGGTTCTTTTATTGTTTTCGTGTTTGTTTTTTTTTTGCCTTTGCCTACTATCAAACAGTCATGTGTAAGAGGGTGCATACTATGTAATGCTACGCTGTAACACTTTGTACAAAACCAATAAAAATAAGTTTGGGGGGGGGCGGGACTTCAGAACTCTCGCAACGTCCAGACAGTGTAATGCTCTTTCTGCTTCAGAAGTGTGATTCTGGAAAAAGGTTGGCAAAACTGAGTGTCCTTTCCGACAGTATCTTGGGAAGGAACTTAGGATGTGGCCGACAAAGCTTGCAACTCACTGATCCTTCTGGCTGATGTGATGGCTATCAAAAAGGCTGTTTTCCAAGACAATAACTTTACGTCGCATCTGTATATGGGTTTGAAGGGAGGTTCCATGAGGGCGGTCAAGAGGGTATTCAGGCTCCAGTTAGGAACTGGCACGGGCGTAGGAGGATAAGTACTCATGAGTCCTTTCAGAAAGACTTTAACCGTCGGCAAAGAGAGCAAGGATTGCATCTCCGGAGGTGTTGTGTACGCCGCTATGGCTGACAGATGGACCTTGATGGAGGACAATGAAAGCCCCGTCTTAGCTAGGCACAATAAGTAGGGCAGAACTTGGTCAGCCGAAACAGTGAGAGGATCATGGGCACATCTCTCGCACCACTTGGAAAATCAAGTCAATTTCCTGGTGTAGGTGACTCGTGTCGACAGGGCTCTCGCGGCCCTGATGATATCACAACATTCTGATGGTAGTTTAAGATTAATCAGTTTACGCTGCTCAGGAACCATGCCTTCAAAGAGGCTCCTCAGGTCGTGGTGGAGGACCTTGCGGTTCTGTTGCGTTAACAGATATTGATGCGCCTTGAGGCGAATCGGGGGCCGCCGGGATAGATGCTTCAGAGTCAAGTACCAGACTTGTAGCGCCCAATCCGGCGCAATTAGGATCATTGAAGAAATCTGTTTTTTCAGTCTGCGCAGTACCCTCGCAATGAGGGGAATGGGGGGGAAGGCATAGAGGAACCTTCCTGTCCAAGCCACTGAGAACGCGTCTCCCGGTGATTGATACTCCGTGTACCTCGAGGCAAACCTTTGGCACTTGTCCTTGGTGGCAAAGAGGTCGATCTGCGGATGGCCCCATAAGGCAAACAAAAAAATCTGCTGGATTTTCTTTTCGTCCAGCTCCCACTTGTGCAACGATGTGCATTCTCTGCTTAGCCTGTCCGCTAGGACATTGTCCACTTCCAGAAGATGTTCTGCTTTGATCTGCACCCCGGGGTGCAAGGCCCATGCCCACAGCCTTTGGGCTTATTGCGACAGGATCTCTCACCTCGTGCCTCCCTGCTTGTTTGTGTAGTGCATGGAGGTCGTGTTTTCTGTCTGGGCTGTGATTACCTGTCCAGCTACCACCGGCAGGAAAGCCTTCAGCGCCCACCTTATGGCCCCGAGCTCCAACACATTGATGTGGAGTTGGGACTCTTGCGCCGACCAAGTGCCCTTGGTTTGGAGGTCTGCAAGGTGAGCGCCCCAGCCTGATAATGACACGTCTGTCCTCAGCAGAAGGGTCGATGTCGGTGCTTGAAACAGCATCCCTTGTTGAAGATTCCGCGTAACATCACACCATCGAAGAGCCTTGTGTAACGTCGATGGAATCTGGACGACGTCCTCCCAACATCCAAGAGCTTGTTTCCATTGGTGGTTCAGGGCCTCCTGAACCGGTCTCATGCAAAGCCTGCAATTTGGTATGAGGAATATGCACAAGGACATCATGCCCAGGAGGGATTTGTAAGAACGTACCAATGTTGTTCGTTTCTCCAGGAAGCACGAGGTTGAGCGTAGAATCGCTGCTGCCCTTTCTGCCGATGGTCTCACCCTGGGAATGCTGGTATGGAACTCGGTGCCCAGGAAAAGAGCTGTCCTGCTGGGAACGGGGCAGGACTTTGTGTTTACGGAGAAACCCAACCCTTTTAGGAGGTTGATCATCCTTAAAACTGCTGAGCGAGCCCTTGCGGCGGAACATGCTTTTATCAACCAGTCGTCCAAGTATGGGAAGACTTCCGTTCCTGTCCTCCTGAGCTTTGCAGCTACTGGTGCCACGCATTTTGTGAAAACTCTCAGTGCAGACTTCAGCCCGAATGGGCGCACTAGGAACTGAAAATGAAGCTCTCCCACCATGAACCTAAGGAACTGCCCGTGAGCTGGATGGATCGGTGTATGGATGTATGCGTCCTCCAAGTCTAAAGTGGCCAAGAAGTCATTCTTGTTTAACCAAGGAAGCACTCCTTGCAATGCTAAAATCTTGAATGTTATGCGTTTGATATATTTGTTGGGCGCCCTCAGGTCCATGATGGGTCTCCATTGACAGTTTTTCTTTCTGATGAGGAAGAAGCAGGAGTAGAAACCCTTTCCCCTCTGGGGGTACTGCACCGGCTCTGCTTTCTGGGGCAGTTTTTGAACTTCGGACATGACCGGTTTTGACATGTGCACCATGCGCGAAGTTGGAGGCAGGGAAGGAGGTTGGTCTAGAAATTCTAAGGTGTGACCCTCTCTGATCACCTGCAACACCCATTTGGCCGAAGTAATTGATTGCCAGCGTTGGAAGAACTGGCTCACCCCCCGCCCCCTCTACCGTGGAGTGACGTGGAGGGGACAGAATCGGATGGTCAGTTTTGTTTGCCTTGTGACTTCCCCTGGGCGGAGCCACGCCTGCCTCTATGGGGAGTATCTGTTGGGAGGATTGATACTTGTTCTCTTGGTACATGCTACCTTGCGCCTTCTGACCATAAGAGGAGCGGCCGTACCCTCTGTATTTAGAAGATGAGCCCTAAAGGGGCAAAAAGACATACGGTCCTTGTCCTTGTCCTTTAAAGAACTGATGGCTCGGGCCGTGTCCGATTTGATTCCCTTCAGGAGGTCGTCTATTTTCTTCCAGAAGAGCTCTTGTCCATCAAAGGGCATGTCCGATATCTGCGCTTGGACTTTAGGCCTGAAATTAGTAGCCTTCTTCCAGGCCTGCCTTCTGAGCATTGTGCCACGGGCCATCTGTCTGAAGCCTGATTCGGCCACATCAACCGCTGTGTCGATCATATGATCCGAGGTTGCTTCACCATCAGCGATTATCGATCTAGCCTCTTCCTGCGACTCTGGTGGTAACTGCTTAGCCAATTTGGACATGCAGAGCCAAAGCTCGCGATCATATCTCGCAGTCATGGCCATCGCATTACCCGCTCTGATGGTAAGCGTGGCCGAGGCCGATGCCTTCCTGCCCATAGCTTACGCCCATCCTTGTCTGGTGGTGCTGACAGCAGCGGAGCGGGATTGGCAAGCTTCTTCCTAGCTGCAACTGTGATAACAAAGTCCGGTTTTGTATGACCTCTCAAGCAAAGCGGCGCAGACTCAGGTGCTTTATATTTCTTCTCTGGTCTGGACACCAGAGCCGGAGTAGACAAGGGCGTAGACAAGATCTTAGATCCGGACTCCCAGATGGCGTTGAGGAGAGGAATGGTGGTAATCGTCCTGCGTTTGTCCCTGTGCTCATAAAGCACCGATTTCTTTTCCTCTGATGTAACCTGAATTTTGAACAATTCTGCCGCCTTGCCTATTATGGTGTGGAAAGAAACCAGATCATCCGGAGGTGAAGCATCTTCTGGGGAATCTCTCCTCCTGGGCTTCTCGACGATGTACTCGTCCCACTCACTGGCTGTGTCAGGCTCCTGTGTAATTTCGCCTTCTTCTGGATCAGAGAATTCTCTAAAACGATCTTCCTGCCAATCTGAGACTGAAACAGAGGACGGCACCATTGTTGGATCCCTATCCGGAGATCGGGGTCTATGCAATTATAGTGATGATGGGACCCTTGTCGGTGAAGCACTGCGAGTCCTGCTCCTAGACCTTTGAGGCGGCTCAGGTGATCGTGCCCTCTTCTGAGGTCTACTCCTATGAGGTGAACTTCTTGATGTGCCTGGTGTTGGAGACCGCTCTGCACCCTTTGACGCCTGTAGAACTCATCCATGATCCCCTGTACAGACATCAGTATCGGGTCATGAGGATAGTCGGCCTCTTCCGTAGAGGGCTACCAAGGGGGATCTGTGTTGCTTAGGGGGAAGGACAAGGTCGTCTTCCACCACTTCTGCTTCTGAAAATTCCTCCTGGAGAATTACATCAGGAAGCTCTGCCATGTCCCCCAAAGGAGAAACTTGCGCTACCATTGGTTCCATAGCTTCAGCAGCCTCAAGGAAACTGTCCTCAATGACAGGTGTCACCCTGGCATGAGTGGAAGGCGCCTCAGGCTCCAATTCCACTGTGTTCGATGGTACCTTTGTCGACGAGCATCCCACCGACAGTAATTCCGTCGACGAACGCGGCTTGGATGGTTTCTCGCCCGCCGACGAGTGTTCCGTTGACAAATGTGTTTTGGATAGTTGCTCCCCCATCGACGAGTGCTCCGTGGACGAGCGTTTTGTGGACGAATGGTGTTTTTCCTTAGTCAGCGACTGTCGTGGACGATACATCCGATGACTAGGATCATGCCGTAGACGATGTCTTATGTGTAATTGTCGTCGATGAGGGTTTTGTTGATGGTCTGGCGGACAATGGGCCTTTATCTTTCCCATCGCTCGTGGGCGGTTTCCCCATTGACAAATGCAACCCCCTCCTGTTTTTTTGCAATCTCCTCCTTACATTTGGAGGTAGATTTGGCTGATGAATGTGACTTTCTGGCTCGAGGAGTCCAGTGGAAGTAGAAAGGGTACTAACTCCAGCTTACTCTTACTTTTGGCAATGGGAGAGGAACTCCTTTCCACTGAAGATGACCTTCTCTTAGAAGTTTGCCTCTCAGATGGAATGCTGAGTGGACAGGAGCTGTTCTGACAGACTTCATCCAAAGATTGATCCCTGTTTCCCGATGTAAAAGAAGTCTTCTGTGCCTGTCCTGAAGAGTCTTGTTGGAAAAAGTCTTGCAAATATCGCATTTCTGAATGTCATGCGGATACTAGCAGTAAATGCAATATTCATGGGGGTCCTTCATGTAGATTAACTTCTTCTTGCACCTCGTGCAGTCCCTGAACAAGGAAGGCTTCTTAACAGCCTGAGATGCAGCCATTCTGAAGAGAAGGTTTACACAACGAGTTTGGGTCAAAAACAAGAGATTTGTCTCAAAAATTACCTGAGACCAAAGCCCCTAAACCGGGGAACAAAGTGGAATATATTTGAAAAATATATTCCACACAAAAAGTAGAAAAAGAATTGGAGGTCAGAGAGCTTGAGGATTCCCTATGTCTGTTAGACTGCAGTGAAAAATCTGAAGATGAGTGTGTGTATATTTAAAAAAAATTAATAATTTATCACCGAGGATTCCCAGTCTGACGACGGGGAATATTCAAGCATCTGAATCTATGAAAGATCCAATGCTGGAGAAGAACTAGTTACTCTTACCTTGTAACGTTCTTTCGATGGGATGTTCCTCCGACGTATTCCTTATCTTAGATAGAAATCCTTCAGCTTTGCTGGCCTCGGAAAATTTTTTCGCCAGAGGGCGCTGCGCGTCGATGATCGCCGAGTCGATGACCCTCGACGGCCTCCGTGCCGACGTCGACGTCATCCTGCCTATAAAGGCCGCGCGCAGCGTCCGTTGCTCAGTTCCGTTTTGTAGTCCCCAGTAATGTTTTTGGATTAGACTAATCACCTTGAAGGAGCATAGGCTGCAAACCCACAGGAAGTCATACTGCGGGGATGGATGGGAGGGTCGATAAGGAATACGTCGGAGGAACATCCCATCGAAAGAACGTTACAAGGTAAGAGTAACTAGTTCTTCGAAGGGATTGTGTCCTCCGACGTATTCCTTATCTTAGATAGACTCCCATAGCAGTGGTATTGTGACTGGAGGCGGGAGTAATAAAAGTTATGTTACCCTTCCAGAATGGACAGAGTGTAACACAGCCTTGCCGAATCTAGTTTCTTGACTAGAGGAGGAATCCAGGCTATAGAATTTGGTAAATGTATGTGCGGACGACCATGTGGCAGCCGCACATATATCTCGAATTGGCACCCCTCTTTGAAGGGCTGAGGATGTTGCGATACCCCTGGTAGAATGAGCCCTTAGATTTTGAGGAGGCTCCTTTCCTGCCAATTTGTAGCACTCCAGAATGGCTAAAATAATCCATCTGGAGATGGTTTGTTTTGTTATTGGAAGGCCCAACTTATGTCCTGCATAACCTACAAAGAGTTGGTCTGCTTGTCTGATCTTAGCCAATCTGCTGATATAGAAGCTCAAGGCTCGCTTAGGGTCCAGCCTGTGCAGTCTCTCTTCCTCCTTCCCCGGATGAGGAGGAGGGTAGAAAGAAGGTAATATAATCTTCTGAGTGATGTGAAACTCCGAGACTACCTTCGGGAGGAAGTTAGGCTTCACCTGAAGAACAACTTTGTCCTTGTAAAAGATTGTATGTGGAGGTTTACACGATAAGGCTTGCAACTCGCTAACCCTTCTAGCAGATGTCAATGCTATTAGCAAAACAGTTTTGAGGGTGAGAAGCTTCAATGAACAAGAGTGTAGTGGTTCAAAAGGGGCACCCTTTAGGAAGTTTAAAATTAGGTTTAAATCCCATAAGGGAACTTGAAAAGGTTTCGGGGGATAAACATTAGTTAATCCTTTTAGGTATTGTATTACCAATGGAATTTTGAAGTATGAAGGCTCCTCTGCAGTGCGCTTAAAGATTGATAGCGCTGCGAGATAGCCCTTAATTGTGCCAACCTGTAGGCCTGAATTAGCCAGGTAAAGTAAGAATGACAACACCATAGGTGTACCACAAGAAAAGGGTTCAATATTCTTTTCTCTGCACCAGCTGCAAAATTTGTTCCAACGGCAGCGGTATAGAGTTTTAGTTGCCGGCCTTCTGGCCGAAAGCAACACCTCCATAACATCATCCGGAAGGTCCCAATCCTTGTACCTCAACCTTTCAGACACCAAGCGTGAAGGTTGAGGGTCTTGATGGCTGGATGGAGAACCTGACCTTCCTTCTGCGAGAGAAGATCCTCTCTGTATGGCAGTCGAATTGGAGGGCAGATGGACATGTCTAGAAGGTCCGGGTACCACGTTCTCCTGGCCCAATCCGGGGCAATTAGGATCATGGTCTTCCGAAACCTTCTCAACCTCCTGATCATTTGAGGAATGACAGGGACCGGAGGGAACGCGTACAGAAGTGGGAACTCCCAGTCCACTACGAACGCATCTCCTAGAGCTCCTCTCGGGGGAAATTCCCTTGAGCAAAATCTGTCGCACTTCCTGTTGATACTGGTGGCGAACAGATCCACTTGAGGGGTTCCCCAAAGGGCGAAGATCTCTTGAAGGACTTCCTGAGCTATCTCCCACTCGTGAGAGACTGTGCTCTGCCTGCTCAGAGCGTCCGCTGTCAAGTTCTTCTCTCCGGCTAGGTGAATTGCCGATAGAGAGATTCCTTCCTGAATTGCCCAAAACCAGAGCTGCATCGCCTCTCTGCACAGTGGTAGTGAGCCTACGCCTCCTCTTTTGTTGAGGTAGTGCATGGCCACTGTATTGTCCGTCATTATTAGGACGTTTCTTCCCCGTACAGACGGCAGAAAAGCCTTCAGCGCTAGTCTGATGGCTCTCAGCTCCAACAGGTTGATATGTAGTCTGGACTCCGATGGAGACCAACGACCGCTGATGGTCAAGTCGTTGGCGTGAGCTCCCCACCCCGTGAGTGAGGCATCCGTGACTACTGTTATCTCCGGCCATGGTTGCCAAAACATTTCTCCTTTCAGGATGTTCTCCCGACAGGCCCACCACTGAAGGTCTCGGGCTACTTTGACCGGGATCCGAAGGAGATCTGTCATCCTTCCTGAGAACTGTGACCACTGAGTTCTCAGTGCCCACTGGAGGGATCTCATTCTCAGGCGAGCCTCCGGCACGAGGAATATGCAGGATGCCATGAGGCCTAGCAACCTCAGAAAGTCGTAGGCTGGGAGATATTGGGCATTCTGAAATCTGATGACCATCTGCAGAATATCTCGAGCCCTCACCTCTGGTGGCAAGGCTTTTCCCAGGGAAGTGTCCAGGACTGCTCCAATGAATTGGAGTCTCTGTGATGGTATCATCTGTGACTTCTTTAAATTGAGGGAGAAGCCCAGCTTGTGAAGGAAGTGGCAAACATAATCTAGTTGTCTCTGAGCCTGTTCCGAAGATACAGCTCTGATCAACCAATCGTCTAGGTAAGGGTAGACATGAATCCCTTCCCTCCTTAGACTTGCAGCCACAACCGACATTAGCTTGGTAAAGACCCTCGGGGCGGAGGTTAGCCCAAATGGCAGAACTCGAAATTGATAATGAGAGCTGCCAATTGCGAACCTCAGGTATCTCCTGTGCCTGGGATGGATCGGCACATGGAAATAAGCGTCCTGGAGGTCTAGAGATACCAACCAGTCCTGAAGCTGGAGGGCCTGAAGGATCTGAGAGAGAGTCACCATCTTGAACTTGTCCTTTCGGAGGAATTTGTTCAATTCCCGTAAGTCTAAGATGGGTCTCAGTCCTCCGTCCTTCTTCGGTATTATGAAGTAGGGGGAGTACCAACCCTTGTTCCTTTCCGCTACAGGTACCAGTTCTATGGCACCTTTCTCTAGCAGGTCTAAAACCTCCTGCAAGAGGAGCGGATCTGGAAGCTTCAAAGGGTTGTTCCCCGGTGGATGACTCTGAGGGATATGTAGGAAGGGCAGGCAGTAACCTTGGGCCACTGTCTCCAGAGCCCAAGCATCTGACGTAATAGCCTGCCATTCCGTCAGATGGTGAGTTAACCTGCCCCCTACTGGTGTTCTGTGAGGGGAGACCTCAGAGTGGTTTTGAAGCGGCTGATGCAGTTGCCGAAGGTAAAGTGGCTCCTGCTCCTGCGGGTGCGGCTTTCTTTCCCCTACCCCGTCCACCACGGGTAAATCTTCCTTGGCCTCTTTGAGCCGGTCGTCCCCTGCCCCTTCCATATGAGGAATAGTAACGAAAGGACCGTCCTCTCCACGATGATCCCGAAGGACGAAAGGTATTCTGACGGATAGCAGCTCCCAATGACTTGGCTGCTGCCTTGGACGTTTGCAGTTTCTCCAAACTGTCATCCGCCTTCTTTCCAAAGAGGGTAGAACCGTCAAAGGGCATATTCAAAAGCCTGGTCTGCACGTCAGAGGCAAAACCAGACTTCCTCAACCACGCATGCCTGCGGATTGTGGTACTTGCCGCCATGGCCCTGCTGATACTGTCAGCAGAATCTAGGCCAGTTTGTAGGGTCTCGCACATCGCATCTTTACCATCCCTGATGATGTTTAAAAATGCGTCCCTTTCCTCTCCTTCTTGGAGGCAGTCAGCCGCTGATGAAGCGCACTCCCAAAGGGTGTGGCTGAACCTAGCGAGCGTACAGGTCGCGTTAATAGACTTTAACGCCATGCTACAGGCAGAAAAAACCTTCTTAGCCATGGCATCATACTTTTTGTCATCCCTATCCTGCGGAGCAGTGGGGTATGCAGATGTGCTGCCTGATGAGGTTGCAGCCTGTACAACCAAGCTCTCAGGAGTAGGGTGTTTTGACAAATATTCAGGGTCAGAACTAGCCACCCTGTATTTTGTTGACAGTTTTTTATTTACTGCCGGGATAATTTCTGGCGTTTCCCAGTTTGTCAAAATCCTTCTCTGTAGAGCAGAGTGAAATGGAACCACAGGATCCTCCTGTGGGCCCTTGTCCAGTATGTCAGTGAGGTCATCCTGCTGAAAGGCAGGAGAAGGTGCAGACCAACCCATAAATTCTATGATTCTAGACATCAGAGCTCTATATGGAGTCTCCGCATGTTCTCCTGGGTCTGGTTTGATAAATTCTGCTTCAGGAGAAGTGTCCAAGCCACTAGCTTCCTGAAGTGCATCCTGAAGATTTTTTAATCTTCCTTCCTCAGAGGCGAAAGTCTCTGGCTCTGGTGATGTGGTCCTCTGTAAATCAATATCTTGGTCTGAATCCTCCCTTTCCTCAAAAATCGAGGTTAAAGGGGGATACATTGGTTTTTGGAATGGTATAAACCCCATTTCCAATGCAGAAGGAGCCATCATCACAGGCCTTGAAAACGTCGATGTCGTCGACACCGACGTGAAAGTACTCGAAGGCGCCGTGAAAAGCGTCGAGAATTGTGTACTAGGCCTCGAAGAACTCGAAAGGATCGGAGTCCTGCTCGAGAACGACGTCGACGTTCTCGGCGTCGAGTCGGAGGTCTTTTGTCTAACCGTTGGCTGTGGAGTAGCCGTGGTTCTTTCCTTCACCGGCGTCGATATCGGCGTCGACGTCGGCGTCGACTCGATCGACTGATGCGCCGATGAATCCTTCGACAACGGCGTCGATGGCGCCGACCTCTGTTTCGAAGGAGTTTTCGACGATGGCGTCGATGATGCTTTATCTCCCGATGGCTCGAGGCGCTTTCGGGTTGACTTTTCCGCCGGGTACTGCGACTCGCGGCGTTTAGATTTTTTGGGTTTTTTACCCGGGGTATCACCCTCAGCTGTCTTCGAGGGGGACGAGGCCGCTTTCTCGAAGACGCTTAGCATCTTTTTCCTGAATTCCTCCCACTCAGCTTGCGAGCTGCGTTTTGTGGGGCAATGAACTCTCTCAGGAGAACTCGACGAAGATGACGAAGGGGATCTCCTACGTCTCTTCTTCGAGTGTCTCGATGTCGACGAGTGGTGGGAGCCACTTCGTGATCTAGATCGAGAGTGTTTTTTATGGTGAGGAGACGAACGTCTCGACTCTACCGAAGAAGCTTTCGAGGAAGTTAAAGTTGACCTACCTCTCTCGAGCTTCCCCCTACGCTCCTTCAAGGCTTTCGCCGTCATGGAAAGGCATTCCTCACACTCCGAACTCTGGTGCGTGATTCCCAGACACCACAAACAGACCCTGTGAGGGTCCGTCAACGACATTTTCTTCCCGCAGTCTCGGCACTTTTTGAAACCGGACCGAGGGGTCGTCGGGTCGGAGGAGGATGCCATCGATATCGAGGTAAATAGTAGTTATTATATACGTTATCTTGACGAGAACTGAGCAACGGTGTTCCGAGGCACAACGAAGCGCGGAAAAACGGAACTAAGCAACGGACGCTGCGCGCGGCCTTTATAGGCAGGATGACGTCGACGTCGGCACGGAGGCCGTCGAGGGTCATCGACTCGGCGATCATCGACGCGCAGCGCCCTCTGGCGAAAAAATTTTCCGAGGCCAGCAAAGCTGAAGGATTTCTATCTAAGATAAGGAATACGTCGGAGGACACAATCCCTTCGAAGTTGTGGTTCATCTGCTTATGCTCTGAAACAATTGAAAGACGGGAACGTACTGGTTCAGGGACCTCTTGTAGACCCTCGTGCAGCAGGTTCCATTGGACGTCAGAATGACTGGCCAACAGCCTGGTGTTGGCTATGCAGGTAGAACATGCTGCCGCAGTAGTGATTCTTCTCCAAAGAGCATACAACCTTTTCAATTTTTATGTCCGGTGGTGCCTTGCCCGTGGACAGGGGGGCCCCCTGCCCTTTTTCTTGCAGTCGAAACCACAAGAGACTCAAGGGTGGCATGACCCCTAATATATAAGGGGTCAGAAAGTGAGGGGCGAACATTTTTCCACCGAAGGGTTCACAGCCGTGGTCTGAGAGGGTGTTAACAAGGAAGGGGCGATGCATCTCTTGATGGAATTTAGTAAAGGGATAGCCTTGCTGGCAGGAGGCTTCTCCTTTAATGTGTCTTCCACAAAATCTGAATCCAACACCGCTTTTTGCGTGGCTATTTGGAAGTGTTCTGCTGCTTTTTTCAGAACGGCGTTGAACACCATCTGGTCATCTACAGGTGAAACCTGACGCAGAGAGGGAGGGAGGGTCTATACATATGTTATCAAGGTCTGGGGTCTGGGTAGGGGACAGCCAAAGTGGGTCATCCCCACCCCTGCTGGTCCTCCCCCAAAATCCTGGGTCTGATGAGTGGCATCCACAAAGGGATCATCCTCCTGCAAATAAGGAGGAAGGGGCTATTCTTGATCCATAAGGTCAAAAACCTCCTCACGAAGAGGGCAGGATGTCTTCTGAAATTTGGTCACTGCAGGATAAAGGTAGTCTTCACTAGGCCTCTTAGGGGTGAACCTCTCAGAAGTCCACCAGAGAGGGAAAAGGCTCCTCCTGTGGATTTTCCAGCCTAGGACGCCGAGATTTGTCAAGGAGGGTCCTAGATAAGGTTTGGTGACTTTCAGAATAACTCACCCGCTTTTCCGGGCGTTTAGAAGTGTCTTTCGATGCGTCTTTAGACCTGTCCCTTTGTTTACTGTCGGCCGAAACGATCTTAGCGAGACTCGCGCTGATGTTCGGCATTACGAGGTGGTGTTCAGGCCATTTAGATGGTTGCGCTTTAGACTTCGACGCAACCGTAGCTTTAAGCGTCGGCGCACTCTTAGGAGGCTTCTTGATGGTCTTGTGGGTTTTGGTGATGGCGCCCTTACTCGTAGACTGCCCGGACGCATGCCGCTGCCGCGGTTGCGGGGAGAGCTGCCGATCACGCAAATCGGCAAGTGTCCTCGAGGAACTCAACGTACCCTTGGCGCCTCGGTCCTCTTTGACTGATCTGCCGAGGCAGTACCGCGGGTTGTGTGTTTGGTCCTATGGGTATCGTGTGCGTCCCTGTCGACGGGGTGTACCTTCCCCATAGAAGGATTATCATCGTGCCTGGTGGGGCCAGGAACAGACTGCGTGGGGAGCGAGCGCTCCGATGTGAGGTCAATCGGAGCCATGGCTGTCGCTTAGCTCCTCATCGGCGGGGGCGTTACCCTCGGCCTGCGACATGGCGTAGGCCGCCCACCGATTCACTTGTCACTCCTTGATCGTCTGAGGACGCAGGATTTGGCAGTACTTACAGGATGCCTAATCGTGATTGAGGGGAAGACACTTATTGCACCGCCAGTACTTGTCTTTCCAGGGGTATTTTCCCATACAGGAAGTGCAAAATTTAAATGGTGTCCTGTCCATAGCTCAGGTGTGTGAAAGCGACGGCAAGACCGAAAGGGCAAAGAGAGGGGAGAAGGAAAGACATTCTTGAAAAGAATAGGAAACCCCAGATCCCACTCTCCCTACTGTATAGGCCGGCCAGAAGGCCCGGGCACGCAGTCGGCAGCGCCGACTGCAGCACCAGCCGTCGACGTCTGTTCTTTGCCGTCTTCGGCGGCGGTTAGGAAGTAGTTGTCGAAGAGGGGACACATAAAAAAAAAACGACCAGAGATCAGGAAATATAACAATTTTGCAATAAATAGGAGCTCCGCATAAAGCGACCAGCTAGCTGAGCAGAAAAAAACAATCTGAGGGCCTCGCTGCGCAAGTGATTTTGGGTACACTACACATCACTTTAGGGATAGTTTTACAGGCACACCCATGTCGACGTCCCCTTTCGATCCTCGAAAAACAAGATGCAATACTCAGCAGTTACCACTAGATTTCAGACTAAATGCACAGCATGTGATTCTAAGCAGATTAACAACGGTACACCCCGTTTCGGCGCCGCCGGTTCGGCGCGGGCCGATTCGCTGCAGCCAGTTCGGCGCTGGGATGTTTTGGCGCGCAAGTGGCGAACCGGCCGCGCCATATCGTCCTGTACCGGCCTGGGCAGGGGTAGCAGAGCTGGGATGGATAAGAGGGCAGATAAATCCATGCCCATGCGGATGAGACCCGCCTCCTTTTTGAAAGGAACTGACTGCCAATCAGAGGCAGAATCACTAGAACCCCGAGGAGTCCTCTCCCTAGTAGTGCCCCATAACGGCGTGCAGCCCCAGCTGGTGCCCCCGCTCATTCTAGCCACATGCACACACCATGTGTCCACTCCTCCCCCACACTGCTACAATATCATCGGTCTCTCTCAGTCTAGAGGGGAGAGGGGGGTTTCCTCTTTCAGACAGACAACAAGCACTCTCTCTCACGCCACCTCTCGGGCCTGAGGCTCTCTTTTCCCGTCAGGCCGCTTTCGCGACTCCCTTCTGTCGTGGTGTCTCCTGGGACATGTAGTCTCACCCACCTCAATGGAAACTTGCAGCATATCCTGCTCTGCGACTCCAAGGTCATGCACACGACACCTTCTGAATAATTAAAACAACTCTGAAAACATTTCCCATTTGAAACTTTCACCAACCTTATTAATGACGCTTTACAGTCACCGCCAACTGCCAACATATGATTTCCTTGAGCAAAATAGTGTTAATCTGCGGTCATATATTGACATCTAGTAGATATTGTGGGAATAACAGCGCATTTGGAGGTGCAGGTTCATACTTTGTCAGGAAGCCTGGCCTGCCGTGGCAAGAATCCTTTTTCATTGCTGTGCGGCTAGTTCGGCGCGGGTTCTCTGAGGCCAGTTCGCGGCCAGGCCAGTTTGCGGCCAGGCCAGTTCGGTGCGGGTTCTGTGCGGCCAGTTCGGCGCGAGCTGCCGCGCCGAACCAGCTCCCGTGCCGAAACGACCGCGCCGAATCGGCTGCGACAAATCGTCCTGCTCCGGATTAACAAACATCAGAAACGTTTTTACCATTATTGCATTATTTTTAGTTTGCACAGTCGCGTTTGGATCATATGGCTACTAAACTTTTCTATTGCCTTAAAATGGCTGTATTACGAGATTTGTCCTTGTTCATTGGCCATATTGTAGTTTGGCCTTCTTCCTGCGTTGCCTGGTCACAATCTCTTATAAGGACATGGACTTCCCCCAGGAAAGCTGCTGCTTTTGCTGGCTAGTGATGCCTTTGAGTATATGTGGTGCAGGAAGGGGGGGGGGGGCGTCTTGTCCCACTCTGCATCTGTGGTGCCAGAGAGTCTGGGTGTGGGGCAACAGCAAAACCAGTACTTGACCCTGATTGTACAACTGCTAGCAGTTTGAATTTTGCAGATCCTTACAATTGGTGGGCTTGAACTTGCTTCTAGCCTGTATATTGAATAAGATGAGGACTCTTGCAGCCATTTCGGCAGATCAGCATTGGAGTCAAGAATCCCTTGAAGATTAAAGCCGACCGAAGAACCGAAGAGGCCTCGCATCCCTTATTGCCTATGGCCCGGTGAAGCCCCATTGGACTACCTGATCTCAGAAAACGCAGAGGGGTGCTTCAGCCTTTGACTCGTGGGGCCAACTAGTCTCAACAACTTTGAGGATCCAGTGGTCCTGAGCCTTCAGCAGTGTCCCTGGACCCCCCCCCCCCCACCACCCAATGGACTGACCAGCTCTCTTGGGCTACCTTTGCCAGAACTGTTGCCATTCCACGGTTGCAACCGGAACATTGGCAGTCGCCAGCTTATGGCACAAGTCGTCTTCCCTCCAAATTTTAGTGTCTCAGCATCAGGGGATACTGTCCAAGAGAAGCTTCTATGGCTGACTGGATGGACGCAAGTCATCACCAGTGTGTGGAAACCGTTACTGGATCTCCCCTTCCCCCCAACTTATGAAATGTCCTGACGAAGCCTCAGTGTTTCTTGCATTGCTTGATCACCAAGGGTTGTATCTTACATCTGGAACAGATCGGAAGCATCCTTGCACCTGCAGCGACCCCCTGCAGACTCGCCAAGACATCTGGGAAAATCTGAGTCAATGGGGGTAAGTAAAGCAGTGAATCTGTTCCACCCCCTGACCGTGCTAGGATAACATTGGGAACAAGTCCCTTTTTCTCCTAACTTCCATTGCACTGCCATTTTGCCGTCATACCTGAATAGTAACTTAGAAAATACGAAATAACCTTTACTTACCTCAGTAAAATTGTTGCAGAGGACTTTAGTCCATCACCAACTGAAATAAATTATAACACCTGCAGAAACTCATTCTGGGGGGGGGGGGGGGCGAGCATTGTGGTTTCTGTGACTTTGGGCATAAGGCCCCATCCGTTTTAGGGTTCAGACTGGTTTGTTTGTGCATTTAAATAGCAGTACGAACCCCCAGGTATCGACCTCGGAAGGACGAAAGGCTAAGTTTGGCCCTGCCGGGATTCGAACCTGCGTCAGCAGGCTCTGTACGGATGTTAAAGCGATCGCTCTACTCGCTGTGCTATCTGACCAGCTATGTTAAGTTGAGAATTATCCTGTGACTTGTTTTCTTTATTACTGCATTTAATTTGACTTAACACTTGAGTTGAATAAGTCATTTTAATGCATTTATGAACCTATAGGGAATGTATATTTGTTTATTATAAATTATTGTATAACACCACCTGTTAGTTTCATTTTTCAGAGTGTGCAAAAGCCCTAGAATAAAATTACCTGTCTAAAGTGAAGAATTGTTGGTTACTTTGAGTGGCCTCATTGAGGGCCCCCCGACTCCACTCTCACTCGGAGTATAGCCTTTATTTATTGTATTAATATAACGCGTAAACAAAGGCCCAGAGGCATAGTGGCGCTTAAGACAAACCAGCAACAAAAAAGAAAAATCAGCTAGAAGCAGCATTTAAGGAAAGCAGATTAGAAAACAGGGCTCTTTTCAAACCTTGCTTAAATATTGATAGTGAGGTACATGTTCTCAGGTCTGGGGTAGTGCATTCCAGTTTTGCATGTGAAAAGATTGGGCTACACAGGAAAGCCTAGTACAGTGAATTCCCAAGAGAGACATTATTGGACCTCAGGCCTCTTCGAGCTGGCAAGATGCATTTTAGACTACTACTTAGGCCCCTGCCCATTCAGACATTTGTGCGTAATACAGTGCACAATAAAGATGATCCTACGACAAACGGGGAGCAAGTGTAGAGCACCTCTTGCTGCTATCACGTGGTCTGATCTCTGCAATCCCTCTACTACGGGAACCACATTATTTTGAATAACCTGAAGACGACCAAGATCACCTTTGGCAATCCGGGCGAGTTGGCACACAATAAATAAATAGTCCAAGTTTGCTCCAATGATGGTAGCGCAGTTGGTTGTATTCAGAAAAGGGCAGAGCTGTGTGAGCGATTTCAGATGGTACGAGGTGCAGGAGACTAGACGATTTACTTGGGCTTTCATGGAAAGCTCTTGATCTAGGAAGACCCCAAGAGTCTGGGTATTAATGGTGCAACCTGCCACCTTAAAGAACGATTATTCAGGGCTCAATTTGCGCAGTTGAGGATTAGTACCCAAGACCATTAGTTTGGTTTTGATATCATTGAGCGTGAGCTTACTGGCTCGCATCCTTGATTCGAAAGTTCAAAGACATGAAGTCGATGACATAGTTCGTGGTCAGAGAAACAAGGCATGGTGTTTCATACACATAAAATATATAATACCTACTTCATCCAACTGTTCGAACAGAGGTAGCATAAAAATGTTGAAGTGTAGCACCCCGCAAGTTACAGTAAACTCCTCTGCCCTGGCATCAATGAAAAAGTCCCTAGTCTTACGCTCTGCAAGAAAGGACTTCAGCCACTCTGTGGCTGATGAAGTGAAGTGCGCTGTGCTACGTAGTCTATCCACAAGTATAGTGTGGTCAACTAAATCAAAAGCTGCAGATATATCTAGTAGCACAAGCATAGCTGGATTTCCTTTCTCCGTGATCTTGACTGCTCTCCATTGCTACCTTGACTGGGTATTGGCTAACCTCTCAGACTACCATGTTCACTATAACTAGTGCAGCCACCTAAAATCTGTCCACCAGGCCAGATTCCAGAAATCCATCTCAACAGGCGTTGATGCCAATGGTTTGGAGTCGGAATGGAGAAATAGCACAAATGTGTCTGGCCACATGGTCGGGTCTATGAACTGTTAAAATAAACTAAGATTGGGACAAGAGATACATAGGGGAGGAGGAGATGCACAAAGATGAGTGAAGAAAGATAAAGAGTCAAACTATGGACACATTTTAAAAAAAGTTAGAAAAATTGAAATTAGACTAGTATCAAAAGAGTAACCAGCCAAGCAGAATTAAGTCACAGTGATTAAGATTACAAAAGTACATGAAAGTTATAAACAGAACAGAGTGGAGCTATTTGATAGGATGGGTGTCAAAGCAGTAAAGCAGAACATTAGTCAAGATAAGATTAGTGACGAAACAAGAACTTTAGTACAATGGAAAGGGAGACGTGACCAAACTTTGAACATGTTGAACAGAGCAAAGACAGGAGCAAGCAGTATTAGAAATATGTAAGGAGAAATAGATAAGAATCGAAAGATAGCGCCTAAATAGCATTTAGAATTAAAGAGGACTGAGGAGGGAAGGAAATGTAGAACCGATAGGTGTGGTATTCGAAGGAACAGTACAGAATAGAACTTCCGTTTTAGAAGGATTGAGATGAAGAAAATTAGAATATATCCAAGATTGATTAGCTAATCGATAGGCAGAGAGTAGAGTGAGAAAACTGTGAATAAGGAAAATGAGAACGATTTCAGTCATCAGCATAAAAGTGCTACGATAGCTTGAAAGAAGAAATAACAGCAGATAGCGGAGAAAGATGACGACCACGAACAGGGCATTGAGGAGCGCCGTACCGGAGAGGGAACACAGTGAAGATTAGCCAGACCAAGAAATAGAAGAAGTATGATCCCGAAGATAAGAATAAATTGAGTGAAGAGCAGAGCCAAAAAAAAACAAAGGGAGAAGGAGTAGAAAGAAGGGTATGATTGCCCACCATATCAAAATCAGATTGATCAAATAAAAAAATTTAAAAAAAGAAGAATGTGCACCATAGTGGGAAGTTGAGGAACTGAAGACCTACATTACAAATGGCTTTAACTACACACAAGTGTGGATTAAGTTTTACCAGATTGTATTATTTTTTGGAATATATATATATATATATATATATATATATATATATATATATATATATATATATATATATATATATATATATATATATATATATATATATATATATATATATATATATATATAAAATATGCTTCTCGAGAGGTGGTTGCAGTAGAAGTGAATTAGGGGTTGTCCTAGTCTAAAGCTCCATCTTCCCTTGGGTTCCCCCCTCCAACCAAGCCAGATGTCCCAAATCCCAACAAAAAGTGTGGGTCCAATATATAAAGCATGGTAACCTGCAACTAGCCAAGTATACGCCGATCTATGGGACGGCCCAAAAGGCCTTGGCTATCTCCCTCTTGCGATTTTTACTAAAGGGTCCCTTGTACTATGTTGATCTTGTTTCTCCACAAAAGGATTTCCTGCATCTCGTTCTCTCACATTCTCTAAACATTGTGTTCTCACTACTTTCCTTTTACCTCCAGTCTTACTAGTCTTCAGTCTCCTCCACCTTCTCGTTCATCCTCCTTCACCTTCACGCTCATTCTTGTGCTCTTTATCTCCATCTCTTTCTCCTACCGCTCCTCTCCTCCTCAGTCTTGCATACCACTAACTTCTGCCCCGCCCTACAACTTTCAAATATCACTCTTTCCCCTCAGACCCACTCTCAGTCACACTGTCCCACATCTTGCTCTCGGTTGGTGCCACTCACAGCAGCACCTTAACGATCACAGCTATAGTCTGCGCAACACTTCTCCAAATGGTCCGTTTTCCACCGCCTAACATTAGGTTCATCATCTACACACTTGTACTCACCCAAACACTTTATATCTTTGCTCTGTTCAGCTGGGCTTTTACAGATCATCCCAACTTGGGTCAGAGAGAAGTCTATTAGCTGAAATAACGACGAGCAAGGGTGTGGAGAGGCTAAGGAAAGGGTCAGCATTTTATGGTTTTCTTTTCAGCAAGAAGTAATGAAGAGTCAATGGAAGCATGGAACGAAGATAAAGTACTGAGATTGGTCGGTGTGTTTTTTGCCTACCTTCAGCACCGCGTATGTAACAGCAGAGTGAGCAAATAGTACAAGTGAACCAGTGCTGGGAAGGTTTGTGTAAGTGTCTCTAACCAAAGGAAACTAGTCTCTGGATACAGAAATTTGTATTAATGAGCCCTACTTTTAACTTTCTTGAATATTATTCCCAGAATTGTGGGAGACAATGGGCAACCGCAAATGTCCATATACGGATGGAGTCAATTTTGAAGTCGATGGCTGAAAGTGAAATGTACAAAAATACTGAAATGCTTTGTATGCCGAGCTCGCAACCACTGTTCACTCTGACAGCACTTTTGGGAAGCAGCTTTGAGAAATGGGAAAGAGAAGTTTCACATTCCTTAAACCACTTTAGCTGTGGCACAAGCATGAACAAGGAAGCCAAAATGAACAAGTAAAGGGTTGTTTGTGGTGCAGTGTCCAATCCCCATTAATAAAAGGAAAAAAGACTGGAGTTCTTGAAGCTAATATGCATATTGGGATTGTGGGTGGTAGTCGGGATTTTAGGTTAAAACGGTTCCATGTGTTAAAATTGTGGCAAAAATGGCTGTGGACACAAAATATTGCGGCAAAAAGGCTGTGGTTTTGCTGCTGCAATCCATGTAAAGGATAAGGGGACAACCCCGGGACCCATTATACAATTTAAGTGGAGCAGGGGACACCCCTGCCATCCCTTAAATGGTGTAATGGGGTACACCTTTAATGGGCAAACCACAGCATTTTTGCCGCGATTTTTTGTACAGGCGACATTTTTGCAGCGATTTATCACTGCATACCTTTAAAAACACAACCAAACAAACCCAAGAGCAATGATTACAATAAACTAAAAACCACAGAAGTAAAGACCATCACAAAACTTTCATATTCAACAAGTGCAATGATGGACAATACTGTACAAAAGGAACAAGTTATTTACCTGTATCTGTTGTTCTCCAGCATGGGTCTGGCATGGATTCACATGCTCATGAATATTCCCTGTCAGGCTGGGAATCCTCGGTTAAGAAAAATCAGTATCAGTTTCGTTTCTGATCTGTCTTTCGTAGTAGGAACCAATCACTGATCTCTGTGTCATACTGACCACAGCCAATGACTGCCATCTCCCTAAGCCCCGCCTCTGGCAGCCATCTTCAGATTTGGTAGCACGTGAAGTGGCAGTATGACCAAGTGAAGAGCCGCAGAGGGGTAGGCGGGAGGGTTCACATGTGAATCCATGCCAGACCCATGCTGGAGAACAACAGTTACAGGTAAGTAACTTGTTCCTTCTCCAGCATGGGGTCTGGCATGGATTCACATGCTCATGAATATAAGAATACATAGCAGTACACATGCACAACCACGGGAGGTGGCAAAAGGCTCAACATTAAGCAATACAACAACTCAACATTAAGCATCTCTTACCTCCTCACCAGGCTCACCTTAAACGAACAGGTTGCGCAGCACTGCTAGGCCGACCCTGGAATCCCGATCGACGCAGTAGAATCTCGTGAAGGTGTGCGTCGACCTCCACGTAGCAGCCCTGCAGATGTCCAGCAGGGGCACACCAGATAGGAACGCCGTAGTAGCAGCGATCGCTCTGGTCGAATGGCCTGGCAGCGGTCGGTTAGCCAACTGGTGGCAGTGCATGATGCAGCCGGAGAGCCATCTGGAAATGGAAGACTTCGAGAGAGCCTTCCCTTGATTCACAGGTCCAAAGTTCACGAATCGCTGTGATGTCCTCCGAAAACTCTTTGTGCGGTCCACGTAGAACTTCAGCGCTCTAGCCATATCCAGCGAGTGCAAAGTCCTCTCGGCCGGCAACGAAGGAGACGGGAAGAAAACAGGTAACACCAAGGGCTCGTTAAGATGGAAGTCCGGTGCGTCCTAAGCACCACCCTCGAGGCATGGAAAGTCAAGTACGGTGCTTTGCAGGATAGGGCCTGGATCTCTCCCACTCGTCGTGCAGAGGTAATGGCCACCAGGAATGCAGTCTTCCACGACACAAACTTCATCGGTGCGGAGTGCATCGGCTCGAATGGGGGCCCCATGAGCCTGGTCAGCACCACGTTAAGTTCCCACGCCGGGGCCGGGGCCTTCACCGGCGGGAACGACCGGAACAGTCCTTTCATAAACTCTTTTACCAGTCGATGGGACCACAGGGACGTCCGTCCTGTGGTTCTGGTATATCTGGAGATCGCCGCCAGATGAATCTTAATGGAGGCATGGGCTAGCCCAGCCTTTGCCAGCGATAGCAGGTACAGCAGCACTTGAGGGGACGTAATCCGCAGAGGGTTGATCTTCTGTGCTCGGCACCAGATAGAGAACCTCTTCCACTTGTGACCGTAGCATTTGAGAGTCGAGGACGCCCTGGCCTTTGCAAGAACCTCTCTGCAGTCGGCCGGTATATCGTACCCTCCAAACTCTAGTGCTGCAGGAGCCAAGCCTGCAGGTTCAGCGACGCCGGGTCGTGGTGGAAGATGGCGCCTCCTTCTCTGGAGAGAAGATCCGCGTCCGCCGACAGCTTGATGGATGGGGACGTTGACAGGTCCAGAAGGTCCAGGAACCAGATCTGCCTCGGCCACGCCGGTGCGACGAGGATCATCCTGCACCGGGACCTCTTGAGCTGGTTGATGAGTCAAAGCAGCAACGGCAACGGAGGGAACGCATACAGGTATAGGCCGTCCCAGGGGAACGAGAACGCATCGCCCATGCTTCTCGGCTGGGGAAACCTGCTGGGGAACCTCTGGCACTTCGAGTTCGTCGCTGTTGCGAACAGGTCGACTTGGGGTTTGCCCCATCGTCGGAAGAGTTGATCCACCTGATCCTGGCATAGCTCCCACTCGTGACACACACGCAGCTCCCTGCTGAGAGAGTCGGCGATGGTGTTTCTTTCTCCTGCCAGGTGGAAGGGAACCAGGAACATCCCCTGGGCGACCGCCCAGTGCCACAGATCCTGTGCCTCCTTGGATAGGGCTGGGGATCTGGTGCCTCCCTGCTTCCGTATGTAAAACATTGTAGTGGTGTTGTCCGTGAAGATCCGCACCACCTTGCCCTTGAGCGACGGGAGGAACGATTTGAGAGCCCAGAACACGGCTCAGAGTTCCAGGATATTGATGTGCAGGAGCTTCTCCTCCGGGAGCCAGAGGCCTCTTGCGTGGAGATCTCCGGTGTGGGCGCCCCAACCTTCCAGGGAAGCGTCCGTCGTCACAGTCTCCTGGTACGCCGGCCTCTGAAAGTCCTTGCCCGCCATGAGGTGCGCTCGAACGCCCCACCACTGAATCGCCCGCCGGAACACCTCGTTGAGGGGGACCGTCTTCGAAGGCGTCGAGAATTCTTGAAGAGGGCGCATCCGTAGTCTGCAGAGGCGCACCAGGTAGATGCAAGAGGACATCATCCCCAGGAGGAACTTGATGGACCTCACCCTGGCCACGTCCGTGGCTAGCAGGCGCTGCACTTTGCCCAGAATGGTCTTCGTCCGTTCTTCCGACGGTGCCGCCAGGTGCCTCACTGTATCGAGCTTCGCTCCCAAAAACAGGGCCACCTGCGACGGCACCAGGTGGGACTTTGGGTAGTTTATGGCGAATCCCAGGTCTGTGAGTAGCTGGACGGTCCTCGCAGTGTGTTCGACGGCGAGTTCCCTCGTCCTTGAGCGGATGAGCCAGTCGTCCAGGTAGGGGTAGACGTGAATCCCTTGCAGGCGCAGCCGCGCCGCCACAGGTGCTAGGCACTTGGTAAAGACCCTGGGGGCCGACTTCAATCCGAACGGCAGTGCTCTGAATTGGTAGTGGCGTCCCTGGACGACGAACCTGAGGAACTTTCAGTGACTTTTGAGGATGAGAACGTGGAAGTATGCATCCTCCAGGTCCAGCGACGATAGAAAGTCGCCTTCCTCCAGCTGTCCCAGCACGTGCTAGAAGGTGACCATCCTGAACTTTTGTGACATGATGTATTTGTTCAAACGACGAAGGTCCAGGATGGGGCGCCAGCCGCCAGTCTTCTTCCCGACGAGGAAGTACCTTGAGTACACCCCGGAGCCTCTTCGGGACGAGCTCGATGGCGCCTTTTCCTGAGAATCGCCCGTACTTCCAACAGCAGTTGCGGGACACGATTTTCCTTCTGGCCACAGGTGGAACGTGAGGGCACTTCTTCAGGAATTCGATAAGAGTGTCCTCTTGCCAGGGTATCCAGCACCCAACGGTCGGTGGAGATGGACTTCCACACGCCGACGAACTTCGTCAGCCGGCCTCCCACCGGGGTGCTTCGGTGTGGGCCCGAGGCCACGGCCGGTTCAGTCCTGCTTGGAGGTGGTGGCCTTGCCGCCCTCGCCACCTTGCTGACGGCGGCAAGGCGCTCCCTGCTTGCCGCGACCGCTGTAGGCCTCCTGAGACGAGGAGCGTGCAGCCTGGCGGTAGGACGACGAGCCACCGCTGGATCCCTTGGAGGCACCCTGCCTGCCTCGGGAGCTCCGAAAGGGGCGCCGTTGCTGAAGGGCCCCTAGGGCGCGGGCCGTCTCCGTGCCCGACTTTATGGCTTGGAGGGATTCGTCCACCACCTTCCCGAACAAGTTGCTGCCGTCGAACGGCATGTCCAACACCCTGGTCTGGACGTCCTGACGGAAGATCGGTCGCCCGGAGCCAACCCCGTCGTCGTAGGCAAACTCTGTTGCCCAGCTGGCGGAACCCGGTATCGGCAATATCGGTTGCCACCGTTATGGCGTGGTCCGACGCCACCTCGCCTTCTTGAAGTAATTCCAGGGCCTCGGACCTCTTGTCGTCCGGTAGGAAGTCCAATATGGGGGCCAGTTTAAAGCAGAGCTCCCTGTCGTAACGGGCCACGATCGCCAGGGAGTTGGCCGCTTTGATCGTCGTTGCCACCGACGAAATGACCTGTCGCCCCATGGCGTCCAACTTCTTTCCCTCGCCGTCCGGAGGGGAATTCGTCGTTGAGGCTCCTGACCCCGCCGCTTTCTTCTTCGCCGCCGCCGAGACGACCGAGTCTGGCGTTGGCTGGGCGCAAAGGCACAGGGGAGCTGTAACGCTCACCTGATTCCCACAGAGGCGCAGGTCTGGCTTCGGGACTCTGAAGATGGACAGGAAGGGCCCTCTACTCTGGCTTCTCCGGCTCGCAGGAATATTCCCCTGTGCGTGAAAAGGGAGTATTACCTACTGACTGAGTTATGCTCAAGCCTCCCACTCTCTTCCAACCCTCCACGATACCCTTCCACGATTCCCCGTGAATTCTCACCTTAGGGTCTGAAAGGACGAGCTCTCCATCCTGCTTCTGACGCAGGGGCGCGTTGAACCCAGTTACTTCACAGGATCGAGGTTGGATGGGAGTTCAGGTAAGCTTGATTATACTGGTAAGGCGCTGTAAAAGTTCTGTTGCAAGTTCAAAAGTTCAAGCTTTAAATAATAATGTTCATTGTCTTTTTTCAGGTGATGAATGAAGATTCCTTTGGAAACTCCTTTCAATAAAGCGCTGATGTTGATATCTTTTCCCCATAAGGGCCGGGGTCCTGCTTGGAAACAGCAAGACCCGAAATGAAATGGGAATGACCCAACAGGTAAGTCTTAGAAGGAAACTGAGCTTTTCCTATTCCCTTCCTTCTCTCACCTCTTATTCTTGTCTTTTTCTCTAGGCTCTGGGAAGTGGCTGTGTATCCGGATGATCGCTGCTGAAGATGGAGGAACCCAGGAAAGGCGAGTGAAATGCAGCTCTGCAGCGATCGTAACGAAATGCTTTTAAAAATGATGTCTTCCCTTTCAGGATCGTTGGTGATGTCTCTGTGGTGCAGATTAGCTGGTAGGTCTCTTGTCTCCCTTTGCAGGTGACCCAGGATGCTGACAGGCGTGGCTGAAGTCCAGATGCAGGAGCTGACACGGTGAGCGTCCAGCTGCGAGGAGCAGAACAACGCGAAGCGTGAGTTGCTGATCGGGTGTGGTTTAAATAGCTTTGGAAGAAGTCCCAAGTATGTAACCTTCCTCCGATCAGGTATGTATCCTTCCCCGACCACACCCGGGTGGAAAGTAGTCCCACAGGTAAAGTAGTTCCATTCAGGCCTCAAGAGGGCCTGGATGTGGCAGCATGGTCTGCATCAGGTAAGTGCACATTAAAACATTTGAACACATGTCTAGCTTTATGAGCCTGGCGCCTAAGGCGCCAGGACAGAGGTCCAACATGAGCCTGGCGCCTAAGGCGCCAGGATTGCGTCCAAAGGGCCCCAGCTTGGGCCTGCTGGCACTCCCCTGGGGGAAATGATGCCTGCCTCTGGGGTCGCTGGGTCGGACCTGGCTCCTTGGAGGTAGGCATCATGACAGGAGCGCTCTCGGGGACCCGGTACTTCGTCTCGTACCGGTCCCGTTTGGCTGGTGCCGTGGAGGGGTTCTTGAGTACCGACAGGCCCTCCACCCAGATGTCATCGATTAGAGGCACCGCAATGACAGTCTTCCTCTTGGCCTCCCGGCGCTGATAGAGGAAACCTTCCTTTTTCTGCTCCTCCAGGCAGAGCCGGAACAATTCGGACGCCCTGGCGATCATGGCGTGGAATGAGCCAATCTCGTCGGGCGGAGAGGCCCGTGCGACGGGAGACCCGTTCTGTCGTCGTCGCCCTCAGAACCCGTCGTCGAGCCCACCGCACCGTCATCTCCCGACTCGTGGGAGGATGAGGAGGGAACTGTAGGCTTTACGGGGGCGAGCGGAGGAGAGGGTTGGGTCCTCCGTCATTTGTTCTGAGGACTTCCCGAGGGGGCAGGTTGCGGGTCCTCCGGCCTGGGCCATGGTAATCTCGTCCTTATCTCAGAGCATAAGGACTGGATTGCAAACTAAATGGCCGCCGAGCTATCCTGAGGCCTAGGTTCCGGCTGCGCCGGAAGAGAAGGCTGCTCTTCCTCGCCATCGTCATCTTCTTCGGTTATCTCCCGAGGATCTTCCTTGCGGGATCGAACCTTCTCAAATTGGACTTCGAGATTTCTCACGACCTCGGTCAGTTCCCCCTCCGAGGCTGACTCCGAGCTCGAGGAGGCTACCGTGCCCCCCTCCCCCTTTTTCCATCACGGGGGCCATGACGATGGGCTGAAAAGAGGATTCCCTCTTTGGCGGCAGGGAAACTCTAGTCCCGGAGGCAGTCTCCGCTGGCGGGGTTTCTGCCGGCTTGGCCAGAGTCGCCGTGATCGCCTCGATAGAGGCCTTTGCCTGCTGGGTAGGGGCCTTCACCACCTTAGGTGCGTCCTGGGCCTTCTCCTTAGGGGGAGGGGCGACGCCTCGCTCCCCCTCTCCCGAGATCAGACGGGGCTTCTCCCGAAGCTTACCCGGGGCCTCGGACTTCCTCTTCCCCGAACCGGAGCGCTGGCTTGTGGTTGACGGTGCCGGGGAAGGTGCGCCCTGCCTGGCGACCGAAGAGCCCGACCTTTCGGTGCTCCCGGAGCCAGCGGACTCACAGTGCTTGGCCTGGTGTTGGGCCCCCGTCGTCAGGGCGCCCGCACAGGACTTAGAACCCTGCTCGGACCCTTTCTTCTTCTTCTCACCCGTTGAGCCCTTCTCCAACCAGCTGGCGAGACGGGATCGACGGTCCCTCATGGTCCACTCCGACAAGTTCTTGCAGAACTGGCAGTCCTTGTCTACATGTGTCTTGTCCCCATGAAGACAGAGGCATCGCAAATGTTCGTCCTCCTTAAACACATTCTGCAGCCCGCATCCAGGGCAGCTGCGAAACAGCTTGGGTCCGGGTGACGAACTCGCGTCCTGGGCCATCTCGAAGTAGACCGCAAATCTTCTGGAATCCTCCAAGAGGTTGATTCGACGAAATCTTCACCCTTGAGGGGCGTAGGAAAATCCCGCAACGGATACCCCTTAACGGGAGTAGAAACTGTGGAGCTTGAGGCTCGATTAACCGAAAAAATGTGAAAATTCACCTGAAAAAGCACGAAACACGCAGCAAAAGCTCGAGAGCTAAGCACGAGGACTCCCAACACTTGACCGTGCGGTAAAAATCTGAAGATGGCTGCCAGAGGCGGGGCTTAGGGAGATGGCAGTCATTGGCTGTGGTCAGTATGACGCAGAGATCAGTGATTGGTTACTACTACGAAAGACAGATCAGAAACGAAACTGATACTGATTTTTCTTTACCGAGGATTCCCAGCCTAACGACGGGGAATATTCATGAGCATGTGAATTCATACCAGACCCCATGCTGGAGAACAATGTTCTTTCAGTAGAGGAACCGAAAAACTCTAATAGTGCATAGACCGGACAAAAAAAAAAAATTTGCTATGTCCCCTAAAACTATTTGGCACACTGGACATCTTGCCTCAAAGCTCCAGCCTGATCTTTTAATTGGAGTTTCACCCAGCAATAGGCACTCAAAGCAAAGTCTTGTTATCTGACATGTTACTATTTCGCTATTAGCCCACGTCAGATAATTTTCTGTTGTATTACTTGCCAGTATCATAAATCGCCATTTTCCGGTTTTTGGATTTCATTATGCTCCCTGGCATCCGTTACCCACTCTTCTCAGCCTTTTCTTCAGAAGCTGGCTTACCTTAGCATTTAGCAATACTGGGGAGTTGAAGTAGATGTTAGCATTAATACTTCCCAGTGTCTGTCATATGTTTGAAAGCCATTTAATATCTGCAAATCATTTTTTAGAAAATAAATAAGTCAGAAGAACAAATTACTCTCTTACCTGGTAACGTTCTTTCGATGGGATGGTCCGACGACGTATTCCATATCTATGACAGTAATCACCACAGCTGTGCTGCTTCGGAAAATCTTTCGGCGTCTGCGTCCTGCGTCGATGACGTAGATACACCGCCCTCGAGGACCTCCTCCGACGGCACCGGATGATATAAGTAGGACGCATGACACCCGTAGCCTCAGTTGTAGTTTTTTCCCAGAACGTGTGCCACCAGTCTTCTGCCAGTCTGACACACAAAGCCTTGTGGAAACGTAAGCTGCAATCGCATAAGAAATTCTGTAGCGGGAAGGCAGGGAGGGAGTGATATGGAATACGTTGTCGGACCATCCCATCGAAAGAACGTTACCAAGTAAGAAAGTAACTTGTTTTTCGAGGGGATTGGGTCTTCCGACGTATTCCATATCTATGACAGACTCCCAAAGCAGTACCAATGCAAGGAGGTGGGAAAAGAATTTAGAAAACAGAAATTTAGAATGCCCAATCAAATTGCGGAGTAAAGGACCGCCTTGTCAAAGGCCAGATCCTGCCCCGGATGGAATCGAGGGAGTAGTGACATACAAAAGTATGTACCGAAGCCCAGGTGGCTGCATCACAGATGTTACGAATAGGAACACCCCTCTGTAGGGCAGTAGAGGCACCCATACCCTTGGTAGAATGGGTCCTTAACCCGACTGGTGGATCCTTACCCACCAAGCGGTAACACTCAGATACAGCCAAAATAATCCAGCGACACAAAGTCTGTTTCGTCACAGCTTGTCCCAAACGCTTTCCAGCGTAACCAATGAAGAGCTATCGTCCACTCTGACCCGGGACATGCGTGAAATATAAAAGCTTAACGCTCTCCTAGGATCAAGCCTATGGAGCCTCTCCTCTTCCTACCAAATTCCGACACCACCTTCGGAAGAAAGGAAGGACGAACTCTAAGGACAAGCCTGTCCTTATGAAACACAGTGAAGGGTAGCTTAACTGAAAGTGCCTGTAACTCACTCAATCTCCGAGCGGAAGTGACCGCAACCAAAAATACAGTTTTAAGAGTTAACAGTCTCAAAGGGCATGAATGCAAAGGCTCAAACGGAGCACCCATCAGAAACTTGAGAACAAGGTTCAAATCCCAACCGGGCACCTGGAAAGGTGACGGAGGGAACACATTAGTGAGCCCTTCCAGAAACTGAGAAATTAAAAGAATTTTAAAATAGGAACACTCTCCAGACGAGCGCTTAAATATGGACAGCGCCGCCCGTAAACCTATAACGGTACCCACATGCAAGCCCCTGTGGGCCAAAGAAAGCAAAAAAGACAGAACCATGGGAATGTCACATGGAAAAGGATCCACATTCTTAACCCTGCACCAGTCGCAGAACTTTCTCCAACGGCAACAGTACAGGGACTTTGTTGCAGGCCATCTGGCCGAAAAGTAACACCTCCATCATGTCCTCAGGGAGGTCCCAATCCTTATACCTCAACCTTTCAGAAGCGTGAAGGTTGAGGGATCTAACTTCTGGATGGAGAACCTGACCCCCCCCTCCCGTGAGAGCAGATCGTCTCGGTAGGGAAGACGACGTGGAGGGCAGATGGACAAGTCGAGAAGGTCCGGGTACCACGTCCTCCGTGCCCACGCCGGAGCAATGAGGATCATCCAGGAACCGAACCTCCATAACCTCCGCAGTACTTGCGGGATGACGGGGACTGGCGGAAACGCGTACAGCAGTGGGAATGACCACGAACGCGTCTCCTAAAGCTCCTTTTGGAGGAAATTCCTGTGAACAGAACCTCTCCCACTTCCGGTTGGCACTGGAGGCGAAGAGATCCACTTGAGGGGTCCCCAAAGGGCGAAGATCTCCAGGAGAATCTCCTGAGCCAACTCCCACTCGCGAGAGATCGCTCTCTGCCTCCTCAGAGCGTCCGTCGCCTCGTTTTCGTCTCCAGCCAGATGAACTGCTGAGATCGAAACTTCCTGCTGGATTGCCCAGAACCAGAGCTGCATCGCCTCCCTAGACAGAGGAAGTGACCCTGCCCCCCCTTTTTGTTGAGCGCTAGCCTGACGGCCCTCAGCTCCAACAGATTGATATGGGGTCTGGACTCCGACGGAGACCAACGACCACTGACTGTCAACTCGTTGGCATGAGCTCCCCATCCCGTGAGGGATGCGTCCGTCACGATCGTCACCTCTGGCCAGGGCAGCCAAAATGGAGCCCCCCTCATCAGATTGCCTTCGTCGCCCCGCCACAGAAGGTCCTTGGCGACCGAGGAGGGCACCTGAACAGGGTCCGACAACCTGCCGGAGGACTGAGACCACTGGAGCTTGAGTGACCATTGCAAAGATCTCATCCGCAACCTGGCCTCTGGCACCAGAAGAATGCAGGATGCCATGAGGCCGAGCAGTCTCAAGAACTCGAATGCTGGGAGACTCTGGGAAAGTTGAAACTTGTGCACCATCTGCTGAATGTGATGAGCCCTCACCTGGGGAGGAAAACACTGCCCCAGGGACGTGTCGAGCACTGCTCCGATGTACTGGAGCCTCTGAGTTGGTGTCAAATGGGACTTCTTTAAGTTGAGGGAGAAGCCCAGCTTGTGGAGGGAGTGGCAGGTGACCGACAGATGATCCAGGACTTGCTTGGGAGAGCGCGCCCTGATCAACCAATCGTCCAGGTAGGGGTAGACGTGAATCCGCCCTTTCCTGAGGTGCGCTGCCACCACTACCATGAGCTTGGTGAAGACCCTCGGGCGGAGGTCAAGCCGAACGGCAGGACCGGAAACTGAAAGTGTGAGTCTCCAACCGCGAAACTCAGGTACTTCTTGTGCTTTGGATGTATCAGCACATCAAAATAAGCGTCCTTGAGGTCGAGCGACATCAACCAGTCCTGAAGTTGAAGGGCCTGGAGGACGAGAGAGAGTAACCATCTTGAACTTGTCCTTCCTGAGGAGTTTGATCAAACCGCGCAAGTCCATGATGGGTCTCAATCCCCCGTCTTTCTTGGAAATAAAAAAATAAGGAGATACCATCCCTTGTTCCTCTCTGCTACAGGCACCAGTTCTATGGCGCCTTTCTCCAGCAGGGATTGAATTTCCTGCGCAAGGAGCGGATCCGGATTCTTCCAAGAGAGATTCCCCGGTGGATTGTCTTGAGGCCTCTGCCGGAAAGGAAGACAGTAGCCGTGGATTATGATCTCCAGAACCCACACATCTGAAGTAATTGCGCGCCACTCTGCAAGATGCTGCGCCAGCCTTCCCCCAACCGGTGAACCATGGGACATAGCCTCCTGACTGAGCTGAAGCGGCGTTGGCTGAGGGCAAAGAGGCAACAGCCCGAGCGGCCTTGGCACCTTCAGTACCTTGTTTCCACCTCTGGCAATCCCACGGTGGCCCCTTTGACTAGCAGCTCCTTTCGCTTTACTAAAGGATGATTAATAACGAAAGGAACCTCCCCTCCATTGCTGTCCCCTAGGACGAAATGGCAGAGGTTGGCGAACCGCAGCATTCACAACGACTGCGCTGCAGCCTTTGAGGTCTGCAACCTCAAGGCTCTCGTCAGCCTTGCTGCCAAAAAGATGGACACCATCAAAGGGCATGTTGAGGAGCCAGGCTTGCACATCAGGAGCAAACCATGACTTCTGCAACCACGCAAACCTGCGTATTACGGTGCCCGCCGCCATGGACCGGCTGACTCAATCAGCCATGTCCAAACCTGACTGAACGGCCTCACACATGGCATCCTTGCCATCCTGGACCATAACAAGAAAACCATCCCGGTCGACCCATTCGGGAATATGTTCAGCTGCTAAGGCAATACAGTTCCACAGAGTGTGCGTGAAACGAGACAAGGCACATACAGCGTTGGCTGCCTGAAGCGCCATACCCCCTGAAGAAAACACTTTCTTCGCCCAGCCCTCAAAACGCTTGTCGTCCCCATCAGGAGGGATGGTAGGATACAACGCCTGCTTAGCTGGGGCCGTAGCAGCCTGCACCACCAAACTCTCCGGAGTGGGGTGCATGGACAAGTAGCAAGGGTCACTACTGGCTGGGCGGTATTTTCGCAGCAAAGACTTGCCCACTACCGGGAGACTCTACGGAGCAGTCCAAGTCGCTGCCACCCTTCTTTGCAGAGCCATATGGAATGGCAGTACCGGGTCAGTGGGTGGACCTTGATCGAGGATATCCATAAGGTCATCCTGCACAAAATCAACTGGGGGCGCCGACCACCCCAAGTAGTCAGTGACCCTCGACATAAGGCACCAGTACCATGACTCGGCATGGATGCCAGGCTCAGGCCTACAGAACTCCACCTCCGGAGAGGTGTCCAGACCACTGGCGTCATGCAGTGACTGACGCAAGTCCTCAATCTGGCTATGACCAGAAAGAATCTCATCCGGAACCAACCCATTATCAGAGCACTCATCCAACTCGGAAATATAATCCATAGGCTGGAAAGTGGGCCTTGAATAGGGGAGAAAGACATGTTTATCCTCGGCAAGAGCCTTTCCAGGGGGTTCCCCCATGCCACGAGCGAAACGGCGATGACGTCGAGTGAATCGACGTAGAGAATGGCGCCGACATCATCGACGGCTTTGACACAGGCCTTGAGGGCGGAGCCCCAAGCATGTCCTTTCGACAGCCTGGGTGCCGACAACATTCTCGGAGGCGGAGCCTCGAGAGAGTCCATCGACTACCTTGGCGCCAATGGCATCGATGTCGTCTTCGAAGACTTCACAGGTGCACACGGGCTCGAGCGCATAGAGGACCGGGACCTGGAACGGGCATGACTGGAACGATTCTGCTTGTCCGAGCGGGACCTCTCCCGTGAATTGTGCCGACCACCCGAGCCCGAAGGCGTAAGAGCGGTGTCTCCAGTATGGTCACGACCGACCCCTCTCAGAGGTGCGGACAGACCAGAGCCCTGCGATTCAAGAATCGCCAATATGGTCTTCCCGAAGGAAGCCCACTCCTCCGGAGAGGATCGCTTGGTGGGATAAGGAACCCGCCGATGGGCGGAGGCCTCGGAAGAGGACAGGGAAGGCGACCGATGACGGCGCTTCCGGGAGTGCCTCGAAGAGGCAGAGGAGTGGCCGGACCCACTCCGGGACCGAGACCCCCTAGACTTACGACTACGATGCAGAGAGTCGCCCCTCGAATCGTCCGTCGAAAGCCCAGTGGACCTCGCCTTCCGGGGCTCGGACACCTTACTGACTGACAGCTTCTTCATACATTCCTGCAAGGCCTTGGACTTAAGCGACTGGCAGTCGACACAATCATCCGTGTCGTGGGCCTCCCCAAGGCACCAGAGGCAGGCGTCATGCGAGTCCATCACCAACATCTTGGACCCGCAGTCCCCACACTTCTTGAAGCCTGGGGTGGAAGCTTCACGAAGAATATACTTTCACAATACGAACAGGTTCGAAGAACCGAGAAAGAACAGAAACTCCAAAGAGTCGAGGCGCGCGGAGATCTCCGAAGCGAACACGTTTGGGGAAAAAACAGAACTGAGGCTGCGGGCGTCCTACTTATAACGTCCGGTGACATCGGCCGTCAGAGGAGGTCCTCGAGGGAGGCGTATCGACGTCATTGACGCAGGACGCAGAAAGATTTTCCAAAGCAGCACAGCTGTGGTGATTACTGTCGTAGATATGGAATACGTCGGAGGACCCAATCCGTTCGAAAAGTATTTTTGTTAGACCAGACCTTAAACCATAAATAAGGTTGGTTCTAAGGCAAACTCTACCTCAATAAAGCGCAAGTCTATTTCCTTATGGGTCGCAAAGTTTGGAGCCGAACTTGGGAGAGCCAATCATTTCTTCAAAAGCTATTTTCTTCTCATTGGATGATCGCTTGATTTGCAAAACCCCATCCTGCTGCACCATATTGAACAGCCTCCAATGTACGGGCTAAGTAAATAGACTTGATAATATTAATCTGCTGTCATTAATGCAAACTATTTGGCAAGATGGTCCTCTGCCATAAAAGATTCTGAAAAACGAATCCAGAGGTAGTCAAAATGACTGACCCTCAGGATGGGGCTTGTACCACACTACGTAATAGCACATTTTATCTTCTTTTTTGTAAATTAATAGATCAATACTAAAGATTCTTTAGAATTTACATGTAGATCTAATTCTACCATATAACACATTTATTCATTTTTATAAAGCTCTTTAGGCATGGGAAAATAAGGACTGAATCGCCAACATACACTAATGCCGGAATAGTAGAGTGCCCTATTTTAGGAACATCTGCATTACAATAAACGACTTCTTTATGCAAGTCATTGATATATAAATAAAACGGCAATGGGGCTAGTACGCATCCCTGTCTGACCCCTGATTGAATGGCGAACCAAGGAGTGCAATGTCCCCTACCGCCAGATCTAACACAGAGTAAATTGTCAGTATGTAAAACCATAAGTATATCAATGATACTTGCCGGACACCAATGGTGCCCAAGATCCCTCCATAAAATGTTTTTCGATTTACTCTTAGCAATGGCGTTGCTTAAGTCCATGAACAACAAATAAATAGGTTCCTGCTTTATATACAAAGAATGGATAATCAACAGATATAAATGTAGGTCTTGCTCCATAGTTCCAAATGACGGGCGGAACCCTAATAGATTCAGCGCAAGAATAGACTCTGTATTTACCCAATACCCGACGATTATCAAAGGCATCTCCCAAATAATGTAAAATGTGTTTCAATGAGATTAGCCTGTAGGATTGGGGAGCCACTCTACACTCCTTTCTGAATATGGGAACAATAATTGCTGTTTCACAATCTCCGGGAAATAAATTGGTCTTCAGCATGGCATTAAACAGAAAAGTCAGAAATGGCCCCCATAATTCTATGCCATCTTGGAATAGATCCACAGGGATCCTATCTGTACATGGGGTTCTATTCCGCTTAGTCTTATTAGCCTTCAGCACATCAAAGGTAAACTGCAAGGTGCCATTCATTTCTCTCTCTCTCCCCCCTCTCTTTCCCTCCCTCTCTCCCTCTTTTTCTCTTTCTCTATAAGGAATACATTTACTCACCGTAATCATATTTTTGATGCTTGTATCTGCTTGGATTCACTTGCTATGCACAGGCCGATATCTAGTGGAAGCTATAGAGTGTTACAGGACGTGGACAGGGCATGACAGTAATACTATCCCTAGTGTGACGTCCACTGTACCCATTGTCCTTCACATGTCGAGGTCCCACAAATTGTTTTGTTTCTGACATAAGGTAACATGAAGTGTAGAGTGAGTACACGTGTATTAAAGCAGCTATGTATCAGATAAAGCTCAGATAAACATATGCACCTTCAACTCCAAGGGGAGGAAGGGTGGGCGCATGTGAATCTTACCAGGTTACTCACCGTAGTGACCACCTTACTCCTAGTCCATAGTCCCCTTTCCTCCATACTTATGGGACATCTCTCCGTCCTGTGGGACGGGACCGGAACACTTTGTAAAAAGCATCCAAATTTTTTCCATAAATGTGTCCTTCCTCTCTTTCTTGCGCGGGGCCCGGCACGCAGCCGTAACCCCGCCCATCTTGGCTCCGCCCCGCGCATCGCCCATCAGTCCTTTTCTATCGCCAGGTCAAAGACCCAATAGCAATAACAGAGGAACCTTATTAGAGGGGACGGCGGGCGGGTGTATGGAGGACAGGGGACAATGGACTAGGAATAAGGTGGTCACTACGGTGAGTAACCTGGTAATACTCCTACGTCCCGTCCCCTTTCCTCCATACTTATGGGAGATTCCCAAGCACTCCTTACAGGAAAATATGGGTGGATGGAAATACCCCTCACTGAAACAGGTTCTTCAGCACAGCCTGACCAAACTGAGCGTCAGCCCTTGAGCTCATGTCGAGACAATAATGCTTAGAGAAAGCAGATGGGGAGGCCCAAGTAGCTGCCCTAGCGTGGACTCCCAGGGGACATACTTCTGAAAGGCAACTGCGGCTGCCTTACCCCGCAACAGGTGTGCATGAATACCCTTAGGAGGTTTCAGCCCTTGGACTGTGAAAGACTCTGTGATGCAGGCGGCAATCCACCGAGAAATAGTTGCCTTAGATGCCTGCTTGCCCTGAGGGTTACCGAAGGTCACAAAAAGTTAAGAAGAACTCCTAAGTTCGGAAGTCCTGTCCAGGTAGAACTTAAGAGCTCTTCAGACATCAAGACAGTGTAGAACCCTCCCAGCCTCAGAGGCATGGTTCGGAAAAAAGACTGGTAGGGAAATCGACTGATTCAGATGGAATTCAGTCACAACCTTTGGCAAAAAGGCCGGGTTTGTCCGAAGGACTACCTTGTCCTTGTGAAAGACCAAGAAAGGATGCTCCACCGACAATGCCTGGAGCTCACTCACTCTCCTTGCTGACGTAACAGCAACCAAAAAGGACACTTTCCAGGACAAGTACTTGAGGTCCACAGTAGCCATTGGTTCAAAGGGTTCATGGCACAGCGCCATCAGGACCACATTTAGGTCCCACAGCGGGTGCAGATTACGAACCGGAGGGTAGAAGTGTGTCAAGCCAGCAAAATGCCTCTTCACCACTGGGTTAATCAGGGAATAAGAACACTGGTCTGTAGAAAGATAAGAGGAAACCACTGAGAGATAAGTCCTTCATGACAGAACATGAACCCCTGACTCTGCTAGGGAGGAAACGAAGGACAGCACCGTATCAACCGTGGCCACCCTTGGATCCAACTTCTTCTCCAAACACCAATGACAGAACCTGAGCCATTTACTCTTGTACTGAGATCTGGTCGAGGGTTTCCTGGCTGCCTGGATAATACGCATATTATCTGTAGACAAATTCAGATACTCTAAAGACTTGAACTCAGGCACCATGCCGCCAAGCTGAGCGATTGAGGGGAGGGATGCCACAGCTGCTGTTCCCCCTTGGTGAAGAAGATCAGGTTACCAGTAACTCCCGATCGGCGGATACACCGACAGGTGTTGAAGCTCTGAGAACCAAAACCTGGCCGGCCACCACAGGGCTATGAGTAGAAGGGAACAGTTCATCGAATTCTTCAACTTCCAAATTGCCCGGTGACCTAGAGGCAGAGGCGGGAAGGCGTAAGCTCTCATGTTGTGCCATGGAATCTCGAGAGCATCCCCCAGAGAGGAGGCTCCCAGGCCACCTCTGGAGGCATACTGAGGAAGCTTCTTGTTTACCACCGTAGCGAAGAGGTTCACCTCCAGTGTGCCCCAACGCGAGAAAATCCATGAGAGGACCTCCGCCTTCAACGCCCACTCGTAGCTGACCGCTGTCCGCCGGCTGAGGGCATCTGCTGTGACATTCACCTGGCCCGGGATGTGTACTGCAAGCAGCCAGACACCATGAAGCACGGCCCACTCCCATATCTGTATAGACAGGTCCACGAGGGGGGGGTGAGACTTTGTTCCCCCTTGTTTGTTGATGTAATACATCGACACCACATTGTCCGTACGTATGCGGACCACCTTGTTGGCAATGAGCGGTCTGAACGCCTTGAGCGCCAGAAAGATCGCCAGAAGCTCCAAATGATTTATGTGCAGGAGCTTGTCCTGAGGCGACCAGAGGTCCGAGACCTGAAGAAGATCGAACGTCGCACCCCACCCCAGAAGGTTGGAGTCCGACGTGATCGTCACCGTGGGGGCTGGGTCCTGAAACCCCGCATCCACCGACAGGTTGCTGAGAGATGACCACCAGTCCAGGTCCACTCATGGAATCCAGAATCATTATCCACTTGGAATCAGGGTCCACAGCCTGACGCCAGGAACTCCGAAGAGCCATCTGGGTCCGTCTCATCTTGAGACGAGCAAGAGGAAGAGCCAGCACGCATGAGGCCCAGAGGCCTCTGGAACAACCATGCCGACATACTCTCCGACTGCGCAAACATCTGACACGTGGCTAACAGATCCGCCATTCTTGTCATGATGCCTACCCCCGGGCATCCGGATCGAGTCCATCAGCCCTGGGAGCAGGCATCCAGATACTCATTAAAACCCCAACAGCCCCGGCTGGGGGCTGTTTGGATTCAGTCCTGGCGCTTTAGGCGCCAGGCTCATAGACTTTACTTACCTTATGCAGACCATGCTGCAAATGAGTCCAAGCCAACATGAGGCCTGGATGGGACTATTTTATTACAGGGACTATTTTGCACTCGGGTGTGGTTCTTGGGAACTTCTTACCTAGGACTACTTTGCAGGCCATTTAGACCACGCCCGAACAGTAGCTCATGCCTCGTGTTATTCTGCATCCAGCAGCGTAACGCTCACTGTGTCTGCAAGTCAGCATCCAGTCTTCTGCCACGCCCGCCTCGAATCTGGAGCTGCTAGACAAAAGTAAAAGAAAGGAGAAGAGGTTAGATCACAGACATTATTTGATTCCTTACCCGATTCCGGACCCAGCACATCTCCGAGCCTGGAAAGGACATTATTTCAGCACGCGTCGCTTCGCCAGCAGCAGCGCCGCGTTATACTCGCCAGTCCACCGCATCTTTCAACTCGGCGCTGCCTCCATTATTTTATTAATCGAAACCCAGCACCTGGGGCGGAAACAAAAGGAATAACAAGGTGAGCCGAGAAAACCGACAAAGACAATCTCTTTGCCACCATAGGCTTACCCGCTTTACCACCGGAGATATTATCCTTTTATTCGCCGCATCTTTCTATGCCGCACCTATAAAGGGAGAGAAAACAGCAAGTTAAACTCATGCAACTTTTACCGGACAGTGTTTGGTAATACAGACTCTTACCTGAACGCCATCAGCTGCCTGCAGGCAATATTCTTTTGGACCCAGCTGCAACTAACGAAGGAATGGAACAAGAGTGAACATCACACATATTGAACTCTTTGAACTTTGTAGACACTCGAGTCAATATTCCTCCGGAACTCCTCGAGTACCTTCAAACCAGTGAAGTAACTGGTATCTACGCGCCCCTGCATGCCATGCAGGATGGAGAGCTCATCATTTAAAAACATAAGGAGAATACTTCTGCGAGTCCAGCAGACAAGATTAGGCGGGCCAGTCCAGACTCATCTCTTCACTACACATCACGTTGGTGGAGACCGCAGCTGTCCGGGTCCGATCGACCCCCCTGTGGGAACCAGTTGAGCGTAACAATTCTGTCCCCGGTCAGGTACACTCTGCAGTCGATCGTGTTCCAGCGAAAACCCAGGAAAATTAAGTCCTGCAAGACCGTCATGGAAGATTTCCACCAGTTCACCGACAGCCCAAGATGTAACAGGAGCTGAAGGAGAGACTAGAGATTGCCCGCTGCTGCTAGCGGGCTGCGTAAGAGCCAGTCGTCCAAAATAGAGATACACATGGATACCCTGGAGACGAAGATAGGCCGCAATCACCGACATCTTCGTAAAGACAAGCAGCGCCGAGCTGAGGCCAAAAGGAAGCACTCGAAACTGGAAGTGCTCCTCTCCCAAAGAGAAGCGGAGATATCTCCTGTGTGGGTTCCAAATCAGGATATGCATGTAAGCATCCTGAAGATCCACAACGCTGAGCCAGTCGCCCGTCTGCAAGGAGGAGCGTATCTGGCTGGGCGTAATCATCTTGAATTTCTCTTGGGGTAGGCAAAGATTGAACTGGGAAAGGTCTAGGATAGTGTGCAGGCCAGCCTGGTTGGGTACCATAAACAGCTGGGAGTATAAGCCCTCCCCTCGAAACGGGTTCCACAGCTCTGAGGTCCAGAAGTTTCTGAACCTCGGCTTTGAGGGAGGGCGAGCCCGACAGCTGATAAGGAGGGTTGCAGGGTGGGGTAGGAGGTAGAGGTAAGCGGAAGCCCGCTCAAGCGACTTACAAGACCCATCTGTCTTCTGTGATGGTCTGCCACGCCTCCCAATGAGACGCAATGCGTCCTCCCACCGGGGTCTTGTGCGAGCGCGGAAAACCCTAATTTAGTAGGTTTATCGGTGGCGGTGCCACCTGAACTTGAGGAGGAGGCTGAAGAGCGGGAGAAAAACTACGTCCGTTGTTGCCTAGGGCGCTTATTCCCCACAGGGGTATCCACTCTGCCAGATTTGCGGTCGAGGAAGCCCCTAAAGCCAGACAACGGTCTCTGGGTTTTGAAAGGAGCCTTAACCAGGACAGACAATGACTTAGCTGTCTGAGTGCTATCCTTCGTCTTGGTGAGCTCTACATCTGTTGTAGAATGAAAGAGCTCCTTATCATCGAACGGAAGGTCCAACACCTTGTCCTGCACTTTTGAAAATGTAGTGGCATGCAGCCACGCCTGCTGTGAGGTATCAACCCCCATCCTAAGGCCCCAAGCCGAGGTGTCTACGTGATGAGCCGCAGCCTCCAGGAGATCCTAGGCCAAGACCCTGGCGTCGGATAGGCCACCCTTGAAGTCTTCCAACTTCTCAACCGGGATGTGCTCCTCAAACTCCAACAGACCTTTCCACATCTGCATATTAGCCCTCGCTAATATCAACTTAGCATTGGCCTGCCTGAGCTGCAAGGCCGAGTTGGCAAAGATTCTCCTCCCTAGGGAGTCAAGGAGCTTGTCCTCCTTAACCAGGACCTGAGTAACTGTCGTGGAAGAGGATGCTGCAGGTCTGGATTGCAAAGTGGCCGCAGCCACCACTGTGGATGAGGGAGGCGGACAAGACGACAGGGCCACCTCTTCCGAAGAATGTAGCCTGTACCTCGCGTCAATCTTCTTGACAAAAAGTCCCAAGTGTGGCTTTTCCTAGACCCTGCGGACCTCGGCCAGAATGTCCTTCTGCAAGAACAGGCCGGTACGCTCCAAAGGAGACAGGGTGAATGCCCCAGAAAGCACGCCCTCCTGCGGAGCAGGTGCCTCGGGCACCGGAACATCTAAGAAACTCATCATGTCCAGTACCCGGTCATGAAAAGCTCTGATAGAGCTGGGAAGGTCCTTGTTGTCCTGATAGCCTTGATGGTCATCTGACAGGTCAGGATCCTGCTGAGCCGTGTCAGGCACTGCCTTGTCCACTGGGAACAATGGAGGCAAAGGCAGAAGAGCTGGGGGAGGCACTACGGGCAAGGGAGGCCCCGGCAGAACCACCGGAGGAACGGGTAGATCCGAAGGCGTAGGTGGACATATCTCCCTGAAAAGCCCTTTGAAATATTCCCTCATGGGGTCTGTGCGCATAAGCGCTTGAAATTTACTGAAAAAGGTGTCCTCCGGTGACTGTTTCGGAACCTGAGGAGGCCTCTCATGAGGTGGCCGAATCCAAGGACGTAGCGGGGAAGGGTGCCACACCGGCCCCTCCATCGACGTATCCACATAAATCAAAGGTGCCGCCCCCGTGGGCAACAAAACATTGCACGGAAGAGGCATCCGGGCGTTCCAATCATAAACCGGCCGGTAAGGATGCACACAAGGAACCTTAGGTTCACCCAAGGGACCAAGCCCTACACCAGAGGCCGATAGCGTAGTTGTAGGGGTAGCACCTAAAATGGCCACTGCAGTCGCGGAGGGAACGGGCGCCATTTTGTCCTCATCTGAGGGGAACTGCGGCACATGAGGTAGTGAGGCAGGGGTCCCCGTCGATGGATCAGGGGTCTTAATCTTAGCTTTAACATAAGGAACCTCGGCAGAGCCGGTACTATGAGGCCTGGAATGTTTTTGTGACATACCAACCACCAACTGAGCCTTCGAAGGAAGGACCTTGGCATTGCCGGTAAAAGAAGAACTTTGCTTCTTTGCCCATTCAACAGGTCTGGTGTTACCACAAGAACGGGAATGGTGAGCAACAGCTTTCACCGACCAAGCCTTGACCGGCCTCTCAGAACTGTTGGTAGCTTTAGCCTCTGAACGAGGGACCTCGGACCCAGGCCCGTTCATCTGCGCGGGCCTCGAACATCCGTTCGGTAACAAGCCCAGCCAAGGCCTCGAGGCGAACCCCGGTCTTATCGTTGAGGGAAGCCGACAGAGGCCTCAGAGCGAGCTCCGGTACCCCACGACTCAGTAGAACTGGGTCTACAAACAGCCCCCACAGGAGGGGCCTCGGAGCGTACTCGGGTATTCACAGGCCCCTTACGGAGACCCTCGGAAAAAACTCTGGTAGAATTATTAGGCCCAAAGTGCACCTCAGGGCGAACCCCGGTGAGAGCGATCAACTCCCCTCCCGGCCCGAGAGGAACCCGGAAAGGTATCCCCCGGCCGGGGTGCTCTGAAAAGTAAAGAACTTACCGGTGGTTTCTTCTCGCCTGAAAATGTGAAGGAGGAGTTCGTCAGAACACCTCCTCCCACCGCTCCAACCGACGTTGAAGTGCCCGGAGCGAAAGGGAGTCACAGTAAAAACAGGAGTCCCAACAGTGATCCGGACCCAAACACTAAACAGAGAGGATGGGGATCCGCCCTCGCGAAGCGACGGTGACACGAACAATCAGGAAAGTCTAGCTTGAACGACAGACAGACCAGTAAACGAACGCTAGCGAGAGCCAGAGAGGAAAAAAGGGAAGAAAAACTTCAGAGGATGCAAGTGCGTCCGGCCCCGATCGAGCGGAGAAAAGGACCGATGGGCGGGTTACGGCCGCGCCCCGCGCAAGAAAGAGAGGAAGGACACATTTTTGGAAAAAATTTGGATGCTTTTTACATAGTGCTCCGGTCCCATCCCACAGGACGGAGAGATGTCCCATAAGTATGGAGGAAAGGGGACAGGATATAGGAGTATAAGCAGATACAAGCATCAGAAATACAATTACAGCGAGTAATGTATCACATGCTATGCATAGATTAGCAAGCTGTGTTAGCAGAGGTGGTGGGTTATGAGACGATCCAGCGGCAAATAGATGTTTTAGAACCACTTGTCCCACCTGTGTATGCGCTTTAGAATGAGTGAAAGTGTGTACTGAGCTCCATGTAGCTGCTTTCCAAATGGTGTCCAGCGGGACGTTGCGATAAAGGCCAAAAAACCTCCCGTACCCCTGGTGGAGTGAGATCTTGGTGTGTAAGGCAGTGTTTTGCTGGATAAAGAGTAACAGACCTGTATGCATCTCACTATGCTTCTGGAGATGACATTCTTGGAAATGCGGTCCCCTTCTCTGTATGGTGCAATGGAGACAAACAGTTGGTCTGTTTTCCTGAGCTGTCTGGTCTTGTTTACATAGTAAAGGACCGCCCTCCTTACATCTAGCGTATGGACTTTTCTCGCAGCTGAGCTCATTGGGTTCTGAAAGAAGGCCGTTAGCTCAATGGATTGGTTTACGTGAAATTTGCAAAGGAATTTAGGTGAAAACCTAGGGTGTGTTCGTAACACCAGTTTGTCTTTGTGGATGACAAGGAATGGGTCTTGCACTGACTTGAAGATCGCTAACTCTTCTAATGGATGTAATAGCCGCCAAGAAGGCAAGTCTTATATGTGAGGCATTTAAGACTTGACTTATGCATAGGTTCAAAAGGAGATCCCATGAACTTTGCAAGTACTACGTTGAGATCTCAGCCTGGCGGTGGGTTTGAAATAGTAGGGTGGAGTCTCTTTACTCCCTCCATAAATGCTTTAATGATGGCAACCTTCCACCAAGATACCTTTTTGTGAGAGGTGGTGTAAGCTGATAAAGCTACCAGGTGAACTTTTATAGAGTTAAATACTAACCATCACTCTAGCAAATGGAGCATATGCTGAAGAATGTGGTTTGGAGTACATTCTATGGGGTTTATTTGTTTAGACTGGCACCAAATTACAAATCTCTTCCACTTGTCAAAATAACAGTGTCTGGAGTTTGGTTTACATGCCTCCATGAGGATTATCCATACACCTTTGTGGTAGATTTAGATGTCCAAACTATGACCCCCCCCAGGAGCCCCGCTGACAAGTTCATTGAGCGAGGTTGAGGGTGTAATGTTATTCCCCCGTGCTGGGTCAGCTAATTGGCCAGTTCGCGCAGATGTAGAAACCATGGTTGCCGTGCCCACATGGGAGAAACTAGGATGAGTCTCATCTGTTCTCTGTGAATCTTGTTCACCACCCTGCTCATCAGAGAGGGGTGAAGAGTAGCAAATTTCCCTGACCAACTCATCCATAGGGTGTTCCCCCTTGGAGTCTGGTTGGTGACTACGCTGTGAATCTAAGCAAATGCAATCATCAGAAATGCTATTACGGTGAGTAATGCAGGTCTTCTGATGCTTGTTAATCTGCTTAGAATCACATGCTGAGCATAGACTAGTGAGCAGTACCCAGAGTTGGAGGTGGGTGTTGAGAAGGAACAGTAGTGAAAAGATGTTTTAGTACTGCTTTTCCCATCTGAGAATCAGACCTAGAATGAGTGTCTAGGCAATAGTGTTTTGTAAAGGTGTGTACAGAACTCCAGGTTGCAGCTTTGCAAATGGATTCTAGGGGAACATTTGCAATGAATGCTATGGAAGACCCAGTGCCTCGAGTAGAATGTGCTCTAGGCTTGAAGGGCAGTTCTCTCTTAGCAAGAGAGAAACAGAGTGTGATGCAATTGACAATCCACCTTGAGATGGCTGATTTAGAGACCGGATCCCCTTCTCTATCAGCTGCCACTGAAACGAAAAATGTATTTTTTGTTCTCAGTGGTCTAGTTCTTTCCAGGTAAAACATGACTGTCCTGTGCACATCTAATGAGTGTAGGCTTCTTTCGGTCATGTTAGTGGGGGTCTGGAAGAAAGTAGGCAGTTCTATTGATTGGTTGACATGGAACTTGGAAATAAATTTAGGCGCAAATCGAGGATGAGTGCACAGAACCACCTTATCTCTATGACCTGTAACGAAAGGATCTAAGACTGAAAGGGCCTTTAGTTCACCAACTCTTCTTATAGAAGTGATGGCCACTAGGAAGGCTGTCTTATATGTAAGATACTTGAGACTTCCTTTATGCATAGGCTCAAAGGGAGACCCCATGAGTCTAGTCAATACCGCATTTAGGTCCTATGTGTGAGCCGGGTTAGAAATGGGGGGATGAATTATTTTAACCCCTTCCATGAAAGCCTTAATAACTGCTACTTTCCACCACGACACGTTCTGTTGCAATGAGGTGTAGGCTGAGAGGGCAGCAAGATGAACTTTCAGGGACTTAAAAACCAGACCCGAGTCCAGTGAGTGAGTCAGGTAAAACAATGTGTGTAGGAGAGCAGTCAATGGGATTAATGCCCTTAGGGTTGCACCAGATAAAGAGTTTCCATTTACAGGAGTAGCAATATCGGGTGTTAGGTTTCCTTGCCTCCCTAAGTATGTCCATGCATCTTTGAGTGAGTTGTAGGTGGCCGAACTCTATGACCTCATGAGCCAGTCCGCTAAATTCAGGGTTTGCGGGCATGGGTGGAGTGTTTCTCCCTTGTCGTGAGATAACATGTTGTACGGACAAGGCAATTTCATTGGAGGAGCTAGGGACAACTCCATCAGATGAGAACCACGGTTGGCGAGCCCACATGGGGGCCACCAGGATCATGGTGACCGGTTCCTGATGCATCTTGTGCATGATCTAGTTGAGTAGGGGAGTCGGGGAAAGCGTAAACAAATTTCGACCATGCAATCCAGAGACCACTCCCCTTGGATCGGTTCTGGGGGTACCTGGAGGCGTAATCTTGGCATTGAGCGTTCTTCAGAGTTGCAAACAAGTCGATATCTTGGAAGCCCCATACTGGGAAAACATTGGAGACGATGTCTGCATGTAATCGCCATTGATACTCCACAGGCAGTGGGAAGGCTCTGCTGAGCACGTCCGCCAGAAGATTGAGTTCCCCTGGAACGTGTTGGGACAACAGGAACATTCTCTGTTTGAGAGCCCATTTCCAAATGTTTTGGGACAGCTTGGATAGCCCTGGAGAGTGTCCCCCCCACTTGTTTGTTCAGGTAGTACATGGCCGTGCTGCTGTCTGTCAGGATCAGGACTGTCTTCCCCTGTAACTGTGTCTGAAAGGTTTTCAGTGCTTTGAATACAGCTAATAGTTCCAACAGATTTATGTGGTTGGATACTACTTCTGTGGACCACACGCCGTGCGCTGTCTGCTGAAGCAGATGAGACCCCCCTCCCCCTCCCTGTGAGAGGTGTCGGTCATGAGAGTGGCCTCTACTGTGGCGTTGGTGAAGGCTTTCCCCTTCAAGAGGTTTTCCCTCGACCACCACTGCAGACAGAGAACAAGGGCTGGCGAGACATCTACCGGATCTTCTCATTGTCCGCAGGCCTGACACCACTGGTTGTTGAGCCACTCTTGCATGGGACGCATGTGCAGACGCACGTGAGGAACTAAGTAAATGCAGGATGCCTTCATTCCAAACAGTCGCATGGCCTTGCGTACCGTCACCTCTCGACTAGCTACATACTGAAGGATCTGAAACATATTCTGAACTATCTCGCTGAATGGTAAGACGAGCCAGCATTCTGTCCGAATTAGAGCCCCTAGAAACTGTTTGACTTCACTGGGGTCTAAGCTGGATTTGTTCTCATTGATGGACAATCCCAGGCTAAATAAGAGGTCTATTGTCTTTTGAGTGTTCAACAGGCATGTTCTGTAGGACTCCCCTGTTATGAGCTTGTCGTCGAGGTAAGGGTAAACCGGGACAGATTTTCTGCGCAGGTGTGCTTCTGCCACTGCCAGTATCTTCGTAAACACCCTTGGCTCTGAGGCAATGCCAAAGGGGAGTACTTTGAACTGATAGTGCTTGTCCTCTATCATGAACCTTAGGTATTCTCTGTGCGCCGGCAACATGGAAATATGCACCTTTCATATCCAACTTTGCCATGTAATCCCCGTTTCAGCGGCGGGATTATTTCCTGTAATGTGACCATACAAAACTTTTGGGGTTTGACAAATGTGTTCGCTGGACCAAGTCTAGCACAGGCCGCATGGTGAGATCCTTTTTGGGTACAAGGAAGTACACTGAATAAATACCTTTGTTTACCTGTAGAATAGGGACGAGTTCTATGGCGCCCTTTTCCTGCAGGATCTCGATCTCTTGCAGTAGGATGCGTCGGTGTTCCGGCGTCAGGCATCTTAATTTTGGCAGTCTGAATTGCGGTGGTCGGCAACATTTTATGCCGAACCCGTGGGCAACGGTTTCGAGTACCCATTGGTCTGTTATCCCCTCCCATGCATGAAGGAATGATGTTAGACGCCCCCCAACCAGGGTGGTATGGGAGGGGACCCGGATCGGACGGTCATTTCTGACCTGAGGCTGGGGAGCCTCTGGGGGTGGAACTCCAGCCTCTACCATTTCGCTTTCCACGCCGCCGTCCTCTAAGTGGATACCTAGTGGTGGTGTGTTAGACCCTTGTTCTGAATTCCAGTTGTTTCCCGAACCAGATTGCCCACGAAAGGAATGAGAGCCGTCCCCTCTCTGTTGTGAAGGCTTTTGGGTAATCCGTTGCAAGGACCGGAGTCATGTTCTTTTTTGGCTGTCTCAAGTACTCCGTCCACTGACTTGCCAAACAAGTTCTTTTCTTCAACAGGTTTATCAAGGCTGCCTGGGTCTCCGGTTTAAATCCTGAGTTCCTCACCCAGGTGTGTCGTTTAAGCAAGGTACCCTGTGATGAGGTTCTTCCCGCTATTCCAGAAGAGTCTAAAGTGTTCTTAAGCATATTCTGATTCACTTGCTTGCCTTCCGATACAATTGCAAGCAACTTGGCCCGCATTGGTTCAGGTACTTCTTGAAGGCCTTCTTCCAGCAGGTTCCACTAGACGTCTGCATAGCTAGCCAACATAGTGGTGTTATTGGCTATTCGGGTGGAGAACGCAGCAGCAGTTGTGACCCTCTTCCCCAGTGCATACAACCTCTTGGATTCCTTATCAGGCGGTGCTTCACCTGTAGACAGGGGTACACCTGCCCCTTTTCTAGTGGTGGTAACTACCAGTGATTCCGGAGTGGCATGGCCCTTGATGTAAGCAGGGTAGGTAGGAGAAGGCCGCCACTCTCCTCTTGATACAATTCAACAAAGGAATGGCCTGGCTGGCCAGAGACTTTTCTTTCAGAAGGTCCTTTACAAAATCCGAATCCGACAAAGCCTTCAATGTGGCGATTTGAAAATGCTCAGCCGCCTTTTTCAAGATGGCGTTAAACGCCCTTTGTTCATCCACAGGTGAAGCTTGGCGGACTGGAGTTAAGGGGGGTGGGGAGAATCCATACCCAGGGCACCAGGGGCCGGGGTAGGAGGAGGGGACGCCCAAGGTTGAAAATCAACCTGATGGCTGTCTTCCCAATTCTCCTTTGAATCCACAAGATCATGAATATTGTCCCCAAAGGGGACATAATCTTGTACATATGTGTCCACAGGGACCTCGTCATCAATGAGGTCAGAGGATCGTCAAAGGTCCTCTGAAACGTGGCCATAGATGTAAAAGGAAGGTCCTTATGAGGTCTTTTGGGCGCAAACCTCTCAGAAAAAGATACATTTCTCTAGTCTGCCAATGCACCCATCAAACTTCTCCCTGGTGCATGAAGATGAACCAGAGTAGTCCAGGGTAGGAAAGAGGTTGTTTCGACCCACTTCTTCTGTAGAGTGTCGAGATTTGTCTCCTAAAGCACTGGACAAAGCGAAAAGGCTCTCAGAATAGTTACCGCGAGGTTCCGGATGTGTTTTCGTCTCTCTTGGCACGTCTCTAGGTCGTTCCTTTTGTTTCACTGTCTCTTTTGACCGTTCCTTATGTTTAACCGCCGAGGCGATCCTTGCGATACTATCGCTGATACTCAGGGTAGTAGGGAGATGTGCTGGTTGAACCGGTGGCTGCACGGTGGATTTCGGCGTCACTGGGGTCATAAGCTGTGTCAGCGCTTTCTTCTGTAGGGTCTCGACGACCGCATGTGATTTGGTGTTACGCTCTTTACTTTAGATCGCCCAGATGCATGCTGCTGCAATGAGGGGAAGGCTGCAGATCATAAAGATCAGTTGAAGTATCCGACGAGCCTGTTGGCGCTTTGGAACTCTCCGAATGTACCACTAAAGCAGAACCTTGGGTTGTGTGTTTAGTGTGGGAACCTTGTGCGTTCCTGTCGCCGGGTGTTTTCCCCATAGCATGCATCGCATTGTGCCTATCGGGGTCGGGGACGGACGCTGCAGAACGAGAATGGTCCGCTGTTAGGTCAATGGGATCTGAAACAGAGCCTTGGTCATCGCTAGTCCCTTCATCACACTCGCTGGCTGTGGAATTACTTTCGGCCTGCGACATACCATAGGCCGCCCACCGCTTCAAACGGCGCTCCTTAAGTGTCTTCGCAAACAAGTCACACAGGCCGCCTCGTTATGGTTGAGAGGGAGACAATTATTGCACCAACGGTGCTATTCTTTCCACAGATATTTGGCCTTACACGAAGGACAAAATATAAATGGAGTCCTGTCCATAGCGCAGGATAGATATAGCGATGACAAAACTCAGAAAACAGAGGGGAAAAGGAAAGGCATTCTTGAAAGAATATGGCCACCCGACCCCACTCTCCCTACTGTACAGGCCAGCCAGAAAGCCCGGCCACGTGGTCGGCAGCGCTGGCCGGATCAATAGTGGTCAAAATTCCCAGCGGTCTTCGGTGGTGCACAGGATTCAACCATCAAAGTGACTTAATAGGAATAAACGACCAAAGGTCGATAATATTACAAATAACTCAATCTCTTATGAAGCGCTCCGCATTAGGGCGACCTACTGGGCGGAAAAAAACAATCAGAGGGACCTTGACACGTGAGGGATCTTGGTTAAACTACACGTCACGTTAGGGATATTGTTACAGGCACACCCATGTCGACGTCCACTTTCGATACTCGAAAGACAAGATGTAATCCTCTGCGGTTACCACTGGATGTCAGACTATATGCACAGCATGTGATTCTAAGCAGATTAACAAGCATCAGAAAGAAGGTTTATTGTTCTTTCTGTATTTTGCCTGCAAATTTGGGGAGACTCCCCTGTAATCAGCTAGTCGTCCAGGTAGGGGTACACTGGGATTGCCTCCATGTGCAGGTGCGCTGACACCACCGCCAGTATCTTGGTGAATACCTTTGGAGCAGATGCTATTCCGAAGGGTAACACTTTGTATTGGTAGTGCTGGTTTGCCATCTTGAAAAGCAAGATTCATCTGTACGCTGGGAATATTGAAATATGAAAAAAGGGAAGGGAATAGTTTCTTACCTGTAACTCCATTTCTCCAGCATTGGTATCTTTCATGGATTCACATGCTTAGAATATTCCCCGTCGTCAGGCTGGGAATCCCCGGTACATTATATAGACCCTTTCCCGTAGGAAAACTTTTTCGACGCTTATGCGTCCTATCCACCTCGTTTTGTATCATGCGTGCCCGCGCCGTCAGGGCGTCATGATATAAATACAGGCCCCGCCCCCGCGCTCCCTCAGATTTCGGCCCCCAAAGTAGTGGGGGAACCGGTTTGCATGTTCAGGGGAGGCAGGTGGGCGCATGTGAATCCATGAAAGATACCAATGCTGGAGAAATGGAGTTACAGGTAAGAAACTATTCCCTTCTCCAGCATTGGATCTTTCATGGATTCACATGCTTAGAATAGATTACACAGCAGTACCACCCCCAAAGAGGAGGCGTGCATGCAAACCCATATACTTTGTTCGCAGAGCCCGTTCCCTATGATCATGTATACATCAGTAATAGTTAACACAGGAAAACGAACCACATACAGTCACAAATTCCATAGGATGCAACCCCTCAGCCGGGGCTTACCTTACTGGAATAGGTGTCGAAGCACCGCCTGCCCCATCCGGGTATCTTCGGCATGTTGCTGCGACAGGCAGTAATGGCGGGTAAAGGTGTGTGTGTAGCCGCCCAGGTAGCCGCCATGCAAATGTCCCCCAGAGGGACTCCGGCCCACAGTGCCGTCGACGATGCCGCTGCTCTAGTTGAGTGAGCTCTTGGCCGTCGTAGAAGAGGTTTCCCTGCCCTAGAATGGCAGTACGAAATGTTAGATGACACCCATCTTGACAGTCCTCGTTTCGAAATGGCTTTTCCTTTAGCACCCAAACCATAGGCCACGAACAGCTGTCTCGTTTCTCTGAACGGTTGCGTACGATGGAGATAAAACTTAAGGGCCCTTTTTACATCCAATGTGTGTAGCATGTGCTCCGCTCCCGAGCATGGCTCCGGAAAAAACGTAGGCAACACAATAGAGGAGTGTTTATGGAACACCGAAGGAGCTTTTGGTATAAACTGCGGGTTAGTGGCTAGGACTACCTTGTTCTTGAAAAATCGTAAGTATGGCGGGTCTACCATTAGAGCCTGAACTTCTGAAATACGTCGTGCTGAAGTGATGGCCACTAGGAAGGCCAATTTCCACGACAGAAACTTTAGAGACGATGATGACATTGGCTCAAAAGGAGGCTTCATAAGAGATGTTAAGACCAGATTGAGGCTCCACTCCGGCGGAAATTTCTTCTCTGGCGGGAAACTCCGAAAGAGGCCTTTAAGGAAGTGTTTAATCAGGCGGTCGCTGAACAAAGGTGCCGAGTGCCGTCGACGAGTAAACCTGGAAATGGCTGCTAGGTGTACTTTTATTGAAGATACCGACAGGCCCTTTTGAGCTAAGAGCAGCAAGTATGGAAGGAGCTGTTCTGGCTTAATCGATTGCGGGGCCAAGTCTGGTTGATCCTCACACCATTGACAGAAACTTTTCCATTTGTACGCGTATGAGGCGTTTGTGGAAGGTGCTCTTGCCGCTTGTAGGATACGCCGACAGTCCTCCGGAATCGTTAGCCGACCAAATTCGGCGAAGTCAGGAGCCAGGCCGTCAACTGGAGGCTGTCCGGGTCGTGATGCCAAACAACACCGTCCTGTCGAGACAGAAGGTCGGGGGTCTTCTTGAATCTCATCGGTTCCGTCGCTGCTAAGTGTAGCAGGTGTGAAAACCACACCTGTCTGGGCCAGTATGGGGCCACCAGAATTACACGACACGGGTACCTGAGGATCCATTGCAATGTCCTCCGGACCAGGGGAAATGGAGGGAATGCGTACATGAAATTGTTCGTCCATGGGAAGGAGAACGCATCCCCCAGAGAGCCCTTCTGAGGCCATCTGCTTGCGTACTGATGGCATTTTTTGTTGTTCTTCGTTGCAAACAGGTCTATGGACGGGTGTCCCCATTTCTTGAATACTTGTTGTAGTTGCTGGTCGTTCAGTACCCACTCGTGAACTTCGTTCATTTCTCTGCTGAGGGCATCTGCTTCCACGTTTCTCACGCCTGGTAGGTGGAACGCTAAGATTTTCATGTTGTGTTGTATGGCCCAATGCCAGATTTTCTGTGCCTCCGTCGATAGGGATCTGGAACGTGTCCCTCCTTGTTTTCTCAAGTAGAACATCGTAGTGGTGTTGTCCGTCATGACACGCACCACCGAGTCCCTCAGTTGCGGAAGAAAAGATTTTAGGGCCCATCGCACTGCTCTCAGTTCTAGCAGGTTGATAGGCAGGGAGGACTCCTGCAAGGACCACCGGCCTTGTACCTGTAACATGTCCAGATGAGCTCCCCATCCGCTCACCGATGCATCCGTCACCACCGTCTTTTGAAACTCTGGTTCCAGAAGAAGCATCCCTTTCGTTAGATGAGTAGACACTCTCCACCAGCCGAGTGCTTGAACTAGTTGTTCGTCGACGACCAGTCTGTCGGACCAGCGACCTCGGCTCTGCGCCCAACGGTCCGCTAGAAATTCCTGGCAAGGCCTCATAAACAGACGGCAGTTGTTTATTAGCGGAATGCAGGACGACATGGTCCCTAGCAGGGACATGTACTTGCGCACTGAGACCTTGGTACCGCCTCTCCATTCCGACGCCTTGTTTTGAAGTTTCTGAATTCTTTCGCTGGATGGTCTCACCAGGCTTGTGTGTGTATGAAACTCCGCTCCTAGGAAGACCAAGGTCCTCGAAGGCTTTACGGAGGACTTGTTGAAGTTGATTGCGAAGCCCAGTTCCTGTAAGAGGGACATTGTGGCTCGTAGACTGTCTCGTGTTTGTTCCTTGGATGAACCTCTGACCAGCCAGTCGTCTAGATATGGATAGACATGATGACCGTTCTTCCTTAAATGGGCCGCTATAGGGGCCAAGCACTTGGTGAACGTCCTGGGGGAGGACTTGAGCCCGAAAGGGAGGACCTTGAACTGAAAATGCTTTTTCCCCCCGACGACGAATCTTAAATATCTAAATATCTCCTGTGTCGTGGGCGTATTGGAATGTGAAAATAAGCATCTTGAAGGTCTAGTGATGATAGATAATCCATGGGTTGCACCGAACTGATAACCTCTTGGAGCTTTAGCATTTTGAATTTTAGGCTCTTTAGCCACTTGTTGAGTACCCTCAGGTCGAGAATGGGCCTCCATTTGCCGTTTGGCTTTTTTACAACAAAGAACCTGGAATAAACTCCTTGTCCTTCCTGTGCTACAGGAACTCTCTACCGCCCCTTTTTGCAACATAAGCGCCGCCTCTTGTCGTAGGACTCGGAGGTGGGGCTGTGTCGAGAATAAAGGAGGAAGACGCGGAGGCTTGTCTTTGAATTGCAGCGCATGACCCATGCGAATCGTGTCTAGGACCCATCGATCTGTGGTGATGCATTTCCATCGGTCGAAGTGATGAGAGACTCGACCCCCCAGGACGTTCCGAAGGCCGTCATTGGTTGTTGGTTTGCTTGGTCTTCGTCGACGACTGACCTGAGCCTCGCCGTCTGGAGGCTTGATAATCCCTGCTTCTACGAGCCGACTGGGACGCTCGTCTGAACCCTTGTGAAGAGTAAGAGGGCCTGTTGAATCCACGGTCCCTCGAGGCTCCAAAGCGGGAGTTTCCAGAAGCACCCCTGAAGGGGCGAAAAGAACGAAAATTTCTACCCGTTTGCAGGGCGCCGAGGGACCTAGCAGTATCCGTGTCTTCTTTCATCCCTTTCAGCGCTTCATCAACCTTTTCGGCAAACAGGTGTTCCCCTTCGCATGGCATGTCAAGGACTTTGTACTGTACTTCAGGACGGAAAGTAGTACATTTGAGCCACGCTTGCCGACGAAGCACTACTCCATGGTTGATTTGTTTGAACCCAGATTCTGCTAGGTCAACTGCGATATTGATAGCGTGGTTCGAGGCCTCTTCGCCATCCCGCACCAGTAACATAGCTGCTTTCCGGTGTTCGTCTGGCAGGTGTTCTAGGATAGGGGCTAATTTGTGCCACATTTCCCTATCATATCGTGACACGATCGCTAAGGAATTGGCTGCTCTTACTGTCGTCGCTCCGACCGAGAGCACCTTCTTTCCAAAGGCGTCCTGTCTCCTAGCCTCGCTTTCAGGTGGCGTTGAACATTTTTGCTGGACCCTGGCCTTCCTAGCCGTTGCCGCCGACACCACCGAGTCAGACAGAGGGGCTGTGATGTTAGACATTTTGGAGTGGACTCCGGAGCTTTAAACTTTTTCTCTATCCGTCCCTTTATGGCAGGCTCCGAGAACGGATGGCGCATCGTTTTGAGACCTTCTTGCCACACGTGGTCCAGGATTGGGATGGCAAAAACCGATTTTCTCCTTTGACCCATATGGTCAAAAAGGAAACAGTCTTTCTTCTGCTCCTCCGGAATCAAGCCGAATTCGGAACAAGCTTTCCCCATCATTGCATGGAAGGCTCCCACATCATCCGGGGGAGATGGCTGTGACTGGCTCCTCGTAGACTCTACCTCTACATCCGAATTCCATGTTGGGTCCCTCGAAGGTGACAGGGAGATGTCTGACCCTGAGTCACCCAGTACAGAATCGGACTCCGACAACTCACCCTCCTCCTGCGCTCGAGGACGATCTTTTACTGCCTGGGGAGCCGATGGGTGTTTCGTCGTCGATCGAGCCGTGCAAGTTTGCTCGTCGACGGAAGGTACAGACAGAAGTGACGACGACGTCCCGGGCTGAGGGAACTGCGTATCCAGCCGCTGCAGGAGCTTCTGAAGAGTATTAAGCACATCCAGAGACAAAACCGTCTGGGGGGTCAATAACGTGGACGATATCGGTACCACACCCCCGTTTGCACTCGTCGCCGTCGTAGTCGACGTGGAAGGCCGTAAGCCTAAATCCGATGGTTGCAGAACCAGATCACCTTCTCCTTCCGCCGAGCCGGCCGTGTCTGGCTGCAGTAAGACCTCGGGGGGGGATCGGGTCATAGACCTCGGGCAGCCAAGCCATGGACTGAGTCTCCGTCGACGGGGGAATCCCCACCGCTGCTGCTTGAACGGTAATAGGCATCGTCAATGACACCGAGGTCGACGAGCAAGTCGTCGTCGTCGTCGAGCCCTTAGACTTCGTCGTCGATTTGGATGCCGACTTCCCGGCTGAGGCTTCCCGACTCATGGAAGACCTGGGACGGTCCCCTGAGGAGGATTTCGACAGCGCTAGCCTCTCCGTCTTAGATGATGAGGAGGAGGAGGAGGACTTTTTATGTGATGAGGAGGAACCATCCTGTTTCCTCTTATGCTTGTCCTCAGAGCGCATTTCAGCTGGCCGTACCTTCTTCGATGGAGGTTCCGACCTACCCCTGGAGGCCGTGGAGCCAACTTCCGAAGCCGGGTAGGCCCCTGCTCCGTCATTAAGCCAGTCGACCAGCCTTCTTTTTCGGGCCTTAAGGGTTTTTTGGGAGAAACCCAGACAAATTTCACATGTATCCGCCGAGTGGTGCGGGTGGAGACAGTAGATACAGTCCATGTGGCCATCACCTTCATAAACCTTTTTGAGGCCACAGGTTGCACACGGGCGAAATAACGCTTTTCCAGACATAATTCTCCAGAATTTGAACTTCGCCGAAGCGAAACAGACAAAAACAACCTAGTTTTCACTAGCAGTAAAACACGAGGATCCCACTACTTTGAAAGACGGTTGAAATCTGAGGGAGCGCGGGGGCGGGGCCTGTATTTATATCATGACGCCCTGACGGCGCGGGCACGCATGATACAAAACGAGGTGGATAGGACGCATAAGCATCGAAAAAGTTTTCCTACAGGAAAGGGTCTATATAATGTACCGGGGATTCCCAGCCTGACGACGGGGAATATTCTAAGCATGTGAGTCCATGAAAGATCCAATGCTGGAGAACTTTCATATCCAAGGTTGCCATGTAGCCCCCCCACCCCCCGCTTTAGCAGTGGGATTACTTCTTGTAGCGTTGTCATGCAGAATTTTTTCATCGCTTCAAACAGGTGTTTGCAGGGCGCAGGGCTAATACTGGGCACATTGTAGATCTCTCTTTGGCAAAAGGAAGTAGGTTGAATAGATACCCTTATTTACCTGGTTCGCGGAGACAATTTTGATGGCGTTGTTGAGCTGCAGCGTTGCAACCTCTTGGAGAAGGATGCCTTGCTCCTCTTTCGTGGTGGATTTCTGACGTGGGGGGTGGTTTGAGGGTCGCTGCAGTAACTCCAATCAATAACCACCCGCCACTGTTGATGGCACCCACTTGTCTGAGGTGATTCCCTCCCATACGTGGGTGAAGTTTGTAATACGCCTGCCTATTGAGAGGCATGGGAGGGGACCTGAAGCGGGTGGTCACTGTTACAGAGGTGTTGCTGGGAGATCTACGCTGGCCTCTGAGAGGCTTGTCCTTGATTGGAACCCCAGGATGAGCTTTGATTTTAGCTATATCCGGAACCCCTCTGCGGTTTTTGTCCACGAAAGTGACAAACATTGTTTCTGCCTCTTTGGCCTGATGGTTTATTAGTGAGCTGGCCTAAAGACATAAGAGTGTCATACCCTTCGTTAGCACTCTTTAACGCACTCTCAACCGCTTTACTAACAAGACATGTTCGTTAGGCATATTGAAGAGCGAAGCCTGCGTCCCTAATTTAAACCCCGATTGGCGTAGACCTGCATGGCGTTTTGTAAATGTCCCTTCTGCGATGTTCCTACGAGCATTGTGTGCCGCATCCAAGTTATTTTTTATGATGCAGTTAGACACTGCCTTTCCTTCCACTGCTGCGAGAGACAGTTGTGACTTCAGAGGTTCTGGGGCAGAGGCCATTAAAGTTGCAATCTCGTCCCACTTGTGGCAGTTGTAACTTGCCAGTAAAGTGGTATTGTTGTCAATCCTCGTTTGGAAAGCAGCTGAGGTGGCCACTTTCCTCCCGAGAGTGTAAAGCTTCTTTCTCTCTTTATTGGGGTGTGCTTCTCTCTTTATTGGGGTGTGCTTCTGATGCAGCCCTTTTCCGTGTTGTGGTCACTACTAGTGAGTCTGGTTTCAATTATCCCCTGATGTACAGTGGGTCTGTGTGCGCAGGGCAAAACATTTTCACAATACGCGGGTTCACTGCCCGCGTTTGACTTGGGGTCTCTAGAGAGGGCTGAATTCTCCTTTGTACTGACTGTAGAATGGGTATAAATTGGTTAACAGCTTTTTTGTCCCCCAATATGTCCGCCACAAACTCTTTGTCCAATTGAGTTTCCTGGGTTTGAATCTGGAAATGCTCTGCTGCTTTTATGAGCAGATCACTAAACTGAAGTTGGTTGCCCACCGGTGAGTCTGACACCGGCAGGTCTAGGTGACTATGAGAGGGTATGTAAACGCCCTCTTCATCCTCATCATAGTAATGATCTTACCCCTGGGGTATCCTGCTCTTCAGAATCTGTATTGGATCATAGAGATCATATTGGACTGAGTCTTGCTGAGGGGTAATTAAAAGGGTGTATGGACGTGGTGAAGGCATGGTGCCACTAGTTGGTGGCGTGTTCTGTAAGCTTTCTATAGCCTGGGTATTTTTCTAAAAAAAGTCTGCCATGAAAGACATGCGTCTCATAACCCTATCAATGTCGTCAGAGGACGACCATTGAGAGGAACCTGGTATGGTTTTAGGAGTGTGTGGTATTATTGGAGTAGGCTGACCCTTGTTTTTCATGGCTGCTGCTATGGTATCCTCCCTTTGGGAAACACTATGTGATGTACTCACTTTCTCCATATGGGAATGGTGACTGTTTTAAGAGTGTTTTTTGGAAGTTCTCCCTTTAAGGAGGGTCTCCGGTACATTCATTTGCAGCAGATGGCTATTTTCGAAGTCTTGGTGCTTTTTGCCGATTTTGACGTTTGTTAGGAATGTCGAATTTCGGCAGACGCGAGGTCCGAAGCTGCGTCTTCCGACGCTCGGCTGCTGTATTGGACACAGCGTCCGTGTTGACTTTGTCTCGCGACTTTGCGGGCATGATGTGTGGCAATCGTGATTGAGTGCCTAGAGCACAGGGAACCAGTGGACCTACCACTCAACGCCTTGTGCGGCTGTGTAGACGTTGTCATCAACTTTCAGAATTGGGTTATGTGCTTTGTGTGGGCTGACTTGTGAGTGCTACTGCCGCCGGGTGTCATCCACGTAACAGCGGTGCCGGCCTGTCACATGGGAATCGGTAAGTTCCCCATCGCCTTTGTCCAAAAAGACGCTGATGCTGCAATCGCTGGATGCACCATCCATGTCCATTGCGGCCTCGGCCTGCCTGGCGTGGTGGGCCCAACGTTTGGTCTTTCAGTCTTTAGTTTGAAGAGCTGACAAGCTCTACAGTGGCCCTCGTCGTGGTCCCTCAAGAGACAGAGTTTTCACACCCGGTGCTGGTCTTTCCATGGGAATTTCTTGTTGCAACTGGGGCAGAATTTGAATAGTGTGTTTTCCATAATTGGATACGAGGGCAGCTAGGCAAAAGAGGAATATGCATTCTCTTCGTGGCCTAAGAAATGTCCACCCCCCACCCTTTCTACTGTCTGGGCCGAGACCCGGTGCAGCCTTCCAAGGCCAAAGGGGTGTGGCTGAGTCAACTTCTTGGTCCAACGACGTTAGTCCTTAGCACAGTCATCGAAGATGATAGTTGAAGGTCGGCAATATAAAGGACAGAGAGTAACTAGCTCTAATCACGTTATTAATTAATGGTGTTAGCCGAAAGTAACTACGTTATATCGTCCGACGATGATGGTGGAAAAAAAACAATCCAAGGGACATTGACGTGGAAAGGACCATGGGTACAGTGGACATCACACTAGGTATAGTATTACTTGCACGCCCAGTCGACGTCCCTTTTCGAGTTTTGAAAACAACTGTAATACTCAGCAGCTTCCACGAGAATTAGGCCTATGCATGTGATCCATTACGTCGCCCGGGAGGTCCCAGTCCTTATATATCAGCTTCTCAGAAACCATATGTGAATGTGGAGAGTCCTGATATCCGGATGGAGAACCCGACCCTCCTCTCACGAGAGAAGGTCCTCTCTTTGTGGAAAACGAATCGGAGGGCACATGGACATGTCCAGAAGGTCCGGGTACGACTTCCTCCTGGCCCAATCCAAGGCAATTAGGATCATGGATTTCCTGAACCTTCTCAACCTCCTGATTCAGTGAGGAATCACGGGGACTGGAGGACACGCGTACAGGAGTGGAAATTCCCTGTCCACCACGAACGAGTCTCCTAAAGCTCCTCTTGGGGGAAATTCCCTTGAGCAGTACAGTTCGCACTTCCTGTTGGCAATGGTCGCAAACAGATCTATTTGAGGGGTGAAGATCTCTTCAAGGACTTCCTGAGCTAGTTCCCACTCATGTGAGACTGTGCTCTGCCTCCTCAGAGCATCCGTTGTCGTGTTCTTCAGTCCGACTATGGTAACTGCCGACAGATTCCTTCTTGTATTGCCCAAAACCAGAGCTGCATTGCCTCTCTGCACAGTGGTAGTGACCCTTTACCTCCTCTTTTGTCGAGGTAGAGCATGGCCACTTTGTTGTCCATCATTATCAGGACATTCTTCCCCGTACAGATGGCAGGAAGGTCTTCTGTGCTAGTCTGTTCGACCTCAGCTCTAAAAGGTGTATATGTAGTTTGGACTTCGATGGAGACCAACGACCACTGATGGGCATGAGTGAGGCGTTCGTCACCACGGATATCTCTGGCCATGGTTGCCAAAAAGGTTCTCCTTTCAGAATGTTCTCCCGACAGGCCCACCACTGAAGATCCAGTGAGACTCTATTTGGGATTTGTAGGAGGTCTGACATTCTTCCTGAGAACTGTGACCACTGGGTCCCGGGAGCCCACCTCAGAGATCTCATTCTCAGGCAAGCCTCTGGCACCAGAAAAATGCAGGATGCCATGAGATTGAGCAACCTCAGAAAATAGTAGGCCGGTAGATGTTGGGCATTCTGGAATTTCGTCACCATCTGCAGAAAGTCTTCATCCCTAAGCAGATTCCACAAGTCTCAGAAATATGGGATACATTACTCACCGTAATCTTATTTCTGATGCTTGTTTCTGCTTAGATTCACATGCTGTGCACAGGCCGACATCTAGTGGAAGCTTCGGAGTATTACAGTTTTCAAAATTTGAAAAGGGACGTTGACAGGGCGTGCCAGTAATACTATCCCTAGTGGCACATCCACTGTACCCATGGTCCTTCACGCGTCGAGGTGCCCCCAATTGTTTTGTTCTGACATGTGGTTGCATGAAGTGTAGCATGAGTACAGGAGTATACAAGCAAATAGATAACATAAAAGCTCATAAAACATCTATGCAACTTCTCTCAGGGGAGGAAGGGTGGGCGCATGTGAATCTAAGCTGATACATGCATCAGAAATACAATTACGGTGAGTGATGTATCCCTTCTGAGGCTTGTGGAATCTGCTTAGACCACATGCTATGCATAGATTAGAGAGCAGTGTTAGGAGAAAATGGTTGGTCTTGAAAAGGAGCAGCGGCAAATACACGTTTTAGAACCGCTTGTCCCACCTGTGTATCTGCTTTAGAATTGGTGTCAATGCAGTAGTGCTGGAAGTGTGTACAGAGTTCCATGTAGCTGCTTTGCAAATGTTGTCTAAGGGGACATGTGCGATAAAAGCCAGAGTAGCTCCTGTGCTCTGTGTGGAGTGAGCTCTTGGTGTCAAAGGCAGTGTCTTGTTTGATAATGAATATCAAAATTCTATATATCTGACTATCCATCTGGAGATGGCATTCTTGGAAATGCTGGTAAGATAGCTCAGCGGCTGCGATCCAAGCGGGACCTGCAGGTCACAGGTTCGAATCCCGGCAAGGCCAACTCAGCCTTTCATCCTTCCGAAGTCGATAAATGAGTACCAATTTCGGTTGGGTGATATTGTATGTAAATATGTGCTCTGTAAAGCGCTTTGGATAAAGGCGCTACATAAATAACACATCATTATCCTTCTCTGCCTGATGCTAAGAAAACAGGTGGTTTGTTTGCCTAAGCGGCCTGGTCTTGTTTACGTAGAAAAGGACCGCCCTCCTCACATCCAGTGTGTGGAGTTTTACCTCAACCGAGCCAGTTGGATTCTGAAAGAAAGCTGGAAGCTCAATGGATTGGTTCACATGGAATTTGGAAACGAATTTACGGGAGAACCTTGGATGAGTATGTAAAACCAATTTATCTTTATGGATGGTAAAGAAAGGGTCCTGCACTGACAATGCTTGCAATTCACTAACTTTTCTTATGGAAGTAATAGCCACTAAGAAGGCAGTCTTGTATGTCAGTTATTTAAGACTGGACTTTTGGACAGGCTCAAATGGGGGACCCATGAGCTTTGCGAGTACTACATTGAGATCCCATTCTGGCAGAGGGTTCGAAATTGGAGGGTGGAATCTTTTTACTCCCACCATGAATGCCTTAATGACTGAACTTTTCCACCACAATACCTTACTTTGAGAGGTGGTATATGCTGATAAAGTTGCCATGTGGAACTTTGTAGAGTTGAATAATAAACCCTAATCTAACAAGTGGAGCATATAATTTAGAATGTGTGAAGGAGTACATTCTATGGGGTTTATTTGTTTAGACTGGCACCAAATTACAAATCTCCACTTGTCAAAATAACAGTGTCTAGTGTTTGGTTTTCGTGCCTCCTATATCCATACACTGCTGTGGTAGATTAAGGTGTCCAAACTCTATGATGTTAGGAGCCATGCTGCCAAGTTCATTGAGTGTGGTTGAGGGTGCACTGTTGTCCCCCCGTGTTGGGGATAACAGGTTGGTTTGACACAGGAGTTTGATGGGACCACACATCGCCAGCTTGCACAGATGTGGTTAACACAGCGGTCTCGCCCACATGGGAGCAACTAGGATGAGCGTCATCTGTTTTATGTGCATCTTGATGGCTGAGATTTTGTCTTCCGACAGGAAAACCCTCTTGGTGCACGTGTGCCAAATGAGTCCCAGGAATGTCAGAATCTGCGTAGGGTGCAGCTTTGACTTCTTGAGGTTGAGCGAGAAGACCAGGTTGTGCAGTGTGTTCAGGTCATGGGAAGAGTGGCGAACCGCCTCGGGAGATGTAGCCCTGACGAGCCAGTCGTTGAGGTATGGGTAGGTGGAGGCCCTGCACTCTGAGGAAGGCTGCCACACCGTTGTTGAGTCTGGCAAAGACCCTGGGGACCGAGTTGAGGCCAAATGGAAGGACTTTGTATTGGAAATCGTAGCCCATGATCCTGAACCATAGGAAAGAACGATGGGGCCCACCAAATGGGGACGTGTAGGTACGCGTCCTTCAGGTCCAGGGAGCAATCCAGTCTCCCTTGTCCAATGTCTCCGCTATAAAAGCTGGCATAACCATCTGGAATTTTTGCAGGGGTAGGGAGAGGCTGAGGGTGGAAAGGTCCAGCACAACTCTCAGGCCCGCCTGGTGGTTCTTCTGAATGGAGAAAATCCTGGAGTAGAAACCAAAGCCTCGCTGGGAGGCTGGGACTTCCTCCACTGCCTGGCTCTCTAAGAGCGACCAGATCTCAGCCAAAAGAGTTTCTGTCCCAACCTGTGGGAGTGGAGGGGAGGAAGTAGGAGATGCTGGGATAGGAAGGCGGTACCGTGTGGATACCACAGAGGATCCAGGGGTCCACAAAATTCTGGTACCAGAATTGTGCATGGAGAGCAAGCCTGCACCCCCCTGCCTCCCAACGGAGACACGTGGACCCGAAGGGGCGTGTCATGCCTTCTTTCCCTCGGAGGCTGCCGCTGAGGAGGTGGCCTGGAAAAAGCCCTTAGGCCCCTCCCCCCCCTCTTTGTTGTTTGCGTTGGTTCTGAGACGGCAAGCGGACCAGCTGCCTGGATCTGCATTCCTTGAAGCCGCGGAACCCTCCATAGGTACAACCCTTTTCCGAGCGCTGCTGAGATTGGGTGTACGATTTGGGTGTGGTCTTTGTAAGAATGGATAAAGACTTTGCCGTTTGTGACCTGTTCTTGTCCAGCTCTTCGTCCACAGAGGAGTGGAAGAGGAGCCCCACCTCGAACGGTAGATCTAGAATGTGCTCCTGGACATCCGGGTTGAATTTTATTGCCCGGAGCCAGGCTGTTCTCATGTCCGTGGCAATACAGATGGTACAGCCTGAGGTATCGATATGAGCCACAGTGTATTCCATGAGGTCATGCACAACGAGCTTGGCTTCCGCTAGCCCCGCCTAAAGAGTGATTGGCATTGGGTGGAGTGTTCCGGGAGGAAGTCCGCAATTACCCGCCATAACTGTTGGTTGGCGGCAGCCAGCATGGCATCTGCGTTGGCCTGACGCAAGTGCAAGGAGGCATTGGTAGTAGATCTTCTTGTCGTACGCCTCCAAGATCTTCTCCTTTCCTAGCAGCGCCGCAGAGGAGGAGGCTGAGGACGACTGCGGCTTGGAGTACAGTGATGCTGCAGCGATCATCGAGGAGTGTGGCTGAGGATGGGTCGAGAGCAAGAGTGTATCCCCACCTCCATCTGCCTGTATTTGGCGTCCAGGCGTCGGTTGATTGGCTGGACCGAGTGGGGCTTGAAGCAACCCTTCTTGGTCAGGGAGACCGTTTTGCAGTGGAACCCCTGTGTTGGCAGAGGGGCGTCTTGTGAGGACTTCAGCCAGAACCCCCTCTGCTCGACCTTGGGTTAGGGGAGGCCCAGGTACTCCGCCAGGTCAGCAAGACGTTCATAGAAGGCCCTGCCTTAGGATGGCGTGTACAGATCCTCCTCCTCATCTGTATCCTGCGGATCTGGAGGATCTTGTGGAGGAGGAGTAGATGGCGCTGGAGGCTGGGGTACAGGGACCGCAGGCGGAGGCTGAGGAGGAGGCGGAGGTTGCTGGGTTGGCTGTGGAGCCGGAGGAGGCGGCTACACCAGTGCCTAGGGGCACGATGGAGGCATCTGTGGTGCCTCTGGCATGGCGGGGAAGGCTGAGAAACTTCTTGAAGAGCACCACCTCACTGGCCAAAGAGGTGACCGGGGGGGGGGGGGGGGCGGGGGTACCGACAGGGTAACGGGGAACAAAGAAAGTTGCTCTGTGCAAATGAAGGGTAGACTGTAGGCCACGTACCTGGTTGAGGCCAGTCCCACCTGGACACTCGTTAGCCGAATTCGTGGAATGTCGTCGGACGGGTGCCCCCTTCTGGCACGGCGGCCATTTTGTCGAGCTGCCTGCCACGTGCCTACTATGTGTTGCTCAGCCAGCTGAGCCCGGCCTTGTCCAAGACTCTTACGTGTGGATCACGAGGCCTAGCCTGCTCCTCGTGCCTCGGCCCGTGACACCCTCGACCCGTGGTTCGGTAGATCTGCGTTTAGGCACCCCCTCAGACGTATTGCCGGTATTAGGACCTAGCCCCTCGGATGCATTGCTGTGTTAAGGCGTAGCCCCTCAGCCATTGTGCCGGTAAAAGGGTGTAGACCCTCGGGTGTAAACCCGGTACAAGAACCTTCTGGTCCCTCAACACTGCGCCCGGGAGGATCCCTCGACCCGAAGGTCGGTACCTGTAGCAGCCTCGATGCACGTGTCGGTGGAAGGAACTGGCCGGTTCCTCCCGTGCAGGAGAGTCCCTGGGAAGGAGTCTCCCTTGCAGGGTGCGCTGGAAAATATCGGCCCTACCTTGGGCCTCTTTCCATGCTTCGCGAAGTTCTTCAGATACTCTGGAGGCGACCTCTGGAAGAGCTCCCTCTACCTGGCCAGTCTGTTCAGCGCCTTCGAGGACAGTGAGTCACGCGCCGAACATGATAACCAACCGTGGTATGAGCCAAGGCAACATAGGCAGAGGGCATGTGGGTCTGAAGTTGGGAAGAACCCGTTGCAGGATGGACACCTGCTGAACCCTGTAGAAGTCGACATGCACCGGGGAGGAACGCGACGCCTGAGGACTGAGTACCTGAATGATAGATAAGACAAGAAAGACAAAGAAGAAGTATCCGCGCGTGGGATTAAATGGCCGAAGCCAAACCCAGGAGCGCTGGTGAATTCGGCCCGTTACCGTCGATGCGGAAAAGGGGACTGAGGTGTGGCGCCAGAGGGCAGAGTCAGGCCAGCGCGCCTCTAAATTTAATGGCGAAGAAGGTTTTTTTCTGGTGAAAAAGGTTCTGTCTCCCATCCCGTGGAAGGGACGCCCATACAGTATAGAGGAAAGGGGACGGGACGCAAGAGTATGGTTCCGTCCGCAATAATACGGGCCTTATTATCTGCAGCGTTGTGGTTGTTCTTAAGAATGCAGCTGGCAGTGGCTTTGCCGTCCGCTGCGACTAGGGCAAGTCTAGATTTTAAAGGCTCTGGAGCAGAGTCAATGAGGGCAGTAATCTCAACCCATGCATAGCAATCATAGCTCGCCAACAGTATGGAATGGTTGGCGAACCTAATTTGAAACGCAGCCGAAATGGCAACTTTCCTTCCCATGATGTAGAGCTTCTTGCTCTCCTTATCTGGGGGAGCCTCAGAAGAGGCTATTGTTGTACCAGCCCTCTTTCGGGTAGTTGTGACCACGAGCGAATCCGCCTCAAGTTGTCCCCCGATATATAAAGGGCCTTAGGGCACTGGGCGGAAATGTTTTTCTACCCTTGGGTTTACTGCCGTGTTTGATCAGGTGTTTCCAGTGAAGGTTGGATTCTCCTCTGGAGAGACTTTACGATGCGGATGAACTGGGTGACGGCTTGTCTCCCAGGATATCTTCGACAAAATCTTTGTCTTGCTGAGTCTCCTGTGTTTGAATACCAGAGTGCTCAGCTGCTTTGATTAATATGTCATTGAATAGGGGCCTATAATCTATCTGAGAATCAGGCAATGGGGAAACCTGTTGAATTTGTTAAGACATAGTATACACCTCTGCCTCTTCATCATAGTATTGATCAGAGTGTTGGTAATCCTCATTATCTCCTTCAGCGTCTGTATGAATACCATAAAGGTCAGCAGTAGTGCAAGACCTGTTTGCTGGTGGCTGGATGAAGGCAGTGGCTGAGAAATGGAAGGCAGGGGTTGAGAGCTGGAAGCCTGAACAGTAGGAGATATAACCTGAAAACTTTCGAAAGCCTGAGGGTTTTCTCTGCAAAAATATATCACTCGACATCACCCTATCTATGTCCTCTGCCGTCCATAGGGCTGAACTGGGGATGACCCCATGGTAAGGTATGTTAATGTTAATGTTAATGTTAATGGTCATTTGTACCGCGCACTATCACCACCGGAGTGGTCCCCTGGCGCTCTGGCGGCTCTGAAAGAGGGGGGGGGTGGTGGGTTAGTGGGTGGAGGCTGGAAAAGTGCAAGATTGCAGTGATGTGCTGTTGGCAGCCTCAGCCCGGTGGTTCCGTCGGCTGGGCCTGGGGTGTATGCGGCCGGTAGTCGTCGTGTGCTGATGTGCGAGTCTATGTGTTTTTAGTTTTGTTGTTGCAGTGTAGTGAAGTTCGTGCGGTTTGCTGCGCTAGAGGTTTGTGGTTGTGTTTGGTTCGGAGTTTGAGAGGTGTATGCAGAGAAGGAAATTGTTAATGGTATTCGTTAGTCATCTCTATCCTGGACTGAACCGGTTGGGCTCGTGTAATCTTACCCGACGGGATGCTTGTACACCCTGAGCCTCAGGAGGTATGTGCCCGATTTTCCATTCGAGGCCGTTTGAGGATCTAGCTGTCCCCTCCGCCCGCTCCCTTAATAACCTTGCATGCTCCTCCCCCCTTCCACATGACTGGCGCCGCTGCTAGTGTCCATACACCCGGTTGTGTGGTGATTGGTGGTATGTTGTCTGTTCCACAGCCTCGTGGGACCTAGTTGTGGCTGTAAGGGCGGTGGGGGATGGTAAGGGTTGGCTGGAGAGATGGTCACTCCACAGTATTTGTATCGGCGGTGCCATGGTGATGAGTTTTTCCTCTGCGAATATTGCGTCCAAGGTGTGTCCTGCCGAGTGAGTTGCCCCTTTTACTAGTTGTCGTAGTTTCATGGTGGCGAGTTGTTCAGTCAGTGAGTTTTGGGAGTTGGCATGACTGTCTTCGAACCAGATGTTGAAATACCCCAGTATGATTAGGTGTTCGTGGTTGATGGCTATGTTGGTTATGGCTTCTATGAAGTTGTCGACGAAGGATGCATCATAGGTTGGGGGTCTGTACACCAGGATGAATGTTATGTTGGTTTTTGGGCTAGTTGTTAGGTGTATGATCATGGACTCGCAGTTGGGGATGTTGAGTGGTTCGTCTGTTCTTATTGTTAGCTGCTCTTTAAATGCTATTGCGATGCCTCCTCCTTTTCTGTTTTTCCTGTTTATTTGAAGGCATTTAAAGTTTGCTGGGAGGCAGCTTTGGAGTGTGATTTTGTAGTTGTCGTCCAGCCAAGTTTCTGTGATGAAGAGGATGTCGATGCCGTTGTCGTCGAGTAGGTCGAAGATCTCTGTAGAGTGTTTTGACATGGATCTTGCATTTATTAGATTGCAGTGGAGTTTAGAGGTGTAGCTTGGTTTGCCTTTTTTTGTTAGGGTCGTTTTCTGATCTTGTTCAGGAGCAGGTTTCGGGTTGTCAGCGTTCTCAAGTAGTACTTCTAGGTTTAGCCTGGGGTTTTTGTTTTCATCTGGTTCGTCTTCCAGGGGACATGGTTGTGGGTTGGGAGTTCTTCTTGCTTTGGTGATGTATGGTGTTATCGCTTCAGTTGTGCGCATGTTGTATCTGGTGGAGTTTGTCATTCTTCGTGATGTTGGTAGGTTGTTCAGTGTAGATGGTTTTGGCGTCGCGTTGTTTCGATCTGGTGAGTAGGTCTCAGTGAGGTATGGAGTTAGGTAAAGGGATTTGTCTCTTCTTTCAGTGTTGGTCCGATCTTTGAACCTGTCTGTGGGGGTGTGTTCTGTTGTTGCGGTTCTTAGTTGAAGTTTCGGGGTGTTTGTTCTTTCTTCTCTTCTTTCCCTCTGGGTGGGTCGTTTGCGCGGCATTGTACGATTCTGAGTTGCTTAAGTTTAGTTGTTGTCTTGGTCGGGGTGTAAGGGTGGAGTTAAGGGTTGTATAGTTATGTAGTTGGGTTCTAACAGTGGCTCTCTTTAGTCTCCGTCTCCCTTAGCGACAATGCAGATTTGGGCACGGCGGCCCTGCTAGGTTTGAGACACCTGTATTTTGTGGGAGTGGCCTATCAGTGCAGTTTGGAGAACAGACAATGCACTTTGGGCACGGCGGCCCAGCTAAATTTGAGGCAACTGTATAGAGGGAGAGGGGCCTATCAATGCAGTTTGGGGGACAGACAATGTAATTTGGGCGCGGTGGCCCTGCTAAGTTTGAGACACCTGTATAGTGGGAGAAAAGCCTATCAGTGTAGTCTGGAGAACAGACAATGCAATTTGGGCACGGCGGCCCTGCTAGGTTTGAGACACCTGTATAGTGTGGGGTGGCCTATCAGTGCAGTTTGGAGAACAGAAAAATACACTTTGGGCACGGCCGCCCTGCTAAGTTTGAGACATCTGTATAGAGGGAGAGAGGCCTATCAATGCAGTTTGGAGAACAAACAATGGAATTTGGGCACGGTGGCCCTGCCAAGTTTGCGACACCTGTATAGTGGGAGAAAAGCCTATCAGTGCAGTTTGGAGAACAGACAATACACTTTGGGCACGGCGGCCCTGCTAAGTTTGAGACACCTGTATAGTGGGAGAAAAAGCCTATCAATGCAGTTTGGAGAACAGACAATACACTTTGGGCGCGGCGGCCCTGCTAAGTTTGAGACACCTGTATAGTGGGAGAAAAGCCTATCAATGCAGTTTGGAGAACAGACAATACACTTTGGGCGCGGCGGCCCTGCTAAGTTTGAGACACCTGTATAGTGGGAGAAAAAGCCTATCAATGCAGTTTGGAGAACAGACAATACACTTTGGGCGCGGCGGCCCTGCTAAGTTTGAGACACCTGTATAGTGGGAGAAAAGCCTATCAATGCAGTTTGGAGAACAGACAATACACTTTGGGCACGGCGGCCCTGCTAAGTTTGAGACACCTGTATAGTGGGAGAAAAGCCTATCAATGCAGTTTGGAGAACAGACAATACACTTTGGGCGCGGCGGCCCTGCTAAGTTTGAGACACCTGTATAGTGGGAGAAAAGCCTATCAATGCAGTTTGGAGAACAGACAATACACTTTGGGCACGGCGGCCCTGCTAAGTTTGAGACACCTGTATAGTGGGAGAAAAACCTATCAATGCAGTTTGGAGAATAGACAATACACTTTGGGCACGGCAGCCCTGCTAAGTTTGAGACACCTGTATAGTGGGAGAAAAACCTATCAATGCAGTTTGGAGAATAGACAATACACTTTGGGCACGGCGGCCCTGCTAAGTTTGAGACACCTGTATAGTGGGAGAAAAGCCTATCAATGCAGTTTGGAGAACAGGCAATACACTTTGGGCACGGCGGCCCTTCTATCAAATGCAGTTTGGGGCAACGGGGTTAGGTATCTGGTGTAAAGCTGTACCTCTCCCAACCCCGGCCCTCCTACCTTACTGGTCCTTGTAGTCGCTGGTTGACGGCTGGTCACTGGGGTGGCTTCCCCTGCAGACACCTGCTGACACTTCCTGGAGTTGCCTCTGTTGGAGTCGCCCTTGGCCTCGGGGCCCTTAGCCGCTGGGGGCTGCCCGGGGGACCGGTGATAAAGGCTGGAGGGACCAATGAGAACGGTGCTGGGAGAGGAGGAGAGGGGGGCTTTGGTTGGTGAAAGGCAGTGGGCGCCTGCAGACCCGGAAGCCCAGTAACCAATCACGGGCGGTGGGCGGGTTGGGAAGCGGGAGGGAGCAGGGACACGCTCGGGGAAGGGATGCGGGATGCGGTGGGAAGGGGGTTCAGCGGGGCAAAATGGAGGTCGGGGGCCGCAAGCACTCACCTGCCGATGATTTTTTAGGAGGCAGTGGGCGCCTGCAGCGCGGGTCGCTAGACCCTGGGCCCGGAAGCCCAGTAACCAATCACGGGCGGTGGGCGGGTTGGGAGGCGGGAGGGAGCAGGGACACGCTCGGGGAAGGGATGCGGGATGCGGTGGGAAGGGGGGTCAGCGGGGCAAAATGGAGGTCGGGGGCCGCAAGCACTCACCTGCCGATGATTTTTTAGGAGGCAGTGGGCGCCTGCAGCGCGGGTCGCTAGACCCTGGGCCCGGAAGCCCAGTAACCAATCACGGGCGGTGGGCGGGTTGGGAGGCGGGAGGGAGCAGGGACACGCTCGGGGAAGGGATGCGGGATGCGGTGGGAAGGGGGTTCAGCGGGGCAAAATGGAGGTCGGGGGCCGCAAGCACTCACCTGCCGATGATTTTTTAGGAGGCAGTGGGCGCCTGCAGCGCGGGTTGCTAGACCCTGGGCCCGGAAGCCCAGTAACCAATCACGGGCGGTGGGCGGGTTGGGAGGCGGGAGGGAGCAGGGACACGCTCGGGGAAGGGATGCGGGAGGAAGGGGGGTCAGCGGGGCAAAATGGAGGTCGGGGGCCGCAAGCACTCACCTGCCGATGATTTTTTAGGAGGCAGTGGGCGCCTGCAGCGCGGGTCGCTAGACCCTGGGCCCGGAAGCCCAGTAACCAATCACGGGCGGTGGGCGGGTTGGGAGGCGGGAGGGAGCAGGGACACGCTCGGGGAAGGGATGCGGGATGCGGTGGGAAGGGGGGTCAGCGGGGCAAAATGGAGGTCGGGGGCCGCAAGCACTCACCTGCCGATGATTTTTTAGGAGGCAGTGGGCGCCTGCAGCGCGGGTCGCTAGACCCTGGGCCCGGAAGCCCAGTAACCAATCACGGGCGGTGGGCGGGTTGGGAGGCGGGAGGGAGCAGGGACACGCTCGGGGAAGGGATGCGGGAGGAAGGGGGGTCAGCGGGGCAAAATGGAGGTCGGGGGCCGCAAGCACTCACCTGCCGATGATTTTTTAGGAGGCAGTGGGCGCCTGCAGCGCGGGTCGCTAGACCCTGGGCCCGGAAGCCCAGTAACCAATCACGGGCGGTGGGCGGGTTGGGAGGCGGGAGGGAGCAGGGACACGCTCGGGGAAGGGATGCGGGATGCGGTGGGAAGGGGGGTCAGCGGGGCAAAATGGAGGTCGGGGGCCGCAAGCACTCACCTGCCGATGATTTTTTAGGAGGCAGTGGGCGCCTGCAGCGCGGGTCGCTAGACCCTGGGCCCGGAAGCCCAGTAACCAATCACGGGCGGTGGGCGGGTTGGGAGGCGGGAGGGAGCAGGGACACGCTCGGGGAAGGGATGCGGGATGCGGTGGGAAGGGGGGTCAGCGGGGCAAAATGGAGGTCGGGGGCCGCAAGCACTCACCTGCCGATGATTTTTTTTTTATAGTATAGCAGGGACTTGTGCTGTGGGTAGGCCCTTATTCTGTAAGGCATCAGCCAAACAACCCTCTTCCTGAGGTACAGGTAAAGTTTTCTTAGAAGTGGTAGACTTGTCCCTATGAGACTTGTCCCTATGAGACTTGTCTTTGTCTTAATGAGACTTGTCCTTGTGATTAGAACTCTTGGAGGAAGACTTCTTGGAAAGAGTAGCCTTTAACAGGCCTTCTGGGACATGTTTTTTAACTAGGTGCGACAACCCAGTGTTTTTAGGCTTTACAGCACATTGATGAGATGTGTCGACTTTCGGAATTGGAAAGGACCTCTGCCTCATCTGCTGATGTTCGGTTGATGTAGTTTTATGGGTGGTGTCTTTCGGTTTACAGGGCATGTCATGGGGCGATCGGGACCGTTAGTGCCCAGGACACAGGAAATCTACAGATCTCCCCCTAGACGCCCTATTTGGGTGTTTGGCCAGCGGCGTCGGCACACCGCTGCGGGGTGTGTGCTTAGTGGCGTGTTAAGTGGAAGTGCTCTTGCCGCCAGTAGTCCCCGAAACAGAGCTGCCGGCCTGTCTATAGTGTCGGGGGGGCTTGCACTTGGGAACTTGGCTGTTCCCCGTCGCTCTCGCCGCCCGAAAAGACGGCGACGCTGCCTTCACTGGAAGCTCCCTCCACGTCCATGGCAGCTTCAACCTGCATGGTGTGATGGTCCCAGTGCTTGGTTCTGCGATCTTTAAGGGTCTTAGGTTTAAAGAGCTTGCAAACTCGACAGTGCCCATCGTCGTGGTGCAGACACAGGTTGCACACACAGTTTGTCCATTGGGACATTTTTTATTACATGTGGGGCAGAAGTTAGTGTTTTATCCATGTCTGGGAGAGCCAGCCAGGCGATAAAGGGAGGGAAAATGCATTGTACAATGACTGCCCCCCACTCTCCCTACTGGCCGAAAAAGTCAGTCGAATCTTGACTTCGTCCAACAGCGCTTTGTCTTTTCCACCGCGGCAATGAATTTGTCGATGTCGGAAGGATAAAGGACAGAAATAGTGACTATATTTAAAATTATAAGCAAATGGTGCCACCCGAAATTGAAATCCGCGAGAAGCGTCCGCTCACGATGGCGGAAAAAAACAATCTGAGGGACTTTGACGCGTGAAGGACCATGGGTACAGTGGAAGTCACACTAGGCATAGTATTAATGGCACGCCCTGTCGACGTCCCTTTTCGAATTTCTACAACTGTAATACTCTGCAGCTTCCACTAGATGTCGGCCTATGCATAGCATTTGATCTAAGCAGATTCCACAAGCCTCAGAAATATGGGATGCATTACGCACCTTAATTGGATTTCTGATGCTTGTATCTGCTTAGATTCACATGCTCTGCATAGATCTAGTGGAAGCGGCAGAGTATTACAGTTGTTTTTGAAATTCGAAAAAGGAAGTCGACAGTACACGCCAGTAATAGTATCCCTAGTGTGACATCCGCTGTACCCATGGTCCTTCATGCTTCGAGGTCCGTCAGATGGTTTTGTTTCTGACATGAGGTAACATGAAGTGTAGCGTGAGTACAGGTGCATTAAAGCAGATATGCATCAGATAAAGCTCAGATAAACATCTATGCAACTTCTTTCCGAAGGAAGGAAGGATGGGCCCATGTGAATCTGAGCAGATACAAGCATCAGAAATACGATTACGGTGAGTAATGTATCCCTTCTGAGGCTTGTGGAATCTGCTTAGATCACATGCGGTGCATAGATTAGCCAGCAGTGTTAGGAGAAGGTGGTGGGTTGTGAGAAGGTTCACGGGCAAACAGATGTTTTAGAACCGGTTGTACCACCTGTATATCCGTCTTGTAATGAGTGTCAATGCAGTAACGCTGAGTGAATGTGTGTACTGAGCTCCATGTAGCTGCGTTGCAAATGCTGTCTATGGGGACATTTGCAATAAATGCCAGAGTAGACACCGTACTATGTATGGAGTGAGCATTTGGCGTGAAAGGCAGTGTCTTGTCTGACAGGGAATAGCACAGTTGCATGCATCTGACCATCCATCTGTAGATGGAATTCTTGGAAATGCCTGGGGCTACGGAGACAAACCGTTGGTTTGTTTTCCTTAGCAGTCTGGTCTTGTTTACATAATATAGTACCGCATTCTTTACATCTAGTGTGTGGAGTTTTACCTCAGCTAAGATTTTAGGGTTCTGGAAGAAAGCCGGAAGCTCAATGGACTATTTCACATGAAATTTTGAAATCAACTTAGAAGAGAATCTAGGATGAGTACATAAAACCAGTTTATCCTTATGTATGACAAAGAAAGGATCCTGCACTGACAATGCTTGTAATTCACTAACTCTTCTTATGGAAGTAATAGCCACTAAGAAGGCACTCATGTAAGTCAGGTGCTTAAGACTGGACTTGTGCATCGGCTCGAAAAGGTGGTGCCACGAGCTTAGCGAGTACTACATTGAGATCCCATCCTGGCGGTGGGTTTGAAATTGGAGGGTGGAGACTCTTTACTCCCTCCATGAATGCCTTGATGACAGGTACCTTCCACCACAATATATTTTATTGTGGGTGTTGGTGTAAGATGATACGGCCGCAAGGTGTACCTTTAAAGAGTTGAATACTAACCCAGAGTCTAACAATTGGATCATATAGTTCAGAAGGTCGGATGGGGTACATTCTATGGGGTTTATTTGTTTAGACTGGCACCCAATTACAAATCTCCTCCACTTGTCGAAATAACAGTTTCTAGAGTTTAGCTTTCAAACATGCTTGAGGATATCCATGCAACTCTGTGGCAGGTTAAGATGTACGAACTCTAGGACATCAGGAGCCACGCTGCCAAGTTCATGGAGTAAGGTTGTGGGAGCACTGTTAATCCCCCGTGTTGAGTGAGTAGGTTTGTCTGGCACAGGAGTTTGATGGGATTACACATTGCCAGTTTGCGCAGATGCGGATACCATGGTTGTCTTTCACACATAGGAGCAACTAGGATGAGCGTCACCTGTTCCTTGTGGATCTTGTTCACCACTTTGTTCATGAGGAGAGTCGGGGGTGGGGTGGGGGGGCGGGGGGAGGGTGCAGCGTAAGCACATTTCCCTAACCAGTTCATCCATAGGGCTTTTCCCCTTGGAGCCTGGCTGAGGGAACCTGGACACGAAGTCTGGACATTGTTTGTTTTTGCTTGTGCAAACTAGTCCATCGTGGGGAAACCCCATTGAGAGAAGAGGTGGTCTACGACCTCTGGGTCTAGTTTCCACTCGTGTTCCTCTGGCAGGGGATCTCTGCTCAATGAGTCTGCTAGAGAGTTGAGTTCCCCTGGAACATGCTGTGATGACAGGAATATTTTCCGTTTGATTGCCCATTTCTAAATTTGTTGCGCTAGCCTGGACTGATTTGGAAAACGTGTGCCCTCTTGTTTGTTGATGTAAAAAGACCCTGTGCTGTGTGATGAAGGTAATGAGCCCCCCACCTGACGAATGTGGCTTCTGTTGTCACAATTGCCTGCACCTCTGGATCGTGGAAGGTTTTCCCCTTTAACAGATTTTCTCTCTCACACAAGCGAAGGTTTTGTATTAGTGTAGGCGAAACGACCACTAGATCATCCCACTGACCGCTTGCCTGAGACCACCGTTTCGCCAACCACTCCTGCATTAGTCGCAGGCGTGCGTGTGGTACCAGGTAAATGCAAGATGCCACCATACCTAACAAACGCATAGCTTTGCATACGCTTATCTGGCGGCCGGCCTGATAATGGGGTATTTGCATTAACATATTTTGGACTCTTTCCTCTGATGGGAAGACCAACCCCTCTCTTGAGTCTATTAGAGATCCCAGGAACTGCTTGGTTGTGCTTGGCTCTAGGCTTGATTTTTTTCTCGTTTACGGAGAAGCCCAATTGAAAGAGAAGGCTGATAGTTCTTTGAATGTTTTGTCTGCAAATATGGGGAATCTCCCCTTTAATCAGCCAGTCGTCCAGGTAAGGGTAAACTGGGATTGCCTCCCTGCGCAGGTGCGCTGCCACCACCGCCAGTACCTTTGGGAATACCCTTGGAGCGGATGCTGTTCCGAAGGGTAGCACCTTGAAATGGTAGTGCTAGTTTGCTATCTTTAATCGCAAGAATCTTCTGTACGCTGAGAACATTGAAATATGAAAATAAGCATCTTTCATAATTAATGTTGCCATGTAATTTCCCCGCCACCCCTGTTTTAACAGAGGGATGACTTCTTGTAGCGTAGTCATGCTGAATTTTTGTGGCTTGACGTAGGTTTTTGCAGGGCGTAGGTCTAATACTGGGCCCATTGTTAGATTTTTTTTTTTGGCACAAAGATGTAGGTTGAATAAATACCCTTGTTTACCTGCTTCGCCGAGACTATTTCTATGGCGTCCCTTTGGGGAAGTGTTGTGATTTCCTCGAGAAGGATGTGTTCTTCCTTCGAGTGGGTCTTTTGGCACGTGGGATGGTTCCAGGGTCGCTCGATTAGCTCCACACAATAACCGCCCGCTATGGTGGAAAGCACTCATTTGTCTGAGGTGATTGCCTCCCATGCTTGGCTGAAGTTTGAAATACACCTTCCTACTGGAGAGGCATGGGAGGGCACCTGAAGCGGGTAGTCACTGCTTAGGAGGTGTGGCACCACCTCTAGACGAGGAGGACCTCCCCTGGCTGTGGGATCTGCGCTGTCCCCTTTGGTAACCTTGTGAGGCTTAGCCTTGATCGTTACCCTAGGATGTTCCCCGATTCTGATTGTAGCCTGAACCCCTCTGTGAATTTTGTCCACGTCAGCAACGAAAATTACTGCTATTGCCTCTCTCGCCAGTGGGTTTATTAGTTGTAGTGTATCATATTCCTCTTTAGCAGTTTAAGGCGTCTTCAACTTCCTTTCCAAAGAGGGCGTTGGGCTCAATGGGCATATTAAGGAGCATGGCTTGCGTCTCTTGCTTGAAGCCGGACTGATGCTTAATAATTGCTCCCTCTGCAATAATCCTGCCATATTGTCAGCGGCGTCCATACTTTTTTTAAATGCAGTTGGAAACTGCCCTTCCTTCTGCAGCCACCAGGACCGACTGTATCTTAAGGGGTTCAGGAGCTGATGATAACAAAGATGATACCTCATCACATTTATGGCAGTTATAACTCGCCAGAAGAGTGGTATTAGTTATTCTCGCTTGAAAGGCAGCCGAAGAGGCCACTTTCCTCCCCATTGTGTACAGCTTCTTGCTCTCCTTGTCTGGAGGCCCTCAGAAGAGGCTAGGGGTGTCCCTGCTCTCTTCCTTGTTGTTGTAACTACAAGAGAGTCAGGTTTGAGGGAGCAGGGCAGAAGAGCTTCTCGATGTGGGGATTAACTGCCCGCGTCTGGTTAGGAGTTTCCAGTGAGGGTTGTATCTTCCGCTGAATAGACTGCAGGATGAGAATGAACTGAGTGACAGCCTTCTTATCCCCTAAAATGTCAATCAACAAAGTCCTTGCCTTGTTGAGTTTCCTGCGTTTTTATCTGGAAGTGCTCAGCTGCCTTGATGAGCATGTTGTTCTGTAGTGGCTGGTTATCTATAGGCAAATCTGCCACAGGAGGATCCTGGTTGACGGGAGAGTCCATGTTACACATGTCCGGCTCTTCATCATCACCACCATAGTAAGGATCTGCGGCCTCTTCAGTGTCAGTATACAGGTCAATGACTGGAGGGTCAATGACTGGCGTGTCCTGCTGTGATGGAATAGTCAGGGTATCAGGACGAGACCTCTTTGAGGGGGGCTGAGAAGCAGTGGCAGATACAGAGGTTTGAGAACTCGAGGCAGCTGTTGTGGGTAGGGAGGTCTGAAGACTCTGGAAAGAATCTGGATTTTTGTTCAAATAAATTTGCCATAAAGATAATCCTTCTCATGACCCTATCAATATCCTCACATGTCCATTGGGTAGAGCTAGGAATGGACATAGGGTCCAATGGAAGGCCCTGATCCTGAAGAGTGACTGGGACTTGAGGTGAAGGCTGGCCCTTTTACTTCAGAACTGATGACAGGGAATCCTGTAATTGAGAATCCTCCTTGTGGGGACACCTTTCTCTATGGGACCTTTCTTTATGAGTGATTTTAGAAAACTTCTTGGACTATTTTTTTTTTATTTTTTATTTTCATTTAGTTTGTTTCTTTTTTCAAAGGTTTGTATAAAGTCCTTTATACTTAATGCTTAATACTATACTACCTACAAAATCTTGGGTACACCTTAGTGTCTACTCTCAAACAAACCACCAGTCTCTTTTTATGAGTTCACTAAGATCCTGTCATTCCGTTGTTACATCTGGACGGCTGCTCCTGCGTTTCTTCATCTTTTTTGACCATCATTTTTTCCAGCTGTTGTAAAAACAGGGCACGTGCTAGTGACAATTTTTTGTAAGAACTGCAATGCAGACGTATCCACCAGTCTCCGGCACTGTATGTCGAAACCAGATTTCTTTCATGCCTCAAATATTTGGTTTGTATATCTGAGCCCAGTGCAATGTAGTACTAAGTGCTTCAGCGTTTCAGTGTCCACTTGACAGAACCGACAGTTCACATCTTTGCCAGCCCAATTCCTTCTATTGCTGAGAACTTCTCGTGTTTCGTACAAATTCAGTCCGAATCTCAGATAGTACCTTCTTAGAATTTTGCACGGAAACAATTCCATGTATTGCAGTGTCTGGTTCACACCCTTTGCTTCTAATGGGCTGTTTGCCATGCATGTATGTGCTCTTTTCTCTATTGTTCCGATCAAATCGTGCTCAAAGAGTTTCTTTTTTACGGCGTTTGGGTTGTTTATCAACAATTTGTCATCAGCCCATACATCCTGTAGGATTTTCCTGCAGTTCACTCTCCATTGTTGAAGTATCGGCTGGGTCCGCGATGATTCTTGTTCTACCAATAACTCATATTGTGGGTCTGCAGATTCAATTGACTTGCCATATAATGAAAGCATGTTCCATGTGATTCTGGCATTCAGAGTCACCACTCCTACTTCATACAGGACACAAGCCGATGGGTAACTTACTGGTATTTGCAGGATCTTTTTCCAGATCGTGCCCTCACAACGCGACCAAATTTCACATGAGCAGCCGAACATACTTTCTACTCCAAAGATTAGTGCCGGGACGACCTTGCTCTTGTAAAAGTTAATCACTGGTCTGAACGAGAATTTCCCAGATTTGTTATGGACTACCAGCGCTTGTGCTGTTAGTGCTTTCATTTGCTTAGTATTTTTTGTGCCATTGGTTCGTCGCATAAACTTGAGTTGATATAAACTCCTAGTTATCTGCTGCTCCACTTTTTTCAGGTGTTCCTTTCCCAACGTCCAGTGAAATTTGTTTTTTCCAAGGAGGCTCCTTTTAGGTTTTCAAGGATCAGGATCTCTGATTTAGCCGTATTTACTTCTAGGCCCATCTTATCTGTGTAAGATTTCAAGGCTGTTAGTTTCCCTTGCAGACCTATCGGTTTAAGATCTAATAACACAATATCGTCTGCATATAGGAGCAAGCTAATTTGAGTTCCATTCAAATTGGGCGGAGTGCTTCTTACGCCCTCAAACACTTTCCCCACTTCGGAAATATAAAAATTGAACAGCGTAGCACCCAAGGGACAACCTTGTTTTATTCCTCAGGCAGTTGGAATAGCCTTTGAGTGATGGCCTTGGTTGTCCAGCCGATCTTCACCGTGGTTTGTGAGTACAACTCTTATCGCCAGTATGATACTAGTGGGGCATCCTCGCTTTTTCAAGTTCAGCCAGAGGGTTTCCCGATCCACTCCATCAAAGGCATGTGCAAGATCAATTAGTGCTAGATATACCTTCTGGCCTGAGCCGATCGCTTCCATTTTTAGTAGATTGATCAGAAGGAGGTTCAGGCTACACCCTGCTCCCTTTACAAAGCCTGTCTGTCTGATATCAATCTCTTTACTTGCTTTCGGCCAGGCAGACAGCTTCTGTAATAACAGAGTGGCAAAGATTTTCCCTACCACATCTAGCAGGGCTATCGGCCTGTAGTTAGTTGGCTCCATTCGACATCCTTTTTTAAATATGGGGACGATTATGCCCTCTTTCCATGTCAGTGGTATTCAAGCTTCTTGTGTAATATTTCTAAATAGCGTCTCGCAGAACTCGGTCCATTCTTCTACATTTTCTTTTAACATTTGGTTTGATAGGCCGTCTGGACCCGCGGCACGCAAGGCACTACATTTTTTGATGCACTCCTTTATGTCGTCATGCTCAAAGGTCAGATGCCAGGGTTGGATCATCGGGAACTCAGGAGATTGTCAACATTTCTTTTTCAAACAAGCTAGTATAATGGCTTTCCCACTGGCTTTCTGTTACCATGTTTTTGATCACTGCCTTTTGTGGATTGTCCGCTTCATTCATCAGTGACCAAAAACTTCTAGAGTTTCTTTGCACAAGTGTTTTCAACATCATTTCAGCATCTTTTTGCTCTAACGTCGCTCTGTGGGTTTTCGCCCAGTTTCTATATTGTTCTTCAATGATCTTATTCTTAGCCACCAGTCTGCCTTATTTTCGCTTCTGATTTTTACAGCAATTTTCCTTAGATCTCTTTTTCTTTCCGCATTTTGTTCATCAGATGTGTGTTTCTTATATTGAGGCTTCACTGGGCATTTTGATACCATTCTGTACATTTCCATGAATTCCCAGTAGTCAGTAGGATATTTATTTGTATCACTGGGTTGAGGTTTTATCACGTCAGCCAGCGTTTTTATATCTTTTGCTATCATTCTCAGACGATTGCATCCTGGTTCTAGTTCGAAGGCTTGATTTGGCTGTGGTTTTTCCAAAGGAATTATTTGATTCCAGTTAAGAGTTACCAAATTGTGATCGCTTTGAGCGGTCTTTATCACCTTCAGCGCTGTAGTTTCACCTGCCATCATTTCAGTTAGGAGGAAGTAGTCTAAGATTGACTTTTGCATTCCTCTCTCCCACGTTTCAACTGGTGGGATGTCTCCCTTTGTGTTCCCATTCAACATGTTCAGAGATCGATCGTCCCATTTCTTCTAGCCATATTGTTTTCATCTTTACCTCTTGTCTGAACTTTCGTCTTCAGTATATTCTTTGCCTCGGTTTCTATAAGTTTTAAATTGAGATCGCCGCATATCACCATATTCGCCTCACAATTGTTTGCCATCACACTATCCACAGCATCCAGAATTTCATCCATTAGGTTATCCTGTTTTGGGTCCTGATGGTGCCAATAGATATTGAAACTATGGACCGTTTTTTTCTTCTTTATTCCCATCTGGGAGTTCAACTCCAGTTGTGCATATTGTATTTTAGGTGACAGATTTCTCGTAGCTTGAATACCAAATCCACAATTGAGATTGACTAATATGAGCTGACCTGATTTGGGGCGTCCTTTCTTCTGGACTACGGCGGGGTACATCGCGACCTCGAAGCCTTCAATACATGGGCATTTGGACAGCGAAGTTTCTTGTAAACATAGGATGTCACAAGTTCTTAGTACCTCTGCAGAACGAACTGCTAAATGTGCGAAACCCCTGGTGTTCCAGGATGCCCATGTGACCTGGTTTTGTTCCTCTCGGCATTAACTTCTCAGGGGTTCATTTAGGGCCTTCGCTAGCCAGTCCCATTTACTTTCCTCTTCAATGCTGGTATCATTTTTTTGGGCAGAATTATAAACTCCATTTGCCTCTAATGTATTGGTCACTGTGATTTCAATTTTGGGCACTTTTGGACCATCGCCCCAAACCTGCTCGTCATCCTTGTTTTCAGCTTTCCTAGATTCTTTTCTCTGCCTCTCGGTCCTTTCAAGGTGGTGGTCATTAGCGCTGGGGATTTCCTTTATCGGACTCTGCTTTGTTGAGAATGCATCATCTACTTCGTAGATCTGAAATCCAGCTTCTATAAGGAGTCTTTTGCACATCATCATTTGATGGGTTATTTTCAAGGACTCGATGTGTAACAGTGCGCTTGCACATCCATATTCATTTAGAAGTTCTACACGGCTTATTTCTGCACTCTTGATTGCCCGCAAAGCAGGAATAAAGTGGAAAAGTTGTAGCACAAGGTTTCTATTTAACGGCTGGTCGGCCTTTTTTGGCTTAATTCTTTCGATCAGAACTCTAAAGGGCAAATTTGCCTTCTTAGGTCTTTCGTCGTCTTGGATAACAGGCTTTCCTGATCTCTCACCACTCTGCTGGATCACATCTTTTTTTGACAGAGTCTGCTCGTGAGTTTTTATTGTGCGTTTGGTAAGGCGCTTCCTTCGTGGGATGCGCCGGGATTGTAATCTCCTCATTAGCCACCTTTTTCATGCCCTTTTCAGACTCCAGCTTGTTTTTCATCAGGCTTCGTTTCAGTTTTTCTTCTATCGTGTAGAAGGGTTTTGTATTCAAAGTCAACTACGCTGTCACTAGCTTGCACCTCTTTCTCCGGAGAGGCCATTAGCTGAATTACTCTTTTGGTTGGTCGTTCGACTGTCGGGTTCCCGGTCTCTGATGTTTTTGTCTGTGGGTTCAGGAGCCTCAACATTATTCGTTGATATTTGTTCCGCCTCGTTGGTCATCGCTTCCTCCTGATCATCGTGTATACTGTATACTGACATATTCATCAGTTCCTCCCCGTCGCTCTCTTGGTCATTGACCGCTGCAGTCATCTTGCACTTCTCAGTTGGCGCAGACTTCTCCGGTGAGTCGCTTTGCGTTCGATTCTCAGCGCCCTCTGTTGGCCGCCTCCCTATTCAGCTCAGTATTATTGATTGTCACATTCAAGGTCTTAATGTTTCTAAAAAAAGTTCTATGTACTTTTTGCATTCTTGTTCTTCTGTGCCAGCATGTTTTTTGTTTTTTTTTACATTTGCCTTGCTTAATTTCTCCTCCTTTTGTCTTTTTAATGTCCTTCCATTGGTTTGAGGTGTGTGGTGTTTTGAATATTTAGAACCACTCATGTTCAGTGGACTTATCTTTTCTCGGCGACTGCTTTGTCGAGGTTCCACTTGAGGCACTGCTCCCGTTTACTGGAGTTCTATTGGGAGCTCTGATGATACTCTTGCTGATGGATTCAGCTCCTCTCTTGGCATCTCAAGTAGCTCATCTTCACTGGAGCAGCACGGGGGCACCAATTGTGCACTTGCAGCACCGCTGCCTGATATGTTACTATCTGTCTCCAGCTGCGCATCCTTTGTCAACGGGCTAATCCTTTTTGTTTCATACTCCTCTCTCTCTTTGTCGAGGATTACTGTACTTGGTACACTCTTTATTCGTCCTTTGTCAAGATTTATACTCGTATCTCGTTTGGCACTTGGGAGGTACTTTTGGATCATTTATTTGTTCCGGCTGATTTTGATTCTCTTGAGCCTCAAGTCCTGATTGCAACTTTTCGCGATTTAGGGCTCTTCCTCTCTGGTCTTGTGTACTGGTACGCTCTGTTCTCCTATCTTGCTCTTTGTTCAGTATAATTAGAGCTTGTTTTGCGACCTCTGCTAACAGGCGTTTGTCCTCAGCATTGCTTTTTAATGCTTCTTTTAGGGCAGAAATCGAATGTTCATTTCCGCGATGTGTCATTTTGTTTTGTAAAGCCATTTCAAGCAGATCGCTTTCCATTTTTATCACTTTAGCATTCAGTAGGGAAATTAAGGTGTTTTGGTCCTTGCATGTTTCATTTAGTTGCTCATATAGTTTTGTCAGATGAGCTACCGCAATTGTTGTGGCTGACATCAGAATCGGCCATAGTTCGTTGACTACTTTTACAATTACAGTTTTAGAAGCCATCATCCCATCCCGTTCTTTTCGGGAGAGCAATTTAAGTTTTTATCCTTCTGTTGCACTTAGTTTGATTTTTCTGAATCGGTCTCTGAAGTTGATGATGTTGTTGATTCAATTCTCTGGGTTTGACCTCTTTTCCAGTTCTGCTGTTTGGTTATACCAACTTTTGACATATTATTCTCCACACTTAGATTTTTTGCACGTTTCTGGGAATGATAAAATTAACTCTCAGAACTCGCTTCATTACGGGTCCTTTGTGACTGTCCATCGTTCCTTGCCTCATTCATGTTCTTCATTTGATGGCTTGGTGCAGTCATGTGTGGGGAAGATATGTATCTTTGAACATGGTTGGTTTTATTCGCTTCCGCCACCCCTTGCACTCTATTATTTGCAGACATCGGGGTTGGTATCGCCATTTTTGCATTTAGAAGTGCCAGATCTCTGATCACTTGATCCGCTATTGCTATAGAGTTTCTTTGTGATTGCTGATGAAGACTTGCGGAAGTCTCAAGTTGTAAACTAGAAGCTGAGGCAGGTAACCATATTTCTGCCTATATTTGTTGGTACATGGGTGCTAGGCTTGCCTTTTTTTCCTGTATAGAATCACCCCCTTCAAATGGGTTAGTCCATTCTTGTTCATCTGATTGCGCTTGGGTGTGCCTCCACCCCCACTTCTGTCCTCTTCCAGACCTTTGAGCACTCTTTTGTGGTATTAATCCCCACTTCGCCTGCATTGTGATCTTCTCTAGACTGTCTCGCCTATCTTTGCCTTTGTCCATACTTATTTGCTCACTTATAACTGTGTGTTCATAGAAACCCGTCCTTTCTTTGCAGTTTGCAGGGGCGCTGAATGGTAGTTTCTATTTTCTTTCTTTTTGCCATGTGCACTCTTGGCGTTTTCTTTCTCCATTTCATTTTTGTTTACCTCCTCAACCTTCCTCCACGCCAGTATTTTCAGTGAGCAAATACTTGGCTCCCGAGTTGCCAGCTGGCTGAGGGGATCAGCACATTTATTTCCTTTGTGGCTGCTCATGTTAGCTTCTGAAATAACTTCCTTTTCAGCGTCAGTTTCGCCTGGCACCTGCAGCTCTGCAATGACTCTTTCTTTCAGCCACGCTCCAATGGTCCGGAGCTACACTGGAGCTGCCACAATGCTCTGACTCTCTCAGGCCCCTCCACTATAGCCTCCTCGCTCGCTTCACTCGCGGCTCCGCCTACCTCTATCACCATCCCGCCACGGGCCGCTGGCGTTCTCCATCCCGTCGCAGCTCCCTGCTCCGGGCGCCCGCTCACGGTAGGGGAAATCACTTTCTTTTCGCTTGTTTTCTTGTTTACATTGTTTATATTATTTGGGGTGATTGATTGTTCAGATTGCGCAGCCGTTTTTAATGGGCTACTGTTGTCGATTTGGTCCGAAGTGCATGGGGGGAGGGGCAGCTGCTCTGAAGCTTCCAGTGCTTCGAGTGCTTCAATGTCACTAACGGGTTCCGGAAGTGAGCAGCAGAAAGGCAGCCTTCTCAGGTGAGCCCTCCGCTGACCGACCACCTCCACTCTCCACACCTCCCACCAACAGTTCACCCTCCTTCTCTCTCTCGTGTGTGGCTAACTGCACCATTTTCTATTTGCGGCCATCACTTCTCCGTGTTGGAGTGCGGGGAGGGCTCCAGGCGGGGGTGATAAAGAGGGTGAACAAGATTCGGATGGACTTGCCGCATTTGCGCAGGGATGATGGTTCCTACTTCCTTTGCTGTATTCACCACGCTCCACACGCCTCAGCCTTGCACGGGTCAGCGTTCTCCCTGACATTCCCTTTAGCCGCACCACCGCCCACGGCTCCCAGGGAACACAGGCAAAACACTCCTCCCACACTCTTCGACCATTTCCCCTTTATTAGGCTCTCTGGGATGTGTTTCTTAACCAAATGGGCTAATCCCGCATGTATAGGGTTCTTTGCCGTTTGATGAAGAACATCGAACCTCGGCTGTGGAATGATCTGAAGTCTCGTCTCTTGACGTGCGGGGTACAGGGAAGGTTTTAGTCACAACGACTGTGTTGTCTTGCAACAGTTGGGGCCTGTCATGCAACTATTGGGAACTCGAGTGCCCAGGGGACAGGGATTCTGTGGACCTCTCCCTAGACGTCATGCGTGGGCCTTTGTTGGACGAACATGTCAAGTCCCGGCCCTTGGGTGTGTGCTTAGTGTACGGGGCTGTGTGAGCGCAGATACCGATGGGTGTCGTCCCTTTAACAGGGCCGCCGGCCTGTCTGTTGGGATCGGGGGCTTGCGCTTGGGAAACCGAAGTATCCCTATCGCCTTCGGAAAACGTGGTGTTGCTGCCGTCGCTATAAATCCCCTCCACGACCATGGTGGCCTAGGTCTGCATGGTGTGGTGGGCCCAGCGTTTGGTTAAACGGTCCTTTAACGTCTTGGGTTTAAAGAGCTTACACATGTGACAGGTCCCATTGACGTAATCCCTTGGGAGACAAAGGTTGCACACTAGGTGCTTGTCGACCCACAGGAATTTTTAGTTGCGCTTAGGGCAGAACTTGAAAGGGGTTCTATCCATAATGAAAAGAAACAGAAGCTAGGCGAGAATAGTGTATGAAAAGGGGTAAATACATTCTCAAGCGGCCTTCCAAGGCCAAACAGATCCGCCGATGGGAGTCGTTTTCTTCACCGTTGTCAGATCTTATCGATAGTCGGTGATAGAAGATATAAAGGACAGGAAGAGAAATTCTCTCTAATTTGTATAAATCAATGGCATTATTCCAAAAGGGCAACTCTGCGAAATAGCGTCCGTCTATGATGGCGGGAAAAAAAACTATCGGAGGGACCTCAACGCGTGAAGGACCATAGGTACAGTGAAAGTCACACTAGGGATAGTGTTACATACACCTTAGACACACAAAGTTGCTTACTGAAATGACTACTTGCATGAGAACCAGTAGTGAGATTCATGTTGGCAGGTAGACCACCTTTGTTTAAGTTGACTATGCTTTTGAATACACATTTTGAGTTTTGGAAATACACGCTCCGTTCATTTCCCAGAATTGTGGGGTGGGACTGTACACACAGGGTACATGGAATAAAGTAAGGTACGTCATCCTAGCAAAATCCATAAAGGCAAGAAATATTTCTAGTGTTACCACCCAAAATGACGAACAGAAACATGCATCAATTACGTTTGTTTTGCTGGGACTGGACATACTTTTCATAGGTCACTGAATGATTAAATGTCTAATGAAACAGTCCTTACTCCAACACCTGTCACTAAATAGCTAACGTCCCCATATGGCAGGCCATTAAACCCCACTTACCTCTCTTTTTCCTGGTCGGTCTTAAATGATGGGACTAAACTGAAGCCTACGTAATACGAGTACTAAAGAGATGGTCTCCCCAATTCCAAGACTAAATGTAAAGTGGGCAAGTCAAACTTTGAAGAATCTATCACAAATGTATTCCTGACTGCTGCAGGCACAAAATTGAAATATTGGTACATATAAATCACTGGTGGGGAAGGATAGTGGGTTTTGGGATGGGAGCAAACATTCATGTGGGTGCCATAACCATTAGGGGCAGAAGTCAGTCTCAACTGTATTTTAAGTTAACATCCCAAACTCTAGGAGCAGATTTTCCATTGCATCAACCAACAGAACAAACATTGACACCAAAGAGGCTATTCTTCAACAAGTAAATCTGGAGGTGTCAAGTCTGAAGCAGAAATGGAAGAAAAGCGTAATTATGAGCAGCAAAGGACAGCAGGGATCCAATTAAGTCTGAAATGAAGATCCACACTGAACAAGTTCTATGAGGACAGTGGCCAGTAGCGAAACAGGAAAAAACAATAGGTCATCCTCCACAGCACTCACTCCGACACCCAATTAGTAATGTTCCAAGCACAAACACTCCACTCACCTCAGTGCTGCAGCATGATAGGTGTCCACATAATCTGAGATGAAGAGCTCTCGGTTCCTAATTACCGGGTCGGTGATGACAAGTTCACGCCCAGAGTCTGTGAGACGAGAGAAAACATTAGGTCTTGGGACTTCTACAAACATTTGCTTACAAACACATGCATTTTACTCACATACATACTACTCTTGCAGTTCATGGAAGACCACCACCTGACTGAACGACCCAGCACTGGCAGAAAATAAGCCTGCCAGGGATAGATAACCCATAACTATGAACACTCACTGCAGAGTGGCTACAGTTCTGCCTTTGTGTGCTTACATACTGCACAGCCCTACAGCTAGAAGTCACTACTCCTGCCTGCGACATGCACATGCACATGCTGTTACGGTTGGGCTGCAGTGTTCCAGTGTGTGGGAGGCAGGGGGAAATTAACACATCTTGCTATTAAGCTCCTCGCCAGAGAGGATATGCTGTCACTACTTGCCCGTTGTCATTTGCCCCAGCTCTACAGATAAGGGGTGTATTGGCCACTTTTACTCCCTAAAATTAGGAAACTATTCCCCAAAAATAAAGATAGGGAGTAAGTAAGTGTTACTCACCAGAGTGACTAACGTACTCCTAGTCCATAGTCCCCTTTCCTCCATCTTTCATGGGCGCCCCCGCGATGGACGGGAACGGAACCTCTGTTCCACCAGAAAAAGACCTTGAGCCTTTAAATTTACTGGCGCGGCCTCGGGAGTGCAGGCTCACTTAACCCTGCCCACCGGCACCACACCTCAGTCCCGTTTTGACGTGTCGCCTGTATTACACTTCAAGAACCTCACTGGTCTTATTATAGGGGGGGGGGGGGGGGAGTGGATGGTGGGACATATGGAGGAAAGGGGACTATGGACTAAGATTATGTTAGTCACTCCAGTCAGTAACACTATTACTCCTATGTCCCGTCACCTTCCCTCCATCCTGTATGGGCGATTACAACTGACAATGCCCTGGAAAAGAGAGCCTGACCATCTAGGCAAATAGATCATGAAGAACCGCTTGGCCAAAGGCTGCATCAGCCTTGGCACTGGTATCCAAGCAGTACTGCTTGCAAAAAGCCGAAGGAGTGGCTCTGCTGATCACTTGACAGGGAATGTGGAGCTGGAACGCGACTGCTGTCGCCTTTGCTCTTGCATGCGCATGCATGCCCTGCGGCCGGGTCCTTACGCTGCACCTTGTATGCCTCCTCAATCACCTGCCATCATCCATCGCGCTATGGACGCCTTGCGCCTGCTGCCCAGGCCTAAAGCCTCCAAATGTTAGAAATAGAGCGTCTGTCTTGCGGATGCTGTTTGTTCTGTCCAGATAGATTTTCAACGCCTCCTGAAATCCTGGCAGTAGCTCGTCTTCTCTGCATCCTCCTTTCGGCCCGGGCAGAAAGTGGGGAACACAATCTTCTCGTTGATATGGAAGGCTATCACTTTCAGGGGAAACTTGGGGTGTGCGCGGAGCACAAAATTGTTTTTGTGAAATCTAGTGTATGGCTCTGAGGCGACTAGTGCCTGGATCTAGCTCACTCTGCGAGCCGATGTAAGCCGAACCAAGAGGGCTGTCTTTAGAGAGACCAACTTAATGTCTGCCGTGGCCATGGGTTCAAATGGTTTGTGTGCTGTATCGATTAGGACTACGGGATGCAGGCGTTTGACCGGGGGTACAGCCGGGTCAACACCGTCAGGTGTTTCTTCACTACGGGATTGGCCAAAGACAGGATAAGAGTCGGGGTTCCTATACGCATCAATAGTGGCCAGGTACATTCTGCAGGTATCAACCTGGACGCCAGACCTGGCAAGATAGACTTGGTCGAGGGTGCATGTCAGCTAGTTTACCCCATGTTCCATAGCCCAAAAGCAGAATTGTGTCCATTTACTTTTGTACTGCTTGCGTGAAGCCTGACTGATGGCATTGTGAATGATCTCCAGATTGTCGCTGGACAGCTCGAGGTGCTGAAGCGTGAGCTGCTCAGGAACCAGGCCGCCAGGGTTAGCTTCTCTAGAGAGGGGTGTAGCTCTGCTGTGCTAGTAGATGACCCTTCCTGAAGCGGAGTAGAATTTCCAGCTGAAGTGACATCTGCCGTAGGTCCGAGAACCAGGGCTGTGCCGGCCAGACCAGAGAGGCACCACAAGGATAATCCTGAGGATCTTGGAGTTCCTGATCTTGCTCACTATCTTGTGCATGAGTGGTGTGGGTGGGAATCCATATGCGCATATCCCATCCCAGGGTATCGGGAGTACATCCCCTGGAGAGTTGCATCCCCTCCCTCCCCAGGACGTGAATTGTTGACACATCCGATTTTGTGCTGTTGCAAACAGGTCTGTTGTTGGGTGCACCGATCAGCTGAACACTTCCTGGGGGACCGTCCAGTTCAGTTGCCACTCTTAATTGTCAGTCGGCCAGGCGACTGAGCCAGTCTGCTTCCAGGTTGGACTCTCCCGGAAAGTTGACCGCCGAGAGCCACACGTCCTGGCTGTTGGCCCATTCCCAGATTTCCAGGGTCATACACAGTTGCGGTGATATGGTGCCCCCCCCCTCGATTGTTGATATAGATAATGCAAGTCATGTTGTCCATGTGGATGCACACCGAACTGCCGATGGTCGGTTGAAAGGACCCGAGTCGTAACTGTATAGCCATAAACTCCTGCCAGTTGATGTGATTCTGCCGGTCGGTCAAGGTCCAGAGGCCATGCACTGAGTGCGCTCCCAGGGTAGCTCCCCCATCCCTGGAGTGAGGAATTTGTGGAGATGGTGTACTCTATGGGTGGGGTGGACAGAAGGGTCTGCCCACCAGAATGTTCTCTTCCTGTTGCCACCATCTGAGGTCATGGTCCAGGTGTTGTGGGATGGAGACCAGGGCCCCCTGATGACCAGATTCCTGATCCCAAGAAACCGCAAAATGCAACTGGATCCTCCTCATGCAGAGCCTGGCATATGGAACCGCAAGGAGACATGCTGCCAGTACGCCCAAAAGGTGTTGATACCACCAGGCTGTGGTGACTGACGTGTGGAAAAGGGAGACTGCCAATGGAATCGCTGTCACCTTGTCCCCCGTGGGGAAAACCCTGTGCGGCTTTGTGTCCCACACCAGACCCAGAAACACTAGTGTCTGTGTAGGATTGAGCTGAGACTTTTGGCAGTTGATCGAAAAGCCCAGGTTGAATAGGGTAGAGATGAGCCTGTCCGCTGAGTCCCAAACATGCGCCGGAAAGTACCCCTGACTAGCCACTCATCGAGGTACAGGTAGACATGCCACCCCCCCCGCCGGACCTGAGGAGAGCAGCCACCGTGTTCATGAGCCTTGTGAAGACTCTCAGAGCTGAGTTTAGCCCAAAAGGCAGAACCTTGCACTGAAAATGCAGTCCATGACCGGAACCTGAGGAAGGGCCGGTGAGGATGCACAATGGTAACGTGGAGATACACGTCCTTCAGGTCCAGGGAGCACGTTGAGTCTCCCCCACACATTGTCTCGGCAATAATCGCTGGCGTCACCATCTCGAACTTCTACAAGGGTAGGTAAAGATTCGGGAAAGACAAATCAAACACCACTCGCAAGCCCGTCTGGTTCTTCTTCTGGATAGCGAAGATGCAGGAGTAAAAGCCCTGCCCCTGCTGGGAGGGGGGGGGCACCTGCTCTACTACTTCGCTCTCTACAAGGGAGCAAATCTGCGCTAGCAGAGATAGTGTGGCGATATCTGTGGGAGGGGAGGGGGAGAAGGAAGTGGTAACTGGAAGCCCAAGATCACCACTAAGATGATCCAAGCATTCACGAGCTTTGCCCGCCAAGCCTGACTGTGCAGGGCCTGCCTGCCCCCAACTGGGGTGCTGTGGACCTGAAACACATTGTTTCTTTTGGCAAGAGGCTGATGAATGAGGGGTACTCGCAGAATCCCTTATGAGATGCCTTGTGGCGTTTTCTCCAGTGCTGACTGGGACACATGTCCGGCTGTCTAGTTTTGGGATCCTGGAACCTGCGGAAGTCACCAAATAAACACCCATTGTCTGAGCGGGACTGTGTCTGCGAGAACAATTTAGGTGCCGGTTTGGTAAGAATAGCCAGAGACTTTGCAGTCTGAGAGATGGTCTTCTTATCAAGCTCCTCATCAGTGGAGGAGTGGAAGAGATCACCGACCCCTTCAAAGGGAAGGTCGTTCTATCCTGCACATCCGGGTTGAACCTGGTAGCTTTCAGCCACGCTGTACTGTACGCCTCATGTCTGTTCCCAGAAAGATTGCCCAGTTAGCTGTGTCGTTGTGGACCACAGTAGCCTCCATCATGTCCTGAGCCAGGAGTTTGGCCTCAGCTAGGCCCGCTTTGACAGAGGCTTGCTTGTCCTTAGGGATGTCAGGCAGGAAACCTGTGATCTCTTTCCAAAGGCATTGATTAGCTGCAGCAAGGCTAGAGACTGCGTTAGCCTGCCTGAGGTGCAGCCCGGCATTTGAATAGACCTTCTTGCTGTATGAGAGTAATTTCTTCCTTGTTGAGGAGTGCTGTCGTGGCAGTACTGGATGATGCCTGGGGCTTGGCATACATGGATGCTGCAGCGATTACGCTGTCCCCCTCGGTTTGCCTGAACCTAGCATCTAGCTTTTGTTTATGGGTTTCGTGGAGGTGGACTTGAGCCAGCCCTTTTGGCCAAAACCTTCACATCCTTTTGTAGGGGGATGCCCGACCTCGCCTCCGCCGTGATGCTCAGGACCTCTGCCAGAACTGCTTCAGGGAGCTCCTTTTGTGGCTGGGGGATACCCAGGTATTCGGGCAGGCCGGCAACCCTGTCTTTGAAGGCTTTTGCTGAGATGGGTATATCCTGCTGGTCCTCTCTCCCCGGAGAGGTGGAGTCAGTCACCTTTCAGGGTTCCTCCGTAGAGGGAGTCTGGATCTGCACCGGGGTTGCTGGAGCATGCGTACTGGGCTGCTGTGGAGGTGAAGGAGGAGGCATGGACTGTGTTGTCGTGGGTTGCGCCGGAGAAGCCAGAGGCAACATGTCTTTAATAATGCGGCCGAGTATTGAACCCATTTGTGGGGACCGCATGAGTGACATGAATTTGTCAAAAAACCTGTCCTCACAGGCTGGCTGTGTGCGATCTTGCACAGGGGACGAGGGCAAATATGCCAGCTGCCTCCCAAAGCCCCTGCCCATACTTGGGGTCATTGTACTTGGACCCCGAGATGTTGTGATAAGAAGTGCACCAGGTGACGGGGTCAGTGGTACCCAGTCTGTCCTAGGAGCAAAACCTCTTCGTTGATTGGTGGGCTGATGGGCCTCCACGCCTACCTGCGAGGCTTCCCACCTTTGCTGCTTAGGAGTGGCAGCCATTTTGTCTTGTGCCGCCGCCATTTTGTCCGTGCCTTGAGCATGTGGACCTGTAGCCGGCATGCTCCCGGGCTGGGCCTGCATGCTCGACTGCACTGGCTCTGCTTTGCCCTGCACCTCAGGTGTGCACCCGGTAGGTTGTGCGCCCTCGGCGTTGTGGCCAGCAGTGCTGGCCCTGCATGAAGGCCCCCCCTCGGGTAAGGACACGCTATCAGGGCGATGCCCCTTGGGACAGGTATGACGAATTAAACTGGCTTGCTGCTTCTCCTCTTATACTAGGAGTGTGGACGGATACTATTGGACAGATATATCCTTGAAAGGACCCTCCAAAAGGACCGGCCTCCCTTTTTGAGGCGAACCCCGTTACTGGGTTTATCTCTTAAGTATAGGAATCAGTCCATACTTACAACCAACTAGCAAGTAACTTTAGGACACAATCACGAATCATTATATATGAAAAGGATAAATAAAGGTTTCAAATAACCTCAATGAATTGTTATGCTGTATACAAAATCACCTTCCCATTCTTCCTGATGAGGCATCAATCTCTCTGCTGGTGAAACACGTGTAGAGGATTCAGTAAACGGAGGTTTTAAAACCCATTTTTTCCTTCAAGTTAATTTTTGTATTAAGAACACGAATAAACAAATCATGAAGCCAGTGACTCAATTAATTGTTACGGCCACAGTACCCGAATTCTATTATAATTCATATTTGGAGCGACAACTGTGCTCCTTTCTCCATTTTTTCCATCAGCCTGCATGCTCGACTGCCCACGGCTGCACCGCCCTGCACCTCAGTTGTGCACCCTCGACCTACCACTCAGCAGTGCTGGCCTTGCGTGAAGGCGCCCCCTCCGGTAAGGACACGGTATGACAGTGATGCCCCCCGGGACGGGACCTGGTGGTAGTAGAGCTCACAGGCCCCTGGGCTGCAGGACCGGCAAGGCCCTTGTACCCCTCGACCGTGAGGCCGGTAGCAGCATGAGCCTCGGTGCTCCCTGAGCCGGTGCGAGGGCCAGACTGACCCCTCCCCCCGGAGGGCTTCCCAGGGAAGGGGTCGCCTCTGCGGGGTGCCTAGGAGAATAACACTTCTACCTTATTTGTCTTCCTCCGGACGTAGTCCTTGATGTTCTGAGGAGGAGTCCTGTTGAAGAGTTTCATCCAACGCTCTAGCCGGTGCTTAAGCGACCTGGGCACGAGGGAGTCATACGCAGAGCATCTGTCCCAACCGTGATCCTCACCAAGGCATCAGAGACAGAGTGTGCGGGGATCTGCTGTAGGGAAGGAACCGTTGCCCGATTGACACCTGCTAAAGCCTGTAGGGGGCCGACATGCGCCAGGGACAGAGCTAGGGCACCGGCGGACGTTTTCCCAAATCTGTAATAGAAAAAGAAAGATAAGATACCGGGGAAGCGCACGGAATTACGAGGCTAGGCCTCACCCAGGAGTGCTGGTGGAGCGGTCCGTTCCCAACGATGTGGAAAAGGGGACTGAGGTGTGGCGCCAGTGGGCCGAGTTAAGGGAGCACATGCTCCATAGGCCACGCCCTGGCAAATTTAAAGGCAAAATGTCTTTCTGGTGGAAAAGAGGTTCTGTTTCCCGTCCCTTGTGAGGGACGCCCATACAGGATGAAAGAAAGAAGATGACGGAAAGTAGGAGTAATGCTCCCCAAAGCATAGGAAACAGACACAGAGAACCATGTGCCCCTGCTTTCACCCCCACAGCTCCATGGATATGTTTGGACCAGAAGTAAACATGGCACCACAGGAAGAAACGATTATAACTGCTGATAGGAACACAAACATGTATCGTTTGATGTGCAGGAGTAACTAGGTGCAAAGAAATTATAAAAATATTTTTACTCACTTGTAAAATACACTTGTGCATTTGTTTATAAATACAACAAAACTTTTGCATGATTTATAAGCAAAGCAATAATACATTGTATTGACACAAATGTATCTATATGAATTATTTGCAAACTCAGGTTGAAATACAACATCTGATTAAAATCATGTTAAAAATGGACATACATTTCACTAGACAGTTAAAAGCAAAATTGTAAAAGATAACACTTCATATAAAGGTTAAAAAGATCACTATGAATATTCCTCAATATATACTTTAAATTAATGAAATAGACACCCACAGGGATCTTCAGGATAAAGTGACATGGTAAAGAAGCAGCTGTAATGACAATTAACTCTGCCCAAAAAAAAGAGCTCCAAAACTGATTGGTTTCAATTGAATCGACATTGATAACAAGAAAGGAATAACACTTTAAATAACAAGACTTCATTTTGGGGCACTGTGTAAGGAGATGATGTGCAGACTCTAAAGCCAAATTGCAGAGACGACAAATCCTCTCATTACAAGGCAAAGTTGTCCAATGACATGTATGCTCTTGAGTGGTTAAGATGTTTAAATGTAAATAAATAATAAATCTACGTATTTGTAGGGAGCATTATTTGGTTAAATAGTGACATGGTAGATTACCATGAAAACCCTGAGAACTGTATGCTGCATATATTTTCTTCTTTGCAAGTAAATGAATGGTAGTTGTCAAAGTCTAGTTTAGTTTTTTTTTAAATAATTGACACATTAGGTGCCTGAACCAAGTCCTCAAGCACAATATCGACATGCTCTAGGTGATTTAATGCAGTAAGACGTAATTTCACCAGAAAATTATGACCATATTCCTGAGAGTATTGGGGTGCCAGAATATTAATGTATGTATATGTAGAAGGTGGAGATGTATAGATAGTAAGAAAAAGGTTACAACGCTGGACAAGCCTTAGAGAACGAATAGATGAAACACCCACTCACAGCGAACTGGTACGGAATTAGGTACTCCCAAAATTGAACACGGGTGCTTGCCCTGAAATGTTTCCAACCAAGTCATCATGAGTACTGGTAAGACCGCAAGTCCGTAAAGTATCCTCGGTAGTGTTTTTAAGGTAAATCGAAATGAGGCCTTCCGATATTATAACCACCTTTTTTGCAAACAAAATGCTTAAGCAACAACCACTTATCAAAAATAATTTAGATCTAATCAAAATGACCATGGACATCTTGGGGAGGAAAGTAGCAAATAGGAACTCCCAGATAAATACAGCGAAAGCACGTATTTGGGTGAATAATGAATTGTCCGACGCATTTACTCTAACTAGGGGAACGAGACAGGGCTGTCCCTTATCGCCATTCTTATTTAATATTGCTTTAGAGCCGTTGATTACTTCTATACGCTATGAACAAAGAATTAGGGGTTTGAGATTTGTACTCAAAGAGGTCAAGGTACTCTTATATGCAGGCGATATGGTGGTCATCCTTTCTAACCCATAGGAAGGTAGTGTAATCTTGAAAAGGACTTTTGAAAGGATGGGTAGGCTCTCAGAACATAATTAATTGGGGCACAACAGAGGTGTTTCCACTTTCCATGACTTGCAGGAGAGGAGATTTTACAGATTGGAACTGCAAATGGTCTGAATCTCATATGAAATATTCGGAGTTTACCTGATTAAAGACAAAGAAGGTGGTGAAGTTTAATGTTAATGAAATCTTAAATAGAGACATAATAAAATGGGACCAGATGACCCTGGGGATTTGGGCGAAGATGAATGCAATTAAGATGTTCCTTTTGCCCAAAAGTACTTCATGTTATGCAATCCTTGTCAGCCCGATTTATCCAAACAACCACAGTAGGGTCAGAATATAGAGGAATAAGAAAATATAATAAAGATGCATCAATTCCCCAATTTTTCAGTTTGGCCCAGAGTAGCAGACGAGAAATGGAGTTGAACTCCTTAGTAAAGTCTACGAAGAAATACTAAAATTTACCACTCATCTTGCCCCTGCAAGTGGAAATAATAAATTGAAGGGTGCTAATATTGTTCAAAGTGCTGTGTCCTTTGAGGAAAGCTGTCTGAAATGGAGATAGTAGCCCTTTGGCCATAACCAATTGTGAACGCTTTTTAAATAGGACACCAGAAAAATGTCTTTGGCTAATATCGAACATTGCCAAGAATTTGTAACCTTGTGGGTTGGCACAACAACCCTTTTCAAGGACAGGGATCTGTATTGATTTATGCCAACTCCCAGTGCTTAAACCACTATTTAAGATTTTATGAAAAAGCTGCTCTTAGAGAAAAGCCCAGAACCAGGAATTTTCTTAATCATCACAATGATATTGTCTTTCACAAAACCAGCTAAAAAATGTGCCACTGGAAAATGGAGCAGGCAGGGTTATAATAAAGGTCCATAATAACCAAGAACCATACAGATTAGCCGATTGGGTTTAATTCCAACCTAGACTGCCCATTGACAAAAAGTCTGGCCACGGCCCAGAACGTCTTTTCATCATTGTTTTAGAAGAGTCTGATAAGAAAACTTCCAATCAGCATTAGTGGTAGAAAATGTTTGATTTCTAAGCCAATTCTTAAATTGTGTGGCAGCAGATGCAGTGATTAGCTTTATTTCACGGCAGGTATACCTAGAATAATTCATAATAGTGGTACATTGTTTTCGGTAGGACTTCTTGGCGTGATGTATAACAATATCAAAAAGGTTTGTTTTAGAAAAAGGGTCAACAGATGCCCTAAAATCCAGATGAAGCAGCTTTAAGAAAAAAGTCAGACTCGAAAGACCAATTGTTACTCTCACGCCACCCTATAAGGAAGGTTTGGTTAGCGTTTGCATAATTACTAATATTGGAAGCATTCTTACCACTTCATATAATGTGATTGCCCTAAACATTTTAAGTAACATGTTGGTTAGAATAACTAACATTTAGTGGAGAGAAGAATGTCCAAGTCCAGGATGATATTGCATGATTGCTAAGCGTGCTGAATGTAACAAAGTCCTGCAGCGCTCCCAGAAGTTCCAATCTACAAAGATGTAGTCAAGGCAAGAACCATTTTTCCCCATTAGACCAGGTACATTATGGCGTTCCCTATATCTACTTTTGCTGTTCAAGCATAACAAATCAAATATTAATACAATTAGCCCATCCAGAGTCTCCCACAGGCAGAGACAGTTTGTTTCACACCACATATAATAGGAATCCTATGGTGATAACGGAATAGCCGTCAACAATTGAGAAGCATTCAAATCACCAGCAACAATAACGTTGCCACTGTGACAAAATTATAAGCAGTTACAAAGTATATTATCAGCTGTATTATTTTTTTTGTATACTTTCTTTATTGAAGATTTGCAATATACAAAAAGAGAAACCAAAAAACATTAACACAAACTAACCGATAAACATAATTTATTAGTAAGTGTGAGAAATTATCCTGTAATTGGATGTGCGCATGACCCGCAAAATACTGTCTAAGGTGAGCTATTGAGTATGTTGAGAGGTATGCGACAGCAGTGGTAAACTATAGGGGTAATTTCTCAAAAAACCCTTACATAAGGTAACAAAAAGCTGAGGGGTTTCCACTGTCTGCGCTCCCAACCAAGAGGAATCGACATAATAAAGTCAAAACAGATATTAAGACCAAAAAAAAAAAAAAACCGCTTTGTAGTCACTTTTAGATTTTATGTGCGATTTTTAATCACGCATATATCATACAATGTGTTCCTATGAACATAAACTTCACATCTTGTGATTTAAGGAATAGTAAGAACATGGATTCACCATAGGAAAGGCAAATTTACACATTGTAATTCCCAAATAAATTAGAACCAAAAAGTACCAATAATAAACGGCAGACAGCATATTTACACAAGTTGTGATTTCAAAAAGTAATTAGAACAAAAAGGTGCTAACAAGAACCGCCAACACGTGGTTCAACCCAAAACGGGCCATCCTCCAGGTAAATAAATCTAAGAGTTGCCATATATCACCCAGAAAGCACATTACTCATAACTAGAAATCACATAAGCACATTTCAACCATCATACACAGCAGAATAAAACTTCTGTCTAATACTGTGGAAGGAACTGTTAAAACATCTGTTGTAGCACACTGCTTGAAATCAATTCATGTTCTCCAGATTATGAGTGTCCAAAGTATTGACATCTATACATTTGTCAAATAATGTAGGTTTGGGAGAAGTTCTGTGGCATGCGTTGCCAAGAAACGGTTGTTGCTTGGTTGCAAGTTGTCCGTGGTTTCCCAAAGTGAACAGTTTGCCGCATGAATGCGCGAGGAAAATAGTGAAATGCCGTTTGGCAGGTCGCGTTTTGCAAGAGTGAGGGTGTTGGCTGAAACCTAATTTAGATAACATAACCATATATTTGTACAACTTTTACAACACACTTAAAAAGCAGAAAAGGAAGAGCAGACAGAGTAAGTAAGAAGAGAAGGAAGGAAGGAAAGGAGACAAGAGAAAGAAAAAAAAGAAAAAAACGGGAAAATAGAAAAAGGGAATTTTTCATATATAAAAATCATTAAGAACCTTCCATAAAGTAGACGTCATATATACAATTCATTAAAGACATTGCATATAAAAGAATACTTTTAATTTTTCTTTCCAATCTCTGATGAGTTATTTTCTCTCTACTTGAAAGAATGATTAAATCCTGCAACCAGCCTTCAATGGTAGGCCTAGCATCACCCTTCCAGCATTTCAAGATCCGTTTCTTAGTTACCAATAATGCCCTGAAAGTCCAAAAGAGCTGGCCGATTACTAATCGGATTACTAATCGGAAATAAACATAGCACACACAACAACGGAGTGTGAGGAAAGGAAAGATCTAAGATAAGCTCCATACGCAGCAGGACTTAATCCCAAAAGCAAGTGATTATCGGTCAGGACCAGAACATATGCAAACCAGTAACAATATTCAATTTACAGTTCCAACATGTATCATCTCGTAGAAGCTTACAACACTTCATTTGTTAAGGAGTCCAGTAAATATCATGCACAATCCTTTGCTGGGTGAACCTCAAATCTAAGTCAACTTTGTATCTGCAAGGTCCTGCACAGATACGACTCCAATCTCCCTCCCTCAAGTCAAAACCCAATTATTGCGCCCAATTAACCATTCCTTGCTCAGAAGAACAAGTTATTTACCAACTGGTAACATTCTTTCGACTGGATGTTCCTCCAACGTATTCCTCATCTACGATATATTCATCCAGCTTTAGCTGCTTCGGAAATCTTTTCTCAGCAGAGGGTGCCGTGCGTCAATGTCGTCGAGTCGAAGTCCCTCGAAGGCCCCCGTCGAGGGGGGACATCGGGTATACAAGTAGCACGCGCGGCACCCGTTTGTCTCAGTTATGTTTTTCCCCTCTTGCTCTGCTGTATAGATGGTGTAGGTAGCCAGGTTTCAGCCTTGCGAGAGTTGAAGTGGTAATAACACCGGAAAATCTACAGAGGGGTAGGATGGGAGGGCGATGAGGAATACGTTGGACGAAAATCCAGTCGAAAGAACGTTACCAGTTGGTAAGTAACTTTTTCTTCGAATGGATTGTGCCCTCCAACGTATTCCTCATCTTAGACTCCCAAAGCAGTGTAAAAGAGTTCTTTGGAGGAGGGAGTAGTTTGTTAATATTATATAGCTGAATGCAGCACTGCTTTACCAAAAGCAAGCTCTTTGGAGTGGGAAGCATCCAGTTTAAAGAATTTAGAAACAGTGTGCAGCGAAGACCAAGTCGCTGCTTCACAAATAGATTTTATGGGAACACCTCTTTGAAGGGCTGTTGAAGAGGCTATGCCTCTGGTTGAATGGGCCCTCAAGCCTTCTGGTGGATCTTTGCCCGCCAATTTGTAGCATTCTGAAATAGCACAATCCAACGTGATAGGGTTTCTTTTGACACCGATTGACCCAACTTCCTTCGGGTGTAGCCAATGAAAAGTTGATTATCCACTCTAAGTTTGGAGAGCCTAGAAATGTAAAAGCTTAGAGCTCTTCTCGGGTCCAGCCTGTGCAATCTTTCCTCCTCCTTGCTGGGATGAGGTGCAGGATAGAACGCGGGCAGATTGATCTTCTCATTTAAATGGAAATCAGACAACATTAGTTAAGCACGAGGGTTTAACCCTCAATACAACTCTGTCCTTGTGGAACGCAGTATAGGGTGGCCCAGAAGACAGTGCCTGCAACTTGCTCACTTTTCGTGCAGATGTTAAAGCAACCAAGAAAACGTTTAACGTTAGTAATCTTAAAACATTTGTGCAAAGGTTCAAAAGGGGCACACATCAAAAACTTTAGAACCAGATTAAGGTCCCAAATTGGGACTTGGAAAGAAGAGGGAGGAAAACACATTGGTGAGTCCCTTTAAGAATTGTACTATCAAAGGAATTTTAAAATAGGAACATTCTTCCGAAGAGCACTTGAAGATGGAAAGCACTGCAATATAACCTTTAATTGTCCCAACATCATTGAGACCTCTATGTGCCAATGTGATAAGAGGAAGGATAATACTTTTGGAACAGGACACAGAAAAGGATCAACATTCTTTTCCCTGCACCAGTTGCAAAACTTCTTCCAGTGGCAACTGTACAAAGATTTTGTTGCTGGCCTTCTCACCGAAAGCAACACCTCCATGACGTCATCCGGAAAGGTCCCAATCCTTGTATCTCAGCATGAGGGTTGAGAGTTCCGATCTCTGGATGGAGAACCTGGCCCTCCTTTTGTGAGAGAAGGTCCTCTCTCTGAGGAAGACGTAACGGAGGGCAGATGGACATATCTAGAAGATCCGGGTACCACGTTCTTCTGGCCCAATCCGGGGCAATTAGGATCATGTGGTTTTTGAGCGTCTTAGCCTCCCGATGACTTGAGGAATGACGGGGATCGGAGGTAACACGTATAGCAGTGGGAAGTTCCACTCCACTACAAACGCGTCCCCTAGGGTTCCTCTCGGGGGAAATTCCCTTGAGCAATACCTTTCGCACTTCCGGTTGATTCTGGTAGCAAACAGGTCTACTTGAGGGGTTCTACAAAGGGTGAAGATCTCCTGAAGGACTTCCTGAGCCAGTTCCCACTCATTGGGCACAGTACTCTGCCTGCTAAGAGCCTCCGCCATCATATTCTTCTCTCCGGCTAGATTAACTGCCGATAAGGAGATTCCTTCCTGAATTGCCCAATACCAGAGCTGTTTTTTTCTTCAAAAACTCTTGGCTGCAGCGGTTTGGTCTAACATGGCGACATGTTCTTTCTGGTTGAAATTTATTGCAGTGAGCTTCATTGAAAAGAAACGGTCGCGGCTCACCGGGTTCTGGGTTTAGCCAAGGAAAAGTTGAATAACCCAGAGGTTTCAATATATTGCAGTGAGAGAGGAAGGAGGGGGGGGGGGGGGGGGGGGGGACAAGATCAAACAAATCAAGGATCACAAGAAAATACAAACAAAAGACTTACCAGAGCGAGCTCAAAAGAAATAAACAGAGTGAAATAGGGCCAAATCTTATTCTTAATCTATCCAGTAGAACAATATTGTTGGAGGAAAACAAACTACTGAACAAAGGACTTTCATTCGCCCCTTCGGCGAACCATAATGAGACGGATTTACATATAGACCTATTTAAATTCGTACGTAAATTGAAACTCAAAAAGTTCTTTGCCACTAAAGCACCAGGGATGTACCAACAACAGTTAAAAACCCATCTGAGTGATTGGAGTATCAAAGAAAGAGGAAATTCACCTACTTCGATCCATCACAGAACCTGTGTACTATGATATTACCCAAGTACTACGAGACCTGAATGTGGAACCAGATTTGTTACCAACTAAAGAGTTGAAACCAGCATCTAAATTTCTACCCCAATTTGCAGCAGATAATATCATTGATACCTTTTACAAGGCGGTATCTCAAGACCTATCGGACGGATCAAAGAAGGCACCACTTAAAAGCCAAACAAAATCTCACCATAAAAGAGCAGGAAGCCATATGCGAACTGGAAACTGATCGCTCCATAGTAATTAAAGAGGGGGATAAGTGGGGGAACATTGTTATTATGCACAGAGAGAACTACCTTGAGATGGCTAGAAGACATCTGAATACCCCAGGTTGCTATGAAATATTGCCTGTTAACCCAACAAAGGAAATTATACATAAAATGGAACTTAAAATCCACGACTGGCACCGCAAAGGTCTTTTCACGGATAATGAAAAGAGATACCTTCTAATTAAGGAACCAATCACACCAATTATGTATTTCCTACCCAAGGTCCACAAGGAGTATGATCTAATACCAGAACGCTTGCATGCCATTGGCAAGAGAAACACCAAATGGACAATAAGGCAGATATCAAGTTCATTGGCCTCCAGAGAGTGACACTAGGAAAACGAGGTGACAAGGAAATGAAACCAAGACAAACCGAGGCGAAAATAATTTGTAAACTAAACTCTACAGTACTTTGCCTGAACACGGACAACGAAATGGTGTCTTTTCTTTAGGAATTCAACAAGCATTTATTTAGTTACAGTGTGGTATCAGAAATAGGATTTAAACTGATTATATATAGATTTGGATATTTAGCATATCATCTGCGTATTATGTTGTTGTTATGAATGTACCATTCTGGATAAGGGATTGAGATTTGCCCTCTACATGATTAAGCTCTGAATGTCACCAGGTCCAGACTATGGCCCCTCAACACATGGAAATTGAAAAAGTTTGTCTCAATTTATGATGGAAACGTTAGCGCATGCAGCAATATGCATTTTCATATTAACAACGTAACATCCTAGTTACATTGTTAATATCACCACACTTGGTAGTTGAATTTAAGCATTTGATTATTTACATATTCCACCACATGCAGTACGTCATTTCTAACGTAGACCCTTACATTTTTATTTTAATCTAGACCGCATTTGGGTCCTTTCAATCTTTGTTCTCAACACACACCGAATAGTGAGGAGTTGTATCTTGAACGAAGACAACGAGTGTTATAACACGGAAAAATGTACTCCTCCATTTTATTTCATGTAAATCTATCCCATTACATCATGGTCGCCATGTTATATCACAACAAACAGGGACAAAGGACTATCCCAGAGGTCCGTCACTATAGTAACGCTTAGAACGTAATACTCACGGAGAGGACGCCTAATGGCGCCCCCTCGAGACTTCTGCAGCACGCAATTAGACGCAAATCACTTTCGGAAAGTAAGACCGTCTAGCAATTCATGACTCGTTCACATTATCAAAAATGCTGCACGCTTCTGTGCGCGTTTTCAACCTGCTTAGCCTGGACCTAGATAATCTTAGAATGTAACTGGAAAATGAACTTATATTCTTGTAATGTATCAAAGAGACCATCAGTAAACAGCAATGTTAGACCATGAAGGAACATTACTCGAGCAATGAATCGTTGATTATTCACAATTAACTCAGCACGAATGCTCTATGAACAGAAGATTATAAATTAAACGCACACGATAAGTGTAATGCTGTTACTTATGCGCACACAAGACACAATCGCATTGCAATTAAATCACGCATCTACCGCAACCTAAACTGTTTCGAAAAGGTGACATTTTTAACCCTTCCTGTTTGTAGGGATCTAACCCGATTACTGTGGATCAATCTTGCCAAATTTAATAGGGACACTAGAGGAATCCAAGGTAAAATGTTAACCCTTACTAATAATTATAAAATGGATGATGTTACATATTACAAAGCACACATTTAACAAGCCGTTTCTATTTATTCTTGCACCTATTCTCTCCATCCCTTTCCCCACCCTAATTTTTGTCTGGCTTTTTATTTACTGCATCTTATATCATTTTTGCATTTGGTTTTATTTTGGATTTCCATATGTTTAAATATAGTATGTATTCTTATATACATCTATCCAATTATGTTATTATAATATGGTGCTATGTCAAAATAATAGCCCTGATTTGAAAAAGGTCTCAAGGGAGACCGAAACACGTGTCATCATAAAAGGGCATTTTGCAAATTAATAAATCACTTTTTTGAACATTGGGCGCAGTCTCCCTCCGGGTTATTCAACTTTACCAATACCAGAGCTGCATTGCCTCTCTGCACCGAGGTAGTGACCCTACACCACCTCTTTTGTTAAGGTAATGCATGGCCACTGCGTTGTGCGTCGATATCAGGACATTTTTCCCCCCCCGACAGATGGCAGAAAAGCCTTGAGTGCTAGTCTGACTGCTCTCCGCTCTAAAAGGTTGATGTGTAGTTTGGACTCCGATGGAGACCAACGACCGCTGATTGTCAGATCGTTGGCATGAGATCCCCACCCCTTGAGTGAGGCATCCGTCGCTACTGTAATCTCCGGTCATGGTTGCGAAAAATGTTCTCCTTTTAGGATGTTCTCTGTGCAAGTCCACCAATGAAGATCCTGCCGAAACTTGTTCGGAATCTGAAGGAGATCTGTCATTTGTCCTAAGAATTGGGACCATTGTGTCTTTAGAGCCCAATGAAGGGATCACATCCTCAGGCATGTTTCTGGCACTAGGAAAATGCAGGATGCCATGAGGCCAAGCAACCTCAAGTCGTCATAGGCCTGGAGATTTTGGAATTTGAAAACCGTCTGAAGAATGTCTTGAGCCCTCGACCTGGGAGGCAAATTCTTTCCCAAGGATGCGTCTAGTACAGCCCCTATGTACTGGAGCTGTTGGGAAGGTGTCATTTGTGACTTCTTGAAATTGAGGGAGAAGCCCAGTCTGTGTAGGAAGTGGCAGGTGACTTTCAGATGATTCAGGGCTTGCTCGGCAGAACGCGCCCTCATCAACCAATCGTCCAGGTAGGGGTAGACGTGAATCCCCCCATCTCCAGAGGTGCACTGCCACCACTGGCATCAACTTGGTGAAGATCCTCAGGGCGGAGGTCAACCTGAATGGTAGGACTCGAAACTGATAATGCCAACCACGAACCTCAGGTATTTTCTGTGCTTGAGATGGATTAGCACATGAAAATAAGCATCCTGAATGTCCAATGAGACCAACCAATCCTGAAGTTGAAGGGCCTGAAGGATCTGATAAAGAGTAACCGTCTTTCTTCCTGAGGAGCTTGTTAAAGCCTCTTAAGTCCAAGATGGATCTCAGTCCTCTGTCCTTTTTGGGGATCACAAAATAAGGGGAGTACCATCCCTTGTTCCTCTCCGCTACAGGTACTGGTTCTTTAGCACCATTCTCTAGCAGGGTTAAAACTTCCTGCTGTAGGAGCGGGTCTGAAGCTTCAAAGAGTGTCTCCCTGGTGGATTGCTTTGAGGTTGCGTTAGAAAAGGAAGGCAGTAACCTTGGGCTATTATTTCTAGAGCCCAAACATCTGAAGTAATGGCTCGCCATACTTGCAGATGCTTTTATAGCCTGTCTCCTACAGGTGTCTTGTGATGCAAGTCCTCAAAGTGGTTTTGTGGCAGTTGCTACAGCTGCTGGTGGCAACGAGGCTGCAGCTGGGGCTGGCTTAGCATGTTTACCTCGTCCACCACAAGTGGTTTTTCTCTGGCCTCTTTGACTGGCCATTCCTCTCGCCTTTCCATATGAGGAGTAATAACGATAGGATCGTCCCCTCCAAGATTGTCCTGATGCACGAAAAGGCTGAGGTTGCCTAATAGCAGCTCCTAAAGATTTGGCTGCTGCGTTTGAGGTCTGCAACCTCTCAAGGCTCTCGTCAGCCTTGTTGCCGAAAAGGTGAGACACGTCAAAAGGCATATTCAAAAGACAGTTTTGCACGTCTGGTGCGAAACCCGAATTTCGCAACCACGCAAATCTGCATTTTACTGTGCTAGAGGCCATGGACCTGCTCACGCTATCAGCAGTGTCCAATCCAGACTGAAGGGATTCCTGCATGCCTTCCTTTCCATCTCCAACGATGGCTAGGAATCCTTCCCCTTCTTCCCCTTCTGGTATGTGCTCCGCCGCCATTGCAATGCACTCCCACAGAGTGTACGAAAATGTTGCCAAGGTGATGTTGAGTTGCCGATTTTAGTGCCATAATCCCAGCTGAAAATACCTTGCGTGCCCAACCATCCACATGCTTGTCGTCCCTATCCGGAGGGATGGAAGGGTACACCACCTTATTAGAAGCTGTGGCTGCCTGGATCAGACCCTCAGGAGTAGGGTGTTTGGATAGATAGCCGGGGTCGCTACTGGAAGGGCGGTATTTTGAAGTAAGGGACTTTGTCACAGGAGGAATTGAGTCCGGGGTCTCCCAATTTTTGGCCACCCTATTCTGTAAGGCTACATGGAAAGGTAAAATCGGATCTTCGGTGGGGCCATGCTCCAATATGTCAGTCAAGTCATCCGGGATGAACTGAGTTGGTAGTCTAGCCCATCCCAAATAATCCACCACCTTTGTCATCAGTTGTCTGTACGAGGGAATGGCATAATTCCTTGGTTCTGGTCTGCCAAACTCTGCCTCAGGTGATGTGTCAACACTAAATCCCTCATTCTGCTTTCCTCAGAAATTAGATATTCTGAGACATTAGAGATGCCATACTCTAGGCCAAAAGGAACATCCTCCTCAGACCTTTCTTGTTCTTTAAAAATATAAGTCAAGGATTTAAATATTCCTTCCTTGGTAGAGGTTTATAAATTTTTTTCTGGAGGAGCTGTTACAGTGGAGGCTGAAGGTTTTGTAGTCTTTGCAGCTTTTTCATTTGCTGCTATTTTGCCCATGTCTGGCTGAACTGGGGCCTTTGAAGCTTTTGGCACCGAAGGCTTCAGGGTCGACGTCGATGAAATAGCAGTCAAAGGAGCCGGCTTCAAGGGCGTTGAGACGCTCTTCGAAGGCTTGTCCTTCAAGGTATGTCGGGTTCCAGACGGCGTCGATGACCTCGAGCGGTCGACTCGACTGATCTTTATCACTCGGGGTCCTGGAAGGTTCCCGATCTTCCTCCTTCGATCACCGGCGCGCGAGTGTCGGAACGGAAACACTCTCGGCCGGCTTCCGAGGAAGGCGCGGACCAAGGCTTAGCCTTTTCAAAAACCTCCATCATTTTAACTCTAAATGCTTCCCATTCTTCGGAGGAAGAATGTTTTGTGGGGCATTTCATTTTCTTGGGGGATTCATCCGAACACTAGGTGGAAGGGAACCGGTGGCGTCTCTTTTTAGATTTTTTCATCGAAGACAAAGAGTGGTGTGAACCACTTTGGGACCTAGACCTATGTTTTCGCCTTTCGCGTCAAGGAGATTTCTCCTCATGGGATCACAGCTCAACGCTTGAGGCTTTTCGGTCAGGTTTTTGACCTACCTGTATTTTTTCCTTGTTCTCTCGCAATGCCTTGCCCGTCATTGCCTGACACTTCGTACAGGCCTCCATGTCGTGGTTTTCGCCAAAGCACCACAGACATTCTCAGTGCGGATCTGTAATCGACATTTTGGAACCTTGGGTTTTGCATTTCTTGAACCCCGAATGCGGGGTAGTCTGGGTCGACGATGAGGACATCTTGAATATCTTCTTCACAAAAACTGAGTCACAGAACTATCGAGGTGTGCCGAGTCTCCGAAGCAACACGTACTGCGGAAAAACGGAACTGGGGCCAACGGGCGCCGCACATGCTACTTGTATGCCTGATGACATCACCCTCGACGGAGGCCTTCGAGGGACTTCGACTCGACGACATCAACGCACGGCACCCTCTGCCGAGAAAACATTTCCGTATGCAGCTAAAGCTGCCGAATACATCTAAGATGAGGAATACGTTGGAGGACACAATCCATCCGAAGAAACAATACTGTTCACCTGCGCAAGAAATTTATACAGAGTAGAAGCCGATAAAGGTTTACTTTTGGATAAATGCAATATTGGTGCAAAAACATTCTCTAAAACCTCACAGAGAATACAATAACGGCAATCCTCTGATTTACGCAATTTATATTTACACCTAAGGAACTCTAACAAAAGCATCAAAACTCCATTGTGTACCTGACCCAGTCGCCAGCAGAGTGACAAGAGGGTCACGAGAGTGTATGATTATTAAAACGCAACGCCGGGGTTCTTTCAGATTGAAAAATCCAGACTCAGTAAATATTTAACCCCAGAACTTTCACAACACCTCTTCCAATCTTAAGATATGTCTGATAAAAAGGTGTGGATTTATCCGCAGCAATCTTTTTTTCCATACTAAGGAAAGTCTCTAGGGGGACCGGTGCACAACATTCTTCTCTATATTAATCCAGTTTGGGGAACTAGCAGCATCCTCCCTTAACCAGAAATGCAAGGTGCGCAAGGTGAAGGCTCTATGATAAGAGACACTATCTGGGAATCCAAAACCACCTAAACGTACTGGCTTCTTAAATACATCCATTGGGATCCGTGAAGTGCTCCTTTCGCCCCATAAAAAAATTACGCAAAACAATGTCACGAAGCAAATCACTTGTCAAAGGAAGCATACGAAACAAAGCAGTTTCGGAAGCAGGGTCATCTTAATTACGTTAATATTGCCCCACAGCGTTAGAATCAACCTTTTCCACTTCAAACATAATACTGCTACTCTGCTAGATTTATTCGCAAATTGGAGGCCAATAAGCAATTAACACCTAGAAATTTGAATTCCCAGAAATATAAAATTGTTTGCAGCCCAACTATCCAGCTGATAAAAAAACCTCTGCTACACAGTGCAGAGATTGGGAAGATCAGTGTTTTAGCTACGTAAAATTTTATGATCCGAAACCTGGCCAAAAGTAGTCCGTGGTCAAATTAATTCCTTAAGGGAAGGATCAGGATCAGAAAGCAAAACTAAAAGGTCATCCGCATAAAGGAGAACTTTAGAGATGCAATCACCCATCACCATGCCCTTTATACCTACATGTTCCCTGGTTGAGATTGCTAGAGGCTCCATAAAGAATGCAAACAGAGGGGATAGGGATAACCCTATCTTGTACCCGATGGATACGAAAACAATCCAACAAACAACCATTATTACCCTAACCTGGGCATCCTTGCTTAAATAAACGCAGGACACAATTGACTCCTATTAGCACTTGCCGGAGAAAAACACAGCTAACCCTATCAAATGCTTTTTCTGCATCGCAGCGGATTGCAGCCTAGGGGTCCGCTGAGCTCATCTACAAATGTATAACATCTAATAGTTCCCTCAAGTTATCATGACTATTCCTACCAACGATTAAGCCGGTTTGATTTTGCTGGATTAATTTTGGCAATAGAGGGTTAATCCTAACCACATACATTTTTGCTAGAGTTTATTATCTACATTAAAAAGAGAAATCTGCCTACAATTACCACAAATTGAGTGATTCTTGCCATGCTTCGGAATCACAGATATTACTACAGTCTTCATAGAATCAACCACTTTCTCAGATTCTATGATTTCATTAAAAAGATCAGCTGGGAAACGGGACAAGAGGGAGCTAAACTTAACACTGCACTGATCACCTGGCTACCCTCTGATTTCGGGCCTACGTCCCTGCCCACCTAGTTGCACACCCACACTGCCTCCCGGCCTCTGTATCTGTAATCAGACAGTCCCCTTAGCTGCACTTTTGGACACCTGCTGTCTGCACTTACTCTTGCACCTGCTGGTAGCACTTCTTGTTATTTTGATCCCATGTACAGCACTGCCCCTTCCCCTTTCATCTGGCACTTTTCCCCTCCTACTCCCCTGCACTAGCACAATCCCAATGTTACTTGGCCTAGTAAGATCGTTGCCTCTGTACACCCTCTGTTCCCACTTCTTTGCCTCGTTGCGCCTTGAAACACTTGTGTATAGGCTTGTTACAAATGCCATATCATATCATAAAACTTAATTGGGAACCCATCCGGTCCTGGACATTTGCCACATGGCAGTAGCCCCATAACATCTACAATCTCGTGCTCTGTAATTTCCTTTTCCAAACAAAGTTTATCATTCAATGTAGGGCTAGGACTTTTATCAAGATAACAACACCTCATCAACACTTACACACCAATCTTCACGATATAATGATGCATAACATTTCTGGAATGCTCCACAAATCTCTTCATTTTTTTTCTAAGAAACGGCCCACTACCCTCCGATATGAACTGTGCCTGCATTCCACCTTCTCTACCCCTCAATCTGCTAGAAAACAATGCACCAGATGTATCCCCATGCTCCCAGAACGCCTGTCTCGTTTAAAATAGATCACTCTCCGCCCTAGCATGAATTATGCCATCCAACGAGCGCCTAGCTCTTAACATAGCAGATAGGGTAGTTTCCGAAGGAGCAGCAGTATGGTCATCGAGAGGCTTGCAAGTATTGAATGGATATTTTATTTCTATCGCGCACATACACAAGTGTTTCCGAGCGCGACAAGGCAAGGGAAGGGGAACAGGGGAGAACAAAACAAAGATCTTACTAGGCCAGTGACATTGGGAACGCGCAAGCGCATGGGGGAGGGGGAAAATGCATGGAAGGGGGGAGAAAAGGAGAGTGCAGAGCAAGGAGAAACAGATCAATAATAATAAATAATAAAGGCAACAAACAATGGTAGTGCAGCCAGCAAGTGGCACGTGCTGGGTTTAAGGCAGCAGACTGAGTAGGTCTGATAAGTGCAGGAAGAAAAGGGGGGGCTGTATGGGTACAGATACAGCCCCCAGTGCAAGGGGTGGCCTGGTGGCAGTGCAGGAGGGTGACAGCGTGAGCAGGTACCTGGGCCCGGAGGACAGAGGGTGGCCAGGGGCACGGTGCAGTGGGTGAACAGAAATCAGAAATCAGCAGGGGGGAAGGGGGGTGAAGGCAGAAGCAAAGAGGAAGGTCTTTAGATGATTCCGGAACCAGTGATGGTTCTCCTCAAGTTTTAGAGTGGCAGGGAGGGTGTTGCAGAGGGAGGCACCTGCCGAAGACAGATCTACCCCCAGCTCGTGAAAAACGACTGACCCTGAACGAGTTAGAGGTAGAGGGGCGGAGAGCAAGAGAGGGGAGGTATTTGCGGAGGGATAGCTGAAGGTATGTTGGACCCACACCCCAGAAAGCCTTGTGGACAACGCAGAGGGTTTTGAATTTAATCCTTGCATCCACTGGGAGCCAATGGAGAGATTTCAGAGTTTGAGAGATACAATCCCAGGGCTTGAGGCCAAAGACAAGTCTTGCAGTCCTGTTCTGGATGAGCTGCAGAGAGTAGAGACAGGGAGATTTAGAAAGAGGCTGTTGCAATAGTCTAACCTAGAGAGAACCAGAGCTTGGGAGACAGTGAGCTTTTGGGGGAAGGAGAGGAAAGGCAGAGTACCTCTGAGGAGGTTCAGTAAGAGGTCTGACTTTTTTGAGACATCAGCGATGTGGGTAGAGAAGGAACGTGTGGAATCAAAGGTGACCCTGAGGTTCTTAGCCTCGCAGGTGGAGATAGGAGAACCAAGAGAGGTCGGAGAGTGAGTGGGAAAGGATGGTGAGCCGATGAGGAGGATCTCAGTTTTTCTGGCATTCAGACAAAGATAGTTGGCGGCACACCAATCTCGAATGGAAGTTAGGCAATCGGAGATGAGAGAGGTGGAGGAGGTGGCCGAGGGCAGCCTGAAAATGAGTTGAGTGTCGTATACATGGCACTGGATGTTTGAGCAGAAAATGGCAATGCAGAGGGCGAGAATTGCCAGGTTTTGGGCGAAAAGCCAGCAGGAGATTAGACCCCTGGTGTAGACCACAGGTGGAGAGGAAGATAGATGATAGGAAAGACCCAAGTTGGACTTGGGAGGGTTGATCAAGAGGAAAGGGGTCAGCCAGGCCAGAGCCTGATCGGTGATACTCAGGTTATCACAGAGGCGGTTGAGCTGGATGGTATGGTTGACCGTGTCAAAGGCAGAGAGATTGAGTAGGATGAGTACAGAGGGAAAGCTAGAGTCAAGGTTGGAGAGCGGAGCCTGACGGATGTTCAGGAGAGCAGTTTCCATGCTTCTGGCAGCTCTGAAGCCAGACTAATGGTCATGGAGACCGCCAACAGAATCGGAATGAAGGTTTAGCTGAGAGATGGCCATCTTTTCCAGGAGTTTGCACAGAGAGGGAGCAATGGAAATTGGGCGATAGTTGGCCGGACAAGAAGGATGAGCTGTGAGTTTCCTGAGAAGAGTATTCACAAGGGAGCGCTTAAGAGAAAAGGCGAAGGATCCGGAGGCAAAGGAGTGCTTGCAGAAATCGGCAAGGGCCGGAGCGAGGGTATCAATGTGGCCCTTGATAGTTTTAGAGGAACAGGGGTGGACCTGTTTTGACAAAGCTTTCATAGATCGGACTTGTCTAGCGACCTCATCAGGTGAGAAAAGAGGAAAGGACGAGAAGGAGGGTGGGGGATGGCTGAAGGAGGGTCAGCAAGTACAGGCGGAGAGGAGAGGGAGTAGAGGAGAGGGTGGACAGGATATCCTGGGTTTTTTAGGTAAAGTGAGAGGCAAGGGCATTGCAAAGAGCCTTGGAGGAAAGACTGCAGCAGGGTTTGCCAGCTCCTTTCAGATTTTACACTCTAGATGTACATAGTCAGCTTCAGCCTTCTTTTATTTTTAACAGGCATATCTAGTTATTTTCCCAGGTAGATAGGCCTTCAACGCATCCCAAATAGCAGACAAGCTATTAACCGAGCCTACATTAACCTTGAGAAAAAGCAAAATTTCAATGTTTGTTTAACGAAATCTTCATCAGACAATAAGCACATGTTGAGTCTCCATTGCCTATTGCCCCTCTCACCTCCCAAGGATTGATCCAGTTCCAAGAACACACAAGCATGATCAGAAATCACAATTACGCCCATATACGAAACCTTTACAGCACTAAGAATATCTCTAACTAAAAAATAATCAATCCGGGATGAAGTACCATGTGGAATTAAACAAAAACTATATTGCCTCTTGTCTGGATTCAAATCGCGCCATATATCATGCAAATCCCAAAACTCCATAAATTGCAAAATACCATTTCTGGCCCTCTCCTTAAGAGCCCAATAATTTTAACTTATCCAAAACCTTATCTAGACTTGTATTGAAATCCCCACCTATCAATATTGCGCCATCTCCCATGTTCGTCAGAATATCATCTAATTTGCCAAAGAAATCAAATTTCGCAATATTGGGGGCATGGATGTTGACAAGAATTAGACGATTATTCTCCACTGGCAGATTAACAGCCACAAACCTACCTTTAGAATCAATATCTACTCTACCCACAGAGAATCTTAAACTTTCACTAAATAAAAAAGCCACCCCTCGAATTACTTCCAAAAGCACTGGAATATTCTTTCATAAATACATTATTTAGAATGATCCTGTTGTAAGTGGGTTTCCTGGAGTAGGACAATGTCAGGCTTCTTTCCAACTTACTGTATGTAAATTCTTAGCCAGGAGGATAAAGAACAAGTTCCATTTTGAAATTGGTCAAACATCAAATCGATCAGGGCCTCCGCCCCAATCAAACGTTGAGCCACACCATTTAAAATAAAATCTCACAGCATAACCACAACTGACATGGAGGTCAAATTACTTATGAAAATAAAAAGTAACCGGGAACACATAGATAAAGTCAGAAAAGAAGAAAGAGAAAGTAAATGATAAAGAAACCCTGTAACAAATAACTGAAAGAAATAATCAAAGACAAAGCGAGGCCAGAACATGGCTAAAGAGCAGCAGAAAGATCTCACAGCTACTCTGCCCCGCATTTAAGCATTATCAGTAGAAGGTGCAGAAGAGCCAGATAAACAAATATAACATGCAACCTAAATAAAAACCAAAATCTATTAGGTCTTTGTTGCAAGTACACAACTTCCAAAAAAAGGTAAGAAAATTAAAGCAAAAAATAAAAAGCCCAAATAAATTGTCAACAATTCATAAATTAATAGCAGTGCAATCAACTAAAAAGCAATACAAAAGTATATGTACAGGTTACTTTCGTAAACCACCAACGCCCCCATCCATTGAACCTGCACCAAAGCAAAACAAAACTAGTCATCCCAGAGGAATCTTATCTGTTAAAGAAATAAACAAGTATAAAAATCTAATAACCAATTATGAAAACATCAACCCAAAGTAATAATAGCCCAGTGGACATATTGTGCACAATTAGAAGAATCATTTAATATCATGAGGCCTCTATAAACATATCTACTTCCTTATCCACGTCTACCCATATCCTTCCCACCACTCCCTCTCCTCCCACTCCATCCACACCTATTCACGAAACATCAATGAGCTACATTTTCGCCTCACACCATAGAATCAGCTAAATCGCATGTTCTCCGTGGCTTCAAATTCTTTCAGATCAGTCTGCTGGCCTTTATTTCACTTTCTCTCTGTATACCATATTTCATCTGGTGGCTTTGATATTTGCACTTTAGGAGAACGCAGTACCTTGCTCAGTCAAAGGCCCTTCATGGTTAATAGGTTCTGTCACTTATTCCTAACCTTAACCTCAGAGGCACTTCGCAACAGTTAATTAAAGCTCCAAGCTTCAAAATTGCTTAAGGGAATATACACAGCCCACTACGCATTTAACTAGAGAGGTAACTTCAGTATTCCACAAGGATCCTATTGTACAGCGTAGCGGGCAATGGTGTGAATGTCAGACACTCGCGGAATGTGGAGATCTTTAGAGGTATAAACTAAAATGTAGACATCCCATTGCGCCTGTCAAGAGGTGTAAACTGCCATGAGGGCAGATCAACCAGCCACAGTCTCCTCTTTTATCATCAGTTAACATTCAGGGCCCAAAAAGATTATGCGTGTCACACAGAAAGAAACAAAATCAGCATACAGCGGTAGAAAATGGTGCTCTACAACCCAGTAGGACACTGGCTAGCCATCAATCCTTCAGGAGTGGACTCCTAATCGCGGCGCCAGACAAAAATAAACATACAGAGGCGGCTTTTTACAGGGGGTACGCCATATGCGAGTGAAGCATACATTACGCTCATACAGAATTTCACCCAGAAGAGCCTCGGACAAATCGTGGAGTGACGGCACAAAGGAGCTGAGAGCAGGAAAAAAGGAAGCAGAACGTTTACATATTCAGGCTGCTTTACGACGGATACACCTTACTGGCTTTGTTAGTTAGTGTTCAGGTTCAAGTTCAGGGCTCCACTACAATAATGGAGGATGCATCACCAGGCACTGGATGCACTTCCGGCCCCATTCCTTTGGAGAAAGGCATTAGAGGAAAGGACTAGAGAAACCAGTCATTAAATCCAGCACGCTACATGAATTCAAAACAACTGACTTTCCATAATAGCATTTAGGAGATTAAAAAATGCTTTGGATTTAACCCACAAGATTTGAATACAAATTTAAAATAACGCACAAGAAGGACAGATAAACTTGCATCACATCAGCCAGGTGTTAATTTCTTTGCTTTAGAATTGGTAATTTCCCTTTCCCCCCGCATTTGGTGCATTCAAAAAGCTCAGGGCCTTATGACGATCAATAAAGGCACGAGTTACACCATCCACAACAAATTTGAAATTCGCTGTGTAAATCATGTAATGAATAAGGCGTTTCTCCCTCACCAGCCGCTTTGACTCCAAGAAAAGTCCTCTGGGAAGCAATTTCTCTGCTATAGTCATTATGTTTATTGAATTTATATAGCGCTTTATGCCAAAGCGCTTTACAATATAACAGGTACAAAAGTGAGAGAAACCTATATATACAAGCATGAACAGGTCATTAGAACAATAAGTAGAACTATTTAGAAGAGCGGGATGGGGGACAGGGTAGAGGAGGGGGTAGGAGAAGGGGGTAATGGTGTAGGGTTTGGGGAAGGGGAAGCATATATACAAGCATGAACAGGTCATTAGAACAATATAGTCATTAAAAAACAATCCTATGTGCGCTCCACCTCAATTATCCCAGCTCTCTAGACTTTAACAAGAGCTCTTTGATGGGAAATCTAAGCAGTCTCACCAAAAAAGCCCTAGGGGGCAGACTTGGGCGCATGCTTTGGGGCTAAAGTGTGGTGCGCCCTTTCAATATCAAGTACTTCTCCTTGATGAAGTTTCAAAAGATTAAGCAGTTTTCTGCAGAAAGTCCACAGGATGTCCATTCTCAAATCCTTCTGGAAAACCAGTAGTTTGCAGATTTGAGCATTTTGAGCAACGTTCCTGCTCAGAAATCTTTTTCTGAGCATCTTCCAAGTGCAGAGTTAGTTGAAAAACGTTATCCTCCAGGGCACGGAGATAATCGTTCAGAATCAGACTCTGGTTTCCAGCATTTCAGTTCGCTTTATAACCAAACCTTTGTCATTCTTCATCTGTAGGACAGTCTGCTTCATTTTTCCAATAGGTAAGACAACAATGTCCATAATCTCTGTTGGGTAATTCTCTGCAGATTGACCCTCAGCTCTATAGGTAATCAGACCATCTTCCTTAACTCTCTTGGAGAGTTGAATGTCGCTTTCATGAAGTTCAGACTGTTCACCCCCTTGTCTGGATCTTCTAGAGGAAGGAGGATCTGCCATTTCAGTACAGGTGGAGGCTAAATCCGCCATCTTCAATATAACAGAATCTCAGGGCTGGAGCAGAGCTCTTAAGCAGCCATCTCCTTCAGCTGACAGTTCTAAAATCTATCAGCTGTATTTAACATTTCTTTAACAGCAGTCACGCCGGGGGCCTATACATATTGATAATAAGAATTTTAGTCTATGAAAAGGTATGGTCATTAAGAATTGCAGACAAAACATATGGTGAGAATTTCATCAATACTCTTGGAAACTGGATGTACATTTGTACTCCCTAAAAATCATTTTACTCCCAACTTTGAAAAATAGGGAGTAAAATACTACACTTCCAAATCTTATCTGGAGCACCAAGTTTGCATGTGCAGTATGAACATATCCTTTCATCGTTTCCTTTGCTCTCGCAGTGCAGGCCATGCACTGTTTATGGGAGGATCAAGTATATCCTTCAACTTTTCATCAGTGGTGTAAGGCATTTTACTCAAGGTTTGACACTGAGGCCATGCTATGGCTTCTCAACTTTTTTATTTTTGCTGTGAAGGTACTCCAGCCACCCAGCACTCTGAGGCCTGGTCCTCCACCACTGTGTAGATGTTATACATATCCCTCCCACTATTTACCCCAATGCTGCTGGACCTGTTGCTGCCTGTTCATTGACAGACCCTTTGTGGCACTGTGCGCAAATATGTGGTCCTACGGCTCCAGCCTATGTTAGACTACATGTGCTACTCAACTCATTGCCAGCTAAATATTGCTCAAACAAATAGGAAGACAGAGGAAAGGCTCAGTCTGAAATATGTATTCTTCTCCCTGCCTCTGCGTGTTATATGTAAACCATGGCAGACTGCTTCTGCTTTTAGGTTACCTGGATCTAGCCACCTCAAGCTTGGCTAATTCCAGGGTCTTTGGCATTAGACATCTACTTGGGTACCCTGCGTACCTTGATTTATGCTTCTGAATGGGTTGTTGCGGTTTCCCCAAATCAACGCCAACAAGAGGTTCTCAACCTATAGTCAATACCATTTATACATTTTCTGAGAGGAACTATTTTGCATTCGAAAGAAATATTAGTTATGTGTGAAAATCTACCTGCCAAAAAAACAAAACTTCTGAAGAACTGCTAACGATTGTGCATGCTCTGATAAATGAGGGGTGGAAGTGAGGAACTTTCATAAGTAATGCAGCTTGCCTAAATTCACATTTCTGGCAGTGAGGACATAGGAAATATCACAAAATACAAAAACGTGACCTTCTTAGGGTCTCAATATATTTTACAATGGAAAACTAAACAAATAGTTTGATTAATATGATCATGTAGTGCAAGAAAGGAAAAAAGAATGTAGAAAGTTGGTACAAAAAATTAAGAAAAGCTTTCTGGATAATTTCAGTATCAGATGGTCTATTAAAAAGGAAAAACAAAAATTACGTAATTGTTTGAAATCATATAAATACCAGCTCATGCAGCAGGACGGTGAAAGGATGCTGGATACCATAATGGGGAAATTGTGAATGGGGAGAGACTCGACAAATTTCGGGACAGACTAACCCAATCTGAGGAATTGTGGTTACAGCATTTTTAGGAACTTTATCGGAAAGAGGACAAGAATGAGGTAAGTTTGGAGTTGGAAGTTTCTTATGATTGGAGTTTAGAGTTTTCAATAGAGGAGACAGAAGGCATAATAAAGAGTTGCATGCTCAGGACCCAACTGTTTGACAAATAAATTAAACAGCGACCAGAACTGTGGGCAATTATTGTTTCTATTTTTTTAAGGATATTATTGTTAATAAAGAAAGCCCTAGCTCTTGAAGAAATGGATTTGTATTACAGATTTTCAAAAAAGGTAATGGGACGCTACCTATAAAATATCGGCCTATTAATATAATGGACTGATAGCAAAATATTGTCTGCAATAATCCTGGATAATCTTGAAGCCTGAAGGTATTTTTAGTATTTATCAAGCTCGATTTAGATGGCAAATGCGAACTGATCGTAATGGTTTTTTAATTAAATGTATGCAGCATCCAGGGATCTTACCTCAGCATTCGATTTGGTGGATAGAACGTTGCTGTGCAGTAAGATGCAAAAATGGGGTTTGCCCACTTGATTGCATAGCATATTAATATATGTTATTTATTTTTTATTTATAGAGCACGCAAACTGCCCGGTAGCTTCGAGGCGTGGTTACAAGGATATGACTTAGTTACATGAGGCATACAGCTTACACAGCAGGGTGAGAGGCATTTGGCAGACAGAGCAATTGCATACATATAGCTTTAGCAGAGTCCGGATTAGGTGAATAGCTGTGTTTTAATGGCTTTGGGCTAGATGGGAGGGGATTCAATTGCAGGGCTGCAATGAATGGGAAGCTTGAGTCCACTGATCTGGCTCGTTTGACTTTAGACACTGTGAGGAGATTGGCATAGGGTGTCCTAGTTGGTCTAGAGGAAGCAGATCCGGCTTTTCTTAGAGTGTGGAATACGGGGGCTGTGCGATTGACACATTTGTGGGTATGAGCCAGGATTTTAAAGAGGACATGCTCTTTAATGGGTAGCCATTGGGCCAGTTTCTTAACAGCAGATACATGGTCCCTTTTGGAAGTGCCCATGGCTGCACGGAGCGCATTGTTTGATTAGTTTGGAGTTTCTCCATGTTCTTTGCTGACTGCCTGCAAAGAGGGCATTGCAGTAGTCGAGTCAGGATCCGGTTATAGCTCTGGCTATGATGAGGCAATTATGCTTGGACAGGAAGCGTCTGGCTACATTAAGCAGTTTAGCGTGGTATGCCGCAGCAGAGGCAATGGTGTTGACCTGCCTATTCATTGAGAGGTTGGAATCCAAGTAGACTCCTAGATTTTTAACTGATGAGACTGATTTTGATGTTGCCAATCGTGAAATCGAGGAATTGGTTGTCAAGCTTCAAGGTTTCAGTGGAGGCTATCAGGAGAAGTTCCGTCGTGTCACTGTTCAGACACAATCCGTTCTCAGCCATCCAGGCTTGGATAGTCGAGTAGGCAGAGTTGAGGAACTTGGTGTCAGACTCGGTCGCCAGTCAGTGGGAGGAGGACTCGTGTATCGTCCGCATAGTTGGTATAGATGATGCCTAGCGAGTCAAGGATGAGGAATAGAGGTCTGGTGAAGATTTTGTATAGGCCAGGGGAAATGCAGGAGAATTGTTGAACTCCACACAGGAGGATGTTGGGGGAGGCTGATGCTTGGTCCAAGAAGACTTGCATGGCTCTGCCTGGTAGAAATGAGGTGATCCAGGAGGTTGCGTTGGGCGAGAAGTGGGCTGTAGATGTCAGGTGGTGGCAGAGGACATTGAGGTCAACATTGTCGAATGCCACAGATGGCTCCAAGAGTAGAAGTAGGGCCCGTTTACCAGAGTCACTAGCATCGTCCATTTGATTTTAAGTCGAGTAGGGCCGTTTCGGTTCAGTCACCGGGGCGAAAGCCTGATTGACGGAGCCCGAGGAGGCTGTTGGCTTCGATGAATTGCTGGACTTGCAGGTAGGCTGCTTTGTCCATTATTTTTAGCAGGAAAGGGGCGGTGGTTATATGCCTGTAGTTACTAGGGGAGGTAAGGTCCAGTGAGGGTTTCTTCAGGAGGGGGCGAACCCATGCTTCTTTGAGGCTTGTTAGGACCAATCCGGTCGTGAATGAGGCATTGATGAAAGCCGTGAGGAATGGGGACAGAGTGCTGGCAGATTCTTTGATGATGGCAAACGGGCAGATGTGCCCTTTACAGTTAGAGGGTTTGATGGAATTCATGAGGGTAAGGATGTCCTTCTCATTGACCTCTTTGAAGGAGAAGAGTGTGGCTAGGTCACCGATATTTTGGAGTGGTTCGAGAGGATAGTGAGTGGGTCAAAGTTTGTTGGGTGGTTTTGATTTTACTGTGCAGGGTGTCTAGTTTGTTGAGCGTAGCTGGATACCATCACACCAGGCCTCATTTTTGGTGATGTAATGAGGAGGTAGGGTAGGTTTATCTAATTCCCTAAAGATAGAGAAGATCTCTTTGGAGTCAGATTTGGCATTGGCAATCCTTGTGTTGAACAATGTTGCTTTTGCTCGGATGATAGCTTTTTGTATTCTCTGGTTAGCCTTTGAAACTCTAGTTTGGCTGAGTCCTGATGGTTAGTTTGCCAGAGTGATAGGACGGTACATATTTTGGAACGAAGTTCTAGCAGCTCAGGGGTGAAAAAGGCATTGGAATGTCTGGTTGGTTTAGCTTTGCGAGAAGTCAGCGGGCAATGGTGTCAACGGCTAGTTTAATAGCCATATTGCAGGTGAGGGCGAGTGTGTCCGGGTCTTTGGAGAAGGGGGGCCTGAAGGCTGGTCCAAGCAAGTGTGGTCTGTGCCTGTCAGCCATGAGCTGTCGCGAGCTCCTGGTGGTGGCGGTGGGAGTGGTAAGGCAGACTGGTGCGCTTTCTTGGGAGTAGTAATGTTAAATAGGATGACCTGGTGGTCAGTCCACGGCAATGAAGAGTTGGCTTTAATGGTGAGCGGGCAATTGTGGTGGGTGAGCCAGACTATGGTGCAGCCTTTAAGGTGGGTGGTGTGATGGCGTTTAGGAACCGTATCGTTTCCAGTGCATTGCCCAGAGATTTGGCGGCTGAGTCTTTAGGGTCGTTTAGGCCCAGGTTGAGGTCACCTAGGAGGATGGCCTTAGTTGATTTTTTTAGATTGTCTAAAAGGAGGTGTGTCAGGGCTGCTTGGAATTCAGCTGACCGGCCTGGGGGGGTTCGATAGACATGGTGGAGAGAGATGGTGCAATTATGGGAGAGGGTAAGTTTAAGGAGAAGGTAGTCGCTGCTGTTCTCAATTTTCCTGTCAATTTCTCTTATGGGTATGTATTTTTTTTTTTTGCTGAGGGGAAACCAACCCCCCCCCCCCCTACTTTAGAGTATGAGCGGTCCTGTCTGAATATGGTGTATCCTGGGTGAAGTGTCAGGGAGAGGGTCTGGCCTGAGGCTTCATGGAGCCAGGTTTCCGTAATCATGACAAGGTCTAGGTTGTGTGTGGTGATAAGGTCATGTATGTCAAGGGCGTGAGCATTTAGGGAGCGGGCATTGATAAATGTGCAGCTGAGGACTGGTTTGGCAGCTAGACTCGGGCAGGTCATGCTAGCAGGTGTGGATGTGGGCATAACACTGGGTCCAGTAATTTTTATTTTATTTATTTTTTACATTTGCAAAGCAGCCCTACGGCATCGTGGCGCTGTTGCATGCAGAACTCATCTTAGTTACAGGAAAAAAAAGACGAATTTGAAGTGCATAAAAAACAGGTGGTTCGAGGTTACAGAGAACCTTAACAGTGAAGGTTTGTGGTTACATTAAACCTTTGTAAACAGTGAGCATTGGGTGGATTGCAGCAAAAAACAAAGACAATAACAGAAAAAACAAGGGGGGTGACATAGCGTCTAACCAGGTAATGAGGATGGGAGGGGGGTAGGGGCCAGTGGGGCTTGTTGAATAGAGTGGTTTTGAGGGCTTTCCGGAAGGCCATGAGAGAAGTCTGATTACTGAGGTTGATTGGTAGAGTTCCAGAGTTTGGGCACAAGGAAGGGGAAGCTGGCACCTTCTGCTATGGCACTTTTGACGGTGGGGATGATGAACTGGTTGGTGTAGTTGGTTCTTTTGGGCCTGGCAGAGTTATTTCTGACCATTTATTCGAAGAAGCCAATGTACCTCACGCCTAGCTTGGGAGATATGCTCTCTTTTGGCGATGTTTAATGCAGCTCTTAGAGCATTATTTTTGAATAATTTGGAGACAGTGCAGGTTATTAGCCGATGTCCCGGCAAAGAGGACGTTGCAATAATCGACTTTGGCTCCAATGGTGGTCCTAGTAAATGAGAGGCAATTTTGTTTAGAAAGGTAGGGCCTGACTGAATTAATGAGGTTTGTTGTAAATGCAGCAGAAGAGGCAATGGCGCTGACCTGGTGAGTCAGACAATGTAGAGTCAAGAGTTAACTGAAGGTGAGACAGCGATAGCAGTGTTGTCTACCATAAAGGTGCTGTATTGTTTATCTAGGTTTCTGAGAATTTCTCTGGGGCCAACAATGAGGATTTCAGTTTTATCCCTATTGAGGCAAGATCTGCGACGTTAGGCAGGGCAGCTGCATAGGCAGGTTAAGCCGAGGCACGTCTTTATGCATAACAGTAGATGTGGCATCCACCTTGGGCAAGGTTGTTGTGCTGGTTTATCTAGGCAGAGACTAACGTGAATGAAGCATGAGGCACTGATACAGTTTTGGGTACAGCAGCTGTGCTTGCCAATCTGGGCAAAGACATATCTTTGGGCACAACAGTGGGCCTTGCTCCCCCTTTGGGCAGGACTACTGTACTGGTAGGCGTAAGCAGACGCATATCATTAGGGGCAGCCATAGGTGTAGTATCAACGGGCATAACATTGAAGGCCTAACTATACAGAAGTACATCATTGAGGGCGACCATAGGTGTAATATCATTAGGCACGACATTGCAGGCACTACTGTACAGGGAAATAACATTGGGCACAGCGTTGGGTAATGATAGCTTTGAGCATCAGAGTCTTGTTGGTGGCTGTAGGAGGGAGTGCTGCATCATGTATAAGTATTTCTTCAGGATTGGCATCACACCTAGTCAGATGGGGCATATGGGGGTAGGAGGGGTGTTGGTCTCTGAGCTGAGGGCAAGAGCAGGCAATACCTTGCAGCGTTGAGGTGCTAGTTTGTGTTCCTGTGCGAGTAGTGGGGGGGATCAATGTGCACGGTGCGACTGGCGGCGAAAAGGCTGTTGCATGAGACGCAGCTTGTTGGCCACAGTAGGAGCCAGGTTGGATTACCTGCAGCCTAGGTGGAGGTTTCGGAAGCTGGTGCAAATAGGGTGGAGGTGGCTGCCCATGTCACTGTGTGTGCGCGGAGACGCAGTATCCTAATGGCCAACGTGGGGTGGAATAAGAACAGGTCGCTCTTGGGCTGAGGGGAGAGGGGAAAATAGTGTGGTGGGGCGTGCAGGGGTAGCCAGGGGCTGGGAGCTCGAGCAGTGGCTTACCTTTCGATTGCAGAGCGAAAGTAGAACGGCAACACTGCGGCATCATCAGTGAGAAGCGGAGAGCTGCAGAGTGCCGCACAGGCCTTTCCAGCTGGCCTACAAAATATCTGACTATATAATGAGGGCGTGATGTCCAGGAAGGTGCCTACTAGCACCGTACTTCGGCAGTGGTGTCTATGGGCACCCTACCTTTTTCATTTGTATGTTGCAAATGTGGGAAAAGAATTGGAAAAGCTGATTTATTTGCACTGAAAGTGGGGGCAATAAAATTAATGTGGTTGGCAAATGCCGATAGCTCGACTGAATGCAGCTATAGGCTTACAACGATTACTAAATACCTCTGAGAAATGCATTAATGAACACAAGCTTAAGATCAACCCCCTCCAAAACGAAAATTATGAAATGTTGCCAAAAAGATATCAAATTAAAACGTTGGTGGTTTGTGTAAAGGGCTGCCTTGGAGGTTACTAAAACTATGGTGTGCTTGGGATTCACTGATGAAGCCAACCCAAACAAGTACTTTTTAAGGGAAGCCCTTAAGACAAAAGGAACAATGTTGGCAGCCCAGATGAGGGCTCAAAATACAAACATATGGAAAATGTTTGTTAGTCCCAGCTATGGCATTTTACAATGGGAAAATAGTACCGCAAAATTGTTCTATGGTATTGAAGTATTACCTAGTTGGCTTGTGAGCAAACTGAAATACTTTGAATCATTGATAGGGAATCTTTAAGGAGTATAGGCATTTGAAAGCAATTGTCTCTCTTGCATAAATGGTTATGTTCTACATGGGATACTATGTATTCTCACATTGGTAAAGAAATATGGAATTACTGACTGTTTTAGACTACTATGGCCACTCTAGCTTTCGACCCATTAAGAATGAAACGGACACTCGTTTTGAAGGATTGGATTGAAACTAGAGAAAAAGTGGGGACATATGTATGTATGTAGATAATTGAGCACTGTATACAACTGAGCACAATCCACAAAAGAGCTGGGGTGATGGAAGCTTATTTGCTATAATTTCCTTGTGTGGCTTTTAGAAATTATTTCATGCGTTTTCGTTTTTATGGTTTAGAGACTAATGAAATTGTATCTATACGTAGTAAATGTCAGGAAGAACTAGCCTATTGTAGATTTGCAAAAATGTGCTATTTAAAGCACATTCTTTTAGAATACCCAGAGCTATTCACACTTTGTATAAATTTGCTTATTTTGTGTCTTCTATGTGTTTATTGTATTTGTGAAAAACCGATTTTCGGTAATACAAAACAGAAAAATGAAAATAGATTGTTCTAAAAAATGTTCACATAGTTTGGCATGGACAGAGGTGGAAAATCATTGGCTAAACATATTGGGAGGGAAAAAGTCATTATTGCAACATTTCATTTTTTAAGACCATGCCAAATGTGCTAATTTTGCTCTTTTCTTCCTTTCTACTGTTGTCTTTTAGTGTGATTTAGTGACGTGATTTGTATGCCTTTTAGATTTATTGTAAGGAATTTGATTAACTGTAATTGTAAAATATCTTATATATGTTGTAATGAGATGATTAATTGTAAAGGTTTCATTTTAAACCACAAATAAATTCAAGTATTTTTATTTTAAAAACATGAAAGCACTTTGATAGGTGTTTGTGTGTGTTCCAGAGAAACAGTTAATTGGTTATTTGCTCGCAGGCTCTTATTTTAAACTAGGGTGTGCGAAGGAGGAAGGATAGCTCAGGGGCAACGCGTTCATCTTCGAAGCAAGACGACACTGCGCAACACAGGTTTGAATCCCGATCCTGCGCTTAGAGACCACTCGCTGGTATTATGCGTGTTATAAATGAACAGTAAAATTCAAATGAAAGAACAGTCTGCAGCTTCAGACAAGAAAATATCCCAGAGTAAATTTCTTTAGCCAAGTAGAGACGTGAAATATTTGCTCGCTCAACTACCCTACTCAAGGTCCTTGGCTCTTGCCGTACGGCGTTGGCAGCCTCCAATTTTTCACCCCGATGGAACAGTATGCGGCGGGAAGGGACTTACCATTCTCATTGTGCCGGTCCTGAACCAAATGCTGATACACTGAGTCTGGAACTTCTGATTGGCGGTAGTACCATTTCACGTTCATCAGAAGGTGGTCTCGTTTACTCTGTAAGACAAAAGAGCTAGTGAGCAGAACTTCCAACACCTCAAGAGTTGATGGAGAAATGCGGCGAGACACAGCAAGGTTAATAAAATCCATAGGAACAGTGCTACAACACTTATATATACTAGGTCTCTATGCAAAGATCAGCACATTAAAGCACTTTTAGCCATCCCATGATGACAACATGCACCAATACAAAGCGCCAAACACTCAGCTTGTGCATAGAGGTGAATGGCGTAACTACACAGCCCAGGCAGGCATTGATTGTGCATTGAAAATCTTATTTCGGCAATGGCATTAAAAGTTTACACATTTAAAACAAGATAAAATATACATCATAAAAGCTAAAACATTCAAACATAAGAATTAAAAGATTAAGTACGCACAGCCCAAGCAGAAGCTGAACACTTCATTAGTCGAACTACACAAATTTCATCCCTCTTATTTTCAGCAACCCGCAGGCCGCAAAAGACTGTTTGCCACTGAACAAATAACTGTCTCAAGAATCGTCTCCTTACGGAACTATATAAAGGACAGATGCAAATAAAGTGCTTCACATCTTCCACCATGGAGTTACAGAATGAACATTTATCTAGAGAATTCTTTATCAGCGTGCAACGAGGTAATGAACTGGAAGAATTCCTAATCTAAAACTTTTTTTTATCAGAGACATATTGATCCTTTTACAAGGTATAGCAAAATACAGTTCCAATAAAAGAAAAAACACTTTTAAACACTAAGAATTCTAGCACCACCTTCCCCCTGCCCCCGCTGCCCTCAACGATTGTTTGCTCAGCTCATTAAAGAACCATGGTACGCCTCCCTCAAAACAGGTTTGTAATTATGACCCAACCGAACAGGGTCATTCCACAGGTGAGGAAGGTCCAACAATGTGGCCATATATTTGATAAATTGAAAGCATGGAAGACGTGTTGCACCGTTCTGATGCAGCAGGTCTGATGCAGCAGGTCACTCATTTCCTCCCGATATACTGCAAGTTCACTCATATGCCATATTCGCAACCAGTATAGTAAGGGTAGCTGCTTGATGAGATACTTCAGCCCATACCAACCCAACTCAAGGTTGATTGGTAAATTCCGAGCACTTTTTGGAAGATTAAGGAGGTACTTAAACTTATTTTTCTCCAAAGCCAAACCACTACTAGAATCTGAATACCCCCACAGTTCTGCTCCAAATACAGCAGCGGGAAGAGCCTGTATTCTATACATTTCCACAGAGGCGGGAGGTATTTATCCCTCCATGTGGATTATTAAAGCTAATCACCGCCAAGTCAGGGTACTTAAGCTTTTCTCAACCTGGCTGCTCCAACTCCAATTATGGCAGACAAAAAGCCCCAAATAGACATAACACTCCACCAATTCCAGATTAAAATTACCCATATAACAGGAATATTTGCACGTACGATATTCTTTGTGGTAAAGATCAGTGATTGCATTTAGAGTTGAGGGGACCCTGTAATCGTCCTTTTAGTCTATGCCAGAGCACTTAAGTTTCCCAATTACATGTGTGAGAAAGCCACCCAGTCAAGTTTTCCCCTGGAAATTCTGTGATTTGTAGCCCTAAATGTAAAATGGTAAAGAAAGTTAGAAATCCTAGAATTCATTAAAAAAGAAAATTGACTGGATGACTTTCTCAGGCATGGAAATGGAAAATTTGAGAGCTCAGACTGCTTGGAGGTGAAAGTCCAGTCTATAGCCCTACATTCTCAGTATGTGAGCATGTATGCATGGCCTTGTTCAGTGCATCTCCTCCTTGGCACTTGCCATACCAAATCACAGAGTAAAAAGTAGGCGCTGACCGGCAAACATAACGAAAACACTGGAGCCTTAAACAAGTTTCGCTGCTCCCTTAATATATACAAGCAAGGAACTGGGAATCAGGATTTTAACGAGGAGAAACGGATGAGGTGTAACTGACAATTGAAACAAAAACTCTGCAAAAACAAAACTACGAGTACACATCACTAATGTACTGGATAAAGGGGTCATAGCCAAATGTAGAGCAAGTCACAATCCAGACTTCCTTCCCCATTTAAGCACATGTCAAGTTAAAGGGCAACCTGCTTTTTATTTGAACTACAGTAGCCCAACTATATTGGGAAAGCTTATAACCTAACTTAACATTAAGGTTGAGCTACACAAATAAAAAGGAAGAGCCAGCATAGAGGTCCCCGAGGCGGAGGCACACTATTATCAGATTCATATGAAAGCAACAAAACACTAGACAACAAACACTGCTCTGCAAAACACTTCAGAACTTGTGACTGGGTGTACGTTTTAGGCATGATCTTTGTAAGGATGGATACAAACTTCGCCGTTTTTCTTTTTATCCAGCTCTGTTAGGCAAAAACCCGTGCAGTGCCCTTAGGGACCACTACACACAATTAAGACTACAAGTGGTAATACAAGTTCACATTTGGTACAAGCCTGTACTACTATGTTAAAGTGGTAGCAGTAGCGTAGCAGCCAGGCTTATCTCAAGAGTATATGAGCAGTAGCAGAGATTACACAAAGGGACCACAATTACTGTGACTCAAGCAAACACTGACTCAAGGTTTCAGGTAAAAAATATAAGAACATTTATTTTTAAACCATTTGTAAAACACACACTTCTATTAATTCAAAACCACACATAAAATACTCTACAAAGAACCAATTCTCTTGGCACAGAATAACTCAAAGTACCGTATGTTTTGGCGGACCGGTGTTGTGAAACAAAAGACGTTACCGGGAATACATATGCGATCACTTTTTGACAGCTTTGACATCTCGGTCGTATTAAAGAAACGCATATCCGCAGTAAGAAATGTTACTGGGGCAAAAACACACTTAGCACCTGGGCTAACCAGAGAGAGTTGGGGGCAAAAATCAAAGGCAATACTTTTGTCAAGGCAGACAGAATCAGAGAACACTCGCTGACAGAAATACAAAAGTCAATAGGCCAGAGCCAGTATCAAGTGGAACCGGGTTCCTGTTGTCGAGGATCACAGTCAGACAGTTCAAGATTCAACGTTGCCAGGAGTACTTGGATATGGTCAACAGAGGAAGCAAAAGTTATAAGGAGGGAAGACAAGGGCAAGCCTTGGAGGAAGAGAAAATGGATTCACCGTAGTTCCTCAAAGCAGAACACAGTACCTTATTCAAGGAAGAAGCTGGTGCCTCGGCAGTTGTTCCTGGTAGTTTCCTGCAGACTCACGGTGCCTGGAGCTTCGGTAAGAAGGGCGACGTCTGGAGGGGTCTGCACCACACAGGGATGAAGCCAGCAGCAGCAACGGTGAATAAAACGTACGCTCCTTTCAAACAGGAGAGGCTCTTCAGGTGGCTATCCGGACCACTACAGCAGTGTGCAGCGATTTCGACCACGAAGAGGATCCTCTGGCTGTGGAAGATGAGCTGGTTGACACCAACAGGCTCAAGGGAAGACTCCGGACTGGATCTTCTCTGGTCGTCGAAAGGTAGATAGCTCAGGACTGCAGCAGGGCTTCACCGGGACAGGGTAGTTGCAGCAGCCGTCTTCTTCTCTGCTTCTCTTTGGTTCCTTGTAGTTCCAGTGGCGACTCTGGCTTCCACCCCAAGAGTCCTGCCTTTATGCGAAAATCATCCATTCACACAGCCTGGCTGTCAATCACGCAGCATGGGGGTTGTCCAGCCCGGACAACCACCTCAGCCAATCATGGCAAAGTGCGACTTGGGTTTCCTAGGATACCCTGTGCAGGGGGTGACTACACCCCTCCCTCACATTCAGCCCACCTAGACACCCAGGTGCCCAGAGGAGGGCTTCTTGGCAGAAGCCCACCAAAAGAGGGTGAACAAACAAGGCAAACCTGGTTTGCCGCGCAAAGTAAAACACAAGAAGGACTTTAACAAAAAGAAATGGCGAATAAAACCTGACCGGAGCCAAAAGAAAGAGTATTTGGTCAAGCGGGTTTATGTTCGAGGCTAATAGCCTAAAACAATACCACGTATATATAGTATAATCGCAGTAGAAAAGTTAGGGTAGATACCACTGCCACCAGCCAAGTCTAAATGTTAAAAGAGCAAAACAATGCTCCAGGAGGGACAGAAAAAAGGCTAAGGATTAACCCTTTCCAATACTCCATGTAAGATGGGGTGTACTGGATCTGTGGTTATTTGACTATGTAAAGTTAATGGCAGCTTTACCCTTATCTGGGGGGCGGTAGTCAGCCCAAGAAATTGAGTCGTTGGGAAGTCTCTAAGACAACCCTGTCTCACTGCACTGAAGGTGCTGGGTAACACGAGAGTGGGGCTACTGAAGTGGTGTGCTCCAGAGTCCACCATCACAAAAACAGATGAGATACACATGGCAAAACACAGGTAAGAGTGGGGGAAAAGCTCACACTCTTACTAAGTGGAAAAAAGTAAACGCCAGAAATCCAGCAAAGCTGTTGAGGGACTCACTAGGTAAGGGAAATTAGCCATTGAATGAGAATTCTCACTAACCACCTCCTCATCCGTAGTGGAGTGGAAGAGGTCACCCCCTTCAAACGTCAGGTCTAAGATGCGTTCCTGGACATCCAGGTTGAATTACGTAGCATGGAGCCAGGCGTTCTTCTCATGTCCGTGGCGTTACCGGTGGCCCGGCCAGAGGTGTCAATGTGGGCCAAGGTGGACTCCATGATGCCTTGTGCCACCATCTTGGCCTCAGCCAGTCCCGCCTTGAATCATGATTGACTCTGCACCGGAAGCTCTGGGAGGAAATCCGCAATTTCCCTCCAAAGCCTCTGGTTAACGGCTGCCAGCATGACTTCTGCGGTTGGCTTGACGAATATGCAGGGACGCGTTGGAATACAGCTTCTTTTCATACGCCTCCAAGATCTTCTCCTCCTTGCCTAGCAGTGTTGCGGATGAGGAAGCCGAGGACGACTGAGGCTGGGAGTATAGTGATGCTGCAGTGATCACCGAGGAGTGCGGCTGTGGGTGGGCCAATAACGAGAGTGCATCCCCCTCCATCTGCCCGTACTTGGCATCCAGGCGTCTATTGACTGGCTGGACCGAGAGGGGCTTCAGCCAGTCTTTCTTGGCCAAGGCGACAACGTCCTTCTGCTTCGGGATCCCCGTTCTTGATGCGGGACGTAGCGTGAGGACTTGGCGAGGACCCCCCCTCGGATGGTTGCTCGACCTTGGGTTGAGGAAGGCCCAAGTACTCCGTCAGCCCTGCAAGACGTTTGTGAAAGACCTTGGCTGACGACGGTGTGTCGGGGTCCTCCTCATCATCATCATCATCATCATCATCATCTGTGTACACCTGGGGGTCCGGTTTTTCTGTCACCGGTTTAGGGGTGCTGGGAGACGAGGGCTGATGTGTGGAGACCAGAGGCTGGTACGGAACCGACTGCACTATCAGTTTGGGGGCCGGAGCAGGTGCGGAGGATGCACAGGGGCCATGGGTGCCTGTACTGGGGCCTGCGGCACCGGAGCCATTGGCGGCAGCACGTCGCTGATGGCGTCCGTGAGGATGACCCCCATCTGAGGAGATTTCATGAGCCAAAGGAACCTTTCAAAAAATCTGTCCTCGCAGGCCGGAGGGGTGGTAGGTGATAGTGACGGGGTAGCAGGCGGCTGCTGGAGCCGTTGCGTGACCTGCCCATTCGGACGCAGCGGGAACCTGCCCTGTGTAAATGAAGGATAGGCTGTAGGCCACATTCCTAGTTGACACTAGTCCCGCCTTGACACTCATTCCTCCACCTGCTCCATTCCTTGGTGCGGTATTGGGCGGGTGTCTAATATCTGGCACAGCCGCCATCTTGTCGAGCTGCCTTACACGTGCCTGCGTCGTGTTGCTTAGCTCACTGGGCCCAGCCTCGTCCAGGACTCTTGTGTGGATCATGAGGCCACCCCTGCTCCTCAGGCCGAGACCTGGAAGGCGTTTTTCCCTCCACAGAAATGGCGGTAGAGCTGCGTATAGGTGCCCCTTCAGACATTTTGCCGGTATTAGTGCGTGGCCTCTAGGGTGAAGACCCAGTAAATGAACCTTCCAGTCCCCAAACACTGTCACTGGGAGGATCCACTGACCTCTCAGTCTGCCGGCCGGTAGCTCGCACAGCCTCTGTACTCGTGCTGGTATGAGAACCTGAGCATTCCCTCCTGCGCGGGCAAGTCCCTGGAAAGGAGTCTCCATTGCGGAGTGCACTGGAAAAAGAGCAGCCCTACCTTTGGCCTGGATCGATCATTGACAAAGTCCTTCAGGTCCTCTGGAGACGATCTCTCAAAGAGCTCCCCCCACCTGGCAAGTCTGTTCTTCAGAGACCTTGAGGAAAGCGCGTTGCACGCGGTAAAAGCTTGCCAGCCGTGGTCTGGGCCAAGGCAACGTAGGCAGAGGGTGTGGGGGTCTGAAGTTTGAAAGAGTCAGTCGCAGGATGGACACCTGCTGAAACCTGTAGACGTCGACATGCGCCGGGGAGGAGCGTGACGCATGAGGACAGAGTACCTGATGCATAAAAAGGGTTTATAGTGATTACATCGAACAAAAAGCAACGACAAACTAAAGCATCCAATAAAAAGCTTCGACAGACTATCTTTTACATGTAAAAGTGCCTTTCCATCTAAAGCAGTCCATCGAAAATATAAATGGACTGGTTTCGATGGAAATGCACCATTACATGTAAAAGTTAGCATTTCAATGCTTTTTTTTGTAACTTTAAAAACGTTACATGGCGCTGGCCAGTGCTGCAATTTCGCCACTGGCCAGCTCCTTGTAACTTTTTAATTTTTTTGAATATTCGGGGTTCCCCTCTCGGATCCCCCCCCCCCAACCGCCAGGCACCCCCCAACCCTAACCCTAACATAACCTTAATCTAACCCTAGCCCCAACCCCCACCCCAAATGTAACCCTTAATCTAACCCAAGCCCCAAGCCAAGCCCCAACCCTAATGTAACACTTAATCTAACCCTAGCCCTATCCCTAGCCACAACCCTAACCCAACAGTAACCGCTACCCTAACCTTAACCCCTAATCTAACCCTAGCCCCAACCCTAACCCCAGTTATTTCGATGGATCCATCGAATTAAAGACAACAAAATGGCTATTCAATGGAATGGAATTTCGTTGCATATAATTTTATGGTTTGCTATTAGATGCTTTGCTGTTCGATGGATTGACCAGATACCATAAAAAGACAAAAAGACAGAAGAGAAGAAGTATCCGCGCGTGAAATTACATGGCCAAAGTCAAACCCAGAAGCGCTGGTGAATTCGGGCCGTTCCCGTCGATGCGGAAAAGGGGACTGAGGTGTGGCACCGGAGGGCGGAGTCAGGGCAGCGCATGCTTCCAGGGTCGCACCCCTGCGGGCCTCTAAATTTAAAGGGGAAGACTGTTTAACCTGGTGCAAAAGATTAGGTCTCCCGTCCCTAGGAAGGGACGACCATGCAGTATGGAAGAAAGGGGACGGGACATAAGAGTACAGGGATGTGAAAAGATAAGCGACATGGAATAGGATAGGGAAGTAATGTCGTTTGAAGAATGAAAAGCATAGGTAGGGGTGCAGGAAGGGGATTGAATTGAATATACCCAACTCAAGACATTGGCTGAGGCAGAAGGAGACGCAGCAAGCTGCACTGAGGGCATTGACGAAATTCGAGACATATCACCTCGCATTCTGGCGACAAGCACTTGGTGGCGGACATTTATAGACTACTACAGGAGTGCCCAACCATAAAATCTTGGCCGTACCAAGTGGCATGGGAAGGAGTGCTGGGGGAAGCAGTACCACTAAGGCACTGGGAAGAACTGTGGAGGAACATTACTAAAGTGACGAGGTCACTCCCACTATGAGAGGCACGGCATAAAATGATGGTACAGTGGCACCACACCCCCAGCAAACTGCATAAGATGCATCGATCAACACCCGAGGCATGTTGGAGGGGCTCTAGAGTAGTGGGGGATTGGATACATATCTGGTGGGGCTGTCCCAAGATAAAGGTTTTTGGGATTAGATTATGATTAGCGGAGACCGGGGAAGGAATGCTGAGACTGAAGATGCACATCATCTCGAAGTCCCAGAACAGAGCCTTGACTAGCGCACGAACAGCCGCATGGATGGTAATCACTAAAGACTGGAAATAAAGCTCCCCTCCTGCGATGATAACTTGGTATCGCAAGCTGTGGGGGACATAGTGGCAATGGAATGGACGACATACAGGGCCCAAGGGGACGCAGACAAGTCCAGAAGGAGTGTGGAGAAATGTTACTTTTCATGAAAAGCGACTTTGTGCAACAATGGTACCCCCAAAATATTTGAATATTGGAAATGGGATGACTTACTGGTAATCAAGAGGAATGAACTGAGAAAGGGCTGTATACCTCAAGAGGAATGAACTGAGAAAGGGCTGTATACCTCAAGAGAAACGAAAGGGGGGAGTGGTTCTTCTAAAACGGGGCAGGGGTAAAGGAGGAGGGGGAAGTTTGGTTTTTAAAATGTTTACAAAATGCTGATAAAAAAATTATGAAGAAAAAAAAAATCTTCAACATGGGGGAATGGGGGCATTGGGTCTGGAATGGATTCACATGCTCATGAAGAACGATTACACAGCAGTACATATACACAACCACAGGAGGTGGCAAGGCTCAACAGAAGCAATAAACACTCACCTCTGTAACAGACTTGCCTCACACAAACAAGTTGTATAGCACTGCTTAGCTGACTCAGGACTCCTTCCTGGTATACATGTCAACACAGTAGAACCTTGTTAAGGTGTGCGTGGACCTCCACATAGCATCCCTGCAGATGTCGAGTAGGGGCACACCAGAGAGAAATGATGTCATTGCTGCGATGGCTCTGGTGGAATGGGCTTTCGGACGGCCTGGCAGCAGCCTGCTAGCCAGTCAATGACGGTGCGTGATGCAGCTGGAGATGGAAGCTTTCTACAAGGCTTTTTCCTGATTTAAAGGTCTAAAGTTGATGAACAACTGAGAAGTCTTCAAAAATTCCTTTGGACGCGTCACGCAGAATTTCAAGGCACGTGCAACATGGAGCGAACGCAAGGCCCTCCGACAGTACTTTAGCATAAACGTGGTGTGTGTATGCAGTACCACCCGTGAAAAGACAAATAAGGCTGCTTGCAAGACAGGGCCTGGATCTCCCCGACCTGCCTGGTTGAGGCGATGGCCACTAGGAAAGCAGTCTTCCACAAGAGAAGCTTGAGCGGAGCTTGATACACAGGTTCAAAGGGTGCACCCATGATCTTAGGTAGCACAACATTGAGCTCCCAAGCCCAGGCAGGAGCCTTCACCGGAAGGAAAGTCCTAAAGTGCCCTTTGAGGAACTACTGGACGAGCCTGTGAGACCACAGCGAAGGCCTGCCCAGAGACCAGGTGTACCTGTATATGGCAGCAAGATGCACTTTAATAGAGACGTGAGCCAGTCTCACTTTGGCCAAGGAAAGAAAAAATGTATGGTAGAAGCGACACACAGAGGGGTAATCTTCTGAGTCTGGCACCACACGGACAAGCGTTTCCATTTATGTCTGTAGCACTTCAATGTTGACGATGCTCTGGTCCTGGCCAGCATGTCCTTACGTTCTGCGGGTAAAGCATAACCTGAAAACTCTAGGGCTGCAGAAGCCTTGCCCTCACGTTCAGAGACTCCGGGTCGTAATGCAGAATGGCCCCCTCGTCCCTTCTCTGGCGAGAAGGTCCAGGTACTGAGGTAGCTTGATGGACGGGGCCACTGACGGGCGTAGTAAGTCCAGATACCAGATCTGCCTCAGCCACACGAGGGAGACAAGTACCATCCTGCATTGGCACTGTCCGCGTGTTGATCACGTAAGGGGAGTGTAAACAGGTGTAACGCTCACCTGGTTCCCCCGGAGGCGCAGGTCTTGATCTGGCGAGGATACTGTCTTCAGTGTTAGGCGCAGGGTTCGTTTTGCTCCCGGACTGGGCCCCCTTCCCACCGACAGGTTAAGCTGAAGAGTGAGATGTCTGCAAGGGTAAACCAAGGTATTAGTGTTTGGAAGGTTCGGAAAGTTCCTAGCCCCTCTCGCCCTTTCTTTCCCCGTGGAACTGGGTTGATATTGCGCTTACCTTATATAGGTAAATGCCGGGCTCTCCATCCTGCGTCTTGTGCAGGGGCGCTGGATCCAGTTGCTTCACTGGATGCGAGCTCTGCCTCTTGATAGCAGAGGATTTGCTGAGAGGGAAGACGCCGTTAATGCACGAGCGTGCCTTGTAAGTATTAAAGTTCCTTTTGCATTGTTCTCTTCTCTTTCAAAAGTCTTAAGTCTGTAAAGTCTATGTCTTTCCCTTTTCAGATGCTGTGACGATGAAGATTATCCTTCTAATGGCACGTAAGTAGAAAGACTGCACTAGCGCTGGAGAATGCTCCGTAATGTCTCTTTTGTCTTTGCAGGTGCTGAGGTGCAGCGCGAACAGATGGAAAGCGACGGGTAAGCAGTCTTGTAACTAAGCGTTACTAACCGATGTATCTTGCCTTGCAGGTGCCGGAATGCAGCGCGAGCTGAGTTGGAACGGGCGTAACACAGGTAAGCAGAACTTGTAGTTGAATATTACTGACCGATGTTCTCTCTCTTTGCAGATGTCGGATGCCGGAAGAGAAAGGCAGAAAAAGGCGCCTTGGATGCTGCCGGTGGATTAGGTAAGTAGATTCGCTGCCTTTACTTTAGCCTAACCTGTGCCTTTGTTTTGCAGGAGCTGCAGAAGACTGAAGAAGACTGAAGATTGGATTCCAGCAGGTTATTTCGTGTTCACAGGATCTGGAGCTGGAGGTTTCCTGGAGCTGACACGGTGAGCGTCCTGCTGCAGAGGCAGAATAACGCGAAGCACGTGAAACCAATCGGGTGTGGTTTAAATAGCCTTCTGTAGTGCTTAGGCGTCTCCTTCCACGACCCCACCCAGGTAAGAAAAGAGTTCCAGATTTCTAGAAGAGTTCCTGTGTTCTGCTTCCAGGGAGTGGCTCCTGCTCCACCCAGACAGAAAAAGTAGTTCCAGGCAGAGAAGGATCAGGAGACCAGTTAGCTGGTAAGTAAGCAGCATGGTCTGCTACAGGTAGGTCCACCAATCACTCTTATCTAATATGAGCCCGGCGCTTCCTGTGCCGGGACCAGTCACCATCATGAGCCTGGCGCCGCTGGCGCCAGGACAAGGTCCAGAGGGTCCCTATAGGGACTGGCTGGTTCCTGGGATCAGAGTCATGGGCCTGCTTCCAAGGTCGTGGGGCAAGTCCTGACCCCTTGGAAGCAGGGATCATGACAACGGGGGAAAGCATATAGGAACTGTCCCTCCCACTGGAACAAGTACGCGTCCCCCAAGCTCCGCAGTTGAGGGATCCTGCTGGCGAACCTCTGGCACATGGTGTTCACTGCCGTCGCCAAGAGATCAATTTGGGGTCTACCCCATTTGTAGAACATCAAATCCACCTGGTCCTGGCAAAGCTCCCTCTCGTGGCAAGAACGCAGTTCCCTGCTGAGAGAGACCAATTGTGTTCTTGACCCCCGCCCAGGTGAAACAGAATGAGGAACATGCCTGGACAAATGGCCCACTGCCACAAGTCCTGTGCATCTTTGAAGAGTCCCGGACACCGGGTCCGCCTCCTTTTCCAGATGTTTAACATCGTTGTGGTGTTGTCAGTGAAGATACTCGCCACCTTGTCCTTCAAAGACAGCAGAAAACACTTCAGGGCCCAGAACACAACCCAAAGATCCAGGACATTGATGTGTAGGTCCCTTTCCTCTGGTTGCCAGAGGCCTCTGGCGTGCAACTTTCCGGTGTGGGCTCCCTACCCCTCTAGAGGCCTCCGTGGTGACAGTCCCCTGGTAAACGGAACTCCATGATCAAGGTGCTGCCACACACCCCTACCACTGTATCGCCCGTCAGTTGAGGGCGATCTTGTCCGTAAAATTCCCCGACAATTCCATCCACCTCGCATCCAGGAACTCCTGGAGAGGTCTCATGCGCAATCTGTAGAGGCGAAAAAGGTTGATGCAGGAGGACAACATGCCCAGAAGCGACTCGATGGATCGCAGTGTTGCTGCCTGGGCCGACGACAAGCACTGCACCTTACCTTGTATGGCTTTCACCCTCTCCTCCGAGGGGTTGAGTCGCACGCCCAGAAATAGTGTGTCCCGAGATGGCTTCAAGCAAGACATCGGATAGTTTATGGAGAACCCCAGCTCAGTCAGATGTACGGTCTTGGCCGTATGTTTGCCTGCCAGAGATTGTGAGCGGGAACGCACCACCCAGTCGTCCAAGGAGGGGTATACGTGGATGCCTTGCAGACGAAGATGTGTCACTACAGGGGCCAGGCACTTCGTAAAGACCCTCGGGTCCACTTCAAGATGAAAGGCAGAGCCTTGAACTGATAGTGCTGACCCTAAACTACAAATCGCAGGAACTTGCTGTGCTTCTTGTGAATGGGGATGTGAAAGTAGGTGTCCTCAAGGTCCAATGACGTCAGACAATCTCCCTGTTCCAGCTGCACGAGCATGTTCTGCAACATGAGCATCCAGAACCTTTGGGAAGTACTTGAGATGATGTAGATCCAGAATCGGCCTCCAACCCCCAGTCATTTACCGAACTAGAAAGCATCTGGAAGATAATTCAGAGCCCCGGAGGGACGGGCTCAATTGCCCCTTTCCGTAACATGGGCCGCATCTCCTGCAGAAGCTGTGGCCCTTGTAGTTATTGCTGCTGAATCGGAGGGATCCGAGGACACCTGTGTTGGAACTCCAAGGTGTACCCCTGTCCAAGAGTATCCCGCACCCATCTGTCCGTGGTGTTCTTTTCCCATGTGCTGACCAACTTGGCCAGCCGGCCTCCCACCTGTAGTAAGTGGGGGGCCAGAAGCCACGGCCTGTTCAAGCCTGCTTGGGGAGCGGGGGATGTTCTGCTTTGCGGGAGGTGCCGCTGCTGACCTCTGCTGCCTTGAGGGAGCCCCTGTATGCTTCTTAAGTGGAAGAGCATGAAGGCTGCCTGTAAGGGGGTACTATAACTCTTTGAAGATCTTTCTGGCTTTCCTCTGGAGGAGCAAAACGAGGATCGACTCTGTTGCAAAGTTCTGAGGGAACATGCAGTCTCTGTGTCCGTCTTTATTGCCTGCATAGACTTGTCAACCTTCTTTCCAAAGAGGTTCTTCCCATCGAAGAGCATATCTAGCACCTTAGTCTGAACGTCCTGCAGAGATTTGTTGCCTTCAATCAACCTTGACGGTGGAGACACCCCGTTCCCCATCTGTCGAAAACCTCTGTCTGCGACCTCTACTGGCACCGTGATGGCGTGATCTGAGGCCACTGCCCCTCCTGAAAAAGTTCAAGGGCATCAACCTTTTTGTCTTTGCGCAGGAAGTCCAGGATAGTACCTCGCTTGTACCAGAGGTCCCAGTCAAAACGGGACAAAATGCCTAGGCGTTCGCTGCCTTGATAGCAGGTTCTACCATGTACATTATCCTCTTGCCCATTGCATCCAGCTTCTTCGTTCGCCAAGCGTTTCCTAGCTGCGGCTGAGAGCACTGAATCCAGCAAGGGCTGAAATCTTGGGCACCTTGTACTTCTTTTCCAATCTGTCTCGCTTGGTCGTGGCTGTACTTGGATTCATTAGGGCTAGTTCATCCTTGCAGCTGTCCAGCAAGGGAATGACATTGTCTTCCTCGACTTGTGTCGTTGGTACAGGAAACCCTCCTTTGTTCTCCTCGAGAACCAACTGAACCAGTTCTGATGCCCTCGGGATGACCGAATGAAAAGATCCAACTTCATCCGTAGGGGAGGCCCTATGGGGCTCGTCCGTGTGCAGTCTCCCCATCCACCGTAATGAAATAGTCGTCCTTGTCAGTACCAGTAGCTGTGTCTGTGTCCATCTGTGGATCTGGGGGTTCTGGTAGGAGTCTTGTGACGCGGCAGTGTCGGATGATGCCAAGGACCCCCGCTTCCCCCTTGGATTTTCTCCTCCGCGGTGCAGTTTACCTTCTGAGGTTCTGGCCTCGATGGAGGCATCCTTTGCTGGATTTCGGTGACCAGTGTGTGCAGGGTGGATATAATGTCTGGGGTAAACTGAGACGGTGGAATAGGAACTGGGCTAATGCGTCTCCTCTTCAACACAGGGGACTCAGGTCCTCCCCCTCCGAGCAGCACCCACCGTGCAGATTATTGTCCTCATTGGTACTCTAGTAAATCTGGTCCGGTCTATCCTTAGTAGCCTGCCGGTCCGCATACCTGGGAGGATCCACAGGTGGGACCATTACCCTCTCCTTCTCAGGAAGCTGTTGGGTAAGAGTAGCTGACTGGTCTTTCCCTGACCCCAGTTCCTTTGCAGCTGCTTCCGCAGTCGTATCAGCCTTGGGGGCAAGGACACCTGCAGGGTGGCTGCCAATTCTTTCCTGGACCTTCTCTCTTTCAGAGCCGCGATAGATGATGTTGACTTAGACGACAAAGTGCTCATCAGCGGTGCAGTCGTCGAGTCGGTTGAATTGGCCTTGGTTAAAGCCTTAGCTGGCTTCGACGAGTCCTCCCCAGACCTTTCACTCGTCAGACTATCTGTGGACACAGAGTTTGGACTGGGTTTGCAACGTTTTCTTTGAAGACGCTCCTTTCGTTGGCAGGCTCAGAGTGGAGGATGATCGTGAACGTCTTTTGTCCGAATAGGGACCTGCATCTGTGGCTAACCCAGCTTGGCCTTCTTCTGGACCTCTGCACGCGGGGTGCCCTCAAAGGATCTCAAACTCCTCCTGGAGGGAGAACGCTCCTTGGGACAGCAGGTCCTGGATGAGACTCGACCCTGCCCCGAGGCTGCATCAGAGGCCTTGCTCGACTTGAGCCGTGCCAACAGTCTGCTGTTCAAGTTTTTTTTGGTTTTCATCGAGAAACCATGGCACACCTCGCATTTCACTTCATTGTGGTCCTGATGCAGGCAGTACAAGCGGTTCCTAAACCACACTTTGCACAGAGTCTGAAGAGGCTGCAGCCTTCCTCCTTCTCCTCAGCCATGCTGAAAGGGCGTGAAGTAGGCCCCAAGGCTGGACCTTCTCTGAACTTTGATGATCCGATGAGGATGAAGATCTTCGCCGGTAGCGGAGCCCCGCTGCCGGTTTTTATCCTTCCTCTAAAACGATAAATCAAAAATCATTGAAGTTCAAATATTTTGCAAATATTTTATGAAAAACACGAAATCAGCAAAGAGAGAAACTTGAGGACTCCTATGACCCAGGAGACAGTTATTGGTTTAGAGGAGGAATACAGTTTGAAAGTGAAAGTTAAACTTTTTTCATTTACAGAGGATTCCCAGCCTAACTGGAAATATTCATAGAATTATTTAATTGCATTGTGAAAGTATTTAAACTGCATTGTGAAACCCAGGCCTTTCTCCCATTATACTTTCACCTAGCAAACTGTTCTACTACTGTCGCGAGCCCTTGTCGTTTTGTTCAATTGTCTACTATTTTCTCGTCTGTTTGCGCCCCTCCTTGTGTCCTTCCCCGGTGTTATCCCTGCCCCCACACCCTCCCTTCCTCTTCCGACCTACTCAATGGTGCTCTCCGTCTCTCTCATCTTTTCAAACTGCTTCTCTATCGACGATCCTGCTCTCCTCACTAAATCTGGTAGGAAGAAGTTTTAAAAGGACATCCTGGTCTCCAACCCAGGCCTCCCTATCGCTGATACCTATACCAGTGCGCCTCCTCCAGGAAAACCGTCAACAACATCCTCTATCGTTCCCTCGCCAGACTTATGGACTCTTCACATGATCTCTCTGCTTTTACCTTTCTCTTCTTCTACCATTAATTGTGACACCCATTGGGAGGCCCTCCAGGCCTTCTTCGACTCCACTAAGGTCATCATTAATGTTTAACTGAATGGTACCGTCCTGGTCCAAGGCCCTCAGGCCAACCTTCTCGTCTTTGATGGATGGACGCTTCCCACACCTCATCAATTTCCTTCCTTCACCTGCTGTCCCCCTCTTCCCTCCATGGCTTCCTTGCCTCCCCTTGCTGTTTCCTCCTTGGCTACCTTGCCCTTTCCTCCCTCGTCTTCTGCCCCCAGCCCCCACTCAGGCTGCTTCTACACCTCTGCAGGGCGTACCTCCGATTTGTACCCCTCACCGGAAGTCTTTCAGGGTTGGCAACCTTCTACATATTGCCAGTCTAAACTCTCGCTCAGCTGTCAAACACTCCTTGAAGAACCTGACCTCGATGTCCTTGGTCTCACCAAGATGTGGTTCACGGCCAGCTCTGTCACGAGCTTTGACACACCTCCCCGACGGCTACAAGATCCTATCTGCGCCCAGGTCCAACCATTCCGGAGGGGGTGTAGCCCTGATATTCTCCGAGTAGACTCCTGCCTCCGTCATTCCTACACAGGCCTACTCTTCATTCGAATGTCTCGTCTGCAGGTGCTCTCTCGCTCTCTCCTAGCAATTCCCTTACTGTGGCTACCATCTATCGGCCACCTGGTCAGATCTCCTTCCTCTGAGTGGGCGGACCTCTCCTCTTCCCTCTTGGTCTCGACCACTCAACTCCTCCTTCTTGGAGACTTTAACATCCACCTGGATGCTTCCTGTCCTTCCACTGGCTTCTTTCGCAACATCTGCGACTCGCTCTTCATCCTTCCCTCTGGCCCGACTCACTCTGCAGGGCATACTCTGGATGTTCTTATCTCTGCAGACCTTCCCCTTTCTATCCCTCGCACCACTCCTCTCTCCTGGAGAGATCACTTTCTCCTTTCATCCAACCTTACTCTCTCCACTCCTCAGGCCAAGCCAAACCCAGCACTGCCACCAACCTTCTCAGTTATCCAACCCATGAAGCGGGTCAGTTGAGGCTTTCGAAGCCACTTTCTCACCTCCCCCGTCGGCTGACACACACACACCCTAACACACCCCTCTCCATGCTCCGCTCTCCTATCTCTGATACTCTTGATGTTCTTGCCCGTCATGAGGATCCGCTTGAAGCCCAAAGCAAAGTGCAACTCATGGTACGACTCGGACCTCGCCACCCTTAAACGCAAATGCAGTGTGGCCGAGAAGAAATGGCCTGCTTCTGGTACATCCTCTGACAAACTGGCCTGCTGCCTGCTCCAAAGGCAATACCCGCACCACGAAAAGAGAGCCCACATCCAGTCTGCGTCCTTGCGGCATCTAACAACTCGGCCGAGCTCTTTAAAATCTGCAAGGAGCTGGCCAATCCTGCTGCAGCTCTACCTCTCCTTTTCCCTCCTAGGCCCTCTGCATGGACCTGGCTTCTCATTTCATCTCTAAAACTCAGGACATCTTGTCCTCTCCCTCGTCCTCTACTCCCTGCTCTTCCTCTGGCCCTTCTTCTGCCACCTCACCTTCCTCCTTCTCCGCCTTTCCCCTGTTCTCCCCAGACAAAGTTTCTAGACAAGTCTGATCTATGAAAGTCTCTTCAAAACAAGTTCACCCCTGTTCCTCCAAAACCATGAAGGACCACATTGACACCTTGGGCCCTGCTCTGGCTGACTTCTGCAACCACTCCTTCGCAACTGGGGTCTTCCCTTCCCCCCCGAAGCACTCCCTTGTGCACTTTCTTCTTAAGAAACCCTCTGCCAACCCGTCCTGCCCAGCTAACTATCCCCCACTTTCCATCACTCCTTTCCTGGCAAAAGCCAGGAAAAGCTGGCCATCTCCCAGCTTAGTCTCCATACTGAATCTGTTGGTTGTCTCCATGACCATCAGTCTGGCTTCAGAGCTGCCAGAAGCATAGAAACTGCTCTCCTGAACATCTGTGAAGACCTGCTCTCCAACCTCGATTCCAACAACCCCTTTGTCTTGATCTTACTTGATCTCTCTTCTGCCTTTGACACGGTCAACCATGCCATCCTGCTCAAATGTCTGTTAACCTGGGTAACGCCGATCTGTCCCTGGCCTGGCTCACCCCTTTCCTCTCCGATCGACCCTCCCAGGTCCAACATGGGTCATTCCTCTCCTCTATCTCCATCTGTGTTGTTCCCCAGGGATCTAATCTCTCTCCCTGGCACTCCCTGCCCACCGCATTGCTGCTCTCTGGCCCAACTTTCAGTGCTATGCGGATGACAACTCATTTTCAGGCTCCGTTCCGTCACTTTTCCTTCTCTCATCTCCGACCGTCTGTCTGCTATCCAGGAGTGGTGTGCCGCAAATGATATCTGCCTTAATGCCAATAAAACAGATTCTCCTTATCGGCACAACATCTCCCTCCTTTCCTGTCACTCTCTGGCCGGGCTCTCTTGGCCCTCTTCCTGCTCACACCTGTGAGGCTAAAAACCTTGGGGTCATCTTCAACTCCACACTTTCCTTCTCTCCCCACATTTCTGGCGTCTAAGAAGTCACTACCAGCTGCACCTCCTCAGAGGTATTCTTCCTTTCCTCTCCTTCCCCCAGAAGCTCACCGTCTCCAGAGCTCTGGTTTTCTCTAGGCTGGACAACTACAACAGCCTCTTTCTAAATCTGCCTGCTTCTACTTTACGCCCTCTGCAACTCATCAAGAACAGGGCTGGGAGACTTGTCCTTGGTCTCAAGCCCAGGGATCGTATCTCTACAGGACTGAAATCTCTGCACTGTCTCCCAGTGGCTGAGAGTATAAAGTTCAAAACCCTCTGCATTGTCCACAAGGCCTTCTGGGGCCTGGGGCCTCAATACCTTCAAATCTCTCTTCCTAAATATCTTCCTTCTCGAGCTCTTCACTCATCCACCTCCAACTCCCTGAGGGTCAGTCGCTTCTCTAAGCAACTAGTTGGTGATGGATCTTTTTCCTCTGATCTCAGGCCTAGGTCACCTACCCCACCAGTTGCACACCTGCACTGCGTCTCTGGCAACCCGCGCACTTGGCGACTGTTTTCTGTATATCTACAGTCCCCTTCCAGCACCTGACACCTGGTGTCTGCACTTAACCTTGCACTTGCGACCAGCTGGCTGCACTTTTACTTATTGCTTTTAATTTATTCTATTTATTTTTCTTTTTTTTTAAAATTGTATATGGGTTGCATACAAACCCTTTACATTTAATAACATCCTCAATAACATTCATCACAAAACATTACATTCATAGCATAAAATCAGTGTATAGTAGAATTGATTCAGTATCACATATTACAAATAAATCATATCATATTCCGTATATATCAAAATTCATATCCATAGCCTAAAAGTGAAATACCAATTAAAACCTACACATATGCACATGGATTCCTCAGGTAGGTAGGGAGTCCCAAACAAAAATAAGCCACATCCAATTAGCTTGACTTAGCAGGCCCTCGGTCACACCGAGGCCGCAAAGTAGTCTAATGATTTAATAAAACCTGCTACTGCCAGACCTTCCACTGTGTTGCAGATCAATATACATCTTGACCAGATGTAATTATCTTCCCCTCAAATGTCCCAGAGTTGCACATTTCTCCTAATACAGGGATCTGGTTCCTTTCAGCTAAACACAATCTAGAAGTAGGTGGCAAGCAGTTTCCAGAATCCCCAACTTATGGCACAATCTACATAAAATGTTGGCGTCTCCAACTAGCTTCCTTCTCTTCAGAACCTCTTTAGTTGGTAGCATATTCCACCTGAGTTTTAAAACAGGGAACGATAATAGCGGTTTAGAAATGGTGTCATAATAAATGAGTGTCACTCTTTTTCGGTGTTCATATTTTATAACACTAAGAGAAGGGTAAGAGTAATGTTTCAGTCGGGTTATTCCAATCATAGACAAACAGATTTTTTTCACTTTATATAGATTAGTCACTAGTGTTTCCCTATCAGTATACAAATCCTTTAGTGTCTTAAAGTAAAAAATCTCACTCAGCAAATCTTAGCTGCATCCCCTAAGGAAACAGTGATTGAGAACAAAAAGATAAGTCACATCACACCCTTTAAATTTAGAGAAGTCTCAGAAAAAGAGGTAATCGATATTGTTAAAAGAATCAAACCCTCCAACTGTAAAGGCGACGCCTGCCCCGCCAAACTAGTCAAAGACTGTGTTGAGACACTAGCACCATTCCTCAAATCCTTCATTAATGCATCCTTCAACTCTAACTCAGTCCCAACCAGCCTAAAAGAAGCTTGGGTGCGCCCCCTTCTCAAGAAACCCACTCTAGATCCAGAAAACGTCAACAACTATAGACCCATTACAACAGTTCCCTTCCTGCTCAAGATCCTCGACAAAGTCGCCTACTCACAAATACAGCACTACCTCGAAGAAAATCGCATCTTAGGCAAAAGGCAATTGGGCTTCCGCCCGGGGCATGGGACCGAATCGGCCCTTCTAGACCTTAAAATTCAACTTAATGACATCATGGACAAAGGCAAACCGGCTCTCCTCCTACTATTAGACCTATCTGCTGCCTTCGACCTGGTCAATCATGACATTCTAGGCACACAACTTAAAAATGAAGCTCACTTCTCGCCGGAAGCCGTCTCCTGGGTCAAATCCTTCCTCGAGGGTCGACTTATGAAAGTCTTTTCTGAATCTGCAAACGCTACCCCAACCACCATCCACTGTGGCGTCCCACAAGGATCCTGCACTGCACCCACCCTATACAACATTTTCACCCTCCCTCTGTTCAATGACCTCGACCATCACCACATAGCTTACACCAACTATGCTGACGACACACAAGTCCTGCTCCCCCTTACTGACTTATATGAACAAGACGCCGCAGCACTAACTAAAATATACACAGCCATTCAAACCTGGATGGCAGCCAACAGACTCTGCCTTAACGGGGACAAAACAGAAATCCTACTAGTTGGCACCAAAGAAACACTAAACAAACTCCCGCCTCTATACAAATCCTTTAACGTCGATAACTGCACCATCACAGTCTCCACTGCGGTAAAAACGCTAGGAGTATACCTCGACTCCACTCTCTCCATGACACGGCAAGTCAATGCCGTAGCCGCCTCTGCTGCACTAACCACTAAGATGATCAACGCCGTTAAACCCTTCCTATCCCCTAAAAACTGCCTGAATGTAGCCAGAGCCACAGTAGGTACCAAATTGGACTACTGCAACGCCCTCTTCCTGGGCACATCTGCAAAAAACATTAAAAAAATGCAAGTCACACAAAACAATGCTCCAAGAGCAGCCCTAAGCATTCCAAAAAGGGAGCACATCTCCCAAGCCAGAAAAGAAGCACACTGGCTACCTATAAAAGAACGCATACTATTTAAATCCATGGCCATCACACACAGATGCCTCTCTGCCAATGCCCCACCCTAGCTTTCTGAAAGGATCACCCTCCATACCTCCACTAGACCTACCAGGTCACACCTGACCAACCAGACCTATGTACCCACTTTCAAAAGAAGCAAAGCCAGAGGGTCCAGGTTCCAACACCTAGTACCCAAAAATTGGAACGCACTCCCCACCGCCTTAAGAAGCGAAAAATCATACCATGCCTTCCGTAGACTACTCAAAACCACGCTGTTCCACTAACCCCGCCTCACCTGTATTCTCACCACTGTAATTATGTAAATAACAGCAAATGTATGAAAAAACGCGTCTATGCTAATCTGTATATCTGTATATTCACCATGTATGCCTGTAACAAGTAAGACTTCTTAGCGCCACGATGCCCCCGGGCAGATGTGCGCTCTACAAATCCAAATAAATAAAATAAATAAAAATCATCACACAAGTCTCTGAACTTATAAAGATACCCATTCCCTACTGAGCAGCCCCGACAGAAAAGAACTTTCCCCAACTCCACATAGAGTTGCCCCTTTAAGGCAGAGGAAAGAGCAAAATAGGGCCATCATCCGCCACAGAGATCTAGATCTCAGCGAGACAAGACTCAATTCAAATCGGATTGCCGTAACTGGGATATTATTGGGAAGCTTCAAAACCTTCCTCCAAATGATTCCTTCTATGGTATCCCAGAAGGTCCGGAGATCCAGAAAATGAAGCGCCATACCATACAACAACTTTGTCAATCCCATCGACTGCACTGCCCCTCCCCTCTACCCCCCCACACTGTTCCCCTTCCCCCTTCCTCTGCACTTGCGTGATCTCAATGTCACCGGGCCTAGTAAGATCTTTGTCTGTCCTCCCTCTGTTCCCCTTGCCTTGCCTCGTCGCGCCTTGAAACACTTGTGTATACGCGTGTTATAAATGCCATATCATGTGAATCCATGCCAGACCCCATGTTGGAAAACTAGAGCTAGGTGACCCCCTACTTTTAACTCTCTCCTGGCCCTGCTTAGTGTTAAAGGGAGTGTTAAGGGATGGTACCGCTCCTTCAACCCAAATCCACCTGCTAGCACTCAGTCGTGCCTGACCCTTCCTTACACTAGATCCCAGGTTTATCTCCTCCTACTGTACTACTGTCCTTCCAATCTCACTCCACCTCTCCACCTCCAACCTTGATGTGGCTTATCCTCTTCCAACTCCGTCACTCCTACTGATCTTCCTCTACTACTATTCCTACTCAATTACTAACGCTAACCCTTTACTTCCTTTAACTCCTACTACTGTCAATGTATTTATCCTTCTACTCACTAGTGTGCCATTACTACCAAACACCACTCTATTGCCCGATTCTCACTCCCTACTCCAGTTACCCATCTACTCCCAATTACTACTAACTCTGCCACTCCTACTCTACCTCTACTCCTTACACTCTTCACTCACAGTGAAACATTGCACAGACCCCCCCCCCCCACCCTGTCCTTATAATAGCCTATGCACTCCTTTCGCTCTCGCCTCCTCTGGTCTCTCAGACATCCTCCTCCACTTCCTGTCCTCACCAAACTAACCCACACTGAATCATTAACACGCACCTACTTAAATATCCCACCCCATGCCAGGATTGGATATTTACCCGAACCAATAGCTATACCTGGAAGAGGGGTGCCTTTAAAAGGCTGAGGGAGGCCTTTAAAAAGGCCTGTAAGCCCCATCCCCTTTTTGATGATGTGGCTCTTTCCAACCGGACCCAGATGGAGTCCAGGGCACTTCATTTCTCAAGCCCTTTGTAAAGGCCAGTTTTCCCCCAAAGATCCATGGTGGCCTGGTGGGTGAACATGGCCTTTATGGAGAACTTTATTATTTTTAAAATTCCTGGTGGGCCAATAGAGCCCCTTTTTGCGCGGGCTCTAGCAGACAAGGTCCTGCAGCGCTCCTCTCTCCAGAAGGTCTGGCTGCGGCGGGGATGCCGCCTTCATTGCGGTTGGTTCCTCCCTGGCCATGCAAACATCCTCCAGGTAAGACAGGGTTGGAGGGGGTCTGCTCTCCCTCTGGCACCGGTCAGGGTGTTGGAGTGGGGCAGGCTCCATCTGCCCCTTTGACTGGGCCTGAAAACAGGCGTAGTCATAAAACATACAATAGGTATTGACATACGTGTCCATTTACTCGCACAACGAAATGGGAAATATCAATAGACATTGTTGGGAGAGAAAGGACTGAACAGCAGCAGGACAGGCAATAGGTAAAACTCGGGTACAAACAGCAATGTGAAATAGAAAAGTCAAGCCAAGGAACACCAATGAGATAGACGGATGCGTAAGAAAAAAGAGAAAGATGGACCGAGGAGGGCAGGAGAGAGATGTTGTAGAGTAAAGCACAGGTAGGTATTGTTTTTGCTGGCTTCAAATGGGTTTTTTGTAGTTTGGTGAACTACAATTGATGGCCGCCTAGTGGAAAGACCTTTGATTTACTGAGTGTTAAAGATGTACAATCAAATACACTATCACAAAAACACTATTTATACTGCAAAAGTAAACGGAAAAGCAAACCCGTATTATATAATTTGTCTGTTTGGGTGGAGTGAAACATAAAACGTGTAAGTTTAAAATAAATTGACAGGAAAAAATGTTGTCCCACCGCTCAATGAAATTCAAACAGCCGAAGGGTAAATTAACTCTAAAGAGGACGCAGAAACTACGAGTCTGAAGGGAGAGGACGGGAGTTATGGAACAACTGCTCCCACACTTAATGTAGTAGAGGGTCAAAGCCACTCCATAGCACTGCATGAGCTAATCCGATTTCAATGTGGTCACTAGCTCAACAAGTTACGGGGAGGAGTATCCTGTGTTCCAGGTCATAGCTTCCAATCTGAAACCTTTCATCCCTCACAGGCAGACACTAGGAGTTCTGAGTTTATGGCCCAATACCAAACACACTGCTGCACCTCTTAATTGTGATAACATCTATGCTAAACATGGGTCCCACAGCTTTTAAAAAGTACTTCAGAACATGGAACACACGCAATGACACATTACTTACAAATCAAATGGCTCAAGGCACGCTTGGTGAAGACTTACTACACTAGGAGCTCTATTACAGTGGCAATTAAGCCATTAACTCTCAGAAGACATCTTAGAAATAACACTAGCAGGTCTACATAGCACAGTGTTTAGTTTGCTGCATTGTAGAGCTAATGCAAACATCTCACAAGGATGTGTTTTGTGTAGGAAGGGGCAGGCGGTGTGTGAATTGAGTATGCCCATGGATGAGTGAATCGACAACGCCCACAAGCTTTGTGCCCCTTTGCACATCCCAGCTCCCTCTTACATGTACTCCAATACAATAATTTCAGCTCATAAGTGCCACTCATAGCAAAAATTGAAAGCATTTACAGGCTCCCCTCACTCAACTGTCTCCACTGCAAAATTGAAGCAATCATTTTAAGAATACTGAAGCTAAAAAAGGCATTCATGATCCACCCCTCCCCCCACAAACATACATAGAACCCAATAAACTAAAAAAGCATTCAAAGCAGGTGCCACACCAAATCCAAGTTAATAGTAGTTGCAGGAGCACCACACATTTAAAACAAAATGAACAAAGCATTCACAAACTCCACCAAACAAACTAAAGCATTCCAGACCTTTCAAATGAAACAATCGAAACAATTAAACAAGGAGTTGACAACGAGTGGCAGTCCTGTTTCTGGTGGAACCCCTGGTGGCTACAGTGCAGAGCAGAGTCTTTCCACTACCTCTACGCAGTGGGTGGACCCACAGTACAAAGACTGCTATCAGCTGCGGAGTGGACGGCGAGTGGCAGTCCTGCTGTCAGGGCTGTCAGAACTGCAGACGCGGCCGTCCCCTCCAAAGATGAGGAAGCAGGTAGTCGCTTGAGGAGCTTGCGGATGCAAGCAAACACGGCCTCCTTACAGCCAGAGGGCCCCTGCACGCCAGCAATGACCGCCGTGCCATCAACGCCTGGTAAGCAGAGAGGAGGGGGGGCGGGGGTTGGGGGTGGCAACCCTATCTGCACCTAAATCATGGACTCATTTAACTAAAAATTTGCAGGGGAGCCCTCCCCCCACACACATGAAACCCGAGCATCATTGTGGGCAGCCAGCACAAAGAAAACGCAGTAAAATACAACAGCAACTAACAAAAAAAAAAAACATGCCTTATCCCGGCGACGGTGTTACCGCTGCCACGGCCCACGCCTTGCCTGACATTAGCCCTGGACCGCGCTCCGGCCTCAACGAGCTCAAGCCTGGCCCCGGTGGCTCCTGCAGGGGGGGGGGGGGACTCAGTTCGAGCGGGTGGCTGGAATCGGTCGGAGCAAAGTGCCAGGGCCCGTAAAGACCTGGGTGGAGGCAACGGTCGGGTGTGCTGCAGAGCGGCTAAGCCCACCATTTATCAATGGCGCTTGCGAGAACTGAGCCTAGAGTACAGAGAACAGAACAACCAGGTGCCATATCTTCAGGCAAATGCAATGAGTGATATGGCGCTGGTGCATACAGAACCGTCATTGCGGCAACAGCCAAACGAGGAAAATCTAGCACTGGTCATCCCGTCTCAAACAACAGAACCACCTTTAGAAATGGAATGTCAACCACATTTAGAACTGGAATGCCAACCGCATGTTGTCAATACAAAAAAAAAAAGACAGACCTGCCCCAAGGCCAACAGAAAGGTGCACGCAAGAAAAACTTGCTCCAGGGTGGCCGTCTCAACAAACTTACGTCAATGACTCGTGGCCACCACAACCTAAACCTTTCAAAAAATAGAATAAGGAACGAAGCGACAAAACATGTAATCCCTTGACAAACTTCTTCAAAACAAGTTCAAACTTAAGAACTGAAAGAGGACCTGAATCCGTAGAACTCTCCGACACTGAAATCCTTGAGGTTGTCAAAGAGTGCTTCCCGTTCTCTAAGCAACGCAGGACGGAGAGTATCTCGACGAGACTGCACAAGGAAACATTGTCTCAGAACATCAAAGATAGGAGGCTGAGGGACAAACCACAAGAGCGATCGGAAAGGGGATAAGAGGCCACTGACCCAGCTTCCACGTTTGAAAGAGATCGTTCCAGCAGTACAGGAAACGGCGAAACAGCTTCAATCAACCAGCGAACCAGCCCTGAAGACCCCAAACCAACTGGGAAATCTTGATTCTTCCAACACCACGCTGGAACGGCGTCATTCTAACTTAATGGACCAGAAGACCCCTTCAAAACTAAGATCGATCACAAACGAGAAAGTCCTAATAACTCTTAGAGGAGGCAAACAAGTGTCGCAGGTCAGTCATCAAATAACCATTGACGAGGACTGTAACATAAGCACTGAACCAACTGACTCTAGAACGACAAACCAACAACAAGACAGAAGTCAGACTCTGGGCCAGAATAACCATCAAGCAAGCTCAGTCGAAGACCAGCACCTCCTTCCTCCACAATCGAGTGACTACAAGATATTCCTTGGATACACACAGACCCAACAAATCCTATCGATCGGTGTTCACGACCCGCCAACCAGATTCACCGATCAAAAGACCTTCCATATACTTATCGCCAAGTCAAACGAGACTCCCACCAAGAAGCCAGAGATTTTTCCTATAATGACAGCAGTGACTATAGCCCTAGCTCCCTTCACCAAACTTTACGAAGCTGTAGCTGACACCATAAAATATATGATTCTACAATCGATGATCCACAGCAAGCTAATCTTTCTTGAGGCATACACCATGGCCCTTGAAGCCAAACCTAAACTCCCGCTGGTCTTCCAAGATCAACCTCCTATATCAACCCAAGTGCTTCAGTCACGCACAGAGTCAGGAACACAGACAACAATACGGATCGATCTGACAGACACTACCCAAAACTCTCAAAGACCTGCCTCAATCCCAGTGGCAAACCTGCCTCCATGCCAGACACTCTGCAATTTCGAGAAACCAACTAAGACCCTAACTGTCGATGGGATTGGAGAAAAGGCAAAACCTCACGCATCAGCACCGATAAACAGGCCCACCATTACAGGGACAAACGGTCCACGTAACGTGAACCTTAGGAAAACATCGGCCCTAGCTATGGGAAAGTCAAGTACTCAAATGAAGGAACCAATCTTTCAATTCCACACCTCCTCGACGACTGACAATGAGCAAAAAGCTAGAAGCCCGGCCCACAAAGCCAGAACGGCAAAGAAAGGTTGTTAAAAAAAAAAAGCTCAATTTCAGAGAAACCACTAATCAAACCAACTGTCACCGGACTCTCATCGTCAAGAACAATAGATGACTTCCTAGAGAACGAAGTGTTGATGAACCTAAGTCAACACCTGACGGACCAAACTCCTGAAACGAGAGGCGAAGTGACCAAAGACTCGCCTCACAAAGCTATAAACTACAAGTTAAAATGAGAGGCCGTATGAAACCAACGAGAACTTGGCAAGCCCTTAATATACACTCGAAGCTAGGTGTAACAAACTAAGAAGGATGACTGGCACACTAACAATCCCCTTCCATCAAGGTGAGATACTCACAATCCCACACTGAAAAAAACCTCCAACGACTCTGAACGCCATACAGCAAGAAGAAACCAACAGACAAACCTCTCAGGGCATCAAGACTATAGGAAAGAAAGAAGGCGCCCCAGGAAAAAGGGACGCTGAGCAGGCCGACCTCAAAAGAAAACCAAACCACGGGCACCCAACTACATATCCAAAACCCAAAAGATACAACGAGAAGCCTAGAAAGTGGGAACAGGCAAAATGGCGGATAAAATTGAAGCAAATCAAGGAAAACGACGATCTCGCGTTAAACCACAGCTCAGTGTTAAAACTCAAATCGGACGGTCTTCTAATAATGTAACCAAGTCACAAGCATCAGAAAGCCAGAATCAATCAAAAAAACAAAAACAACAAAAAACATTTTCAAGAGATACATACATCAGCAATATCTGCCAACCAGTCTACAACAGAGTTACCCGGCAAAGGACTGCTACCACAAGGATTATGGTCATGGTTGCCGAAAGTCTTAACGGCGCAACAAAAAAAATAGCAACCTGCCGCCTGTGAGCACACCTGTCACGACAATCAGCGATCCATCGAGACTTCAAAAACAGTTGTGCTCATGGAACACCAGAGGCCATGTACATCTTCGAGCACTGGGTGACATACAATTATGCAATTAGGATCTATTGTGTTTACAGGAGACCTGGTTGATGCAACAAGTGACCCTAGAGGGATATGAAATTATCTTGGCACCAGCAAGAAAGGTGCCAAGAAAAGAAAGGGCATACTAGGTCGCCCCTCATCGGGCCTACTGATTGCTTGCAGAAGCGGATATGGAATCTCCCTGGGAAAAACACTAGTTAACAACCAATCCCTCTTGATGGTTAAGGCAACGTGGACAAATTTAGACCGCACAAAGGACCCCAGTAAACAATCAACGTTAATAATAGCAAACACATACTGAAACCCGGCCCCTACGGATACTTCAAACTACTTGGAAATGGTAGAAGAAGCAACTGATGAGGCCCTGGCAGTTCATCTGGCACCATACCTTTTGTTATGTGGAGACCTAAACGCGATATGCCTCTCGCAAATTAACAACACCCATTTCTCCTCCAAGCCATCAGCAGCAGAACAGAGGCTCAACACTGATGCGCCTGATGAACTCAAGAGACTTGTATAACCTAAACGAGGCGTTCCCAGAGAACAGCCCCCCGACCTGGGAGCGAGAAGAATCAAAGGCTATTTTAGACTAGATATTTGTCACTAAATCTCTACTACAAGTCACGAAAGCCTTTGAGGTTACAAGAACTAAGGCGAGCAACCACAATCTGCTGTCAATGACGTGGGGCACAATTGCACCACCCATCACCCAAATGCAAGCCCGGCTAGAAGTCAACACGCAAGGATGCAGGTTAAAACTGTTGTCTAAATCAATAAGAGAGGTGGAGTCAAGATATAGTGCGATGACCTACACAGACCAGGCAAAACAAATCGACTGCTTGCCTTTGCTCGCAGTATATAAGAAAGTGCCGACTAGAAAATACCAGCCGGCCACACTCTCGAGACACGTCTATGACAAAACCCTAGCAGATAAGAGACAAGAATTGAGGAATATCAAACAGAGCGAAAACCTTGGGCACGGAGGAAGCGTTCACCGAGGCCACCAAAGCAATTAATCAATACAAAATATGGGTAAGAGGACATCGCCTCAACCTCCATCAGCAAGACGCCAAAAACATCTTAAAAGCCATAAGTGGTCACAAGGCAAGAGAATTCAGGACGCTCTTAAAATCAACATCTCCATCCTTAGAAACACCATGGTAAACATCATTGGTGAACAAACTTGGATATCACACTTTACAAACCTTTTTGAAAGTCCGACAAACAGCCTGACTCCATCACCAAGCATGGAGTCGCAGTCATGGGTGAGGCTAGAAGATCCAGTGGACATACTTTAGCGGATCAAATTACTAAAGACCTCCAGAGCCCCATGCCCGCACGGGGTGACAAACGTGGACTTAAAAACCTGCCCGAACGAATGATCAAAACTATTGAGCAAAATATTTCGGATATGTGAGGGCTTAAAATCTATCCCACCATCATGGAAAACTGCAACAATCCCGATCTTCAAGAAAGGCAACAAATGTGATCCAGCGGATTACCGTCCAATAGCGCTGCTGGACATAATAGGGGAAAGTCTTCGGTTCCCTATTACTGGACAATTTTAAAGAATGGGCTAAACACATGCCGTGCGACGACTTTCTCCAGACAGGCTTTACGAAGAATTCGGGAACAAAGGGTAACATCTTCTTGTTAAATGTATTAAAGAACAAAAGTATTTGAAGGAGGTCCACGCATATTCATAGCCTTTGTAGACTTGACCCACGCTTTGACCGCTTGGACAGATCCCGTCTATGGGCCAAACTTGCAGCTTGGCACTGCGCGCAGGCGCTCCTTGATCCCATCAAAGCTCTATATACCGATGCCAGCAAGAGAGTCCTGTTAGACCACCAGGGGGTCTTATCGGAGATCCCAACATGTAGAGGTGTGAAGCAAGGGTGTCCGCTTGCCCAGGCATTCTTCTTGGCATTTTAAGAGGACTTGAAGCACTCAGACGTCGCAGTGCGAGCATTTCCCTCAAGGCTGAACAAAACATCGATTACACGCCTACTGTACACCGATGACCTGATCCTACTATACCACACACCAATTGGCCTACAATGTCAACTCAACAACTTACAGCAATGCATGCAGACAAAATCTAGAAATCAACAGAAAAAAAACACGTTCATAACGCTGGAAACAACAAGGAGGAAAAAAGAAAATTTGTTGAGACTTTATCTGAGGGTCATATTAGACAGCTCGACACATCAATGCAAGAGGCACCAAGGGCAAAAGCGAACCAACTGGCAATGCGAGGAAAGGCCATAGATCAGAAGTTTGGCCGTTACTCCATGGTTCCAGTGTTGGAATTCTATAAAATGAAGGTGGTTGCCTCATTAACATATGGGGCTGAAGCAATGACGAGCATCCCCACGACCATTTGGCCAAAACTTGAAGCCCCGTTTTGGAGAAAGGTTCTCGGCTTGCCAAACTCAACTCCGGTAGCATCAATCCTCTGTGAATTAAGCCCATATTTACTACAAGGTACGGTTAGATACGCTACTCGGATGCTCCACAGAAAATGCTGGATGGCGGCCTCGCCTTCAATTTACAATTTAATAAGCCAGGAAATAGAGACATCCAACAGCAAAACATTCATCGCCTGGGTAATGGCCAACATCGTGGTACTCAAGTCAATCGAGTGCGACGACGATGATGTATTGCAGCAAAATCCTGTGGGGATTTTTAAAAAAAAACTTAAGGAGCTGGACTGGACACACGCTGGAAGTAGCGGCCGGCAACAAACTAACGAATCACCTCCGAAGCAACGCAAGAAAACTAAATGAACTCCAGACCTACATTAAGAAATTCACATGTAGGCAAGGCCGCGATTTTCTCTTACGAGTCCGGCTAAACTTGCTACCAACAAACGAAATCCTGGCAATCCGAGGCCTCTCAACCACCAGCCTCTGCCACTTCTGTAACACAACCATGGGGGCGGGGGGGGAGAGAACCAATTCAACACCTACTTCTTCAGTATCCAGGTAACCAACGGATAAGAGCACACTACCTGAACCACATTCTCGCATTGCACGCTGATGGACGAATCAACGTGTTGGGCCTGGCTGATCAGTGGAGACAAAACAAATTGGTTATTAGCTACTTACAAAATTCTCTACCACGTCAACTTTCCGACTATCTAACCAGGCCTTAACGACTTACTCAGACCTCAGAGCTCATTTCAAGGACAACTCCTTGTGAAAAATAAACTTTCCCTTTTCTTCTCATTACTTGCACTTATGTTCACCATAGCTGCAGCAAAAGAGAAACAGACTTTTCCTTTTGTTTTCATCACTCTCTGCGTTCGCAACAGTTTAAGACAAAAGAAATCTCCTTTTGTTTTGTAAAAATCATGTTGATTAAATACAAATAAATTTAAAAAAAATTAATTAAACAAGCCTTTTCACAAAACAATAGAAAACATTAGAATAGGAAGGCTTCCGCAATACTCAAGACGTCGTCTTTTTTTTGTATTTTACAAAAGGCTAGTGCCAAACTATTGGCACACACAGACCATTGCCACTTAGTGATTGTCAACACATTTAAACGACTCTTACTGCAGTTAGAAAGTGATGGGGCATAGCTCTCTGATTCTAGGTGTGAACGGAAAAACACATACCGAGTCTCTGTATTTTAAGTTAATGTAGAACCACCGGTAAGCCTGGCCTCCTTTGACACTATGGAACCCAGTGTCACATGCCAAATGTTCCAGATCGACAGCCATTTCTCAGCAAAGCAATTTCTGCCAACTGCATGCATTGCAACTATCTCCCATGGCAGGCCTGCCCCTTCGTATATGGTTTGGTCATCATTTTGGTTCTTGGCTAGTCCGTAAGTGGTCCAGCTACAGATTATTATAAGCACCAAATTGCTTTGGATAGTGTATTTTTATTAAATAACTTGTTTCTGGCTTTCTTTGATATTTAAGTTCTCATTTCAATAAATGTGTGCTCTTTGAATTTCGTGGGCAGGACATTTTTAAATTTTACTTCCTATAACGCGATTCCTTTGGGTCTTTGCATTGTCTTTACAGAGGCCCATGACTAAACGTATCAAAGGTGACTTCTCAGCCACATTTCCTGCTTTAGAATGGACAAAACAGTCTAATTTGGTGCAAGATTTACTGTTTCCAAGCCTACAAAAGCCTTCAAACAAAGAACAAGAAATGTCCCCCGAAATGAATTTAAAAAGAGTACCAGACATGTCACGAAAAAATTATTTGAATAATTTTCAGAACAATGAAACTAAAAACATTTGCCGACAAATTACCTACAAATCCACCATAACTAAATCAGCTCATCAACACAGTATCAGTTATGTGGGTCAAAGATGAAAAATCATTCCCTGGGTATGGGATTACAAATCAAGGTCAAATCTTGTTTGCACTGATTGGGGGCCGGGAAAGGAAGTAGGAAGTTTCTTAACAAATTCTAATTCTGCAGCATTGGTATCTTTCATAGATTCACATGCTTTGAATAGCAGTCCCATAAAAAAAAAAATCTTGGTGGCGATAGGGATGAAGTGGCACAATTACAGAGCAAGGCTTTTCTCTCTGAACAGGACATCCTTGGTCACAAAGATGTGACACATAGCATAGTCCATCTACGCTGCTCAATTTAAAAATCAACATACTGTGGAAGGCGGCAATACTGCGCTGCTTGTTCTGCTGGATCTCTACAACACATTCAATCTGGTGGATCACACCTTGCGGGTGGAGAGACTTTGCAGCACAGCACACTTTTCTCCAGCAGCAGCGAATGACTGAAATCTTTACTGTCAGACCGTAAGGGTAGGGTCTTCTATAGGGACTCTCAGGCAGAGGAGTTAACCATCACCTGTGGAGTCCCCCCAGGGATTGTGTGTGTCACACACTCTTTAAAATCTTTACGCTCCCCTTGTTTGAACATCTGGACAGGGCAAGCATGTATGCAAATTACGCAGATGGCACGCAATGCCTTGTTCCCCTCTCAGGGCACTACACCACTGACTCCAACACCTTGAACTCAACCTATGAGCTCATCAAGACAGGGATGCAAGCCAATAAGCTTGCTCTTAATAGTTCTGAAACAGAACTTCTGATCCTGGGCACCGCAACACAGATGCGTAAGTTGGGGCAGAGTACAAATCTTTTGAAATTGCAGACTGTTGCATTGCCACCCAGTCCAAGGTTAAGACTATTGGGGTCACACTTGACCAACAACGAACTATGAAAGGACAAGTTAATAGCCTCATATCTAACACCTCCTATCATCTGAAATTGCTTGCCCAGCTGTGCCCTTTTCTTTCTGCTACACATTGTTCTACTACTGCTTGCACAATTATAGGCACCAAGCTATTGTTCCAGCCGTTTGCTTGGCATTTCAAAACATGATCTTTCTCGCCTACAGGTGGTTCAAAACAATGCAGTGCACATTGTTGAGGGCTTGCAGAGAAGAGACCATGTGTTAGCGGCCAGGAGAGCCGTACACTGACTTCATATTTGTAACAGAATCACTTTTAGCGTACTATGTATTACACATTAATGCCTCTTTGGGCAGGATCCTAAATATCTTTCAACCTGCTTGTCCTTGTTGCCGGTTCGCAGTGCCTTGAGATCTAATAGCTGCCTGTTGGAGGTACCCAGAACTAGACTTGCTTAACTGCCCAGAGATCCTTTCCACACGCCCTGACTATGGTAACACCCTACTGATAGGAGCCACAAAGAGGGATATGACATGCATTACTTACCGTAATAGCATTTCTGATGATAGTATCTGCTTAGATTCACATGCTGTGCATATGGTCCGACATCCAGTGGTAACCACAGAGTATTGCATCTTGTCTTTCGGGGAACTAAAGGGGACGTCGGCATAGGCGTGCCTGTAACACTATTCCTATTGTGACGTGTAGTGTACCCAAAATCCCTCACGCGCCGAGGTACCTCTGATTGTATTTTTTCTGCCATGAGGGAGCCCAGGGCTATAGTGAGTGAGTACATAAAGAGAGAAAGTAGTAAGACGTCCATGTTCCTTCCACCCCAAGCGGGGAGGTAGGGAGGGCGCATGTGAAACTAAGCAGATACAGTAATAGCATTTCTGATGACTGCAAGTAATGCATGTCTTCTGATGCTTGTTAATCTGCTTAGAAACATACTGTGCATAGAGTAGAGAAAAGATGTCTTAGTACTGCTTGTCCCACCTGAGAATCAGACCTAGAATGAGTGTCTAGGCAATAGTGTTTTGTAAAGGTGTGTACAGAACTCCAGGTTGCCGCTTTGCAAATGGACTCAAGGGGAACATTTGTAATGAATGCTATGGATGCCCCAGTGCCCCGAGTAGAATGTGCTCTAGGCTTGAAGGGCACTTCTCTCTTAGCAAGAGAGAAACATAGTGTGATGCATTTGACAATCCACCTTGAGATAGCTGATTTAGAGACAGGATCCCCTTCTCTACCAGCTGCCACTGAAACGAAGAATTGTTTTGTCTTCCTCAGTGGTTTAGTTCTTTCCAGGTAGAACATGACTGCCCTACGCACATCTAGTGTGTGTAGGCTTCTTTCGGCCATGCTAGTAGGGTTCTGGAAGAAAGTGGGTAGTTCGATTGATTGGTTCACATGGAACTTTGAGATAAAATTAGGCGCAAATCTGGGATGTGTGCGCAGAACTACCTTATCTTTGTGGACTGTAACAAAGGGGTCTAGAACAGAAAGAGCCTGTAGTTCGCTAACCCTTCTGATAGAAGTGATAGCCACTAGGAAGGCGGTTTTATAAGTCAGGTCTTTCAGACTTGCTTTATGCATAGGCTCAAAGGGAGCTCCCATGAGCCTGGTCAAAACCACATTCAGATCCCATCCAGGGGCTGGGTGAGAAATGGGAGGTAAAATCCTCTTAACCGCTTCCATAAAGGCTTCTATCACCGGTATTTTCCACCACAAGACCTTTTGTTGTGATGTGGTGTATGCCGGCGGAGCAGCCAGATGAACCTTTAGGGAATTGAAGACTAACCCAGTGTCCAACAGATGGGTTAGATACAGCACAGTTTGTGTGGGTGAGCAATCGATTGGATTGACGCCCTTGGAATTGCACCAGATGACAAAACGTTTCCATATGCTGGCATAGCAATAACGTGTATTCGGTTTTCTCGCTTCCCTGAGTATGTCCATGCACCTCTGAGGGAGTTGCAGGTGTCCAAACTCTATGAGCTCAAGAGCCAAGCTGCTAAATTCGGAGTTTGTGGGCATGGGTGTAGGGTCTCCCCCCTGTCCTGAGACAACATGTTGTACGGTCAGGGTAGTCTCACTGGTGGGGAAAGGGACATTTTCATCAGGTGAGCGAACCAGGGTTGGCGGGCCCACATGGGGGCCACTAGTATCATGGTAATTGGTTCCTAGTGCATCTTGTGCACTATCTTGTTGAGAAGGAGAGGGGGGGAGGGAGGGGGGAAGCATAAACACATTTTTCTGACCATGTTATCCAGAGACTGTTCCCCTTGGATCGGTTCTGGAGGTACATGGAGGCGTTTTCTTGGCATTGGGCATTATCCTGAGTTGCGAACAAGTCGATCTCTGGGAAGCCCCATTCTGCTAAGACGTTGGACACAATTTCTTCGTGTAGCCACCCTTCGTATTCCTCTGGCAGAGGAAAATCTCTGCTGAGTACCTCTGCCAGAAGATTGCGTTCCCCTGGAACATGTTGGGACAACAAAAAGATCTTGTGTTTGAGAGCCCATATCCAAATGTTTAGGGCCAGCTTGGATAGCCCTGGAGAATGAGTGACCCCCTGTTTGTTCAGGTAATACATAGCTGTAGTGCTGTCCGTTAGAATCAGCACTGCCTTCCCTTGCAGTTGCACCTGAAAGGCTTTCAAATCCTTGAACACCGCTAAGCTCCAGTAGGTTTATATGGTTGGACGCTTCTTGAGGAGGCCAAACTCTGTGCGCCGTCTGTTGAAGCAGATGAGCTCCCCACCCTGTGAGATGCGTCTGTAGTGAGAGATGCGTCTGTAGTGAGAGATGCGTCTGCAGTGAGAGTGCCTTCCACTGCAGGGGTGGTGAAGGTCATCCCCTTCAAGAGGTTTTCTCTTGACCACCACTGCAGAGAGAACAAGGGCTGGCGAGACAACTAACAGATCTTCCCATTGTCCGCTGGCCTGACATCACTGGCTGTTGAGCCACCCTTGCATGGGACGCATGCGTAGCCGCGCGTGGGGAACCAAGCATATGCACAACGCCATCATACCTAGCAAGAGCGTGGCTTTGCGTACCGTCACCTCCCGACTGGGTACAAATTGAGGGATCTGAAAAAGCATTTTCTGAACCCTCTCGTTGGAGGGGAAGACGAGACCGTCCATCGTCCGAATTAGAGCTCCCAGAAATTGTTTAATTTGACTGGGGACTAAACTGGATTTATTTTCGTTGATTGAGAAACCCAGACTGAAGAGAAGACCTACTGTTTTTTGTGTGTTCGAAAAACAAGTGTTGAACGAGTCCCCCGTAACGAGCCAGTCATCGAGGTAAGGGTAAACTGCGCCTGATAGTCTGCGCAGGTGTGCTGCCGCCACTGCCAGCACTTTGGTAAACACCCTTTGCGCTGAGGCGATGCCGAAGGGAAGTACCTTGAATTGGTAATGCCTGTCATGAATCATGAACCTTAGATAATTTCCTGTGCGCTGGCAACATTGAAATATGAAAGTATGCATCTTTCATGTCCAATGTTGCCATGTAGTCCCCCTGTTTCAGCAATGGGATCCCCTCCTGCAGTGTTACCATGCAAAACTTCTGGGGTTTTATAAACTTGTTCGCTGGGCGCAGATCTAGAACAGGGTGCATGGTGAGATCCTTTTTTGGGTACAAGGAAGTACACTGAATAAATACCCTTGTTTACCTGAAGAATAGGGATGGCTTCTATGGCATCCTTTCCCAGCAGTGCGACCACCTCTTGATTCGGGATCACCAAATGGTCCGATGAAAGGCGCCGTGAGCGCGGCAGTCTGAATTGTGGAGGTTGGGCGAATTCCACGCATTAAACGTGGGCCTCTGTTTTTATGACCCACTGGTCTGAAGTTATACCCTCCCATGCCATGAGGAAAGATGTTAATCGCCCCCCGACTGGGGTAACATGGGAGGGGACCTGGATTGGGTGATCATTTCTGACCAGAGGCTGTGGCTCCTCTGGGATTGGGGTCTCTGCCTTTGCCACGTTTCTGACCCCTTGCCGGGTAGTGTGCAGAATTTCCATTAGTCTGTCCTGAGTTGAAGTTTCCCGCGCTGTAGTTGTTTTGACCAGCACAGGCTTGCCCTCGAAAGGACCGCCGAGAGTTATTACCCCTCTGGGTGGAAGGTTTCTGTGTGATTTGTTGCAGAGACCTCAGAGTCTCATGCTCCTTCTTGGCTGTTTTCAAAGCCTCATCCACCGCTTACCCGAAGAGGTTAGATTCATCAATGGGCTTATTGATGAGGGAGGCTTGAGTTTCTGGTTTAAAACATGAGGTGCGCAACCAAGCGTGTCTTTTCAGTAGGGTCCCTTGCCAGAGACCTGCCTGCAGTTTCCGCAGTGTCCAGGGTGTTTTTGATCACATGCTGGTTAACTTGTCTTCCCTCCATTACAATGGAGAGAAGCTTTGACTTGGTGGGTTCAGGAACCTTTTGGAGGCCCTCCTGGAGCAAGTGCCATTGGGCGTCAGCATAGCTTGTCAATAATGTTGTATTATTAGCAATCCGCGTAGTGTATGCGGCCGCAGACATGACAAGTTTGCCAAGGGCATGCAGTCACTTAGATTCCTTGTCCGGCGGTGATTCACCTGTGGCAAGGGGTACCCCTGCCCTTTTCCGAGTGGTAGTCACTACCAATGAATCTGGAATGACATGCCCTCTGATGTATAGAGGGTCGGAAGGGAAAGGGCAAAATAGTTTTTCGACTCTTGGGTTCACTGCCCGAGTTTCAGCTGGTGATACCAATGAGGGGGCCACCCTTCTTTTAACAGAGTTAGGGAGGGGGATGGCCTGACTAGACAGAGGTTTCTCTTTAAGGATATCCTCTACAAAATCTTGCTCAGGCATCGCCTCTTGAGTGGAAATTTTAAAATATTCAGCTGCTTTTTTCAATATGGAGTTGAATGTCATTTGGTCATCTACAGGAGAGGTCTGGCGAGTCGGGGTGGACGGAGGAGAATCCAGGCACAAAACATCAGAGCCCTGATCTTGCTGTGTCCATGGGTCCTGACCTTCCTACTGGGTTTCTTCCCAGTTGTCCGTAGTATCCTGTTCTTCCTCATAACTTTGTAGAAGGAACAAGTTACTTACCTGTAACTGTTGTTCTCCAGCATGGATGGCTTCTCACCCTTCTCAAGAACCCGTCTACGACGCCTGCCAAGAGGGATCGGTACGAGAAGAAGTACCGGGTCCCCGACGCAGCCCCTTTGTGATTTAGGGCACAAACGACCCCTGACTCGGTCGTCTCAGCGGTGGCCAAGAAGAAAGCGGGGGGAGGGGGGAGGAGGAGGCATCAGCCTCAACGTCAACTTCCCTGCCTGACGGCGAAGGGAAGAAGCTGCATGCAATGGGACAATGAGTTATCTCGTCGGCGGCAACGACGACGATTAAGGCAGCCAACGCCCTTGTGATCGTGGCCCGCTACGACAGGGAGTTAGGGTACAAGATCGCCCCCCCTGTTGGACTTCCTACCGGATGACAAGAGGGCCGAGGCCCTGGAGATCTTGCAAGAAGGCGAAGTGGCATCGGACCACACCATTACGGTGGCAACGGACATTGCTGAAACCGGTTTCCGCCAGCTAGGCAACAGCGTTTGCCTTAGACGGTCCGGATGGTCACCCTCCAGCACGTGCTGGGACAGCTGGAGGAGGGCAATTTCCTGTCGTCGCTGGATTTGGAAGATGCGTCCTTCCACATCCCCATTCTGAAAGGACACCGAAAGTTCCTCAGGTTCGTGGTCCAAGGACGGCACTACCAGTTCAAGGCCCTCCCGTTCGGATTGAAGTCGGCACCCAGGGTGTTCAAGTGCCTCACACCGGTGGCGGCGTGGCTGCGCCTGCAGGGGATCCACGTCTACCCCTACCTGGACGACTGGCTCATCCGAGCAAGGACAAGGGAGCTTGCAGTGGATCACACAGCAAAGACCGTCCAGCTGCTCACGGACCTGGGATTCTCCATCAACTTTCCCAAATCCCACTTGGCCCCGTCGCAAGTCGCACTGTTTCCGGGAGCCAAGCTCGACACAGTGGCGCGTCTGGCCTCGCCATCAGAGGAAAGGACGAAGGCCATCCTGGACAAGGTGCAGCGTCTGCTGGCCACAGACGTGGCCAGGGTGAGGTCCATTAAGTCCCTCCTCGGGATGATGTCCTCCTGCATACATCTTGTGCGCCTGTGTAGGCTTCAGATGCACCCTCTGCAAGAGTTCCTCGTCTCCCGCTGGATCCAAGCGACGGGCAGCTTCGAGGACAGAATCCCGCTCGTGGGGCACACGCGCTCATCTGATGGCGGGCACAGACTTTCAGACCCCATCCCACCGGAGAACTGACGACGGATGCCTCCCTGGAAGGGTGGGGAGCGCACACCAGAGAACTTCACGCGAGAGGCCTTTGGCTCCCGGAGGAGAAGACGCTCCACATCAACATCCCGGAGCTCCGTGCAGTGTTCTGGGCCCTCAGGTCCTTTCTTCCGTCCCTCAAGGGCAAGGTGGTGAGAATCTTCACCGACAACACCACCACAATATACTACATCCGGAAGCAGGGAGGAACCAGATCCCCCAGCCCTCTCCAAGGAAGCCCAGGATCTGTGGCATTAGGCCGTCGCCCAAGGGATGTTTCTGGTGCCCTTTCATCTGGCAGGGATAAAGAACACCATCGCCGACTCACTCAGCAGGGAGCTGCGCTCGTGCCACGAGTGGGAACTACGTGAGGACCAAGTGGATCGACTCTTCCGACGATGAGGAAAACCGCAGATCGACCTGTTCGCGACGGCGACGATCTCCAAGTGCCAGAGGTTCGCCAGCAGGTTTCCCCAGCCGAGGAGCATGGGCGATGCTTTCTCGTTCCACTGGGACGGCCTGTTCCTAAATGCGTTCCCTCCGTTGCCATTGCTGCTCCGACTCGTCAAGCAGCTCAAGAGGTCCCGGTGCAGGATGATGCTAGTCGCACCGGCGTGGCCGGGGCAGATCTGGTTCCCAGACCTTCTAGACTTATCAGCGTCCCCACCAATCAAGCTGCCGACGGACGCGGATCTTCTCTCCAGAGAAGGAGGCGCCATACTTCATCACGACCCGGAGTCGCTGAACTTGCAGACCTGGCTCCTGCAGCACTAGAGTTTGGAGGGTACGATATCCCGGCTGACTGCAGAGAGGTCCTTGCAAAAGCCAGGGCGTCAACTCTCAAGTGCTACGGACATATGTGAAGAGGATCTCTGGTGCCGTGCACAGAAGATTAACCCTCTACGGATTACGGCCCCTCAAGTGCTGCCGTACCTACTGTCGCTGGCCAAGGCTGGACTGGCTCACGCCTCCATCAAGATACATCTGGCTGCAATCTCCCGATACACCAGAACCACAGGACGGGCGTCCTTGTGGTCCCATCGCCTGGTGAAGGAATTTATGAAGAGACTGTTCCGATCGTTCCCACCGGTGAAGGCCTCTGCCCCGGCGTGGGAACTCAACGTGGTACTGACCAGGCTCATGGGGGCGCCATTCGAGCCCATGCATTCGGCACTGTTGAAATTCCTGTCGTGGAAGACTGCGTTTCTTGTGGCCATCACCTCCGCACGGCGAGTGGGAGAGATCCAGGCCCTATCCTGCAAGCCTCCATACTTGACTTTTCATGAAACGAGGGTGGTGCTGAGGACACACCCCTTTTTTATGCCCAAGGTGCCGTCGGACTTCCACCTCAACGAGCCCTTGGTGTCACCTGTTTTCTTCCCGTTGCCTTTGTCACCGGCCGAGAGGACTTTGCACTCGCTGGATGTGGCCAGAGCGCTGAAGTTCTACGTGGACCGCACGAAGAGTTTTCGGAAGACATCACAGCTTTTTGTGAACTTTGGACCTGTGAACCAAGGGAAGGCTCTCTTGAAGGCTTCCATTTCCAGATAGCTCTCCGGCTGCATCACGCACTGTCATCGGTTGGCAAACCGACCGTTGCCTGGCGGTCCAAGAGCCCATTGGACCAGAGCTATCGCTGCTACCACAGCGTTCTTGTCTGGTGTGCCCCTGCTGGACATCTGCAGGGCTGCTACGTGGAGGTTGACGCACACCTTCATGAGATTCTACTGCGTCGACCGGGATTCCAGGGAGGAGTCCAGGGTCAGCCAAGCGGTGCTGCGCAACCTGTTCGCCTAAGGTGAGCCTGGTGAGGAGGTAAGACCTGCTTAATGTGGAGTTTTGATGTAATGGTTAAGGTTAAGTTTTCTCCTTAAGGATATCCTCTACAAAATCTTGCTCAGGCACCACCTCTTGAGTGGACATTTTAAAATATTCAGCTGCTTTTTTCAATATGGAATTGAATGTCATTTGGTCATCTACAGGGGAGGCCTGGCGAGCCGTGGTGGACGGAGGAGAATCTAGGCACAAAACATCAGAGCCCTGATCTTGCTGTGTCCATGGGTCCTGACCTTCCTACTGGGTTTCTTCCCAGTTTTCCGTAGTATCCTGTTGTTCTTCCTCATAACTTTGTAGAAGGAACAAGTTACTTACCTGTAACTGTTGTTCTCCAGCAGAAGATGGCTCCCAGAGGCAGGGCTTAGGGACAGGGCAGCCATTGGCTGGGGGCAGTATGACCCAGAGACCAGTGATTGGTTACTACTGAGAAAGACAGATCAGAAACGAAACTGATACTGATTTTGTTCTTTACCGAGGATTCCCGGCCTGACGACGGGGAATATTCATGAGCATGTGAATCCATGCCAGACCCCATGCTGGAGAAATGAAGATTCTTCCTCTTCATTATAATTTCCCTATATGTGTCCATGTGGACAAGGTCTTCCTGCTGAAAGGCATGAGACTGATCTTCTTAAATTTGGAGGTTAGGGTCTACCCAAGCCCTTTTCGGGGGAGGATGATCAGAAAAATTGATAATCTTCTCCAGCCGATCCATACACCCTTCAAACTTCTCTGTAGTGCACTAGAGGACCCAAACGGGCCTGCGGGTGCAAGAAGGACGTTCCCCGCCCTACGGCGTCGAAAAGAGTCTCTTAGGGTGTCGGAAAGAGGCTCTTGACTATCTTCGTTATCGTCGTAAGAAACGGGATCCCAATCCGCATCTGAAACCTTTTCTGCGGCTTGTCGCATAACTTTAGGCAGAACCGGGGTAAGACCCCACCGCCGCCGTAATTCTTTCGATGCTGCTTCCGATAGTCGCCGAATCGGCGTGAGACAGTGGCTCCGATGGTTTATCGGTAGGTGTAGTACCTTCCGCGGCGCCTAGCGGTTGGTTTTCCGGGTAGATGACTAGCTGTAGTTTTCGGGCCTACCGTGACATTTGAAAACGTCGAATCGTCGGATTTCCGCGCTTCGTGTGCAGTTTTGTGGAGTAGCGCCCTTACTTGATTTTGATTGCCCAGTTGCAAGACGCTGCTGCGGATGCGGGGAAGGCTGTGGATCAAAACGATTTTCTTTTTCGACGAAGATGTTGAAAACGGTGTAGGGGTTGTCTGCTTAGTGCGATGCGCTTGTACGTCCCTGTCGCCGGGTGTTGTCCCTGTAGCGAGACCAGAGTCAGACCTTAAAGGGTCAGGGATGGGCGTGACGGGCCTAGAAGCGTCCGCCTCAAGGTCTATAACATCCGCAACAGATGTTTGGTCATCCGAAGTACCCCCGTCACTCTCAGCGGGTGTGGCTGTGGGGGATTCCACCCGCAACATACCGTACGTGGCCCACCGCTTAACACGGCTCTCCTTAAGGGTCTTAGGCCGAAGGAGTTTGCAGGCTGCACACCGCTTCTCGTCATGCTCTAGGGGGAGACAGGCGTTACACGTCCTGTATTCATCCTTCCAAGGATATCGAACCTTAAACTTAGGGCAGAATCTAAAAGGAGTCCTTTCCATAGCTAAAGGGAAGGATGACCAGACCAAAAGGGAAAAGGAGGAAAGACATACCGACAGCAAGGACACCCCGACCTCACTCTCCCTACTGTATAGGCCCGACCACGTGGAAAATCCAGCCGCCGGATCTAGGTGCGGAAATCCACAGCCGTAAAAGAATCCCCTGTAGACTTTGTCAAAGATATTCTTGTGGCCGAAGTGACTTAACGGGGAATGACCGACAATTCAGTAAAGATAAACAATGTCTCCAGTAAGAGCTCCGCTATAAGGCGATCAGTTATCTGTGCGGAAAAAAACAATCTCAGGGACCTCGGTGCATGAGGGATTTTGGGTACACTGCACGTCATGATAGGGATAGTGTTAGACATGCCTATGCCGACGTCCCCTTTCGGTCCCCGGAAGACCAGATGCAATAGGTTACCACTGGATGTCGTACCATGTGCACAGCATGTGATTCTAAGCAGATTAACAAGCACCAGAAACAAAAGTGTCAGGTCATGGAAAATGATGCGGTTCGAATCATTAAGAGTATTAAAAAAAGGGAGCATGTCACAACGGGGAGAAGATCCCTTCATTGGCTAAGGGTGGAGCAGAGAGTACACTTTAAGGCAATGACCATAGTGCACAGATGCTTGTATGGAGAAGCCCGGAGATACTTAAGAAACAATTCTCCCTGTATCAGCCTCAAAGACGCCTTAGATCAGAGGATAAGGCTTATTTGAACATTCCTAGAGCAAAGCGTGTGCAAGGGCGGGGAAAATCTTTCCCAGTCAAGACTGCAAAATGCTAGAACAACTTGTCACTAATACTACGGCAAGAAGAGAACTACCCGAGATTCAGGAAACTTCTGAAAACTCATCTTCCAATGATAATCCCTCATCTCTGCCCGCATCCGTTAAACAATATCATGCGCATAAGATTACTTCTGGACATTCCCACGCCCTGATGCCTGTGGGCTATCGGTGCGTTATAAACAAGCACATAACATAACGCAGCGCCTCAGATATGGAACGCTCTTCCACTTGACTTAAGATCCTGCCCTTCGCTCGCAGCAGTTCAAGCTGAGACTAAAAACAACTTTATCCGATTCCTGACCTTCCTACTGATTAGCTCCCAACTTGTTTTTTTGTTATCTTCCGTTGTTTGTTCTGTCTCAGTGCCTTTATGCCTACGGGCTTGTGTTCAAAGGGTTTACAAATACACATCTGCAGCGTGCTGCTCTTTAAGGCAGCAGTGCTTGGTGAAGGTGCGAGACACCGCCCAGGTAGCTGCTCGACACAGCTCAGTCAGTGAGACTCCTGTCCACAGTGCCACTGACGCTGCTGTGGCCTTAGTGGAATGGGCCGACATATTACCTGTTAATGGCTTATTTGTGTTAAGATGGCAGAGGAATCTAGCCTAAGTGATCCGCCTGGCTAACCCTTGCTTGGAGATAGCCTTCCCTTTATTGGATGTGCCAATTTCTACGAAGAGTTGAGTAGAGTCTCTAAAGGCTTTGTTCTGTCCAGATAGTACTTTAAAGCTCTCTTAACATCCAGATAGTGCAGGGCAATCTCAGTGGGTTAAATGGCGTTTTGGAAGAAAGTTAGTAGTATGATGGTAGAGTTCAGGTGCAAGTCCGTTGGGACTTAAGGGATGAAGCAGGGGTTTGTTTTCAACAGTACAATGTCCTTTCACCGCAGGACGTTTTTTCACAGGGTTTTTTACCGTGAATTTTTTTCCTTAAAAACACAAAAAAATGTGGGCGGGGGGGATAGATAGATAGATAGATAGATAGATAGATAGATAGATAGATAGATAGATAGATAGATAGATAGATAGATAGATAGATAGATAGATAGATAGATAGATAGATAGATAGATCGATCGATCTATGGGATGTGGGTGTTTGGGAATAGATAAAAACTGAAAGGGAATGGGTTGGGAGGTCCGGCCCAAAAATAATTTGATGTTTTTTTTCGTTAAACAATTTGCAGTAAAAAACCCTGCGAAAAAACATCCTGCGAGGAAATGACATGGAACCGTTTTCAACACCGCTCTATCCCTACTTGAAGCACAAGTATGGTTCATTGGTTGCTAGTGCTTGCATTTCTGACTCTCGAAGTTATCTCAACCAAGAATGGCACTTTCCATGACACATTTGATGTGTGGTCATCAAGGGTTCGAAGGGTGCCTTCATCAGACCTGCAAGTATTGCGTTAAGGCTCCAGTGTGACACAGATTTGTTTAACGGGTGGGGATAAGCGAAATGGGCATCACAAAGTGTTTAATTACTCTGTCATTGAATAGTAGGGCATGTTCCTCCTTCTGTTGTACCTGGATGTCGCTGCCAGGTGTATTCGGCTAGGAGAATGGAACAGCCCCCCTTGAGCAAAGTTTAAGGGGCATGGAAGTAGACTGACTTGATGTATTTGCAGCGGTTGTAAACCCGGTCATGAAAACCATGCACAGAACAGTTTCCCTTAGTGTTTATACGAGCAGTTGGTTGAGATTGCTCTTGCTTCCTGCAGAACCCATCTACACTCTTCAGGCATTTCTAAGTGCCTGAACTCATAAGTCACCAGCCATGCTGATAGTTTCAATGACTGGGGGTCGTGAAGCAGTAGCTTCCCTTCGTTCTGCGACTGCAAGTTGGGCGTTACCGCCAACGGTATTGGGCAATCGTTTGACGTATGAAATAGGTCTGAGTACCATGGCTGGCGTGGCCACACTGGGGTGACAGGGACAAGGGGACATGGATACACTTGCATCATTGGTACAACCTTGCGAATCAGAGGAATCAAAAAACGCATAGGCATATAGGCACTTCCGCGATATGGAGAAAGCGTTCCCCCCGTCGACACCTCTTGGGGTAGTCTGCTTTCAAACCTCAAGCACTTTGTTGTGTGAGCGGTCACCAACATGTCCACCTGCAACAGAGCCCACTGCGTGAATACTTTGGATAGTTGTGGGTCATCGAGTTCCCATTCATGACACTGCATGGCTGCCCTGCTGAGCTCTGCCACAGTTTTGGGCCCCTAGGAGGTGGTAAGCTTGCAGGGGATATGTGGTTAACGATCGTCCAGTACCATAGTTGTTGAGCTTCCCGCAAAAGGTTCTTGGACCTAGTTCCCCCTTGTTTCTGTATGTAACATATTGTTGTCTTATTAACAGAGTACTCTTACAGTTGAACCCCCCCCCCCCCCCCCCCCCAGGAAAGAGTGCCCATTTTACAGCTCTGAACTCCAGGGCGCTGATGTGCATGACCGCTTCAGCCGGCGTCCACCATCCTTTGACGCAGAGGTGATGTAAACGTGCTCCCCACCTGGACAGGAAGGGGTCTGTGGCTACGGTTCTGCAATGCTGTTCTTTTAATGGCATGCTCCTGGATATATGGCGAGTGGATGACCAACATTTGAGACTTTGGGTACATTTGGGTGTGACTTGGACCATGTCATCCCAGCCGCCCATTATTTGAGACCATCTGTTAGTTAAATTCCTGTACCAGCCTCATTTGTAGTCTACCATTCGGGATCAAAGGTATGCAGGAGGACATTGTCCCTAGAAGCTGCATGCACATCCGGATAGAAACTCACATTCCCAACTTGAGAGAAGGCGTCATTGTCAAGTGTGAGTGGAAGCAACATGCAAGTCAGTGCCAATCACCAAACTGGGGCAAAAGGGTCCTTATGCCCAATGCCAAGTAGGATGCGAGACACCCTCCTAAATGTCACTGCTGATAGCCCTGGCATTTCTCCAGTCACAAGAGCCAATGAGGAGAGTCTCGCCATTTCGTGGTCTTTCAGTGTGCTATCCAATGTAATTTTTTTCACGACTCAACGTGCCCTACAGCTCCTGAATAGGAATGTGCCAGCAAGATGGGTTTCTCCTAGAGCAGGCAAAGTGCATCAGAGGGATAAGAAATCAAGTTGTGGAGGAGTCCGGCAAAAGGAAAGGGAGAGGGGCCTCCAAATTCGGAACCACAGAGCAAACCACACAAAAAAGAAAATAATTAGAAAATATGAATATTTTATTTAGGTTTAATTATTTGTTTTAAAACATACATATTAAATCATGTTTCGAGCTCATATCTAAATCGCAACATATTTGTTAGAAAATAAAGTGCATAATCAGACAAAGTGCTAATATAAAAACACAACTGATAATTCAGTCATTACTGGCTTAATGTAGCCGAGCAATCTGAACATCAAGCCGGTTGAAGGGGATCATCCGACTGGTGGTCAGAGGCTACGGCCACATTTGTTAATATGGAAACAACCACAAATACATAGACAAGACAATAATGGTTACTTCTAAAGTTGGAACTAAAAAGGGGTGCCGTACGTCAACTACTGAACTGTCATGACCTACTGCATGCACCAGGTCTGACAAAGACAAAAAGTAGTTTAGATGGTCCAGAACATCTGAGCTGTTTCACGATTGATGCCCATCTTCTTCAGGACGGCGCATTCCCATCAAGATATATGCCACTAGAGATTATAATGTGTTACAATGCATATGTAAGACAGTAGTGCATTCAGCTATTGAGATTTATACGAGCTGAATGCATAATTTTGCCTAAAACATCAGACAAAAAGAAAAACAAAAACACAGTCAAACAAATCCATGAATTAATCATACAGTAAAACTAAAACTAAGCTAAAATACTAATACAATAAACTGAAATTATATTTTTAGTAAAAATGATCTGTGAATAGCGACCAGGATGCCCGCCTCCGTCTGAAATTGTCTGTCAAAAAAGCTCCATACTTGTGAAAGAGAAAAGGTTTAACAATTAAATTATCAATTTGAGCAGCCGGTGGTGTTAGCCACTGTTGTAGCCGTTACCAGAGACTGCTAAATGGATAAAATGTCCTGTGACAAATCCCTGTATGCAGGCGGCACTGGGGCCAGAGTGACTATCCAAGGACTGGCAGGCCGTACTGGCTGCGGGGGCACTGGTAGAATGAGGTCAATTTCCTCTTCTGAAAATAGAGCCTCCATAGGCTCATGCTCCGACATGCTACGCTACGTAGCATTTGGACAGGTGGTGTTGCTGTGGCTATAGGCTCCAAGGTGAACAATGGCATATCCTTCGTGGGTCGTAATAATAAAGAAGCCACTAATGAAGTTGGAAACTGTTGGCAATGGTGTTCATGCAGGCCTCGGTGGCAGCGCCACCCTAGAAATAATGGTTGTAATCGTGGACTTCCACCATTGGATTGTGGCCAGGGCTGCCATCAACGATGTAGTAGCTGCGGACATATGGTTCACCGGAGTTGATGACTGGATTGCCATCACCAAGGATGGTGTTGACTATAAGAAATTATAAGTTACTCACTGTAGTGACTAACATACTCTCCTTAGACGTTAGTCCCCTTTCCTCCATACTGCATGGCACGTCCCTTCCAAGGAATGTGCGACGGAACCTTTTCCACCAGAAAAAACCTTCTTCCTTTTTAAATGTAAAGGCATGCGGGGGAGCGGCCCTGTGAGCATGCCCTGCTCCGACTCTGGCGCCACACCTCAGTCCCCATTGACGTGTCAACAATAGATTTAACATTGCCTAATGACACCAGTATTATTAGGGAGTTTGGGGGGACGTATGGTGGAAAGGGGACTAACGTTAGTCACCTCGGTGAGTAACTTATAATTACTCTTACGTCCCGTCCCCTTTCCTCCATACTGCATGGGTGATTACAAATTAATGTAGCCCCAGGGTGGAGAGCCCCAGGGTGGAGAGGAGACTCTCCTTAAGCAAATAGGTTCCTGAGAACAGCCTGTTCGAAAGCTGCATCCGATCTAGAGCCGGCATCCAAACAGTAATGCTTGCAGAAAGTCGAGGGAGTGGACGAAGTGGCTGCCCTGCTTAAAACTTGATAAGGGACATGGCCATGGAATGCGATGGCCATTGCCTTGGCCCTGACTGTGTGGGCGTGCATGTTCGCCGGAAGCGACTTGTGCTGGCCCTTGTATGCCTCTTTGATGGCTGAGATGATCCAGCGGGATATGGAGGCCCGATAGCCTGGTCTTGCACCTCTGAAAGTGACAAACAGGGCATCTGATTTGCGGAAGCCCTTTGTCCTGTCAAGGTAGAATTTCAGGGCACGCCTGACATCCAGGCAGTGCAGAACTCTGTGCCTCGTCCTTAGGATCGGCAAAAAACGTAGAAAGGATTAGTTCCTCGTTCAAATGGAAAGCAGACGGCACCTTACGCAGAAATGCAGGGTGTGTCCGCAGGACTACTTTGTCCTTGTGAAAGGTAGTATATGGTTCTGAGGCGACTAGCGCCTGGATGTCGCCGACTCTGCAAGCCGAGGTGAGGCAGACTAGTAAGGCCATCATAAGGGTGACCAGCCTGATGTCCGCGGGTGCCATTGGCTTAAACCGTTTGTGTGCCAGGGCACTCAAGACTATATTCAGGTCCTACACGGGGTGTGGCCTCTTCATGGGCAGTCAGAGCCTTGCAAACCCCATCAAATGTTTGACAATCTAATTGGAAGAGGAGAAGACCCCCCTCCTCTAAAATCCTGTAAGCCCTGATGGCTGCGAGGTAAGTGCGGCAGGTGTGCACCTGCACGCCCGAGTGGGCGAGGTGCACCGAGAAGGAGAGAACGTCATCCAGAGCACATGCCAGAAGGTCGATTTCCTTGAAGCCTGCCTAGTGGCAGAACTTGGTCAGTTTACTTTTGTACTGGGCCTTGGTAGCCTTGCTCCTTGCGCCCTGTACGATTTCCAGATTAGCCTGTGAGAGGCTGGGGTGCCTTAGCGTTAACTGGTCAGGAACCACGCTGTGACGGCTAGTTTGTGGCGCGGGGTGTATGACCCTGCCCCCCTGCTGTGCCAGAAGATGTGCTGGGCCCGTCGGAAGGTGAAACAGTGGGATCTCTGAGGGGCTGAGCAGCTCCGAGAACCATGGCCTGGTCAGCCACCAGGGAGATATTAGAATGATATTGAGCTGGTGAGGTAGATGTCATTTTCCAGGGCCCAATCCCACATGCTGATTGCCAGTCTGCACAGTGGAGGGGATCTGGTGCCTCCCTGCTTGTTGACATAGCACATGCGTTTTGAGTTGGATGAGGACAACCTTGCCCATGAGAAGTGGAAGGAATGCTCTAAGCGCTAGCTAGATAGCGTTCAGCTCCAACCAATTGATGTGGAATTCCTGCTCCTGTCGAGTCCAGGTGCCGTGCACAGAGAGATCATGCAGGGTGGCTCCCAGCCCTCGAGCGAGGAGTCTGTGGTGATGGCGACCTGCGGGGTGGGAGGCGGAAGGCCTTTCCCATCCGTAGGTTGCAGTCCCTGGACCACCATGTGAGTTCCGGGCAGAGAGATGGAGTAATGTTGATCATCTCAGATTGAGAGCCCCGCTCCTGGTTCCATGAAGCCGCGAAGTGCAGCTGAATCCTCCTCATCCTCAGTCTCGTTTGTGGGATGGCCAACACGACTGCCGCCAAGAGACCCAGGAGATGTTGGTACCGCCAAGCCGAGGTCACCTCTCTGCTGTGGAAGTGAGTTGTGGCACTCCTGATGGCCACGATCCTGTCTTCCCTCCAAAACACCTTCTCCGAGTACGTGTCCCAGATGAGGCCCAAGAATGTCAGTCTGCGTGGGCTGCAGCTGCGACTTCTTGAGATTGAGCGAAAAGCTCAAATCGTGCAGTGAGTGGTGAACCGCTTCCCGAGATGTAGCCCTGACGAGCCAGTCGCCGAGGTATGGGTAGATGTGGAGGCCCTGCGCTCTGAAGAGGGCAGCCACAGTATTCATAAGTCTGGTAAAGACCCTGGGGCAGAGTTGAGGCTGAAAGGAAGGACCTTGTATTGGAAATGGTGGCCCATGATCCTGAACGGTAGGAAAGAACGATGAGGCTGTCAAATTGGAACATGTAGGTATGTGTCCTTCAGATCCAGGGAGGATATCCAGTATCCCCTGCACAATGTCTCTGCTATAAAAGCTGGCATAACCATCTTGAATTTTTGTAGAGGTAAAGAGAGGTTGAGGGTGGAAAGGTCCAGCACAACTCTCAGGCCCGCCTGGTTCTTTTTCTGAATGGCTAAAATCCTGGAGTAAAAGCCCAAGCCTCGCTGGGAGGCTAGGACTTCCTCCACGGGCTTTATCTCTACGAGCAGAGCGGATCTCCGACAGAAGAGTTGCTATCCCAACTTGAAGGAGTGGAGAGGAGGAGAGGCTGGGATGTGTAGGCGGCAACCCGTGGATACTACGGAGAGGATCCAGGGGTGCGTGAAATTTTGGTGCCAGAAATGTGCATGGAGAGCAAGCCTGCCCCCACTGGAAACAAGTGGACCCGAAGTGGCGTGTGATGCCACGAAGGGGGGTGTGGACTGGAAAAAGCCCTTACTCCCACCCCCTTTTTGTTTCTTGCGCCGATTTGGAGTAGGCGAGCTGTCCGGCTGTCTGGACCTCCGTTTCCTGGAAGCCGCGGAACCATCCGTACTTACGCCCCTTGTCGGAGTGCTGCTGTGACTGGGTGTACGATTTGGGCGTGGTAAAGATTTGGCCGTTTTTGAGCTGTTTTTCTTTTTGTCCAGCTCCTCGTCCGTTGTGGAGTGGAAGCGGTCACCCCCTTCGATCGGAAGATCTAAGATGCGTTCCTGGACGTCCTGGTTGAATTTCGTTGCAGAGTCAGGCTGTCCTTCTCAAGTCTGTGCTGATACAAATGGCACGGGCAGAGTTGTCAATATGGGCCACAGTGGACTCAATGAGGTCCTGCGCTACCAGCTTGGCCTCAGCCAGTCCCACCTTGAAACGTGATTGGCTCTGCGTGGGGAGCTTTGGGAGGAAGTCCGCAATTTCCCACCATAACCTCTGGTTGGCGGCAGCCAGCATGGCATCGGCGTTGGCCTGACAAAGATGCAAGGATGCGTTAGAATACAGCTAGTTCCTGTAAGCCTCCAAGATCTTCTCCTCCTTGCCTAGCAGGGTTGCTGAGGACGACAGACTTGGAGTATAGTGATGCAGCAGCGATCACCGAGTATTGTGGCTGAGGATGGGCAGATAACAAGAATGTATCCCCTCCCCCCCCCCCATCTGCCTGTAAATGGTGTCCAGGTGTCGACTGACCGACTGGACAGAGTGGGGTTTGAGCCAACCCTTTTTGGCCTGCAGTGGAATTCTCATTTTGCAAAGGGGCACTGCATGAGTACTTTAGCAAGGACCCCCCCCCTCTGCCGGTTGCTCGACCTCGGGTTGAGGCAGGCCCAGGTGCTCCACCAGCCCTGCCAGATGTTAATGGAAGGCATTGGCAGGCGAGGGCATGTCAGGGTCCTCCTCCTCATAGGTGTCAGGAGGGTCCTGCGTCGGTGGGGGAGTAGTGGGAGCCGGCGGCTGGGGTACCGAGGACGGAGGCTGTGGAGGAGGCTGGTACAGAACCACCTAAGCAAATGGCTAGGGGGCCGGAGGAAGATGCTGCGGCGGGGCCAGGGGCGCCGGTGGAGGAGCCTGAGGGGCTGGAAGCAATGGAGGGAGCACGTCCCTGATGGCATCCCTGAGGATAACCCCCCATCCGAGGGGACTTAATGAGCCAGAGGAACCGCTCAAAGAACCTTTTTTCACAGGCCGGAGGAGTGGTAGGGGATATAGATGAGGTAGCGGGAGGCAGCTGGAGCCGCTGCATACCTTGCTCATACGGGCGCAGCAGGAACCTGCCCTGTGCAAATGAAGGATAGGCTGTAGGCCACGTATCTGGTTGAGGCCAATCTCCCCCTTGACAATCGTTCCTCACCAAACTCCTGGAATGGCATTGGACGGATGCTGATGTCTGGAACGGTGGCCATTTTGTCGAGCCGCCTGCCACGTGAGTGTGTCGTGTTGCTCGGCTTGCTGGGCCCAGCCTCCTCCAAGACTCGAGTGTGGATTGCGAGGCCTACCCTGCTTCTCGGGCCTAGACCCGATAGGTGTGACACCCTCTACCCAGGGGCCGGAAGAGCTATGTTGAGGCGCCCCCTTGGATGTATTGCCGGTACTAGGGCGTGGCCCCTCAGACATAATGCTGGTACAAGGGTAGAGGCCCTCAGGTGAAGACTGGTACAAGACCCTTCAGGTCCCTCAACACTCACCGGGAGGATCCGAGCATCTCTCAGCCTGTAGGCCCGTAGCTGAAGCAGCCTCGGTGCACCTGCTGGTACGAGGACCTGAGCAGACCCTCCCAAGCGGGCGAGTCCTTGGGAAGGAGTCTCCCTTGCGGGGTGCGATGGAAACTAGAGGCCCTACCTTGGGCCTCGATCGATGTTTCACAAAGTCCTTGAGGTCCGCTGGAGGACACTTCTGGAAGAGCTCCTTCCACCTGACTAGTCTGTTCTTCAGAGACCTCGATGACAGGGCTTTGCACGCTGTACAAGCTTGCCAACCATGGTCTGGGCCAAGGCAACGTAGTCAGAGGGTGTGGGGGTCTGAAGTTAGGAAGAGCCCGTCGCAGGATGGACACCTGCTGAACCCTGTGTAAGTCGACATGCGCCAGGGAGGAGCGTGAGGCCAGAGGACCGAGTACCTGTATGATAAAAGACAAAAAAGAAGAAGTATCCGTGCATGGAATTACATGGCCAAAGCCAAACCCAGGAGCACTGGTAAATTCGGCCCGTTCCCGTTGGTGCGGAAAAGGGGACTGGGGTGTGGCGATGAGGGCAGAGTCAGGGCACCGCATGCTCCCAGGGTCGCTCCCCCACGAGCCTCTTAATTTAAAGGGGAAGGTTTTTCTGGTGAAAAAGGTTCTGTCTACTGTCACTTGGAAGCGACGCCCCATGCAGTATGGAGGAAAGGGGACCGGATGCCAGAGTACTGTGCTTGTGACTCATGGACGCACAACTTGCTGACAGTGTTGCCATCGTCGACAAGGGCTTTTTGACTGTGATGTTGTGGAGGAAAGAGTTGCTGACAAGCCCTTAGTCATGGACAAGGCAGCCAACTAGAGCGATCTAGATGGAGCCTTGGCAGTCTGACTGTGCGATTAACTTCCATGACCCGTCTTAGTATTGAGAGGAACCTCTGGGAATACTCCCATCTATTCTCTCTGGCTTCTTCTCAGGTAGCCAGGAAAGGACCATTGCTTTTCGATTCCGACCCTGCGGGTGGATATGCAAGGGAGGATCACCTGGGTGGAGGGTTCTTGGGGAGTGGAGAAAAGGTGCCTTTAGGTGAGGCAGATTATCCCCCTTTCCCTTGTCCAAATACACCTTACCTTCCATCTGCCTTTGTAGATTACCATCTACTCCACTGTCACACCAACTGTCACATATTCATATGCCTGTAAAACTGGGACGAGGCTACTAGGAGGAATGCACACTTCCATCTGTGCACACCACTTTGGTACTGTGACAAGGAAGAGGACTGTGGAACACCACTATAATGGAGAGGCATGTCGCAGTGACAAAAGTAATTATGGTCAGTTAAAGGACTTGCACCTGCAGCCAACTCAGGGGCTACAGGTGTCATGTAAGGAGAAATCAGCAACGGAGAGAGATCCACCTGGAAAGGAGGACACAGCAAGCCTATGCAGAGCAGTTAACAGAGGAGCTGGTGAAAAGGACGCCAAACGCTGCAGGAGAGCAAAGACAACGCTGAAGCCAGAGCGGGCTGCGAGAGAGTAGATCGCCCTGCATAATCCTGACCCGCGTGTCCCCGCTGGAGCTGGGGGACACAAGTCTCCTACAAGCCACCGACGGCAGCAGGAAGTAAACTGGTACATGCAAATTATTTACAATACACAGATTGAGCAGGTTATTTACAGTACACAAGTTGAGCTAGGCAACAAATACTAAGCATTACATTACAAATCAGTTGTGTACCTTTAAGAAATGAAGTGCCAAGTTGGAAGGAGGGCTCTGAGAGTTCCTCAAATTGGAGGCTAGAACAGGGAACCTACTTCCCCCACCCTGCCCCACGCTCTCTTGAGGTTGTATCTGGAGATCTTGAGGCAATGAGAGTGCAAGGTTCTTGTGGGTCGAGTCAAAATGTTATGTTCTACTAAGTCAAATGCTGCTGAGAGGTCTAAAAGAAGTAGGAAGGCAAGTATACCTTTGTCCCCGATATCATCCATTTGATATTTTAGGTCTATTAGTGCCGTTTCTTTTCCATGTTTAGGTCTAAAACCTGACTGACGCAAGCCAAGAAGGTGGTTGGCTTCCAGGTAAACCTGAATTTGAAGGTATGCCGTTTTGTCTAATATCTTCAGCAAAAATGGGACAGTGGTTATTGGCCTGTAACTCATTGGGATAGATGGGTCGAGGTTAGGTTTTTCTTTTAGTAATGGGAGGACCCAAGCATCTTAAGTTTGTTGGGATAGTAAATGTATTGAAGGAGGAGTTTATATTAACGTTGTGATAAATGGTGCTAGCTCCCTGGCTGCCTCTTTAATTATGGGTGCAGGACAGGTGTCCCCCTGGCATCTAGAAGGTTTGAGGGAAGCTATTATATGATCCACTTCAAGACTTAAGTGGAGTGAATTTGAAACAATGCTCAGGTTTCGTGGGGGTGGTTTGTGACTTCTGCAGGGAAGGGTTCCCAGAGAGACTGTTTTTTATTTTCAATTTTCTTTTGTAGGAGATCAATTTAGTTAGAGAGTGCTGCTTGAATGTTAGTGCACCAAGACTTCCCTTTGGTGCAAGTTTCTGATGGAGGAGGAGATTCTAATTATCTAAAAATAACTAAACGTTCTCAAGTATAAGAGTGGGCTTTATTGATTCTATTGTTGTACGTGTCTTTAAGTTTGAGTAATTTCGTCTTTGTATCTAGTGGAAATTTTGGAGCGCATTTCCTTGTTCTCTGGTGTGGGGTTGTTTTTCCAAGAAGAATCAGCAGTTCTTTTTTGGCTCCGTAACGTTTTCAGATTTGGGGTAAACCAGGAGTTTAGATGCACACATGGTTTACTTTTGCGCAGTTTTAAAGGAGCTATTTTGTCGATGGCTTGATTGATAGTATCATTATAGAGGTTTACAAGAGCTGTAGGGTCTGATTTGGTAGCAGTGAAGTTGGTGATGGGTTTGAGTAGTGGTAGTAGATTCTCAATTGTTAGATCATGTTTATTTCTGGTAGTTGCTGGGGGACCTATGGTGTTAGCCCAGGTATGATATAGACATTCTTGTATGGAGAAGGAAATAAGGTTGTGGTCAGTCCATGCACATGGTTCATTGAAAATGATTTTGATAGCACAATTTAGATCAGGTAACCAATCTAACATTCTACCCTTGGAATGAGTTGGCAAGCCGTACACTGGTGAGTGAGAGAGGGTTTGCCACTCATGCCGAGGCACTCCAGGAACTTGGCAGGGGCAAAGGAATATGCCTATCAAGTGAAAGCATGTAATGAATGGGTCTGGAGACCAAATGGACAATATTCAATAGCAACAAGCTGCAAAGTACCTAATGATTTATTGAATAGCGAACTAAGGAAAAGCTATGCAAAATATATGAAATACTGCCCAAGTGAAAATAAAGTATAAAGTAATGTGCATTTACAAACTAAGCGAAAGCCAGCAAAAAGCCTTTGTGAACAATGTGAAAATGTAAACCAAGAGAAAGCCAGAAATGAGAGCTTGTGAAGCAAATGGAAAGCAAATGTTAAGCGCTATTGGATAGTGTGAAAACAAGGTGTGACAATGCAAAATACCACAAAGCGAAGTGTGTGAAAGTCACGTGTTGGCAGATTCAAAAGACTGTGAGAGTGAAACAGAAGTGCAAATGGACTAATGGCACAGAGGCAGAAAGGAACCTGTGTTGGCAAGAAGGTCCATGTGAGTCAAACAACATTAAAAAGTGGCATGGGCTATCGGTTGCGTGACCTCTGATGGGTGGACCGTGTGGTCTGACAACTGCGCCTAGAACGAGTAAGCCCTTCTTGTAGTGAACCAAGAAACGTCAAGAGGCTAAAGTTGTTATGCCTAACAAGTGTTCAAGTGACTAAAAGAAAAGGCAAGTCAGGTGACGTATTGAAAATCTCAAAGGTTATAAAGTGGTTTTGCAGTCAATATTGAGAGCTACCAAAGTTGAACTGATTGCGAATTTAAAGCGAAGAGAGCTGCCTTCTTGGGGACGGGAGCCCAGAGAAATGTTTGTGGAACAGTTTTGAACTTGGGAAATGGGAAGCTGAAAGTAAGCCAGGAGCTGGAAGAGGCTCAGAACTTTATTTTAAACACCGTCTTTAGTTGCTGACATCCCTACAAATTGTATGCCTTTACTTGTGAGGCCAAGTATAGATTTTGGACACCGGCAAACTTTTGAGTTGAAATTTATGACAGATTATCCTTAGTTTCATTAGGTAGAGAAATCCCTCCTTAGCATAGAGCAAGTTGGCCTTTACTCCATTACGTTCAAGATATAAACCTTGATTTTAGAAAAGTAAATCGGTTTTCTGTGTCTTACTTCATGATGCCCTCACAGAATCCACTTGAGATCTCGACCTCTTAGCAGAAGGAGTTTTCTGTTCAGGGTCTGCCGACCGGAAATAGTACAAAAAGTTGAAAATTCGAGGAGCGAATAACAAGGACTCCCGACACGTAAACGTGTGGTAAAAATCTGAAGATGGCTACCAGGGGTGGAGCCAAGGACGACAAATGTCACCTGTTGGGGCCATATGATTCAAAGTAACAGCAATGGGCTATAAAAGTGACTAGCAGTTTTTAGGCTTTAAAGCAAAACTGCTTTAATATTACAGAGGATCCCCAGTCTGATGGGGAATTATGTGAATCCATGTAAGATCCAATGCTGGAGAAGAAAAACTTCTGTTCAACCCAGGATATACATTGCTGATGGTGTTAAGGCTGAACCCAGGGATTGTACATTTTCTGTCTAGATTGAATAGTCTGGCCCAGCACAATAAAGGAATCACAAACGCAAGGCCTCTGCCCTCAACCACATATGTTCACCTCAAGAAAGATTCTTAAAATAAACTGAAATACATCTCAGTGAGGCTCCAAATGTGGTCCTCTGAAGTGATACAATCTAAACTGATTAGATGGTAGAAGATCTGTGTTCCAGACCCAGTTCTTCAAAAGGCAGCCAGTTCCACTACGTGATATGATATGGCATTGATAACACGCCTAGACATAGGTGTCTCAAGGCGCGACGACTAAGGGAGGGGGAACAGAGGAAAGACAGAGACAACGATCCTATTAGGCCAGGTGTCATTCAGATCGCACAAGTGCATGGGGAGGGGGAAGGGGAACATTGCGGGGGAAAAGGGGAGGGGACAGTGCAGTACATGGGATAATAGAATAAATAAACAATAAGTAAAAGGTACGGCCAGCTGGTGGCAAGTGGGACTGTAGAGATACACAAAACAGTCCCCAAGTGCAGGGGTTGCCAGGCAGGCAGTGCAGGTGTGCGACATGCAGTGGAGGGGACCTGGGGCCGTGATCAGAGCGTGGCCAGGTAACCAGTGCAGTTTCAGCTAGGAAATTCAGCAGGGGAGCGGAGAGAAAGCAGAAGCAAAGAACGTTTTTGAAGTGATTCCGGAACTGGAGATGATTCTCCTCAAGTTTCAGGGAGGCAAAGAGCCCCGTGCCGAAGAAAGAGATCTACCACCAACGCGTTGCTTGGAGAAGCAACTGACTACGAGGGAGTTGGAGGCGGATGAGCAAAGGGCTCGAGAAGAAAGATATTTAGGAAGAGAGAGTTGAAGGTATTGGGGCCCCAGAAGGCCTTGTGGACAATGCAGAGGGTTTTGAACTTAATCCTCGCAGCTACTGGGAACCAGTGCAGAGATTTCAGTCCGAGAGAGATACGATCCCTGGGCTTGAGGCCAAGGACAAGTCTCGCAGTCCTGTTCTGGATGAGTTGCAGAGGGTGGAGAGTAGAAGCATGCAGATTTAGAAAGAGGCTGTTGCAGTAGTCCAGCCTAGAGAGAACCAGAGCTCTGGAGACAGTAAGTTTCTGGGGGTGGGGAAAGGAGAGGTGCAGCTGGTAGTGTGACTTCTTAGAGACGACATATGTGAGGAGAGAAGGAGAGTGTGGAGTCGAAAATGACTGCAAGGTTTTTAGCCTCACATGTAGGAGCAGAAAGAGGGACAAGAGAGGCCGGCCAGAGTGACAGGAAAGGAGGGAGCGGGTGTGCAGATGAGGAGAATCTCACTCTTACTAGCATTAAGGCAGGTCATTGGCGGCACACCACTCCTGGATGGCGGACAGTCAGACCAGGGAGGGAGAAGAGGTGGCTGAAGGTAGCCTGAAAAAGAGCCGAGTCATCCACATTGCATTGAAAGTTGGAGCAGAGCACGGCAATGCGGTGGGCAAGAAGTGCCAGGTATTGGTTGAACAGCCAGGGTGAGAGGTTAGACCCCCTGGGGAACACCACAGGTAGAGATCGAGGAGAGTAAGGACCCAAGCTGAACCTGGGAGGGTCGATCAGAGAGGAAAGAAGTCAGCCATGTCAGGGCCTGACCGGTGATACCCAGGTTGAGCAGGATGTCATGGTTGACCGTGTCAAAGACAGAAGAGAGATCAAGTAAGAGGAGGACACAGAGGGTGTTGAAATCAAGGCTGGAGAGCAGGGCTTCACGGATGTTCAGGAGAGCAGTTTCAGTGCTTCAAGCAGCTCTGAAGCCAGACTGATGATCATGGAGACAACCAACAGATTCAGTGTGTAGATTGAGATGGGAGATGGCCCACTTTTCCATAAGTTTACCCAGGAAAGGAGTGATGGAGATTAGGCGATAGTTAGCCGGGCAGGACGGGTCGGCAGAGGGTTTCCCAAGAGGGTGTACAAGGAAGTGCTTCGGGGGGGAAGGGAAGACTCCAGTGGCAGAGGAGTGGTTGCAGAAGTCGGCCAGAGCAGGAACCAGGGAGTCAATGTGGTCCTTGATGGTTTTGGAGGAACAGGAATGAACCTGTTTTGACGAGACTTTCATAGATCGGACTTGTCTAGTCTAGAAACCTTGTCTGGGGAGCACAGGGGAAAGGCAGAGAAGGAGGGAGGAGAGGTGGAAAAAGAAGGGCCAGAGGAAGAGCAGGGTGTAGAGGGAGGAAAGGGCAAGGAGGAGAGAGAGGACAGGATATCCTGACTTTTAGAGATGAAATGAGAAGCCAGTGCCGTGCAGAGGGCCTGGGAAGGAACAGGGGAGGTAGAGACTGCAGCAGGATTGGCCAGTTCCTTGCAGATTTTACCCGAGTTGTTAGATGACGCTTAGGCGCGGTATAGGATGTGATCTGTCTTCTTGGTGATGAGAGCCGGTATTGCCTTTGGAGCAGGCGGCAGGCCAGTTTGTCAGGGGATGTACCAGAAGCACGCCATGCACTCTCAGCGAGCCTGCACTTGCGTTTGAGGGTGACGAGATCTGAGTCGTACCAGGAGTTGCACTTTGCTTTGGGCTTCAGGCGGATCATGACAGGGGCAAGAACATTGATCATCAGAGTGGAGCATGGAAAGGGCTGTGTCAGGGTGTGAGTCAGCCAAAGAGGGAGTTGGGGGGGATGAGAAAGTGGCGGCGAAAGCCTCAACTGACACGTGCTTCGTGGGTCGGATGACCGAGAAGGTGGGTGGCAGTGCTAGAGTTGGTTTGGCCTGAGGGGTAGAGAGGGTGAGCTGGGATGAAAGGAGAAAGTGATCACTACAGGAGAGGAGTGGTGATGTAAAACTAATGCAATCGTACAGCCCGAATGGTATGAATAGTACGTTGGCCAGAAGCAAATCGCATCATGTAACAAATATTGTGAACCATGAAACCTGAATGTGACCATTGGGAGTCCATTTTGTAATTGTCTGCCATTTCTTTCTTAAAGCTTTTGCAAATATATTCTGTGCTTCAGGTCTACACACGGTGCAAGGCCACAGCTTGAACTTTGACTGCTAACGTAGGCAGGAACGTGTTCCCCAAAACAGTAAGCTGTCTCTGCAGCCCCGGCTAGAAATACCAAATGTTTAGACTGAATCAAGTTACGTGCATAACTGTCAATTACTGAACCCTAACTGGTATGTCATGTATAAATGGCGGACCGAATAATGCTGTACAATGATGATGCATTATGTATATATATTACTGCTTTACCGATGCTCGCTCTCTCTCCTCTCACAGTGTCTGAACACATGTCGTGAGACCCGGTCGGCCGACTGAGATACTCTGAAAATAAACCAGACTTGTTTGGGAAACTAACCTCACGACTGGCGTGTCATTAGTATATGGTTATTGTGCCTTCATTCCATATATGGTTTTACAAAATGGCATCCCTCCGTGTGATGCTCCATCACGTAAGTTGAAGGCAAGGATGAGTCGAGGACGAAGCTGTCGGACCGGGATCGGAAGGTTTTCGGGGCACCCCTGCAGAAGTGATTAGACACTCCTCTGCAGATTTGTACACAGCCGGTCCCTGATCGACGAGCAGCACCCAGAGATCCTAGAAGAGAGGCAAATTGTGCCAGACAAGTTGGTTGTGACGATTCTTGGTTGCGCCTGTGTACCGGCGATTTGGGCCCCGAGTGACGAATTTATTGATCAGGTGAGTCGTGCCCAGATTCTTATACGTCCTGATAGTGTTGCACTTGCAAGTACAAACACCCAGGTGAAAAAGGTAAGTGTTAACCATGCCTGGGAAATTGTCTTCCTGTCTAGTGAGATTTTTTCACTGCGGTAGACAGTCTCTGGAAACTGGCCAGGCTGCGCCTCCCGAGGTGTCGCCGGCTTATGAAATGTACATTAAGTATGGTATTGGAGCAATTGTGTTTAATACAATTTGGCATAAGCAAACCAGACGTGTATCAGACCTTCAGTGACCGAATAGTGGGAGCTTCGAACTAGCGCGCATAGAACATTTGGAATCAGTACTGCTACAGAAAAAGGCCAGACCCGCAGCTTTCGATGCTGTTAGGGACTGGAGGAAGGAAGAGAATCAACGATTGAAAAGTAGAGAAAAACACACGTAGAGAGAAAAACACACGTAGACGCATGTCTAATTCAGAGAAAGCGTTAGTGCATGATCAACAGAAGCAAACAGAAGCCATTAGGAACATGGATAGGGCCTGCCAATTAGACCTACAGAAAATATATCCTTCACAAGATTTGCATACATCAAATGAATTGATAAATAAGATACTGAATGAGCGAAGAAATGATCATCCAAGTATTGACCCAGTTGAACCACCTCCCTCTACATCTCCTCCTGCCGCTATTCCCACGCTTGCATCTGCACCTGCAGTAACCGTCCCATCTGCGCGAATGACATTTCCTCCACCTCCTACAGAGCATGAGTTATACGCTTTAGCTGGCAGTTCTGCATCAGTGGGGCCTGAAAGAGGAAGAATTAGACTGACTCGTAGTACGATTAGTAAGGAACGGAAAGAAGAACTGAAATGGTGGGCTGAGACGTATATTGATGATGGCGATGAAGTGGCTGTGCAAAGTTCCATATCTGATCGTAGAGGCTTTGGCGAACAACAACAGGTATTGTTAGAATATATGGGAAATTATCTTGTTAATATATAGAGTGACTTAACTGATACCGCAAGAGTTGCGCGATTTGATTGTCCTTTCCTATTCACGAGATAGTGCGTCAAAAATATGAGAACATATAGGGCGAATATTTGTGTTTATGTGAGAACTTTACCGATTGCATAAATATATGAGTAAGCGTGAACCGCATATCTCATATGTCCAGAAACTATTTCTTCCACCGTTGAAACCTGTTAGTGAAGAGATGTATATTTGGACACGAGATGCGCTTAGATGGATTACGGATGTTGCCATTTCCCCGATTGAAGTGCATGATATGTGTAGTCCATATACACCGGAAATGCAGAGAAAGGTGTTGCAGGTTATGGTGGAATATTTACAGGATGAATGCGATGAAGAAGGTGGTTTGTTGTCCTGCTGATTTAATGACGATTTACAAAAGAGCATTTTCGTTTGACACCGGAACTGCTGCTTTTTCCCTTGATTTGGCTGTGTTGCTTAATAAATGCTCAGATCCAGAATTCCCCATTTTGCAATTACCCATGAGGGGGGTGCCTCCCACGTTTGTCCCGAAAGTAGAAATTCCTGCCATAGGACAAACTCCAGCACGTACGATAGAAGCCCATGATATCGCACAGTTTGTACATGTACTTTTCCAGGCAAGAAGTGAACAATATAAATAAGTCGGTCCCTGACATTAGGAAAAATCCTGCGGGTTTTTATAAGGAAATTGAATCCGTTTTGAATTCATCTGTTTTTACACTGAGTGACATTGATCTATTGTTCCCTGTGATTCTTCCTGCTGACATACGGAAACAAATTAGAAGTATAAATGATGCACCAAAGCTAGGAGATATGTGGGAAGCTTTGATTAGAGTCTAAAGTGAGAGAAAGGCTGGAGAGAAACCTCTGCAAGTAATTTTAACTTTGCCCTCACGGATAATATCGAAATTTAAAACTATAGTGCCTGAGAAGAGAATAGTTTGGTATAAATTGACTGCTTGTTTACAAGGTAAATCGAAAGGAGCAACAGAATTTAACCGATTTGAAGAAGTATTAGCAGATTTAAGTCGTCAAGATCCAAGTACAGAACCTGGAAAGAGATTATTTGTTGATAAATTTGTGTGAGGATTGTTACCGGAAATTCAGACATTGATAATGACATCTGAAAGTGCATGACAAGCAAAATCACAAAGTGAAGTATTACACATGGCCCCATATTATGAAAACCAAGTAAATTCTGAAAAGGATAAGGTAGAAAGAAAGGAGATCTGAAAACAAGAGTGTTACTACAACAGGTAGCCAAAGGTAATAGAGGTAGCGTAAACGCACCATCTAGAGTCCAATTTGCATTATTGTCCAACATACATGGGGGTCCGATGTGTATAAATCAGTGTGCCTATTGCAGACAGGAAGGCCATTGGCGAGCACAGTGCCTGCAATTAGAGGTTAAGGAACAAGTTACTTACCTGTAATTGTTTTTCTCCAGCATGGGTCTGGCATGGATTCACATGCTCAGGAACATTCCCCGTCAGGCTGGGAATCCTTGGTAAAGAAAAAAATCAGTTTGTTTCGTTTCTGAACTGTCTTACTGTCTTTCTACTAATAACCAATAACTGGTCTCTGGGTCATACTGCCCCCAGCCAATGACTGCCCTCTACCTAAACCTCTCCTCTGGCAGCCATATTCAGATTTGGTAGCAGGCAAAGTGGCAGTAGGACCAAGAGAAGAGCCGCAGATGGATTGGAGGGAGGGTTTGCATGTGAATCCATGCCAGACCCATGCTGGAGAACAACAGTTACAGGTAAGTAACTGGTTTCTTCTCCGGCATGGGGTCTGGCATGGATTCACATGCTCATGAATACAAGAATACATAGCAGTACACACATGCACAACCACGGGAGGTAGCAAGGATCAACATTAAGCATTTCAACAAAACAACATTAAGCATCTCTTACCTCCTCACCAGGCTCACCTTCAAGCGAACAGGTTGCGCAGCACTGCTTGGCCAACTCTGGACTCCTCCCTGGAATCCTGGTTGATGCAGTAGAATCTCATGAAGGTATGCGTCGACCTCCACGTAGCAGCCCTGCAGATGTCCAGCAGGAGCACACCAGACAGGAATGTCGTAGTAGCAGAGATCGCTCTGGTCGAATGGGCTCTCGGACGACAGGGAAACGGTTGGTTTGCCAATCAGTGACAGTGCATGATGCAGCCGGAGAGCCACCTGGAAATGGAAGCCTTCGAGAGGGCCTTCCCTTGGTTCACAGGTCCAAAGTTCACAAACAGCTGTGATGTCTTCTGAAAACTCTTCATGCTGTCCACGTAGAACTTCAGTGCTCTAGCCAAGTGCAAAGTCCTCTCAGCCGGCGACAAAGGTGACGGGAAGAAAACAGGTAACACCAAGGGCTCGTTGAGATGCAAGTCCGACGGCATCTTGGGCATGAAGGAGAGGTGCGCCTTCAGCACTACCCTTGTCTTGTGGAATGTCAGATATGGAGTTTACAGGAGAGAGCCTGGATCTCTCCCACTCGTCGTGCAGAGGTGATGACCACAAGAAACGCTGTCTTCCACGATAAGAACTTCAGCGGTGTCGAATGCAACGGCTCGAATGGGGGGACCCATGAGCCTGGTCAGCACCATGTTGAGCTTCCACACCTGGGCCGGAGCCTTCACCGGCGGGAACGAGCAGAACAGTCCTTTCATGAACTCCTTCACCAGGCGATGAGACCACAGAGACGACCGCCCTGGAGTTCTGGTGTAGCGGGAGATAGCCGCCAGATGGATTTTGATGTAGGAGTGAGCAAGCCCCGCCTTGGCCAGCGATATCAAGTACGGCAGCACTTGAGGAGCCGTAATCCGCAGAGGGTTGATCTTCTGTGCACGGCACCAGACAGAGAACCTCCTCCACTTGTGTCCATAGCACTTAAGAGTCGAGGACGCCCTGGCCTTTTCAAGCACCTCCTTGCAGTCCGCCGGGATATCGTACCCTCCAAACTCTAGTGCTGCAGGAGCCAGGCCTACAGGTACAGCGATCCTGGGTCATGATGTAGGATGGCGCCTCCTTCCCTGGCGAGAAGATCTGAATCCGTCGGCAGTTTGACTGGAGGGGGGGGGGGACGCTGACAAGTCCAGAAGGTCCAGGAACCATATTTGCCTTGGCCACGCCAGCGCGACGAGGATCATCCTGCACCGGGACCGTCTGACTTGACTGATGAGTCGCATAAGCAACGGCAACAGTGGGAACGCATACAGGAACAGGCCGTCCCAGGGGAAGGAGAATGCATCGCCCATGCTCCCCGGCTGGGGAAAACCTGCTGGCGAACCTCCAGCACTTGGTGTTTGTCGCCGTCGCGAAGAGATCTATCTGGGGATTCCCCCATCGTCGGAATAGCAGATCCACTGGATCCTGCCGGAGTTCCCACTCGCTCCCTGCTGAGTGAGTCGGCAACAGTGTTCTTTACTCCTGCCAGGTGGAAGGGTACCAGGCACATCCCGTGGGCATAGGCCCAGTGCAACAGATCCTGCCCTTCCTTGGATAGGGCTGGGTATCTGGTGCCCCCTTGCTTCTGGATGTAGAACATTGTGGTGGTGTTGTGGGTGAAGACCCTCACCACCTTGCCCTTGAGGGACAGGAGGAACAACCTGAGGGCCCAGAACACAGCTCGGAGCTCCAAAACATTGATGTGTAGTGCCCTCTCCTCCGGGGGCCAAAGGCATCTTGCATGGAGATCTCTGGTGTGCGCTCCCCATCCTTCCACGGAGGTGTCCGTCATCACCGTTTCCCGATGTGTCAGGGTCTGGAAGTCCATAACCGCCGCTAGATACGCGCGGTTGCCCCACCACCGGATCACTTGGCGGAACATCGCATTGAGGGGTATTTTGTCTTCGAAACGGCCCGCTTCTTGCATCCAACGGGCGTCAAGGAACTCTTGCAATGGTCGCATCCGCAACCTGCATAGGCGCACGAGGTAGATGCACAATGACATCATGCCGAGTAGAGACTTTATGACCTCTCCCTGGCCATGTCCATGGTCAACAGCCGTTGTACCTTTCCCAGGATGGCCTTCGTCCTTTCCTCAGACGGTGAAGCCAATCGCGCCACTGTGTCGAGTCTGGCTCCCAGGAACAGGACATCTTGCAACGGTACCAAGTGGGATTTTACGAAGTTGATCGAGAATCCCAGATCCGTGAGCAGTCGGACGGTCTTTGCCGTGTGATCAACGGCGAGTTCTCTTGACTTTGCTCGGATGAGCTAATCGTCCAGGTAGGGGTATACGTGGATCCCCTGCAGGCACAGCTGTGCCGCCACCAGTGGCAGGCACTTGGTGAAGACCCTCAGTGCCAACTTCAAAATGAATGGTAGGGCCTTGGACTGGTAAGGTCGCCCTTTCAATGTCCTTTGTGTATTGGGATGTGGAAGTAGGCATCCTCCAAGTCCAGCGACAATAGGAAGTCAGCCTCTTCCAGCTGTCCCAGTACGTGCTGAAAGGTGACCATCCGGAACTTCTGGGACTTGATGCATTTGTTGAGGTGGTGAAGGTCCAGGATGGGTGACCAACCGCCGGTCTTCTTTAGGACGAGGAAGTACCGCGAGTATACTCCGGAACCCCAGAGCCTCTTCGGGAAGAGTTCTAACGTGCCCTTTTTTAGCATTGCTTGTACCTCCAGAAGTAGCTGTGGCACGTGGTTCTCCTTCCTGGCCACGGGTGGTAGACGGGGGCACTTTCTTTGGAATTCCAGAGTGTGCCTTGGGCCAGAGCATCCAGCACCCAACAGTCGGTGGAGATGGACTCCCACCAGGGTGCTTGGGTGGGAGCCCAACGTCACAGCCAGTTTAATCTTGCTTCGCCAAGGCTTTGCCGCCTTGGCCTCCTTGGCGACGACGCCGATGTCCTACGGCCTTGCTAGGCCTCTTGCGATGATGACCGGGCCACTTGGCGGTACGACGCAGAACTGCCACCAAATCCTTTGGAGGCACCTTGAGACTTGCCTCCGGGGGTCAGGAAGGACGCCCGTCGTTCGAGAAAACCCAAGGCCCGGGCCGCCTCAGTGTCCGCCTTGATGGCCTGCAGTGACTCGTCCACTGCCTTGCCAAACAGGTTGTTCCCGTCGAAGGCCATGTCCAGCTTTGGTGTAAAGCACTATATAAGCCTAATAAATACAAATACAAATACAAATACAGTACCCTGGTCTGACCGTCCTGACGGAGGTCGGCGGCCTTGAGCCACCCACGCTGGCGGAGGCAAGCGCGGTTGCCCATCTGGCGAAAACCGGCGTCAGCGATGTCCGTGGCCACCGTGATGGCATGGTCCGACGCCACCTCGCCTTCCTGTAGGATTCCAAGGGCCTCTGCCCCCTCGTCTGGCAGGAAATCCAGGAAGGGAGAGATCTTGAACCACAGCTCCCTGTCGTAGCGTGCCACGATCGAGAGGGCGTTGGCCGCTTTGATGGTCGTCGCCGGCGAGATAACTCGGCGTCCAGCTTCTTCCCCTCGCCGTCCAGTGGAGAAGTGGAAGTTGACATCGCCCCAGCGGATTTCTTCTTGGCCGCCGCGGAGACCACTGAATCCGGGGACAGCTGAGCTCCGAGGCACATCGGGGTGTAATCTGGGACCCGGTACTACGTCTCCGACCGGTCCCTCTTCACAGGAGCCGTGGATGGGTTCCTGAGTAGCAATAGTCCGTCGTCCATTAATGGACTGAGAGGACCGTCTTCCTCTTGGCCTCCCGTCGTTGGTAGAGGAAGCCCTCCTTTTGCTCTTCCAGACAAAGCTGAAAAAGCTCTGATGCCCTGGCAATCATGGCATGAAAGGAGCCAATTTCGTCGGGAGGGGAGGCCCAGGCAGGTGGTGATGGGCGATCTGTCCCGTCGTCACCACCGTCGTCACCACCGTCGTCGTCGTCCGTCCCCGCGTCACCGTCTCCGTTCGCGTCTCATCCCTCGGTGGAGAGGAAGGAGGTGAAGGCTGGAAAGGAGGGGGGAGGATGGATTCGCTCTGCTTGTTTGGTGGGCTCCCAGACGGTCCAGGCGCAGCTGGATCGTCCGCTGGGGGTAAGGGCAACCTTGTCCTTACCTCCGTACAGAGGGCCTTGATAGCCATCAAGATCGCTCCAGAGTTATTCTGTGGCATAGACATCAGCTGGGATGGGAACGACGGCTGGGGTGTGGGATCCTCCGTCTCCTCCACGGCCCGCGGCTCCTCATCGGCTCCACCGTTGCTCTAAGTCCGACTCAGGATCCCTCCCGTAGGACCGGACTTCCTCAAACTTCTTGTCCAGGATCTTTTTCACACTAGCCAGCTCATCATCGGAGGTGGTATCTGTGTCTGTTATGGCTACCCTGCCCCACATCCCCCTCTTTCTCGTCCCGGGGGTCTTCTCGATAGGTTGAAAAGATGATTCCCTCTGGGGTGGCAGGGCAACTCTAGGCCCAGAAGTCTATTCCACTGGGGTAGCCCCCACAGGCTTCGCCAGGGCCACCACGACTCCTTCAATCGAGGTCTTTGCCGGGTGAATCACGGCCTTCACGACCTTGGACACGCCTGGGGCCTTCACCTTAGGGGGTGGGTGGTCACCGCCTCGCCCCCCCCTTGGCTTTCTCTGTCGGGAATCGACCAGGGCTTCTCCCGAAGCTTACCCGGGTTCTCAGACTTCCTTTTCCCAAGCCAGAGCGGTGGCTCGCGTTTGATGGCATTGGGGACATCGCTCCCTGCCTGGCTGCCGAGGATCTCGAACCAACGGCGCTTCCGGTGCCCGCGGACTTGCAGTGCTTTGCCTTATGTTGGGTCCCCAGCGCCGGAGCGCCCAAAAAGGACTTTGAAGACCGCTCAGACTTCTCAACTACTGCTGGGTTCTTCCCTTCCAGCCAGTTAGTGAGTTGAGTCTGACGGTCCTTCAATGTCCGGGCGGACATGTTCTTACAGAACGCACAGTCCTCCTCCACGCGAGACTTGTCGTGAGGCAGTAGAGGCACCAGGAGTGCTATTCCTCAAAGACATTCTGCAATCCACATCCAGGGCAGTTCCTTAACAGCTTGGATCCAGTAGGCGTCGTGTCTCTGTTGTCCTGGGCCATGTCCACGCGGAATAGGCCTCAAAGATCTTCCGGAATCCTCCAAGAAGAGAAACTCGATGAAAATTCGTCCTTGAGGGGCGTAGAAAAATTCCAAACAGGTCCCTGATGATCGGAAGAAGAATCGGTGGAGCTTGAGGCTGGAATTGACCAAAAAATAAGAGAAAACTCTTATGAAAAAGGCAAAACGCAGTAAAAGCTAGAGAGCTATAGCACAAGGACTCCCAACACTTGAACGTGTGGTAAAAATCTGAAGATGGCTGCCAGAGAAGTGGCTTAGGTAGGGCACAGTCATTGGCTTGGTACAGTATGACCCTGAGACCATTGATTGGTTATTAGTAGAATAGAAACTGAAACTGATTTTTTCTTTACCGAGGATTCCCAGCCTGACGACGGAGAATACTGATGAGCATGTGAATCCATGCCAGACCCCATGCTGGAGAAATGGGACTATTTCGAGAAGACCATTTAGAGGTTGTTCAGAATAGGGGGCCAAAACAGAAGTCAGTTTCAGTCACAATTTCAGGGTAATCAAGTTAATCAGGATCAGCAACAGAACACCATGAATGGTGCAAATGTTTTTGATAATCCCTCCAATGCATATTACTCCAGAGACTTTACATCTGATGATGTACTGTTCCCCTAGGAAAAGCCCGAAGCAGTGTTTGGAACCACTGCCTATTCCCGTTAATCAGAAAGGGCCCTACGTAGAAATGAAGGTTGGGAATAAAGAGCATATTTTTCTAGTGGACATAGGTGCACAGAAATGTTCGATCGACCATCAGCGGGTTCCACATATACCACTGTCGGGGCATAGCAATGTTTCAGTAGGGTTCTCTGGTACACCAGTAATTAGTCCAGTTTCACAGCCAGTGCCAATCACATTAGGTCCATTCACTGAATCTTCATTTCTTTTGACAACAAATTGTGGCGACAATTTGTTGGGGTTGAACCTATTGAAGAAATTGAATGCAGTAATTCATTGTTCTCCTGATGGTGTATTTGACGATTTTGCCACAACAAAAACTCTGTATCGCAATTCATGTCTTTACCATTACCAACTGAATTAAGTAAAGTACTGAGTGACTAGTATATGGGCAGTAAATGATAACGATGTAGGTTTGTTTAAAAATTGAACCAATAAAAATTGTTTTGAAAGAAGGAATTACACTACCACGCATTCCGCAATACAAAATTTCAATTGAAGGTGAGCAAGCTCTGAAATCTATTGCATCCGATTTAATATCCAGAAATGTAATTGAAGACATTTCTGGAAGTATATGTAATAGTCAGATTCTTCCAGTTAACAAGAAAGTAGGTAATGAAATCCCTTACCGTTTAATAATGGACTCACGCGCAGTGAACAAAATTGTTGCTCCGCAATTCCAGCTAGTCCCCGATGTCACCACAATTTTGACTATGATTCCAGCCTCTGCATCACATTTTAACATAACTGACTTGAAAAATGCATTTTTTTAGTATTCCCGTTCATTCAGACAGTAGAAATCTATTTGCGTTCACAATAGGACGACGCTCATTCGCATTCCTCAAGGTTACACTGAAAGTCCAAGTATTTGCAGTAGGGCATTGAAGGAACAGCTAGATATGTTTGAGTTGCCAGCAGGCTGTATATTATTACAATACAATGACGATCTGCTTATAGCAGCGGATGCAGAGGAGATTTGCAAAAAAGGTACTGTCTTATTATTGAAACATTTAGCGAAACACGGACACAAGGCTTTGTTGATGAAATTCCAGTATTGTCGAGAAGAGGTGGCCTATTTGGGCTACCTCCTATCGAAGGAGGGAAGGAGATTGACACCAGAACGCATAAAAAGCATCTCTGATATACCTATTCCAAATGAGCAAAAGGAAGCCAGGGCTTTAATTGGCATGGCTTCATATTGTAGGCAGTGGATTCCGAACTTTTCTATGATTGTAAAACCCATAGTGGCACTGACAGGGAAGGATGTTACCTTACCTTTGCCATGGAACATGGAGTGTCAAAATGCTTTTGACCTGCTCAGAGCTGCGCTATGTTCAGCTCCGGTTTTGGGCACACCAAATTATGAGAAGTGTTTTATGTTGTTTGCACATGAGAGCGATGGATGTGCTTTGGCTGTTTTGACTGAAGAACACGGGGGCAAAAATAGACCATGCAGTTATTTTTCTTCCACGTTGGATCCTGTTGCATGTGATTTACCACATTGCTTACGAGCTGGTGCTGCCGTGTCAGTGAAACAAACCGAGAGGATGGTTTTAGGTCACTCTTTAACCGTGATGGTACCCCGTTCAGTAGATTTTCTTTTAAATAGAACACAGACGCAACATTTCACATCCGCCGACTAACAATGTATGAACTGATCCTATTTGCACCGCATATCCAAATAAAGAGATGTTGCTCTTTGAATCTGGCCGAGTTATTGCCTCCTCCAAGTAAAGAAGGGAGTGAGGAGAAATTATCACATGATTGCTTAATCATGTGAGCTCTGAGCAAGAGACAAAAGGAAGAATTGATTTAACCGATATACCCCTGAAAGGTCCAGGTGGAGAACTGTGTTGTGATGGCTCTTCTTTTAAATTACCGAATGGCATATCAACTGCTGCCTATGCCGTTACTACACTGAAAACTATTGTAGAGAGCAGACCAATCCCACATAACTCAGCACAAGCTGCGGAAATAAGAGCTTTGACCAGAGCATGTGAAATTTCAGAAAACTTTAGTGTAAACATCTATATTGATAGTCAATACGCCTTTGGGGAGGTCCACAACTTTGGCCGATTATGGGCTGAAAGGTGTTTTCTGACGTCCCATGGAACCAAGATCCAACATGGCACTTTAATAGTGAGACTGTTGTCAGCACTTACATTTAATTATTGCTAATCGCTTAGGAAGTGCAACACCCATAAAAATGTAACGTGTAACGTAGGAAAAGGAAACGCATTTGCGGACAGAATAGCGAAACAAACTGCCACTGATTCGCACACCAAAATGTATATCAAAACAACAGAGGGTGTCCTGCATGACAGAGGATGGAATTGGGAATGTAAAAAAGTACAAGCAGAGGCTACTCCTGAGGAAATAAAACAATGGTCCGGGGGTCCAGCAGAATTAGATCCCGAGGGTTGTTGGGTAGACAAAGAGAACTGTTGTTCTGCTCACCTTGTCTCTGCAGGGGTGTCCGGAGCCTCCCTACTGGGTGCTGGGATAAGTGCTTGTCCTGTCATCACTCCTCCCCGACTCGCTTTCGTGGCACAAACCCTACAGCAAGGGAATAGGAATTAGAATGTAGCGGCACCCCCCTCAACCTCTTCTCCCGGTGACTTCACCCCCTCCTTCTCCCAGCTAACTGTTGCTCACCTGATTGTATTAGTAGGTGGACTCTCCGACCTGCTCTTCCACGGGGCGCAATGTCCGTGCTTGTCCGTTGTCCAAGTCCAGTTACTTCACTGACTTGAAAATGAGAGCCAGACCCAGTCCAGCTGCGGTGCTGGCGTGTTGAATGTTGCAGTTCTAGTCGTGCTTGTGTCACAACCTTTGTGCCGCCTTGGTGCCGCGTTTTTTCCCTCTATCTTAGTTCACTCTGCTTTTTCTTTTCGCAGGTTCGGCCTTGTTGGGATGGAATGCCGTGGATTGCACTGTTGCGGCGATGCAGATTTAAGTATTTCCCTTATGCTGCGAATTATGCTGTGCGCGTATGGAATTGCACTGTTTAATAAATCTCTCTACCTTTCCTTCTGCAGGTTTTCATTCGCATGGATGGGCGTTCAAACAGCTGAGTTAAGTTTGCTAGCGCGGTTTTCTGTGCGGGGTATGGCGGTGTATGCGTACTTTAATGTTTAAAGTCTTTCTCTCCTTCCTTCCGCAGGCTTCTGTTTGCGCTGATGCGGGCTGCAGTTTTCCAGGTTTGTATGTTCGCGCTGCTCTTGATGCACGATTCAGCCATCTATTCCTTACTCACGATGGTCTGCCGCCGGATGGGTGTTCAGGATGCTGTGGACTCGGTAACAGATTGTGGATGCTGAATGCTTGATGGTTGTTCGAGGATGCTGAAGACTTGATACATGTAAGCCACGTACTCTTGATGTTTCTTCCCACAGGTCACGGTGAGCATCACGCTGCTGCTGCATAATGACGCGAAGCAAGGCTCCAGATGCAGGGTGTAGCTTATACAGGGAGCCACACCCAAACACCTCTAACCACTAGAGCACATGGATTGAAACCCAGGAACTAGTGAGTCAGCCATGTTAGGGGAAACAGGAAGAAGCTCTTTTAACAGTCCAACCATGAGCTTGGTGCCAAAGGCGCAAAGACAGTGTCCATACTCCATTCCTTTGCTTCTTGCTGTTCTCTCTTGGCCCTGCACTACTCACGGCCTTCCTATGTGGTGGCTCCATAGTAGAGGAATGGGAGCAGCAAGCCAATGAACGCTCCGGTTGTGGCGGGGTTGGCCTAGTGGTCGTGACAACCGTAGATGGATGCTGCCGAATGCATGTGTTATGGCAATGGTTACTATGGCCCATGGTCCAACATATTTGTGCGAAAAAGGTTTGTCAGCACCTTGATTTTGTATGGTATAATGACAACATTTCAAAAAATTGCCGGCAGGTTGGTTCAAAACTGTACGACTTGTTTATAACACAACATTGGAAAGGGAAGTGACAACAGTACGAAGTTTTGGTCCTCCCTCAATGCCCTTTGAAGTGATCCATTTCGACGTTATAGAAATGGAGAGATGCCAGAACTTCAAGTATGTCCTTGTAGTGATCAGTGCATCTAGAAAAATGGGTAGAGGCCTATCCCCTGAAAGACTGTTCAGCCATGTCAACAGCAAAATCCACGTTAAAGGAATACTTTCCGAGGTTTGGGCTACCAAGTGTCATATTGTCAGGTAACGGGCCACATTTTATAGCTGCCGTGATACTACAGATCTGTGCAGGCCTCCAAATTGATCAACTATTCCATTCAGCCAGACATCAGATGAGTGCTGGTCTTGTGGAACGGCAAAACGGTATTTTGAAAAATAAAATGGCGAAAATATGCGCCGAAAGTAATTTGAAATGGCCTGATGCTTTACCGCTAGCCTTGTTATCAATGCATACGTTTGTGCAATCAAAGACTGGTCTCTCCCCTTATGAGATTATATAGGGCAGACCAGACAATGTATGGAATGTGCCATGTCCGAGAAGGTTAAAGGATAGAGTATCCATGACTTACTGAATACTGTAAACAGTTGACTCAAAACTTGCGTTTGAGTCATCAGCAGGTGCAGGAGGCTCTTCCCATCAGATACATCTGCCCAGGCCATCGTCTGCAACCGGGGGACTGGGTCCTGATCAAGAATTTTGAGAGAAAATCTTTGCTTGCACCACAGTGGAAGTGACCATACCAGGTACTCCTGACCACGCAGACTGCGGTTCGAGTAAACAATCTGAAGCATTGGATACATGCAACGCACACGAAAGGAATCCAGTTTCCTTTGGAACATGAGAAAGAAACCGATGATTCTGATTTCCAGAGTGAACCAGCTTTGATTCATCACAAGGACATCGCTGAAATTCAGCCAAAACCACTTCCTGAGCCCGAGAAGGGGCCTGGGGAGGTTGCAACTAAATCTGAAACATCAGTGTTACCTCAACCTTGGTTTGCCTGCTGCCTCATCAGCAATTGCATTACCAATTGGCATAGTTTATGCATCTGCTGCAACCAACGATAGTGAATTGTTCATCGACCACACCGTACCTGGAGTTTTAAAGGTACAATCTGCGTCCACGGATTTGAAAGCAATTGTAACAGCCTTTGTTTCTGGCCCACAGATGGGGCTAGAAATGAAGACCTAGGAAAAGGGAGTGTGAGAGCTGTATCGTATGAAAGCTCTGACATGCGATTTCCCGGAGCTATTATTGAAAGTGAAGGGCTTTGCAACCTAGCACAGACAAGCAGGGGCAACATTACAGACACTATGAAAAACTGATGTTGATACTTGCTCCTATATTTTGAAGCTTCTGAGGTAAACACCAGCTTGCTGCCATTTTAAGCAGGCCGAATTAAACTTGCTTACATTCTACTGACTAAACGTGTGTTGCCGTGTGAGACTTTTTCCCACGGACGCTGAGAAACTTTTGAAATAATCCTCTATAGATAATGCCTGTATTCGCTCCTGCTGCCTCTTGCGCTGATGAAGACATTAATAGAACTATAGACATATGACATTGAATCTTACCCGAGAATGACATGGTCTATTAAGACTAAACTGCTCCTGGCCATCATACTTATCTGCATCGTATTTTCATTAATTCCAATGTCCTGGTATTCAGAAGATATACATCCAATGAATACTGTATTGCCCATTATCAATGCTCCCACTATGACCCCGGCTCATGTGCTTTCTTACACTCTCCCTCCACGAGATGTTAAACACAGAAAAGGTTACGATAACAATACTCTGTTATTGATTAGGAATATGACACATGAAATCTTGAACCGATCTAATTGCTGGGTGTGCTCGCATTTACCCCAGCATGGGGAAAGAGGAATGGTTTGGTATATACATCCTCTGCCTTTGAGTACTGCCCGTTATGCATCACTAAGAGCTCTATTATTTGGGAGATGGAATGACAGTACCACCTGGAACTTTGATGGAACTAACAAATTAATTTGAGAGATTGGTATGGACACCCTTGGGTTGTTCCGTGTTTTCAAATAGAAGCAAAATGAACACTGCATCGACCAGCCCCACTGATAGACTCTCTAAACCTTACCAGTCGCTGATTACTTTTAAAATGGTTCCTATAGGTAACAAAAGATGCCATGCCTCCTTCCTACACTATTAACCATAGTCCACTTTCTGTTCCATTCTGTTTGCGGAAAAAAAGGTTCTCACCCAATGGGTAAATTTACCAGATGTATGAATACTGCTGTACTTGAGTACGAAGAGAAACCGCTATATATAGGAGGTCCTGTCTATTTTGTATGTGGGGAATCGAGCCTATCCATGGTTACCTGGAAACGGGAAAGGTCCCTGTTATTTAGGGATACCTTTTACCTGGTGTATTTCTCGCTACAACCTCTGAAATAGCAAAAATATCCAAATCTCACTCTAGGCGAGATGATGCTGCTTAGCAAATTTTTGGTGACATAGCTAAATCCTTTATAACTTTTTGGGGACAAGCAATAAATTAATGGAATATTAGAAGACTGTCCAGGGTGTTCTAGAAAACAATTAATGAAACCACTGACATACTATACAACAGGACACGGGAACAAAAAGCAATCAGGCTAGTTGCACTTTAGCTGACCGTGGATGTGTATGCAAATTAGCTGGTCATGATATTCAGTATCCTTATACTCTGCGGTTGTTGCATACAATGTTTGCCACCCATTTGCTCCATAATTACAAATGAATGTGAACAGATAATTAGTACAAGGATCCTGAACCCAATATGATAAATGGTGGTCTCAAACATGAGAATGAAATAATCAAGGAGTTTATGGCAATCAATATTTTTGATTATGATAGCGACTTGGGTAGTTCGGAAAGTGATACCTGGTCAAATGAAGACGCAATGTTTGGCTGATGCTATTGGCTTAAGGCCAAAAATAGGGTTTGTAAAACTGTAATGCAATCGTACAGCCCGAATGGTATAAATAGTATGTTGGCCAGAAGAAAATCGCATCATGTAACAAACATTGCAAACCATGAAACCTGAATGTGACCACTGGGTGTCCATTTTGTAATTGCCTACCATTTCTTTCTTAACACTTTTGCAAATATATTCTGTGCTTCAGGTCTACACACGGTGCAAGGCCACAGCTTGAACTCTGAATGCTAATGTAGGCAATAATGTGAAACCCTGCAGAAATACATTGTTTTTCTTATTCTGTGAAGCCTTGAAGCTGTACATAAGCAACAACTAATCAGCAACCCAGGTGCCAGCCTATCTTGCAAACACTGTTGTAGAAGGCAGTTAAATAAGAATTATGCGACTAACGGTGCTCCTCCATGAAAGATGATATTTTCTCTGCTTCAGAACTGTCAGGCCCTTGCCCATGAGCGCAGCGAATAGATAACATTAGTTGGAATGTCTCCCTGCTAGAACATGATATCCTTCCCTGTGCCAGTGTCTCGTGTTCCCCAAAACAGTAAGCTGTCTCTGCAGCCCCGGCTAGAAATACCAAATGTTTAGACTGAATGACGTTATGTGCATAACTGTCAATTACTGAACCCTAGCTTGTATGTCATGTATATGGGCGGACCGAATAATGCTGTACAATGATGATGTGTTATCTATATATATTACTGCTTTACCAATGCTCGCTCTCTCTCCTCTCACGGTGTCTGAACACATGTTGTGAGGTGCTGAGACCCGGTCGGCCGACTGAGATACTCTGAAAATAAACCAGACTTGCTTGGGAAACGAACCTCACGACTGGCGTGTCATTAGTATATGGTTATTGTACCGTTATTCCACATATGGTCTTACAGTGAGAAGGATAGAAAGGGGAAGGTCTGAGGAGATCAGAACATCCAGAGGGTTCCCTGCAGAGTGAGTCGGCCCAGAGGGGAGAATAGGGAGTGCAGAGGTTGCAAAAGAGTTCAGAGGAAGGACAGGAAGCATTCAGGTGGATGATGAAGTCACCTTTGACATAGCCTACCCATTCAAATCTATCATCTGCTGTACCTGTCAGCCACTCTTATCAACCATTAACAAAACGCAAGCCCTGGCATGAGGTTTCACAACCCCAATTTGAATTAATTAGAAAGGAAATTAAGATGCAATACAGCTTTCAACGTAACTGCACAATAATATGACTGAGCCAAAAGAAAACATTTTCTTGAGTCTCCCCTACAAAATTAGACCAAATACGACATTAATATGTATTCACATTTAATAAAATCATAATTTAATCAGGGTGCAAAATTTCCACCAGCCATTGGCTAATGATGTTGGACTCTTGACAAATAAGACATGGAATGCTATGTGTATGCATAGAATGGTGCTGGCAAGTGACCTATGGCTGACTAGTAGCTTACAACTTGAATATTTGCCCTCTGATTAAATAACTGTAAAAATGAACCTGATCACCTCATGTTGCAAGTGTGAAGCAGAGGCAAATCTAGAAATCCATCCTGTCAGAAGATGAGCGAGAAAGTAGCATCATGAGGCCACATTTTTCATAACACCCCATCACATGATGAAATATTTCTGGCCTATTAAAAGACAGGGTATATTCTAAGGGAGTGTAGTGTCAGCCTGTTAAGAAAGCCAGTGGAAAGACTTCATCTATTAAAAAGTATTAATGTCGTCATGGAGCACATACCTTGGTAAAATTAGACTTCCTATACCCAGAAACAAATTAGGTTATGGTAGTGTTTCTTTTGCCCAGGGCCCCGGCTGAGCATAATCTGTGCAGGCTGCCCCCCCCCCCAAATGACAAATTGACTATATGTCCAAATGACTGAACGATCGTGAGCCGTCACCACATCCTACTCCCAGTAAGTATAGTGCCTGGGCTCCCCCACCTACTCCCATCACTGTCTCTGGGCTCCCTCATCCCGCTAACCCAGTCCCTGGACTCTCCCCACCCCACCACAGACCTTGGACTCTACCCGCTCTGCTCCAACCATTACGCCATGGCTCCCCACCCCCTCTCCCAGCACAGTCCCAGGACCAGTGGCGGCTTGTGCATTGTTTAAGTGGCTGGGCATAATTATTTCTCCCAGATATGCCACAGCAACCGTGCATAGCTATTGGGAGAGAATCCCCCAGGAATTTATTTTAAATAATGGGTTAAAATGTGGCATTTTAGAGCATACTTTCTTAAAGCATTGGGTAAAAAAAAATTACTACGAGAGATGTCCAGTAAAAAATAACATCCCTGTCCCCTGATGAAAGGCAGCTTAGATGTGCCAATATTATTCCAATAGAGAATTATGAAATTTCAAATGAATAGGAAAGATTTGGCCAATGGCATTGTGTTGAAGAGAACTTCAAATTAGAAACACCCAGCTCATTCAAGGGAATTGTGGGTCAGAAAAATCATATTTTTTGGTGGATATATGATATAGAGAAATCAATGATCTGTGTGTTGTAAATGGATAGCACAGCTTCCCTAAAAACAAGCTTGTAGATTGGGATGCGGACAACCAGAGCTTGTACTTCATTTACATGCATACGGTAGAACCCAATACCACATCAGTGTACATGGGAGCACATTGCTAATGAGAAATATTTAGAAAATACTATTTTCTGTGTAACATTTTGCTGATAAATACTTTTTTAGCAAGTGGAAAAACAAATGCAAAGTAATGTATGCTACACATGTGTATAGAAAACTTATATACGTCTGCTACCGGTGTGTAAGGATATGTTATGTTCTCGTTAAAACTAGATGCTTAGAAATATACACAGTGGATTCGTGTGAATGAATGCGTTTTCTAGAATTAGCAAGATCTTCACAGGCAGGCAAACTTCTTTTAATAAACCAACTGCCTATGTAAGTAAATTTTGACTTCCCCAGCACAAAGTTTGGGTAATACGTTTGAATTCAGTTTTATTTCAATAAAGCATTGATTCATAGTACAGCCCGTTTCTTGTCCCATAATTGTGAGATTGTGAACCATTTGGGGTGTTAAATCGGTGTTTGCCATTTAGTGTAATTATGAAATCAAAGTATCTTAACAATCCCTCCTCAAAGAAATGGGTTAAAAAAATGCATTTCATGGCAAGTGTTCATTAATCATACGTATATTTGCAAATTCTCGATCCTTTCACATTCGTATCTTTGTTTTCTTTGAGACATCACAGATTTTTAATAGTAACTTGGGTAGTGACTTTCTTTCTCCAATCTAGGCCCGTTAATTTGCTGATGTTTTTCCATTTTATTTTTTATTTTTTTTTGGTACATGACCGATTTGTTTTTTATAGTAATAAATTATGAACTTTAACACTTCTCTACCATTATTTACATGCTTGATAAGCAGAGCGCTACCCATACATGATTGTATATGCAGCACATCTTGGTATGAGAGCGATTAGGAAGTTAATTCAAACCAGAGCTACAAAAATGGTTAAACAGACAGGCTTAGCATGTACAATTGTTGCACTCAAGATCAACCCAGGCACTAGAACATCAACCACTGCACAATTACTTGCCCCAAACTCCAAATCCTACCCACCCGGTGCTATGGTAACCTTCCAGATGGCCCCATTCTCTTACATCTGTGTGTCTCAGACAAATAGCACTCAGCATCCCTGAAAGTGTATGTACTCATTTGCCTTTCTCATAGCTCCCTGACTGAGAAATGAACGTGGATGCCACTTAAGCTGGTCTACAAAACTAGTTTAATGCAAACTAATCCATCATATTGACACCTCACAACAAAACACACACAAAAGAACCATTTTAAAAGTTAACTGAAAGACCCCTGTAAATTATATCTATACATTACATAGCTCCGATCTCTGCTATTGTTTATTTGTATCCGCATACTAGGGATAGAGTGCAGCCCTGCGTCCCATCGTAGCAGCTGGTACAGTAGGGCCATGTATACATTACATGTAACTATTCACTGCACCATATATGCGATATGCCAAGCAAATAAAACCTGCTTAACAAATATAGCTAGTACACACGTAGCTTAGAGCTCTTAAAAAAAGTACTCAGACACTAGATGCAAATACTTACTGTCTAGCTAAAAATTTAATTACTGCGCACTATAAAATCAGAGGTAAAAAGAGCACGCTTTCGAATACTACTAGAAGCTAATCAAAAGATGGTGTTAAATCTCTGCAAGCATAACACTAAAGATATCTGGGAATTACTAAGAAATTCACGCAAATCTTCTAGTTCAACTTTGGAGTCCTCTATTGATGGTCTTTCTTGGTCTACATTTTAAAAAATATATATTCTCTTCCCGTATCGTTTACCCCCTTTGACGCAACTTCTCTACTTCACCATATTCCTGACTTATGCCCATGGTCTTATACAGCCATTGTTTATGCAATTCATAAACTTGAACAATCTAAATGTGCTTCCCCCTTGCGTAATTAAAGATGACCCACTTTTTTGGGCAAAAATCTTTTTAGAATGATTTAATTTCATATTTAGGTCCAAAGTTATTCCTGTTTCATGGTTTACTTCGATTATTATTCCGCTTCACAAAAAAAAAGGTCCTCTAAATGACCCTACACATTTTTTGGCCGATTGCCTTAATTGACATGCCTGTCAAAATATTTTCTTTATTAATTCTCTGTGATGTAGAAGCCTCCATTAAAACAAATTACATTCTTTGCAAAGCACAAGTGGGCTGCAGAAAATCCATGGGGACGCAATGAAATGCTACCATTTTAGCCCATCGTATTTCGACCTCTCATCTTCCTGCTCATGGCCCTGTGTTTATTGCCTCATTAGATCTCTCCTCAGCCATTGACAGTGTGGTGAGAGGTGTGCTCTGGCAGAAGATGTTTAATTATACATTTCCATCATGTTTAGTCACCTTAATAGCTCTTTTACTTCATAACACCAACTTTAGGGTGCGGATTACACATGAGGGCCTGCTGATTGACCCAATTCCAACTGTGATCAGTGTCAAACAATGATACAACCTTGCAGCAGTACTGTTTTATCAGTACCTTGCTGACATCGATCACATCTGGGACCTTTCAAAATCCTTCCCAGCACGTTTGGGTGGATCGCCTATGCAGATGATGTCCTCCTTTTAGATCGCACCCAGTCAGGGCTTCAAAATAAGCTAGAAAGTTTTCTTCTGTACTGCACCCAAAACAACCTATCTATAAACCCGTCTAAGTCAAAAATAATAATTTTCTCTTCTAGAAAAAAACCCATGCAGGTTTGAATGGTCGATTAAATGAAATGAAATTAACCTTGTACAGAATCTAATCTATCTGGGATATAACCGGTGTAATAATATATCCATTATGAAATGGCAAACATCTCTGGCAGAAAAAGTTCTGCCACTAATGGGACAAATGAAAGTAATACTTTTCAAATACTGTAAATTTTCCCTATTACCTCTAATTGAATTCTAATTCAATTCTACTGTAAAAAAAGTGGAAGCAGTTATACTGTATGGCTTAGATTCATGACTCTTGGAAATTGACACAAATTGACACATCCCTAAACAAGCTTCAAAGCAAAATCTGGAAACATACACTTGGATTGCCTAACTACCTTACCAATGCTTTAGCCTCTCACTTCAATTGGAGATTACTTTGGAACTTTTCTAAAATGTTATTTCCTCCCTCTAACTATATATATATATATATGAGGACCTCTCTAAAAAGTTAGTAGCCTCGCAGCCTTTGGCTATTGCTCAATTTCAACAAAGCATCATGAAATTATTAGAACAAATTAATTTGCAGCCCGAAGATCTGAAATGGCAGCAACGCCTTGCAAAAAAAAAAAAAAAAAAAAAGCACTTCTTGGACTGGGCTGCGAACTTTGACCTAATTGCTTCCTATTCTCCTATTCTTCGTTTTCAGAATATGCCAAATTTAGGCATCTACAATGCCCTAGTCTTCTCTATCTGACCCTATTTCCCTGCAATAAGTCACGTAACACATGAGGTTTTGCATCGACTTGTTTCATACAAAAACACAGACTAAGCACTGGTATTCCAATGCTGAATCCTTAGACACATTATGTTTCTCTCATTCTATTGATGCGGCGGAAACCCTGAAACATCTCTTCCTTTTCTGCCCTTGGTTTGAACAAATCAGAATACGTATGCTTAAAGACTTACACTCATAGTTACTGGCAAAGAGTTCTTTCTAATGACCTATGTTATGTTATATGAGAATAATCAAGTCTATTTTATCACGTAAAAGACATAGAAGCGATGGGTGCATTTTTATATATGAAAATGTTTTTGTCTTAATATGGTTTTTAATGTATACATTTTGATGTAAGATGTTTTAGGTTGAAGAAGTACATGTAAAAAAGAGGTTTCTGTAAAAACAAAAAAAAAATAAAAAAGATGGTACACACCTACCTGAGACCTAATGATATCAGAAAGCAACTTAAGTATGCAACATGTGCTAATGTAATTACATTTCATGAAGGGCTGTGCTGCAAGTCTTGAATTTTGGATAGGTAAAAGTGCAAATGTAATCAGCAGGGTGTGATAGCTGCCATTAAATGTCAGTTCTAACAGGAGGCAAAAATTGCAAGCTACTAGCCAGAAAGTTTACGGAAGGGACACATGAGCAAGGGGAAACCAGAGGATGGAAATAGGTGCTACATACTCAAGCATTAGCACATTTAACAGTTTGCGCTCTTGTGTAGGAATGAAATGGGCATTTGTCAGTTACTCCTGTAATGGTAGAACCTGGCCATACAATTTCAACAGCTCGCGAATAGTGAGAGTACCTTGGCATATAATTGCAGTGTCAAGAAGAGATGCAAGGACACAGACACTGCTTAAAAATCAAGTGAATGCTGGCACAGTTGGTTAAGACATGTTCACACTAGGAGCCGATTTACCGCTGCACTTAGGACATTAGAGGTAACAGAGCCTCATAAAAGGCCAGATTAGGAGTCTAGTGAGTGAGAGCTAGCTCAAAGCGATCTGAGAAGTGCATTAGGGGTTGCTTGCTGGTATGAAATGGGACGAGCTCTGCAATTCTGGATTGCATTCTTCATGGTATGCAAGACACACTGGCTGCGCAAACTAGCCCAGGCTGTGGGAAAGGGGGTAGGGAAATTGGGCCGCACTCTGAGCAATCGAATGCAGCCCGAGATTCCAGAGTTGCTACAGCGCTTGTTGGCGTGTATTGCCCCCATCAGCATCAATGCGGCAAAAACCAGACTGATAATCAGAAGAGGCAAGATTGTTGGGTAAAGAGGGTGGGGGGGGGGGAATAATTCTAGAAAAGAGGCAGTTACTTGACTATGGCAAAGAGGAACACAAATAACACAGGGAATGTTATACACAATCCGAAAGAAACCAACTTTGTTGGGTGAGAAGTGTTTTTTGTTTCACTTCTATTCAGGGAAAAACACTCTTAAACCTTGAGGTCTGTCTTTGGCCAGCAAATACACATTTAGAACAACTCCTTTCATTTGAGAAGTCCAATACCTCCCTATGGAATATGTGCATAGTACCTCCCTCATGGAATTTTATTTATTTAAAATCTTGCATTTATAAAACGCACATGCAGCCCTGGGGCATCGTGGCACTTTTACAGTAGACTTAGTTACAACATATGAATAGAAAACCAGCTGAAGGTGATATTTTTAGCAGTAAAAACAAAACAAGAGGTACAGGGGTTACATTGAACATTACAGTGTTGCAGTCAGCATTACATGGAAAGTGATTCTACTGGTTCCGAGGTTACAGGAAAGCCAGTTGAATCGAGACTGATCCTGGGCTGGAGGAGCCTGTGAGCTAGTGTTGGTGTGTTCTTAGTTGAAGAGCTTCAAAATGTTCATAGGGCAACCACTTGTTTTTGTATTCGATTGATATATGAAGGGTAAAAAACTAGGTGAATGTACACGTTTCACATTGAGGTTTTTAAGGCAGGTCTGGCAAAATACAGTTTTGATTGATGGACTACAGTTATGGAGAGAAAGGAGGATAGGATGTAATATTTTACACTTTCACAAAGTTACTCACCGTAGTGACTACCTTACTCCTAAGTCCATAGTCCCCTTTCCTTTCTCAGTAGTAACCAATCACTGGTCTCTGGGTCATACTGCCCCAGCCAATGACTGCCCTCTCCCTAAGCCCCGCCTCTGGCAGCCATCTTCAGATTTGGTAGCACGCAAAGCGGCAGTATGACCAAGTGAAGAACCCTAGAGGGGCAGGAGGGAGGGTTCGCATGTGAATCCATACCAGACCCATTCTGGAGAACAACAGTTACAGGTAAGTAACTTGTTCCTTCTCCAGCATGTGGTCTGGCATGGATTCACATGCTCATGAATAGAAGAATACATAGCAGTACACATGCACAGCCACGGGAGGTGGCAAGGCTCAACATTAAGCATTACATAAAGGTCAACATTAAGCATCTCTTACCTCCTCACCAGGCTCACCTTAAGCGAACAGGTTGCGCAGCACTGCCTGGTCGACTCTGGACTCCTCTGTGGAATCCCAGTCGACGCAGTAGAATCTCGTGAAGGTGTGCGTCAACCTCCAAGTAGCAGCCCTGCAGATGTCCAGCAGGGGCACACCAGACAAGAATGCCGCGGTAGCAGCGATCCCTCTGGTCGAATGGGCTCTCGGACGGCCGGGCAACGGTCGGTTTGCCAACGGATGACAATGCATGATGCAACCGTAGAGCCATCTGGAAATGGAAGCCTTCGAGAGAGCCTTCCCTTGGTTCACAGGTCCAAAGTTCACAAACAGCTGTGATGTCTGCCGAGAACTCTTTGTTCGGTCCACGTAGAACTTCAGCGCTCTAGCCACATCCAGCGAGTGCAAAGTCCTCTCGGCCGGAGACGAAGGCGACAGGAAGAAAACAGGTAGCACCAAGGGCTTGTTGAGGTGGAAGTCCGACGGCACCTTGGGAATAAACGAGGGGTGCGGCCTCAGCACCACCCTCGTGTCGTGAAAAGTCAAGTATGGAGGCTTGCAAGATGGGGCCTGGATCTCTCCCACTCGCCGTGCGGAGGTGATGGCCACAAGAAACGCAGTCTTCCATGACAGGAATTTCAGCGGCGCCGAATGCAGGGGCTCGAATGGCGCCCCCATGAGCCTGGTCAGCACCACGTTGAGTTCCCACGCCGGGGCAGGGGCCGTCACCGGCAGGAACGATCGGAACAGTCCCTTCATAAATTCCTTCACCAGGCGATGGGACCACAATGACGCCCATCCTGTGGTTCTGGTGTATCGGGAGATCGCAACCAGATGTATCTTGATGGAGGCATGAGCCAGTCCAGCCTTGGCCAGCGACAGTAGGTACGGCAGCACTTGAGGGGCCGTAATCCGTAGAGGGTTAATCTTCTGTGCACGGCACCAGACAGAGAACCTCTTCCACTTATGTCCGTAGCACTTGAGAGTTGAGGACGCCCTGACTTTTGCAAGGACCTCTCGGCAGTCAGCTGGGATATCGTACCCTCCAAACTCTAGCGCTGCAGGAGCCAGGCTGGCAAGTTCAGCGACTGCGGGTCGTGATGAAGTATGCACCTCCTTCTCAGGAGACAAATCCGCGTCCGTCTGCAGCTTGACTGGTGGGGACGCTGACAAGTCCAGAAGGTCCAGGAACCAGATCTGCCTCGGCCACGCCGGTGCGACCAGGATCATCCTGCACCGGGACTTCTTGAGCTGGTTGACGAGTCGGAGCAGCAACGGCAATGGAGGGAATGCATAAAGGAACAGGCCTTCCCAGGGGAACGAGAAAGCATCGCCCATGCTCCCCGGCTGGGGAAACCTGCTGGCGAACCTCTGGCACTTGGAGTTCGTCGCCGTCGCAAACTGGTCGATCTGGGGTTTTCCCCATCGTCGGAAGAGTCGATCCACTTGATCCTGACGTAGTTCCTACTCGTGGCACGAGTGCAGCTCCCTGCTGAGTGAGTCGGCGATGGTGTTTTTTATCCCTGCCAGATGAAAGGGCACCAGAAACATCCCTTGGGCGACGGCCCAATGCCATATATCCTGGGCTTCCGTGGAGAGGGCTGGGGATCTGGTTCCTCCCAGCTTCCGGATGTAGAACATCGTGGTGGTGTTGTCAGTGAAAATTCTCACCACCTTGCCCTTGAGGGACGGGAGAATGGACCGGAGGGCCCAGAACACTGCACAGAGCTCCAGGATGTTGATGTGGAGCATCTTCTCCTCCGGGAGCCAAAGGCCTCTTGCATGAAGATCTCCGGTGTGTGCTCCCCACCCTTCCAGGGAGGCATCCGTCGTCACCGTTATCTGGTGGGATGGGGTCTGAAAGTCTGTGCCCGCCGTCAGATGAGCGCGGGTGCCCCACCACCGGATCGCTCGTCGGAAGGTCTCGTCGAGCGGAATCCCGTCCTCAAAGCTGCCCGTCGCTTGGATCCAGCGGGAGTCGAGGAACTCTTGCAGAGGGCGCATCCGAAGCCTGCACAGGAGATATATGCAGGAGGACATCATCCCAAGGAGGGACTTGATGGACCTCACCCTGGCCACGTCCGTGGCCAGCAGACGCTGCACCTTGCCCAGGATGGCCTTCGCCCTTTCTTCCGACGGTGAGGCCAGGCGCGTCACTGTGTCGAGCTTTGCTCCCAGAAACAGTGCGACTTGCGACAGGACCAGGTGGGATTTGGGAAAGTTGATGGAGAATCCCAGGTCCGAGAGCAGCTGGACGGTCTTTGCTGTGTGATCCACGGCAAACTCCCTTGTCCCTGCTCGGATGAGCCAGTCGTCCAGGTAGGGGTAGACGTGGATCTCCTGCAGGCGCAGCCGTGCCGCCACCGGTGGGAGGCACTTGGTGAACACCCTGGGTGCCGACTTCAATCCGAACGGGAGGGCCTTAAACTGGTAATGCCGTCCTTCGACCACGAACCTGAGGAACTTTCGGTGACCTTTCAGAATGGGGATGTGGAAGTACGCATCCTCCAAATCCAACGACAGGAAATCACCCTACTTCAGTTGTCCCAGCACGTGCTGGAGGGTGACCATCCGGAACTTCTGTGCCTTGTTCAGCCGTCACAGGTCCAGGATGGGGCGCCTTCCTCCTGTCTTTTTTTTTACTAGGAAGTACCTTGAGTATACTCCAGAGCCCCGGAGCCTCTGCAGGATGAGCTTGAAGGCACCTTTTTCAAGCAACGCCCTCACCTCCAAGTAGTTGAGGGACGTGATTTTCCTTACTGACCACAGGTGGAATGTGGGGGCACTTTAGAAATTCGAGGGCATGCCCCTGGGCCAGGGCGTCCAGCACCCAACTGTCGGTGGAGAAGGACTCCCACACGCTGACGAACTTCGCCAGCCGGCCTCCCACTGGGGTGCTTCGGTGGGGGCCCGACCCCGCTGTCGGTTCAATCTTGCTTGGAGGACAGCTTGCTGCCTTGGTATCCCTGTCGACGACGACGGCGGGCCAACCGCCCCCTCCCCCCCCGAATTGCCTCGTCCTCTATAGGCTTCCTGCGATGAGGAGCGGGCCGCTTGGCGGTACGTAGAGTAGCCACCACCGAATCCCTTGGAGGCACCCTGCTTGCCTCCGGCGTTCCGAAAGGACCGCCTCCGTTGCCGGAGAACGCCTAGGGCCCTAGCAGTCTCTGTGTTCGCCTTGATGGCTTGGAGGGACTCATCCACCATTTTCCCAAACAGGTTGTTCCCGTTGAACGGCATGTCCAACACCTTGGCTTGTACATCCTGGCGGAAATCCGTCGCCTTGAGCCAACCTCGTCGTCTAAGGCAAACGCTGTTGCCTAGCTGGCGGAGACCAGTGTCACCAATGTCCGTTGCCACCGTAAAGGCGTGGTCTGACGCCACTTCGCCTTCTTGCAAGATCTCCAGGGCCTCGGCCCTCTTGTCATCCGGTAGGAAGTCCAAAAGGGGGGCGATCTTGTACCATAACTCCCTGTCGTAGAGGGCCACGATCGCAAGGGCGTTGGCCGCCTTAATCATTGTTGCCGCCGACGAGATAACTCGTCGTCCCATTGCGTCCAGCTTCTTTCTTTCGCCTTCCGGTGGGGAAGGTGACGTTGAGACCGATGCCCCCCCGCTTTCTTCTTGGCCGCCGCTGAGACGACCGAGTCCGGGGTAGGTTGTGCCCCAAGGCACAAAGGGGCCGCGTCGGGGACCCAGTACTTCTTCTCGTACCGATCCTTCTTGGCAGGCGTCGTAGACGGGTTCTTGAGAAGGGTCAGACCTCGTCCCAGATGTCATCCAGCAGAGGCTGGGCGAGGACTGACTTCCTCTTGGCCTCGCGCCGTTGGTAAAGGAAACTTTCCTTCTTCTCTTCGGAGCAGAGCTGAAAAAGCTTGGATACACTGGCGATCATTGCATGGAAAGACCAGATCTCATCGGACGGGGAGGCCTGGGCTGGTGATGGGAGCTTCGTCCTGTCGTCACCGCCGTTGTCGTCGGTACCCGTCGTGGCCATGTCTGTTCCCATGTCATCCCCTCGGATGGGGGACGTGGGTAAAGGCCGAGCAGGCCGCGAGGGCTGAGAAGGCGGGGCTGGATGGATCCGGCTTCTCTTGTTCGGGGGGCTTCCCGCTGGGACCAGCTCTGGTTCCCCCGTCTGGCCTGGTACCGTGTCCTCTGTCGGTGGTAAGGGCAATCTCGTCCTTATCTCCGAACATAAGGATTGTATTGCCAACAAAATGGCCGCAGAGTTATCCTGCGGCTGCGGAAGCGACGGGTGACTGGGACCCTCGCCGGTGCCGCCGTCACTCTCGTCACCCTCGTCTGGATCCCTCCCGTGTGGACGGGCCTCTTTGATGCCCTCGTCGAGGCCCTCTAGGACTTCTGCCAGCTCCTCCTCGGATGGTGTGTCCGTGTCCACAATGGCGACAGCCCCCCCCCCCAACCCCCTCTTTTTCCGCCGGGGTCTTCACAGGGGTCTTTTCGATGGGTCTGAAAGAAGCTTCCCTCCGCGGAGGCAGGGAGACTCTGAGCCCCGAGGTCGCCTCCACTGGTGTAGCCTCCACAGGCTGTGCCAGGGCCGCTGCGACTCCCTCGATAGAGGCCTTGGCCAGGTGAATCAAGGCCTTCACTGCCTTAGGCGTGCTTGAGGCCTTCACCTTGGGGGGAGGGTCACCGTCTCGCTCCCCCTCGTCCGAATCCTTCGAGATCCACCGGGGCCTCTCCATAGACGGATTTCCTCTTCCCCGAACCAGAGCGTTGGCTCGTGGTTGATGGTGCCTGGGAAGGCGCGCCCTGCCTGACAGCCGAAGAGCCCGATCGTTCAGCGATCCCGGTGCCCGCGGACTCGCGGTGCTTTGCCTTCTGTTGGGCCCCCGTCGCCGGGACGCCCTCACAGCAATTAGAAGACCGCTCAGACCACTTCTTCTCACATGACAGACTCCTTCCTTCCAGCCAGTTGGAGAGACGAAGGTGTCAGTCCCTGATGGTCCGTTCCGACATGTAGCTACAAAACGCACAGTCCTTCACCACGTGCGTTTTGTCCGCATGAAGGCAGTAGAGACATTTCGAATGCTCGTCCTCCTTGAACACATTCTGTAGCTGGCATTCAGGGCAAACCCTGAACAGCTTTCCGGGCGTCGAGCTTCCTTTCTCCTGGGCCATGTCCGGGTAGACAGCAGAAACGTCTGGAATCCCCCAAGAAGCGTAACTCGACGAAATCTTCTCCCTTGAGGGGCGTAGAAAGAAATCCGACACGGATACCCGTTACTCGGATGTAGAGACGGTGGAGCTTGAGGCTCTATTTGACCGAAAAATGAGATTCTCTTTGAAAAAGCGTGAAAACGCAGCAAAAGCTCGGGAGCTAAACACGAGGACTCCCAACACTTGAGCGTGCAGTAAAAATCTGAAGATGGCTGCCAGAGGCGGGGCTTACGGAGAGGGCAGTCATTGGCTGGGGCAGTATGACCCAGAGACCAGTGATTGGTTACTACTGAAAAAGACAGATCAGAAACGAAGCGGATACTGATTTTTTTCTTTACCGAGGATTCCCAGCCTGACGACGGGGAATATTCATGAGCATGTGAATCCATGCCAGACCCCATGCTGGAGAACCTTATCCTTGTGAAAGGTGAGGAATGGATGCTCTAAAGACAAGGCCTGAAGCTCGCTTACACGCCTTGCTGAAGTCACCGCAATTAGAAAGGCCATTTTCCACGAAAGGAACATCAAGTCCACCGTAGCCATAGAGTGAAACGGTTTATGGCATAAGGCAGAGAGGGCCACATTCAATTTCCACTTTGGATGCGGGTTGCGCACCGGTGGATAAAGATGTAATAGACCTGCAAAGTGTCTTTTAATGACAGGGTTTGTAAATGAAAAAAACAGTAGACCGTGGACAGGTAAGCAGCGGTAGCCGACAAATAAGTCCTACAAGACATGCATGCCTGAAGATGCCTGATGAGAAACGAATGACAGGACTGTGTTGATGGTAGCCTCTCTGGGGTCCAGCTGCTTAGCTTAACACGAGTAACAGAAACTGAGCAATTTACTCCTATACTGAGACCTCAAAGGTTTTCTAGCCCCCTGGATAATATGCAGGTCGGGAATCAGCAGAAGCCTGATCGGTGAGCAGACTGAAAGATGCTGAAGCTCAGAAAACCAGAATCTGCCTAGCCACCACGGGGCTATGAACAGAAGAGTGCAATTCATGTTCCTGAGCTTGCATAGCGCCCGTTGAATCAGAAGAAGAGGCGGGAAGGCGTAGGCCCTCATGTTGTGCCACAGAATCTCGAGAGCATCTCCCCACGGAAGAAGCTCCGAGCCCGTTCCTGGAAGCATAAAGAGGAAGTTTCCCGTTTGATGACGTTGCAAAGAGGTCCACTTCTGCAATGCCCCAATGTAAATGTTAAAGGATATTTGTACTGCGCACTATCACCACCGGAGTGGTCCCCTGGCGCTCTGAAAAAAAGGGGGAGGAGAGTCAGTGGGAATAAGCTGGAAAAGTGCAAGAGAGCACTGATGTGCTGTTGGCAGCCTCAGCTCGGTGGGTCCATTGGCTGGGCTTGGGGTGTTTTATGGTCAGTAGTCGTTGGGTGCTGTTGTGCAAGTCTGTGTGGTTTGTTTTGTTGTTGCAGTGTAGTGAAGTTTGTGTGGATTGTTGTGCTTATAGATTCGTGGTTAGAGTTTGAGAGGTGTATGCAGAGGGGTGAAATTGCTAGTGGATTGGTTAATTGGCATTGCTGTCCTTGCAATAATGTCTTGGTGTGATGCTTGCTATCATTCACTATTCCATCTGAGTGTGGCAATTGCTAATCTTCAATATTCTATCTAGATGTGAGGCAGGCTAGTGATCACAATTCCCTCTAAGTTTCATTAAAGTGTGGCAGAGGTTAACATTCATAATCCTCTCTAGATCCGACACAGGCTAAAGTTCAGAATTCCATCTAAGTGTGGTACATGCTAACATTCACATTTCCATCTAGATGCGACGCGGGCTACTCTTCACAGTTCTCTCTAGGTGTGGCAATAGTTAACATTGGCAAGTATGTTAGTATGTAATGCAAGGCAATATTTATGGTCCAGCCATGAACAGATTTAGGCTGGTGGTCACAAATCTCTAAGTATGCATGGTGTAAGACTACGTTCTGGAAAGGGAAGGTAGAGTGGCAGGGGCTTTCTGGAGTAGAGTAATTGCTCTACACCCCACCCATGCCACACAGTTTTTGTTGGTGTCTGTTCACTGCTGGCTTCATTGGCTTCCCCTGCGGACACCTGCAGACACTCTCTGGAGCCACCGCTGTTGGAGCTGCACTTAGCCGTAGGGGCTGCCGGGCAGAGGGTGATTTAACAGACAAGGTCTGGCCAATCAGGGCAAGGGGGGTGGGAAGGGAGGCGGACAGAGGCGGTGAAGGACGCAGCAATGGAAGGGGGCACAAACTAGGGGTCGGGGCTCACAAAACAAACAAAATGGTGAAATTAGGCCCAGTAGGGTCTATCCACCCCACAAATTCACCTGCCTGGCCCAGATCGAAGTGCCTGCAGGTCGAGCTGCGGGGTCGGGGATTCACCAGTACTAGACTTGGGCAGCCAAATCAGGGCTGGGGGGCGGGGAGGGAGGCGGACAGAGGAGGGGAAGTATGCGGCAATGGAAGGGGGCACAAACTAGGGGTCGGGGCTCACAAAACAAAATGGCGAATTTAGGCCCAGGAGGGTCTATCCACCCCGCAAACTCACCTGCCTGGCCAGGATGGACGTGGCGAATGGTGAAAAACGTTGGAGGATCTCTTTGTTCAGCTCCCACTCGCAGCTGACCACCACTTGTCGGTTCAGAGAGTCTGCAGTCACATTCAGCTGGCCCAGAAAGTGCACTGCCAGCAGCCAAACTCTGTGCTGAATGGCCTATTCCCAAATCTGAATGGCTAGATCTACAAGGGGAGGTGACCTGGTACCCCCCCCCCCCCCGCTTGTTGATGTACAACATGGACACCACATTGTCTGTGCGGATGCGGACCACTTTGTTCACAATCCCTGGTTTGAAAGCTTTGAGAGCCAGGAAAATCGCCAGAAGCTCCAGATAATTTATGTGAAATTGTCTGTCTTGTGGCGAACACAGGTCGAAAACCTGAAGATGATCCATCGTCCCGCCCCACCTGATAAGGGAGGAGCCCGTCATAATGGTCGTTTGAGGGGAGGGATCCTAAAAAGGAGCAACCACCGACAGATTGCTGGAAGATGACCACCATAGCAGATCTGTCATCATGCAGGGTGGGACCGGAATCATTTTGCTGTCCGGGTCCACTGCCTGAAGCCAGGAGCTCGGAAGAGCCATCTGAGTGAGTTGCATCTTGAGACGGGCAAGGGGAAGAGCAAGCACACACAAGCCCATGAGGCCTAGAAGCCACAGGAACCACCAGGCCGACATGCTCCGACTGGATGAAACTTGACACGTGGGTGACAGATCCGCCATCCTGTCCACAGTCAGGTACACCCTGATGTCGATCGTCTTCCAACGGAAACCCAGGAATATCAGGTCCTGAGAGATCGTCATGGAGGATTTCCGCCAGATCACTGACAGCCCAAGTCCAAACAGAAGCTGAAGGAGAGACTGAAGATTGCTCGAGGCTTTCACTGGACAATGACTGCGCAGAAGCCAATCATCCAAATATGGGTACACATGAATACCATGTAGCCTTAGAAAAGCCGCGATGACCGACATCTTCGTGAAGACACGCGGTGCTGAGGCGAGACCAAAAGGGAGCACTCGAAATTGGAAGTGCTCCTCTCCCAGGGAGAATCGCAGATATTTCGGATGCGGGCTCCAAATCAGGATGACATGCATTACTTACCGTAAAAGCATTTCTGATGGTTGTATCTGCTTAGATTCACATGCTGTGCATAGTCCAACATCCAGTGGTCACTGCGGAGTATTGCATCTAGTTTTTCGAAAGTCGAAAAGGGGACATCGACATAGGCGCATCTGTAAAACTATCCCTATAGTGACGCGTAGTGTACCCAAAATCCCACACGCGTCGAGGTCCCTCTGTATTTTTTCTGCCATGAGGGAGCCTTAGGACTAACCTGAGTGAGTACAGAAAAGATAGAAAGTAGTAAGACGTCCATGTTCCTTCCATCCGAGCGGGGACGAAGATCAAAGCGCATGTGAATCTAAGCAGATACAACCATCAGAAGAACAAGTAACTTACCAAACTGGTAACGTTCCATCGATGGGATGTTCCTCCGACGTATTCCTTATCTTTGATATAATCCATTCCAGCTTGCTGGCCTTGGAAATTTTTTATCAGTAGAGGGTGCTGCGCGTCGACGTCCCTCGAGACTGTGTCCCTCGACAGCCTCCGTATCGGTGCCGACATCACCCTGAGTACAAGTAGACTCGCGCAGCGTCCGTTGCTCAGTTCCGTTTTGGAGTTTAGTTTAGCTTTGCATGAATTGGTTAGTAACCTTGAAGAAGCGTAAGCTGCAAATACAAGGGAAGTTTTACTGCGGGGATGGATGGGAGGGGTGATAAGGAATACATCGGATGAACATCCCATCGAAAGAATGTTACCAGTTTAGTAAGTAACTTGTTCTTCGAAGGGATTGTGTCCTCCGACGTATTCCTCATCTTTGATAGACTCCCACAGCAGTAGTATAAAGAGGAGGCGGGAGTAAAAATGAAATGTTTCCCTTTAAAGATGAACAGAATGCAACACAGCTTTTCCAAATTTTGTCTCCTGGCTAGAGGAGGAATCAAGGCTGTAAAATTTGGTAAAAGTGTGTGCGGACGACCTTGTGGCAGCCGCACACATGTCCTTAATCGGACCCCTCTTTGGAGAGCCGAAGAGGCAGCGATACCCCTGGTTGAATGAGCCCTAAAATGTTGAGAGAGCTCTTTCCCCGCCAATTTATAGCATTCTATAATGGTTAAAATAATCCATCTTGAAATGGTTTGTTTTGTAACTGGCAACCCTAATTTGTGTCCTTCATATCCAACAAACAATTGGTCTGCTTGTCTGATTCTTGGCAGTCTGTAAATGTAAAAGCTTAAGGCACGCCTTGGATCCAGCCTGTGTAATCTCTCTTCCTCTTTCCGTGGATGGGGAGGAGGATAGAACGAGGGTAAAGTTATTTTCTGAGTAATGTGGAATTCAGAGACCACCTTTGGGAGAAAATTAGGCTTCACTTGTAAAACAACCTTGTCTTTATGAAAGATTGTATGAGGAGGTGTAATTCGCTCACTCTTCTGGCGGAAGTTAGAGCCACTAGAAAGACTGTTTTAAGAGTGAGAAATCTTAATGAACAGGAATGAAGTGGTTCAAAAGGAGTACCCATCAGAAATTTTAAGAATAGATTTAGGTTCCACAATGGAACTTGAAAAGGCTTTGGGGGATAAATATTAGTTAATCCTTTCAGAAATTGGATTACCAAGGGTAATTTGAAATATGAAGGCTCTCAGCAGTACGCTTAAAGATTGACAGCGCTGCGAGATAGCCCTTGATCATACCAACTTGAAGACCTGAATTTGCTAAGTAAAGCAAGAAAGGTAACACCATCGGTGTACTACATATAAGGGTTCAATATTATTTTCTCTACAACAGCTGCAAAATGTGTTCCAACGGCGGTGGTATAAAGTCTTTGATGCTGGCCTTCTGGCCGAAAGCAACACCTCCATGACGTCATCCGGGAGTTCCCAATCCTTGTATCTCAACCTTTCAGAAACCAGGTGTGAAGGGTGAGGGTTCTGATATCCGGATGGAGAACCTGACCTCCCTTCTGTGAGAGAAGATCCTCTCTTTGCGGAAGACAAATTGGAGGACAGGTGGACATGTCTAGAAGATGCGGGTACCACGTTCCCCTGGCCCAATCTGGAGCTATTAGGATCATGGGTTTCCGGAATCTTCTCAACCTCCTGATCATTTGAGGAATGACGGGGACTGGAGGAAACGCGTATAGAAGTGGACAATCCCAGTCCACTACGAACGCGTCCCCTAGAGCTCCTCTCGGGGGAAATTCCCTTGAGCAATACTGATTGCACTTCCCGTTGATGCTGGTGACGAACAGATCCGCTTGAGGGGTTCCCCAAAGGGCAAATATCTCTTTAAGGACTTCCTGCGCTAGTTCCCACTCGTGAGAGACTGTGCTCTACCTGCTCAGAGCATCTGCCGTCAAGTTCTTCTCTCTGGCTAGGTGAACTGCCGATAGAGCGATTCCTTCTTGAATTGCCCAAAACCAAAGCTGCATTGCCTCTGCACAGTGGCAGTGACCCTACGCCTCCTCTTTTGTTGAGGTATTGCATGGCCACTGTGTTGTCCATCATTATCAGGACATTCTTTCCCTGTACTGATGGCAGAAAAGCTTTCAGCGCTAGTCTGATCGCTCTCAGCTCCAATAGGTTGATGTGTAGTCTGGACCCGATGGAGACCAACGACCGCTGATAGTCAAGCCGTTGGCAGGGGCTCCCCACACTGCGAGTGAAGCACCCGTGACTACTGTTACCTCCGGCCATGGTTGCCAAAACTGTTCTCCTTTTAAGATGTTCTCCCGACAGGCCCACCAATGAAGGTCTCGAGCTACTCTGTCCGGGACTTGTAGGAGATCTGACATTTTTCCTGAGAATTGCGACCATTGGGTCCTTAGCGCCCACTGGAGGGATCTCATTCTCAGGCGAGCCTCTGGCACTAGGAAGATGCAGGATACCATGAGACCGAGCAACCTCAAAACGTCGAAGGCTGGTAGACGTTGGGCATTTTGAAACCTGGTGACCATCTGTAGAATATCTTGATCCCTCACCTCTGGTGGCGTGGCTTTTCCCAGGGATGTGTCCAGGACTGCTCCAATGAACTGGAGCCTCTGTGATGGTATCATCTGTGACTTCAAGTTGTGGGAGAAGCCCAGCTTGTGAAGGAAGTGGCAAATATAATCTAGATGGATCTGAGCTTGTTCCGGGGATACTGCTCTGATCAACCAGTCGTCCAGGGGGTAGACGTGAATCCCTTCTCTCCTTAGACTTGCAGCCACAACAGCCATTAGCTTGGTCAAGACCCTCAGGGCGGAGGTCAGCCCAAATGGCAGAACTCGAAATTGATAATGAGAGTTACAAATTGCGAATCTCCGGTATTTCCTGTGTTTGAGATGGCTAGGCACATGGAAATAAGCATCCTGAAGATCTAGCGATACCAATCAGTCATGAAGCTGGAGGGCCTGAAGGATCTGAGAAAGGGTTACCATCTTGAACTGAGGAATTTGTTCAATTCTCGCAAGTCCAAGATGGGTCTCAGTCCTCCGTCTTTCTTCGGTACTAGAAAGTAGGGGGAATACCAACCCTTGTTCCTCTCCGCTACAGGTACAGGTTCTATGGCACCTTTCTCTAGCAGGTCTGAAATCTCCTGCATAAGCAGCGGATCTGGAAGCTTAAAAGAGTTGTTCCCTAGTGGATGACTCTGAGGAAATTGTAGGAAAGGCAGGCAGTAACCTTGGGCAACTGTCGCCAATACCCAAGCATCTGACATAATAGCCTGCCATTCTGCCAGATGTTGAGTTAACCTGCCCCCTACTGGTGTCTTGTGAGGGGAGACCTCAGAGGGGTTTAGAAGTGGCTGACGCAGATGCGGAGGGTAAAGTAGCACCTGCTGATGCAGATTTTGTACTTTTACCTCGTCCACCACGGGAGAATCGTCTCTGGCCCCTTTGAGCTGGCTGTCCTCTGCCTTTTCCGAATGCTGAGTAAAAACGAAAGGACGTACCCCTCCAGGATGTACCTGAGGGGCAATTTGGAGTTTGCCGGATTGCAACCCCAAGGGATTTCGCTGCTGCTTTGGATGTTTGCAATTTCTCGAGGCTGTCACCAGACTTCCGCAACCACGCAAACCTGCGGATTGTGGTACTTGCCGCCATGGCCCTGCTGATACTGTCAGCTGAGTCAATGCCTGTTTGAAGGGACTCACACATTACATCCTTTCCATCCCTGATGTTGAAGAATGCTTCCCGTTCTTCTTCTGGGAGACAGTCAGCCACAGATGAAGCACACTCCCAAAGTGTGTGGCTGAATCTTGCTAGCGTGCAAGTAGCAATGATAGATTTAAGCGCCATACTACATGCCGAAAAGACTTTTTTTGACATGGCGTCAAATCTTATCTCCGTCTTATGGAATGGTAGGGTATGCTGACTTACTGTTTGATAAAGTTGCTGCCTGCGCAACTAAACTCCCCGGAGTTGGATGCTTGCTTAGATATTCAGGCTCTGAAGCGGATACTCTGTATTTAGCAGAGAGTTTTTTTTATTTACTGCAGGGATAACTTCATGAGTTTCCCAATTTGTAGATATTTTTCTTTGCAGGGTAGCATGAAAAGAACAACGGGTTCTTCCTGGGGTCCTTTATCTAATATATCAGTAAGGTCATCTTGATGAAAAGAAGGAGTAGGTGTAGTCCACCCCATACACTCAATTATTCTAGCCATAAGGGCCCTGTAAGGTATCTCAGCATGTTCTGGTTTAGCAAACGCTACTTCTGGAGAAGTATCTATACCACTTGCCTCATGCAGAGACACCTGAAGATCTTTTAACCTATTTTCTTCAGAGATTAATTCCTCTGGAATGGGTATTGTAGTCCTTTGCAGGCCAAAAGGTCTCTCATGGTCAGAGTCCTCCCCTTCCTCATATATGGAGGACAAGGCTCTAAAGTAAATCAGAACTAGGATATGGTGCAAAACCCATTTCTAGAGAAGGAGTTAAATTTGTTGTTACTGCCTGAGAAAAAGTTGTGGTTGTCGACGTGGACGTCATAGGTTTCGACAATCCTGAAAAGGGCGTTGAAAAAGGCCTCGAACTCGAGATGACCGGAATCCTACTCAGCGCTGTCGAGACTGTCGATGGCACTCTCGACGTCATGGTCGGAGCTTTCGACATATCTACTGCCTTTTGACATAGTGGCAGTTCTAGGCTTGTCCTTTATCGGGGTCGACAAAGGCGCCAAAGACAGCGTAGATGAAACAGATTTATGCGTCGAAGGTTCCTTCGCAAAGGCGTCGATGATGCAGATTTGTGAGTTGAAGGAATCTTCGATGATGGCGTCGACAACGTGGTTTTATTGCCTTTGCTCGAGGGTTCATGGCACTCTCGAGTATTTTTACTCGCCGGGTTCAAAGACTTGCAGCGTTTTGATTTTTCTGGTCTTTCACCCAGGGTATCACCCTTCGACTTCTCTGAGGGGGTTGAGGCCGCTTTCTCGAAGACGCCGAGCATTTTATTGCGGAATTCCTCCCAATTAGCCAGAGAGCTGTGTTTCGTGGGGCAGGTGACCCTTTCTAGGGAACTAGAGGAAGAGGGAGATCTATGACACCTCTTTTTGGAGTGTCTTGATCTCTAAGAATGAGAACCGCTTCGAGATCTCGAACGGGAGTGTTTCTTTTGACGAGGAGACGAATGGCTCGAGTCAGCCGAAGAAACCTTTGAAGGGGTAGAAGTTTTAAAAGCCTTACCTCTTTCTAACTTCCCCTTACGCTCCTTTAAGCCTTTCGCCGTCATGGACATACAGTCCTCACACACTGAACAGTGATGCTCCAATCCCAGGCACCACAAACAGATCCTGTGAGGATCCGTTAAAGACATTTTCTATCCACAGTCGCGACATTTCTTGAAACTGGACCGTGGAGTCAATGGTTTGGATGAAGATGCCATCGTGTAGAACCAAATATCTTCGAAGAATAAGCAGGTTTTTATATGAAGAAAACGAGCTGAGCGTTACATTTCCGAGGCACACGAAGCGCAGGAAAACAGAACTGAGCAACGGACGCTGCGCAAGTCTACTTATACTCAGGGTGACATTGGCGCCGATACAGAGGCTGTCGAGGGACACCGTCTCGAGGGACATCAACGCGCAGCGCCCTCTACTGAGAAAACATTTCCGAGGCCAGCAAGCTGGAATGTATTATATCAAAGATAAGGAATATGTCGGAGGACACACACCCTTCGAAATGCCTTTACGTTAAGTAATGCATGTCTTCTGATGTTTGTTAATCTGCTTAGAATCACATGCTGTGCATAGATTGGCGAGCAGTACCCAGAGTTGGAGGTTGGTTGTGAGAAAGAACAGTAGAGAAAAGATGTCTTAGTACTGCTTGTCCCACCTGGGAGTTAGATCTAGAACGGGCATCTAGACAATAGTGTTTTGTAAAGGTGTGTACAGAACTCCAGGTTGCCGCCTTGCAAATGGACTCAAGGGGAACATTTGCAATGAATGCTATGGATGCCCCAGTGCCTCTAGTAGAATGTGCTCTAGGCTTGAAGGGCAGTTCTCTCTTAGCAAGAGTGTAACAGAGAGTGATGCATTGGACAATACATCTAGATATAGTGGATTTGGAAACTGCATCTCCTTCTCTTCCTGTCGCCACTGAGACAAAGAACTGATTAGTCTTTCTCAGTGGTCTAGTTCTTTCCATATAAATCATGACCGCTATGCGCACATCAAGTGTGTGCAGGCTCTTTTCTCCCAAGTTTGATGGGTTTTGAAAGAATGTTGGTAGTTCTATAGACTGGTTGACATGGAATTTTGAAATGAACTTCGGTGCAAACATTGGGTGTGTGCGTAGAGCCACCTTATCTTTGAGAACTTTTACAAAGGGATCTAGTATAGAGAGCGCTTGTAGTTCACTCACTCTCCTAATGGAGGTGATAGCTATCAAGAAAGCAGTATTAAGAGTGAGATTCTTAAGGGTTGCTCTATGCATTGGTTCGAAGGGGGAGCCCATTAGCCTGGTTAGTACAACATTCAGGTCCCATCCGGGAGCCGGGTTAGATATAGGAGGGTGAATTCTTTTCAATCCCTCCATGAAGGCTTTAATAACTGGAACTTTCCACCATGACACATTATGTTGAGACGTAGTGTAGGCGGAGAAAGCAGGTAGGTGAACTTTAATAGAATTAAAGACTAAAGTCAGGTTTAGAACAATCTGTGTGGGGGAGCAGTCAACAGGGTTGATGCTCTTAGACTTGCACTAGATGACTAACCGTTTCCACTTACTAGAGTAGCAGTAACAAGTGTTCGGTTTCCTTGCTTCTCTGAGGTGGTCTATGCATCTCTGAGGGAGCTGCAATTGTCCAAATTCTATGACCTAGGAGCCAGGCTGCCAAGTTCAGGGTCTGTGGGCATGGGTGCAGCGTTTGGCCCCTGACCTGTAACAGCATGTTGTACGGACAGGGTAGTTTCACTGGAGGAGACAGTGACATGGGTTGGTGGGCCCACATGGGGGCCACCAGTATCATGGTAACTGGTTCCTGGTACATCTGGGGGGGGTGGGGGGAGAGAAGGGGAGCGTGGACAAATTTCCCCGACCATGTTATCCAGAGACCGTTCCCTTTGGAGCGGTTCTGGGGGTACCTGGAGGCGTAATCTTGGCATTGGGGGTTCTCCAGAGTTGCAAACAGGTCAATCTATGGGAAGCCCCATTCTGCAAAAGCGTTGGAGACGATGTCTTCGTGTAGTCGCCATTCGTACTCTGCGGGCAGAGGGAAGTCTCTGCGGAGTTCGTCTGCCAGAAGATTGAGTTCCCCTGGTACATGTTGAGAGAAGAGGAACATGTGTTTGAGAGCCCACTTCCAGATGTTCTGGGACAGCTTGGACAGTCCAGGAGAGTGAGTGCCCCCTTGCTTGTTCATGTAGTACTTGGCCATGGTGCTGTCTGTGAAGACCATCACTGTCTTCCCTTGCAGGTGTGCCTGGAAAGCCTTCAGTGTTTTGAAGACCGCCAGCAGTTCCAGCAAGTTTGTGTGTTTGGACGCCATAGGAGTCCAAACTCTGTGTGCAGTCTGATGGGATAGGTGAACCCCCCCCCCGTGCTGTGAGGGATGCATCTGTGGTTAAAGTGGCTTCCACTGCAGGGGTTGGGAACTGTTTCCCCAACACGAGGTTTTCCTTCGACCACCATCGCAGCGAGAGAACCAAGGCCTGCGAGACGACCACTAGATCGTCCCATTGTCCGCTGGCCTGACACCACTGGCTGTTGAGCCACTCTTGCATTGTGCGCAGGCATGCGTGAGGTACCAAATAAATACATGACGCCATCATTCCTAGCAATCGCATGGCCTTGCGTACCGTCACCTCCCGACCGGCTACATATAGAGGGATCGGAAACAGCATGTTTTGGACCCTCTCGTTGACAGGGAAGATGAGGCCGTCCTTTCTTTGAATTAGAGCCCCTAGGAATTGCTTGACTTGGCTGGGGTTTAGGCTGGACTTCTTCTCGTTGATGGAGCGGCCCAGGTGGAACAAAAGGTCTACAGTCTTTTGGGTATTTGAGAAGCATGTTTCGTAAGAATGAGCCAGTCGTCGAGGTAAGCGTAGACTGAAATGGACAATCTGCGCAGGTGTGCCGCTGCCACTGCCAGTACCTTTGTGAATATCCTTGGCGCTGAGGCTATGCCGAAGGGTAGCACTTTGAACTGATGGTGTTTGCCTTCTATCATGAACCTGAGATATTTCCTGTGCGCTGGCAACATTGAAATATGAAAGTATGCATCTTTCATGTCCAGTGTTGCCATGTAATCCCACTGTGTGAACAGGGGGATTACCTCCTGCAAAGTCACCATATGAAATTTCTGAGTTTTTACGAATTTGTTCGCTGGGCGCTGATCTAGTACAGGGCGCATGGTCAAATCCTTTTTTGGGTACAAGGAAGTGCACTGAATAAATGCACTCCTTTACCTGTGATAGAGGCACAACCTCTATTGCTTCTTTTTCCAGCAGCAGTTAGACTTCCTGAAGAAGGATGAAGAGGTGTTCCGGTGATGGGCGTCTTCCCCTTGAGGGTCTGAATGTTGGGGACCCACTGAATTCGATGCAGCAACCGTGGGCTATTGTCGACAGTACACAGCGGTCTGTGGTGATTCCCTCCCATGCTTGTACGAATGATGTTAACCGGCCCCCGACCGGAGATGCATGGGAGGGGACCCGAACCTTCTGGTCATTTGGTGTTGGTAGCCGGAGAGCCTCTGGGAGTGGAGCCCCGACCTCTTCCCTTGCCACAATGTTGTCCTCTGTAAGCATACTGTCCACTGGTTCCCTGAAGGAAGGACCAGTTGCCTGCTGAGGTGTATTGTTGATTTTGTCGTTGGCCACCAAAAAAGCACCTGTTACCATAACCTCGCTTATTAGGAGGTCTTGTGATTTGGTCCACAGTTTTTAGAGTTTTGTGTTCCTTCTTAGCTGTTTCCAGTGCGTCATCAACCGCCTTGCCAAACAGGTTTGAGTCTTCAAGGAGTTTGTTGATGAGGGATGCCTGTGTTTCTGGCTTGAAACCGGAGTTTGAGCCAAGCATGTCGCTTAAGAAGTACACCGTGGACTAGTGAACGGCCAGCCGCTACTGCAGCATCTAAGGTGTTCTTGATGATGCTTTGGTTTACCCGAGTACCTTTTGTCACAGTGGCTAACAAGCAGGTTCGCAAGGGCTCAGGAGCTTCTTGTAGGCCTTCGCGCAACAATCCCCATTGGGCATCAGTGTAGCTAGCCAACAAAGTTGTACTGTTGGCAATACGCATGGCAAAAGCTGCTGAGGATGTAATCCTCTTCCCTAAGGCATGAAACTTCTTCCCCTGTTTCTCTGGAGGTACTTCGCTAGTAGATAGCGGAACCCCCGCCCTTTTTCTTGTGGCGGTTACTACCAGGGAATCAGGTATAGAGTGACCCCTAGTATATAAAGGATCAGAAGATGAGGGGCTAAAAAGCTTTTTGATTCTTGGATTGACCCCTCTAACCAATGCAGGTGTAGATAAAGAGGGAACGGGGCATCTCTTGACTGAGGCAAGAAGGGGTATGGCTTGGCTAGCAGGCGGCTTTTCCTTAATTATTTTCTCAACAAAATCTACTTCTGGGGTAGTTTCCCCTGTGTCAATTTCAAAATGTGCTGCCGCCTTGCGTAGCATTGCATTGAAAGTGGGTTGATCGTCCACAGGCGAGGGGTCTCGGACCGGTATGGTCTGAGGAGAGGGCAGATCTAAAACATCAGGGTCTGTAGACGCCCCTGGTGACTGCCAGGGCTGTGGTTCACATATGTCTGGGTCTTCCTCAAAGTCCCCTACAGAGTCTTGTAGATCCTCAGTATTTAGGAATTCTTCATCTTCCTGAAAATGTGGATCCTCTTCAGTGAGGTCATATATATATCAATTTCTTCCTCAAGTGGGTCAAAAAGTCTTGGTAATTTGGCCCTAGGGTCTTCAGGGAGCACCTCCCTTGGCCTTTTGGGTGTAGTGTGTTCAGAGGTGAACACAAACCTATCTAGCCTGTCCATACACAATTCAAATCTCTCCCTAATCCACTGGGACAATGCTGAACGGTCTAGTGGCGGAAAGGCTTCCTCCTCCGCCTCTAGGCGTCGGGAGCTCTCCCATAGCGTTGAGGATATACCCCCATCTCCCTCTGAGAATCCTTCTCGTGGGCCCGGCACTGTGGATGTATCTCTGGGTTTTCCCTTCGACGTGGGGGAGGTTCCGGCGTACCCTCGGTAGATTTCAACATCTCTCTGACCTTCTGAGCGGGCTTCGGTGACTCTTTCACCAGCCGTTTCTGAGCGTCCTTGGAGACTATTCTAGCTAAGCTTTCCACAACTAGTTTGTCTGTTGAGGGCTGGTCGTGAATAGTTTTCGGCGGAGCCAGAACCTTACCGTTGACGGGCGCCCTCTTACGGGGCGTTTTGACGGACGTTTTGGTGGTAGCGCCCTTAGTTGAAGACAGCCCAGTCGCTAGGCGCGTATGCGGTTGCGGGGAGGGCTGGCGACCCCTACGGTCGGCGCTGTCTGCCGGTTGACTCTGCGTCTCCGTTGGCGCCAAGGCCTTCGATTTACTCGAGGAATGGCCGTGGGTTGTGTGTTTAGTGACTTTTTCGTGTGCGTCAGCGTCGCTGGGGTGTACATCCCCATAAGTAGGGCCGAAGCCGAGCTTTTCGGGCCCGGGGACAGACGTGGTGGAGCGGGAGCGCTCCATAGAGAGGACGACATCCTCCGTTACGGAGGTAACATTATCACTATCCCCCTCGTCACACTCAGCGGCAGCGGCCGCGGGTGAGGAATCAGCCTTCGACATGCCGTAGGCTGCCCACCTTTTGACCCTGCGATCCTTCAAAGTTTTCGGACGAAGGAGTTTACAGGCCGAATAGCCAGCCCCGTTGTGGTCGAGGGGTAAGCAGCGGTTACACCGCTTATGCTTGTCCTTCCATGGAAATTTGCCGTTACGAGGGCAAAATCTAAAAGGAGTCCTCGCCATAGCTGAGGATGTAATAACTAATAACGACCCCTAAGGAAAGGGAGGAGAAAGGGAAAGGCACTCTAGAAGAAAACCGAAATATCCACAACAACCCCCACTCTACCTACTGTGTAGGCTGGCGAGACCGGGCCACGTGTTCGGCAGCGCCGATAGGATTGCCTCTGTTGAAACCACTGCCGTCGAATATCTTGACTCGGTGGGGAAGTTGAATGGCCGTCGAAAGAGGGCTGGAGGCGGTTGAATTAAACAATAACTGACAAATCGACCAAGGGTCGAGTAAATGGTAAATGGCAATGTCTCTTACGAACTCCGCATAAGGGAGGGATTTTGGGTACATTACACGTCACTATAGGGATAGTATTACAGACACACCAATGTCGACGTCCCCTTTTCGACTTCCGAAAAACAAGATGCAATACTCCGCTGTGACCACTGGATGTCGGACTATGCACAGCATGTGATTCTAAGCAGATTAACAAACTTCAGAAATGCAGATACGCGTCCTGAAGGTCCACAACGCTGAGCCAGTCGCCCTTCTGAAGAGAGGACTTTATTTGGCAGGGTGTAATCATCTTGAAGTTCTCTTGGGGAAGAGAAAGGTTGAACTGGGAAAGGTCTAGAATGGTGCGCAGGCCAGCCTGGTTGGGTTTGGGCACCATGAACAGAAGGTAATATAATCCCTCCCCTCGTTCCCCTAGGGGAACGGGTTCCACCGCCCTGAGATCTAGAAGCTTTTGGACCTCGGCTCTGAGGGAGGGTGTCCCAGACTGTTGAAAGGGAGGATTGATGGGTCGAGTAGGGGGGAGGAAGCCCACCCGAGCCATGGACAAAACCCACCGATCATCAGTGATAGTTTGCCACGCCTCCATATGAGACGAGATTCATCCTCTCATCGGAGTCTCGTGCGAATGATCATTTTGCAGACTTTTCGGCAGAGAGACTATCTGTCCCTGAAGGAGGCTGACGACCGAGAGAAAAATCGACCACGTTGCTGTCTCCGACTGGAATTACCTGTCGGAGGATCAGCCCTGCGTGACCTGTGGTCCTGCAACCCTCTGAAGCCTGAAGAGGATCAAGGCTGGGATCCAGATCTCTGAGCTTTGACTGGGGGCTTCACTAGCAACGACAGACTTGGCAGTTTGCATGCTCGCCATAGTCTTTGTAAGCTCATCATCCATTGAAGAATGAAACAGCTCTTTGCTGTCAAAAGGCAGGTCCAGAACTTTATCTTGGACCTCCTTCGAAAACTTTGTTGCATGAAGCCAAGCTTGACGAGAGGTGTCCACCCTCAGCAAGAGGCCTCGAGCTGAGGTGTCAACATGGTGCGCAGCGGCCTCTAGAATATCCTGCGCCAACACCCTGGCATCTGATAGACGGCCTTTAAAGTCTTCGAGCCTGTCAACAGGAATGACCTCCTGCAAGTCAGCCAAATCTCTCCACAGTTTCATATTCGCTGCTGCCAAAATTAGCTCTGAGTTAGCCCTACGCAATTGCAGCGCTGAGTTGGCAAAAATCTTCTTGCCCAAAGAATCGAGCAACTTGTCTTCTTTGGCCAGAACCTGAGCCGCAGTTGCAGAGGTTGCAGAGGCCGGCTTAGACTGCAGAGTGGCAGACGCTACCACCGTTGAGGACAGGAGCGGGCATGACGCCAAGGCTACATCCTCGGCGGTGTGAAGCCTGTAACGGGCGTCAATTCTTTTATTTATGTGCAGTATGGGGTTTATCCCAGACCTTGCGGGCCTCGGCCAGGACGTCCCTCTGAAGGAACAGGCTGGTCGGTCCTGTGGAGACAAGGTTAACACCCCCGAAAGCACCCCTTCCTGCGGAGCGGGTGCCTCAGGTACTGGTATGTCAAGGAGTGACATGTCCAGAACCAGGTCGTGGAATCCTCGGACAGAACGGTGCTGGTCCTCACAATCCTGATCTGCCTAAGGGTTGTCTAGCACATCCGGATCCATCGGCTGTGATGCGACCGGCATCAAATTGACGTCTCGCTCTGCTGGTGTCTTGCCAACTGGAGACAAGGGAGGCAGAGGCGGAAGAGCTGGAGGTGGGCCGAGAGGCGGTGCTACTGCCGGGGCGACCGGTGCCGTGACTGGAGCCGTCAGGCCGGATGCGGCAGATTTCCCTAAAGAGCCCTTTAAAGTACTCCCTCATGGGATCAGAGTTCATAAGACTATGAAATTTCCCAGAAAAGGCATCCTCTGCCGAGACCTTAGCCACTGGGGTGGGCAGAGGCCGCTCATGTGGGGCATGACCCCACAAACGTAGTGAGGAGGGCTGCCAGAAGGCCCGCCACCAACCGGGTCTACATAGACCAATGGGGCAGATGGAGGAAGCAAGACCGTATGCGGTAGTGGCATCTGAGCGCGCCAGTCATAGGAAGGGCGGAACGGATTCACACCGTCCCATGGACCAGGTTGTCCACCAAACAGAAGGCTACCAGCACCCGCCGTCGATAGCGTGGGTGTGAGGGAAGAATCCAAAATGGCCACCGTAGAACACGCGGGAAGGCCTGCATTTTGTGAACATCTGAGGAGAACTGTGTCACATGTGGAGATGAGGCAGGTGACTCCACAGACTGGTCAGGGGACTTGATTGAAACTTTAGCCTTGTCACAAGGATCAATGGAGGCCTCAGGGCGCACCCCGGTGTCTGTGTGGGAAGCGCCAAACGAGGAGACCTTGGAGCAAACTCCAGTACCAAACGCCTCAGGAAGACTATGCGAGCTATTAGCACCCGATTGGTGAACCTCGGATCGTGATCCGGTATAGGCAGGCCCATCACGGTAACCCTCGGAGAAAACCCTGGTACGCCTATTAGGCCTGCAAGGCACCTCAGGGGAAACCCTGGTAGCAGAGCTTTTGAAGCAGCTCCTGGACCTGGAGGACCCCAGGAAGGAGTCCCCCCCCGGCCAGGATGCCCTGAAAAGTAAGGAACTTACCGGGCGTCTCCTCTTTCTGTCGATGAACAGTTGAAAATGCAAAGGGGGAACTCTCTGGAAGATCTGCCCGTTCCGAAAGGGAGTCGCAGTAGAAACACGAGTCCCAACGGTGATCCGGTCCCAAACACTCCAAGCAGAGAGAATGGGGATCCGCCCTAGCGAAGCGACGTATGCAAGAGGAACAAGCGACAAATCCCAAATGATCTGGCATAGACGGAGGAGTACGCGACCGCAGAACCGGAGCAGGAGAGAAGGACAACGGGAAAGGAAAACAAGTGCACCCAGCCCCGACCGCGCAGAGAAAAGGACTGAAGGGCGAAGTGCGGGGCGGGGTAATAGCCGCGTGCGGTAACCTGCGTAAAAAGAGAACGACACATTTTGATGCTTTTTTACAAAAGTGCTCCGGTCCCATCCCACGGGACGGAATGTCCCAAACATATGGAGGAAAGGGGACGGGACGTAGGAGTAAATGGAATTTAGTACCCAAGAGGTCACCCAATGGCACCTCCCAGCCAATCAGGGAGCTCCGAATGTAGGTTTCATCGCCATGGTTGTATTGCCCACCGTCCAATCCCACTGACCATAGGAAGGTTGCACTCTTCCATACCGAGGTGAAAGCCTTTACTATGCAGTGGTCTAGCTACAAGATAATTTCAATATCTGATCAAAAATGTCACTCTGGGAGCAGAGAAACTGTTAAATCAGCACAAACTTGCAAGACGAGAAGGTTTATACAGGTCTTGTCTTTAATGCACCATGTTTAACACTTGCAACTGCCGATAGGACCATTGAGCTAGAAAGGGAGCTCTCCATTTCCTAGCACCGACACACATGGATTAGATGCAAAAAGACTAGACCAATTGCTTTTTTATTTTTTTTTTATTTTATTGTGTTTTAAACAGAACAGATTGATCATCATACAGGTATTGGTAAGTGCACAACTTATCAACAAGAGTCTCACCCCACCTAGCCACAAGAAATGATGAAGTCTTTTCTCCAAACAGAATTACCACTCGCCCTCCATCCCCCCCCTCCCCACCCAGGAACACTGCGTTGTCCATGATACCTCCTCATAGAAATGTTGTCTCACCTGTGACCTACTGGTCATAATCAGATTTGGGTCTCTTACAATATTGTGGGTTGTTAAAGGTGCTTTCAGGAGTACATTCTCATCCTCAATAAGTGGGCAATTCTCAGCAGAGTACATTGTTCTATTGCGCGTGCGCGCGTGTGTGTGTGTGTACTATGGGTTTCACATCTTAAAGTTTCAAGCTTCACAAGTATTTAAGTATTGGTTACATATTGGAACAAGTATAACAATCATACTGCGCCACACACAAAAAAAAATCTGCACAAAGTACAGGTGTACAGTTATTACAGCTCTCCTTTGAACTAATTTTTCGCCGACCGGCAGCCCGCAGATATAATTTACAATGACAACTGCAAGTTAATTAAGTTACGCTTTCTGATTCCGGTTTTGACTCACTCACTTATCTAACTGTGGTTCAATTTGGAGAACAATACGTGCCTCAGAGGAAGAGCTACGCTGGAAACACGTGTCAGGCTGTTCATGGCATGGATTAAATAACTGTACGCTTGTACTTTGTGGCAGAAAATATTTTGTGTGTGGCGCAGTTCGATTGTTATACTTGTTCTAATTTGCTTACACTGTGGATGCTGGGCAAGGCATTCACACACTAACAATTGACCGCAGCCGCACAGCCGCCTTAGAATTATGTTGCAACCGCTGGGATCTCTTGGCATTTTTGCCCAATTTACCTTGTCTTGGTTACATATTGGTTTACAAAGTCGCTACATAGCACATCGTATTGTGTGGATTTTCCATGTAGGGCTGCAGTGATTCTTTCCATCACACAAATGTTGGTGGCCACATTCGGCCAATCCTTCTTACTCTGTGCCATAACTGCCTTCCAGTGTAATGTAATACAGGCTTGCACCGCCAGGAGGAGAGGTACCACTATTCCAGTCACCCTTCTAAGTTTATCTTCACTTTTTTCCAAACCAAACAGTACACGAAAGGGTGTAACTTCGCGATGGATTCCATCCAGATCGCTAATCCAACCGAGGAACTTATCCCAATACACTCTAATCCGGGGGCATCCCCACCACATATGCCAATAGTCTGCCCTTTCGCCACACTGTCGCCAGCATAAGGGGCTCACTGATTGAACATCTTTGACAGCCTGTGGGGGTCATATTGCCATCTGTGGAGGAGCTTGATGGCATGTAGCTTATACTGACAGGCACTCGATACCAGTGAGATCCCCTTTCACATTCTCCTCCAGAATTCGGGATCTATTTCTAGGTTCATATCTTTCTCCCACCTGCTCTTCAATTTAACAATGGTCCCTTTCCTGTCATCTATCAATGTTTTATACATAATTGAGATGAGCCCTTTGGTTTCTGTGAAGGTATTGAGGAGTGTTTCAAAGGTAGTAAGGGGTCTCTGTATTTTAAATACATTTTGTGCATTTCTCCATCGCATATCCAGATGGCAGCACAAAGGACGTTTGGTATCTGCTTCATTAGGTTTGCTGCTCAGATTTACGGCTAGTAATTCTTTGCCTTATTGCTAACAGCAAAAAGGGGATGCAAGCCTCAAACTGCATACACGTAGGGAGGGGGTACACCACATTCCTCAACCCCCAAACACAGCCAGCCCTTATGGAGCGTCATATTCAATTTAACAATGAATGAACCTAGATTTCATTAAAAAAAGAACCTTTTTCCTAGAACCTAAAGGGAGTAGGGAAAGCAATGGATAATGTTTTATATGACTGGCGTGATATTCTCTATGAATAACTAAGAACACAAAGCAAAACGCACAATGCTGATAAAGCAGCAGAGGTGGTCAATCCCAGATAATTGCGCTATGCAAGTAGAGCCGCTCTTCATAATTTTGCCCTTGTCAGGCGCTTTTCTGCAGTGGAAGCATATGTTATTGCAGCCTTGCTGCAAAAACACAGATGATCCGTTAGGCTAATGCGTTGCCTGCTCTCATATTGTTCCTTCAGTGTGGAACAAGATTCGGGTGAAGAATGAGCACGCATTGCCGAGTTATAAAAGCAGAGCATGAACCATTGCACAATATAAATATATGTAGGATCAAACCACGTTTTTACAGGAAAAATGGGGTCAAGGAATTCCTCCAGTAAGCTAAGAATCAATGCTTCCAGGCCAAATTGAAGGATGCACAAAGGACCGATTGGACAGGTTGGCCCAGTGAAGCGCAGCTTTTCAAGAGGGCTTCCACTATTCAGCCGGGCGTAGATCTCAGAGGCAGAAATTTCAGGGGCAAAAATCTAATTTTTGAGATTTTCCACTGTGTGTGTGGGCTCTTGGAAACCCTCTCACTGGATATGCCTTGGGCTAGTTGTCAACAGGTAGCCATTTAGCTGCTGGGGGAGATCACAATTAATTGAAAGAATAAATCTCGTCCTAGTGTGCAGATTGTCATCCATTTGACATCAAGAAAATCAGAATGCATAGAACACAACCCACACTTGACCCATCTGGCAAGCAGATTTGACACTGCTTCAAAAGCAAGCTTAACCCACTACCTGTGACTCACTCCCTATCAGGAGTGCAACAAATCCTACATTTCGGGAGGGGGGTGGGAGGCTAACTGGTTATGAGTGTGGCCACTTTTGAATTGAGGGTGGGGCAAACAGAGGCTCCGCCCCCTCTTTTCTAACCCAAGGGTTGTCTGGCAGGGAGCCCATATAGCCTATCCTACTTTCCCCACTCGTTCCTCTCCAACCAACTACCCCACCCACCTTCAACCCTCTACCCACCAGAATATGCTCATCGGTCCAGCATCACACACAAATACTCACACATACAGATACACACCCAAAAACATAGACACACAATTACTCACTCATTTAAAAATCCCATTGACCATGCACTCGCTCATCTACATGCACACTCAGCCTCCAATACATCATACACATTTGCACACACTCATACATACATAACATACACACTCCGTGCACACATGCATACATAATGAGCTAGCATACAGCACCCTTTCACACTGCTAGTTTCAGAAAAGGCTTCCCTCGCCTCTCAAGTGCACACATCAGCCCCCTACCCTCGGATGTGAAATAAGTCTTAGTTACTTATCTGTAACTGTATTTCTCCAGCATTGGTATATGATACGATATGGTATTTATAACGTGCCTATACACAAGTGTTTCAAGGCGCGACAAGGCAGGGGAGAGAAAACAGTGGAAAGACAGACAAACGATCCTACTAGGCCAAGTGTCATTCAGATCGCGCAAGTGCAAGGGTAGGGAGAAAGGGAAAAAGTGCCTGGGGGAAGGGAGAGGGGGGGGAAAGTGCAGTACATGGGATAGAAGAATAAATACAATAGGTAAAAGCGGCCTGATGGTGGCAAGTGCAAGGTAGAGCAGACAAGTGCTGGTGGTGGGCGGGGGGGGGGGACTGTAGGGATACAGAAAATCAGTCCCCAAGTGCAGGGGTTTCCAGGCAGGCAGGGCAGAAGTGCAAAGGGGGGGACCTGGCCCTAAGGTCAGAAGGGTGGCCAGGTAACCAGTGCAGATTCAGCCAGGGATTTCAGCAGGGGGGAGAGGCAGAGAAAGCAGAGAAAGCAGAAGCAAAGAGGAAGGTTTTGAGGTGTTTCCGGAACCGGAGATGGTTCTCCTCAAGTTTCAGGGAAGGAGGAAGGCTGTTCCAGAGGGAGGCCCCTGCCAAAGAGAGAGAGATCGACCACCAACTCGTTGCTTGGAGAAGCGGCTGACCCTGAGGGAGTTGGAGGCAGATGAGCGAAGAGCCAGAGAAGCAAGGTATTTAGGAAGAGAGAGTTGAAGGTAATGAGGCCCCAGGCCCCAGAAAGCCTTGTGTATAATGCAGAGGGTTTTGAACTTAATCCTTGCAGCCACTGGGAGCCAGTGCAGAGATTTCAGTCCTGGAGAGATACGATCCCTGGGCTTGAGGCCAAGGAAAAGCCTTGCAGTCCTGTTTTGGATAAGTTGCAGAGGGCGGAAAGTAGAGGCAGGCAGGTTTAGAGGGAGGCTGTTGCAGTAGTCCAGCCTAGAGAGAACCAGGGCTCTGGAGACGGTGAGCTTCTGGGGGAAGGAGAGGAGAGGAAGAATACCTCTGAGGAGGTGCAGCTGGTACTGTGACTTCTTAGAGAAGTCGGAGATGTGAGGAGAGAAGGAGAGTGTGGGGTCGAAGATGACCCCAAGGTTTTTAGCCTTGCAGGTGGGAGCAGGAAGAGGGCCAAGAGCTGCCGGCCAGAGAGCTGGGGGAAGGAGGGAGAGGGTGTGCCGATGAGAAGAATCCCGGTCTTACTGGCAATAATGCAGAGGTCATTGGCGGCACACCACTCCTGGATAGCAGACAGTCAGCAATGAGGGAAGGAGAGGAGGCCGCCGAGGGTAGCCTGAAAATGAGCTGGGTATCATCCGCATAGCACTGAAAATTGGGGCAGAGAGCAGTGATGCGGTGGGCAAGGAGTGCCAGGTATTGGTTGAACAGCCAAGGAGAGAGGTTAGATCCCTGGGGGACACCACAGGTAGAGAAAAAGATATCGGAGAGGAAGGACCCAAGTTAGACCTGGAAGTCAGCCACGCCAGAGCCTGTCCTGTGATACCCAGGTTATCACGGAGACGGTTTTGCAGTATGGCGTGGTTGACAGTGTCAAAGGCAGAAGAGAGATCAAGCAAGATGAGGACACACAGAGTGTTGGAATCGGGGTTGGAGAGCAGGTCTTCACGGATGTTCAGGAGAGCAGTTTCCATGCTTCTAGCAGCCCTGAAGCCTGACTGATGGTCATGAAGACAACCAACAGATTCGGTGTGGAGATTAAGATGGGAGAGGGCCAGTTTCTCCAGGAGTTTGCCCAGGAAGGGAATGATGGAGATTGGGCAATAGTTAGCCAGGCAGGAGGGGTCGGCAGAGGGTTTCTTAAGAAGAGGGTGCACAAGGGAGTCCTTCAGGGAGGATGTGAAGACTCCAGTGGCAACGGAGTGATTGCAGAAGTCGGCGAGGGCAGGAGCCAGGTAGTCGATATGCTCCTTGATAGTTTGAGGAACAGGGGTGAACCTGCTTTGACGAGACTTTCATAGATCGGACTTGTCGAGAAACCTCGTCTGCAGAGAAAAGGGGAAAGTCAGAGAGTGAGGGAGGGAGGGAGGGAGGCTGCCGGCCAGCAGAAGGGCCAGAGAAAGAGCAGGGGATAGAGGGAGGGAGGCGAGGAGAGTGAGGAAAGGATGTCCTGAGTCTTAGAAATGAAGTGAGAAGCCAGTGCCGTGCAGAGGGCCTGGGAGGGGACAGGAGAGGTAGAGACAGCAGCAGGATTGGCCAGTTCCTTGCAGATTTTAAAGAGTTCAGCCGAGTTGTTAGATACCGCAGAGATCCGGGCCTGGATATGGGCTCTCTTCTTGGTGAGAATGGAGAGCCCATATCCACTTTTTTTTTTAAATACAGGTACAGTGCATATTAGATAACATGTGGAGAGACCACCCAAGTTTGAGAATCCTGAAAGGGGAGAAAAGGCCTAGTTCACACAGCGTATCTTTCATAGATTCACATGCTTGAATATTCCCCGTCGTCAGACTGGGAATCCTCAGTGATAAAAATAATGATTAAACATTTTTTTAATATACATCCATTATTCCCTAGAGAATGCATGTAAATACCCCCATAGTGGCCTATGAGCCATTCTATTATGTAGTCTCTCCACCTCACTTTGGTCCTTTAAGGCCCCAACCAATGAGGTGACAGGGTTTAAGCTCTGCCCAAGACAGCCATCTTCAGATTTAGAACCGTAGGAACAACAGTATGATGGGTGCTGAACGTAGGAGCAGCCTCTCAGGGGAGGCGGGTGGGCGCATGTGAATCTATGAAAGATACCAATGCTGGAGAAATACAGTTACAGGAAAGTAACTAAGACTTCTCCAGCATTGGATCCTTCATAGATTCAGATGCTTGAATAGAATACCAAGCAGTTAAAACATGCCACCATAATATATAAATATAAGTACAATTGCAGAAAAAATATTTCTGACAAACCTTTACCATACAGCACCCAACGGTTACATACTCTGGGAAAGGTGGGAAAGGAGGCTGGTCCTACCTTATGTAAAGAGGTGGCGGCGCACTGCCTGTCCAACTGCAGGCTCTTTGTTGGCATCTTCTGCCAGGCAGTAGTGTTTAGCGAACGTGTGCAGAGTGCTCCAGGCAGCTGCTCTGCATATGTCCTTCAAGGCTACCCCTGCGTGAAAAGCTACTGATGCCGCTCTCCATCTGGTGGAGTATGCCGAAGGCGGCTTGGTGAGGGGGGGGTGTGGGGGGAGGTGGTCAACCTTCGTTTGAGGACAGTAGGTGATACATAGAGAGACCCATCGTGTCAGACCTTGTTTGGAGATATGCTGTCCTTTTGTGCGAACAGAAAAGGCAATGAACAGTCTGTTTGAGGATCGGATCGCTTTAGTTCTCTGTAAGTAGAATTTTAAAACTTTAGCCACATCTAGATAATGTAATGCTCTTTCTGCCTCAGAGGTATGATTCTGGAAAAAAGATGGCAGGACAATGCACTGAGTGTCTCATTTCCGATAAGACCTTAGGAAGGAATTTAGGGTGTGTTCTCAAAATGACGCGGTCCTTCTGAAACAAAGTAAAAGGAGGTTCTGAAGACAAAGCTTGCAATTCACTGATCTTCCTAGCCGATGTAATGGCTATCAAAAAGGCAGTTTCCAAAATAGGAATTTCATGTAAAATCTGTGAATGGGCTCGAAAGGGGGTTCCCCGAGAGCCATTAACACAGTGTTTAGAGTCCAGGTAGGGACCGGTGAGGGCGTAGGAGGGTAAGTACGCGTCAACCCCTTCAGGAAGACCTTGACAGCCGGAAGCCAGAGTAATATTTCTGGAGTCGTTGTGTATGCTGATATGGCCGATAGGTGAAATTTGATAGAGGACAGTGAGAGCCCTGCCTTAGCCAAATGCAATAAGTAAGGTAGTATCTGTTCTACCGAAGCTGTAAGTGGGTTAATAGTAGACGTCTCACACCACTTAGAGAAACTATTCCATTTCCGGACGTACGTGATTCTCGTCGAGGGGGCTCTAGAGGCCCTGATTATGTCCCAGCAGTCTGCCGGGAGATTCAGATTCATAAGTCTACGCTGCACAGGAACCAAGCCTTGGGGGAAAGGCTTGCTGGGTCGTGGTGGAGGACTTTGTGGTTCTGTTGCGTCAATAGGTATTGATGTGCTTTGAGGCGAATTGGAGATCGGGATAGATGCTGTAGAGTCGGATACAAAATCTGTCGTGTCCAGTCTGGTGCTATTAGGATCATAGAGCAATTCAGCTCCTTCATTCTGCGTAGAATTCTCGCTATGAGTGGAATTGGGGGAAATGCATACATGAATTTCCTTGTCCAGTCCACTGAGAAAGCATCTCCTGCTGAATGCTGTTCCGGGTACCTTGAGGCGAATTCTTGAAATTTTCTGTTCGTTCTGGTGGCAAAGAGGTCGATCTTCGGATGGCCCCATATGGAGAAAATCTGCTGGACTTCCTTCTCATCTAACTCCCACTTGTGGGATGACGTGTACTCCCTGCTCAGTTTGTCCCCTAGGACACTGTCCAATCCTGGAAGATGTTCCACCCTAATTTGGACTCTGGTGTAAAGCCCATGCCCATAACTGTTGAGCTTCTTGTGACAAGACCTCTGATTTCGTGCCCCCTTGCTTGTTTGTGTAGTGTATGGAGGTTGTATTGTCTGTCTGGACGGTCAGTACCTGTCCAGCTACTACTGGAAGGAAGGCTTTCAGAGCCCACTGTATCGCCCTGAGCTCTAAGACGTTAATATGGAGCTGTGACCCCTGGTCTGACCAAGTCCCTTTTGTTTGGAGGTCCGCCAGGTGAGCTCCCCAGCCCGAAAGGGACATATCTGTTCTTAAGAGAAGAGTAGATGTTGGTGTCTGGAATGGCTTTCCTTGTAGCAGGTTCCACTGAGAGTTCCAACACCAAAGTGCCTTGTGTACTGTCGTTGGTATCTGGACTACATCCTCCCATGAACATATAGCTTGCTTACATTGGTGGCCCAGGGCCTCCTGCACTGCTCTCGTGCGAAGTCTGCAATTTGCTATGAGAAATATACATGAGGACTTCATGCCCATGAAGGACTTTAAAGAGAGTACCGTGGTTGTCCCTTTTTCTAGGAACCACGAGGTTGAGCAGAGGATAACTGTTACTCTGTCCGCCAACGGTCTTACCCTGGGAATGCTGGTGTCGAACTTGGCCCCCAGGAAGACAACTGTCTTACTGGGTACTGGCAGGATTTTATGTTGTTTATCAAAAAACCTAACCCTTTTAGGGGGATTTATAGTTTTCGAAACTGCCAATTGAGCGTGACTGGAGGAGTTCGCCCTTATCAACTAGTCGTCCATATATGGAAAGACTTACATTCCCATCCTTCTGAGTTTTTCTGCAATGGGCGCCAGGCATTTGGTAAACGCTCTCGGTGCTGACTTTAGCCCGAACGGTAGCACCCGGAATTGGAAATGCAGGTCTCCTACCGCAAACCTGAGGAACTGTCTGTGGGCAGGATTGATTGATATTTTTATCGCACTCATACACAAGTGAGCGCGACAAGGCAAGGGAGGGGAACAGGGGAGAACAAAACGGCGATCTTACTAAGCCCATTGACATTGAGAACGCGCAAGTGCGAGGGGGAGGAGAAAAGTGCATGGAAGGGGGAGAACTGGAAAGTGCGAAGCAGAGGAGAACCAAATAAATAATAATAAATAAATAATAGAGGCAACAAACAGTGGTAGTGCAGCCATTAATTTGCAAGTGCTAGGTTTAAGGCAGCAGACAGGGTAGGTCTGATAAGTGCAGGAAGAAAAGGGGGGGCTGTATGGGTAAAGATACAGACCCCAGTTCAAGGGGTGGCCCAGAGGCAGTGCAGGAGGGTGGCAGGGTGAGCAGGTACCTGGGCCCGGAGGAGAGAGGGTGGCCAGGTGCATGGTGCTAAGAGAGAACAGATCAGCAGGGGAGAGGGGGAGCGAAGGCAGAAGAAAAGAGGAAGGTCTTGAGGTGCTTCCGGAACCAGAGATGGTTCTCCTCAAGTTTTAGAGTGGCAGGGAGGCTGTTCCAGAGGGAGGCCCGAGCCGAAGACAGATCTACACACAGCTTGTTTCTTTGGAAAATGACTGACCCTGAGGGAGTTGAGGTAGAGGAGCGAAGAGCTTGAGAGGGGAGGTATTTGCAGTGGGATAGCTGAACGTATTTTGGACCCATGCCCCAGAAAGCCTTGTTGACAATGCAGGGGGTTTTGAATTTAATCCTTGCATCCACTGGGAGCCAATGGAGAGATTTCAGAGCTGGAGAGATACGAACACAGGGCTTGAGGCCAAGGACAAGTCTCGCAGTTCTGTTCTGGATTAGTTGCAGAGGGCGGAGAGTAGAGCAGGTAGATTTAGAAAGAGGCTGTTACAATAGTCCAACCTAGAGAGAACCAGAGCTTGGGATACCATGAGCTTCTGGGGGAAGGAGAGGAAAGGCAGAGTACCTCTGAGGAGGTGCAGTGGGAAGTTTGACCTTTTAGAGACCTCCAAGATGTGGGCAGAGAAGGAAAGGGTGGAGTCAAAGACGACCCTGAGGTTCTTAGCCTCAGAGGTGGGGGTAGGAGGAGGGCCAAGGGAAGCCGGCCAGAGTGAGGGGAAAGAATGGTGAAGGTGTGCCGATGAGGAGGATCTCAGGCTTGCTGGCATTCAGACAAAGATTATTGGCGGCACACTGTTCCTGAATGGCAGTTAGGCAATCAGAGAGGGAGAGGAGGTGGCCGAGGGCAGCCTGAAAATGAGGAGTGTTGTCAGTGTGGCACTGGAAATTTGAGCAGAAAATGGCAATGCAGTGGGCAAGAGTTGCCAGGTATTGGTTGAAAAGCCAGGGCGAGAGGTTAGACCCCTGGGGAACACAACAGGTAGAGAGGAAGATAGATGGTAGGAAGGACCCAAGTTGGACCTGGGAGGGTCGATCAGGGAGGAAAGAGGTCAGCCAGGCCAGAGCCTGATCTGTGATACCCAGGTTTTCATAGAGACGGTTGAGCAGGATGGTATGGTTGACCATGTCGAAGGCAGAAGAGATTGAGGAGGATGAGGACAGAGGGAATGTTAGAGTCAAGGTTGGAGAGCAGATCTTGACAGATGGTTAGGAGAGCAGTTTCCGTGCTTCTGGCAGCTCTGAAGCCAGACTGGTAGTCGTGGAGACAGCCAACAGAATTGGAATGAAGCTGAGAGATGGCCAGCTATTCCAGGAGTTTGCCCAGAAAGGGAGTAATGGATATTGGGCGATAGTCAGCCGGACAGGAAGGATCAGCTGTGGGTTTCTTGAGAAGAGGATGCACAAGGGAGTGCTTAAGAGAGGAGGGGAAGGATCCTGAGGCAAAGGAGTGGTAGCAAAAATTGGCAAGGGCCGGGGCGAGGGTGTCAATGTGGTCCTTGATGGCTTTAGAGGAACAGGGATGAACCTGTTTTGACGAGGCTTTCATAGATTAGAGTTGTCTAGCGACCTCATCAGGGGAGAAAAGAGGAAAGGAAGAGAAAGAGGCTGGGGGTGAGAGGTCAGCAGGCAAGAGGGGATAGGAGGGGGAGGAGAGTGTGTACAGGATGTCCAGGGTTTTGAGAAAGTGAGGGGCAAGGGCATTGTAGAGAGCGGGGGGGCAGGAGGAGGGGTAGAGACTGCAGCAGGTTGGCAAGCTCCTTGCAGATTTTAAAAAGTTCGGCCGAGTTATTAGATGCCGCAGAGACACAGGCTTGAATTAGGACTCTTCTTGGTGCTGACATAGTCGGTATTGCCTTTGTAGCAGGCGACAGGCCAGTTTGTCAGAGGATGAACAAGAAGCCCAGCCACCCTACACTTACTTTTAAGTGTAGCTAGGTCGGAGTCATACCAGGAATTGCACTTGGGTTTGGACTTCAAGCAGATCCTCATGACAGGGGCAAGAGCATCAAGAGTATCAGAAATAGAAGATTAGAGAAGTGACAGGTTGTGTCTGGGTGAGTCGGCCAGAGGACGGCGTGGGGGGAGAAAAGGTGGCAGCAAACACCTCAACTAACAGACGCTTCATAGGTCGGATGTGCAAGAAGGTAGGTGGCAGTGTTGGGGTGGGCTTTGCTTGGGGGCGGGGGGAATTGAGAGATGACAGGAGAGAAGGCAGTGGTCACTCCAGGAGAGAGGAGTGGTCAGAGGGATAGAGAGGGGGAGGCCAGAGGAGATCAAGACATCAAGTGTGTCCTGCATTGTGCTTCGGGCCAGAGGGGAGGATAGAGAGGGAATCGCAGAGGTTGCGAAAGAGCAGAGAAGAGGGACAGGGAGAATCGAGGTGGATGTTGAGGTCACCAAGAAGAAGGAATTGAGTGGTTGAGGCCAGTAGGGAGGAGGAGAGGTCAGCCCACTCAGAGAAAAGAGGTGATTTTCCCACTGGGGCAGTAGAGAGTAGCAACAGTAAGGGAGTGGCTAGGAGAGATTAAGAGCCTGGAGACAAGGCAGTTGAAAGAGGAGTAAACCTGAGTGGGAATGGTAGTGGCAGGAATCCACTCAGGAAAGATCAGGGCTACGCCCGCCCTCCCCCCAGGCTGAGTGGATCTGGGTGCGGAGAGGATCTTGTAGCCATCAGGGAGAAGAGTGTCAAAGCTTGTGACAGAGCTAGCCATGAACCATGTCTCTAAAACCAAGGAGAAATTGAAAGAGAAATTGAAAGAGAAATTGAAAGAAATTCAAAGAGAAATTGAAAGAAATACAAAGAGAAATTGAAAGAAATTGAAGGAAATTGAACGCAATGGCGCATAGGAGGTGACAGAAAAAAAAGACTGAGAAAAGAGAGGGGAAATAACTTGTCTAAAGATCAGACAACTGACCACCTGTCTAGGGAGGTGGATGATAAGCAGGAACACTGTTTAAGTGCTGGCTCCTGGGGAGGATGGACTCAAAAGGAGATTAAACTTGTACACAATTGTTTCAGGCAAACGTTTAATGTTGGGTGTAGTAGGGTGAGAAAGAGGGATGAGCGAACAAAGAGGGGAGGGAACTGGGAAAGTTGAAAGAGGTGTTGAGGCCCTTCTTTTTAATATCAAAAGTATCAGATAATGAACAGGAGAGTCTAAGCATTGTTTCTAGTGCATTATTATTTCTGTTCAATGGGATATTTTAATTTCTCATAACTATATTCTTGTGTGACATTTATAGTTAAATGATTCATTTAAAAAACACTTGCGCTTCACAGATATGTACTGTGCATAGGTTTGAACCGGTATCTCCGAAGCCTCGAGAGCACTTTGGAAAGCTCCCATGCAGTCAGGTCATTTACACTAAAGGGAATAGAACTTGCTTTCAACTCCATTTTCTCTTACAAAAGGAATTAGAATGTTCCCCTGCACCCTCCCATGCTCGGCAATGGCCACCAAATTAACTTCCAAGAGGAGCACAGCAAGGTTCATTGGCCAGATGTAAAAAATTGTACTTATGGAAGAAGTGCAAGGAACAGTGCAAAAACTTACTTGCACCAGAGGCAGAGGTTCGTCCATTTCTTGCTGTGCGGCTTTAGGGTTACTGCAGCTCTGGACATGCAACTATTTCATGAGACTTCTGGCAAATTTAAATATCCAAACTCCTCGAGCTGAAGCCAAGAAGACCAGTGAGGCTGGGTGAGCATTCCAGGTTTCTACCTAGTCAAGAACTTGCTGTGGGGTTAGTGCCTGAACAGTTCTTACATGGATACAACTATGAAAGCCATGTACCAAATTTGGCCACCCATGTCAGGTGCCATCAGAATCATCTTACAATGGTCACATTTAGCTTTTTGACAAATCTTAGTTTTAGGGAAAGTCTGAGGAACAGCTCACACATTCTTGTCACTGGAGAATTGAACACGCTTTCCCATTCACAACAGATGCCCTTATGGCGATACGAATAAGTGAAAGACTTCCATGTCAGATTTCTCCTTAGACTGCTTTAGGAGTTTGTTGTGGCTTTGTCCATGCCTAGACGGCACACAAGCATGATAGGTATGATCTCTTTAAAAACTAATCTCTGAAGGTCATATTTCCGGGACAGTACCTGATCTGTTCGCTCTCTCAGATCAGGAAACTGTTACTATAATGCAAGCCAAACAGCCATTAGCACCAGAGCAGTTTTGTGGATGAACCTCCGAGTGTCTAATGCCCATCATAATTCAATTCATAAAGGTGGGCTCATCCGTCTCTTAGAAATTTGCGAGGAGGTTGCTGTAGTAGTGGGTGCTAGATCAGGGGACATTTTCATTAAAAAGAAAAACGAGATCAAATCACCTTACAACACTGAATTGCACTGGAATTCCATGAAGACGTCAACAGCTAAGAGCCAGGAAAAAGAAGTAGCCCAACCCTTCCACTTCAACAAACTCCTTCCCTTCACTAATCCCTCTGTCCTCAACTAACCTCCTTTTTTTTTACAAAATATCTTGCAACCTTGGTTTTCACTGACTCCCTTCAGCTAAACCAACATATCTATTGAACTTAACAGACTCCTATGCTACCCATCTATCTACAAACACTTTCTCAGCCGATGCTTCATTTTCCCAGAGCTTCCCTTATGGCTATTTGTGCCCAACCATGCCCACCACAAAGAACACAGTTCATTTATTCACAGAGGTAATGGGAACTTCTGAACAGAACCCATCAATTATGGGTTTAAGCGTCTGCCTTTCCCACTATATTAGTACCCCCACACCCTCCCCGCACATGCCTGTCTTACAGAACTATGTGCAACATGACCAACATTATTGGCAGAAGGGAAGTAAAGAGCATGTGCCTTTCTCGCATTTCAGGTAGAAGGGGTTTAACACTGATGGTGTTTGCTAAACATACACAAATGCTACAAACAGAATAATGTATGATTAGGGCAGACCAATTATCCATAATGAGGGTGAATTACATGTGGTTGTCTGCATCCTTGAGAGCTGGCTCCCTTGGATTGATACAACTATGTATAAATTAGCACTACACTAGAAAAAACATTCATGTAGCTCAACTAATGCTTTTGAGGTAATTTGCATAACCACAATACATTGAAATGGGCTCTGAACTGGAGGTGAATTTACAAGGATGGCTAGTGGGTGGCACTGTGGCACGTGTGGCTTGTTAACCGAAATTACCCATTCCACTTCTTGGGTATGGCCTAATGTGTAGGTTGAATTTGCACAATGTTCTCTCCAGCTGATCTCCTACGCCAGATGGTACATCTGTGGCAACGAGGACTGAATGATCTCTGACCTAAATTTGAAACCCTCTGAATTTCTCATGGTAGCTCCACCTTCTTCCACCCCTTCACTTTTCCAGGATCGGCTTGCTCCATACAGTTTCGCTCACTTTGCTCTTAAATTTCTTGGTTTCACTCTGGATTTCAAGCTACATTTTCAAGCACACATTTCTCATCACAGTCACCCTTATTACGAAAGAGCAAACCCCTTCTTTCCTTCCCCCCCCCCCCCCCCCCCCATCAGGTTTTTGCACAGATGCCCAGGTACTTGTTCTCTCCTGCCTGAATATTAGTAGTGCAGTCTTCATGAAGTTACCCTACTGTACAGCATGCCTTTGTGCCGGTGTCCGATATTTCAATGCTGGGCTTGAGAATGTGAATGAGTTTTTAAAAGTGAGCAGAATAATCATTTTGCAATTACTCTGGTCAATCTGCTAAAAATATGTCTAATGCCAACCATTAAGCTTTGAGGTCTGGTCATCAGTTTTTTTTTTCTCTTCAAGCAACGATTGATTGCTGTTACCAGCCACTCTTCCAAAGAATGGGGTATGCGCCCAGGTACAAGGGAGAAAGTGTCAAGGCTGACAAATAAGATTAATTGGAACGTCTTGAAAAAGAAGCCAGATGAAAATTTGACACCTAATGCATGAATAGCTTTATACTACCAGTGGTTTTTCTTATAGTTGAGAAAAATGTGCTTCCTCCTGGTTCTTGCAAAGAACATTTACTTATCTGTAAGCATAACATTTGGCCTGCCTACCCCTCAGAGAGCACCCACCACTTCCATGTCTGGCAACCAAGAGGGTGCCTCACTGAAAGAACTACTCATTACATAATATGAAACCCCGTAATGAATATCCTTTCTTCACAGGCACCAACATTACACTGTATTCAAGCTGTATACATGCAGAGTTTACAAAATCTCTGAGAACAGCAAATGCCTGGCCAAATGAACCACACTCTTATCAACCGGCAAAACAGCTTTGGCAGCACCTGCACCCTTTAAAGATCAATAAAGTCTTACTTACCCATCTGCGCAAAACGCATGGAAGATTGGTGGACAGACCTGCACAAAAGCATCTCAATGCTCCAGTTTCGATGTCTTGCACCAAAACCTTCACTACTTGAACATAATCTTTCTGAATCAATTCAAACCGAAAGGAAACCAGCTATATAGGCAGCTAAAATCCATGCAATATTCGAAGTTTAGCTCATACTTTACAAGTGCTGGAAAATCATATGCAGACAAACTAGAGGCAGCATGTACAATGTACAAAAGACATACAAGAGTCCGGCTTAAAAAGGGAGACAGTGTATCCAATCATAACTAAGCCCGGGCTGGCTGATGCCTGGACAATGTATGCTGGAACAAGACAAGAAATGACTGTGCACTCTGTCCAGCTGGATTCATACCTATCCTTTCTAGGTATGCATGGTGCACAGGCCAAGTTATTGCTTAAGAAGCAAGCGCTGCATTTAATATCTGGGCATGTCATCCGTCCAACTAAAACCTAGAATTACCAGGTTATAGTAACAGATGGCCCTCTTGACAACCAACCTCAGCAATAAATGCAAGCAAATTGGATTTCTTCTAAATATGAAGGTCAGTTTTAGCCAAAATTCACAGCTGTTCCACAATGCAATTCTCTCACTATTTTGCCATTGTCTCCACATCAGACTATGGCTAAAAGCTTTAGAATCCGTTCTCAGTTCCTATAATTAAAGCTTGCTCGGGAGAGGGATGATTGCCGCCATCCCCCTTTGAAAATCTCCAGTTTATCAAATTACAGCCCGACCACACCAGCAGCAAGAAAAAAGTTTGAGGTTGTGAAGGTCCTGCGCGATCAAGCAAGTGGAAAGACTATTACTGGTAAGTAATAATTTTTCTTCTAGGGCTTGTGAATCTGCTTAGCTTCACATGCTACACATTGATTAGCATACAATACCTGAAGCAGGGGTTGGGCGAGAAGCAGGAATAGTTAAAAATTGCTTGATCCACCTGTGAGTCTGCTCTTGCCTGTACTTTTACAAAATAATGTCTAAATGTATGAAATGAACTTAGCACAACTGGATGCATTTTGATAAAGTTGCCTTAGTTACGGGGTCCTCCTCTCGGGCTCACTGCTAATGAAACAAATAATTGTCTTGTATTCCTCATTTGTTTAGTCTTTTTAAAAGTAGAACATTACTGCCCCACGTACAGCTGGTGCATGTACCACTCGTCCCCCTGTACTTTGAGTATTAGGGAAGAAGCAAGGTAGTTTAATGGATTGAAATGACATTTTGAAAATCTATTTTGGTGAAAATCAAAGATTTGTCCTTAAAACCACTTCTGAATGGCTACAAAGTGATTGGTCACTGAACGTGCCTATAATTCACTTACTCTTCTAATAGATGTAAATGCTGTTAGAAAGGCTATTGAATATGTGAGGCATCTTAAAGCAGCTTTATGCACGGGGTCAAAAGGAGCTTCCATGAGCCTTTGTAAAACTGTTTTGATGTCGCACCACAGAGGAGGATGTGCTACTGGGTGAATAGGTTTAATCCCTTCCACGGATGCTTTAATCACTAGTACACTACCCACCAGGATATCTTTTGTTGTGGTGTATTATAGGCTGCTAATGCTGCTAGATGCACCTTAAGAGAGTTAATAACTAGCCCTGAATCCAACAATAGTAGTAGATCTATTACAATATTGGGGTGAAGCTCTTTCTTCTTACATGAAATTAGTTTCCACTTGTTGAAATAATAGTGTGCGTTTTCTAGCTCCCCCCGTAGACATTCCATATATCTTTTTGTGAGTAACATATGCACGACCTATAGAATTTCAGGAACCAAGATGCCAAGTTCAATATTTAAAGACATGGATGTGTCAATTGGCCAAGTTGTTTTGTGTCATTAAGTTGTGTTTAACCCGAATTTTGATGGGTGGTTGAGTTGCCATCCTCAACATATGCAGCTACCATTTTTGCCGATCACACGCTGGGTTGATGAGTATTAAGAGAGTTGTTTGTGTAGTAGTTTGTGGACTTTGTGTATAAGTGGAGTCAGGGGGAAAGTGAAAGCAATGTCCCCGACCAATTAGCCCATAGTGTTTCGTAGTGGCCTGTTCTCTGGCTACAGGGATGCAACGTTGAGGCGTTTTGCATTCTGGGGTGTTGCGAAAAGAACCACTGTGGTATGCCTCTATTTTTGGAAAATCTGAATGTCTGTTGAATCCCACTCATGATTTTGTGAAGAACACTGCTATGATAGTCTGCTAGACATGTGTGCGTTCTGGGAACATGCTGTGGTTGGATGTAAATCCCTCGCCTGACACACTATTAACATATATCCTAAGCTATAAGGAAGGGATAGTACTAAGGAGTGCTTTTGACCCAGCTTATTTATGTAGGACATTGCAGTGGTGATGTCCAACACAAAGTTGTCTATTCTTGTCTGACAAGAGAACAGTGCATCTTGATGACTAGAAGCTCTAACATTTATGTGCTTATCCGTTTCTTTCTCCGTACCGAGATATTTGCTCTGCAACAGATACATTTTAATTTTGTGTAAATTCTATGCTTTTCTCTTCCCACAATCCTCACCAAAAGCGAAAATCTTAGACAAATTAAGCAAAAATCAAAGAAAGTGAGATTATTAAGTGCCTGTCTACAGCACCTGTGCAGAGTACGGGTACTTTTTGCTAGTCTTCTATGAAGTCAATGTCTTCATCTGTCTCAGTATGTATCCCAAAGCACTGAGCCTATCTTGCAACCAAATCGGTGTAAACGGCAGAGGAGACCTAATCGTCAGGATCACAGTGCAGTGAGCAAGGGCTCCACATCTGGATTTAGCCCTTGGCTGTAAACCCTCATGACTGGGAACCCACCCATTAAACAGGTTATTTGGCAGTGCCAGTTTTCGGTAGAGGGGCTCCAGTTCTTTTCCATAAATGAAACTAATAACACTATAAAAATCCACCCACCGTGAATACTTTTCCAGGCGTGTGAACCTGCTTGAATTCACATGCTATGCATAGTCCGCTATCTAGTGGTTGGCTTGGAGTATTCCATAATCTTTTCAATTTTCAAAAATCCCGGTTGTCGACAGGAGCATTCCTGTCACACTATCTCTATCCTATGTGTACAGGGACCAACAATCCTTCATGTGTCAAAGTCCCCAGATTTTTATATTTTTATTTCAATAATCGTTTGGCAGCAACTTCGGGACAGAACTTCTCAATACCTATTGACTCGAGCCAATGCCAAGTCTTCGAACGACGACAAAGAGCATTCGCCTCAGCGTTGAGGCATACAGTAGACCAGGGGGGGGATATATATTACATTGTTAGGGCTCGTAGGGAATGCCTATCACCTTCCCCTTCCATATGTTAATGCCATGTCTAAACCTCAATACTGTATGGAAGTGAGGGGCCCCCAGACCCCGTCGCACCGTACACTCCTCAGTACAAGGCTTGGACCACATGCCTCCGGTAGTGGGATTGCCCCTTGCCCTTCAGTAAAGTTAACCACGGTTGACTGCTACATAGATGGGACTACTGAGCAGGACACGGGGCATCCATCTTTTGTGCCCCCTTTCGACTCCATCTTGGGTAAACAGGCCTCACTGCGATAGTACACCAATGCTCAGCTCCCCTTCCACCGCAGCAGCCAAGGACAGAGAGACACACACACGCGCACACGCGCACACGCAGCTGGCTGGTCCCCACCCTTGCACTCCCCCTGCGAAGGAAAGCTCTGCGCTTCCATTCTCACGCTGAAGCCGGAGAAAGTTGCAACAACCAATATGATACAGTTTTCTTCCTCCGAGATCACTGCTAGCATGAGAACCAGGATGAGCTAAGCACTTTCTGCTCGTTCGTCCCCATAAACGTGCAAGCCACCCACCCCCATTTAGAGCAATTTATTGCCATCCTGACCCTGCACTCCCTGTAAGGTATTTCTTTCAAGTGCCAGACCCTCTCCTGTGCTGCAAAACCCACCCAACACACCCACTACTAACCTTAAGCATCTTACCACAATATATGTTTTTACTTATACTAAGAGGCTAAAGCTTAGGAGATATGTGAAACACAGCTCGACTCTTTTTACATGCACAATAAAGGTCAAGGCCTCCAATTAAAGCCACGAATGACCCAATTGTACTGACAATAAAAACTATGTGTAATTTGTGTAAGAAATATGAAAAGTAACATAAAATGTTTAGATAATTTGTTATTTAGTGTTTTACGAATGCATCTTATTAGCTTAGGTAGTGACCACAGTGACCGGACCCTGACCTGCGTGGAGCACAAGATATTTGACGTCCATCATCTCGTCAGCCACTCCGCCAATCAGGAGGAAGAGATGCCACCCACACCTACAGCACCACACCGCCTGTCCAATCGGGTCCGTTTAGTATTTTTTGTTAGAGTTACTTTAATTGATATATATATATATACACAAGTATGATGTAAATGTTAGGTAGGGGTTTTTTAGGTTATTTCCTAGCTGGAGAAATAAACCATACTTTGAACTCTTGCAGCCGGGTCTCGGTGCCTTCTTCCCCGAAAGGGGTTGGGTTGGTTATTTTATTTTCTCTTACACGTAGTAAGCCGGGGAAAGGGGTTACCAGACATTTGGTCGAAAAAATTTGGTCGACTGGACAAATGGTCGAAAGCCAAATGGCCGAATGTTTTTTTTTATTTTCACCCCTTTTTTTTCGGGGGTCCCCCCCCCCCGTCTCTTTTTTCCCTAAACGAAAACCAAAAAAATACATATATAAATAAATAAAAAATTCAACCATTTGGTTTTCGACCAAACTACGTCGACCATTTGTCTTTCGACCAATTTACAGTCGACCATTTGTCTTTCGACCAATTTACAGTCGACCACTTGTCTGGGCAGCGGGGAAAGGCACCTACAATACCATAATGGAGGATACAGCTTAATGTTTGTTCACAGTGCAATTCTAAATTCCCCTGGTAGGATACACTCAGTGAGTAATATTTGCCTACTTTGAGACCACGCTGAGGACCACTGCTGGGCTTGGCAAAAATTCAAACCCAAGATAGAATGCAGGCAGAAAAGCTGGGCAGCATTCCCCATGCTTTCGGAGTCAGTGCAGGGCGAGTCTGATTCTAAATGTTTGGAATTCTAGGTCTGGGTTACAAACACAGGGGCAGTGTTGACCTCAACAGTCAAACAGAGGCTCTGGTAGGATCAGCCTTGCAGCTCAGATGGATTGTCAAAATTAGTTATGGAGAAGTCCCTAAAGCAACCGAGAGACTGCAAAACATAAGCACAACTGAGGTTGAGAAAATAGCCTAGAGAGGTTGGATTCGACACAAAAATGCAGCAACATTTCTTCCTCACAGGAGTAGAGAGCCATAGGCCTCAACATGGAAAACAAAAGAAACATACCACATAAAAACACAGAAAAGGGAACCCCCAAGCAAATCTTGACCATCTAACACCACAAGAGAAACACGCTGAACAGGTTTACTCTGGGGGGACTACAAGAGTTTCCATAATAATGAAGCAAACACTTTAATAGACCTCTCTGCAAATGATTGGGAGGATGAGGAAGGGGTAGTGTCGGCATTGATATTTTCAAGGACGAAAAACAGGAATTGCAGATGTCGATTTCGATGCAGTCTGAGGATACACATCGGCGAAGGTCAAGAAAAGAGTAGGAAGAGGCAGGCAACACCTCCCCAGGAAAGAAGATAAACTTCAAGGGCAGGTTCGTTATCAAGTGGACGTGTATCTGTCCATGATTATCAAGATGACACAGACGATAGACTTTACAAACTCGCACATACCACAATCACTATGTAGATCCTGACTAATGTTATGTCGCATCAAGATGAAGAAGATCCACTATCACCCCTCCCCCCCCACTGAAAGTTCCTTTCTTTACAATGATTTGATTGCAAGATCGGCTCAGTGCTTTGGGATACTTACGGAGGACACAAATGAAGACATTGGGCCTCATTACGACCCTGGCGGTACAGGGTTAACGGCGCCGTAAAAGGTGCAGACGCCGTTAACCCTGTACCACCTCATTACTAGGTCCCCTCACGGGACCCGGTAAGTAACGCCTGGTCAAACCAGGCGTGCTTACCGGGTCCCGCGAGTGGAAGAGGGAGCAAACAACGGGCCAACTCGCAATGGCCCGTTGTTTGCTCCCTCTCCCATTTCCATTGAGCCCTATGGGGGCTGAAATGGGAATGGTGAAGGACCGGGTCCGGGTCCTTGGAGGGAGGAATTACCGGGCCTTCCAAACTCGGAATGGCCCGGTAATTCCTCATTCTGTGGACCCGGCCGCGATTTCGGCAGCAGCCATGCCGCCAATAGCAGCATGGCTACCGCCGAGGTCGTAATGAGGGCCACTGACTTTATAGAAAACTATCAAAAAGTACCCATACTCGGCACATGTGCTGTAGACAGGTCCTTAATAATCTCACTCTTTGATTTTTGATTCATTTGTCTAATAGATTTTCACTTTTTGTGAGGCATCTGGGAAAGAGAAAACTAGAGAAATTACACAAAATTAAAGTGCATCTGTTGAGGTGCAAATAGCTCGGAAACTATGCATCCTAGTGCCTTGAGAGATGTTTTTAAAGGTCCCATATAGATCTTGTGTTTTGTTCCTCCTTTTGAGTTGCTTAAAATGAGCTTTCAGAGAGATACTGCTTCACCTCAGTGAGGAAGCCCAACAAGGCCAAATCATGTGCCTGGGGTTGCTGATGGTATTGTTCAGAGGAGAATTGTCTAGCATTTTGGTGCTCGACTGCCCTTGTGGGTGGGACCCGATTGATCGCAAATGGATATTTCATCTCTGTGTAGGCTCAGTGAGCTAAAACGTAGCTGTAAACCCTCCTGAGGGAATGAAATTCTATAGAACAGGTTATTTGAACCATGTTCGTCCTCAGTAAAGGGCCACCCAGACACTTGTTGAATGTGTTATTAGTTTGACTGTTTTATTAGTCGGTTTAAAGTCTAGTATATTTATTCGAGCCTCAATCGAACATTTCGTTAATTTTGATACTACAGTACTATTGTGGTGGATACTTCCTTCCTCTCACCCCTCCTCCTGAAGGATATAGCCTTCCCTCAGCCAGCACTACCATAAGAGGCAAATGAGATATACCGGGGTTCGAAATTGTGTGGAGCAGATAGCTATTTAGCTCCTGCTTGTAGCCTAGAAGAGCCTGGTTAGCTTGACACCAACATCTACCAAGAGCTAGTATTGGTTCTACAGGCCAACTGATGCAAAATAAACACACATGTAAATTTAACTCTGTGCTTGGTCCTAATGTCTATTCATAGATTGCTCCAATCTATACAACACTTAAAGTATATGGGTCATAAATATTGAACAAAATTATATGTTTGCATCTTATGTGAATTTCTACATGCAGAAAGCCATGTACTAGCACCTCGTTCTCCAGTGCTAGCTCCTGGTCACTAGTTAATGCTAGATACCCAGGAGCTGGTTTCAGCTCCTGCTTATACAATCTTAATTTCGATCACTGTATACCATTAATTTTGTGCCTATTTTAGCATAATGACAGATCAATGCTGGTTTTGTAATATGGTGGGGCTAAGAGTTTATAAAAAAGCACTCAACCCTATACTCCTATACAGCAGTAGCCATTTCATCATCAAAGCAACACCTTTCTTTTCCGTTTGAAGCTTTTTGGGTTGAACATCAGCTTGAAGCTTTTTGAGTTGAACATCTGACAAACTGGACATTTGGACTAGTCATAATACAGCAGTAGACCCCATTGCAAATCCAATGTTTGTCCAATTATGGCAATGTTTAGCTTCATTCTGGAAACTATTTAAATGATGGCCTCTACTCGAGGGAACATTGCAGTAGGCATCAGATGAATTAATGAAAATATTTCCATGTCGAGAACTATTTTCAAATCTGAAAAATTAACTTCTAATATAACCAACTGACTTCTACATGAGACTTAAGAAAAGCATGGGAATCAAAAACAATTATGTTGCAAAAATGAAAATAATTGTAAGAGCAAAAAGTCAAAATTGGGAATGTGTGCGAAGTCAATCCCTGCCAACATTTTCTTGAATATAAAAAAAACTTACAGAATCAAAGGGGTTCTCAGTTCCTGTCACAGCGGGTACGGCATCGCTGAGGGGCTTGCAGCTTGAAGTGGTCCCTGTTTTGTTATGTGGTATCTGGAAAAAAAACAGCATTTTGTAAGGTATTCAATTCAGAAAAGGTTTTGTTCATGGTATGTAAAGCGGTCCAACTTGCAATATTTACAACTAAATCTTCAAACCCTCTACAGCTCAGAACATTTTGGCACAACCATCCCAGCATGAAGACTGGCACATACTGCCTGAAAAGATTTTCTGACAATATGTACTTCACCCTACGTACAAAAGCATGTAGCACTAAAGGGGCTAAATGTACCTGGCCTTTTAACCCCTAGAAACAACTCGATGGTGGCTGGTGCCATAATCAGCTTTGGGCTAGTCTACACCAATGCCGATCTAGATAGGCAGACCCTCAGCATACCAAGAACCTGGCTGAAAGTGTCATCTTCAGGCTAACAAAAATGTCTCACTTTAGTGACTAGATTACGCCTAGTCCTAGTTCCCTATCCTCCCTCCTTGTGCGCATCCCCCAGTATGGGATGGTACTGAAGCCTTTGGCAGCAGAAAATGAGCTACCCCTTTAAATTTAGCATAGCACGCAGGGGAGCGGCTCCGGCCGTGGGAACGCCCCAGAGACACCCATCGCCTCACCTCAGTCCCCTTTTTACATATCGGACGCTTTAATACCAGAGTATACTGATCGTAAGGGGGGAAAGTGGGTGGGACATATGGAGGAAAGGGGACTAAGAACTATGAGGGCTCTAGTCACTACAGTGGGTAACTAATTACTCCTACGTCCCATTCCCTTTAAAGAAAATTGGGTGGTCCTGCGACAACCTGCCTCATGCTTAAGAAACAAAATGTTTCTCCAGAACGGCCTGATCCTACTCTGCATCCCGTCTGGAGCTGATATCCAGGGAATAGAGCTTACAAAACAAAGACTGAGTGGCCCATGAAGCCGCCTTGCTAATGACTTCCCAGGAAGCATGTCGCTGAAAGGAGAGCGAAATAGCCTTGGCACTGACCGCATGGACATGAATCCCCACAGGAACTGTCTTGCCCATGGCCACTTCAGCCTCCGAAATGGCCTAGACCATCCAACAAGCAATGGAAGCTTTGGAAGTTTGGGTGCAGGGCGGCGAGCCCCCGAAGGTGACTAACACCACCAAGGACTTCCAAAAAGATCGGTAGAGAGAGAACGTGAGCACTCTGTTCAAATCTAAGGAATGCAACACCCTTTTGGCCTCCGACAGTGGGTTGGGGAAAAAAAAACGGCAGGCAGATTTCCTGTTTCGAATGGAAAAGAGACAACCTTGGTCAAGAGGTTTGGATGAATGCCAAGATGACCTTGCTACTGTGGAAGGTGGTGAAAGGGGAGGGGGGGGGGGGGGGGGGTCGCACAGCGACAGAGCCTGCAGCTTGCCGACTTTGCACTCAGAAGTTAGCGCTACCAACAGCATTACCTTGACAGTCAGCCTGATGTCCACTGAGGCCTTCAGCTCAACATGTTTCCGCTGTAAAGCCACAAGTAGCACGTTGAGGCCCCAGACTGAGCGCGGCCTATTTACCGGAGGGAAACGCCTGGACAACCCTGAGGTGAGCCTTAACCACTGGGTTGACAGCAGAAAAAAAAGCGCTCTGGGGAATTCCTGTAGGCCCCCATTGGCCACCAAATAGGTGCGGTAGGTAGTGACCTGGATGCCGGAACAAGCCAGATGTGCAGAAAAGGCCAGCACGTCGTTCAGGGAGCAGGTGACGGGGAACAGCCCCTTGTCGTGGGCCAAGTGGTAGAACCTGGTCCATTTACTCTTGTACTGAGAATGCGTGGAGGGCCTCCTACCCTCCTGGATGATTTCCCAGTTGTCGTCTGAAAACTGGGAGTGGTGCAGTCTCAGCTGATCAGGAGCCAAGACTAGAGGGCCAGCCGAGCTGGGTCCGGATGCTCCACTGCCTCGCCCTGCTGCACCAGGAAGCCCCTTGCTGGGGATCGGGAGATGGACATGCCCCTGGGAGCACAACTGCAGCAGGTCAGAGAACCAAGGCCTCAACAGCCAGTGGGGGACAATCAGGATGAGGCTGCAGCCCAGAGACGCTCAGAATTTGCAGAGGGTCCCCTAGAGCAATGGAGTAGGAAATGCATAACACCTGTGGCTGTGCCTGCAGAGTTGGATCGCATCTCACGTCCCGCCATGAAGCGAAGAGGAGGCACTTGTGATTCAGAGGATATACAAATAGGTCCAGATCTAGAAACCCCAGTTTCAGGAATAGGGGCAACAAACAGTTGACGTTTAACTCCCATTCGTAGGTGTTGAACTCCAGGCTGCTGAGCTGGGCCGCTTCCACATTGTTGTCCCCTCCCCTGGGAGTTTGACCGCGGACATCCATATCCCCTCTGACGGAGCCCACTCCCAGAAACACATCTCCATGCACAGGTGGGGCGAGAGGGTGGCCCCCTGCTTGTTCAAGTAGAACATTGTTGTGGAATTGTCGGTCCTGACCAGAACCACCTCCCCCCCACGATGATGGTAGAGCCAAGCTCACCGCCCTGAGTTCCAGTAGACGGAAATGCAGGAAGGCCTCCGTCCTGGACCATGCGCCATGAATCAAAGCGTCATCCAGGGTAGCCAGCCCCCAGCATGAGAGGGAGGAACCAGTCATCACTACGAGAGTGGGCTCTGACTGGGTGAATGGGGCTCCCACGGTCACATTCCAGCCCAAAAATCCACCAGTGAAGATCCAGAAGGGAGGGGGCAGGGGGGGGGGGGGAGACAGAGAGACAGACTGTCCGGCTGGGCCCCGGTTTCCTGGTCCCAGCTGACCGCCAGGTGGAGCTGGAGTAGTTTCATCTTGAGTCGGGTGTCCCACACTGACCACACACAGCGTCATCAGTCCCAGAAGCTGCTGGAACCAACATGCCAAGGTGGTCGAGTTGGCCAGAAAGTGCCCCATCTCCTTGCAAAGGGACTGGAGCCTTTGCGGCCTCTGTGAGGCTGTGTCCCAGCGCACTTCAAGGAACATAAGGTCCTGGGTGGGGGTCAGCTGCGACTTCTGCTGGTTGAGGGAGAACCCTAGCAGGTGAAGAACATCTGCTAGTCGCTGGCAGGAGTGCACCGCCCCCTCGGGTGAGCTGGCCCTCACCAGCCAGTCATCCAGAAAGGGGTATAGGTGGTGGCCCTCCAGGCAAAGGAGGCCAGCCACTGCATTCATGAGCTTCGTGAACATGCCAGGGGTCAAACTGAGGCCGAATGGCAACACACTGTACTGGAAATGGTGCAACATGATTGTGTACCGCAAGAGGTTCCGGTGGGGATGGTAGATGGGGACACGAAGGTACGCATCTTTGAGGTCTAGGGAACACATCCAGTCCCCTGTGCACAGTGAATCTGCTATGTGTGCTGAGGTGATCATCTTCAAGTGTTCGAGAGGTAAAGATAGGTTGAGGAATGACAGGCCCAGGACTTCCCTCAGACCAAGCTGGTTGTTCTTGGTTATCTCAAAAATCATGGAGTAGAAGTCCGAGCCCCTGTCTGACTTGAGGAACCAGCTCCACCGCCTGTATGTCCAAAAGAAGAAGGATCTCCTGCAACAGTGCCAAGGACCCTATTTAAAGCTGAGAAGAAGGAAGAGGAAGACTGAAGCCTGTGGAGATTACTGAAAGAATCCAAGGGCTCCAAAAACAACAAAGCCAGCTGTCTGCAAAGAGCCAGTCGGCTCCTTACAGGCGAGCTGTGTTCCCTAAATGTTACATCGGATTTTTGGCTTCCAACGCAGGAGCGGAGGAGCGGGATCGAAAAAAGCCACACAGTCCTCTACTGTTTCCCCCCTGTGGCCACTGGGTGACCTGTCTGGCCGCAGCGTACCGCAGTCCCTGAACCCCTTGAAGGCGCTGAAGGAGTGGGGTTTGAAGTTGGACCTGCCATGGGTCTGAGGGAAGGACTTTTTCCCTGGTTTGGTCAGTATGGGCAAGGACTTTGCCGTCTGCATGGAGGTCTTTAAAGTCAGCTCATCATCAATCTGTCGCTTCGAAAGGAAGGTCTAGAATCCGCTCCTGCACATCAGTGGAGACATCTGTGGCATGCATCCATGCAGTCCGCCTGATCTTGACTCCCAGGCAGAGGCTTTTTCTGGCAGTCTATGTGGGAGACCGAGGACTCCATAAAATCCTGCGCAACCACTCAGGCCTCTACCAGCCTTGCTTGGAAGGAGGCCTGGCTCTCAAAGGGAAGGTCCGGCAGTAACTTCCCGACGCCTCACCACAGCTTCTGGTTTGCTGCAGCTTGCAGAATGTTAGCGTTAGCTTGTCAGGGGTGAAGCCCAGCATTGAGGTAACACCGCCTGCCGAAAGACTCGAGGGTCTTGTCTTCCTTGGACAAACAGCTGGAGGATGAAGAGGAGGGCTTTGAATACAAAGATGCCGCCACCACGACCAAAGTGTTGTCGAGAGTGGTGACACCGGGAAGACAGGTTCCCCATTCAATAGATGAAACCACCTGTCAAGTTTTTCTATTTATTTGGGCTTTGGCCCGAGGATTCTCCTAGGCCTTCTTAGCCAAAGAAAAAATGTCTTTCTGAAGGAGGATGCCCAAGCGGCCCGCAGAGCCAGGACCTCTGCCAGTACCCCTGGCTCCTGAGGGGCCTGCTTCGGATGGAGGAGCCCCAATAAACCAGCAAGGCCTTGAAGGCGGTCATGAAAGGCTTTCACCGAAGCAAGTCTCTTCCTCCTGAATTTCGTCATTCCCCCACCCCCATTTTTGCCAGAGGGGGGGATTGGATCCTGCATGTGAGGAGTCGGAGGCCCTTCCCCCCCCCCCCCCAGTTAGCACTGAAAAGCTACTGAGGAGGGGTTGGCACTGGAGATAGAAGACTCAGAGGCCCCAGCGGGCCCTTGGACGGAGAGGGAACAGGCTGTGATACCTGAACCCCCGCAGGGACCAAAGGACAGCCCAGGGTAGGGGGGCATTGGAGGCATGACCTGCGGGACGACTTCCTTGATGAGGCCCCTGAGGGGAGCGCATGAGGAGGCGAAAGCGCTCAAAAAAGCAATCCTCAAAGGCCACAGGGTCATGAGAGGGTGCCCGCCTCTCTGCCATACAGGGCCTTCTGTCCTGGTTGAAGCCCTAAGGGGCCTGGGAGGGTTAGCCAAACGGTTTGGAGGCATAGATGCACCTCTGCAGGGACCGCAAGCCTGGGAGCCTGAATCTGCTCCCCAAAGGAAGAGGCCTAGATCCGCTACACCCTCGATGGGAGGGTGCGAAGCCCCCAAAGCCCATACCGGGTCAGTCGAGGACTTTTGTACCCCCAAACAGACGCAGAAGCACCAACCTCTGGGATGGCTCTGTTAGGCTCTCGGCCAGCAGGCCGGTAGTCAGATCATCCCCTTGTGACAACCTCTGAGATGGCTCCGGTAAGCTCTGAGCTATCAGCTGGGGAGCTGGTAGCCGTACGGGATTGCGCCTCAGGCTGCTGCCTGGAGCCAAAGCGCGAAGGACCCTTGCACCGCAGTGGATCTCCCAAAGTAGCACCTGGGCCCCTCGGCCTGGGAGCCAGTAGCCTTAACGGCCTCAGATTGCCACCAGTACCAGAGTGCAAGGCACCTTTCCCAGTTGGAGGTCCCAGGAAGGAATCTCCATGCTGGAGGGCCTTGGTGAACAAAGAACCTATCTTCCCCTGACATGAGGTCCTGGCAACAAAGTCCTTTAGACAAGCGGGTGGTGAAGAATGGAAGATCTGTCCAGCGGGAAAGGAGATTCTACAAGGATCAGTGACACAGAGAGCTGCAAGCTCTGCACACATCCCAGCAGTGGTCAGGTACCAGGCACTTAAGGCAAAGTGCATGGGTGTCCGAGGCCAGGAACGACCAATCCCAGGTTGTGAATCTCGTAAAGCCTCCTGCAGCCTATATGTGCCAGGGGAGCGGAAGCACCAAAGGGAGGTAGGCATTAGAAGAAAAAAGTGGGGAGCACGCAGAATGATAAAAAAAAAAAAAAAAGAAGGTTATTGCGCCCAGCTGCCAGGTCCGACACTGTCCATGCAGAAAAAGGGACTGCAGTGAGGCGCAGGAGGGCAGGGCCTCAGGGGTATTCCCACACCCAGGTTACTGCACTGAGCGCTATGCTTCATTTAAAGTGTTAGCTCATTTTTACCTACCATGGGTTCCGGTACCATCGCCATGTTGGGTGAGGCCCCCAAGGATGGAGGAAAAGGTACAGGAAGTACGAGTAAGAATCTCTCATTAGGATAAACTTCAGGGATTAAAGAAATGTTCTTTTTAAGACCGTCTTATTTGCAGAATAATTTAGCTGGAAAAAATAAGGTCCTAATTTAGAGTTTGGGCACAAGACTCTAGGTCACTTGCAAAACTCACCAAGGTCTGCCACCATTTGCCATGCGTTACACTGACCACCATTCTGTCTATTACATTTGTAGAAGCAACATTCATTTCAAGTACAATTCTGATTTTAGGATGCGGGGTAAGAAGTGGGAGGATGGGTGTTGGAGATTTACCACCAGAAAAACACAATTTGCAATGCAATTGCCAAACCAGGAAAAACATATGAATACAAGAAAAAGGGAATTCCCTTAGTCTTCCTCCCACAACCCACCTAACCTTCCTGTTGAAAGGCACAGTTCAAAGACTGCTAATGTGGTCAATCTAAGTGACACAGGCATCAAAACGGATTAAACTGTAAACTTAACTAAGCTATTCGCATGAGGCAGTTATATAAACCTAAAAGGTTAACAGAATCGACACCTCTACAGAACTTACAACTTAGTGTACCGGTCAATGCATTCCATCATCATGGATATGTGAGGCTCTCCTCAGGACACAACTGGCTCTATCCTCTCAATGTACAACACCTAGAAACTGACGACCATGCAGAGCTCAGGGTAATGCATTGAGTGCCTAACTTGGAAGGATGTCTCAAAGTGGCAATTTTCTTATTTTTTACCCATACCCAACGCGTTTGCATGAGAACATGAAATCAGCAATGCTAGCCACAGGGACGGATTTTCCCAGAACCAGCAAAAAAGCTCTCCCCCAGATCTCAGATGTGGGAAATCCATTTGCATCCTTCAATTGTATGGTGTCTTTGAAAGGCTTTAAACATTGCTGAGGCCTGGATGGGATCCTGCGCGGTTAGTGCCAATGTCGAAACAAACAGTGTCATAAAAAGATCCAAACCTAGGGGAGCGACTGCAGAAATCCAGCCTTTAACTTTTCTTTCACATAATCCACCCACAAAACCATCTGCTAGCCTCCTCGCTTTGAGAAGTGGCTTCTTTCAATGCTCTCCTCAAAGCACTGCCTATCTATTTGCTATGAAGGTGGTCATTAAAAGAAAAGTCCACTTGCTTCATTATATGCTGGCCTTTCTTCATCTAGCTCATTCATAACAGCTATTCCTTTCTCTCTTTTTTTGTAGTAAAATTTTTATTGAAATATGTATAATTCAGTACAAACAAAAAGACCAGACAAAGAAATAATTATAAAAAACATGCTGCTATGCCAGGTCCAGGAACATGCCCCTGATCTACTCATACAGAACACTTTTTGCCTGTGCAGGATGACTCTCAAACAAGTACATCTTCTGCAGGTCTTCAAAACACGCCTTCGACGTAGGAAATATTGTACCCTTCCAATCTCACAACACAATCTTCTTCGCATAGAGGCGCCCTAAAAAAAAACAGCACTTTTGGGGATAAATCAAATCTTCCAAAAGTTCATCCTCCCCCAGGACACTGGTCAAAAAAATCAAAGGCCAAGTCTGTTCTCAAAACCTTGTTCATTGTCTTTGTGACTCCAGAACACAAACACTACAACATTCCCACATCATGTGTTCAAATGAGCCCGACCCATGTCCACACCCCCAACAGGCATCAGAGTCAATCATACCTCTTGCACTCAATCTGGTTGGAGTCCAATACACATTTAAAATCGTTATTTGCCGCACTCTCTCACCCAGGTTCAATGCATTCAGGGACACATTTCTGCATAGGATGTCCCACCTGCCCTCCAACATGTCTGTCAATTGCATCTGACTTTGTCCTCAAACATTCATTTGACTTTTTCCTGCTCATCAAAAGCTTGTACATGGCTGAAGCAAAATGTAATTCCATTAATATTCAATCTCTATTTAAGAGCGTCTCATTTGTTCACTGCGACTTCCCCAACCGCTGCACGCAATCTTCTATATTCCCCATTGGAGCAGTCTTGAAGATGCAACATTTTCGAAAACCCGCCAAAGCGGATCCAATTATTGTTCTCAAGTAGGTCTACAAACCACTGCACACCGCTCAAAAACCAGTGCGGCCAAAAAACAGTCCTCCAGTCGATCAGCACCTTCTTATTCATCCAGATCAAAGTTCTTGGGGACATTATTGCTGCACCCTCAATATGTCTTCCCTCAAGTGTGTGCCCGGCCCATCTTAGAAAATCTGTTGCAGGCAAATAAACACTGCCCCGCTTTCAATCATCAAACAGGCTTTTGGGACCAGCGGCATGCTCATACTAGATTCTGCCCGTGCCCAAACACTAGGCGATTCCTACAGAAATGGTAACCAATGAATCGCTGAAAAAGCTAAATGGTACTGTACGAAGTCTGCGTGGCTGTTTCCGATCCCATAAGAAGCTCTGCAACTGTCTTTCAATCTTCAAAAAACTTTACTTCTTCACAAGAGGCAGCATACTCAGAAAATAATTGATGCGAGGCGCCAGAGTCATCTCGATAGCGTAGACTTTCCCCCAAAGAGACCAGTTCAACTCCAACCACCTTGCCAGATCCAGTTTCATGTTAAGCATCAAGTGCCTCATGTTCTCTTCCATCATAGTTTTCACCTCCTTAGTCAGCCACACTCCCAGATATTGCATCGTTTCGGTGGAACCAAAGGAAACCGAACCTACATGATTGCTCCTGCACAATGAACACACAGACAGCCTCAGATTTAGACCAATTGATTTTATAGCCTGAAAATGAAGTGAAGGCCTCTATCTGCTCCATCAAGGCTGGCAAGGAAGAATCCAGATCCACTGTCAAAGCAGCAGGTCATCTGCATAAAGCCACATATTCTGTAATGCCTCCCTGAAATTGGCACCTTTTATTCCCTCATTCGACCGGATCCTCGCTGCCAGGGGCTCCATTTCACACACAAAACGCAAAGGTGATAGTGGACATCCTTGCCTAGTGCCCCTTCATCCGTTCAAACCATGTTGACCGCCGCCGTTGGCTCAGTATACACCATCATCCATTCTCTGATCTCTTGTCCAAATTCTAAGCACTGCAGCAATGCAAAGAGGAAGTCCACTCTATTCAGTCAAACGCTTTTTCAGTATCAAGCAAAAGACCCACAGCCGATGACTGCGGAAACTGATATTGTACAGGAAAGTCAGACAAATTGGTGGACAGACTACTCCCTTTCACAAACCCTGAATGATTCTCATCTACAAGATACTGCAAACTCTCCTCAATGAAAGTGCTTATGCAAGTATCTTCTTGTCCGTGTTGATTATACTTCTAGGCCTATAGCTCAACATGGCCGTATGGGGTTTTGCCTTTTTTCAGCAGCAGTGATATGAACGCATGCTGCGTGGACAGAGGGAGATACCCATTCTTTCTTGACGATTGCATCATATCCAACAGCAGTTCACAAACCTTACTCAACATGACCTTGTAGAACTGTGCTGGGAGACCGTCTGGGTCAGGACACTTTACCCCATTCAAGTGGTCTGCCGTCCTCTTCAGTCCATCCACTGTAAGAGCAGAATCAAGGCCGATCTTCTCCGAGTCCGGCAGACCCTGCAGACCATCTACTTCTTGAGGTCCTTCAAGTCAGTCTTCACCTCGGACGCATAGAGCTTCTCATAATATACACAGAACTCTGTATTAATCTTGACTGCCTTTAAGTCACCGCCACAGATGGACCCATGAAGGCGTTGATGGTCTATCGCTCTCCTGGAACCTAGTTGGTAAGCCAGCAGTGTCACACATGTCCCCTCCTTCGTAATAGTTGACCTAAAAAAAAGGAGCCTGCCCGCCCAGTCAACAACTTGATCAACTCAAAGAAGCGCTGCTTTCACCTCATCTGGTGTTGACGCCATATAAGCACACTCCAGCTGTTCGATCTCTTCCTTCATCTCATGATCCTTAGTTCTGTTGCTTTTACTCGAGCCCTGTCAGTAGTCTGCGCATGTAGCACTTAAGCCTCCCACATGGAATCTGCGCTCACCTCAAGCGTCCCATTTGTGGTTATAAAATAAAAAGTCTGCCTCTCACCAGTTTGTCCAGAGGCTCACTATCTTCCAGTAGCACAGCCTTTATTTTACAGTAGTTCGTTTTGGACATTGAAAAGGACATTGAGATATCAGCAGAAACAGGAGCATAGTCAGATACAGGTATTGCATCAATGTCAGCACGAAGCAACCTCTGGGTACATTGACCGGACACCAGAAGCATGTCAATGCAAGAGTAGACGTCACAACGTCCTGAGCGGAAATATAACATGTGTTGGATGGGTGAGTAAGTCTCCATGCATCAGTAAACTGGAATTCCTCAAGTAAAGCATGCAAAGACCTATAGTTGAGCCCAATCCTATTGGAGCCACTGCTCCGATCCAATAGGGTGTCAACAGTCTTGTTAAATTCCTCACCCAGCAATACATTTTATTCACTGTTCTTTGACAAAATTGAGCAAGGGACATAAAGGAACAAACCCTGCTATTTGGGGCATAAATATTACAGATCCCCACCACAGTCTTGCAACTTAATTTTGACAGACAATCTGACCGCGTTGTTCTTGCTTATAGAACGACCCTTTCAGATCAAAATGCAGACATCGCCCCCCCCCTCTCGAGTTAGAAGAATAAGAGGAAGAGTACACTGAACCAACCTATCCCCTCCTCAGCATCCCATCTGTTAAGAAAATATTTTGCAGTAGGGTCACATCCACCCGCAATCCATTAAAATAATCCAGGATTCTATTGCACTTGTTGGTGTCATGAATACCATTAACGTTCCACGACACTACCCTCAAGCTACTTTTAATGGATCCTGACATTGTAAACACCTTGTGAACCTGGCCAAACACTGAACACGACAAAAACAAGGACGACACAAACAAAAAACACCAAAACACATACAAGCTTCCTGTAGCCACACCAAGCTGCAGCGTGCCTCCTTCCATTTGCCATTTCCCTTTTACTGCTTGCTCGTAATCCTTCACCTGTCCCAATGCCTTTGCCTCATCTAAAGCAACAACAAATATTGTGTTTGTGTTCCACAAATGATCACTCATCGGCCTGTTGAGCCCAATAGGATTATTTGGATGTTTGTTATTTTCGTGGTTACTGCAAAGTTTTAATTTACCTCTTTCCTTTCAAACAGACTTCCCAAATGCAGATGGGTCCTTTTATCTCATCCACCACACACTCTGGCATCCCCTCAGGGATCTATTCTATCGCTACCGCTCTTCAACATCTCCCTGGCCTCTCTGGCCCACCTGATTTACACTTTCTCCCCTCATTTTCAGTGTTATGCAGATGACAGACAGCTCTCCCTGAAGCTGCCATCCTCTACCTCCTCCTCCTAGTCCCTCATACTCTACTGCCTGACTGCTATTCAGGCATGGTGCTTTGCCTATGATCTCTGTCTCAACAACATTAAGAAATAGATCCTTCTCATTGGGAAGCCTGCTCCTTGTTTCCCCCCCACTCTCTGGCCAGACTCCTTGGGTCCCTTCCCTTCACCCACCTGTGAGGCAAACATTTTTATTTACTATAGTGACTAGAGTACTCCTTGTCTATAGTACCCTTTCCTCCATCCTTGTTGGGCGTCCCCCAACATGAGGACGGTAACGGAAACTTTTGACAGCCAAAAAACTGAGCTTCCCAGTTAAATTCAGTATAGCGTGCTGGGGCGTGGAAATGTCCCACCGAGGCCCCACGTATGGCGGAAAGGGAACTATTGACTAGGTGTACTCTAGTCACTACGGTGAGTAACTTTAATTACTCATACGTCCCGTACCATTTCCTCCATCCTTGTGGGCGATTCCACCGAACAAGAAAACTAGGCGGAGCGGTGATAACCTGCCACATATCAAGGATGAAGTGAAAAGGGTCCTCAGAACTGCCTGCCTGAACTCAGCATCGCACCAGGAGCTTGTGTACAGGGAATAGTGCCTACAGAAGGCCGACGGAGTGGCCCAAGTAGCCGTCTTACAGATGACATCCCAAGAAGCAGGTCTCTAAAATGTGACGGGCGTGGCCTTCACTCTGACCGCATGGGCACGAATCCCCTCAGGAACAGATTTGCCCATGGCCGTGTACGCCTCCGAAATGGCCTGAATCATCCAACCGGCGATGGAAGCCTTGGAAGCCTGAGAGCCGGGGGAGGAGCCCACAAAAGTCACAAACAATGCCTCAGACTTCCTGAAGGATTTAGTCTGGGAGATAAAACTTGAGGATCCTCCCGAGGTCCAAGGAATGCAGGGTCCCGCTACGTCAGACTACGGGTTCAGGAAGAACACTGGCAGGCAGATCTCGTTACTCAAATGAAATGGGGAGACCACCTTGGGCAAGACATTTCTGTGAGTGCGCAAGATGACCTTGTCGTTGGGAAACGAGGTGAATGACTTGCACGAGGACAATGCCTGTAGTTCACTAACCCTGCACACAGAGTTGAGAACCACCAACAAAACAGTCTTTAGCGTCACCAAGCGAATGTCCACAGAAGCCATCGGCTATAAAGGCTTGCGTTGCAAAGCTGCCAGAACAAAACTTAAGTCCCAGACCGGATGCAGCCTGTGCACTGGAGGAAAAATGTTGACAATCCCTTAAGTTTATCCGTAACCACCGTGTTGACTGACAGAAACATATGCTCAGGGGAATTCTTCTAAGCCCAGATGGCCAGCAAATATGTGCAGCAAGTCCTGTACTCCAGAACGACAATGTGTGCCAGAAAAAGCCAATACGTCATCCAGAGGACAGGGTCCAGCCCCTTTTTGCATGCCCAATGGCAGAAGCTAGGCCATTTGCTCTTATACTGGGACTGAGTCGAGGGTCTCATGGACTGCTGAATGATGTCCCAGTTATCTGAAAATGGAGCGTGATGAAGCCTCAGCTGATCAGGAGCCAGGCCGGCAAAACCAGTTTGGCCAGGTCCGGATGCTCCACCGGCCCACCCTACTGAATCAGGAAGCCCCTGCTGGGGATCGGAAGATGGACAGGACCCTGGGCGCACAGCTGCAGCAGAACCAAAAACCAGGGTCTCAAAGGCCATTGGGGGCAACCAGGATGAGGCTGCAACCCACTGAGGCCCGGAACCTGCGGAGAGTCTGTTGGTGCAGAGGGGTGGGCAGGAACTCTTAACACCTACGGCTGTGCCAACAGATCTGGAAGGTGTCTCCCAGAGACCCCAGACCCCAAACTGTCCATGATGCAAACTAGGGGTACTTGGCATTCGGAGGGGATGCAAACAAGTCCAGGTCCGCGAACCGCCAACGCTGGAACACGGGCAACAAGAAGTTTTTGTGCAACTCCCTCTCGTAGGTGTTAAACCCGAAGCGACTCAGCTGGTCCGCTTCTACACAACTGTCCCCCAGCAGGTGGACTGCCGAAATCCAAATCCTCTCTGTAAGGGCCAATTCCCAAATCGAAACCGCCTCCATGCATAGGAGTGGTGGTTTTGGTTGGTGCCACCCTGCTTGTTCAGGTAAAACATTGTGGTAGAATTGTCCGTCCTGACCACAACCGACTTGTCCCTGATTGATATGTAGGAGGGCTTCCCCCTGGACCATGCTCCATGAAACGCATTGCCCTCAGGGTAGACCCCCAGACCGAAAGAGAGGAGGCTCATCACCACCAGGGTAGGCTCCGGTCGGGTGGAGGGGGGCTCCCACTGAAACATTGCCATCCATCAGCCACCAGCAAACAACTGGCAAAAGGAGCGTTGGAATTGGGATCCTGTCCGACTGAGATCCCCATCTCCTGATCCCATTTGGCCGCCAGGTGAAGCTGGAGGAACCTCATCTAGAGACATGTGTGCTGTACAGTAAGCATTCAGGAACCATCAGGCCCAGAATGTGCTGGAACTACCAAGCTAAGGTGGTCGAGTTGGCCAGAAAGTGCCCACTGCCTTGCAGAGGGACATCAGCCTCTGGGGCATGAGGCTCACCCACTGAACGGTAGTGTTCCAACGCGCCCCTAGGAAGACCACATCCTGAAAAGGGCATATTTCCTCAGGTGGACGGAAAACCTCAGCTGATGAAGGTTATCCACCAATCTCTGACAGGAGAGCACTTCCGCTTCGGGTGACCCACCCCAACCCCCACCAACCAGTCCAGATAAGGGTACATGTGATGACCCTCCAAGCAGAGAAGGCTTGCCAGCACATTCATCAATTTCATGAAAACATGAGGGGCTGAGTTAAGGCCGAAGGACAGCACTTTGTACTGGAAGTGGTATGACAATCAAGACCTACAGAAACATCCGATGCAGTTGATATATGGATACATGTAGGTTACATATCCTGGAGGTCCAGGGAAAATATCCAGTCCCCTTAACAAAGTGACTCGGCTATGTGCGCAGGAGTAATCATCTGGAAGCGTTCCAGCAGTAAAAAACGATTTAGAAAAGAGGTCCAGAACTAACCCAAGACCAGCCTGGCTGTTCTTGAGTACCGCATACATCCAAGAATATAACCGCAGTCCCCGTCTATAAAAGGCACCAGTTCTAGTCCCCCACCCCCTTTCCACAGGCTGAGGGGAAATCCGGGACCTGGGACACGGGTGCAGAAGGGCCCCCCCCCCTCCACCAGCCCCTCAGGTCCAGAGCCACAGAATAGTCCAACAGCTGTTGTGGGGGAGGTGTCAGTGGTACAGGACGTGGAGGAGTCGGTGCGACCGGTAGGGCCTGCACCAGTGGAGGGACTGGCAGCAGAATCACTGGCAGAATGGGAGGGGAATACAGGGGAGGCGTCCGAGGTGGAACCCGTCTGGGGGAGGACGTCCTTCACAATTTAAGAGCCTCTTCATCTGAGGGGAATGCATTGAAGCGTTCGCAGAAGCAGTCCGCACTAGCCGCCGGGACCCTAGGGGCCCTGCCCTCCAAGGCGCTGGGCCTCCGCTACTGGTCAAATCGTTCAGGCAAAAGGGGTGCGTAGATGTAACCCTGAGTGGACCAAAAAACTGCACCGTAGGATCCGATGCCACTTCCAGGCGGAAGGGGGCTTGAATCATCCTGCAAAGCCCACTATGGGCGATAGCACTGGCAGGCCCGAGCCGGAATCAAGATGGGAGCCTGCCAGGAAAGGCAACAGACAAGAGAGGATACAGCTTGGGTCTTGCACCTGAAGCAGAGGCATTGTCATGACCCCCAGCCCCTGGCCCTAATAGGCACGCCATTTGGGTTCCGCCACGAACTTCCATCATGGCCTTAAAGGCCTCACCATCTCGCCCAAGGCTCTCTTGGAGCCAGTCCTCATGTGTGAAGCAAAAGAACTTGAGAACTGGGCTTGGCAATAGCCTTTGGCACAACATGGATTCCCCCCACATAGCTCAGTCCTACAACAGAGCTATGCGGTGTAGTCTTTTAGGAGTGGCCAGACCTAGGCGTACCTGGGATACCAGGGGGCTATATAAACCATGCCCCGCCTGAGAAACACGCTTCACGTTACTCTGCACTTGGCAGCGTGACGTTCACCACGTTCAGCTCAGATCTTCACCAGCATTCCGGAGCCAGTTACCTGCAAGAACAAGAATACCGTTAGTCTACACTTACCTGTGAGTGAATCCTGCTCCTGTCCTCGGCCCCTGGGTCCTGAGAATCTTCCATCTCAGCGACGTTCCCACGATCCTGAAGAAACCGCAAACTGGGAAGAAAGAACGAAAAACAGCATTATTAAGTGTTTATCTCCAATGCTGGAAATAGCCAAAATATCACACTTACCTGGGTTTAAATCGCCCTCAGCCCAAGTCCACTTCGGGCCATAAGAACGACCGGCGGGAGAAGAAACACTGATTAGCACACAAAAGATCAAGAAGGCGGCGCAGGCTAAGCTTTACTCACCACGCTCCATCTTCTCAGCAGCATCCTTTCGGGGACATCGCAGCGGCCTGCAAGGAAGAGAGAACAAACAGGTCAGCTTACGAAAAGACACACAGCGCCGCGCATCGTGCTTTCACTCACCATCTCGTGCGCAGCCCCAAGCAGCACGGCACCACTAGAACTCTTCTTGCACCTAAGGAAGGAGAGACATTAATAGGGGAAATTGCAAAGTAAAGGACAAAACTGCCAAACCAGCAGTCTTACCTGGACAAACTGAAGTTGCAGCAGGTCTGGACTCAGAGGGCCCGCACCAGTGAAGCAACTAGGTTGCGATGCGCCCATCCAACAACGCACCCCTGCAAAGAGAAGCAGGACGGAGAGCACACCATACAATAAAGCAAGGTGAGGAGAGCACTAGGGGGGGGGGGTGAGTTGTGTCCACAAGGGAGGGGGGCTCCAGGCAGGAAGAGACAATAAGATAAACCCAGATTCCTGTGTTTTCAGACCCAGTCCTCGGCCGAACAAGAGTCCAAGGGAGAGGGTTCGAGGTCGGAAGTGGTCCAACCAGACTGAGTGGCGTCCCTGTGGATATCAGGTGAGCGTTACAGGCATCGACCTCAGAGATCCCTCTGGTAAGCACTGAGCACTCAGCCCGACAGCCGGTAGTCGAAACGCCCTGGGTGACTGCCTCAGTGCGAACTACGGTAGGCTGCGAGCCTTCGGCACCCGTACCGGTAGCCGTGCAGGATCTAGCTGAGGAACGACTCTTGGGGGTGGCATTCGACGATCCCTTAGCCCCTGGGTTAGAAGAGGACAGGCCTGATTGTCTTTCAGTGGACAGTCTGGTAGGGTGTCTGTGCCCCTTGGTCTGAGAGACGGTAGCCTGGAAGGCCGCGGATCATCCGGAAAGCCCCCGGCACCTTGGCTTGGGAGCCGGTAGCCTTCGAGCCTGCCAGAACCTGAATGTGAGTAACACTGATTCGTTGGAACCCCAGGGAAGGAGTCTCCACGCTGTGGACTGTGCTGAACAGAAGGCCTTACCTTGTCTTGACAAGAGGTCCCCGAGATGAAGTCCTTAAGGTGGGGTAGAGGAGAAGTGTAAAAGATCACCCTCCACCGCGACAAGAGATTCTTCAATGCTATGTGATCAGGAGCGCTGCAGCCCGCATACAAGTCCTAGTGGTGGATGGGCCCCCAAACACTCATGACAGAGTGCACGTCAGAGTGCACGACAGAGTTCTTTAATTATATGGGTCCTGCGTCTTTTAAAGAAAGGTCTGTTGGCTACTTGGGATTTGAAGGCTGCATCAGACACTTAAGCCCAACCCCAAATTCTGTTTTGTAATTATACGCCCCTAGATTTCTTACGTGTGTTTTGCAATTTGGAAAAAACGAACGCTTTTCTTCCCTGCTGCTGCCTGCTACTGTTGCCGGCTGTCTTGTGCTGGGAGTTTCCAAGAACTCGCACTAAGACACACGCTTGCTTCCAGGAGGAGGCGGAGCACTGTGGCCGTCACGTGAACAGTCACGTGACCTTTCCTTGCCACAAAGCACAGCCCAATCCACCCTTGCGGCGATAAGCCCAACGGGGTAAAGGGCGATGGCTGTTGTGCGGCTGTTTGGCGCTGGAGGAGTGCAGTATGAAGGTAACTGACTGACGGATAAACAGCTGAGTGTTCTTACCCAGAGCTGAGACTGGAGTCCGGTTGAACTCAGTGCTTCGGATAAACAAGGTGAGCTAACCCCGCACTCCAAGTAAACATCCGATACCATCTTTTTCTGAAAGCCGAGCAAAAAGCACCTAACGCCAGATTCAAATAGTCAATTGTTTGGGTGGGGTGTTCTCGGAAGACTGCGGGGGGCCTGACCCCTTTGATTCCTAATCCCCCACAGTACGGAGATCATTCTTAAACTGAGCTGAGCTGAACACACACCTGTACAGACTCGAGCACTCACCCCAATAAGAGAATGACCGAAACACAAGGCCCTATTGGAAAACTGAACGTGGACCTAATAGGATGGAATAAAATGGCGTCTGCTGGCCGCCTACACGAGGAAAGTTTGCTACACCCACAAACAAGATTACAGTTGCGACGATGGAACTCGCTGGCTACCTCACGCAAACCCACACAGCGGCAGCCGAGAAAGCCTGATTGCAAACCCGACTGCAAGTCAGACTGTGACTGCACGGGGGAGATAAACTGTTCATCATCAGCATCTGATCCCGAAAACAGACAAGATCTAGACCAGACGCAAATAAGAGCAGGACAATTGAAAATTCCTGATGATATGATCACTAATCAAGCACTACAAGTTCGCAGAACGCGGGGGTAAACCGGATAGCGAGCTGCCCGGAGGCTTTATGTCTCGCTCTCCTTAACACAGAAGGAGCCCCAGAAAGTGACCCTTCAAGTGCGCTCCTGAGTATTGATACCTGCAACGCCGAGTCAGGCACTAATGGTTCTCCTCGCAAACTACTTCTAGAAGTCGACGTGGGCCAGGCCTTGATCCCCGATGAAAGTGGCATCATACCACAGGTCATCGAGATGGAAGCGACGAAGGACAGCTCAACCACAAATAGAGCTGACTCCTCCCCAATCTCCTCGAAGAACTTACCGGCAAACGGAGAAGTGCATCTGCATCTAAAGCAAAAAATGGGACTCAGGGATGAATGGGTTGGCTCTCCTAAAGACGATTAAGTTTTCCTTCAAGCACGTCACGACACAATCGAGACTCTTTGCATCAATGAGTCTACTGCTATGGGATCCAACAGGAGAAATTCACTGGAGGTCGTTAACAAGATACTAAACGTCATCACACTAATAAATAAAGCACGAGGCTCCACAGTAAAAGACAGACCTGACACTCCGATCCATGAGCCCAGTGTCACTGAGGCCATTGAAGACATTGTAGATGTAATGAAGGAGACCTTGGGAGCTCCGCCTCTATCGCAATGGAAAAACGCCTGTGGGAAACGTAGGCGCATCGACCACAGCCTATCTCCTACCCTACCGTGTTCACAGGGAAAAGGCACGAAAGTCCCTCTACAAACTTTAATGAGACCAACAAAACCCCCATCCAGGCACGGAGGTGCCCTTGAGACGAGACAATCACCCCTCTCTTCGTCATCATCGTCAGACTCTTCTTACTCAGAGCAACAGTACAACAAACCAAGGTGCCCCAAATCCCGAACGCACTTAACCCCACAAAATAATCATGAGGAGCTTTCTTCTGAACTAGTCGGATGTTTAATGAAAGAGATTCAACCGCTAGTGATGTCTTCTCTTGCAATAACTATAGCTCTGTTTCTAAAACTATACAAGCAAGTAGACGGGAACCTCAGAGGTCTGCCCACACTAGTTGCAATGATCAACTCAAAAATGGTAGGTCTGGACATGGAAATCACATTAATGAACCAAGTTCAACGAGACTCCAATAAAATAATTGAGGCTTACCTGAATACTCTTCTGGATCAAAGGAAAACTAACGGATCGGAAAAAAGCTGCTGGCAGAAATCACTAAAGAAGCACTCAACCTCTTAAAAACAAGGAAAACTCCAACGGAGTTTGCCAACGATAAGAGCATTAGTATCCGTCCGGATTCCCAAGAGATTATCTGCATGAATAACAAAACATGTGCTCAGGCAAGCACCAACCTGGAGCCCGATTTGAATAAACGCGATTCTCCATTGCAACAACCTGAGAGCATCACAACCGGAAGCCAAGAGGTGACTAGCCCTCTGCCACCCCCGATAGATCTAACCAAAGATGATGCCACACAGCAGAAAGGTTCACATGAAGACATAAGATTGGAGGAGATCAGGAATCCTGAAGTACTTGATAACGCGACAAAAGTTATTCCACCCAGTATGCACTTACAGGAACAATTTAACGAGCCTTGCTTTCAGACATTCTTAGATAAAACGAGATTGACACTGAATCCAGCCTCCCTCGACCCACAAATACCAACTACGTCAACTGACATCGGGAAATGTGGCAGACAGCAAGATTGTGCCTCCGGGAATCTTGACACTGAGGCTGAAAGGAACAATGGCATCTTTGCGATATTTAAGGGAAACACTAATCAGATTACTGGGACACACATAAATCAAACTAGCAAGAAACCACAAACTAAAAAAAACAAAAATCAATGCATTAAGAACTCTCGACGTGGTAACAACTCCAGAAAGTTCTTACGTAACATAAAAACAGTAAATTTAACTGTAAACCAGAACATAAAACCTGTGGATCCAACCCTGAATAAAGAGAGCTTAGAAAAGGATGTAACAGGTGAGCTCTCAGATCAAAAAAGTGAGGAATCTGACAAGAAAGCCGAACAAATGAACGAGCTGATGAATATGTCAACCTGTGAGGACACTGATGAATTGCGCCAACGCAACCTAAGACTTCAACTGGGTCACCTTCAAGTCAGAATGAGCTGCCACAAGAGACAGAAAAAACGAGTATAGAACTAAACCCAACATCCACACTGTTGTCTTCACATGTTACAACGTCACAAAGAATTTGTACAATGATCCCCAAGATCGCAAACACCGAAAAAGCCCTACCTGTGGAGGCTAGTTCTATCTTCCTCACTCTGTCAGAAAGACGGGAAAAGATCCTCAAGAAAAACGAGGCTAGAGTGTGTCAAATGACAAAAGTACCCAAAAGCTTTCCCCAGCCAGAACGCAGGAACGAAAATCGTGAGTTTTATTCTGATGTTGGAAAATTTGCACCAAACAAGTGCAATGGGAAAGGACTATCGGCGATCAAAGCTCCTGCTATAAAACAAGCGCCTTGCGAACACAAAGGAAGTGCCCTTCACCAAAATCAGCAGTCAGGCAACAAAACTTCCACATCCATCTATAAAATAAAGATGGAAAGGATGGCGTGATCATAAACCGCAATAATGTTCTACGATTACTCCACTGCGTCCCGTGTCTGAGAACGATACAATCGTATGACATCCAAACAGTGGAATTTCCACAGGAAGGCCAAAATGATCTCGTAATACTACATCTGAAATCAAAAATGATAAACAGTATCTTAGATGCAACGTCTGAGCTGATGTCGCTTGGATTCGACATTCTGGAATTAACCAATGAAGACATTTACAAAAACCACTAACAAAACTAGAGAACCACAGTTAGTCTCACCCTTTTGGAAGAAAAGCAATGAAGTGAAGAGCTCTGAGAAAACACGAGAGGTTGGCTGACATAATGAAACCAGAGCAACAACAGCGATAGTGGCCTAAAAAAAGTGGAATACGCTCAAAACGACTTGGCGCAACAAATCGAAATCACAGTCGTTGGCAATCAAGCCATCAACAAGAAAAAACGCATAGCGGAACTGGAAAATAACAAAAACGAATCACCGGACAACTGGGGGTGGCTTGCAAAAGCACTGAATAAATCGACTCAAAGCTAATGCCAACTAGAAAACTCGCCCCCGCTGTCAAGTTTGGCTCCTGGAACACCAGAGGATTTGTGCATTTATACCAAGAGAGCTGCTTTCCAGGGTTGGATTTCGTGTGCCTTCAAGAGACTTGGCTGGACAACTGTCCCATCTCTGGAGAATATGAGATCGCATTCAACACAGCTATCAAACAACTGATGGGTAGGCCCATGGCAGGCCTCATTACCCTGGTCAAAAAAAGCTCCGGATACCAAATCCTCAATAACGAAAATGTGACTCCCTACATTCAGGCAACGACAATCGCACAAAGTAACGTAGAAAACAAGAAAATCCACATCCTGAATCTATACTGGAACCACAAGATAATATGCGGCAGTGGATATATAGATGATTGGTTCGAAGCAGACGCTGGCGCTGATACTGTGATCTGTGGAGACTTGAATTGGAACTGTCTAACATCAAAAATGTACTTGAATCCAAATAACTATAACAAAACACAACTCGCCAGTCAATGGGCGACAGAGATGGAGCTAAGAAACCTCATGCTAATGAACGGAAACTTAGCAGGTGATATTCCAGCTAAACCAACTTGGTCTAGAGGCACCCAACGATCGACGCCTGACTACTTTTACGTTAGTGAGAAAATATATCACTCGATATCACTCGTGGTGCACCCTATGACCAACAGTGATCATGACTTAGTCATTCTGTCATGTATCACAGCCTATGGAGCTAAAACCTCAACATGGAACTTCCCGGTAATGATTGAATCCAACAGGGTCAGATTGAAATTAAACAAGACAGAGGTTAAAACATACTAAACACATATGTGGATGAGCAAAAGGAGACTGAATACATCCATCTCTTAGACGACTTCAAAGAAAAACATCAAGGATCCAAAGCTCGTGGCTTTGTTGCAAAACATAAATTTGACCTAGAGGTGAGAAAAAGAAAGCGAATTAAGAGCGCAAATAAGACATCTACCGAAAACTGACTCCAATAGTTATCTAACTGCAAAAAGAGTGTGTAAACAAAAGTACAAAAACTGGCTACGAACAAGCAGATATGATGCAGAACGATTCAGAACTAATAATGGAAAAATTGCAAAACAAAAATTCCTCGGATTTTTGGAAGATAATCAACAATGAAGGAGCCCCGCAATTGGCATTACTGACAAATGTAATTACTGAAGCTGAGTGGATACAACACTTCTCGAAGCTGTACAGTAAAAGAACAACCGCAGTAGAGACTCCATCACCTAACCTAGAAAAATGAAAGATAGATTTTGATAAAAACGACATCGAGGAGATAATAAAAAGAGTTAGCTCCTCCAGAGCACCAGGCCCAGATGGTCTAACAAACCACACAATCAAAGAAAATCCGGAGATGTGGGCAGAGCTGTGCCACACGATGTTCAAAAGAATAGTAGCCAATTGTAAAAACCCGGATTCATGGAAATGCGCAAAAACCATTCCAATCTTCAAGAAAGGGAACCGTTCTGACCCGACAAACTATCGACCCATTGCGCTGCTAGACGTGCTAAGCAAAGTGTATGCGATTCTGCTACAACAACAACAACAACTTGTGAAATGGGCAGCCGACTCAAAACATCTGGACCCACGACAGACTGGTTTTGTCAAGGGTGTAGGCTGCGCCTTGAATCTCCTCTTAATTTTCTCAAAATGGAAGCCATAAGAACAAGAACCAAGGTGTACCTCGCACTGATAGACTTCTCACACGCCTTCGACAGCAAAGATAAAGAGCTACTATGGGAGAAAATGAAGACGTGGGAATGTCCGGAAGATCTGATAGCGGCCATCAAAGAGCTCCACACTGGTACAAGCATTAAAATTCGCCTGAATCAAAAAGGCACCCTGTCCAAAGCGATAAACACCTTCTGCGGGGTTAAACAGGGTTGCCCACTAGCTGCCATAATATTAAACTTATTTTTATTGGACATTGGAGGAGCAATTGACAGCGTACGTTCCTTTTCTCCAAAAATACACAGAGCCCCACTAGGTTGGATGTTATATGCCGATGACCTAATATTGCTAGATGTAACACCTATAGCCCCTACAACGAAAGATTGATGCAGTGGAACTATATGTGAGAGCTAATGGCTTACAAATCAACAAAAAGAAGTGTGAGGTGCTAACGCTGCAAAACTTGAAAACATCAAAGCACAAAAAACCTAAATGGCACTTGGGAAAAGAGTGGCTAAGTGACACAACAAACACAAGATACTTAGGCATGCAAATCAATTCAAGCCTGAACGACAGTCAACGGGAACAGGTAGCCAAAACCAAATGCCGGCAGTTTGCATGCCAAGCTAGCGTATTACACAAGAAATACAGAAAATTCTCAATAAAACCGGTAAGGAACTTCTACTGCCAAAAGGTAGTGCCGGCCCTGATCTTTGGCGCAGAAAACGCTCTCGGATGCTCTGCGCATGTCTGGTCCACCCTAGAAAACATCTTCTGGGCAAGAGTTTTGCAACTACCAAAGGGTACATCAACTGCATGCATCAGATACGAGCTAAACTTAATATCAATCAATGCACAAGAGTTAGCTGGAACCTGTTGAGCCTCTTTAGAAAGGTGACCATGAAGAAAGTGGCCTTGCAATTTGAAATACTACAAAATCCAAGCAAAGGAAATCCCAACTGTCTGCTGTCGTCGTGGTATAAACTCTGCAAGGAAATATTGGCTTTCTACGACATCGACCTAAAAATCCTACACAACAACCCGCAAAAACTAAGGTCTGGCGACTGGACTGGATTGTGACTGGGAACTTAAGATCAGCTAACAATTTAATGAAGGATGTCCCGTGTGAAGCTAGAAACCTAAACACTCTACAGCCTTATATCGAATTGTTTCCAGATAATGGCAGCAGAGCCCTGTTTTTACACTTTAGACTAATTGCATTTAAAACAAGAGAGTGGTCTAGAGAGCTACGGAAAACAGAAGAACTCTATATAGCCTGCAGATTTTGCAATCAGATGGAAAAAACCATAAAACATCTGACACTCTATTGCAAGAGACTACATCGGGAGAGAACACTGACATTAGGGCCTCGTCTAACGAAATTTCAAACGCCAAGCGCGGATGACTGGTGGCAAGCCCTGTTCGACAGCAGGGAGAAACAACTGAACTACGCGTTAATTCGCTTCCTGAGCCTGTTGAAAAAACTACTGACATAATACCTAAAACAAGGGAAAAACTGTGAGAACGCATTAAAGAGGCTCCCAGCTGGCGAAGGCTCGAATGCGGCCTGTGAGCTTATGATGTTAAGGTTTTAACAGATGAGTCACCCGGACATTTAAAGACAGACGTGAGAACAAATTGTAGTGTAATATCTGTTCTTTTTTAAAGGCATTTTTGCCAATTTAAAAAAAATATATATATATATATATATATATATATATATATATATATATGGGATACATTACTCACCGTAATCGTATTTCTGATGCTTGTATCTGCTTAGATTCACATGCTGTGCATAGGCCGACATCTAGTGGAAGCTGCGGAGTATTACAGTTTGTTTTTCGAAAGTCGAAAATGGGCGTCGACACAGGCGTGCCAGTAATACTATCCCTAGTGTGACGTCCACTGTACCCAAGATCCCTCACGCGTGTAGGATCCTCAGATTGTATTTTTTCTGACATGAGGAAGCATGAGGAGTAGCGTGAGTACAGATTATCCAAGCAGATAGACAGAAAAGGTAAGACTACAAGCAATCATGCGCCTTCTCTCGGAGGGGAGGAAGGGTGGGTCGCATGTGAATCTAAGCAGATACAAGCATCAGAAATACGATTACGGTGAGTAATGTATCCCTTCTGAGGCTTGTGGAATCTGCTTAGATCACATGCTGTGCATAGATTAGCGAGCAGTACCAGAAGAAGGAGGTGGGATGTGAGAAGGGTCATGAGCAAACAGGTGTCTTAGAACCGCTTGTCCCACTTGTGTATCTGTCTTGGAATGAGTGTCAATGCAGTAATGCTGAGTAAAAGTGTGAATAGAGCTCCAAGTAGCCGCTTTGCAAATGGTGTCGAGGGGAACATTTGCAATGAAAGCCAGAGTGGCACCAATGCCTCTAGTAGAGTGGGCCCTTGGCGTAAAAGGCAGAGTCTTGTCAGAAAGAGAGTAACACAGCTGTATACAGTTGATAATCCACTTCGAGATAGCGCCCTTAGAGACGCGATCCCCCTCTCTGCCTGTAGCTACGGAGACAAACAGTTGATCTGTTTTCCTTAGCGGTCTGGTTTTATTTACATAGTATAGGACCGCCCTACGCACATCTAGGGTGTGTAGTTTCACCTCAGCCGAGCTTTGCGGGTTCTGGAAGAAAGCCGGAAGCTCGATGGACTGGTTTACATGGAACTTGGATATGAATTTAGGTGAGAACCTAGGGTGTGTGCGTAAAACCAGTTTGTCCTTGTGGATAGTAAAGAAAGGATCCTGCACTGACAGAGCCTGAATTTCACTGACCCTTCTTATGGAGGTAATGGCTACTAAGAAGGCCGTTTTATAAGTCAGGTGTTTGAGACTACTCTTATGCATGGGTTCGAATGGGGGTCCCATGAGCTTAGCTAGCACCACGTTGAGGTCCCATCCTGGCGGTGGGTTCGAAATAGGAGGGTGAAGTCTCTTTACTCCTTCCATGAAGGCTTTAACCACTGGTACTTTCCACCACGAGACCTTGTTATGGGATGTGGTGTAAGCCGAGAGGGCTGCCAGGTGTACTTTCAGCGAGTTAAAAACCAACCCTGCATCCAGCAGGTGGAGCATGTATGTCACAACGTTGGAAGGAGTGCAATCAACCGGGTTGATTTGTTTATTCTGGCACCAGATAACGAATCTTTTCCACTTATCAAAGTAACAGTGCCTTGTATTTGGTTTCCTGGACTCCTTTAGAATGTCCATACACCTCTGTGGTAATTTGAGATGTCCAAACTCTATGACTTCAGGAGCCATGCTGCTAGGTTCATAGAGTTGGGTTCCTGATGCACTGTTTGACCCTGTTGCTGGGACAGTAGGTTGTACCAGGCTGGGAGTCTGATGGGTTCGCACACCGCCATCCTGCGTAGGTGTGGAAACCATGGTTGTCTCGCCCACATGGGAGCAACTAGGATGAGCGTCATAGATTCCTTGTTCATCTTGTACACCACCTTCCTGATGAGAGGAGTTGGTGGAAAAGCGTACGCAAACATCCCTGACCAGTTCATCCACAGGGCATTCCCTTGGGAGTCCGGCTGGGGGAACCTGGATGCAAATCCTGGGCATTGTTTGTTTTCGCTTGTGGCGAATAGGTCTATAGTGGGGAAACCCCACTGAGAGAAGAGATCTTCTACTACGTCTCTGTGAAGGACCCATTCGTGTTCTTCTGGGAGGGAGTTTCTGCTTAGAGCATCCGCTAGGGAATTGAGCTCCCCTGGAACATGTTGCGATGACAGGAAGATGTTCCGTCTGAGTGCCCATATCCATATTTTCTGGGCAAGCTTGGACAGATTTGGCGAACGAGTCCCCCCTTGCTTGTTCAGATAGAACATGGCTGTCGTGCTGTCCGTCCTGATCTGCACCGACAAGTTCAGTAGATGGGGCTCGAACGCCTTTAGCGCTCGGAATACTGCCAGAAGCTCTAGCAGATTGATGTGGTTCTTGGCTACTGAGTGAGACCAGAGACCCTGAGCTGTGTGGTGGAGATGGTGAGCTCCCCACCCAGTCAGGCATGCATCTGTAGTCACCACGGCTTGTACTTCGGGATCGTAAAAGGGTTTCCCCTTTGCGAGATTCTCTCTTGTCCACCAGTGTAGGCTCTGTACGAGTGTTGGCGAAACGACCACTAGATCGTCCCAATGACCACTTGCCTGAGACCACTGTTTCGCCAACCATTCCTGCATGGGACGCATGCGCAGACGCGCGTGGGGGACCAGGTAAATGCATGACGCCATCATGCCCAGTAACCGCATAGCTTTGCGTACTGTTATCTGTTGACCTGACTGATAATGCGGAATTTGCAGAAGTATATTCCGAATTCTCTCTTCCGAAGGGAAGGTCAATCCTTTCTGAGTATCTAGGATAGCTCCTAGAAACTGTTTTGAGGTGCTTGGCACCAGACTTGACTTTTTCTCGTTGATGGAGAAGCCTAATTCGTGGAGGAGGTCGATAGTCCTCTGAATGTTTGACCTGCAAATTCCTGGGGTTTCCCCCGTTATGAGCCAGTCGTCCAGATAAGGGTACACCGGGATTGCTTCCCTGCGTAGGTGTGCAGCCGCCACCGCCAGTACCTTGGTGAATACCCTTGGTGCTGAAGCTATCCCGAAGGGCAGTACCTTGAATTGGTAGTGGCGACTGTCCACCTTGAAGCGCAAGTACTTTTTGTGCGCTGGGAGCATGGAAATATGAAAATAAGCATCTTTCATATCTAAGGTTGCCATGTAATCCCCCTTTTTTAGGAGGGGGATTACCTCTTGTAGCGTGGTCATACGGAATTTTTGGGGCTTGACATATTTGTTGGCAGGCCGTAAGTCCAATACTGGGCGCATTGTCAAATCTTTCTTTGGCACAAGGAAGTAAGTTGAATAGATACCCTTGTTTACCTGGTGTCCTGGGACGAGTTCTATCGCGTCCTTTTCTAGCAGAATGGCGATCTCCTCGAGAAGGATCCTTTGATGCTCTAGGGAGTGCACTCTTTGTCGTGGAGGATGATTCCGGGGACGCTGCAGTAGTTCTATACAATATCCTGCGGATACTGTTGACAGCACCCATCTGTCTGAGGTGATCCCTTCCCAAGCCTGGGTGAAGGTGGAAATGCGTCCCCCTACTGGGGTTGCGTGGCAAGGGACCCTGAACTGAGCGTCACTGTTTTGGTGGAGGCGTGCCACCGCCCTTGTTGGGGCTGCCTCTGCCTCTTCCACGACCTCTCTTGTTACCCCTGCCGTAACTCTGGGTAGACTGCTGGTTGTTATTCCATTGTGTACCTTGTCCCTGGGCATAGTTGCCTCTTTGTGAATTTTGGCCGCGTGGGCGACGAAAATTATTGTTCCCCCTCTGGTTAGGGGGTTTGTTGGTAAGCTGGCCAAGGGATTTGAGAGTCTCATATTCATCTTTGGCATTTTTAAGTGCGTCTTCGACCGCTTTCCCAAACAATAGGTCGGGTTCCACTGGCTTGTCTATTAAAGAAGCCTGGGTTTCTGTCTTGAATCCCGACTGCCGTAACCACGCATGTCTCTTGATAACAGTACCTTCTGCTATCAATCTCCCTGCGTTGTCAGCGGCGTCGAAAGTTGCTTTTAAAATGCAACCAGACACGGCTCTCCCCTCTGCCGAGATCCGAGCCAGCTGGCCCTTTAACGGTTCTGGAGCAGAGGCAATGAGCGCCGCGACTTCTTCCCATTGATGGCAATTGTAACTAGCCAACAGGGTGGTGGAATTTGCAATCCTTGCTTGGTAGGCGGACGTTGAGGCTACCTTTCTGCCAAACCCGTAAAGTTTTTTGCTCTCCTTGTCGGGAGGAGCTTCTGATGAAGATAAGGGCGTGCCAGCCCTCTTTCTAGTGTTGGTCACCACTAGGGAATCTGGTTTAAGATGTCCCTTTATATACAGAGGGTCAGACTGGGCTGCCCGGAAAATCTTTTCAATTCTGGGGTTGACAGCTCTGGTGAGGTTAGGATTCACCAGGGAAGGATCTATTCTTCGTTGGATGGATTTGAGGATAGGGATGGTCTGAGCGACCGGTCTTCTCTCTCCTACAAACTCCTCCGCGAAGTCCCTTTCCTCCTGTACACCGTGGGTGTCGATGTGGAAGTGTTCCGCTGCTCGAGCGAGAACCTCGTTAAGGAGGGGCTGGTTATCAACTGGAGAGTCAGTAACTGGGGCTTCGCTTTGTACTGGGGAATCTACTCTGTAAATTTCCTGCTCATCTTCTCCCTCCTCCAGGTCCTCATCCTCTGCATAGTAATCTGTCCCGGTTTGTTCTTCCATAATTGCAAACTCCTGGTCCTCTTCAGGGAAAACTTGTCCCTGATAACTGGGGAGTGGAGTAGAATATGGAGTGGAGTAAGGCTGAACCTTGAAGGGTTCAGGTCTTTCGACCCGGGGCTTTTTACTTAGCGGGATAGGATCGGAGGAGCCTGAGGGTGTGGCCCCTTGAGGGTTATATGAAAGAAAGTGTTCTGGGTTCTTATCATAAAAATCAGCCAAGGAAGACATCCTAGACATAACCCTGTCTATGTCTTCACTGGACCATTCCCTGGAACAGGGTATTACTTTAGCAGGTGATTTATTTTCAAGGGTAGACTTGTGTTTGCTTGTCTGCTTAGGCTTTACAGGGGTGGAAGGCTGTGCTTTCCGCTGTTTCCCCCCTTCTCCGTGCGTGGAAAAATGTTTTCCCTGTCCCTTGGGGGCCCCAGAGACTTTCGACGCCTGGCGTCGAGGGTCTGGAAAGGTATCTGTGTGCTTCGGGCGTGGGGCCTCACTGATGTTAACCGCGGTCTCGGTATCTTGGAGCGCGGCCTGGGGGTGGAAGTCGTCTTCGTCTCCCGACGATCGAACTTCCGTTAGTGTGTGTAGCGAGGCACTCTTGGCAAGAGTGGATGATTGCCTTGCGTCGTGAGGCGATCTCGATCGAGAGCGCCCAGAGGACACCGAGTCGGACCGTTCTTTTTGTGCCTCTTTCCGGGAAGTCGACGTCGTCGAGGTCCGGTTGGTCTTAGTGTGTTTAGTGTGTGTTAGGTGTGTAGCGCTTGCGTCGCCGGGGGTCTTCCCCATAGCCGCCTTGCCGGACGACCTTCCGAGGTCGGGGACCTGCGCTCGTCGGCTGTCTTTCGACGCCGTAATGCCCTCGCCGTCCGAAAGTACGGCGTCGCTGCCATCGCTGAAGGCGCCCTCCGCTGCCATGGCCTCCTGCCTGGCGTGGTGGGCCCAACGCTTTGTCGAACGGTCCTTAAGTGTCTTAGGTTTAAACCTACTACACGCTCTGCAGTTCGCTTCGGGGTGATCCCTCGGCAAGCAGAGATTGCACGTGGCGTGCCTGTCGACCCAAGGGTATTTGCGATTGCACTTGGGGCAGAATTGAAAAGGGGTACCCTCCATACGCACCTTAAGGCAGCGGGCTGCTAAGTGTAGGAATATATATAAATGTAACTATATATCAAGAGTGAAGAGTATGTACCACCCCCCACTCTCCCTACTTGTAAGGGCCGAGGCCAGCGGCCTACTAGGCCCGGGCCGAGGCCAGCGGCCTACCGAGGCCCAGATCCGTCGTGCAGCAGTCGACGGTCGATGACTTCTCCAGCCGTCGTCGAGGTTGAGGGTCGACGTTGGGGTGGGGAAGGGAATGAATAAGAATTAAAATTATAATAACAGCAAAAGTATGGCTAAGGCCAGGGAACTCCGCAAGATGCTTCCGACCAGTATGGCGGAAAAAAACAATCTGAGGATCCTACACGCGTGAGGGATCTTGGGTACAGTGGACGTCACACTAGGGATAGTATTACTGGCACGCCTGTGTCGACGCCCATTTTCGACTTTCGAAAAACAAACTGTAATACATGCCTGCTGGTGGGTGGGAGTAAAGAGCGGAACACTGTCTGCAGAGAGGTATTGGCCTGCACCTTGAGTTTTAATTCTACTAATTACTTTGCAGGAAAGGGGGACAGATGTTGCTTTTATTTTGATCCCCATTTCATGTTTGGTCAGATTATGCAAACATGTCTGCGACACCTGTGCCATAAAAGCAGCCAGGTTCATTGCTGCTCCCATCTTACATAAGCTTTGAGCTGATACTGCTTACAGAATGTGTATTAACAAAAATCAAAAAAATAAACACAAGGACATTTCAAAAATATGGAGGAGAGCAAGTTCAAACCCAGCTATCATTGCTTCTCAAAGGACAGTGACTTGCCCACTTCACAACCAACACTGCATGCATTAAACCCATAAAAGTCATGTATTTCAGCAAGCACTTGGCTTTTTCAAAATCTTGTGTAAGGGCTGCGTTCTTAAAAATCACTAAACCTGCAGGGCGAGTTAGTTTACATACTCTACCTCAGAGAAATACACTGGCTCCTTAGTGACGGGTGACAATATTTAGCAGTGCTCTCTGTAAAATGGTACATGTCACCATAAGCACACTTCATATTTGGTGCAATGCTGCCACCAAACGGGCTAGCCAATGCACAGTGAAACCTTTGACATTTACTGCAAACTAAGTGTGATTGCCGTGAATGTCTAATGAAGGTTTCAAAATCGTCACCCTTCAAAAAATCTCAATGAGAATGGGCTAGTAGATTTTGCGAGTCCTGGCTGAAAGGATTTGCAATGGACAACTCCGCCCGACCCCCCGACCATCGATTTTCATCCTTCATGTAACCGAACGGGAAAGGCCATATGCAGATCAGACATGACACCCAGCTCAAAAGGGTCTGTCGAGTCAGAACGGCTGTGTCTTATCCCTTCTGCATTAGACAAGCAACCCAAGCCATGCTTCAGCCATAATCGGAATGAAGTTCAGATGGGGCCTCTAAGCACACTAGGCTATAGAAGCTCCCGTGTACCTGTTCAACTTGGGCGACTTAACAACTGAAAGGTGATAGCAGGACAGTTTTGAATTAATCAAAACTACAAGAATTTGGGAACCAAACTGCACTTCACCGATAGCCAATAATGCAGAAATATGTCTGGGGATGATGGCGTTTTCGTGGAGAGGGGACATGGTCTAGCAGTTCAGGTTGGACTGCTTTCATTGGTGGCAGTACCAATGAGTGACTGGCATTAGGTTGGACCCTTCTGCAATGGCACACAGAGGCTAAAACGCATTGGTGTGGAAGGTTTTCCAGAGCAATGCCAGTGGTTAATTTTAATTTGAACATTTCAGCCATCAGATGTGGGTTACTGTTTGTCTGAAGTCGCACTATGGAGAGTGAGAAGAGGTGCACTAGTTCCGCTCATCAGTGAAGGAAGGAACAAGTTACTTACATGTAACTGTTCTCCAGCATGGGTCTGGCATGGTTTCACATGCTCATGAAAATTCCCGGTCGTCAGGCTGGGAATCCTCGGTAAAAGAAAAAAAAAAATCAGTTTCAGTTTCGTTTCTGAACTGTCTGTCTACTAATAACCAATCACTGGTCTCTGGGTCATACTGCCCCCAGCCAATGACTGCCCTCTACCTAAGCACCTCCTCTGGCAGCCATCTTCAGATTTGGTAGCACGTAAAGTGGCAGTAGGACCAAGAGAAGAGCCGCAGAGGGGTCGGAGGGAGGGTTTGCATGTGAATCCATGCCAGACCCATGCTGGAGAACAACAGTTACAGGTAAGTAACTTGCTCCTTCTCCAGCATGGGGTCTGGCATGGATTCACATGCTCATGAATACAAGAATACATAGCAGTACACACATGCACAACCACGGGAGCTGGCAAGGCTCAACATTAAGCATTTCAACAACTCAACATTAAGCATCTCTTACCTCCTAACAGGGTTCACCTTCAAGTGAACAGGTTGTGCAGCACTGCCTGGCCGACTCTGGAGTCTTCCCTGGAATCCTGGTAGATGCAGTAGAATCTCGAGAAGGTGTGCGTCGACCTCCACGTAGCAGCCATGCAGATGTCCAGCATGGGCACACCAGTCAGGAACGCCATAATAGCAGTGATCGCTCTGGGTGAATGGGCTCACGGACGGCAGGGCAATGGTCAGTTTGCCAACCAGTGACAGTGCATGCTGCAGCCGGAGAGCCATCTGGAAATGGAAGCCTTGGGGAGGGCCTTCACTTGGTTTACAGCGCCAAAGTTCACAAACAGCTGCGATGTCTTCCAAAAACTCTTTGGCCGGTCCATGTTGAACTTCAGCCCTCTAGCTACATCCAGCGAGTGTAAAGTCCTCTCAGCCGGCGACAAAGGCAACAGTAAGAAAACAGGTAACACCAAGGGCTCGTTGAAATGGAAATATGACGGCACCTTGGACATGAATGAGGGGTGCGTCCTCAGCACTACCCTCGTCTTGTGGAATGTCAGATATGGAGGCTTACAGGAGAGGGCCTGGATCTCTCCCACTCGTCGTGCGGAGGTGATGGCCACTAGGAAGGCTGTCTTCCACGATTGGAACTTCAGCAGCGCCGTATGCAAAGGCTCGAATGGAGGGCCCATGAGCCTGGTCAGCACTACAGCCGCCAGATGGATTTTGATGAGGCATGTGCCAGCCCCGCCTTGGCCAGTGACAGCAAGTACGGCAGCACTTGAGGGGCCGTAATCCGTAGATGGTTCATCTTCCTGTGCACAGCACCAGACATAGAAATTCTTCCACTTATGTCCATAGCACTTGAGAGTCAAGGACGGCCTGGCCTTTGCAAGCACCTCCTTGAAGTCCGCCGGGATATCGTAGCCTCCGAACTCTAGTGCTGCAGGAGCCAGGCCTGCAGGTTCTGCGATCCAGGGTCGTGATGTAGGATGGCACCTTCTCTCGCGATCCGCGTCCGTCGGCAGATTGACTGGGTTGGACGCTGACATGTCCAGAAGGTCCGGGAACCATATCTGCCTCAGCCAAGCCGGTGCGACAAGGATCATCCTGCACCGGGACCGTCTGAGTTGACTGATTAGTCGCAGAAGCAACAGCAATGGTGGGAACGCATACAGGAACAGGCCGTCCCAGGGGAAGGCGAATGCATCGCCCATGCTCCCCGGTTGGGGAAACCTGCTGGCGAACCTCTGGCACTTGGTGTCTGTCGCCGTCGCAAACAGGTCGATCAGGGGATTGCCCCACCGTCGGAATAGGAGATCCACTTGTTCCTGTCGAAGCTCCCACTCATGGCAAGGGCGCAGCTCCCTGCTGAGTGAGTCGGTGATGGTGTTTTCTACACCTGCCAGATGAAAAGGTACCAGGAACATCCCCTGGGCGACGGCCCAGTGCCACAGATCCTGCGCTTCCTTGGATAGGGCTGGGGATCTCATGCTCCCCCTGCTTCCGGATGTAGAACATCGTGGTGGTGTTGTCGGTGAAGACCCGTACCACTTTGTCCTAGAGGGACGGAAGGAAAGACATGAGGGAACGGAAGGAAAGACACGAGGGCCCAGAAGACGGCACGGAGCTCCAGGACGTTGATGTGCAGGGACCTCTCCTCCGGGAGCCAAAGGCCTTTTGCTTGGAGATCTCCGTTGTGCGCTCCCCATCCCTCTAGGGAGGCGTCCGTCGTCACAGTTTCCTGATGCGCTGGGGTCTGGATGTCCATGCCCGCCGCGAGATGCGCGCGGGTCCTCCACCACCGGATCGCTTGACGGAAAGTCTTGCTGAGGGAGATCTTGTCTTCGAAGCTTTCCGCCACTTGCATTCAACAGGCGTCGAGGAACTCCTGCAGTGGCCGCATCCGCAACCTGCACAGACGCACGAGGTAGATGCACGAGGACATCATGCCGAGCAATGACTTCATGGACCTCACCATGGCCACTTCCATGGTCAACAGCCATTGTACCTTGCCCAGGATGGCCTTTGTCCTCTCCTCCGTCAGTGAACCCAACCGCGCACTGTGTCGAGTCTGGCTCCCAGGAACAGGGCGTCCTGCAACAGTACCAAGAGGGACTTTGCAAAGTTGAGTTAGAATCCCAGTTCCGTGAGCAGGCGGACAGTCTTTCTTTGCTGTGTGGTCGACGGTGAGTTTATGACTTTGCTCGGATGAGCCAATCGTCCAAGTAGGGTATATGTGGATCCCCTGCAAGCGCAGATGCGCCGCCACCGGTGCCAGGCACTTGGTAAAGACCCTTGGTGCTGACTTCAACCCGAAGGGCAGGGCCTTGAACTGGTAGTGCTGCCCTTGGACCACGAATCGTAGGAACATGGGGATGTGGAAGTAGGCATCCACCAAGTCCAGTGACGACAGGAAGTCGCCGTCCTCCAGCTGTCCCAGCACGTGCTGAAGGGTAACCATCCAGAACTTCTGGGATTTGATGTACTTGTTGAGGCATCAAAGGTTTAGGATGGACCGCGGGGGTCTTCTCGATAGGCTGGAAAGATGATTCCCTCCGGTATGGCAGGGAAATGATGCCTGGAGTTTGCTTCCATTGGGGTCGCCTCTGCGGGCTTTGCCAGGGCCGCCACAACTCCCTCAATCGAGGCCTTAGCCGGGTGAATCTGGGCCTTCACGACCTTAGGTGCGGCCCCTTGCTCCACCTTGGCTTACTGCGTCAGGATCGACCGGGGCTTCTCCCGAAGCTTACCCAGGTTCTCCGACTTACTTTTCATCGAGCCGGAGCGCTGGCTTGTGGTTGACGGCATCAGTGATGTTGCGCCCAGCCTGGCAGCCGAGGAGCCCGAACCAACGGCGCTCCTGGTGCCGCGGACTCGCAGTACTTTGCCTTCTGTTGGGCCCCCATCGCTAGAGCGCCCTCAAAGGTCTTAGAAGACCGCTCGGACTTCTCACCTGCTGCTGGGCTCTTCGTCTCCAGCCAGTGAGGAGTCATGTACGACGGTCCTACATGGTCTGGGCGGACATGTTCTTGCAGAACGCCCAGTCCTCCTCCACGTGCGACTTGGAGTGCAGGCAGTAGAGGCACCAGGAGTGCTCATCTTCCTTGAAGACGTTCTGCAGTCCACATCCTGGTCAGTTCCTAAACAGCTTGGATCCAGCGGGCGTCTAGTCTTCTTTGTCCTTGTCCACGCGGGGTAGGCCTCAAAGATCTTCTGTAATCCTCAAAGAAGTGAAATTCGACGAAAAATCACCCTTGAGGGGCGTAGAGATTTCCGAAACGGGTCCCCGTTAATCGGAAGAAGAATCAGCGGAGCTTGAGGCTCGAACTGACCGAAAAAATAAGAGTAAACCCTTAGAAAAAACGCAATATGCAGTAAAGCTCGAGAGCTAAGCATGAGGACTCCCAACACTTGAACGTGCGGTAAATATCTGAAGATGGCTGCCAGAGGAGGGGCTTAGGTAGAGAGCAGTCATTGGCTAGGGGCATTATGACCCAGAGATTGGTTACTAGTATTCAATCAGTTTGCTTTTTTCTTTACCGAGGATTCCCAGCCTGACGACGGGGTATATTCATGAGCATGTGAATCGATTCCAGACCCCATGCTGGAGAATAAGTAGGTATGATATATTTGATTTAAATCATGCACATACACAATTGTTTCAGAGCTCGACAAGGCAAGGGAGGGGAACAGAAGAGAACAAAACAATCTCACTAGGCGCAGTGACTTTGAGAACGTGCATGTGCATGGGAAAGGGAAGTGGGGGAAAAGTGCTTGGAAAGGGGGTAGAAGTAGAAAGTGTGGTGCAGAGGAACAAACAAATACATTGAATAAGTAAATAAAGGCAATAAACAGTGGTAGCGCAGCCAGAAAGTGGCAAGTGCTGGGTTTAGCAGACAGGGTCTGTCTGAAAGTGCAGAAAGGAAGGAAAGGGGGACTGTAGGGGTACAGATACAGACCCCAGTACAGGGGAGGTCTAGAGGCAGTGCAGGAGGGTGGCAGGGTGAGCAGGTACCTGGGCCCAGAGGACAGAGGTGCACAATGCCTAGAGTGTAACAGATCAACAGGGGAGAAAGGGGACGAAGGCAGATGCAAACAGGAAGGTCTTTAGGTGCGTCCGGAATCCAAGATGGTTCTCCTCATGTTTCAGAGTGGCAGAGAGGCTGTTGCAAAGGGGGGCCCCAGCCGAAGATGGAGATCTACCCCTGGCTCATTTCTTTGAGAAACGACTGACCCAGAGGGAGTTAGAGGTGTCAAGAGCTTGAGTGGGGAGGTATTTAGGGAGGGATAGGTGAAGGTACATAGGCCCCAGAAAGCCTTGTGGACTATGCAGAGTGTTTTGAATTTAATCCTTGCATCCACTGGGAGCCAATGGAGAGATACGATCCCACAAATTGATGCCAAGAACAAGTCTTGCAGTCCTGTTCTGGATTAGTTGCAGAGGGTGAATTAGTATAGAGGAAGGAGCCTGTCAAAATAGTGTTTAACTACTGGATTTGTCACAAAGTGAACGAGAAAGAATCAGAACTCTAGGCGCCAATCAGCAACAGGCAAGTTCTGTAGGAACATATCTAAATTCCAATGGCTGCAAGTTCGGAGATGAAAGAAAGAATATTAGCTATAGAAACTGAAAGAGTTGAAACCCTGGTTTAGTCATGTCAAAAACCAGGCCAAACTGGGCAAGTGTAGATGGTTTAGATGCAGCCTGTATGATGCGAACATTGTCCTTGGAATAAATGCAGCAGCGTTAACCTAATCTGAGGAACCAGGATGCCAAGATCATCTATCATGGGGAGGGGTGCTACACCAATCCATTGTTCTGATGGAGGTTCAGTATCTCCAGCAGATTAATTGGGGGGAGAACCTGGCTGGTCACCATGGTGCTGTAAACACCACTACACAATTCTTCACTTCTCTCCACTTCAGATTGGTTCGATGAACTGGAGGCAGCAGCGGAAAACTTAACGTTGTCATTTTGCGCCGTGATATTTCTTATGCCTCTCCCAGAGAACCCGGTTTCAGAACTTCCCTTGAGGAATAAAATGGGAGCGTCTTGTTGCTGTGTGTTGCAAACTGGTGTACTGGAAGAGTTTCCCAAAAACCTGACTACTTTGTTAAGCTCCCATTTGTGATTGCAGTAGCCAATCAACTGAGGCAGTCCGCCGCTGAATTCTTGACCCGCAACATTAAAAGCTTGTAGCCATACCACCTCCCCTATATATTGCCCATTCCCACAAATTTAGATATAGCAGGATTAGAGGGTAACAATTGGTGCAATCTTGTTTGTTCACATAGAAGATTGTTACAGCAAGGTACAAACTACCTTGTTGTTGACGCTCGACTGACAACATTAAGGCCAAGAAAAGCACAAGCAACTCAAAAAATGTGTTCTCTCTCCTCCAAGTGGTCCAAAAGCACAACCGCAACCCAGCAAAGAGGGGTTGTAGTCTTGGTCACATGAGGAATTGAGTCAGAAAAAGACATCCCTTCTGTCCGGTTGGACCACAACAGGAGATTCGGGGGAACTGGAACAGAGTAAGAGTGGGGGGTCTGTTGCCTGGAACCAAGCTATAAAGTGTCATGATGCCTACCTCCAAGGAGCCAGGTCCGACCCAGCAACCCCAGAGGCAGGCATCATTCCCCCCAGTAAAGTGCCAGCGGGCCCAAGCTGGGGCCCTTTGGACACAGTCCTGGCGCCTTAGGTGCCAGGCTCATGTTGGACCGCTGTCCTGGCGCCTTAGGCGCCAGGCTCATAAAGCTAGACATGTGTTCAAGTGTTTTAATGTGCACTTACCTGATGCAGACCATGCTGCTACATCCAGGCCCTCTTGAAGCCTGAATGGAATTACTTTACCTGTGGGACTACTTTCCACCTGGGTGTGGTCGGGGAAAGATACATACCTGATCGGTGGAAGGATACATGCCTGGAACTTCTTCCAAAGCTATTTAAACCACGCCTGATCAGCAACTCACGCTTCGCGTTGTTCTGCTCCTCGCAGCTGGACGCTCACTGTGTCAGCTCCTGCATCTGGACTTCAGCCACGCCTGTCAGCATCCTGGGTCGCCTGCAAAAGGAGATGAGAGAATTGGAGAGAAAGAAGATCTTACCTGCTAAAGCTGCATCACGGGGACATCACACCTACGATCCTGAAAGGGAAGACATCATTTTAAAAGCATTCCGCTTCGATCGCTGCAACGCTGCATTTCACTCACCTTTCCTGGGTGCATCCATCTTCAGCAGCGATCATCCGGATCTGCACCCACTTCCCAGAGCCTAGAGAGAAAAGACAAGAAAACAAGGTGAGAGAAGGAAGGGAAATAGGAAAAGCTCACTTTCCTTCTAAGACTTACCTGTTGGGTCATTCCCATTTCATTTCGGGTCCTGCCGCTTCCTGGCATTCCGGACCCCGGCCCCAATGGGGAAAAAAGACAAAGACATTGAATGAGCGAATGCAAAGACATTACCTGAACGCTCATCCAGAACTTACACTTCGGGTCGGCGTCATATCTCCGGCATTCCGAACCCCAGCCCCTAAGGGGAAAAAGACATAAGCATTAGCGCTTGCTGCAATAAGACAATGAACATTATTATTAAGCTTGAACTTTTGAACTTGCAACAGAACTCTTACAGCGCCTCACCTGAATAGTCAAGCTTATTTTGAACTTCCATCAAACCTCAATCCAGTGAAGTAACTGGGTTTCAACGCGCCCCTGCATCAGAAGCAGGATGGAGAACTCATCCTTCCAGACCCTAAGGGGAATATTTCTGCGAGCCAGAAAAGCCTGAGTAGAGGGGCCCTTCCTGTCCATCATCAGAGTCCTGCGCTTCACCATTGAAGAAGCATCAGCACTCGAAGCCAGACCTGCGCCTCCGTGGGAATCAGGTGAGCGTGACATAAAGTTAATGTTACAGCAAGTACGCAGGAAGCCATTAGGAAGAAGTACAAGTTTGAAAAAGGTCTCATCTGGTCCTCTGTGATGAAAACACTTGCTACCCTTGTGTTCCAGCGAAACCTGATGAAATATAGCACCTGACGGACCACAAGAGAATTTCTTCCAGGACACCGTTAAGCCAAAGGGGTAGAGAAGATTAAGTTGGACACTTGCCTTCTGTGGATAATGGGTTTTCAGGAACCAATCGTCCAGATATGGATATATGTAGACTCCTCGGAGCCTGAGGAAAGCTGCTATCACGGACATCATTTTGGTGAAAAATCTTGGAACCAAGCTCAAACTGAAAGACATGACTCTGTACTAGCAAACATCTTCCCCAATTGAAAATCTAAGAAATGTTCATTGTTGGGGAATAGAAGAATATGGAGATACGCATTTTTTAAATCCACTAACCTGAGGCAATCTTTCTGCTACAGAGAAGCATAATCTGTGCACGGTTGATCATCTTGAACCTCTCTTAGAGAAGGTGGACATTGAACTACGACAGGTCTATGATAGTGCGCAGCGCAGACTGGTTGAATTTGGGCACTGAATAGGCGAGAATAAAAGCTCCCGCCTTAATCTGCCAGATTTCCACAAGAAAATCTGAAGACCCTTTCTGAGCAAGAGGGGAATGTGATGGACTGGGGATGGAGGCAACAGCCTTTGAAGACCACTGAGAGGACCCATGCATCTGTTGTAGGGCTGTACCGCACTTGGGCTTTGAGTCACTATTCTGCCAAAGTACGGCTGAAATACAGCTATATTCAGCTCATTTAGTCAATAGTTTATGCGAAGTGACTCGAAGCCGAAGTCCACTTTCTATGATTGTCTGTCATCTCCCAAACGGGGAGAAGGCAGCTAATCATACAAGGTTTTACACTGTTCAGGCTGCAGAAGCCAAATAAGCTGTTTGCTTATTGGCATCTGCAGCCTGACCACAGAGGAAACAGCCTCAGAACGTGTTGAAATAGGAAGTGAGGGAAGGGAACAGTTCCTCCCTCAGGCTTCACCGCGATAATATTGATGATGGTCGGGCCACCGGTGCAAAGCTGGTGGCCTGACGATGTTCTCCCATGTCTCCCCAACCCCTCCATTGTCCCATGATGATCTCCCATGTCCCCTCCGCCCCCTCCATTGTCCCATGATGATCTCCCATGTCCCCTCCACCCCCTCCATTGTCCCATGATGATCTCCCATGTCCCCTCCACCCCCTCCATTGTCCCATGATGATCTCCCATGTCTCCTCCACCCCCTCCATTGTCCCATGATGTCCCTGCAGGAGCGGCCCCCAGACTCACGAGGCCGCTGGGGCACTTTGCACACCCTGGCGGCCTCAAATTTGAATGAGCCCCCACAACCCTTCAGCATGGTGAGGCCGCAGGGGTGTTTTGGAGGGGAGGTGAAAATGTGTAGTTGCCAATTGTTTAAGTATTTCAGAGTGTACAGGTTTTCTCAGGCAATCAATGTAAGCTTCACGTTCCAGGTTGTACCCATAAGGGGGAACCCAGTTTGAGCATTGTTTAGTGACATCACAATTGGTGGAATTTTTCTTTTTTCTCCATGGAAATATTCTTTGAGACATAGCTGTCATATGTAGTCTCCAATGTCTCGACAAAGTAGAATTTTCCCCAGTTTGTGATTGGGTTGGCCCAGCAGAGAGTGCAGATTGTTAAGCATCTGTGAGTTGATGTTCAGAGAGTTTGATAAGAGTTGCTTTTAGCCTTGCCCTCCATAAAGTTCTGTGTCAGAAATGTTTTATAAGTGGATCTCCGTTCCACTGGCTGTCATGGGACTTCTGCGTCCCAAAGAGTCTCATAGTTTGTTCCTTTTAGGCCATAGAGTTTCCTGATCTTCCAAATTCTACCTTAATATCCAGTTGTCCTGGGCCATTTATTTGTTCTTTTAGACTTGTTGTGACAAAATGTGATGAGTAGATAAATTGTGCATTTTCTTAATTCTGCAACACTTGTCTAGCAGTAACAATCCTTTTCTTTAGTTATATCACAGCCCAGAAAAGACGCAGCACCAACCAAGGAAGCTCACCCCTGAGACAGACCTGCCATTCCACCACCTTGATGCAGATGCCTGCTTAGTGCCTACAATACTGGTGAGTACTATGGGGGTTTTACTATTTAGGGGAAGCTTGAGGTGGGAGGTTACCACTCAGTGCATATTCCTGATTAAATGAAAGACTGCTATATTATGCTTGCCGCCATCAATGGATGTACATAATGGCTCCTTCAACTCCTGGCAATTTCAAGCGTGGTTTTTGTCGTTCATATTTCCTTTTTTACATAGTTATTTTTGATAAAAGGCTTTTTAAAGGGAACCCCAATACCACTTCAGAGCCTCTGCCTTGCCAAAACTTACTCTTAAGTTTGACTTTTGCTTTACATTTCTTTGTCACCAGTACGAGTTTCTGATTTACCTAAAGACCTACAAGCAACAGCTATGAGTCGTGGCCAGCAGAAACCCTATCCCTCGTCCAGAGCTGCAGAACCCCCTTTGTTGTCGGCGTGAGTAGCACCAAGGAGAAAACCAGCCCCGTGTGGAATTACTTTACCATTAAAATGGATGCTAACTCCAAGGCAGTATGTTCTGTGTGCCTTGCGGTTTTGTCTCGTGGCTCTGCAAACTCGAGACAGTGCAGCACATCAGCACTGACCAACCATCTGCGGTCCAACATCACAATGACTATGTCCAATATGAAAGGAAAAAAGAGGAAGTTGTTGGGAGAAAAAAAAGCAATGTGTCTCCTGAAAAGTGCATGAGGGCATTGTCACAGCTGTCCATTAAAGATTGTCTGGACAAAAAACAAGTGTGGCCTCTGGACAGCCCTTCCGCACATGCGGTGCATCGCTGTATTGGCGAATGATGGCGCTAGACTTGCAACCATTTTCTGTTGTTGAGGATGTCGGTTTTGTGCGTTTACTCCATAAATTGGAGCCTAGGTACAAAGTACCATCACATGAATATTTTTCAACACGCATCATCCCTGACCTGTATGAGAAAGTGAGCCAGTTTATTGCTTCAGAGGTTCAGAGAGCTGAGAAAACTGCATTTACTGTGGACATTTGGACATCTGATAACACTGAAATCTTTTATGAGCTTAACAGGGCATTGGCTGGCCAGCAACATGAAAAGGCATGGAGTTTTGTTGCAGTGCGAGGATTTTAGCGGAAGCCACACTGGTGCCAAAATAGGATTAGCATTCCAAGAAATGCTAGAAAGGTTTGCAAATTAGCCATTCCAAAGTGCACATAATTCTTCGGGATAATGCCGCTAACATGTGCAAGGCCTTCAGAGAAGCAGACTTTGCTAGTGTGGGGTGTTTTGCTCACACCCTACAGCTTTGCATCCATGATGGCCTTTTTGTGCAAAGATCTGTGTCGGACATGATTGCACACGCAAGAAAACTTGTAGGCCACTTTAAACATTCTAGTTCCGCCACGTCCCATCTGCATGCACTGCAAAAAGATCTTGGGTTGCCTGAATTGCAGTTGATTGAAGATATGTCAACATGGTAGAACTCGTCCTTTTTGATGTTGGGGCGACTGGTAGGGCAGAGGCGGCCAGTAAGTTTGTACTGTGCGGAGGACGATAAAGTGTCACATTTTTCAGCCTGCCAGTGGCTTTTGGCAGAAAATGTTTATCTTTGTTGCCACCCTTTGCAGAGCTCACAAAGGAGATTTGCTCCCATGCATCAAGCATCTCCTTGGTGGTTCCTGCTGTGAAAGATTTAAGGGCCTACCTGAGCTCTGGCGAGGATAGGGACAATGGTGTGAAGCTAGTGAAAGCAGAGTTATTGAAGGCTGTAGAGGCAAGATTCAAAGACATTGAGGCTGTACCCATCTACTGTGTGGCGACAGGCATCGATCCGCGGTTCAAATTAACAATTTGCAGCAATGATGTTGTGGCCAACAATGTGAAATGTTCTATGCACTCTACTGCTTTAGCCCTCTGTGAGCAGACCTCCCCTCCTGAGGGGCAACCTGCAGACCCTGACCCACAAGAGGACGAGCCACCACCCAAGAAGAGCGTTCCACCATGTGGCATATGGTCATTCTGGGACAGTGTTGTTCAGCAGTCCACGGCTAGTGTGAGTCAGTCAATAAGTTCCCTGGACACTGAGCTCACTGTCTTTTTGAGAGAGCCGCTGCTCCCTAAAACCGCAGACACGCTGGAGTGGCGGGGCATGAACAGTGTTCAGTTTCCAGGGTTGGCAAAAGTTGCGCGTGTGTACTTGGCACCTCCTCCTACCAGTGTGGACAGCGAGATTGTTCAGTTCAGAAGGAGATATTTATTCTGAACACAGAAGTAGCCTCTTAGCTGAAAATGTCGAAAGACTTGTTTTCCTAAAAATACAACCTTCCCCTTAAAGGTTACTCTTACTAGGAGTGAGGGCTTTTCCCAGAACGTTTGTATTTTTTTTTGTCTTTTGTCATAAATTTACAGAGATGCGTCCAATTAATAAATATGTACCCATGCAATAGAATGTCTCCTTAGTTTATTCATTGAAATGCTGTTTATTATGCCCTAGAATATATGTTTGCCTAAAAAAACAACTATTCGGCTCACTATTCGGCTCCGGACGAATAGTTAAACTATTCGGTATTTGGCCAAATACTAAATATGCTATTCGGTACAGCCATAATCCGTTGTGGTCCACCAAGCCTCCAGATGGAGAGAAATGAGAGCGCCAACTGAAGTTTCGTGGGACCATTCCTTGCCATCACTTGGAGGTCTTATTAGTGGATGAGGAAGCAGCTATTGATGAAGATGAGGCAGAGTGGGAGAAAACCCCCTGAATTGCTATCTTAGGTTTTCAGCAGAGACTATTGCGAGAACGGTCTACTTTCCAGACTTATGGTTTTGAAAGCAACGGAACTCCACAAAGGATATAGAGCAAAAATCCAGTCTTAACAGATATGCAAACTTTGGATCAGTGGGCATCGTGAGAACAGCAAGTGACTTTGATGTTAAAGTACTAGCATTTTTCTTTGTCACTGCTTTGTCAGTTGAACTATGGAACAGCTGCTTGCACTCAAAAAGGTGTGACAAATCTAGCAACATCGTCACCGATTCCATAGAGAGACGCTTCTCTTACGTAGTCATAGAGACACAGAAGCTACCCGACTCTAACCTTGGGGGAGAACAATAAATACAGGTAAGTAACTTGTTCCTTCTCCAGCATGGGGTCTGGCATGGATTCACATGCTCATGAATAACGAATACACAGTAGTACAACATTACACAACCACGGGAGCTGGCAAGGCTCAACAGAAGCAATTCACTCTTACCAATGGAACAGACTCAACTCAGAAAAACAGGTTTCGTAGCACTGCTTCGCCAACTCTGGACTCTTCCCTGGAATCTTCCTTGTGACGAGGAAAACGTCTTGTCCGACAGTCCAGCGCCACAGTTCCTGCGCTTGTCTGAAGTAGGCCGGGGATCAGGTGCACCGTTGTTTCATGAAGTAGAACATCGTGGTGGTGGTGGTGTACGTGAAGATCCTCACCACCTTGCCCTTCAGAGACGAATGGAACGACTTGAGGGCCCAGAACACTGCCTGTAGCTCCAGGATGTTGATACGGAGAACCTTCTCCTTCGGCAGCTAGAGGCCTCTGGCGTGCAGACGTCCGGTGTGGGCTGCCCACCCTTCCAGGGAAGCGTCCGGCATGACAGTTTCCTGGAATGGAGGGTTCTGAAACCCTGTGCCACAGGTGATATTGGAGCAGTCGCCCCAACTCCTTATCGCCCAACGGAACTCGTCTTCCAGAGTGATCTTGTCTGCAAAGTTTCCGAACACAGACTAGACACGGGTGTGGAGGGTGAAAAGGGGGAGTTGGATGGTGCTTTTTCTTCGTCTGCGGTCTGTATGGGGCCTGGAGAACCGTTGGAACAGGCCCTTGTGGCATCCTCTTCTGGATCTCCAACAACACGGTGTGGGGGCTTGATAGGATGTCCAGAGTCACATCCCCCGCCGGGACTGGTGTGATCAGAACATTAGGCCCCATGACCCTGTCGTCATCCTCTTCCATGTCCTTGTGGACCGTGTGTATGGACTCCATATCCTTGTCCTCCGAGGATGAAAAATCCATGGCTTGGGCCACAGCCTTGGACTGATAAAGGGCCTACTTGCCCCCATCCCTGTTTCCACACCGAGAGGCTGGAACCAGGTTCTGAGGCAATGTCCCCTTCTCCGGAGTGCCAGCAGACCTTGTCAAAGTCACCACAGTGGCTTCTCGCCTCGGAGAGAGGGATATCTTTGGCACTGTGGGAGCTACCTTCTCAGGGTCAGCCCCTCTAGTTTTCGAAAGAGCAGCCGCCATCAGCTCCATCGTCAACGAAGACTTTCCCTGTGCCGCCTAGGCCTTCTTTGGCAGCTCGGCCTTCTTCTCCAACTGCGTCTTCTCAGGCTTCTCCCGCAGTTTAGCGGAATAAGACCTTCTCTTCGAGGAGGAGCTAAATTGCCAGCTGGCAATCGAGGCGGAGGGTGATGTTGAATGTGCCCTGTCTGCCGTGGTACCCGCTTCCGCTGAGATGATGATGGACCCGGACATGCAGTGTTTGGCCTTATCTTGGGCCCCCACGAATGAGGCGCCCTCACAGAACCTAGAAGCCCACTCTGTGTACCGACTGGACTAGAGGGAGGCATGCTCGTGCTCTGGCAGAGGCCTTGGCGTTCTGCCACGCGGCCAGTGTACTGTGCCTATCCTTTGTCTTCTTGGAGAATCTGCGGCATATCTCACAATCTCCCTCCTTGTGGTCTGGATGCAGGCAGTAGTGACATCGCAGGTACTTGTCCTCCACAAACAAATTTCAGAGCATGCACTTGGTGCAGGGCTTGAAGAGGTATCTTCCTTCCTTCTTTTCTGTCATGGTCAGAGGGCGCGAAGTAGGCCCGATGGCCTTCTGGAAACTTTCATGATCTTCGCCCTTGGGGGGCGCTGAACTTCAGACAAGAGATTCCCCCACTGTCGGCAGATGAAGAGAAGAGCACACAGGCTCTTTCAGAAAAAAAATAGAACCTTTTTCCATGAAAAAACACCTAGAAGAAGCTTGCAGAGCAAAACTCAAGGACTCCCAACACTCAAGTGTGCAGTAAAAATCTGAAGATGGTTGCCAGAGGAGGGGGCTTAGGGAGAGGAATGACATTGGCTGGGGGCAGTATGACCCAAAGGACAGTGATTGGTTTATGGCACAAATACAGTTTTGTAAGTGAAAGTGAAACTTTTACCAAGGATTGCCAGCCTGACAGGGAATATTCATGAGCCTGTGAATCCATGCAAGTGCCCATGCTGGAGAACAGAAAAGGCTTGGCAGGATAGTCAACCAGGCAGTGTGCGACCCGCACCCAAGTACGATACCATGACAGCAGAGTAAAAAGGGATTAAGGAGATAATTGAGAGATCTCTGGGGAAATTGGGGAATAGTGATAACCAATATAAAAAGGGAAGAATCATACCCCTTTAAGTATAAGTAACAAAGTTGCTTATACCCTGGCCGGAGAGTACACCAGGGGTAGAAAACGGATTGAGAAAGCTCAGGGGTCAAGACCCCTCCTTGAAATTGGTAAACAGCGGCCATCAACACAAAAAGAAAAGAATAATAACTCTTTGAAAAAAATGGAGACCCAGAGAATGAGAGAAATAATAAATCTGCAAGTACCCTGGCAGAAGAGTACACCAGGGATAGTAAAAGAATTGAGAAAGCTTGGGGGTCGGGGCCCCTCTGAGATTTGTGGAATAGTGAAAAGGGAAGAACCATACACCTTCAATGGTAACAGATCCAGAGAGAGATTGAAACATTCAAAAGAACTGTGCGCTTAAGGCAGACTTACGGGAGGAGTTTCCCCCCTTGAAACTGGTAAAACAGTGTATGAAAGGAGAAATGCAGGGGAAGAGTCGTCCTCCTGTGAAGCAGTGGAACATTATTGACTCTTTCCAGAAGTACCAGATGGACAGTGGAAGGCCCGAAGAAACATAGGGGAAGGCAGGATCCCTTTTCCTGGTCGAACGTTATATCTTTAATGCACCATAGAACTTTATTTTTTGGAACTTTGAAAGAAAGTTATAAGTGCATAGCTTACAGAAATCCTGTTACCAGGATGAGGTGGAGGATAGAAAGCCAGTAACACAATCTTCTGACTTAAATGGAAGTCTGAGAGAACCTTAGGCAAGAAGGAGGGTTCTACCCTTAACACAACCCTGTCCTTGAGGAATATGGTAAAGGGTGGCCTGGAAGAAAGTGCATGCAACTCGCGCATTCTACGTGCTGATGTTACAGCAAACAATAGTATTGTCTTAAACGTCAAAAACTTTAACGGACATGTGTACAAAGATTCAAATGGGGCACACAGACATTTTAAAACCAGGTTGAGGTCCCAAACCAAAACCTGAAAAGGATATGGAGGGAACACATTAGTGAGCCCCTTTAGACATTGAGTCACCAGTGGGATCTTGAAATAGGAGCATTCCTCTGATGAGCGCTTAAAGATTGAGAGTGCTGCTAAATAGCCCTTAATGGTGCCAACCTGAAGGCCTTTATGTGCCAACGAAAGCAAAAGGATAAAACATCCGGCGTATTACACTGAAAAGGATCAACATTCTTCTCTGCACCAGTTGCAAAACTTATTCCAACGGCAACGGTACAGACAATTTGTTACTGGCCTTCTGGCCGAAAACAACGCCTCTATTAAGTCACCCAGAGGTCCCAATCCTTATATCTCAGCATTTCAGAAACCAAGCGTGAAGGTTGAAATTGTTCTGGGGCTTCTTTAGAAAAGGAAGGCAGTAACCATGGGCTATTGTTTCGAGAGCCCAAGCATCGGAAGTAACATCTCGCCATTCTTACAGATGCTGAGACAGCCTGCCCCGACTGGCGAGTTGTGACTCAAGCCCTCAGAGTGGTTTTGAAGCGGCTGCTGCAGCAGCCAAGGGGACATAGGCTGCTGCATGAGCTGGCTTAGCACCTCTACCTCGTCCACCACAAGGACATTTTCTTTGGCCTCTTTGACCGGCCATTCCTCTCGCCCTTTCAAATGAGTAGCAGTAGCGAAAAAGGTATACCCCCTCCAAGGTAGTCCGCTCGCACCAAAAGGCTGAGGTTGCCCAACAGCGGCGTCCAAAGACTTGGCTGCCGCCTTCGAGGTCTGCAACTTCTCAAGGCTCTCGTCACCCTTGTTGCCAAAAAGAGGAGACCCGTCAAAAGGCATGTTGAGAAGTCTAGCCTGCATATCAGGTGCAAAACCATACTTCCTCAACCACGAAAAATCTGTGCATCACGTTCCTGATAGCCATGGACCTGCTGATGCTGTCTGCAGAATCCAATTCAGATTGAAGGGACTCGCACATGGCTTCCTTACCGTCCTTAACTATAGCTAAGAAGCCGTCCCTTTCCTCCCCTTCGGGAATATGCTCTGCCACCATAGAAATGCACTCCCACAGAGTGTATGAAATTTTTGCAAGGGCACAAGTGGAGTCAGCCAAATTCAATACCATGCTCCCTGCAGAAAATACCTTTCGCGCCCATCCATCCACACGCTTATCGTCCCTATCAGGAGGGATGGTGGGTACAGTGCCTGTTCTGAGGTAGGCGCAGCTGCAGGGACTGTAGGGACGTGCACCACAGACTTTTTGGCCATTATTTTAGGGGCCTTGGATAATTCTTTAGCCCTCTTTGAGGGATCCTCAGCTACGCCGTGTTAACCGTCTTTGGAAGGACCTCTGCTCTCTTAGCCCACTCGGCATGGCCGGTGCTTTTTTTTTTTAGATCCTCTTTGGGGATCCTCTGATTTTACTCCAGTGTGTTTATCCACAAGAAAGGGATCCTCAGCCTTGCGGAACACAGATTTAGCCCCCGTTCGGTGAACCTCTGGGGTGTTCCCAGTACATTTAGCCACAGGAAGGGAACCCCCTGCTATCCAGTTCAGTACCCCTCAGGAGTACCTTCGGGCAAGCCCCGGTTACGTTGGAGTCAATACAACCTCCCTGAAACGGATGAAAGGCGTCACTCGGTTGGGGTGCCGTAAAAAAGTACTAACAGATATCTTCTTTTTTCTTCAATAAACTCCATCAAGTGAGCCGGAGGAATGCGATGGAAAACATTCTCCTACCTGAATTCCTCTCAATTGCCTGAACTGAAATTCACAGTTGAAACAGGAACACCAGCGGTTTTCGGGTCCTAGACACCCAAGACAAAGGTTATGTGGCGTCTGCCACCAAAAACTGATGCCCACAAGATTAACATGAAACCCTTTAGCTTCGGCATATGTGGAATAAACAAAGCGATCGTAGGAACCAGGCAGGAAGTCTAAATACATATGGCAAAAAGAAGCAGGAAGAAAAAAGATGCCCTGCAAATGCCAACTTGTGTCCGTGCGGCAAAAAGGCCTGGGGTTTGAGGCATGGAGCATGGCGCAGGAAGGCCAGGCTAAAGCCATACGCGTGCTGGACCTCACATTTAAAAAAAAAAAAAACACAAACAAAAAAAGTGCCACAGACCAGTCCCAATCGACGGAATATTCCATAAATGCAGAGGAAAGGGGACTGGCCTTAGGAGTAAGAAGGGATCCGCCTGCTCTTCATTTACCTCCTTTCTCTTCAATCACTTCACAAATGGGCTTGCCCCCTCAACCAATACAACTGAGCTGAAACCTATCCTATGGGCTTCCAGCTACTCCTGTTCCCCTTCGCACCACTATCAAGCAACATAGTCAACTATCCACCTGTCTCTCCCTAATCAAGTCCAAAAATCACAAATGTGATTTTCAACTGAGTCACTGACTACCTGGAGGACAACTTCATGGCACTATCTAATCTGGGTTCTGCAGCACACTTCACTGAAACCGTGTTTATTTATGTCTCCAACTCCTTTACTATCGCTTGCCAATATGATCTACCATCATTCTGCATGGATATTGCTGCCCCATTAGACAACTGACCATCCGTGTCCACATGCGGGTACTCCTTTGTCTCGGCTTTCAGGGCACCATCCCTCCTTCAGTGGTCCACAGTGTGAACACTCCTTTTCCATTTCCCAGTACACGTGAAGCCCTGCTCTTACCCTCCTCCCAGTAGAGTTTCTACAAAGCGGGGGGGGGGGGGGGGAGCCTCCTTCGTCCACTGCTCAAAACAATGTACAAGATTCTTAGCATGCTCATATCCTCCTTTGGATTCTCATATCATCTATTTTAAATGCTAAAATATGTATCCCTTCATCCCTGATCCAGGTGTAAAAATGTAAAGTTGCAAGTCACTAGTTGAGGATAAAAGGTAATTTGACCCCTAAATTCTCCACATGCATAGAACACACAATTTCTTACTCGCTAAGTGTGAATTATCAATTGCCAATGGCTAGTACCAAGTGCAAACTGTGTAGCCTACCTGGCCTGTGCTCTCGAATCACTAATTGCAGATCTGTTGTCCATCACTGCTTTGCTTAGCTCACAAATCCACAAACTGTACTTACCTTGCCACACCACTTATGCCCAACTGCTATATCTTTCCCCACCACCACTGTAACAGTAATTTCAAACTTAAACACTTCATTTGCCTCCCCCATTATGACTGCCTAACGTAACCTTACGCTGCCCCAAAACACTGATTGGCAAACATTTCCTCAGCAAACCGATTTGCTGCTTCAGTCTCCAGGGATTGCCTTTCGACTGCTTCTTCAAACAAATTATTGCACTTTGCTACCCACAAACCGTACAACCTCCCACGATACTCACCCACGTCGCACACCATATCCACACAGAATGCTTACCCATGCTAAACCACTCCCTAATGCTTTTAATACACATTTAATTCCATCCATGGGCCACACGCTTCCCCACCACCAACTTGCCTGTATCTTTCAGCCTATGTTCACTCGCATGCATTATTCACTCCCAGGCTTGCCTCCAATTTAACCTCCTGCCCATATTATACTGTTTCCTGCTTTCTCTGCTTGACCCTCCTGGCACCCGTCAAAAACTCAATAAACCATAAAATTAATGATATTTTATCAGTGAGAGGCTTAAAGATCTCCTTTAGAACTACCTGCTGCACAATAAGAAAGCGCTACAGCGCCATCATTACACCTCACCAATTCTACAAATGCGAACAACACTGGTGTGCATAGCTGTAAATACAGAAAAAATATTCACAGTTAGTCTTATTCAATACCAGTTTACTGTTTGCCTCTCCATCACGACCTGCCTGTTTAATGTATTAACTAGTACAATATTAGTATTTAGCAGCAAGTAACTTGTGAAGACCCATTTAATAGGACGGCCCAGCCATCAACATGCACTTTGCATACTGCTTCTTGGCAAAGGACTTCCCTTTCAAAAATACAACAACGGAAATTGTAAGCACATTGAAAAATCAAAAGGGTAGAGCTCCGAGTATGAGGTCATTCCATATCATCACCTTTCTGTTTCAAAAGACAATGGCCCTCATTACAAGCTTGCCGATCCAGAAACAACGGTGCCGGTAAGCTTACCTGCACCGTTGTTACCGGACCGGCAAACTACAAGTCTGTGGCCGGGTGCCATACCACCCGCCAGGGCAGACCTGGTGGGCGGAATGGCAACCGGCCGCCGACATACACGGAAGCACCAACACTGTTGCACATGGTGCCGGTGCTTCCGTGATCCCCATTTGAGTCCTACGGGACACAAATGGGAATGTAGATTAACATTTAGTGCCGCCTGACTTCCAAGAATGCTGGGGGTTGTAAATCCCCCTGCGATTCCGGCATGTCAGGCAGCAGTAAATCATTACTGATCCGGCGGCTACCTGCCGGTTTTACCGGCACAGTTTCCGCCGGACCCGTAATGAGGGCCAATTTTTTTTTTCTCTTTGTTACATGGTTATAAAATAACCTTTAACAAATCACAATATCAATTACAAAATTAGTTCACAACGTAACACTGTAAAATCACAAAACATACATGTCAAATTTAACAAAATTCATCTCACAAGATTTCTATTCCTCAAAAGTATAAATTGACCATGGCATAAAACAAAGGTAATTCCAGACCAAAAAAAATATCACACCCTATTTTCACTTATAAGGTTAGCACCAATTATCGAATCATAAGGTGTCAAAGGGCAAATTAATGAGTCAAAACATATTCAGTATCGTCAATACATTTCTGTAAGATGGAGAATTCAGTGACAAAGAGCATGTAATTTGTTACTGCAATAGTGATCGCCTTAGTTCTTCCTGCAAGTAAATATCTTTGTACGTTTTTACATTCAAGTAAAATTCATCCAATCAATCTAGCTGATTTATGATGCGTTTTCTTTTACCAGATCTACTACTAGCATTTCCAAGGTAAGAACAATTAGTACTCGCTGTTCAATTACAGCAGAGACAAGGAGGGGACAGAGGGAGCAAAAGGGAACAGTGTCGGGTATTGTTATTTGAACACTAAAGCATTTATCAATCATGAACAGGCTGCTCCAAGACTATCTACATTCCCTGTCAAAACCTCTAATGGAACCAGACAATAAAAGCACTTACCAGTTTAAAATCCTGGATGCTACATATGAAATATGGGGTATTGGGTCGTCGACTCTCAATATAAACACAGTCTGAAAAAATAAAAAGATAGGTATTAAAGTTAAATTTAAACTTAAAATTGCAATGGGTTGCAATGGAAAAAAAAAGATCAAATGTTAAACCTTCAACATTAGCGGGATTACAATCAAACATGAAATATTAAAATAAACACTGGACTCAAACTATCAAGGGAGAACCCTGCTGGGACCCACATCATCGAGGGGCCAGCATGTGCATTTGTGATACTTTCAGCTCCGGAGGACACGAGAAACCCTGAAAAGATGGCCGGAGTGGAACTCGCATCCAACAACCTCCTTCCCATCATAGGATTGGTAGCCCCTGACCTGCGACCAGATCGGCATGTCCTGTATCCCAGATGCTCTCCAAGCCTCAGACGAGTAACCGGAACACGATTACTAATCATTTCTGTTCCGCATGTAACCCTCAAGCTGAATGTGCCGTGTAAACTTGATGAACATCAGCATTCTCTGCACTGAAGGTAAGAGGGGCACGACCTCTCCAATAGGCATTGAGCAGGTTTGCCATGTAGTAGCCCTGCTAAACCTGCGCCTACACGTTTTCTCCCTAGCTATAACTTATTGCTCAACACGATGGTGTACACCTCCATGCATAGCCGTTTGACTCCTACAAGTGCTGTGCTAGTATCAGACATTGTCTCGCAGTGTTCACACATTCGACACAGCCCCAGCCATGCTGGTGCGGCTTTGCCGATGCGTGCTGTATGTATGGAATGTTTTCTTTGCATCAGCCTTTTCCATAACAGCAACCTCTTATGTCCATCACTTACGACACTCGAAACCCATCATTCTCCCTATGGAGCACGATGCAGGAGCAGTCCTCCATTTGGTTGCAGTTCTGCTAGCTCTCAGCTCACATCCTATTCTAAATGTGCCGGACTTAACCTTATACTAAACCTAACTCTACTATATCTGTATTCAATCCATATGTACTCCTTCGCCTGCAACAACAATTCAATCAGCATGCTGTACTATGCTTACACTCGATATTGATATATTTGTTACTTCCCAAGCTGACTGGACGAGTGAATTATATAACCTCTCCACGCTACGCTACCTTACAACAGCAAGTAGCCTTGAGGTGTGGTTTCTTGCCAGACTGTGCCATCACACTCATTGTGTTTTATGACCGGATAGGTATCAAGTACAGCAAAAGCTATCTTGCTCACAATTACGTGACATCCGCGCTGCACCACTTGCCCAATTGTCCTGTAACTTACCCCATGGGCGGTGGACATGGGGGATGGGGGGACAAGTCCCCCGCACAACTTTAAGTGGGGGGGGGATATAATAGCTTTTTTCCTCCCCAGATTTTCTGTGTCTCTGCTGCTGTAAAATACGACTGCAGCTGTCATGTAAGCTTGCAAAAGTTAAAGTAGATTCTATTTTTACAAGCTTATAGTAGACTGACTGTCTGCAACTTCTACTGCTGTCCCGTGCCTGCCATAATAAACGCGTCCAGGTCAGGGAAACAAACTGCACATGCCTTGCGTGCGCAGTGCACTGCGGCGCAGCCTCAGCCTTCGTTTTTCAGAACGAAGGAGAAGCCAGGCCCAACACACACTCTGCTCGTGACAGCGTGTGTGTTATTGAGGGAGACAGTGATAACATGCTGAGCAGGCACCAGTTACCGTAAGGTAAGTCAGTCAAGTGCCCCCCCCCCCGCCCTCCGCCTCTTCCAGGTGCAGGCCAGTATGAGGAGGATTTATTGGAGGGAATGTGCGGCTGTGCCAATGTCACATATAGTTTCTAAACTTGCACACTGATCAGGGAATCCTGGCCTCTTAATGTTTCAACATTAAGAGGCTAGCATTTCCTGATCAGTTAGCAACGTGCCGTGCGCGTTTATAAACTGTATATGAGACAGTGGCACACTCAATCGAACAACCTGAGGCCCTGCCAGTGCCGCCCTCAGGTTTTTCAATTCATGAAAGAGTGCCCCTGGCCCCTGCCAAAGAGGAACATCCCATTTCGGAACGGCTCTTTGTTAATTCCTTACTGATGGGCAGCCAGGGCTCACATTTAAGCTCCAAGCATTGGCCAACACGGGCTTGCAAGGCCGCACAAAGAAATAGAGGCCATTCACCTATACAGCAGAGGATCAAGGGTGCACAATGGGAGCCGGTATTTATCGACATGTACATGCAGTTTCTATACAAATGCCACAACACTATTTAATATATTATGTATTGCCTTTTTTAAGGAGAAGGGCGTGAGGATTATTTTTTCTGCTTACACTATACTAGTGCCCCTAAACCATCAGGTTACTATGAGATTGTTTCTAGTTTATTTCCTTAGAGTTGGATCACGCTGGCTGCACCTGATAAGTTTCTCTGAAAAATGTTTTGACAAATTCTATGTATTTATAACTGCTTCCCAAAATGAGACCCGGTCCCCCAGCTGGATGTGACATCTATTGCTGTGACACTTTGTCCCTCTTCACACTCACTCAACCTGCTTAGCATACATGGAGCAACAAGAAACTCTGTTAAAACATCTACGATTGAGGCATTTCATTATAGTGTACACTGCCAACTGAGTCACTTCTAGGTGATCCCAAATAAACATATAGAGAAAATAATGGGCAGGGGGGGGGGGGATGATCACACGATTCACCCAGCATCACACAATCTGGCGAAGACTGGATTTTCTCCAAGATGTACCTGTATCCCAGGCCTGGCTTGCAAAGTGCAGACACTGCCTGAGATGTCAGCCTGACATTGTATACGAAATCCTCATGAAATCATATAAAGTAAAATGAGGATGAGCCAATCTCAAGAAGGGCCGCTGCGTGGGATGTGTGCTCTTTTCCACAGTAATATTTAAGGTCGGCAAGGGGAAACACTTGACATATCAGTATGCCTCACTTAAGGCACACCCCTCCACCTCTACCCACCAACTCGCACCTGTGTGAAGTTTAGATGGTACCACACGTAAAGCTTGGTCTCTGACATGAGGGCAACCTGCATTTCGCTAGTTCAAACCAAGCAGCAGGGTCCACTTAACCTTTCATAAATTCAGTACTGTTCAAATGGGGGTAATAATACCTATGATTACATAGCCTAAAAGCTGAAAGCATCTAGTATGAAGCGCTATGACCAAAGTGTTATTATATTCCATAAAAAAAACTATTACCAGCCCAGACCTGAACTTTGTCCTTGCCCAAAATAAAACATTTGTTGATGCCCATCTTGCGCATCTCTTAAAAGAAATCAGGCGCTAAGCTTCTGCAGGTTTTGGCTAAGCTTCACCCTGTTTTATTCAGCGTAGCAGTTTTTGTCAGCGTACTTGAGTGGTCGCAGTGCGATCAGATTCTGGGGGTAGAGCGTAGGCAATACATGGATTTAGTGACTTCTGTGTCTGTCCCACCTTCCAAATATCCATGCTGCTGACTATTTCTTAAGACTTAATGCTTGCAGGCATCAATGGGCCCTTTTAAGGTCATGGATCTGGCATGACTGTTCCAGCTTATTCTGAGAAGCTACATGGAGTGGGTGGTCATGCAAGGCGTGCAAATGAAAACCTGTGAAATGTAAGCAAGGATATTGAGTGTGCTCTGAAGACTGAGGAGAAAGTGCTGAGTAAGTTTAGGTGAGAGTTGTGGGGTGCTGGCCATGGGGGAATGGGAAGCGAGAGACTGGGGTGCAGTAGAGTGTGGGACTGCAAAGTGAAAAGGGGTAGAAAGGGTTCAGAGGACAGAAAAAGGAGCAAGGGAGGGGAGAGATTGGAACAAAAACGGAGTGCAGATGAAAGATTGGGATGGTTTGGAGCACGGAGTGACCAGTGTGTGCAGGGGAGAGAGGGGTGCAGAAAAAACCAGAACACAGGGGGAGTGGTGTAGGGCAGAAATGGCATAGGAGGCGCTTTGTGTTTTGTAAATGAGAGAGAAGTACAGACAAGTGAGAAAGTGCAGAGAGCATTGTGTCAGAGGAGTGACTTTCTGTGGGGTGCTGGGAAGGGATTTGGGAGAAAAGGGTGTACAGCAGACGTGAATGTGGGGTAGATGAGAAGGGTACAGAGGGGAGATTTGTACAAGGAAGAATGGTGCCTCGCCTCATGTTCCCAGATAAAGGGTGCAGTCAAGAATGCGTCTCCTTCCAATGCTTGATCCATGCAATAACGAGGCCTGCACGAGGACGATTAGAAGTAGTTTGTTGAAATAATTGCAGATATATACACTACACCAGATCTGTCTGCGCATTGATTGGGCCTGATAATACACAAAGTGCCCCCCCCCCCCCTCTCCCAGGTGCAGGCCGGCATGGGGAGGATTTATTAGAGGAGACGTGGGAGCTCGGGCTTGGCGCTCTCCCGCTGCCCCAGTGTCATCTGCGCTCCTGTCTGGTTCCTCTCCAGGAAGAGACACTCACAGCAGGCTGTTCCTGCATCAACCTTTTCACTCGATCCTACCTGCAGGTCTGAAGTCAGGACTAACCTTAAATGAAACCTCTGACCCGTCCTGTAGTGGGAGCTTGTGCCAGGGTGCGTGGCATCTTGCCTTGCGACACAGCATCATGTTATTTGGGCTATTTTAGCAACTTTCATGGGTTTTTGGTGGATGAATACCACGCGGGCTACAGTCTCATTTTATGCCATAACCTATTCCTTTGGAAAAAAAAAAAAAAACTAGAATGATCTATAAAGGGCACATAAAGTGCCAGTTCTGGTTTAGATAAAGCCACTGACTTAGGAATGTTTACTACAAAGCGCTGTGTAGTTAATAACTTGATTGGAGCTGGGAACATATCACTGGTGTAATACAAATGCCTCATCCACAGATGCCATCATCCACTACTTTCTCCTTAATTGTTCATTGCACTGGCACTATCTGAAATGTCGTAAAGCTGATGAGTTATTCTTCACATTCTTAATTGTTTCAAGGACCTGTAAGAATGTAACCATTTCTCCCATGCTACCACCCCCCCCTTGAAGCGCTTTGAAACACATTGTGTATAGGTGCTATACAAATAAACAATCAATCAAAAATCAATCACTATTAGCACTATGCATTTCCTTCACTGAAGTCCTGCTTAAAACCAGCAATGGCAAGTGTTTGCTTGTCTATACGTAATGGGCATTTGCCAGGCACTGCTGTTAAATGTTCAGGTACTTGAACCATTTTGCAGCTGCTACCATAAGTGGGTACCTAATACCACTATGGCGGTGCTTGGCAAGTGCCTTTTTCAAGCCTACATTAAAGCCAAACGGTTGCCGTTGCCAATGCTCGTTTTAAAATAGGGCTGCAACTGCATTTTTGGTACCCACCACCAGCTGAATAATGAGTTGTAGACAAGTTTTAATAGAGGCCACCATAAGCCATCTGGGTGATCAAGAGAGCCTCGAGATTCAAAACAGCACTTGTTCGGCTATCCATGTAAATCCAGTGAATATCCTGGTGCCGAGGTATGATTGCAGCCCATACACTGCAGTAAAGGGGCACACTCATGTTCCATCATTGAGGGTTCAAGTGTAATAGGATGGAATGGGTTAGTGAAACTCCATAAAGCATCTGCACTTAAAGCGCAGGTGAGTATTATAAAAGATCTCTCTAAAGGTCCATCGCTGGGAGGATTTTATATTCTGAACTGCTTTTCTTTTTCTTAATTTTCTTCGGTTATCTTTTCTCTTGTTTTATACAGTGATGATATATGTAATTTAATACGTACTGCTATTTTAATTTTGTGAAAAGTCGAGTTCTTTGACTAAAACACAACAAATAAATTAAAAAAAACAAGTCCCCAGGGTATCCTGTCCCCTCCAGGATTTATGGTTCTCCTACGCCGAAGACTTACCCGATTTGACAAGGCAGCCTTGCGCTACACCACTTGCATTACTTGATGTATTGCAACTTATCTACTATTTGATGCACTGTAACCGTAAGCTTATGCATCAAGAGTAACATATTTGCAATAGCGCCTTAATGCCTAAGGGTTTAGCGCACTCTACAAATGTAAACATAAATAAATACCTTACTCACTCCCAACTTACGACATGAATATTACATTCACATAGGAATCAACAATCACTGAACCCTTGAAAAAGCACGACTTTCTCTCATCCCTTGATCACCAAAAATGTAGCCGATATGGTTGATTTTGTTTTAAAGCAAGTATTAAATGGAAGAAAACATGCTTCGCCAAAGCTGCTTCTAACAAGGTTTGATGCCTTATGAAAACCTATTCAAATGTAGATTGTCATACTCTGACAAGTTTTCACCACTGAGCCTCACGCAGGGTTAGCCAGGTGGGAAGGGGGTAGTGGTGGGAAGGGGGTTAGTGTAAGGGCGCGGGGATGGGGGCGGAGGGTTGAGGGAGCGATCAACACACTGTTAGGCCTCAGACACATCCAAGCATTGGGCGTAACATAGCTAACAGCACACCAATTGAAACCAGGCACTTTGCAAAACCCAAAGCATAGCTGTGCTCTTAAGCACAGATAAAGGCTTCTTTACGAAATTCTATTTTAACGTATGTTGGGGTGGACCAACAGAACACAAAACAGATCTGTTAAAAAAGCTTTCATTCTTCTAATGGTGAGTAATTAGATACATTCCGATAGTTTCCACACGTTTCTCTTAAAAGTAAACGAGTGATGTTCTGTCTGAACGATCTAAAGAGATAGAAAAGGAGAAACTACAATGCAGTTTACTACGGGCATACTGGTCTCGCTCTGCATCTCCGCCTAATTTCTGCCCCATAGTCATGTAGCCCTGACCTGTATTTTAAAGCACATTCACATTCATGCTGCGGGTTTCGCCGAGTGCATTGCATTTTATTGTTTTTTTATAGTGCTTTCTACAAAGTGCTGAACAATGAATAAAGGTGGTACAAACACATTGGTAAAGAACAAATAAGAAGACTACACAATTTACAGCATGGGAGTACTTTTTCCAGAGCCGTGAGGAAAATATGAAAACAGGTACCCGAGTGGATAGGAAGGAGGTAATGAAAGCAGGAGGCTGTACAGGGGGGTTTGGGAACAGTGATAAAGTGAAGATGTTCAGAGCGGAGACAATGTGTAGGGGCGAGCAAGATAGGAAAGGGGCGAGACCATGATGGCATTTATAGGCTGTGCAAAGAAAATGAAATAATAATCTGTTCGCAAAAGGGAAGAGAAGCAGAGCTTAGATAAATCGAAATGGAGGCACAAGCAGGAAGAGAAAGCATAAGACGAATAGAAGAGGCACAGATTAAATGAAGAGGGACACGATTTAAGGCCAGTAGAGCAACTAGAATAGAGCTGTAATAGTGAAGTTTTGAAAAGACAAGAGAAAATAAGGAGTGTATTGTCATGGGGGACAGGCACCCATGTTATATAGAGGATAGTGACAGGTGATGCGAAGTAGTTTGAATGATTAGAAAAAGAATGAGGCATCAAAGATTACTACAAGATTTCTTGCAGTCCAGGAAAAAGGAAGAAATGCAGGGGGCTAGGGGGGGGAGGAGGGAGGAGATACCCAAAGGGGAGTGTGGCAGGTCCGAAGGAGTCGTCAGACACAATATGGACATTTTCGGTTTCTTGTATTCAAATAATAAAGAAAAGGCCTCTCTCGCCAGATTGCTAAAGGGAAAGTCCCTACATAACTAACTGAAAACTAAGGGTGTGTTACGCTAACCTGGTCTCTGCAGAGGCGTTGAGGCACAGTTGCAGCCCTCCTCTGCGCTTATGTGGTGACTGGTGGTAATAGGTGATGCTGCTCGGGACTGCTCCTGCGTGGAAAATAGGGGGCGTGAGTATGCCAGCTTGTGCGCCTGATCCCCTTCCAGACACCTTCTCCCAAACCGTGGTACCCGTGGGATGCGCTGTCCCTGGAAAGCTCACTTGTTGATTAGTTTTGGCGAGCACTCCGTCCTGCTGCTTCTGGCAGGGGAGCTTGTATGATCTGGACAGAGTTCCTTCACTGGTCTCTTGCACGTGATAGTCCAGTCCTGCTGCAACTAAGCCACTATACTTCAGGTAAGTGTTTCTGTTTGCCTTGATCTTTCCTCGTCTGTTTTTGTTGTATTGTAAGGTTTGTTGTCTTGTATTGCTGTCCGTTCCACTTTTGATGTTTGCTCTTTTGCTTTCTTCCCTTGCAGGTGATGTTGCCGATCCGGCAGAAGCTGCGGAGCTCGAGGCGGCAGCCGGAGGGAATGAGGAACGAAGCTGCAGCAGTACAGTAGCTGGTAAATTGCTAACTAGGGGGCGCGCAGGGTTCAAATGCAGCGCAGCCCTAGGACGGATGTTCTAACCTTTTCTTTCTTCTTCACAGGGTCCGAGTTCGTGGCTGCGGAGTGCGGTGCCGCAGCATCGGGATCAAGATCACAATGTCAGGAGACGAGTCTGCAGATGAAGTGATAAAGCACCGGTTTCCTGGAGGTGAGTATGCAGGGGAAAGCCTGGTTTCAAAGGTAAGTAAGCTGGTCCAAGCGGCAGTGAGCATCACGTTGCACATGAGTGCACAGTAACGCGAAGCACTGCCTTAAGGATGGAGCAGCTTATATAGCTGAGCTTCTGAAGCCATGCCCACCAGGTTTAGCCTGCCTGCCACACCCGATGGGCCAGCACATGAAGACCAGGCTTAGGGAGCCACACCCGATGAGTCAGCACATGAAGATGTTCTCTGGAATAAAGGCGTTCAAAAGTTCTTGTAAAATAAAAGCATTCCTGCACTGAAATAAAGTTTTCCTGCTCATATCTCTATATGAGCCTGAACTGAGTCCAGCCAGGGCCTCTGTGTTTATGGGTCCCAAAGGGACATAAGTGAGTCAAGTGACCCATTGCCCCCATCACTAGATGGTGTGGTTTTTGTGTTCTGGGGCCTGCGGCCATGACAGGGTGCTCGTCTATAGTCAGAACGTCAAACCAAAAAAAATGTTCTCCGTCCAAAATGCATGTCTATCTGACCGTACCACTAAAACAATAACTAAACTTGAGCTAAAAAAAAGTTTTCTTCTTCTCCTAGCCTCTCCTTTTCCTCGTGAAGCGGTCTTTCAGGGATCTCTGATTCAACACAGCTCTTGCATGTACAAATGTGTCTGTTGACAAAATACTTTCTGTATGATCTCTTCTGATAAGACTTTTGGATTTGTTCTTCTACCTCTGTCTAATTGTTCATGGGTCTCGTCTTCCAGACCATATATACCTTATTATCACTCTCCTGAAGATGGTCTTTCAAACAAACTTCTTCCTTTCACATTAGAAGGTTCCCTGGGTTTATCAGCTTTGAGACTCCCTTCTCCACCACACACCCTGGGAGCTCCTTGAAAGACTCCTTGTATATTTAATTTGGTACTTTCAACTCACAACAGGTTCAACAAGTTCCCATTAAGTGGTTTCCCCACTCTTCAGCAATCAGCAATTGTCTTGCTCACAATTATCTCCTCGGATTCCTTCTTTCCCCAAGTGCCCTTATCACCACTTCAAGGACTCACAATAATTCTCATCTTCAGATTATTGAACAGTTCATTAAATGTTTTCTTATATTTGGTTATCAGTTTAGTTATCGCCCTTAAGGCACACATTCTGTACTCGTTAACACATGTTCGCCCGGCAGCCTCTCGAGACTACAGTCAACCCCAGTAACTGAATTTGTCACAGGGGACCTTGCGGGGCTTAGCACACGCTTGAGTAATCTCATCTGGTCTCTTCTTCCATACAGGCTTCTCGCTCATTCCGATTTCTCTGTCTCTACAGTTTGCCCTGTTCTGCGAACAGGGTTTGGATGGGAGGTTTCCAGTCTCCCAGTCTTTGGCGTTCTGCGGGCGCCAGGCCCACAACAGCACCTCCAAGGCCCCATCACAATATCGGACAGTTCATTGTTCCCTGTCCCAACCATTAATATCCATTGTCCGCTTCACTGGGCCGCCGGGGTGTCCAAAAGTTTCTCCGAGGACTGCAGGTTCCACGGCCACACTTTGATCCGCCTCTCCACAGGACTGACGTCAGGGGACTTCACCTATGTACCGTTCTCTGTCCCCTGTTCTGGCTTCCTCGTCCTATTTTCACTGCAACTCCTTCTTTCAGAGATATTCTCCTTTTCTTCACACAATGTGTTTGATTCACCTTTTCCTATAGCAAAAACAGCAGGAGGGCACAATGTTTTGGATAATGTTTGGATTGTCATATATGCTGACACGTGCTTGCATAGGGAATTCCCTTTGGGAATGGGAGTCCTTGTCCCCTAAGGGGGAAGTCACTCCCAGTGAGGTCCCACTCGCCCAGAGCCATAAGCAGCGTCTTGCGGAGCGAGCACACCTCCCTAGCCTTAATGGGAGTGGCTCCCCCCTGGGGAGAAGGGACAAACACACCTGATTCTTCACAGGAGGCAGAGAGAGGAAGAGTTGGAGCAGGAAAGAAGAAAAGGTTCAGTTTTAGCTGGGTTTAGTTGGAGAAAATGAGTGTGCATCCAGTGTTTGATGGCATAGAGTGTGAAGAAAGTCGGAGGAGGAGAAAGAAAATAGTTGGGTGCCATCAGCATATAAGTAGGGGGAAAGATTGAAGCAAGATATGAGTTGGGAGAGAGGGATTGTTTAAAAAGAAAAGAGGAGAGTGCCAACAGAACCATGAGGAACACAAAAGTGACGAGGCCGTTTGTCCGAAATAGAGCCAGCCCATGAGACGAGAAAGAGCAGTTAGAAAGGTAGCAGGTGAATCAGAAGGACATAGCCAAGAGACCAAGCGAGGAAAGGAAAGCGCAGGGTGATCAACAATATAAAAAGCAGTCGATGTGTCAAGGATGAGAACAGACGAGTTTCTTTTGTATGAAGAAAGTTACTGGCATGAAGGAGGGTTGTTTCTGTGGAATAGGCTGTCCGAAAACCAGACTGAAGAGGGGGGAGTAAGTAGTGCAAATTTAGATAGGAAGACACTGGAGCACAGACTATCCTCGAAAGCAATTTCGAGAGAAAAGGAAGAAGAGATTGGTTGGTAGTGGCAGAGGAAGGGTTGAGGGAATGTTTGAGAATAGGGGTGATTATAGCATGTTCAAAAGGAGTGAATAGCTGAAAGAGATTAAAGAAAAGAGACTGGTAAAATAAGAGAAAAGGCAGGGGGGTAGCCAGAAGATATTAAGGAGGATGGGAGAATGTCAAGAGGCAAGGAAGTTGTGCAAGCATGATGTAACCATATCAGAGTCAGCGAGTAAACGAAAAGAAGAGTATGTGCAGTCGACGGAGAAGATAAGAGGAGACCAGATTGGATCAGAGAGCGAGGAGGAAGAGTCAGAAGAGAGGACTTGATTGGAGAATGTGGAAAAAAGATTAGCAATTTTAGAAATGAAGAAGTTGGAGAACTAGGTTACAGAGAAAGAATATGATCTATGGGGATCAGATGATCTAGGTGGATCAGGGCATACGAGACAGAATTTGAGTAAGAAGCTGAAGAATGCAGAGTGCGCTGAGAAAGGGAGGCAGTCAAAGAAGAAACATTTTTTTTGGCATCCTGTAGAAGCGTGTCCATGGAAGAATGTAGTGGAAGGAGGCCAGATCAGTGAGGGCGGAATTCTTTACAGCCCTTTGGCCTTGAGGAGTGAGGATTGTAAGGAGAGAAAATAGGATGACAGTCAGGGTTGTGGGGTTTGCCGTGATGGTAGAAAAGGATGAGAAGGATAGTGGGACTCGAGAGCAGATTGGTCTGGAGATAGTAGTGGCATGATCAGGAGAGAAATTCAATATATGGAAGATTTAAGAGTAAAAAGAAAGGTATCGCAGTTAAAAGGAACAGAGGTTGCATAGTGAGTAGGATCTGGTAGGGGAGGCGACAGAAGGGAAGGAGGGCAGGAGAAGTGAGGGGAAGAAAAAGAAGAAAGGATAGATTACTGCAAAAAATAAGAAAAGATGGGAGGATGAAATGAGTACAAGTCAATGATAAAAAAAGGTGGATAGGATAATGGCAAGTAAATGCACACCATGTGCGAACCAAGGGAAACCAGGAAAGGGCAGAGCATGTTACCACACCGTGTGGAAGGCAGCAGCGGCAACATCAGGAGCGTTGAGGCCCAAGTGGCAGAGCCGCAGATGGAAAAAGTAGACCTCGGGCAGCAGCCCTCAAGTGAGACCGTCCAGTGCTGGCAGCCAAGGAGAGCTGGCTCAGGTTAGCTCAGGAAACCAAGTGCATTGTTTCAGTTAGTGTGCTGTTCGCCAAGTTCTGTGCTAATTTTTGGATGCGTCTCAGGCAAAATAATGTGATGACTACCCTTCTCCCTACAAACTCACCTGAGGCTATAACAAACTTTCATCAATCAAATTGAATAGACAACTTGGTGGTTACGTTACTAGAGATATATATATATATAGCAGCAGTGAGAGGCGGCAAGCAGGGGGTGGGGTATAGGCTGGGTCGCGAGAGAGTGGGGCAGAGGTAGTGGGAAGGGAGCGACCGCTAGCGAGCAGGCCTGGGGGAAGACTAGGGTTTAAACAGTGCGTCCCCCGCATTTGAGGAATGAGCTGGCTGGAAGAAGCAGGCAGCGAGACATGGGGGACTGCGAGTTTGTCCCCCACATAGAGAAGGGGCAGGGAGGGAATGGTGTTTTTGTGGTGTCTCACGCATAACTGCAGGGAACTGGTGGGGAAGCACGCTTCAAACAATTGCGTGTTGCAGCAGCAAAGCCGGGCCCAGGAACATGCAGTTGAGGGAGACTGAACACCCACCCCCTCCCCCGCCACCCCACTTGGCAAGTTAAGTATTGGCATGGGAAATTAACCTCAATGTGGATCCCAAAATGGAAATGCACCGAATCAAACACTGCTGCAGGAGAAAATGCAGAGTTTACAGCATGGCATTGTAACGTGATAAACACGTTTTCAAATAAAGCACCTCAAATGCACAGGTGAAAATAATCCAGACGGTAAACAAGAGCATTGTGGTTAGCTTGTACACATACGTGAATCGGATTAGCGGAATGCCCCTGTCAAAGCTTAACCAAACTTAGTTTAAAAAAGAGTGTATTACTCCAGGCTAATCATTAGCTGAGGCCTCAACAAGGTATGTGACCGATGCAAAAAATAAAGAATAAATAAAAAAAGGTACCGCTAATGTTTATCAAATCTATGCATACACATTTGTATTAATAAATATAACAGTAGAATAAATGTAAGAGTAGGAAGAACCTACAAGAAGCACACGTCATACTATTTGATAGCTCTGCCTCAGAATTTCCACACCCTGACTTATTCTTAAACTTTATGAAACACCATAGCCAAACAATTGCTTTCCAAGGAGATCTCTCTCCTCTACTGCATCAAACTGTAGCTGATAACAGGGTTCGAAATTGAGATCCGTTGACCTGGAGCTAAATCCAGCTCCTGGGTGTCAGAAATCACCCTGTAGGCAGGAGCTACCGCAGGGAAACCAGGAGCTATCAGAGATGCTCCTTTTAACTTTTTGTCCATTTTGTATGAACCATTGTGTTTAAAAGGTATATTACATATGTTCCAATTCTTCTTTAACATTCTCAAATACATGTTTGGAAAGCACCAGTTGGCCCTAGGAAACAAAAGTAGCTCCTGGTAGCTGTTGGTTTCAAGCTAAACAGACTCTACTGTGCTAGAAGCAGGAGCTAAATAGCTCCCAGCTCACCTCAATTTCTAACCCTGCAATCAAGGCATTGGTCTTCAGAAGTGAATACTTCCAATTTCTGGTATACCAGCAGAGGTTTTAATAATCTCAACACACACCCTAATTGTAACAGGGCGTAAGGCCATGTATGGAGTGAAGCAGGCTATCCTGCTGGAAAGGCTCTAGTGCCAAGAGATCATTGGCAGTCATCCCAGACAAGAGGATGGGGCTGCAAACAAGAGACAATAGGCTTATATAAAATAGATACTTTGCACAATCCGTCACTGCAGCACTTCCTGGTATGAGCTGCTTCCCCAGCCCCCGATTGCCCCCATGTTCTCTGTTCCTCCAAGATCCTGGGGCTCAGTGGGCCGGTGGCCCAGAACCTTCGTGTGGGGCTGTTGGGAGGAACTGCAGAAACATAAAAGGAAGTTGGGCTGCTGGTTACTATTGTATAGGGAAGCTGGGGAGTCAGGCACATGGATGGCAAGGGTACCGAGGGAATGTAAATTGCAAATTATGTAGCTGTATTGTGCAGCATCTTCAGATCAGATTTCCAGCCTCGCCTGTTGCAGAAGCAGGCTTCCCAAAATGTTGGAAGGGAGGAAGAGTACAAGGACACAAGAGTAACAGAAAAGAAGCTACAGGGGAAATTCAAGCAGGCAAGCGTCTCTGGTGTGAAGTACCCATCACAAAAATAAAATAAAACATGTGTCAAGAGTAAAAGGGTACATTTATCAAATTTATCTGAAGTATCTGTTCTGTAGATTTAATGCGGGCTGAAAGTTTGTAATGCTGTTGCTTGTTCTACACACGTTTTGTGATTGAGGGAACCATGTTCTGCTGTTGCCTGTGCAGTGTCTGTTTGGAGAATGTTATGTTCTCTTATATTTGTAAATCTCCACCTGCTGCCATAAGTAATGGCAGGAGGCACTGCCCTTCAGCAGACCAAGGTCTGAAAGAAGAGATAAGGGCATTGCAAAACATGCAGCAGTAATTGTAGTCCCCCTCCCCCAGAGCCCCGCGCATGAGCATGCACAGACAGGTAATGTGATTCCCCACTCTAACCTCCCCCTCCCCTTCCCCCCAAGCAAAAAGTAGTGGAATCATTCAGTGCCTGTCCTATATAAGGGCTCGATCTCAGGATAGCAGGGTGGGTGTTTGGAGCGGTTGGATCAGACAAGAGGAGAGCAAAAGTGCCAGAGAAGCAGAGGCTGAAGGAAGATTCCCAGAGCTGGCGAGTGAAACTGGGTCCCAGGAGCTGATTGGAGGAGCTGAATGGGGCCTGTAGTAACCAAAGGTACTGCATATCAGGTGAGGAAGCGGGATCAATATGAAGATGTGGAGGTAGGGAGAGGGGTGCAGAAGAGAAGAGACTGGTAGATGGCCTTAGTTGTGAGGGAAGAGTTGGCCAAGGTGTGAACTATTCACAGGGGGAATAAGTAAATCGCTAGAAAAGGGCGAATTACTAACAATCACTCAGTGGTTAGGCAAAAAGAAACGATAGAAGAGAGACCTGGAGTTGGCTAGGAACTTGATAAACGGTGCCAAAGAGAACAGAAATTCGATCAGGAGAAGGAGAATTCAGAAGCGGGAGCCAAAAGAGCCTATTTGGAGAACTGGAAGACAGGAGCGGAGACTTGTACCCCAAATGGTGATAGAGGAACAGGGCAGAGAAAGAACTCAGGAGAATGAGTGGTTGACGGAATTAGAGTGTAAGAGGGAAGTCGGGTCATTGGGTACAGAAGAAGATATTGCAAGCAGTTTATTGTAGCAGGTGACGCTCTCGAGGCCCGCATGCTGGACTCTGAGAACTGACCTGCATGTGCCAAGAACCATTATTTTTCAACCAGAGTACATCGAGAAAGTGTTGCAGAATACCATTAAGACTGGATATATCGTCGCAAGAGAAAAGAGTCTTCGAGAAAGGGTCCAAAACCTAAGGCCCAAAAGAGGAAGATGCAGTTTGGGAGAAAGCCTAAAGCAAAATCTGAAGGAGAACCAATATTAAAAAAGGGAAACACTAGAGCCCACATTTGAGGAGAGTGGATATAACGTTTCCAATTCAAGAGGAGACTGGGACTGGGATGGATGGGTAACCAAGACAGGAGGTAAACCTCATTTACCTTTTAATTCGTATATACACTTGGACAATCTCTGACACGAAGTTGAACACTGTTCATTCTCCAGTTTATTATTTTTCATCCACACTAATAAATGCACTTACATTTGAATTTGTTTTGTTATTTGTGATTATGCTTACAGGGAGATCAGTGCATGGTCATGTGGGACTAGTTCTAGGCATAACTATTTCTGAGATAACGATTTTGGCTTTCCTAGACAAACGGGGCCTTGTAAAACATGTCCTACTACATGAGGAAGTAAACAGGAGTAAGACTTTTTGCAGAAGAAGCTGTGCTGGAATATGATGTACCTGAGAACATCATGAATACACCTGGAATTATGGTGCAGAGTTTGGTCGACAGGCTGAACCTAGTCCTATGAAGGTGATCCGGGCATACAAAAGTGGTATATGGTCACATGGTATTGCCGATGAAATATAAAAGCAGTACATGTGGGTGCAAGGCTGAGATGGAGTTTATGAATGTATTTCTGGCATATGTATGATGATTATTATGCGCTTGTACACAAGTGTTTCAAAGCAAAAGGCATGGCAGGGGAAGACATAAGGAAGACAAGACAAACGATCTTACTAGGCGTGGTACATCCAGACCATGCAGGTGCGCAGAACAGGAAGTGCGTGCGGGGTGGGGGCAATAGGGACCAAGTGTGCTGCTCAGTCCCACCAGAACATGGGTTAAGTGCAGAGAGATACCACTCTCATGGGTCATAACCTAAGTGCAGTAGTGATGCAGCAAGCGCAAGGCCCGGGGGCGAGTGCAGGAGACTGGCAAGGAAGCTTGGGACCTGTGAGACTCTGAAGGTACACCAGGCAGCCAGTCAGCGACACTGAGCAGAAGTAGACGAGAGCGAGCGGGAGAGCAGAGAAAGGTGGTTAGCAGGGGAGAGGGAAGGAGGAGGCTAAGAGGAAAGTCTTGAGAAGTTTCTGGAACTTAAGGAGATCCGGCTCAAGGCGCAGAGAGGGAGGCGCCTGTAGTGGATAAAGATCTCCCCCACAAGTCTCTGCTAGGAAAAGCAGCAAACTCGCAGAGAGTTGGAGGAAGACGAGCGGAGGGCTCGGGAAGGAGAGTATTTAGGAAGAGCGTTGCAGATCCCGTGGGCCCAGACCCCAGAAAGCCTTGGGGACAATGCAAAGGGTCTTGAACTTAATCCTTGCAACCACAGGGAGCCAGTGAAAGGATTTCAGTGCCTGAGAGATGCGGTCCCTGCACTTGAGGCCAAGGATAATTCTTGCAGTTCTGTTCTGGATGAGTTGATGAGGACAGCGAGTAGAAGGTTGAGAAAAAGGCTGTTGCAGTAGTCCAGCCTAGAGAGGACCAGGGCTCTGGAGACAGTGAAACCTCTGGGGGAAAGAGAAAAAAGGTAGAATACCTCTGAGAAGGTGCAGTTGGTAGTGGGACTTTAGACATGTCCGCGATATGAGATGAGAAGGAGAGGAGTCGAAGATGATCCCCAGATTTTTCGCCTCGTTGGTAGGTGTAGGCGTAGGGACAAAGGAGGCCGGCCATAGATAAAGAGGGAAGGCGAAAGCAGGGGTCCCAATGAGGACAATCTCCGTCTTACTGGCATTGAGGCAGAGGTCGTTTGCAGCACACCGCAACTGAATTCCGGACAGATAGGCAGGTATGAATGAAGAAGAGGAAGAGGCCCAACTATGGACATTGAAAGTTATCACTGTTAATTCGGGTATTTATTACCTGTCCGCATGGGACATTAGGGTCGACTTCCAAGAAAATATTAAGCTGATGTTTGTGTACACCCGGAAGTGACGTTTGATAATTACTCAGAAACACATTGGTTGTCCTCTGCATCCTTCCCCCAACTAATTAGATGAGGAGTTCAGAATGCTGAGATTAACCGATTTGTCCCTTATGCCCTTTCAAACCAATCTAAACTATGCACTTTCACACCAACCACAAGCACCCCATCTCGGTCTCCAGTCCTGATCTCGCAGCATTTGTTTATTTCATAAGCGACCAATATCGTTTTTATTCTGTTTTTATTCTGTACCCATCTGCTCGATGACACTTGCTTCTGTTGAAATCACGCTATCTATGCGCACACAAAAATCAACCAAACGCACCTTTAACATTTTAATAAAACGCAGGCAGGCAAAAATGTCCTGCAAGCTGTAGGCCCCACGAATAGTGAAGCAATTTGTTACAACTGGCAGGATGACCAGGGCACACCTTTGTGCCTGTAGATCACAAGCGGACAAGAAGCAGCAGGGGCATTCCTCGAGGTCCGTTAAACTCCAAGATTAACATTTTCATGTTCAAATGTAAAGAATGCCACGGCAACCAACACAGCAACCTCAAAGCAAGCCGAATGGGATTTTCCTCCGGGAATAGCGGAGCGCTTTAAATTGCATTCGACAAGCCAGAGCTCAGGTAATGGTTTGCTTTCTACAATTGAAAGCTAAGAAGAGGGTCTGCTGTATAACAGACCCCCTTATGGAGGCAGCACTTCGAGGCCGTTTTAACAACAAAACGGCCTTTGCTTAATAGAAGCAATTAGGCAGTTAAATGTTAAGAGGATCCTTTATTTGCAGACAAATTAAAACTTGCAAAGGCCAGAGCACGTACATTTTATGTACCAAAATCCGCAAATGGTCCAGGATTTGTAATTTGAAACATTAGTAAGGGAGATTTGCAAAAATGTCCCCTGCATCTACAGAAAGCAGCAGCACATTGAACTCCGGGCATGCCGACCTCAACTCAAGATCTCTTTCGGGAAGCTTTAAAGTATGAAAAATGCACAGAAATTGATGGGTAACAGGAATGTTATCTGTAAAAGGGTTACGAAGTTTGAGTTGTCCATAATGTCACGCAGAATCCGGAGGTTGGATTACTGTCTTTTACATCATGCCCCACTGTCATCTGCATGGTCTCTGGGGGCTATGGAGGAATTGAAAGTGTGTAGTAAAAGAAAAATGCAAATTCAAACTCTGAGGTCGTGTTGAAGGTTGCAGACGGAAATAACCAGGTCTGCGTTCGTTTCTAGGTGTTATGCAAGGGGAGCAGAGAGTAATTTGTGCTCAGAGGGGAACTTGTGCGCTTGTAGTTCTAGGTTGCATTGCCTGGGCATGCGGTATGCAAGGTGATGGATTGTAGATGGGTAGCCTTTTGTTGCATGTCTGTTGAGTGGGATATTAAATTGCGAGGTGCTAAATTGGTCGGTGTATAGTGTCCACAGCGTAGCAGTTGAGCGCGATATTGCAGGGAAGTTAGTGGAGGTACTGGTGAGTAAATCAGAGTGTGAATCTAATGTGTACCTTGCAACATCATTGCAAGGGTGTAGCAGGATGGCCTTTAGCAACGTATCTTAGTGGTGCCCTTTGGGTGAGCTACTTTGGAGAATATATCCCGAGGCACCCTAGTGTGTGCTGGTATCTCTTGCAGGTGACACTATGCAGCAATTGATCCTGGGAGAGCGTGCAGAAATGTGGGGTGGAGCTAGGGGGGCAATTACTGAAGAGAGTTCAGAGGTGGTATTTTAGGGAGGGCAGTCGTGGCAGGATACCTATGTACTACTAAACATGCTATGTCAATGCGAAATATATCTAGAAGCCAAGTCATGCAAATTCCATTAGGTGCCAGTGGGCAAATCACTTTAGGGTACTAAATGCTTAGGGCACCACAAAGCCAAACACAGCAAATCATATCACACCGAGTCTCTGGTAGCAAACTTACAGTAAGACATTCAGTATACTAGGACCCAGGGAACACATACAATGAGCCCTATTCATATATCACAATTACTGTAGGAGGGAGCCAGAACCGGGAGCATTTTGGATGTAGTTAAGTGATGTGCCATAGTTCGTTAAGGTGTGCTCAAGAGCCAGGTCTTTAGCTATTTCAGGAATGTAAAGAGACTATGGATGGTGAAAATTCCCTTTGGGAGAGAGTGCATGGAGGATGACGATCATCCCAGGGTCTCTGATTTAACACAGGCTGTTTGTTAGCACTGTGTCAATGGATCACAAGAGTTCTCCTGAGTAGCTATTGGATGATCTTTCCTTGAACGAGTTCTGATCCACTGCCTTAAAGAGATCCCTGGGCGAAGCAGAACGGGTTGAAATTGATTATTGTCTTGAATGGTAGCCAGCTGAGTGTTCGTATTGAAAAATAACCCATTGTTGATACCCATGTACGATTTCCACTGTAACTATAGACATTGTTGATGCCTGTGCCAAACAAAAAACTACATTCATATTTATTAACGTTTTTTGATATTATAAAGTTTTTAAACTGGACCAGTCAAACACAGTTGCCTCACAGTACCAAGGATTATCTGCAGTGGGGCATATATCATACATGACTAAACTGCCATGATCTCTCAATACTATCTACAGGCGTTTAGTTTGACAATAGTGCTTTATTTTTCATCAATGCAGGGTTCGGAATTGAGGGGAGCTGGGAGCTATGTAGCTCCTGCTTGTTGCCTAGAAGAGTCGGGTTAGCTTGACCCAACAGAGCTACTAGGAGCTACTCTTGGCTCCCCAAAACAAGGGGTGGCGAAAAAACACTTCTCTGGATTTGTGACAACCCATTAGTAAGCATTAGGCCACATCTAGTCAACATTTTAAGCACAAGGGAGTCAAATAATGGACAAAGTGGTATGTTTGCATTTTATGTGGAAGTTATGAAGTTGTGAGGCTACAGTCCGTGATCCTGCGCTCAGATACAGGTGTAATTGTTTGTGGCTGCTGCTTGAGATGGTTTTATCCTGGCTAGCCTCAAGCCAGCAAGGTTATAGTGTACTGATGGGATGTACACCTAGCCCAATATGAGTTATTGTCAAAAATCAGGTTTGTTTTGTATAGTAAAGGAAGAGTCTGATATGGCCTTACAAGTGTTATTGTTTAACTTTTATTATGTGTTCCACATAGTCGGTATCACTAACAAACTGTTTGATACACAGGTAAGAGGACACATTCCCTAAGTGTCCTAATCAGACAAACTGTTGCCACATAAATGCATGCGGCAGCTCTGCCTGTCCATACATTCAATAATGTGTAAACTCTTAACATATGTATTCAAAGCAAAAAAACATTTGGCACATGTGTATCTGCAGCAGTTAAAAATACCTGAAATAGTCCAAGTCTGTTAGATGCATGTAAACCCATGTTCACTTTTCACAGTACATTTTAATTTCATTTTTATTATATATTTTTAGCCAATCGTCTTTGTATATACATACATAAACACAATACTTTTAATTAAAATACAAATTCATTCATAGTTATAAAGAGACTAAAATACAATTGAAATACTCAAGGACCTTACACAATAGTATTAATATATTAGAAACTTCCAGGTTTAGGATAAAGCTTTAAAAATCATCAACATTTTCTGATAAAATGTCACCATAAAAAGCAAAACATGTGTGCATTTGAGATATTATATTATGTTCTATTGCTTCTGGAAAGTTCTAAATGTATAAATAAAGTTTTGGAAAAAAAACCAAACAAAAATGTACATCATCTCCTTTCATAAAATTAGGCCATATCATATTCGTTTCACTATTATCTACAGTATTGTCATATTTCAATTAGGCTTTCACAATCAACAAGCAGATGTTCTAACGTTTCAATCTCATTACATCCACATAGCCAGCACAATCTTGAAGTCCACAAACTCCCGGGTCTTGTACCTACAATTTTTAATGTTGGACAGACATTGAATTTCATCAAAAGATAGTTTCGAAATATATAGGAATTCGGGTATGCGCTAATGTATCCAGACATAGCCATTCCAGATATCCAATATTGACAGTATTGCCCACTATTTTTCCTTTTGACTAATTCGGTCAAGTGACACTCTTGGCTATATGCTAACATTTTGTGTTTTAGCCAGAATTTGAACCCATTAGGAAATCGAATGGCTAAGAATAGCTCAAATTCATCAGCCCATTTCCTGTACAGTTTTACCAATGGTCCCAAAGGCCATAACATTGTCTATTTGAATATACGCCTGGATATAAGTGACGATTATTGTGTCATTATACAGAGACGACAAATTGTCATAACACATCACAATTCTTTTCAGTGACAAATCCTTTCAGTCCAAATTCTAAATATATATACTCAATAGTTAGACTATTTTTGGCATGCTGAATAATTTACTTAATATACAGGCTTCAATTCTTTTAAGGTCATCCATATATCCAGATCTCAAAGCCATATAACAGCAGCAATATTGTTGCTTAAAAAAACATCAAAATCGAAAGTGTGGAGATGCCAACATTCGTCCCAATAAAAGTGCTTATGGGAACTTGGAATGGTCTTGGAGGGTAAACATTAGTTAGACCTTTTAGGTATTGTATTACGAATGGAATTTTGAAATACGATGGTTCCTCTGCAGTGCACTTAAAGATCGATAGCGCTGCGAGATAGCTCTTAATAGTGCCAACTTGAAGGCCTGAATTTGCCAAATGAAGTAAGAAGGATAACATCGCAGGTGTACCACATGAAAAGGGTTTGATATTCTTTTCTCTGCAGCAGCTGCAAAATTTACTCCAACGGCAGCGGTATAGAGTTTTAGTTGCTGGCGTTCTGGCCGAAAGCAACACCTCCATGACGTCATCTGGAAGGTCCCAATCCTTGCACCTCAACCTTTCAGATACCGAGCGTGAAGGTTGAGGGTCTTGATGGCTGGATGGAGAACCTGACCTCCCTTCTGTGAGAGAAGATCCTCTCTGTACGGTAGACGAATTGGAGGGCAGATGGACATGTCCAGAAGGTCCGGGTACCACGTTCACCTGGCCCAATCCGGGGCAATTAGGATCATGGTCTTCCGAAACCTTCTCAACCTCCTGATCATTTGAGGAATGACAGGGACCGGAGGAAACGCGTACAGAAGTGGGAACTCCCAGTCCACTACGAACGCGTCTCCTAGAGCTCCTCTCGGGGGAAATTCCCTTGAGCAAAATCTGTCGCACTTCCTGTTGATACTGGTGGCGAACACATCCACTTGAGGGGTTCCCCAAAGGGCGAAGATCTCTTGAAGGACTTCCTTAGCTATCTCCCACTCGTGGGAGACTGTTCTGCCTGCTCAGAGCGTCCGCTGTCAAGTTCTTCTCTCCGGCTAGATGAATTGCTGATAGAGAGATTCCTTCCTGAATTTCCCAAAACCAAAGCTGCATCGCCTCTCTGCACAGTGGCAGTGACCCTACGCCTCCTCTTTTGTTGAGGTAGTGCATGTCCACTGTATTGTCCGTCAGTATCAGGACGTTTCGCCCCCGTACAGACGGCAGAAAAGCCTTCAGTGCCAGTCTGATGGCTCTCAGCTCCAACAGGTTGATGTGTAGTCTGCACTCCGATGGAGACCAACGACCTCTGATGGTCAGGTCGTTGGCATGGGCTCCCCACCCCGTGAGTGAGGCGTCTGTGACTACTGTTATCTCTGGCCATGGTTGCCAAAGCAGTTCTCCTTTCAAGATGTTCTCTGGAGAGGCCCACCATTGAAGGTCGTGGGCTACCTTGTCCGGAATCCGGAGGAGATCTGTCATCCTCCCTGAGAATTGTGACCACTGAGTCCTCAGTGCCCAGTGAAGGGATCTCATTCTCAGGCGAGCCTCTGGCACAAGGGATATGCAGGATGCCATGAGGCCTAGCAGCCTCAAAAAGTCGTAGGCTGGGAGACGTTGGGCATTTTGAAACCTGGTGACCATCTGCAGAATATCTTGAGCCCTCACCTCTGGTGGCGAGGCTTTTCCCAGGGACGTGTCCAGGACTGCTCCAATGAACTGAAGTCTCTGTGATGGTATCATCTGTGACTTCTTTAAATTGAGGGAGAAGCCCAGCTTGTGAAGGAAGTGGCAGACATAATCTAGTTGGATCCGAGCTTGTTCCGAAGAAACTGCTCTGATCAACCAGTCGTCCAGGTAGGGGTAGACGTGAATCCCTTCCCTCCTTAGACTTGCAGCCACAACCGACATTAGCTTGGTGAAGACCCTCGGGCAGAGGTCAGCCCAAATGGCAGAACTCGAAATTGATGATGAGAGTTGCCAATTGCGAACCTCAGGTACTTCCTTTACTTGGGATGGATTGGCACATGGAAATAAGCATCCTGAAGGTCCAGAGATACCAACCAGTCCTGAAGCTGGAGGGCCTGAAGGATCTGAGAGAGAGTTACCATCTTGAACTTGTCCTTCCTGAGGAACTTGTTCAATTCTCGTAGGTCCAGGATGGGTCTCAGTCCTCCGTCTTTCTTTGGTATGAGAAACTAGGGGGAGTACCAGCCCTTGTTCATGTCCGCTACAGGTACCGGTTCTCTGGCACCTTTCTCTAGCAGGTCTACAATTTCCTGCAAGAGGAGCGGATCCGGCACTTTCAGCGAGCTGTTCCCCGGTGGATGGCTCTGAGGGATGCGTAGAAAAGGCAGGCAGTAACCTTGGGCAACTGTCTCCAATGCCCAAGCATCTGACGTAATAGCCTGCCATTCCGTCAGATGGTGAGTTAACCTGCCCCCTACAGGTGTCTTGTGATGGGAGACCTCAGAGTAGTTTGGGAACGGCTGATGCAGTTGCCGAAGGTAAAGCGGCTCCTGCTCCTGCGGCTTTCTTTCCTTTACCCAGTCCACCACGAGTAAATTTTCCTTGGCCTCTTTGAGCCGGCCGTCCTCTGCCTCTTCCATATGAGGAATAGCGAAAGGACCTTCCTTTCCAAGAGGATGCTGAGGGACGAAAATTAGTTTGGCGGATTGCAGCTCCTAGTGACTTGGCTGCTGCTTTAGATGTTTGCAGCTTTTCCAAACTGTCATCCGCCTTTTTACCTAACAGGGAAAAGCCGTCAAAGGGCATATTTAAAAGTCTGGCCTGTTCGTCAGAAGCAAAGCCGGACTTTCTCAACCACGCATGCCTGCGGATTGTGGTACTTGCCGCGATGGCCCTGCTGATACTGTCAGCAGAATCAATGCCAGTTTGAAGGGACTCACACATTGCATCTTTACCATCTCTGATGATATTTAAAAATGCGTCCCTTTCTTCTCCTTCCTGGAGGCAGTCAGCCGCTGATGAAGCACACTCCCAAAGAGTGTGGCTGAACCTAGCGAGCGTACAGGTCGCATTAATAGATTTTAAAGCCATACTACCTGCCAAGAAGGCTTTCTTAGCCATGGCATCATATTTTTTATCATCCCTATCCTGTGGAGCAGTGGGGTAAGCAGAAGTATTGCCTGTTGAAGTTGCAGCCTGGACCACCAGACTCTCTGGAGTAGGGTGTTTAGATAGGTATTCAGGGTCAGCAGCAGATACCCTATATTTCACTGACAACTTCTTGTTAACCGCAGGGACAACTTCGGGAGTTTCCCAGTTAGTTAAAATCTTTCTTTGTAAAGCAGAATGAAAGGGAACCACAGGATCCTCCTGTGGACCTTTATCCAGAATATCTGTGAGGTCATCCTGTTGAAAAACAGGTGAAGGCGCAGACCAACCCATGAACTCCATAATTCTTGACATTAGAGTTCTATAAGGGGTATCTGCATGTTCCCCTGGGTCTGGTTTGACAAATTCCACTTCTGGGGAAGTGTCTAGGCCACTTGCTTCCTGTAATGCATCCTGAAGGTCTTTCAACCTTCGTTCCTCAGAGGCAAAAGTCTCTGGTTCGGGTGATGTGGTCCTCTCCAGCCCAAAAGGCCTTTCTTGATCTGAATCTTGCCTTTCTTCATAAATTGAAGTTAAGGGGGGATGCTCTGGCCTGTGAAATGGTATAAAACCCATCTCTAAAGCAGAGGGAGCCATCATCAGTGTCCTTGAAAAGGTCGATGTCGTCAACGCCGATGTAAAAATCCTCGAAGGCGCCGACAAAGGCGTCGAGAAAACTGGAAGAGGCCTCGAAGAACACGAGAGGATTGGAATCCTACTTCAGGATGTCGACGAGGTTCTCGTCGTCGTGTCAGAGGCTCTCAGTGTAACCGTTGGCTGTGGAGTAGCCATGGGCTTTTCTTTTATCGGCGTCGATGTCGACGCCGGCGTCGACTCGATTGACGGATGCGTCGAAGAATCCTTCCATAACTGCGTCGATGGCGCCGATCTATGCTTCGAAGGGGCTTTCGACGATGGCGTCGAAGATGCTTTACTTCCCGATGGCTCATGGCGCTTTCGGGTCGACTCTTTCGCCGGGTGCTTCCACTCGCAGCGTTTAGATTTTATGGGCTTTTCACCCGGGATATCACCCTCAGCTGACTTTGAGGGGGTCGAGGCCGCTTTCTCGAAGACGCTTAGCATCTTTTTTCTGAACTCCTCCCACTCAGCTTGAGGGCTGTATTTTGTGCAGCAATTTACTCTTTCAGGGCAACTAGGAGGCGACGACAAAGGAGATCTTGTACGTCTCTTTTTCGAGTGTCTAGACCTCGACGAGTGGTGGGAGCCACTTCGAGACCTAGACCGAGAATGCTTTTGACGGTGAGGAGACGAATGTCTCGACTCTACTGCGGAAACTTTCGAGGAAGTTAAAACTGACTTACCTCTCTCGAGCTTCCCCTTACGCTCCTTCAAGGCATTCCTCCCACTCCGAACACTGATGTTCGATTCCCAGACACCACAAACAGATCCTGTGAGGATCTGTCAACGACATCTCCTTCCCACAGTCTTGGCATTTTTTTGAAACCGGACAGAGGAGTCGTCTGGTCGGAGGAGGAAGCCATCGAGTATGAGTCGGTTTTCTCGAGGAAATATGAAAATATTTCGACTGACGAACTGAGCAACGGTATTCCGAGGCACACGAAGCGCAGAAAAACGGAACTGAGCAACGGACGCTGCGCGTGGCCATTTATAGACATGATGACGTCGGCGTCGATACGGTGGCTGTCGAGGAACACCTACTCGACGGACGTCGACGCACAGCGCCCTCTACTGGAAAAAAATGTTCTGAGGCCAGCAAGCTGGAGTTACAAATATCATAGATAAGGAATACGTCGGAGGACACAATCCCTTCAAAATTTAGTTTCATTACAAACTGTGCAATATTGTTCCATTGTTCAACTTCTTTAGATTTTTTTATAGTTCAGTAACCATTCAGGAACACCTTCTTGCTTGCCCGAATACATTTTGCGATAAAACGTTGATCGCTTTTTGGTGTAGCTAAGCTTATAATCGCTGTGATCGCTTTAGGCAACAGTTTATTTAGCATCAGATATTTAATTGTCACTATGCTGTCATTTAACCAGATCTTTATTTGCTCGCTCCACTGCTGATACATATGATCGTTTATGGCAATTATTCTTACTAATTACAAACACCATATTAGTAAAAAGATCAACTTTATTTTCTTTGTTCGTATTATCTGCCCATTGTTTGATGTATATCGGGACAATCTGCATTACATGTTGATTTACTAATTTAAGGTTTTTGACATGCCATTTAATGCGGTTCTGTGCTTCATTCAAACCTATCTGGCCATTTTTATCATACAACTCCTTAACAAGTTTAGTTGATATTGGGGTTAAGAATACACAGAGGAAAATTGTCACTTTCATGTCTATGCACTATAGCCATGACAACTGTCAACCTAGTTCCACTATCATTTTTAAATACATAATCAATTGTGGACAGCGCCCGCCCATCTGATCTAGTGTGGGCCATACTTGCATCACTGGGACAGTTACCGTTAGGTCTTGTTGGGACATACTCCTCTAGATCTTTTGGCCATGGTTTACCTTGGCGATTAGAAAGATTCTTATTAACTGGTTCGGAAACCTACCCATCTGTTATTTTGCACTGATTGATTGCCACCTATTTTTACATTAAAATCTCATAGCATCCATATGGGATACCAGTGCGAGAATTTTTGTAGTATTAATGCTACCACTTGGACATTCTTAATCTTAGCCTTATAAATAGGAGGATCATAGATATTTATACATACTATAGTACAGTTCAGATGCTAATTATTACGCCCTGGAGATTATTTGTTGATTCTTTTATAGTTGTTGCCACCCATGGGGATTTCACAGTCAGCAACAATTCCCCCGTCCCCCACCCCCTCCATGGCCTCCCTGTCAGTCTTTTACAGGCTACTTGTTGGACTGTGCTACCACCATCAAATTGAACTGGCTCAGTTAGTCATGTTTCTTGTAGGGCTACCACCGTAAATCTATCTAGAGCCGAAATCAGGCCATCATGCCCAAATATATGAGAATATCCATGTGTGTTCAATGAATAGATTACATTTACATCACCGGCGTGTTGAGCTAAAGTGTTGCTTAAAAAGCAACAGGAAGCCATTGCCAAGGCTTTCAGAGTTTTCTAATTCTATCCTTCCGGGAGTTAACTCCAGCTCTGTAACACTGCGACCAGTGGTTGAAATACTAATCATTCTACAAGAATGCACTGGTATATGCTAAACCTTTTTATTTGACTTCGTTTGAGGTAGACTTGTCCTTTGGTGTTTCTGTACAGCTTCCTGCTGATTGTAAACTTGTCTAGTTCTAGTTTTAATCACTGGTATCCACACAACTCTACAAGAATAGCCCATCTGAAACAGCTCAACCTCTGAGCGCAGGACATAGTCCAAAGTTGCACTAGATTGGAACCAAATGTTGGTCCGATATTCCTGCATCTCTTCTTCTTGATCCAACTATTATAATATCTTTTGTGGTAATCACTCTCAGTGCTACTACAGAGTGTAATATACATAGCACCGCAGCTCTATTTATGGTGAGGGGGCATATTTTCTCTAGTAATACTGGTTGTATTTGAAGGGTCCGTGTGAAGCCTTCTTGTTCACCATTCCCATCCTGCACAGATACCAACTGGCTTGGTTCTTTACTAGCAGACCAAGGACCTAGGAGAGAGCTTTGTTTCAGGGGTTTAGAAATAGGTGGACATTGACTCAAACCTTTTTTAATTGAATGCAGTATATCGATGTGTTGATCCATACATATATGCCAATATTAGTATTTATACATTAGTGTTGCCCTTGTGCCAACGCGTGTTTCGACCGTACTATAGGTCTTTATCAAGGCTGGGCCAATATTCATGTATATTGTGTTTCATGCTTTCCTATATGTCAAAGATAATGAGCTTGGAAAGCCACTCTTGTAGGTCAATAGAAATGGATACATTCAGGTTTAGAGGTGGAAGGTGGGATTCAGGTTTAGAGGTGGAAGGTGGGGGGGGGGAGGGAGGGTGGGGATGGGGAGAGAGAAATCGAGCTGGTCAGATAGAACATTGCATTCATAATAAGTATTCTACTATTCCAAACTTATCTAGGTGCAAACATAATTTTGCCATCTTGTCTCATTAACTTTCAATATTAGGTCTCAGTCACATGCAATTGTACTATTACCAGAGGGGATGAGTACAGTACACCTTGATATTCTGACCCCTTCACCTTGCAAGCCATAGAGTCACTGCAATTATGGGGCAAGTGTTGAGACACGAGGTGCACACCGTGATGCCACATCATGCTGTGACCCAAATTACCTGCAAGTGCACAGTGGCAACTGCGATGCACACTGTATAATAGTTAGACCCTCTCTGATTGAATGTGTCCTATTACAATTGTACTTTCGCCTTGTTTAAGGTAAGTCAGTTCCCGTTTTGTTTATAGTTGAGATGTATCGCCTTACCCAGTTTGTCTGGTTGCTTTTGCTCTATGAGATTAGAAAAATAAACTTGTTTGCTCTTAAATCCAAAATCATCTCTATTGATGAATGTCTACTGTGTCCTAATATTAAGTAATAGGACAATCGTTAGTTCTGTGAATATATTGCTCACCTGTGGAGGGTTGTAGAGATCTTTCCTCCTTAATATATAGCCCGAATTGAGCTCTTTAAGGGATATCCTGTGAATAAATATGTATGACATTTACTGCATTTAATGTAGAAGATGCCCTGTGTATGGAGTATATGGCAATATTTCTCACCAGTCTTCCCTTGATTGGCAATTGAGAGAATATATATATGGGATACATTACTCACCGTAATCGTATTTCTGATGCTTGTATCTGCTTAGATTCACATGCTGTGCATAGGCCGACATCTAGTGGAAGCTGCGGAGTATTACAGTTTGTTTTTCGAAAGTCGAAAATGGGCGTCGACACAGGCGTGCCAGTAATACTATCCCTAGTGTGACGTCCACTGTACCCAAGATCCCTCACGCGTGTAGGATCCTCAGATTGTATTTTTTCTGACATGAGGAAGCATGAGGAGTAGCGTGAGTACAGATAATCCAAGCAGATAGACAGAAAAGGTAAGACTACAAGCAATCATGCGCCTTCTCTCGGAGGGGAGGAAGGGTGGGTCGCATGTGAATCTAAGCAGATACAAGCATCAGAAATACGATTACGGTGAGTAATGTATCCCTTCTGAGGCTTGTGGAATCTGCTTAGATCACATGCTGTGCATAGATTAGCGAGCAGTACCAGAAGAAGGAGGTGGGATGTGAGAAGGGTCATGAGCAAACAGGTGTCTTAGAACCGCTTGTCCCACTTGTGTATCTGTCTTGGAATGAGTGTCAATGCAGTAATGCTGAGTAAAAGTGTGAATAGAGCTCCAAGTAGCCGCTTTGCAAATGGTGTCGAGGGGAACATTTGCAATGAAAGCCAGAGTGGCACCAATGCCTCTAGTAGAGTGGGCCCTTGGCGTAAAAGGCAGAGTCTTGTCAGAAAGAGAGTAACACAGCTGTATACAGTTGATAATCCACTTCGAGATAGCGCCCTTAGAGACGCGATCCCCCTCTCTGCCTGTAGCTACGGAGACAAACAGTTGATCTGTTTTCCTTAGCGGTCTGGTTTTATTTACATAGTATAGGACCGCCCTACGCACATCTAGGGTGTGTAGTTTCACCTCAGCCGAGCTTTGCGGGTTCTGGAAGAAAGCCGGAAGCTCGATGGACTGGTTTACATGGAACTTGGATATGAATTTAGGTGAGAACCTAGGGTGTGTGCGTAAAACCAGTTTGTCCTTGTGGATAGTAAAGAAAGGATCCTGCACTGACAGAGCCTGAATTTCACTGACCCTTCTTATGGAGGTAATGGCTACTAAGAAGGCCGTTTTATAAGTCAGGTGTTTGAGACTACTTTTATGCATGGGTTCGAATGGGGGTCCCATGAGCTTAGCTAGCACCACGTTGAGGTCCCATCCTGGCGGTGGGTTCGAAATAGGAGGGTGAAGTCTCTTTACTCCTTCCATGAAGGCTTTAACCACTGGTACTTTCCACCACGAGACCTTGTTATGGGATGTGGTGTAAGCCGAGAGGGCTGCCAGGTGTACTTTCAGCGAGTTAAAAACCAACCCTGCATCCAGCAGGTGGAGCATGTATGTCACAACGTTGGAAGGAGTGCAATCAACCGGGTTGATTTGTTTATTCTGGCACCAGATAACGAATCTTTTCCACTTATCAAAGTAACAGTGCCTTGTATTTGGTTTCCTGGACTCCTTTAGAATGTCCATACACCTCTGTGGTAATTTGAGATGTCCAAACTCTATGACTTCAGGAGCCATGCTGCTAGGTTCATAGAGTTGGGTTCCTGATGCACTGTTTGACCCTGTTGCTGGGACAGTAGGTTGTACCAGGCTGGGAGTCTGATGGGTTCGCACACCGCCATCCTGCGTAGGTGTGGAAACCATGGTTGTCTCGCCCACATGGGAGCAACTAGGATGAGCGTCATAGATTCCTTGTTCATCTTGTACACCACCTTCCTGATGAGAGGAGTTGGTGGAAAAGCGTACGCAAACATCCCTGACCAGTTCATCCACAGGGCATTCCCTTGGGAGTCTGGCTGGGGGAACCTGGATGCAAATCCTGGGCATTGTTTGTTTTCGCTTGTGGCGAATAGGTCTATAGTGGGGAAACCCCACTGAGAGAAGAGATCTTCTACTACGTCTCTGTGAAGGACCCATTCGTGTTCTTCTGGGAGGGAGTTTCTGCTTAGAGCATCCGCTAGGGAATTGAGCTCCCCTGGAACATGTTGCGATGACAGGAAGATGTTCCGTCTGAGTGCCCATATCCATATTTTCTGGGCAAGCTTGGACAGATTTGGCGAACGAGTCCCCCCTTGCTTGTTCAGATAGAACATGGCTGTCGTGCTGTCCGTCCTGATCTGCACCGACAAGTTCAGTAGATGGGGCTCGAACGCCCTTAGCGCTCGGAATACTGCCAGAAGCTCTAGCAGATTGATGTGGTTCTTGGCTACTGAGTGAGACCAGAGACCCTGAGCTGTGTGGTGGAGATGGTGAGCTCCCCACCCAGTCAGGCATGCATCTGTAGTCACCACGGCTTGTACTTATTCTACTCCACTCCCCAGTTATCAGGGACAAGTTTTCCCTGAAGAGGACCAGGAGTTTGCAATTATGGAAGAACAAACCGGGACAGATTACTATGCAGAGGATGAGGACCTGGAGGAGGGAGAAGATGAGCAGGAAATTTACAGAGTAGATTCCCCAGTACAAAGCGAAGCCCCAGTTACTGACTCTCCAGTTGATAACCAGCCCCTCCTTAACGAGGTTCTCGCTCGAGCAGCGGAACACTTCCACATCGACACCCACGGTGTACAGGAGGAAAGGGACTTCGCGGAGGAGTTTGTAGGAGAGAGAAGACCGGTCGCTCAGACCATCCCTATCCTCAAATCCATCCAACGAAGAATAGATCCTTCCCTGGTGAATCCTAACCTCACCAGAGCTGTCAACCCCAGAATTGAAAAGATTTTCCGGGCAGCCCAGTCTGACCCTCTGTATATAAAGGGACATCTTAAACCAGATTCCCTAGTGGTGACCAACACTAGAAAGAGGGCTGGCACGCCCTTATCTTCATCAGAAGCTCCTCCCGACAAGGAGAGCAAAAAACTTTACGGGTTTGGCAGAAAGGTAGCCTCAACGTCCGCCTACCAAGCAAGGATTGCGAATTCCACCACCCTGTTGGCTAGTTACAATTGCCATCAATGGGAAGAAGTCGCGGCGCTCATTGCCTCTGCTCCAGAACCGTTAAAGGGCCAGCTGGCTCGGATCTCGGCAGAGGGGAGAGCCGTGTCTGGTTGCATTTTAAAAGCAACTTTCGACGCCGCTGACAACGCAGGGAGATTGATAGCAGAAGGTACTGTTATCAAGAGACATGCGTGGTTCGAAGGGTTCAGGTCTTTCGACCCGGGGCTTTTTACTTAGCGGGATAGGATCGGAGGAGCCTGAGGGTGTGGCCCCTTGAGGGTTATATGAAAGAAAGTGTTCTGGGTTCTTATCATAAAAATCAGCCAAGGAAGACATCCTAGACATAACCCTGTCTATGTCTTCACTGGACCATTCCCTGGAACAGGGTATTACTTTAGCAGGTGATTTATTTTCAAGGGTAGACTTGTGTTTGCTTGTCTGCTTAGGCTTTACAGGGGTGGAAGGCTGTGCTTTCCGCTGTTTCCCCCCTTCTCCGTGCGTGGAAAAATGTTTTCCCTGTCCCTTGGGGGCCCCAGAGACTTTCGACGCCTGGCGTCGAGGGTCTGGAAAGGTATCTGTGTGCTTCGGGCGTGGGGCCTCACTGGTGTTAACCGCGGTCTCGGTATCTTGGAGCGCGGCCTGGGGGTGGAAGTCGTATTCGTCTCCCGACGATCGAACTTCCGTTAGTGTGTGTAGCGAGGCACTCTTGGCAAGAGTGGATGATTGCCTTGCGTCGTGAGGCGATCTCGATCGAGAGCGCCCAGAGGACACCGAGTCGGACCGTTCTTTTTGTGCCTCTTTCCGGGAAGTCGACGTCGTCGAGGCCCGGTTGGTCTTAGTGTGTTTAGTGTGTGTTAGGTGTGTAGCGCTTGCGTCGCCGGGGGTCTTCCCCATAGCCGCCTTGCCGGACGACCTTCCGAGGTCGGGGACCTGCGCTCGTCGGCTGTCTTTCGACGCCGTAATGCCCTCGCCGTCCGAAAGTACGGCGTCGCTGCCATCGCTGAAGGCGCCCTCCGCTGCCATGGCCTCCTGCCTGGCGTGGTGGGCCCAACGCTTTGTCGAACGGTCCTTAAGTGTCTTAGGTTTAAACCTACTACACGCTCTGCAGTACGCTTCGGGGTGATCCCTCGGCAAGCAGAGATTGCACGTGGCGTGCCTGTCGACCCAAGGGTATTTGCGATTGCACTTGGGGCAGAATTGAAAAGGGGTACCCTCCATACGCACCTTAAGGCAGCGGGCTGCTAAGTGTAGGAATATATATAAATGTAACTATATATCAAGAGTGAAGAGTATGTACCACCCCCCACTCTCCCTACTTGTAAGGGCCGAGGCCAGCGGCCTACTAGGCCCGGGCCGAGGCCAGCGGCCTACCGAGGCCCAGATCCGTCGTGCAGCAGTCGACGGTCGATGACTTCTCCAGCCGTCGTCGAGGTTGAGGGTCGACGTTGGGGTGGGGAAGGGAATGAATAAGAATTAAAATTATAATAACAGCAAAAGTATGGCTAAGGCCAGGGAACTCCGCAAGATGCTTCCGACCAGTATGGCGGAAAAAAACAATCTGAGGATCCTACACGCGTGAGGGATCTTGGGTACAGTGGACGTCACACTAGGGATAGTATTACTGGCACGCCTGTGTCGACGCCCATTTTCGACTTTCGAAAAACAAACTGTAATACTCCGCAGCTTCCACTAGATGTCGGCCTATGCACAGCATGTGATCTAAGCAGATTCCACAAGCCTCAGAAATATATATATATATATATATATATTTTCAATGAAAATGCATCTAGTATTCCATGTTTAACATTACACAATCACCCCTGACGTCTTGTTACCAACATAATAAAAACAACCCCTTGTAGGTAGGGACTTTTCATCAACATTAACTTCACATGTGATGTCATCAGTGACGTCATCAATGACATTTGTGATGTCATCTTTGATGTCCTGGGTGTTAGTCTTAGCAGTACACGGTGGTGTTGCGAGTTATGGTTGCTTAGCTTACCATAACTGGTGAATTTCTGAGGTTTTTCGGTTTTACCTATAACCATAACGTCCCTCTAACAATGTTTCTCCATTGAGTTTCAAAGGTTTTTAGTAGTGCAACTTAACTTTGCTAAACAGACGTTATGGTTTTTTCAGTGAATTTCATGGGTTACCAGTGCATGCTATTTTCCTACAACTTACTAATATACTAGCCAATGAGCAATATTTTTGTCCAATTTACAAAGTTGCACCTTAAAACTCTGCCATTTCCCACCTTGTAGCACAATTTTTAACACGTCTATACACTTTTTGAAATAATTTTGCATCCGTAGATGTCCGGGAATGTCTGAGTTAATCGCAGACATTTTGGACAGTATCACGTGACCATACGCCTGAGCGTGGCATGGTGACTTGTTTGCGACGGCGTCTGCACTTCGTGATTGGATCCGTGATTGGAAGACAGTGCGGAACTGCATGTTCTACTGATCTAGGAACTTTCAACTTCAAAATTTCCCTTGCACACCTCCTACACCTTTTCGTACTCATTATCCATTACCAATCTAGTACACAGTACATGCTTGGAAGAATTTTATCAAAACTGCTATTTATCTTAAAATTGGCATCAGTTATTGTCATCCCTCCTCCCCAAGAGCCACCACCAGCTGGAGGACCTTCACAACAAAAAAAGCGCAGTACTTTCAAAGACAATGAAGAGGCCCCAGAAGATTAGGTAGATGTAGAGCCTACTTTTAGCACCAAGATCGAATCATGGGTGCGCCAGTTCATTGCTACTGTTGGGAGTGTACCAAAGGCTAAAGCTACCAAAGTGACATTTTTTACTCAGTCGCAGACTACCTGACAGTATTCCTACAGGACCACCTCCATGCACCGCCACACCAAATCCAATGACCGCAATGCTCTCAGAAAGGTTGTTCCTTTCTCAACACCTCATCTTCCTCAACAAATACTGTAACCACACGATGTCTGCAGGCCAAATTTGGTGCGTTATAAATAAGGAGGGCTACGGACCATTATCATCCATTGCAGCCCCTGAAATGGGGGATAAAGGGCATTAGCACCCCTGGTTCCCAAAGCGGGAACCCAGGGTGCTAAAACTGATTTTTCCAAGACAACCAACATGGAAAGAAAAAGGCAGGACTGTGTACACAGCCCCCCTTCCCTTGCCATGGCAGACTGCAAAACCCTATGAACATATTACCACAAGCACTTGTTTTCCCTTTCAAACCTATCGTACCTTCGAATAACAACCACATAGCCGGTCCCGGGTAGACATAGCCACTTTAACACCATTTTTCATCCCTAGCGGTCATGGCCAGTAGCCAGGATTGTCTGCGTCATGACCTTATGCCATGACCCAGACCATCTGGCTACTGCCCACAGCCACAGGCTATACCTCAGTCATCAAAGGTATAGGACTATTTTGTGTACCTACATTATGACACTTGTCAAAAAATAAAACATGGGCACATTTGCAAAACCATGCTTTAATGTCCTTGCCAAAGATCCTCACGAGTTTGCTTGAAATCCGCCCATGTTTTTATTTTTTTTAAAGTATAAAAATGTATGTACATACAATAGTCATAACTTAGCCCCCACTTGACAAAATCCATTCAGTATTTACACAAACATTGAAGGTTGGTGGGTCTATAATCTTTCTTAAAACTTTTGCCCACATTCGTCAAATAGCAACAAAGTTATAAGCCATCAAAAAATGTTGAGACCCCACCACTAATTTCGCTCCCTTTTGAGAAAATCCCACCAAACTTTAGAAAACCATTTATACCTAGATCCAAAATCGTTTTGCCAAATGTTGTGCAGGTTCGTCAAATGACACATTTATATGCCTTTACAATATTTTGGGACCCACCCCTTCTAATTTTGCCCCCTCTTGACAGAATCCCATAAAACTTTGCAAAAACATTCAGGATTAGTTCTAGAAGAGAATTGCAAAATTACATGCAGTTTCATTGAGGGGCGCACAAGTTATAAGCCATCCAAAAACTGCTTTTCCCCCAACCCTGTAATGCAGAAATAGGTACAGATGTCTTAGGACATCTGAAGTGTCTGTGGACTTTCAAGGGCTGGAACAATACAATACAATCCTCCCCCCCCCCCCAACCCACCCACATCCCCAGAGCTGGTTTGTTGAGTTTGGCAAGTGCAATGCAGCTTTTTTTCTATTGTTTCACTGCATGGCCGCGGACACCAAAAAAAGACTGCGAATCCTAGAAGGCTGGCGTTTCAGAAAAACTAACGCATTTCACGTTTTCTAACCACCCAACCAGTAGCCGTGTCCCCGATATATGCGGACCCCGCAAAAGTCAGCGATTTTTCTAGCCAATTAGAGGCGAGTCCGCAGACCGAAAAGGGAAGTGAGATGCGGAGTGGACATAGATATCACTAATTGTTTTGCCTTACGTTTTGGTCGTTAAAATAAAAATAAACGACTGGACGGATTTACACCAAATTCACTAAAGCACGCTTTCGGGACCAAGCCTCTGCTCCAGCCGCAAATTTGGTGAAAATCCGTCTAGCAGTTTGGGCTTTAGGCGCGACAGAATTTTTTTCCCATTATGTCTATGGGAAAAAAAGAAATGTTGGGACCGACCCTAGAACTTTGCCCTCCTCTTGACCAAACCTCAACAAACTTTGCAAAAAAAATCAGAATGGGCCATATAATTTTTTTGCAAAGTTTGGTGAGGATTCGTCCAGGGGGAGCAAAGTTATAAGCCACCCAATTTATCTGCTTAGATTCATATGCTGTGCATATAGTCCGGCATCTAGTGGTAATCGCAGCGTATTGCATCTCGTCTTTGAGAACTGAAAGGGGGACGTCGACATGGGCGTGCTTGTAACATTATCCCTAACATGACGTGTACTGTACCCAAAATCCCTCACACATCTAGGTCCCTCTGGTTGTGTTTTTCTGCCATGAGGGAGCCTTCTCACCATCGTGAGTAGAGAGAAAGAAATTAGTAAGAGGTCTATATTCCTTCTACTCCAAGCAGGAGGAAGGGTGGTGCTTGTGAATCTAAGCAGATACAATCATCAGAAATGCTATTACGGTAAGTAATGAATGTCTTCTGATGCTTGTGAATCTGCTTAGACTCGCATGATGTGCACAGACTAGCAAGCAGTACCCAGAGATGGTGGTGGGATGTGTGAAGGAACAGTAGTAAAAGAGATGTCTTAGTATCGCTTGTCCTACCTGAGAATCAGACCTAGAGTGTATCCAGTCAGTGTTTTGTAAAGACTCCAGGTTGCTGCTTTTACAAATGGACTTGAGGAACGAATGCTATGGAAGCCCCAGTGCCCCGAGTAGAGTGTGCTCTAGGCTTGAAGGGCAGATCACTCTTTGCAAGAGTATAAACACAGTGTGATGCAGTTTACGATCCACTGAAATCGCTGATGGTATCAGGTAAAATCGTGGCAAAAATGTTGCCAGTAACAAAAATAAAACAATTGAGGGGACCATTTGTGGAGCAACCCATTACTATTGTGGCACTATACTGCCCGAACACTGTCCAGAACAAATTCATCACGGATCTGATCCCGAGTATTTTGACATTTAAAGAGGGATTTCTCCTTATAGGTGGAGACTTTAATCTGTTTCCCAACCCTGGCACCCACCAATTTGGACTTCTCGCACGCACTCTCACTAGCGAAGCTCCTAAGGAAAATCGACATAGAGGCAGCATGGAGATTGGACAACGGGGGTACGAGGGACTACACCCACTACTCCGGGGCTCACAGAGGTTTCGAGAATCAACCTCTTACTAATCTCCAGTCTCCTGTTTCCCTGCCTAGACAAAATGGAGATCCACACCCGCATGATCTCAGACCATGCCCCAGTCTCCGCTAACCTTAGCATTTCTGGCCAGGCAGACCCCCTCCGACCCCCCCCCCCCCCCAACAGTGGCAATGGAAGTTGCATGACTCCATATTGCTGGCTGACAGCATCAGAAGGGAAATCGGGGAAACCATAAGGAACTATTTCAGGGAAAACGCGCCCGCAGACACATCCATAGGTGTAACCTGGGACGCCATGAAGGCGGTGGTCAGAGGATCCCTGATTAGCGCTGGGGCGGAGCAGAGGCGTGTCTCAAACATTGCTGTGCTAAGCTCGAAGAGGAGGTGAGGTTCTGGGAGGCAGAGCTGAAATCTCAGAGCTCTAATAAAACTGAAAGGGCCCTAAAGAAAGCCAAAATTGCACTCAAGATCCACTGGGCTGACCGCACCGCCAAATCGCTGGCCTTCACTAAACATTTTTATTATAGCAAAGGAAATAAAGCAAACAAAGTCATTGCATACAAACAAAGTTCACAGCCGGAAAAATATCCTGAGACTTCTAGGAGCTGACGGCAAGGCCAAATACACTGAGACAGAAAATATAGAACTGGTGAACCACCACAGAAAAAATGTCGGGGCACCCCACGCCACTTGCGGACCTGCCCAGATACCTTAATCCCATCCACCACCAAAATAAATCTCTGCTAACTCCGCTAGAATCCCCGATCACACCAGAAGCAATAACTGAACTAATCAAATCTTTAAAAAGCACAGCCCCAGACCCAGGCGGCTTTACAGCAAAATGTTATGAAGTCTACACAAGCATATTGATCCCACACCTGACAGCCCTATTCAATTCCTTCCTATCCACAGGCTCCGTCACAAATTCCATGTCAGAGTCACTCACAGTTCTTTTCCATAAGCCAGGGAAAGACCCCGAGCTGGCCTCTTCCTATCGGCCGATAACCCGAATGAACAACGATGGGAAAATACACTCAATGGTACTGGCGGGTAGGCTGGGAGTGATCCTGCCGGATATAATTGATTGGGATCAAATGGGATTCATACCAGGGCGGGGGACACACAACAACATAAGACGCACGATAAACCTAATTGCGAGCGCCTACAAGAAGGAAGAGGGGATGGCCGCAATATCTTCAGACGCACACAGGGCCTTCGACCGGGTGGCTGGGGCTACATCCGAAAGGTGCTGGAGCATTTTGGGTTTGGTCCAAATTTCACCAACTGGGCCATGGCCAACTATCAAAATCCCACCACACAACTTTGTGTCAATGGCAACAAATCTGAAAGAATAAAGATAAATATGGACACATGGCAGGGGTGCACCCTTTCGCCCCGATCTTTGCTCTCTGTGGAGCCTTTTGCAGCCAGAATACGGCAGAACCCTAGCATAAAGAGGTTGAGGGTGGGGGGCCATGAAATATATTTAAAAAATAAAAAAAATAAAAAAAAATACAAATAAAAAAAAATCATCGCCCTGTACGCGGACGACGTCCTGGTAACTATAACCGACCTGGGTGGCTACCTCGCCTCTTTTTGGAAGGAAATCAAGAAATTTGGGGTGGTTTCCGGGTTCAGGATTAACCTAGATAAATCGTCTGCCCTCCCAATTAACCTCTAAGCAACAAAAGACTGTCCTTGGCCCGCTGTTACCAATTCACTGGTCCAAAAAAACAATCGAATACCTCAGGGTCCAACTTCAGGGGGACTCCTCCCGCCTATACCTAGACAACTTCCCAGAGGTATTTAAGGACCTCCGGAGAGACCTAAAGAACTGGGGGAACCAGGATATCTCTTGGTTTGGGCACATCACCGCCATAAAGAATTAATTTAATCCCCAGGCTTTTGTACCACTGTGCTGCTCTCCCGGTCAACATCCCAAAGAACGAGCTGCTCTCCCTGCTGAGGAAAATACAGGAATTTGTCTGGGAGGAGAGGACGAGGAAGAGGGCCAGAATAGCTAAACAAATCTTGATCCACGAGAGGGCTCTGGGAGGGCTGGGGGTCCCTGATGTAGCAAGATACGCCCATGCAGCCCAACTCTCATGGATACACCTGGTCCCAATCGACGGGCCAACCACTGTAGAAACAATTAGAGGAGACCTGGTGCCCGGTTCCGCTGACTGATCTCCCACACCTCCAGCCCATAAAATCCCAGGGTAAAGGAGGCCCCCTTGCCGCAACTAGAGTAACCACGGAAAGCTGGAAAGCTGCATTGCGGAAATGGGGCACCCGGGGAACATTAGGCCCACTAACACCCATTTGGAACAACCCTGGGTTCTCCCCGGGAGATAAGCCGAGGGGCTTTGAACCATGGAAGGAAGGGGGTTTTCTGGAAGGCCACTCTCCCATAACGTTCGAGAGATGCAAGGAAAGGCTCAGGGTGGGAGAGCCAGAGAGGTTCCACTACTCCCACCTCTGGCACTGGTTGTCGCACAAAGGGATCAGGGAAAAGGGGACCAGAGATTTAACAGCGCTGGAGACTTCACTACTGTCCCCAACCTCCAAAGGAAGAATCTTAGGGCTTTATTCCCTCCAGGACAGAACTGACCCTTCTAAAAAAGATACATGCTGGACTGGGAGAAAAACCTGGGCAGAGAGTTGGATGTGGAGGAATTTGGGGAAAATGTGGTCTACACTCCATAAAAGCACGCAATGTATCTCGAACAGAGAAGGCGGCTATAAACTTTGCTACAGATATTACATCACCCTAGAACAATTACACAAAGCCAAGCTCGAAATCCCGGCAGACTGTTGGTCCGAAGGCCGAAAGATACTGGAGGGAGGTGGGTCACATCAATGAACTAATTGGGGTAACCATCCCCTGGGACCCTGGGATAATTCTCCTGGGAGAAACGGAGGAAAGCTTCCAGCGCTCACTAAGAGACCACCTCTCACACGCTGGCTCCAGAGTGGTTCGATCTACTAAGGCGGGTCTCCATGGAGGGTGTGGGGAGTCCAGGGCCCTGAGACATCCTCGGGGGAGAGCGGGGGAGGATGGAAGAAATTGCAGAAGCATGGCCAATTTGACCTACGAACACTTCTGGAGGGCGGCCCCTAATACAATGCTTGAACTGTATTGAAATATTGTGGTGGATGGCACTAATGATGATGATGATATTAAGTACCTTTCCTTATGGAAAAGTTAAAAAGTTTTGTGAAAAAAAAAAGTCGGGAAGAGATCCACTTCTGGAGTGCCCCATTGGCAAAAAATGTTGTAGACCATCGCTGTTCAATTCCCACTCGCAACTGGCTGACTGGCGGCTGAGTATTTGTATTTTATTTATTTGTATAGCGCGCTAGGCCCGAGGGCAACCAGGCGCATATCTTAAGGCACAGGTACAAAAAAATTATGTAGTTAGAGGCAAAGATTAAATTCACAGGTGCATATCTTAAGGCACAACGGTACAAAAGTGGCATGGATGCAGGTACAGGCAAAACATTTTAAATTCTCAAGAAAAAAGTGCCAGTAGTACGGGAGCAGTGAAACAGGTGGCTTAGACTGGTAGTAAGTGCGGTGTAGAGGATAGCCAAAGCTTGGCTTTGTATTTGAAAAGCGTGGCAGAAGCGAGGGTTCTGATGGACAGTGGCAAGGAGTTCCAGAGTTTGAGAGACATTCCATGAGGGAATGTATTGAGAGAAGCGGGAAGATAAGTAGGTAGGGGCCTGGTTGTTGACGCATTTGTGAGTAGGAGTCAGAGATTTTAGCGAAATTCTTTGGGCAACAGAGAGCCAATGTAAGCTCTTCCTAGTGTTGTAGATGTGCACCGACCTAGGAATAGAGAGGGCTGCTCCGATAGCATTGTTTTGGGCGATCTGTAGTTTGTTGAGGTTGTGTTGGTTAGTGCCTTGATAGAGTGCATTGCAGTAATCAAGTTTAGACATAACCAACGTCCAGGCGAGAGTAATGCAGTTCTGGGTAGAGAGGAATGGGCGGCAGGCTGTAATCAACTTACAAGTGTAGGCTGAGGCAGCGGCGACTGCATTCGTTTGTTGGTTAAGGGACAGTGTGGAATCGGGTAGATTCCACAAGTTTTGGTCTCTTTAGCCACTTTGATGAAGTTACCATCAATGTTGAATGTGCTGAAGGACGGGTCAAGCTTGCTAAGTCTTTATTGGGTGCCAAGGATGAGGAGCTCTGTCTTGTCATCATTGAGACATAGCTCGTGATGTGCCATCCATGCTTGGACGACTTGGTATACGTCATTCAAAGCTTTGGCGTCTGCGATGTAGTCACCAGTGATGGGGATGAGTATCTGGGTGTTATCCGCGTAGTTGGTGTAGGTAACACCCAGATAGTCAAGCACATTGAACAAATGTCTGGTGGAAACATTGTGGAGCGTAGGATATAGGAATGATCCTTGAGGAACTCCGCATGGGACCAGAGATGGGTCAGCAGATGCAGTGGGTGAGAATACTCATGAGTCTATTGTCCAGGAAGGATCTGATCCAGTTAGTAGCATTTCCCAAAAAGTGGGCAGCAGATTTCAAGTGTTGGCATAGGATTTGGTGATTGACCAAATCGAAGGCCGCAGAGAGGTCCAAGAGTAGTAGTAGAGCTAGTTTGCCATTATCTTTTAAGTTCTCCATTTGAGTTGTCAGATCTAATAAGGCTGTTTCTGTCCCATGCCTAGGTCTGAAGCCAGATTGTCTTGTGCCAAGTAAGTTATTAGTCTCCAAATACTTCTGTATCTGGAGGTAGGCCGCTCTAAGATTTTTAGGAGGAACGGGACCGTGGTGATTGGTCTGAAATTAGTAGGTATGGATGGATCAAGTGTAGGCTTTTTCAGCAGAGGGATGACCCAGGTGTCCTTCAGGTTGTTGGGAACAATTCCGGAGTGAAATGAGGAATTGATGAAGGTGGTAATGAAGGGAGCAAGGTCATGAGCAGATTCCTTAATGATAGGGGCCGGGCAGGAGTCCCCTTGGCAGTTGGAGGGTTTAAGGTTGCTGATCATTTTTTCAACCTGAGAGATAGTAAGAGGAAGGAAGCTAAATGGTGGCTGGGTGAATGTGATAGATGTTTTAGGAGCAAGAGATTTGGAGAGGAGAGAATTTTGTTTGGCATTGATTTTGGCTTGTAGGGTGGTTATTTTGGAGAGGAGAGCATTTTGGATGCAATTGCACCAAGAGCTGTCTTTGTTACAAGTATCTGGTATGGATTCCAATTCTTTGAGAATTTTGAAAAGCTCCTTCGTGCTGGATTCAGCTTGTGAGATGCGCAGGTTTTAAGTTTTTTTTTTTGCCTGTATAATCGCTTCCTTGTAGTTAAGGGACTTAATGAAGAGGTTGTCTTTGTTAGAAGCACCGGGGAGACTTTTCCAGAGTGATTCCGTCTTGCGTTTTTCTTTACGCAGAGCTCTAAGATGTGGTGTGAACCACGAATTCAGGTGAGCTCGTTGTTTAGCTTTCCTGAGTTTAAGCGGGGCTATAATGTCAATAGCTTTGAGCAGTGTTTGGTTGAAAGTGTCCACCAAGACCGTAGGGTCATTATGAGATGTGGCACAGTTGTTCAGAATGGGTAGGATAAGCGGGAGTAGCTTGTCCCTGGTGAGGTCCTTTTTATTCCTGGTGGGACTAGTGGGGGCTACTGTAGGTTTGGTGCTAGGAATGGTGGTTGGTAGTTGGAAGATAATGACGTGATGGTCGGACCAAGCACATGCTGAGTTGGAACTTATCGTAGTATTACAATTTAAGTCTACGATCCAGCAAAGCGTTCTGCCGTTGTTATGTGTAGGTTCGAGGTTGCATTGTTGGAAGCCTAGGTTTGACCCAATGCTTGCAACTTTGAGTCTGCCGTTACATTGATGTGACCCGGGATGTGTACATCAAGGAGCCAAACCTTGTGCTGGATGGCCCATTCCCAAATCTGGATGGCTAGGTCCACAAGGAGAGGCGACTTGGTGCCACCCTGCTTGCTGATATAAAACATCTCCACAGAATGGTCTGTGCGAATACGGACTACCTTGTTCGTGATAGACGGTTGAGGCTTTGAGGGCCAGAAAAACAGCCAGGAGTTCCAGATAATTGATATGAAACTGCCTGTCCTGAAGTGTCCAAAGGGTGAATACCTTGAGGTTAATTGAACAATAATAACCGTCACTTTGTTTATGCCGGTATACCATTAAGTGTGCTTTTAAATCTGATTTGGAAAGGCTGCAGTAAGCAAGTGCTGCGCAGTCTTGGTCTTGCACTGTTGGATGTGCCGTCTGCCAATGGGGCCTTGTTTGGCACACAAGAGCATAGGGAAAGTGAGGCCACATTAGTAAATGCAGCTTTGCTGCTGTGACCACTCTTTATCTGTGAACAGCAGAGTCGGGTCAAAGATCAGCCGACTTTGCGCAAATTGTGTTGAAAGCTGCTCGGTGCCTGAACCTTTGTGTTCCCCAGGCAAAGCTGGTAACGATGTGCTGACTGACTCGCTCTATAAGCATAAAGGAGACTCCAGTTCATAGACTCAGCCAGACCTGGATTTCATGGGCAAACTAGAACAAAGTTATTTTATTTCAGGCATTATTTATTTCCAAGGCAGCATACAGATTATAAATGTTTTCACACAGTCATGCTGCTCTGCACTACAGGTCAGATCTTCTATGGTGATTGTCCAGATTTTCAATTTGCAATTAGCAGGACCACAGGGACATCATGAGGGTGAGCTGAGGGCCTGAACTGAAAGTGAGCATTTTATTTTTCCTTTTGTTCGTATGTAAACAAATGTAATAAAACGTTCAATGAATTGCAAAACAGTGGAGCCAGGATCACTTTGCTTAGCAACCACTCAGCCAGCAGGAGCAGAAATATATCCATTCTGCCTGGCCTGGCATCATGTGCCATTAGTTCAGTAAGTTAAGGTCCTACAGCAGTGAGTAAACACACATTGGAACAGCTTTTTTGCTCTGGCTGTGCAAATTGTAAAAAGAAAAAAAAAAAAAGGCCAGTGAAGTAATGAGTCATGCATATCGAATTACTCTCCCCAAGGTTTAGATTCAAGGAACTTAAGTTTCTCATGGTCATGGATCGGATAGCTATCTAGTTCTGTTTTAGCTTCAAATTCTAGGATTTGTAGTTTTCCCACCAATTTAAAAGATGGGGAACTACACATCCCAGAATTCAAAAGGTGGGAATGAACTGGATGCCCCTATGATGCATGTCCACAAACAACTTTAGCTCTGTAGACCAGGCATGGACTGGCCTTCAGTGCAATAGGCCCATGGCATAACCAAAATCGTGTAATGCTTATGTGGGCCAGTTTTTTGGGTCAAAGTGTGGCACTTTTTTGGCCAAAGTGGGCCAGTTTGATGAGTGACTAATAGTTTTGACCCCTGTTGCTGAATAAATATTGTTTTAAATGTGCAATTTGCATCACATTTTATCAAAAATCTCCCCCTTGGGTACTTTTCAAACAGTGTTCCAAAATGAATGAATTCCCATTTGCAACTGTGTGCCACTTTTATGTTGGTGCCCAAGACAATTTTATGCCCCATTCGACCCTGCTGTAGACTGTATGAACACTGGGCCTATCAGTGCTTTCTGCTAGTAAATAAACAGCCCACCCCCCCCACTGTCCTGTGTAGATTTGCATATTGGCACTAGAGTTGTTGCTTCGCTTGATCCTTCACCTACCTGCCTTCTGCATATGGGACTGGACTCAAGCAGGCAGGACAGATTCTAAATTCAATTTGAAGTATCCAGAGCAATGGGGGTGAAAAATTTCTTAGGTCTATTCTCAATTTGTGACACCACCCATGAAAGCATTCCTCCCTCTGAACTTGCATCACAGGGGTTCTAATGCATTCAGACCGTGGGAAAACGGTAATGATGGGGCTGTGGTGAGGTGGTGGTCTTGGCCATTTGTGTCGATATGTATTTGAACTTTGTCATTTTCAAAGTTTTTTTTTTGCCACCATCTTTAAGAAGTTAAATGAACATGTATTGCAAGAATCAAGAAAGAAATCAACAGCGCCCACTGAACAATGTCCCTTTAGGATGACATGGTCAGCGGTGACTCCGACATCAGACCTTCATAATACACCAGGCAGATAGTAAACAAGCTATAGTGATTAGATCACTATGCAACCTTTCGGTGTGTCTGGGTTGGCTAGGACATTTTCACAAAAGAAACACGACATGGGCTTTCAGACCACACGAGTGACTTTTCTCCCTTTAATGGGATGAAGAGTTTTCAAAACAAACTTTTTGTCGCAACGAGGGGTCATGATGCCCATGCCATGTGGTTCCAAAAAAATGCAAGTGGGGGCCAATTTTCAAAGCGATGACCTGTGACTGAGCAGCAAGCTCATTGCTCAAAAGGAACAAGTTACTTACCTGTAACTGTTGTTCTCCAGCATGGGTCTGGCATGGATTCACATGCTCATGAATATTCCCCGTCGTCAGGCTGGGAATCCTCGGTAAAGAAAGATCAGTATCAGTTTCGTTTCTGATCTGTCTTTCGTAGTAGTAACCAATCACTGATCTCTGCGTCATACTGACCACAGCCAATGACTGCCATCTCCGTAAGCCCCGCCTCTGGCAGCCATCTTCAGATTTGGTAGCACGTGAAGTGGCAGTATGACCACGTGAAGAGCCGCAGAGGGGTAGGGGGGAGGGTTCGCATGTGAATCCATGCCAGACCCATGCTGGAGAACAACAGTTACAGGTAAGTAACTTGTTCCTTCTCCAGCATGGGGTCTGGCATGGATTCACATGCTCATGAATAAAAGAATACACAGCAGTACACATGCACAACCACGGGAGGTGGCAAAGGCTCAACATTAAGCATTACATCCAAAACTCAACATTAAGCAATTCTTACCTCCTCACCAGGCTCACCTTAGGCGAACAGGTTGCGCAGCACTGCTTGGCCGACCCTGGACGCCTCCCTGGAATCCCGATCGACGCAGTAGAATTTCGTGAAGGTGTGCGTCGACCTCCACGTAGCAGCCCTGCAGATGTCCAGCAAGGGCACACCAGATAGGAACGCCGTGGTAGCTGCGATCGCTCTGGTGGAATGGGCTCTCGGACGGCCAGGCAGCGGTCGATTTGCCAACCGATGACAGTACATGATACAGCCGGAGAGCCATCTGGAAATGGAAGCCTTCGAGAGAGCCTTCCCCTGATTGACAGGTCCAAAGTTCACAAAGAGTTGTGACGTCTTCCGAAAAATCTTTGTGCGGTCCACGTAGAACTTCAGCGCTCTAGCCACATCCAGCGAGTGCAAAGTCCTTTCAGCCGGCGACAAAGGCGACGGGAAGAAAACAGGCAACACCAAGGGTTCGTTGAGGTCGAAGTCCGACGGCACCTTGGGCATGAAAGAGGGGTGCGTCCTGAGCACTACCCTTGTGTCGTGAAAAGTCAAGTACAGGGGACTGCAGGAAAGGGCCTGGATCTCTCCCACTCGTCGTGCGGAGGTGATGGCCACAAGAAACGCTGTTTTCCACGACAAGAATTTCAACGGAGCTGAGTGCAGAGGCTCGAACGGAGGTCCCATGAGCTTGGTCAGCACCACGTTGAGCTCCCACGCCGGGCACCACGTTGAGCTCCCACGCCGGGGCCGGGGCCTTCACCGACGGGAACGATCTGAACAGTCCCTTCATGAATTCTTTCACCAGACGATGAGACCACAAAGACGTCCGTCCCGTGGTTCTGGTGTATCGGGAGATCGCAGCAAGATGAATCTTGATGGAAGCGTGCGCGAGTCCAGCCTTGGCCAGCGTCAACAGGTACGGCAGTACTTGAGGAGCCGTAATCCGTAGAGGGTTAATCTTCTGTGCGTGGCACCAGACAGAGAACCTCTTCCATTTGTGTCCGTAGCATTTAACAGTTGAGGACGCCCTGGCCTTTGCAAGAACCTCTCTGCAGTCGGCCGGTATGTCGTAGCCTCCAAACTCTAACGCTGCAGGAGCCAGGCCTGCAAGTTCAGCGACTTCGGGTCGTGATGGAGGATGGCACCTCCTTCCCTGGAGAGAAGATCCGCTTCCACTGGCAGCTTGGTTGAAGGGGACTCTGACAAGTCCAGAAGGTCCGGGAACCATATCTGCCTCGGCCACGCAGGTGCGACGAGGATCATCCTGCACCGTGACCGCTTGAGCTGGTTGATGAGCCGGATCAGCAGCGGCAATGGAGGGAACGCATATAGGAACAGGCCCTCCCAGGGGAACGAGAAAGCATCGCCCATGCTCCTCGGCTGGGGACACCTGCTTGCGAACCTCCAGCACTTGGAGTTCGTCGCCGTCGCGACCAGATCGATCTGGGGTGTGCCCCACCGTCGGAAAAGGCAGTCCACTAGATCCTGTCGTAGTTCCCACTCGTGGCACGAGCGCAGCTCTCTGCTGAGCGAGTCGGCGATGGTGTTTTTTATTCCTGCCAGATGAAACGGCACCAGAAACATCCCTTGGGCGACGGCCCAATGCCACAGATCCTGCGCCTCCTTGGACAGGGCTGGGGATCTGGTACCGCCCTGCTTCCTGATGTAGAACATGGTGGTGGTGGTGTCGGTGAAGATCCTCACCACCTTGCCCTTGAGGGACGGAAGAAAGGACCTGAGGGCCCAAAACACTGCACGGAGTTCCAGGACGTTGATATGGAGGGACTTCTCCGTCGGCAGCCAAAGGCCCCTCGCGTACAGATTTTCGGTGTGCGCTCCCCACCCTTCCAGGGAGGCATCCGTGGTCACCGTCTTCTGGTGGCCCGGGGTCTGGAAGTCCATGCCTGCCGTCAGATGCGCGCGGGTGCCCTACCACCGGATCGCTCGTCGGAAGCGCTCGTCGAGTGTGATCCTGTCCTCGAAGCCACCTGTCGTCGGGATGCAGCGAGCGTCCAGGAACTCCTGTAACGGGCGCATCCGAAGCCTGCACAGGCGCATGAGATAAATGCAAGAAGACATCATTCCGAGGAGGGACTTGATGGACCTCACCCTGGCCACGTCCGCAACCAGCATCCGCTGCACCTTGCCCAAGATGGCCCTCGTCCTTTCCTCCGACGGAGAGGCCAGAAGCGCTACTGTGTCGAGCTTCGTTCCCAGAAACAGTGCGTCTTGCGCGGGCACCAGGTGGGACTTGGCGTAGTTTATGGAGAATCCCAGGTCCGTGAGTAGTTGGATGGTCCTCGCCGTGTGCTCCGCGGCAAGCTCCTTTGTCTTTGCTCGGATGAGCCAGTCGTTCAGGTAGGGGTAGACGTGGATCCCCTCCAGGCGCAGCCGCGCTGCCACCGATGCGAGGCACTTGAACACCCTGGGTGCCGACCTCAATCCGAAGGGAAGGGCTCTGAACTGGTAGTGACGCCCCTGGACCACGAATCTGAGAAACTTTCAGTGTCCCTTTAGGATGGGGATATGGAAGTAGGCATCCTCCAAATCCAACGACGACAGGAAATCGCCCTCCTCCAGTTGACCCAGGACGTGCTGGAGGGTGACCATCCGGAACTTCTGTGCCTTGATGAATTTTTTCAGTCGTCGTAGGTCCAGGATGGGACGCCATCCTCCAATCTTCTTCACGAGGAAGTATCTTGAGTAAACTCCGGAGCCCCGAAGCCTCTTTGGGACGAGCTTGATGGCGCCTTTCTTGAGCATCGCCTTTACACCTCCAAGAGAAGTTGAGGGACGTGATGTTCCTTCCTGGCCACGGGGGGGACGCGCGGGCACTTCTTTAGAAACTCGAGGGCGTGACCCTGGGCCAGGCCGTCCAGCACCCAATGGTCGGTGGAGATGGACTCCCACACGCTGACGAAGCTCGCCAGCCGGCCTCCCACCGGGGTGCTTTTGTGGGGGCCCGACCCCACGGCCGGTTCAGTCCTGCTTCGACAAGGCTTTGCCGCCTTGTCCTCCTTGGCGATGACGGCGGAGTCCGCCCGACTTGCCTCGTCCCCTGTAGGCTTCCTGTGACGACGAACGGGCCGCTTGACGATAGGTGGAAAATCTGCCGCGGAACCTTTGGAGGCACCCTGCTTGCCTCCGCCGCTCCGAAAGGGCGGCCGTCGTTGCTGGAGAACACCAAGAGCCCGGGCCGTCTCCGTGTCCGTCTTGATGGCTTGTAGGGAATCGTCCACTGTTTTTCCAAACAGGTTGCTCCCGTCGAACGGCATGTCCAAGACTCTGGTCTGCACGTCCTGACGGAAGTCAGTTGCCTTGAGCCATCCACGTCGTGTAAGGCACACGCCGTTGCCCAACTGGCAAAATCCAGTGTCAGCGATGTCCGTCGCCATCGTAATGGCGTGGTCCGACGCCACTTCTTCCTGCAAGATCTCTAGGGCCTCCGCCCTCTTGTCTGGTAAGAAGTCCAGCAGGGGGGCGATTTTGTACCACAACTCCCTGTCGTAGCGGGCTACGATAGCCAAGGCGTTGGCAGCCTTAATCTTCGTCGCTGCCGATGAGATGACTCTGCGTCCCATCGTGTCCAATTTCTTTCCCTCGCCGTCCAGTGGGGAGGTTGACGTAGAGGCCGAGGGCCTCCCCCCCCCCCCGCTTTCTTCCTGGCAGCCGCAGAGACGACCGAGTCCGGGGTCGGCTGTGCCCAAAGGAACAAGGGGGCCACGTCCGGGACCAGGTACTTCTTCTCCTACCGATCCCTTCTTGCAGGCGTTGTGGATGGGCTCTTGAGGAGGGCGAGACACTCATCCCAGATATCGTCCAGTAGAGGTACAGCGAGGGCCGTCTTCCTCTTGGTCTTGCGCCGTTGATAAAGGAAACCTTCCTTCTTCTCTTCCGGGCAGAGCTGGAAAAGCTCGGATGCCCTGGCGTTCATGGCATGAAACGGTCCAATCTCGTCGGACGCGGAAGCCCGGGGGGGAGGTGACGACGGGAGATCCTCGTCGTAATCTCGTCGTCTGCACCCGTCGCGGCCGTGTCAGTCCCCGTATCATCCCCGTGGGTCGTGGACAGGGAGGAGGGCTGAGCAGGGCGCGATGGTTGAAAAGGAGGTGGAGGATGAATAATCCTTCTCTTAGGAGGAGGGCTCCCAGAAGGGCCTGGCTCCGTGTCCCCTGTCGGGAGCGGTTCCTCCGTTGGTGGTAACGGCAATCTCGTCCTCATCTCCGAGCATAAGGACTGTATAGCCAACAAAATGGCCGCCGAGTTGTCTTGCGGCACTGGCTGAGGGGATTCCGACGGGCGGTCAGGAGCCCCGTCGGCACCCTCGACGTTCTCGTCGTCTCCTACGTCGGGGTCACTCCCAACGGGCTGGTCTTCTTCCACGCCGACGCCGTGGCTTAAGACTTTGATCAGCTCCTCCTCAGAGGAGGAGGCCAAATCCATGACGACCTCCTGCCCCCCCCTTTTTCTTCTCCCTCAGAGGTTTCACGGGGGTCCTGTCAATGGGCATGAAAGAGGACTCCCTCCCGCGGTGGCAGGGAGACTCTGGGCCCCGAGGTCGCCACCACTGGTGTAGCCTCCACAGGCTGAGCCAGGGCTGCCGCGACTATCTCGATAGAGGCCTTGGCCGGGTGGATCAAGGCTTTCACCACCTTAGGTGCGCTCACCGCCTTCTCCCTCAGAGGTTCACCGCCTCGCTCCCCCTCCGATGGGGCCTTCGAGCTCGACCGGGATCTCTCCAGGAGCTTCGCCGGGTGCTCGGCCTTCCTCTTACCCGAGCCAGAGCGTTGGCTCGTGTTTGATGGCACCGGGGAGGATGCGCCCTGCCTGGCGCCCGTAGAGCCCGACCGTTCGGCGCTCCCGGTGCCAGCGGACTTGCGGTGCTTGGCCTCCTGTTGGACCCCGGTCGCCGGGGCGCCCTCAAAGGTCTTAGAAGACCGCTCGGACTTCTTCTTCTTCTCGCCTGATGGGCTCTTCCCTTCCAGCCAGTTGGCCAGACGCAGATGGCGGTCCTTCATGGTCCGCTCCGACATATTGCCGCAAAACGCACAGTCCTTCTCCACGTGCGTCTTGTCCTCATGCAGGCAGTAGAGGCAAAGGGAGTGTTCGTCCTCCTTAAAGACATTCTGAAGCTGGCATCCAGGGCAGACCCTGAACAGCTTTCCGGGCATCGAGCTTCCCCTCTCCTGGGCCATGATCTAGATGGGCCTGAGAAACTTCTGGAGTCCTCCAAAAGGGTGGCTCAACGAAATCTTCACCCTTGAGAGGCGTAGAAGAATCTGACACGGGTCCCTGTTGATCGGATAAAGAAACGGTGGAGCTTGAGGCTCTTTTGACCGAAAAAGAGAACATTTTCCTAAGAAAAAGCGCGAAAAAAGCACTAAAGCTCGAGAGCAATAGCACGAGGATCCCAACACTTAAACGTGCGGTAAAAATCTGAAGATGGCTGCCAGAGGCGGGGCTTAGGGAGATGGCAGTCATTGGCTGTAGTCAGTATGACGCCGAGATCAGTGATTGGTTACTACTACGAAAGCCAGATCAGAAACGAAACTGATACTGATCTTTCTTTACCGAGGATTCCCAGCCTGACGGGGAATATTCATGAGCATGTGAATCCATGCCAGACCCCATGCTGGAGAATGTGCATTATAACACTTCCACTAGTCACTCTTTCATTCAAGGCGATCAATGAGTGAGCGCCATGAAAGACCAATTCTCCAGCCGCCTTGGAGGATCAGCTAAATATGTGCAGCGACAAGTTTCAAAATGCTACCTTGCTACAGCTGGAAAATCCTGCATCCGTATTCGTAAGTTAACTAAAAAGTATTGACTTAATGGGAAATTAAAGAACTTCAAATGCAAAAAGGCAATGTAAAAAATTCTTTTTTTTTGGTACAAGTAGTTTCAGTTGGAGCAGTTTGGAATGCCATTCCGTAGACCACACGTGCCGGACACAAAATCAATCTTAGCAATAGGAAGAAGGAAAAGGATTTACTTTGGGTTGGCGGCTTTGGGGGTTTAATAATGGATAATGTTTTCTAAACATGACAACGGGGGATTTTGCTGGTTCTATAATTGAATTTACATATACTAAGTCACACCGCGAAATCTCCTCCTCCTCCAAAATATTTAAGATTAGTTAACTCCACCTGCTATACCGCGATAACCATGATATACCGTAATTTGGCAAGAAGGTTATCATACCACCATAAAACTAATACCGTGCCACCCCTAGCCCCACCCCAGAAGGGAGGAGTCTGTGATAACCGTCACTTGTGGGCAGGGCTCCTGAAAGGAGGCCCCCACTGAAAGATTGCTGATGGAGGACCACCATTGTAGATCCGGCGTCATGCAGGATGGAACTGGGATCATATTGGAATCTGGGTCCGAAGCCTGAGACCAAGAGCTCCGAAGAGCCAGCTGAGTACGCCTCATCTTCAGAAGTGCAAGAGGAAGGGCTAGCACGCAAGAAGCCATGAGGCCCAGAAGTCTTTGGAACCACCAAGCAGTCATGTGCGAAGACTGGAGGAAGAGCCGACATGTGGTATAGGTCTGCAATCCTGTCCGCTGTTAGGCATACCTTGGTATTGACCATATTCCAACGGAAACCCAGGAAAATCAGGTCTTGAGACACTGTCATGGAAGATTCCTGCCAGCTCACCAACAGCCCTAGGTGGAACAGGAGCTGGAGGAGACTGGAGACTGATCAATGCCGTCTGTGGACAAGGACTGCGCAGGAGCCAATCGTCCAAATATGGATATACATGTTATGTTAATAACATTTATTAAGCACACATACGCCCAAGGGCACCATGGCGCTGAAAGCGAAAAAGCAATTGCCGTACTTGGGGGTCCAGCTGCCGGGCACACCCAATAGACTATACAAAGCTAACTTCCCGCCACTTCTCAAAGAACTCAAGAGTGATCTGCTACGCTGGCAGAAACAGGAAATCTCTTGGTTCAGTAGAATTACAGCCTTGAAAATTAACCTAATTCCTAGACTACTTCATCACTGCTCAGCCTTACCAACTACCATCCCGAAACAAGCAGTACAGAAACTGCAAAGGAGCATTATGAAATACATTTGGGAAGGAAAACCTCCACAAATCCCGAGGAGACTCATGCTCCGAGGACGGGCGGTGGGGGGATTGGGAGCACCCGATGTTGCCAGGTATGTCCTGGCCGCGCCGCTCTCGCATTCGTTCGCCTGACCTCCCACTACTCCGAAACCCCACCTGGCTGGAGCTGGAGGAGGCTTGGAGTCCAGTTCCTATAAACTCACTGCCATACATGAAATTTCCCGGCGACCGTGCGAGCATGGGGCTTCTGACGGCGATCGAAAACACGTTGGCGAGCTGGTGGAGGGCGGCGCGACTGTGGAAAGTCCGTAGTAGAACAGGGCCACTCACCCTGATCTGGATGAACCCGGAATTTTCACCGGGCAACAACCCCAAGAACTTCGTGAGGTGGAAAGGAGGAGGATTGGAGAAGGTGCAAGACTTTTTTTAAGAGGGAAGCCCCCTGGACTTTGAGGCCTGCAAAGTGAAATTCAAAGTTCCGGAAAATGAGAGATTCAGATATACGCAGCTAAGGGACTGGCTCTCAAGCAGGGTCATTAAAAATTTCGGAAGCAGAGACCTTACAGCCCTGGAACAAACCCTCACAGCGACTCCCAAAAGGGCAGAATATCAACCCTCTACAAGATTCGACAGAACTGACCCTACCCGCAAGGAGCCATACATGCTCAAATGGGAGAAAGACATTGGGAGGCCCATTGAACCGGAGGAATGGGACCACATCCGGACGAGAGCACACAGAAGCTCTAAATGCGTAACCAACAAGCAGGGGGCATTCAAGGTATGCTACAGGTGGTATCGAACCCCAGAGATGCTCAACAAATGCAACCCGGCAATTCCCCCTTCGTGCTGGAGAGGATGCCCAGACAAAGGCACACTATACCATCTGTTATGGACATGTCCCAAGGCCACCCAATTTTGGAAAGCTGTGTTAGAGCAAGTCAACACGATCACAGGCTTGACAATCCCATGGGATCCGGGTATTGTCCTACTGGGAGCGAGCGGCGAGGGCCAATTACCCCCGTCAGGTCACAGAGCAGAACTTTGCGCCCATCTTTTGACGGCCGCTAAAATCTCAGTAGCAAGGCTTTGGAAAAACCCAGAAGGACCGGCAGTCCAAATGTGGTGGGCTAAATGTTGGGACATAATAGCGGCTGAAAAAATAACAGCCCTTCGGTTTGGAAAAAAAACACATTTTTCCAAACTTGGGCCCCTTTCCTGGACTGCACACAAATTCCCTGGCCTGGCCCGACAGCCTCCCTCTCTACGATGGATGGACAAACAAGACTGAAGAGGAGGGTGGAAGAGCAAGACAGAGGTATCGACCTGGGAGTTCCTCTCCCGCTCGCAAGAGCATACACGAAATAATGAAGGCCTATGCAGACCCCCCCCCCCAATACAAATTTGAAGCACGAACAGCCTCCCTGAGCTCTTACCCCAACTATGTGTTCTATCTGCTCACTCCCCCCGCCCTTCCTCCCCTGCCTTCCCCATTGAAATTTTTCTGACCTGCTCATGTTTGTTTTGTTTTTTTATCATCTGTATTAACAAGCATCGTAACGCTGCTCGCAGCGCTTGCAACTTAAAGCCAATGTCTAACTCGCTTGTATAAAATCAATAAAAAGATGTTTTGAAAAAAAAAACAGAAGTGTTTTCATGAATGCCCTGTAGCCTGAGGAAAGCTGCGATTACCGACATCTTCGTAAAGACTTGCGGCGCCGAGCTGAGACCAAAAGGGAGCACATGGAACTGGAAGTGCTCCTCTCCCAGGGAGAACCGCAGATATTTCCTGTGTGGGTGCCATATCAGGATGTTCATGTATGCATCCTGAAGGTCCACTACACTGAGTCGGTCGCCAATCTGAAGAGCGGACTTTATTTGACAAGGCGTGATAATTTAGAATTTCTCTTGGGGAAGAGAAAGATTGAACTAGGAAAGATCGAGAATAGTGTGCAGGCCAGCCTGGTTGGGTTTGGGCACTGTTAACAGACGGGATTAGAAGCCCTGCCCTTGCTCCCTGAGGGGAACAGGTTCCACCGTTCTGAGGTCTAGAAGTTGCCGTACCTCAGCTCTGAGGGCGGGTGACCCAATCTGTGGGGATGGATAGTTGAAGGGTAGGGTGGGGAGGGGGGTGCGAAAACCTGCCCGAGCGATGGACAAAACCCACCGGTCTTCGGTGATGGTCTGTCACGCCTCCAAATGCGACGAGATTCGTCCTCACACCGGAGTCTCGTGCGGCCGACAAAAAAAATCTCATTTAGAGGATTTGTCAGCAGGGAGACTAACTGTCCCTGGAGAGGAGGCTGATGGCCGAGAGAAAAACCGACCACCTTGCTACTGTTTTCGGCGGGGCCCGCCAACCGAGCTTCTGCTCGGCGCACACAGTGATCCTGAACTCCCCTCCCACCCACCCTCCCCTGAGTCCAGAGAAGGACCGAGTCTGGGACGCTGACCTCTGTGTATAAGGGGCCTTAGTTGGAGCTTTTGCCAGGACAGATAATGATTTGGCAGTTTGGGTACTCGCCTTAGTCTTTGCGCGTTCCTCATCGCAGTTTGGGCCCTCGCCTTAGTCTTTGTGAGTTCCTCATCCGTAGAGCTTTGAACAATTCCTTGCCATCAAAAGGAAGGTCCAGTACCTTGTCCAGCACTTCCTTTGAGAACTTCGGTCGCGTGGAGCCACGCTTGGCGGGAGATATCAACCCCGACCATAAGGCCTCGAGTAGAGGCATGTACATGGTGTGCCCAGCTCCCAGTAAATCCTGTGCCAACACTTTGGCGTCAGGCAAATCGGATTTAAATTAGTCTAGCCTATCTGCAGGAATACATTCCTGGAAATCGGCTAGCTCCCTCCACAGCCTCAGATTGGCTGCTGCCAGTATGAGCTTGGTGTTAGCTTGAGGAAGTTGGAGCGCCGAATTGGAAAAGACTTTCTTGCCAAAGGCGTCAAGGAGCTTGTACTCTTTGGAGAGGATTTGAGCCGCTGCCGTGGAAAATGCAGAGGCCGGTTTGGACTGGAGGGTGGCTGCTGCCATCACTGTTGACAAAGGGAGCGGACAAGCCAATAAGGCCATCTCTTCCGTGGCGTGAAGCTTGTAACGAATGTCAATCCTCTTTTTGAGATGCAGCCCGGTATGGGGTTTATCCCATACCTTAGAGGCCTCAGCCAAGACTTCATTCTAGAGGAACAGGCCACTGTGCTCCTGAGGTGACAGAGTAAAGGCTCCAGAAAACAGCCCTTCCTGTGGAATGGGGGCCTCAGGTACTGGAATATCAAGCAGGGCCATCATATCCAGGACACAGTCAGGGAATGCTCTATCAGAGCAGGGCTGCTCATTGCTGTCCTGATCCACGAGACTCATCCAGCGAAGCAGGAACAGAAGACTGGCCCACTTTGAAGTGTTATCCCGCGCTGCTGGTGTCTTCTCTATGGGAGAAAGCAGGGACAGAGGAGGGAGTGGAGGAGGAGATCTGGCAGGAAGAGGTGGAGGACTAAGCACCACCAGGACCTGCGTCGGAACAGCCGGGACAGAAGGTGGGACAGGCGGTTCAGGGTACATTTCCCTGAAAAACCTTTAAAATATACCCTCATGGGGTCAGAGTGCATGAGCGACTGAAACTTTGCAAAAAAACGCATCCGCCGAAGGTCTAGGCACTGGAGTAGGCAGGGGCAGCTTGTGAGGGGCATATCCCCAGGAACGCAATGAGGATGGTTGCCCCCAAACCGGCAGGATCCACATAGATCAGTGGTGCAGAACCAGGAGGGAGCGAGACTGTATGAGGCAGCGGTGCCTGAGCACGCCAACCGAATGAAGGGTGGAATGGGTTTTTGTTGTCCACATAGCGTGGAAAAGGCTGCTCAGTCCCTAAAGAAATGCTCCCAGCACCAGACGTAGTGAAGGTTGGTGTAAGAGGTATCCAAAATGGCCACCGTGGACCATGGAGGTTGGGCTGCCATTTTGTGGACACCCGAGGAGAACTTCGTCACAGGAGAAGGTGAGGCAATTGTCTCCTCAGAGGAGTCAGGGGACTTAAGTAACACATTAGCCTTGACGCAAGGATCCTCCGCTGAGCCGGTGCTGGCAGATCTTGGATGCTTACTGGACTTCTTAGGAACTTCCCCAGAATTAGCCCCCAGTGGAGGAAACTCGGCCGAGCCGGTACTGGAAGGCCTGTGGTCCGTTACCGCCTTCTTTCCCCCTCGACAGAACCGGTACCAACACGACCCTGATCGTGGAATGGTTGAGGAATGTACCTCCCGACAAGATCCTCAAAGAGGATCCTTCGATTCCGTTGGTGCTGGATTTAGGCCCAAAAAGAACCTCTGGTTTTAACCCAGAACGTATAGTTCCCTCAAGAGGGGCCTCGAGCTGCGACTGTGTGGAAAGCTCCAGAAATGGAGACCTCAGGGTGAACCCCGGTATCCAGAGCCACAAAAGAACAGGGCTGAACTTTACCACCCAATTGGTGAACCTCGGAACAGTGTTCTGTTTTGGCAGGTCCGCTGCGGGAACCTAGAGACCACTCCGGTGCACCTCGTAGGCACCTCTTGAGGCACCTCAGGTTAACCCCTGGTAACAGAGCTACTCAAGCCCCTCCTCGTCCTGGAAGACCCCGGGAAGGAATCCCCTGGCCAGGGCACCCTAAAAAGTAAAGAACTTACTGTGCGTTTCTTCTTCTCATCGATAAAGAGCTGAAAATGCAGTGGAGGAACGCGTTGAGACACCTCCGACCAAAGATGACGCTGGAGTGCCCAGACGGAGGGGGAACTCGCAATAGAAACACAAGTCCCAACAGTGCAATGGGTCTAGGCACTCTAGGGAAAGAGAGTGGGGATCTGCCCTCGCGAAACAATATTGCCCTCACAAAACAATGTTCGAATGAAGAACAGGACACGAATCCCAGAAGCTCTGGCATAGACTAGATGACTGTGGAACCGGAGCAGTAAGGAAGGACAAAGGGAATAAAAAGAAAACATACCCAGTGATGCTAGTGCATCTAGCCGCGACCGTGCAGAGAAAAGGACTGAAGGGCGATGTGCAGGGCGGAGCTCAGAAGGCGGTGTTACAGCCACGTGCGGTACCACACATAAAAATAAAAAAAGGCCAAAAATCTAAATGTTTTGATGCTTTTAAAGTGCTCTGTTCCTGACCCGAAGGACAGAATGTCCCACAAGTATGGAGGAAAGGGGACAGGACGTAGGAGTAGCAAGATTTTGTCCCTCACTGCTGCTTCAGGTAGAACATTGTGTTGCCTGTGAACTCCTGAACTACTTTCTCCTGAATCATGGGGAGGAAGGACTTGATGCTCAAGAACATTTTTAGAAAATAACCTGTGTACAGCCCTCTCTCCTGAAGATAGATTGTACATCCTGTGAGTTTGACACTGCTGACAGTGACCTCCCCATTCTGAGAGAGAATTCCGTTGTTATGGAAAACCACAAAACCTTTTCACCTCCAAACCTCCCACTCGAAGCCTACACACGTACCGACCCATCACCACCACCAAGCACCACACACCCTCGTACACCACAGGAGCTCTGGCTCACCAAGATTCACCCACTCCCCGCCTCCCACCAAATTACCTGTGCTGGGTACCCTCTCATTTGAAATCCTTTACCACCAGTCTTTCCAGAGAACTTGCAGCCTCCCACAACCTCCCAGTATCCACCCTCTAACTATCAGACCAGAGAGGCAAGCTGGCGCACCCAGAAACAACTGAACGCTGCACCGCTCTCAGTAACACCTGCCCCACCCGCTCCCACTTGCCCACCTCCCCATCACACTTTCCCAGTCAGAAGGCTTTCTCCCACCCACAGCTTTTAACTGCCCAGCGTCCAACTCTCGACTAGAGGAGCCGTCTGGCACTCCAAAAAACATTGCCCCGCCACCAGCACAGCCCTTGCACCTACCTTCGAGAACACACCCCTGCATCATCTTGCTTCGCTTCTGGCGCTTACACCTACAACTAGAACCCTAAAGGACCACCTCACATCACACTCAGTCGCTCATATAAGGGGAGTCCCCCTCAGCCCGAATGGCCCACCGCTCCTTCCGCAACGTTCAACCGCCTCTCCCCCCCAATCACATACATTGACTACCAATCCCACACCCTCTCCAACCCAGACTCCAAGAAATCTGAGCGGTACGTCGACAGCCAACGCCCACCCCTCCCACAGGCCTACCCACACCGCCACCTCCGTCACCACTTCCACCTCCCTTGCCCCAACCACACCTCCCTCGACAAAATTGGGCCCCCGACCTCCCACCCTCTCAAGCACACCGACCACTTCCAGAAGACCACTCCTGACCACTCCCCTCCCCTCTGCATGGCACATCTTGCCCTTTCCCGAACCATTTTCTCAACCCCCTTACCAACAGACCCCTCCACCCTCTTATACACTCTTCCACACCAAAACACACCAACCTCAGAGGTAGAGGCCAGTCCCCCTTGCCCTCCAAGCTACATGCCTCACCAGCCCTGCTTCGCTCAACACACCTCACCTTTCCTAGCTCCACTACCACATCCCCTCTTTCACCCTTGCCTTCCACTTCCCTCCTTGAATACGGCCTTTCCCCCCTTCGTTCACCTTCAACCTGCATCACCCACCCCCCTCCTCCTCCTCCTCCTCCTCTATCCCCCGGGCACTAACGCATAACAGCACCAAGCCTGACACCTCCGAACGGCCCAGCTCCCCTCACCACCCCAACAAACCTCTGAGCTATTTGCTACCAACCGAACTGCCCATCCACACTTCCTGGTCCCAAACCAACCGCCGCCTTCGATGCACCCACCAACAGTCTCCCTCCACCAGGCCAACTCTGTCTTGTCACACTATCCAACCCAATCCACCTTTTACCCACCACCAACCTACCGACCATCCCAGCACTGCCAAACCTGAAAAATCACCACCCCCACAACTTCCCACAAAATCACCTGCCTCCTCTTCAATGTCCGTGGCCAAAAACAGACAGCGTCTATGATCTCCTAACCTCTGAGAATCCCGATCTCTTCATCACTGAAACCTGGTTCTAGGACGACTCAAACCAATCATTCACAAAGCATTCCTGTCTCGGGAAGATCGCTGTGGCAACGTGTTCGCCTTGGAAGCAAGATGACACGGAGCAACACAGGTTCGATCCCCGGGTCTGCGCTTAGAAACCTCTGGGTATTAAGCGCGTTATAAATAACATATCATATCACCCAACTACTCACTCATCACCCACAACAGACCTGCTAGAAGAGGCAGACTCGCCATCCTCCACAAACCATGCATCTCTATCACCTCAACTGAAACACGACCCAGCAGAGCTAACTGCGAATCCGTTCTAGTCAAACTCTCTCCTGCTCTCACAATTTCCAACTAGTCTACAAGCCTCCGTATATGACAGACATTTCGCCAATAGCCTATGCGATGCACTAGCTGCCACATTAATTAACCACCCTGCACTCGCCCTACAGGGGGACTTCAATATCTGGTTCGATGTGCCAAACAACTCCATGAATCTACCACTGGTCGACAGCCTAGAGGCAACTCAACCTCACCCAGTACATCACAGGACCCAAGCGCACTGCTGGCCACACCCTTGATGCCATTTTGAGCTCCTCTGACCTCATCTCGACGTCCACCCCTAAACAACTCTTCTGGATAGACCAACCATCTCCTTCTGAACCCAGGGAAAACAGATCATGGTATGTGGGTGGCAAAACTGCTATTTCCCCCCCCCCCACCCGACTCCCTGGCCACCCTCACTTGCTCCCCACACCCACACATCCCCCCCAGCAGCCCCATCAACCCCTCCAGGACCATGCCCACCACTGTCAAAAATCTTGGCTGCACTATGGACCCGGTGCCCAAAGGTCCCACCACATTAATGATGCATCCAAATCCTGTCATTTCCACCTTAGTTTCCTGAAGTGCATCTTCCCTTACCTCACCTACCCTGATAGATAGGCTGCAATTATGTCCATTGTCATGTCCAGACTTGATTATGCAAACTCTCTCTTAACTGGGTGCACCGGCATACCAACTAAACAAACACCAAGAGTCCAAAACTCAGCTGCCAGACTGCTTCTCGCAGTAGGAAGAAGGCAGCACATCCCACCTGCTATCCGTAAACTACACTGGCTCCCAGTTGGATGCAGGGCCACCTTCGAAATCCTGTGTATTACTGACCGAGCAGTGCATAAAGCAGGCCCCAAATACCTACAAGAAAAGATTACACCTTACCACCCAACCTGCACCCCAAGGTCAAGCACAGTAATCTTCCTAGTCAATGCTTCCAATTCGGCCATGATCGGAGGGTCCGTCTACCCAACCCTGGCACCAACTTTTTGGAACTCACTGCCTCCCCGCATTAGACAGCCAAGATTACATGGCTTTCCGGAAGGCACTCCAAACTAGTCTCTTACCCTAAAAACACATAAAAGACCGCCCTGACCACTCTACTTACTACGACGTCCAAGAAATGGCTTGGTAACCCCTTCAATACATGCCCTGCAATAAGCACTCTGGCTAGGATATTTCTATTTCCAATTATCTGGATCGATTGTGCTAGACTCTTAACCCAAGCACTAATAGCACTTAAGTACCAACCCCGTGACTGAGCATGATCATTGTCCCCTCCAAATACGCACTATGCTAGCAGTCCAGATATGAGTCCAGAGATTTCTTACTCTTTCTTCCTCTTTGAGCAGAACTACATAGAAGGCCAACTAGCACCTATATTGAAACTATATGATTTGGGCCTTATCTTGTTGTCATCGTGCAACAGACGCAGCCAGTAGGAATTTGCAGACCCAATAAGACACAGGGAGGACCTTAGCCCAATAGCCCTGAACCCCAAAGGGCGATATCATTCCCTCGACAGGCACTGGTAGCTTATCAGGAACAGGGTCCCCCTCTAATCCACACTGACACACAACAATTAAGTTACTTACCCCTTGGTAATGTTCTTTCAACTGGATGTTCTTCCCACGTATTCCTCATCTTTGATATTCGATTTCCATCTTCAGTTGCTTCAGAAAACATTTTTCAGCAGAGGGCGCTGTGCGTCGATGCAGTCGACTCGATGTCCCTCGAGGGCCTCCGTCTCGAGGAGGATGTCATCGAAGGCATATATAGCACGCGCAGCGCCCGTTGGCTTCAGTTTTTTCTTACAGTAGAAATACCCGCATAACCACAGGAATGACCGTACTCCACTATGAAGGAGCGAAAGCTGTAATAGCATGGGAAATTCTACTGTGGGGTAGGTTGGGAGGGCGATGAGGAATAAGTGGAAGGAGCATCCAATCGAAAGAACGTTGCCAGGGGTAAGTAACTTGTTCTTCAAAAGATTGTGTCCTCCCACCTATGCCTCATCTTTGATAAACTCCCAAAGCAGCATTAGATTTGGTGGAGGGAGTACACATTTTAGTCTTTCAAAGGTTTTCATGAATGCAGGACGGCTTTTCCAAAGCTCCTGTCCCGATCGAGGGAAGACTCCAGGCAGTAATGTTTTGTGAACGTGTGAATAGTAGGCCACGTTGCTGCCTCACAAAAACTAGTTAACGGTAGACCCCTTTGCAGGGCTGTAGAGGTAGCCATGCCCCTGGTGGAATGGGCTCTTAATCCTTTAGAAGGATCCTTGCCTGCCAGTCTAACATTCTGAAATTGCCAAAATGATCCACCTGGATAGGTTCTGTTTCCTAACAGCCTGACCCAGTTTGTGGCCTGTATGGCCAATGAAAAGCTGATCATCAATGCAAGGTTTTGACAGCCTAGATATATAAAAGCTCAGAGCTCTACGAGGGTCTAACCTGTGTAATCCCTCCTCCTTACCAGTATGAGGTGGGGGATAGAAAGAAGGTAAAACAGTGTTCTGCCCTACATGAAAATCAGAAATGATTTTGGGTAAGAATGAAGGCATAAACCTCAGAACAACCCTATCCTTATGGAAGATAGTAAAGGGCAGTTTGGATGAAAGTGCCTGAAATTCACTCACTCTACGGGCTGAAGTTAGAGCTACCGAGAGAATGGTTTTAAAAGTTAACCTTAATGGACAGGAGTGTAAAGGTTCAAAGGGTGCACACAATAGAAATTTTAGTACCAGATTAAGGTCCAAAATTGGAACCTGGAAAGAAGATGGGGTGGACACATTGGTGAGCCCCTTTAGAAATTGTGCCACCAGTGGAACTTTGAAATATGAACATTCTTCAGAAAAGCGCTTAAAGATGAACAGCGCTGCCAAATAGTCCTTAATAGATCCAAACTGGAGCCCCAGATTGGCTAAGGATAGTAGAAAGGTTAACAACTCGGGTGTTTTGCACAGAAAAGGGTCTACATTCTTGTGTTTCTGCACCAGTTACAGAATGTGTTCCAACAACAATGGTACAAAGAATGTTGCTGGCCTTCTGGGCGAAAGCAAAATCTCCATTACGTCATCCGGGAGGTCTCAATCCTTGCATCTCAGCCTTTTAGAAACCATGCGTGAAGGTTGAGTGTTTTGACCTCTGGGTGGAGTCCTCTCACGAGAGAAGGTCCTCTCTTAGTGGTAGACTTATTGGAGGGCAGAGGGCATGTACAGAAGGTCCGGGTACCACGCGCTCCTGACCTAATCCGGAGCAACTAGGATCATGAGTTTCCAAAACTTTCTCAACCTCCTGATCACATGAGGAATGACAGGTTCTGGAGGAAACTCGTTCAGGAGTGGAAACTGAGTCCACTACAAATGCGTATCCTAGCGCTTCTCTTGGGGGCAATTCTTTGGAACAGTACAGTTTAGCACTTCCGGTTGACCTTGGTCACGAACAGATCTACTTGAGAGGTTCCCCAAAGGGTGAAGATCTCTTGAAGGACTTCCTGAGCTAGTTCCCACTCGTAAGAGACTGCTCTGCCTGCTCAGAGCGTCCAGCGCTGTATTCTCTTCTCTGGCTAGGTGAACTGCTGATAGATAAATTCCTTCTTGAATTGGCAAGTACCAGAGCTGCATTGCCTCTCTGCACAGTGGTAGTGACCCTACACCTCTTTTGTTGAGGTAGTACATGGCCACTGTTATGTGTAATTATCGGCCAAAACAACCCAGGACGGGGAGGGTCACACAGAACTGGAAACCAGTCTTAAAAAGGAATAAACATGACTTAAATCATAAGCACCAGGAGGAAATAGGCCAAGTCAAGGAAATTATAAAATTAGCATATTTTATTCATCACATATCAAAAAACCATTAGAAAAAATTGACACATAATGTATCATAAAAGTACATATCAATACACAATTCATTATATTCCACTTTTCGCATCAAATTTAAATTGTGCAAGTGCATGCCTTACAGTAACCCATGCTGCAGTTAGGGATTAAGAAGAGCAGTAGAATTCTACTATGCTGCTATTGAAGGAAAGCAAAAAAAGAGAAAAATAGGGGAGAAAACATCTAAAAGATAAATCTCAAACTAGATGTCCAACACCCTTCTGACTCCTAGATGCATGCACCCAACAATGTCTAATCAACATACACATAAGACCATAAATGAATAGTCAATGGATATGGCCAACCAACATTAAAAGTGCAAACATTACTAAATGTTGAGTTAAAGAATCATATCCAGCATAATAGCCTGGAATGATCAATGTGTTGACAGTTGATTCTGTAAATCAAATTTGCACTGTAGCAGACGTAAATTTGCTGTGTGCAATACTTCATACCATTTTCAGCTTTAAAGCCAACAACCAGTACCTTGTGAAATCTTAAGCATTTTTGTAAATTGCAAGGCATCACTAATAATTAGACAGTTACGACAATCTCCAAAAGTGTCTACAACGTGCCTCTCAAAAAAGAGAGGGATGAAATGACAATCGTCTTCTTCAGGACTTGCAAGAAATGGTTCTATATCAATAAATCAACAAATTGTAATAATAAAAAAAAATGAATAACTTGATTTTCTTCCATCTGTTTCATATCAACAATCTTCTTCTGTAAACGTGGAGAAACTTTATATTCAGCCCATGCCGGATTCTTCACTTATAGAACCCGCATATGGATGGTAGGTGAGGATTACTCTTCTAGCCACACGGGAAATATCACAGATACTCGAAAGATTCAGTCCTGTTGGTAAATTGAAACCGACTCATCCTCAGCCCGAAACTAGAAACCAGGACAGTAGGATCAAGAGTGGCGATGTCACAGTTGTATGAATTCTCCTCCATCTGTGTGGAACCTCTCATACATTCACGAAAACCCTTGCTCTGCATGTGCCGAAACATCGATTGAATCCGAATCTAGAGAGAAAGGAGAAGCCGTCCAGTTATAAGCCGTCACTGCCCGATATGAATGGGACAAAGGAAAACGCCGCCTCAACGGGGCTCGGGCCATTCTTCCGCCCCTCAGAGGGCAGGAAGGCCTTCAGCGCTAGTCTGATTGCACTCTGCTCCAAAAGATTGCTATGTTGTTTGGACTCCGATGGAGACCAACGACCGCTGACTGTCGGATTATTGGTGTGGGCTCCCCACCCCATGAGTGAGGCATCCGTTACTGCTGTTATCTCCGGCCATGGTTGCCAAAAGGGTTCTCCCTTCAGAATGTAGTCCTCGCAGGACCACCACAGAAGATCATGTGCGACCCTGCTTGGAACCTGAAGTAGGTCTGACGTTCTGAGAGCCCATCGAAGGGATCTCATTCTCAGAAGGGCACCAGAAAAATGCAGGATGCCAATGAGGCCGAGCAACCTCAAAAAAGAATTTAAAAAATAAAATAAAAACCAAGGCCGGGAGACGCTGGTCACTTTGCAATTTGGAGACCATCTGTAGAAAGCCTTATGCCCTCACCACGGGGACGAGCTCTTTGCCAAGGAAGTATCCAGTACAGCTCTGATGAACTTGAGCTTTTGAGAAGGTGTCATATGGGACTTCTTGTAATTGAGGGAGAAGTCCAGTCTGTGAAGAGATAGACAGGGAACATTGAGATGATCCCGGACTAAGTACCATCTATAATCTTTAAACGTGTGTGGTTTACATATTATATTACACACCTTTGTCTTGAATGCACAAATATGCAAAGAAAAACAAGTGAAAATATTGCTATAAAAAGAAAATAGAGAAAGGAAAACTTCCTAAAATGAATAAAGCAGCCCAACAATGTACCAGTATATGAAAACAGGAATAAAGCGGATTCAGCCAGTTTCTGAAGGCCATATTGCACAAAGTTTGTTTTATAGGATATTATTACCTGCAAAACACTATGAACCTATTACCAGGCCTTTGAAGGGTTTGTACGGCTGACTTATTCCAGCCATTTTCTCTTGAGAAAATGTCCATACATTAATGATTGTATGTTAAAATATAAGGTGGCAGGACACTGTGTTCCTCATCGTTTCGCCCTCAGTCCTCAAACGTAGGGGACCCCTCAAGTTACCTATGCCCCCCCACTGGTGAACTGATGCAGTGGCAGATTGTAAGATTCCCACGCTTGAGCTGGCTTCGCACCTCTCCCTCATCCACAAGTGAAATTTCTTTGGCCTCTTTGACCAGCCATTCCTCTCGCTCTTCCAACTGAGGAGTCGTAGCAAAACGATCTACCCCCTCAAAGTCTGTCCACTAGGGTGAAAAGGCTGAGGCTGCCCAATTGTAGCAGCTTAAGATTTGGCTGCCACCTTAGAGTTCTGCAACTTCTCAAGGCTTTCGTCAGCCTGGTTGCCAAAAAGGTGACACCTGTCAAAGGGCATGTTGAGGAGTCTGGATAGCACATCCGATGCAAAACCAGACTGCCTCAACCACGTAAATCTGTGTATAGCAGTCCTAGTAGCCATGGCTCTGCTGATGCTGTCAGCAGAATCCAGACCTGACTTAAGAGACTCACACATGGCTTCTTTGTCATCTCTAATTATGTTCAAGAACCCATCTCTTTCATCCCCCTCGGTAATGTGCTCTGCCGCCATGGAAATGCAGTCCCATAGAGTGAATTAACATTTTGCAAGTGCACATGTGGAGTGGTTTTATTTGAGTGCCATACTCCCTGCAGAAAATACCTTCCTTGCCCTTCCATCTACTCTTTTGTCATCACTATCTGGAGGGATGTCACAGTATACTGCTTGCTTAGAAGTTGCAGGAGCTGTACCACCAGTCTCTCTGGAGTGGGATGTTTAGACAGATAGTCGGGGTCACTACTGGAAGGGCGGTATTTCCTTGTCAGGTTTTAATTCACAGATGGATTGGTTTCTGGCATCTCCCAATTCACCACCACTATTTTTTGGAGAGCAATATGGAAAGCTAATATAGGACCTGTCTGTGGACCCTTATCCAGGATGTCCGTCAGATCACCCTGCTCAAATGGTAACGGAGGCCTACTCCACCACATATATTTCACCACCTTGGACATTAGCTGTATATATGACGCATCAGCATGTTCGCCAGTGTCTGGTCTTCCAAAATCTAACTCAGGAGAGGTATCCACCCCACTGGCCGTCTGTAGGTTATCATAAAGGTCTTTCAACCTGGACTCCCCAGAAATAAAACTTGCAGGAAAATTTGCTGTGCCAAATTGGAGACCAAAGGGTGCATAGTTGTCTGAGGGTTCATTCTCCTCATATATTGAGTTAAGGGACTTACAATATTCTTAACTTGGTAAAGGAACATAGGTTTATTTCATGCATCATGGGTTTGATAAATAGTGGATTCAAAGCTCAAGTAGTCACATTTTGTTTCCAATAGCACCATGGGTTTAGAAGGGGCGCTCAACGTCAACGGTACAGCTGGCATCGAGGGCGCAGCTGGCATAGCTGGCATTGCTGCCGGTGTCGAAGGTGATGCCAATGTCGAGGGCTTGGCTGGCGTCGAAGGCGCAGCCGGCGTCGATGACGTTAACCGAGTCGACGACCTCGACTTGTGCTCACGTTTATGGCTCGACAGATCCTTCGGTCATCGCATCGAGGCCTCGACGGCTCTCGATGAGGATCAGGCCTTTGTCCCGGGCTCGAGGGTACACAGCATTTAGGTCGAGCCCTTTCCTTACCAGCTTCTTTGAAAGGCGCAGTAGGAGCATGGCTTGCCATGGGTTTCTGTTTCTCAAATATTTTCAGCATTTCGGCTCTAAATGCTTCTCCAATCGAGTGTGGATTTTTTTTTGTGGGACAAGGTACCCTCTCAAGGGAGGTGTCCGACGAGGAGGTCAAAGACGACGACCTATGGTGCCTCTTTTTGGACTTCGACGACAATGAGTGGTGGGAGCCACTCCTCGATCTCAATATTTTAACTTCCTCCAAGGAGAGTCACCTCTCGAATCGTCAGTCGAAGGTTTTTTGGTCAGGGTAGATGTTTTGGGGTTTTCGACCTACCGCCAATTTCCCTTTCGCTCCTTCAGGGCCTTTCCAGTCATCGACTGGCACTTGAAGCAGGCCGAGGTATTATGCTTCACCCCAAGACACCATAGACATACACAGTGTGGATCAGTCAATGACATTTTCAAAACACAATCTCAACACTTCTTGAACCCGGTCTTCGGGGTAGTTGGCATCGCCAAAGAAGGCATACTCGTGTTTGAAGTAATTCAGCGCACTGCGTTTCTCGAAGCGATAGCATTCGCGGCAAAACTGAACTGAAGCCAACGGGTGCTGCGCATGCTATATTGGACTTCTATGACATCATCCTCGAGACGGTGGCCCACAAGGGACAGAGTCGACTGCATTGATGCACAGCACCCTCTGCCGAAATGTATTTCCGAAGCTGGATATCTAATATCAAAGATGAGGAATACATGGGAGGGCACAATCCATTCGAAATGCCAACTCTCTCTGATGCCTCAACAAACACTAGAATGCAGCTATACCGCTTGATTAATTGGCATAGCTGCACACAATCCCTTTTACGAACGCTGCGGATGCCAGAATGCAGCTAACCAAGTCCAAATTGGCCTTGCTGCACATAATCTACTGATTTCACACAACCGCAGCACCACGTCTAGCACTAGAATGCAGCTACACACCAGTTAATACGCCCTGGCTGCACGCATACCGAGTGCACACAAGCACTATTTATTACACTATTCTCTCCACTGAACTCGATTATAGTGTAAATTCATTCCAAGACAACAAATAAAGCAATACATTAAAAGCATCATAATCTACCACCTCAACTTTGCATCACTAATCTTATTAAGGTATGATGCTGGTGTTAAATAATGTATTCGCTGCAGGGAGTATTCTCAATATCTTTTTGCCATGCAAGTTATCAGCATAATAACTCCAATCCCAACAAAATGCCTTTTTACAAGTTCGAACTGGAGTCATGTGCAACAATAAGCCGACTTTCTAATTGTTTACTTCAAGGAACCTTAGAAAACTTAACAAAAAACATCCGTTTCGTAATTCGGGCATCCGTGCAAAATCAGCTTTCCAAAATAGCCAAGTAAAGTTTTGTCTTTTGCAGTCAGTATGTTCAAATACAAAATGCTTCGTATAATATTTAGCATAGCAATTAATGAGGTCAACCCCAGCTCCAATCCGATAGCTTGAATAGGGAAAGATCAGTATCTTGATCTCATTTATTTTTAGACAATTGCCTTGGCATTTGAGGATAAAGAATTTAAAGAGTGTTGTAACCCATTGGGAGTCCGGTCTACGATAACTAAGTCAGCATAGCCTAAACATAAATTGCTGTGCCCATTGATGGAGGATACGAGTTAACTCATATCAACGGTGTGAAGAATATACAACAGTAGAGACAAGACACACCCCTGTTTTAATCGGAGAAATGGATTCAGTCAGTGCGCCCCTTGTTATCGAATCTAACTTTAACCGAGGTATTTGTATGCAACTGCCGAACAGAATAGGCAACAGAGGAAAGCCCCAGTAATGTAACTTCGCCCATAACAATTGCCGATTGACACCATCAAACACGGCCATAAAAATCAATGAATATGGCGTCAATCCCCCGTTACAAGGCCTGGAACAGGGTGACAGCCTGGAAGTCCAAGTTATCGGCCCAAGCAAAGCAAGAGCAGCTAATGAGGGCTCTGGCCTGTTAAACCCTGCCACCCCACCTTCCCCCCTCCCGTTCCAGCCCTTGGAATGGGGGATTAAGGCTAGTTGCCAAAGCGGTAGCACGGGGTGCTAATAAAAAAAAAAAAAAGAAAAAAAATAGATTTTCCTTCGTTCAACACGACGCCGCACATGCCCCTTTGAACGAAGGAAAATACTTCGGGATGAGTCGCCGGTCAGGATGCGTCGCCGGTCAGGATGCATTGAACGTGGGCTTTCACCGGCGGTTCATGCCTGCATTCCTCACCACCGGCTTGACTGATCCCCGCCCCCCCACCACCACCACCACCACCACGGTGCTAATGCCAGATATAAAAAAAAAGAGGATGATGTAGCCCTGGTTTGATTTATTAAATATTGTACGGTCCATAAATTGAAGTTCATCCCCAAACCCAGGAGCAAACCTGTTTAGAGAGGATGTAATAGGTTTTATACCTTTTAAGCTACAGAGCCAACAGAAGCAAGATGAAAGTGGATAGTCTATTTCTGCAAAAAGTAAAAGTGAACCTGTAATAATATGCAGTAGTGCTTGAATAGCATGCAACCATTCCTTCGGTAACCACAGGGAGCAAAGTGTGCACTTGCTACTAGCTAGTGATATTGGACTCTTGGCAAGTAAGAAAGGATGTGCTGTGTTGTATGTATATATTGAGGTCTTGAGTGACTTCTGGCTGGCTAGTAGCTTGCAATATGAATTTTTGCTGCTGGGCAGCATATGCAAAAACATTTATACTTTTATGTTCAACTGGTGGATAAAGCTCTGGGCTCTTAAAACTCCTGGATGTCAGGAGGATACTCTTTGATGCCAAAACTGAGCAACACTAGGCAGAAATTCGGAATCTTTACTTTCAAATGGATTGTGTCCTCCCACGTATTCCTCATCGTTTGATATATCCATATCCAGCTTTAGGTGCTTTGGAAACAATTTCCTGCAGGGGGCTCCATCTTGATGTCGACGTCATCACCGATATATAGGGTGCACCGCGACCGTTGGCTTCAGTTCCGTTTTTCTGCAAGAGCAATCGCTTTCAGAAGATCGTCACGCTTCGGTTCCTTCGTGAATCTATGGTTATTTTGAAAAAATTGGCCATTTTTGTCGGCAACAACTCCCAAATCGGGGTTTAAGAAAGGCCATGACTGCAGGGTGAAAATTTCCCTTACGGACCCCATCGTGTGTGTCTATGGTGTCTCGGATGCGATCACAAGACATCAGAGTTGGAATCCTACCTTTCGATGACAGTGAACACCCCGAAAGAACAGAGGGTAGTTAGCTGCAGGTAGGTCACAAATCCCTTTCGACGACTCAGTAGAAAAAAGGGATCTTCCGAGTCGAGGGGCGACTCTCCTCGTCAGGAGAAAGCTAAAAGGCAATCTTGATCTAGGAGTGGGTCTCACCTCTCGTCTTCACGACGTACGAAGAACATGCGTAACATGTCACAGTCTTCGGGATCGAGTTCCTCCCCTGAACGAGTTACTTGCCCCAACCAAATCGGCCTCACCGGCTGAATGGGAGATTTTCAGAGTGAACATGATTCAGGTCTTCGAGAATGAAGCCTTGACCCTCTCGAAGAAGAAGAGAAAGAGTGATGCCCATGTTGAGGGGAAATCAGACAAAGAAATGGCAAAGGACAAAAGCTGTGCTCCCTCAAGCCCGGTGCCCCGGAGAAAGAACCTTCAGAGATTCCATCGAGCCGAGAAGAATCTCCTTCGAAAGGAAAATCTTCTGCGCCAAAAGCATCAACTTTCTTGTTGAAATAAATCTTAAACGCCACAGTTGTATAGGCCCTCAACATCGAAGACTGCTATGCAGTCATTGACACGTGACAAAATCATGGAAGGAGGATGAAAAAGATTCTTTTCTCCCACTACCACAAACATTTTTTAAGTCACTTTCTTGTATTTATGAGTAAGGAACAAGTTACTTACCTGTAACTGTTGTTCTCCAGCATGGGTCTGGCATGGATTCACATGCTCATGAATAAGAGAATACATAGCAGTACACACATGCACAACCACAGGAGGTGGCAACAGGCTCAACATTAAGCAATACAACAACTCAACATTAAGCAACTCTTACCTCCTCACCAGGCTCACCTTATGCGAAGAGGTTGCGCAGTACTGCTTGGCCGACCCTGGACTCCTCCCTGGAGTCCCGATCGACACAGTAGAATCTTGTGAAGGTGTGCGTCGACCTCCACGTCGCAGCCCTGCAGATGTCCAGCAGGGGCACACCAGACAGGAACGCCGTGGTAGCAGCGATCGCTCTGGTCGAATGGGATCACGGACGGCCGGGCAGCGGTCGGTTTGCCAACCGGTGACAGTGCATGATGAAGCCGGAGAGCCATCTGGAAATGGAAGTCTTCAAGAGAGACTTCCCTTGATTCACAGTCCCAAAGTTCACAAACAGCTGTGACATCTTCCAAAAACTCTTTGTGCGGTCAACGTAGAACTTCAGTGCAAAGTCCTCTCGGCCACCGACGAAGGTGACTGGAAGAAAACTGGCAACACCAAGGGCTCGTTGAGGTGGAAGTCCGACGGCACCTTGGGCATAAAGGAGGGGTGTGTCTTCAGCACCACCCTCATGTCATGAAAAGTCAAGTATGGAGGCTTGCAAGATAGGGCCTGGATCTCTCCCACTCGTCGTGCCGAGGCGATGGCCACGAGGAAAGCTGTCTTCCATGACAGGAACTTCAAAGGCGCCGAATGCATAGGCTCGAATGGGGCCCCCATGAGCCTGGTCAGCACCACATTAAGCCCCCACGCCGGGGCAGGAGCCTTCACCAGCGGGAATGATCGGAATAGTCCCTTCATGAATTCTTTCACCAGGCGATGAGACCACAAGGACGCCAGTCCCGTAGTCCTGGTATATCGGGAGATTGCAGCCAGATGTATTTTGATGGAGGCGTGAGCCAGTCCAGCTTTGGCCAGCGACAGTAGGTAGTACTTGAGGGGCCGTAATCCGCAGAGGGTTAATCTTCTGTGCACGGCACCAGACAGAGAACCTCTTCTATTTATGTCCGTAGCACGAGAGTTGAGGACACCCTGGCCTTTGCAAGAACCTCTCTGCAGTCGGCCGGGATGTCGTACCCTCCAAACTCTAGTGCTGCAGGAGCCAGGCCTGCAAGTTCAGCGACTCCGGGTTGTGGTGAAGAATGGCGCCTCCTTCTCTGGAGAGAAGGTCTGCGTCCGTCGGCAGCTTGACTGATGGGGACGTTGACAAGTCCAGAAGGCCCGGGAACCAGGTCGGTCTCGGCCACGCCGGTGCGACGAGGATCATCCTGCACCGGGACCTCCTGAGCTGGTTGATGAGCCGGAGCAGCAACGGCAGCGGAGGGAACGCATAAAGAAATAGGCCGTCCCAGGGAAACGAGAAGGCATCGCCCATGCTCCTCGGATGGGGGAACCTGCTGGCGAACCTCCGGCACTTGGAATTCGTCACCGTCGCGAAGAGATCAATTTTGGGTTCGCCCCATCGTCGGAAGAGTCGATCCACTTGATCCTGGCGTAGTTCCCACTCGTGGCACGAGCACAGCTCCCTGCTGAGTGAGTCGGCGATCGTGTTTTTTATTCCTGCCAGATGAGGAGGCACCAGAAACATCCCTTGGGCGACGGCCCAATGCCACAGATCCTGGGCTTCCTTGGATAGGGCAGGGGACCTGGTTCCGCCCTGCTTCCGGATGTAGAACCTTGTGGTGGTGTTGTCGGTGAAGATCCTCACCACCTTGCCCTTGAGGGATGGAAGAAAGGACCTGAGGGCCCAGAACACTGCCCGGAGCTCCAAAATGTTGATGTGGAGAGACTTCTCCTCCGGGAGCCAAAGGCCTCTCGCGTGAAGATCTCCAGAGTGCGCTCCCCAACCTTCCAGGGAAGCGTCCGTCGTCACCGTCACATGGTGAGCTGGGGTCTGAAAGTCCGTGCCCGCCGACAGATGGGAGCGGATACCCCACCACCGGATCGCCTGACGGAACTTCTCGTTGGGAGGGATCCCGTCCTCGAAGCTGCCCGTCGACTGGACCCAGCGGGCGTCGAGGAACTCTTGTAAGGGGCGCATCCGAAGCATGCAGAGGCACACCAGATAAACGTAGGAGGACATCATCCCGAGGAGGGATTTGATATATCTTACCCTGGCCATGTCCGTGGCCAGCAGACGCTGCACTTTGCCCAGAATGGTCCTGGTCCTTTCCTCCGACGGCGAGGCCAGCCGCGCCACTGTGTCGAACTTGGCTCCCAGAAACAGGGCGACTTGCGACGGAACCAGGTGGGATTTTGGAAAGTTGATGGAGAATCCCAGGTCCGTGAGCAGCTGGACGGTCTTCGCAGTGTGCTCCACGGCGAGCTCCCTTGTCCTTGGCCCGGATGAGCCAGTCGTCCAGGTAGGGGTAGACGTGGATCCCCTGTAGGCGCAGCCGCGCCGTCACCGGTGCGAGGCACTTGGTGAACACTCTGGGTGCCGACTTCAATCCGAACGGGAGGGCCTTGAACTGGTAGTGCCGCCCTTGGACCACAAACCTGAGGAACTTTCGGTGTCTCTTTAGAATGGGGATGTGGATGTACGCATCCTCCAAGTCCAACGATGACAGGAAATCGCCCTCCTCCAGCTGTCCCAGCACGTGCTGGAGGGTGACCATACGGAACTTCTGTGCCTTGATGTACTTGTTCAGTCGTCGTAGGTCCAGGATGGGGCGCCATCCTCGGGTCTTCTTTTTTACGAGGAAGTACCTAGAGTAAACTCTGGAGCCCCGAAACCTCTTTGGGACGAGCTCGATGGCACCCTTCTTGAGCATCGCCCTTACTTCCAACAGTAGTTGAGGGATGTGATTTTCCTTCCTGGCCACGAGTAAAACGCGAGGGCACTTCTTCTGAAACTCGATGGCGTGTCCTTGGGCCAGGGCGTCCAGCACCCAACGGTCAGTGGCGATGGACTCCCACACGCTGACGAACCTCGCCAGCCGGCCTCCCACCGGGGTGCTTCGGCGGGGGCCCGAACTCACGGTCGGTTCAATCTTGTTTGGAGGCCGCCTTGCCTCCTTGACCTCCCTGTCGACGACGACGGGCACCACCTGACTTGCCGCGTCCCCTGTAGGCTTCCCGGGACGAAGATCTTGCCGCTTGGCAATACGTGGAGGAGCCACTGCCGGATCCCTTGGAGGCACCTTGTCTGCCTCCGGAGCTCTGAAAGGACGGACGTCGTTTTTGGAGCACTCCCAGTGCCCGGGCAGTCTCTGTGTCTGTCTTGATGGCCTGAAGGGACTCATCAACCGCCTTCCCAAATAGGTTGTTCCCGTCGAAGGGCATGTCCAAAACCTTGGTTTGTACACGTCCTGGCGTCTCAAGCATATGCCGTTGCCCAACTGACGGAAACCGGTGTCGGCAATGTCTGTTGCCACCGTTATGGCGTGGTCCGAAGCAATCTCACCCTCCTGTAGGATTTCAAGGGCCTCAGCCCCTTTGGTTTCCAGAAGGAAGTCCAACAGAGGGGCGATTTTGGACCACAACTCCCTGTCGTAGCGGGCTACGATAGCCAGGGCGTTGGCCGCCTTGATAGTCGTTGCTGCGGATGAGATGATCCGCCGTCCCATCGTGTCCAACTTCCTGCCCTCGCCGTTCGGCGGGGAAGTTGTCGAGGCCGATGCCCCCCCAGCTTTCTTCTTTGCCGCCGTCAAGACGACCGAATACGGGGTAGGTTGCGCCCGTAGGCACAAAGGGGCAGCGTCGGGGACCCGGTACTTCTCGTACTGGTCCCTCTTTGCCGGTGCCGTGGCAGGGTTCTTGAGGAGGGCGAGCCCCTCATCCCAGATGTCATCAAGAAGCGGTACGGCGAGGACCGTCTTCCTTTTAGCCTCGCGCCTTTGGTAAAGGAACCCTTCCTTCTTTTCTGGGCAGAGCTGGAAGAGCTCGGATGCCCTGGAAATCATGGCATGAAAGGATCCAATCTCGTCGGGCGGGGACGCCCGAGCAGGGGGGCGACGGGGGACACGTCCTGTCGTCGCCTCCGTCGTCGTCATCATCTGTACCTATCGTAGCCGTGTCCGTGCCTGTATCATCCCCGTGGGTAGTAGACCGGGGGGAAGGCAGAGCAGGCCGCAGAGGTGGGAGAGGTGGCGTAGGATGCGTCGTCCTCCTCCTCTTATGCAGTGGACTTTCCGAAGGTCCTGGCTCCGGTTCCCCCGTCAGGTCTGGCTCAGGTACCCCCGTCGGTGGGAGGGGCAACCTTGTCCTTATCTCCGAACATAAGGACTGAATCGCTGCCAAAATGGCCGCCGAAGTGTCCTGCGGCACCGGAAACGACGGGCGCGAGGGCTCTTGAGGAGCCTTGTCGGCGACACCGTCGCTCTCGTCGTCGCCCTCGTCGGGATCCCTCCCGATGGGCTGGGTCTCTTCCACGACTTCGATGAGCTCTTCAGAGGTCGTGTCCGTATCCACGATGGCCACCAGCCCCTCCCCCACCTTTTCCAACGAGGACTTCGTTGGGGTCTTCTCAATGGGGCTGAAAGACGACTCCCTCTGCGGTGGCAGGGAGACTGGGTCCTGAGGTCACCTCCACTGGTGTAGCCTCCACAGGCTGAGCCAGGGCCGCGGCGACATCCTCAATCAAGGTCTTAGCAGGGTGAATTAAGGCCATCGTCACCTTCTGGACGCCTGGGGCCTTCACCTTGGGGGGAGGGTCCGAGCCTCGCTCCCCCTCTGCCGGAATCTTCGAGATCGACTGGGGCTTCTCCAGAAGCTTCACCGGGTTCTCAGACTTCCTCTTACCCGAGCCAGAGCGTTGGCTCGTGGTTGATGGCGCCGGGGAGGATGCGCCCTGCCTGGCAGCCAAGGAGCCCGACCGTTCGGCGCTCCCGGTGCCCGCGGAGCTTAGCCTTTTGTTGGGTCCCCGTCGCCGGGGCGCCCTCACAGGACTTAGAAGACCGCTCAGACTTCTTTTTCTTCTTCCCGTCTGACGGGCTCTTCCCTTCCAGCCAGTTGGCGAGACGGAGATGGCGATCCTTCATGTTCCCACAAAATGCATAGTCCTTCTCCGTGTGCGTCTTGTCCTTATGGAGAGAGAGGCATAACGAATGCTCATCCTCCTTGAAAACATTCTGAAGCTGGCATCCAGGGCAGTTCCTGAACAGCTTCCCGGGCGTCGAGCTTCCTTTCTCTTGGGCCATGTCTGGGGTAGGCCTCCGAACTTCTGGAATCCTCCAAAAGCGTAACTTGACGAAATCTTCACCCTTGAGGGGCGTAGAAAACTCTGAAACGGATCCCCGTTGATCGGATGTAGAAACGGTGGAGCTTGAGGCTCTATTTAACCGAAAAATGAGAAAAATCGCCTGAAAAAGCGCGAAAACGCAGCAAAAGCTCGAGAGCTACAGCACGAGGACTCCCAACACTTGAACATGCGGTAAAAATGTGAGGATGGCTGCCGGAGGCGGGGCTTAGGGAGAGGGCAGTCATTGGATGGGGGCAGTATGACCCAGAGACCAGTGATTGGTTACTACTAAGAAAGACAGATCAGAAACGAAACGGATACTGATTTTCTTTTCTATACCGAGGATTCCCGGCCTGACGACGGGGAATATTCATGAGCATGTGAATCCATGCCAGACCCCATGCTGGAGAACATGAGCCCTCATCTGATGAATCAGGACCCTTTGGATTGAAATATGGAACACAAGGTGTTCCAGAGGCTCTGATATCAGAGGAGTTGATGATGAAAGATCTATACGAGACTCAGCAAACAGCAAGTAGAATAGATACTTCTCCCGAAGTTGAATTGGGAAGACCAGATCCCTCAGACCATGCCGATGAGTCGTACAGACAATGTCTATAGTTATTGAATATCTATGGTGGAGTAGACCTGCACCACATTTTGAGCAGGATGATCCAACAGATAATTTAGATAAGGGAACCGAGGAGGACCCTATTCTTCCCTACCATGTAGCCTTACAAAAGGCGGGTCAATGCGAACTGGGAGACGCCGGAATTCATGCCAGTGGTAAATAAACAGACAAGCAAATGCAGAACCTCAAGTAGGTTCCCCTTCTACCCAAGCAAGCATCCTAGTCCAGAAAGTCTGGCGGTACATCCACATCAAAACAGACTGCATACTAAACGATCCCTCCCCCCAACCCCCCACGACAGATGACAAATGCTATGGTCCATGGCAAAAAAGGTCTTCTCTGCTGGAAGTATGGCCCTTAAGTCGGCAAATGCCACGTGCGCACTGGCTAAATTTACATTTACCTTAAGGGAATGCATAACGGTGGTGGATGAACATATCGCCAAAGACATTTGTAAAAATATTGTTAAGGATGGGGAAGGAAGCCATGGGCGAATGCCTCCAGACTGGTCTCGGCTCTGCGGACAGTAACAGCAGAGCTACGCCAACTAGGGGTGTAACGGGTACACCAGTATAATTACTCCCTCCTCATTTAATCACAATAACCTTGACCTTGTACATACCGGTTTACAGTGTTGTGTTCAGCATCAAAGCACAGTTTTGTTTGTTTTCAGTGGCTTCCCCTTGCTCAGATGAACATGTGGGCGACAGAGGCAAGGCAGCAAAGCAGATTTGTGCAGGGCTGCACACGCAGACAGTGAAGTCTTGACCACTTTACTATTTTGTTTAAATTGCCTGCAGCTGCCTGGCACCTTCAAGTAAGCCAACACCCCCACTGAGAAGAACAAACAGATAAGCTGGTGTCAAAGAGGCAAAGCTGCAGACTGGACAAGGCTCTAGTCAAGAATGGAATTGGTACCTCGCGCCACATCTGTATTGCTTGGGCCCTCTAGTAATACTTTTTTTTATCTGCCACACAAAAATAAACACTTTCTGCATTAAATAAATGCCTCACATGTGCAATGCGGATAGCGTTGTCCGGGAAGTGGGGCTCAGGGGATCCCAAATAGTCATGTTCAGAGCCCGTGTGTGTAAAGAAAGATTTATTTTGTCTTCCATTTTGTTTTGCTTAGTGAAACAAAGCATCATTTGAGAGAGACAGACAAGTCGGCAGGACCGTTGCACAGCAACCACCCTGCCAGCAGGATCATAATGCTATCAATTTGGCCCAGGCCCTTTGGAGACACCACAGAAGAACACATTAGCTCCCGTCAAGCAGCATACTTTGCAAAAGCTCTCGAATGCAGCAAAAGCTCTAGAGTGGTGGTCCAGGCCAAGCTGGTTTGTTTGGGCAAATGCCAGTGCAGCGAGTCACGCCGCTGTCCCCAAGATTTGGAGCGTGGACACTGCAGAGTAAAGTGCTGCATATAGGTTAGAAGAGGCCTATGGACGACAAACTTAAGGATAGTTCTGTGTCTCTGCTCGCCCAACTATATGGGGGGCTCAGACCTGCATGCTGTCGGTTTACACCTATCAGAAAAGTCCAATCATACTGAAAAAGGCTTCTTTACATGTGAACATGAGCTGTGTTGTGTGTTCCTTTTACATAGAAACCACCTGCATTTTATGTTACATTTCAGAAGTGCTGCTAAGCCTATAGCCTACTTTTGTGGCATGCAGACTGTCCCAAAAAGAGAAGTATGCAATTGCATGAGGTCCCGAAACATGTTAGTAAATAGAATATGTCCCGGTTTTCACAAGGGCTTAGGGGGTAACTGAGAACGCACCAAAGATTTAAAATGTTTGTACGCGTTTATGCTTTCTTTGGCTTCACTTTAGAGTGATTGCCAGGAAATATCCATTTACCAGCTGTTTTGTTATGGGTACCTGGTTGAAGATTCACACTTGCCCATTACAAAATGGTATTTGGGAAGCCCCATTCCCTACAGCAGGAAAAAGCAGCCTGCATATGTTAACAAGTGTAGTGTTGGTTTATGATTTCTGCTGGTGCAGTTTTGTATCCCTGATGACAAAATCAATACATTGTAAGGAAAGAGAAGAACTAGTTCATTCAGTGCAACATAAGTAAAAGGATTTAGGTTATTTGAGGCATCTGTGTGGTTTGTAAATTATTATGGATTATATAAATTACATTTTAGATTATAATGGAGAATGTGTTTTCTAATTCACACTTCAATAGGTGAGGTCCCTGGTTTTATCATTGAATTTGAAAAATAATCCCCAAATGTATCAATGCCGCACCACAACCGCTAGCTGAAAGCAGGGTGAAAACGGACTGTGATTATTGATCACCTATTGGAGCGATTTATCTTTGGCCACCAAACATTTATATACAATTCTCTTCCTAAATACCTTCCTGCTAGAGCCCTCCGCTCATCCACCTCGAACTCTCTGGGTCAGTCGCAAGATCTCTCTCCTCTACAGGAGCCTCCCTCTGGACCAGCCTCCCTGCCTCTCAGTCTTGAGCTTGATCTCCTTAAAATCTGGAAGCTCCTCAAGAACCTCCATTTCTCCTCTTTCTCTCTCCCTCTCACCCGTCACCCTACCCTTGCTCCTGCTCTGCTGACTGGCTGCTTGGTGCCCCTCCCCACCATGTCATACAGGGCTTTAGACTTCCCCCCACCCTTGACCAGTCCTCCTGCACTTGCCACCCGTTCAACCTTGCACTACAACCTGGCCGACCCTGCACTTCTTGGCTGGGATTTCACCCTGTCCTCCCAGCGTCCCTGGCACTGAACTCCGAGCCTGCTGCCCTGGTTGCACCTCTCCCTTTACTTCGCATAGCGCACTTGTAGGATCTGAATGTCACCAGTCCTACTAAGATCGTTTATCTTCCCTTTGTTCCCTTTTCTTGCCTTGTTGCACCTTGAAAAGCGTGTATATAGGTGCAAAATAAATCAAACCAATCAAACAAGTGCCTGTGTGTGGAAACTAGTGAAATTCAGGCAAGTACATTTAGTTTTAGGCCAGATGTTTGCGACACTTTGGTGACTTCCCTGGTATAAAGCTGGAGAACACCATTGTTGGGTTTGGACTTTATTAAATAAATGTGAGTATTCGAAACAGTGTCTAGTTCTAAGAATTGTGGGGTGGAACTTTATCAGTAGGGAATGTTATATTGGCAGTATCCCTCAAGAATAAAATCTGTAATTGAATTCAAATAATGTATCTCACAGGTGTGCTCATGTATAAGTTCTGGCACCTCTTAAAATTGATGGTACACCAGATTGGGATGCAGTTCCTGGGAACTGGATGGGAGCAGTGAAAATAGAATGGAAGAAGGGCATCAGGAAGTAGGCGCTTAACAATAAATTGAAGGAATATTAACTCGTCAAGAAGATGGTCTATGAGAATACCTTGCACATTAAGTGATTTCTGCTGCATAGGGCTCATCCAGAACGGCTGGTTAGAACCCCAGCATGGCCCCCTCAGCCCTTCATCCAGTCAAATTAAGAACAAATTACTTACCCCTGGCAAAGTTCCTTCTACTAGATGTTACTTCTACGGATTCCTCATCTTTGAAATACCAATATCATGGTTGCAGCTTCAGAATTTTTGACAGCAGAGGGCACCGTGCGTCATCGAGTCAAGGTGTCTCGGCAAATTCCATCCAGCACTTGAACACAACGTCGACGTTGGTATAAATAGCACGGACCGCGCCAGTTGCTGTTTCCCCCCCCCCCCCTCTTCTTGCACAGCCAACTTCAGTATTCAAAAAAGCTGATGGGCGTTGAGAGGAAGGTCTAGATTAACAAATATCCCCGAAAGTCGGAAGGGATATGTTGGGAAGGTGATGAGGATTCCGTGGGAGGAACATCTAGTAGAAAGACCATTAGCAGGGGTAAATAATTTGTTCTTCTAATGGATTCTGTAAATGGGAGGCAAGAATACAATCTTATTGTTTTATGCTCTGAAGAACTGCTTTGCCAAATCTAGCATCCTGTCCCGGCAAAGAAACTAGGCCGAAATGCATTGAGAAGGTGTGTAATGAATACCAGGTTGTGGTATTGCATTTATCCTGCACTGGTACTCCTCTCTGTAGGGGTGAAATAGTTACCACCCCCCTGGAACAATGTGCCCTTAAATTATCAGGGACATCCTTCCCAGCTAAGGATTCACATTCTGAAATACACATAATGTTCTATCGTAACAAAGTCTGCTTGGTCACAGCCTAACCCAATTTATGTCCAGTATAACCAACAGAAAGTTGGTTGTCTTGTCTAACATGTCGTTTATTCTGCTCATGTATACGCTTAGAGCTCTTATAGGATCCAATCAATGTAACCTCTCCATCCTTGGAAGGATGAGGTGGTGGGTAAAAAGCCTGTAAAACTATTTTCTGTGCCGGGTGAAACTCAGACACTACATTAAGGAAGGAGGGCCAAACCCTCTCCTTTGAAAATATGGTGAAGGAAGGTTTGCACAATAATGCCTGAAGCTCACTCACTCTGCGGGCAGATGTGATAGCCACCAGAAAATGTTAAGAGTCAATAACCTAAGCGGACAGGAATGAAGAGGCTCAAATGGTGCTCCCATTAAGAAGTTTAAGACCAAGATAAGATCCCAAGACGGAACTATGAAAGGGACCAGTCAAGAGATATTTGTTAGTCCCTTGAGGAACTGCATATCAATGGAAACCTTAAAATTAAGAGCTTTGTTCTGGCGTGCGCTTGAAAATAAATAGCACTGCCAGGGAACCTTTGCCAGTAGACCACTGTAGACCCTGGCGTGCCACATGTAACAGAAAAGACAATACAGTAGTAGTGTCACAAGTGAAAGCATCAAGATCTTTAGCTCTACACGAGCTGCAAAAAGTGTTCCAACGGCAGTGGTATAGTGCTTTGTTTTTGTTGGTCTCCTAACCGAAAGCAATACCTCCATCATCTCTTCCGGGAGATCCCAGTTTTTGCATCTTAACCTCTCTCAGACACCAGGCATGAAGGTTCAGAGTTTTGATTTCTAAGTGAAGATGGCCTCCCTCTCGCGAAAGCCAATCTGCTCTCTATGGATGACTAAATGGAGGACAGATGGACATGTCAAGAGGTTCTGGGTACCACAACCTCCTGGCCCAATACGGAGCAACCAGCATCGTGGCTTTCCTGAACTTCCTCAACCTCCTGATGACACGAGGAATGATGGGACTGGAGGCAACGCGTATAGGAGTGGAAATTCCCAGTCCACCACAAACGTGTCCGGCAGAGCTCCTCTTTGAGGGAATTCCCTGGAGCAGAATAGGTCGCCTTTCCTGTTGCCACAAGACGTGAACAGATCCACACGAGGAATTCCCCAAATAAAGAGTTAAGATCTCTAAAAGACTTCCTGAGCTAACTCCACTTGTGGGAGACTGCTCTGCCTGCTCATAGCGTCCACCATTAAGTTCTCTTCTCCACCTAGGTGAACAGCCAACAGACTCCTTGAAGTGCTCAAATGTAGAGCTGTATTGCTGATCCATAGTGGAGTGACCCCACACCTCGAGATAATGCACAGCCACTGTGGTGTCAGTCATTATCAGGGCGTTCCTCCCCAGGACAGAAAGCAAAAAGGCCATCAACACTAGTCTCGATTACCCTCCGCTCTAAAAGATTAATGTGCAGTTCAGAATCCGATGGCAACCAACCGCCAATTGTTAGATCATTCATGTGAGCTCCCAATCCCATGAAGCTTTCCATGACGAAGAGTCCAGGACCACTCCAATTAATTGGAGCTTTTGGGATGATATCTCCTGAGACTTCTTGAAGTTAAGGGAGAAGACCAGTTTGGGAAGGGAGTGGTAGGTGCTGTTGAGATGTTACAGAGCTTGTTCGCCAGAACAAGCTCTGATCAGCCTATTGTCTAGGTATGGAAAGATATAAATCCCTCCCCTCCTTAGATTCGCTGCCATCAACTTAGTGTAAACCCTGTGATGGCTTAGACGAAGGCCTCAACGTAGAGTCCGACAGAGTATAAGGAGGCAGCAGTGTCTTACATTTTTATCTCATCAAAACTGACTACACCCGCCGAGGAGGGTTCCCCAGCAAACTACCCGGGCTCTTAGGCACGCACAGAGTAGTCTTAGACAACGACTCCCCATCAGCCTTGTGAGGCGCAATGGGGTGGGAAGCTTTCTTGGGTTCTTGCAAGGGACCGGCTGGGGCCACCTTAGAGACCACTTCCATCATTTGAAGACAAAATTCCTCCCACTCTGCTTCAGAGGCAGACTTACTTGCAAAGCTTACCTTTCCTCTTTCAGGTGATGAGTTCAATGACGAGCGATAACACCTCTTCTTGACAGGAAGAAGCTGATGAAGACAGCCTTGAATCACTACTGGACCTAGAGCGCTTTGAGTGCTTCTTAGGTCTCTGAAGAAAAAGGTTTGAGACATTTCTTCTCAGAGGATCTCTTCAAGGGAGTAGACTAAGGAGATTTAGATAACGATCGACCTACAGTGAGTTTTGCCTTCTTCTCCTTTAAGGCCTTGCTGGTCATGGATTGACACAATCTGAAATCTTCGACCTTGTGTTCAATCCCAAGGCACCAGAGGTGATGTGTATCACTGATCCTGTGCGGATCAGTGATCTACATTTTCAAATCATAGCTCGCACACTGCTTAAAACCTGTTTTTGGAGTAGACCATCAAACAAAAAACATAAACTACGCAACAGAAAAAACACACAATCGCTGAAGCAATCAAACCGTTCGAAGAGTGCTGTGCAAGTGGAAAAACAGAACTGCGGCAACGGGTGCAGTGCATGCTATTTATACCAACATCGGCTTCACGTCCGAGTGTGGGGATGGAAGCCATTGAGTCGAAGCACATCGCCCTCTCTGCTGTCAAAAGGTTTCCAAAGCTGCAAGCAGGATATTGTTTTATCAAAGATCGGGAATCCGTGGGAGGACTCAATCCATTACAACAATTATTATTACAACACTTCCAAGTGTGATGACTCCAGCATGAAGCACTAAATAAAAAAACATGAGTTGAGACAATTTTAATTAAGATGCAAAGTTATATGTTGAAATGTCCTGCCTATGGGGTTTGTCGATTATACCTGGTGCTTAGATGTGATCAATTACCTACCCCATCAGCCCTTGGCCTCAGATGGGTATCCCTAGGCAAAGCCGAACATGTCGATTGTGTAAGGACCGATTGATCTGCGAGACACCTAGACATGTCTTGACTGCTTGTTCTGATATGCGGAGGCTTTATGAGATATATCCAAGAGGTTTTGTAAATAGACCAGAATATAGGACAGTTTTTAGGATTACGATCTTAATTCGGGTAATAAAATCGCCGATTGCGTTATTTAACTTTTGGAAAGGAGGATTGGAGAAAATAAGAGTCTTGTATAAAAGAGAAGCCACAGCTGAAGTCTATTGGCGTGAGCTAAGAAGGGAAGTATTTGTGGGAGATCTGAAGTGTGGTTTGAACATGTAAAAATGTGAAGAGAAAATTGAAAATGATAATATGTCAAAAAGAGTTCAGTATCTGACCTTTTGTGTAATGTATTCATTGGTTTTCATGTTTTTATGTCTTTTTTCTTAATGTTTTGATGTTTTATTTGTAAATGATTGTGAAATAGTTATTTGAAGACTGATTTTCGTTGCAGTTATTGCATTTGTTGTATTTATTTATTATAATGTGTTCATTGGTTCATACAGGAGTGTCAGCAAGAAAGGCACACAGGGATCTGGCCTGCATAAGAATTTAACATTTGTCACCCCTATCCATCTGGTGGCAAAATATGAAACAGGGCAAAGCTTCTGCAACATAGCCTCCACCCTGAGCAACTTGGTGGCAGAATTCAATTACCAACAGTGGTTTTAGTCGCAGCAGAGAGGTCTACACTTACACGCGATAAATCAATTGTTAACATAGTAAAGGCATAGCTAACGTAAAGGGCTACTTTGAACAGACCGAAAACAGCAGCGGTACAGATAAGGTCAAATCACAAAGTGCCACAGACAAGTAGCGAACGCCACCCAGGACTATCCTATGGATCAGCCTTCGTTAGCAGAGTTTTTTGGGAATGGGATGCTCTCAACAAGCATCGAAGAAAAACATTTCTTTCCTTTCAAACCGTAGCAAACCCATGACTGTTCATTTTGTTGCTGACAGGGAAGAATAAAGCATACTACCTACTTGTGTATATTAACCAAGAGTCTGTTAAACACAAAACTTACCATGTCGAAAGTAGGGAAATGGTTTACAGCGAACGATTTTATGGCCGTATTACCATCATTCTCAGATGACTCAACATCAATCACAAAGACCAACGAGCAAATAACAGAGTAACCTCAAAATACAGCAAACTCTGCAAAGCAAGCAGTAAAGCGAATAAATAAAGCTCTCCACAATCTATTGTGTAAAACATGGTTGTGTACTTGAAAATCCGATATTGCTTTGTAAAGTCTACACAGATAATACAGTCCATCTTTGGGCCATGATGCTAAATCGACAACAATTCAATATGTGTGCACACATCCACAACCAGGTCCTAACAGGGATGAGTCTCCCAGCCAAAGCAATAGATATGGTGAACTACCCACAAACGAGCAGTAATCCCACAGGTCATTTAAGTGTTAAATAACCTGCCAGTGCCTTCACCTTGGATCATGTTGCTGGTGCCAAGTACTACAGACTTTAAGAAAGGGTTATAAAAGACCACATCTTCCAAGCCCACCAGGCTCCATACAACTTCCACCTGCATCTCAAGGATACAAATTATAACATGCTGTTCTGGCTAGTCACCTGCTTGGCCAAATCAAGCATAATATGACCACATTTTTAATCCAAGCACTGTAATAAACATAAGACCACTCAATAATACTAAATGAATAGACCTTTGAAAGACAAGGGGCTTAGTCTGTAGTGATGGTGTTCGAACTTGTGTACTGCAGCTTACAAACCCATTTGATGAGAGCTGAACTCAGTAAGCTAACTTACCCTCATGTCAGACAAAGTATGGCTCCACACAAATTCTTTTACTGCCATCTCACAGACCTTTGCACCTTCATATTTTCACAAGGAAGACACAGGAGAAGCAGCACAAGTCATGCACCAGGGGGTATGAAGGCCTATGAGAAGGCATATGAATGTATTAAACAATGATGCACCCCAATAGATTCTAAAGGAAGTCCAAGAATGAAGGAAAATGCGTAACCTTCCACATGTCATCCCACGGAGAGGGCACAAAAGCGAGAAAAAAAGAAGACATCTTAACCACACAACATAGGACACTAAGGAAATGTCAAAAATGTATGAAATGGCAATTTACCCCAATGAAAGAGCAAAAGGAATGCAAGGACAATGTTAGCCACAATCTGCATAAAATACTAAAGGTGCACTTGTATGTACCAAATGGCTGTAACAGTAGAACCACATGGTATCTCAAGCAGAAGGCATAGAATGTAGGGAAAGCTGGCCTAAACATACTTCAAAATGCACCCATATTGCTTCACTGAGTAAACTACTCCACCACACAATCATCACACAAACTGAAAGAGAATACTGCACTTGTGTAGGCCAAGAATTGATGTCTGTATTAAATGAGTGAAAACCCCAAGGAAATGGTCTGTAAACTTAAAAACCAGTTAAAATTATGAAATCAATAATGCCTGACTGTTTTGACCTTTCCACTTAACCATCATGAGAACCAACTCCCTCAAGAGACTATTCACAAAATCCATGGACACAACAAAATGATACGCAAGAAAGTTAAAAAGCAAGTCTCACCTCCTGGTCTGTAGATGACGTCATCCTCTGTGACATAGGATGTTATCTCGCCATTGTTTGCCCGCTCATAACGAGACTTCTTCTTTGGTGGCTTCTTTTTGTTCTTTTTAGCAGCCTCCTCAGCATTGGTGGGATTGTCATTGTCTTCATCGTCACTGTGGTCACTTTCTGCATAGTTCTTCGCACCTCCCTCCAGAGTGCAGCTGCGGCGAGGCCGTGAATTTTCACTATCACGCACCTTATCTCGCTTATCCCTCTCTCGATCCCGGTCTCGGTCCTTGTCTTTATCCTTCTCTTTGTCGGCTGTCATGATTCGCCACGTGCCTTCTTCTGTCCTCTCACGGCTGGGCCTCCGTGAAAGGTAGACAGTGAGCCTGGGCTTCAGTCTTCTGAATGTATGGGGCAATTCCAGGAAAAATCCCACCTCTCCAACAGCCCCAGCGTCTTAGAAAGCTCTGAAATAGAAAAGGAAAACTTTGTACATGAAAATAGTCTGTAGGGCAACTACTTTCAGCAGCACAACCATTGGGTTAGGACACCTCATGGTCCCTTTTTTCCACAAGCGCAAACCTTCAAACAAAAGCATCAGTGGCTGTGTGAGAGAATTAAGGCATTTATAGACGAAACACAAAGCTACTACCTGTCTAAATCTGCATTCCTCGAGCCAGCTTAGTTCCCGTTTGTCAGGAAGGACACGCTATGGCCTTATACAGTTACCAATAATAGAAATCATATGGGCAGCAGAAACGTTAGACCGTGCACACAGAGAGAGACCTACAAGAAGACCTGTGCTGCCACGATTTGAGACACTTGAGGCATCCAGGGTAAATTGAGATCTCATCAGCTAAAAAAAAAATCTGACAGACCAGACCTTTACCCTTGCACATGTTGATGAGACTTTACTGGTGTGCTGTTGGGAGGTTGAAAGGAGCAGATTCCCGATGATAGATATTACAGCATCTTCCAAATACAGATGTTTGAGTTGAGCCTGTTTAAACTTTGCTCAGTAATAAAGGTTTTGGAGAAATCTTAGACTTATGATGCACAAACCTCATCTTTTGCACCACTTGTTTATGTATACATGCATGTATGTATTGGGTTTATATAGTTATAGCATGAAACTAGCCAACAAGCAACGAGTGTTGTACCAACGATACAAATACAAGATACAGATGAGCGCTGTGGCAGAGCAATGAGCGAGATGGTGGCAGATGTTTCTAATGTTAGGAAGGTTAACTTGTGGCAGATGTAGTAATGAAAGGAGTCTAAAGGAGCTGTGAAAGAGGACCTTGAAGATTGGGAGCATCAGGTAAAGTAAGGATGTCCAGACTGAAACACAGGAAATGATAAAGTGGCGCTGGGTCTGGAGACAGGGAGAACAACAAGTTACTTACCCATGGTAATGTTCCTTCGACTGGATGTTCCTCCAACTTATTCTTTGATATTTCAAATATCCAGCTTGCTGCTTCGGAAAAAAGTTTCCCTAGTAGAGGGCGCTGTGCATCGATGACTGGTCGAATCGATGTCACTCGGAGGCTTCCGTCCTGATGTAGACTTCATGACTGGTTTATGTAGCTCGCGCATCGCCCGTTGCTCAGTTCCATTTTGAAGAGCGAAGCATCGTCTTGAGTGGATGGTTACTACCCTTGAGAGAGCTCAGACTAACCACAAGGGACATTTTACTGCGGGGTAGGATGGGAGGGCGATGAGGAATACGTGGGAGGAATATCCAGTCGAAAGAACGTTACCATGGGCAAGTAACTTTTTCTTCTAATGGATTGTGTCCTCCCACGTATTCCTCATCTTTGATACACTCCCAAAGCAGTTATATTATTTGGAGGAGGGAGTAACATTTAAGTCATCAAGAATGCACTGAGTGCAGAGCTGCCTTTACAAAAACAGATTCTTGGGTGGTAGAGGAATCCAGACACTAGTATTTTGTAAAGGTGCGTGCAGAGGCCCATGTGGCAGCTGCCCATATGTCTTTTATGGGAACTCTCCTCTGCAAAGCAGACAAAGCTTTACGCAGATTTACATGGAGACGGAAAACTTTTCCGAGGCATTTGAAAAGACTGACCTGTTCGTCCGAAACAAGAAAAAATGGATGGCATGTAACCAGCTGCAGCTCAATGCAGCCAAAATAGAAGTAATATTATTCGGACCCGAGGGAAAAAAAAGGAGAGGTGAAGAATAAAATATAACACTGCAGATTCTGGGTGAAGAAATTCCGTTCTCAAAAGAAAGGGAGAAATGTAGGGTGCAGATGGCAGGAAAACCTGGTCAGAAAAGCCCAGGTAGGGGGCCAAAGTAAAAGCTGTGTACTACTCCCTGCGTATGCTTAGGAACATACTCCCCTTCGTAGCAACCGAAGACCACGACGTGGTCGTAAGGGCATTGACAAATTCCCATCTTGACTACTGCAATAGTCCGATGACAGGGATCCCAGTGAAACAGGTGAGACTCCAGCGGGCCCAGAATGCGGCAGTTAGGTTAACTGCCCATCGTAGCAAGAGGGACAACGTCTCAGCATCACAGAGAGCTCTCCTTTGGCTTATGGTGGAGGACCGAGTTAAGTTCAAGGTGGTGGTGTGCCTTATGTATAAATGCTTCCATGAACTTGCACCAAAATACCTGCGTGCGAGAATCCATCATTATCAGCCAATCAGATCTTCGGTCTAGAGACAAACTTCTGATCAATATTCCTCGGGCTAAACTGATCTCAAAGGGGGACAGGAGGTTCTCTGTGTTTGGTCCAAAGTTATGGAACCAGTTACCAACTGCCATACGGTCATGCCCACCGCTAGAAGGTTTTAGAAAGGAACTTAACACCTTTCTATTTAAGTGAACCAAAGAGGTGGGGCGAGAACAGCGTCTTATAGCTAAAGGTTGAATTATAGTTAACATCTGCGCCCAAATGCAGTTTAGTCTGCCTGGTGTGCACAAGAAATAACCAAACTCACAAAAAAGCTGCGATACCCCTGGTGGAGTGAGCCCTTAAATGTTATGGGGGATCCTTACCGGCTACTTTGTAACATTCTGAAATTGTTAAAATAATCCATCTAGAGATGGTTTGTTTGGTGATGGCCAGGCACAAGTTATGACCGGTGTAGCCCACAAACTGATCATTCTGTCTCGGTTTTGCTAATCTAGTAATATAGAAGCTCAATGCACGCTTAGGGGCGTGTCTGTGTAAAATTTTGTCCTCTTTTCCCAGGTGTGGCGAAGGATAAAAGGATGGTAAGGTTATTTTCCGAGTGATGTGAAATTCAGAAAACACTTTAGGGACAAATGTTGGCTTCACTTTAAATACCACTCTGTCTTTAGGAAAAACAGTATGAGGAGGCTTGCAGGACAAGAGCCTGTAGCTCACTCAGCCTTCGGGCAGATGTTATAGCCACTAAGAAAACTGTTTTCAAGGTGAGAAGGCGTAATGGGCAAGAATGAAGAGGCTCAAAAGGAGCACCCATTAGATGGTGTAAAACCAGATTGAGATCCCACAGTGGAACTTGGAAAGGAGTCGGGGGATAAACATTAGTTAATCCTTTCCAGAAATGGATTACCAGGGGAATCTTAAAATAAGAGACTTCCTCTGCAGTGCGCTGGAAGATTGATAGCGCTGCCAGATATCCTTTGATTGTTCGACTCTGGCGCCTCAGATTTGCCAAGTGTACAAGAAAAGATAACACCATTGGTGTATTGCATGAGAAAGGGTCAACATTCTTCTCTCTACACCAGCTGCAGAATTTATTCCAACGGCAATGGTGTAAAGATTTGGTTGCTGGGCTTCTGGCCGAAAGCAACACCTCCATAACGTTGTCCGGGAGGTCCCAATCCTTGTATCTCAGCCTCTCAGAAACCATGCGTGAAGGGTGAGAGACCTGACATCCGGATGGAGAACCTGATCCTCCACTCGAAAGAAGGTCCTCCCTTACTGGAAGACGAATCAAAGGGCAGATGGATATGTCCAGAGTGTCCGGGTACCACGTCTTCCTGGCCCAATCTGGGGCAATTAGCATCGTGGATTTCCTGAACCTTCTCAACCTCCTTATTAAGCGAGGAACGACGGGGACTGGAGGAAACACGTAGACAAATATAAACTCCCAGTCCACCACGAACGCCTCTCCTAGAGCTCCTCTCGGGGGAAATTCCCTTGAGCAGTAATGTTTGCACTTCCTGTTGGCACTGGTCGGGAACAAATCAACAAGGTGTTTCCCAAAGGATGAAGATCTCTTGAAGGACTTCCTGAGCTAGTTTCCACTTGTGGGAGACTGCGCTCGGCCTGCTCAGAGCATCCATAGTCGCGTTATTCTCTCCGGCTAGGTGAACTGCCGACAGATTCATTCTTGTATTGCCCAAAACCTGAGCTGCATTGCCTCTCTGAACTGTGGTAGCGACCCTACACCACTTCTCTTGTTGAGGTAGTACATGGCCACTGTTACCCGTCATTATCAGGACATTATTTCCCCGTAGATGGCAGGAAGGTCTTCAGCGCTAGTCTGATTGCCCTAAGCTCTAAAAGGTTGATATGTAATTTGGACTCTGATGGAGACCAACAACCGCTGATGGTGAAGTCGTTGGTATGGGCTTGCCACCCCGTGAGTGAGACGTCCGTCACTATTGTTATCTCCGGCCATGGTTGCCAAAAAGAATCTTCTTTCAAGATATTTTCCCGACATGCCCACCACTGAAGATCCAGTAAGACTCTGCATGGGATTTGTAGGAGAACGGACATCTTTCCTGAGAATTGTGACAACTGAGTCCTGAGAGAACACTGGAGAGATCTTTCTTAGGTGAGCCTCTGGCACCATAAAAATGCAGGATGCCTTGAGACCGAGCAACCTCAGAAAATCAAAGGCCGGAAGATATTGGGCATTATGGAATTTTGTCACCATCTGCAGAATGTCTTGAGCCCTCACCTATGGTGGCGAGGCTTTTCCCAGGGAAGTAGCCAGGATTGCTCTGATGAATTGGAGTCTTTGTGAAGGTATCATTAGGGACTTCTTGAAGTTTAGGGAGACGCCTAACCAGTGGAGGGAGTCGCAAGTATAGCTGAGGTGATCCAGGGATTGTTCTGGGGAACTGGCCCTCATCAGCCAGTCGTCCAGGTAGGGATAGACATGAATCCCCCCCCTCTCCTGAGACTCGCTGCCACCACCACCATTAGCTTGGTGAAGACCCTCGGGCGGATGCCCAAATGGCAGAACCTGAAACGGAAAGTGAGAGTTGCCAACAGCGAACCTCGGGTACGGTCTGTGCTTGTGATGGATCGGCACATGAAAGTAAGCATCCTGGAGGTCCAATGATACCAACCAATCCGGAAGCTGGAGGGCCTGAAGGATCTAAGAGAGGGTAACCATCTTGAAATTGTCCTTCCTGAGGAACTTGTTCAAGTCTCTTAAGTCCAAATAGCGTCTCACTCCTCCGTCCTTCTTTGGAATTAGAAAATAACGGAGTACCAACCCTTGTTCCTCTCCGCTACAGGTACTGATTCTATAGCACCTTTCTCCAGCAGGGTTAAAATCTCCTGCAAAAGGAGCGGATCTGGAACGTTCAAAAACCGTTCCCCGGTGGAGGACTGAGGTTTTAGCAGGAAAGGAAGGCAGTAACCTTGCGCAACCGTTTCCAATGCCCAAGCATCTGAAGTAATAGCCTGCCATTCTATCAGATGCTGTGATAACCTGCGTCCTACTGCCGTCTTGTGATACAAGACCTTAGAGAGGTTTTGCAGCGGCTGATGTAGAGGCTGTGGGTAAAGCAGCCCCAGCTGTTGCGGTCTTAGTACCTCTACCCCATCCACCACAGGGGAATCGTCTCTGACCTCTTTGAGCTGGCTGTCCTCTATCGTTTCCGAATGCGGAATAATAGCAAAAGGACCTACCCCTTCAAGGGGCACCTGTGGGGCGGTTTGGAGTTTGCCTTATTGCAGCTCCAAGGGATTTGGCCGCCGCCATGGCAGTTTGTAGCTTCTCCAAACTTTCATCAGCTTTATTCCCAAATAGATGTGTGCCGTCAAAGGGCATGTTGAGAAGTCTGGGCTGAACGTCTGGGGCAAATCCTGACTTCCACAACCACGCAAATCTGCCGATTACCGTACTAGCCGCCATGGATCTGCTGATGCCGTCAACAGAGTCGAGACTGGTATGGAGGGAATCGCACGTAGCGTCCTTTCCATCCTTGAAAATGTTCAAAAAACCGTCTCATTCCTCCCCTTTGGGGATGTGATCAGCCACCATTGAACTACAGTCCAAAAGCGTGTGGGTTGACCTTGCCATCGTGCATGTACCATTAGCCGATCTGAATGCCATAAAACCGGCCGAAATAAACTTTCTTGGCCATGGCATCATATTTTTTGTCATACCCATCTTTTGGGATTGCAGGATAGGCATTGTTTGCCAGAAGCAGTAGCAACCTGAACGACAAGGCTTTCAGGTGTTGGAGGCTTCGACAGGTATAGAGGGTCAGACGCTGAAGCTCTGCATTTGGCTGCTAGCCTTTTATTCACCGCCAGGATAACCTCAGGTGTTTCCCAGTTAGAAGTTACCTTCTTTTGAAGAGCCTTATGAAAAGGGACAATAGGGTCTTCTTGTGGTCCTTTAACTAAAATGTCCGTTAAATCATCCTTTTCGAAAACAGATGTGGGTCTGGACCATATTCTGTATTCGGGTACCCTACACATGAGGGGTCTATAGTTGCTTTCAGCATGACCCCCAGGATCCGCCTTACCAAACTCATCCTTGGGGGAAGTGTCAATGCCATTTGCCTCATGCAGCGAGTCCTGCAGATGCTTTATTCCAGATTGTTCAGATTTCAGTTCTTCTGGGACAGGTGTTGTCCCATATTCCAGAACAATGGTCTTTCCTCGTTAGAGGAGTCCGCTGCCTCCTCATAGCTGGAAGAAAGAGTTTTGAAGTATTCTGAACGAGGTTGTAGTGTGTAAATCTTCTCAAAAGGAGTAGAAGAAGGCACTATATCCGTCATGATAGGAGCTGACCGTGTTGAAATCGTCGATGATGTAATATGGCATTTATAACGCGCCTATACACAAGTGTTTCAAGGCGTGACGAGGCAAGGGAGGGGAAACAGAGGGAGGACAGACAAGGATCTTACTAGGCCAAGTGACATTGAGATCACGCAAGTGCAGAGGAGGGGGAAGGGGAAAAGTGCCAGGGCGAGGGGGCAATGCAGAACCTAAGATAACAGTGAAATAAATAAAGACCATAAATAAATATGCAGCCAGCTGGTGGCGAGTGCAAGGGTAAGTGCAGACATCAGGGGTCAAGTACTAGTAGGGGCTGTAGGAATACAGAAACAGTCCCCGAATGCAAGGGTTGCCAGTTCAGGTGTGCAACTGGTGGGGAGGGGACCTGGGCCTGAGATCAGAGGGTAGCCAGGTAGCCAGTGCAGTTTCAGATTCATCCAGGGGCTCAGCAGGGGAGAGGAGGAGAAAAAGCAGAAGCAAAGAGGAAGGTCTTGAGGTGCTTCCGGAACCGGAGATGGTTCACAAGTTTCAGAGAGGCTGTTCCAGAGGGAGACCACAGCAGAAGAAAGATCTACCACCTACTTGCTGCTTGGAGAAGCGACTGACCAGAAGGTAGTTGAAGACGGATGAGCAAAGAGCTCTAGAATGAAGATACTTAGGAAGAGAGAGTTGAAGGAATTGAGGTCCCAGAAGGCCTTGTGGACAATGCAGAGGGTTTTGAACTTAATCCTCGCCGCTACTGGGAGCCAGTGCAGAGATTTCAGTCCTGGAGAGATACGATCCCTGGGCTTGAGGCCAAAAACAAGTCTAGCAGTCCTATTTTGGATGAGTTTCAGAGGGCGGAGAGTAGAGGCAGGCAGATTTAGAAAGAGGCTGTTGCAGTAGTCCAGCCTAGAGAGAACGAGAGCTCTGGAGACAGTGAGCTTATGGGGGAAGGAGAGGAAAGAAAGAAGGCCTCTGAGGAGGTGCAGATGGTAGTGTCACCTTTTAGAGATGTCAGTGATGTGAGGAGAGAAGGAAAGGAACAAGTTAGTTACCTGTAACTGTTGTTCTCCAACATGGGTGTGCCATGGATTCACATGCTCATGAATATTTCCCGTTGTCAGGCTGGGAATCCTCTGCAAAGAAAATATCAGTTTCAGTTTCGTTTATGAACTGGCTTTCTACTAGTAGCCAATCATTGGTCTCTGGGCCATACTGCCACCAGCCAATGACTGCCCTCTACCTAAGCCCCTCCTCTGGCAGCTATCTTCAGATTTGATAGCAAGTAAAGTGGCAGTAGGACCAAGAGAAGAGCCGCAGAGGGGTAGGAGGGAGGGTTCGCCTGTGAATCCATGCCAGACCCATGCTGGAGAACAACAGTTACAGGTAAGTAACTTGTTTCTTCTCTAGCATGGGGTCTGGCATGGATTCACATGCTCATGAATATAAGAATACATAGCAGTACACACATGCACAACCACGGGAGGTGGCAAGGCTCAACATTAAGCATCTCATCAACTCAACATTAAGCAACTCTTACCTCATCACCAGCGCCACCTTCAGGCGAACAGGTTGCCCAGCACTGCCTGGCCGACCGTGGACTCCTCCCTGGAATCCCGGTCGACGCAGTAGAATCTCGTGAAGGTGTGCGTCGACCTCCACGTAGCAGCCCTGCAGATGTCCAGCAGGGGCACACCAGACAAGAACGCCGTGGTAGCAGTGATCGCTCTGGTCGAATGAGCTCTCGGGCGGCCAGGCAACGGTCGGTTTGCCAACCGGTGACAGTGCATGATGAAGCCGGAGAGCCATCTGGAAATGGAAGCCTTCGAGAGGGCCTTTCCTTGGTTCACAAGTCCAAAGTTCACAAACAGTTGTGATGTCTTCCGAAGGCTCTTCGTGCGGTCCATGTAGAACTTCAGCGCTCTAGCTACATCCAGCGAGTGCAAAGTCCTCTCAGCCGGCGACGAAGATGACGGGAAGAAAACAGGTCACACCAAGGGCTCGTTGAGATGGAAGTCGGACGACAATTTGGGCATGAAGGAGGGGTGCGTACTCAGCACCACCCTCGTCTCGTGGAAAGTCAGGTATGGAGGTTTACAGGAGAGGGCCTGGATCTCTCCCACTCGTCGTGCGGAGGTGATGGCCACAAGAAACGCTGTCTTCCACACAGGAACTTCAACGGTGCCAAATGCAGTGGCTCGAATGGCAGTCCCATGAGCCTGGTCAGCACCACGTTGAGCTCCCACGCCCGGGCCGGAGCCTTCACCGGCGGGAACGAAACAGTCCTTTAATGAACTCCTTCACCAGGCGATGTGACCATAGCAACGAGCGCCCCAGAGTTCTGGTGTAACAGGAGATGGCCACCAGATGGATCTTGATGGAGGAATGCGCCAGCCCGGCCTTGGCCAGCGATAGCAAGTACGGCAGCACTTGAGGGGCTGTAATCCACAGAGGGTCAACCTTCTGTGCACGGCACCAGACAGAGAACCTCTTCCATTTGTGTCCATAGCACTTGAGTCGAGGACGCCCTGGCCTTTGCAAGCACCTCCTTTCAGTCCACCGGGATATCGTACCCTTCGAACTCTAGTGCTGCAGGAGCCAGGCCTGTAGGTTCAGCGACCCCGGCGAGAAGATCTGCATCCAACGGCAGTTTCACTGGGGGGGAGGGGGGGAGTGGGGTGCGTGTCCGCTGAAATGTCCAGAAGGTGCGGGAACCAAATCTGCCTCGGCCACACTGGTGCGACAAGGATCATCTTGCACCGGGACCGTCTGAGTTGACTGATGAGTCGCAGCAGCAATGGCAACGGCAGGAACGCATACAGGAAAAGGCCGTCCCAGGGGGGAATGAGAAGGCATCGCCCATGCTCCCCGACTGGGGAAACCTGCTAGCGAACCTCTGGCACTTGGCGTTCGTCGCCGTCGCGAATAGGTGGATCTGGGGATTGTCCCTTCGTTGGAATCGGAGATCCACTTAATCCTGCCGCAGCTCCCACTCGTGGCACGAACGCAGCTCCCTGCTGAGTGAGTCGGCGATGGTGTTCTTATTCCTGCCAGATGGAAGGGTACCAGAAACATCCCTTGGGCGACGGTCCAGTGCCACAAATCCTGCGCTTCCTTGGATAGGGCTGGGGATCTGGTGCCCCCCTGCTTCCAGAGGTAAAACATTGTGGTGGTGTTGTCAGTGAAGATCCTTATCACCTTGCCCTTGAGGGACGGAAGGAAAGACCTGAGGGCCCAGAACACAGATCGGAGCTCCAGGACATTGATGTGCAGAGACCTCTCCTCCGGGAGCCAAAAGGCCTCTTTCGTGGAGATCTCCGGTGGGCGCTCCCCATCCTTCCAGGGAGGCGTCCGTCGTCACGGTTTCCTGATGTGCTGGGGTCTGGAAGGCCATGCCCGCCGCTAGATGCGAGCGGGTGCCCCACCACCGGACCACTTGGCGGAAAGCCTTGTGGAGTGAGATTCTGTCCTCGAAACTGCCCGCCGCTTGCATCCAACGGGCGTCGAGGAACTCCTGTAGTGGTCGCATCCGCAGCTTGCATAGGCGCACGAGGTAGATGCACAATGACATCATGCCGAGTAGGGACTTGATGGACCTCACCCTGGCCACCTCCATGGTCGACAGACCTTGCCCCGGATGGCCTTTGTCCTTTCTTCCGACGGGGAGGCCAATCGCGCCACTGTGTAGAGTCTGAATCCCAGGAACAGGGCGACTTGCAACAGTACCAAGTGGGATTTCGCAAAGTTGATCGAGAATCACAGATCCGTGAGCAGTTGGCCGGTCTTTGCTGTGTGATCGACGGCGAGTTCTCTTGGCTTCGCTCGGATGAGCCAGACATCCAGGTAGGGGTAGACGTGAATCCCTTGCAGGCGCAGCCGCGCCGCCACTGTGCCAGGTACTTGGTGAATACCCTGGGAGCAGACTTCAATCCGAAGGGAAGGGCTTTCAACGGGTAGTGCCGCCCCTGGACCACGAATCGTAGGAATTTGTGATTTCCCTTTAGAATGGGAATGTGGAAGTAGGCATCCTCCAAGTCCAGCGACGATAGGAAATAGCCTCCCTCCAGCGGTGCCAGCACGTGCTGGAAGGTGACCATCCGGAATTTCTAAGACTTGATGTATTGTTTAGATGACAAAGGTCCAGGATGGGTCGCCAACCGCTGGTTTTCTTCCGGACAAGGAAGTACCACAAGTACATTCCGGAGCCCCGGAGCCTTTTTGGGACGAGTTCTATGGCTCCCTCCCTTAGCATCGCTCGTGCCTCCAGAAGTAGTTGTGGGACGTGGTTTTCCTTCCTGCACACGAGTGGTATACGGGGACACCTCCTCTGAAATTCCAGGGTGTGCCAGCGGGCCAGGGCATCTAGCACCCAACGGTCGGTGGAGATGGACTCCCACACGCTTTGCCAGGCGGCCTCCCACTGGGGTGCTTGGGTGGGGGCCCGACGCCACGGCCGGTTCAGTCCTGCTTGGCCGCAGTCTTGCTGCCTTGACCTCATTGGCGACGATGGCGAGATCCTCCGGTCCTGCCGCATCCTCTGTAGTCTTCCTGCGACGAGGAGCGGGCCGCTTGGCGGTACGAGGAACCACCGGCGAAAAATTTGCAGGCACCTTGCTTGCCTCCGGAGTTCCGAAAGGACGGCCGTCGTTGAAGAACACCCAAGAGGCCCGACCTGTCTCGGTGTCCGCCTTGATGGCCTGCAGTGACTCGTCCACTGTCTTTCCGAATAGGTTGTTTCTGTTGAAGGGCATGTCCAGAACCCTGGTCTGCACATCCTGGCGGAAGTCGGTGGCCTTGAGCCAGCCACACCGACGAAGGCAAACGCCGTAGTCCATCTGGCGAAAGCCGGTGTCAGCGATGTCCGTGGCCACCGTAATGGCGTGATCCGAAGCCACCTCGCCTTCCTGTAGGATTTCCAGGGCCTCTGCTCTCTTGTCATCCTGGAGGCAGTCCAGCAAGCGAGCAATCCTAAACCACAGCTCCCTATTGTAGCGTGCCACAATCGCGAGGGCATTGGCCGCTTTAATAATCGTCGCCGAGATGACCCCGCTGTCCCATGGCGTCCAGTTTCTTCCCCTCGCCGTCTGGCGGGGAAGTTGAAGCAGTCGCCCCCGCCGATTTCTTCTTGGCCGCCGCGGAGACGACCGAATCCGGGGACGGCTGTGCCCTAAGGCACATAGGGGCAGAGTCCAGGACCCGGTACTTTTTCTCGTACCGGTCCCTCTTAGCAGGAGCCGTGGACTGGTTCTTCAGGAGCACCAGCCCCTCGTCCCAGATGTCGTCCAGTAATGGAACTGAGAGGACAGTCTTCCTCTTGGCCTCCCACCGTCAGTAGAGTAACCCTTCCTTCTTCTGCTCTTCGTGACAGAGCTGGAAGAGCTCAGATGCCCTGGCGATCATGGCGTGGAAGGAGCCAATTTCGTCGGGAGGGGCGGCCCGAGCGGGTGGTGATGGAAGGTCCATTCTGGCGTCACTACCGCCGTCATCCGTCCCCGTCTCATCCATCGGAAGAGGGGAAGGAGGTGAAGGCTGGAAAGGAGGAGGGGGGGGATGAGTTCTCCTCTGCTTGCTTGGTGGGTTTCCCGACGGTCCAGGCTCCGCTGGATCGTCTGCTCAGGATAAGGCCACGGCCCGCGGTTCCTCATCCGCACCGCTGGCGCTTTCTTCGTCCGCCTCGTCGGGATCCCTCCAGTAGGACCGGACGTCCTCGAACTTCTTGTTCAGGATTTTTGCTACGCCAGCCAGCTCCTCTTCAGAGGAGGTATCTTGTGTCCGTAATGGCCACCAGGCCACCCCCCTCTTTCTCTGCCCGGGGTTTCATGGGGGTCTTATCGATAGGCTGAAAAGAGGATTCCCTATGCGGTGGCAGGGAAACTCTAGGCCCAGAGGTCATCTCCACTGGGGTAGCCTCCGCAGGCTTTGCCAGGGCCGCCACGACTCCCTCGATCGAGGCCTTAGCTGGGTGAATCTGGGCCTTCGCGACTTTGGGCTCGCCTGAGGCCTTCACTTTGGGGGGAGGGTCACCACCTCACTCCTCCTCGGCTGACTCCGTCGTGATCGACGGACTTTTCCGGAAGCTTACCCGGGTTCTCCGATTTTCTATCCCCCCCCGCCCGAGTCAGAGCGTTGGCTTGTGGTTGATGACGTCGGTGATAATGCAACCTGCCTGGCAGCCGAGGAGCCCGACCGATTGACGCTCCCGGTGCCGGCAGACTCGCAGTGCTTTGCCTTTTGTTGGGCTGCCGTCGATGGAGCGCCCTCAAAAGTCTTAGAAGACCGCTCAGACTTCTTCCTCTTCTCACCTGCTGCTGGGCTCTTCCCCTCCAGCCAGTTGGCGAGTAGAGTACGACGATCCCTCATTGTCCGTTCGGACATGTTCTTACAAAACGCACAGTCCATCTCCAAGTGCGATTGGTCGTTGTGAAGACAGTAGAGGCACCAAGAGTGCTCATCCTCCAAGACGTTCTGTAGCCCTCATCCGGGGCAGCTCTTGAACAGCTTGGGTCCAACAGGCGTCACACTTCCTTTGTCCTGGGCCATAACCACGCGGAGTAGGCCTCAAAGATCTTCTGGAATCCTCCGAGAAGTGGAAACTTGACGGAAAAATGCCCTTGAGGGGTGTAGAAAGTTCCGAAATCAGGTCCCCGTTGATCGGTAGTAGAATCGGTGGAGCTTGAGGCTCGATCCGAAAATATAAGAGTAAACTCTTGGAAAAAAAATGCAAAACGCAGTAAAAGCTCGAGAGCTAAAGCACTAGGACTCCCAACACTTGAATGTGCGGTAAAAATCTGAAGATGACTGCCAGAAGAGGGGCTTAGGTAGAGGGCAGTCATTGGCTGGGGGCATTATGACCCAGAGACCAGTGATTGGTTACTAATAGAAAGACAGTTCAGAAACAAAACTGAAACCGATTTTTTCTTTACCGAGGATTCCCAGCCTGACGATGGGGAATATTCATGAGCATGCAAATCCATGCCAGACCCCATGCTGGAGAAGTGTGGAGTCAAAGATGATCCTGAGGTTTTTAGCCTCACAGGTGGGAGCAGGCAGAGAGCCAAGAGAGGCCGTACAGAGTGTAACAGGAAAGGAGGGAGCAGGTGTGCCGATGAGGAGAATCTCGGTCTTAGTGGCATTAAGGCAGAGGTCATTGGCGGCACACCACTCCTGGATGGAGGACAGACAGTCCGAGAAGGAGAAGAGGTGGTGAAAGGGAGCCTGAAAATGAGTCGAGTATCATCCGCATATCACTGAAAGTTGGGGCATAGAGTGGCAATGCAGTGGGCAAGAAGTGCCAGGTATTGGTTGAACTGCCAGGGACAGAGGTTAGACCACTGGGGACCACCACAGGTAGAAATAGAGGAGAGGAAGGACCCAAGTTGGACGTAAGAGGGTCGATCAGAGAGGAAGGAGGTCTGCCAAGCCATGGCCTGACCGGTGATACCCAGGTTATCACGTAGACGTTGAGCAGGATGGCATGGTGGACCGTGTCAAAGGCAGAAGAGAGATCAAGTAAGATGAGGACACAGGGGGTGTTGGAATCAAGGTTGGAGAGCAGGTCTTCACGGATGTTCAGGAGAGCAGTTTCCGATCTTCTGGCAGCTCTGAAGCCAGACTGATGGTCATGGAGACAACCAACAGAGTCAGTGTAAAGATTAAGCTGGAAAATGGCCTGCTTTTCCAGGAGGAGTTTGTCAAGGAAAGAAGGAGTGATGGAGATTGGACAATAGTTAACCGGGCAGGCAGGGTCAGCAGTGGGTTTCTTAAGAAGAGGGTGCAGGCGGGAGTGATTCAGGGGGAAGTGGCAGACTCCAGTGGGGAAGGAGTTGTTGCAGAGTCAGCCAAAGCAGGAGCCAGGGTGTCAATAGGGTCCTTGATGGTTTTGGAGGAACAGGGGTGAACCTGTTTCAATGAGACTTTGATAGATCAGACTTGTCTAGAAACCTTGTAAAAGGAGAACAGGGGAAAGGCGGAGAAGGAGGGAGGAGAGATAGCCGAAGAAGGGCCACAGGAGGAGCAGGGAGAGAGGGAGAGAGAGAGAGAGAGAGAGAGGACAGGATGTCCTGAGTTTTAGAGATGAAATGAGAAGCCAGGGCCATACAGAGGGCCTGGGAGGGGACAGGAGAGGTAGAGACTGCAGCAGGATTGGCCAGCTCCTTGCAGATTTTAAAGAGTCCGGCCGAGTTGTTAGATGCAGCGGAGACACAGGCTTGGATGTGGGCTCTCTTCTTGGTGCAGACAGAGCCGGTATTCCCTTTGGAGCAGGCGGCAGGCCAGTTTGTCAGAGGATGTACCGTAAGTGCGCCATTTCCTCTCAGCCACCCTGCACTTGCGTTTAAGGGTGACGAGGTCCGAGTTGTACCAAGAGTTGCACTTGGCCTTGGGTTTCAAGTGGATCCTCATGGCAGGGGGGGGAAAAAGTGGCGGCGAAAGCCTCAAATGACACGCTTCATGTGTCAAATAACCGAGAAGGAAGGTGACTGTGCTGGAGTTGGATTTGCCTGAGGGGTAGAGGGGGTGAGATGGGAGGAAAGGAGAAAGTGATCACTCCAGGAGAGGGGACTGGTGAGAGGGATCAAAAAGGGGAAGGTCTGAAGAGATCAGAACATCCAGAGGGGGTAGAAGAGAAGAGGGGGAGAGACACGCAGAGGTCATGAAAGAGTCCAGTGGAAGGACAGGAAGCATCCAGGTGGATGTTAAAGTCTCCAAGAAGGAGGAGTTCAGTGGTTGAGACCAGGAGAGAAGAGGAGAGGTCCGCCCAATCTGACCAGGTGGCCGACAGATGGTTGCCAAAGTAAGGGAATGGCCAGGAAAGAGAGAGAGTCTGCAGATGGGGCATTCGAAAGAGGAGTAGGCCTGCGTAGGAAAGAGGGAGGCAAGAATTCATTCAGGGAAGATCAGGTCTACACCCCCTCTGGAACGGTTGGATCTGGACGTGGAGAGGATCTTGTAGCCATCAGGGAGGATTGTCAAAGCTCGTGACAGAGCTGGCCGTGAACCATGTCTCGGTGAGACAGAGGAAAGTGAGGTCAAGTTCCTCCAGGAGGCGGCAGATGTCAGAGGAGTGTGACAGCTGAGCGAGAGTTTAGAGTGGCAATATGTAGAAGGTTGCTGTCCTTGAAAGCCTTCCGGGGAAGGGTACAAATCAGAGGCACACCCTGCAGAGATGTAGAAGCAGCCACAGGAGGGGTGGAGGTGGAAGGAGGCGAGGGCAAGGTAGCCAAGGAGGAGACAGCAGTTCGAAGCAAGGAAGCCGTGGAGGAAAGAGAGGGCACAGCAGGGGAAGAGAGGAAATTGATGAGGTGCGGGAAGAGTCTATCAAAGAGGAGAAGGTTGGCTTGAGGGCCTTGGACCAAGATGGTACCATTCTGTTAAACATTGATTACCTAAGAGGAGTGGAAGGAGGCCATGAGGGCCTCCCACCGGGTGCCACCATTAACGGTAGAGGAAGAGAAGGGAGGAGCACAAAGACCATGTGTAGAGTCCATAGGTCCGGCGAGGGAACGACAGAGGATGTCAGTGAAAGTTTGCCTGGAGGAGGCACTGGTATATGGGTCAGTGATAGGGACCCCTGGGTTGGAGACCAGGATGTCCTTTTTAAACTCTTTCCTACCAGTGAGAGCAAGTTAGTCGATAGAGAAGCAGTTAGAAAAGATAGGAGAGATAGAGAGCACCATAGAGTAGGTGGGGATGGGAAGGCGTGGGAAGGACACAGGGCAGAGTGTAAGCAGACGAGACAGAGATGGGAGAAGTAGACAATTGGACAGGATGACAGGCACTTAGATAGTAGTAGATTGCCTCCTAGATACTCATCTAGCGAACCTAAGTCACAGAACGGTACTACTTTCACATTGCAATTTTAAAACAGGAGAAAAACACACCTAAGTTTGAGAGTCCTGAATAGTGGGGAAAAAGCCTAGGTTTCACGGTGCAATTTTGAATACTTTAACAATGCAATTTTTTAAAATAGATGATGACATCGATGTCTTCGACATGAATGTCGAAGGCTTCGACGGAAGCGAAGGAATTTTCATGTACAGCGATGATGGCATTGACGACACAGCCTTCAACTTTGTTAAATAGGTTTTGTTAGGCGTCGATGACGTCACTTTCTTGTGAGTCACAGAGGCTCTCGACTCGAGGGATTAGATCGCTCTCGAGGAGTTTCCACAGCCAAGGTCGAGGACTCGCTGGTTCTGTGCTTTCCAGATGTTTTGTCTAGGGTATCGCCTCTCAGTGCTTTCGAGGGGGGGGGGGGGGGCCACATTCTCGAAGACCTTAAACATTCTCATTCTGAATTCCTCCCACCGAGCTGGGGTACTATGTTTCGTGGGACAGACAACCATTTCGGGTGAACTAGAAGAAGTGGACGGCGATCTATGGTGCCTCTTTTTGCATTGGCTCGATGATGAGGAATGATGGGATCCACTTCGAGAACAAGAATGTTTAGGTTTTTTTATGATGGAGAGGAAGGTCTCAACAGATGACTTACGTTTAGACGGAGTAATAGATTTTTGAGGCCTACCTCTCCAACTTTCCTCTGCGCTACCTCAAGGCCTTGGCCGTCATCAAGCATTTGTCGCACTCCGAGCACGGATTGTCTGTTCCTAGACACCAGAGGCACACCCTCTGCGGGTCCGTCATGGACATTTTTGCCCGGCAGTCTGCATTTTTTTAAAACCAGACCAGGGAGTAGACGGAGTTGATGTTGAAGCCAATTCGCCAAAAACTCAAAGATATCCTCAAGAAAACGCAAAGAAATTTGAAGAACACACAGAACCAAGCGTTACGTTACCGAAGCTGTGAATGGCAGAAAAATGGAACGGAGCAACAAGCACTGTGCAAGCTCCTTATACCAGTGATGATGTCGACATCAGGACAGAATCCGGCGAGCGACATCGCCCAGTCATCGACGCACAGCACACTCCACTGGGGAAAGTTTTCCGAAGCAGCAAGCTGGATACTGGAAATATAAAAGATAAGGAATACGTGGGAGGACACAATCCATTGCAAGAACAAGTTACTTACCCATGGTATCGTTCTTTGGACTGGATGTTACTCCCATGTATTCCTCATCTTCGATATTTCCTAATATCCAGCTTGCTGCCTCAGAATTCTTTTTTCAGTAGAGGGCGCTGTGCGTCAATGACTGGTCGAGTCATTTTCCCTCAGAGGCCTCCATCTTGACGTCATCATATGTATAAGTAGCACGCGCAGCGCCGTTTATACTGTGGGGTAGGATGGGTGGGGCGATAAGGAATACGTGGGAGGAACATCCAGTCGAAAGAACGTTACTATGGGTAAGTAACTTGTTCTTCGAATGGATCGTGTCCTCCCACGTATTCCTCATCTTTGATGCACTCCCAAAGCAGTTACGTTATTTGAAGGAGGGAGTAAACATAAACTGATCAAGAATGCACAGATTGCAGTACCGCCTTTCCAAAAACAGACTCTTGGCTAGTGGAGGAATCCAGACTGTAGTATTTTGTAAAGGTGTGTGCAGACGACCATTTCGCCGATGCACAAATCTCCTTTACTGGAAGTCCTCTCTACAAAGCAGACAAAGTTGCGATACCCCTGGTTCGAGAGAGCCCTTAGATGATCTGGGGAGTGCGGGGGGGGGGGCTGCTTTACCGGCCAGTTTATAGCATTCTGAAATTGCCGTCTCAGTTTTGTTAATCTGGTAATGTAGAAACTCAGGGCACACCTAGGGTCGAGTCTGAAGCCTTTCTTCCTCTTTCCCCACCAAATGTGTGGAGGATAAAAGGACGGTAAGGTTATTTTCTGAGTGATGTGAAATTCAGAAACAACTTTAGGGAGAAACTTAGGCTTCACTATCAATACCACTCTGTCTTTATGGAAAACAGTATGAGGATGTTTGCAGAATAAAGCCTGTAGCTCACCCACCCTTTGGGCAGATGTTATAGCCACCAAGAAAACTGTCTACAGGGTAAGAAGTCTTAACGGGCAAGAATTAAGAGGCTCAAAAGGAGCGCCCATTAAAACACCAAATTGAGATCCCACAGTGGGACCTGAAAGGGAGTCGGAGGATAAACATTAGTTAATGCTTTTAACAATTTCATTACTTAAGGAATCTTAACATAAGAGACTTCCTCTGCAGTGCACTTGAAGATGGAAAGCGCTGCTAGATAAGCATTGATCGTACCAATCTGTAGTGCCAGATTTGCCAAGTGCAAAAGGAAAGATAACACCATCAGTGTATTGCATGAGAAGAGTCAAAATTTGGCAATGGCAGCGGCATAAAGATTTGGTTACTGGCCTTCTGGCCGAAAGCAAAACCTCCGTTACGTCATCCGTGAGGTCCCAATCCTTGCAGCTCAGCCGGTCAGAAACCATGCATAAAGGCTTAGCCCCAGTGTGAGAGAGAGTGTACGAGAGAGAAAGAGAAAGAGAGAAAGTTCTTTGTGGTAGACGAATCGGAGAGCAGATGGCCATGTCCAGAAGGTCCAGCTACCACGTCCTCCAGGCCCAATCCGGAGAAATTAGGATAATGGATTTCCTGAACCTTCTCAACCTCCTTATTATGTGAGGAATGACGGGGACTGGAGGAAACGCGGAGAGAAATGGAAACTCCCAGTCCACCAAGAACGCGTCTCCTAGAGCTCCTCTCGGGGGGAAATTCCCTTGAGCAGAACAGTTTGCACTTCCGGTTGGCACAGGTCAAGAACAGATCAACTTGAGGGGTCCCTCGAAGGTTGAAGATCTCTTGAAGGACTTCCTGAGCTAGTTCCCAGTCGTGGGAGTCTCCGCTTTGCCTGCTCAAAGCGTCCGCCGTTGTGTTCTTCTCTCCGGCTAGATGAACTGCTGATAGAGAGATTCCTTCTTGTATTGCCTTGAACCAGAGCTGCATTGCCTCTGTGCACAGTGGTATTGACCCTACACCTCCTCTCTTCTTGAGGTAGTACATGGCCACTGTGTTGTCCGTCATTATCAGGATGTTCTTTTCCCGTACAGAGGGCAGAAAGGCCTTCAGTGCTAGTCTGATTGCCCTCAGCTCTAAAAGGTTGATGTGTAGTTTGGACTCCGATGGAGAACAACGACAACTGATGGTCAAATCGTTGGTATGGGCTCCCCACCCTGTGAGTGAGGTGTCCGTCACTACCGTTATCGCCGGCCATGGTTGCCAAAACGATTCTCCTTTCAAGATGTTCTCCCAACAGACCCACCACTGAAGATACAGTGAGACTCTATTTGGGATTAGTAGAAGATCTGCATCCTTCCTGAAAACTGACCACTGCGTTCTGAGAGCCCACTGGAGAGTTCTCATTCTCAGGCGAGCCTCTGGCACCAGAAAAATGCAAGATGCCATGAGACCTAGCAATCTTAGAAAGTCGAAGGCCGGAAGCTGCTGGTCATTGTGGAATTTTGTCAGCATCTGCAAAATGTCTTGAGCCCTCACCTCTGGTGGCGAGGCTTTTCCCAGGGATGCACCCCGGACTGCTCCAATCAATTGGAGTCTTTGCGATGGTATCATGTGGGACTTCTTGAAGTTGAGGGAGAAGCCTAGCCTGTGGAGGGAGGGGCAAGTATAGCTGAGATGATTTAGAGCTTGTTCTGGGTAACTGGCCCTGATCAGCCAATCGTCCAGGTAGGGGTAGACGTGAATCCCCATCTCCTGAGACTTGCTGCCACAGCCACCATTAGCTTGGTGAAGACCCTTCGGGCGGAGGTTAGCCCAAATGGCAGAACCCAAAACCGATAGTTGCCAACGGCAAACCTCAAGTACGGTCTGTGCTTGTGATGGATCGGCACATGAAAGTAAGCACCCTGGAGGTCCAATGATACCATCCAATTCTGAAGCTGGATGGCCTGAAGGATCTGAGAAAGGGTTACGATCTTGAACATGTCCTTCCTGAGGAACTTATTCAAGTCTCTGAAGTCCAAGATGGGTCTCAATCCTCCATCCTTCTTTGGAATTAGAAAATAAGGGGGAGTACCAACCCTTGTTCCGCTCCATTACAGGGACTGGTTCTATAGCACCTTTCTCTAGCAGAGTTAAAACTTCCTGTTGTAGGAGCAGGTCTGGAAGCTTGAGGTTGCTTTATAAATGGAAGGCAGTAACCATGGGCTATTTCTAGAGCCCAAACATCTGAAGCAATGGCTCGCCATTCTTGCAGATGCTGCGACAGCCTGCCTCCTACAGATGTCTTGTGATGCAAGTCCTCAAAGTGGTTTTGTGGCGGTTGCTGGAGCTACTGATGGCAAAGAGGCTGCAGCTGGGCCTGGCTTAGCACGTTTACCTCGTCCACCACGAGTGGTTTTTCTCTGTTCTTTGACTGGCCATTCCTCTCACCTTTCCATCTGAGTAATAACGATAGGATCGTACCCTCCAAGATTGTCTGATGCACGAAAAGGCTGAAGTTGACTCATAAAGCAGCTCCTAAAGATTTGGCTGCTGCTTTTGAGGTTCGCAACCTCTCAAGGCTCTCATCAGCCTTGTTGCCGAAAAGGTGAGACCCTTCAAAAAGCATATTCAAAACACTGTTTTGAACGTCTGGTGCGAAACCTGACTTTCGCAACCACGCACATCTGCGTATTACTGTGCTAGAGGCCACGGGTCTGCTCACGCCATCTGCAGTGTCCAATCCAGACTGAAGGGATTCTTGCATGGCTTCCTTTCCATCTCTAACAATGGCTAGGAATCCTTCCCTTTCTGGTATGTGTTCCGCCGCCATTGCAATGCACTCCCACAGAGTGTATGAATATTTTGCCAAGCCAAAAGTGGAGTTGGCCGATTTTAATGGCATACTCCCAGCTGAAAATACCTTGCATGCCCAAAGATCCACACGCTTGTCGTCCCTATCCGGAGGGATGGAAGGGTACGCCACCTTATTAGAAGCAGTGGCTGCCTGGACCACCAGACTCTCAGGAGTAGGGTGTTTGGACAGATAGCCGGGATCGCTACTGGAAGGGTGGTATTTTGAAGTAAGGGACTTAGTCACAGGAGGAATTGAGTCCGGGGTCTCCCAATTTCTGGCCACCCTATTCTGCAAGGCTACATGGAAGGGTAAAATCGGATCTTCAGTGAGGCCATGATCCAATATGTCAGTCAAGTCATCCTGGATCAACTGAGTTGGTGGTTTAGCCCATCCTAAATAACCCACCACCTTTGTCATCAGTTGTCTGTATGAGGGACTGGCATGTTCCCCTGGTTCTGGTCTGCAAAAATCTGTCTCAGGTGATGTGTCAATTCCACTTGCGTTATGCAAGGGTTCCACTAAATCCCTCATTCTGCTTTCCTCAGAAATTAGTCATTCTGGGACATTAAGGGTGCCATACATACTTTTGTAGTCTTTGCAGCTATTTATTTTGCAGCTATTTTGTGAGTTTCTGGCTGAACTGGAGCCTTTGAAACTTTTGGCACCGAAGGCTTCGGGGTCGACGTCGATAAAGGCGTCGACGAAATAGCAGTCTTCAACGTAGCTGGCTTGGAAGGCGTCGAGACGCTCTTCGAAGGCTCGTCCTTCGAGGTGTGTCGGGTTCCGGACGGCGACGAGGACCTTGAGCGGTCCACTAGACTATAGCAATCTTTTTCACTTGGGTTCCTGGAAGGTTCCCGATCTTTCCTCCTTCGATCACCTGGGCTCGAGGGCATGCGAGTGTCGGAACGGTAACACTCTCGGCCAGCTTCCGAGGAAGGCACGGACAAAGGCTTAGCCTCTTCAAAAACCTCCATCAATTTAACTCTAAATGCTTCCCATTGTTCGGAGGAAGAATGTTGTGGGGCATTTCATGTTCTTGGGGGATTCGTCCAAAGACGAGGTGGAAGGGGACCAGTGGCGTCTCTTTTTAGACTTTTTTGTGGAAGACAGAGTGGTGTGAACCACTTCGGGACCTAGACCTATGTTTTCGCCTTTCACGTCGAGGAGATTTCTCCTCAAGGGATCTCGACTCGACGCTTGAGGCTTTTCGACCTACCTGTAGTTTTCCCTTCCTCTCTCGCAAGGCCTTTCCTGTCATTGCCTGACACTTCATACAGGCCTCCATGTCGTGGTTTTCGCTGAGGCACCACATTCTCGGTGCAGATTGGTTATCGACATTTTGGAACCACAGGTTTTACATTTCTTGAATCCTGATCGCGGGTTAGTCGGGGTCGATGAAGACATCTCAAATATCTTCTTCACAATAACTGCGTCACAGAACTATGGAAGCGCGCAGAGTCTCTGAAGCAACACATACTGCGGAAAAACGGAACTGAGGTCAACTGGTGCCGCGTGTGCTGCTTGTATACCGATGATGTCACCCTCGACGGAGGCCTTCGAGGGACTTCGACTCGAAGACATCGACGCACAGCACCCTCTGCCGAGAAAGAATTTCCGAAGAAGCTAAAGCTGGGCAAATATTGTATATGTATTTTATTTGTATTGCGCACCCTGCCCACGGGCATCAGGGCGCATGTTTGGAAAAGGTAGTTACAGAAAAGTGTTACACAGATAGGTACATATTACATAGTTTAGACATATTTACATCAAGGATAAGAACACGAATCAGAAATATTACATAGAATGGCAGAATGGTCAAATATACAGTATATGCATTGAGTAGCCTGTTTGCGGGTGACCGCTGATTGGATTACAAAGTGGAGGCCAGTGCATCCTGCTTGTTCAGTAAGCGTTTAGTTCTGTTTTTGAAAGATTGGATGGCTGGCACATTCCTTAGATCATTGGGTAGGGAGTTCCAAAGCTTAGCAGCCAGGACTGGGAAACAGGAGCCTCTAGCTGTCTGAAGCTTGAAACTAGGAATGGTTAGTGTGTGCGCCTGTGCAGATCTTAGGGGTCTGATGCTGTATGTTGCGTGAAGCGCATGGACAGGTAAGCAGGTGCAGCATTATTTTGTGCCTTGTGGGTTAGAACAAGTGCTTTGAGGGAGATGCGAAGTGTGATGGGTAGCCAGTGTAGGTTGCGCCTCGTAGCGTAGATGTGGGAGCGCCTGGGGATGTTGAGAGCAGCCCTAATGGCATTGTTCTGGGTGACCTCGAGTTTATCAAGGTTTGACTAGTCCCCAAGTAAAGGGCATTGCAATAGTCAACTTTGGACATGAGGGTTCTGGCTAGGGTCAGGCAGTTGTCCGTTGTCAGGAAGGGGCGACAAGCTGTGATGAGTTTACATGCGTACGATAATGTTAAAGGACATTTGTACTGCACACTTTCACCACCGGAGTGGTCCCCTGGCGCTCTGGCGGCTCTGAAAGAAGAGGGGAGGTTGAGTTAGTGGGAGGAAGCAGGAAAAGTGCAAGAGAGTAGTGATGTGCTGTTGGCGGCCTCAGGCCGGTGGGTCCGATGGCTGGGCCTGGGGTGTTTGCAGCAGGTAGTCGTTGTGTACTGTTGTGCAAGACTATGTGTGTTATTGTTTTGTTGTTGCGATGTAGTGAAGTTTGTGTGGATTGTTGTGCTGTGGGTTTTGGTTGTGTTTGGAGATTGCGAGGTGTATGCAGAAAGGGAAATTGTTAGTAGGGTTGGTTAGTTTTTGTCTCTTTCCTGAATTGAGGCGCTCGGCTTGCATAGTCTCCCCTGATGCGGCTCTGTCCTGATTTGGGTCCGACTGGCATATAAGGTTCCTTACTCCTCTGGCCCCCACCTCTAACATGCTCTCTCATAGCTCCCCTTAACCTCCCTTCATACTCCTGTGGCCAGTGCACCTGCCAATGTCAACCTCTCGGGTAGTGTGGTGATTGGCAATATCTCGACAATTCCACATCACTGTGGTGCCTGGCGGTAACTAAAGGGCGGGCGAAAGTGTTGGTGGGACACTCATGTCACTGAGCCTAGTAAGATCGTAGTTTGTTCTCCTGTTCCTCTCCCTTTGCCTAGTGGCGCTGTGAAACACTTCTGTATGAGCGTGATATAAATAAAATATCATTTCATTTATAGACAAGGACTTATGCTCCAGTGGAATGGGCTCCATGGTCAAACACATCTCAGCACTTGTGATTTAATTTAGTTATGTATGATGTGGAGGACGCATTAGGCTGCCAATTCCTCAAGCCTACCAACTGTATTACTTTGGACAGAGCTCTGATTTTATCAAAATTAGATTATTGTAATGCTTTACTACTAGGAACTTCCACCACGAACCTTAGCAAATTACAACTAATGCAGAATAAAGCATTACGGGCAGCACTAGGTGTAAAAAAATCCGAGCACATATCCAACATTAGGAGGGAGACCAGCCCCCCCCCTATTTACATGACCACCACCATTAAGAAAAATAAATATCCAGTAGTACCCTCAGATACAATAACTCTCTCCTTGAGATCCCGCGGTACAAATGTTCTACAGCAGGAGGTAGCCGTTTCCAAGTCCTTGCCCCCAAACACTGGAAAACGTGGCTATTTAACCAATTCTAGCCAATAACAGACATTCGCGTAGGCGCTATTAGTCTCTCCATGGCTAATACAACCTCCATCCGATGGCGGAGTGAACTGCTCCTATAAATAAATATGCTTGCTGTACTGTCTTATCCTATGTATAAACAGTCTATGCCTTAAGAACTATTTTGTAACTTTATCTGCTAATATGTAAGTAACTACGCCTAATTTCAATGTTTAAGATGTCTGCAACTACGCCGTGATACCTCAGGGTCTGGGCGTGTAATAAATAAAGCCAGCGTAACTCGCCTATATTAAAAAAAACAATGCTGAGGCTACTGAGTTGGTTTGTCTGTTGAGAGAGAGTGGAGTCTAAGTAAATTCCAAGTGTTTTCGTGATGTTGGTGACTTTAATAACATTTCCATCAATGATGAAGGCGTTATATTTGGGGTCAAGTTTCGCGAGTTTGCACTGAGAGCCTAGGATGAGTAACTTAGTTTTCTCATTATTAAGGCAAAGCCCATGGTGTGCCATCCAAGCCTGGATGACAGAGTAAACAGAGTTGAGTGCATTGACATCGGTTACATAGGCGCCAGTGATAGGGATGAGTATCTGGGTGTCATCCTCATAATTCGTGTAGGAGGCACCCAGAAAGTCAAGAATATCAAATAGCGGTTTAGTAAACATGTTGTACAATGTGGGCGATACACAAGAGCCTTATGGGACTCCGCAGGGGACATGTGCTGGGTCAGCCGCGGCTAAGGGAGAGCAGACCCTCGTGGATCTATTTGCCAGGAAGGAGCTGATGCAGGAGGTAGCTGTGTCAGAGAAGTGAGCGGCTATCTTAAGGTGATGGCAGAGGATTTGGTTATCAACCAAATCGAACGCGGCAGAGAAGTCGAGGAGGAGCAAGAGAGCTTGTTTGCCCTTGTCTTTCAGGTCCTCAATTTGGGTTTTCAAGTCGATCAGGGCTGTCTCCGTATCGTGTCTAGGGCGGAAGCCCGATTGTCTAAGCCCTAATAGGTTGTTAGTATCAAGGTAATCCTGGATTTGGAGATAGGCTGCACGATCCAGAATTTTGAGTAGGTAGGGCACTGTTGTGATGGGCCTGCAGTTGGAGGGATTGCTACGGTCGAGGTTAGGTTTTTTAATTAGGGGGATGACCCACGCATTCTTGAAGTTGTCGGGTACTGTGCCCGATTTTAAATGATGAATTGATAACGGAGGTAATGAATGGGGCGAGGTCATGAGCCGCTTCCTTTACGACCAGCGCAGGGCAGGCGTCCCCTTGGCTGTTGGAAGGCTTAAGCTTCAAGATGATGTTTTCAACTTCCTTGATGGTAAGGGGTGAGAAGCTGAAGGGTTTGAATAAGTGCTTCGGAACGGGTGTATTGTAAGACTGGGGTTTGCCCGCTGAGTCCGAGAGGCGGCTTTTTGTGGTATTAATCTTGGCTTGGAGCAGGGCAATTTTGTTTAGTAGTGCTTTTTGTATATTGGAGCACCATTCAGCATCAGGGGTGCATGTATCCAAAGGAGCGACTGGGGACTCTAGTTCCTTAAGGATCTTAAAGAGTTCCTTGGTGTTGGATCGAGCTTGTGTGATCCTAACCTTGTACACTTCTTTTTTGCCCGCTAGGATAGCTTCTTTGTACGTGAGGGAGGCGGTTGTAAGGTTATTTCTATTGACTAGTGTAGGTGAGCTTTTCCAGTGTAACTCTACTTTTCTTTTTGCTTTACGCAGTTTGCGTAAGTGAGGGGTGAACCATGAATTAAGATGGTTGCAAGGTTTCTGTTTGCGCAGTTTGAGTGGGGCAATAGTGTTGAGAGCTTTTAACATGGCACGGTTGTAGGTATCAACTAGGGCAGTAGGGTCCGAGCACGTGGAGGAGGCCGAGTTCAGTAACGGGAGGATAAGGGGGAGTAGTTTCTCAAGCGTAATATCCTTCTTGTTACGTGTATAAGTGGGCTGGGCAAGGTTGGGTTTGTCAGTGGGTGGGCTAGAATTAATGGAAAATATTATTTTATGGTGATCAGACCACGCACATGGTGTCACAGAGGTTACCTTTAGTGCACAGTTCATGTCCGAGACCCAGTCAAGGGTGCAACCCTTGGTATGGGTAGGTTCATTAACATGTTGGGTGAGGCCGAAGCCAGCCAGAACACTGGCTACGTCATTGGCTTTGGCATCAATCGAGTCCTGGTATCCCAAGTTGAAGTCGCCAAGTATGATGATTTGAGATTTAAGCTTTGTGCTAGAGGCTAGGATGGATGCGATGTCCTCTACAAATGTGGAGGTAGGACCTGGTGGCCTGTATATGAGATGCACTGAGGCGGTGTGATTGGGTGAAATCGGTAGTTTAATAGAGAGTAGTTCAGCTGATGGCAGCTGTAAGGTGTTGGCAGCTCTAAGATTAAGCAAACTTTTGAATATAAATGCTAATCCACCCCCCATAGTTTTCTTAGTATCCCTGTCGCATCTGATGGAGTAGTTATCGGGGATGGCTAGGGCCAGGGCAGGGCCCGAGGCAGCATGCAACCAGGTTTCCGTGATAGCAAGAAAGTCAAGATTTTCTGTCACAATGAAATCTGCAATATCTAAGGCGTGAGCAGGGACAGAGCGTGCGTTAATAAGTGCACCTTTGAGTTTGGTCACAATGTTGGAATGATTGGTAGTGGGAGTTGTGACAATTATCGGAGCCACAGGGGCAGTGGTGTTTTTTGTTTTTTTCCATACTAAGGATGTTCATGTGATAGGACCAGTGGTGACATCTGGATGCTAATATTTGGTTTCTAACTGATGTGTCACAAGGTTGACTCAGGAGGTTGGCCGATATCAAACTAGACAGTAGAGACAGTGTAGGTTTATGCATAGCAACATTCTGTATGCCTGTAACAGACAAAGTGTGGTGACGGGCAGTTGTGGTGATGCTATTGTACGGGCGAGCGCCAAGCCTAGCATTCCTGATGCTAGTAGGGCAGGGTTGGTTGGGTGTAGGTTTGGTGGTGAAATGTTGTAACCAGAGGGCTGGTGCATTTAGGTATGGATTGAGCAAAGTTGTGTTGAATGAGGGATGTGCGCACGGTAGGTTTGTATCCATTGTAGGAGACAAGGTAGTGTGCATTGTAGGGGGGGGTGGTGTTGGGCAGTGGTGTGGTTGAGCTGTAGGCCAAATACGGCCAAAATGGTGAGAAATACGTAGGGGCAAGATGTAGGGTAGGCAGATGTGCAAGCTTTAGGGTACTAGCGTGCAAGGCTAAGTAATGCTGGTGTAGACTAGGGGTGTGATGCATTTTAGTAGATGAAGTCAGCTAAGAACTTCGACAGACTAACCTGGAAAGGGTGCGACAGGTAATGCCTGGCCACCTAAAAACAGCACAATGGGTCTGCTAATGCCTTGCAAAACTAAATGTTCCAGACATATAGTGTTCTGAACAGGCACAATGAGTACAAATGCTTAGCATTGACTGAATATAATCAGACATATAGTGACCTGGACGGCACAATGAGTACAAAAGCATAGCAGTGACCCTATAAGTCAGACACAAGGTGAACTGAGAGGCGCATTAAGTACACGTGCCTTGCAATGACCTGAGTAACAGGAAGTCATGACAGCCAGCTGAGGCACAAAGAATGGGCAATGGAGTACAAAAGTCTGGCACACAGCGGTGCTCTGGGGATGTACGGAGGATCGGAGGCGCAGGTTCATATATAGGAACTGTGGCACAGTGTGAAGGAGGCACGGTCAAAGTCATATGCATAGTGTGCAAGTGGTCCATTTCACCAGCAGTACATAGAAGTCTTCAGGGAAACGTTTAGAAGCAGTCCATTAAGGGAGCATAAGACCCTTATTCAGGAAATGCAAACAATGCTGGAAGGCTGTGCATTGGCTCAAAGCGGTGGTTATGGTACACATTATTTGGGAGGCGAGCAGCAGGAACAAGAACAGACAAAACTGAGCGGCTGCGTTTGGAACGGATAGCACAACGGTGCAAGTTATATGTGGACAGATGTTCAAGAGGTTGCAGCGAGTGATCGTACAAGTAACAAGGTAAGTGATGAGTATACAGTGCGCTGTGCGAACACTCACCCATAAAAATGAACTGAGGCTTTGTCTGTGAGGGTGTCTGGATACTAGGGCAGCGTTTGTGGCCCCTGGCTCCGACAGCTCATGACAGGCTCCAGACAGGCAGCCTTGTTGGGTGGCCTTACTAGGTTGGGCCGGCTATCGCCTGCCGGCGATCGTATTGGCCAGAAGAGTGGACGATCAGCCAATCCGAACTGCTCAGGCCAGAAGGAGGCTGTTTAGCAGCATCGGAGGGGCGGCGGCGGCCATTTTCGAGTGTGGGATGCCTCGTGTCTTGCAATGGAGGCACCGATAAAAAGGCGAACAAGTAATACGTTGGAGGACACAATCCATTCAAAAGGCTCTGTTCCGGTCCTCATGTACTCAACTCCCATAACAATGCAAGAAAGGGGATGGGCAATGATGGTTCTGATGAACGAACATTTCATCTAAACTATTAACAGGAGGATGATGCTCAGTGTACACAAGAGCAATCTAATGCATGCCTACACAATGGACAAATGCACATCAAAATACAAAACGGAATGATGCTGCACTTCATAAAATCAAACTCCAAGTTAGACCCCCTCAATGCATCAATGTGGGGAAAAGAACGGAGAAAACAAACTACAGCAATTGTTGATAACATTACTCTTGCACCAGAAAGTCGCTGGAACACACGCAAAAGGCCCAATTTAAAGTGGAATAGAAGAACAAGTTGGATACCCATGGTAGCTTTCTTTCGATTGGATGTTCCTCACAAGTATTCCTCTTCTTTATTAATCTTCTTTTCCAGCTTCAGCTGCTTTGGAAAAAATATTTCGGCAGAGGGCGCTGTGCGTCGATGCGGTCGACTCAAATGTCCGAGGGCCTCCGTCTCAAGGTCGATGTCATCATTTGTATATATAGCACGTGCAGCACCAGTTCTGTTTTTACGCCGCCTTCTTACAGAATTACTGCCATCAGAGCATTGAATGCAGTATCAGACCTTGAAAGAGCGTACGGTGTAATAAACGGAAATTCTACTGCGGGGTAGATTGGGAGAGGTGATGAGGAATACGTGGAAGGAACATCCAATCGAAAGAAAGTTACCAGGGGTAAGTAACTTGTTCTTCGAATGGATTGTGTCCTCCCAAATAGTCCCAAAGCAGTGCGAGTTTTGAAGGAGGAAGTCATAATTTTCAGATTTCTCCTTAAGATTTGTCATGTCTGAATGTAAGACTGCATTTCCAAATCCTCCTCCCAGGCCTGAAGAAAAATCCAGCCAGTAATATTTTATGAAAGTGTGAATAGTAGACCAGGTGGCTGCCACACACAGCATTGTTCAGCACCCCTCTTTGCAAAGCAGAAGCCGCTGCCATGCCCCTTGTGTAATGAGCCCTCAGGCCTTCTGGGGGATCTTTCCCAACCAATCTGGAGCATTCTATAATTCAATATTATCCATCTGGATAATGTTGGTTTTGTGACTGCTAGTACCAACTTGTGACCAGTGTACCTCACAAAGAGTTGGCCATCTTGATGTATTTTAGCCACCCTTGAAATGTAAAAGCCAAGTACTTTTCTTGGATCTAGCCTATGTAGCCTTTCCTCATCCTTACCAGGATGTGAAGGTCTATAAAATGATGGTGGCAATTTCCTGAGAAATGTGGAAATCGGATACAATTTTCAGAAGCAATGTTGGCTTGGCTTGGAGAACCACCGTGTCCTTACAGAAGGTTGTAAAAGGTGTTTTACTAGATAAGGCCTGTAACTCTCACCCTGCGGATTGATGTTAAAACGACTAATAAGATGGTCTGAGCAAGTCCAGAGTCTCAATGGACCAAAATAGAGCAGCTCAAAAGGAGCACACATATGAAACGTTAGTAGAAGGTTCAGATCCCAAATTGGAACTTGAAATGGAGAAGGGAACACGTTACTGATCCCTTTCAGCAATTGTATGACCAGCAGCATCTTGAAATATGATACCTCTTCCGACGTGCGCATGAAGATCGAAAGCGTGTCAAGTATCCTTTAATAGCTCCAATCTGGAGCCACAGATTTGCCAAATGTAACAAAACAAAAAAAAAAAAGAACGCCATAGGTGTATTGCACTGAAAAGGGCCAACATTCTTCTCTGCACCAGCTGCAGAATTTATTCCAACGGCAGCGATACAAGGATTTCGCTGAAAGCAAAATCTTCATTACATCATCCGGGAGGTCCCAATCCTTATATCTGAACCTCTCAGAAACCATGTGGAAGGTTGAGTGTCTTGACCTCTGGATGCAGGACCACACCCGCCTCTCGCGAGAGGAGGTCCTCTCTTTGTGGAAGACGTATTGGAGGGCATATGGACATGTCCATAAGGTCTGGGTAAAACGTCCTCCAGGCCCAATCCGGAGAAATAAGGATCATGGATTTGCTTAACTTTGTCAACCTCCTGATCACAAGAAATGACAGGGACTGGAGGAAACCCGTACAGGAGTGGAAAAATCCCAGTCCACTACAAATCCATCCACTTACAAACATGTCCCCTAGAGCTGCCCTTGGGGCAAATTCCCTAGAGCAGAACAGTTCGCACTTCCGGTTGACACTGGTCACGAACAGATCTACTTGAGGGGATCCCCAAAAGGCAAAGAACTCTTGAAGGACATCTTGAGCTAGTGCCCACTCATGGGAGCCTGTGCTCTGCCTGCTAAGAGCGTCCACCACAGTGTTCTCCTCACAGGCTAGGTGAACTGCTGCTAGGGAGATTCCTTCTTGAATTGCCCAGAACAGTGGTATACAACCTACACCTCCTCCTTTGTTGAGGTAGTACATGGTCACAGTGCTGTCCGTCATTATTACATTCTTTCCCTGTACAGAAGGCAGAAAAGGCCTTCAGCGCTACTCCAATTGCCCTCACCTCCAAAAGGCTGAAGTGTAGCTTGGACTCCGATGGAGACCAATGACCACTGACTCATTTCGTTGGCATGGGCTTTCCACCATGAGTGAGGCGTCCGTAACTACAGTTATCTCTGGCCATGGTTGCCAAAAAGGCTCTCCATTCAGAATATTGTCATCGCAAGCCCACCACCGAAGATCCTGTGCAACCCTGCTTGGGACCTGCAGTAGATCCGACATCTTGCCTAAGAATTGAGAACACTGTTCTGAGAGCCCATTGGAGGGATCTCATTCTCAAGCGAACTTCTGGCACCAAGAAAATGCAGGATGCCATGAGGCCGAGCAACTTCAAAAAGAATCGAAGACCCTAAGACGCTAGGCACTCTGGAATTTGGTGACCATCTGCAGAATGTGTTGAGCCCTCACCTTGGATGGCAAGGCTTTTCCCAAAAGATGCAGCAAAGACTGCACCGATGAACTCGAGTCTTTGAGATGGTACCATGTGGGACTTCTTGTAATTGAGGCAGAAGCCCAGCCTGTGGAGAGAGTGGCATGTTACGCTGAGATGTTCCAGGGCTTGTTCGGGAAAACAGGCCTTCATCAGTCAATCGTCCAGGTAGGGGTAGACGTGAAACTCCATCTATTAAGACTGTCACCACTGCCATCAACTTAGTGAAATCCCTTGGGCGGCGGTCAGCCAGAATGGCAGAACTCGAAACGGATCCTGAAGGATCTGAGAAAGGGTGGCCATCTTGACCTTGTCCTTCCTGAGGAACTTGTACAAGCATCTCAAGTCCAAGATGGGTCTCAATTCTCTGTCCTTCCTGGGGATTAGGAAATGAGGAGAGTATCACCCTGTGTTCCTTTCTGTCATAAGTACTGGTTCTACAACACCTTTCTCTACCAGGCTCAAAATCTCTTGCACGAAAAACAGATCTAGAATTTTGAACGAGTGGCTCTCCAGTGAATGATCCAGAGGCCTTCTAAAAAAGGGCAGGGAGTAACCTGGGCTACTGTATCCAACAGTCATGCTTCTGAAATAATACCCTGCCATTCTTGCAGATGACATGACAGTCTGCCTCCCACAGGGTTTTGTGGGCCAAAGCTTCAAAGAGGTTTTGAGGCAGCTGAAGCAGCAGCTGAGGGTAAAGCAGCTGTTGCTTGGGCGGACTTGGCACCCCTCCCTCGTACACCACGAGGGAATCTTCTTTTGCCCCTTTGACCGGCCAGTCCCAGTGCACAACCAAAAGAAGAGTAACAACAAAAGGGCCTATCCCTCCAAGTTGGTCCACTGGAATGTGACGGCTGTGGCTGTCTGATAGAGACACCAAGCGATTTGGCTGCCGCCTTCGAGGTCTGCAGCTTGTCCAGGCTCTCATCAGCCTTGCTGCCAAACAGCAGAGTTCCATCAAAGGGCATGTTGAGGAGCCTAGCCTGCATCTCCAGTGCAAATCCAGACTATCTCAACCACGCAAACCTGTGTACCATTGTGCCCGCCGCCATAGCTCTGCTGATGCTGTCTGCAGAGTTCAGTCCTGCAAAGTACCGAACAAGTACTGTTTGCTGTGTTTGCCTGGACTCTTTGTGGAAGGATTGTGGAGCAGCGTTTGTGGAAAACACGAGGAGGCAGTCTGGTGCTGTAACACCCATCTTTGCCTGACCTCGTCGTACACGAAGGAGGTGACTTTTTTGGCTAGTTGCTTGCTCGAACTATGATAAATCCTAAGCCCCCCAAAATAGTGGTCCTGATTACCCACTGCGCATGCAGCATTGTGCCAGTGTGCCCAACCCGATATTAATGTGCCCAACCCCCCCGTTTGTTATCTGGATGGAGGAGGGCACTTGAACAACTTGGTCACTGTATTAGGTTGTCAAGTGATTCAATAACACGCCCCCCTTAAACACGTCTTTTGTATTTTTGTCTAGGATACTTCCAGATTGGAAGCCCCGCCTCGGGAGTCTGTCACATCCCTTCCTGTGTGTTTATAGTTCCATTGTCCAGCGCACCGCGCGCAAACCGCAAAGTGCCAAACAGGTAATGTTTGCTGTTCGCGGTGCGGTGAACGTGGAGGATTGTTGTGATCTAAGAGGTATTCTTTTGGGGTTGAATCTATGTGCATCTTGCTTGGACTCTAATATGGTTGTATTTGGAGTCAGATGTTTAAAAATAAGTTGTGATAGTTGTGCTTATTATTAGAACGTTAGAAGACACGGTGTTGATTAACTATTCTTGTTAGGGTTTTTCTAGCATAAGGTGGAATGCGCATTAAGATTTATGATCTAATAATCATCGCGTTGGCGATTGACCATCTAGAACCTAGCTTCTTATCATTCTAGTATATAAGTTAAACTCAAGGCATCCATTGCTGACTCCATAAAACCCAATTATTTTTGTATTACATGAAAGATCATGTCCTCTTGGCTACATAGTGCTCTAAAGGAAACAATAACAATTCCCAAAAAAAAGTAACATTGATGCTAAAATGGCCAAATTGAATACAATGTATGGCCCTCATAAGGGTATTGCCAACGCTAAGTTAACCACACCAAGCATAAGTGTAACTTTGCAAGATAATCATCCCATGGCATCCAATACAAGGAAAAGCTTTCCGAGTGTCCCAGAATCTGAGACAAATCATGACCTACGCAGTATTGAGGATACCAATATAGGTCCACCCTCTGATATTTCGATACTGTCTCCTGCAGTACTAATGGAGTTGGAAAAACAAATGTCTGATGGCCAGTCAACGCCAGTTACTGTGCGGCCTACTGGTAAGCATAAAGTACACCTCCATTGTGAGGTTCCATGTATACCATCATTAGAACCTGCTGTATCTGATCTTGATTTAGAAAATGTATCCAATAGACCTCTAGCTGTTGACTTATACAATGAAGATTCTGCTCAAATAAAAGAGGGTCTAGTATGTTCATCACCTGAATATCAACATTCAGCTCAACTAAAACAGGTGAATGTGGAGATGAATGGGAATTTTCAACCCAAAATAATCTCTGAAGTGGAGGAACACCAAATGTTTGAAGCATCATATCCGTAATGCCAAGGATTCTCAATCTCCTTGACAAGGGTCATTGTTATACACATTACGAACTTCGTGATATAAAATCAGCACTTCTTGAAATATCCTCAAAACTCAAATTGGAGGATTACATATTTGCTGATAACTATAAAAAGGAAAAAGGTTGTTACTCTCCTAGTATTCCTATTCGATCTACTGTTACAACTGCATCTCAAACAGAGACTACACCAAGTGAGCCTCAGGATATCTCAAAAAAGAAGGTGGGTGGCCCAGTTTATGGATTTCCCTCGTCATTTGCTCAGACGGTTAATGCAGCAAGAAATGTGGAATCCATTCAGATGTATACCCATGCACAGCTATGCCAAATGGCATCTTACCATGCAGAGAAAATTGACCAGTTACTCATCTTCAATCAGCCAAACGACATGGAAGCCTCAATGAATGGCTCGAAAAAAAGAGCGATCAGTCCAAACAGCTTATTCTAACTCCTGATAGTCCATCTGACTTGATTGAAATAATAAAGGAGGAAAATGCGAGGGCAGTTGTAAAACTGGACCCCCCACCAATAGAGGCATCATTTGAGCCTGAGGAACAAAAACAGTTTCTATCACGAAAACAAAAAAGATTGCATATACGCGCATTGAATAGACTAAATCTACGCAATGCGAAATTACAAGAAACTCAAGAAAATAAGCAAAATCAAAAAATGTTAACTCATAAACATCTCAGTGGAGAGTTAAAACCCTACGTAAAAACATTATCAACTGACTTAAAAACCAACATCTCCCCTATCAAATCAAGTAATGATATGGGGATTGATGTGTAAGAACTTTCACTTGAAAGTCGACTTGCCTTACAACTCCAAATCGATAGGAGTGAAACCAAAGCAAAAAATGAAATGTTATCAATTGAAAAATCTATTATTGACAAACAAACAAGAATTTTCGGCTTCAAGGTCTTCCTCACAACAATCTTTGTTATCAGCGTTTTACAAACCAATTCCCAATAAAAAAACCTACTGAACAAGCGAGTTTAGATTTGGAACCCTCTTTACCCTCTGGGAACCAACCGGTGAAGTTGAAAGACGAGCCTCAACTAGCTAAACTATCGCTTGAGTTGGAATGTAAAACAAATTCCCTCCAGATAGATGACTAAAGACACAATGTACCACAAAAATCACCTCCATTGGAAGCAGAAGTCAACGAGACGCTAAAGCGCTCGGTCATACCTGCTAACCCGGAATTTGAAATAAAACATCTACCACAAAGAAATGAACCCATGAATAACTCTGAATGTGAGCCCTTGAGAAAATAATCTTTGACAACGACTGACTCCATGGATCAATCCAAGCATGATAAAGCAATGTTGAGTATTTTGGGCTGGATTAGTGCTCCGGAAATAAACGGAGATCAAGATCTAAATCGATCCTTTATGTTGCAGACCTTTAAAAAGATACCAGCTCTGAGGACCCTGGTATCAAGTGATATTATTTGGATCACTCTTCCATCCATAAAAAAAACATAGGATGGTATTTGAACTGCAATCCCCAATAATTGCTGAATTGATTTGGAATCATCGAAGAGGGTTAAAAATGCTAGGATTAGCGGTTACTCAAATACAGACAATTGAAGAAGCAAAAATCTTCAACGAGACGAGTCCGCCAATTGCATTGAAGACAAATAACCAATCAGTAACATCTAATATATCACACTCTTCGGAAACTGCAGTCTTGGCACAGTTGGTTGCAATTTCTGCCGTGTCTAAAGATTGGACGTGGTTATCAGCATTGTTGGGTGTCGCAGAAGGAAACAAAAATTTAGCACTCGTAGTAGCAAAAAGCTCCTACGAGTCATGTCATGGAATTCATGTGGCTTATAAAATTAGAAAATGTGGGTATCTAGATATACCCCTCATGAAATTGTGGACATAGTGTTGTGTCAGGAAACCATGGCGCTTAAGCAACGCAAACTTATCGGGTTTGCTTCATATTCCATGTTTGCCACACGATTGTCCAAAGGTAGACTATCAGGGGGAATTACCATTTTGGTGAACACAAAGCTTGATTACGCCTTGTTACTAACACCTTCAACATACTCCTATATTGCGATTGTGATTGAATTGGGAATATGTAAAACAGACCATGTCTTAATAGTTTCATTGTACTATAATCCGTTAGTTACCCCAATAACTACATTAATGAATGACTTGGACGTCCTGTTTGATGAGGTTTTGTGCAAATGGCGCAACGTAAAAATAGTTTTAGGGGGTGATTTTAATTCCAACTGTTTCCAAACTTCCCTTAATGAAAGCCAAACTGCCTTACAAAACCAATCTCTGACAAATTGGAAGAAAGGTATACGTTTTCAACTATTCTCTCGGCGCTGGAATATTGTTCCGTTAACCTTTCTCTCAAAAGAGAAGGTGTACACATGGTCTCGAAACAGAAAATCATGTATTGATTATATTGCAGTATCTGTGGAATTATCTGCAAGTTGTATGGGAGTAGAAACTGCTATGATTGAAGTGAGCGATCATTGTATCTTATATGCAGGAAATTCAATTCACCACTCCAATTTTGCCACAAGACTCATTTAGTATATTTATTTTGGAAGATAGACCAGGTGCATCTTTACGATGGAATGCGAAAACATGTAGAAAATTAAATGCAATTATTAAAATGCTTGCATATAATTACACGAATGAGAATGATCTAGTCACAAAAGGGACGATGACAATAACACAAAATACAACTATCATTACAACAGCGCTTATATACCTCGTCCTACTTAAATCAAAAGAAAAGTGGTTGACTTACTGGCTGCTAGAATTGGAAACTTAAGAAAAAGAATTACCATATGGCTCAATTAACCAAAACTGGACCATCTAATCTCGAATATCAAAACACAAAACGAAAGGTACTTAACAAATATTATAATAACAAACTATAGAATTTATCTTCATCATTCATTGAATCAAACAATGATAGCAGCTCTGTGTTCTAACTATAGGCGATCTACTTGGGCTCTCCTAGGGGGTAATGAGCATTCACGAAAGATTGATCAGACTACTAGTATAAGTGCAGAATCATGGACTCAATTTTATAAGGACACATTTCTATTACCTGAAAGATTCTCAGCACTACATCCAAATTCAACCAACAATCAGTGAAGAAATTGGAGGGGTGGTCCCTGGAGGATATTATATGGGCAATTACAAAGCTCAATAAATCAAGAGCTCCTGGCCCAGATTGTATTCCGCCATGTGTATTAAAAGAAAACATGCAATTATGGGCCCCGGTGTTAAAACTCCAATTTGATGAGATTATTCGTTCATCCTGTATTCCATCTTCATGGCTCCAATCGGTTATAGTTCCCATTCACAAAAAAGGTGTTAGAACAAACCGGGCCAATTTTCGTCCCATCGCCTTGATTGATGCGAGTGCTAAGACCTTCACTATCCTACTATTACAGCAGCTAAAAGATTATAAATCATCAAGCTATCCTCTCTCCATTTCAGATCGGATTCCGGATGGGAACTGCTCTGAATGCAATTATTTTGGCGCATTTAATTGCACAAACGAAAATCCCAAATTCGGGTGCCCTATACATGGCATCCGTTGACTTATCAGCAGCATTTGACTGCGTGATTAGGAATCTACTCTGGGAAAAACTGGATGAAAAAGGGATACCACATCATCTAATTGCAATGATGGCCAAATTGCACCAAGGCACATCATACTTAGTGCGCATTAACAATTCTGGCTCAACAACTGTCCCGATTCCAACAGGTGGCTACCCTGTTTAACCTCTATCTCTGACATCGAATCAATATGGAAATCGGAGATAACGTATGCAGCAAAATTGGGACATTTGCGGACTCAATGGATCGCATTTGCAGATGTTGTGCTAATATTTGATCGGACTCCATATGGCCTACAAAAAAAGCTTGAAATCTTTGCACAATACTTATATAAACACAACCAAACATGTAATGTGGAGACAGGAACACGTTACTTACCTGTAACTGTTGTTCTCCAGCATGGGGTCTGGCATGGATTCACATGCTCATGAATATAAGAATACATAGCAGTATAAACATGCACAACCACGGGAGGTGGCAACAGGCTCAACATTAAGCAATACAACAACTCAACATTAGGCATCTCTTACCTCCTCACCAGGCTCACCTTAAGCGAACAGGTTGCGCAGCACTGCTTGGCCGACCCTGGACTCCTCCCTGGAGTCCCGATCGACGCAGTAGAATCTTGTGAAGGTGTGCGTCGACCTCCACGTAGCAGCCCTGCAGATGTCCAGCAGGGGCATACCAGACAGTAACGCCGTGGTAGCAGCGATCGTTCTGGTCGAATGGGCTCTCGGACGGCCGAGCAGCGGTCGGTTTGCCAACCGGTGACAGTGCATGATGCAGCCGGAGAGCCATCTGGAAATGGAAGCCTTCGAGAGAGCCTTCCCTTGATTCAAAGGTCCAAAGTAAACAAACAGCTGTGATGTCTTCCGAAAACTCTTCGTGCGGTGCACGTAGAACTTCAGTGCTCTAGCCACATCCAGCGAGTGCAAAGTCCTCTCGGCCAGAGACGAAGGCGACGGGAAGAAAACTGGCAACACCAAGGGCTTGTTGAGGTGGAAGTCCGACGGCACCTTGGGCATAAAGGAGGGGTGAGTCCTCAGCACCACCCTCGTGTCGTGAAAAGTCAAGTATGGAGGCTTGCAAGATAGGGCCTGGATCCCTCCCACTCGTCGTGCGGAGGTGATGGCCACGAGAAATGCTGTCTTCCACGACAGGAACTTCAACGACGCCGAATGCATAGGCTCGAATGGGGCTGGTCAGCAGCACGTTGAGCGCCCACGCCGGGGCAGGGGCCTTCACCGGCGGGAACGATCGGAATAGTCCCTTCATAAATTCCTTCACCAGGCGATGAGACCAAAAGGACGCCCGTCCTGTAGTTCTGGTGTATCGGGAGATGGCAGCCAGATGTATTTTGATGGAGGCGTGAGCTAGTCCAGCTTTGGCCAGCAACAGTAGGTACGGCAATACTTGAGGGGCCGTAATCCGCAGAGGGTTAATCTTCTGTCCACGGCACCAAACAGAGAACCTCTTCCACTTATGTCTATAGCACTTGAGGGTTGAGGACGCCCTGGCTTTTGCAAGAACCTCTCTGCAGTCAGCTGGGATATCGTATCCTCCAAACTCTAGTGCTGCAGGAGCCAAGCCTGCAAGTTCAGCGACTCCGGGTCGTGATGAAGAATGGCGCCTCCTTCTCTGGAGAGCAGATCCACTAGGGACAATGGCGGCACAGGCGGAAGCGCAGGGGGAGGCACCACAGGCAAGAGGCGCCGGCGGAACCACCGACGGGAGAGCTGGAGCCGGAGGCGCGGGTGGACATATCTCCTTGAAAAGCCCTTTGAAATATTCCCTCATGGGGTCGGTGGGCATAAGCGCTTGAAATTTACCAAAAAAGGCGTCCTCAGGAGATTATTACGGAACCTGAGGAGGCCTCTCATGAGGTGGATAAATCCAGGGACGCAACGGGGAAGGGTGCCACACAGGCCCCTCCGCCGACGTATCCACATAAATCAAGGGAGCCGCCCCCGCGGGCAACAAAACATTGCGCGGAAGAGGCCTTAGCCTCTGTACGAGGGACCTCAGACCTAGGCCCTGTAGAAGCCTTATCGTCACGGGCCTCGAACATGCGTTCGGTAACCTCAAGCCCAGCCAAGACCTCGGGGCGTACCCCGGTTTTGTTTTTGAGGGAAGCCGAAAGAACAGCCTCAGAGCAAGTTCCGGTACCCCACGACTCAGTAGAACTGGGTCTACACACAGCCCCCACAGGAGGGGCCTCTGAGTGTACTTCGGTGATCACAGGCCCCTTACGGAGACCCTCGGAGAAAACTCTGGTAGAATGATTAGGCCCGACAGGCACCTCAGGCCGAACCCTGGTAACAGAGCGATCAACGCCCCTCCCAGCTCGAGAGGAACCCGGGAAGGTATCCCCCAGCCGGGGTGCTCTGAAAATCAAAGAACTTACCGGGCGTTTTTTCTTCTTGTCGATGAACGCCTGAAAATGCCAAGGAGTAGTCCGTCCGAACACCTCCCCCCACCGCTCCAACTGATGTTGAAGAGCCCGGACCCAAAGGGAGTCACAGTAAAAACAGGAGTCCCAACTGTGTTCCGGACCCAAACACTCTAGACAAAGAGGATGGGGATCCGCCCTCGCGAAGCGACGGTGACACGATGAACAGTCTGAAAAATCTAGTTTAAAAGACAGACTAGTAAACGAACGCTAGCGAGAGCCAGAGAGGGGAAAAAAGGGAAGAAAATCTTCCGAGGATGCAAGTGCGTCCGGCCCCGATCGTGCGGAGAAAAGGACTGATGGGCGATGCGTGGGGCGGAGCCAAGGTGGGCGGGGTTACGGCCGCATGCCGGGCCCCGCGCAGGAAAGAGAGGAGGGACACATTTTTGAAAAAAATGTGTATGCTTTTTACAAAGTGCTCCGGTCCCGTCCCACAGGAGGGAGAGATGTCCCATAAGTATGGAGGAAAGGGGACGGGACGTAGGAGTACTATATATAAAAACACAAGAAAGGGACCTAATTCGTAATGGTCACCAATCTTATTACCCACAAAAGTATATAGTCGTGGTGTAACATTGGCGCTTACCGTAACGCTGTTTAGGTGAAGCGTCCTAGGTGGCCGATGAGGATCACTACATAACAGTCACCATATTCCCTGTGGATACAAGAAGGGGGACAAAGGAATCCCGTCATCAACAATTGCGAAATTCTAGCAATTATAAAAGATTCATTTACACTAGGTGGTGGAGCAAACCACTTAGTAGAGATTAAGTTATAGAACTTACTGTAATTCTGTAAAGCGTCATGTTCAGAAGTGGATTAATTAAGTTTGTAGGTATTGGGTGCACCTGTAGAAGACACACGTTCATTAGTCCAATATGGAATAAAGATCCATATAGAATATATCCCAGTGCCATGGGTCACGTATTAACTTCTAACTTGTGTAGTTATAGTTAAATTTAAATCACTACTAGATCGCAAACGGGCACGAGAGAGGGGAAGAGTCTGCAACATACTGCATTAACTAGAGCGTGTGCACGGAGAACGCGTCAAACCTGATGTACTAGTTGACACGAGTGTAGTGAAAACAAAGCCAGTGTAAATGGAGGTATGATCAAGATCTCTCTAGCGAAAAGTCGCATGCTAGGCAAATTAGGGGTGTGGAGATAAGGAGGGGAGTACCGCACCAGTATAGGATTGTTAGGTGTTAAGTTTCCTTTAAAAGTTAAGAACATGCGTAACTGTGGTAACGTCAAGGGCATTTAGTAAAGTCATAAAAGATAGAGTAATTATCAACGGTGCAGGGTATACCACCACGGAGTGAGTCCTGTGAACCAGGAAATCGAAATAACCAAGTCGCGAACGCTTACCATGTAAATACGGACGGGGGCGACGAGTAGCGAGGTTTCGGGAGTACAATCTCCAACCCAGGTCCGGGCGCTTAGGGGAGAAAGAAACAAAGGGTTGCGTAATTTGTGACTACGTCTGAACGCTCGAGGAGTCGGCATTTCAAAAGTAAAAAAGGTCTAAAAAAATACGTAACCTCCGTTTATTTACAACCCGCCATGATAGAGTAGTATGGTGTTTAGTAGTGTTTAATAGGGTTGGATTAACACCTAATGGGGGTCAGAATCGCGGTGATGAATATACTATCTAGTCGGTATAGCAGTAAAGTATTAATACCGCAGAGTACATCCGCGTCTAGGTGTGGAGTCACGAAAAGACTTCTCCTGATACATAGGCTAAAAGGACTAATCCCCTAATGTAATCCTTCAAATTAGAATCTTAAATTATGGTAAAGCGTATATTTAGACAGGAATGGGCTGAAAGGACATGGTGTAGGAAAAAATAGACTGTAATATCTCACTAAACTGGAATGGCAAAAAGGGGGAATAAAGGTCCCGAACAACGAAGTGTTTTGTTTAACAGATTTCGTTGTATACAACAGTAATGGAGTATGACATTAGCTCACCTCAGCAAGGCCCACCACCAATTGGGTCCGCATAGACCAGTGGAGCAGAAGTAGGCAGAAGCGAGACAGTATGTGGCAGCGGCATCCGAGCATGTCAGTCATAAGAAGGGCGGAACAGATTTTTACCTTCCACCTGAGGTGAAAAGGCTGCTCAGCCCCAAAAATAAGATTCCCAGCACCCGCCATCGAGAATGTAGGTGTAAGGGGAGAATCCAAAATGACCGCCATGGACCATGAGGGGTGGCCTCCATTTTGTCGATGCCTGAAAAGAACTGAGTCATATGTGCAGATGAGGCAACCATCTCCTTGGGCTGTTCAGGGGACATAAGTAACACCTTAGCCTTGAAACAAGGATCCTCGGCAGAGCCGGTACTGGGGGGTCTCAGATGTTTACTTGACATCTTGGAGGTGGCCCCAAAATTAGCCTCTAAAAGGATGAACCTCGGTCGAGCCGGTAACAGGTGTTACGGTCTATGACCGCCCTCTTTGCCCCCTCGACAGAACCGGTATCACCGCGACCCTGAGCGCAGGAATGCTAAGGAATCACCCTTACAGAAAAGACCTTAGGAGCAGGTCTCTCGGTTTTAATCGGTACATACCTTAGCCTCAAAAAGAGGAACCTCTGGGTTCGTCCCGGTATGTGTAGCTCCATCGTGTTGGGCCAAGGCGTGGCTTGGTACAGAAAGCTCCAGAAAAGGAGGCCACAGGGCGTGCCCAGGTGTCTGTGGGGAAAGCTCCAGAAACTGAGACCTCGGAGCGAACCCCGGTGTCCAAAGCCACAGATTAACTGGGCTGAAGGTTACCACCTGACAGGTGAACCTCGGAACATAGTCTGGTCTTGGCAGGTCTGATGTGGGAACCCTCAGAGTAAACTCTGGTACGCCTATTAGGCCTGCGAGGCACCTCAGGGGAAAACCCTGGTGGTAGAGCTGCTCAAGCCCCTCCCGTACAAGACCCCGGGAAGGAGTCCCCCGGCCGGGGTGCCCTAAAAAGTAAGGAATTTACCGAGCTTGTTGTCTTTTCTTCGATGAAAAGCTGAAGATGAGGTGGAGGAACACGCTGAAAGACGTCCTCCCACCGAAGAAGACGGCGTTTGAGTGCCTGGACGGAAAGGGAATCGCAGTAGAAGCACGAATCCCAGCAAACTCCAAGCAGAGAGAATAGGGATCCGCCCCAGCGAAGCGACGTTCGCATGAAGAACAGGACACAAATCCCAGACGCTCCGGCATAGACAAAGGAGTAAGGACCGCAGAACCGGAGCAGGAGAGAAGGACAACGAGAACAAGAAGAAACATTTGCAAGTGCGTCCAGCCCAGACTGCGCGGAGAAAAGGACTGAATGGCGATGCACGGGGCGGAGCTCAGGAGGGCGGGGTTACGGCCGCGTGCAGTACCCCGCGTAAAAAGAGAAGGACAAATTATTTAATTTTTGATGCTTTTTAACAAAAGTGCTCCTGTCCCGTCCTGAAGGACGGAATGTCCCACAAGTATGGAGGAAAGGGAACGGGCGTAGGAGTAGAACTCCTCATCTCCAAGAGCGAAAGGACCTCCCGTAAAAGAACCAGGGACGCGATCTGACGAAGAGGAGGCGAGGATGGTAGAGGAAGACTGAAGCCTGTGTAGACTATGGATAGGATCCAAGGGTTCTTGAAAAGATGCTTCAATCATTCCTAGAAAAGAGCCAGTCGCCCCCCCCCAATTGGGGAGCTGTGTTCCCAGACGTTGACGTCACTGTTGCTTGATGTCTGAGGAGGGGGCAGAGGAGGGCGAGCGGAAAAACATGCAAAGTCCTCAGCTGCATCCTCCCGTTGTCGCTGGGCGACCGGCCAGGCATCTGCGTACCGCGGTCCCAGAATGCCTTGAAGCCAGTGAAAGCGCAGGGTTTGAAATCGGTCCTGCCCAGAGACAGACAGAAAAACGTATGCCATGGGCAGGGCAGGATGATTTGGGTGGAGGTTCTCTTCTTCAACTCACCATCAGTTGACAAATGAAAGAGGTCCACGCCCTCAAAGGGCAGATAGAATCCACTCTTGCACGCCAGATGAAAACTTAAGTGTCATGCATCCATGCCGTCCTCATCTCGACACCCAGGCACAGCCCTCTGCTGGCTGTGTCGATGTGGGATAGACCGAATCCTCCATGGGGTCCTGCGCAACAGCCCTGGTACCCTACAGACCGGCTTTGAAGGAGGGTTGCCGCTCCAAAGGGAGGTAAGGCAGAAAATCCCTGAGCTCCCGCCACAGTTTCGGGTTAGACGCGGCTAAAGTGGCTAACCGTGTCCACCTTGGAAAGACAATAAGTGGCACCTGTGGAGGAAGACAACACAGACGATGGTTTAGAATATATTAAGGCTGCAGCCACCAATGAAGAATGTGGCTGCGGGTGGGAGGCTAGAAGGATTGGCTCTTAGTCCGTCAGCCTGAACCGGCTGTCCAACTTCTTGCTCATATGGGCATTGGTTCTAGGCTTCTCCCAGACCTTTTGCCACCTGCAGGACATCCTTATGGAGATGAATGCCAGACCAGGTTGTGGTGCGCTTGCCTAAAATCTCTGCTAGCACTCACGACTCCGGGGGGGCTTTCTCAGGCAGAAGGACCCCCTCCCAAGAACTCCACCAGGCCCCGAAGGCGATCATGAAAGGCCTTAATGGACGCTGAGGGTTCATGGTCCTGAGCATAATGGTCATCTTCCCCTCCACCCCCTTTTTACAGACGATGGGAAGTCTGGGTCCTGGGACACAGGTGCCGGCCGGCTTCCCCCTAGGTCCTGTGCTGAGGACCGGTCCAATGGCTCTTGAAGGGGTGAGGCGTTGGTGGTACAGGAGGAGGTGAAGGTGTCTGTACAACCTGTAGGGCCTGGACCAAGGGAGGGCCCGGTACTGGCACCAGAAGCACTGGAGGAACTGGCGGAGAACCCAGACGGGGAGGCACATGCTGAGGCATCACTTCCTTCACTATATCCTTCAGGAGCCCAGTCATCTGAGGAGAACGCATGAGGGGGAGGAAGTACTCAAAGCGGTCCTTGCTAGTCACTGGATCACTAAGGGCCCCGGGACTCCAAGGCACTGCGTCTCTGCTCCTGGTCAAAGCACTGAGGCTGCATTAGGTAGAGGTACCCCTGAGGAGACCGGATGCCTGTACCATACAGTCCACTGGCACTTCCTGAGGGAAGGGCACAGTAACCGTCTGGCAAGGCCCATTTAATGTGTGAGCATGTGCTGCCCCCAGGTCGAATCCAAAATGGCCACCTGACTATCTGCCATTTTGGGACCTTGAGCCATGCCCTGGGTGGGAGGGCGCTAAGGCCCAAAGCCACGAGAGGGCTGAGACATGGAAGGATACAGCTTGGGTCCTGCACTCGAAGCTGAAGCGTCGACCTCAGATCACTCTGGCAGGCGCCGAGCCCTCGTAGTCATAATGCCCCAACTCATGGCCTCGGAGCAAGCTCTGGTAGGCTGTTCACCCTCTGCGTCGGTAGTCGTGCTGAATCGTGCCGAGGACTGACTCTTGGAGGTGGCACCAGACGATCCTTTACCCCTTGTGGTCAAAGAAGAGGACAAACTTGATCGCCCTTCCGAGGACAGCCCGGTAAGGGCCCCTGAGCCTCTTGGCTTGGGAGCCAGTAGCCTTGACAGCCTAAAGTCTGCCCCCGTAGCACCCAAAAGAGCCTGCGTGCCCCTCGGCTTGTGAGCCGGTAATCTTAGAGGCCTCGGGCCTGCCAGAGCCTGAACCCAAGGAATCCTTCCCTGTGGGAACCCCCAGGAAAAGGAATTGCTACCCTGAGGAGTCGTGCTCAACAGAGGGTCTGCCCTGTCCTGAAGACGAAGTCTTTAAGGTGTACCAGAGGGGAAGTGTGGAAGATCTCTCTCCAACGTGACAACCAATTGATCAATGCCCGGTGACAAAGACCTGCAGGCCGCACACGCATCCCAGCTGTGGTCAGGCCCCAGGCACTCAAGACAGGGTGTATGGGGGGTCCAAGGCCCGAAATAAGCGGTCACATGAAGCACATCTCGTGAAGCCTCCTGCAGCCGACATGTGGGGGGGGGTTGCAAGGTACTGAAGGGAGGTTAAAGAAGATTGAAAAACTAAGAAGGGGCACAAGCGGACAGTTAAAGTCTCCACGCTGGCTACCAGGTCTGACACCATCCGTGTGGAAAAAGGGACTGCGGCGAGGAGCCGGAGGGCGGGGATTTGGCAAAGCATTACCATGCCCAAGGCCATGCCATGTACTAAATTTAAAGGGAAGCTCCATTTTTTTACTGGTACGGTCCCCATGTTGGGGCACACCCACAAGGATAGAGAAAAGGGGATGGGACGTATGAGTATATGTCTTAACTGCAAAACAGAAATATTTAACATGTTTCTTTACATATACTTATTAATGCACATTAAAAATTACATTCTTACCTATACAGATTGGACAGTAATAGAAGTGTATTCCTGTGGCACCATCTGTTCTACTGGTCGAACATATCCATGGAACTGTGTGGGTGAAAGAAAGGGGAGACAGGCTCCAATATGTACATCTCCCATTTTCCTTGGGGTATTTTTACTCCCAAAGTTGCCCATTTTTATAGAGTAAAAGTGTCAGAACCAGCGCTCCTCTGTAGGGCTGAATCGGGGAATGAAAACGTTTTCACGATTCTGTCCCAACATGTCACAGTGTCATTTTGCAGGCCGCATACAGGCCTGAGTATGCAAACAATGAGCATGTCCCTGGCCGTTGTGTCTAAATGGCAAGCAGCAGATTCAATAAGGTCCTGCGCCACCTGATGCGCCTCCGCCAACCCAGCCATGAAGTAATCTTATTCACCTGGAATTGATCAAATTCACCAAGCCATTGGTTTGCGGCAGAAAGCAGGGCTGAGGCATTAGACCGACCGAGCTTAAAGGAAGCATTGTCAACCTTTTTCCACCACTTCTTTTAAGAGCTTGTCATCATTATGCACATAAGCAGGAGAGCAGGGAGTATGCAATACTCATCTACCACAACCAAACAAACATCCGCAATTGGAGATGAACTAAAATCGAAGCAAATTGGGTCGGACACTGCAATTCAAAATAAATGTATGTGTAAAGAGGTCAGGATGGTAATGTTCGCCGTCAAGATACTAGGACTTGGAATAGGTCATCCGACTCGATTCCCTGAACTAAGACGATAAAGCATATAATTAGTAAACAGTCAGAAGGAGTTCAATAAATGTTAATAGTCACTGAATATTGACAGCAAAAGGGGCAGGAGGATGTCCTTGCCCTCATTTATGAACTTCTTTGCTGCCCTTCTCTTTAAAGGTTTGAAATGTTATTTTGAGTGAAGACTCGCTGATGTATCACTTTAGCAGCCGCCAGGCGAAAAGCGGCGTGATTGGGTCTGCTGCAAGTGCAGAATGATCAACGCTCCACGGAACGTTGCCAGCACCCAAAGAGCTGGAGATGCGTGTTGAAGCACTGCTCAGCGAAAGGGAGTGTTACCACACCTCGGCTTCCTTCGTGCATAGCTGGGCAGCAGCTGTGAAACATCCACCAGCTAATATGCGAGATCTGTAGTCAGCCAAAATGTACTGGTGTTCAGAAGAAAAGAAAATGTTTCTCGATTTATTACTGCCTGTAAATAAATGGGCATACGGAAAAATGGGCTACAGTTCAACCGCCTGCTCTTGAAACCGGTTTACATCAAATGTGCTCAACCAGCAGCACACACGGTTTACATACACTGAACATCTGGTTAATCCCCCTCTTTCCCCATCAGTGGGTTTAGGAAGTTTAAAAACAATGAGCATAAGTCCAAAGATTCTCAATTGTATATGGAAAGAACTAAGGCCAAATACAACATTTAAATTCGCTCCATGGCAACCACATCTCATTCTAAGACAACTACCCTCAAAAGGCAGTGGCTTAAAATCTGATGCCGCCGAGTGAAAAACCACATGTGCTGCTACAGGAAGGGGGTGGGGGCAAAGCCCCAACATGAAAAGTCTACACACTGCTGGTCATCATGACTAATGGCACATTATCCAATAACCATGCTTAAGTCAACAATACGTACCATTCTTTCAAGAACAACAATGGGGTTGGCTCAAGACAACCTTGATGCGGAGGGCTGCTCCATAGTGCCCCAAAAACGACAACTGCCCCTTTCCTATGTTTGGGCACCACAAAAACCCGAACGGGATGGGAATGGCTTTAGTTAAAGTGTGGTTTTATGGGGGCGTGGCCTGGAGCGCCACGGATGAGGCTGCTCCGCTGATGGCCTCCGTAGGGACCCGCGGCCTCAACTAAGATTGAGCCGGCTCCAGCAACGCTGCTGCCGTCCCTCTGACAGGAGAAGCTGGCGGAATCTCTCCCGCACCCTCCGCTCCAAGTTTGAAGAGAATCGTACCAGGAGCGCCGAGAACGAGGTCGAGGAACTTGGCGCGGATCTTCACGACAACGGGCCAAGATGGCGGCCGCGACCCGGATCCCGCATCATCGTCCCCGGCATCCAGCGATGAGACGCCCATAACACCTCCGGCTCTCTCCCGCCGCCCCGATCCTGAGCCCCGTGTCCGGGGACTGCTGAGGAGTCGACGGCTCCATTCTACCCCCCCGGGCTCGACTCCGGGCCCCCCCCATCGGCCCGTCCCTCCCCCACCGGAGCTCGCTGGGGCGGAGGCCGGGGTCGCTCCCAGCTTGCTTTTTTCTTCGGAGGGCCGCCGGCTCCCTGGAGAGACTACCGAGCCCCCGGAGCCCTCCAACTCCTAGACCCCCCCCCCACCTCCATCACTGGCAACGATCAGCTGGGGGGAACCGGCGAGACGACGACCGGAGTCTTCTACCGGCCTCCCAACACTCCACCTTGGGCCCCGGGAGTGGAGGTCCCCCGCTCCGGATACAGACCCCCTTCCGACTTCCTGGGGCGCCCCTGCCCACCAAAGACCTAGCCGGCGGAGGAAGGGGGCCACGCAGCTACCTTGGAGCCTAACCATCCCCCCCGAAGCGCCCTTCCAAGGGCTCTCAGCTTGAGCAAAATGTCGAGACTCACCAGACCTGCCAAAACTGCAGACATCTCCACCATGCTCATGACAACAGACAAGACACGGAAACCGGACTCCACGCCCAAACTCACCCCGCAAAAGCCCCCAGAAGAACAGGGTAATCTCGCTACCAGAGATGACTTGATGGCCTTCATGCGGGACATTAAAACCGAGATCCGGTCCTGCATGACGGAGCTCACCACTCGACTAGAGCAGACAGATCAACGACTCACAGAAGCGGAACAGAGAATTGGTGAGGTTGAAGATTTAACCCAGAACCATGATGCAACAATAATAGGAATGCAACGCGAGATCCGAGCTCTTCAATCCAGCAATGAGATCCTCACATATAAGCAAGAGGACTTAGAAAACAGAGCCCGACGGAATAACCTGCGCATCCGTGGAGTCCCGACAACGGTCCAAGATAAAGAGCTCCCGGAATATATAGGCAACTTTTTCCAAGCTCTCCTCCCGCTCATGGACAAACCCCAACTCGTTCTGGACAGAACTCATAGATTACGCCCGAGACGGGGAGCAGACTCAGACGGCCCCCCGGACGTCATTACCAGAGTACACTTCTACGCTACCAAGGAGGCCATCTCGGCGATAAGCCGCACCAAAGATGAACTGTCATTCATGGGCACCCCCCTGCAAATATTCCAAGATCTCTCCCCGATCACCATACAGAAAAGGAGAGCTCTCAAGCCTTTGACCCAGTTCCTCCAGAGTCAGCAGATCCGCTACCGTTGGCTCTTCCCAGCCACACTGCAATTCTCGTACCAAGGTACTCTACGTAAAATTAGCCACCCGGAGGACGCGAAGTCAATCGTACCCCCGAGCTCCCCGGGGACCTCACCCACCCCCAGTCCACACCTCCCGCCAGAGGAACCGGATCAATCACCCAAGAGACGGCAGCAACCCTGGTCGACGGCACAGAGACGCCGTAAGGCAAAATGATTCCCATAGCGCAGGGACCGACCCTGGAGCCAAAATGAAGCAAGGCAGCGCCGCGGGCCCCGAACGGCCCAGTCCCCTCTCCAAGGAGTATGTCATCTCCCCACCCTTGGAGCCGAACCGATCTCGATGGTTCGACCCCCGCCCCGTTGGCGAGGAAAACTGTTTGGGCCCTGTTGGCCGTGGTGGAGGCTGCGCTGAAAACTTCGGCCCCCCACACAGTTGGGAGTTCTCCCACCCGTTTAAATTCGCCTGCCCGTTGGTTGGCCCACTCAGATAAAAAGCTACCCTCCCGTTGGAGGATGCAAAAAATCTGGCTGCAGGAGGACCTGGCTAACCCGGAATCACAAAATGAAGACTGAATACCCCCAGCCCTCCCACGAGGATCAGTACCCCACCCCGGAAGACACCCAGGAGGCCCCCCTACCGATCCAGAAGCTAAAGTTCCTAACGTTGAATGTAAGAGGCCTAAACGCCCCACAGAAACGGAAAGCGATCCTACAACGCCTCCAGAATGACAAGGCCTCCGTTGTCTTCTTACAGGAGACACACCTGATCCCAGCGGACTTCACAAGACTCAGAGATCGGCAATTCCCAACACAGTTCCTAGCATCGAATGGAACGAAGAAGGGTGGCACGGCTATCCTAATCGCCAAAGGTTTGAGGCCGCAAATACTAGACTCTAAGCAGGACCCCGAGGGCCGCTTCGTGGCGGTGAAATGCCGGATGCTCGGCCAACTATATACGCTGATCTCAATATATGCTCCGAATCAAGAACAGGCAGCATTCTACTCAGCTCTGGAAAGCTCCCTCCTACCATTTGCTGAGGGTCAGACCATCATCGGGGGAGACTTCAACGGAGTCCCCAACCCACTAGTAGACAGATCACACCCCCCCGCACGCGGAGACTTCGGCTTGGCGATCGCTCTGCTGAGATTGTTCCGAACCTTTGAAGTGGTGGACACCTGGAGGATCCTCCACCCAGAAGAGCGAGACTACTCATGCTTCTCTTACGTGCATAGAACTTATTCACGCATTGACCTCCTGCTAGCATCCCCACAGATCCTAGCATACACAGATGACGTCCTCATAGGCCCCAGATTTCACTCAGACCATGCACCCGTAACGCTAACGCTAAGAGCCTACAACCCGGACCCACCCCCAAGACGCAGATGGTCCCTTTACGACCCGATCCTAAATGACATGGCCACGAGAGACGTGATAGCCAAAACAATCAAACAGTTCTTCGAGGACAACAAAAACGAAGACACCTCCCCAGCGACCACATGGGACGCAATGAAGGCCGTGGTGCGAGGAGTTCTGATTTCCCGGGGAGCAGCCTACCATAAGCAAAAACAACAGGCCCGACGCACGCTAGAGGACAAGGTCCTGGAGGCAGAGACGGCGTGCAAGGCTAAAAATTGGTCCCCAAGAACTTACCGAGCCTTACAGATGGCCAGGAAGAAGCTAGAGGCCCACTACGCAGAGGATACAGCCCAGCTGCTAACCAAAACGAAGCAGGGCTACTACGCCAGAGGAAACAAAGCAAATAAATTCCTGGTGGAAAAACTGGCAAGAACCAAGAGAAGGAACACTGTATTAAGCCTCCGGGACCCTCAGGGTATAGTCCAAGTCGCTGACCAGGAGAAGCTAAGAATTGCAGAAGCCCACATAACAGAAACTATGTCAGCTACCCAAAGACCCCGCGAAGAACAGCAATCCTACCTACGGGAAGCCGCCTTACCGAAGCTCTCGGACACGAGTAGAGAAGAGTTGGAGGCCTCGATCACCAGTGAAGAGATCGATGAGGCCATTAAAAGCTTACGAACTAGAGCCCCGGGCCCAGATGGTTTCTCATCCCGATTCTACAAACTCTTCCGGCCCCAGCTACTAGCTCCGATGATGACACTCTTCAACTCCTTCGCCGCATCTGGATCAACAACTCCATCAATGAAAGAGTCAATAACGGTATTAGCGTTGAAACCAGGAAAAGACCCCAGCGACGTTGCAGCTTACCGACCCATCTCTTTGTTAAACCTGGATGCGAATATCTATTCGAAGGTCTTGGCGAACCGATTAGCGAAGTTGCTTCCAGACATCATAGACCCAGACCAGACTGGATTTATCCTAAACAGAGCCACCACAGATAATACACGCAGAGTCCTCAACTTAATCGAGATAGCCAAACAGAGCTCGAAGAAACTCACCCTCCTAGCCTTGGACGCGACCAAGGCTTTCGACAAAGTGGACTGGTCGTTCCTCCGCTTCACCCTGGAAGCGTTTGGTCTTGGGCCCACCTTCTTAAAGCTCACCTTAGCGAATTACCAATCCCCGACCACCCTCCTCCGAATGAACGGCCTCCTGTCTAACCCGATCTCCCTAACCTGCGGCACCAGACAGGGGTGCCCCCTCTCTCCCTTGCTATTCGCTATGGTTATGGAATCATTGGCCCAGCGGATCCGCCTCAACTCCAGAATCAAAGGCCCCCAAGTTGGCACCACCCAGCACAAGATCACGCTCTACGCTGATGACGTGATGCTATCCATCACAGACACCTCACATTCCTTAAGAGCCGCCCTAGCGGAAATCCATCGATTCGGAAGGGTGTCCGGATTCGCCATTAACCTGATGAAATCGGCAGCAATGGGGATAGGCTTAGACCAAAGGGACAAGGCATCCTTCAGCGCCCAATGCGCAATCCCACTAAATGACACTTCCATCCCCTACCTCGGGGTGCAGATCCCCGCTGACCCGGGAGACATCTACCGGACAAACTTCCCGCCTCTGATGAAAACGTTGGAAAAAGACCTAGACACCTGGCACAAGCAGGAAATATCCCTAATAGGCCGCATCACGGCCTGTAAGATGAATCTGTTGCCACGATTCCTATACGCATGCTCAGCCCTCCCCGTCATTGTCCCCCGCCCACAACTACAGAGACTGCAGAGAAAGATACTGGAATTCATATGGAGGAGGAAAAAGGCCCGCATTCCACGGAGGACCATGCTCTGCGCTCCGGGCCGGGGGGGCCTAGGGGTCCCGGACCTTCAAAAATATCAAATGGCGGCGCAGATAGCCCACACCCGGGCGTGGACTATGACGTCGGGACGCCCCAAATGGATGGACATAGAGCAATCCAGACTACCCCTCCCACTGCGCTTCCTGTTACACCTCCCATCTGCGCTGCGCCGGACATGGCCAGCCATCCTATCTTCAACCAGGCACACGCTGAAGGCATGGGATTGGGCCCGCAAACTCAGAGGTATTCCGAGAACCCAGGGCCCCTCGGCCCCAGTCTTCCACAATCCAGCGTTCTCGCCGGGAGCTCACCCCTCGAACTTTAAAAATTGGATCGCGGGAGGCCTCAGCTCCCTAAGCCAACTATTTGAGGGAACACAGCCGCTGACATTCGCCCAATGCAAAAGAGCGTTTAATCTAGCAGAGTCGGACAGGTTCTCATACTGCCAAATCAGACACTGGTGCACACAACCCCAAACACGGGAGGCGGCCACTCGGGCCCAGGACGCCTTGGAATTGACGGTGACGGACCCTCCAGCCCGAGGGAGGATCTCGACACTATATCGATTATTCCAGGAGGACCTCCTGACAAATAGAGCGACTTACATGGCCCGGTGGGAAAAGGACCTGGGGCATCCAATCCAGGATCAAGACTGGACTGATATCTGGTCCCGCACGCACTCATCCTCCTTCTGCATCACCAACCGAGAATGCGCACATAAACTGCTCATGAGATGGTACTACCCGCCCCTGCAACTACACCACTTCAATCAGTCGCTAGACCCACAGTGTTGGCGTCGATGTGGCCTGCCAGGCTCCTATCTACATATGTGGTGGTCATGCCCGGTGGTGAAGGCCTTTTGGACCCAATGTATAGCGGCCATCACAGACATAACCCAGATCCCGCTACCACTGGAACCAGAATCGCTGCTGCTGGGGACCCCGATACCGGACACCTACCCGAGGTCGGGGACATCTGCAGCTCTCATCACTCAATTACTCCTAGCCGCTAAAATCACAATAGCCCGGGCATGGAAGGCCCCAGAGGGTCCCCTAACAGTGTTGTGGTGGCTAAAAATTTGGGACATCTTCATTGCTGAGAAAGTTATGGCAGCAAACAGAGGCCACCTACATCGTTTCACGAACATTTGGTCGCCGGTGATAGACTATGACCTTCGCTTCCCGGCGCTTACATACAAGCCGCGCCTAGTGCAACAGGCCCAACGAGCTGCGGATAGAGACCAGTCTCAGACGAGCGAGGAGCAGGCCCCGGAGGATAGCCAGTTACAGGACTTGGAGACGTAAGCCTGGAGAAGAGTGGAGATGTCGAACCGAGGTAGGAGGAGACAGGAGCGGATGAGCCCTGAATCGGACCTGAGGGGGGGGGGGGGAAAAGAGACAATCCACTGTGAACTGTTGAGTCTAGGAAGTGGGTTTGGGTGCCGGGGGATAGACGATGTGATATTTATGCTGTGATAAAGTGTTGATTAGACATGTTAAACTGTTCTCCTGTATGCCAACCGAAAATAAACAAGTTAAAAAAAAAAAAAGTGTGGTTTTATCAGTATTTCACACCTTTTTTGCACTCCTCAGACATCAATTAGGTCATGTACGTTTTTTGGCGACTTGGCATTGGAACTAAAGGCTACGAAAGATGTCATGATTGGAATAGGGGACTTTTGCATTTTATTTCCAAGTTAAAGTTGTTTCTCTATAATCATTTAGGAAAAGCAAAAGAGAAAACAGTGACCCAATTAAATGTAGGACACCCCTCTCTGTATATTCCCAACTGAGGCTACATTGTGTGTAAAGGTTAATCAACAGTCTGAACAAGTCCGTGGTATTTAAAACTGTGAAATGTATTCTTTTTTACTTGCCAGGCCAGCACATTTCTGACGAATACTGCAAGCACAACACTGGCATACTTGGATTTTACCATTCCGACATATAGAGCTCTCCCTCAACAACATTTGCTCATTTTCAAATGGAACATGAACACAGCAGTCACAATAAAATAGCAAAGAAATTACTAACGCAACAATTTCGTTTCAGGCTTTCCAAGTTCAGTTATGTTACTCTGCGTTCTTACTACCCCCAAATAACCACATTAGTGGTCTGCGATTTGTTATGTTCCAACCCAATTAAACCCAGAAAAACCGATGAAAGAAAAGGGGTAGCAGTGGAATAATCTTTTGTGGTAACATGCGTGCAGATCTGGCAAGTATGCAGACCACTAGTTCGGACGAGAGAACGGGGTTTGTGACAGAAAGTATAGGGATTGTTAGATTGTGTTCCTAAACTGGATTTGGAGGATTGGAAATTAGCACACCGTTTCGTGCTTGATGCACGAGACGGTGCTCGTGCAATCATGGTAGTTAAGATACTTATTTGCACAGGCATATCCAGAACATTGTTACACAAAATGCTCATTCTTGTCTGCCATACCAAAGTCAAGGGTAAACTAGTCCAACAATAGATTGTACCAAAAACATTCGATTATATACACAGAAGGGAGAAGAATGGAATGGTGAGACCAATACAGTAGCTATTAAAACATAGGCTTTAATTTAGAAAAGTCACTACGTTTCGTGCACGTGTCCATCTAGGCTAGATTTTTAGTTCATGTGACAAGACAGGGCCCCGATAGCAAAAAAGACTGTAGAATCCACGTGTGGTATGCATTGTCTACTAGCTCTATTTAGATGAAATTTCCAGAAAGCAAAAGTACACACATAATGGCACACCAAGGACATTTTTTGAAACCCCACATAACAGTGTAAGTTCCTGTGTTATCTAGGCCATGGATACTTTGAGGAGGCTATCTGATGCAAAATACAGGGTGGGTGGGAAGGGTAATAAGAGGCCTCGATCCTCAACCCCCCCCTTAAATTTTGTATTTCTCTGTGATCCGAGGCAATCCAAGTCCTTATTTCTAAGCGGTCATGTAAGAAGTATTTTAAGTGGTCATTCAGAGGAGTGTTACGTTTTATTATGCGACACCCAATCACCCCTTGAAGGACCCTTGACCTCCCAGGAACCCAGCAGAATGCAATTCAAACACGCGACAAACATTGCATTGCAAACCAAGGACCTCAACATTGAGCCAGAAACCCACATCTACAAGAAAGCGACAACACCAATTGAGATCACCAGCAAAGAAATGTCATACGTACATGCTTTGTGGCATATACCTCATCAGTGAACATATGACAGCTGGACGGAACCCATTGCAGGACCAAGCACTCGCACATGCGACGCTGCATCAAAGGAGGCCCAAGAAGCGCACATCCATCAATTCCCAGAACAAATGCCTGCAGTAGTGGGCTCAGAGTACCAATTAAGCTTTTATAACACATCAAATCACCACTGTATTGGTCGAAGCACCTATCCTTGTCCAAGCTTTAGGAGTATCGAGTCCTTGCTCTGGGATAAGCAGGCCTTAGTCTGCTGGAGTAAAATGAAAATAAGGGAAGGGAGATTGAAGAGAAAGTAGTGAAAGGAGAAACATAGAAGCCTGAACGTATGAACAAGTGCATGGAAAAATGTAAATGACACATGGCTGTACTGCATGTAAGCATAACTGTCTCGAAAGGTGCTCAGGCTTACTCCTACGTCCCGTCCCCTTTCCTCCATACTTATGGGACATCTCTCCATCCTGTGGGACGGGACCGGAGCACTTTTGTAAAAAGCATCCACATTTTTTTCAAAAATGTGTCCCTCCTCCCTTTCCTGCGCGGGGCCCGGCACGCGGCCGTAACCCCACCCACCTTGGCTCCGCCCCACGTATCGCCCATCAGTCCTTTTCTCCGCACGATCGGGGCCGGACACACTTGCATCCTCGGAAGATTTTCTTCCCTTTTTTCCCTCTCTGGCTCTCGCTAGCGTTCGTTTACTAGTCTGTCTTTTAAACTAGATTTTCCAGACTGTTCATCGTGTCACCGTCGCTTCGTGAGGGCGGATCCACATCCTCTTTGTTTAGAGTGTTTGGGTCCGGAACACCGTTGGGACTCCTGTTTTTACTGTGACTCCCTTTCGGTCCGGGCACTTCAACGTCGGTTGGAGCGGTGGGAGGAGGTGTTCGGACGGACTCCTCCTCCTCATTTTCAGGCGTTCATCGACGAGAAGAAAAAACGCCTGGTAAGTTCTTCAATTTTCAGAGCACCCCGGCCGGGGATACCTTCCCGGGTTCCTCTCGAGCCGAGAGGGGCGTTGATCGCTCCGTTACCGGAGTTCGCCCTGAGGTGCCTGTCTGGCCTAATAATTCTACTGGAGTTTCTCCGAGGGTCTCCGTAAGGGGCCTGTGATCACCGGAGTACACTCCGAGGCCCCTCCTGTGGGGGCTATGTGTAGACCCAGTTCTACTGAGTCGTGGGGTACCAGAGCTTGCTCTGAGGCCGCTCTTTCGGCTTCCCTCAAAAACAAAACCGGGGTACGCCCAGAGGTCTTGGCTGGGCTTGAGGTTACCAAACAGATGTTCGAGGCCCGTGCCGATAAGGCTTCTACCCGGCCTGGGTCCGAGGTCCCTCGTACAGAGGCTAAGGATACCAACAGTTCTGAGGGGCCGGGCAAGGCCCTGTCGGTGACAGTGCACCCGTTCCCGCTCTTGTGGTGACACCAGATCTGATGAGGGGGCAAAGAAGAAAGTTTCTTTTACCGGCAGTGCCGAGGCTCTTCCTTCGAAGGCTCAGTTGGCGGTTGGTACGTTGCAGAAACATTCCAGGCCTCATAGTACCGGCTCGGCCGAGGTTCCTTACGTTAAGGCTAAAATTAAGACCCCTGATCCATCGACGGGGACCCCTGCCTCACTTCCTCACGTGCCGCAGTTCCCCTCAGATGAAGACAAAATGGCGGCCACTCCCGCCACGACCACGGCGGCCATTTTAGGTACTACCCCTACAACTACGCCATTGGCCCCTAGTGTAGGGTTCGGTCCTTTGGGTGAACCTAAGGTCCCTTGTGCGCATCCTTACCGGCCGGTTTATGATTGAAACGCGCGGCGTCCTCTTCCGCACAATGTTTCATTGCCCACGGAGACAGCTCCCTTGATTTATGTGAATACGTCGGCCGAGGGACCAGTGTGGCACCCTTCCCCGTTACGTCCCTGGATTTGTCCACCTCATGAGAGGCCTCCTCAGGTTCCAAAACAATCTCCTGAGGATGCTTTTTTCAGTAAATTTCAAGCGCTTATGCGCACCGACCCCATGAGGGAATATTTCAAGGGGCTTTTCAAGGAGATATGTCAACCCGCACCTCCGGCTCCACCCGTTCCGTCGGTGGTTCCGTCGGCGCCTCCCTTGCTCATGGTGCCTCCCCCTGCGCTTCCGCCTGTGCCACCATTGTCCCCAGTGTACAAGGCAGTGCCTGACACGGCTCAGCAGGATCCGGACCGGTCAGATGACCCTCAAGGAGATCAGGACAACGAGGACCTGCCCCGCTCTACCAGAGCTTTCCACGACCGGGTACTGGACATGATGAGTTTCTTAGATGTTCCGGTGCCCGAGGCACCTGCTCCGCAGGAGGGCGCGTGCTTTCTGGGGCGTTCACCTTGTCTCCTTTGGAGCGTACCGGCCTGTTCTTGCAGAATGACGTTCTGGCCGAGGTCCGAAGAGTTTGGGAAAAGCCACACTCAGGACTTTTTGTAAATAAAAAGATTGACGCGAGGTACAGGCTACATTCCTCGGAAGAAGTGGCCATGTCCGCCTCCCTCCTCCACAGTGGTGGCTGCGGCCACGTTGCAATCCAGACCTGCAGCTTCCTCCTCCGCGACGGTGACTCAGGTCTTGGGAAAGGAGGACAAGCTCCTGGACTCCCTAGGGAGGAAAATCTTTGCCAATTCGGCCTTGCAGCTCAGGCAGGCCAATGCAGAATTGATTTTGGCGGGAGCTAACATGCGGATGTGGAGAGGTCTGTCGGAGTTTGAGGAACACATTCCGGTCGAGAAGCTGGAAGATTTCAGAGGAGGCCTTTCCGATGCCAGGGTCTTGGCCCAGGATCTGGAGGCTGCGGCTCATCACGTAAACGCCTCGGCTCAGGGTCTGATGTTAGGCTACATGCCACTAAGTTCTCGAAGGAGGTGCAAGACAAGGTTCTGGACCTTCCATTTGATGGTAAGGAGCTTTGTTACTCTTCTACTGATGTAGAGCTCACCAAAACCAAAGACAGCACTCAGACGGCCAAATCACGGTCTGTTCTGGTTAAAGCTCCCTTCAAGGCTCAAAGGCCTTTGTCGCAAGGTCGACCTTCCTCTGGTTTTAGGGGCTTCCTCGACTGCAAAAATCACAGAGTGGATACTCCTGCGGGAATAACCGCCGTAGACAACATCGTACGCGGTATTTCTCCCGCTCCTCAGCCTCATCAGGTTCAGGTGGCACCGCCACCGATAAACATGCCAAATGAGGGTTTTCCGCGCTCGCACGAGACCCCTGTGGAAGGCCCATCACAGAAGACAGATGAGTCTGGTCAGTCGCTCGAGCGGGCTTCTGCTTACCTTTACTCCCTACCCCACCGCTCAACCCTCCTTTTCAGCTGTCGGGCTCACCCTCCCTCAAGGCAGAGGTTCAGAAACTTCTGCTCCTCAGAGCTGTGGAACCCGTTCCCCTTGGAGAGCAAGGGGAGGGCTTCTACTCCCGGCTGTTTACGGTGCCCAAACCCAACCAGGCTGGCCTGTACACCATCCTAGACCTTTCCCCAGTTCAATCTTTCCCTACCCCAAGAGAAATTCAAGATGATCACACCCGGCCAGATTCGCTCCTCGTTGCAGGCGGGCGATTGGCTCAGCGTGGTGCATCTTCAGGATGCGTACATGCATATCCGGATTTGGGTCCCGCACAGGAGATACCTCAGTTTCTCTTTGGGAGAGGAGCACTTCCAGTTTCGGGTGCTTCCTTTAGGCCTCAGTTCGGCACCGCGTGTCTTCACGAAGATGATGTCGGTGATCGCGGCCCATCTTCGTCTCCAGGGTATCCATGTGTATCCCTATTTGGACGACTGGCTCCTACGCAGCCCTTGCCCGTTGGCGGCAGCAGCAGGTAACCTCCAGTCTCTCCTTCAGCTCCTGTTCCATCTTGGGCTGTCGGTGAACTGGTGGAAATCCTCCATGACGATCTCACAGGACCCGACTTTCCTGGGTTTTCGTTGGAACACGATAGACTGCCGAGTGTATCTGACCAGGGTCAGAATGGCGGATCTGTTGGCCACGTGTCAGATGTTTACGCAGTCGGACAGCATGTCGGCCTGGTGGTTCCAGAGGCTTCTGGGCCTCATGGCCTCGTGTGTACTGGCTCTTCCTCTTGCTCGTCTCAAAATGAGACGGACCCAGATGGCTCTTCGGAGCTCCTGGCGTCAGGCTGTGGACCCGGATTCCAAACGGATAATGATTCCGGATTCCATGAGAGTGGACCTGGACTGGTGGTCTTCTCTCAGCAACCTGTCAGTGGGCTTGGAGTTCCAGGACCCAGCCCTCATGAGGATCACAACAGACTCCTCCCTTTTCGGGTGGGGTGAGACGTTAGATCTTCTTCAGGTCTCGGGCCTCTGGTCACCTCAGGACAAGCTGCTGCACATAAATCAATTGGAGCTTCTGGCGATTTTTCTGGCGCTCAAGGCGTTCAGACCTCTCATTGTCAACAAGGTGGTCCGCATAAGAACGGACAATGCGGTGTCAATGTACTACATAAACAAGCAAGGGGGAACAAAGTCTCCCCCTCTCGTGGATCTATCCATCCAGATTTGGGAGTGGGCCGTGCTTCATGGGGTCTGGCTGCTTGCAGTGCACATCCCGGGCCGGCTGAATGTCACCGCAGATGCCCTCAGCCGGCGGACAGTGGTCAGCTACGAGTGGGAGTTGAAGGCGGAGATCCTCTCATGGATTTTCTCGCGTTGGGGCACACCGGAGGTGGACATCTTCACCACGGCGGTAAACAAGAAGCTTCCTCAGTACGCCTCCAGAGGGGGGCTGGGAGCCTCCTCTCTGGGGGATGCACTTGAGATCCCATGGCACAACATGTGAGCTTACGCCTTCCCACTCTCTTCATCTGGTTCATCGAGCAATTTGGAAGTTGAAGAGTTCTGTCAACTGTTCTCTTCTACTGATAGCTCTGTGGTGGCCAGCCAGGTTTTGGTTCTCAGAACTTCAACACCTGTCTGTGTGTCCGCCGATCAGGTTACCAGTAACTCCCGATGATCTTCACCAAGGGGAACAGCAGATGTGGCACCCCTCCCCACAATTGCTCAACTTGGCGGCATGGTGCCCGAGTTCACGGCTCCAGAGCCTTTGAGTTTGTCTGCGGATAACATGTGCATTATCCAGGCAGCCAGGAAACCCTCGACCAGATCCCAATACAAGAGTAAATGGCTCAGGTTCTGTCATTGGTGTTTGGAGAAAGAATTGGACCCGAGTGTCGCGACGATTGACACGGTGCTGTCCTTTGTCTCCTCCCTAGCAGTCAGGGGTTCATGTGTTGTTCTGCAGGACTTCTCTCGGCGATTTCCGCCTACCTCTCTACAGACCGGTGTTCTTATTTGTTAACTAACCCGGTGGTGAAGAGACATTTTGCTGGTTTGACACGCCTCTACCCTCTGGTTCGTAGTCTGCACCCGCCCTGGGACCTAAATGTAGTCCTGACGCTGCTATGCCATAAACCTTTTGAGCCAATGGCTATGGTTGACCTCAAGTACGTGTCCTGGAAAGTGTCCTTTCTGGTCGCCGTTACGTCAGCGAGGAGAGGGAGTGAGCTCCAGGCATTGTCGGTGCAACATCCTTTCTTGGTCTTTCACAAGGACAAGATAGTCCTTCGGACGAACCCAGCTTTCCTACCAAAGGTAGTGACCGAATTCCATCTGAATCAGTAGATTTCCATTCCGGTCTTTTTTCCGAACCCTGCCTCGGAGGCGGAAAGGGTTCTACACTGCCTGGATGTCCGAAGAGCTCTTAAGTTCTACCTGGACAGGACTGCCGAGCTTCGGAGCTCTTCCCAACTGTTTGTGACCTTCAGTAAACCCCTGGGCAGGCCGGCGTCTAAGGCATCCATTTCCAGATGGATTGCTGCCTGTATCACAGAATCTTTCACCGTCCAAAAGCTGAAACCTCCTTAGGGTATCCATGCACATCAGGTGCGAGGCAAGGCAGCTGCGGTTGCTTTTCAGAAGTATGTTCCCTGGGAGTCCATCGCTAGAGCGGCTACTTGGGCCTCCCCATCTGCTTTCTGTAAGCATTACTGCCTCAATATGAGCTCTAGGGCTGACGCTCAGTTCGGCCAGGCTGTGCTGAAGAACCTGTTTCAGTAAGGGGTATTTCCATCCACCAATAGTTCCTGTAAGGAGTGCTTGGGAATCTCCCATAAGTATGGAGGAAAGGGGACGGGACATAGGAGTATTACCAGGTTACTCACCGTAGTGACCACCTTACTCCTAGTCCATAGTCCCCTTTCCTCCATACGCCCACCTGCCGTCCCCTCTAATAAGGTTCCTCTGTTATTGCTAATGGGTCTTGGACCCTGCGATAGAAAAGGACTGATGGGCGATGTAGAGCCAAGGTGGGCGGGGTTACGGCCGCGTGCCGGGCCCCGCGCAGGAAAGAGGGACACATTTTTTTAAAAAAAATGTGTATGCTTTTACAAAAGTGCTCCGGTCCTTTCCCACAGGACGGAGAGATGTCCCAAAAGTATGGAGGAAAGGGGACTATGGACTAGGAGTAAGGTGGTCATTACAGTGAGTGACCTGGTAAATCATAAATATAATTAAAAGTATGATTTATTGGGTCACCACTTGGATAGCCCCAATATCATTAAATATATGGAGCAGTAAGCTGGCAAGAAAAAAGGCCAAGGCCAACAAAGTCCAGAATGTGTGTTGCTTATGTATAAAAGCTTTGGAGACAGTGAATTAACAAAAAAAAAAAAAAAAATTAAGGAATTTATAGGAAGGGGCCTCCAGAATTACGAGGTATACGCCAAGAAACTTGTGGGATTACGGACATTAAGCAGGTTTTCTAGTTTGTGATTAGGGGTTAATCTAGTGCAACTAACCTCTGAAGATCTATTATATTACAATAGCAAAACGCACCCTGTAAACCCTACCCCCCACTAGATCCTAGAAAACTTCTGAAACGTCTATTTCAATGTAACACCATATTAAGCTGGCCTGTCCAGCCGCCCTGTAAAACAGTAAAATAAAATTAAAAGAGATCCAAACAGGATTGTTTCTCTTCTTTCTTTCACAGATAAGTGGCGCAACCTTTGTACGTGCAAGTTTTGAAGAAAACCTAAGCAATGCTGCTGCAGCTATAAAGTCCTCACATGCTAAAATGAAAATGCAATAAAAGTACGTTTTGGTGTGGAGCTAGGGGCTTTTTACTTCTAAGCCCCCTGAAAGTGAGTTGAATGTACCATTCTCCGAAGGGTTTACTACTCCCAGTGAGCTGTACAAAAGGGCAGAGTTTAGTGATCATTAGGGTCAATGTATAGTTTGTGGCGTTTTCACCGGATGAAAAGGCATTCAAAAGAAGGAACAAGCACTTCCCTTATTGGTCGAAAAAGTTCATGGAGGCCATTACTAGTTTGGTTATATTGGTGGTGGTGGTGGTGGTATTACTTGAAGTCATTTTGTGAATGAGGGTTTGCCCTGAGGCTTGGTCAAAAGTCACTAGGAGCTGTGGGTGCCACTAACCAAATAACCATATTGGATGCCGCCCAGCTGATAGCTGCAGGGGGTTCTGGTAAAGCCAGGCCCACTAACTTGGTGTCAAAGCCAGGAATTGGCGGTGTTCAGAACGTGGACTTGGGGGCATAAAAGGAAAGCTTGACAAAAAAGATCTCCCGGGCCAAAAGCTATACCAGATTCGCCTCCAGTAGAGAAACGAGCATCAGGGTTTGAAGTCTGCGGATGAAATTCGAGGGAGAAAAGACAGTTATTTTTCTGTAAATAACTTTCAGTATTCTCTCCACTGAAACATTTCAGCCTTTGCCCCCAACCCTCAACTCCCTACTTACCTTGCGGCAGCACGCTTCGCTGTGTGCCGCCGATTCTCTGTGTCCCTGCAACACCTGTTCACTTTCACTTCTGTGATCGTGAACCAGCGCTGCAGGGTCCTTTCCTTTTTTTACTTTTTTAAAAACCTTTTCCGGGAACGACTGCAGGGGACACCTCTGCAACCCCCACTCACAATATAGTGAACATGGGTGCGGGGGACACCCGCGCAACCCTTGCCACCGAAAGGGAGATTTGGTCAAACGTTTTGGCCGTTTGGAATTTTCGAACAGCCGAAATTCAGCCAAATCTCCCATTCAGTCTTTTTGGGTGGGGGTGGGGGGGGGGGGGGGGGGGTCAAGGGGATTTCTGGATGTTTCCGAGAAACAAATAGTGCTGCCTGGCATGGCTCACCTCCTTCCTCTCTAACAGACCCAAGTGCAGATGGGTCCTTCTTTCTCCACCTCACTCTACCTGCTGCGTCCCTCAGGCTCTATCCCATCGCCATGGCTCTTCAACATCTACCGGGCCCCTCGAGTCCACCTGATCTCCATTTTCTCCCCTCATTGCCAGTGTTAGGCAGACAACACACAGCTCTCTTTCAGGCTGCCTTCCCCTACCTCCACTTCCTCCTAACGGACTGCCTGACTGACTGCCTGACTGACTGCTATTCAGGCACGGTGCTCTGCCAAGGATCTCTGCCTTAATGTCAGTAAGACACATCCTTCTCATTGGGTCGCCTGCTCCTTGTTTCCCTGCCCACTCTCTGGCCAGACTCCTTGGGTTCCCTCCCCTCACCCACTTGAGAGGCCAAAAACCTTGGGATCATCTTTGACTCCTCTCTCTCTTTCCCTCCACACATCATGAATCTTGCCAAACTCCAATTTTCAGCTTCATCTCCCTAGGGGCATTCTAGCTTTCCTCACATTGCCCCAGTAGCTCAATGTCTCCCGAGCCCTAGTTCTCTCTAGGCTGGACTACTGCAATAGTCTAGTCCTTAACCTGCTGCTTTCCTCCCTTTGCCCCTTCCAACAGCCTCCCCCACCTCAGACTTCAGCCGGATCTTCTTAAATTCTAGAAACTTCAAGATCTTCCTTTTCTCCTCTTCCTTCCCTCTCTCCCTCCCGTGCTAAACTCTCCATCTGCCACTGCGACTGGGGCCTGGTCCCTTCAGTCATACAGGGCCCGGACCACCCCTCAACAGTCCCCCACAGCATAATTGCCAGCACCTGCCCTCAGGCTCCCTTCCCAGACTATGCCAACATAGTCCTCCCGGTCCACTGCACTCGTCCTCCCCTCCCCAATATTGCCCCCCCGACACTTGCTGCCTTGGCCTGACCAGCACTTGCCCACCCCCACTGCCTGCACTTTTCTCTCCATCCAACTTGGACTTAACACCTTGTCATGCATGGTAGGATTGTCACAAGCCCAATATAACCATTCCTTGTATTTTTATGATTTCCCCCATGCCGCCCTCATCCCTATCTTGTTGTGTTGTGCCTGGAAACACTGGTGTGTAGGCGCCATAAAAATGCCCAATGCATTTTTTTTTATGTGAAATGGTAAGACTGAAATGCAGTATGAGAGAACTGAATTCGTTTTCAGTTTGCAAAATAGTACATGAAAGGCAAGCTAGGGCAATTGGGACATGCAACATTAAGGACAAAACTCTGGAATGGCAGCTGTCCCATGCCGAGGCTGTCTGGCATTTTAGGGCCAGGCTTTGAGGTCTTCCAGCCCTACCCTAGGAGCATGCAAGTCATTTTTTCCACGTACTCCCTTAACAGCCAAGTTCTATAATAAAAAGGAAAGCTGAGATCCCAGTGCTCAAAACATCTGGGAACTATTTAGCACCTGGTTATATCCTAGGAGAGCCTGGTTGGCGTTAGATCAACAGGGACCATGATCTACATTTTAATCCACAGGCCAACTGGTGCCACACAAATATCGGTATGACATTAACTGTTCGATTAGGAATGAGTATAAATGAGCAATCAAAAGGAGCAGATGGGGAGGGTGAAGTACATAAACAAGTGAAAAATGGCTTTCTGAAACAAAATTGAAACTTGGAAGAAAGAATTAAAATAAAAACACAAGGCTTAAAGTGGAAGTCCAAGAGGAATGTGCGCGCTTGGGGGAGTGGACTAACAACCCCCATCAAGGCAGACCGAGGGTGTACAACAATGAACTGCACATGCACGTTATATTACATGGTGAATAGTAATTTTTATGTACATGTTCAACACACACCAAACAATTTGCAATTACGCTTTGGATGGTCCGACTTCTGGCTCTGCAAGAGTACAAGGGTGAGTAGTGGCCAAACCACCTAATCAGCCCAAACACTTCTATAAACCAACAGAGATCACAATCATAAAAGTAAAACCGACCCATTTAAGCGATAAACCTCCTTCGTCTTTTGTGGTAACGCAGGCCGAGGAAGGTAAATATGATTCAGTAGCAACTTAAACAGTAAAGTACAACAGTCCAAATTAAAGGGAATGTCCAATCAAAGTTCTAAGAAAATATATATAACTTTCAATTAAACACGCCATATGCAAGAATAACTAAAATAGAAAAACACTGTAGAAAACTCTCCCCTGCGGAAAGAAGAAAGATGGAGAAAGAAAGAGCCTACACTCGGTACGAATACAGTGGTGAAAGGAAATTCAACAACCGCAAATTTCTTTGAAAAGGATAAGTCTGAGGGAAAAGGTTCACAAGTGACTTAACCAGGGTCTCGGTTCCAAAATGGATGAGAGGGCAGTTTTGGGTCAATAGTACGGTTCTTGGCAGGTCATTAGTGTCGAACCAGGTTGCGAGCAGTTGTGTGAATGGATCGAACACAGTTTGGCTGAGGCGAGTCTTGTTGGATCAAACAGCAAGCTGGTGTTGAGCTGGTTTGATTGAAGTAGCTCATAGCAGTTTGAAGGCGGTGTCCAAGCGATGCATGTCGGAGTGCTCAGCAGGATCGGTTCAAGATGTCTATTAACTGCTGGGTAGGGTCGATAAGTGATGCTGCAGTGGTTCAAGTCATAGGTCAGCGATGATTTGAAGCAGTGATCCTGTTCCAGTGTGGGGTTCGACAAAGCAGCGGCTCGAGATAAGAGTTGTTCTGCAACTGCTGGTTGTAGTCTATTTGGGACATTCCAGAGGTTTGAGCCGATGAGCAGTTGATTCAAGCTGAGCAGGTGGCTGGCTCACACCGCGCAGCGTTGAGCTGGTTCCAAGTTGCAAGCACAGTGGTTCGAAGGTTCGGTTGAGGGCCAAAAGCAGCACCGGCAGGTTCCTCTTGCTCGAAGGTGGCACACAATGCGATGCAGCAGAATAGGGAGCCTTAGCAGAACTGGTCCTCCAGAGGCTGTGAGACCCCACTCCAAAGGCTCTAGGACAGGATGAGTCTGTTCAAGGTCTGTGCTCCCAGCCTAGGAAGGTTTGGTGCAGAGTGGCATATCCTGGTCCACAGCATGTGTCACCCCCATGTGCCCTGAGAGTGGGTAGAGAGCAGAGCTTGCTTCTGCCTTGGACTGCTCTTTTTACCACAACGGTTGAGAGCTTTAGAAAGATCAACTCTACCAAATGAGGTCCAAATTAATTCCTCCTCACTTGTTTGTGCACGAGTGAAATAAAGAAGGGGAGGTCACCTCTCAAGGGCAAAGGTCTCCAGGTGATTGGACTAAAGCAAGCCTGCCTTAGGAATATAATCAGTGGCCTAAAAGCAAGTGGACTTTGTTTTCTGACATCATATCTAAAGTGCTTTGTCATAAAGGAAGTGGAGGAGACCGAATGGAAGAGTGATAGAGAGTAAATAAGATATTGGACTCTTCCTCCAACTACACCACCTCCCCTTAACAATAGCATCAAATGCCCTTTTGATATGCAGCACCCTGGTGTGAGGCTAGTCCTATTGGGTGCCCTGACGTGTTGCCCAACCTTACAAAGAATCAAAAGGAGAGTCACAGTCATCCAGTCTCCTGTCACTTGGAAGGGCCAGGCTGCCTGATCAAAATACATTGAACCCTTCCACGGCTGAACCGGGCTCACGCTACTAACAGATTTGATATCAAATTGATGTGGCAGTATAACTATGAGAGATGCTCAAACCCCAACACACGTATGGCTTATATTTCACGTTTACAATTGCCACCAGGAGTTGTGGTTTTGGGAACAGATTTGCAGATCTTAAATGAAGTCTCTGCAATGCAAAGGTTTGGCTGTCAGTGCAGTTGCGCTCAATAGATCTGATCTGTGCCACATGGGCTGCAAATCGGGATACTGCTTCAGCAGGGCACAGACAGACACTATTCTTTTTGCAAGGAGCTTGGGGAGGGGGATTTGGCCACCCGCTGAGCGAGAATTAGCATCATCATGTTCCATTTAATAGAAGTCAACAAAGCAAGGTGGCAAAACTTAACAGTGCATGTTCAATACGCAAGCACTTTGCAATACAATATGCTTTGGATGGTTGGAGACCTCAGCAGTTCATGCCCAACAGTGCAATGCATTCCATTCATAACTACTACTAGTTAAGCGCCAAAATGAAAACCTCTCACTTCCAGCAAGCTCCCCATTTAATGACACTTGACACTTCATACCAGTGTCGATGTCATCAGCACTGTGCTACCAGGTCCTTTAAGCTTGCGGCAACTGCCAATCTGACTGGCTGTATGATTCCATTTCAGCTAACCGACAGCTAGTGACGATTGATTCCATGCTATTTTTTCTCTCACTGTAAAGTACTTCTCCCATTGACCCCCCCACCGCTTCCTAAAACAATTCTTGCGAGCTACCACGACCAGCTGCTGACTGCTACCATTAACAGCCACACTCCCTCCCAGCAATTTTTCATTTTCCAACAAAAGAACGCAGAATATGCTACTCTCGTGTGAGGCAACCACTTGGAGGTGGTTTTAACGCTGACCAGAGTACTCCGTTTAAGCACAAGAATGGCATTTGTATGGGTGGCCAAACAGATACAAGGTTGGGTGGTGAAGTGCCGTGAGATAGACCTATGCAAGGATGCTCAATTAAGCGAGTGTACGGTTCATGGTTTGTCACGCACAGGAGGCGAGGCTATGCATATAGGGTGGGGCTAAGTAAGGATCATTGCAAGGATATCGGGCTAAACAAGAATGTCAAAGTGAATGCTTGGGGTTATGTTATGTACAGAGTAGGGGATTAGGTCAAACAACATTTTCAATCATTCCAGTCATCTGCTCCTTCCTGGGTCATCACCCCATTCTAAAGCCAATGTGACCACTCAGCAACCCTTCCTCCCAAAATAACACTTGCCTTTGATTCCTGAAACTGCTGAGTGAAGAGCCTGGCGAAAATTTGCCTTCCGAGCATCTCCCCTCCAAGGCACGGCCGCTTCCCATTGGGGGCGGGGTGTGTAAAAATATAAACGAGGGACAGTGAATTTTTCTTTCCTTATCTTCCGGATGCTAGGTGTTGTCACTGTGGGCGTGGGGATAAAGGGTACGGGAATGCCGGTGCTCCAGGATCCTCAGAAGCCCCTTTCACGACTCCACCCCAGCAGACACTGGCACATGTCTTCCCAGACAGCAGCCGTCACCCGCCTAGCACGGCTAGAAGGGAGAAATCCCGGAGCGGACGTCTTCAAATCGAGGAATGAAGCAGGGACCAGTGGCGCTTCACTAGGAGATTAGAGCACCACGGAATACGAGAGGAAGGGAAAGCAAAGGAAGGGTCGGAGCGCAAAACAGGAGCTCGTAAAAAAAAAAAAAAAAAAAAAACAGGCGGGGACTGGAGTGACAAAGACCACGCGGAGCCGGGAGCGCGGGCTACACACCACAAAGGAACAGCAAACCCCTGAGCGAATCAGTCAAATGAAACGAAGACAAACCCAGGGGAGAGCTGGCGTAAGCATAGGAGGGGTGGGGGTGTGGGATTACAGAGCAGCATCGAGCTCCAAAACACGCACTGGATCTATGACCAGCTGGATATCCCATTCTCCCTAACACTGCTCTTTGTGCAAGCAGCAGTGCATGGAACACTCACTCCAAAAACTAGTCGCGGAAAAAAAAACAATCCTCGTTGTGGGCACGTGTCCCGCACATGATGCCAGATCGCAATGTATAACGCGTGTCAGATTCCTACATTTCAAACCTGTAAAGGACAAACACAACATTGCACTGGTTAAAAATGGCTAGTGTTAATTATGTGACCTCGGAAATATGGAGGGCAGATTCGTCTCTGCCGGGATTCAGACCTCGAGACTTCTGGTTGCTTAGATGTAGCACTGAGCTCGTTTACCTCACTGCAGATACCAACCATGCAACCATTGCTGCAGATAACCCGGACCATTCAATGCAGGCACCAACCCTGAACAAGTCACCAGCTTCCCACATAAGCTACAAACACCAAGCCCGCACCAATCACTGCAGGCACCACCCTCTAACATAAGAGCCCAGCATCCCAAACTCGCACTGCAGATCACCTTGTACCAGCTGATCATAGAACTGGCCCCATAGGTGTTTGAAGTATGGGTAGGATCTGTATTCCACCACATAAGGCTCCTGTCATCCAAGGGTCTTCAACACATTTCCATTTATCCTGACCTGATTTTCATAAATGTGCTACTTTTTTACACTTATAGTTTGTGTCACTCATTACATGCCACTTTTGAGCACAGTGGACAGCAAGGTGTCATAAGGGATGCAGAGAGGACTGCTGAGGAGCAAATAGGGAGCAGGAGTGCCATAGGGAAAAGCTGTAATCAGGGGTCGATGTGTAAAAAAATAATAATTTGTGGAACCATTTTCCTCTGCCACAGCACCCTACCTCAATACCTCCACCTCATAGGTGCCAGCTTCTCAAATGTATTGATGGGGCCCATGAACTGATGTCAAATCACCACAATTGGAGGCATACCTGTAGTTTAGTCATGTGACCGTTGACCCAGATGACTCCACAGGAAGGGACATCACTGAATATATTGTATATAGGTTTGAAATCTTGCAACGCTCTGAGGCTTTGCTACTGTGTTGAACCCGCCCACCATTTTAAATCCTACTGCGCTCTGAGGTTCTGCCACTGCGTAGAACCCCTGCCAGAGTCTTAAATCTTGCGGAGCTCTAAACATTTTTTTATTGCGTTGAAACCTTCCACACAGTAAATCTGCCACTGTTTAAATCTTACTGCGCTCAGAGATTTGGCTACTGTATTGAACCTTATCACATTAGAACCCTCTTACACACTAATATCCAGCAGGGACCGGAATTAGAAACTGGGGGGTACCCAGGTACCACGGAAGCTCGATATCCGTTTAAACCTTGCTGAGATCAAAGCTAGAAATTTAGTTGAATCCAGGTGCCCACTGAAAGACACCCGCCCTAAATCCGGATACCCTCAGAAACTAGTCATGGTGATTGCCTCAGCTTTAAATCTTGCGGTGCTCTGAACTTACGGTAGCCACTGGCTCCAATCTTGCTGCACTTCAAAGTCAGGCATTAAGTACAACGCATGTGCCCAATATTGTGACCCAGGCTTCAAATTTCACTGCACTCCAAACTCAGACACTGTTGCTGTGTTCAGAAGCTACACTACCACTCGCACTCAACCAAATCCTTGCTGTGCTGTAGGTTAGACCTTGTGCTGAACCCAGATAACATCAGGTTATCCACCGCTCGGACCTTTTCCACCCATCCCTGCAAAGCAGAGAGGAAGCCGCCTGCAGCAACACACAGGTAAGGCTCTTTCGCCAAAGAGGTAAGGTAGCATTCTGAGTCTAAATAATACTATGTTCCTCCCACAGCACTGTCTCCGTCCACAACCACCACAATTTCAGACCTGGCTTTCAACCGTCTTTGTTGCACAGAGTTACACCACACTTAATGTCCACCCACCCCCCAAACAGAGCAGCTCTGACATATGGCTGACTACATCTTACAACCCTAGTACTGGGCCACAGCAGGGAGGCCTTTCACCACTGAACTCGATAAAACTACAACCACCACAGAGGTCTTTGACACTGTGAAGAAGATAAACTACACAAGACCCCACAAGGACAGAGCAAAACCATTGGGAGAATAAAAACCAACCTAAGTCACTCCCCAACACAAGAGGGATCAAAACCCATAACAAAGACTGAGATGGAAATACAACCACCACAAAGAGGCGTCGACACTAAAACCCCAGGATCCAGAGGAAGCCCACGAGACAAGACAGACAACCACCTCACAGAGAACCACGCCATTGCGTATGAGAAACCATACAGGACACGTTAAGGAAAAACCAAGCCAGCGCTAGAACAAACCTCATCTAAGTAACTCATCAACACAGGAGGCTCAGGAGCGATAACAAAAGAAACCCCACGAGGAAACCACCACCAGAGAGGCATTCGCTACCAAGAACGCATACTGAGACTAAACTCCCATCAACAGGAAACCCCAGGCCTTACAAGAATCCATGACGGATTAATTCACCACAAAGATATACATTAACCTCAAACCCAAATCTAAACGGAGGCACAACAATCGCAGCAAAGCAGACTCCACTGTACGTCGGGCCACACCCATTTAAAATAAAACCAGGACAAGGAAATAAAAGACTTAAGAGGGCACCCACACGAGGAAATATACTAAAACATATCACAATCCAAACCAGTGCCTGAAACAGAGGCTATTACCAACAACCATAGCGAGGCAGACCACTGTACACCACAGCAGAAGGTTCCACCTCTTATTCCAAGTAAAGAAAGACACCCACGAGGGCACACCCCTGGATTACATCTCAAACCCGACGCACACACAATGCACTGTAGCTTCCGCAATGCAAGATCCATGTCAAAAAACAAAAGTGTATGACCTAAGCAAGGGCGGCTCCAACGCAATCTTCTTCACAGAAACATGGCTATCCGACAACTACAAGACAATCGCCCATGAATCCATACCGGACAATTTTAAACTAATACATGCCAACAGAGAAAACCGAAGAGGCGGCAGAATCGCAATGGTGCGCAAAGACCATATCTACACCACACCCTCCTCTCAGGTTCTAAGTGATCCGACCGCGGCTGATTTTGCCACGGGTGGAATGTTCGCATGAGAAAGGTGCGAACCACCAAAAGTTCACACCTTTCTCATGCGAACACACGTACATACTACAGGGGCTGCAGGGGTTTCCCCCGCAACTCCCGCTCACGATACTGAAGTATAGTGAGCGGGGAACACCCCTGCAGCCTCCGTTTTTGTTCTCTTTTTTTCTTGCGGGTGTGCTGCGGTGGTGTTCCCCGCAAGACCCCGCTCACTATACCACACAGTATAGTGAGCGGGGTGTTGCGGGGACAACCCTGTAATTTATTATTTTCTTACCTGCAATGCATGCTACCACCAAAGGTTCAAACTTTTGGTGATCGAACCTTTGATCCTTGCAACCATTTATAGTCAGTCAAAAAGTACAATTCCTCCCCTCAATGGATATAGAAGACTGCAAACCCTCTTTGTCAAAATCAAGCTCAACGTACTGTTCCTTCCGATCTACAGACCGCCAACCTACAACCTGAACTTTGCAACAAAGCTCACTGGCTCCATCACCAACCTTTCCACCTATTGTGATAACAATCATCCTGGGGAGTTCAACATCTGGTTCGAAAAAGAAAACCACAGCAAACTCACTCAGCACCTTTCTGGAAACACTCCACTTTAAGCAAATGGTGAACAAATAAACACTTAATGATGGGCACGCCTTGGACATAATCTTCTGCAGAGACAGACTCTCTACCATCGCCCCACCAGTACGAATGATCTGAAGTGAGCACCACCTTTACCCCATTTACGTCAAACTCCCAACCAGCATTTTGCCCGGAAACTATATTACACACTACTAACAAAAGAAACTGGAAGTCTCCTGACCTGGAATCCTTAACAGAACTGCTGGAATCAACTAAACCAAGCATCTCCAAGCTAAACAGAATGACTCCTGACTTATCAGGGGGGAAAACGTTGATGCTTGGATCACAGAGGCCAAAGACCAGTTAGCACCAGCAAAACATTTCAAAGGCGCTGCAAAAAGAATTGACAGCAAGGTGGTTCACAGAAGAACTGAGGAAACTCCGGAAAACAAACCGCAAACTGGATGACTATGGAGAAACCATTACAATCAATCTGACGAAATAAAATAACCAAGACAACTCAGAATATACAAATCAACAGTTCTTAAAGCAAAATAATACTATGCCACAAGAATCCAATCAGCAAAAAACCACACAAAAAACTTTTCCAAATCAGCAAAGAAATCAAAAAGGCGTCATACCATCACAATCACTATGTGACATCACTAACCAGCCAAGAACAAAAACAATCCATCAGATCACTGAAGCAAGCCATGCAACCATAAATGCAAAAACAAATACGGAACCACCAACAGCTGGCGTTCCACCAATCGCAACACTTTACCGATTTGAAGCCATTGATGAACACGTTTACACCACACTAACAAAATGACACCAACCTCGTCAGATCTCCCGGCGATCCATGTCCCCAAGGCATCTACAAAGAAATCCTCAACCACAGCAGCCCAGCATCTTACTTCCTACTACTGATGAACCCATCTCTAAACAAAGGAATAGTAGCTACATCTTTCAAATAAGCTTACATCAAGCCACTCCTAAAATACGATACCAGCAGCGCAGAAGATGCCACCGACTGCCGACCTATATCGAATCTACCCTACCCAGCGAAGCTACTGGAGAACCACGTACACAAAATCCTACTCAACCACCTAGAAACAAATGAAATACTCAACCACTTGCACGTCAGTTTCAGGACCATGAGAGGAACAGAATCAGCACTTCTAGCCATATGGGACAACCTAAAAATAAATGCAGTCAACAGTACACAATCTGCCCTCATACTGCTGGACATACAAGCCGTGCTCGACAATCAGACCCACAACGCTAATCGAGAGACTGGAGGAATACGGCGCAAATCTGCTTTACTATGGCTAAAATCTTTCCTCACTAACCAAACTGAATGAACTTACCTACCACCATTTACTTTCAACACCAAAAACATCGCCTGTGGCGTACCACAAGCCTCTAACCTCTCACTACTCCTTTTCAACATCTAGATATTGCCCCCGCCTCACCTCTTGATGAAAACCATTTGAAACCACTGATTGACCGCCTACAACCACAGATGATACCCAACTCATAGTCAAGATACCCTCAACCCTAGACCCAAACATCCTCAACAAATGTTTCACTGACATACAGCTGGATGACAACCAACTGCCTCACGCTAAACCCAAAACAAAAATGATGATCTCACCCCAAGAGGAGAACGTAACAGACAACTGAAATGGCCACCTGGCATAGGGACACAAACAGAAGCATCTGCTGTGATAAAAATCGGACTCACTAGAACCACAAGTCAACGCTATAGCAAAGAAATGCTTCTACCTCTTGCCACCAATTAGAGGGATCCTACTCTACCTCTCCTTCCCACACAAAACCCTTGCAATCACCTCCTTAGCATCTTCAAGAATCGACTGCGCGAACAGCCCCCAAATTGAAACGCCAGAACGGCTCACTAAAAAACTCCAATGCATCCAAAATACTGCGGCAAGGATACTTCTGAGATTAAACAGAAGAGATCGCATTACACCAGTCCTGAGAAGACTACACTGGCTCCCAGTAGACAAACAGATTAACTCTGCATCTCCCACAAATCACTACACAGGGCCAAATTCCTACAAGCCAAGAATAACTGCTACCAACCGGGAAAAAACCTAAGATCAAGCGAAGACAAACCAAAACATAACGAAAAATAGAAATTCAGAGTAACTGCATTCACACATCTAATTGCCAACCTATGGAACTCAACCCTGAAGGAGATAAGAACGACAGATGACCACCTTACCTTCAGACAACGACTGAAAACCTTGCAATTGAACTCACAGTGATTAGCATAAAACGGGTACTGCGAGCAATATCACCGGGGAACAGAGAATTGAATGACATAACTGATTCTTGAACCAACAATAAAACGAACACGCCGAACCAAACTCTAACCACCCCTGCTCCTCGCTCCACTTCAGCATATACCTCACACAATCCACACACCCACCATAAGAACCAACTGCCACTAACAACCCAGTCATTGTACATCGCCCTTTCGGATACAATAACCCCAGTGCGCACAATCCAAACACACTTCGAAAGCACACTAGTACAAACGCTCGTTCCTCCTGGTCCTAAAGCACCAACAGAAAAGCACAACCTCCATCATATTCTCTCGCCCCTGACTAACCTACCCAACCCACTTTCTTAGAGAACCACGTAAGCACCTGGAGACCATGCAAATGGTAATGGAGCACTGCGTAAGTCCAATTACCATAACAAATTACATTAAGTCACAAAAATATAAGCCAGATAAAAATCAATGTAAAAAAGGTGTATGGGATACATTACTCACATAATCGTATTTCTGATGCTTGTATCTGCTTAGATTCACATGCTGTGCATAGGCCGACATCTAGTGGAAGCTGCAGAGTATTACAGTTCTCGTTTTCGATACACGAAAAGGGACGTCGACAGGGTGTGCCAGGAATAATACCCCTAGTGTGACGTCCATTGTACTCATGATCCTTCACGCGTCGAGGTCCCTCAGACTGTTATTTTTCTGACATGAGGTAGCATGAAGTGTAGCGCGAGTACAGTTGTATTCAAGCAGATACGTATTAGACAAGCTAATAAGCATCCATGCGTCTTCTCTCCGAGGGGAGGAAGGGTGGGCACATGTGAATCTAAGCAGATACAAGCATCAGAAATACGATTACGGTGAGTAATGTATCCCTTCTGAGGCTTGTGGAATCTGCTTAGATCACATGCGGTGCATAGATTAGCGAGCAGTGTTAGAAGAAGGTGGTGGGATGTGAGAAGGTTCATGGGCGAACAGATGTCTTAGAACCGCTTGTCCCACCTGTGTATCTGTCTTGGAATGAGTATCAATGCAGTAATGCCGAGTGAAAGTGTGTACTGAGCTCCATGTAGCTGCTTTGCAAATGAGGTCTAGAGGGACATTTGCAATGAAAGCCAGAGAGGCCCCTGTGCTCCTTGTGGAGTGTGCTCTGGGAGTAAAAAGCAGTGAGATCAGGAATAGCACAATAGTAAATATCTGACTATCCACCTGGAGATGGCATTCTTTGAAATGCAGTCTCCTTCTCTGCCTGGTACTATGGAGACCAACAGTTGATCTGTTTTTCTTAGCGGTCTGGTCTTGTCTACATAGTAGAGGACCACCCACCTCACATCTAGTGTGTAGAGTTTTACCTCAGCAGAGCTGGTGGGTTCCTGAAAGAAAGCCGGTAGCTCAATTGACTGGTTTACATGAAATTTAGAGATGAACTTGCGGGAGAACCTAGGATCCGTATGTAAAACCAGTTTATCCTTGTGTACAACAAAGAAAGGATACTGCACTGACAATGCTTGTATTTCACTCACTCTTCTTACGGAAGTGATGGCCACTAAGAAGGCAGTTTTGTAAGTTAGGTGTTTAAGACTGCACTTATGCATCGGCTCGAAAGGAGGAGGTTCCATGAGCTTAGCGAGTACAACATTGAGATCCATCCTGGCGGCGGATTAGAAATTGGAGGGTGAAGTCTCTTTACCCCCTCCATGAATGCTTTGATGAGAGGCACCTTACACCATGAGACTTTATTGTGGGAGGTGGTGTAGGCTGACAAGGCTGCCAGGTGGACCTTTAAGGAGTTGAGTACTAAACCCGAATCTAGCAAGTGGCGCATATAAATCAGAATGTGGGATGGAGTACATTCTATGGGGTTAATTTGTTTAGACTGGCACCAAATTATGAATCTTCTCCACTTGTCAAAATAACAGTGCCTAGTGTGAAGTCTTCTTGCTTCCTTCAAGAAATCCATACATCTCTTTGGTAGGTTAAGATGTCCAAACTCTATGACTTCAGGAGCCATGCTGCCAAGTTCATTGAGTGAGATTAAGGGTGCACGGTTAGTGTCCCGTGCTGAGTTAGTAGATTGTACGAACACTGGAGCTTGATAGAATCGCACATCGCGAGTTTGCGCAGCTGTGGACACCAGGGTTGTCTTGCCCACACAGGAGCAACTAGGATGAGCGTCATATGTTCCTTGTGGATCTTGTTGACCAGCTTCATGAGCGGTGTCGGGAGGGGGTGAGGGGGCGTAAGCAAATATCCCTGACCAGTTCATCCATAGGGCGTTCCCCTTGGTGCCTGGCTGGGGAACCTGGACGCAAGGTCTGGGCATTGACTGTTTTCGCTTGTAGCAAACAAGTCTATTGAGGGGTAACCCCATTGAGAGAAGAGGTGTTCTACAACCCCTTAGTGTAGTCGCCATTCGTGTTCCTCTGGTAGTGGATCTCTGCTCAGTGAGTCTGCCAGAGAGTGGAGTACCCCTGGAACATGTTTTGATGATAGGAATATCTTCCGTTTGAGTGCCCATCTCCAAATTTGTTGCGCAAGCCTGGACAGATTTGGAGAAAGTGTGCCCAGTTTGTTGATGTAGAACATCGCTGTACTGCTGTCTGTTAGGACTTGCACACATTGGTTCGCTAGGTGAAACTCGAAAGCCTGAAGGGCTTTGAATACTGCCAGTAATTCCAGCAGATTGATGTGGTTCTGAGCAGCCGCCCGAGACCACAGTCCCTGCGCTCTGTGATGAAGGTAATGAGCCCCCCCCGCACCTAGCGAGTGAAGCGTCTGTCGTGACAATTGCTTGTACTTCCGGATCTACTTCAGCAGATTTTCTCTCGTCCACCAGCGAAGATTTTGTACTAGTGTTGGCGAAACGACCACTAGATCATCCCACTGACCAGTTGCCTGAGACCACTGTTTCGCCAACCACCCCTGCATGGGTCGCATGCGTAGGCGCGTGTGTGGTACCAGGTAAATGCAAGATGCCATCATGCCTAGCAAACGCAAAGCTTTGCACACCTTTATCTGGCGGCCAGCCTGATGAGGTATTTGCAGTAACATGTTTTAGACTCTGCTCTGACGGAAAAACCAACCCCTCTTCTGTGTTTATAAGAGCACCTAGGAACTGTTTGGTTGTGCTTAGCACTAGGCTTGATTTTTTCTCATTGATGGAGAAGCCCAATTGAAAGAGAAGGTTGATAGTTCTTTGAATGTTTTGCCTGCAAATTAGGGGAGACTCAACTGTAATCAGCCAGTCGTCCAAGTAAGGGTACACTGGGATTGCCTCCCTGCGCAGGTGGGCTGCCACCACCGCCAGTACCTTTGTGAATACCCTTGGAGCAGATGCTATTCTGAAGGGTACCACTTTGAATTGGTAGTGCTGGTTCGCTATCTTGAAACGCAAGAATCTTCTGTGCGCTGGGAACATTGAAATATGAAAATAGGCATCTTTCATATCCAGTGCTGCCATGTAATCCCCTTTTTTAGTAGAGGGATTACTTCTTGTAGCGTAGTCATGCAGAACTTTTGAGGCTTGAAATATTTGGTTGCAGGGCGCAAGTTTAATACTGGGCGCATTGTTATATATCTTTCTTTGGCACAAGGAAGTATGTTGAATAAATACACTTGTTTACCTGTTTGGCTGGGACGATTTCTATGGCGTCCTTTTGGAGCAGCGTGGCAATTTCCTCGAGGAGGATGCGTTTGTCTTCTTTGGAGTGGGTTTTCTGGTGTGGGGGGCGATTCCGGATCGCTCAAGAAGCTCTATACAATATCCGCTCGCTACGGTGGACAGCACCCATCGGTCTGAGGTGATTCCCTCCCGTGCTTGGGTGAAGTTGGAAATGTGCCCTCCTACTGGAGACGCATGGGAGGGCACTTGAAGCAGGATGTCACTGTTTGAGATGGAGTACCACCTTTGGACGAGGAACCCCTTCCCCGACCACATGATCTGCACGGTCCTCTCTGGTAATTCTGAGAGGCTTGGCCTTGATTGTTCCTCCAGGCCGTTCAGACTTTGGTTATAGCTGGAACCCCTCAGAAAATTGTCTGTGTGAGCGACGAAAACTGCCGTTTCCCCTTTGGCCAGCAGGTTTATTGGTCAATTGGCCCAATGATTTTAGTGCATCATATTCTTCCTCGACGGCCTTGCCATAGAGTACATTGGGCTGGACGGACATGATAACGAGAGTGGCCTAAGTCTCTGGCTAAAACCCCGATTAACGTAACCAAGCATTACGCTTAATAATGGTTCCCTCAGCTCTGATTCTGCCGGTGCAGTCTGCGACGTGCGGATTGCTTTTTTGCAAGCAGCTAGAAACTGCCCTTCCTTCTGCAGCCACCAGTGCTAATTGAGTCTTGAGGGGTTCCGGAGCCGACTAGAGTAAAGGGGAGACCTCATCCCATTTATGGCAGTTTTAATTAGCTAATAAAGTAGAGTTATTAGCTATCCTGGTCTGGAATGCAGCGGAAGAGGCCAGCTTCCTGTCTATTGTGAACAGCCTTTTAGTTTCTTTGTCTGGAGAAGCCACAGTAACCTGTAGTATTAACAGCGAGCGAGTCCGGCTTTAGCTGCTCCCGATGTACAGCGGGTCTGATGGTGCAGGTCCGAAAAGGTTTTCTATGCGAGGGTTCACCGCCCGCGTCAGATTAGGTGTTTCCAGCGAGGGTTGTACCATCCGCTGGACAGACTTTAGTAGAGGAATAAATTGAGTTACAGCTTATCTCCCAAGATTTCGTCAACGAAATACTTGTCCTGTGGATCCTATTGGGTAGATATTTGGAAATGCTCAGCCGCTTTGATGAGTACTTTGTTAACAAGAGGCTGATTATCTATGGGTGAGTCTACAACAGAGGGGGTCCTGATTAACTGGGAAGTCCATCTTGTACATGTCTGCATCACCCTCATCGTCCTCATTATCCCCATAAGGGTCTGCAGCTTCCAGGACAGAGGTCTTCCGTGATCAGTGTCCGGGTCAATGATAGTGGGATCTTGCACTAGCTTACCGGGGCGAGACCTTTTTAGCAAGGGACTGAACAAGGTGCTGAGACCCCAGAGGCGGCTGTTGTGGGTGGGGTGGAGTGAAAACATGTAAAGTATTCAGGGTCTTTCTCACAAAAACCTGAGGTTCCTTACTCTTGTGAGGGGACCTATCCTGTGATTTCTCTCTATGAGGGGTCTTAGAAGAGCTCTTCTTAGACTCCCTTGAGGCCTTCTGGGGCGTGCTTCTTAACTAAATGGGCTAGTCCCGCTTGTAAGGGGTCTTTTACCGACAGATGGCAGATCCGAAGTCTCGTCAGCTGACTCACGACCTTCGGGAATGTTTTTAACGATGTCTGTTCTGTCTTTCGACAGCCGGGGCCTGTCATGTGGCGATCTCGATCTGGAGTGCCCAGAGGACAGTGATGTGTGTCGAATCTCGGCCGCGAGTTGTGTGTTTGGTGGAGGGAGTTGTGAGAGCGCTTCCGCCGCCGGGTGTCGTCCCCGTAACAAGGCCGCCAGCCTTTGTTAGGGTCAGGGGCCTGCGCTTGGTTTCCTCCACTTCCATGGCCTCAAGCTGTTTAGTTAAGCGGTCCTTCAACGTCTTGGGTTTGAAGAGTCTATATGCACAACAAGTACCTTCGACGTGGTCCCGAGAGAGACAAAGGTTACACAGAAGGCGTTTGTCGACCCACAAGAACTTTGTGTTGCACTTGGGGCACAATTTAAAAGGGGTCCTATCCATAACAGGATGACACGGCAGCTAGGCGAGAATAGTGTATGCAAAGGAGTATATACATTCTAAAATGTCCTCCCTCTACTGTGTGGGCCGAAGCCCGGAGCAGCCTTCCAAGGCCGGAACAGATCTGTCGCCCGGAGTCTTCGACGGTCATTTCTTGACCCCTGTCGGATGGTGTCGATAGTCGGTGAATATGAACATAAACGATAGTAAGAAAAACTATTGGTAATTACAATAAATGGCGAACAGCCGAAAGGAGAACGCCGCAAAATAGCGTCCGTCTACGATGGCGGAAAAAAAATCTGTAGGACCTAGACACATGACGGACCATGGGTACAGTAGACGTCACACTAGGAATAGTTTACTGGCATGCCCGGTCGACGTCCCTTTTAATTTCAAAAACTAATACTCTGCAACATTCACAAGATGTCGGCCTATGCACAGCATGTGATCTAAGCAGATTCCACAAGCCTCAGAAATATATGTATATAGACACACCAAGTCAATACCTTAATAAGGCTAACAAAGACATGTATTTTGCGTATTTCGTGGCATTTCTCCAATTCCTCAGGCAGAGATGAATGAAGCCTTTGAAAAAAATAGCATTTCAGCTTACATGGCCCCTCCTGGAAATACCCAGTTGTCTGTGCCTGTCTGTGTACCAGATTTGTAGTTTTGCTCAGAGGTGCACGTATTCAAATAACTCCCCTGCACATTGCAATCTTCAAGGTCTAGATGGTACACTGTGTGAAGAGAGGAAGAAGTCAGTGGAACTGAAGAGCAGGGAAAGGAAAAAACATCCCATCCTGTCAGAGTGCTCTCAGGAAGGCAAACAGGGATGGGTCAGTGTCAGTCACGGTTGGTGCAGTCCAATTGAAATGTGGTATTTCAGGCCAGTCCGTTTACAAAATCAGTAGCAGCAGTAGCACAATCACAGGCCTGCATGTGCAGCCCAGATTCTTGGCCCAGGCTAAGCGGGCGACCACCCGGGGCGCTGCGCTAAATAGCACAGGAGGAGGATGCAGTAAGGGGCCATCCAGAAAGCTGCTTCCAAACTTGGCAGACAACAAATTAAGCAACCTGCTGTGCCATTGAGTGCTCCTCTGCCATGTGAGGCTGGCCATGATGCGTTCAGAATATGCAAAGAAAGGAATGCATATTCCAAATGCAGCATGTGAGATGCTCTGGAGTCACACACTCAGTGCCCCTCATTCTTTGTGTCGACAGCCTTTGAAGTAGGGAAAATTATAAGTGATGGCTCATTTAAGTGTTAAGAACTGGACATGGGTAATTTGTATTCATCTGGGCAGCACAAGTATCAGTTAGCTGATCAAATCTATGCATTCTTCAAAGCGAATTAGCGTCCCACACAGAAAAGTTTAAAACAAATTTACTTTATTTTCATGTCTCTATTTGACACAACAAAACGTTTTCTTTTTTTGTATATTACTTTTCAGTTACATATGGCGTATCCCTGGGAAGGTTAACTGTAATTTTCTTGCTTAAGCATTCTAGTGGTTGCTTTGGGACATGGACTAAATCCATCAGTTTAGCATCAAAGGTCTTTTAATTTTCTAAGCAAGCCAATCCCTGCCTAGTGCGCGCACACACACCAGATGGCACCTCAACGTGACTTGGCACCTTGATTAGGAAAGCAGAGTTCGTTGTGTGGCACCATGCAGACAGTAATCCATGGCACATCAATGCAGTGTGCAGCAATGATTTGTGCGCTGCCCAAGTCACCAGCCTGTTGGTTCATGAAGTTTATGTAGTGCTCCCTTATGTAACAGCACATATACCTATTGTTGTCTGATGTGCCCAATGTCCATATGTTTTTTGCATGTGGCTCCGACAAGCATGCCATACTGTGCCCAAACTTAAACACAAAGCAAACAAAAAAGTTGCCTCAAATTGTACATCCACTAGGCCAGACACCCTTTCTACAAGGCAACACCGTGATTTTCACTAGCTGCAGGCCAGAACACTAAGAGATGCTAATGCCAGCTCTGTTAGAGCATGGGCCTGCTTTTTTTGCCACAATAACTACTGAGGCCTGCGTAATAGTGTGGCGGTAGTGGCTGAGGAACTGTTGACGCTTTATCAGGCATTAAAAGCCTGTTTTGTTTAAAACGCTACATCAGCTTATTACTGGTCAGGCCAAAGCTTGTAAGAGGTACAATCCTTTCTGTGTAGCCTTTCTGTGCATTGTTTATTGGGTCTTTCTTGTGTGCTATCATGTCCTGTCTGTAGATATAATTCCCTAAAGATGTTTCTGTATTGGGTTTGGGCATGCTCACGCTGAGACCCAGCCCTTCCTCACCTAAAATTCTTCAGAAATGAGAAGCAAAAAAAGCCCTTGTACTCATTTGAGTGGCTGATGTTACAACCATTTAATACTTGCATCCAAAAACTTAAGCTGTCCAAATGAGTGTGTGGTTCATGGTTACAAACATTTTAAATGTTAGGGCGAGTATTGTAAACCGTGATGTGAGCTCCAAGCCATGCATCGGTTATGAATTTAGATTCACACTTGTAATCCTTTTATCACAGACTCTGATCACTGTTCTAGTCCTGAAATGCTCCGATTTAACGCAAAGCATACAGGAATCCTCATTGGTTGCATTTGTCCCCTTTCCCACTCTCAGAATTATTTTGAAAGCGTACAATAAGAGTGTACCAGACTGTCCATCTTGGAATGAAACTTCCATCAGAAAATTATTGGTATGGTATGGCCCCTTGCGAAATACAAGTGAGGTGGTACGAACCAAACACCTGCAACACAGGGCCAGTGGTCCCTCAGGCCCGGGTAGGCTTGTCACACCGTGGTGTGCCAGAACGGACAGTTTGACACTTCAGGCAAGGGCTTCCCTAAGAGCAGGTGACAGAAAAACCATTTACTTGGGCAGCAACAACTGTGGTTTCACATTATTTTTCTGTAAAGTACTCCAATTACAATCAAATGAAAACAGCTTCATTTATATGTTAATGTTAAAGGATATTTGTACCGTGCACTATCACTACCGAAGTGGTCCCCTGGCGCTCTAGTGGCTCTGGAAAAAAAAAAAAAACAATTTAAAAAGAGGGGATGGGAGGGCGAGTTTGTGGGGATAAGCTGGAAAAGTGCAAGAGAGCAGTGATGTGATGTTGGCAGCCTCAGCCCGGTGGGTCCGTTGGCTGGGCTTGGGGTGTTTTACGGTCGGTAGTCGTTGGGTGCTGTTGCGCAAGTCTATGTGTGGTTTGTATTGTTGTTGCAGTGTAGTGAAGTTTGTGCGGATTGTTGTGTTGTAGGCTTGTGGTTGTGTTTGGTTAGAGTATGAGAGGTGTATGCAGAGGGGTGAAATTGTCAGTGCTTTGGTTAATTGGCATTGCTGTCCTTGTAGTTATGTCTAGGTGTGATGCTTGCCATCATTCACTATTCCATCTGAGAGTGGCATTTGCTAATCTTCAATATCCTATCTAGATGTGAGGCAGGCTAGTCATCATATAGTCATTATTTATTCATATTAAGGAGGGGTTTTGTCGTACGACAGAGGTGTAGTTTGGGAGTGACGTGAGCCAATTGCAGGATGTAGGGGGGGCACATTCTGATGTTTCGCCCTGGGCACCGAGTTGGCTAGAAACGGCCCTGTGCAAGTGTAAGAGAAAAACAAGTTGCTCCCATCCACTGCAGATTACGAATTGGAGAGGAGCTGGTCAAGCCCAAGGGGAAATGGACGAAGCTTCTTATCACCCACAGCGTACCGAGCACATCTGCTTCAACAAAAGCCTTACGATGCACCAGGGAATCCCACTCACTGGCCTCTGATCTACCCATCCTCAACCAAACGGTTGAACTGTCAGTGAAGCTACATCCAACGCGGGTACCCCACACAGGAAGCAGGAGAATGCAGTTACCAAATAAAGCTGCCGGCTGAAGGTGGCAAGAAATGATTAATATAATTGACTTGCCATGTTCCTCGGATAGGACCTGAAAGTATTGGCAAGTCAGGTTAAGCAGGCAGGGTAGCAGATAAAGCCCAGCCGGAAGTTCATAGTGCATCTCTATGCTCATTAAATCCCAAAACGGAAAGGGATCTGTCTGTCAAGTCAGGAGTGATCTGCACAGATGACTGCACATTTTACACTGGGATCGAATCTCTCATCACCGATGAATGTCCTTTTGCGGCCCGTGATTTGTTGCAAAATGAGTGGGAGACTTGTTTCACAGTGTACAACAGCTGGCAGCAAATCCGTGTGCAGTAATATACAAACCTTAACACACCAACAACTGCTATTACATATACACCTTTCCAATGCGGTGGCCGACCAACCCATATTTTGTGGGTTTTTCCCCCGATTAAAGAGGCTTGGTCCAGCATTCCACATGCTGCCTTTGTTTCTCTGCAGCAGGGTCCGCTGTTACGACATCACCTGCCACCATTTCTGTGCCTGTGCTGCCACTCATTCTCTTCCTTACTCCAGAAAGCACATCCTACCTTCTGCAGTCCTGTTCTTTCTGGCTGCATCATTTCCATGCCTTCATCTACTTGTTCCATGGAGGCTGCATCCTTCCCCCTCACGCCTTCTCCCATAAAAGCATATCCTTCCTCTTGATCTTTCTTCCCTCAAAACGCCAGGATCCTGCCGTCACTCACACGCTCTTGCAGTCAATTTGCGATCAGTAACCCAGGATAAAACCAGTGCCCAAGGCTTGTCCCGTGGTAGTAATAGTTAAGTCCCTCAGGCATAGGCTTTACTTCATGGTAATGGCACTGGTGCCCTCCTGTAAATTGGATTTGGGCTGTTAGCAGCCATAAATGTTTGCATCCTCTAGTGAAACTTCTTATTGCACACAACTAAGAACTTTTTCTCTTGGCTTATTCATGGTAACTTTTGTACATGTCACAGACCTTGATCCCATTGATAATCCAAGACGGATGTCATACCTTGTGATCTAATTTTCTGTGCTGTCACTTCTAATTTGCGAATGTTTTCAAATCTTCAGGGGTACTGCATGTCATTAGCCACACAGGGCTTCAAAAATCGCAAGACAGGCGCTTGAGAATTCCAAACTGTCACTGTCCCTGTCCCATATGTATAACAGTCTTTGGGCCTCATTACAAGTCGGGTGTTTCTGGAAGTCAGGCACCAGAAAATCTTTGATCCCCATTTGAGTCCCATAGGACTCAATGTGAACGGGGATGATGGTAGCACTGGTACTGTTAATAACCATGCCGGTGCATCCGTGAAAGTCTGATCAAAAACCTGGCAGGCGGGATGGCAGCCACCCGCAGACTCGTGTTAGGGAGAATTCTCACCCAAGTGCTAAATTCCCTCTACCTTAGAGCCCTCCAGCTCGTTTGCTAAACTTTGGGGCTTTCAACTTTTCAATTCAGTTTGTTTTCAGTGTTTATTTCTTTGGTTATGGAGTTTTAGATAACTCCATAGGCATCATCTTTTCATTGTTGTGTCACACAGCACCTTTAGTGCGGTGGCACAAGGGTGTCCTTTAGACTTCCCAAGGTTTAAATACCTTCTCTGGGATGAACTACTGTTCCCCAGAGAATGTAAAGTTAAATTGACTTTACCATTTACTAATCTTTTTAAATTCATAGACCCAGCACAAGGAACAAGTTACTTACCTGTAACTGTTGTTCTCCAGCATGGGTCTGGCATGGATTCACATGCTCATGAAGATTCCCCGTCGTCAGGCTGGGAATCCTCGGTAAAGAAAAAACCATTATCAGTTTCGTTTCTGATCTGTCTTTCGTAGTAGTAACCAATCACTGATCTCTGCGTCATACTGACCACAGCCAATGACTGCCCTCTACCTAAGCACCGCCTCTGGCAGCCATCTTCAGATTTGGAAGCACGTGAAGTGGCAGTATGACCAAGTGAAGAGCCGCAGAGGGGTAGGCGGGAGGGTTCGCATGTGAATCCATGCCAGACCCATGCCGGAGAACAACAGTTACAGGTAAGCAACTTGTTCCTTCTCCAGCATGGGGTCTGGCATGGATTCACATGCTCATGAATAAAGAATACATAGCAGTACACACATGCACAACCACGGGAGGTGGCAAAGACTCAACATTAAGCATTGCATCAAACTCAACATTAAGCAAATCTTACCTCCTCACCAGGCTCACCTTAGGCGAACAGGTTGCACAGCACTGCTTGGCCGACCCTGGACTCCACCCTGGAATCCCGATCGACGCAGTAGAATTTCGTGAAGGTGTGCGTCGACCTCCACGTAGCAGCCCTGCAGATGTCCAGCAAGGGCACGCCAGGGTAGCTGCGATCGCTCTGGTGGAATGGGCTCTCGGACGGCCAGGCAGCGGTCGGTTTGACAACCGATGACAGTACATGATACAGCCGGAGAGCCATCTGGAAATGAAAGCCTTAGAGAGAGCCTTCCCCTGACTGACAGGTCCAAAGTTCACAAAGAGTTGTGACGTCTTCCGAAAACACTTTGTGCGGTCCACGTAGAACTTCAGCGCTCTAGCCACATCCAGCGAGTGCAAAGTCCTTTCAGCCGGCGACGAAGGCGACGGGAAGAAAACAGGCAACACCAAGGGTTCGTTGAGGTGGAAGTCCGACGGCACCTTGGGCATGAAGGAGGGGAGCGTCCTGAGCACTACCCTCGTGTCGTGAAAAGTCAAGTACGGGGCCTTGCAGGAAAGGGCCTGGATCTCTCCCACCCGTCGTGCGGAGGTGATGGCCACAAGAAACGCTGTTTTCCACGACAAGAACTTCAACGGAGCCGAGTGCAGAGGCTCGAACGGAGGTCCCATGAGCTTGGTCAGCACCACGTTGAGCTCCCACGCCGGGGCCGGAGCCTTCACCGGCGGGAACGATCTGAACAGTCCCTTCATGAACTCTTTCACCAGACGATGAGACCACAAGGACGTCCGCCCCGTGGTTCTGGTGTATCAGGAGATCGCAGCAAGAGGAATCTTGATGGACGCGTGCGCCAGTCCAGCTTTGGCCAGCGTCAGTAGGTACGGCAGTACTTGGGGAGCCGTAATCCGTAGAGGGTTAATCTTCTGTGCGTGGCACCAGACAGAGAACCTCTTCCATTTGTGTCCGTAGCATTTAAGAGTTGAGGACGCCCTGGCCTTTGCAAGAACCTCTCTGCAGTCGGCCGGTATGTCGTATCCTCCAAACTCTAACGCTGCAGGAGCCAGGCCTGCTAGTTCAGCGACTTCGGGTCGTGATGGAGGATGGCACCTCCTTCCCTGGAGAGAAGATCCGCGTCCCCTGGCAGCTTGATTGACGGGGACGCTGACAAGTCCAGAAGTCCGGGAACCATATCTGCCTCGGCCACGCAGGTGCGACGAGGATCATCCTGCACCGTGACCTCTTGAGCTGGTAGAAACAGGCCCTCCCAGGGGAACGAGAAAGCATTGCCCATGCTCCTCGGCTGGGGAAACCTGCTGGCGAACCTCCGGCACTTGGAGTTCGTCGCCGTCGCGAACAGATCGATCTGGGGTGTGCCCCACCGTCGGAAGAGGCGGTCCACTAGATCCTGCCGTAGTTCCCACTCGTGGCACGAGCGCAGCTCCCTGCTGAGTGAGTCAGCGATGGTGTTTTTTATCCCTGCCAGATGAAACGGCACCAGAAACATCCCTTGGGCGATGGCCCAATGCCACAGATCCTGCGCCTCCCTGGACAGGGCTGGGGACCTGGTTCCGCCCTGTTTCCTGATGTAGAACATGGTGGTGGTGTTGTCAGTGAAGATCCTCACCACCTTGCCCTTGAGGGACGGAAGGAAGGACCTGAGGGCCCAAAACACTGCACGGAGCTCCAGGACGTTGATATGGAGGGACTTCTCCGTCGGGAGCCAAAGGCCTCTCGCGTGAAGATTTTCGGTGTGCGCTCCCCACCCTTCCAGGGAGGCATCTGTGGTCACTGTCTCCTGGTGGCCGGGGGTCTGGAAGTCCATGCCCGCCGTCAGATGCGTGGGTGCCCCACCACCGGATCGCTCGTCGGAAACTCGTCGAGTGCAATCCTCTCCTCGAAGCTGCCCGTAGTCTGGATCCAGCGCCCGTCCAGGAACTCCTGCAACGGGCGCATCTGGAGCCTGCACAGGGGGATGAGGTAAATGCAAGAAGACATCATTCCGAGGAGGGACTTGATGGACCTCAATCTGGCCGCGTCCGCAACCAGCATCCGCTGCACCTTGCCCAGAATGGCCCTCGTCCTTTCCTCCGACGGATAGGCCAGGAGCGACACTGTCGAGCTTCGCTCCCAGAAAGTGCGTCTTGTGCGGGCACCAGGTGGGACTTGGCGTAGTTTATGGAGAATCCCAGGTCTGTGAGAAGTTGGACAGCCCTTGCCGTGTGCTCCCCAGCGAGCTCCTTCGTCTTCGCTCGGATGAGCCAGTCGTCCAGGTAGGGGTAGACGTGGATCCCCTCTCGGCACAGCTGCGCCGCCACCGGTGCGAGGCACTTGGTGAACACCATGGGTGCCGACCTTAGTCCGAAGGGAAGGGCTCTGTACTGATAGTGACGCCCTTGGACCACGAACCTGAGAAACTTTCGGTGTCCCTTTAGGATGGGAATATGGAAGTAGGCATACTCCAAATCCAACGACGACAGGAAATCGCCCTCCTCCAGCTGACCCAGGACGTGTTGGAGGGTGACCATCCGGAACTTCTGTGCCTTGATGAATTTGTTCAGTCGTCGTAGGCCCAGGATGGGACGCCATCCTCCCGTCTTCTTCTTCACGAGGAAGTATCTTGAGTAAACTCCGGAGCCCCGAAGCCTCTTTGGGACGAGCTCGATGGCGCCCTTCCTGAGCATCGCCTTTACCTCCAAGAGAAGTTGAGGGACATGAAGTTCTTTCCTGGCCACAGGGGGGACGCGCGGGCACCTTCTTTGAAACTCGAGCGCGTGACCCTGGGCTAGGGCGTCCAGCACCCAACGGTCGGTGGAGATGGACTCCCACACGCTGACGAAGCTCGCCAGCCGGCCTCCCACCGGGGTGCTTCGGTGGGGGCCCGACCCCACGGCCGGTTCAGTCCTGCTTTGACGAGGCTTTGCTGCCTTGACCTCCTTGGCGACGACGGCGGGGTCCGCCTGACTTGCCTCGTCCCCTGTAAGCTTCCTGCGACGACGAACGGGCCGCTTGACGGTAGGTGGAAAATCCGCCACCGGAACCTTTGGAGGCACCCTTGCCTCCGCCGCTCAGAAAGGGCGGCCGCCGTTGCTGGAGAACCCCAAGAGCCCGGGGCGTCTCTGTCTGCTTTGATGGCTTGAAGGGAATCGTCCACTGTTTTCCCAACCAGGTTGTTTCCATCGAACGGCATGTCCAAGACTCTGGTCTGCACGTCTTGACGCAAGTCAGTAGCCTTGAGCCATCCACGCCGCCTAAGGCACACGCCGTTGCCCAACTGGCGAAATCCAGGGTCGGCGGTGTCCGTCGCAATCGTAATGGCGTGGTCCGACGCCACCTCACCTTCTTGCAAGATCTCTAGGGCATCCGCCCTCTTGTCGTCCGGTAGAAAGTCAAGCAGGGGGGCCAGTTTGTACCACAGCTCCCTGTCGTAGCGGGCTACGATAGCCAAGGCGTTGGCCGCCTTAATCGTCGTCGCTGCAGACGAGATGACCCTGTGTCCCATCGTATCCAATTTCTTTCCCTCGCCGTCCGGCGGGGAAGTCGACGTGGAGGCCGCACCCCCCCCCCCGCTTTCTTCCTGGTCGCCGCGGAGACGACGGAGTCCGGGGTCGGCTGTGCCCAGAGGCACAAGGGGGCCGCGTCCGAGTCCCGGTACTTCTTCTCGTACCGATCCCTTCTAGCCGGCGTCGTGGATGGGTTCTTGAGAAGGGCGAGGCCCTCATCCCAAATATCGTCCAGTAGAGGTATGGAGAGGACCGTCTTCCTCTTGGCCTCGCGCCGTTGATAAAGGAAACCTTCCTTCTCCTCCGGGCAGAGCTGGAAGAGCTCGGATGCCCTGGCGATCATGGAGTGAAACGATCCGATCTCGTCGGGAGGGGAAGCCAGGGTGGGAGATGACGACGGCAGATCCTCGTCGTAAACCTAGTCGTCCGTACCCGTCGCGGCCGTGTCAGTCCCCGTATCATCCCCACGAGTCGTGGACGGGGAGGAGGGCTGAACAGGGCGCGATGGCTGAAAAGGAGGTGGAGGGTGAATCCTTCTTCTCTTAGGGGGAGTGCTCCCAGAAGGGCCTGGCTCCGGGTCCCCCATCGGGAGCGGTTCCTCCGCTGGTGGTAACGGCAGTCTCGTCCTTATCTCCGAGCATAAGGACTGTATAGCCAACAAAATGGCCGCCGAGTTGTCTTGCGGCGCTGGTTGAGGGGAGTCCGACGGGCGGTCAGGGGCCCCGTCGGCACCCTCGACGATATTGTCGTCTCCTACGTCGGGATCCCTCCCGACGGGCTGGTCTTCTGCCCCCCCCTTTTTCTTCTCCGGAGGTTTCATGGGGGTCCTGTCGATGGGCATAAAAGAGGACTCCCTCCGCGGTGGCAGGGAGACTGAGCCCCGAGGTCGCCACCACTGGTGTAGCCTCCACAGGCTGAGCCAGGGCCACCCCGTCTGTCTCGATAGAGGCCTTGGCCGGGTGGATCAAGGCTTTCACCACCTTAGGTGCCCTCACCGCCTTCTCCTTGGGGGTGGGGAGACACTGCCTCGCTCTCCCTCCGATGGGGCCTTCGAGCTCGACCGGGGCCTCTCCAGGAGCCTCGCCGGGTGCTCGGCCTTCCTCTTACCCGAACCAGAGGGTTGGCTCGTGGTTGATGGTGCCGGGGAGGATGCGCCTGCCTGGCGCCCGTAGAGCCCGACCGTTCGGCGCTCCCGGTGCCAGCGGACTCGCGGTGCTTGGCCTTGTGTTGGATCCCCGTCACCGGGGCGTCCTCAAAGGTCTTAGAAGACCGCTCGGATTTCTTCCTCTTCTTCTCGCCTGACGGGCTCTTCCCTTCCAGCCAGTTGGCGAGACGTTGATGGCGGTCCTTCATGGTCCGCTCCGACATATTGCCGCAAAACGCACAGTCCTTCTCCACATGCGTCTTGTCCTCATGTAGGCAGTAAAGACAAAAGGAGTGTTCGTCCTCCTTAAAGACATTCTGAAGCTGGCATCCAGGGCAGACCCTGAACAGCTTTCCGGGCGTCGAGCTTCCCTTCTCCTGGGCCATGTCCAAGATGGGCCTGAGAAACTTCTGGAGTCCTCCAAAAGCGTAGCACGACGAAATCTTCACCCTTGAGGGGCGTAGACGAATCTGACACGGGTCCCCGTTGATCGGATGAAGAATCGGTGGAGCTTGAGGCTCTTTTTGACCGAAAAAAAATTGAAGTTTTTGAGAAAAAATGTGAAAAAAATAGCACTAACGTTCGAGAGCAATAGCACGAGGATCCTAACACTTGAACGTGCGGTGAAAATCTGAAGATGGCTGCCAGAGGCGGGGCTTAGGTAGAGGGCAGTCATTGGCTGTGGTCAGTATGACGCAGAGATCAGCGATTGGTTACTACTACGAAAGACAGATCAGAAACGAAACTGATACTGTTTTTTTTCTTTACCGAGGATTCCCAGCCTGACGACGGGGAATATTCATGAGCATGTGAATCCATGCCAGACCCCATGCTGGAGAAATTATCTTCCTATAGAGTGCTGGAGGGGTTACTTAGTATCCCTCTATGTCTAAACACTCTTGTAGCTGTCAAAAACTACCCTTTCCTGTTGAAATGGCTGGTGGCAGTGGTTTTATAACTACCATGATTTTTTCCAACCCTGAACACCGGTAGCTAAAAATCGGGGCCGATAAGTTTTTCAATATGGCGCCCAAGACCCCTCTGTAAAAACAGACTACGGTCATCTTTTTTCGCCATTTCTTTGTGGAAAGGTAGTTCTGGTGCTTAACTCTGCACACCAAACCAGGTTTGGTCTCTTTTTTCGTGAGCCTTTGACGGGCTTCAGGACTTAAGGCCGCCCATGGCATCTGAGGTCGGCCGGAGTGCGGGAGGGTCCCAAAACTCCCTGTGCTTGGTCTCCTAGGAGACCCAAATGCACTCTGGCTTGATTGGCTGGCTGACTGTCCGGCAAGGACAGCCACCCTTGCTGGGTGAGTGACAGCTAGGCTGGAATGAATGGGAGAACACTGTTTAAAAGGTGAGTCTCCAGGACTGGTAGGCAGAGTCGACCACTGGAACGAAAGAACCGAAGACGAGCTGGAAGAGGACGGCTGCTGCAACCACTGGACCGTTGGTTTGCCCGGTGAAGCCCTGCTGCAACACCGAATTGCCAAATCTCCAATCGACAGAGAAGCTCCTTGAAGGACGGCTTCTTCCTTTGAGTTTGTGGAACCAATCAACTCATCAAACGCCTGGATACCATTCTCGGAGCTGGTTAAGGTTAACCAGGGAGAAGGACACCAGTTTGTGTTTGGAAGCCACAGCTACTTAAGCTGAAGTGACGCCATTTTGACTGCTCTGACGGCGATCCTGTGCAGGAGTCCCCCAACGTCCTCCCTCTTGTCCCCACGACTGAGGCTCAGGAACAGCGAGACCTGCAGCACCTGACAGGAACCCACGTCTTCTGCTGCATCTATTTGCTCCAGTTTAAAGGTACTGTGCCATCCGGTTGAGAGATTCCCAACTCTCGCAGTGACAGTTCATGAAACTTTCTCAACTCACAGGCCTAATGAGCTTGTGACTCAGCATATCTTTCTTTATCATCTGAACTACTTCTAAAAACATTTACAAAGACTTCTCCGTTTGTACCGGAACTGTGCTGTCCTATCCAAGAACACTAGACTATTGACTTTGCTATTGAATTGAACGGACCCTCCTGGTACACCAAACCTTTGCATTATCTAAGAGAAGTGTTTTCTAACCCTTTGTACAAACCTATGCTTTTTATTCCTATTTAAAAGTACTGAAGTGCCATTTGGCTCCTTTTTGAGGGGAGCTCAAACTGTCTTTCTAACGTAGTTTGATACTGTAGTATATTGGTGTTTAATAGCGAATTGATTTCTACTAGTGAAGGTTTTCTAAATGACTGTGTAAATAAATGTTTAAGTATTTTTTACCAAGAAACCTTGAGTTTAAGTGTCTTCTTGAACCACCGTGATACTTCTGTGCAACTTCTACTGCTCACAATGCCTCTTGAGATAAGCCTGGCTGCTCAGCTCGCTACCAAAAGTGTCTGGTACAGACTTATATCAAAGGTTGGTTTTTGCTTACACCTGTAGTCCTAATTGTGTGTGGTGCTCCCAGAGGGTATTGCCTGCAATTCTGCCTAACAACTCGTAGTGTGCCGGTAGGTTTTTCAGCACCGCTGTTGCCGGACCGGCATACTCATAATGAGCACCTTCGGTTTGTTTTTCCCTTCAAATCCCATTTGCGACTAACCAAAAAGGTGGATACAGGAGAAAAGACAGGACTGAATGATGATGGAGTCATCAGGCATAACTGGCCAACACCTTTGTCTTCAGATGATGGAGAGTTCCGGGTTTAAAGGCGCCAGTTTAGATGCACCCATTTTCAGTCCTCTAGGCAAAAACTGCGCACGCACAAAGTGGTCCCATTCTTATTCAAATGAGCTTTCACGCATGCAAATTGCGTCCTATGAAAGTACATTTGGAAACATCCTTTTCAGACAGATGTGTTAAGGTTTTCCCAAAAAATGTAAATATTAAAGAATCCAAGAGCACAGCAGGGATATTGAAATTCAGTTTTCTGCCAGCAAGAAAACACATTTATCGAAGCCTAAAAAAAAGAAAAAAAAAATACCTTTTATGTACGTAAGCAGAACAGTGTTCCTTCTAATGGTTCTTGTTACAATAAGAAATGTGCCAAAAGTGTAGCCCATGTGCAATGTCTACATATTTATTTGGGTTGGGTGAAAAAAAAAAAATCCCCCATTTGCCAAATAAATGCTCAAATTTGATCAGCTTTACGTGCAATTCCATAAAATAGGTCTGCTTCCAACATAATGCTATCGGGAACAGTTCAGAATGAGTACCCTCATTAGAACTTCACTGCCCCTGCATTAGCAGCATGGGTCAACATGCTCAACCACAACCTGCAGATAAATTACAAGTTACTCACCGTAGTGACCAACGTACTCTTAGTCCATAGTCCCCTTTCCTCCATGCTGATTGGGCATCCCTCGCCAGAACAAACCTTCCCCTTTAGAGGCGTGCGAGGGGGCGACCCTGGGAGCGTGGGCTCCCCTGACTCTGCCCACCGGTGCCGCCACTCAGTCCCCCTCAAGGCGCCGACAATATTACAATTGCCTAAGTGACACCAGTTTTTTTAGGCGGAAGGATGGTGGGACGCATGGAGGAAAGGGCACTATGGACTAAGTATGTTAGTCACTACGGTGAGTAACGTGTAATTACTCTTACGTCCCGTCCTCTTAACTCCATACTGCATGGGCGATTACAACTGAATGTAGCCCCATGGTGGAGAGGTGACCCCCCTTAAGAAAACAAGTTCCGATTCCAAGATGGCAGCGTGTGGGTGAAGACGCGTCACCCCGAGCTCCCACATAGCCAAGGTGAAATCGCATGCAGGAGCGACCACGACGGCAAAGTTGCCCTCCCCAGGAACAGTCTGGTGCAGACCACACACCCAGAATAACTGCGCGCACAGAACTGGACCTGCTGCGGCTGCCGCACTCCGCTGCGAATCAGGGAGACCCGGGACCTGCTGCCCGGGGTGGAGGAGGCAGGCAGCATGCTGAGAGACGGCTGCGGACCGAGGAAGATCCAGCAGCCGTGGCGCCCCCTGAGGGAAATCGGTGGCACCGAGCCCAGGGAGCCGCCTCTTTCATTTGCAGGGCTGCGGGATCGTGCGGAACGGGAGGGGGTTGCCGGGACCTTTCACAGCTGGGCCCAGGAAGGAGGGACGCTTGGCGGGCGGCAGCAGTACCGCGGCTAGCAACGAGAGGCGGGTCCGACACTGCAGAGGTGCCGCGGCGGCCCGCCTGCCGGGGTGAATCGGGTCTGGCCACGGAGGAGAACCGGGGACATCCCAGAAGCTGAAGACACCTCCCCCAGTCAGGGGCAGAGGTCTAGCCCCGGACCGGAACAACAAGCCTCATATTCAAGTAAGTGGGAGGGAGGGCGGGGGGGGCCATGGACGAGCAGTAGTGAAGGTGGGGCCCCCAGCGCGCAACCTCCCCTCGCAACTGGGACTGTCTGGAGCCCGAATAGTGGGGGAGAGAGTGAATTCCCCCAAGAAGAAGAGACCCGGCATCCCACCTCCAACATCGGAACTATACACCCCAGGGCTGCCCTGGGCTCAGGAAGCCAGAAAGAGACCCCAGGAGGAGGCACTTTTAAACTAATGCTGGGCCTACACGGAAGATGGCATGATGGGGGGTGGGGCGGAAGGCCGCGAACTGTTAGCACACGGCTAGGAAGCCCTCCAGACGCAGCAGCCCTGAAACAAAAGGGGACCTGGTCATGGAAAATTACCCCGGATTTCATATTGCAGAACAGAGAAAAGCTATGCCTACTCGGGGTCCACCAACCCCCGGCAGGATGTCCAGAACTAAGTCCAAGGACACCCCATCCTCATCCAAGATGGCGAAAAAGCTCCAGGAGGGGTCACTAGCCCAGATATGGGCCAAGGATCTTGGAGAGCAGAGACTTCAGGATCCCAAAGAGTGGTCCATGCAGCTGGTCCCGGTCACCACCCAAGACCCCCAAGACCCCCAAGACCCGCCGGTTACCCAATCACTACTCAGGACCCTTCCTGGGGAAATCGTAGAGAAAATCACGGAAGCAGAGCAGAAACAGATGGACGCGCCAAGGGTTGACCTGGCCGAGGGCCTACAAGACATAAAAAAAGACCTCAACAAAATGGAAGTGAGTGTGGACACGAATGAGAGGGCCATACAGGAGTTGCCAGAAGACGCACGAAAAGCGGACTCCCTATTGGAAACCCTAGCTGCAGCAACTCATATCCTCGAACTGAGGGCTGAGGACTTGCAGAACAGGTTCAGAAGGTCCAATATACGGGTGAAGTCCCTGCCAGAAGCAGTTCAGGATCTGGTCGAAACAATGAGATCTATAGTTGGAGACCTCATGGAAGCTGATCAGTCCGATGACATTAAGTTCGACAGGGTCCGCAGGGCTGGGCCGAAGCGGCAGGAACGGGAGCGAGACCACGGGATGTATTGGTGGCTTTCCACAGTTATACACAGAAAGAGGATCCTGCAAGCAGCCAGGAAGGCAGGCCTGATAACCCACAATGGAATAGAAATACAGCTATATCAAGATCTTTCCCAGATCACCTTGAATAGGAGTGGGTGCATAGCCCCGGTCCTGGCCCATTTAAGAGAAAACCAAGTGCGGTACAGGTGGCTCCATCCGTTTGCGCTCAGCTTTCAATGTCAGGGGACGATCCATAAAATCACGACCTGTGATCAGGGAATAGCTCTACTGGGCCTAGAGGACGACACTCCACCATCAGAAGAGTTCCCGTCAGGGCGAGCAATCTCCAAGAAGCCCCGGGAGTGGTCAGAAGCGAGCCCGAAGAAATCAAGGAGGGAGCGAAAACAACCTCAGAGCAGATCCAAGTCCCAGGACCAGGTGCTGGATTGGGGGGACCAGCCTGGGAAAAGGGGCCTACAAGAAAAGTAAGGAGCACGAACCATATCCCTAAATAAACCCTGGGGAGGGCACAAACAGGTTTTTACTATCGTGCGTATAAGACTATAAGTGGCTATCGTCAACACACGAGTGGGTAGCGACGGGTAGGAGGGAGGGACCTGACATCTTGGAATGGGAAGGGGAGTTCCTGCAAATTCCGTGTGGAAAGTTTCTGGGTTTGATATTGAGCTCGGCTCTTGTAGACAACTCACGAGGGGGGCTTGGTGCCAGCTGAATTCGCCTGGAATGGGGGGGGATTAAGGGGGGGTGGGAAGATCCAAGCTTCAGGTCACGAGGGCCCATCCAGCGGCCCAGAAATCATTGGCACACATCAAGGAGCATATGGCTAGGGGCTCAGGGGGTACATCGGGGTTAACTAGATTTTGCACATTCTGTCCATATAGCTAACTCGGATGCACTGAAGGTGCTCTTATTAAATGTGAATGGCCTCAATTCCCAGGTCAAGAGGAAGAAAGTGGAGAGATTCCTCAAGCGGGAACATCCCCACATAGTAGCTATGCAGGAGACCCATGTTCACACTAGAGACACTCATAGGATAAGGTTCCGGAGATATTCACGAGTGGTACAGGGTACGCAGGGTAGCAAGAAGCGGGGAGTATTAATTGCACTGAAAGACGGGCTTGATTTGACCATCGGAGACATCCAGAAGGATAACCAAGGAAGATACTTGGCGGTAATACTCAAGATGAAGGCAGAGTCCTTCACGGTATCATCCCTTTATGCACCTAATCAGGCCCAAGACACCTATATACAAAACATTGTCACCCACTTGGGGAAATTTGCCAAGGCGAATATCCTCCTACTGGGAGACTAACTTAGCCAGGGACCCCACCAAAGACAGGAGTTCTACCTCATGGGATGCACAGGGGGGACCATCAGGAGACCTGGTGAAGAAAATGCGCGATCTGGCCCTGGTTGATGCATGGTGCAAACTGTATGGTGATGGAGGGATACACCTTCTATTCGCATGCGCATAGGTCACACACACGGATAGACTACGCATGGATAGCAAAACTGGGAAGAGCCATGGCCTTGGAAATAGGGGCAATAACCCTTGGAGACCACGCTCCACTTACCCTTTCAATAGCTAAACCAAAGGGACCCCCAGGTATCTGGAAATGGAGGTATCCGGCTGGGCTGTTCAGGGATCCAATCCTGGTCAAGGAAATAGAGGAGGAAGTACTTGAGTACACCAATCACAACAACTGGGAGGACACAACCCCTCAAATTTGGTGGGAGGCCCTCAAAGCCACTGTTAGAGGCAGGATCATAGCGCTCAAGGCTAGAAGGGAACGGGAGCGGAGACTGGAGGAGCAACAATTAGAAGCTAGACTTGAAGTCATGGCTCGAATGGGCAGTAGGATGTCAGCAGCTACTAAGAGGGAATATAGAGCAGTGAGAGGTCAGTTGAACCTTATACAAACCAGGGTGGCCGAGCGAAATCTCCTCTGGCGGCATCAAAGGTTCTATATCAAAGTTAATAAGGCGGACCGCTTGCTGGCCAGAAAACTCAGGAAGGAGGCAGGTGAAAAAACGATCCTAAAAATAAAGGGGGATAGAGGGGTCCTGCTTACCAAGAATCCTGACATTGAGGGGGAATTTTGCAAATTTTAATATGACCTCTATGGATCAGGGGAACCTACAATTTCAGATCAGGAGGCTGATCCACGGCAAGCGGGGTGCCTTTGGATCTCCCAGGAAGATAGGGAGGTGCTGGAGGGGTAGATCACTACGGATGAAGTGAGAAGGGTGATTAATAACCTACCGACCAGCAAAGCCCCAGGACCTGATGGGTTTGTATCCGAATTTTATAAGACACAAAGAAGTTCTAATCCCCATTCTTACCAAACTGTTTAACTGCATAGGATCCACAGGCAATCTCCCCAATTCTATGAATGAAGCCAAAGTCATTCTAATACACAAGAAGGGCAAAGACCCGACTGACTGCACTTCCTACCGACCAATAGCCTTAATAAACGTAGACGCCAAAATCCACACCAAGGTCCTGGCCAACCGCCTTGAACCAATCCTTCCCAACCTAATACACACGGACCAGTCGGGTTTTATTAAAGGTAGGCAAACATCGGACAATGTTAGAAGACTGGCCCACCTGATCGAAAAGACACAGAAATAGAACATTCCGTCCCTTCTCCTGGCAATCGACGCCGAGCAGGCTTTCGATCGAGTCGAACAGGGGTTCCTGTTTGCAGCTATGGGCGGAATGGGGTTTGGCCCGGGTTTCATCTCGCGAGTAAGGGCAAATTACCGGAAGCCAACAATCCGGCTAGCAATTAACGGCCAAATATCAGCCCCAGTTCGGGTAGAAAGGGGCACGAAGCAAGGCTGCCCGATGTCACCGCTCCTCTGCACCCTTCACCTGGAACCGTTCCTGGAAACGGTGAGATTGGCAGAGGATATAAAGGGGGTCCCGTTTGGTGGTGAGGAACACAAGATCGCTGCCTTCGCAGACGACATGATCCTGTCGCTGACCCAACCGTTCACTTCCCGGTTAGCAGTGGCGAGGCAATTGGACAGGTTCGGCCAAGTAGCAGGCCTAAAAGTCAATGTTCACAAATCCAAAGCGCTCCCTTTTACCTTGTCTGCTAGCGCGGTCCAGCACCTTAGGAAGGCTTATAACTATAGATGGGTTAACACCTCACTACTAAAGTACTTGGGAATTCATCTGACCAAGACTACGGGGGAATTATACACGGCAAACTTCCCTCCGCTCCTCCAGAAGGTGAAATCGAAACTGGTCGATTGGGGCCCCCTCGAAATCTCGTGGTTGGGTAGAATCAACGCCCTGAAGATGACGATCTTGCCCCTGCTCCTTTATCATTTTTCGGCCCTCCCTGTACGAGTCCCAGTGACTTTCTTTAGGAACCTACGAAAAATAACCAGTCGCTTTGTCTGGAACCGTAAGTGCCCAAGAGTGGCGGCCTCCCTCATGAAAGCCTTGTCTGACAGGGGTGGGGTGGAAGAGCCAGATTCTAGGGAATACTACCTGGCAGCACAGATTAGAGTCATCAGAGACTGGCAAAGAAATGACAGAGGGAAGGTGTGGAGGCGGATGGCTAGAACGGTAGTGGGAAGGGACCTGGAGGGGGTTCTGTGGTTGCAGAGGCACGATAGACCTTCCCAAATGTATTGTAGTGATATAACATCGACTACAGGAGATGCTTGGGATCAAGCTATTAATATGGCATACATCACCACTTTCACATCCCCGTATACGCCCCTGCATGGGAACCCACAATTCACACCAGCTGTCACCAATGCACAGGCCTTTGATCCTTGGTTCCAGGGGGGCTGCCGGATGGTGCAGAATATGTTGATGGGGGGCGAGGTGAAACAATTTGAGCAGTGTAAGAAGGACTTTGGCATGGGGAGAAGCAGAGATTTTCCTATCTCCAAATCAGGCAGTGGGTCTCCCAGCAGTCACGCAAGCATGCGGGCATGCGCCCTCACCCAGTTCGAAAAGTACCTAGATAAAGACTCAGGGGACAAGGGGGCGGTCTCGTCCATTTATAAACTTATTAAGCGGCAAGAAACCCTTCAGTCTAGGGACTATATGGTGAAATGGGAGCCGGATGTAGGGACAGGCATAGAGGAACCGGAATGGGTTAGGCTTTGGGCTCAGATCCCGAAACTTGCAAGATCCATTCAAATTTGGGAGATGTGGTTGAAACTGATGCTAAGGTGGCACCTAACCCCAATCAGGTTAAATAAAACATTCCCCAACATTTCAGGGTTGTGTTGGAGGTAGTGTGGCGCAGTGGGCTCCTGTCTGGTGGGAGTGCGCCAAAATGGATCCCTTTTGGTCTCAGGTCCAGGCCGTGGTTGCCCAGGTGCTCGGAGTTAAGCGAGGTCAAAATAGAGGGCTGGACTTATTGGGCCTCAACGGGATGCCGACAACGCTTGCCACTAGAGCGTACCGCAAACTTCACTCGATGATGGCGGCTGCGCTGGTCTTTGCCCGGAAGTGGAGAGACTCCTCCTCCCTCCCCCCAGGAACATGAGTGGATTGCTAAACTGTGGTCGCTGGTGGCCAAGGAGTGGCTCACCTACTCTATTGAGGGGTCTCATATGTGATTCATGTCGGACTGGGCTAATTTGTTAACATACCTAAAAGCCGGGGCCGGCTGGGGCTGGTGCACCAAAGCTATGGAACTACTGGGCATCATTAGCCCACAGGACGAATCAGATTTAGGATGACTTTGGTTTATTAACGCACCCACCACGGGGAGCGGCCGACTAGAGAACATGATGCATGGCCCAGCCTTGTACCCTGGCCTATATAACATGCATTATATTTCTATTTCTAATGGCATTGTCATGCTATCATCAGACTTCTTGGATCGTCGGCGGAGTGAGATGGGAGGGGAGGGGGGAAACAGTTGCGGGCAGGGGGTTTACGTTTGTCTGTTTCATTGAAAAATGTTAATAAAAACTTATTGGAAAAAAAAAAGAAAACAAGTTCCTTAATACTGCCTGCCACAATGCCGCATCTGACCTGGAGCAGGCATCCCAACAGTAGTGCTTGCAAAAAGCCAAGGGAGTGACATAAGTGGCCGCCCTGCTGATGACCTGCCATGGTACGCGTCTCTGAAAAACAGCTGCTGTGGCTTTCACTCTGAATGCGTGGGCATGCATGTTTGCCGGAAGCCGTTTGTGTTGCCCATCCATAAACCTTGCTATGGAGGCCTTGAAAGCCGGATATCCTGGCGCCGACCCTCCGAGGGTGATAAATAGAGCCTCAGACTTGCGGAAAGTCTTGGCCCTGTCCAGATAGAACTTGGGGGCTCGTCTAGCATGAAGACAGTGCAGAACCCTCTGAGCATGGTCCTTCGGGTCAGCGAACAATGTAGGGAGTACCATCTCCTCATTAAGATGGAACGCAGAGACCTCAGGTAAGTACACGGTTTGCGTTCTGAGGACCACCCTGTCCCTGTGAAAGGTAGTGTATGGCTCGGGTGCCATCAGAGCTTGGACTTTACTGACACAGCGTGCAGACCAAGAGGGCTGTCTTAATGGTGACTAGCCCGATGTCCGCAGATGCCATTGGCCCAAAGGGTTTATGTGCCAAGGCACCCACCACTATGTTGCGGTCCCACACGAGGTGTGGCTTCTTGATGGGCGGGTAGAGTGGTTGTGCCCGTCAAATGTCTTAACCACAGATTGGCGGATGAGAAAAAGCGTCCTTCCAGAGTTCCGGTAGGCTCGGATTGCCGCCAGATAGGCTTTGAGGGCGAGCCAGATGTCCAACTCGAGCCAGTTGATGAGGGCCGCCTGTCCTGAACCCTTTCTGCGGACACTGTGGCTGTCCAAGGTAGCTTCCCATCCTGCGTGGGGATGGTAACCTGCCGACCTGGCTAACGAAAGGGCCTGCCTATCCACAAGTTGCTGTCCGTGCTCCACCAGGCTAGGTTGTGACGTAGATGCAGTAGAATGCTGCCCGGCTCTGCCCGGGAACCCCTCTCCTGACTCCAGGAGGCTGCGCAGTGTAACTGCAATTTAGGCGTTGGTATCACCATGCCGAGACTACTGTTCTGCAGAGAAAATATCATATGTGAGAGGAAAAATCTGAGCTCGTATCCGAGATAAGGCCCAGGAACGTTAGAGTTTGTCTGTGCTATGGTGGTGGCTTCTTGAGATTGATGGAAAATCCCAACTCGTGTAGTGGAAGCATAAGGGCGGAGGCAGTATAAAGGACTGCCCTGATGAGCCAGTCTAGATAAGGATTGGCGTGGTAACCTTGAGCCCCAAGTAGGACTGCCACATGCTCATCCGTCCTGTACAGACTATGGGGGCCGGATTGAGGCCAAAGGGTAGAAACTTGCCTAGGAACTGGAAGCCCATGATCGTGAGCCTATGAAAGGAACGAAGTGGCTGCTGATCGGTACGTGAAGGTAAGCATCCTTCAGATCCAGGGAGTGCATCCGGTCTCCCATGCACAATATCTCTGCAATATGTGCTGGGGTAACCATTGTATGGTGAAAAACCGTGAATAGGAGCCCAGACCCCGCTGGGAGGCTGCCTGCCTCTCTACATGCGAGAGAATTACCGCCAACAGAGTTGTTGTCCCAATCTGTGGAAGCGGAGGAGCGGGGTGAAGGAGGGATCGGTAGGTGGCAGCCTGATGACACTGCAGGGAGGATGCAAGGATCCAAGAACCTTGTGTGCCAACATGGGTGTGCATCTGGCTATATGCCTTAGGGATGGCCTTATCAAGGTGGATAAGGATTCAGCAGTCTAGGGACTGTTCCTACTCTTATCAAGTTCCCAATCCGTCGTAGAACGGAATAGGTCACCCTCCCACCCCCAAAGGTAAGGTCCAGTATGCGATCCTGGGCGTCAGGGTTGAATTTGGTCGCCTGTACCCAGGCAGTCTTTCTCCTGCCAGTAGCGGTGCAAATGGAACTGCCTAAGGCATCAATGTGCGCCTCGACAAATCTGTCTTGCGCAACCATATTTGGCCTCCGCCAGCCCTACCCTACCAGTGTGCCAGGCGCTGCACTGGAAGTGGCCGAGGAGTGTGGCTGTGAGAGTGCCAGCAGCAAGAGGGAGCCCTCTCCAGCTGTCTAAACTTGACGTCGAGGCGACTGTTGGTAGGCTGCGCTGAATGGGGTTCAAGCTGTGACCTGCTGACCCAAGTCGGCTGCTGATAAGGAGGCTGTGGGGCTGCCAAGACCATTGGAGGCGTGGGAGCCGGTGTTGTGGGTACTGGCATGGGCAGCTGCGGCTGAAAAGGAGCTAGAGGTGCCGGAACCAAGCGCGGCGTGGCCCTGGGTGCTAGCGACAGAACCAGAGGGAGTATGTCCATGAGGGTCATGGCTTTTCAAGAAAATCCATCTTCACAGGCCAGAGGAGCGCTTGGAGGCGTGGGCATGCTGTGGCCTAACCCCGCTCTGCCTTACTGTCTGTGGGGTGCATCAGCCCAGCGATGTTGAAGAGTATGCCGTGGGCCACGTACTTGGTGAAGATCAGTCCCACCTGGAAACTCGCTCCCCCACCCGTTCCCCCAAGGAGGCGTGTGGGGAGGTGGTGTCGGACGAGCCGCCACTTTATCTGGTGAGGTGGCCATTTTGTCAGGCTGCATGCCGCGTGCCTGTGTCGTGGTGCTTGCTTTGTTGGGCCCCGCCTCTTCCAAAACTCCTGGTGGTGGCGGTTGAGGCCTAACCTGCACCTCAGGACAGGGCCTGGTATGCAGATTGCCTTCGACAATGCCACCAGTAGTGCTGCATACAGGCGCCTCCTCAGACATCTATCTGGTACTAGAGTGTAGCCCCAGTAATAGAACCTTGTGGCCCCTGCATGCAGTCACCAGTAGAATCAAGCGACCCTTCGGCCTGAGGGCCGGCAGCTGTAGTAGCAGCCTTGGTACAAGAACCTGGAAGGTCCCTCCCGTGCTTGTGCCTTCTGGACGGAGACAACTTTGCCTGGTGCGTACAGGCGCCCCCTCAGACATCTGTCCAGTACTAGGGCGTAGCTCTTCAGGTGTAGACGCAGTACTTGAACCTTGCGGTTCCTCAGCACAGTCAGCCCCAGTAGGATCTCGCAACCCCTCGGCCTGACGGCTGGTAGATGTAGCAGCCTCGGTACTTGCACTAGTACCAGGACCTGAAAGGTCTCTCCCACTAATACGCTTCCTGGGGACGGAGTCGCTTTTGCAGGGTACGTGGTTTGTACAGGCACCCCTTCGGACATCTGTCCGGTACTAGGGCGTAGACCAAGTAATAGACCCCTGCGGCTCTTCAGTGCAGTGACCAGTAGGATCTGGCGACCCGCTCGGCCTGACGGCCGGTATCTGTAGCAGCCTCAGTACTTGCACTGGTACAAGGACATGAAAGGTCCCTCCCACTCCTACGTCTCCTGGGGAAGGAGTCGCCTTTGCAGGATATGTGGTGTGTACCGGTGCACCCTAGGACATCTGTCCGGCACTAGGGCGTAGACCAGTGGTCTTCAAACGTTTATGGCCAGGACCCCCCAAAAATGCCAAATGGGCCGGATGTACGATATGATCGGTTATTTATAACGCACTTAATATCCAGAGGTTTCCAAGTGCGGACCCGGGGATCGAACTTGTGTTGCTTCATGTCGTCTTGCTTCCAAGGCAAGCATGTTGCCGCTGTGCTGTCCTCCCGGGCTGTCACCACTATTGTGTGCTGACACCACACCCTACTCCCAGTATAGTCCCTGTACTCCCCACCTGCTCCCATCACAGTCGCTGGGCTCCCTCATCCCACACCTACACAGTCCCTGGGCTCTCCCCACCCAATCACAAACCATGGCTTTTCCCCACCCTGCTCCCACCACTATCCCATGGTTCCCGCCCATCCTGCTACCACCACACTCCATGGGCTCCTCCAGCCTATTCCCAACACAGTCTGAGGGCCAGCAGCGGCTGGTGAATTTTTGAAGTGGAGGGGCATAACTATTTCCCCTAAAAATGCCTAAGCGACAGAGCAGTTAGGGAGCCTGAACCAATCAAGAAAGGGGGGGGGAGGGGTTTCCCCCCCGTGATTTCTTTTAAACTAATGGGTTAAAATGTTGCATTGTAGAGCATAAATAGCCAAACAGTTTGCAACTGGTGCTGGGGGTCCCAAAGGGCAGGAGTGGCATTTTTTACTGGACATCTATGATAGATGTCCAGTAAAAAAAATACAATCCATCCCACTGGCCCTAACACAATCAACATGATTATGTGTGTATGCAAGGCATTGGGGTGCCAAGAGGGAAAGCATGGTATTTTTGACTGGACATCTATGATAGAAATCCAGTTTAAAAAAAAATACCATCCCTGTTCCCTGGGCTCCACAGCGCCTCAGGAGAGCCGATTTTGGCAGGTGGGTAGGGGATTGTGCCAACAAAGGCATTTAGGCATTTTCAAAATGCCTTTGTTGTACAACCCTCCCTCCCCCTCAATCCACCACCTGCCAAAATCAGCTCAACGGACCAAAACAAACTAACACACACACACAAATTCATACAGCAATCACTTTCTCATTCACACAAGCATCCATCACCATACACTCACTCATAACACAAGCATGCACGCATCCATACACATATTTAAACAAAAAATAATAACATTAACGTACCTTCTTCGTTGGCCTGCATGTGGGTGCTGAAATGCCCTGCTCCAGGCTGCTCTGTCCGTATGTGCGAGGAGGCACAGGAGCTCCCCCTCGCACATACAGACATGCAGTGCCCCAGCCAGCATTTCCAATGAGCTATGCAATGCTGGCGAAGCAAAAAGCCCCAGCCTTGCATGGCTCAGTAAGCATGTGGGGCACTGAACTGTGTGGGGCCCGATGAGCCAGTCGTCGAGCTAGGGTATACTTGTATACCCCGTAGACGCAGTTGGGCCGCCACCAGTGCCAGGCACTTTGTCCAACACCCTGCAATACGAAGCATAGAAACATTTGGTGTTTCCTATGAATGGGGACGTGGAAGTAGGCGTCCTCAAGGTCCAGCAATGTCAATTAGTCTATTTTTTCCAGTTTGCCGAGCACATGTTGCAACATGAACATCTGGAATTTTTGTGACGAGGTATTTGTTCAGACATCGCAGGTCTAGAATGGGCCTCCAGCCCCCAGTCTTCTTTCTGACAAAAAAGTATCTGAAAAAGACCCCAGAGCCCAGGAGTTGCTGGGGAACTAGCTCTATCACCCCTTTTCACAGCATGGCCTGTACCTCATCCAAGAGCTGAGGGATGTGCTCCTGCAGACGGACCACCATAGGGATCCATGGAAATTCCAGGGCATGTCCTTAGGCGAGCGCATCCAGCACCCATCTGTCGGTAGTGATCTTTTCCCACTCGCTGACTAACCTTGTCAGCTGGCCTCCCACCGGGGTGCACGGGTGGGGGCCCAACATCCTGGTTGTTTCAGGCTTACTTTGGCGCTGCTGTCCTCGGTTGGCTTGGGAATGGCCTCTGTAGGCTTCCTGGGTCATGGATCTGCAATGCTGATGGTACAATGAGGAGAAACCTTTTGAATACCATCTTGACTTTCCTCTGGAGGAGCGAAAACAGCAGTGCTGCTGGAGGGTGCCCAGGAACAGGCCGTATCTGTCTTGATGGCCTGTAGGGACTCGACGACTTTCCGGAAAAGGTTATTTCCATCGAAAGGCATGTCCAGTACCTTTGCTTGGACCTCCTGGTGGAAATTCTTGGCCTTCACACAGCCCTGGCGACAAAGGCAGACAACGTTCCCCATCTGCCGGAACCCTGCATCAGCAATATCCAGGGCCACTGATGGCGTAATCTGATGCTACCTCCCCTTCATGGAAGAGAGCGATTTCCACCATCTTCTTGGCAGGGAGGAACAAAAAAAAAAATAAAATAAGTAAATAAATATCGGACCCAGCTTGTACCACAGTACCTGGCTAGGATCGCCAGTGCGTTGGCCGCCTTGATGGTGGACGCTGCAGTGTAAATTGCCTTCCTCCCCATGGCGTCCAACTTCTTACCTTTGCTGTCCGGAAGAACTGAAGACTGGGACGGGTTGGCCGACCGTTTCCTCACGGCCGCTGAATCCACCGAATCGGGTGAGGGTTGTGACCTCAGGCCCTTATGTGCGGATTCTGGTGCCCAGTACTTCTCCAGCCTATCCAGTTTGGCCGGAGCCGTGCAAGGGTTCTTCAAGAGGGCCAGGCCCTCCTCCCACACGTTGTCCAGAAGGGGCACCGCCATAATGGTCCTGCGCCACAGGCACAAGAAACCCTCCTTCCTGGCTTCTTCGGGCACAAGCTGGAATAGCTCGGAGGCTCTGGAGATCATGGAATGTAACAACCCCACCTCATCCGGTGGAGATGCCCTAGGCTGCAGAGACCCGCTGCAACGATATAGTCGTCGTGGTCGTATCCGCCCCCTTTTCTGCTGGGGAAGAGGAGGACCAGATGCGGAAGTGGGGGCGTCGGATGAAGCTTCCTCTTCGTCGCTTGGGGAAGAGAGAGGGGGGGGGGGGAATTTAGGGGGCCTGGGAGGACCATTCAAACCGGGCCCTGTGGCATCCTCTTCTGGATCTCTGACACCAAGGTGTGGAGGGTTGACAGGCTGTCCAGAGAAACAGCCCTTGGCTGAGCTGGCTTGATCGGAACACTAGGCCCGGTGTAGTAGTCCTCGTCCACGTCCTCGTCGTCCGTGGATGAAACTTCCATGGTTTGGGCCACAACCTGGGTCTGATCCGGGGCCTCCTTGCCCCCACAACCCCCTTCCACCCTGATGGGCTGTAACTGGGTTCCGAGACGGTGTCCCCTTCTCCGGCGTGCCAGCAGACTTTGCCAAAGTCACTGTGGCGGTTTCGCGCCTCTGGGGGCAGGGATACCTTCTGCACTACAGGGGCTACCTTCACAGCGTCAGCACCCTTAGCCTTCGCGAGAGCACCCGCAACCAACTCTATCATCGACAGTCTTATCCTGTGCAGATTGGGCATTCTTGGATAGTTCGGCCTTCTCTGTGGCTTCTCCCGCAGTTTAACCGGGTTGGACGATTTCCTTTTTGAGGAGGAGCTCTATTGCCGGCCGGCAATGGAGGTGGAGGGTGATGTTGATCGCGCCCTGTCCACTGTGGGACCCGCTTCCGCTGTGACCACAGTGGACCCAGACTTGCGGTTCTTGGCCATGTCTTGGGCCCCCCACGGATGAGTGGACTTCAAAGACCACTCCTCGGACCGGCCGGTCCTGGGTGAGGCATGACCCTGCTCGGAGCACTGGGCCGAGGCCTTGGCGTTCGGCCATGCTACCAGTCTACTGTGCCTATCCTTCATCGTCTTCTTGGAAAAACCGAGGCACATCTTGCGTTCTCCTTCCTTGTGGTCTGGATGCAGGCAGTAGAAGCATTGCAGGTGCTTGTGTTTTTTTTTTTTTTTTTTTTTTTAAAAGACATTCCGTAGCCCGCACTTGGTGCAAGACTTGAAGAGGGATCTTCCTTCCTTCTCCTCCCTCATGGTCGGAGGGCGTGAAGAAGGCCCAATGCCTTCTGGAAACTTGAACGATCTTCGCCGTTGAGGGGTGCTGAAATTCACGGACAACGGATCCCCTCTGTCGGCAGAAGGAGAAGAGAGCACATGAGCCCTTTCGGAACAAAAATAGAACCCTTTTCCATCAAAAACAAAAAAAAGGTAGAAGTAGCTCGCAGAGCAAACTCGAGGACTCCCAACACTGAATCGTGCAGTAAAAATCTGAAGATGGCTGCCAGATGAGGGTCTTAGGGAGAGGACTGTCATTGGATGGGGGCAGTATGACCCAGAGAACAGTGATTGGTTTAAAGGAGAAGAACAAGTTACTTACCAACTGTAACGTTCCTTTGACTGGATGTTCCTCCCAAATATTCCTTGTCTTGATATTCATTTCCAGCTTGCTTGCCTCGGAATTTATTTTTTCCAGTAGATGGCACTGTGCTTTGATGTCCTTCGAGTCGATGTACCTCGGAGGCCTCCATATCGGCATCGACATAATAGGTATAGTCACGCACAGCGTCCATTGCTCAGTTCCGTTTTGAAGTGCAATGTTTGTCCAGTATGAGATTGTTAATACCCTTGAGGGAGCGTAGGCTGCAACTACAAGGGAAGTTTTACTGCGGGGAAGGATGGGAGGGGTGAAAAGGAATATGTGGGAGGAACATCCAGTTGAAAGAACGTTACAGTTGGTAAGTAACTTCTTCGAATGGATTGTGTCATCCCGCATATTACTGATCTTTGATAGACTCACAAAGCAGTAATGTGTACAGGAGGCAGGAGTCAAATCTAGTATGGTTTAAGAGTGCAATACAGCTTTTCCAAACTTAGTTTCTTGGCTAGTGGAAGTGTCTAGACTATAGAATTTGGTAAAGGTATGTGCAGACGACCATGTGGCAGCTGCAAAGACGTCTTTTATTGGAACTCCCCTCTGGAGAGCTGACAAAGCTGCGATACCCCTGCTTGAATGAGCCCTTAGGATGTTGAGGGGGGTCTTTCCCTGCCAATTTATAGCATTCCAGGATAGTTCAAATTATTCATCTCAAGATGGTTGGTTTGGTGATGGCTAAGCCTAGTTTACATCCTGCATACCCCACAACCAACTGGTCTGCTTGCCTAAATCCTGCAAGTCTGCTGATGTTGAAACTCAAAGCACACTTTGGATCAAGTCTGCGCAGTCTTTCCTCCTTTTTCCCCAGGATGAGGGGGAGGATAGAATGAAGGTAATGTTATTTTCTGCCTAATATGAAATTCTGATAACGTTTTGGAGGAAATTGGGCTTCACTTTAAAGACCTTATCCTTGTGAAGTATAGTAGGTGGAGGTTTGCAAGATAAAGCTTGTAGTTCGCTCACTCTTCTGGCAGAAGTTATAGCCACTAGGAAAACTGTTTTGAGAGTGAGAAATCTTAATGGGCAGGAATGGAGGGGAATGAAGGGGTTCAAAAGGAGTGCCGATTAGAAATTTTAGAACTAGATTTAAGTACCAGAGGGGAACTTGGAAAAGGAGTTGGAGGGAAGACAGTCAACACTTTCAGAAATGGAATGACTAAAGCCATCTCGAAATAGGAGGGTTCCTCAGCCGTGTGTTTCAAAATTGATATCTCGCTGCGCTAACCCTTAATTGTGCCGACTTGTAGACCTGAATTTGCTACGTATAATAGGAACGATAATACCATCGGTATGTTGCATGAAAAAGGGTCAATATTCTTATCTACACCAGCTGCAGAATTTGTTCCAACGGCAGCGTTATAGTGATTTGGTCGCTTGTCTTCTAGCCGAAAGCAACACCCCCATTACATCATCCAGGAGATTCTAATCTTTGTATCTCAACCTTTCAGAAACCATGCTTGAAGGTTGAGAGTTCTGATATCCGGATGGAGAACCCGACCCTCCTCTTGCGAGAGACGATCCTCTCTTTGTGGAAGATGAATCGGAGGACAGATGGACATGTCTTTAAGATTCGGGTACCATGTCCTCCTGGCCCAGTCCGGGGCAATTAGGATCATAGTTTTCCAGAATCTTTTCAACCTCCTTATTACGTAAGGAATGACTGAGACTGGAGGAAATGCATATAGAAGTGCAAACTCCCAGTCCGCCACAAACGCATCTCCTAGAGCTCCGGTCGGGGGAAATTCCCTGGAGCAGTACCGTTCGCATTTCTTGTTGAGACACGTTGCAAACAGATCCACCTCAGGGGTTCCCCAAAAGGTGAAGATCTCTTGAAGGACTTCCTGAGCTAGCTCCCACTCGTGGGAGACTGGTCTGCCTGCTCAGAGCGTCTGCCACCGTGTTCTTCTCTCTGGCTAGGTGGACTGCTGATAGAGAGATTCCCTCTCGAATTGCCCAGAACCAGAGATGCATTGCCTCTCTGCACAGTAGCTGTGACTAAACGCCTCTTGTTGAGGTAGTGCATGGCCACTGTGTTGTCGTCATCAGAACATTGTTTTCCCTGTACTGATGGCAGGAAAGCTTTCAGTGCCAGCCTGATTGCTCTCAGCTCTAATAGGTTGATGTGTAGTTTGGACTCCGATGGAGACCAATGACCGCTGATGGTCAAATCGTTGGCATGGGCTCCCCACCCCATGTGTGAGGCGTCCGTCACTACTCATCTCCGGCCATGGTTGCCAAAACGGTTCTTTCAAAAACTTCTCCCGACAGGCCCACCACTGAAGGTCCCGTGCAACTCCGTTCGGGATTTGTAGGAGATCGGACATCTTTCCTGAGAATTGTGACCATTGGATCCTTAGAGCCCACTGGAGAGACCTCATTCTCAGGCGGGGCTCTGGCACTAGAAAAATGCAGGAAGCCATGAGGCCGAGCAACGTCAAAAAGTCAAAGGCCGGCAGATACTGGGCATTTTGAAATCTGGTCACCACCTGTAGAATATCTTGAGCCCTCACCTCTGTTGGCAAGGCTTTTCCTAGGGATGTGTTCAGGACTGCTCCAATAAATTGGAGTTTCTGTGATGGTAACATGTGGGACTTCTTGAGGGAGAAGCCCAGCTTGTGGAGGAAGTGGCAAACATAATCCAGATGATCTCAAGCTTGTTCCGGAGACACTGCCCTGATCAACCAGTCGTCCAGGTAGGGGTAGATATGAATTCCTCCCCTCCCGAGACTTGCTGCCACAACCGCCATTAGCTTGGTGAAAACCCACGGGCGGAGGGTAGCCCAAATGGCAGAACCCGAAATTGATAGTGAGAGCTGCCAATGGCGAACCTCAGGTACTCTGTATTTGAGATGGATTGGCACATGAAATAAGCATCCTGAAGGTCCAGAGACACCAACCAATCCCGAAGTTGGAGGGCCTGAAGGATCTGAGAAAGGGTTACCATCCTGAACTGTTAAATTCTCGTAAGTCCAAGATGGGTCTCAGTCCTCCGTCCTTTTTCGGAATTAGGAAATATGGGGAGTACCAACCATTGTTCCTCTCCGCTACAGGTACCGGTTCTATAGCACCTTTCTCTAGCAGGTCCAAAATCTCCTGCCTAAGGAGCGGGTCTGGAAACATCAAAGGGTTGTTCCCCGGTGGATGACTCCAAGGGGTGTGTAGAAAAGGCAGGCAGTAACCTTGGGCAATTGTTTCCAATGCTCGTGTCTTGTGGAGTTAGTTTGTTTGTTTTGTTTTGTTTGTTTTTATTATTTATATTGCGCACCAGACCCGAGGGTATAAGGGCGCGAAGGCATAAAGAGGGTTTTTAAGCTTATGTTACATTGGTACACAGGATAAAGAACAGCTATGGTTACAATGCTGTGTGCATGATCAACAGAGCGAAATGTATACAGAGGTAAGTATGCAGTGCTGTAGGACAAATATATACAATAAATGCAATGAGGTACTGTAAAATACATTTATACAATAAATACAGTAGGTGCTAAGGAGGTTGCATGTTATGTTAGTTCAGCCATCGTGTTCCTTAAGCCAGTGGATAAGAATGGATCTGAATTGTAGATAGGGTAAATCTTCCCTTAAGGCAGGGGGGAGGGAGTTTCAGTATTGTGCCGCTTTGACGGGGGAGCTGCTCCCGCTGGACTTAGTGTGTTTGTATCTAGGCACTAATAGAAGGTTGGAGTTGACTTTTTTAGAGGGCGAGTGGCTATTTGTCTAGTAAATCTAGCTGTGAGGTAGTGTGGGCCATACTGGTGGAGACGTGCGTCAAGGATGCAGTTTTGAGTAGAATCTTGTCTTCCGTAGAGAGCCAGTTGACAGATCTCCTAAGGTCTCCTAAGGTGAGATATGTGAGCATGTTTTGGGAAGCTTAGGGCAGCTCTTAAGACATTGTTTTGGAGGGTCTGAATCTTGGTCGTAATGTATTTGTTGCTGGGGTTTTGGAGCGGCTGACGCAGATGCTGAAGGTAACTTTGCCCCGTCCACCACGGGTGACTCATCTCTGACCCTTTTGAGCGGGCGGTCCTCTGACTTTTCCGAAACCGGAGTAAAAGCGAAAGGACCTACCCCTCCAGGGCGTACCTGTGGGGCGGTTTGGAGTTTGTCGAATTGCAGCTCCAAGGGATTTGGCCGCCACTTTGGAAGTTTGCAACTTCCCCAAACTGTCATCAGCTTTTTTACCAAATAGATAGGTGCCATCAAAGGGCATATTCAGAAGTCTGGATTGCACATCAGGAGCAAAGCCAGATTTACGCAACCATGCAAATCTGCGGATTGTGGTACTAGCGGCCATGGCTCTGCTGATGCTGTCAACAGAGTCGAGACCAGTTTGAAGGGACTCGCACATCGCATCCCTCCCATCCTTGATAATGCTCAAGAAACAGTCTCTATCCTCTCCCTCGGGGAGGGGGTCAGCCGCCATCAAAGTGCTCTCCCAAAGGGTGTGGCTGAATCTTGCTAGCATGCAAGTGGCGTTAGCAGACGTTACAGCCAGGCTGCATGCCGAGAAGACATTCTTGGCCATGGCGTCGAATTTCTTGTCACAATCCTGTAGAATTGTGGGGTATGCAGATTGTTTGCCTGATGAAGTTGCAGCTTGGACTACTAGACTCTCTTGAGTCAGGTGTTTAGATAAATAAGGAGGGTCTTTAGCTGATGTCCAATATTTTGCAGAGAGTTATTTTACTGACTGCAGGAATTACTTCTGGAGTCCCCAAATTTGTGGCTACATTTTTCTGCAATGCTGTATGAAGGGAACTCTAGGGTCTTTTTGAGGTCCCTTATCTAAAATGTCTGTTAGGTCATCTTGGTCAAAAGTGGGTGCGGGTCTCGTCCACCCCATGTACTCCATTGCCCTGTTCATAAGTAACCAATACATTCCCTCAGCAGGATCACAAGGCTCTGGTTTACTTAAGTCTACCTCTGCAGAGGTATCGATACCACAGGCCTCCTTTAAAGACTCTTGTAGATCCTTTAGCCTGACCTCTTCTGGTACAAATTCCTCTGGTAGAGGAGGTCTTGTAGATTGTAGACCAAAAGGCCTTTCTGCATCAGAGTCTTCCCCTTCATATATGGAAGATAAAGCCCTGAAATAAGAGCGTGAAAGAGGTGTGAAGCCCATCTCAAGTGATGATAGAGCTATATTAGTAATCGGAGAAAGACTAGAAATCGTCGAGGTAGACATCATAGGTCTCTACGTAATCCTGAAAGGTGTCGATGTACTAGAGATTGGCCTCAATGTAGTCGAGAGATTTTGTACTTTCTTCGTGGTCGCTGATGGGGTCGACACCGGTCTCGAAGGAGACTCCGATGCCTCGGGTGCAGATTGCGTCAAAGGGGCAAGAGGCACCGGTAATTTCTCTTTTGACAAAGTCGTCGATGACGCAGATTTAGACTTCGGAGGTAAGGTTGACGCCTTATGAGTCAAATAGGCTTTTTCGCTACTCGAAGGTTCATGACGCTCTCGATTAGTAGGTTTTGCCGAGGTCGACGATTCACAGCTTTTACGTTTATTGGCTTTTTTACCCGGGATATCACCTCTAAGTATCTCCGATAGGGGCAAGGCCGTGTTCTCGAAGACCCTTAACATTTTCAAACGAAAATCTTCCCACTGAGCCGGGGAGCTGTACTTCGTGGGGCAAGCATCTTTTTCTGGGGAACTGGAGGACAAAGATGAGGGCGATCTATGGCGCCTCTTCTTATTGTGTCTCGAAGCGGATGAGTGGTGTGATCCGCTTCGAAACCTCGAATGGGGATGCTTTCATTTTCGACGAGGAGACGACGGTCTCAACTCGTCAGAGGTCTGTTTTCTGAGGGGGTAACAGATTTAACAGTCTTACCTTTCTCCAGCTTCCTGCTACGCTCCCTCAAGGCTTTCGTCGTCATAGAAAGACATTCTTCACACTCTGAAAACGGGTGCTCTGGGTCCAGGCACATTAGCCAGATCCTGTGGGGTCAGTCAGCGAAATCTTTTTACCACAATCCCGATATTTTTTAAAGTCGCATCGGGGTGTCGATGGAGCTGACGAAGATGCCATTGTCATACTATCGCCCGACGGAACTTGTTGAGCGAGATCTTGTATGTGAAGCTTACGGGCATGTGTATCCAACACGTGTCCAGGAATTCCTGAAGGGATCATATTTGCAGCCTGCAGAGCCGCACAATGTAGATGCATGAAGACATCATGCCCAGTAACAACTTGATGGCACGTTCTGTAACTTTCTTCAGCGACAGCCGTTTCACCTTCTCAAGAATGGCTCTCTGAGGGCAACGCCAGGCAAGACAACTTATTGAGTGACGCTCAGGAACAGCATGTTGTGTGATGGCATTAAGCAGGACTTTGGATAATTGACAGAGAATCCCAGATCCGTTAGTAGCCGGAGGGTCACCTCCATGTGTCCATCGACCAGGTCCCGCGAGCAGGCACGGATAAGCCAGTCATCCAGGTACGTGTATGCCCTGTAGACGTAGATGGACCGCCACCGGTGCAGGCATTTCGTTAATACTCTGAGGGCCTAATTCAAGACAAACGTTAGGGCCTTGGACTGTTAGTGCTGTTCCTGCACCACGAATCGTAGAAACATCTTATGTTTCTTGTGAATGGAAACGTGGAAGTAGGCGTCCTCCAGACCCAACAACGTCAAGAAGTCTCCACTTTCCAGTTAGTAGAGCATGTGTTGCAACAGGACTACCCTGAATTTTTGGGACTGGAGGTATTTGTTCAGATGTCGTAGGTCTAGGATGGGACTCCAGCCCACTATCTTCTTTCTGACCAGAAAATTTGCAGCATCGCTGGTACCTCCTCCAGGAGCCGAGTGATGTGCTACCCCCGACTGTCAACTGGAAGGATCCGCCGACACCTGCGTTGAAATGCCAGGGTTGTGTTCTTGGGTGGGAGCGAACTGCACCCATCTGTTGGTGGTGATCTTTCTCAGCTCGCTGCCGAACCTAGTAAGCCGGCCTCCCACCGGGATGCATGAGTGGGGGCCCGACATCCTGGCCGGTTCTGGCTTGTTTCAGCGCTGGCTTCCTGTCCTGCAGGCGACTGCAACGCAGTCCTCTGCTACCGTAGGCCTGGGAACGGCCTCTGTAGACTTCCTGGGTTGTGGCTCTGTAAGGCAGTCGTTACGATGTTGAGAAACCTTTGGAGGACCTGCTCGACTGTCCCCCCGGAGGAGCAAAAAGAAGAGGGGGTCCTGCTGGAGAGTGCCCAGGGATCAGGCAGTCTACAGATCCGGTTTGATGGCCTGGAGGGACTCGTCAACAACTTTCCCAAACAGGTTCTCTCAGTCGAAGGGCATGTCCAGCACCTTCGCCTGGTTTCCCCTCCCCTCCCCTCCAACGGAAACTTGTGGCTTTCATCCAACCTTGGCAACTAAGGTAGACACTGTTCCCCATTTACCAGAACGCTGTGTCGGCGACGTCCAATGCCACTTCCACTTCCTGGAAGAGTGCGATTGTCTTCATCTTCTTATTGTCGGGGAGGAACTCCAGAATCGGCTTGTACCACAACTGCCTGTCATACCTGCACAAGGATCACCAGTGCATTGGCTGCTTCGATAGTGGACACCGCGGTATTCTATGAGGACGGGCTGGCCGACCGATTAGTCGCGGCCGCCGATACCCCTGCCGGTGATGGCTGCCACGTCAGGCTCTTGGGTGCAGAGTCTGGCACCCTATATTTCTTCTACAGCCTTTCCTTTTTGTCTGGAGCCGTGCAAGGGTTCTTCATGAGGTCCAGCCCCTCATCCCAAATATCATCCAGAAGGAGCACTGACATAATAGTCTTCCTCTTGGCCTCGTGTCTCTGGTACAAGAAGCCCTCCTTGGTTTCCTCAGGCCCCAGCTGGAATAGCTTGGAGGCTCTGAAGTGGAACGATCCCACCTCATCCGGTGTGGACACCCTATGTAGAGCATCCAAATGTGGAGATTCACCGTCCACTGCAACAATATCTTCGTCATCATCCATCGTCGTGGCCGAATCCGTCCCTGTACCTGGGTCTGCCGGGGGAGAAAGGACCAGACGTGGTGGTGGCGGGGGTTGAAATGGGGGCATCAGATGACGATTCCTTTCTTTGTTGGAGGCCAATCAGGGACCTGGGGGACCACAGGTACCGGAGCCGGAGGCATCCTCAACTTGGGCTCCGACATCAAGGTGTGTAGAGTCGCCAGAATATCCAAGGAAATGTCCCTTGACGGAGATGGCAGAACAGGAAAACTAGGCTCTGCGTCGCCGTCCTAGTCAATGTCCTCATGGACCGTGTGTAAAGACTCCTGGTCTTCGTAGTCAGTGGACAAGACCTCCATGGTTTGTAGGCAGGCTTGGGAGGTGTCGTCCGTGGACGAGACCTCCATGGTTTGGGGGCAGGCCTGAGAGGGCTGTTTCGGGGCCCCCAACCCCTCCTTGCCCCCCTGGCTCCCCACCCCAAGGGTGTTGAACTGGGGCCTGAACCGGTTTCCCTGCTTCTGGCATGCCTGCAGACTTTGCCAAAGTCACTGCGGCGGTGTCGCACCTTGGGGGTGGGGGACACCTGAGCCGTGGGGGCTACCCTCGCAGGATCAGCGCCCTTAGCTGTCGTGGCAGTAGCAATCGTCGACACAATTGCCAATAAGGTCTTCGCCTGTGCCGGTTGAGCCCACTTGGGCTGTTGAACCTTCTCCATCTGCAGCTTTTCAGATTTCTCACGTAGTTCAGCCGTGGTAGACGACTTCCTCTTCGAAGAGAAGCTTGATTGCCAGCTGGCAATGGAGGCAGAAGGTGATGTTCATTGTGCCCTATCCATCTTGGGACCAGCTTCCGCAGCGAACACGGTGGACTCAGACTTGCAACTCTTAGCCTTATCTTGGGCCCCCACCGATGAGGCGCCCTCAAAGGACTTAGAAAACCGCTCCTCTGACCGGCCAGACCCTGCTTGGAGAACAGGTCAGAGGCCTTGGCGTTAAGCCAAGCCGCCGCTCTACTATGCCTGTCCTTTATCTTTCACTCCACCTCCATGTGGTCCAGGTGCAGGCAGTACAGGCATTGCAGGTGCTTGTCCTCCACAAACCCATTCGGCAACCTGCATTTGGTGCAGGGCCTGAAGGAGGGACCTTCCCTCCTTCTCCTCCGTCATGGTCGGCACGGTGCGAAGTAGGCCCCAGGGCCTTCTGGAATCTTCGACGATCTTCGCCTTGAGGGGCGTGGAACTTCCCCGGCATGGATCCCTGGGGTCGGCAGATGAAGCATAGAGCACACTGGCTTCTTTGAAACAAAAATCTAAACTTTCTCTGTCAAGAACACAACAAAACATACAAATAGCTCAGAGAGCAAACTCGAGGACTCCCAACAATGAAGCGTGCAGTCAAAATCTGTGGATGGCTGCCAGAGGAGGGGCTTAAGGAGAGGACGGTCATTGGATGGGGCTGTATGACAGTGACAGATGACAGTGATTGTTTTAGAGGAGAAGAACAAGTTACTTACCAAACTGGTAACTTTCTTTCGATGGGATGTTCCTCCGACGTATTCCACATCTATGACAGTTGTGTCCCACAGATGTGCACTTCGGAAACTTTTCAGCAGAGGGCGTCCTGCGTCGAGCCGATGTCCCCAGAGGGCCTCAGTCGAGGGTCGACGTCACCGGATGTTATATATAGGACGCACGGCGCCCGTTGCCTCAGTTTAGTTTTTTTCCCCAGAACGTGCAACACCAGTCTCCTGCCAGTATCACTGCCTATAGCCTTGCAGAAAGGAAGCTGCAATCACAGAGGAAATTCAGAGGGGCAGGTTGGGAGGGCGATGTGGAATAAGTCAGAGGAACATCCTATAGAAAGAACGTTACCAGTTTGTTAAGTAACCTGTTCTTCGATGGGATTGTGTCCTCCGACATATTCCACATCTATGACAGACTCCCAAAGGAGTACCACACAGAGGAGGGAAAGAATTTGGAATTTGAAATTTAGAGTGCCCAATCAAATAGCTGAAGAGAGGACTGCCTTACCAAAGGCCAAATCCTGCCCATGGATGGAGTCCAGGGAATAGTGTTTAACAAAAGTATGGACAGAGGCCCATGTGGCTGCTTCACAAATATTGCAAATAGGAACCCCTTTGTAGAACAGTGGAGGCAGCCACACCCCTAGTAGAGTGAGGCTGTAAGCCTACCGGAGGGTCCTTCCCCGCCAAACAGTAGCATTCAGAGATCGTCGAAACAATCCATCTGGACAAGGTCTGTTTGGAAACAGCCTGACCCAAGCAGTGTCCAGCATAACCTACAAGGAGCTGATCGTCCGCTCTGACCTGGGACATCCGTGAAAGATAAAAGCTCAAAGCTCTCCTAGGATCCGCCCTATGGAGCCTCTCCTCTTCCTTACCAGGATGCGGAGGAGGATTAAAAAGCCAGAAGAACCACCTTCTGGCTCAAATGAAATTCAGAACAACCTTCGGAAGAAAAGAAGGTTGCACCCGCAGGACAACCCTGTCCTTATGGAAAACAGTAAAGGGTGGCATGGCAGAAAGTGACTGCAATACACTCACTCTGCATGCGGCAGTAACCGCAACTAAAAACAGTTTTTAAAAGACCAGTCTCAGCGGACAAGAGTGTAAGGGCTCAGACGGAGCTCCCATCAGGAACTTTAAAACCAAAATGAAATCCCAACCCGGCACCTGCAAAGGGGACGGTGGAAACACATTAGACAGTCCTTTCAGAAACTGTGAAATCAAAAAGGAATCTTAAAGTAGTAACACTCTTCAGAAGAGAGCTGAAATATAGACAGCGCCGCCAAGTAACCCTTAATAGTACCCACTTGAAGGCCCTTGTGGGCTAAAGAAAGCAAAAAAGACAACACCATAGGAATGGAACATTGGAAAGGACCCACAATCTGACCCCTGCCCCAGTCACAGAACTTCCGCCAACGGTACAGAGATTTTGTTGCAGGCCGCCTGGCCGAAAGCAACCCCTCCATGACATCATCCGGGAGGTCCCAAACCTTGTATCTCAACCTTTCAGATACCAAGCGTGAAGGTCGAGTGATCCGACCTCTGGTGAGAGCAGATCGCCTCGGTAGGGAAGATGGCGTGGAGGGCAGATGGACATGTTGAGAAGGTCCAGGTACCACGCTCTCCTGGCCCAATCCGGAGCAAGGAGGATCATTTGGGAACCGAACATCCGCAACACCTGAGGAATGACGGGGACTGGAAGAAACGAGTACAGCAGTGGGAAGGACCACTCCTCTACAAACGCGTCCTCTAAGGCTCCTCTTGTGGAAATTCCTGCGAGCAGAATCTCTCGCACTTCCGGTTGACACTGGTGGCGAAAGAGATCCACATGTGGGGTTCCCCAAAGGGGGAAGATCTCCAAAAGGACTTCCTGAGCCAACTCGCACTCATGAGAGACCGTGCTCTGCCTGCTCAGAGTCCGCTGCCGCGTTTTCATCTCCAGCCAGAGGACCTGCCGAGATCGAGATTTCCTGTTGGATGGCCCAGAACCAGAGCTGCATCGCCTCCCTGCACAACGGGAGTGACCCTGCCCCCCACCCCCTTTTTGTTGAGGTAATGCTTGGCCACTGTGTTGTCCGTTATAATCAGGACAGTCTTCCCCCACACAGATGGCAGAAAAGCCTTCAGGGCCAACCTGATGGCTTTCAGCTCTAACAGATTGATGTGAAGTCTGGACTCTGACGGACACCAACGGCCGCAGGCTGTCAACTTGTTGGCATGAGCACCCCATCCTGTAAGGGGGGCATCGTCACGATCGTCACCTCTGGTCATGGTTGCCAAAACAGTGCCCCCTTCATCAGATTCCCTTTGTCGGCTCACCATAGAAGATCCTGGGCGACCGAGATCGGAATCAAACTTGTCCACCATCTGCAGAATGTGATGTGCCCTCACCTGGGGAGGCGAACACTGCCCCGGGGGCGTGTCGCGCACTGCTCCGATGTATTGGAGCCGCTGGGAAGGTGTCAAATGCGACTTCTTTAAATTCAGGGAGAAGCCCAGCTTGTGAAGGGAATGACAGGTGACAGACAGATGATCCAGGGCTTGCTCGGGAGAACGTGCCCTGATCAACCAATCGTCCAGGTAGGGGTAGACATGAATCCCCCTCTCCTGAGGTACGCTGCCACCACCACCATCAGCTTGGTGAAGACCCTTGGGGCAGAGGTCAATCCGAACGGCAGGACCCAAAGCTGAAAGTGCGAGTCGCCAGCCGCGAACCTCAGGTACTTCCTGTGCTTGGGATGAATCGGCACATGAAAGTAAGCATCCTTGAGGTCCAGAGACACCAACCAATCCTGAAGTTGAAGGGCCTGGAGGACTTGAGAAAAAGTGACCATCTTGAACTTGTCCTTCCTGAGAAACTTGTTCAACCAAAAGTCCATGATGGGTCCCAATCCCCAGTCTTTCTTTGGGATAAAAAAAATAAGGGGAATACCATCCCTTGTTCCTCTCCGCCAGTCACCAGTTCTATGGCGCCTTTCTCCAGCAGGGATAGGATTTCCTGCGCAAGGAGCAGATCCGGACACTTCAAAGAGAGCTTCCTCGGTAGATTGTTGTGTGCCGTTGAAGGAAGGGAAGGCAGTAGCCATGGGCTACAATATCCAGAACCCACACAACCGAAGTAATGGCACGCCATTCTCCAAGATTCTGCTCAAGTCTGCCCCCAACCGGTGAACCATGGGACATGGATTGAGGGCAAAGAGGCAACTGCCGAGCGGCTTTGGCACCCAGAGTACCCAGTTTTCCACCATGGGTACTATTACGGGGGCCTCTTTGACTGGCAGCTCCTATCGATCTACCAAAAGAGGAGTAGAAAGGAAAGGAACCTCCCCTGCATTGCTGCCCCTTAGGACGAAAAGGCAGAGGTTGACGTACTGCAGCACTCAAAGACTTTGCTGCAGCTTTGGAGGTCTGCAACCACTCAAGGCTCTCGTCAGCCTTGCTGCCAAATAAATGAATGCCATCAAAGGGCATGTTCCGAAGACGGGATTTCACATCAGGAGCAAACCCCAACTTACGCAACCATGCAAACCTACATAGTACGGAGCTCAGCCATGGACCGGCTGACACAGTCTGCCGTGTCCAACCCAGACTGAAGGGATTCACACATAGCATCCTTGCCGTCATGCACGATGGCTAGGAAACCATCCCTTTCCTCCCCTCGGGAATTTGCTCAGCCGCGTAGGAAATACAGGTCCACAGAGTGTGTGTAAATCTTGCCAGGGAACATGTGGAGTTGACAGCCTTCAGTGCCATGCTCCCAGACTAAAAGACCTTCCGAGCCCATCCATCAAAGCGCTTGCCGTCCCTATCCGGAAGGATGGTAGGGTACGCCTGCGGCCTCGAGGTAGCCGTGGCCGCCTGAACCACGAACTTTCAGGAGTTGGGCGAGTAGACAAATAGCTGGGGGTCGCTAACAGATGGGCGGTACTTTTTAGCCAAATTCTTATTGCCTGCTGGAATCAATTCCGGAGCCTGCCAAGCCGATGACACCCTTTTTTGCAATTTAAGAAGGAAGGCCAATATCGGGTCAGAGGGGGAACCTTGGTCCAAGATGTCCGTGAGGTCATCCTGAATAAAATCCTCAGGAGGACTGGACCACCCCAGGTATTCGGAAACCCTAGACATGAGCCGCCTGTAGGAAGAGTCTGCATGAGCCCCAGGCTCTGGCCTACCAAACTCAACCTCCGGAGACGTATCGAGGCCACTGGCGTCATGCAGGGACTGCTTAAATTCCTCCAATGGATGTCACCCAAAAATCCCGGAGCCTCATCCTGAGAAACAAGATCTCCAATGTCTGATCTTTCCTCCTCTTCAAAAATGTCAGGCAAGGCTTGGAAAACCCCAATGGATGTCACCCAAAAATCCCAGAGCCTCATCCTGAGAAACAAGATCTCCAATGTCTGATCTTTCCTCCTCTTCAAAAATGTCAGGCAAAGGCTTGGAAAACCCAGCAACAGAAGAGGGCCTGGCGCCCAATACTGGCCTCCCAGATGTCGAAGAAGCCCCAGGAAACTCCTCAGACACAGTAAAACCAAAAAACGGCAAAGGCACCGGGGGTGCCAAGGGCCTTGATGCCGAGAACCTCGACGCAGAGGGCATCGAGAATATTGACGTTGAGAACGTCGAAGGCTTCAACACCAGAATCCGCCCCGATGGAATCGACTGCGAGACCGGTGGCGTCGACGCCGCTACAGGTGTGGGCTGATGGGATGGAACAGCATCGTCCAAGTCCGACTGGACCGGCGCCGAACGAGTCGGCACCTTCACAGGCTGCACCGGTCTCGCTGGGGACAAGGACCGAGACCTGGACGCACGGCTCTTGCGACTGCTCTTGTCCACACAGCACCTTGAGGGCTCCCGGTGCGAGTCACAACGCGAGCCCAAAGGCTTGCAAGCTGCGGATCGAGAGCGCTCTCTGCCGGCTTCAGGAGAAGGCGCGACAGGAACCGTGCCTTGCGACTGAAAGAAATCGCCATCATTTGTTCTTTAAATGCCGCCCCCTCCTCTGGTGTCAAGGACGTCGTGGGAGAGGCGACCATATGCACGGCACCATCCTCCGAAGAGGACGGTGAAGGTGACCGGTGTCGGCGCTTCCGAGAGTGCCGCGAAGATGAGGAATGGCGGGAACCACTCTGGGACAGAGAACCTTGAGCTTCCTCCTGACGCGGAGAGTCGCCCCTTGAGTCGTCGGTGGAAACTCTAGACTTTGATCCCATTTTATAGGACTTTTTCTAAGGCTTACCTGCACGGAGCTTCCCCTTCCTTTCACGCAAGGCCTTGGCTGTAAGGGACTGGCATTTGGAGCAGTCGTCGGAGTCTTGCGACTCACCCAGGCACCGTAAGCAAATACGGTGCGGGTCGGTCAACGACATCTTGTACTTGCAGTCCCAGCAAGTCTTATACCCGGACCTTGGAGTCAAAGAAATAGACATCATAAGAGATTCGAAGAATCCACGAGGTGCGCCGAGTTTCACAAAGCTAACACGTTCAATGTCGGAAAAAAATGAACTGAGGCAACGGGCTCTGTGCGTCCTATATATAACATCCGGTGACGTCAACCCTTGAGAGACATCGGCTCGACACCATTGACGCAGGACGCCCTCTGCTGAAAAGTTTCCAAAGTGAACAGCTGTGGGACACAACGGTCATGGATGTGGAATACGTCGGAGGACACAATCCCTTCGAAATCCAGTTTTAAGCGAAAGTGAAACAGTTTCTTTCAATGAGAATTCCCAGCCTTATGGCAGGAAACATTCACAAGCATGTGAATCAATGCCAGACCCCATATGCTCGAGAATGTCAAATTTCTGAAAACGTTTGTCCAAATCAGTCTTGGAAGGGTAGACTGCCGGTAATGGGACCTGAACAGCCAGAACGGCTGAAAGGTCGCGCGTAGCAAGATCACAGAAGTTTTGGAGACAAAGCAACCCAAATAGCCTAAAGAACTGAGCAGCAAATAAAATTAGATAACAAGGGCTGGAAACTGGACCCAGAAGGACTCAGAAAGGGAACAAGGGGGAAGGAAGACAATGCATTACTTACCGTAAAAGCATTTCTGATGGTTGTATCTGCTTAGATTCACATGCTGTGCATAGGTCCGACATCCAGTGGTCACTGCGGAGTATTGCATTTTGTTTTTCGTAGTCGAAAAGGGGACGTCGACAAGGCGTGTCTGTAACACTATCCCTATAATGACGTGCATTGTACCCACAATCCCTCACGCGTCGAGGTCCCTCTGTTTGTATTTTTCTGCCCTGAGGGAGCCTTCTAGACGTGAGTGAGTACAGAAAAGAGACAAATATAGAAAAGGATGTCTATGTTCCTTCCATCTGAGCGGGGAGGAAGGGTGGGCGCATGTGAATCTAAGCAGATACAACCATCAGAAATGCTTTTACGGTAAGTAATGCATTGTCTTCTGATGTTTGTTAATCTGCTTAGAATCACATGCTGTGCATAGACTAGCGAGCAGTACCCGGAGTTGGCGGTGGGTTATGAGAAAGAACAGTAGAGAAAAGATGTCTTAATACTGCCTGTCCCACCTGGGAGTCAGATCTAGAGTGTGCATCTAGACAGTAGTGTTTTGTAAAGGTGTGCACAGAACTCCAGGTAGCCGCTTTGCAGATGGACTCAAGGGGAACATTTGCAATGAATGCTATGGACGCCCCCGTGCCCCCGAGTAGAATGTGCTCTTGGCCTAAAGGGCAGTTCTCTCTTAGCAAGAGTATAGCAGAGTGTGATGCATTGAACAATCCATCTAGAAATAGTGGACTTTGAAACTGCATCCCCTTCTCTTCCTGCTGCCACCGAGACGAAGAACTGATTAGTCTTCCTCAGTGGTCTGGTTCTTTCCATGTAGAACATGACCGCTCTGCGGACATCTAGTGTGTGCAGAGTCCTTTCTCCCAAGTTGGAAGGATTTTGAAAGAACGCTGGTAGTTCTATAGACTGGTTTACGTGGAATTTTGAGATGAATTTCGGAGCAAACCTTGGGTGAGTGCGTAGAACCACCTTATCTCTGTGAACTGTAACAAAGGGGTCTAGAACAGAAAGAGCCTGTAGTTCACTTACTCTCCTGATGGAGGTGATAGCCATTAGAAAAGCAGTCTTAAGATGAGGTCTTTAAGAGATGCTTTGTGCATGGGTTCAAATGGTCAGCCCATGAGTCTGGTAAGTATCACGTTAAGGTCCCATCCGGGAGCTGGGTCAGCTATCGGGGGGTGTATTCCCTTTACTCCCTCCATGAAGGCCTTTATAACAGGGATCTTCCACCACGACACTTTGAGTTGGGAAGTGGTGTATGCAGAAAGTGCCGCTAGGTGGACTTTAATGGAATTGAACACTAGACCTGAATCCAATAAATGGGTCAGGTATAGAACAATATGTGTGGGAGAGCAGTCAATTGGGTTGATGCTCTTTCCTCTGCACCAGATGACAAATCTCTTCCACTTGCTAGAATAGCAGTGGCGAGTGTTAGGTTTTCTGGCTTCCCTGAGGATGTCCATGCATCTCTGCGGGAGCTGTAGATGTCCAAATTCTATGATCTCAGGAGCCAGGCTGCTAAGTTCATGTTCTGGGGGCATGGATGCAGAGTCCTGCCCTTGTCTTGTGACAGCATGTTGTACGGGTAGGGGAGTTTCACTGGGGGAGATAGAGACATCTCCATTAAGTGAGCGAACCATGGCTGTCGGGCCCACATTGGGGCCACCAGTATCATGGTTACTTGTTCCTGGTGCATTTTGTGCACCACCTTGTTGAGAAGGGGAGTCGGGGGGAAAAGCGTAAACAAATTTCCCTGACCATTGAATCGACAGACCGTTCCCCTTGGATTGGTTCTGGGGGTACCTGGAGGCGTAACTTTGGCATTGTGAGTTCTCCAGGGTTGCGAACAGGTCTATTTCTGGGAATCCCCATTGCGTGAAGACGTCGAAGACGATGTCTTCATGCAGTCGCCATTCGTACTCTTCGGGCAGGGGAAAATCCCTGCTGAGTTTGTCTGCCAGCAGATTGAGTTCCCCTGGTACATGTTGTGACAGTAGGAACATATTTTGTTTGAGAGCCCACTTCCATATATTTTGGGCCAGTTTGGACAGTCCTGGAGAGTGGGTTCCCCCCTGCTTGTTGATGTAATACATGGCTGTGGTGCTGTCTGTGAGGACCATCACTGTCCTGCCTTGTAGGTGTTCCTGGAAGGCTTTTAGCGCCTTGAACACCGCTAGTAGCTCCAGAAGATTGATGTGTTTGGATGCTACGTTCGGAGTCCACACTCCGTGAGCAGTTTGATGGGATAGGTGAGCCCCCCATCCTGTGAGGGATGCGTCTGTGGTTAGAGTGGCTTCCGCCGCGGGTGTGGCAAAGGGTTTCCCTTTTTCCAGGTTTTCCTTTGTCCACCACCGTAGCGAGAGAACCAAGGCCTGCGAGACCACCACTAGATCGCCCCATAGTCCGCTGGCCTGACACCACTGGCTGTTGAGCCACTCTTGCATTGGGCGCATGCGCAGGCGCGCGTGAGGTACCAAATAAATACACAACGCCATCATGCCTAGCAAGCGCATTGCTTTGAGTACCGTCACCTCTCGACCGGTCACATATTGAGGGATCTGAAACAGCATGTTTTGGACCCTCTCTTTGGAGGGGAAGACGAGGCCGTCCTTTGTTTGAATTAGAGCCCCTAGGAATTGTTTGATTTGGCTGGGGTCTAGGCTGGACTTCTTTTCGTTGATGGAGAAGCCCAACTGGAACAAAAGGTCTACAGTCTTTTGGGTATTGGAGAAGCATGTTTCGTAAGAATCCCCTGTTATGAGCCAGTCGTCGAGGTAAGGGTAAACTGGGATGGACAACCTGCGCAGGTGGGCCGCTGCCACTGCCAGCACCTTCGTGAATACCCTTGGTGCAGATGCTATGCCGAAGGGTAGCACTCTGAACTGGTAGTGTTTGCCCTCTATCATGAACCGGAGGTATTTTCTGTGCGCTGGCAATATTAAAATATGAAAGTATGCATCTTTCATGTCCAATGTTGTCATGTAATCTCCCTGTGATAGCAGTGGGATCACTTCTTGTAAGGTGACCATACGAAACTTTTGGAGTTTGATAAACTTGTTCGTTGGGCGCAGATCTAACACAGGGCGCATGGTTAGATCCTTTTCGGGTACAAGGAAGTACACTGAATAAATACCTTCCGTTACCTGAGATAGAGGTACGACCTCTATGGCTCCTTTTTCCAGCAGTTGTTGTACTTCTTGGAGAAGGATGGCAAGATGTTCCGGTGTCATGCGACGTCCCCTCGGGAGTTTGTATGTTGGGGAACTGTTGAATTCGATGCAGTATCCGTGGGCTACGGTGGAAAGTACCCAGCGGTCTGACGTTATACCCTCCCATGCTGGAAGAAAGGATGTTATCCGGCCCCCGACCGGTGTAGCATGGGAGGGGACGCGAATCTTCGCGTCACTTGGTGTTGTTGGGGGCTTGGGAGCCTCTGGGGGTGGACCCCCGGCCTCTTCCTTTGCCCCGGCGCTGGCCTCTTTGGCTGTACTGGCCACTATTGGTCTGGAAATTGGTGGCAGGGTACTGTTGAAGCTGGTTTTGTTGTTGGCCACGAAAAAAGCATTTGTTGCCATAGCCGCGCCTGGTAGAGGGCTTAGAGATTTGGTCAAGAGTTTTGATAGTATCGAACTCTTTTTTAGCCATCTCCAGAGCCTCATCCACCGCTTTCCCGAAGAGGTTTGAGTCTTCAACAGGTTTATTTATTAAAGACGCCTGTGTCTCCGGTTTGAACCCTGAGTTGCGCAGCCATACGTGGCGTTTTAGGATTATTCCCTAAACTAGGGAACGTCCCGCAGTTTCTGCCGCATCCAGAGAGCTCTTTACAATACTCTGGTTGACCTGGGTTCCTTCACCAATAGTTGTAAGCAGGCGTGTACGTAATGGTTCCGGCGCTTCTTCAGCGTCTTTGCGCAGTTTGGCCCACTGCGCGTTCGCATAGCTAGCGAGCAAAGAATTGTTGTTTGCAATTCTTGCTGAAAAAGCAGCCGAGGATGTAACTCTTTTTGCAAGGGCATATAACCGCTTGCCCTCCTTGTCAGGTGGTGCCTCACTGGTGGAAAGTGGTACCCCTGCCCTCTTTCTTGTGTTGGTTACTACCAGGGAATCCGGAATGGAATGTCCCCTGATGTACAGCGGGTCCGAGGGTGAAGGAGTGAAAAGTTTTTCAATTCTAGGATTGACCCCTCTGATTAGTGCGGGTGTGGACAGCGAAGGGATGATTCTTCTCTTCACCGAAGCGAGGAGGGGAATGGTCTGACTGACCGGGGGTTTCTCCTTAATTACTCTTTCCACAAAGTCTAATTCAGGAGAGAGCTCCCCAGTGTCCAGTTCGAAATGTGCTGCTGCTCTGCGCAACAGGGCATTAAATGTGGGCTGATCGTCAATGGGAGATGTGTTTCTAATAGGTGAATTGTCAGGAGGATTTAGGTTCAGGACATCAGTGTCGGAATATATTGATGGGGATTGCCAGGGGTGAGAAGGTCCTTCTTCTGGATTTTCTCCGAAGCCTTCTCCTACCAAGTCTGGGCTGTCTTCCAGACCTTCCTCCTGGTTCCGTCCCTCTTCCTCGTCCATAAAATCATCCTCTTCCTCAAAATAATGTTCTTCCCCAGTGAGGTCATACACACTATGGAAGTCTGAGGCTGTGTCCTGGTGGGGATTGACTAGTCTCGGAATTTTGGCCCTGGGGTCCTCCTGAGGCCCTTCTCTTATTCTCTTGGGAGTGGGAGGGTTCTGGGTATTCATAAACCTCTCCATTCTTTCCATGCAGAGATGGAGCCTTTCCATGGTTTCATGGGGTACCCCTGAGCGGTCTAGCGGGGGAAAATTGTTGTCTTGTAGCTGAAAACGGCTCGACCTCTCCCACAACGTCGAGGAAAGTGTCCCGTCGCCCTCCGAAAAGCCTACAGGTGTGTTGGGAATCCCTTCGACTGAAGGAGATCGTCCCTGCCTTTCTTCGGGCATTTTCGGCGTGTCTTTCGACCTTTGCGTAGCGCTCGACGAGTGTTTCGCCGTACGCTTGTGGGCGTCGGCTACCACGATCCTCGCCAAGCTCTCAGCGACTCGTTTGTCAGCGGAGGGCTGTGGTTTCGACGTTATGGGTGTCGATCGCTCTACGGCGGCATGCGCTTTCTGCTGATGCGCGCCGGCCGATGATTTGGGGGGGGCGCCCTTATTTGCCGAAAGCCCAGTCGCTGGTCGCGGCTGCAGTTGTGAGAGGGGCTTCGAACCCGAACGGTCCGAGGAGGCCGCCGGTGAAACCTGCGTCTCCTTGGGCGCTGATGCTCTCTTCGCCTTCGACGAAGAAGAGCCATGGGTTGTGTGCTTATGTGTGGTCTTGTGTGCGTCAATGTCGCCGGGGTGTTCATCCCCATAAGCAGGGCGTGAGCCGAGCCCGTCGGGGCCGGGGACAGACGAAGCGCGTGAGCGCTCTCTAGGGGGGTTTTCGACTTCCGTAGCGGAGGTCGTGGTATCACGTTCCTCGTCACTGTCGGAGGTAGCAACGGTGGGTGGAGCGTCTGCCTTTGACATAGCGTAGGCCGCCCACCTCTTGACCCTACGGTCTTTTAGAGTCTTCGGCTTAAGAAGCCAACAAGCCGTGCAACCTTCCTCTTTGTGATCGAGGGGCAAGCTGCGGTTACACCGTGAATGCTTGTCCTTCCAAGTAAACTTGCCCTTGCAAAGCGGGCAAAACCTAAAGGGTGTCCTCTCCATAGCCGAGGCAATAAATCGTGATAACCACCCCAAGGGAAAGGAAGGGGGAAAAGGAAAGGCATTCTCAGAAAAGAACTAGAGATGTCCCACGACCCCCACTCTCCCTACTGTATATGGCCTGCGAGGCCAGGCCATGTGTTCGGCAACGCCGAAGGATCTCCTCCTCTCGTCCCCTCCGTCGAAGATCTTGCTCGGCGGAGACAGCTTCACAACAGCGTCGAGGGGGGGATCGATATGTTCTATATTAATATAGGAAAACGACCAAAGGTCGAGGAGATGAAATCTGCAATGTCTCTCGAGGAGCTCCGCGTAAAGGCGACCAGTAGCTGGGCGGAAAAAAACAATCTGAGGGACCTCGACGCGTGAGGGATTGTGGGTACAACGCACGTCACTATAGGGATAGTGTTACAGACACGCCTTGTCGACGTCCCCTTTTCGACTACAAAAAACAAAATGCAATACTCCGCAGTGACCACTGGATGTCGGACCTATGCACAGCATGTGATTCTAAGCAGATTAACAAACATCAGAAAAGAGAATTACAAGGTTAGAATAGCACCAATGTGTACAAGAAGGAAGCAACGGATCTGCTAACCGTGCCACTGCTGCTCATGTGCTGAAGCTGCCTTCAGGAGCGCCGTGCTCGCGAATTCCCACATGATCGCCATCTGGTGGAAAGTCTAGTCCATCACTGGTAGCACGCAATTGTAGAGTAGTTCAGCGCTATCTTTGGGATGACAAAGCCACAAACACAATGTTTATTCTATCTGTGCCATAGGGACCACGAGGACGACAAACACTTCCCGACACTAGTATATCGGCTGTATTCAGTGTGGGTGGGATTATCAAAGGTCTCAGAACTTTCAAAATTGCCATCATTCTCTTCAACTTTAAAATGCTTTTCCAACTGTAGTTGCCCATTAAAATGCATTGCACTGAAATACGATCTTGGCTGGCCACAGCAAGAAAATTCCTGTTTATGGACTAAGAACAAATTTGAAGCTTGGTCAATGTAAAGGACTTCAGTGGGGGCATTATCCATATGGGTCGAAAAAGGCTTTAGCTCAGCTAGCCAATAAAGAAGGGTGAACATAGGTTTGGTCCTGAGTGACAAAACCCTAGAGAAGGGGGAGTAGATTTGTCACAACGTATTGACAGGGAGTAGATTATTCAGGCGGAAATAATTGTGCAATTGACTTTTGCACGTGTAAACATGATGCCACTTGCTTATAGAATTCATGCACCACCTCAGGCTTTTCAATTAATTGCACTTCACCTGAAGAAGTAAAAGCCTTTTTCTTTGTGCAGATGCCACCTTCTACTCTTTTCAACTGCAAGACCAGTTTAAATTGCCAGACCCACCAAAGTGAAAATGAGAATGAAACCGCCTCATTGTTATATGAAGTGTCACAAGATCGCTGTTTACCTTTTCTTCCCGGAGAGCACGGAGTTGTGATTGCCAGTCTATCGATATATCAGTGCCGATGAATGAGTAACGCGAGGAATCGACCCAACACCCTCCTGACGGTGGACGACAGGATGGCACTGAACCAACTCCCAACGCCACGGGTGGCACTTCTCTGTATTAATGTGACGTCGGGACAGTGTTTCCACTGACAGAGAAGGCTAAGCGAAGTCCTCTTCAACACCAGTAGATCGATGGGCGGATCTTCAAAACTTCCCGGATAGCAGAAAAGGCACAGATACCGGCAGGGCACAAGATCGGTAGAAGGTGGGCAAGGCGGGCCTTCAAGAAAGAAGGACAGACAAGGGCAACCCCCCATGGCCGGAGACCCCAACAGGAAACAATGCTAGGCAGGGGAACCCTGGCTGAACCCACCCAGCACCCTGAACCAAGGAATAGGCAGGGACAAGGCAGGACAGGGGACCAAAGGCAGGAACCACCAGGAGCAGGTAAGGAGTAAGTACAGGCAAGACGGAGCAGAGAACGAGGCAGGACTGGAGGCACAGGCAAGCAGGACTCCAGCAGCGCATACACAGAACAACCGCGTTGAGACGCGCTGTTTCTGTGTATGCGGGGCTTTTTTATAGCCCGGGACCAAAGCGAGGCCTGGGACGCATGTCCCCGTTACTGCGCATGCGCGAAACGTCGGATGCTGACGATCCGCGCATTCGCAGAACATGCATGATGGCTGCGCCCAGGGAGCCAGCCCGGACCGCGGGGCGTCGCAGGGAAAGACGCCAATGCGGATAGTCTCCCCAAGAAGGAGCCCGCCGCGGCCGAGGACCCGGGCCCCCAGAACAGGTAAGTGGCACACGCGCCCGCGGCGTGACACTCATATACTCCAACTACAGACAACTGCATGGATGCGCTAGAAACTGCGATCTGGAAGCGTACTTTTCTTTTTTTTTTTTTTTAAATGTGGCTTTCTTCTATTTTCTTCCGCATACGTTAAGTACTTCATTGTGCTGTCCAGTTTATTTATAACAACACATTCAGTTTGCCCTACTCCACCCACCCTTCCTCTCTCCCTCCCTCCTTTCCTCCCTTCCTCCCTCCCTCCCACCCTCCCTCGCCAAAAGCATATCTCTATCCGGACAGTTATCAAATATAACATTGTGTGCATTTCTGGGTTGCAACCAGTGCTCAAAGGCAGCCCAAGGAGGCCCACCCTGACCCACCCCATCAACTGGTACAAATCTTTCCTTTCAAGATCGCTGCACCCGTGAAGCAAAATCCACACAGGCTTGGATGAACAAGCTGGGAGGAATGGCACCCAGCTGTCTCTTAAGCTGCAATAAACAACAAGTAGGTGAAAGGGGGCGTGGCCTGGCAAACGGCTGGAGTTGTAAGACCAGAGTGTTCTGCAGCACTGCCAGACAGCATGTTGCTTTAGTGGTGGTTTTACAACATGGGGGCTCCCAAGCTTACATGCATCAGAAGATCTGAGGTGGTGCTGGGTAAGTCTCCAGTGTTCGCATATCATGCGATTCAGAGAACAAGCCATAGTTTCTCTTCAACCGAAGATTCAGTGCTGGATTAAGATGGGCGCGAGCATTACAGGACAACAGAGAGCGCAGCTCAGAGGGAAAGCAAACCTGCTGATAGCACATCAGGGAGACCTTGTCCGAGCTCCAAAAGAAAAGAAGCAAACGGTGAGATCCTTCGCCCCCGAGAGAGACAGTTGGCTCGGTGGCAAGGACCTCGCTAGCGGTGTCAAGCTACTGGAGGCACAGACTAGCCCGCCCACGTGAATGCAGTCAGAGGCGCGGGTGTATTGGACCTTGGAACCCACCGGCGCATCCGGGAATAGCGTGACCCACTCAGAGGTTGGCCCAGGAAGATTGTATTAGCCGACCTTTTACCGGTTAATCACTGCAGCATCGAAGAGAGGCAGCTGGTGCTGAACGAAGCCCCGGAGGATGCACATAGTGCATGGTCCTGGCCCACTTGTACCTTAAGTGTGGCGAGGGTTCAGAGAGGCTCTCTCGTGGCCTACCAGCAAGCCGGTGCACTGGGAAATCTGTCTGAGATTGGCCTGAAGGAGTCATTAACTTGGGGACCCGTACCAACGGATTGTTGCACTGCCATCCTGATGGGTAGCCTGGTCATTCCAGTGAGTCAAAGGTAGGGGCTTTGAAGAAAGTTGCTCTTGGAGCTGGAACTTGGTCTAATGCTCCAGTGTGGGCGTAGCAGCCCTGTCCCTTTGTGCATTGTGAGAAACCTGAAGGTACTCTCACATCTACTCCCTGGGAATCTTCTGTTCAGGTGTACAGGGAAAGGCCATCACTTTTGGATCCCAACCCTGGAGGTGGACAAGCGAGGGAGGATCACCTCATGGTATCCCCTTTCCTGATACTGACCTACCCTCCTCCCCCTTAGCCTTTATGGGCTATTGCCAATCTCATCCCATCCTCCCCTCTCGTTTTCCCTTAAATACTGAGAAGAAGCAACTAAGTGTAGTACACATTTCCCATTATAAACACCACTCTGGTGCTGGGACGAAGACGAGTGGTCTGGAGGCAAGTAGCATGTCACACTAACAGGCCTAAGCAGAGTCAGGTAATTGAGTATACTTTGTTTCAACAACAACCTGTTAGTAGTAGAGGAGATTATAAAAAGGTGGAACCCAGAAGTACATAAGAGGTGCAGTTGCAGAGTGAAAAGAGCCGAGGAATTGCCGTGCTGACGAGTGAGAAGCTGAGACACTGAAGAAGATCTAGAGAGTCTTGCCGAGGTGACCGCAGGACTGGGGGCGCTTGTGAGGGAACGCGTACAACAGGCGCTGCCAGGGAGCAACGGCAGAGCCGAGCACGACGGTAGGCGTGTGCTGAACGGAGCACCCGACAAACTGGCGAGTTGGTTTTCTCACGTGGGAAAAATCAGCTGAACGGAGCTGCAGAGACCCACCAAGTTTCCGGAGACACTAGGAACGCCTGAGTGCTCCAAGGGACCTTGAAAATAGTAACGGTCCACACAAACAATTAAATATTACTTTTTCTGAACACCGAAATGAATGAAAAGCACTATCCTGATGAATACAACGAAACATTACATTACTAAATGTTGAGCGGCAAGAGAGTCGTGGTTTGAGTGAAACCAAGTAAATGCTACATTTATGAAAAAGAGAACGAAAAGAAAGCCGTTACTTGATCAGACTATGAAAAGCTAAAAAAAGAAGGAAAAAAAAAACATGTATGAACATTCTGAGACAACAAAAGATATCAAATAACCGACTACCAGAAAAGCTCCTTAAAAAATACTGTGAAAGACGTAAGGGAATTGAAGAGTTTTTTTTAATATTACCGAACAAGAGCTTTGGGGAACTTATGGTTGAGTGATCTGTGATGGGTGGGCCGTGTGGTCGGACAACTTCGTCTAGGCCAGGAAGTTTCCCAACATAGACAGTGCCAGCATTAAAGAGTCTAATCACAGATACAGTATGTGGTTGCGTGACCTGTAATGGGTGGTCCAACAACTGCACCTAGACCAGAAAGCACTAAACATTGGAAAAGCAGCAAAGAGGTGTGTGCCTTGGTGAAGCCAACCAAAAGGACGGTTCAAACAAGCCCTGTATTCTCTTGTGAACAGAGGAGACAAGTCAATTGTTCAGTATAAATCTAGGGGAAGGGAAGCCGCAGAACCAAAGAACTGAGGAGTGTTTATCTTGGGGAAGGGACTCCCAAGATTACCATGTTAGATGAACTTGGTTACATTTGAACTTGGGGAAGGGAAACACAAGACCCTCTTTTTATGCGAACTGATACCAGTGAACCTACCGAAGGTAACTTCGGAACTTGGTTAAACCTTCTTGAAAGAAGTTATATTGGAACTCTACTGAACTTGAGATGAACTTAAATTGCCAGTGGCTGCAGATTTACTCTTGAACACATTTGGTTGAGAACATTTCCCCACTAGATTGTTTTGTAGTTGTGAGGACAAGCATATATTTTGATACAGACAAGACCTTTGGTTTCAACTTGTGGACACAGACTGTCCTTTTAGGTAGGGAAATCCCCACCATAGCATAGGGTTAGTTAAGTGTTACACCATCCTGATCATTAATAAAGCTTTGTTTAGAAATATATATTTGTTGTCTGTCATCTCTCGATACGATGCCTCTCTCAGGGGGAAGAATCTTCCTCTTCCGCAGACCCTCCCCAGCACATACGCACAAGAGGGCATTGGCGGACTCTTGGGCTGGGATTCCAGCTTCAGCGGAACCAAGCTCACTCCCATCAGCGCCCTTGTGAAGAAAGGCGCCATGAAGGCCAATAAACCGTGAGATAACCCAGGCACCTCAGCCACCTAAGCCTGGCTAATCAAGTTTGCTGGACCCTTGACCAATGGCAGAGCCAGCTGCAGACTCCCAGTCTATAACACACACAGATTTTGCTAAATGTTTCCAGTTTATTCAGAAGGAAGTGGGACCTACTGTCCAGTAATTAAAAAGGGTCCCTCAGAAAATGAATTCAAACAGTACACAAGCAGATCATAGGCCGGGGGAACTTGAAAGCACCTTCTGTGAACATGCCAATAACTATGACTAGCTAGAACAACAGATCACGGAATTGGAGGTGCATGGCGCTTCCGTTGGCGAGAAGCTGGAGGACAATGAAAACCGCTCTTGCCAGAATAATTTCAGGATCTGAGGGATCCCTCGTGAGGTTGTAAAACCAGATAGTATAAAGAAGCCTCGTTTGTTATCATTAGAGAATCATTACCCATTATTATGGAATCATTGCCTATTTAAGGATCTAGTTATCCATCATACATTCTGATTAGTACCGATTAGTAGTGACATGAAGTAGTGACATTAGACTAGCCACATTATTCTGCCACTTTGTATACATTTGCAATTCACTATAGAATGAGGCCTGTTATATTTAAAGTGCCATGTAGAGAGACATTTTATATTTGTAAAGACATGTAGACACATGTAGAGATATGTTATGTATTATGTATGCATTGTAGAGACACGCATGAGTGTGCACTTAGAATATGCAATGAGTCTGCATTATAGACAGTGCTTTGGTTTGCGAGAGAGTAAGCACTACATTCGAGAATAGAGAAAGCAGGAAGCCATTCCACTGAATGAGACACACAGAAGCGCAGCGGAGTGCGAAGTTGTTATGAGTTACAGTGCACAAAGTATGCGTAAACAGTTTTCTTGGCAGACAGATAACATGACCCTTGTCCGAGTGGAGAAGGCGATGTGGCCTTATCAGCCTGGGCTTGTGCTTTGCAGAAAGAGAGAAGGTGGGGGCAGGCAGCACCATGAGGAGAGAGGGAGAGCTTTGCAAGGAGAGAAATGCAGAAAGAGGGATTTGAATGGAGAAATATGAAGAGATGGTGTTTTGTACCGTGACAGACAGAAGATATGGTAGATATGTAGAAAATGTCATGATGACCAGAACACGCAGTGATTGAAAAGTACAAGTACATGCATCACAGACATTTAGGCACTGCTCACATTTAGAAATGCTGACAGACAGAGAGAGGCATTTTAGCTTTAAGAGACATGTAACCATTGATATGAGTACGTCATTGAACAGTATAATGAGAGGTGAGGCTCTGAGAGGAGAGTGGCTGCTCTCTGCTGGTCTGCACTCTGAGGAGAGAGGGAGTTGGTAGTTTGAGATGGCACACTGACACTCAGATCGAGAGATGACTTCGGGAGGCGTTTGGGAGGGATTGGATGTACTTCGGCAAGCGGTTTTGGGTGCAGCAGAGCTGATGAGATCGATATGGCAGGGATCTGGCAGAGAGAGGCCTGGCCCTGTGACTGGCTGGTTGCAGAAGTAAGCTGGAGAGGAGAGAGAGCAACACGGAGCAAAAGGGGAGTATTGTTGAATAAGACACGTACATGGGGAATTAGAACAGACATTTACACAGAGCTTTGGCTGACATGACAGATGGGGTAAACAAACAAGGTTTGTCTTAGAGAGAGTGTGTGTGAAGTATGGTGTGGATTGGAGAGGTATGGTGTGGATTGGAGTTCCTATTAGATTGCTTACATTAGAAGCCTTTAAGGCTTATAGTTATTGCCTTGCTAGTAGATTTGCACCAAAAGCATAAAAGGTGCAAAGAACAAGTTACTTTCTTACCTGGTAACGTTCTTTCGATGGGATGGTCCGACGACGTATTCCATATCTATGACATGTAATCACCACAGCTGTGCTGCTTCGGAAACTTTTCCGGCGTCTGGGTCCTGCGTCGATGACGTCGATGCGCCGACGTCGAGGACCTCCTCCGACGTCCGACGTCATCCGATGTGATAAGTAGGACGCACGACGCCCGTAGCCTCAGTTGAAGTTTTTTCCCCCCAGAACGTGTGACATAAGTCAACTGCCAGTCAGACACAAAGCCTTGCTGAACGTAAGCTGCAATCGCAAAAGAAATTCTGCAGCGGGGAAGGCAGGGCGGGAGCGATATGGAATACGTCGTCGGACCATCCCATCGAAAGAACGTTACCAGGTAAGAAAGTAACTTGTTCTTCGAGGGGATTGGGTCCTCCGACGTATTCCATATCTATGACAGACTCCCAAAGCAGTACCAAAACAAGGAGGAGGGAAAGAATTTAGAAGCAAAATTTTAGAATAGCCAATCAAATAGCAGAGCAAAGGACCGCCTTGCCAAAGGCCAGATCCTGCCCTCTGATGGAATCGAGGGAATAATGCCGTACAAATGTATGTACCGAAGCCCAGGTGGCTGCATCACAGATGTTGCGAATAGGAACACCCCTCTGCAGGGCATTAGATGCAGCCACACCCCTGGTAGAATGGGCCCGCAAGCCAGCCGGTGGGTCCTTACCCGCCAAGCAGTAACACTCCGAGATGGCCAAAATAATCCAGCGGGACAAAGTCTGTTTCGTCACAGCTTGCCCCAAACGCTTTCCAGCGTAACCAATAAAGAGTTGATCGTCCACTCTGACCCGGGACATGCGTGAAACATAAAAGCTTAAAGCTCTCCTAGGATCAAGCCTATGGAGCCTCTCCTCTTCCTTACCAGGATGCGGAGGAGGATAGAATGCCGGAAGAACAACCTTCTGGGCTAAATGAAATTCCGTCACTACCTTCGGAAGAAAAGAAGGACGAACTCTAAGGACAACCCTGTCCTTGTGAAAAACAGTGAAGGGTGGCTTAACCGAAAGTGCCTGTAACTCACTCACTCTGCGAGCGGAAGTAACCGCAACTAAAAACACAGTTTTCAGAGTTAACAGCCTCAAAGGGCAAGAATGTAAAGGCTCAAACGGAGCACCCATAAGAAACCTAAGAACAAGGTTTAAATCCCAACCGGGCACCAGGAAAGGTGACGGAGGGAACACATTAGTGAGCCCTTTCAGAAACTGTGAAATTAAAGGGATTTTAAAGTAAGAACACTCTTCAGACGAGCGCTTAAAGATGGACAGCGCCGCCAGGTAACCTTTAATGGTACCCACTTGCAAGCCCCTGTGGGCCAGAGAAAGCAAAAAGGACAGAACCATGGGGATGTCACATGCAAAAGGATCCACATTCCGAACTCTGCACCAGTCGCAGAACTTACGCCAACGGCAACGGTACAGAGACTTCGTTGCTGGCCTACGGGCCGAAAGCAACACCTCCATCACGTCTTCAGGGAGGTCCCAATCCATATACCTCAACCGTTCAGAAGCCAAGCGTGAAGGTTGAGGGATCCGACCTCTGGATGGAGAACCTGACCCCCCTCCCGTGAGAGCAGATCGTCTCGGTAGGGAAGACGACGTGGAGGGCAGATGGACAAGTCGAGAAGGTCCGGGTACCACGTACTCCGAGCCCACACCGGAGCAATGAGGATCATCCGGGAACCGAACTTCCGTAACCTCCGCAGCACTTGCGGGATGACGGGGACTGGAGGAAACGCGTACAGCAGCGGGAATGACCACTCCACCACGAACGCGTCTCCCAAGGCTCCTTTCGGAGGAAATTCCCGCGAGCAAAACCTTTTGCACTTCCGGTTGACACTGGAGGCGAAGAGATCCACTTGAGGGGTCCCCCAAAGGGCGAAGATCTCCAAGAGAATCTCCTGAGCCAATTCCCACTCGTGAGAGATCGCGCTCTGCCCCCTCAGAGCGTCCGCCGTCACGTTTTCGTCTCCGGCCAGATGAACAGCCGAGATCGAAACTTCCTGCTGGATGGCCCAGAACTCGAGCTGCATCGCCTCCCTGCACAGAGGAAGTGACCCTGCCCCCCCTTTTTGTTGAGGTAGTGCATGGCCACTGTGTTGTCCGTCAGGATCAGGACATTCTTTCCTCTCACAGTCGGCAGAAAAGCCTTCAGGGCTAGCCTGACGGCCCTCAGCTCCAACAGATTGATATGGAGTCTGGACTCCGACGGAGACCAACGACCGCTGACTGTTAGCCCGTTGGCATGAGCTCCCCATCCCGTGAGGGATGCATCCGTCACGATTGTCACCTCCGGCCAGGGAAGCCAAAATGGAGCCCCCTTCATCAAGTTGCCTTTGACGGCCCACCACAGAAGGTCCTGGGCGACCGAGGGCGGCACCTGAACCGGGTCCGACATCCTGCCGGAGGACTGCGACCATTGCGTCTTGAGTGCCCACTGCAAAGATCTCATTCGCAGGCGAGCCTCTGGCACCAGAAGAATGCAGGATGCCATGAGGCCGAGCAACCTCAAGAACTCGAACGCTGGGAGCGTCTGGGCATGCTGAAACTTGTGCACCATCTGCTGAATGTGAAGAGCCCTCACCTGGGGAGGAAAACACTACCCCAGGGAAGTGTCGAGCACTGCTCCGATGTACTGGAGCCTCTGTGTTGGCGACAAATGGGACTTCTTTAAATTGAGGGAGAAGCCCAGCCTGTGAAGGGAGCGGCAGGTGACGGACAGATGATCCAGGACTTGCTCGGGAGAGCACCCCCTGATCAACCAATCGTCCAGGTAGGGGTAGACGTGAATCCCCCCTTGCCTGAGATGCGCTGCCACCACCACCATGAGCTTGGTGAAAACCCTCGGGCGGAGGTCAATCCGAACGGCAGGACCCGAAACTGAAAGTGCGAGTCTCCAACCGCGAACCTCAGGTACTTCTTGTGCTTGGGATGGATCGGCACATGGAAGTAAGCATCCTTGAGGTCGAGTGACACCAACCAGTCCTGAAGCTGAAGGGCCTGGAGGACTTGAGAGAGAGTAACCATCTTGAACTTGTCCTTCCTGAGGAGTTTGTTCAAACCGCGCAAGTCCATGATGGGTCTCAATCCCCCGTCTTTCTTGGAAATCAAAAAATAAGGGGAATACCATCCCTTGTTCCTCTCCGCTACAGACACCAGTTCTATAGCGCCCTTCTCCAGCAGGGCTTGAATTTCCTGCGCAAGGAGCGGATCCGGACACTTCAAAGAGAGGTTCCCCGGTGGATTGTCGCGAGGCCTGTGCCGAAAAGGAAGACAGTAGCCGTGGGTTATGATCTCCAGAACCCACACATCTGAAGTAATGGCTTGCCACACTACAAGATGCTGCGCCAGCCTTCCCCCAACCGGCGAACCATGGGACCTGGCCTCATGACTGAGTAGGAGCGGATGCGGCGTTACCTGAGGGCAAAGAGGCAACTGCCCGAGCGGCCTTGGCACCACGGTTACCCCGTCGTCCACCTCTGGTACCCCTGCGTTGGCCTCTTTGACTGCCAGCTCCCCTCGCTTTACTGAAGGATGAGTAATAGCGAAAGGAACCACCCCTCCACTGCTGTCCCCTAGGACGAAAAGGCGGAGGTTGGCGAACTGCAGCGCCCAACGACTTTGCTGCAGCTTTTGAGGTCTGCAACCTCTCAAGGCTCTCGTCAGCCTTGCTGCCAAAAAGGTGTGCACCGTCAAAGGGCATGTTGAGGAGCCGGGACTGCACATCAGGAGCAAACCCCGACTTCCGCAACCACGCAAACCTGCGTATCACGGTGCTCGCCGCCATGGACCTACTGACGCATTCAGCCAAGTCCAGACCCGACTGAACGGACTCACACATGGCATCCTTACCATCCTGGACCATAGCAAGGAAACCATCCCGTTCACCCCCTTCGGGAATATGTTCAGCCGCTAACGCAACACAGTTCCACAGAGTGTGCGTGAAACGTGACAAGGCACAAATGGAGTTGGCCGCCTGAAGCGCCATACCACCAGAAGAAAACACTTTCTTCGCCCAGCCATCAAAACGTTTGTCGTCCCTATCAGGAGGGATGGTAGGGTACGACGCCTGCTTTGCCGGGGCCGTGGCCGCCTGCACCACCAAACTTTCCGGAGTGGGGTGCCTGGTCAAGTAGCAGGGGTCGCTACTGGCTGGACGGTATTTACGCGACAAGGATCTGCCCACCGCCGGGAGACTCTCCGGAGCAGTCCAAGCCGCCGCCACCCTTCTGTGTAAAGCCATATGGAACGGCAGTACCGGGTCAGTTGGGGGACCAACATCAAGGATGTCCGTCAGATCATCCTGCACAAAATCCCCTGGGGGAGCAGACCATCCCAGATACTCAAAAACCCTAGCCATAAGGCGCCGGTACGAGGAATCGGCATGGGAGCCAGGCTCAGGCCTACAAAATTCCACCTCCGGAGAGGTGTCCAGTCCACTGGCATCATGCAGTGACTGCCTCAAATCGTCAAACTGACTATGGCCCGAGACAATTTCATCTGGCACCTGACTAGGAACCAGGCCATCAGAATCCTCATCCGCCTCTGAAATATATTCCAGGTGGCGAAAAGGCACCCGAGAGAGCTTGCTCTTAACCAGAGCCTTCCTAGGGGGTACACCCGTGACACGGGGCACCTCCGACACGAAAGGCGTCGAGCGAATCGGCGCCGACGTCGAGAAAACCGGCAACGGCGCCGAGAGGATCGGCGTCGAGGAAATCGGCGTCGACGTCAGATGCAGCGCCTCCAGTATCGGCGGCGTCGACACAGCCCTCGAAGCCGGAGCCCCGAGCGTGTCCCTCGACGACCTGATCGTCGACGGCTTCGACGACTTCCTCGAAGCCGAAGCCTCGAGAAAGCCTGTCGACGCCCTCGACGCCTCAGACGTCGATGTCTTCCTCGAAGACTTCACAGGAGCACACGGTCTCGAACGCGTCGAGGACCGGGACCTGGAACGGGTACGGCGAGAACAAGCCTCCTTGTCCGAACGGGACCGCTCCCGTGACTCGTGCCGACCACTCTTGCGAGCGGTGTCTCTCGACCTCTCACGGCCGACCCCACTCTGGGGCGCGGACGGCTGAGTACCCTGCGACTCAAGAATCGCCAACATTTTCTTCCCGAAGGAAGCCCATTCCTCCGGCGTCGCACGGCTGGAGGGGTAATCGACGTGCCGTGCAGAATCCTCGGAAGAGGACCTGGAAGGCGACCGGTGACGGTGCTTCCGAGAATGCCTCGAAGAGGCTGAGGAGTGGCGAGACCCACTCCTAGAAGAAGACCGACGAGACTTCCGAGAATGACGCGGAGAGTCACCCCTCGAATCATCCGTCGAAAGCCCCGCCGACTTCGACTTCCGGGGCTTGGACACCCGACCTACCGACAACTTCTTCTTACGTTCGCGTAAGGCTTTGGACGTGAGCGACTGGCAGTCGATACAGTCATCCGTGTCGTGGGCCTCCCCGAGGCACCAGAGGCAGGCGTCGTGCGAGTCAGTCACCGACATCTTGGACCCACACTCCCCGCACTTCTTAAAGCCCGGACGCGGGGTTGAAGACGAAGTGGAAGACATCGCCGAAGGAAATTCACAAACGAACAGGTTCGAAGAACCAGAAAGAACAGAACTCCAAAGAGTCGAGGCTTAGAACCGAGAAACACGAAGCAACACGTTCGCGGAAAAAACGGAACTGAGGCTACGGGCGTCGTGCGTCCTACTTATCACATCGGATGACGTCGGACGAGGTCCTCGACGTGGGCGCATCGACGTCATCGACGCAGGACGCAGATGCCGGAAAAGTTTACGAAGCAGCACAGCTGTGGTGATTACATGTCATAGAAATGGAATACGTCGGAGGACCCAATCCCCTCGAATTTGAGATTTGCATTACAGTAGTGTTTGCATCATGCATTGCTATGTATGAATAAAAGTGTTTCTATTGTTGAATCGATTCATGTGTTTTCTTTGTGTCTTACGTTAGTGTGTCCATAGGAGTAACTTAGGCGTAATCTATGAGTAACACAGTGCACAAAGGCCCTGGGATACAAGAGCAGGGGGGCATAGTGATCCACACCCCTCCTAGGAGTTTGTCTAAGATTGATAACATGGTCGCCCACGCCGGGCTAGACCAAAGGTAGATTTGTGGTAGTTTCCACAAGGTGACGCATCGGTAGTTGGAGACTTAGGTTCGAGATATCTTTGCAGAGATTGTTGGAGATGCCACGGAGTCAGATCTTATATATTGGACCGCACCCATCAGGTTTACTCAAATTTTCAGCAGCAATTTAACTTCCTCCTGGATATACTTGCCAGAGTCAATTTTTTCAAAACCAAAGAGCTGATTTTCAAGAAAACTAGGCTGCCATGAGGAAATTCATTTTGGTGCAGTACACTTACGATCTTACAAGATTTGGCACACAGTACTATCCAGATGCACCGCCAGATGAGGCTGCCGACACATTGGTTAATTGCTAACGGTATTCAATACAGGTGGGGGCTATCCGTTCCGAATAATGTTCAAACACAATGGGACTCTGCACCAATTCACTTCAGACAGCCATTGAGGTCCTTCATATTCCGAGTGACGAACTACAAAGTCCCATCAGACCCAATACCAGGTCTAGGAAGAGCCACTGCAAGGACTGCAGATGACCCTCACAAGTTAGAAAGGAAAGGAGCAGTGAATCAGAGGGACATACCTGAAAACAAAATGTGTTTACATATGGTCTAGCTATCTACAGGTTAAGGTTTGGGTTCATCCTAGTGGGATGGTTATTAATTATATATGAACCGCATTGATAAGCGGACAACATTGCAGTGTTACAATTTTCCATGAGCGTTTAGTTGCAGGCAGGGTACCAGGAGTACCTACTAGTACATGGGTTGCTTTTTTAACCCAATGCATCCCAATTTTAAGGTTACCATTTACTTTTATTACTGGTTTCCAATACTTTTTTATAGTACTAGAGCACAGTTACAATTGGGAGGTCATGGGTGCGTGGCCAGGCGGCACTCAATGTAGACGTGCCTGCTGCAGGCTCTGTCATTCGATATCCCCAAAACCTCTAAAAATGCTGTGTTTTTAGCAATGACAGTTCCCCCAACCATGTTATGAAATCGCCATGGCAGTGGGGTCAGATTTCCATTTTAGTTATTGTTTATTTGGATAGCACCTATACACAGAAAAGTGTTTCAAAGTGCTCGACAGGGGCGGAGGGGGCATTGGGAAAAAATAACCGTCATTCAGAGCCCTTGACTTTCCAATTGGTACTATACTGCACAGCGCAGGGTAAGTACAAGAATAAGTGCAAGTAATACATATAACAATGAAGATAACTTTTTCATGTCTGACGAGAGTCCTTAATTTTAACAGAAGGGGACAGTACACCAACAATACAAGAAGGATAGGAGAAGAGTGCTGGCAGAGAGGGTGGGGTAGGGTGGGAGGGGAGCAGAGGAAGTCAAACAGAGGGCAGGCAGTAGAGGCTGCAGATGGCAAAGCAAAATACGATTTTTTTTTTACACAGGGCAAGGTAAAACATGTAGCAACAGGGCACAGCTAAAATCGATTTTTAGGGAGGGCAAGGTGAAACGCATGTAGCAACAGGGCACAGCTAAAGTAGTGGGAGTCCAGAGGAGATGGAGTGATAGATGGGAAGTCCCAGATGAGAGGGAAGTAGAATGATGTAGTTATTTGAGGTAACTGACCTTCATAGAAACATTAGATGTTCCATGAATAGTGTGTCTGAAGCGTGTGTAGGTCTCCTCAGCTTCCATATGGACGTGGGGGGGGGGGTGTAGGAGACACAGCCAGGCAATGGACAGGGAGCAGACAGGGCCTTAAGATGGGGGCTTTTAGCGAGGAGGCCGACTAAAGCCTACTGGTCCCTCATAGGCCAATTTGTCAAGCTCCCAGTCCAATCGCAATGCAGGTGGAAGGTGGACAAAGGAGTACTCCAAGCACCCTTCTAGGTGCACAGCAAACGGTGGCCATCTTTGAGTTGCCACGAGGATGCCCCCAGGCAGGTATGAAGCAGTGAGCCAGCAATCAGTGGCGCGTTGAGGAGGCGACCCGAGATACGAATGAGCTCTGGCAAAATGGCAGCCCTCCCGTGGTACTGGATGTTCGAGAAGGGGCTCAATCACGAAGCCACTACTGTCTAACTGGTGTCCCGCCTCACAGGGAGGATTGGAACGGCCCTGAAGCTACGAATATTTGAGTTTCTGATACCCGAGGACGCTGATACTGGAGTGCTCCGAGCCATTGGAGCAGTAAGCTCTCCTATTAGCCCAGTGACTTGGCGCTTTATAGATGCAAGAAGCCCATGAGAGAGGCCCAGGAGGTTTCCAGACCAGCATTTGCCATGACATGCTGCAAGTACCAATGTGCATGAACTGTAAACAAACAGTCGCATGGCTAGCTAGAGCGTGCCAGCTTCTGCGTTAAATGCAGATTCCAGTGATTCAAGATTGTGATGAATCAGTTGTATTCCCCATATCTCAAATGCTACAGTGAAAGGACTCAAGAGGCCCCATCCCCCTCAAGGGCATCCACAAGATAGGGCCTTGTGCTTCTAAAAACGGCTACAACACCACAACATCCAGGCAAGGGACTTCTGCAGAGGCTGGAATCAGAGGAGGGTGGTCCGACCCCCTGAGGCTGGCCATTGTACAACGATTTCAGGTAAGTGGAAGACATTGAGGCGCTTTCTCTAGCTCAGGGACCCCACACACCACACCCACCTACAGCTAACAGAACAGAGAGCTCAGGAAAAGACACACAGGTGGCGGACTAGGTGGTGGGGAGGTGTGAGTCTGACAATTCTGAGCAGCGACTACTAGCTTGAGCGATGTCCAGATTGGCAGTGAAACTTGAAGGCAGAGACATCAAGATGCTCCTAGGTATGCCGGCCAAGGAGAAGGGCGCTCGCCGCTTTAAAATAGGATCTCACTATGGAGATTAAATCCACAAAAGACGTGCTGGTTAAGACTATTGCAGACCTTAATTCACATCATCTGGGCCTGGAATCGCAGGTGAACTGCATCGAAAACACACTCTGAACAAGCAGACAACCAAGCAGAGCTATCTAACAGAATGCTGGGGTGAAGGAACAGTAGGACTTGATTTGGGCCAAACAGGAGGACCTGGTAAACAGGTTGCAAAGAAATAATGTCCGCATTCGGGGCCAAGAATGTCCGTGACCTTTTTTCGCTCTCTGCTAGACGTCACAAATACTGCGGTGCTGAAGCTAGATATAACCCACTGAGTCTACTCTTCTGTGCAGCAGCGGCGTAATCTATTACTAGATCTCTCAATAGTACACCATTTCAAAAAGGAAGGAAGTCATGTTGGCAGCCCGGAGGAAGGAACCAGTAGAATTCGGGAGGGGTGGGGGTGAAAATCTTGTACCAAGACCGCTCACCCAGGACACTTGCAAATAGGAGAAGACTACATGTAGTCACAGCCTGGCTTCACTCCCACAATGTCCAATACCATTGGGGCTTTCCGTGCAGCCGGTGTTAGAGTAGCAGTGATTCTGGTACTCCATCAGTTCTGAGGAGGAAGCAGAGTTGATGGACGCTGCCCTGGAATCTAACTTGGGAGGGCGACAAGAAGGCGAACTACACCTGGGTTTCCTGGTGCTAATTCTGGGTACTGGATTTGTTTCGAAGAAACTCTACTAATAGTGAACCGTGGGGGGAATTGGGGTGCCCTCTGGGGCCTATGACTTGATAATAGTGGCCCCTTGAGATCTAAATGTCGGGCTTTTGCATGGGAGCCCTCTGGTATTTACTGGTATTGGACCAGAGATTACGCAAACGTTACAGTTATTATATGGTAGGGGTAAGATAGATGGGAGGGATATCACAAGGGCATTGCGCTCATTTTGAACTTTTTCCAATGTTTAAGGTTGGTTTAACAATGTCTTTTGGGGTCATTTTTCCCGTTTGGGGGATATTTTTCATGTCTCTTCCCTATTTCTGGTCAAACAGGGGTCATTCTGGATAATGGCGTCACAATCTTCCTGCATTGGTACTCCTCCAGGCTTACGGTTTGGCGGTGGGATCGGCTCTTAGCCTGGCACTGAACAGGATGGCGTCCCTGATCTCTCGTGCCGGACCCTAAATATACAGGGTCTTAAGTGTTCAATAAAGTTAAAGGCATTACATGGACTCTCCTCTGGACGTGGCCCTGATCCTTTGGCAAGAGACCCACCTATTGGTTGGTGATTAACAAAGGCTGCGTGTTAAATTTGGACAACAAAATCTTTGCAAAAATCCTAACCAGGAGGTTGTTGCCCCTCATGCCCGCCATGGTGCTGGCTGACCAGGCGGGCTTTGTCCCTGGGTGGAACACATCATACGGGATAAGAAGGCTGCTCGGAGCAATGGAAGCCTTAGAACCGGACTGTCAGGCCGTGGCAGTACTATTAGATGCCGAGAAGGCTTTCAACGCGGTCGAATGGCCCTTTCTGTTCACAGTTCTGGAAAGGATGGGGCTGGGTAAGCGTTTTTGCAAATGATCTCCCTACTCTACAAAAAACCAATCTCCAACATCATGTTAGGCGGCCACTGCTCTGCCGATATCCACTTGAGAAGAGGAACAAGACAGGGATGTCCACTCTCGGCACTTCTGTTCGCTTTAGTAATGGAGCCCCTAGCTTCCGACATGGGTATGCAACACCTTCACAGAGGCCTCTCTTTCCGCCCAGACAAGATGGTCATCTCACTTTACGCAGACGACATAGCCCTGTTTCTACAGAACGCAGATGAGAACCTAAACCCAGCAATGAGAGCAGTAATACAGTTTGGTCGCTTCTCAGGGCTGAAAATTAATAAACAGCAAATCGGTCATCTTCCCACTCACTGCCGCCACCACCACCACCACCACCACCACTGAATTTGCTGACAACTTTGGCTTCCAGTGGCAACACACAAGTAAGGTATCTCGGCATCTACATGTCCCGTCTGAGAGAGGAGATCATTCATGACAATTATGAAACCACAACAGACATCCTCCAAGCCAAGATCGAGAGGTGGAAGTCCCTACCACTCAACCTCTGGGACAGGGTATCAATTGTAAAGATGATCATCTTACCAAAACTGCTGTACCTCTTCTCAAACATCCCTCTGCTCTTCACACAAACTTATTCAACGCATAAAGAGTATGGGTCCTAGATCTCGTCTGGGCCGGCAAGGTAGCAAGGGTCGCCTACTTCACACTAACCCTACCGACATGGCAAGGTGGACTGGCCCTCCCAGACCTGGAGCGCTACTATTGGGCAGCCCAGGCCCAATACCTCAGCCAATGGTACGCAACCAGTTCATAAGACCGCATGTCCAAATAGAGAGAACTGGCAACGCCGCACCTCCTCCGATCCATAATCTTCGGGCAGTTCAGTGTCACTCAATCCGGAATGAATCCAGTCGCCTCCACATATTCAATCTGGAGGAAAATTGCCAAGGAAAACGACATCTCGGCCAGATACTCCCCTCTTCTGCCAGTTAAGCACATTCCTGGAATTCCCATCACAACCGAAAAAGTCTTCCTGCTCTGGACAGAAAAGCTACAGGTGCACTCCATGGATGACCTCTTTACAGCAGGGACCTTCATGACGGCACAACAAGCTCGAGAAAGAGGAAGCAACAATGCCCTCGACACGTTCATATACTGCAGACTACGACACTTGCTTCAGGCAGTAATCCCGAGTTTCCCACAACAACCACCAATCTGGCCACTACTCCACTATGCAATCCAAGCCCAGGAAGAAGGGCGCCTGGTAACTAACATCTACAAAAGGCCTATTCGACGAAGCAAACTCACCTGGCGCAAGAGCCAAAAGGAGATGGGAAAAAACACTAGACAGCGCGATTCCAGATGAAGAATGGACTTACATCCTAAAACTCACTCAGAGTAGCGATCAATGCGAGGTTCAAACTGATCCACTTTAACTTTCTCCACCAAACATACCACACACCGGTGAAACTGCATTCCCAAAGGGACTCTATCTCAGCAGAATGCAACCGATGTGGGGCACCCACAGCTGACTTCCTTCACCTGGCATGGTCCTGTCCTCCAGTAGCCACGTTCTGGAGAGGAGTACTCGAAAAAATCTCAGCAATAATCGAAACAGAGAATGTCCCCCGGCCAAAAACAGTGCTACTAGGCCTGACTCAATTGCTACCAAGTTCAGTTAGAAGGCTGACAGATCTACTGCTGATCATGGCGCGAAGAAGAATCGCCTACACATGGGGTAGAGGACCCCCTCCAAACTTACAGCACTGGCTGAAAGACGTAACTTTTTGTCAAGATGTAGAAACTGACTTCATCAAGACTATGCCATTACATGCACGCCCGCCGGACATATGGGGGCCGTACATCACATAACTGCTTTCAATGGCCGACGCTGCTGACTCTCAACAATCGGTACCAACGCAGGACTCAAATACCAGCCTGACACACAACGCCGAAGCCCCAGTAGCGGCGCCACCTAGATGACAACCTTTGGCACAATGACTCTTTTCAAACACAATGGGCAGGGGGGAGGTGGGGAGGATGCAGTTTTCACAGTACGACCGGGGCTCGGTCTCATGGTTTGTTTTGTTGGAAAAAACCAATAAAGAAAGTTTAAAAAAACAAAAAACCAAAGGCTGCGTGTTAGACAATACCCAAGGGTGTATTTCGCCACAAGTGGCGATAAAAAACATGGGGTCACCATGTTTTGCAGAGGCTTGTCTGTGAGGGTGGTGGGGACTGAGGGACAACAAAGAGGTTTTTACTGCTCAATTCTCTCATGAATGGCCACAAAAAGTAATCATGGCCGTCATACATGCCCTAATGATAGGCATGCTGAATTTCTGGCGGTATTCTCAGACACATTGGCAGAATTTGCAGAAGGTGAAATAATTCAGGGGGAGTGGATTTTAACTGCGAGATAAAACCCACATCTCTGGCCCCATACATGGGGGGTGGGGTGGAGGAACACATAAGTAGCAATGTATGCCGCTCATATAATTTGCTTCCTCCAGGACTCGCTAGCTTAAATCCCTGCGCTCCTTGAAATTCAAGAGTTTGCACTACTGTCGCGCTTCCCTATTAATCACGAGAAGTCAGTGGCGTTTAATATCTCAGAGCCACCAGAGCTCCTGCGCACCCTAAAAAACATTTTCCCCTTAAAGTGGGCAGACCAAGTAATTGGGGACTTAGGGGTTTGTATCACCAATACATATAGGACGCTCCTGGGGAAAATATTCCTGCACTCCTTAAGGAAGCCAAAGACACCCTCAAACGGTGGGACCTACACATGGTCTCATGGCTGGGGCGCGTCACTGTCATCAAGATGACCTTGCTTCTGAGACTTCTGTACATCTTTCAGGCCCTACCGTGCTTAGTCCCATAGCAAGACTTAGCAGAGAAACAAAAAGCAATAAGGCGATTCATCTGGCGGGACAAACACCCGAGGATTTCCTGCTAAATACTCTTGAGATCCAAGGAACTTGGGGACTGGGCGTCCAGTCGACTTCATGCTACTTCCGAACGTCGCAGATTGCAACAATGTTGGACTTGGTGTCCGACCGATTCCCAAAATGGAAGACCTTGGAACAAGAGGGCATTCCAGTCCCATTGGCTCACCTCCCGTTTCTTCTTATGGGTGTGAGGGCCCAGTGCAAGGGCTGTTGGAAACCACTATCTCATCTACACCATTAGGATAAAGCATGCTCTCAACTCGGACTGAGACTTGGCCTCGACCCTCTCTCCCCAATACTCCAAAACCCTGAGTTCACCCCAGGCATGGTAAAAAGAGGCTTTGCGCAATGGGAATCATGCAGAGTACTGAGGATCTGAAATGTATATCAGGAGGGAGCTCTGCTTATGTTTACAGAGTGCAAGGAGAAATTCAACTAACCCGAGAGAGCGAATTAAATATATACAACTTCGACATTGGGTGTGCAAAAGCAAGGTTAAACAAGCAGGATGCAGGCCCCCCCTAGTGGGCTAGAACTTCGCATTCTAGAAATCAAAGAAACACACAAGGTGTGCACATGTTACAGATTGCTGGAAAAAGGATGTTCAGCGGATCGCCTGCCACATATGATCTGATGGGAGAAGGAGCTAGGAATTGAAATCTTGGACGAATCTGGACTTGTACACAAGAGCTCCCACAGCACTCATCAGGGAAGGGGCCCATCAACCTGCGTTATCGATGGTACATGACCCCTGAACAGTTAAACACTATTTGCCCAGACTATTCTGACTGGTGTTGGCCTGAGTTCCGACAACTGGGGAACCTAGCACACATGTGGTGGCACTGCCCCATCATGCAAACATATTGGCAGGAGATTCGGTCAAGGATAAAGGATATTACAGGCAATCTACTCCCCATGTGCCCTCTGACCATGTTACTAGGGGGAGGTCCCAGAGGATGGTACCAATCCGCTAACAGGAGCACAAGCTGATTTGAAATCGCACTTATTGATGGTGACAAGGATAAATAGAGCACACTTTTGTATGGTAGTGGAAGGCCCCTGTATTGCATACTGGTGGGTGAAGGTGTGAGAGATTATAGCCATGGAGAAGCACACATCAGATTGCATGGTGAGATTTTTCCCGCAACTGGGCTCCTCCCTCTCTGGACTATGTCCAGAGGACAGAACAAATGTTCTTCCATCCACAAATCATAAAGCGCCTTTTTGAGAGCTGAAGGGGAAATCGAAGAGGAGGGGCATGTTGGAGCTCACAAAACTATTGATACTCAACTGTGTGACATTTCAGTTATGTATTTGTTCCTTTATTTTACTTTACTTGTTCCTTAATATGTTAAGTTATCCACTTATGTTGGGGGTTGAAATATAAAATGAGAAAACAAAGGTTTCGATCTTCAAGTCTTGGCAACACCATGACATTGATATGTACTGTCCTCATCGAAGATATGAAAATAAAATTAAAAATACATTTTAAAAAAAAGACTGGAATGTAATGGGTACCATAACTTGTTTTATATATATTTGGGGTCAGGGTTGTTGATGGTCCGGAGCATTCGAGGTTTTCACGAGGCAAGTTTGAGAACCAACATACTTGGGCATTTACTTTGATGGTCATTGGAGGGCTTCTGCAGGATTAAAAGGGTTGACTGTGATTGCAATGGGTGATCTTAAAATAGTGTAATTAAATGTACAGGGCCTAAATATAGTCAGGAAGCGGAGGCGTTTAGCTAAACTGGTGGAGTTGAATGCCGATATAGTCTGCCTACAAGAGATACACCTTATGAAAGGTGATTGGAGGCGGCTATTGATCACACAATGGCCTTTAAGAAGATTGGGGAGATGAGTGATTATCATGGTAGGTTTCTGGGCCTCCATATCAGATTAGGGGAGAGGGATTTAACCATGGTATCGGTATGTGGGCCAAATCAAAATCAGGTTGAGTTTTATGCTCTTATATTCCCAAGGATTGCTTAATTTCAAGAAGGCGATCTGGTTTTAGGGGGGTTGTGGGGGACTTTAATATTGTATTACAAGGCAAGGTCGATAGGTCAAGACTCCTGTCAGAATTTGGCATAACCAGATCCAACTCCCTTAAACAAGCAATAGCAGACTGGCAATTTGTAGATCTATGGCGATACCAAAACCCTCAAGATAAGGATTATACTTACTACTCATGTGCACCGTAGCTTTTCTCCGATAGATATTTTTAATTTCTACAACACCTCCAAGAAGCGGCAACGACCTCCTCCATTGAAACGTGAGTGGTTACGGATCATGCACCCATCGTGCTTCAATTAGATGCATATGCCTCTCACCCAAGGAAGACCACCCTCTGTAAGGGAAATTACTCCTCCTTGTCTGATACAGCCTATTGACCCTCGATATCCGAGGCAATTTCTTTACACTTTCAAGACAATATAACTGAGCGCATTTCGGTGGCAACTATTTTGGAGGCTTTTAAGCAGACTCTACGAGGCAAGCTCATTAACTTGGCCACACCGTGGAAGGGAGTAGTTTCTTACCTGTAACTCCATTTCTCTAGCGTTGGTATCTTTCATGGATTCACATGCTTAGAATATTCCCCGTCGTCAGGCTGGGAACCCTCGGTATATTTATTAAACATTTTCCATTGGAAAAAACTCAACACTTCTGTGTACTATCTACGTCCTTTTGAGCCGCTTACGCATGACCCAATAGGACGTATGGTATAAATAGCCCCGGCCCGCAGCTCCCGACAGATTTTAACCCCCAAAGTAGTAGGGGCATATCAAGTTTGCATTCAGGGGAGGCCGGCGGGCGCATGTGAATCCATGAAAGATACCAACGCTGGAGAAATGGAGTTACAGGTAAGAAACTACTCCCTTCTCCAGCATTGGCTCTTTCATGGATTCACATGTTTAGAAAATATTATATAGCAGTACTCCTAATCTGGAGGTGTGCAACGCAAACCACTACTACAGGAACAGCACATGCAGTTAGCAAGACAGAACCCACCCCAACCATGGTACATTGACAGGAGGATACTCCCCTCTCTGGGGCTTACCTTACTGAAACAGATGTCGCAGGACTGCCCGTCCCATTTGCACATCCGCTGCATGCTGTTGCTTTAGGCAATAATGCCGAGTAAAAGTATGCATCACCGACCAGGATGCCGCCTGACAGATGTCCACCAGCAGGACTCTGGACCACAAAGCCACCAATGACGAGGTGGATCTTATTGAGTGAGTCTTTGGACATCTTTCCAGAGGCTTCCCTGCTTTAGAGTGGCAGAAGGCAATAGTTGATGACACCCAGCGGGCTAGTCCTTGTTTGGAGATTGTGAGTTATGGGTCCTCTGTAAAGGGAAAACCAAACAGTTGTCTCGTACGCCTAAAAACCTGATTACAACTCAGATAAAACTTCAATGCTCTTGACATCCAACGTATGGAGAGATTTTTCTGCAAAAGAGGCTGCCGCGAAGAATGTTGGCAGCACAATCGAAGAATGCTTGTGGAATGTAGTTGGAACTTTTGGTATAAAATGAGGGTTAGTTGCCAATACCACCTTGTCCTTGAAGAAACGCAAGTATGGGGGGATCAATCACCAGTGTTTGCAGCTCTGACAGTCTTCTTGCTGAAGTAATAGCCACTAAAAAGGCAATTTTCCACGACAACCATTTTAGGGATGACGACAACATAGGCTCAAAAGGAGCCTTCATTAGTCCCGACAGCGCCAGATTGAGACTCCAATTAGGAGGGAAATTTTTTGGCTGGAGGAAAGGTCCGAAATAACCCTCTCAGGAAATGCTTGACCAGTCGATCGCTGAACCAACGGAGTCCAGTGCCTATTACAAGTAAATCTTGAAATGGCTGCCAAGTGAACCTTTATGGAGGAGAAAGACAACCCTCTTTTCGCTAAGTGTAGCAAATATGGCAGAACGGACGCAATGTTTAGCAGGCCCACCCCCGGTTGATCCCTACACCACACACAGAATCTTTTCCACTTACAAGCATATGAAGTATTCGTAGATGGAGCCCGCGCTGCCTCTAAAATTCGGCGCAATCTGAAGAAATGTTCAGGACCCCAAACTCTGAGAAGTCAGGAGCCAAGCTGTCAGGCTGAGGGAGCCCGGGTTGTGATGCCAAATCGCTCCCTTGTCTTGGGATAGAAGGTTGAGTCTTTTGGAACCTCACCGGCTCTGGCACCGACAGCTGGAGCAGGTCCAAAAACCACTACTGTCGCGCCCAGCGACGAGCAATTAGAATTACACGACATGGATATTTGTGAACCCACTGGAGGATCCATCGAATGAGCAGAAACGGAGGAATTGCATACGCGAACCTGCCTGTCCACGGGAAGGAGAACGCCTCCCCCAGCGAGCCGGGCTGTGGCCATCTGCTGGCCACAGCCAGCGTCGAGCCCCTTACAAGCCAGTCGTCCAGGTAAGGGTAGACGTTATGGCCTTTTCTTCGTAGCCATGCTGCCACTGCAGCCAAGCATTTCGTGAACATCCTGGGAGGCGATTTCAGGGCGAATGGAAGCACTTTGAACTGGTAATGACTCTGACCCATCACGAACCTCCGAAATGTTCTGTGTCGTCGACGCATGGTATGTGGAAATATGAGTCTTGTAGGTCTAACGACGCCAGAAAATCTCCCAGCTGTATAGACCGGATGACCTCCTGAAGCGTAAGCATTTTGAACTTCAGGAGTCTTGTTAAGAGCTCGAAGGTCCAGAATGGGTCGCCACTTGCCGTTGGGTTTTTTGACCAAGAAGTAACGGGAGTAAACTCCTAGACCTCTCCCAGCCACTGGAACAAATTATATAGCCCCCTTTTGCAGCATAAGCACAACCTCCTGCTGTAATATGTTAAGATGAGGTTGCGCCGAGTACACTGGTGGAATGTGAGATGGCATGTTCTTGAACTGCAAAAAGTGGCCTAGTTTTACCGTGTCCAAACGGTCTGATGTTATTCTCTCCCACTCGTCGACGCAACGGGACACTCTGCCTCCCAGGACGTCCTGAAGATCGTCATTGCTGGGACTTTGATTACTTACTTTTGATGGAAGAAGACAGTCGTCCTCTCCTCCTAGAAACCTAGAAATATCGGCTTCTTGTCGCATGGACAGCTCGCCTGTACCCTTGGGAGGAGTATGATCTGTTGAAACTCCGATCCCTGGATGCCACGAAACGGGAATTCCCAGAGGCTCTGCGGAAGGGACGAAAAGGCCAAAATGATCGACCACTTTATAAGGCTCCCAGCGACCTTGCCGTGTCTGATCTTCCTTCATGCCTTTAAGGGCTTCGACCACTTTCTCCCCGAATAACTGCTCACCTTCACATGGCATATCAAGCACCTTATATTGGACCTCCGGCCTAAAGTTTGTACATTTTAGCCAGGCTTGTCTTCTAAACACAACTCCGTTATTTATTTGTTTGAATCCCCGACTCCGCCAAGTCCACGGCGATGTTGATAGAGTGGTTTGATGCCTCTTCCCCCTCACGTACCAGTAACATGGCTGTTTTCCTGTGCTCTTCAGGCAGGTGTTCCAAGATGGGGGCCAGGCGATGTGCCATGATGGCCAACGAGTTAGCCGCCTTGACCGTCATCGCTCCCACTGACAAGACCTTCTTACCAAAGGCATCCTGCCTTCTAGCTTCACTGTCCGGAGGAGTTGTGCACTTGTGTTGCGATCTGGCTTTTCTGCCAGCCGCTGCCAACACTACTGATTCCGGGGAGGGATGTGCTGTCAAACATTTAGGTGTAGAATCCGGGGTTTTGAATTTCTTTTCCAACCTGCCCTTGATTGCAGGTTCTGAAAATGGATGGCGCATGGTTCGCAAGCCTTCCTGCCAAACGTGGTCCAGAATGGGAACTGAGAAGACTTACTTTCTCTTTTTCGCCAGATGGTCAAATAAGAATCATTCCTCCTTCTCTTCCTCTGGGGTCAGACCAAATTCATGCTATGATGGGGAAAGCCTGTATTGAAAGGACCCGATGTCATCTGGAGGTGACGGCTGTGCCGGGCTTCTAGGAGCTTCCACTTCTGCCTCAGATTCCCACGTAGGATCCCTCGAAGGGGACAATGAAATGTCAGAGAAGGGGTCCCTAGGACCTTTATCTGACTCAGAATCTTGCGATTCACTTTCTTCTGGGTGTGAGCGGGGAGGATGCTCTCTAACCGGACGGGAAATCGGCAAACCAGTCGTTGACCGTGGAGCGGGACCTGGCGCGTCGTTGACAGGTATCACTGGTATCCCTGGAGGTGTACCTTATGGGGGGGGGGGGGGTAACCTTGCATCTAATTGGCTTAAGAGAGATTGCAGCATGGTCCACACTTGTAAAGATAACACCGAATGCGGGTAGTGGGGGCATTTTGCATCCTCAAGACAGTCGACGGGCCAATGCCCTGTAAACCAAGATCAGCTGGACAAACAATCTGTTCACGGCCTTCCTCCATCGACGATACGGAGAAAGCCGATTCCTGCTGTAATAGGGTATCCGGTAGAACTATATCGTACACTGCCAGTTGCCAACCCTCTGGAGCATCCACTGTCGACGATGGAAGTTTTGGTGCCACTTCAATCATCACCGCCGGGGTCGAAGAGGTCACTGCAGGTATTGACTGCGCAGGTGGTATTGAAGCCATCGACGACGGGACTCCCGTTGACAGCGGTGGTAGTTGTGACGCAGGCTCTTCAGGCGATCACGCCTTTTTGGAGCTAGACCTATGCTTCGTCGAGTCTCTACTCGAGGAAGACCTATGATGGTCCCCTGAGGAAGAGCTCTTTAAAGGGTCTTTCTTGTCCTTTTTTGACAAAGGGGAAGATTTTCCTTGTTGACGGTCCTGGTCCACACGACCATGCTTCGATGATGAAGAGGCGTCTTTCGCGGATGTTTTCCCCAACGAGGAACGCTTTTCCGTAGGACGTGGCTTCTTCGCCGGAGGCTCTGCTGATACAGAGCGGCCATGAACTACAGGGGATTTAGGCCTCGATGCCAGACTGTGCGCAGACCCTACCTCCGATGAAGGGTAGGCCCCTTCGTTCAGCCACATCACTAGACGCCTATTACGGTCCCTCAGCGTCTTCTGTGAGAACCCCTTACAAATATCACAGCTGTCCGCAGAGTGATGGGGGTGAAGACAATAAAGGCAATCCATGTGCCCATCTCCTTAGTAGACTTTCTTCATTCCGCACGTGGCACACGGGCGGAACAACGCCTTCCCAGACATTGGGAAAGACAAATTCAACCTTGTGAAGAGTAGAAACACGGAGGTGATCCCGACTACTTTGGAGACGGTTGAAATCTGAAGGGAGCCGTGGGGGCGGGGCTATTTATACCGTACGTCCTACTGGGTCATGCGTAAGCGGCCTAAAAGGACGCAGATAGGACACAGAAGTGTTGAGTTTTTTCCAATGGAAACGTTTAATAAATATACCGAGGGTTCCCAGCGTGACGACTGGGAATATTCCAAGCATGTGAATCCATGAAACATCCAATGATGGAGAAATGGATGTTAGTAGTCCAGAGGCGAGATAAGAAGGAGGTGAAAGTTTTGGATTTGGAATATAAGAGATGGTTTACATAGACCATACAGTCATTTGCAGGTTGTGTAGGCTGAACTAAAAGCACTGTGGGCAGCGGACAACTCAAACTATTGCAGATGAAACCATTCTTCTTGAATACCTCAAATAAATCCACAGGTATAGTGGCCTACAAGTTAAGTTTGCAGTAAGCTCATAACACCATAACTAAGTTAAAAGATAGCAGAGGCCATGTGCATGAAGACAAGACTGAATTGTGCATTTTGTCATGAAGATACATAAGAGCCTCGGTAATTAAGACATTTTCAATGCTGCCACCCTCCCAAGCCACAAAATGTCAGCTTCCCTCCCAGCCCCCATCATTCCAGATCGGATTTGAGTGCGGAGATCAGTTGTAGAAAGTTACAAGCATATATATCAATCATACATGGGCTTAAGATATACATTTGTATAGCGCACAGACAGCCCTTGGGCATTGAGGTGCTGTTACTTGCTGGGAGTTTAGTTGCAGGGGAGGTACAGGTGGGAAATGCATTTACAAGTTGTACATTAATACATTCGCTACAGAATAAATGTGTAAATACATTTTGTGGTTAATCAGTAGATGCAGATGGAAGTGGCGTACATCAAGCGAAAAGCAGTTTTCATAGCTTTGCAGAACGCCATGAGAGATAACTCGCCTCAGAGAGTAGGGGGTAGAGCATTCCAGTGTGAGGGTGCAAGGTAGGGGAAGCTTGCGCTTTTACCATGGGCACGCTAAGCATGTTGGCGTAGGGCGTTCTAGTTGGTCTTGTGGAGGTGGAGGGGTGGATCCTCTGCGATAGGTGAGAATCATAGGACAGATAACCCATGAAACAAATACCACAGTGCAGGACATTAAGCGCGATTTACAAGATGTCCAGGCCCGCATGTCCCCCCCAAGCAGAGCGCATCACAGAGAACGGACAGCGGATTAGCGCCTTAGAAGGCAACCAGGCAACAACAGACAATGAACTGGACGGCGTCAGAGAGGTTCAAAGACTGGGCGAAAAACTTTATGACCAGGAAAATCGCTCCAGACATAACCTGCGGGTGGTGGGCCTGCCCAAGAATGCAAAGGGTGCGAACCTCGAGAACTACATATATGACCTCCGAGACGCTCTCAAAATTGAGAACCCGCGGGAAATCACAATTGAGCGGGTGCATAGGGCCCCAATCCCGAAACCAGTGGCAGAGTAACAACCCCAAAACATAACCATGCGCCTGCTTACTTTCCAGCATAAGATGGTGATTCTTAAAGCATTCGGAGCGGTGTCCCCCATCAGAGTTGGAACGGCAGACATCCAGATTTTCAACGACTACTCGCTAGAGGTATCCAGGAGACAAAGAATTCAGCCCGCTATTCGAAGCACTGAAGGCCACCGACTATCGCCACTATCTGAAATTCCCTGCAACGTGGTGTGTACAAATTGACAAACAATGGCACTCCTTAGAGGACCCGGAAATGGCGTGGCGCTTCCTCCAGCAGCAGACATAATCACTACAGAATTTGAACAACCACTGCCGATGGCCCAGAACCCAAACCACCCCTCCACCCCCCACTCGGACAGACCACAGCCAAGTGGGAAAAGGCAAAAGAACAGCCGGAGACCGAAAGGATGGGGGGAGGAGGGGCCAAAGCGCAGTGAGCGATAAGCCATACAACAATATCTCTTTTTATTGGAGCAGTCGGGACCAGTCCTGGCCTGACTTGCAACCAAACTCTGGATCCATGCACCCGCTGCAATCTACATAGAATCTTCAGAAAACCAACCGCGCAGACTGTGAAGCTACATCAGCTGTCCCCGGACGACAGAGGCGCGCCACAGCCTCGATTGGAACTGGAAATGGCGGAAAGCACTCGTAGTCGGGTGTAGCACGGAAGTAGGGGCCCCTCCCTGGCAATGGGACCCCTCATGCTTTGTGCAAGGGAATCACTGTCCTTTGTTGGAGCATGGCTGAAGGTTGTGCCCACCCAACGTTGGAATCAAATTGTTTGTTTCACTATTGTTACAGGCTCAGGTTGGAGCCTATCTGAGTTGCACGTTTTCGCAACAAAGCAGTGCTAGTCCTCTTACAAGTTCAAAACAGGCCCTCGCACACCAAAGAAGACACATCTTCACAGCAGCACACACGTAGCGTTACACACACATAGACAATGACCTCTCGGTTCACCTTAATTACTCTTAACATCCAAGGCCTGGGCCATCCTATTAAGCGCCAGAGAATGTTCAACTACATGTGAGCTCTACAAGGGGATGTAATTTTCCTCCAAGAAACTCACCTTGATGCCACAGAATCGGGGAAACTTCAAATGGGATGGGTGGGTTTCGGCTTTCCACACCATGAGAAGAGGGGGGGTCTCCATCCTCATCCATAAAAGGGTCCCATTGCAGGTACTAAATACAATCGCAGACAATGAGGGCAGATACATTCTCAACCAGGGACTCCTGTACCACCACCATATTACACGCCTCAATGTTTATGCCCCCACATCAGACACCATCTTTCTTCACTAAAATGTTTGCAGCATACGCATAATATATGGGCAGCATTACACTCATTTGGGGGGATCTCATCGTTGCCTTAGACCCCATACTGGACCGCCAAGGCATGATCTCAGACTGCTTCACCAATTTAAAGAAGCGAGCAGCCCTCCAAGCTTTATTGCAAGATCTTCGCCTCGATATCTGAAGGGACAGACACAGCCAGAACCAAGACTTCACCTTCTACTTTCATCACAACAGTTATTCTTGCCTAGACTACTGGATAGCTCCAGCCACCTCAAAATACTTAAGTTTCCGACTCCACGATCCTGCCGACTGTCCTCTCAGACCATGCCCCGGTCCTTCCACGCATAGCCCTCCCAGACACCCCTTGCAAGCCCATCCCATGGAGATTAAACTTCTGTATGCTCCAATACCCAGACCTCCTGGACCAAATCACAGCCGACGCCGAGCAATTCTGGGAGACCAACTTGGTACAGGGCTACACAACTCATGTATGTTGGGATGCCTTTAAGGCCTACATAAGGGGGCAGTGCATCTTGCAATGGGTGCACAAGCGTAGGGCCTTGGGGGGGGGCGAGGACTAGAAAAAACAGAGGGCCCACAAGTGATTTAGGGACAAACTGCTCAAACCTCAGCTGAAGAGGCTCAGCGCAGAAATCGGGCGCATAACAGCCGACAGGGCCCAAAAGTCGTACAACTGCCGGTCCCAAACATGCTATGCTGAAAGTGACAAACCCCTGCGAACAATGGCCCTCGCCCTAAAGCAGCGACAGGCAGCGCAAACTATAGGGACAATTCGGGATAAAGCGGGAGAGCCATTCACAGGGGGACGCCCCAATAAAACGCACAGTACGCAGAATTCTACAAAGAACTATACACAGCCCCAGTGGTACTCGCAACACAAGAAATAGACCGCTTCCTTGACTCTATATGGATCCCAAAAATCCCTCCTGACCACATACCCGCATTCGAAGCACGCATTACAGCAGCAGAAATAACCAACGCCATAGCCGCACTCACCACGGGGAAAGCAGCCGGACCAGATGGGATCCCCATACATCTCTATAAAGAGCTAAGCAAGGACATTGCGCCCCGGTTCGAGGAAGTATTCAATGAGGCAGGTTCCCAAGGCCGCCTCCCCCAGTCCATGCTCGCGGCAAACATAATTGTCTTCCATAAGGAAGGACGAGACCACAAATTATGCGGTTCCTATAGGCCCATTTCCCTCAAACGCTGATGTCAAGATCCTAGCAAAATGCCTAGCTAAACATACAGAATGCAGTCTACCACACATCCATAAATATCAAACAGGATTTACATGCAACAGGCACTCCAGCGAAAACATTAGAAGGCTCCTACACCTGGCAGCAGGAAATAGGGACCCTGAGGACTTGGTCCTTGCCATAGACGCAGAAAATGCTTTTGACAAAGTGCAGTGAGAGTTCATCTTTAGCGTCCTACCGAGATACCGCTCCCCCCCCCCACACCTGGTCCAACTAATCAGGCTACTCTATACGGGCCCCAATGCGGCGGTCGTGACCAATGGCATTACATCCCCAGCCTTTGAGCTGCAGTCAGGAACACACCAGGGTTGCCCGCTGTCGCCACTGTTATATGCGCTATCAATAGAACCTATCGCAATCAAACTTCGGGCAATCACGGGATGGGCAGGCATCACAAAGGGAGGGGAGGAACACTGTATCTCTCTATGCAGACAATATGCTGCTCTATGTAAGCAAAGGCCCCTCATCCCTCGCATACATGCGTACCTTATTACAGGCAGTTGGCCCAATGGCGGAGTACATAATCAATTGGAGCAAGTCGGTAGTTCTGCCGCTGCGCCGGGATATTCCTTGGGACCCAGGCGGAGAGGCCCCATTCTCCCTTCAAATACACCACATCAAATACCTAGGTATTAACATCAGACCTCATTCGACTCCATAAGGGACCTCAACTATACTAAGAAAATATCTGGTATTTGCCAAGACCTTAAAAGATGGGATATGCTAGCCCTTTCCCTAACCGATGGAATAAACGCCCTGAAAATGAACTCATTCCCCAAGCTTACATACATCGCTTGATGATCCCAGTCAGTCCTTCTACTGACTCCCTTAGGGACCTAGATAGGGCAGTCGCCAAATTCATCTGGAGAGGAAAGAAGGCGAAAATCCGCCTCCAGGTCCTACAAGCTGCTAAATTGAACAGCGGGCTTGCCGCCCCCTCTTTAAAGGCTTACTACCAATCGGCTCAGAACTGCTGGATTAAGAGGTGGCTGGTCACATCTGACGAATCCAGCTGGAGGCGCATGGAGGTAGGGATGATGAAACCACTCAGCCCAATAGAAATCATGGCCATACCCACCAGGCGTGCTCCCAGCGCACTTATGGAAACATCCAATAATCGGGCCCACCCTAACCCAGTGGCATAAACTCAGGGCGGCACAGGGGAGCCAAACCAGGCACGCACCACCATGGTTGAGAATCAGGGCAATATTTTCCTATGGACTTGGACAAAAAAAATACATCACAAACATGATTCGCAGTGGGCCAGCATTCGATTAATGGACATAAGCGATGAGGGCCATCTACTGCCGTTCCAAGCTGCACGCATCAGACTGGGTCTCAATAGTGGCAATTGGCTTACATACTACACCATCTGCACCACTATCCGCCAACATACGGCACAAAGCCCTCAACCACCGAATCCGGCCCCCTGCGAGAACTGAGATGGAACATTGTCTGGAAGTGCCCCCACACTTGCATAACTTCTACCAAATGGCGATACTGGGCAACTTGGAGCGGAATCGCTCACTAGCGTATTCCTGGTCTGAAGACCTGGGGACCCAAATAGTGATCACCGACATCCTGGAGTACTTTGCAACCATCCCCCTGCTAACCACTAACAGCAAAAATAGAGAGATCCAATATAAAATTATAAAACGGTTATATTTCACCCCTACAACACTCCACCAGATTGGGATTGCACAATCAAACTGGTTTTGGAGAGAGTGCGGGTCCGTAGGCACAATGAGCCACATACTCTGGCACTGCCCCAAGATTGATCAATACTGGCGGGAGGTCCTCAGGCAGATGGGGGGGCATAGATGGGGCCAGGCTAACTTTCACACCTGAGGTAATGCTTCTGGGGGCAGAAGCAGACGACTGGCTAAAGGACCCCCTAACCTGCAAACTCATAGGCCTTATACTATTCATGGCCAGAAAACTACTGATCATTCACTGGAAGGCTAAGAGCTCTCCCACCCCCTAACAAACGAAAGGTTGGCACGCCTAGAGAAAAATATGTAGAATAGAGTTGGCGGTGATGGCGAGAAAGCAGGAACACAACCCCATGCGAGTAAAATTTGGCGAATTAACAGACAAGTACACATAAAAAGGTGATGGAAGAAACGGGAGGGCCCCCAACACAACTGAGTGGGGCAACCACATCCCCACAAGGGCCAACAGGACCCAGCGCTATGGACAATGGACCACCAAGCCTGCTGCTGCAGGAACTAGAAGCAACTCACAGTTTTGGGGGGAGGGGGGAAAAAGGATTGCTGTTGATTGTTTAATCGCTCAGTTGCTATTGGTGACCTATGGACACGGGATCACTTTGGGGGGGGGGACGCAACAGAGAGATGCGGATTAAGTAGAGGCTGACTAAAAACATTACGCAAGTGGATACTTAACATCCACAGCAGCAGTCATGAACCACACCCTTTGGTCTTGTATGCATTGTTTTCGGTTTAAGAAATGCCAATAAATCGATGTTTTAAAAAAAAAGCTGCCATTTGTCATTCATGTTTCTATTCACATTATATTTCAAAAGAAATATCAAAGCAACGTTGCCATCTTTTAAAGCATTCAGCATCTCTGTTGCCTGCATGAATGTATGCCTTCACATGCATATGAAGAGGACTGAAAGTTAGCACTCCCCACCTGTGAGTGCTAACTGACTCTTGGAGAAAAGGCATGCTGAGCAGATGTGGAGAATTTAAGGGGCGAAGGACCTTCGCTAGTAGCTTGCAAAAAGGCATAAAATAAGTATTATCGCCTAGCAACTTGCTATGCAATTTTGTAGGTTTGCAAATTAAATTGACACTTGAGTAGCACAACTAGCTAGTTAAAATTACCTTGTTAAAGGAATTGCAGCTCACCTGGCATTCCTACCTTACCCTCGGGTCTCCCTCCGCCCTCTTATTTGTTCCCTGCAAGTTCAAAGAGGCTAAACGGAGATAGTGGAGGAGAGGATTACTGCTGCACTATTAAAATTGCCAAAGGCCTGTGTGCGAGTGCTAGGCAAGAAACGGACTCGCTTTTTCAAATAATTGCAAACCAGATGTTATCGGGATGATAGGGCTATTAAGCTAACTATAGCCTGTCTGGCAAAGACAAGACAGCCCTGCAATTCCCTTACTAAAACGTTCATGCATTACATAATGCATAATTACAGTATTACTACTGTAAAACACTGCAAGGTCTCCATGTTTTTCAGCAAAGTTTAAGTTAGTGTATCTAAAACTCATAGGGTACAAATTATTTCATTTTGTTGGGTAAAGCGCAGCATATTGACTAGTGAACACATTTGAAAATGTACATAATCACACGGCCAACTGCTTTTCATGGCAAATCTAGTTATGTGACCTGCTGGTTGCATTCATCTGTGCAACTGGTACTCAAAACATGAGCTGATCCCAAACTCAGAAAACTCTGACATTCTATATTATTATCAATACTATAAAGGAGGGCTGTCCAGGATAATAGGAGTGCTTGGGTTTATAATGGAATTTATTTCATTAATTTGTGAACAATATTAAGGAATAGCTGCAGGTTCTGGCACACCTAGGCTATGCCCCTAAAATAACTTGTAAAAGTAAAGCACACCAGAATAATTGCGCTTGTCAGAAATGAATTTTTTGTATTGCACTTTTAATAAACAATTAGGACAAGTCCTTATGATCCTTTTCAAACTAAATCATAGGTTTGAAGTCCACCAAAAATACGCATACACCAAATAATATATCCGAAGTATATACACACATTTCATGACCCAATCATAATTCATGGTGTAAATCAATTACAAAAGGTGCCACAGCCGACAAGTGTTTCGACCTATGCAGTCTTTGTCAAGGCATAAATATGGGCAAATTACTCTCTTGCAGTAGTCTCTGAACATACATAAATCATCAACATCAAAACCATTTCATTATATATGCACAAAATAGATCAAAGCAAAAAATAAAATAAGGGAAGAATGAGAAGGGATTTTGGCAGACATCAAAAAGTAAAAACATTTTTTATAGAGAGATACTGAGAGGCAGTGCCGGTTGACGACTCTGCACGGCAAAAGGTCCATTCCTCTAGTGCAAAGCATCTGCGAACGGGAGCAGACTGCAGCGGCAGATAGGTGGCATACAGCTGGTGCTGCTGGATTGTGGAATAGGACAACAACCGGCGATTTCGAGCAGGAGACGGAGCCGGCTTGGAGTTCAGCACCTAGTGCTGAAGAGTCATCAGCTTGCACGCCTCCCCTCTAACCACAGCAGTTCCACCGGACTGAGAGGAGGGCAGACAGCTGATAATTTTTGGGATTCAGCATAAGGCGGCAAGGCAGAGCGGACCCTGGTTGTGTCCGGAGATATTTTTGAAGGCTGTGACTAAGTGATTGCTAACTTCGTACAGCGCTGCAGTAGCGGATTTACCTTGTTCTGCTGTTCCTCTTGTAGAGTCCAACAACTTTTAATAGCTTGGGCGAAGTTGCCTGCTAAGCTGAGCAGTCTGCAGTCCGCTAAAAGCAAGAAAGAGTTTGTATCGGCTACTAACACTACGTACTAATGTTTGGACTCCACAGCCTTTCAAAACACTCTGAATTATCAGTCAGAGACCACATTTTAGAAATGGCAAAGGAGTTGCCACTTCCAGATTCACTGCGCCCGTTCCTCCAGGGAATTAAGGAGACAAGTATAATGCAAACCAAAAGCACAGCTATGCAAAGAGACAGTGAGTTGTGGCAACTTACAACATAATACAGGAGCACTCACATTTGTAGAACATCCAACGGGGTGAGGGAGAGTGGTCAGTGGGAAGTAAACACTCTAGCTGTCCGATATGGGATGAAGAGCTAAACAGAGTTGCCGAACGGCAGGACGAAAGGTGTACCGGGAGTTTTTTTCTCCCTCGTTCTACTCTGCGGGGGGAAGAGGGACAAGAGCAAAACGACTCAAGCACATCTTATGCCTCAACTCCACAACCGGCCTCCAGATCAGCTTTCAGAAAAAGTTCTTTTTGCCAACAATACATGGCAATCTTTTGAAACAGACTAAGGAACAAAAGGTCTGGACAACACTTGCAGGACTATATGAAGATATTAAAGCAGAGGTGGGTCTCCATGCAATCATACTAGGGGCAATCCAAAGTAAACTGGACATCTTGTGCCAGCGCACAAGTACGAGGGAACTTTAGTCATTATCTCAATTGGATGAAAGATTGGATCTGTCACAAGCAGTGTCCTTCAGACAAAAGGCCAACTCAGAATGTGGGAACATTCAGACCCAGTCTCAGCATAACATTGATGTAAGCGGTCAGTGAGGGGCATCTCACCTGTTACCAACAAATGCAATTATAAGTGAGAGCAATGCAGCAACCGGAACAGAGTGATAAGTGTCTCGACCCTGACAGTTGGGTCTGGGGTCACTGAAAGTGTGTGGGCATCGAGGCGCCGTTACAGGAATAGTTTTGTTTTTTTTGTTGCGTAATCGTTTTTTTTTTTTGCCTTAGTTGCCTATTTATAATGCGCTTAAATACTCAGAGGTTTCTAAGCGTGGGCCCTGGGATCGAACCTGTGTTGCTTCGTGTCGTCTTACTTCAAAAGGTCAACACGTTGCCACTGAGCTATCCTCCCGGGATATTAGTTAATATGGGGTGCATCAGCAAACTACTGAGGAACTTGACAATTCGTGAGGTTTTGGCGGCACAGAAAAAAAAAAATCTATTGGGAAACACAAAGGATTACGACTCTCATTATTGATAATATACCAGAAGATGAAGAATTGGAGGCTCCTGGAAGGATGCTGGAGTCTAGAAATGGGAAAGATGGAAGGGTTTTGGTGGAGACCCTCAAATCGTACTCCATTGGTGGTGAAGTTTATCAAATGCTCCACATACACTCAATGCGGCATTATGAATGGTGGAGCCCCTGCTAAAGGCCCAAAATCAATGGGCAAAACGGAGCAGACTATGGCAAGACGAATCAAAGTGCATTAGTGTCACATGCAGTAAAATGGGTCCCAAATGGAGGAGTCAAGGCCATCAGTCATTAATGGTCATCAAGAGGGCTCCTACCCCCGAAGACCTCCAATTCTAGAGAACCTGACCTACAGAAGAAAAGAATATGGATTGCCTGGTCAAAGGAGTTGGGTTGTGAGGATTCACTGAATGGTTGCAAGGAGATAGCTAGGACCGTATTACTAAATATGCCACATCCTGACTTGTTATATCTGCCAAGGAAAGTGTTTCAGGAGCAGCGCGTCCTGCTAAGCACTTATGTCACGGGGTTTGGCACCGAGAGAACCAACATCGATATAGATGAAATAAACGGAGAACATTACTTCTACCAGACGATGTGTGGGAGAGGGAGACCTCTTGACCCTCCTCTGGGGCAATACCATGAGAGGAGCTCCCCAGAGCCTACAGATTTATAATGGAGTGCAATACATTTACGTGAAACTTAACTCGAGAAGGTCCCCGACCGTAAATGGTCACTCTGTTCAAGCGGACTCACCAGCTCTGAACATGTTCTCAGGTGCAAAGGGTAAAGAAGTGAATAACTTTCGAAAGAGGTGTGGTACACGAAAAAGAGTACAAAAAGAAAACGGCACGCTTTATCTAGACAGTCAATCTTTAAGGTCAGACTTGAAAGCATTTTCCAATTTGGCAGAGGACTTATCCTTAATCTATCTGATCGCTGTTCTCAGAAATCACTCTGATTTCGACGCGTGATTTTGAGAGTGTTGAATTTATTGATTCACACAGAACTGATAAGGTGGTGTTACGCTTGGAGTCTGCAGTGGTTTATGATCTACTAAAGAGGAATTATGCTGAGGAAAATTGGATTTTTGATCTCCCTGCGCTTCAAGTAGGGCCCGGTACAGTTTGGATATCAACCCCTTCATTCCGCTCATTGTATAAATATTGTTCCTGTCAATTCTCTTTGCAATTCTGCCTTCCATTTTTCTGATGTCAGTGCTCCCTTTAGTTGCAGGTATTTAAACACTGAGATCTTTCCTATGCCCATGGTCTACTCAAGCTCCCCAATCTCAACAAATTCTCCCTTCTTTGGGACCTGTCCGACTCTTTCCAACCCTACCTCAAAACCAATCTTGAAATCTGACATGGTCCGGGATATCATCTTGTATCGGGGGAGCCCATATGGTGCTCAGCGGTGCATTTTCTTCCCGTTTGCCCTCTTTTCCTCCTCTGCGGGCCCAGATTTTAATGTGATTTTCCCTTGCTTGTAGAGGGGGCCCTCAGGTTCTTTCATTTCAGCCACTGTATCTGCAGTGAGGTGGCACAAGGCCTATTCCGCTTCGTCCGCTGAGGTAATGCGATACTCCACCGCTTCCACTTCAAATTGGAGTGAAAACTGGCATCCCCATCTGTATCGGATGCCTTTTTCTTGGAGCCATTTTGTTAAGGGTCTGCAGTCTCTGCACCTGGAGAGCGTGAGATTAGGTCTTGGTATATTGTAACCTTGGTGCCTTCAAAATCTTCTTTCCTGTGTTTCGCTCGGTTCAGTACCTCAGTTTTGTCTTTGTAGCTCAGGAATTTCACCACCACAGGTCAAGGCCCGCTTACATATGGTTTCCCTCCTCTGTGCGCTCTTTAAGATGCACCACCTTTCCACCCTCCGCTTTGAAGAGATGGTGTACTAGGGCCTGCACCCTATCCACTACTTGTCTTGGAGATCCTCGTTGTTTCCCTCAAACCTATTATCCGTAGGTTATGTTGTCTCTCTCCATTTTCCAGGACATCCATTTTTAACATCACTTTTCCTTAACGGAGTTGCAGCTCGGCCATCCTGGCGTAGAGCTGCATTTCAATCAGGTCTGCATTGGGCGGATTGTGCTCTAGCCCCTCCACTTTACTCTCAGCCGTAACCATCCTGCTAGGCAGATCTGCCAGTGAGGCTTGTAAGTCTCCTCTGAGGGCTTTGAGTTCTACAGGATGTCTCCCAAGTCTGCTTTTGTGGAGAAAAGGGACATGTCCACACCTGTCAGTACTCTCCCCTCCAGCGCCCCTTGAGAGAGTCATCCCCGCTTCCCTGGTAGCTGCGCCACCATGCTCGTCCGTCACACCTTCCTTCCGGACTTTCTCCTGTGGTATTCTCCTGTTTGTCTGCTTTTCCTTGCTTTGGTTTTGTCGTTTCACGCTTCCACCTCTTGTCCGGCGTCCCGTGCCATGCCGGCTCCGCCCTATAGCCTCCTCGTACAGGCATACACTGCCACCCTGTCAACTCCAATTCCTATGCGTTCTCGCTCCCTGTCTGTTATGTCCTTGGCCTCCCTCGATATCTCATTTGTTGGGGTTTCTCTCACCTTTCTTATTTTTTCACTGAAGGGTGCCCCCGTGTCTTGTATCCAGGAGGGAGTCGTATAACCTTCTCTGCCCATCTGCTGCATTACGGCTCCTCTTCATGCCGCTTATTTCCCTACTCATCCACTTGAGCAGGTCCTCTGCAAGGCACTGGTTGTAATTTATGGTTGGCTTTGCTTGTAACTTCGCTGATAGGGACGCTAGGCTTCCGTCCCCGTCACAATGCTTCTGTAGTGCCAAACGCCCAGTTTGTCCGCTAGCGATCAGGAGTTGGACACAGGTGCAGGTTAGGGCTGTGGGGCCCGTGCCTGATAAGTCAGGTGGTTACAGTCGCTGCTTTAGGATCCGGGAGTGGCGGAGGGGGGGTGCATGCTCCTCAGGCCATCACAGTGGTATTCGACTCTGGGGTCTCAGACGGCAGCGGTGCAGGCAGTCTCGCCCAGCGGCTGCCTTTGTGTGGCCCGCCGTACGCAACTAGTGCCTGCAAGTGTGGGGGCGAACCAGGCCTCACTTTGTCCCACCAAGCTGCCTGGATTCAGGTGGATGTCCATGGGGAACCCAAGCTCCAGGTCCTCTGCTGGCAGCTATTTTTCTACTTTTGTAGGGGCGTTCATGGGTGGGAGTCTTAGGGGGAGGGAGGACTTGGGTGCAGGGGCTCCACGGTGTGGTTAATTGCCTTTTGTCTCAGTCTCATGAGGCTTCTCCCCTTTTAATCGGCTCACCAGGTTCCGTTCACCCCCACAGCCTCCTCTGCAATTTAGCCACTGTTTGGGGCTGGTGCTCTTCAATGTGTTACTTGCACGGGCTTCGGAGTGCGCGGGCAAATCACTGGGCCTCAGCCTTGGGCCATGCCTGCACCTTCCCCTTCCCAGTTTTGTGTGGGTACAACACAATTCCTGCACCATAATTCCAGACCCCTCACAGGGATATTGATCCCACTGTCTCAGCCTCCTTGGGATCAGCCAGTCCCTCCTTTCCTCCTCCACCGCCCCGATCCTTCTGCCAACAGGTCCTCTTCCCCTGTTCCTTCACGTCCGCCTCTGGGCCTGGGGGGGGGGGGGGGGAGTGTGAGGCAAGGTGCAGCTCTCCTTGGCTTCGGGGGTCTCCTCATCAGGCCCTTCTTCCCTTGCTCACTTTGTTTTTTCCCTCCGGTCTTGTGCTGCTTCAGCTCCACCAGCCCATGCCATTGCGGCGGCTCCTCTCTCCTGTCTTTCGCTCAGTGCTTCGGTGTTGCCCGGCGCCGGTTGCTTTCTCCTGCTGCACCGCTCAGATTGCGCAGGAATGCAGGGTGTGCTACATCTGCCTCCTTTGCTCCCGCACAATTCTCCGCCTCCAGCCCTGCCCACCTCTCCGCAACCGGGTAAAGGTTTCCACGCGTCTTGCATTGTTAAGAGGCTGCGTCCCAATCTCCGCTCCCAGGCGCCAGTATTCACTGCGAGTTTCGTTGCGGCTTTCAGTTATTCACGTTCCTCTTCACTTCGCTCCTTATCGCCCACTCATTTCGGGTTTCCCACAGGCTAGAAACTCTCAATCTCATCGCTTATCTGCTGGAGGGTGTGGGAGCTGAGCACTAGGCAGCCATTTTCTCCCACACACCCTGGTGGTCTCCTAGTGTGGGGGTTTTAAGATGTGAAATTGGAGTAGTATGAATTGTTGGAGATGCAAAAAGCATTCTAGTGCAATTAGGATTTACTCATTTGATGATGTTAATGATTTGTAAGTGTGTAGGTTCTAGAAATTAGATAAAAGAAAAGGGGAGAGGATTTTGGTAAATGGAGATCATCATTTTGCAAAGTACATTGATACAAAGTATTGTCAAAGCACACTGTGCCCCCCCCATCTACATAAACCAATAATACATTATGAGCCCATAACTACAGTGATCATCATGAGAGCAGCCATACACCCACACTTCCGAATGAATCATGCAGTTAATTGTGAATAGTACGTGGAATTCTATCCCTACAGTATCTTTACCAAATTAGTGATCTCAATAAGGTGCGTTAATCCTTTGATTGGTGTCATGCTCATTATTTCTTGATTAATTATACAGGGTTCCGCCCTCCCTAAACAAGCATTGCACCTCCTGGGTGTACTCATATTATTTAAGCGGGTCATGCTTTTTATGGGAGAGGGAGACCTCTTGACCCTTGCAATAATATTCACCAAGTAGGGTTTCACTCACCCTAAAACATCAATGCTACTCCTTATTGGAGTGATTTGTATTGCAATCATGTAATCTTCAATGTTCTCAATACTCTGATTTGATAAATAATTGTTCTATATTATTGTTATATGCACAGAGATCTGTTATTAATGTGCTCAAAACTAGGATAGGTGCATAACACACACTCTAATACTGAAAATGTTGAATATTGTTTTGATACGTTCCTGGATTCCATTAGACCAGCAAAAATAATTTATAAAACCAAATTTGGTATCCGCTTGTTATAAATCCATAGTATTAGTTATCAATAGTAGCGCTGTACTAAAAATCACATATACAAGTGATCTTACTATTGTACTCACCTTGTTGGCCATGTCCAATTATATATATTTTGATGTCTGTTAATAGCCTTTGTTTACCGAAGAGACTTCGCGGATATGCTAGATACACACGACGTCAGCCGCAAATACATGAACAGTAACAAATCGTGTCTGCTATTGAAAACACGTGGAAGGCAGGATGATCCTTAACAGGACATCCAAATATATATAATTAAACATGACCAACAAGGAGAGTAAAATATTAAATCTCATCACCCTGTTTCTTTATACCAGCCCCCCTGAAAGTGAGATTGCAAAACTACAATATTCCAATTAGTTGGCCCAGTTCTCTGCCTGCTTCACCAATCATCTCAGCTTAGTCGCTTACTTTCGTTCCACATACATAATGAATACACAAAGCTAACTAGAGGTTTACGCAAAATAATGACCAATAGCTCAACCGCAGCCTGTACATCTACAAATATACACTGTGGTTCGCATCCAGAGTTGACTTTGCTCTACAGGTATGATTGCATTATATAATAGCACCTGCAGGAGAGAGTGGGTTAATCCAGAGGCTGGGAACGGAAGCTGAATCTGCAAGTAGCTCCTGCATTTAATGGCAGACAGCTGTGCCTGTGCCCAGCCTTCACCCCGTCCTTTGAGGCAGTGCCCAAAGCCAAGTCTCCATTGGAGTGTGACACCTCAACCCCCTGCCCACTCACCTGCACACCGATTTGCTCACATTCAGGTCCTGGAAATTCAATGGGAGACATATGGGCAATTTCTTTTTAAATAAAGCATGAATTGCGCAAAGCCTGGTGCCCTTAAAAAAATATTTGTTAAAAGTATCAGAACCCCAGATGACAGCTCTGTGTACTAATAGTGATAACATTAACTTTCATGTATGTACAGGGCTCGAATTCTGCGCTCGTGTTTACCGGACTCTCTTGAGGACCATTAGCGCCTTGCCCTGCCCACCCCCCCCCCCAAAATGATAATTAACATCATATTGAAAATAGTTGCTATCAATGACTGGCAAGGCCATCTTGTATTTGTATTTATTTGTATTGCGCGCCTTGCCCTGGGGCATCTGGGAACATAATTTGAAAAGGTAATGGTTACATACAGTGAAAACAGCTTTCCCAGGTGGAAAAAAAAAATCTTAATGACAATGCAGTTCTTAGGCAACACATGTTACAGACAAGTACATTGTTACAGCATTTACTATAGACATTACTAGTAGTATGGGGTATACTGCAAAGTATACTAGAATATAGAAGATATATAGACGTTACAAGTGGAGAGGAAGGCTAGGAATCTGATGTTAACACATTGCCATAATAGGCCAATGTGGTTAGGTGGATGGGGCAGATGCGTCAAGCTCATAGAGCCAGAGTTTTGTTTTGTTCTTAAAGGAGTAGATTGACAGTTCCGTTCTGAGTGTAGTAGGCATTGTGTTCCATAGTTTGGCTGCAAGGACTGGGAAACTAGATTCCCCCCCCCCCCCCCCGGCTGTCTGATGCTTGTAGAATTATTACCCTTCCTGCCGCAAAACCACGTACTTGGTCTCCAGCTAGGACTTTCCTTAAACATGGTCAACCTTTCGGTTGTAGTAAACGCCTGTATTACTTCTTACAGAGCAAATGATGGGTCAAGCATACAATATAAAAGGACACTGCCCAATGCAACACTGAGTGCACCCAGCTGCACAGGGCCTTGCACTGAGAAAACCAATTCAGAGCTTTTTCATCCTATCTGTGTCCATTTGTGCACCTAACATTTTACAGATACTCCCCTCGCTAATGTGTTACTTCAGCAGTACACAGAAATGCCTTATTGGTGCCAATATGTCAAGGGTACAAATAACCACGGGTGACATTTAAAATATGATTACTAAATTGCTAATCAAATAAGTTTGTTGGCTAATCAAGAACATTTTAATGAGCGAATGATAATCAATTTTCGAAAACGAATTTATGCCTTGTGCAACTTTAAATTGGTACCCCTGCTTTAGATCAATCATAAAAACGTGTTTTCTCGATCATTCAGGTTTATTTTTCAGCTTGTTCACTCAAAAATGCTAACTTCCTAAAATAACTCATCCATTGAAAATGATCATCCATTGTATGATAAAGATTGCCAACGCTAACAGCTCAGGAAGTCTTCATTCTATTAAAGACAAGGAGGTTCGCATTATGCTTCAACTTTCTTTAATGCTGCCACAACATCTTTTCACCTTATCACTTTTAAACATCAACATTTGTGCTTTTTTCTTTTCAGATATAAAAATAGCCAATCCGAGGTTTAAAAGTTCCAAACTAGAGTCTTGCATCTTTAGAAGTCCTTTGAAACTCAAACTCCCAAACACCTCTAGGAGTGCAGTAGTTCTGACCCTATCAAATGCTCCCTTGCGGTGATAAGCCATCCTATCGGGCACCACATGCCGAGGCGAGGGCCCCGAGCGATCCAGGCGGCGGGCCTGGCCCCTGCAATCATCCGCCGGCCGGGAGGCCCCCCCCCTCGAGTGCTCGAGTATGCAGACAAGAGGCGGCAACAACCAAACACACCAGGTGAACCCCCCCCTCCCCTTCTCGGCGGCGGCCTATGAGATGGAGAGCACTGCGCTCCAGGCAAGGCGAGTTGCACAACAGCAGGACAGGGGGCCGCCGGGGGACATCTCCTCCACCCCCAGCCATACAGCTATCACGGCGGGAGACAGACATTAAAGCCTAGCTGAACTCTTGCAACCGCACCAGCCAGGAGTCTCCGAAATCACGCCCAGAACAAGCGGGAGCCCCCGTGTAGCCCAGTAAACCCCCACGAGAGTAAGGGACAAGGGGATTGACGAAAAACCCCTATAGTCCCGAAAACCAGGCGAAAGGCAGCAGAACAGCGGGCGACACCACCCCACTCAAGGTGGCATCACAGAACACGGGAAACTTTGCAGGAGCCACGAACCGCAAACATTGCCAATAACCCCCCAGGAGGGAAACCGTTAAAGGGAGAAAAACCACAGTTAATCCATACACCTGGCCCAGGCACATCGACACCACCAAGATGGGAAAGTCAGACAAATCTCAGAGGAAGCAGACTTGAGACGGGTGCCATTGTCAAACCCCCAAAAGCAAACAAGAGACAGGAGAGTCCATGCCCCTAGCTGACGACTCCGCTAAAACCACTGATAGAGAAATCCTTCTCGATCTAAAAGCAGGGATTGGCAACATAAACAGAAAGCTCGACTCCCTGTCCCGAAAAGTAGACCAGCTACAGCATTGGTCAGACAAACATGGGGACAGGCTAGACACTGCTGAAAAACGAATCTCCGATGTCGAAGGCAACATGTCCTCCATGTCCACCAAGGTATCAACATTAGAAACACAAATGAAAGCCGTCATGGCCAAAAACTAGGACCTCGAATGAACATCATCAGGATCCTTGGGGTAAGAACAGCAAACCATGAGGAAAATGGAAGACTTCGTGGAAACTATGTAAGGAGCTATTTGGAAGCCCCACGCTGTCCAACATATTTGTGGTAGAAAGAGCCCACAGGGTCCCAACCAATCGGCCCATTCCCAGGACAGCCCCTCGCCCAAAAATAGCAAAACTGCTCAATTTCAAAGACAGGGACACGATCCTCCGCCTTGCAAGGGAGAAAGGGAATCTACAGCACGACGGAGACGACATCCAATTCTTTCCCGACTTCTCCCCCTCAGTCCAGGCGTTACACAGAACATTCACCAGAGTAAAACGCCGGCTACAGGACAACAAATTGTTATAATCCATGCTCTACCCAGCCAAACTACGAATTCAACACGATGGCAAATCACAATTCTTTAACACACCCGAAGAGGCAAATTTGTTCTTCGACAAGCTGGGGTGCAAACAAAATATTGGCAACCCGAGACCACAAAGGAGAGACCGAGCAGACAGACCCGCCATGATGCCCACTCACGCCCATCACCAGGCCGCTCTACACTTTTTTAATTGATCCCCTGGATTCTACAACCACGCTGGACCCCAGGGTGCGCTGGACCTTGGAAGTTCCCTCGTGCCCCAAGCGCAGCTTTGTTTTGTTTCAGGACTTTGGGAGGGGAAATTCGACGGGCGAGTTGGGCGTTGCCCGTGCCTGGGAGGGAAATGGTTTAATTTTATGGAAGCATGCTTATCAGGGGTCCACGCCTCACCCGCCACCGCCCGGGATCATCCAGTGGATGCACCAAAGTCCACTCTCGCCTGAAAAAGCAAGAACCCAAGCACAGTCCATTGGAATGTGGCCCAACACAATAGAACAACATCTCGCCCCAAATCCGACCAAGCAGTCAATCACCTACAACATTCAAGTTATCTACCTGCAACATTAAAGGGGGCAATAACCCGACCAAAACAAGAAAGATGACGCAATACCTCCGGAGACACAAGTGGACATTGCTCTGATTCAGGAAACTCACCTCCTCCCCGGAACAGAGAATCGTTGGGCCCGAGACTGGGGCTGTCATAGATATTGCATCATACTCCACATACGCCAGAGGAGTGGCAATCCTAATACACAAATCCCTGAAATTGAAGCTACTCGCAGTCAAAAATGACAAAGAGGGGAGGTCACTTCTGGTAAACGGGATCCTGGAAAATACAGAATTCATTATCATAAACTCCTACGGACCGAACACGGACGGATACAACAACTTCGACTGGGTAATGACACCTGGGAGAAGCAAAACCCGCTACAATCATATGGGCAGGAGACATGAACACCGCACTTGACCCACAGAAGGATAGATCTCACCCGACGTCTACAACCACCTCTAAAGCAGCTCTCCAGGTTCTTGAGATCTGCAAAGCATACGATTTGGTAGATGTCTGAGACGCCAACACAGCGAGTCCCGAGACTATTCATTCCATTCTTGGGTCCACAAAACCAGTTCCCGCCTGGATTACATATTGGTCTCCGCACATAGCCAGGTTCAATGGACAAACAGCCAAATACTGCCTAGATCACTATCAGACCACTCAGCGGTCACAGTCGAGTGTACCCCACCAGACCCACCAGAATGGAGAAGACACTGGAGATTCAAGCCCAGATCCCTACAAGACCAGGTATTCACTGACGAACTCTGTACAGAGATCATAACTTACCTTGAAATCAACCAGGGCTCAGTGTCATCGGCTGGAACCCTGTGGGAATCCCTAAAGGTTACGTCAGAGGGATCCGTTTAATCAAAGAACAAGGAATTCTGAAGCTCATTAGAGAACTGTCCTCGAGCAAGTCCCGCCTGAAAGAGCTCGAACACTTACAGACCACCTTACCAGAGCCACAGGTGCTAGCATCATTGAAGGTAGAGCTTGAAAAGTTCAGAGCAGCAGCGGACCCCAAACTAAAATTCCCATCACATGGCCACCGCATCCGTCAATACGGAGAAGGGCAAAAGCCAGGTGCCCTCCTCATGAGGTTGATAGCGGCAGATCGAAAACCCACACAGATCGAGCAGATCCGAAACCTCCAGGGCACCCTAGTGCACACTGCACACCGACAAGGAAATAGCAAAACATTCCGCACCTATTATCAAAAGCTGTACTAAACCAACTTTACCGCCACCCAGGAGGAACTGGCACACTACCTAGCTGACATAGAACTGTATTGGGTGGAGGCCATGCTAAGGGAACCCCTAAACGCACCCATCACCTCAGAGGAGAGCCTCCAGGCCATTATGGACCTACCAAACACTAAGGCGCCTGGTCCCGACGGGCTAATAGGCGAGTTCTACAAAGCGTTCGCACCCATCCTCGCCCCACTACTGCTGCAAGTCTTCAAGGAGGCACTAGAGTCCGGGTCATTGCCCCCGACCCTCCGAGAGGCAAACATGATACTACTGCACAAAGCCAACAAACCCCCAGAAGAATGCAGCTCGTACAGACCAATATCACTGATTAACCTGGACAATAAAATATTGACTAAAATCCTGGCCTCCAGACTCATTCCCCTGATGCCTGCGCTGGTACTCGCAGACCAAGCCGGATTTGTCCCACGCCGCAACACAACATTCGGGATCAGACTCATGTTAAGAGTCATGGAGGCTCTAGACCCCTCACACCAAGCAGTAGCAGTACTCCTAGACGCTGAGAAAGCTTTCGACTCCATTGAATGACCTTTTCTCCTTGAGGTCCTCCAAAGAATGGGCCTGGGAAAGAGATTCCTCCAGCTAGCAGCCCTCCTGTATAACCAACCCCGCTCACACATCATTCTGGGGAAAACCAGATTGACGGCAATAGATCTCCAGCGGGGAACAAGACAAGGGTGCCCACTATCCGCCTTACTCTTTGCTCTGGTGATGGAGCCCCTCGCCTCAGACCTTCTAGCCAGACACATACACAGAGGCCTGACCTTTGGCCCCCACAAATGAAAAATCTCCCTATATGCAGATGACATCGCCCTTTACATACATGACCCGACAATAAACCTGAATCCACTAATACGGGATATAATAAAATTCGGTAACTTCTCCGGCTTAAAGATCAACCACAGCAAATCCATTGTATTCCCACTCACCCCAGAGACCCAAGAATTCCGAGATGAATTTGGCTTCAAATGGGAACACACAAACGTTCACTATTTAGGCATCCAAATGGCCAGAGACCACCAAACCTTCTTCCAAGATAATTATGACAAAGTAATCCAAACACTACAGGGAAAAAAAAAAATTAAAAAAAATAAAAACGGCAGATGGAAATCACTGCCACTCACCCTATGGGGCCCGGTGTCGATAGTAAAAATGGTAATACTCCACAAACTTCTATAGCTCTTTGTAAATCTCCCCCTACTACTACCCCAAAAACATCTACACCTGAAGAGCATAATCCGGAACTTCTCTGGGTGGGAAAACCAACCAGAATCGCCTATAAGTCACTAATCCAGCCCGTAAAAAAAGGCAGAATGGCACTCCCAGACGTAGAACGCTATTACTGGGCAGTGCAAGCCCAATTCCTGGGTCATTAATACGCCACACACTTCGTTCGCCCCCTTGTTCAGCTGGAGCGAGCTCTCGCATCTCCCAAGCTGCTCAGAGCAGCCATCTTTGGCTTTACACACACCCCACACACAACACTCTAAACACGGTCCTCTCCACCATAGCAATATGGAAAAAAATTGCATTGAAATGTAATATTCAGACCAGGTTCTCCCCCCCCTACTTCCAATAAAATGTATTCCTGGTATTCCCCTGACCGCAGAGAAAGTATACTTGAATTGGGTCGACAAGCTAAAATTAAAAACCATGGGCAATCTTTATCGAAGGGAACCTCCTCACTCCCCAACCGGCGAAAACCCGCAGAGCCTCCACCGCCCTGGACACCTTCATCTACTTCCGACTTAGAGGCTCCCTCAAAGCCAGATTACCCTCGTTCCCGCAACATGGCAACTGCTACACGGGGTCATCCAGTCACAAGGGGAGGGTAAACTAGTTTCGATGCTATACAAATTGCTACTAATAGAAACAGCCCCGAACCCGACAACACCTAAAGCGAGATGGGAAAGGGCCCTTCAGATCTCAATCCCAGATGAAGAATGGGAATACATTCGAGCAAAAACCCAGAAAGTATAGCTAAATACAAGATACAAACTAATTCACCTAAAATTCATTCATCAAGCATACCACACCCCCGCTAGAATCCACCACTACCAGCCGTCGACCCCCTCACTGTGCGGTCGCTGTGGTACGCCATTGGCAGACTTCCTCCACCTCGCATAGTCCTGCCCATTAATACAACAATTCTGGGAAATGACACTGGAAAAGACAGCCGCAATGGTAAGCATGCCCATAGAACCTGACCCCAAGATCACACTCCTGGGACTCACCAAACACTCCCCCCTCCCCCATCTCAACACGCAAACTAGGAGGATTGTTACTACTGTTGGCACGCAGGAGAATCGCAATATCATGGGGAAAAGGACCCACACCAACTGTACAGCAGTGGTTGAAAGACATAGCATACCGTCAGGACACAGAATCAAACTTCATCAAGCTATTACCCCCTGCACTCTCGACCACCCGACATATGGGGTCCATACATCGCTTATTTTTTGTCCACAGGAAGCAGCGACTCCTCAAGAGACACATCCCCAGCGGAATCACGCGGGCACACACCCCAGCCTGAGCACAGCAATCAACTGTTAACCACCATCAACTCAACACCAGGGCGTCCTGGAGGGTTTCGGGGCGGGGACAGGGAGGCGGGATATGAAGCACAAGTTACTTCCATGTTTGTTGTTATGGTATAATTTTGTTTGTTTATTGTACATATACCAAAAAGAAAGTTTTTTTTAAAAAAAATAGGTGTCACCTGCGGGGAGGAATGGAGATCCTGCCGGGGATCCCTGGAGCTGCCGCTGTGCTTAGGAGACGATACACCCACATGGTGCATGGATGTCCAAGGCCATCACCTCCAACCGTCCTGGAGTTGCGGCTGGGCTGCATTACAGCTTTTCCCTTTGGGGAGGTATTGGCACACTGCCGGGACTCACTGGTGGGGAGAAGCTGGCCAGCCAGAGCTCCAGCAAAGTCGCCGTTAATATCCCTGGCCTTGGGAACCCTTCTCCCATGTGGGTCTTTGGCGGGGCTTGTGAGTAATACATTCTGGGGAGATTTGCGCAAGTCAGACAGCTTTGGATTCCCACGGGTGTCCTCTTTTCAGAAATGCATGGGGTTCCCCGTTTTCCTTGCTGGCTTCGACACCATAGGCCCAAATCTGTAGGTTGCCCACACAAACAAAATGCGCTGTGCCGAAAGGCTTGGGGTTACCAGTGGGTTACCCTTTTTTCCTTTTGTCTCCCAGTAGGTGCACCCACACATGAGGTACTGTTTTCGTCGGGACACCTGTGGGAATGCAGGAAGGTATGACATCTGTTGGCAACGTGTTTCGGTGAGTGGACAGAGGGAAATGTCTCACAGATGGCACTACCTTCCCGCGTCCCCACACGTGTCCCGATGAAAGTACTGCACATGTGTGGGTGCACCTACCGGGGGACAAAAGGAAAAGGGTAACCCACTGGTAACCCCAAGCCTTTCGGCACAGCACATTTTGTTCATGTGGGGGGAAAAAAGGGGCCAAATTTGGCCGAGATATCTCCTGTAACAGAAAAGGTACAAGGCATTGAATGGCGACATACCGAAAATCACCAAAAAAGGCCTTGGCACTGGGGGGGAAAGCCCCATGGCACTTAAACATTCACCAAATTGGTTTAACGCTTTAACTCCTAATTCAAGGATATGGTCTTAAGTGAAAGTTATATGTTGTCATTGGCTGTGAATTGTTTCATTTTAGCAAAATTTTATTTTTGTAAACGTTTTATAACTGATTGAAAAAGTTTTTTAAAACTGTATTTGTAGAGTAAAGTGCTTTGGCGAAAGCGCTATGCAAATAACGCATCATTGTCATTACCATTTTACCTTCTGCATGTGCTTTTTCTAACATTCATAATTACATGTCTGTGGTCTGTAGCAACCTGATGCAGATGCATTGGTGCCCTGTTTGCGGCATATACAAATGTTAAATAAAATACCAAAGTGAATAACTCGAAGTTACACGGACCCAAAACTAAGACGTTAGACTGAAGAAAGGAGAATTTCAGAGAACAATGACCCTCCCAGTCAATCATTACTACCCTCGTCGGATTTTCACATTAATGGCAGTATAAACCATTTCAAAATCACCTTTTGTATTCTCAACTGCAGATGGACTGTTAAAGAGGCTACCAACATAGCTGAGTCAGTGGATAAAGTTGAAATCAATAACCTTGCTCCCCCGACAAAATGTTCACAGACACTGTAACAACTGTTAGCACCATCATTCTACAGGGACAAAATAAAGTTCAGTAACTGGTAATGGAAAAATATGTTAAGAAACAAATATTAAAAAACCCAGCTGTCAAAATGCTCCCTGAATGGCACAGCCTCATCTGTGCCACCATCCTCTCAACTGAAAAAACACTGCATGCAATCAAAACAGAACACCCCCACCATTCTATTTACGTAGAGTCCAAAAAGAAACTGTTCTCCATTTCTTACAGATGGTTCAAAACTGATGGTAACATTCATTCCAGCAACAACAGAACTAAACTAATGGATGATAATCTCCGGGGATCAAAAGAAAGCGTTGATGAGCAAAAGCTAAAAGCAGCTCCTGGGTTTATGTTTTAAAGTGTCGCCGATGTTCCTTTAGCCATATTCCCAAACACAAACATGTCACACGTCAAATATATGTCAGATCGGAAGCAGTTTTCCTGGAGAGTCAAATGTAGCTCTTGGTAGCGGATTTTGTGAAGCTACCCAGGCTCTTCTATGCTAAAATCGGGAGCTTAAACAGCCTCCAGCAATCTCAACCAAGATCTGATCTCTAAATTACCTAGTCATTCACCCAGACCACGGTAATGTGGGTGTCCAACCATGGTTAAGCCACACACAACGCCAGTGATGTCTTTGACAATATTTAACTTACTCTTCTTACTTACCACTTAATAGCACCAGAAAGGCGTACATCCCATGGAGAGACAGACAACTTCTATTAACCAAATTGAATAGTCTAGCCTGTATAAAGATAAACCACCTCACCTGGATGACGACTGAATAAACAACATCCGACCTATATCAAAGATGGCTAAACAATATATTGAACAAAACTAGTCCCCTCATTAACCTAAACAGATCTTCTAGATTGCCCATACATGCCCTTAATATGATGGAGAAAGAACTAGTGAGGATCCTAGATGCATTTACCCCAGCTAGACCCAAATACTGCTCATTAATGTTTTGATCAGGAGTTGGAAGATTTAGGAGGGTAAAGCTAATTTAAAAAAGGAAGCGCGTCACAAAACTTTAAAGCCAGAGGACAAACTGAAGTGTAAAATCTGCACTAGCAGTGAACGGCTCTTCAAAAAGATACTCCAAATTAAGTAGTACAGAACACGCAAATAAACTAGTCTGAAATGTTTCATTATGAAAGTGAATACGATCCAAACGGAGCTAAAACAAACCAGATCCAACCTCTTTGACAAGCAGAAAACTATCTTCCGCAGCACTTCTTGTACTCTTATACTTCAAAAAGGGGAGGAACTTAATAAAACTTTTTTTTAAATCAGGGGCGTAGCCTGGAGCGCCGACAATGCCGTCGCTCCTCTGAGGGCCTCTGTGGCACGCCCGCTGCTTTTCGTGCTCTAATGCAGTTCCAGCACCTCTCTGAATAGCAGATTTATTGGTGGCGACGTGTGAAACCATGGGGCCTCCACTGATGCTTTCTCTGAGACAATAGTCCCCAGGAAGGCTACGTAAAGTCCGGACTAACCTACGGGTTCCCTGCGGCCTCCCCGCCGGATAATCCAAAATGGCGGGCGGGACCCCGGGAAAGTCTGCAGCTCCACTCTCCGAGCCATGCTGCTACCTCCAGCCAGCAACATACCCCTGCGTGCCACCACCGCTACCCTTCTCCAGAGGAACCAACGCAAAGACCAGACCGTATGATGAGGAGGGCCAAGGGACCTCCTGCGGCATCCCTCCGTCTCCGCCTGCACCGGTGCCATCGCCCCCAGACCTGGAGAAGAGATGTGCTCCAGTCTCGGCAAACACCCGACAACGCCAACCAGCGGTATGTGGTCCCCTCCTGCAGCCCTCTCCAAATAATTACACCTGCCGCCCACTGAGCCCGCCGCCTTCTCCACAACCCCCTCCGAGGAAGCGGGCTCTGCTGCGGGCAAAGGCGCGAGCCGCACTGGGACCCGACCCAGCTGGCCTGAGCTGTTGGAAGTAGGAGGGCATGCAGGATCTGCTCCCCCCACCCCTCCTCCTCTCAACCATCAGAGACTCGCCAGCTTCTGAGCCCTGGATCCTCCAGCTGGGGCACCCCCTCCTGCCTGCCTCAATATTCTGGTGGGGACCTCCACCCACACCCCGCGGCCCGGACCGTGGATGCACTGAACCTGAGGCAACAAGAAGTGGACCTGACACAGCAACCTGCGAGGCTGCTCCATTTGGGGCCAGGAGGGGACCAAACTTGCCAACCTTGCGATAAGCGCTCTGGTGGACCACAACCCGGGCTTCAGCGTACTACCGACTTAACCAGGACCCCCCCGCTGCGGCCAACATCCCTCACCAGGCTAAGCATAACCACCGCACACAGACAGACTCTGGGAAACCTGGAAGCCTCACTAACCCAAGTCTCCCCACAGCCTCAGCCGAATACAGGCTCTCCCTTCCTCTTCCTCACTTAAGCATCTCCTGGGGTGCCCCGGCCCACTCTTCAACTCCCTCCTCCTCTCAGCTGGCCCAGGCGGGCTATCCAGCCTCACCAACGACTCGTAGGTGTGGGGGCCTTCCCCCTCACTAGCAATTCCACCACCACCCCCCCACCCCCCACCTCCCGAACCACAGTACTGCACTGGGAGCAGTCTTAAGCTTCACAAACTCCCACTTACCTACCTTAACCTCTTAAGGAGTCGCCACACTTCCCACTTCATGAGTGGGGACGTCATGGCCAAGCAATCTAAGTCTAATAAGAACATGGACATAGGCACAATGCTGCGGACAAGGGGAAGAAACAGGACCTCCCCCAACTCTGCGCCACAAATGACCACGGAAGACAAGGGGACCCTCGCAACCAGAAGCGACCTACTGGCTTTTATGGCTGATATTAAATCTGAGTTTAGGTCCTGCATGACTGAACCATCTACAAAACTAGAGCACACTGACCAGAGGGTGACCGAAGCGGAGCAAAGACTGGGGGAGGTCGAGGACCAAACCCAAGATCACACAGCGGCCCCAGCGAAACCCAACTTTCCATTAGAGCCTTACAGGACAAATGCGAAATCTTGGAATTCAAACAAGAAGACTTGGAAAATCGAGCTCGACGCAATAACCTACAAATTCGATATATACCTGCCTCGATCCCAGACCAAAACCTAACAGAATACGTACGGGACCTCTTTCAGTCCTTGCTTCCGCACCTGGACAAGTCCCAACTCCTGCTGGATCGCACCCACAGACTGTGCCCACACCTGGGAATGGAATCGGATTCCCCCCCGCCCGATGTTATCACCAGGGTACACTTTTTCACTACGAAAGAAGCCATCTCTTCAATCAGTCGCACCCGGGACGAGCGGACCTTCCAGGGCTCTCCCCTCGATATTTACCAGGATCTCTCCCTTTTCACGCTGCAAAAGAGAAGGTCATTCTGACCCCTGACTCGCTTTCTTCAGAAACATCAGGTCCGTTACAGATGGCCCTTTCCAAAAGCGCTACAATTCACCTACAAATCCACCTTAAGGAAAATTAGCCACCTCGAGGATGCCGAATAAATCATGCACCCAACCTCACTCGGGACCTCCTCCCCTATGGCTCCTGAAACCACCACAGGCAAAGACCCTACGCCCCCTCAAAAAGAAAAGCAGACTATGGACGAGAGTCCTAATAGACAGGAGGAAGAGATGACTTAACACTGGAGAAGGGTACATAGGCAAGAAGACAGGGAGCTGACAAATCTAAAATGGTAGACCCTACAGCCCCCTGCCCGTCTATAATCCTATTCGGCGCGGCTCTGTTCCTCCTCTGGAACTGAACCTCTTTCGCCTCAACAGAACGCCATCTACAAAGAAACAAAAGAATCGGCACCACGCTCATAGTAGCGGGCCTCCCCACGGCTCCTGCCCATTTCCGAGGTACAATCCATCTATGAGTCCTTGGAATACCACACACAGTTTGATCCTAGTCTCAGCCATGTTGGCCGACTACGGTTATTTGGCCCATTTGGTCTGGGGCGGCACCAGGGCTACAAATCTGACACCCCGTTGGTTAATACCCCAGCCTCCCCGTTGGAGGCATGGGCAAAAATCCCAAGAGCAGGATGGTAAACAGCCTCAAACTCTCTCAAACCATGGCTGACCCACACCCAACCGACTCCCCCCCCCCCGTTTGAACCCAACAGCAACTTCACTCACCCCCGCCCAGGAAAACTGCACCTTGAGATTCGTCTCCCTTGATGTCAGAGGATTAAACTGAAAAGTAAATAATATAATAATCCCCCCCACCAAACGTAAATCAATCTTACAAAAGCTACAGGAAGATGCAGCGGTGGTCCTGCTCCAGGACACGCACTCACTACCAGCGGACTTTGGGCACCTACGTTCGCAACAATTCCCGAAGCAACTCATCGCCTCAGGTGGCACCAAGAAAGTGGGCACAACGGTGCTCTTTAGGAAGGGGTTAAACCCCCACATTTTGGAAACAAAACTCTGCCCAGAGGGGCGATTGTGGCAGTGAAATGCCTCCTGTTGGGCCAACTATACACCTTCACTTCGGTGTAGGCCCCAAATACGGGACGAGTCGCATTCTATGAAGCTCTAAGCGCCACGCTAGCTCTCTTTGCAGAGGGTAAAATGGTAATGGGAGGGGACTTCAATTGAGTCCCAGATCCCATAAAGGACAAATCACACCCACCTTCCTCTTGAGACGTTACTCTGGCCCTCGGACTGCTACACCTATTTAGGACCCTACAGGTGGTAGACTCGTGGCGGGTGCTGCACCTCTCAGAGAGAGACTTTTCCTTTTATTCCTATGTCCACAGAACATTCCCAAGAATCGATCTCCTCTTGACATCTCTGCCGGTGCTCGCCTATACCAATGAGGTATCCATTGGATCAAGGATTCTATCAGACCATGCCCCGGTAACCCTGGAGATCCACATTCATTACCCAACTCCCACCACCCAACGCAGATGGTCACTGTACGACCTGATACTTAACGAGAAGCCAATAAGAGACCCCATAGCAACATCAATGAAGAACTTCTTCAAAGAGAACCCTAAAGAAGACACCTCCCTGGCAAATACCTGGGAAGCTATGAAAGCGGTCATTCGTGGAGAGCTGATAGCTCGAGGAGTGGCATACTATAGGAACAGGCAGCAAACTCACATGTCCCTCGAAGAAGAACTCCCGTAAGCAGAAGATAGAAAAGGGCTGGTCCCCCAAAACACGAGCCATCCAGGCTGCACAAAAAAAAAAAATTAATAAATAAAACGAGGCCCACTAAGCCGAACACACTGCACATTTAATGCCAAAGCCAAACAGTTTTATTATGTAAAGAACAAAGCGAACAAATTTCTGGTGGGCAAACTTGCCAAAATAAAAAGGAACAATACAATTATTGGACTACGAGACCCGCAGGTCAAGAGACAATATTCAGAACTGGAGAAACTACAGCTTGCAACGAATCACCTGACACAAGTGATGCCCGCACCACCGCGAAACCTGAAGGAACAGACGGAATACTTGCAGAAAGCCGCCCTCCCCCAGCTGAAGGACACAGCCCGAGACATCCTGAACTCGCCGATCTCAGGTGAAGAGGTAGAGGAGGCCATAAAGTCTCTTAAAACCCGAGCTCCCGGCCCCGACGGACATTCTGCCAAATTCTACAAGATTTTCAGGCACCAACTGCTGACGCCATTGGTGAATCTCTAATTCTTTCAGGGAAACGGGCACGTTAACCCCCGCCATGCAAGAATCCATTACTGTCCTTATACCCAAACCTGGGGGGGACCCAAAGAGCCCGGCCTCCAACAGACCAATTGCCCTGCTGAATATTAATGCCAACATCTACTCCAAGGTCCTTGCGATGCACCTTTCCCACATCCTGCCTGACATAATCCACCTGGTCAGACCGGGTTCATTAGAAACAGAGCCACAAGCGACAACATCCGCAGAGCGCTGGACCTGGTAGACCTGGCCACCCGGGGCTCCCAGCGTCTAGCACTCCTGGCCCTCAAAGCCACCAAAGTGTTTGACAATGTGGACTGGACCTTTATGAACCTCACCCTGGAGGCCTTTGGGTTCGGGCCAGAGTTCCGAGCCATGGTCCTTGCGAACTACACGTCACCAAAAACCGTCCTGAGGATCAATGGCACCCTCTACGCCCCGATGTCTCTGACCAGCAGGACCAGGCAGGGATGCCCACTAACCCACCTCCTGTTTGCCCTGATCATGGAACCCTTTGCCCAAAGAATCAAACTGAACAAGCTCATCAAGGGTCCCCAAGTTAGCCCCTCGCAACACAAACTTGCCCTATACGCAGACGAAGTTTGGCTCACCATCTCAGAGCCCTGTACCTCACTGAAACATGCCCTTGCTGAGATAGATAACTACGGAAGAGTCACTGGCTTCTCCATTAACTTTAACAAGTCCGCGGCCTTGGGATAGGCCTAACCCCGACCGAGAGAGAAGCTCTGATCCTGCTATGCCCCATTCAGTGGAAGGCTAGGGCAATCCCTTACCTGGGGGTCAAATTCCGGTGAACCCAAAGGACTTTTATCGTGTAAATGTTCCCCTTCTCTTCAAAGGACTGGAAGACGATCTGAAGTGCTGGAAATCCCAAGAAATCTCACTAATGGGCCGCATCACTGCCTGCAAAATGAATCTCCTTCCCAGATTTCTATATGCCTGCACATCACTCCCGGTTCCTATTCCATCGCCGGCCCTCCGGGACCTCCAGAGGAATCTATCTGGGGGGGGGGGGGGGGGGGGCAGGGGGGTGGAACAGGATCCCCCAAAAAACAATGCTAGGTAGTGCAAGATTAAGCGGTCTGGGGGTACCCAACTTGCAGGGATACCAATATGGCGGACATGGGAGAGACTACTGCCATCTACTAGGCATACCATAGACACTTGGGACAGAGCCCTGAAGAAAAAGGGGATTCCCGGAGGACTGAACCCCTCGTCGCCGGTATTTCATAACCCGACCTTCTCACCCGGAACAAACCCCCAGAACTTTAGTAACTGGATCTCAGGGAGCCTGGAGTCTCTGGGACAACTGTTTGTGGGGTCGGGGGGCCCTTGCACCTTCGAACAATGCAAGGAAGCCTTCCAGCTTCAGGAGAAAGACAGGTTCTCCTATATCCAGCTCGTCACTGGTGCGCCCACCCGCAAACCCGCCAGGCAGCAACCCGCCCCCCCCACCGCACTAGTGCCAACCCTTATGGATCTTCCGACCTGAGGTAAGATCTCTACCTTTACAGATTTTTTCAGGGAGACTTTCTCGCCTCCAGAACGCGATGCATGGCATAATGGGAGGCAGACCTAGGCCACTCTATAGAGGATCAAACCTGGGTGGATATATGAACTCGGGTCCACTCATCAGCCGGCGTCAGTTACAGGGAGTGTGCCTACAAAATCCTGCTGCGCTGGTACTATCCGCCCTTGAGGCTCGATTGCGATTCAAAAACCCACAACCACACGCCCACATGAGCAACAAACTTCGGCGCAGTAACAATACTCTAGCTAATCTGGCCACTGATTTAGACAGCAAGCTAGGCCCCCATCACCATACATGGCCCATCTCTACCATCGCAAAAAACTCCTACAAAAGACACATTCATCAAAGCAGCCTTGATCAGGTACCTATCCGCCCACGCACTGGACATCGCCGACTTCATAACTCATGAAAAGCTTGATCTCCTCGCAGTTACGGAAACCTGGCTTAATGTAGCCTCTGGACCATCTCTGGCCCTTGCTATACCAAATGACTATGCCATCATAAGATGCGATAGAAACACCAACCAAGTGAAGGGAGGCGGACTTGTCCTCATCTTCAGAAACACCTACGACAGAGTCATTCAGGACGCTCAAATTCCCTCTGCCGAATCCCTGTCCATCAAACAGCCACTATCACCTAACCACACAGCAACAGTGCACCTTATCTACCGACCACCAGGACCCATTTCCTCATTCATAGAGGATATTGTATCCCTTGTATCCATCGACACTAAACCTAATTCACAAACTATCCTACTAGGGGACTTCAACCTTGGTTTTAATGACCCCACGAATAATAATGCCCGTGATCTAGCTAACGCCCTATCAGACTTGGGTCATACCCATATTATTCATGAGCCCACACATATCAAAGGAAGAACATTGGCTGGCTCACCAACCTTAACTGCTCGATCGATCTTCTATCCAATGACCCGTGTATTTGGTCGGATCATCATAAAATAACCTTCTCCATCAAAGCCAACACACACAACACCCTGCTCCTATGATCGCTCCAGCCACCCGCACTAGAAATAAGAAAGACATTACACCACATAAACTCCTACCACTATTACTTCCCCTTCTTGACAAGGTGGCCACCTCCGACCCCACAGTCTTAGTAGACATTTACAATCAGGCATTACTGAAAGCCTTGAATACCATCGCCCCCTAAAATTGCGGAAACCTAAACCACAACGTCACCTGAATACATGGTTCACGCCGCATCTTAGAGAACTACGTAAAACTAAGAGAATGGCAGAAGCACATTGGAAAAAGTACCCTTCAGTAAATAATAAAAATGAACTAATTCTAGCAACTTCTAGCTATAAACAAGCTATTATACTTGCCAAAAAAGACACCTATAACAAAAGGATCGAACAAGCTGAATCTAACACAAAAGAACTTTTTAAGATTCTAAAAGAATTCAAATCCCCGATTGCCCCTATTGATAAATGTGTCACAGATGCACTATGGTGCAGCAACATCCAAAAGGCACTTCTAGATAAAATAGCCCGTTTACAATCTAAAATCAATGCGAAAAAAGACCCGTTACTCGCTGACCATGATCACAAACAACTTCCTAACAAGTCACCTACCTTTGAGCCAACCTGTAAACCATTTAGTTTCTCACCCCTCTCAATTTGGGAAGTAGAAAACATCATTAGGAAACTTAAACCATCAAATTGCCAAGGTGACGCTTGTCCTGCTCCGATTATCAAAGCAGCAGCTCATCAACTGGCACCATTCATTACTAACCTTATCAACGCCTCCTTCAAAACGGGAGTAGTGCCTGATAATTTAAGACGCCTGGGTCATCCCACTAATCAAAAAACCCACTCTTGACCCAGCCAACCCGTCTAACTATAGGTCAATAACTGTACCCTTCTTACTAAAGATACTAGATAGAGCAGCCTGCAAATACAGGCTTATCTAGAAACAATCTTCTGGGACTAAGGCAATCCGGCTTCCGACCTAGACATGGCATGGCATGGAAACTGCCCTAATAGATCTCACTACTCAGATTCAAATTTTAAAAAAAGACAATGGCAAACTAGCACTGCTCTTATTGCTTGATCTGTCAGCAGCTTTCAACTTGGTCAACCACCAAACGCTTTGCCACCACCTGAAATCTGCAGCTCACTTTTCCGATGCAGCCACTGCCTGGATCAGCTCCTTCTTGGCTAACAGAACCATGAGGGTCTTTTCTCCTACTGACTAGGCTGAACCCTCACCAGTCCCTTGTGGTGTCCCGCAAGGCTCTTGCATGTCCCCAACGCTCTATGATGTATTTACGAAGCCCCTTTCCGATATCCTTGACTATCTGGGTGTCACGTATACTAATTATGCAGATGACACCCAGATACTCATTCCTAACTCTGGCGACTATGAAACGAAACCGATAGCAAAACCCTCAATGAAATATACACAGTAATACAAGCGTGGATGGCACACCATAGACTTTGTCTCAATGACAAAAAAACTGAGTTGATTATCCTTGGTACTCACGCTAAACTAAGAAAACTAAATACTGCTTTCAAATCGTTACTATTTATGGTAACCCCATCCCTGCCTCTAATAATACTAAAACCCTTGGTATTTACCTCGATGCCACATTATACTTCACCAAACAAACCAATGCAGTAGCGTCTTCAGCCGCCTACACATGTAAACTTATTACCGCATGTAGGCCGTTTATCTCCACTCCCAACTGCATTACTCTTGCTAGAACGTTAGTCTTATCCAAAGTAGATTATTGTAATGCCCTCTACTTAGGCACTAGCCGCAAAAATATTCACAAACTACAAGTAACTTAGGGCAGCCCTCAACATCCCTAAGAAGTTGCAGATCTCCGAGACTAGACGTAATCTGCATTGTCTCCCAATAGAGCATAGAATATCCCTCAAAGTTCTTGCTCTTACCCACAAAGCCAGGGCTATCCTTGCACCATCCTACATCTCTAACCAACCTACCCCACACACAACTACAAGACCACTTATAACAGCTCAAGTTAACACTATGTCTATACCAAGATCCAAAGTCCATAACTCGGGAGGAGTTAGTATCCCTGTACAAGCCTCAAAGCTATGGAACACACTACCTGTTCCAATCAGGTCTGTAACCTCCTTCAACCTATTTAAAACGCAACACCAAACGTTGGCTTCATGACCTGACACATTGACAGCTTAACATCCTAGAGCTTAGATTTACTGCCTACCCACTGTGCATATTGTAAATAATATTACTATCCGTCTCACCTTCGGCCCACTGCCTTAATTGCAACATGTATGCTTGTACCTGTAATACCAATGTATGTATTTATATTTGTAACCGCAACTATTGTAACTGTTGCCTACTGCTTGCTAATGTAACTGTACCCTTATGTAACATGATCAAAAAACATACGCGCCCTTATGCCCCTGGGCCTGGTTGCGCATTATAAATAAACCAAATACAAATACCAAATGAACCAGACTCTTGACCTGGCATGCTGGAGACAATGCGGACAGCCGGGGTCCTTCCTCCATATGTGGTGGGCATGTCCAAAAGCCCAACAATTCTGGAAGCAATGTCTAGCCACCATCGAAGGGATCACTCAAATGACGCTTGCGCTAGAGCCCAAACCTATCCTGCTGGGCGCCCCGGTTCCTGGAATCTACCCAAGATCGGGATCCAAAGCCAAGCTATTGTCCCAATGCTTCCTAGCAGGAAGAATAGCGATCACCCGCTCCTGGAAATCCAAGGAAGGCCCACTCCGGCCCCTGTGGTGGGTCAAAATATGGGACATACTCATCGCCGAGAAGGTAACAGCGGCTAAAACAGGGCTTCTTCCCCGCTTCCAGAAAATTTGGGGCCCATTACTTGACTATGACCTAAAATTTCCGGCCCTCACCTACAAACCCCAACAGGCCAGGAGGATACTAAATAATGGGGGTAAACCTGAGGCGGGGGGAAAAAAGGATAAAGCAGGAGGTAAATCCCCAAACTCATGAGACCCCGATCTGGGCCGGCAGTCACAATGGGGGTGGAGAGGGAGGGAAGAATTAGACTGAAATTCTGAGTTGATGTATAACTGTATTTGTTTTGCCCATCCAGCCTTCGTTTAAAAGTAACATTTTTTTAAAAACAACCATTGCATTTAATTACTAACCAAGGTTTACAATTCTTTTCTTGGGCAAAATAATCTCGGAAACACGAGAAAAACAATACCTTTGATGAGAACAAGCAGTTTTCACAGACTGTAAATAAAGGAAGACTGTAAAGGAGTACAAAAACAGGCCCTTCATGAGAGGATATTCTGGCATCCTTAGATGAGAATAGCCATATCGCATTTAGATTACTGGATTTCTTTGCAGCCTGAGACACAGTCAATCGTATCAGCTAATTCAGAGTCTAAACAACAGCAGGGTAATGCATGCACCAAGATTAACTTCTATTTCCTAGGTCGTCCTTTCCAAAAATACTATTGGCAATTTCACATCCCACTCGAAACAAATGACCAATAGTCGTGTCCCTCAGGGCTCAATCTCAACAAAAACGTCTAAATATACCTAAGTCGGTTTACCAACCCCATTGAATTCTCCACAAGCAATTTCAAAATGTACACTGACAAATCTCAGATTCTGCTGAAGATATCTGGAAAGGGGAGCAGAACCTAACCCCACCAACTTGCGAAAATGATTGTAAGACTGGACACCAAAACAAAAACCTGCTAGAATGGTCAGATCTGAAACCCAGACTTGCGTTCCCCTTCTTGCAGATGATCAACCATGGTCATTCTCTCCTCCCCGACCAACCCTCCCCACCCAATTCTGAAACTTTATACTTCTACAATTAAAGTTTACTAAAAATAAAAAAGAAATCCTGCAAATCTAGTATCACAAGTCTTACCACCATGCATTCAAAAGAAACTCCCTTGTCCCTCTCCCCATCTTAAAAAGACTCAGAAAATGATTCCTTGGACTTTGGGTCTTTGAGGCTTTATTACAACACTGGGTCTTAAATACCTGATAAAACACCATCAACTGGGATTTTGCCTAAAAACCCTTGGGATAGGATATCCCATCTTTAACAGGATGCACAGCAAACAAAGATTCTTCAACAACAGTCTCGCCATAATTCCTGAAAGGTGTTCAAACACAGAACCCAGCTACCTCAACTCATGCATCAGCAAGCATGAACATAAAAGGAACCTCAGATTTCCCTGCAATAACCTACTGATTGTGCCAAAGCTCAACAAGAATCGCCCTAGAGATGCATTTGTTTGTTTTTGTATATTAAAGAAATAGCAATAAAGTGCACTTAAGACTTCAGACTACAACTGGTTTACAGGAAATTCAACAGTAAACGAATTTACTGACTGTTCAATCAGGCATCTGTTCACTGGCAGCCTATATCTGTACTGGGATGTTTTTTTTTCCATTACAGGTCTTAGCTTGTTGGCACTAACTGAATGCTTTGTCTTCCCAGCCCTAGCTGGATTGTTTCTTCCTACACAGAATCCTGACATGAAGCGGTGATGCAACCTTTATTCTCGAAGCTTATTATCCAACACTTGAACAGTTGTCAATTGTGTAATCAAATACTGGTGCCTTGCGGATGTGTGTGAAAACCTGTGATTTTAAAATTGCAACATACCCTCATTGTGTGAGGCAGTTGATACTGTTAAGTAGCCGTTATTGGAATTGCTGGGAGCTATTTATCTGCTTCTGGTGTCCTAGAAAAGCCTGGTTTACTTAACACCGATATCTACAAGAAGCTACATTTGACACAACAGCCACTTTGACATTAGCTCTTTGATGTATCCTGCCTGCTGCAGGATCTACCCTGGGTCAGTAACAAGGAGCAGGAACCAGGCTGACCCAGGTATGTAGAAAAGGAACAGACTTTATTCTCTTAGTTACAGGTCCAGTTCAGAAAGTAGGAGAGATAAGATCAGTAGTTTCTACCCTGGTTCCCTGCCCAGCTCCAAGTCCCCAACCGTCAGTTGTGGAACTTCCATGTGCCCCCAACACTCCAAGCTCCACTAGAGTATTCTGCAACGCCCCTGCACTACTCACACAGACATCATTCATAACATATAGGATACTACACATCCTCCCCCTTTAACAATCACAAAAAAATACAGCAACCTCACAACCATGTTAGGACTAACAACCACTAAATTACTACCACTCCTTCCACCCTGGCCTGCCACACCAGGGTCGCGGTGCCGCCGCCACCAGCAAGCACAAACCTTGCCTCAAAGGACAAACAAAACCAAAACTACAAACAACAACCCTCCTACACAAAACACCTTCCGCCAAGACTGCCACCCCTGGCCCCACGTCTCTTTTTTTTGTGTCCGAGTTTGGGTTTTTGAAAATTGCGGAATTTGCATTGCACTACTCTTCTTTTCATCTGGTAGTTTTATTTTTACATCCTTACATAGCCTTTGATATGCATTTTTGCACCACACTTTTCTTTTGTGGTTGCGTTTTTAGTGATCTTTGTATCGTATGTCACTTTCCTAGATTTTTTTTTTTTTGAGTGATTCTTCTCACAATATCCTGGCGCTGGACTACAAGTCCCAGAATACTCTTCCCTGCATGAGCGCACAGCGCTCGGATCCACAGCATGCACAGCTCACCAGTGCCAATATTCAGCAACTCCTCTTGGCACTCTAGTCACCTTTACACATACCCCATTGGTGGGCTCACAAGCTTCAAGCTTCTCTTGGTGCCACCACCAGCTGTCTCCTTAAAGGTACGAACTCCACATTTAATTCCACCAGCTCATCAATTTCGACGCTGCTTAATGCTGGTAATGGGCATCTCTCCTCCAAGTCTGTACTCTCCCAGCTTTCTCCAAGGTTCACTTCGCTAACATTCTCGTCGCCAAATGATGTATCCTGCCCCCTGCAGGATCTGCCTGGGCCAGAATAACAAGAAGCAGGAACCAGGCTGACCCAGGTAGGTGGAAATTAAAACAAGCTTTATTTACTTCTTAAGTTCCATAATATAGGTAGCGAGTAGGAGAGATAGTCAGAGGCCTCCACAATGGTTCACTGCCCAGCTCCAAGTTCCCAACCGTCAGTTGTGGAACTTCCAGGTGCCCCCAACACTCCAAGCTCCACTAGAGTATTCTGCAAGGCCCCTGCCCTCACACAGACATCATTCATAACATATAGGATACTACACTCTTTATGTTTGGGAATGTGATTAAAAGAGCATTCGGACACAGCTGGAAGATACCAGTGAAATAAAAGTTCCTCCATCTTATTACCAACAATCTCGTTCCATGTTCTAGATGTCCTACTACCATTTTGAGTTGCTCAAGCCCTTACAGACGATGTGACATGGAACTAAAAGGGGACGGGAGGAGAAATCGATTGGTCTGCAGATCGATTATAGCACTGAAGGGGCAAAGTTAAAGGCCACATGTTCTTTCATCTTATACCCCCAGGATTAATTACTGACTAAACCTGCCACATCAATGGTCTGTAACATAAGGGTTTAGTGCTACCATTTAGTATTTACCATTTAGTAGAAAACCAACATAATTAGAAGTAAAACGTCTAGTACTACAACTGTCAGTGGTAATCATAGTAACAGTGCTATGATTAGTGCCGCCATTGTGAAAAGTTCGAGTAGTAAAATAACATGGCGGAAATGAACAAATTGTAATTCTTCGCGTCGTCGAAAATATCGAATGCAGCATTGTGATAAATGAACACAAAGAGCTAATAATGTGATGGTGATTGAAGCTTTGCAGCGGAAGTATTTCCTTTTATATAGTACACTCTTATTCACAATCAATTAAGATGTGCTCGTGATTTATTTTGTTATTGTCAGCCGACAGTTGGTCCTCCTCCAGGCATTGGGTCTCGATGTTAAGTCCCATGTGCTGTTGCTCAGTTGGATCAGTTATAGCATCCCTTTCGCCCATACAAAGTCTGTTCTGACTAGTTTCCTCTCCTGGTTAGGTTCATTCAGTCCCTCAGATTCTAACCAGACACTGCGGTATGTTGGCACCGTCGGCTGACAATAACAAAATAATTCACGAGCACAACTTAATTGATTGTGAATAAGAGTGTGCTTTATAAAAAGGAAATACATCCGCTGCAAACCGGGAATCACCAACACAACACCATTGTCTTGAACCATTATTGTGAGAGATTAAGGTAACTAACACCTCTCAGTGCAGGTGAACGCAGCTAGCCAACATCACTAATACAAAGGCAAGAAAGTACCAGTAAACGGTTATACCCTACGAAACACGAACACATTATTAAGTGCGCAGTGAAGGCATTGCCTGCGATTACTGTAAAATACATTCAAAAATTAAATGTAAGGCATAACTTTGTTTGCATCGTTGTTTTCAATGAAGTTGATGTCTGAGCGTGTGCACGAGAACAGCACACCAGGAGGTAGGGATCGAAGAGTACTCGAATGCGCAAAAATACAAAAAAAGTGTTTTAGTTATGAAGAGAATGTTTAATTCGCATCATAACAAACACTTATTTTAGATTACACGCGTTAGCATAGCATATGTTGTGCAATATTCTAATGTAGGCATTTTTTTAAAAATGCACAAGCCTTCAAAATACCATAGTAATGAAATTAATGTATAAGGAGAAACCAGGCATTAAGAAAACCCCCGCGATTTATTTAAAAACAGCTGACTAAAGACGAAGAGAGTACACGAACGCACCAAACACGTTTTCAATTTGCATTTTTGCACATTCACTACGATGGTCTATAGTAAGAATTTCTTAAATACATCGGATAAATGTGATCACTAAAAAAGGGTGAACATATATTAAATGTTATACGCAAAACACAAAAGAAAAATATGCGCAAATGAGCCGAGAAACAAAAACGAAGATAGCGTGACATTTTAGGTGAAATGTAGTTTTAGTACGGCCGAAATTCAAATTAAAAAGGACCATTCAATCTTATTTTCTTTCATTACCCTTCAGATAAAAGGTGTTTAGCTGCCACTTTTACTACCCAAGTAGGAAAGACAAAATTCCTATTCCCCCTGCTTTCTCCCACTGAGCTCCATGAATATGTTTGGACCAATAGTACACGAAGAGCCATCGGAAAAACACAATTACTGACAGTTCTGAAGAGGTAAAATGTATATTTTAATGGGCATGAATGACAAGGTGCAAAGAAATATTACTGTTACTTTCCTCACTTATAACATACTACCAATGGGAATGGCACTTTTTTTTTACTGCCGGAAAAAAATGCACACTTCTTACACCCTCACTACTTTCAAAGCAGAGGTTCTTTTCTTTCCGCCTATCGCGTTCTCTGCTATTACCTGGTGTTGGTTTTGAATCTACTTTTTCTGTCCACATTTCCAATATCTCAATCTTTTCTCTGCCACCTGCTCAATATCTGCAAAGTTTGCTTCTTCCAGGCTGGTAAACTACTTATCTATGCTCTTGTTCCTTCTTGTTTGGACTACTGTTCCACTCTACTAGTTGGATATCCAGATTACCAGCTCACTCCTATTCGTTCCATCTTTAAATCTGCAAGCCATATATTATTCAGGTTTTCCCCTCAAACTCCTATTTCTTCACTTCGCTCTCTCTCAGCTTTTACTTTGAAGCTGGTCTTCTTTCACTCTTTTGTCTAAATCTAATCCTAGTTTCAATCCTCAACTTTCCACCCCAGTTTCCATTTATCGTCCCTCAATGCACTTGACATTCTCAATAGTTAATTTTAGTTGTGCCTCAATCTCCTTGTGGTCGGTCAGATAATTTTTTTTACGTGTTCTCAAACGCTGGAATTTGTTAGCTTTCTTTATTCGTTCTTTCCGCACTTATGCTCTCTTCCGTTCCAGTCTGAAAACAAACCCACTATTTTTTCTAGCCTACTTATTTATCCCATTATTCATTTGTAATTCATACATTTTGTACCCTTACTCGTTATATGCAGCACTGTGATGAAAGCACTTTTCAAATAAATAAAGATGAACTGTAGAGGTACTCTTAACAGTAGTGGCAGTACCACCACCAGTAAATGTAGTAATAACAATAGTGCTATTATGAGTAGTACTACCAGTAGTTGTACTGTCACCAGAACCTTTTTAGTTGCTGCAGCATTAACACTACTTACAGCATCAGAACTAGAGCTACTACCAGTACTGCCAGTAGTACTACTATGAGCAGTAGTATCACATCCATCTACTGGAAGTACTAGTAGTAGCAGGAATACTAATATTGGCAATAGGGGTGTCAGTAATAGCTCTGCAACCAGTAATCTGGTTGTGCTACCAATACTACTTCTGAGAATAGCGATTCCCCAACTAGTGATGGTTGTTCTACCAAAAGTACCACTTCTGGAAGTTGCAATGATATTATTCCTATTGTCAGTAGTGGGATTTGTTGTTAGTAGTACTATTACTACTTCTGAAACTACTACTATTGCTGGATCAGGATTAGTAAGTAAAAGAATGTGCCATCTTCCACTGCCTCTACAACTATAACGTCTCCCAAGACTGTGCTTCCTCACCTCCACCCATGTCACCTCCTCTATGACAGGGGTCTGGACTGCAACCAATCAGGATGCAAAATTTGCACTCGCCACTAGCCAATGTGTGTTGTGTATGTAAAAATTGAGGTGGCGAGTGCATTTTATATAGCTGGCAAGTAGCTTACAACTTGAATTTGTGCACCCTGCGCCAATATTCCCCAACTATTTACTGCTCTTGTCTAAGGCTGATGGGAAATGGAGCCTGAAACCTCTAGAGAGCCAATGGTTGCAGATTTCTGCTCTATAATGACTTGAAAGGATTCACGAAAGGGTAGACAGCTGTTGGAAAAATGGTTGAAAATAAATGCGATCAATATGAAAGCTTTTATCACTGGAAAATATGCAGAAGATAAAACATTAGTTAGGAACAACATCATTTTGTAAAAATCGCTTAAAGCCTTCGCCTACGTCCTTAACAGAATCCTTCAGACCCTTACAAACCCAACAACGAAATGCATCTCAAAGGTCGGAGGCTCGATATCAGATGGTCAGATACCACAGACTGAAGATCGCTCGTGCATCATCATTGTGTCTCCTCAAAAAGGCTGCAAGCCAAGTAAAAAATCGTCTACTTGTAAAGGAGAAAAATCTGAAATAGCAGCTAAAAAAAAACAAGATGTCAAGTGACCCTTAAGCTTCAAGAAATACCCGTACCCAGAAAAGAAAAGATCTGAAATTTGCAAACCTTGTGCGCAAACTCATCCGAAGACCTCCCACAGCGAGGAAGAGCTACTGATTGTCTTAGAGTCAGGATCCTCTAACGAAGCAAATTCGGACCCAGGAAACTCTCGCTAAATCCCCAACTACTGTCGAGGACTTTCTGGCGGACAAGAACTCTATGAATCTCACCCAGCATCTCTCACCAGAAACCGAGACATCTAAGTAGGAGTTCTCCAACGAAGAAACACATGACTTAGAAAACCCTCACTCGGACCAAAAAGAGGGTCTGTCGCATAGAACGAACTCCTCGCATCATTCCCATGAAATTTCATCTACGATTAGAGATTCCGGATTGAGAAAACTGAGGTCTAATAGAGTCCGGATCCCTTCACTCTCACCCACTCCTGTGATTCATCATACCTCGTGATTTTCCCCAGAGGAACCCTATAGCTCTTAAGGAATCGAAGAGCCGATCACTCGCGTGAGCAAAAAGAATCTCTAAAAAAATGAACTAGAAATTCAGAAACCAATTCGCAAAAACTCCAGATCAACGAGATTAAAGAAATCTGGAGCACCGAACTAAGTATTTGTCAACACGCTCCTCCTGACAACAAGTCTCCCGGTCAAGAGAGAGACCTAAATTGTCAGCAAAAAGTAACGGAAGGAAGCCTACAACTACAAAAATCTTCAAATTGGAGCAAATCCCAGAAAACCATGAGGATCTCGTCTTACACAGAGCAACTATCATCAAAATATTTTACAAAATTCACGAGCTCTGATCGTTGAATGCTGATAACTACATTCTTGTGAAGCCTTACCACAAAGACCAAAAAGCGAAAACATCTCTTCATATGAGAGCCTCTGCCGTGAGGTTTTCGCTTAAAGATGTAGAGGAGTGATTACTAAAACGAAGCTACTATTTAACAGATCTGTAAGAAAATCTGCGTGATGAATGTAATCAGGAACGAACAAGATCACCTCAATCTCTGAGACAGCATTACAAGACAAAAACTGAGGCGCTATATAGAAGCAGATGGCTGAACCACAAGATCGCTACGGCCTCAGCACGTAAACTAAGTAATAGAAACTTAACATCACGAAGCACCCTCAATGGCTCAAAGAAAGATGAACCTGCACGAGAAAGAAAAAAAAAAAAAGTGGAAAAGCCCAGTATTCAAAAAGGTAGAGAAAAATCACTGTCAAACTGCAAACGTTCCAGAACAGTTTAGACACCCAAGTGGTCCAGAGCGTAAGCTATCAAGTGCCGCTCCAAACAAAACAGACGATACTCAAACAAAAGAGCCAACTTCTGCGCCAATGAAACAGCTCTGGGCTTGGATCCCTAAAGTACTCTCGAGCCGCTCGAAAAAAATAGCAACTCGTCGATAGAAGGTGTGCCGCTGAATACAGATCTTATGACGACAAAAACAACTACTGTAATATTGAAAATGGGCTCCTGGAACACTCGCGGCCACCAACATCTCATGAAAATCGGGGGCATAGACTTAAGCAACTTCGACATCCTCTCCCTTCAAGAAACCTGGCTAGTGGAAAAACCCTCACTGGACAGTTTTTCCATTGAAATCTCTCCAGCATTGAAAGGTCTGTTAGGGCGACCGTCTTCAGCTCTACTATTGGCGGTCTGCTCCGGGAGTGGGATCAACATTTAAAAAAACGCTTGCAGCCTCACCAAGCCATCTTTCAGATCGTGTAAACTGGGACTATCGTGATTTGCAGACAGGGAAAAATCTGACCACTCAAATAGTCATAATCACGAATTATTGGAATCCGCAAACAATATCGGATAAAAAAGTTCTAAATGACAATAGAAAAAGAAATTGATGAAACAGACATCGAAAAGCAAGTCGCTCACATCATCATCTGCAGCGACCTAAATGCCATATTTACCAGACTAAGACAATCTCCCATTGAGAACCTATCTAAAACTGCATCAGAAAAGCATGGGTTGCTCTGACAAGCACTAATGGATTCCCGGAAGTTTCACAACATGGATCAGGTTTTCTTCAATCCAAACAGATTCCGACGTGGGAGAGAGAAAACTCAATGGCAACCATTGATTATATCTATGTTTCAGAAGCTATGTTGAAGCTAATCACCTCTTTCGAGGCTATCCAGACTAAATCTAGCAACCGTAATGTTTTGAGAGTACAATGGGCCTCACCAACATTCATGAAACCAACCGTATCGTTGAATATAGAAAGTAACAAGCAAGGAAACCGCCTTAGACTAACGGCTCAAAGAATTGAGGAGCTCCCCTCTAACTACAGCAAACAGCTTGAATCTAGTAGAGCTGACGACCATTCACTGGGAATAGACTACCAACCACTTTTAATTCCTTACAAAGTTGGGGCCTCCAAACCACACCGACTGGCCAAAACAATAACTCATACATTTGACAAATTACTGGTTGAAAAACGACACAATTTAAGACAACTAAAGAGAAAGGCTGGGAATTCAAAATCAAAGTTTCTACAAACCCAGCTCCTTGAGGAAACCAAGAAATATAAGTCCTGGGTCAAAAGCCATTGAGTGAAACTTTACCAACAAGACTCTGAAGACATGCTAAAACATGTGGCTGTGCACAATGCCTGCAAATTCTGGGCCCTTATCAAAACCTCAGGTGCTCAGACTGAACCTACTTTGGCAAATAGTGCCAGTGAAGCAAGATGGCATACCCACTTCTCAACTCTATTCCAACTACGAGCGCAAGAATCACCTTCTCCAATAGGAAGGTCTAGAACAAACTTGGAAGACCTTTCTAATATAGAAAATATTGAGTCAACAAAAGGAAAAACTGAAATCACCAAGAGCCCCGGTGCCGGATGGGGTCACAAACATCGACCTAAAGAACCACCCGACCGAGTGGACGAATTTAATCAGTTTGGTCTTCAGAAAATGCAGTGACTCAAGATCCATCCCAACATCATGGACATCTTCGATGGTGGTCCCTGTTTTCAAGAATGGAAACAGGGAAGACCCCAGAAATGAATGCCCGATAGCCCTTCTTGATACCATTGGGAAAGTCTATGGGTCGCTTTTACTAACAAAATTCCAATCATGGGCAAAGACGTCACCAAGTGTGGACCCCTTCCAAGCAGGCTTCAGAATAAAATTCTCGCAACTCAGTCAACATTATTGTAAAAAGTAAAATCATGGAGGGCAGTGCAAGGGTATTCCTGGCGTTCATCGATCTAAAGCAAGCCTTTGACCAGGACGACAGAGAAAAACTGTAGACAAAACTTCTGGCCTGGAAATGCAGAGACAAAATCTTAGAACCAATAAGGGCTTTACACTTCGCCACCACGATGAGAGTGAGACTTAGCCAACAAGGCCTCCTATCGGATGAGATAGTCACCAGAAGGGGGATTAAACAAGGATGCCCTTTGGCACCAGCCTTATTCATCGCATTTCTTGGCGACTATAAAGAATTGTGTGCGGGGATGAGATCATTTCCTCTGAAAATCGGACTGTCCCCAGTGCCACGTTTACTATAAGCTGATGACATCACACTGTTGGACCAGACTCCGAACAGCCTGCAAAGGCAATTGAACAACCTATCTGACTACATTGGCTTGAATAATCTTGAAATTAATAAGGAGAAAACACATTATGATCCTTGAAAAAAACTAAAAAAAGGACAGAAACTTTACACTGGCACTTTGAGAACGTGCAAATTGAAAAAGTCAGACAATTTAAATATCTAAGTAATGATCGACAGCTCCAAATCCAAAGTAAAGATACAAGCATATCTTTGGGAGAAAACGAGGAAGCTCACGACGCAAGCCTGTGTCAAGGACAAACATTTCGGTCGATTTTCTCTTTTGCTAGTTAAAGTTCTACAAAACAAAAGTCCCATCCCTAGTCTAAGGCGGAGACTCGATGCCAATGATTCCGATGGAAATTTGGCAGAAATTGGAAGGTTACTTCTGGAGAGCAGTGTTGAATCTTCCAAAGTCAGCCTAGACTCCAAGAATCAGAAGGGAGTTGGGGTTTCTGTCTGTGAAAGCCACAGTTGAATGTAGCGGAATGTCACACTTCAGAAAAACGACCCTCCCAGAAAGTCTCCCTTTGTACCAGTTGATCAATAATGAAGTCAAAAACGGTCGCTGTAAAATGCTGACGAAATGGGCTGATAAAAGAAATAAAAAACATTTTTAAAAAAAGACAGCTGGAATCAATTGTGTGCACTGAGGAAGACTTGATCCAAAATCCTCAGAGAATTAAAAAGAAAATGGAGGCGGCAGACTGGATCACTACCCAAGAAATTGCAGAGAAAAACAAACTCATGAATCACCTTCCAGTGTACATAAAAAAATTAAACCAAACTCAACAAGTCATCAAGAGATTTCTGAATAAAAGTTTAAGACAAACTTTCCTAAGGGCACGTTTAAATCTACTGCCCACAAATGAAATTTTGTTTGTGAGAGGGTTAGCCACAACAAACACATGCAGACTATGTAAAGACGCCACTCAGATCGAGTCTGTAAGACATCTACTAATGTCATGCCCCTCTTCCGATCAGACAGGTGTACCTTAGCCCAGTGATATCTGCAAGTGTTTTCCGAGAAGAAACATGGTGGACCCGGCTGATTAGCGGGGAAAAGACATCTTGGACAATTGCAACAGCAAACATTTTACAAACCGCTCTGGCTGAATGCAGCAACCAGAAATTAATCACGTTTGCTTGGAAAACGTCTGTGTCTTAGATACTTGACTATAAGCGGTATAGTTCAGAAGTATTTACATCTTCTTCACTTCAAGTGATTTTATTCTAAAGAGTAAATATCAAAGTCTTGCAAAATCAAATAATTTGATATACACAAGTAAATTAAAAACATTTAGGAACAACATCATTTTGTAAAAACTGATAGTCACCTTTAAATGCACAGTCTCATATGTACTTGTATTTTCCATTGCAGAAACGTACCTGCAAAGTGTTAACAAAGTACTTTGTGATTTTGCTAAGAATTAAAGAGGCTATACATATCTACCAAAAAACAAACAAAAAGTCTCTGCTTGAAATAACACCTCCAGGCAGCATTACATAAAAGGGGTGCATCAACAACTTTTACTCTCTAGAAATAGGCAAATATTCCCAAAGAAAATAGGGTGTAAAAATACTCCCAGCTAAAAAAAATAGGAAAAGACCGTATGCCCCTACTTCTATCCGCACAGCTCCATGGATAGGTTTGGACCACTAATGTGTGTAGTACTACAGGAAGAAACTACCGTTAAAACTGCATGATCATAAGAAATAAACCTGTATTTTTTAATGTCCATGAATAACTAGGTGCAAAGAAATAATTATCAATTTTCTAGTTAAAACAAATTTTTCCTCAGCTATAAAGTACTCTCATTGGTAATTCGAATTAAATGTTTTACTCCACAAAAACCAAAAAAAAAAAAAAATGTACCCCCAACTAACAAATAAGAAATAAAATACCCCCACTTACAAATCCTATCTGGAGCACTGCCTCCAAGTCAATACTTAGTTTGTTGCTTTTAATTTTAAAATATTATATAGATAAAATGAACAAGTTAATATATTAATTAGAACTCTAATATGGAAGACCTGAGTGCATATTAACATCACAAATTAATTTGCTCAATGTCCAAAATAACACATTTGCATTGGCCTCCTCTCAGAAGACAAACATATGAAATTAAAGCATTGGTACAGTTATTACTAATCATACTCCTTTGTGGACTAGTGTAGCTACATAAAATACAAACGCCTATGGTAAACAAATAACCAAACGAGTCTACAAAAGTACAAAACCACCATACATGTTCCAGTCCCATAAAACGATCTTGCACCTTCGTCAGAGAATACAGTGATACATTTAAACAACCCATAAACCAAATTTGAAAAAGTATAAAGGGACGCCGTTGCACCAACTGTTCTATATAACACTTCAGACATAATTACAAGAAAAAAATTAACTTGTGAATAAATATTGCACAATTCCCTAAAATCTTACATTTATTGTACTTGCAGATTTTAAATAATACACCACCACTTCAATACAAGGTTATTGCACATTTTCCATATTCATCGCAGAGATCAACATTACAATTGGCTAAGAAGGAGCTAAAAGTAGCTCCTGGGTATTCAGAATTAGCCAGTGACCAGGAGCCGTCACTAGGGAACAAGAAGCTAGTACATAGCACTCTGCAATTCCAACTTCCGCATAAGATGCAAACATATCATTGTATCCATTATTTAGGATCCCTTATGCTTTATATGTTCAAATGTGTACTTATGTTTATTTATAGACTGTCCCAAACGCACAGAGTTAAATTCACAGAGGTGTGTTTGTTCAACATCAGTTGGCCAGGGGAGCCAAAAGTAGCTCATGGTAACTGTTGGTGCCAAGGTAACCAGGCTCTTATAGGCTACAAGCAGGAGATAAATAGCTCCCAGCTGCCCTCGATTTTGAACCTTGCACTGCACAGTTTGCAAATACTACAGCACCTACACAGCTTAAGCACATTAGGTTATTGCACATTTCGATATTATAACCTGTATGGCACTTCCTCTTTCAATTTTTACCATTTACAAAATTCACTACAATAATTTCCAGAGAGGGCAGTTACCTAATTTTCTCTCTTTGTGTGAGGATTTTCAATACTCCATAATCCAGTATTCTCAGGGGGGAATCAAGTCTTCATATTCCTCTGAAAAACTATGTTTTTCATGCTCCATATTTCCAATATTTTCACAAAATCATGTTCCCACTGAAGACTCACATAATTCCCACTACACAATTCCTCTTTAAATGATTCTTACTATCTGACATTTATTCTCACACAGAGGCAGCTGCTTCTATGTCAATCTCTGGATCTTTGGCGGAAAACGTCATAAATACTAAGTTTAGATACCAGGCATGACATATGTAAAACATACAATGAGGGCCATATCATTATCTCTTAAATGGTAGAATAACTATGGGCAAACAAACTCATCAGGCGCAACACATACCTACATCACCTACAGTAGCTGTGTACAAAATGACTGCATTCTTTGGCATAACGCTGCTGAAAACAGCTTGGATAGGAATGCTATCTCCCGGCAATAATCACTACTACCCAAGTCTTTACTTTCGAAATCACTGGGCACAGGTCTTGGAGAACCACATATGTGGTAAGCCTTCATAGTTGATGGTTGCTCTACTGAAGATGCTTCCTAAACAGAAAGTTACTTTTCACTCAGTTAGGCTGTTGCGCATTATTTGTGTACAGTCTTAACACATTGGGGAAAACAAATTCTCTAGTCAGGCTTGCTGGATTACACCTACAATTAACATTTCATTCTAGGGGGGTCTACTGGGAGTTTGCGTGGAGGGGAAACAGCAAGAGTTTTGGCCACTTTATCAAAACCTTTATTTCATGGTAAATGTACCATGCATCCTATCACACCTGGCCCCCAGCATGGCCAGCAGGTATGGCATTCTGAGGGATGTTTACACTGCCTATACCTCATCCGCCTTGGTGTCCAACGCGTTCACCTTGAACACAGTTTACTCCGTGTTATGACACCCCTGACAGCTGGTTGGTCAATAGTCTGGGATCTGACAGGTTATTTGTATTTTATTACTTGTATTGCGCACAAGACCAGTAGATATAAGGGCGCGTTGCAGAAGAAGACTTACAGCTTAGTTACACAGCATCATAATGTTATCTATTTACACAACACATCAAAGTTAGAATGACATGGTATCGTACAATTACCACTCGCCTACACAGTAGACAGGATAGTATGCTTATATACAAGTTAAAAACACGTTATACAGTATCAGAGTCATATATTACAGTTTAGATAGTGCATCACTATTGAAGAATGGTTCATAGATCGCAATGGTTAGTCGGGAGGGGAGTGGTGTCAGTCATTATTGGTCAGCTTTTGAGCCATGTAATGAAATTCTGCCGGAATTTCAAATAAGTTTGATCCATGCGCAGAAGCGGGGGTAGAGAGTTCCAGAGTGATGCTGCTTTAACCTGGAAACATTGTCCCCCTACTCTGGACAACTTGAATCTCGGTATAAACAGACTATTTGAACTGGATGATCTGGTGTACTTAGTAGGGATAGTTTTGATGAATATGTCTACAAGGTAACATGGTGCTGCATTGTTTAAACATTTAAATGTGAGTGAGACAACTTTAAGTTGGATTTTGTCATAAGTAGAGAGCCAGTTATTTAATTTGCTAACTTCCGATATGTGCTCTCTACTAGAAATACCAAGCTCTCAAGGCGTTATTCTGGAGGACCTGGATTCTTTTGATGGTGGCCTTGTTGGCTCCAATGTATAATGCATTACAATAGTCCAACTTTGACAGAACAAGTGCTCTTGCCAAGGTAATACAACTGTTGTTGGAGAGGAAGGGTTTACCTGCTCTAATTAATTTGCAGCTGTATGCGATGGAAGATGCCAACGAATTGACCTATTTATTAAAAGTAAGGGTAGTGTCCAAGTATACACCCAAGGTCTTCACCTCATTGGCAGATGTGATAATGTGGTCAATCTTAAAGGAGGAGTAACTGGGTCCAAGTTTTTTTAAGAGTAGAGGGGGTGCCCAAGATGATAATCTCCGTCTTGTCATCATTCAGGCATAGTCCATGGGTGGCCATCCATGCCTGGATGTTGAGTTACACACTGTTCACCAAGGCCAAATCCTTTTCATAATCACCTGAAAGAGGTAGGAGAATCTGGCTATCATCTGCATAATTAGTGTAGGTGATACCAAGATGGTCCAGACCATCTAAAAGGGGCTTCGTGAAAATGTTGTATAATGTAGGAGAGAGACACGAGCCCTGGGGGACTGCGCAGGTAATGGGGAATAGGGTCTGCTGAAGTTGTGGGGGAGAAGAATCCCATAGTCCTATTATTAAGAAAGGATTGAATCCATAGCACAGCTTCATTAGAGAAGTAGGCAGCCGTGACTAGGTGGTTACAAAGGACCTTATGATCCACCATGCCAAATGCCGCTGACAAATCCAATACGAGAAGTAAGGCTGATTTACCCATGACTCTAATCTCATCGATTTGGGCCTTACAGTTGATTAAAGGTGTTTCCGTTCCGTGCTGAGGGCGAAAGCCGGACTGGCGTGCTCCTAGCAGGTGATGAGATTCCAGATGGGACTGTATTTGTGTGTAAGCCATTTTGTCTATGATTTTTAGGAGAAATGGCACTGTAGTAATTGGACAGCAATTAGTGGCTATGGCAGGGTCAAGCATGTGTTTTTTGAGTAGGGGTAGTACCCAAGATTCTTTAAGGTTACTTGGTGTGGTGCCCGTGGAGAATATGCGAATACATAACAGACAAAGAAGCTTCCATTCCTCAAGGGTTTGCTGGCGTGCACACAAGTCAATCCTGCAACCAACTACTAACACATTTCAGTAAGTCTTAAGTACTAGAAACTGCACTCACAGATTGTATGTTCTCTCTCAGGTGCATTTTGTGCCAGCCCTTCCCCGTCTCCCCTCCAGCAATCACCAGTACACTAAAGGCTAGCTACATCCCATCCTTCCATCACCTCTCTTACCTAAACACATCTTTCATGTAGCTTTAACTATGCAACCCCTTCTTTCTTCCTTTCGTCAGACTGCGGAAAAGTTGAAAACTAACTGAAGGTTTGGATATCCTTGGCGGGGCAAAAAAGCACCACTTTCTAGACAAGCATCGCCTTTCTTAAAGTCACTAGGGGGTTGACTGACCAAGTATAGAAAAAAAGTTCACAACATATAATGGACAAGTTATGGTTTGCATCGTGTGTGGAAGTTAGATTTACTATCTGCTATATAGTAGCACTTTGTTCCCCAGAGGTAGCTCAAGCTTCCTGGGTGGTGCCCAATAAACAGGGGATGCTTTTAACTCGCGCTCCTCAAATCTTTATTGCGTTCGCACTCTAGCTAGAAATATACGGTAAAAAAGAAAAGAGGTGTGTTCCGGAGGACGTGGCTTGGAGCGCCATCGATGTGGCTGTTCCCTTGAGGCTCGCCGTATGAAGCCCGCCGCAACTTGGTCATTAATGCGGTCCCAAGCACCTGTGCCGGAGCCCAACTGATCCCTAGGGCGTCGGAACACCTGGGGCACATATGGGCCAAAGTGGGGAGCGTAACGCTCTCCAGAAGCGAAGTTACCCGCCTCGGTCCTCCGGGCCGACTCCAGCGCCGGATCATCCAAAATGGCGGCCGCGCCTTTCCCCCGGTTCTGGAGGTGTGGGTGAAGACGCCTGAAACCGCCCCCAGCAGCGACTCGGCCCGCCGGGGCTCCTGAATCCGGAGTGGAGGGACCGTGCAGCTGGCCCCCTGGCTCTCCCCACCGTGGGACACAGCCCCTCGCTTCCGGCGCAGACTACGGCACGGACGGTGCCTGCCAAGTAGGGGCTGCTGGGGGATGAGGCTTGGGTTGGGGCCCGCCTCACATCTCTCCTGGGCTTCTTCATAGGAGCCTGCAACCATCTCCTAATGTAGGGGCTGCCCTCTTCCCCCCCCACCCCCCGGAGGCCCCCGGAACACGCTCCAGTCTCCGCTCCTCGCTCTGTGATCCACTCCGGAAGGTGTCTCAACTGTCCTGGACCCCCTACGCTGCACTTGTGGGGTGCCCCGGCCCATGCTATCGCCAGACGCCTCCTCCCTGGCCTGGGACTTGGAGGCCCCTTCCCACGATCTTCTCCAGCTGTGGACTTAAGGCCGGGCTCCCTTACGCAGGGCGGTCCCTGCCTGGCCGTCATGGGGCCTACTCATCCCACGGTCTTGAGCCTTCAGCCTCTCATGCCGCTTCCGGGGGGGGTAGCTGCACCTACTAAGCAATAACACCACCCTCCTGCTCACGGCCCAGGGCACAGCTGAGCTGACCCCCATACTGGGGCACCGTGTCCTAGCCAGTCCCATCTCCAAATAGGGAATTACCCCCAGCCTCAGAACATCTCCAGAAGCGACAGCTCACTTCCTGGGGCACCCCGGCCCACTGCTTTTTTCACACAACTTCTTCAGGCCAGATCCAAGTGGGTGTTAGGCAATCTGTTCGCCTCCCCCCCCCCCCCCCTCTTTCTCCAGGAGCGACAAATCAAGTACAGATGGCTCTTCCCCACAGCACTGCAATTCTCCTTCAATGGCTCTCTGGAAAATTTCCCACTTGGAAGATGCCGCTAAGATCATGCACCAGGCCTCCCCCAAAGGAGCCACCTCGCTGAGCCCAGATGCTTCGGAAAGCCCTAGGTCAGCCCCTCCTCCCCCTCAGCCCAGGCGATCTTCATGGACCAGGGCCTCCCGAAACAACAGGAGGAGGTAATTAGAGCTTGAGCTACCTCAAATATCCACCACCGCTTCATCTGCCCAGGCGCCCATCACCCTCATGGCCAACCTAAAAACATCGGCTTCGGACCTACACAGATCTACGATCCCCCAGTGCGGCGGGCTTCATCCACGGTTTATGCCCGTTCCAAGGTCGGTTCTATCTTAAAGTCCTTGGATACACATGTTATTCCTTCAGTCTCATTTGGCCCTGTTGGCCAGGGGTGGGGCTACACCCGCAATGTTACCCACCCCGCCAGTTAAAAAGTTGGCCTCCCATTGGGGGCCTTTGTTAAAACAGCAAGTGCAACACAGGTCGCTTCCAACTCACCCCTTTGATGGCAACTAATGGACAGCCTGGCATCTCCCCCACACCCCCTCCCCAAGCAGGGAGTACCCGGATCCCCGACCCTGGAGCGTCAGACGCTGAGATGCCTCTCATGGAACGTTAATGGGCTTAACTCCCCCACTAAGCATAAATCAATCCTTCAGAAACTACAAGATGAGGAGGCCGGGGTGGCGCTACTCCAGGAAACTCATCTTCTCCCGGCTGACTTTGGTCGTCTTCGATCCAGCGCCTATCCACACCACTTTTTTGCCTCGAGAGACACCAAGAAGGGAGGCACGGCGATCCTGTTCCGGAAGGACCTACATCCCCAGATTTTGGACTCCATGAAGTGCCCAGAGGGCTGCTTCGTGGCCGTCAAGTGCCTCCTGCTAGGAGACCTCTACACATTTGTATCTGTATATGCACCCAGCTCGGGGCAGACGATCTTTTATGACTCATTGGGCTCCTCCCTCTCGGGCTTTGTAGAAGGCCAAACAATAATAGGAGGGGACTTCAATGGGGTACCAGACCCCACCAGAGACAAATCCCACCCCACCACCCCTGGCGATTTCGCACAGGCCCTCAGCCTCCTGCGCCTCTTCAGAACCCTGGAGGTGGTGGATACATGGCAGTTGCTTCACCCCACTGAGAAAGACTACTCTTTCGTCCACCGGACACCCTCCAGAATTGACCTCCTCCTGTCCTCCCCTCAAACTCTCGCTTTCACCAATGAGGTATCCACAGGCCCACGGATTTTAATCGGACCATGCGCTGATAGTACTGGAACGCATCCAGAGCCCCAACGATAACGCCCCGCGCAGATGGACACTGTACGACCCGATCCTCAACGACATGTCAATCAGGGACAAAATTGCTACCACCATCAGTAACTTCTTTGAGGAGAACCCAGTCTCAGATACCTCCCCTGCTAACAACTGGGATGCGATGAAAGCTGTGGTTCGGGGAGCTCTGATAGCCCAAGGGGTCGCATTCCACCGAGACCGGAGACACACCCGGCAAGCCTTGGAGGAAGACCTGCGGTCAGCTGAGGTAGCCCAAAAGATAAGCGGCTGGTCCCCCAGATCTCAACGAGCTCTCTGATCAGCCCGAAAGAAATTGGAGGCCCACTACGCTGAGCATACTGCGCAGCTATTGGCTAAGACCAGACAATTCTATTACGCCAAAAACAACAAGGCTAACAAGCTTCTGGTGGCCAAGCTGGCCAAAACGAGACGCACCAACACCATTGCAGGGCTCCGAGACCCACAGGGGGTGACTCACTACTCAGAGCTGATGAAACTACAATTAGCTACGGACCACCTAACCCAGGTCATGACGGCACCTCCACGTGATCGATCCAAACAAAAAGCATACCTGCGAAAGGCCGCCCTGCCACACCTCCCCGACTCCACGCGAGAGCAGCTGGAGGCTCCGATAACCGACAACGAGGCAATCAAGGCTCTCAAATTGCAGGCCCCGGGCCCAGATGGGTAATCTCCCAGGTTTTATAAAATATTCAGACCCCAATTCATCCCCCACTTGGTATCTCTTTCCAACTCATTTAAGGGGTCGGGTTCTGTCACCCCCTCAATGCAAGAGTCTATAATGGTCCTCCTCTCTAAGCCAGGGAAGGACCAGAGAGATCCAGCCTCGTACAGACCCATCGCCCTATTGAATATTGATGCCAACCTGTACTCTAAAATCTTGGCTACTCGGCTGTCACTCATTCTCCCAGACATTATCCACCCCGGCCAAACGGGCTTCATTCTCCACTGATCTGCGGGGGACAATATCCGGCGGACCCTGAACCCGATAGACATTTCCCACCGTAACTCCCAGGGTCTCGCCCTAATGGCCCTGGATGCGACCAAAGCCTTTCGACAGAGTTGACTGGTCATTCATGGAATGCACCCTATAAGCTTTTGGTTTCGGCCCGACGTTCCGGTCCATGGTCCTAGCCAACTATAAGGCCCCCAAAACCATCCTGAGGATCAATGGCGCCCTCTCAGCCCCGATCTCCATGTCCTGCGGGACAAGACAAGGCTGTCCGCTATCTCCCCTTCTCTTCGCCCTCACAATGGAGCCCTTTGCCCAGAGGATCAGGCAGAATGAACTTATCAAAGGCCCGCAGGTGGGCCCATCGCAACATAAAATCGCCCTATACGCGGACGAGGTTCTGTTAACACTCTCAGAAGCTAGCACCTCAGCGAAGCATGCCCTAGCCGAAATAAAGAACTTTGGGGAGGTCACCGGCTTCACTGTCACTTTGCCAAATCAGTGGCCCCGAGAGTCGGCCTCCGACCGGAGGAGAGGGAGGCGCTGACTAGACTGTGCCCAATTAAGTGGCGGGATGAGTCCATACCTTATCTGGGAGTTCACATTCCAGCGAACCCGACGGACACCTACCAGGCGAATTTCCCCAGATTATTTTGTGAACTAGAGGGAGACCTGAAGCACTGGACCACGCAAGAAATCTCATTGATGGGCCGGATCACAGCCACCAAAATGAACTTGCTCCCGAGATTGCTCTACGCCTGCTCCTCCCTTTCCGTCCCCATTCCGACTCCGGCCCTTCAAGACCTACAGAGGAAAATGTCAAAGTTTATATGGAGGAGCAAGAAGGCCAGGATCCCCCACATAACCCCGATTGGTAATGCCAGGCTAGGAGGCCTGGGGGTCCCCGATCTACAGGCCTATAGGGCAGCGGCGCAGTTAGCACACATCCACGCCTGGCAAACAAGCACAGCTCGCCCCAGATGGGTGGAACTAGAACAAGCTCAACTTCCGCTCCCCCTCCGGGTCCTCCCACACATCCAGCCTCCCCTCAGGGAACGCTGGAAGAATATTCTGCGGACGACGAGACATACCCTAAGCTCCTGGGACTGGGCCTCGAGACGGATGGGAATGCCGAGAAGCCAAAGCCCGCTCTCACCGATCTTTCATAATCCAAATTTCTCTCCGGGGGCCCCATCCCCGTAACTTCCAAAATTGGATAGATGGGGGCCTCGAAACCCTGGAACAGCTATATTTTGGGAATAAACCCCGTACCTTTGAACAATGCAAAGAGGTGTTCCGGCTCCAGGAAGGGGATAGATTTACAAACTGCCAGCTCCGCCACTGGTGCTCCTATCCTCAGACCCTCCAGGCGGCCACACACCCCCCCCCCCCGACGTCCCTTGAGCTAACCCTCAGAGACTTACCAGCCAGAGGCAGGACCTCGACCATATACAGACGCTTCATGGGGGACTTTCAGGTGACAAAGACCCGATACATGGCCCAGTGGTAGGCGGACCTAGGTCACCCGATTGACGACCAAACGTGGGTAGATATATGGACCCGCACCCACTCTTCTTCCTTTCCTCCTGTGTCACCAATAAGGAATGTGCCTACAAACTCACCCTGCAACGGTACTACCCCCTACTCAGACTTCACCACATGAATCCACAAGTGGATCCCTCCTGCTGGAGGGGCTGCGCTCAGCCGGGCTCTTTCTTTCACATGTGGTGGGCCTGCCCCAAGATTCAGCAATTTTGGACCAGGTGTCTCTCGACCATCGAGCAAATTACCGGGACCACCCTCCCACTGAACTCTGAAACGGTCCTGCTAGGGGTCCCGGTCCCCGGGATATACTCCCGCTCTGGAAACAGGGCAAAGCTTCTAACGCAATGCCTCCTAGCGGGCAAGACGGTGCTGGCCCAATTCTGGAAGTCCCCAGACGGTCCCTGCATGGCCCACTGGTGGGGGAAACTCTGGGACATTTTGATCGCAGAGAAGGTCACTGCAGCGAGAGCAGGGGCCCTGCACTGCTTCCAGAACATTTGGGCCCCAGTACTGGACTATGATCAACGATTCCCCGCATTGACATTCAAACCGATCAACACCCGATGGGCTTTGAGTGATCGAGGGGACACACACCAGGCTGGGGTGGTGAGCTGAGGCCATGGCCCAGGGAAGCTGCAATATAGGGAGGGGGGATACAGATTTGTAGACCTGCTACCCTGCTATTGATATGTAATGTATCCATGCAATGTTGCCTGTAACCTGTCCTGCTATAAATAAATATGTTAAAAAAATAATCAAACAAAAAAAAATAAAAATAAAACAAAAACAAAAAGGTGCGTCCCTTTACCCTCCTCCCCTTCTGTAATATACTTTCCAGCAGATTACTGCCATTTGATATGTTCTAGGCCTACTAAAGAAAAATGCAGCCTCTCAGATTTGGCATACAGATGTAAAACTATCTAATTTGCCCATTCATCCCAATATTTCTCTTGTTTCAACAATGGCACATTAGCCAGAAGGAAAGACAAGCCCATGACTGCTAACCTGCCTTGTGTCCTTTACGAAGCCTACCCATCGTGTACGGCTGCTTGTGATTTTAAAGCAATAAATATTTTTGGAATATCATATTCCAAAATAATTGTCTGTCCCAGGTGTACAGTTGTGTTATAGTAGGATTGCTCGTCTAGAATGGTCACTGGAAGATCTTAAATGGCCCATTTCTAGATTATCTTATTCTAAATCAGCTGGCCCTGATGGGCTTCCGCCTTGCCTTTAGAAAGCGGATCCTGAGTTTTGGGCGGGAATTTTGAAAACCAAAATTTGATGCTATTATTAACACCGGCTCTATCCCCCCCCCCCCTTGGACTACCGCGAATATTGTTCCAATATTCAAAAAAGGCGACCCTGCCCTACCACAGAATTACAAGCCAATCTCTTTGATTGATACCGATGCAAAATTGTTTGCAATTCTCCTGCTATACGACCTGGACAAATTTATCGAGGCAAATAACCTCTATTCAAAATACCAAACAGGCTTTAGGAAAGGCATTAGTACTCCCTTGAATGCTGCTTTCATGGCTCATATGATAGAGGGTATAAGAGGAAACAATTCTTGCTCAGTTTATGTGGCCATGATCGACATGTCATCAGCATTCGACAATGTATTTTTTTTGTATTTTGTATTTATTTGTAATGCGCACCTAACCCGAAGGTAGCCAGGCGCAAAGGCAGCAAGAGGGTTGCAAAGCTTCGTTACATACGTGTGGCGAGGTCCAGCTAGGGTTACATTGCCGGAAATATCACGCCAAGTAGGAGGGTAGAACATGTACATTAAAGGCAGTACTATAAACATATTTACAATTAATGCGTAGGGGACGAACATAACATGTGCATTAGGGCAATACTATGAACAAGTTTACATTCAGTGAGGCGCCACATGGTAGTGGCACATCTGGGTCTCTAAGAGTCATTGTAAGTCGAGAGATTTGAGCCAGTGGATGGTCCTAGCTCTGAACTGGTGGTAGGGTAGGTCCTCCCTGCACGACGGAGGGAGGGAGTTCCAGTATTGTGCTGCTTTTACTGGAAAGCTGTTTCCTCCAGATGTAGTACGTTTAAACCTGGGCACCAGAAGAAGGTTGGAATCGGCCGTTCTCGCGGGGCGGGAGAGGGTGGGTCTGGTAAATCTGGCAATGAGGTATTGGGGGGCTGCTTGGTGGAGGCATTTATGAATCAAAGACACTGATTTAAGAAATATCTTGTCCTTGGTGGATAGCCAATTAGCAGTTCTTCTGGAATCTGAGATATGGGCTTTCTTCGGGATGCTAAGGGCCGCTCTGAGGGCATTGTTCTGGAGTATTTGGATTTTGTTAGAGATATATTTGTTGCAGCCTACATATAAGGCATTGCAATAGTCCAACTTGGACAGGATCAGCGCCCTGGCCAAGGTGGTGCAGTTGGTGGGGGAGAGAAAGGGTTTGGCTGCCCTGATAAGTTTGCAAGTGTAAGAGGTGGCGGAAGCCATTGCGTTCACTTGTTTGTTGAAGGTAAGGGTGGAATCTAGATAGAATCTGAGGGTTTTAATCTCCTTAGCTACCATGATTTTGTTGTTGTCAATTATGAATGAGGAGTATTTGTGGCCTAGTTTGTTAAGGTGGTGTGTGGAGCCTAGAATGAGAAGTTCCGTCTTGTCATCATTCAGACATAGTCCGTGTGAGGCCATCCATGCCTGGATGATGAGGTACACTTTATTAACGAAGGCCAAATCCTTGTCATAATCCCCCGACAACGGGATGAGGATCTGGGTATCATCGGCGTAGTTAGTGTAGGTGATACCCAGATCGTCTAGATCATCAAAAAGGGGCTTCGTAAAAATGTTATAAAGTGTAGGGGAGAAGCACGATCCTTGCGGTACACCGGACGTGATCAAGATAGGGTCGGCTGCTGCTGTTAATGAGAAGACTCTCATTGTACGGTTATTAAGGAAGGATTGGATCCAGTTAGTTGCATCTTGAGAGAAGTGGGCAGCTATTTGTAGGTGGTTGCACAAGATCTCATGGTCGACCAGATCGAAGGCCGCAGAGAGATCAAGGAGAAGCAATAGTGCTGTCTTCCCCTGGTCTCTCAACTCATCTATCTGTGCCTTGAGGTCTATGAGTGCGGTCTCTGTTCCGTGTTGTGGCCTGAAGCCTGATTGACGGACGCCTAGGAGTTGGAAGTGCTCAAGGTAGTGTTGGATCTGTTGGTATGCTATTTTATCGATGATTTTAAGGAGGAAAGGTATTGTGGTAATAGGGCGGTAGTTGGTGGGGGTGGATGGGTCCAGATTCGGTTTTTTAAGCAGAGGGAGGACCCAGGACTGTTTTAAATTATTAGGTACGGTGCCTGAAGTGAAGGACGCATTTATTAGTTTGGTAATAAATGGTGCGAGATCACGGGCAGCATCCTTAATCAGTTGAGCGGGGCATAAGTCTCCCTGGCAGTTTGAGGGTTTGAGGGTGAGAATAGTATTCTCTACCTCTTTGGTGGATACTTTGTGGAAGTTGAAGGATGGGTTAAGCGCTGGGGGGGGGGTTGAGTCGGGTGAGCCTTTTTGTGGGAGGTGGTTCTCTGTTTGGTGGAGGAGAGTAAAGATTCTTTTTTAGTGCTTATTTTAGTCTTGAGGGATGAGATTTTGTTCGCTAGGGCATTTTGAATGCCTGTGCACCAGTTTTTATCTTTGATACATGAGTCAGGTACGAATCGGGGATTCGATCTCTTTAAGTATTGTGAAAAGCTCTCTAGTGTTAGATTTAGCTTGTGAGGTCCGCGTGCTGAATGACGATTTTTTAGCCAGTATAATTTTTTTTTATATTGGGAGACTAGGCTCCTCAGGTTTTTTTTATTTTTTTCTGAGGGGGAAGCTCGCCAGATTTTCTCACAGCGTCGCTTTACTTGTCCGAGGGCTTTGAGATGAGGCGAGAACCAGGAGTTAATGTGTTTCCGGGGCTTGCTCTTTTTTAGCTTCAAAGGGGCTATAGCGTCGAGGGATGAGAGCATGATTTTATTATAGATATCCACCATAGTGAGTGGATCAGTGTGGTCCGGGATGGCATTCAAGGTTGGTGTGATAAGCTGGATCAGGTTTTCCAGGGTGATTTTTTTTTGTTACGGGATTGGACGGCTGGAGCTATAGTACTGGCTTGTGCTGGGGTTGCCTTTAGGGTAAACGAGATCAAATAGTGGTCTGTCCAGGGCTGTGGGAGTATGGCAGAGACCAGGACTGGGCAGTTGTGCACAGCTAGCCAGTCCAGAGTTCTCCCTTTGATATGGGTAGGTTCGGTAATCTTCTGGGTGAAGCCCAGTTCCTCTAGGGTATTGTTGATTGTACTAGCATTGGCGTCTGCAGGGTCGTTAAAGCCAAGGTTAAAGTCTCCTAGTAGGATGCGTTGTGAGGAGTTTTTGAGATTGTTTGATAAGATGTCTGTGAGGTCTTCTTCGAATGACCCTAAAGGGCCCGGTGGTCGGTAGATAAGGTGAATGGAGATGGATCGAGTGATAGAGAGGGTTAACTTAGCTGTAAGAGATTCACAGGAGCTAGCATTGATAGGAGAATCGATTGTGATAGTAAATTTAGTTTTGGCTATAAATGGCAAGACCTCCACCTCTAGAAGTGGTGCGATCAAGTCTTAATAGCGTGTAATCGTCTGGGACTGCTAGCATAATTGCAGGGCCTGCCGTGGGGTGAAGCCAGGTTTTGGTAACTGCTAAGAAGTCCAGGTCTTCATTATGTAGCAGGTCAGCAATGTCTGATGCGTGGGCTACCATGGAACGTGCATTTATTAATGCGCCCTTAGTCCCTAGATCTGCTAGGTTTAGGGGTGGTGGCATAGCATCGTGCATGCTTTTCTGGTCTCGGATGGGCTCACGGTGGAGTCTACTATTCAGTTGAAGAGGGTGTAGAGATGGATTCCTGGTCACCTTGTTATGGGCTAGTTTAGACAGTGGGTCATAGAGTCTTGCGAGCCTGGCACGTAATCTAAGGTTTCTTGCGAGAACAGGGCAGGGTATGGAGTTCATTTCAGTTAATAAGTGTGGGTTGTGTGCAGGCTCAGGTGCAGATAGGTTGGGTAGCATGATTAGGTATTGGCTTTTCAAGATGTACAATGTTAATCTCAATAACACTGTATAAAGCGTGTGGAGATACATTGTAATGTTGGGCAGGGTAGACTGGTGCAATGTATTAATGTCTGGTAGCGTGGGTCTAGTCTATTGGGGCACCTAAAGTCGATTCGCGCAGTCCAGGCATGAAGGCAAGGTCACTAACATAGTGCGAGGGCAATGAATCACTTGGATTCAGTTTTTAACAGTCACGGCACGAGTGCAACGGTTGCTTACTGCAGTTTGAAGGCAAAGGGTCATCTAGAATCGTTTTTAACAATCAGGGCACTAGAGCGTGGGACACCCTAGCAGGGTGCATAGGCAGGGGGTCACCTAAATTCAATTAGCAAACAGGTATAAAGCATGGTTCACTATAAGGGTGTGAGGCAAAGGTCATCTAGATTCGATTTAGACAATCAAGGCACAAGAACCTAGGCCTCTAGGGTGCATAGGCAATGGGAAACCTAGATACAAATTTTTAGCAATCAGGCACAAAGCATAGGTCACTAGCAGGGTGCGAAGGCAAAGGGACATCTAGAATCGGTTTAGACAATCAGATACAAAAGCATTTTGACAATCAAGGCACATGGGCATAGGTCTCTGGCATGGTGCAAAAGCAGTGGGGCACCTAAATTCAATTTAGCCATCTAAGTATAAAGCATGGGTCGCTTAGTAAGGTATAAAGGCAGAGGAACAACTAGATTCGATTTTAACAATCGGGACAGAGAGGCATTGGTCACACTAGTGAGGTGCATAGGTGATGGGTCACTTAAATTCAATATATAGCCATCAAGCACCCAAGCATAGGACGCTAGCAAGGTGCAGTGGCAGTGGGTCCTAAAATCGGGTTTAACAATCGGGACACAGAGGCATAGATCGCTAGCAGGTGCAGAGGTAATCAATACTGGTCACAGCTTTACTGAGTGCAGTTTTGTGCACCAAGTATGTATAAACAAGTCAATGTTAAACATAGGAGTGCTAGATACAGTTGCAGGGAATATGAGAGCATTGCAACAGCATTACATAGGCAACAGTCAATGGAGGCGTGTTCAAAGGGATGCAGATCTCCAAGATGCAGTTACTGTACAGCTCACGCAGTAGACAAGGTTTCAAATATAAGGGAATACATAAGAGCAAAAAGGCATAGGCCGTGTAGAGGGAGTGGTGGCAAAGTGGCATTAGGCTCAAAGACAAGTTAGACCCTGGAGGTGATGGTAGGGGGGCTCTGAATGAATGTTAGGGTGGGGAGGGTAGAGGACAGAGGGGCGATATTCAGGAGTGGGCAAAGTAGAGCACGCAGGTTAGGAGAAAATGGCACCTGTTTCTGTACAAACGTGCAGTAAGGTACAGTTGACCCCTTGTGTTAGGGCAGCGGCTGGGCTGTGGGGGGGGTTTACCTTGTATAAGATGGGCCAGGGGACTGGCACACGGTCCTCACGGCTCCAAACAGGCTCGAAACAGGAGTCAGCCTTGCCTCGGTGGGCCTTGGGACGAGTGGGCCGGCTTCGCCTGCCGGCGCCCAATGGCTGAGGAGATAGGCCAGTAGGCCAATCAGAAGGCTGATCAAGTGGACTGGGCAGCAGGCGTCGGGTGGGCGGCCATCTTCAAGAGGAAGGGTACCTCATGTACCTTAATGGCGGCGAGGTTTAGAATCAATGTTTCAGGGCGAAGAATGTGCAGATAAAGCACATTGCGTTTCGAAGCGAAGCGCCTGTAGTAAAAACAGGGCTAAGTTGGAAATGTTGACGACGATGCGCGGATGACTTTGGCGCTTACCAGGAGGCATGTAAAATGCAGTAAGGCATGTTGGAGTCCTCCATGGGTCCTCTGCTCCGGCAGGGAAGTCGCCTGGAGCTCCTGCTCCTTCGGTATGTGGTACGTAACCTGCTGTGGAATAAAATGAGGGCCATGGGAATACCTACAGCGTTACTATATTGGTTCATTAAATTCCACACTAATACCTCGTACAAAATTAAAATCTCACCTGATGGCAGAACTACAGAGCCAATTAAAACATCCATTGGGCTTAAGCAAGGCTGCAACCTTGCGGCGACATTCTTTAATTTATATCTTACAGATCTTGACAAGGAATGGGATCATAGTATTCTGTTTTCTGTTAAAATTGGTTCCCTGCGTATGAAATGGATTGCATTCGCAGATGATCTTGTTTTTGATCCTACTCCGGCTGGGTTGCAAACAAAGCTCCAACTTTTTGAGAACTTTGCAGTCGCACACAATTTGACACCAAATCCCGCAAAAACGGCTATTATGAAATTTGGCACAAAACAAAATAGCAAGGGATATCATGGGAGATTATGAAAACTCAAATTCCAATTGTTTCAAGAGTAATTTATTTGGGATACAATCTCACTACTCAAAATTCAATCAAAACTGTATTAGAAATAAGACACGTCCTTTATTGTCCCAGCTAAAATGGATTTACACAAAATACTGTAAATTCTCATTAACACTGATTGACTTTTTGACGTTAAAAATTCAAAGCGTCATTTTATACACCCTCAATATGTGCCTATGCGACTTGAGTGCAACTGTAGATTCTATACAGGGGTCATTGATTAAATCTGCCATGCATTTACCAATGTCTGTACCAAATGCAGTGATTCGCCATGGTTTTGGGCTTGTAGCATTATCTGGACGCTGGAAATGGCGGCTATTATGCAGTTATGTAAAAATTCATTATCCTCCAAAAAATTTGCTATATGTAGACTTGAAAGGTATGTTAGATTCGTCTAATTTGGCTTCCTTCAATCAATTCCACCATAAAATGCAACAATTGCTGAAGTCTTTATGTATTACTAACGAAGATGTCCATCGGCGTCCAGCTTATGCTAAAAAGAAGCTATTTGAAAAGGATTGGCGGCTAACAATAGAAAGAATATCTTCATACAAACTGTATAAAGGATATAGCATGTTTGTTAAACAACGTATTCCAAGATTTGACCATGTTCTGTTGTTTCCATGTAACCATACTAGAAAAGAGTACATATGGTACAGAATGAACCTATATCATACCAGGGAAAGAACAGCTTATTGGGGTACCAAAGATGAAAATAATCAAATCAAATGTTGTTTCCCATCTTGCAATGAACCCATTGAAACTATGAAACATCTTATTTTGGAATGTCCACACTTCAATTCAATGCGAAGCAATCGATTGATGAAATTTGTAAACATCGATTTTGAGGACTGTTTGCAATCGTTATGGGTGCGAATGATGCAAGGTACGCATAAGCCCCTGGTTTTTGAATTGGTCAGTCTGTGCAAGTACATAGAAAAAGAGCTTTTCAATTTTAAAAAACTAGAGGATACCAATCATTAGATGTGATGTCCTGTTTTTTTTTTAAGCTGTGCTATAAAAAGTAATATTTTTCTGTAAATCACTTTTGTAAAGGTTCTACATTTTGTACTTGAACCATGAACAAATAAAAAAAATAAAAAAAACAATAAAGGCCAAATTCACAAAGATTTGCACAAAACTAAAATCATAAAATGCCAGTGATGATCTCCAATTTGCCCATGTTAGACTATACTAGAAGCACAAAACTGGAGGAAAAAATCTGAAGATGCTTGACGCTTTTCTGCGATGCTTGTGTGCAAATAATCCAGATTTGCTTTATTTTTGGGCTTTGTGAATTAAGTCTGAAATAGCAGGTCCAAATCTGGCATAACATAATCGAATGAATATACTACAAATCTTTGCGACTCAGGCCCTAAATAGACAACTGCGCACTTGGATGCACTAGCATTAGTTACCTTCAGAGCACTCTTTCGACTTTATGTGAAGTGCAATTTTGCTACAATTCTTATTTCACCCGACTTCAATCTTGTATGCTTTCCACACAAAGAAAACACCCCATTTCCCCAAAAGCAATTAGAAAGCAAACCCCAAAAGTCGGGACTCTTCTTATTCCGAAGGGTCTACTAACAGGAGCGGAAAGGATTGTGCACTAAACCTGCAATCTACTTACTACTGCCCAAGAAGAGAGCCGACAGCTAAGCGGCAGCATAAATCTGGGAGGTTGCAACCCCAAAGGAAACATCAACACGGACGTGTGCGCCTGCTATCAAATCACCGATTAACCAAACTCTCCCCAGGGCTTTAACCCTGAAAGGTCCCAGGAAAGAAGGACACCTATGTGGTACCACGAGATCATTCTGGGCAGGACAACAACCACAAAAGGGCAAGCCTGGTTTCTCAAGCATCCAGCAGAGAAAGAATGTAATCAATAAAAGCACTGCAAAATGCTCGTCTTCCTGCTGCATTAGCTTTCACCATTTTATCAGCAGCAAACCGGGTGGGGGCTTACTTTCCCTTTTTCCCTTTGGTGCTCGCTTTTTCGCAACAAAGTGCTGATTAAACCTCCTCCCCCCACACCTAAATGAAAATAAAAACAGACCCGTTGTGCTGTGCGGTATGAACAGGGATGGGGAAACAATGAAGCGCCCGACCGGGTATCGTATGACCCTTGTATGGCCCCCTCTGCACATACCTGCGGGGATGGGGGGGGGCAAAAGCTCCCAAGAACAGCCTTTACTGTCAAGCTACAGCACAAGGGAAGCCGGGAACAGATAATGTCCGGGAAAGCAGAGATGAGGAAAAACGGCAGCCATTCCCCTCCCCCATCATCCCTGCAGCCTGAAGGAGCCTTGTGTACACAAAACCAGAAAAGGCTTCTCTTTACAAATCAAAACTGGCCCAGGGGCCCCACTGTCCAATACAGAACAAAACATTCGTTTTAATGCAGACGATTAGGGCCCGGAGACAGACCCACAATCATATTCCACCTTCAAAAAGTTATTCAATTCTTTTTCTACGAGATGAAAACTAATGCTCATTTGTAGAGTCTGTGTGCTTTGTGTTGTAATGCATATTGTTTTCATCGTCCCTGCGGGACTGGCTCTAAATAAGGGGTACATCATTGGGCCTGTGGTCCCAATACCAGGAGACATCATCAGGCATATGCTTGGCGCAAATCATAGGATCCTACGAGAAAATAAGGTTACGATGAAATGCAAGATATTCATCACAGGAAACGCGAAACTTTTCTATCCAGACCGGGCCTACGTGAGATATGCAAGAATCAACCAATATGTATGTACAAACATTAAACAGACTCGAAGCCACAGAAAGCAGGGTTTTCATGGACCCCCCCCCTCATTGGTACGGTTGTTAATCTGCTGAACAAAAGAACCTCAAACAAGAAATGCATAAGTATATGTTATACTGTGTTCTGCATCCGACCCAGATTTTGTATTTTTGTGCTGCACACCACAGTCTCTTTGAAGAAAAACAGGGTGTCACTGTACGGAATAGCTGAACAATGGAAATTAGTTTGAAGTTCAAAAGATTGGACTGAGAACAAATAGGTCTGCGGTGTGCAGCAGTCTGTTGGGCGACACAGGTGGGGTGGCCGGGTTGCACGTACTGTGACGAAGAAGAGTACAATTTTAAATAATGAAAATTACGTAAACAATCTGTGCATTTCAAAGCTCCGATGGAGGATCTGGTTTGGCTGCCACATCAATCTGGGTAGCAATTGGCCACATGTGCAGTTTTAACGCTGGCTATGCTAGAACTACGAATGAGAGAGGATAAAAGGTTTCTCATGTTAACTATCAAATTAAGTAAGAATTTTGGCAATCTATGCCTTCCTCTCAAAGTGCTCTCAGAAAGATGGATATAGAGTAGTTTTGGCTACTACCACTACTCCAATGCGTTCTGTAAGGAAGATACATTTTGTATAACTGTACCTTAAGAGTCGTAAAGGGGCGGGAGTAGTTTGTATGAAAGATGGTTTCAGTGCACGTGTACTCCTCATTCAACAGTACTGTCAAGGGAATTAATGGGGTGCAATCTTCTACAATCAAGGTGCTTCAAGGAGGAAGGGGTTCATATGTGTTATGTTATAGAATATTTATGCTATGCACTATAACCAGCTGAGTGGTGCCCTGCCAGATCTGAAAAACAAGAGGGGTGTGAGGGTAAATTAATAGGATTGGGCAGGAAAAAAGTGATAGAGCTGTGATGTGCAGTAGGCCACTTCAGTTCGGTTTACACCGTTCGCTGAGCATAGGTATGAATTTTAGGTTGGTAGTTATCATGTGCTGTTGTGCAAGACTATTTGTGGCTTGTTTCGGTATTGCGGTGTGCAGCTACCTCCCTCAATAACCATGAGAAGGCTGGGGAAATTTCAGAGCTACGTGCCTCCTCCAAGAAAGTACTTGTAAACTAGGCTTTTGTGCAGCTATGTTAAACTCTGCCATGTGTTTGACCAGAAGGACACGTGCATGTCTGCCATGACTCCTAGTTAAAGGGCTTCTGAACATCAAGTGCATATAGGTGAACGGTGTTAGTGCAGCTACGCCGATTACTGTTTATAGGAAATAACGTACAACTCACGTCTCCCTCCACCAAGAGTCGACCAATGCGTGGATTTAGTTTAACGCTAGCAACCACCACATCGTTTCTTGAAGGGTGGGAGTTGCATATCTGAATATATCACCAAAAATGGCAAGGCAATGCCCACCCATACACCACCAAATCTTTGAAACACTGACAAGAATCAGTTTGCCGCGGAACCCAAATCCTTCAGATTTGAAGCTGGCACAGTGACTTACCTTTACTGCGTTTCTAAACCATGAAGGTGGCGCAACGGGAGCCGAGGGCTGTGGACACGAGGTGGTAGTGTCCGGTGGAGAGAGTGCGGGTTGCCCTATGCGCGAAACGAGCCAAGCCAGCTGTGTTGAAGGGATACCAAGACAAGGGAATGGTTAACAGGCTGAGGAAACACTCTGGGTGAGAGGGTCAGAGCATGCGGAGCCGGGAAATGTCACTTACGAATAAGGAATTGCCCCGTCGGGGGACTGTAATGTGTAAAGGAGCAGATAATAAGGATTGCAAAAGAGGGTACCAAAGCATTTGGGAATAGGATTCAAGCGAGGGAACAAGAAGGATTAGCGGGAATTCCCATTATGAAGGAGGGGGTTACATAAGAGTCGGTGGCAGGGTGCTGTAGACGTCAGAGCGAATGAGCTAGAGGCCTCAGTGCATAAAGTAGTAGTAACATTTAGTATGCTCGTGAAGTGACTTTCAAAAGAGTTTTCAATGCATTGATGTAAAAGCCTCACGGAGAACTTGCACGAGAGTACAACTACCATCGATATGGATGACCGTATGCAATACAAAAGGAACACTGCAGACCTCACATAATGAAGGTGTGGGTGGAGATGGGGCAGTGAGATCGATTTCCGTTTCTACGGATAAGGTATGTGTGCACCTGTGTAAAATAGGGTGTCCTTATTAATGGGTATTGAGGGTGCGGGGGTAGACCTCCCTGCCCCAGGTAGGTGACCTGTGCAGGTCCGCCTACACCTGTCAGATAAGGGGGCAGGTCTCTTTGTATGAGAAGTGTCACTCTCCTCAAGGTGGAGCTAGGCTCTGTCAGAGGCGTGGGTGCCCCCGTTATGCTAAATGAACAGGCTCTACCATTGAGGGTGTAGAAGTGGAGGGAAAGGGGGGTTGGTTACTACTGGCAGTGGAGGGAAAGGGGGGTTGGTTACTACTGACAGGGGGGAGGGGTTGATGCAGAGAAGGGGCAGGACGATCGCTGACAAGCTGCTCTCCTCGCTTTCCACGGGCACCACTGAGGGGCGTCAAGTACTGATTGGAACGGGGGAATTATTCCTACCGGAGAAGCTCCGAAGCTAGGTCCGGCTCTATGTGTGAGAAGAGGACAGAGCAACCGCTCCAAGGCCCAACCCACCTCCTAGCATTCCGCACTGCCATTGGCCGTCTCACGTACCGGCCTGAGTAAATTGACCAATCACAAACGTCAATGGAAGATAGAGCGTGGAACAGGCGTGGAAGAGACGTGAGACTGCTGCGGCTCACTCAACGCCACTGAGAAGCGGCAACGCGCAGACACAAAAAAAGGACCAGAAAGCAGCAGGACTAAGCAAGTGACCATATTTAAAGAGCAAGACTCATATGGATGCTATCAGTAGTGGATAGAAACAAAAAAGGCACTGTACGAAATAACCCCAGGAATCCCAGATATCACTGTCTCAAGCGGCCCAACAAAACAGCAATATTGTAATTCGATGTTTTCGTTGTGCTTAAGGCAAACTATCCTGTACCGACATGGCCACCTTTATTTGGCACCTTTATGACTATTTGGCACCTTTATGACAAATTTGAAAACGAATCCTCGTTTTCCCCAAAAACATACTTGGCAACATTTTGGATGCCCAGGTATGGAGATTATTATATGGAAAAACGGATAATTGACCTTTGAGTTGCATTGAGATTGGGGATATTTGGGTAGGTAGAAAGGACAAAAATGCAACTTTTATGTCAGAAAAATATTCTCTCAACCACCCACCTCTCCCAAATAAATATGGGGGACTGGCATGCGTGGTGTCTGTGTCTTTAACAGACACATGCGGTGGAGAGATGTAACTCTGCCGCGTGTGGGTAATAAAGGGGGTACGTCACTTGAGCATCAGAGCAACCGTGTGTCATGTGTGCTCTGTTGACGGGGGGGGGCTTGCGGCGCGGCAAAGGGCCTGAACGCACATCAGGCCACAACACGACATTGGCGACACGGACCCGCAAGATCGAAGCAGCAGTGAGATTAGAGTGGAACGTTGATGAACACGCTCTTCTCATGTCGAAGGGTCAGTGGCGGAAACGCAGTGCTGCCATTTTGTGCCCTGTGGAGTGCTTGTGGGCCTCCCACGCACATTTTTGAAATTCCTCACTATGGTGGGGGTGGACTGGTGAAGAAGTGGCCCCAGACCTTCATGAAAGTAAGTGGTAAGGGGGACAAAAAAATACATTGGAAGAGTGACAGTGAAAAAAGGACAATTGGCATTTAAGGAGTGAGAAAGGTGTCCCTGTTTTAAACCTTGGACACCTATCCCGAGTGTTGCGAAGCAGACGCTGTGTGTTGGTGGGAGAGGTGCCCACACGCCTGTTAGCACGTTCAATTTTTCTGGCGTGAGTTGCAGCCCCTGATAGTGGAGGGTTGCTTGTGCACTCACCATCATGTCAAATGACCAGCAGGCAGGAGGGGCCCCTGTGGCAGGAGCACCAGCAGCTCCTGGAGGTGCCCGAATCCTGCGTCAGCAGGGGGAGTTAACACCGGTGCCAGAATTTGATGTGTCGGAGCCCTGCCAAGCCTGGGCCCGAGGTGGAAGGCATGGATTGACTGCATGGACATATATTTCAAGGCCACATGAGAGACAGATGAGGAGAGCAAGGTGGCCATGCTCTTATACTCTGCTGGACCAGCGGTGCAGCAAATATTCCAGTCCCTTCAACTGGTCGTCCTACGCTGAAGCGATGAATGCACTGCAGGAACATTTTATTCCCTTGCAAATGTAAACTATGAAAGATCTATCATGTGTAGTGCAAAGCAGAAGAACGATGAGTCCCTGGACACGTTTCATGGCCACCTTCTATGCATGGTGATATCCTGTGCCGGGGGCAATGAACAGGCAATGATACGCAACCAGCTTATTCAGACATGCACATCCTGAAAACTCTGGCGTCAAGTATTACGGGAGCCTTGCCTCACATTGCCTCGAATCCTGGAGCTGGGATGATCGCACAATGTAGCCGACATGAGAGCATCCAAAATGGATGCAGCTCTTCGACCTAGCAAGGCCGACGAGGTATGTGCTGTAGGGCATGGCAGCCAAGAGGTGAGAGGGGCACGTTGGCCGGCAAGTCTGCAAAGGGACAGAGGCAGCAGATTACCTGAGTCATGCCTGAAGTGTGGCTATGCCCTGCCACACCCGCAGAGTTCCAGACACAAGGAAAAGCGTGCAGGAGGTGTAGCACTGCTGCCTGTGGTGGTGTAGAGGTGACTTTTTCGCGCAGGCTTCTTCAGACAGCAGCGTCTGTCCAATGTGGCCCTCGTGGCTCAGGAAGAAGAGGATCAGGAAGAAGAGAGGACTACTCATGAGCTCGAAGAGGATGATGAGAATGTTTTCTTCCTCTCATGTTAATGTGCTGAAGTCGAATGCCCAAAGTCAGTCAAATTGTACGGTGCAGGTGGACGGATCGCCGGTGCTGGTGGAGACTGGTGCACCGTCAATGTTATGGCCAGGGTGCACTAAGAGGCATTTTCTGTGCCCCCATGTTTGCATCGACCTAAGGCACACCTCTTTACATTCAGGGGAGAACAACCTATTCCGCTGGTAAGTGCCTTCATAGCGAAAGTAGAGCATGGCCACAGTTCCATCAAAGCCTGTTTCTACATCACGGATGTGAGCAATAAGACCCTATTGAGCTGTGCAGCAGGTGAGGCATTAGGAATCGTCAGTTTTGCCTATGGAGTTTATGTTGAGGATGAACAAGGCGTCCTCCAGAAGTTTGATCAGCTATTTGAAGGGATTGGCCAGATGGTAGGCGAGCCAGTGAGACTGCACATCGATGAGTTGATCCAGCCAGTGGCCCTAAAACACCAAAGGTTCCCATTCCATCTACAAGACCTGGTAGACAAGGAGCTCGAGAACCTGGTGAAGTTGAACATATTTGAAAAAGTGAACGTCCCAACACCCTAGGTATCTCCCATCGTGGTCGCCCGCAAACCCAAGCAGCCTGACTCAGTCAGAATCTGCGTGGACATGTGACTGGCAAACAAGGCTATCAAAAGGGAAAGGCACCTCACACCGAGGATCGATTACATCATCGCGGAGCTGCAAGGTGCAAAGTTCTTTTCCAAACTGCACTTAAGGGCGGGATACCACCAGGTCATACTACATCCTGACTCGAGGTACGTTACAACATTCACCACACACTGAGCGCTGTATCAGTATAAGCACCTGAGCTTTGGTGTGTCGTTAGTGATGGAGGTGTTCCAAGACCTGATAAGGGGGGCCCTGGCAGACTTGGATGGTGTCTTGACATCAGTGATGACATCCTGCTGTGTGCCAAGTCACAAATGGAACACATGGCACGCATGGTGAAGACCCTCAAATGCATCCAATCATTGGGCCTGACACTACACAAGGATAAATGCGAGTTGGCGCTGGGCATGCCGGATGATGGAGAACCCATTCCCGTGCTCCCCGCAGTTACCACTAGTTGCACTGACAGGGGGAGATAAGCAGCTGAGGATGATAATCAGGAAACACTGGGAATCGGTTGGGTTAGTCATTATGGGGGATATCTGGCGGGAGGGGGCCATTGCAAATTTTGGAGCACTAAGAGAAGAAATGGGGTTACACACGGGCCAATATATTACGTATCACAGAATGGTGCAGAGAATTAAAAGAACATGGCCCGAAACAGTGCTGGAAGAAGAACCAGATGCTACCATAGATACAATATATGATATAGCGGAGGGGGGGCCACGAGATCTCCAGATTGTACGAGATGATGATGTCTAAGGTTGGGAAGGACTTAACGCAATTAAGGTTAGACTGGAAGGAGGAAGTAGGGGCCCTGGGGTGTGGGAACTCATCTGCATTCTACTATTACACAAGCCTTTAAAGAAGCAACAAAACATTTGAAACAAGCAAAAGAGAAATACAAGAAAAATGCTGATCAACATAGAAGTGAGACCCCACCATATCGAATCAGAGACCAATTTTGGCTGTCTACAAGACATATTCCTCTGAAAGGAACTCAGACTTTTAATCCTAGATATTTGGGACCTTACACCATTAAGGCCATTATCAACCCGGTGGCCGTCAAATTAGAATTACCCTCTAATATGTGGATTCATCCTGTCTTTCATGTTTCACTTCTAAAACCAGTTCAACCCGGGACAAGATTAACCAAACCACCTGACCCCATCCTAATAGATGGAGAACCTGAATTCGAGGTAAAAAAACCTCCTGGACTCTAAAATGGTTAAATCAAGACTTTTTTATTTAATCGACTGGAAGGGTTACGGACCACAAGAAAGGTCATGGGAACCTAGTGACCACGTTCATGCTTCTCGATTGGTGAAAATATTCCATCGGGACTTCCCAGACAAGCCAGGGCCAAAGGGAAGAACAACTTTAGGAGGGGCCTTGGGGGGGAGTGCTGTCATGATGCCTACCCCTGGGCATCCGGATCGAGTCCATCAGCCCGGGGAGCAGGCATCCAGATACTCATTAAAACCCCAACAGCCCCGGCTGGGGGCTGTTTGGATTCAGACCTGGCACCTTAGGCGCCAGGCACATCATAGAAATCAGTCTGGCGCCATAGGCGCCAGGCTCATAGACTTTACTTACCTTATGCAGACCATGCTGCAAATGAGTCCAAGCCAACGCGAGGCCTTGATGGGACTATTTTATTACAGGGACTATTTTTCACTCAGGTGTGGTTCTGGGGAACCTCTTACCTGGGACTACTTTGCAGGCTATTTACACCACGCCCGAACAGCAGCCCATGCTTTGCGTTATTCTGCATCCAGCAGCATGACGCTCACCATGTCTGCAAGTCAGCATCCAGTCTTCTGCCACGCCCGCCTCGAATCCGGAGCTCCTAGACAAAAGGCAAAGAAAGGAGAACAGGTTAGATCACAGACATTATTTGATTCCTTACCTGATTCCGGACCCAGCACATCTCCGAGCCTGGAAAGGACATTATTTCAGCACGCGTCGCTTCGCCGGCAGCAGCGCCGCGTTATACTCACCAGTCCACCGCATCTTTCGACTCGGCACTGCCTCCATCATTTTCTTCGTCGAAACCCAGCACCTGGGGGGAAAACAAAAGGAATAACAAGGTGAGCCGAGAAAACCAACAAGGACAATCTCTTTGCCACCATAGGTTTACCTGCTTTACCACCGGAGGTATTATTCTTTAATTCGCCGCATCTTCCTATGCCGCACCTATAAAGGGAGAGAAAACAGCAAGTTAAACTCATGCAACTTTTACCGGACAGTATTTGGTAATACAGACTCTTATCTGACCGCCATCAGCTGCCTCCAGGCAATATTCTTGTGGACCCAGCTGCAACCTAATGAGGGAATGGAACAAGAGTGAACATCGGACATATTGAACTCTTTGAACTTTATAGACACTGGAGTCAATATTCCTCCGGAACTCCTCCAGTACCTTCAACCCAGTGAAGTAACTGGTATCCACGCGCCCCTGCATCTAATGCAGGATGGAGAGCTCATCATTTAAAAACATAAGGTGAGGTTACCAAAAGGGAATATCGGAGGTGATTAGTGGGGAGAACGAGAACTGTTGGGGGGCCATCACTAAAGTCCACGGGTGGCTAAATCCCTTTCTCCACTTGCAGGAGAATACTTCTACGAGTCCAGCAGACAAGATTAGGCGGGCCAGTCCAGACTGTCATCTCTTCACTACGCATCACGTTGGTGGAGACCGCAGCTGTCCGGGTCCGATCGACGCCCCTGTGGGAGCCAGGAGAGCGTAACACTTCCTCTCCCTGCTTCCGCTTCTGATTTTTTCCGTTCTAATCATGGTCTGCCCAGTACTTCCGTACTCTCCTTCTGTGCTCGCTCCAATTTGCTCCTCCTCTTTTCCTAGTGCTGTTTGGCAGTGGCTCATTTGTGCCTCTTGCTGTATACTTAAAGAGTGAGTTTGCTAACTCCTTTTGTGATAAGCTGTATAGTATCCTACCTTATCGAAATATTCAGCATCTCTACGAGCCCAGATTCCACAAGGAGACCTGCCATGTCCTCACCAACCGAGGTTTTTTTTTGCCACATTTGGCTTTTTTCCCCTTTTCCGTCCCTTCCGGGGAAGGGGTCACAGTCAGGGTGTTCCTAGTAACCCTCACTGTGGCTTCCTCCTCTGGGAGACACAAGCTGCAAAGAAAAAAGGAAAAGACTACAGAGCACACCGAACCCTCAGCCCAGTGAAAGAAGACATTGATACTACAGGTGAGGTGATTGAGGAGGGAAGTTGGGACTGTATAACCAAACAGGACAAGGCGGTTGACAGCGGTTGTGTTTCCATGCTGCTGTGTTTCTGTCTGCCTTGGCTTTCACTTTGGGTCTTCGGGGCTCCCTCGGGGGAGCCCGGGAGACCCAAAGTGAAAGCGAAGGCAGGCACAAACACAACGTGGTTGTGTTTCCATGCCGCAGTGTTTCTGCCTGCAGCAGCTTTGACTTTGAGTCTCCCGGGCTCCCCCGGGGAAGCCCGGGAGCCCTAAAGTGAAAGCTGCTGCAGGCAGAAACACAACGCGGGTGTGTTTTGAAATGTTGCAGTGCTTCTCACAGCAGCAGCTTTTGCGTGGAGTCTCCTGGACTCCCCATACCTGCCTAACCTCTGGATTTTTCCCTGAGACTCAGGAATTTTACCCATTTCTCCAGGTCTCCGGGAAAGACCCTGGAATCTCAGGAATTATGGTGAGGGACAGCTTTCACTGATTGCTTTTTTTTGTTGTTATGCTTGCAGGACTGCGCCGCCTCGGACTCCCTGCCTGAGTGTGGCTTTGTCTCTGCAGCAATGACTGTAACACTTCCAGCACATTGGCAAAAAGAATGCAGGTGAAGCAAAAGAACGTGCATTTATTTTGCTTCACCTTTCCTTCTTTTTTGCCGACTTTCAATGCGAATGCGCATTTCTTTTGCTTTCATTCATTTTTCCCAGGTTAGGGTGGACTCGGCCCCAATGAGCCACAGCCATCAGGTTTGCAGGCTGGACAACTCATCACTGCACTACATAATCTGATGAAAAACAAGTAAGGTGAAATGTTCAATTTCAACTGGAAAATTCAGGTAAAAACTTTGTATTGGTTCTTGGAGTTTACATGTGCACATTTTAACATGTTGATTTTATGGAAGGCGAATACCTTTTGTCCTTTGCTATGTGGGTGGTTGTGAAAAGGCAATTTAATGAAATATGCATGTTTTAATTGGAACTGCAAATTTCTGACGTCACATCACATTACAACAGAGGTTACCTTTTTAACATGTGGGCCGAGGCATGTGAAAATGGGCAGAGTTTAGTGTGACTGTGAGTGGGGCATAAATCTCATGAATTTTGATTTTCAAATGTAGGCAGGTATGGGGCTCCCCCAACCCTGAGGGAGTCCACGAGACTCCAAGCGAAAGCTGCCGCAGTGAGAAATACAACATTGTTGTATTTGTAAATGCTGCGGTATTTACAAATACAACGTTGTTATTCTGAATGCAGCAGCTTTCGCTTGGAGTCTCCTGGTCTCCCTCAGGGTTGGGGGAGCCCAGGAGACTCCACGCGAAATCCGCCGCAGTCACAATAACAATGTTGTCATATTTATGATTTCCGTGGTTTTCCAACCACGGCAATCACAAATACAACAACGTTGTATTTTTAATTGATGCGCCTTTGCTTTTTGCCTACATTTTATGTTTTCTGTGCTTCCCTGGGCTTGGGGAGCACCAAAAATGTAAAATGAAAGTGAAGGCAGCCTCCTCAGCTCTGCTCTGCCTGCAGTAAGCAAAAGCTCCCACTAGGGGTCTTTTGCTGCTTGTTTAGTGCCGCCAGGGCAGAGCTGAGGAGGCTGCCTGAAATGGCAAAATGGTGCTCCCATATAAAAGTGTTTACATAGGAACTTTCATTCAAAATATGTCTAAACTATGTTTTAGACTATTGCCCACCATTTTAGCAAATAATATTTCTGAGCGCACTATGATATATAATGTTTATGACACACAAAGGACTCTACCGTTACAAGAGACTCCCTTTGGGATATCTTCCACTGCAGAGCTCTTCCAGAATGCCATCCGTGGAGCAGTGGCGGTCATTTTAGGTGCACTGAACATCAGCGATGACATTCTGGTGTTTGTCCAATCGGAGGCTCAGCACCTCAGTCCCTTGGAGAAGGTCTTGGAAAAAATTAGCTCACTGGGGTTGACATTCCATGAGTAGAAATGTGAGTTTCTAAAGAGGAGAATTTCGTTTTTGGTTTTATATTTCAAGAGGGAGGCATATTGGCAGCCCCTGCAAAGGTCAGAGACATCTGTGAGGCTAAGGCCCCTGAAACTATGTCCGAGGTCCAGAGTTGTCTGGGCATAGTCACGTACTGTGGCCATTTTATGGAGGACCTTGCGACCATCTCAGAGTCCCTCAGGAATCTCATTAGAAAAGAGTCAGCGTGGCACTGGACTTTGATGGAGCAGAGGGCTTTTGCGGACAGAAAGGCGGATCTGTCTGCCGAGTGCACCTTGGCATTTTTTGACCCCAGTTTGGACACAGAAATTATTGTGGACGCGAGCCCTTTTGTTCTGGGGGTGGTTCTCATGCACTACAATCAGACAGGGGAGGTTCAGCCGGTGGTGTATGCAAGCAGAGCTTTGTCCACGACGGAATAGCGGGACCCTCGCGTGAGGAAACGAGGCACAATCACCACACACAAACTGATACGTCAGACACGAGGATGTATTCCCAAAATCCAAGGTTTATTGCAAAGCAAAGTAAATTCAGTTGGCCAACTGGTCGCACGCCCCGCGACATGTGTCTATCAGACCTCGGGAGACGCAAGAGAGCGAAAAACATACATCAGTTAAATATATACAAAACAAGTATCTTGTAATCAGTAGTGTCACATCCAATACCGCCCCACATACTTTTCCTTTGAATTGGGCACGATGATTGACAACGGTGAAGAGTATGACACCTTAAACATTCGTTTTAGCAACAATTGCAATTTTGTAAGACCGCAGACATAAGTCTTTGTTGAAGAGAACATAATGCTTCTGTTCTCTCTAGCAAGCTGCGTGCGGGGGAAGAGACACATTCCAGGCCTTCCTATCTCCTATTTTCTATTTGTATCCTGGGGGTCGACTCGCTCTCCAGGACTCTACAGGGCTTGGTGAAGGGGGGCCGCAAAGAAGAGCATAATTCATGCCATTTAATGTTCGCTTCTAGTATTACTACCGTGTTTTCGAGACTTGCTGGCACCTGTGAGCTGATTAGGATGCCTCGCTGCTCTCTTTCATGGATAGCGGACGGGATGAGACCAGGCATTTCTATCTGGTTGCTACGTTATGTTTCAACATGTCTCCCTCGGCCTTGCATTGTGCACTAGCAAAGCAGAATATTCTTTCAGCGAAGCAGTTTAACAGAAAGCAAAAAGCAAACGTTAGAGAAAACAAAATGGCGATTTCAGTCACCTTAAAATGGCCGCACTTTGGTCAAGCTTATGGATATATATCTTTAGTACTGAATGCAGGAGAGGGTTGGTCTTCGGCCAACATGATACATAACATCGTGATCGAGGGGTGCCTACTTTTCTAGATCGACACAGTCTCTCCTCTGGATTGTCTCCGGCTGGACACCCTCTGCCAGCCGCTTGAAGAAACTGACATTTCTCGTGACAGTTGCCTTCCCATCGGATGCTGTTACCATCAACCCCTTTCACTGCGACAACGTCCATGGGACAAGGCTTATAAGTCAATGACATCTTTCCTTTTAGGTGCCGGTTTCTTATCAGCACTTCATCACACAAGGCCAGCTAATATTGTCGGAGGCCCCTTCTCACATTCTCCCCTTCCGTTCAATCTCTTTGATCACACTCCATTTGGTCGTCATCAATCACAGCTGATTCCCTAGGCACGGCATCTGGCAGAAGGCCTCTCTGGCATCTTTGAAACATTGCTTTGGCTGGGGCAACTCCAATCGAGCCATGAGGGGTCGCTCGGTAGTACTGGAGGAATAGGTACAACGCTCTCTGCAGGCTCTGACCCTGCCCAATGCCAATCCTAAAGACCTTATTTAGAGTCCCCATCAACCTTTCTGATTCCCCGTTGGCATGTGGCCAGACTGGCGTGACTTTCCAGTGATGCACCCCGTACTACTCTATTAACTGGGCGAAGCTCCCCCCTTGAAACGGTGGCCCACTGTCCGGACACAGGGGCTGGGGTAGTCCATGTGTTGCGAATATTTCTTCTAGGGCCACCTCCACATCGCCAAAGGATACAGAGTCCAGGAACTCCACTTCTGGGTACCTTGACCATTGGTCTACCACCACTACGAAGTGAACACTCCTCTCTGTGGATCCAAAGTCTGTGTGCACAGTCTCCCACGGCCACGTTCCATGAGGCATACATTCAATTTGAGGTTCCCATAAGACATACATTCAATTTGAGGTTCTCTTTGTTCTGGCTAGGCTGCCTGGCACCACACACAAGATGCCACAAACTCCTCTACTCATCTCTCCAGGTCAGGGAACCATACCTTCAAACAGAGTTTGGCTTTGGTCTTGGCCATCCCTTGGTGTTCATGATGCGCCAGCTCAATCACCTGCTGCATTTTGCTGGCTGGCACGACAATTCAGTCCCCACGTAGCAGATCTGTAATAAAGTCTAAAGACAAAGTGTGCCATGGTATGGGTGGAATATCTAAAGGTTGTAAAAGACCAGCTGGTTTCTTCTTTTGGCTTTTGTTCTGGGCACAGATGCCACAAGACAGTACAAATCACTTTACATCTTTTCGCCAGGTGGGCCACCAGAATTGTCTTTTAATTTTAGCTTCAGTTTTTGCAATACCTGGGTGCCCTTCCATCAGAGCTTCATGGTAATTGGAGATGACTTCTTCTTGTAGTTCCTTGTGTGGTAGAGATAGATGCCCTTGATAGTAAGGTAGGTCAATGACAACTGAATAATCTTGGCCCTTTTTAACCCAGTCCTGCAGGGCTGCTGAATCGAAAAGTTGTTGGATCTTTCAATTAATATCTTCTAAGGTCTGTAGAGTAGTTATCCCAAGAATTCTTTGTTCAGGAACTATAGGCACCGGTTCCGGGTTCGAATATGCTTCTCCCATCCCGATTCGAGATAAAGCGTCTGCCTTACCATTCTTGCAACCTGGTTGGTAAGTGATCACGAAATTGAATTCGGCAAGGAATAAGGCCCATCGAAGTTGACGCGATGATTGGGCCTTGGCTGTTTTTAAATACTGCAAGTTCCTGTGATCGGTGATTACAGTAATGGTATGCCTAGCACCGAGAAGATAATGCCGCCAAGCCTTGAAGGCGGATTTGATGGCTAACAACTCTTTATCGGTAACCGCATAGTTTAATTCGGGGGCCGAGAATTTTCTGGACCAAAATGCTACTGGATGAAGTTGACCGGTTTCTGGATACTTCTGGGACAGGACAGCCCCCATGGCTAAACTGGATTCATCGGTTTCAACTATGTATGGGGGCTCGGGGCGTGGATGCTTTAAGACAGGTGCCGACGTTAATTTCAATTTCAGTTCTTGGAAGGCTTTTTCAGCCTCTTCGGTCCACAAGAAGCGTTTGTTTTTTCGCAAAAGTGCTGTGATGGGGTGTACAACATATGAGAAGTCAGGAATAAATCTGCGGTAGAAATTAGCAAATCCAAGCATGCTTTGCACCCCTTTAACTGAACTGGGTGATGGCCACTTGAGAATTGCGTCCACCTTTCGAGAGTCCATTCGGACTCCTTTTGGAATCAGGATAAATCCAAGGAATTCAACTTCTGTAGCATGAAAAACACATTTTTCCAATTTTGCATATAACTTGTACTGGCATAGTTTCTCAAGGACTGCACGAACGTGCTTAACATGGTCTGATTCTGAGCAGGAGTGCACTAGAATATCGTCTATGTATACGACAATACAGACGTCAATGAGTTCACGAAGGACATTGTTCATAAAATACTAGAAGGCTGCTGGTGCATTGCACAACCCGAAGGGCAACACCTGATATTCGAATAATCCGCACTTGGTGCGAAAAGCAGTCTTCCATTCGTCGCCCTTCTTTACACGTACCAGATGATATGCCCCTCGGAGATCTAATTTAGTGTAGATGCAAGTATCCTTTACTTGGTCTAGTAGTTCAGAGATCAGAGGCAATGGATATCGGTTCTTCACCGTGACCTGGTTTAATGCGCGATAGTCTATGCACGTTCTGAGGTCACCTTCCTTTTTGGTCACGAAGAATAAAGCTGAAGATGCAGGGGACTTAGATGGACGAATGAAGCCATTAGCAAGGTATTGGTCCAAGTATTGTCCTAGGTGACGGTTTTCGGGTTCCGTAAGGGCGTAGATTCTACTGCATAGAGGTTTGTGCACCGGGTATGAGGTCGATTTGACAATCGTATAATCTATGAGGTGGTAAGGTGTCTGTCTGTTCTTTTTGGAAAACATCCTGGAATTCTTGATATTCCTGAGGTAACTGCATGACTGGATTAGCGACTGTGGCCAGGCTTTTGTTCAAGGTTTTTTCCAGGTAACAGGTGTGTGCACACTCCGGGAAGGTTACTCTCTTCTCTCACCAATCAATACAAGGATTATGTGTTTCCAAACAAGGTATCCCCAGTATTATTTGGAACTGCGGGGCTTTGGTTAAGTCAAACACAATAGTCTCTCGATGCCCATCTTGACCCAACAGTGTCATCTCTGTGGTGGAATCAGTTACAGGCCCAGAGGCAATTTCAGTTCCATCGACTATGGTGATAACATCCGAAGTGGTCTTTTTGCAGAGAGGTAGATTCATCCTAGAAGCCAATTCGTGGTCCACATAGTTTCCTACGGCCCCGCTATCAATGTATGCCCTAACTGCGTGCATATGTGATGGCTGCCTTGGATCAATAAGGACCATTGGTATGATTAGGTGCGAGGTCTGAGTGTCCTTCTTTAAGCTCGGCAAGCGGACCTCTACGCTTGTCGGGCGTGGTCGTTTCCCGAATCAGGCTCTGTTTGATTTCTATCAGCAACTCCGACTACTTTCTTGGATGGTTTTATAAGGCAATCCCGTAGAAAATGGCCCCACAGTACAGACACAACTGCATCTGTCGTCTCCTTTCTCTTTCTTTTTGAGTTAAGGGTCCCTTAACCCCCCCGATCTGCATTGGTTCTGATGCATCTGTTCCTTTGGGAGTAACATTGGGTTTAACCAATACCCGATTCTCGAACTTATCTCGATCAGCTTTTCTATTCTGAAGTCGGTGGTCTAGCTGGACCACTAAGTCTATATATTCTGCGCAATCCTGAGGTGGATTCACAACTTGGGCCAAAACATCTTTGAGTTCACCCCGAAGTCCACGATGAAATAATGTAATTCGCTTTACCTCTGGCCATCCGGTTTCCACCACCAACCTATTGAAGGTTCCGATATAAGTTAGCAGGTCCTGGTTTCCTTGTCGTAGGGATGGAAGTTCGTTATCCAGGGCCTGTCCCTGTGAATGTCTGGCAAATAATCTTTCCATGCTCAATTGAAAACCCTGAAAATCCCGAAGAAGAGGGTCATCCTGGTTGACTAATGGAATTGACCAATCCGCTGCGCTGCCACTAAGGTATGACAGTACAAAGGCTACTTTGGCTTGGTCGTTTGGAAAAGCTTCTGGTCTGCATAAAAAGTGCAAGCGGCATTGGTTCATGAACACGGCGAACCTTTTCGGGTCCCCAGCAAAGCATTTGGGTGGAGCTAAAGGAATGCTCCCTGGTAGAACCACTTGCACAGGGCTGCTCGATGAAACGGGGGTTGAATTCCCCCCAAGTCCAGGTAGTGGTGTTTGCCCGGCTTGGTTTTGCAGCAGTCGTCTGGCAAGATCTTCAGTGCGCTCCTTTGACACAATCAGTTCTCTCCTGAGGGCATTAGTTTCTTAGCGCGCAGAGTGCATTTCTGCCCTAAGTTCTCCTAACAATTGGGCTAGTTGGTCGGTTTCTGAGGTCTCCATTACGCCCGGGTGGGGATTTGTAGATAGGCTTTGTGTTCTGTTACGCTCACATGGTTCCCACAGGGACGTCAATCGTACCCGGACAGCTGCGGTCTCCACCAACGTGATGCGTAGTGAAGAGATGACAGTCTGGACTGGCTCGCCTAATCTTGTCTGCTGGACTTGTAGAAGTGTTCTCCTGCAAGTGGAGATGGGGATTTAGCCACCCGTGGACTTTAGTGATGGCCCCCCAACAGTTCTCATTCTCCCCACTAATCACCTCTGATATTCCCTTTTGGTAACCTCACCTTATGTTTTTAAATGATGAGCTCTCCATCCTGCATGGCATGCAGGGGCACGTAGATACCAGTTACTTGACTGGGTTGAAGGTACTGGAGGAGTTCCGGAGGAATATTGACTCCAGTGTCTATAAAGTTCAAAGAGTTCAATCTGTCCGATGTTCACTCTTGTTCCATTCCCTCGTTAGGTTGCAGCTGGGTCCAAAAGAATATTGCCTGGAGGCAGCTGATGGCGTTCAGGTAAGAGTCTGTATTACCAAACACTGTCCGGTAAAAGTTGCATGAGTTTAACTTGCTGTTTTCTCTCCATTTATAGGTGCGGCATAGGAAGATGCGACGAATTAAAGAATAATACCTCTGGTGGTAAAGCAGGTAAGCCTATGGTGGCAAAAAGATTGTCCTTGTTGGTTTTCTCGGCTCACCTTGTTATTCCTTTTGTTTTCCCCCCGGGTGCTGGGTTTCGACAAAGAAAATGATGGAGGCAGCACCGAGTCGAAAGATGCGGTGGACTGGTGAGTATAACGCGGTGCTGCTGCTGGCGAAGCGACGCGTGCTGAAATAATGTCCTTTCCAGTCTTGGAGATGTGCTGGGTCCGGAATCAGGTAAGGAATCAAATAATGTCTGTGATCTAACCTGTTCTCCTTTCTTTGCCTTTTGTCTAGGAGCTCCGGATTCGAGGCGGACGTGGCAGAAGACTGGATGCTGACTTGCAGACACGGTGAGCGTCACACTGCTGGATGCAGAATAACGCAAAGCATGGGCTGCTGTTCGGGCGTGGTTTAAATAGCCTGCAAAGTAGTCCCAGGTAAGAAGTTCCCCAGAACCACACCTGAGTGAAAAATAGTCCCTGTAATGAAATAGTCCCATCCAGGCCTCACGTTGGCTTGGACTCATTTGCAGCATGGTCTGCATAAGGTAAGTAAAGTCTATGAGCCTGGCGCCTGTGGCGCCAGGACTGATTTCTATGATGAGCCTCGTGCCTAAGGCGCCAGGACTGAGTCCAAACAGCCCCCAAGCGGGGCTGTTGGGGTTTTAATGAGTATCTGGATGCCTGCTCCCGGGGCTGATGGACTCGATCCGGATGCCCGGGGGTAGGCATCATGACAGGAAGGAAGAAAGCCAGAAAATGCACAGGGGTGCAGAAAAGAGAGACAGCGTATAGCAAAACCGCGGCAGCGAGGACAACAGCTGACCGAAGGGGTTGCAACGCACGGAATGGAGAGGTGGGCGTGGCTAAATAACGCTACGTACACCCGAGCTGTAAAGACTAGACCGCCGGATGCACGTAGGTTCCCAAACGTGACAGGACTCAGGAAGCATAATGACACACACGGGGCCACAGGCGCCAGTTAGAAAGACGGCGCAGGACAACTCTGCCTGCCTTGGCTTTCACTTTGATTCTTCCAGGCTCCCCGGGGGGATTCCTGGAGACCCAACGTGATAGCCACAGCAGGCAGAAACACAACGCGGTTGTGTTTCAAAAACACAGCAGTTTTTTTTTCTAAGTTGCTCGGGCTCCTCCAGCTCGGAGGAGCACGAGAAACTTAGAAAGAAACCTGCAGCATTTTTAAATACAACAACATTGTATTTATGTTTGCGGTAGCTTCAGCTTGGAGCACAGGGGGTTCCAAGCTGAAGCTACCGCAAACATAAATACAACGGGGGTCATTCTGAGTAGGGCGGTAAGGGTTAACGGTCACCGGTAACGAGACCGGTGCCGTTAAACCCTTACCGCCCTATTCCGAGTTCCCTTTGCGGGTTGGTACTTAACGCCTGCTTTTTGCAGGCATTAAAAAACCAACCCGCAAAGGGACCTAGGAGCTAATTACGGCACCGTAATTTACGGTGCCATATTTAGCGCCTTCCCCATTCCCATTGAGCCCTATGGGGCAAAAATGGGAATGGGGAAGGGCCCATGGTGAATGGGGAATTACCGACCCCGCCAACCTTGGAATGGGGCGGTAATTCCGCCATTCACCATGGCGGAGTCGGAAAAATAACGGCGTCAACCAAGGCGCTAATAGCGCCTTGGTTAACGCCAGGGTCGGAATGAGGCCCAACGTTTTAAAAGCTGCGGTTTTCTTTCTAGGTTTTCCGGGCTCCTCCAGCCCGGAAAACATAGAAAAAAAACTGCAGCTAGTGCTTATTTAAAAAAAAGAAATTAGCACTTACCGAGATGCAGCTTTCCTGCCTGCAGTCTCTGGTCTCTGTCCTCTGGCACCAATGAAGCAAAAGCCACCGCGTGGTAGCTTTTATTTACTACAGCTGGCTGGCTTTTGCTTCATTAGCCCCGCAAGGGCAAGCACACGCGGCATCCATTTCACAAAATGGATGCCTCCTAGTGCCTCCCATTTCAAAGTTTGAGCTTCATTTGCTCAATACTTTACACAGGGACTTTTAAAAAAAATATTGTTTAGATATTTTTTTGATTATTGGCCATCTTTTTTGCCAATACTATTTCTGAGTGCACTATTCCTTTAATGCAGAACCAGCTGATGGTAGCCTGCCATAAGATCCAATTTTGAAAAAAACGTAGCCCCCTATAGGTCAGCCACAATGTCATTGATGGTGGATGTGATATGGCGCTCCCTTTTTATTGCTTTGTTAGGGAGGTGTCTATCAGCGCAAATCCGGACTGACTCAGACTGTTTAGGTTTGCGGACAATGACCATTGGACAGACCCATGGGGTGGGTCCATCTACAGGTTGAATTATATGCAATTGGACGAGATTTAGAAGTTCCTGCTCTACCTGCTCCCGCAGATGAAAAGGTATCCGCCTGTCCAACCCCAGTGACTGCATGTCCTCTACTAACTGGACCAGTTTGAGTTCCTCTGCCGCTGCACACCCCAGCAAGGTCTGTTAACTGATTTTCAACACAAAGAAAGATGCTTTGATCGTCTCTTCCTCATGCTGGACCAATGCCACAAACACGCCTTCCAGAGGCAATGGAGACTTGCCTCAAAAGGTGAATATGCACACACTGGTGTTCTGTAGTGGTGGAGGAGGCTGATGCAGAGCCTTATAGTGCGTCTCAGCCATCAAATTGACGGATGCACCAGTGTCAATGAGCACCAGAGTATTGTACCAACAATATTCATCACAGTTGATATTAAAAACACATCTTCCTCATTCTATATTAGCGGAGGAGATTCACGTTCACACACCGCCATCTCGACAGTTCCCGCCTGAGAAGATCGCTTTTTGAATGGCACCCTCGGGTGTACCTTTCCCCTCTCATGACTGGCTGGTACTGCCGCTCTGCACGCACGTGCAAACTGATTCTGAATGCAACTCCGACCACATGTGTGTCCCTTGACCGGGAGATCGCTTGCATGAGGCAGATCATAGCCACACAGAGGGCACGCAGAACTATGACTAGCCCGACACTCTTTCTTCTGGCCACCTGGCTTCCTACTGGCTCTGCTGGCAGACTGCCTGTCCACCACACACGCATCTTCCAGCTGGATCGACTTGAGGGCTGACTCCATCTTGGACACCCTCAAATCTACCAATTTGTGTGAGCGACCAATTTCCAGAATGCGTGCCAGAGTTATGCCAGACTCATGGAGGATCTGCCGCCTCATCTTGACTGATAGGCAGTCCTGAATGAGTTGTTGCCACACCTCCTCATCTTCATTGGCCCAAGCGCACGTGGACGCAAGTTGGCATAGGTGCCCATGGAAATGTTCCAGACTCTCACTGTCCTTCTGCATGGTTGACTTCATGACTGTGAAAAACCAGCGGGTGTGTCACAACCTAGTCCCCGGGGATCCCGTACTCGGGTGGTCAGGAAAATGCCATCACTTTTGGATATTGACCCTGGGGGTGGACAAGCGAGGGAGGATCATCTGGGTAGGGGGTCCATGAGGAGTGGGGGAGAAGCACCCAATGGTGAGACATGGTAAACCCTTTTTTTCACAACCCATCTAACCCCTATCCCTGTGTATTTTATGGGAAACTACAGCTCCCATAATTCCACCCCACGTTTCATTGACAACACTACTGAGCTGAGGAAGATGAGGAATGAGGTCAGACAGATTACCTCTACTGACTTGCAATGGCTCTGTCCAAGTAATGAGGGCAGGCAGAGTCAGGCACGTAATCCTAACTATATACACCTGCCACTTATTAACACTCCCTGTCAAGCGAATAAAAGGTGCCACGGACAGGCACCCTATGAGCGAGTCCGGGTTCGAGAATGAACAGCTCTTTCAGGGCTGATGCGAACCAGGCAATGGAAGTCAGAAGGCCAAATGGCTGATCTGCAGTTATGAAGATCAAGAGAGAGCCAGGCGAGAATCCCACACTTTCGGGAAGCCGTAAGCGTTCCAAGACTGAAACCGAGGGAGCGGAAGAAAGAAACCTTCAAGGTACTTGAAAGCACCCTGCGACCCTCCCGGGTGCACAACACAGTTGGGAAGGAGCAGAGGAGGCGTTGGACACGGCCTTGACTGCTGCATGAAGAGTGTTGATGAAAGAAGACTGATTAACACAACCAGTGAGTTACAATGAAGGCAACAAAAGCCCGATTTGTGTTAAAAGCAAAAGTAACTGTAACTCAAAAGTGGAAGGTTGCTCGTGTTGCGATAAAACGCGTAATGGAAAGGACAATTGCTGAATTGTAAAAGGAATGGATACAAAGTAACAGAGTGGTCCTGCAAGGCGAAATTGCACATTCAAAAGTCTCTGTGAAATGTTCTGAGTTGATTGGGAACCAAAAGCAAGAAAGTAATCACGATCCCAAAAGATAGTTGAATGAGTGAAAAGCAAAGTATGTGAACTCTGAAAATGCCAAGAGGGCAAAGTATGTGAACTTTGAAAGAGGCCAAGAGGGAAAACTAAAGAAAATGAGAAACTACAAATACCAAGAAGTATTTATATCACATATGAATTGGCAATATTTTAGACCCAATGGGCCTCATTATGAGTTTGGAGGTAGCCATGCCCTTGCAATGCCCTTAATAAGGGCATGGCTGTCTCCAAACTCGGGTCTGGGTCCGCGGTCCCTGAATGGGGAAATACCAGGCCATTGCGACCTTGGAGGGCCTGGTATTTCCCCATTCAGGTAACCCAGACCATCCCCATTCCCATTTGAGCCCCCATAGGGCTCAAAGGGAATGGGGAGCATGCTAACAACGGGCCCGTTAATGACGGTCCCATTGTTAGAATTCTCGGCTGCTCGTGGGACCCGCTAAGGACGTTTGGTAAAACCAGACGTCCAGAGCGGGTCCCGCGAGCAGCCCTCATAATATGACGGTATGGGGTTAACGGCTCCGGCATCTTTACCGGCGCCGTTGACCCCTTACTGCCCACCTCGTAATGAGGCCCAATGTATCTCAATTGAATCGTATTCCACGCCTGACACCATATTTAGGCAAGGCATGGTATCACAAGTATGACACTAACACAATGGATACAATTTGTAAAACCTTTATTGAAAATGTTGGGGTAGGAGAAGCTCCTAATCCCGCATCAATAATCAAGGCCGGGAGAATCGCCAGCTGCCGTGGTACTGTCCTTGGCTCCAAGAATAAAGCAACACCACAGTGAAATCAACACAGCCAGTTAGTTGTGGAGACTGATACAAGACCAATCAGTGTTGAAGCCAAGGTTGCAAGTGGCAACATTGTATGGCGAACATTGGTACGAACATTGTTTGAAATGCATGTGATAACCAACGCAAGTAAAGTTGAGCTGCAGATGAGTAATTGAACTTTGAAACCAAGATACAATACCTTTGACAAAGTGGTCCAGCACCGCGTCTGTGCTCATTCGAAGGTCTCTGTAAGGTATCCAGCTGTGAGGTGGCAAAGGGGAAAGAAGGGCAAAGAATTGTGAATCAAAGTGGTCCAGCGACGGGTCAAGAAAAATATTATGCACAATCGAAAGTCTTCAATGTTGATGCAGTAAAGAAAGTTTATGGCAAAGTAGATAAATTGGTCTGAGCCCAGCGGAGGGAGACTAATTGAAGATTTTGGGGTTGATTCATGGAGCAAACGTGCGCCGAAAATCCCAGCGCAAGGTGGCGCAAGCATGAGAAACCCAGCGCACGCGTGCGATTCAAGGAAGACGCTGCGCGTGTTTCCCGCTGTCCGTGCGCCAAATCCTTGCATGGCGCACGCGGGCACACACTCCCCCAAACGGCGTGCGCTATGCGCACAGCAAAAGGCACATAGTGCGGCGCACACAACCAAAGCGGGCGGTGGGTGTAACACGTGGAATGGGGAATAACGCGTGAAAAAGAAGGCGTAACTGGGGAAGTACTGCAGGGAACTACACGGAACGCCCACACGCACGCGAACAACCCGTATTCATGGATTCGAATACGGGAAACCCGCGCACGGCAAAAGACACACACAGGCGTCAACGCGTCCGCCACACAAAGGCAGGCGGAAGCGTCCCCGCGCACAGTATAAAAGTGCGCGCAAACAACAAACACGTATATACAGCTACGATGAATGCCCCATTTGTCGCAGCACTGATCGTGGGACATCGCAGGAGGAGGAGAATAGCCAGGGCACGCATTTTCGCACCACAGACAAGCCTTTTTGGGATGCCTGACGACCAGGTCTACGGCAGGTATAGGTTTCCACCCCATATCATCCTAGACCTGGTCAGGGAGTGGGAAGATGACCTTACATCCCCCACCCTTTGCTCCCAAGCATTGAGCCCCTTGGAGAAGGTGCTCAATGTCCTGCATTTCTTGGCCACTGGGTCATTTCAGCGGACTACTGCCATAGTGGGGGGGGTCTCACAGGCCACGCATTCACACTGCCTACACCAGGTACTGGCAATCATGACAGTGCGCCCCTCAGTCCGCAGGCACATATACATGCCCAGAACACCCGCAGAAAGGCAGGTCGTTGTCCTGGATTTTTACAGGGTGGCACACTTCCCCAAAGTGCTCGGTGCCATAGATTGCACACATGTGGCCCTAGGTCCACCTAGGGCCACTGAGCACAGCTACCGAAACCGCAAGCACTGGCATTCCATCAATGTACAGGTGGTATGCGATGCAAAGGGAATCATCACCTCTATCTATGCTAACTACCCTGGCTCCACCCATGACAGTTTCATATACAGAAAGTCCGCCCTGAGCCGGGCCCTGGAAGCTGGGCAGCATGGCGACACATGGCTCCTAGGTGAGTACACATGCCCTTGCACATGCATGCATGTCACACACACACACAAATACACAAACCCCAATAATCACAACCATTTACACCTCCCCAGGGGACAGTGCCTACCCTCTGAGCAACCACATGATGACGCCAATCCGGAACCCCACCACACCACCCCAGGTAAGATACAATGCCGCCCATATTGCAACCAGGGCCATAGTGGAGCGCACATTCGGAGTGCTCAAGTCACGTTTCCGCTCCCTTGACCGCTCTGGCGGGTAGCTACTCTATGCACCCCGAGTAGTGTGCAGGATCATTGTGGCAGCATGTGTCCTTCACAATGTTGCAACACGGCAGGGCGTACCGGTGGACATGGTGGTGCCCTCACATCCCCAACCACAGGCACAGGCGCTGCCCATGGGAGGGGACAGGGCATGTGGCGAGGAAGCCCGGACCCAGCTTGTGGCCACATTTTTCACCTAAACTCCCACCCCTGCGGAGTGCACACAGGCCTGGCACATACAAGGTGACAATCGATGATGACAAAGAGACAGTCAACTGTCACAACCTTACCAACCTGAGATTGTTGCCATGGAAGTGCCACATTGTCTGCATCCCTAGCTACGTAAACACAAGCTATCCTGTGTGACCAAAAGGCACACATATGACATATGACATGACATGATATGGCATTTGTAACGTGCCTATACACAAGTGTTTCAAGGTGCAACGAGGCAGGGAGGGTGGAACAAGGGAAGACAGACAACGATCCTACTAGGTCAGGTGTCATTTAGATTGCGCAAGTGCAGGGGTAGGGGGAAGGGAAAAGTGCAAGGGGAAGGGGAGGGGGGAATGCAGTACAGGGTATGTAGAATAAAAAACAAATAAATAGGCTAGCTGGTGGCAACTGTAAAGGTAAGTGCAGACAAGTGCTGGGAAGGGGGGCTGTAGGGATAGAGAGACAGTCCCGCAGTGCAGGGGTTGCCAGGGAGGCAGTGCAAGTGCAGAGTGGCTGGGCCGTGGCTGTGCAAGTGCAGTTTCAGTGAAGAATTTAGCAAGGGAGAGGGAGAGAGAAAGCAGAAGCAAAGAGGAAGTTTTGAGGTGCTTCCGGATACGGAGATGGTTCTCCTCAAGTTCCAGGGAGGCAGGAAGGCTGTTCCAGAGGGAGGCCCCTGCCGCAGAGAGAGATCAACCCCCAGCTCGTTGCTTCGAGAAGCGGCTGACCCTGACATGCAAGGTGTGAATCACACACACCTGCAAAACAGGCCATGACCATCACTGTTATGTCACTCAAACCCTCCCAAACCACAGCATGACATGGCAAGCAATAGCCATACACCAACACAGTACCAATAAGGTACACATTGCCATGTGAAAAATGTACATTGGCATCAGACAATGATGCCTGACATGGAATCAGATGAAATGACTGACCAACAACCTCCCACCCAAAATAAGTCATTCCCAAATGCATTACAAAAGTTGTAGCCGTAACATAACAATGAATGCCTGTCTACATGCACATTGTGCATTGCAAAATCAACACTGCAGCTTCTGTGTGCTGTGTCCAACTCCTGCAACACACTGCTCAGCGCACAGCACAGTGAACAGCTATTGTGTGTGATGCACACCCTGAGCATCACATCTAAGCGACAAACCACATCAAAAAGCAAATTAGGCATGTACACGATCCATAATTGCTCACAGAACATGTGCTGCAGGGACACAGTGGGCACCAGAAGGCAAACAGAGTGTACACGTGGACATACAAGGGTGGTTGTACATGTAAAGCATCATAGTGCGAGTGTGTGGGTCAGTAAGGACATGCACTCAACATATGCATGTGCAATCAAGTGACCATCAGTGTCCTCTACACATCACATGTGAACATTCACCATGTGTACACCCCAGAATGTCAAACCACAACTATCCCCTCAGACCTGAAAGGTAAACACAACACATGAACAGGCATTGATCGGCAGAACACAACATGTACATAGGATACCACAATTACAATGTCAGTGTTCCCATCACACTGCAGGGCAAGGCAACTATCAACAACAAAACACCCCCCCTCCCTCACAAATCACCATGACCCACTGAACAACAGCACCTGGGTCATGGAGCCTTCAACCCTCAATTTCACCTGGCCACATGATCACCCTTCCCCTTCGTCACCATCTCCCACCTTGTGTGTAAAAAGGTGCCTGCACCCTCAGAGTCCACCTTCATTTGCAAAAACACAAAATCCAAGGCAGAAAAACGAACCAGAACAGCCTCCAGTAGATGACTTGAAGTAGCAGTACCTCACAAAGGCCAAGTACTACCACAATGATGTAACAACCAAGGTAGCACAGTAAAACAATGTCACAACAGGATGTGAACCATGTGTGGTACATAACATAGAATGATCCACCACAAACGGATGTGTACTGTCACAGCTCCCATGTACAGGCGCAGGAGTGGCACGAACCAACCACCCCCACCGTGGCCCGGGTGCCTGCAAGGTCAAACTCACACAGGCCTCTGAGAACCTGTTGGGGAAGGAGGGTCAGGGATATGCAGTCGGGACAGCCGTTGGCACACTGGATAACTGGAATGAGTGGCAGGAGAGGGGAGGAGGAATGACACGTGAAAGTAGGGAATGCACGAAAACTACCTGCATGAACACATACACAATCCGAACAAACTTGTACATCATTGTTAGGGCCTTCCCGAGTCCAGGCTTAGGAGTGGCACAAACCAACCACCCCCTCTAGGGTTTCGGCGCCTGCAAGCTTGGGGCTTACACAGGCATCCGCAACCCCAGCGGGGAAAGAGGGTTAGGGAACGTTGGTTGGATAGGTACGGGAAGCAGGAACACCGGGTAGAGGGTACAGGGTTTAGAATTGGATAGGACTTCGGGTGATTAGGGGAAAAAAAACATACCAAATTGAATTACAAATTCATCCATGCATTAGTGCACCCCCCAGCAATCCTATGCAGAGCAGTTTGAAAGAAAAACAACAAGACACTTAGCTCTGGTTTTGAGTGCTGCGCACTCTCAGGTCCGGTTACAGCAGCACTTCAATGCTGCAAAGAGAGCCACAGTTAATAATCTGTGCGTGCCCATAACACAAAAACACACCACGAAATATGCCCCATAGCAACAAACTACTCTACAAACAGACAATCTGGTGTGGATGCTTTGTACCCATATGTAACATTACCCCTGTGATGGGTCATACACAGTCAATGCAGTAAGTCAGCTGCCGGTGGGTGCGTGGCAAATGGAACACCAATGTGTCACAATTCACACAACATGCAATGTTCCCTGGGTAAGCAGACAGACCCATATAGCAAGGCATGACTTCAGAACAAGTCGTGTTCCACCATGACCGAAACAAAGTAGGCAGTGCATGTTTCAAAATGTACATTGAAATGAAATGCAATGCACCCGAGTATGTCCCTTGCTGTATGTCCCTGTGAGCTGCTCCTTTCCATGTCTCGGAAGGCTACATGGGTGATACAAGTGCCGCAATGGACCTTGGTGTACCGGAGGGTATGTGCCACTGCCCCTGCAGGTGCCCCAGACAACCTTACAATCAACAGCCATCAGTCCACCAACACATCTGAGCTGTATTGTGTGCTTCAACACCAATATTCGCCCAAGCTCACCCTCAGTGCTGCTACTAAGCCTGGCCTAGTGGAAGCTTTGCTGTGTTGTGGCCCCCCTCTGCTGCTCACCTTGCCTGGAGTTCCTTGGAACACGTCAGCAGTTCTAGGATGTATGTCTGCAATCCCTGTGCCTCTGCTTGCACACACATGTGCATGTGGGCACCAACAAACGTGTCCAGAATCCAGACGTCCAATGGGCCATGTCTGCTGGCAAAGGTGGTCTGGAGGCCGATCCCCCTGCAGAAAGGGCATGAAACACATGATTAATGCTTTAAAGTCATCTGTGTGTGTCTCTTCGGGCATCTCATTACTGGACCATGTCAGAGACGTACATCAGAAATCACACCATCAGTCCGTCTTTCACATCCAAAGTGTGGAACACACTATCTACGGCATGAATTGCAACAAGCACGTGTACATTAAAGATAAGAAACATAATACACAATGCATAGCAATGAATGTACACATTAATCATGAAACACCCCATCTAGCAAAAGCCGAACAGTGGTCAATAACACTGCAATCATCCCCACTAGGGATGTTAACACAAGTTACACAGCACCAGACATGCCACAGATATGACAGTCCAAAGCCCTTGTGTAACAGGCTGTCACACCAAACCATCCTTGCGAGCCCATGGATAAGGGAGGCAGGAGTGACATATGTGAGTCAAGGACCCCAAGCAGCAAACACATACACAAGACAAGCCTGAAGGGCCCAGCTGGAACAGACAGTGGATGCTTTCAAAAGCCACAAAGCACCACACTGTCACATGAAAGCACAATAGACAAGCAATTTTAATACTATATTAACTAATTACACTAACTATGAAAAACCTACATTACATAATTAAACTAACTATCAAACAGAAACTTAACTAACTAAACTAAAAGAAAAATCAAAAATGCCCACATACGACCCGGGGGAGAGGGAAGGCACCCAGGAGGGGGGTGGTACAGGGTGCTGCTCAACACCCACATGCGATGATGCTGAGCCAAAAAACAAAAAACCTCCATGGGCTCAACGCCTGCACAGCCCGACCTATGTGGGAGATAGATGGTCGTCCGAGTCTGGCTCATCCTGGAAAGGAGGACGTGGCACAGTAGCCTGGCCATGCCTAGCCGCAGCTTGCCCCTCGTCGGCAGCAAGTCTGCCGGACGGGTGAGCCTGGTTCTGTGTGGGGATGTGACGTAGGTCTGCATGCAGAACCTCACGTGATACACGTGCTTCCTCTTGCAAGGTAGCACGTGTAACACAGAGTTCCTCCTGCAAGGCCTGGCTGGACAACCGCTGCACCTCCCGGCACGCCTGTAGCTCAGCCGAGATGGTACGCTCAAGCTGTGCAAACCTCTCCTCTGCCCGCTGCCCCTGGGACATCATAAGGACACCCAGAGTGGATTTGAGGGAAGCATACTCCTCCCTCAGGGCATCCATGTGCGCCTCTGCGTGAGCAGCAATTGCTTTACGCAGAGACGACATTTCAGCCTGGCGTGCCCTGTCTGAGGCCACCATGCCCAGCCTGAGCGAGCGGGCTGTGGACCGTGCCGCCTGCTGCTGGAGAAGCACCTGCCTAGCAGGGAGAGCACAGATTGGGCCACACGCTCCATGCTCTCAGCGATGTTCTCCATTGCTGCCCCCTGCCGTTCTGAATTGGCAGTCATGTCTTGCTCCCACTCAGTATACTGTGGTTGCGCGCGGCGACCGTGTTGCTGGGCTTGACCCTTGCAGGACCCAAGGACTGGGTGTCCTCGCTGTTTTGGCACTGCCCGCGGCTGCACGACTACATGCCCCGTCGACATGATGTCCCAGGCACATCAGTGACTGGTGTGGAGGGTGACCATGCGTCCCGATCCAGCACGGGCAGAGGAACCAAGACTGTCTGATCCCTCAGTGCAGGTGTCACGGACAGAGGAGTGTCCACATCAGAATCACTCACCCCTGACACATGGACTTGATGCTCATCCAACTCGACAAGGACGTCAGAGTCGTCATCAAGGCTGGACTCATAGGCAGCCAGAGACAAGATGGACTGTAGCACTTGGGGGTTTTCGTGGCCTACCACCCCACGGCCCCCACTTGTGCCGGGTTGATGTAGTGGTAACAGCCCTGTGTCTGGCATGACAACACCATCCTCCGCCTCCATTGCGTCATCACCTGAAAAATAGAGAGAAAAAAGGTCACAACACATGTCAGAAGCACACAACACACACACACACCGGCAACAAACACATCAGGCAGACATGTGACACACAACATAGAACCTGGCATGCATGCTGGGTCAACTTTGAATTGCATCTGTGATCAGACCTGTTGAAAGGTGGCAGTTTGCATGAAAGTGGGTTTATGCAGTGCAGAAAATGTGTATGTCACTCACTACCTACATGTACAAGGACTCCATGGTGTGTGTCAGGAAATGTGAAGGCAGTGCAAGGTCAAATTCAGGCATCACGTGCACTGTGCATTCAATGGGTAGCATATCTACAAGCAAAGCACCCCTCCACCCAAGTACAAAAGCAGGGATGCCTAGCATGGTATCAAAAGGCTGACCATAGACCTGTGTATTGACAGGCAGTGTTGACTGGCATCAACAGCTTAATGTGATTCAAGTGACAACACTGCAAATGATGATGGGACAGTTAGCAGGACACATGATGAAAACTCTGTAGGCCATCGACATGTGAAGAAGACACTACAACAGTCGGACAGAGTCATTGGCCATTAAACAGGCTGAGGCCTGTGACCCACACAGATTGTCAGACCCTAAACATGTGTGCAACGCAGAACTGAGCCACAGTTAACATGGGAAGGCTGATGAGATGCCATGCAATGTATGTCACCCAGGACTTGTATTACAGTGATCATCCAGTCAAGGACACATAAGGGCATGCGTGCAATGCACATGGAGCATGAATGGGCACTCATGTCCCTGCGGGACATCTGACCTATGCACAATACAAGTGAGATACCCTGCATCAAGTACTAAGGCTGTACCACACAGCAAATGTCTGGCAGATTGTACGCTGGAAGTTAGCATGTACACAGGACGCATGAACAGGAAAGTACACAATGGTAAGATTGAAGCAGACCAGTGCAAAGGTGGAACTGGGGTGCAGAGTGGCGGAGGAGGGGCAAGGGAGCATGCCTACATGGAGTACCCACATGCAGGCAGAGGACACATGCACGTCAGCCATGCAATGACATTGTGCCTGGGCTGAGAGGAAGGTCACCCCACGCCACATGCAGAAGGGCCAGTGAGCTGGAACATGGACCGGAGGGGCATACTTGTAACCAGCATGTGAGTAGGGTGCAATAGTGGTGATGCGGACAGTCCCCGTCTGCTCCACATGTCCAGCATCCAGCAGAGCAGACATGCATCACGGAAGCATTGCATTACTTACACATCAGAACCATGTACACGTCACATGTAGTGGCAATCATGCACAACACATCCCACAAGTAAAACGCACACGTCCTCAACAAACACGCATCAACACTCACTGGACTGGGCATCAAAGTCCAGCATCTCTCCCACTCCTTTGACCAATTCAGGTGGTATGAACTCTGCAAGGAGTGACTCATGCGGAGTGAGCTCTTCCTCCTCTGGTGCAGGCCCACCGCCAGTCACCAGAGTCAAGTTGTAATTTGAGACACGCTTAGCCTTAGCGCTGTGTTTGAGGTCATTCCAACACTTTTTGCACTCTTGCGCCGTGCGCACCTCATGGCCGAATGAACTGACATGTTCCGCAACATGCTTCCAGTGGGTGTCACGGTGGGCAGCCGTAGTCTGACTATTGGCACCCACTACCATGTCACGGCTGTGGCCCTGCACGTAGTCCACGAGGAAGTCCAGTTCCTGCTTGCAGAAAGGCTTCTTCCTCGTCGTGCAGGAGGTCGTGGCTGTGCGTGGGGTCCCAGTCTGTGCTGCAGGTGCAACCTTCCTCTCTTGGACTGTGGCGCAGACCCTGGCTGGCTAATGCCGCCCTGACCAGTATGGCCAGTGGGTTCAGTAGATTGAGCCAAAGGAGTGGCAGGTGGAGGGACGACCAAAGGCCTGACTTGTGTCAGTGGCATCTGGGTGCCCTCTAATGGACCCTGCGCAGCAACATCCGCTGTGGCAGGGTCATTGACCGCAACGGTCCTGGTTGGCAGACTCACAACCGGGGTGTTGTTGGGTGCATCTGCCCCTGCACTTGCCAACACCCAGCTGTTCGGGGCAGCAGATGACAGAACTGCCCCAGGGACACGTGTCTTGGTCAGAGCAGCCCTGCATGCCCCTATGGTTTCCCTCCTGGCCTGTTGGAAATCTACCCTGAGCCTGGGTGGCGGTGTCCACAGCTGCACCTGCAGCTACCACTAACCCTGGGCCCGTGGCAGTCGATGGAACGGACTGCCGGGTCACACGGGCGCCAGTGCCAGATGCAGAAGCTGCATCCCACAGAACCACAGGGGGTGGTGGCATGACTGCACCAACACATGGCACAACATTGTGTTCAAGTGGCGTACCCCTGCCTCTTCCCCCTGTGTGGCCGCCCTGGACACCCTGGAGTCCCCAACTCCCTGGTCACCACGGCCACGTCCCCGACCACGCCCGCCACGAGGAGTACGCCCAGCTGAGGTGCCCCTCACCTTTGGTGTCCTCCCAACCATGGCACAGATGTAGTAATATGTAGTAGTGCCGGCACAGATGGAGTAATGCCAATGGGAGGTGTACACCACAATTGACCTGGGCAATTGGGGTGAAGGGGGTGGGAAGCAAGATGTTAACAGCCCCCCTGCACCTGCAAGGCTGTATGTGACCCCGGTGATGTAGTGACGGGTCACGCAACGCTCAGGCACCCCAAAACTGCAGTAAAACCATGCCCACAACCCTGCAGCCTACGTTCGTGGAATCAACCTCCCGCAGTACGTGGTGGCACCCAGTAACACGAATAACGCGTACGCGTGGGACACGCAGGCTACTATGACCTCGAAAATGGGTGCGATACACAGGGGCACCCGCAGTGGGAAAAATAGTGTGTGCGACTCACCGTGTGACTAGCGCGATGCAGAAAAACACGCGTAGCCAATACCCCCGCCAAAAGAAGAGATACGTCCTTGATAGCTGTGAAGTTGTGATGGCGCGCGAAACAACAGGAAGCAGCAACACACATCGGTCTCCACAAAAGGCACATACAGCGAACTGCTGCCCCCACTCACCTTTAACCCGTGCTGAGGGAAACACCCGCACGCGTCACGTCACTTACGCGCATGGGCCCTTTCCTCAGATTACACGCATTTCCACACAGACCTGCAGTTTTTCACGTGCACTGAAACGCCCGTGCACGCCCGTGCGCGTCACGTCACAGAGGCGCTTATGCTTGAAGGGCCTTCGGTCCAATTAAATCGCTTATGCGTGCAGACGTGCTTAGGCGCTAAGGGCCTTTCCTCGAATTACACGCTGACGTGCAATTTTTTTCACGTGCCAAATCACTCCTTATCAAGCTGGCCACACGAAAACACACAGAAGACCACGCTCCTGCCCAAAAGGCCGAATCACTGCCCCCCAGAGCCCCGAGCATGCTCCCACCTGCCATCTGCTGCTGCCTGACTGCCTGCTGCCCTCGTGCCCTGCCATTTGGTGCCTGCACATCAGCCATCTGCAGGGGTCCAGTTGCTGTGTCCACCCCTGCTGGAACAGAAGACTCCCGACTGGGATACCATCGCTCCACAGCCCAGCCCCAGGACCCAGTTGCCCACCCACGCCTGCCTCGGGGGTCGCCATGTCAGGGCAAACACCATCTGAGACCACTGGTGACCCCCAGCAAGAGGGGCAGAGGACCACCAGCTTCAGTCAGAAGGAAGTTGGTGTCCTGGTGGAGCTTGTCCTGGGGCATTATGATGCCCTCTTCGGATCATCACGCGCCGACAAGGAAGGACGGGACAGGATCTGGAACGACTTTGTAGTTGCCATCAATGCGGGGGGGGGTGGCAACCCGCAACATCAAGCAAGTCAAGAAGCGCTGGGAGGACTTGAGGTCCAGGACCCTCATAAAGGCCCGGTGCCTCATGGAGGGGGGCCGGGGCAGCATGAGTACCATCCAGCTGAGGGTCCTGGAACGCGTACGCCCAGCGCTCCATGCCCAGATCCTTGAGAGGCAGACCGATCTGGAGTCGAGCGGTAAGTGGCCAAGCATTGATGTGTGGGACAAGGCATGTTGCAGTGTGCTGGTTGTCTGATACTTACCTGTATGTGTGACATAGGCCATGTACGCGTGTGTGTGTGTGCAGGGACATCATGGTCATGCATGTGAGACAGTTGGTGTATGTGTTTAAATGCAACATGGGGAGCCCTATGCGGAATGGACACATGAGAGCATGCCAGTCTCTGTTCCTGGACATGGGTGGGGATGAGGGATGGGTGCTGATGCCATGTACATGTGTGGTGTCCATGTCTGTGTGTCTGACCTGCGTGTTTGTGACTTGAGAATGCCATGGATGCATGACACATGTCTGTGACAATGTTTAGAATCACTGATGCAGCCTAGTTATCCTTGCATCCACTGTGTCTGGGGTGTACGAGTCCAGATGGATGAAAGTACGGTGAAGTGTGTGCATGTGATAGGCATGACTCATGATGCATGTGAGTTCAAAAACAACATAGTATGTTTCAAGAGTCCCTTGGACATGTTTGCTAATGTCCATAGCATGCGCCATGCCTGTTACTGCATGTGTTTTGCCTGCACTGACCCATGTGTTGTCGAGGGACATGATGGAAGTGATCTTTGACAGTGCCACTCATCTGCTATTGCTTCCTGTCTAGGGGACCATTGTACAGTACCCTGATGCTTGTGTTCTATGTCTCCCTCTACACAGCGTAAAGTGAAGAAGAGGGCGGAGACGGCGCTGTGGAGCAAAGCGGCGGGGATGCCCCCACAGCTGCAGCGGAAGGGGTGGGTGAGCCCCCACAGGGGCTTGCAACGGCGGAAGACGGGGTGGAGCCATCCAGGTTGGTGGTTTCCACAGAGGAGGAGGAGGCCGCTACTGAGCTGCACATGGGGCCTGGTGGGGGCACCCCTGCTGGTGCAAGTGGTGCAGTCCAGGGGCAGGGGCAGGAGGCAGCACAGGTCGCCGTGGAGGTGCCTGTGCACGTCACTGTCCCTGACACTGTGACTGCACCACCATGCACCAGCAGGGATGCCCCATCCCAGACCCATCCGCAGGTAGGGGGGATGTCCATGTCATCTGACTCCCCTCCACCTGCAGACGAGGGGCCCCTGGCCGTATGGAGAAGGTCCTGATTGGTGTTGCGTTGCGCACGGGTGTCATTCGTGATGAGGTGCGTGCTTCCCGGGGGGAGCACGCACGTCATCACGAAGAGCACCGTGCCAACGTGGCCCAGTTGGGAGCGGCCGTGGTCGGGGGTTTCGTACATGTGTCAGGCACTCTGGCGACCCTCTCCTCCTCTGTGGAGGCTATGCACCAGTCGTTCTCCATGCCGTCTTCCGGCCCAGATGCCACCAGGGCCCCCTGTGGACCTGCCCCGACCAACGCAGCCAACTCGGTGGGGATCCCATCCCTGCCACAGTCGGGAGTCAGAGGTCCAGCAGGGGTGGACACACCAGCAACTGGACCCCAGCAGATGGAGGATGTGACGGCATCATCGGGCAGGGCACGTGCACCACAGCGTCGGTGGATTCCATCAGCCTGGATGCCGTCGTGCTGGCACAGCCAGTTGTGTCAGAGGCAGCGGCAGGCCCGACGTGGGAGGCATCATGGCTCAGGGCCATCAACATCAGGGGGGGCAGGCATCGGCCGGAGGGCAGGAGAACCCTGGAATGGGAGTGTCTTGCGTGTGGGAGCGGTTGGGCCAGCAGATAGGTGCGGAGCGGCAGCGGGCAGAGGAGGAACGGCTCACAATGGTCAGGGCGGAGAACTCCATGCGGAGGGCGCTGAGGCGGGCTGAGTGCCTCGAGGGTATTCGCCGGGAGTTGGAGGTGGACACTGCATTATCCCTGCGAGACCTCTGGGCCAGGGAACATGCCCGCCTCCAAGCCATTGAACAGGAGTTTGATGATGCCCTGGCCCATGACAACAACCAGTGAGCCGTTGGACTTGCCCGCTGCCCTTATAAATAGTTGGATATTATTAGGTTTCCTTTGGTTTTTTCTTTATTTTGGACCTTTAGGACAATGGACCACATTTTTGTATATAGTTTTTTTTGTTAGGTAGGAGTTTTTGATAGGTTTCATTTCTTCAGTTGGGATCATGGACCCTGGATTGTTCATCTGTATATAGTTCACTGTTGGATTCTACTTTTTTCTTTGGATTTCCCCATGGAGCAATGGTTTTCATTTTTCGAACTGTGACTTTGGACACCTTTCCTTTGGATTATGATTTGTTGTTTTTCATTATTTTACAGACATGCAGCTTTTCTTTTTTAATTTCCATTGTCGTTTGTTTGATTTTAATTCCATTCATGTTGCTTTTAATACATTTTTTTCTTCCAACTTCGATGTGTGGTATCATCTCATTGGTTTCATGCATGTCATGATATGGGTTTTGACATTCACTTGCACCCATTGTGTGTTTGTGACGGACATGTGTTCATTCAGATACTTGGCATTGGGGTTCTATCATGTAATTGGCATTTCTAAGTGGGAGGATGCAATACTTGGGTGGGTGTTTGGCATGTGGAGGCTGCCCATAAGGGCCAGGGATCTAGATTGTGATGACGTGTTGGCTGGGGGACATGTGTCAGGGCCTGCTGGCAGGTGCCCCACAATGCTGGGGGGTGGGGGTGCAGGGGGACATGAGTGGGACATGAGTGGGGGCCTGCTGGCAGATGCCCCGCAATGCTGGGGGGTGGGGGTGCAGGGGGACATGAGTGGGACATGAGTGGGGGGTGGGGGTGCAGGGGGACATGAGTGGGACATGAGTGGGGGCCTGCTGGCAGGTGCCCCACAATGCTAGGGGGTGGGGTGCAGGGGGACATGAGTGGGACATGAGTGGGGGCCTGCTGGCAGGTGCACCGCAATGCTGGAGGGTGGGGGTTCAGGGGGACATGAGTGGGACATGAATGGGGGCCTGCTGGCAGGTGCCCCGCAATGCTGGGGGGTGGGGTGCAGGGGGACATGAGTGGGACATGAGTGGGGGCCTGCTGGCAGGTGGCCCACAATGCTGGGGGTGGGGGTGCAGGGGGACATGAGTGGGACATGAGTGGGGGCCTGCTGGCAGGTGCCCCACAATGCTGGGGGGTGGGGGTGCAAGGGGACATGAGTGGGACATGAGTGGGGGCCTGCTGGCAGGTGCCCCGCAATGCTGGGGGGTGGGGGTGCAGGGGGACATGAATGGGACATGAATGGGGGCCTGCTGGCAGGTGCCCCGCAATGCTGGGGGGTCGGGGTGCAGGGGGACATGAGTGGGACATGAGTGGGGGCCTGCTGGCAGGTGCCCCACAATGCTGGGGGATGGGGGTGCAGGGGGAAATGAGTGGGACATGAATGGGGGCCTGCAGGCAGGTGCCCTGCAATGCTGGGGGTTGGGGGGACAGGGGGACATGAGTGGGGGCCTGCTGGCAGGTGCCCCACAATGCTGGGGGGTGGGGGTGTAGGGGGACATGAGTGGGACATGAATGGTGGCCTGCTGGCAGGTGCCCCGCAATGCTGGGGGGTGGGGGTGCTGGGGGACAGGAGTGGGACATGAATGGGGGCCTGCTGGCAGGTTCCCCGCAATGCTGGGGGGTGGGGGTGCAGGGGGACATGAGTGGGACATTAATGGGGGCCTGCTGGCAGGTGCCCCGCAATGCTGGGGGGTGGGGGTGCAGGGGGACATGAGTGGGATATGAATGGGGGCTTGCTGGCAGGTGCCCCGCAATGCTGGGGGGTGGGGTGCAGGGGGACATGAGTGGGACATGAATGGGGGCTTGCTGGCAGGTGCCCCGCAATGCTGGGGGGTGGGGTGCAGGGGGACATGAGTGGGACATAAGTGGGGGCCTGATGGCAGGTGCCCCGCAATGCTGGAGGGTGGGGGTTCAGGGGGACATGAGTGGGACATGAATGGGGGCCTGCTGGCAGGTGCCCCGCAATGCTGGAGGGTGGGGGTGCAGGGGGACATGAGTGGGACATGAGTGGGGGCCTGCTGGCAGGTGCCCCACAATGCTGGGGGGTGGGGGTGCAGGGGGACATGAGTGGGACATGAGTGGGGGCCTGCCCACAGGTGCCCCGCAATACTGGGGGGTGGGGGTGCAGGGGGTCATGAGTGGGATATGAATGGGGGCTTGCTGGCAGGTGCCCCGCAATGCTGGGGGGTGGGGTGCAGGGGGACATGAGTGGGACATGAATGGGGGCTTGCTGGCAGGTGCCCCGCAATACTGGGGGGTGGGGGTGCAGGGGGTCATGAATGGGACATGAATGGGGGCCTGCCGGCAGGTGCCCCGCAATGCTGGGGGGTCGGGGTGCAGGGGGACATGAGTGGGACATGAATGGGGGCCTGCTGGCAGGTGCCCCGCAATGCTGGGGTGTGGGGGTACAGGGGGACATGAGTGGGACATGAATGGGGGCCTGCCGGCAGGTGCCCCGCAATGCTGGGGGTTGGGGTGCAGGGGGACATGAGTGGGACATGAGTAGGGGCCTGCCGACAGGTGCCCCGCAATGCTGGGGGGTGGCGGTGCAGGGGGACATGAGTGGGACATGAGTGGGGGCCTGCGGGCAGGTGCCCCGCAATGCTGGGGGGTGGGGGTGCAGGGGGACATGAATGGGACATGAATGGGGGCCTGCTGGCAGGTGCCCCGCAATGCTGGGGGGTCGGGGTGCAGGGGGACATGAGTGGGACATGAGTGGGGGCCTGCTGGCAGGTGCCCCACAATGCTGGGGGATGGGGGTGCAGGGGGACATGAGTGGGACATGAATGGGGGCCTGCAGGCAGGTGCCCCGCAATGCTGGGGGTTGGGGGGGCAGGGGGACATGAGTGGGGGCCTGCTGGCAGGTGCCCCACAATGCTGGGGGGTGGGGGTGTAGGGGGACATGAGTGGGACATGAATGGTGGCCTGCTGGCAGGTGCCCCGCAATGCTGGGGGGTGGGGGTGCTGGGGGACAGGAGTGGGACATGAATGGGGGCCTGCTGGCAGGTTCCCCGCAATGCTGGGGGGTGGGGGTGCAGGGGGACATGAGTGGGACATTAATGGGGGCCTGCTGGCAGGTGGCCCGCAATGCTGGGGGGTGGGGGTGCTGGGGGGCATGAGTGGGACATGAATGGGGGCTTGCTGGCAGGTGCCCCGCAATGCTGGGGGGTGGGGTGCAGGGGGACATGAGTGGGGCATAAGTGGGGGCCTGATGGCAGGTGCCCCGCAATGCTGGAGGGTGGGGGTTCAGGGGGACATGAGTGGGACATGAATGGGGGCCTGCTGGCAGGTGCCCCGCAATGCTGGAGGGTGGGGGTGCAGGAGGACATGAGTGGGACATGAGTGGGGGCCTGCTGGCAGGTGCCCCACAATGCTGGGGGGTGGGGGTGCAGGGGGACATGAGTGGGACATGAGTGGGGGCCTGCCCACAGGTGCCCCACAATACTGGGGGGTGGGGGTGCAGGGGGTCATGAATGGGACATGAATGGGGGCCTGCCGGCAGGTGCCCCGCAATGCTGGGGGGTCAGGGTGCAGGGGGACATGAGTGGGACATGAATGGGGGCCTGCCGGCAGGTGCCCCGCAATGCTGGGGGGTGGGGGTACAGGGGGACATGAGTGGGACATGAATGGGGGCCTGCCGGCAGGTGCCCCGCAATGCTGGGGGTTGGGGTGCAGGGGGACATGAGTGGGACATGAGTGGGGGCCTGCCGGCAGGTGCCCCACAATGCTGGGGGCTGGCGGTGCAGGGGGACATGAGTGGGACATGAATGGGGGCCTGCCGACAGGTGCCCCGCAATGCTGGGGGGTGGCGGTGCAGGGGGACATGAGTGGGACATGAGTGGGGGCCTGCGGGCAGGTGCCCCGCAATGCTGGGGGGTGGGGTGCAAGGGGACATGAGTTGGTGATCAGTAGTGCAAGGAGACATGTGCCTTTGCTGGGGGGCATGCCCATGTTGGGTGGGCTGCCTGCGGGACATGACCAGGGATGCAGGGTAGTCCCCTGTGGTGTGGGCTGCCTGCAGGGGCTGTGGAGGGTGTACAGGGAACACCTGGGAGGACCCACACTGCCAGATCACGTGTAGGACTCCCCGGCACCCCCGAAATACACGTACCCTGCTGAAATCGCGTGTGAAATTTCCCGCACACTCCAGTAATACACGTACCCTGCTGAAATCGCGTGTGAAACTTCCCGCGCACCCCAGTAATACACGTACCCTGCTGAAATCGCGTGTGAAACTTCCCGCGCACCCCAGTAATACACGTACCCTGCTGAAATTGCGTGTGAAACTTCCCGCGCACCCCAGTAATACATGTAATCAATAGGTTTTGATATCTGTAGCAGCAGGGAAGCTTTTATCCCCCCGGGAAAAGAGGAATGATTCCTACATACTTGGTTTTAATACCCCCTCTGGGGTATTGCATAGGATTGGCTCTTAAATCTGGCCTAGCATGGAAGTTCGGTATAGACATTTTAGCAGGCGTCATCGATCACGACTTCGGGGGAGATGTAAAGGTTATCTTACAGAATCATGGTGAGATCCCCTTTGAAGTACTTTGTGGAGATCAAATTGCTCAAGGAATTTTGGAAAAGGCTTTAATTCCTCAATTTAAAGAAAGTGAACCAGACGAAACAGAAAGAGGAACCTTAGGCTTTGGAGAAGCTGATAAACCTTGTAACATCAAATAAAGGAAAGGAGAAGAACCTACCATCTATCCCGAACTAGCTTTCGCCCAGCAAAATGATCCAGCTCTCGCTAAACCTTTTCTACAGGCTATTCCAGAAGGAGAAGGTATAGAGAAAGGAAGCCCCCTTTTCTTACTAATACAAGGGTTACTTTATAGAAGAGAGACATCTACGGAAGGCTTAGTAAAACGCAGTTGGTAATACCCAAGAGCCACCGAAAGGTTGTACTGGAGATTGCACATTTCCATCTTACCGGGGGGGACTTAGGACAATCTAAAACTCAGGCACATATTAGTGGAAAGTTTTCCTGCCCAGGTATTCACGCCAATATAAAGACCTTTATCCAAAGGGGTAAATATGTCCAAAGAACAGCACGCACATCCCATTAGCTGCCCCCCTGAACCCGTTGCCGATCATAGAAGTCCCTTTTTCACAGATCAGAAAGGACATAATTGGACCTCTAGAAACATCCAGATTAGGCAACAAACATGTCCTTGTGATTGTGGACTATGCAACCTGATATCCTGAAGCATTCTCAATGCAAAATAATATCACACAGCAAATCCTTAAACACCTTCTACCATATTTTTCCAGGGTCGGCTTTCCCAAGGAAATACTAACCGACCAGGGTTTGAATTTCATGAGTGAGCTTATGGCAGAAGTCAAAGAGCTACTCCATATTACCACCTTGCGAACTTCTGTGTACCATCCCCAAGCCAAGGGCTTGGTAGAAAGATTCAATAAAACTCTGAAGTTAATTCTAGGAAATTGGTAGATAAGGATGGGAAAGACTGGGATTGAATGATCCCTTGGGCACTATTTGCAGTAAGGAAAACCCCTCAGGCCTCCACAGGTTTCTCTCCCTTTGAACTGCTCCATGGCAGAGAGCCTAGAGATGTCCTGGACATGCTCCGGGAAACTTGGGAAGAACGAGAAGAGGCTCCCATTCCCATCTCGCAAACCGCCACCCAAATGCAAAAACATATGAAATTGGTTTGAGATCTAGTCTGTACTCATATGAAAAAGGCCCAGAGCCAACAAAAATCCACTTGAGGCAAAAAATGTGATTTTAAGATCATTTACCATTGGATAGAAACTACTGGTCCTTCTACCCACCTCAGAAAATAAACTTGTCTCTAAGTGGCATGGGCCCTATGAGATATTAGAATGAACGGGAACCTGTACTTCATGCCAAAGTATTAGTCTGTCTGATTCTAGAAGAGATAGACAACTTTGAATTAATTCCTCCAGAGCTATCTATCCAACAACAAGAAGATCTAAAAGATGTAGTTACCTCATTTCCCAATGTATTCTCAGAAAAAACAGGAACAGTAAAAGGCACATACCAATATATTAGAACACCTAAAGGTAAAGTGGTTCATTTAAAACCGTATAGACTCCCAGAAGCCCACAAACAGATAGTGATTGAGGAAGTCAACAAAATGTTGAAAGCAAATATTATCGAGCCTTTGTCAAGTCCACAGTCCTCTCCTATCGTGTTGGTCACTAAACCTGACCGTTCCTGGAGTTTCTGCATAGATTTCCATCAAGTTAATTACATTTTTGACTTCGATGCCTATCCCATGTCACGCATCGAAGACCTAATTGATAAACACGGAGCAGCCACCTTTTTATCCACCCTAGACTTAACCAAAGGGTACTGGCAAGTTCTAATGCATGGACCAGATAAGGAAAAGACTGCGTTCTCAATGCCCTAGGACTGTTTCAATTCAAAGTCCTCCCTTTTGGCTTACACTGAGCACCAGCCACTTTCCAACGCCTCGTGGATAAAATCCTGCAACCGTGTTCCGATTTCTGTGGAGCTTATATTGATGATATCGTCATTTATAGTAAGACCTGGGAGGACCACCTCTTCTATTTCTATTTCTATTTTGCTTATAGAGCGCCAAAGCTCTTAGGCATCCAGGTGCTAAGACAGGAAAACAAAGCACAGAGCAGAAACTTCAAGATTCTATCAAGCAAACAGTCTAGTCTTCAGCAGCTTCCTAAAAATGGAGTGATTTTCTTCCTTCTGAAGTAATTCAGAACTCTCATTCCAAGCCTGTGCCACATGAACCGGGAAGCAGCGAACATTACCCCAGACTCTTCTTAATCAACCTCAGTCCTCAGAGAGGCTGGACTAACTGCTAACCCAGCTAAAAGTAGACTGGCCCAGTCAGCCGTAAAATACCTCAGCTTCTTTATAGGAAATGGGAATGTACAGCCTCAACATGAGAAGGTAAAAACCATCCTAGGTACACCAACACCCAAAACCAAAAGAGATCTTAGAGCCTTTCTCGGGTTAATAGGATATTACTGTAGGTTAATAACTAACTTTCCAGACAAAACAGCTAGGCTGACAGATAAACCCAAGAATGCTGAACCCCAGAAACTTCACTGGAATGACGAGGATGATATATGTTATAACACCCTAAAACAGACTCTGTGCCAGAACCCAATCCTGAAAGTAGTAGAATTCTTTAAAGAGTTTATATTATAGTTTATATTATAGGGTTAGGAGCAGTCCTGTCCCAACTTTGCGACGTATTAGAACACCCCCATCTTATTTGCAAGTCGCAAGCTTTTGTAACCACTGCGCCCTGATACCCTCAGGTCTGGCATGTAAGACGAATAAATAAACAAACAAACAAACACAAAAGAATTACTCTGTTTTGAAACTAGAAGCCCTGGCCATCAAGTGGGCCATTATTCATCTTAGATACTACCTATTAGGAAGAAAGTTCACACTCGTTACAGACCACTCGCCCCTAGTTTGGATTAGCCAATGCAAGGTTTCCAGCCCTCGAGTCATGCGCTGGTTTCTAGACCTGCAACCCTACTGTTTCACTGTGGAACACCGAAAAGGAAAAGACCAGGGGAATGTAGACTACCTTTCCCGGTTCCCCTGTGAAACAGCTGCGGCTACATCGCATGGAGGAGGGGTATGTGAAAAACCTGAAGGTGTCTCACCCGCTAGTCCAGGGAGATCTGTCGTCCAGGTGGCCAGGACACAGCCATCGCTATTGGATCCAGTTCCTGGGGTGGACAAGTAAGGGAGGATCACCTGGAAGGGGGGGGGGTCTTTGGGGCGTGGAAGTGGGACAACGACGTGTGCGACGTGGTACCACCTTCCTTATAATACCTTTTCCCCATCCTAACCCATAGGATACTTAGAAGCACTAACCCCCCCTTTCTGACACTGTGAAAGACAACGGACTAACACCAGAACTGTTTACCTGACATGTCCCAATACAAGCGTCAGGCAATTGACAATAACTACACACACCTGACAGCCCTTTCCCTTCCGAACAGGGATAAAAGGCAGAGCACGAGAGCACACTTTGAGCAAGGACAAACGCATGAGGAAGCAGCTATTCCAGAATGGCAGTTCAAACAGAGAAGAAAGGCGGCGAGACTGGAAAGGACAACAAGGAAGGAAGTGCCCTTGCCCTTTTCGACCCAGACCCACAAAGCTTCCGTGAAAGGAATCATAAGACCGGGAACTACAGCAACGTGTGGTGTAACAGATGTCAATGATGCAACGTTATCCTCCTGCACTGATAACCGAGGCAGGGAGATGCTCTTGCCACCGTGGTACCGTCCTTGACTCCAGAGACAAGAAACAACAAGGAGCTCAGCACAACCAGTGAGTTGGAGGGAGAACCGATAGTAAACCAGATGGTTTTGAGTGAAGGTTGCAAACAGCAACATAATATCAACATGAACTTGTGTGCTAATGAACTTTTAAAGCCCAGGAAAAGACCAGTTGCACAGTGCTCCGCTGCCACGTGGGCACCCATTCGAAAGTCTTTGGCTGATCCCCTTTTCTTGTGAACATTATAGTACCAAGAGGCCATAGGAAAGGTCAGCATAGAGAGTTAAGGTGGTCATACAAGGGTCGAGCCAAAATCCCTTGTACAAACGAAAGTCCTTAACCCATTATCAAAGTTTTGACATTGTAAAACAAGCGTGTGCGCCCGGCCAAGGGAAACGCTTGTGAACGGTAAATGTGTGAAGCTTGACTGGGGCCTTAAGAGAAAGCCTCACTGGGGGTTGGAAAAAGCTAAGCGAAGTGAATCCTGCAAGGTGTTACAACTAAGTGAAGTGTGTTAAACTGTCAAATGTGAACCCGACGGAGAGAGGCCAACGTTGCAAAAAAGGATCGGGGCCCGGTTGAGGGCGATCCACAGGTGAAAGGAAATCACCAGACAGGAAGATAACTGAAAGGAACTTTTGTTTTGTTGTTTATAGCAAACCAGACCCTCTGAGGCAAGAGACTTGGTGTAAAAGAGACTTGGCCACAGAAGGCCCTGATATTTTGGAAACGAACTGTAAACTCATGCTGGAGAAGCCCAGGAGTGTGCTGTGCTCGAGAGCACCACCTTGTCCCGTGCTAACAACGTGGGGAAGGGAGACCCAATCCTACCATCCTGACTTTAAATTTTGTGAACACTTCTTTTTTTTTTCCGAAGTCCCAACCCCCCCTTTTTCACAAACACTTGATCGAGGAAGAGGATGACTCAGAGCAACCAGACTAACTCTCTCACATTGTACTGGACATGTCCCATTAAACGGGTCAGGCAAAGTCAGGCACTGTACACTAAGTGCTTACACCTGATACCAGTTAGCTCTCCTCACATGAATAAAAGGCAACACCTAAAGACACACTCTGAGCAAGTCGGAACACAAGCACAAGCAGAACTTCCGGGATGAGGGCACACCTTCTGGAGCAGAGCAACAGACCAAGGGATGAGAGCAGCGGGCTGAACACCCCAAGGGTTCCCTACTGGAGGTCATTGCCTCCGACAGACACGTGGAGACGGCCAGATCCCATAAATGAAAATTGCATTGTGTTCCATGGATGCCAGCGACCCTCTTGGGTGAACGACAGAGTTGGGGAGGCGAGGCCAAGTGTGTGGTACTAACCTTGACTCGTGAATTCAAAATAGCAAAACAAGAAAGAAGTGCACACAGCCGGTGAGTTGGCAAGTGACCCAAGAGACCGGTGTGTGTCAAAGCGAATTAAGTAGCAATATTATATCACAAGTGAAGGCTGCACATGTGTGGATGAGATGTGAAGAAAGGCAGACCTGTGAATGAACTTTGAAGTAAAAAGCAGCTGTGAGATCAGCAATACTAAGTAACGGAGTGGTCCGGCAAAAGGACATAGCCCATTCGAAAGTCTCTGTGAAAGGTACATTGTTTTGAAATTATAAAACAAACAGACAGCGAATGCAAATTAGGTGAAAGTACCCATAAACATTTTGAGTTGAAGTGGTTGTGCAGTGGTCTGGTAAAAACACCACGTACATTCAAAAATCTTTGAAAGGGGTCTGAACCTGATTGAGGGAGACATGAAGTACAGTAAACTTGAGGCACGCATCCTCGAAGTGCATCGGGAAGTGCTGTGGAAGGCTGCTTTGCTGCTGTGGACCATGATCCTGTTTGCCAATCTTAGTGATTTACCTGTATTTATACAGTTTGAAACAACTTGTTGGCGAAGTCCTAACTCCCTTTCTTGGTCACTTCCTATACAACTGTAGCGCACGCGCATCCGCACTGGCGCATCCTCAAAGTGCATCCGGAAGTACTGTGGAAGGCTGCTTTGCTGCTGTGGACCTTGATCCTGTTTGCCAATCTGGGAGGTACGCAAACAAACTTTTAGCAACTTTGTTGCCATTTGCATCAGCGGAATACAGACTTTAGATTATTACAATGCTGATATTGTTAATTACTTTTGCAGATTTACCTGTATTTATCCGTGTATATCGTTTGAAACGACTTGTCGGCGAAGTCCCGCCTCACTTTCTTGGTCACTTCCTATATATCTGGAGCGCACGAGCATCAAACAAGATTGGAAAGTTGATAAGAAAATCAGCTAAATCAATAAAGAAAATAAAAGAAACTCGAGGAAGGTAGCCCCCCTTGCTAGTTTGTGTTGAACTGTGATGTGGGAGGTCCGAGCCTGGTAGAGGGGCACCTTTGTGAACGGTGTGCTATAAGGTCTGAGTCCATCAGAGGGGACCTTCGTGAACTGTGTGTTGTAAGGTCTGAGCCCGGCAGAGGGGGACCTTTGTGAACTTTACATTGGAAATACAGTTTTGGAAAATCAAGAATAAGACTTTAACGTGGAAGGCAAGACGGGCCTCGATCCACGGTTTGGAACTGCTTAGAGTGTTAGAAACCGAGCCAGAATGTGTCATCCCGCTTTACTCCGTGAGGTGTTACATGTGGAGGAGAGCTGGTTCAACTACCTTTATTCTTTTGAACACTGATTATTCCTTTCACATTAGGTTTTGTTATCATATGCCATTTTGATTTGACTGACGCCACTGGGACTCTTTTGTTCATCGTTTGATGGTCGAGACTACTCCCATCTTAGTTATAGGGCAAATTAGGAGTTTCTCTGACCCCAACATTTTCAATAATGGTGACTGAACTACCAGAAGCTTGAAGCCCAAGTCTGAACGGTTAAATTGTACCAGTAAGCCAAAGTGTGCAAGACTGAAAGAACTGTGCCATACACCTATCCCTTTTAAGTATCTCTCTAGACCTTTGTGGTGCTGAACGCGGGGAAGGGAGTTGTTATTTAAGCCATTCTGAAATGTATTCCCTTAACACATTTGTCATTTTGGGAAGGAGGGCAAGGTTCGTTTTTTTTTAGTATAAGCCTTTTATTTTACTAGACTGACTTGGACTTGTTTGTTATTTATTTAATGGTCGAGATTACTCCCATTCTAGAGTTAGTGCCAGTTAGGAATTCTACCAACCCAACCAAAATACTAAATAAAGGTTTTCGAAATGTGTATCCATTGTGTCTGTTTACTATTGATACCATGCCTTCCTTACATATAGTGTCAGGATGGGATACGATTCAATTGATAAAAGTTGAAGACCCCATCTTAATTATTGTTTTACCACCAGTCAGAGAGAAACTAACTGTCAATGTTGAAGCCTCAGACTGGATACATACCATAAAAACTCTCTTTTCCTATACGTTCACATCCCCATTGGAGACAAAGAACTGTTTTTTCAGTCCCAACTGTTACTTGATACCTATTTCACATTATCATTTATAACAATGGGACCGTATAGTCCTGAAGATAAGATTCCCTCCTACTTTTATTAGATCTAGTGCCTAGAATCCTTCCTTAAAGGGAAATCTTTCCACGCATGTAGGTCCCCTTACACCTCTGCCTTACCAGCAACAGATGTAAACCTTCAATGTGCTATAGTCCAATCTGGTTAAGATACCAGAGAATTTGTTTTTTTTTTAAATGAATCCCTTAGAAGAAGAAGTTGAATCCATCTTTTTTCCTTCAGAGTCAGGAGAAGAATCAGGCAGAACCTTAATGCCCCATATAAATATGGCCTCTGTTGAAGACTCATTAGCCCAATTAGCGGCCCATCAGATGCAAGCAGAAACCCATCTCCAGTCAGGTTTGGAACAGTTGATTGCCATTTATGCCAAACCTCTGTTGCCTCAAGGTATTCTGCAACCATACCTAAAAGGTGAGAATTTAGACCATTTTTTTCTCAACTTCGAACGATTGGCAGTACAGTTTGGGTGGGATGATAATTTAAACATCGGTTACCTAGGACCATTACTCAAAGGTGAATTACAAACATTGGACCTCATTGCGAGTTAGGCAGAAATTCAGAGGTAACTCCTCCAAAAAATAGCCCAGAGGAATTACTGTTACCGCCATTTGGTCAGGAGGAATTTCCACCTGATTACAGGTGGTAGTGGCAGTGTAATTCTCCATTTATGTTGGGTCCATTCGACCCAACGGGGCTTTTTTTGTGAAATCACCACAGCCGAATTACCGCCACGGTAATTCTGCTAATTTTGCCGATTATTTGGTATTGAGTGGGAACATTTACCTCCAACATTTTATCCTCCACTCAAAACAAAAAGTCATAATTTGGCCTAGTCGGAACATTGGCGGTAACTCAGTTACTGCCAATTATACCACTTACTGCGTAACTCATAATGAGGCCCATTGTATCAATTACTTAATTTCCAAGTGAACACTTTCTTTGAAGGGCTTCTGTAAAGAGTAGGACAAACTAAACATTTTTATAGACAAAAATTAAGAAACATCAGACTGAACCCTGGAGAAGCTCCTTTAGAGTTGGGGAAACGAATCAAAAACAATGTTTCTCTATGGACTGCTAAACAAATGTTACCTGAACTGATAGAGATGCCGACCATAGAACTATTCATTAACTCTCTACCTCCCTTCCTACAGAAAACAGTCTTACAATTGAACAAGCCTACCCTTACTTTGGCCATTTAAACAGCACAAAACTACTCAGATGATAATAAAAATTTTCACACTATACATAAATCTAATGAGAGAAAAGATCATAAAGTTTCCTCACATCCAACACTGTTCGTATCAGATCGAGGGTCAAATCCTCCAAAGACTAGGCAATGTATAGGAAAGGATAGAGAAAAATCTAAGTTTAGAAAACCAGAATTCAAGATCAAAGAAGAGGGATGGAAGATGAGTCCAAAATATCCAAAGTCCAAATTGGCCACTTGTTCTTCATGTTAAGTGGTTGGTCACTCGAGTTCCAGAAGTGGCGCGGGCAGGAGCCCCCACCAGCAGCCACCCACGCGCTCCAACTCCTGGAGGCAGCGCAGCAACCGCATCCACGACCGCGACCGCAACGGGCCACCCCTCCCAGGCTCGGAGGTGTAACCACCAGCCCTGCCAGGGCCCCTCCATCTGCCCACACTGCCCCCACATCAAGGACAAGCACCGGTGACACATCTGGGCACGCACCGCACCGCGCCGACATTTCTTCCTGAAACAAAATGTTGGGCGCGATGCGGCATGAAGTCGAGGCTCGGCTTCCCCTGGTCGCCTAGCAACGAGTTCATTTAAACTCGAACTTCCGCCGGCAGGCGGAATAGCCGGCGGCCAGTCGAAGGCCAGTATAAGGCCCTGTTTTGCCCCTGTAGGGGCCACTCGAGTTCCAGAAGTGGCGCGGGCAGGAGCCCCCACCAGCAGCCACCCACGCGCTCCAACTCCTGGAGGCAGCGCAGCGACCGGAACCACGACCGCGACCGCAACGGGCCATCCCTCCCAGGCTCGGAGGTGTAACCACCAGCCCTGCCAGGGCCCCTCCATCTGCCCACACTGCCCCCACATCAAGGACAAGCACCGGTGACCCATCTGGGCACGCACCGCACCGCGCCGACATTTCTTCCTGAAACCAAATGTCGGGCGCGATGCGGCATGAAGTCGAGGCTCGGCTTCCCCCGGTCGCCTAGCAACGAGTTCATTTAAACTCGAACTTCCGCCGGCAGGCGGAATAGCCGGCGACCAGTCGAAGGCCAGTATAAGGCCCTGTTTTGCCCCTGTTTTAGCGCATGTGAGCGGAACACCCAATCTACATTCCTGACCAAAACATTCTGCTGTGTTGGAGCCCTCATACCCGGACGCATCTCCGACTGCACCAAGGAGGAGTAGGAGCTCTCCTCTCTCACTACAGAAGCAGCAGGCGATAGGATCGTGACCGGGTTCCTTTCCATATTCAAGACCCCCATCGACGTGGAGAGGGCAGGAACCCCCCACCACCGTCCAGGACCGCAGGACGTCCAGGATCTCAGCGGAGACCTCCCGACTCTACGGAGGCGGCGTGTTCCCCTCACAGGATCCGCAGAAGATTTCTGCCATCTGCCCCCCCTGGGCACCTCCCTGCATCTGGCCATCTGCTCCCCCTGGGCACCTCAGCACAGAAGCCCCTATCGCCTCCTGCGCCCCTAGAAACACGCGCGCCGACATTTTTATAAAAACAAAATGTCGGGCGCAATGCAGCCCGAAAGTGAGGCTTGGCATTACACGTTGCCTAGCAACGGTGTGTAGGCTGCTTTTAAGCCCACACTTCCGCCGGCAGGCGGAATAGCCGGCGGCCAGTCGAAGGCCAACATAAGGCCGTCTGCCCTGTTTGCCCCTGTTCGCTCCGGGGAGCTACTGTTACTGATAGACCCCCGATTCCCCACGCAAAGTTCACAGGCAAACTCTGCATTAAGGAAAAACTTTTTTAATGCACTGAACGCGGATGATCGTATATATACTGGACATTAATCCACGTGAGTACTGTTACTGCTAAACTGCTATGCTATAACTAGCTACAGTAGTGCTCCCCTGTTACCCCTGTCACGTGCTATGCCCCATGCCCTGGATCAGACACCCATTGTCCTATGTTGTGCTTTTTGATCGTTATATGGTTCATGCTATGCCTGGTGTTGTGCCTCACGGTAACCCACAAGTGAATTGTGCCCCATGGTCGCCTACAGACCAGTTTAGAATTGTATTGTGCCCTATGGTCGCCCACAGACCACATTTCAGTTGTGTTGTGCCCCATGGTCGCCTACAGACCAGTTTAGAATTGTATTGTGCCCTATGGTCGCCCACAGACCACATTTCAGTTGTGTTGTGCCCCATGGTCGCCTACAGACCAGTTTAGAATTGTATTGTGCCCTATGGTCGCCCACAGACAACATTTCAGTTGTGTTGTTCCCCATGGTTGCCTACAGACCAGTTTAGAATTGTATTGTGCCCTATGGTCGCCCACAGACCACATTTCAGTAGTGTTGTGCCCCTTGGTCAAACTGCTCTTTTGTGATATTGACTGCCCCAAACTGCCCTGATTTACTTTGTGATCTGACCAACAGCGTTTTTGCCCACCTACCTGTACATCTCTTGTTTACCAATGCAGCCCCCTAGCCCACACCCCAAAGCGCCTACATACCTCCCTTCCACTTTCTCCATCTTTCTCACATCCCTCTCCTTTCTGGCCACCTGCAACATGCTGCATGCGCACCCAGACCAACATGCCCACCTTTGCCCTACCCCACCATCTGATCTCATACACAACACACCGTAGACTAAGAACTCGCACCAAACACCTCCTTACTCTCCGCAGTACTCCACACTACACACTCCTTAGGAACTACAGACTCAGCTCTCGCACCCATACTTCAGCCGCCCAGACTTCCTTCCCTGACCACGCTCACTACCTTAGCTCGCATCACACTGCATGTGCCACGCCCAAGCCTCACACACCCATATTCACACCGCCCACCCCCAGCACCACCAACACACACACTCTACATCCAAACTTAAGATGCGCTCTCATCAACGCGCGCTCTGTCCATGCCCATGCCATTGGAATCAATGACCTTACCACCACCCACAATCTCGAAAGACTTGCCATTTCCGAAACCTGGCTCCATGAAGCCTCCAGTCCCTCCATTCACCTCGCTCTCCCTGAAAACTATACCATCCTTAGACAGGACCGTAAAAACGTACAAATTGGTGGCGGCGTCGCCCTCATCTTTAAGGACACCCTCTCCATAAGAATGTGTAATCAACAATGGGACAATAACGCCGATCTCCTCACTGCCAAACTAGCCCTTTCACCTAATTGCACCATAAACTTCTTTATCACCTACAGACCACCAGGATCTCCCCTGGACTACCAAAAGCAACTCCTCCAAAACATAGGCAACAACCTCAAAAGCACCACCAAAAGCATCCTTCTAGGGGACATTACTCTTGGCTTAGCTGACCCGAAGGACAAAGCAGCCGCTAATTTAGCCAAAGAATTATCTAACATGGGGTTCGAACACAAAATTACTGCACCCACTCACAGCAAAGGCAGATCCATTGACTGGCTAGCTGATCACAACTGCTCATCTGCAATTACCTCCATCTCAGCCCTTCCATGGACGGACCATCACCTCATCCAATTCACCATTCCTACCACGCCCACTCATAAAACCTTAACTCATGCCCCACCCGCTAAAGTAAGAAGCTCCAAAAAACTCACTGCTGCCAACCTCGCCCCTCTCCTCGATACCCCGCAACTCAAGCATCCATTCCCCCTTGACCCTACATCTCTAGCCAACATCTACTCCAGCACACTCACTCAAGCCATCGATTTCATTGCCCCGCTAGAAGAAAAAAAAGGGAAAAAATCAATACACTGCAATTCCTGGTTCACTGAAGAACTATCCGTCCTACGCACTAAGAAACGCAAAGCCCTATCCAGGTGGCAAGCAGCGCCTAACCAATCCTCGCTTAATGACTTTAAAGAGATCTCTCTGACCTACAAAAAAGCCATATTCCTTGCTAAATCCGAATCCTACAACCAGAGAATCACTAATGCCAGTTCCAAATCAAGAGAAATTTTCTCCATATTTAAAGAACTCACCACACCAGCCTCCAGCCCAGACGAAATCATCAAGGATGAAGCATGGTGTACAGGCATCCAGGCTGCTCTCCTCAAGAAAGTTAAATTACTCCAAGACAAAATAGCCTCCCAACGCAAAGCTCTCAACACCCCCACCTGCCCGCCCATACCTCTCACCTACAACTCTCCTTCACAAACACCCCTTTTTGCCTTCAGAGAAGTCTCAGAGACGGAAGTCAAGGACCTCCTTAAAAAAATAAAACCCTCCACATGCAAAGGGGATATCTGCCCACCCTCCGTAATCAAAGAGTGCACAGAATACCTCACCCCCATCATCACGGCTTTTATCAATGCCTCTTTCGCATCTGGAAGTGTACCACAATGCCTAAAAGAAGCCTGGGTCCGCCTGCTCCTAAAAAAACCCTCTCTCAATCCTTCCTCCCCTAACAACTATCGCCCCATCACCACCGTCCCCTTTCTCCTTAAAATCCTAGACAAAGCCGCACACAATCAAATCCAACACTACCTGGAAACCAACACCATCCTAGGCAAAAGACAGTCAGGTTTCTGCAAAGGCCATGGAACTGAATCTGCTCTTCTAGATTTAAAAAATCAAATTACTAAAATAATGTACACCTGCCCTCCTCCTCCTACTCGACCTTTCTGCAGCATTCGATCTGGTCGACCACAGCATTCTCACATCGCACCTCTGCAATGCTGCACACTTCTCTCACAAGGCTACCACGTGGATCACATCCTTCCTTGAAGGCAGGGCCATGAAAGTATACTCTGACCAGGATAGCGCCCCCCCCCACCACTATCAATTGTGGAGTCCCACAAGGGTCCTGCACCGCACCGACCCTCTACAACCTATTCACCAAACCCCTCTTTGACTTACTGGACTCCCTCAACATAGCATACACCAACTACGCTGATGACACACAGGTCCTCCTCCCCCTCTCTGGAGACTACGACCTTGACTCAGAAGCCCTCCACAAAATCTACTCGACTATCCAAACATGGATGGCTATCAATGGTCTCTGCCTAAACGGAGACAAAACCGAAATCATCATCCTAGCCCCTAACGAAACTCAGCCCCGATTATTCGCACATGATCATCGACAGTATTAGCATTCCTGTCTCCTCTGCCGTCAAGACCTTAGGAGTCTACATTGACGCGACACTCTCAATGACAAGACAAACCAGTGCCATTGCCTCAGCTTCTGCTCTGACTACCAAACTCATCTACGCCATAAAACCCTACCTCACCACGCCCAACTGCCTCTCCATAGCCAGAGCTACTATAGGAGCCAGATTGGACTACTGTAACGCCCTCCTGGCAGGCACCTCGTCAAAAAACCTAAACAGGCTCCAAATAGTGCAAAACAATGCCCTCCGTGCTGCACTACACATTCCCAAAATTGACCATATCTCACAGGCCAGAAGACGCGTCCACTGGCTCCCAGTCAAGGAAAGGATCAACTTTAAAATCCTCACCCTCACACACAAATGCATCAACCACACAGCACCCCCCTACCTATCTGAAACTATAACCAAGAACTCCTCCATCCGCCCCAGAAGAAGTCATCACGCCAACCAACTCCAAGTACCCACTGTAAAAAGAGCCAAAGCCGGCGGCATTGGCTTCCCTCACATAGCACCTAAGCTCTGGAATGCCCTCCCCAACTCGCTCAGAGCAGAACCATCTCTGTATCTCTTTCGCAAATCCCTCAAAACCACGCCATTCAACTAACTCCACCTTCCCTTCACCCACTTCAGCTCGCACACATCTGATACGAAAAGTGTTTGACACGAAATGCTTCCTGTAATGAAAATTGCTTTGTAACCATCTTCCTTCCATTGTAACCAGACTATGTATGTATTCATGTAACAGCGCCACGATCACCCCGGGCTGACGTGCGCTTTAAATAAATCCGAATAAATAAATAAATAAATAAATAGCTAGAAGCTGCCCCAAGAAACAGAAAGAAGAACCTATGGAAATACAATGTTTGATGGGAGCCGAATGGGAGGAACCATTAGACGATATTGAGTCTGTTAATGTATGTGTTTGTCCTTCACCTATTGAATTTACCCATGAAAAGGCTTCCATTAATAGAAGGATAGTAAATGCTTTGATAGATTCAGGTAGCAAGCAAACAGCATTCAGAGCCAACCTGATTTCGCAGAGAGATCTTGAAAATCAAAAACTGGTCAGAGTTACCTGCGTACATGGAGATAATGAAATATATCCCAAGATACCTGTATCTATCAAAATTAAAGGAAAACAAATCATCAAACCCCCAGCCATTATGCCAAGTCTTCCAGAAGAGGAAATCATTGGTAGGGATTTTCCCAACTTCTATACGCTAATACGAAATGTTCCACCACAGCTCTCTCAATTTTCCCCCTCACAAAATTGGCAATCAGACGTTTTTTCTCCTTCTGCACTTCGATGGGATTGGTCAAAATATCCACCATATGACCTCAAAATGACAAATGTGCCTTCAATAGGTAACCAGAAGCTTAGTGGAAAAGTATATGGAAAACCTGAGGGGTTTTCCACATCGGGCACCCAGGGATCTTCAGTCCTGGGGAATAAGGGGGGTTCTTATGGACCAAAAACTAAAAATCTTCAGGCAAGACAGGGCATAAGAAGGGTAAGGAAGACCTATCAGGGACCATTATTGGATATTTGGAGGAGTGTCCCCTTGAAACTGATAATTCTCCCCTTATCTGGGTAAGTCAGCGAAGGGAATCCAATCCATGGGATATGCAATGGTTTCTGGACTTACATCCATGCCGTTCCACAGTAGAACACCGGAAAGGTAAAGATTGGAGCAACGTAAGTTTCCTTTCATGGTTCACCAGTGAAACAGATTCATCCACATTGCATAGGGGAAGGGTATGTGAAAAACCAGAGGGTGTTTCACAACCTTGTCCCCGGGTGTCACGCCACATGGGAGACCGGGGTCCACTGCGTCCGCTCTCCCCGTCACCTCCTGGCGAGTCTACCCGCGCTTCCGCGCCTGGGGACTTGCCGGAGGGAGAGCGTTTCGTGCCGGGGCCGGAGGGCCACGGCGCGTGCGCGGAAGACCTCTGTCTCGTTTCCGCGCATGCGCCGTGGACTGGGTTCGCGTCCTGGGAGCAGCTTGCCGTCCAGGCCTCGTTTTGGGTACGCCGGCGCCCGGAGGCGAAGCAGCGTGCGTTTCAAGACTCCCGGGCGCCGGCGACCCATAAAGGGAGCCGCAGATGGAGGCAGGCCGCGTCTCAACGCGGTTTGCTCCGTACTGTGCGCTCACTCACCTTTGTTACCGGCTCTTACCTGAATTCTCCTTGGGCTGCCTGTAATTACCTGAGTCCTCCCTGGGCTACCTGCACACTACCTGTGTCCACCTTGGGCTGCCTGCATTACCTGAGTCCTCCCTGGGCTACCTGCACACTACCTGTGTCCACCTTGGGCTGCCTACTATTACCTGAGTCCTTCCTGGGCTACCTGCACCCTACCTGAGTCCACTTAGGGCTGCCAACTTATTTTCCTCTGGGATACCTTAGGCCTGTCAGCTTACCCTTACCTAGGTATTCCCTGGGCCAGCCAGTATATTCTCACCTGGGGTTCCCCTGGGCCTGCCAGCTACTCTTACCTGGGATCTCTCTAGGCCTGCCAGCAAACTCTTACCAGGAATTCCCCTTGGCCTGCCTGCATACCTTATTGGGGCCCCATTGATTGCTGTCCTTGGGTTCTCTTTCGGTCCCTTTCAGTTTGGTCACCTATTCCAGCCTGGTTCCTCCCATTCCTGTCCAGCCTTGTCCTCAACATCCGTACCTGTAGACTAGAAGGTTCTTACCGCCCTGGAATCTGTGGCCCACGCTTCAGTACACGGACTATTGGATTTGATTTCATCGGATTCTATCTGCCTACGAACATCTACAAGACAATAGCCTCTCCTGTCTGTGCCTGCACAGTCCCTTCGTCACGTTAATCGGGAGAGTGCTTTTCGTGACATTGGGAATTGGTCCATCCTCCACCCATTATCAGATTTGGGTGGTGGAGAGGCTGGTCCCTCGTGTCACAAGTTCATCCTTCAACTGATTCCAGACTGGCGACCTCGTCAAGATCATCTACCAAGAAACCAGGTACGCAGTCCTCCCGTGCTTCCCAACTTGACAGATTGAGACGCCTGCCTTCAGATTCGGAAATGGAGGATTCGCAAGACCTAAGGAATGAGTTACAAGCACTCAGGGCTGAGATGGTCGCCTTGCGTCAGGAGAATCAGACGTTACGTCAAATGATAACCCAAGGAGCATTGAGTACCTCACAGGGGGAGAGCTCTTTGGCTCATACGTCAATCAAGTTTGATGGAGACCCTAGACGGGTAGCGGAGTTTTGTAACCATTGCCGAATCCATTTTCTTTTCAGATCGACTCATTTCAACAATGACAAAGCCAAGATCGTGTACATCTTGGGGAACTTAACCGGGAATGCTTTAGCCTGGGCAACTCCTTTTGTGGTTACAAACAGTCCTATCTTGAATGACTTTGCAGCCTTTGAAAAGGCGTTCCTTGAGGTGTTCCAAACGCCGAACCTGGCCTCTGCTGCACAAAATCAACTGATGGAGATCAAACAGGGAAGCTCCAATATCATAACCTATATCAGCCGCTTCCAATTATTAGCAACCGATTCTCAGTGGCCAGAAATCACGCAGAAGACCCTGTTTCGCCGAGGCTTGAGAGAGGAATACAAGGACGAGCTACTTCATATTCCCGAACCGGAAAGCCTCCAGCATATGATTGATCAGGTGCTCCGCATCGACCAGAGGTTAGCTGAACAAAAGGCTGAAAGACGTTGGCTCAACAGAAACAACCCTAGAACGATCAGTCTACCTGCCGGATCGTTCGGACCTACTGTATCAGGACCAGAGCCAATGCAATTGGGAGCAGTGATAGGACCATTATCTGAGGAAGAAAAGAAGCGGAGGCGAACGTTACGCTTATGTCTTTACTGTGGAGCCGCCGGGCATTATCTGGGTACATGTCCCTTACGTCCACAGAAGAAGAAGGCGGGAAACTGAATGACCTGTCGTGTATTGGAAGGGCAGCGACAGGTCTTATTCCCTCTTCAGACCTTTCCTCATTTTGTTCTGTAATTCTTCCCATGCAACCTGCGGTATTACAGACTTTGAAGATTCGAATCAAGTTGCCTGACAAGAATCTAGAAGTGTTTGGGCTGTTGGACAGCGGAGCTTCCGGGAATTACATCGATGAGGCTTTCGCCTCCAGTCACAAGATACCGCTCTTGCCTAGACCCACCGCCTTAACCGTAGAGGTCATTGACGGGACTCCTTTGTCCTCCGGGCCCGTCCGACGGTTTACAGCTGGTCTAATTCTCCAGATTGCCAGTCATTCCGAGGAACTCGCATTGGATGTGATTAAGTCTCCTACTTACAAGTTGGTCTTGAGGGTTGCCTTGGCTACAACACCATAACCCGGTAATTGATTGGAGAACACAGACCTTGACCTTTTCCTCCGTAGTCTGCGCCCAGAAGTGCAATTTATCAGCTCCTACCCAGGTCTTCTCAACATCCCTGGAAACACATGGCAGTGGGGTCAGTCTTTGTTCCACTTCTCTGATCCTGCAGGTTTACGTCGACTTTGAACAGGTATTCTCTGAACCAGGCGACATACCCCTTCCGCCTCATCGTTCATTCGACTGCTCCATCGAGTTGTTGCCGGACTGTGTCATTTCACATGGGAGACTGTATGCATTAACTCGGGACGAAAGACAAGTACTTCAGGACTACCTGTCAGATTGTCTGCAGAAAGAATACATTGTTCCGTCAAAGTCGCCTGCAGGATTTCCCATGTTTTTTGTGAAAAAGAAAGAAGGCACCTTGAGACCCTGTGTAGATTACCGGCTACTAAATGACATAACTGCAAAGGACCGGTATCCATCACCTTTGATTTGTTGTATTCTAGAAACCTTACACACAGCTCGGATTTTCACCAAACTAGATTTACGCGGGGCCTACCACCTGGTCCGCATCAAGAGTGGAGATGAATGGAAGACGGCCTTCAAGACACCATTTGGCCATTATGAATATAGGGTCATGCCATTCGGTCTATGCAATGCTCCCGCTATCTTCCAACGGTTTATGGATAACATCTTTGGTGATCTGATTGGTTTAACAGTCTGGGTGTATTTGGATGATATCCTGGTTTTTTCCAAATCTTTGGGCGAGCATGTGGAACACGTTCGGGAGGTCCTACGCCGTTTGTCCTGCAATCATTTGTTCGCTAAGGCGGAGAAGTGCAGCTTTCATCAGCCTAGTATCGAGTTTTTGGGATTTGTGATTAATCAAGATGGGGTAGAGATGGATCCCAAGAAAGTGCAAGCCATACAAGAGTGGAAACAACCCCACGATGTGACATCTCTTCAACGCTTTTTGGGATTTGCCAATTTTTATAGGCGCTTTATTCCGCAAGTTTTCTCAGATTTCAGCGCCCCTCACCAGGCTGACCAGCAGTAAAACAGTTTTCAAGTGGGATTCCTTAGCCTCTCAAGCTTTTGACAGCTTGAAGTCGGCTTCTATGGCCGCCCCGATTTTGCGTCATCCACAGGACGATCTACCCTACATTGTGGAGGCGGACTCTTCCAATTTTGCGGTCGGAGCAGTTCTTCTGCAGAAAGATCTTGCGACGTCAGTTGAACATCCAGTAGCCTATTTCTCTCGCAAATTGAGTCCCAGCGAGAGGAATTATGCGGTTATTGAAAAGGAACTGCTGGCTATTAAGCCCGCTTTTGAGAAATGGAGGCATCACCTACTTGGAGCTCGCTTTTCTGTGGAGGTTCGGACTGATCATCGCAATCTGCAGTACCTACGCTCTTTACAATGTCGAACACCCCGTCAAGCCAGGTGGGCCTTCTTCTTCTCACCGTTTGTGTTTCATGTCACTTACGTTCCAGGAACCTCCAACCTGAAAGCCGATGCTCTTTCCCGATCTCTGGAGAAGGAGGAAGAGACGTCTTGTCCTAATCAGCCATTAATCTCCCCTCAGCATTTCTTACTGACTTTGTCTCCTCACCTAGAGTCCATTGCTGATGCCACCCGGACGGATCCCGAAAGGTCGGCCCTTCTTAGGCGTCGATCAGTGTATGAACTTGATGGACTTCTGTTTTTTTCGGAGAAGGTTGTACATCCCAAAGGGAACAATCCGAGAAAGTATATTACACGGATTTCACGATTCGCCTATCGGAGGTCATAGAGGAATGAGAGCTACACGAGAATTAATATCCCAACAGTTTTGGTGGCCGGGATGGGCTACCGAAGTTCAGAAGTACGTCGAAAGCTGTCCAGTTTGTGCCCAGTGCAAGATTCCGAGAAGACGGCCGTTGGGGTTACTGGTACCTACTGAAGTGGCACCTTACCCATGGCACACCATCGCCACGGACTTTATTGTGGATCTGCCTCCCTCCGAAGGGTTTACCTGCATCATGGTTGTTGTGGATGGTTTCACCAAACTAGCCCATTTCATCCCATTTAACAAGATACCTACGGCGACCCAAATGACTTCAGCATTTCTACATGAAATCTATCGGTTGCATGGCCTTCCGGAGAAGATCATTTCAGATCGTGGTTCCCAGTTCATCTCATCTTTTTGGAGCAAAGTGTGTGGCCATCTGGGAATTCATAGAGCTTTAAGCTCTGGTTATCACCCACAGACCAATGGGCTTACTGAAAGGACTAATCAGACTTTGGAGGAGTACCTCCGCTGTTTTGCTAACGCTACTCAATCTAACTGGAAGGCTGGGTTAGATCTTGCTGAAGTATCCTACAACAATACTGTTCATGCTTCAATTGGAGTCAGTCCGTTTTTCTGCTCAACCGGCCAACATCCCAAATTGGTGCCTTTCCATCCCGTACCTGCCAGTACTGTTCCATCTGCTGATGCCCCCTTCCTGGCATGTACACCCAGTTTTCCATGTCTCTTTGTTGAAACCCTATGTTGACGATACCTACGGTCGCTCCTTCCCTCGCCCTGCCTCAGTCGTTGTACACGGCGTCCCGGAATTTGAGTTTCGGGAAATTTGTGATGCCCGTTTTCGCAGGGGGGTGCTCCACTATTTAGTGGATTGGAAAGGGTACCCGGCCTGTGATCGTACTTGGGAACCACACCGGCATGCTCCCCGCTTGGTACGTGAGTTCTATAAGCAGTTTCCTTGGAAACCCAGGGCCCCGGGCCTTCCTGGGAGGGGGCATAGTGTCACGCCACATGGGAGACCGGGGTCCACTGCGTCCGCTCTCCCCGTCACCTCCTGGCGAGTCTACCCGCGCTTCCGCGCCTGGGGACTTGCCGGAGGGAGAGCGTTTCGTGCCGGGGCCGGAGGGCCACGCCGCGTGCGCGGAAGACCTCTGTCTCGTTTCCGCGCATGCGCCGTGGACTGGGTTCGCGTCCTGGGAGCAGCTTGCCGTCCAGGCCTCGTTTTGGGTACGCCGGCGCCCGGAGGCGAAGCAGCGTGCGCTTCAAGCCTCCCGGGCGCCGGCGACCCATAAATGGAGCCGCAGATCGAGGCAGGCCGCATCTCAACGCGGTTTGCTCCGTACTGTGCGCTCACTCACCTTTGTTACCGGCTCTTACCTGAATTCTCCTTGGGCTGCCTGTAATTACCTGAGTCCTCCCTGGGCTACCTGCACACTACCTGTGTCCACCTTGGGCTGCCTGCATTACCTGAGTCCTCCCTGGGCTACCTGCACACTACCTGTGTCCACCTTGGGCTGCCTACTATTACCTGAGTCCTTCCTGGGCTACCTGCACCCTACCTGAGTCCACTTAGGGCTGCCAACTTATTTTCCTCTGGGATACCTTAGGCCTGTCAGCTTACCCTTACCTAGGTATTCCCTGGGCCAGCCAGTATATTCTCACCTGGGGTTCCCCTGGGCCTGCCAGCTACTCTTACCTGGGATCTCTCTAGGCCTGCCAGCAAACTCTTACCAGGAATTCCCCTTGGCCTGCCTGCATACCTTATTGGGGCCCCATTGATTGCTGTCCTTGGGTTCTCTTTCGGTCCCTTTCAGTTTGGTCACCTATTCCAGCCTGGTTCCTCCCATTCCTGTCCAGCCTTGTCCTCAACATCCGTACCTGTGGACTAGAAGGTTCTTACCGCCCTGGAATCTGTGGCCCACGCTTCAGTACACGGACTATTGGATTTGATTTCATCGGATTCTATCTGCCTACGAACATCTACAAGACAATAGCCTCTCCTGTCTGTGCCTGCACAGTCCCTTCGTCACGTTAATCGGGAGAGTGCTTTTCGTGACATTGGGAATTGGTCCATCCTCCACCCATTATCAGATTTGGGTGGTGGAGAGGCTGGTCCCTCGTGTCACAAGTTCATCCTTCAACTGATTCCAGACTGGCGACCTCGTCAAGATCATCTACCAAGAAACCAGGTACGCAGTCCTCCCGTGCTTCCCAACTTGACAGATTGAGACGCCTGCCTTCAGATTCGGAAATGGAGGATTCGCAAGACCTAAGGAATGAGTTACAAGCACTCAGGGCTGAGATGGTCGCCTTGCGTCAGGAGAATCAGACGTTACGTCAAATGATAACCCAAGGAGCATTGAGTACCTCACAGGGGGAGAGCTCTTTGGCTCATACGTCAATCAAGTTTGATGGAGACCCTAGACGGGTAGCGGAGTTTTGTAACCATTGCCGAATCCATTTTCTTTTCAGATCGACTCATTTCAACAATGACAAAGCCAAGATCGTGTACATCTTGGGGAACTTAACCGGGAATGCTTTAGCCTGGGCAACTCCTTTTGTGGTTACAAACAGTCCTATCTTGAATCACTTTGCAGCCTTTGAAAAGGCGTTCCTTGAGGTGTTCCAAACGCCGAACCTGGCCTCTGCTGCACAAAATCAACTGATGGAGATCAAACAGGGAAGCTCCAATATCATAACCTATATCAGCCGCTTCCAATTATTAGCAACCGATTCTCAGTGGCCAGAAATCACGCAGAAGACCCTGTTTCGCCGAGGCTTGAGAGAGGAATACAAGGACGAGCTACTTCATATTCCCGAACCGGAAAGCCTCCAGCATATGATTGATCAGGTGCTCCGCATCGACCAGAGGTTAGCTGAACAAAAGGCTGAAAGACGTTGGCTCAACAGAAACAACCCTAGAACGATCAGTCTACCTGCCGGATCGTTCGGACCTACTGTATCAGGACCAGAGCCAATGCAATTGGGAGCAGTGATAGGACCATTATCTGAGGAAGAAAAGAAGCGGAGGCGAACGTTACGCTTATGTCTTTACTGTGGAGCCGCCGGGCATTATCTGGGTACATGTCCCTTACGTCCACAGAAGAAGAAGGCGGGAAACTGAATGACCTGTCGTGTATTGGAAGGGCAGCGACAGGTCCTATTCCCTCTTCAGACCTTTCCTCATTTTGTTCTGTAATTCTTCCCATGCAACCTGCGGTATTACAGACTTTGAAGATTCGAATCAAGTTGCCTGACAAGAATCTAGAAGTGTTTGGGCTGTTGGACAGCGGAGCTTCCGGGAATTACATCGATGAGGCTTTCGCCTCCAGTCACAAGATACCGCTCTTGCCTAGACCCACCGCCTTAACCGTAGAGGTCATTGACGGGACTCCTTTGTCCTCCGGGCCCGTCCGACGGTTTACAGCTGGTCTAATTCTCCAGATTGCCAGTCATTCCGAGGAACTCGCATTGGATGTGATTAAGTCTCCTACTTACAAGTTGGTCTTGAGGGTTGCCTTGGCTACAACACCATAACCCGGTAATTGATTGGAGAACACAGACCTTGACCTTTTCCTCCGTAGTCTGCGCCCAGAAGTGCAATTTATCAGCTCCTACCCAGGTCTTCTCAACATCCCTGGAAACACATGGCAGTGGGGTCAGTCTTTGTTCCACTTCTCTGATCCTGCAGGTTTACGCCGACTTTGAACAGGTATTCTCTGAACCAGGCGACATACCCCTTCCGCCTCATCGTTCATTCGACTGCTCCATCGAGTTGTTGCCGGACTGTGTCATTTCACATGGGAGACTGTATGCATTAACTCGGGACGAAAGACAAGTACTTCAGGACTACCTGTCAGATTGTCTGCAGAAAGAATACATTGTTCCGTCAAAGTCGCCTGCAGGATTTCCCATGTTTTTTGTGAAAAAGAAAGAAGGCACCTTGAGACCCTGTGTAGATTACCGGCTACTAAATGACATAACTGCAAAGGACCGGTATCCATCACCTTTGATTTGTTGTATTCTAGAAACCTTACACACAGCTCGGATTTTCACCAAACTAGATTTACGCGGGGCCTACCACCTGGTCCGCATCAAGAGTGGAGATGAATGGAAGACGGCCTTCAAGACACCATTTGGCCATTATGAATATAGGGTCATGCCATTCGGTCTATGCAATGCTCCCGCTATCTTCCAACGGTTTATGGATAACATCTTTGGTGATCTGATTGGTTTAACAGTCTGGGTGTATTTGGATGATATCCTGGTTTTTTCCAAATCTTTGGGCGAGCATGTGGAACACGTTCGGGAGGTCCTACGCCGTTTGTCCTGCAATCATTTGTTCGCTAAGGCGGAGAAGTGCAGCTTTCATCAGCCTAGTATCGAGTTTTTGGGATTTGTGATTAATCAAGATGGGGTAGAGATGGATCCCAAGAAAGTGCAAGCCATACAAGAGTGGAAACAACCCCACAATGTGACATCTCTTCAACGCTTTTTGGGATTTGCCAATTTTTATAGGCGCTTTATTCCGCAAGTTTTCTCAGATTTCAGCGCCCCTCACCAGGCTGACCAGCAGTAAAACAGTTTTCAAGTGGGATTCCTTAGCCTCTCAAGCTTTTGACAGCTTGAAGTCGGCTTCTATGGCCGCCCCGATTTTGCGTCATCCACAGGACGATCTACCCTACATTGTGGAGGCGGACTCTTCCAATTTTGCGGTCGGAGCAGTTCTTCTGCAGAAAGATCTTGCGACGTCAGTTGAACATCCAGTAGCCTATTTCTCTCGCAAATTGAGTCCCAGCGAGAGGAATTATGCGGTTATTGAAAAGGAACTGCTGGCTATTAAGCCCGCTTTTGAGAAATGGAGGCATCACCTACTTGGAGCTCGCTTTTCTGTGGAGGTTCGGACTGATCATCGCAATCTGCAGTACCTACGCTCTTTACAATGTCGAACACCCCGTCAAGCCAGGTGGGCCTTCTTCTTCTCACCGTTTGTGTTTCATGTCACTTACGTTCCAGGAACCTCCAACCTGAAAGCCGATGCTCTTTCCCGATCTCTGGAGAAGGAGGAAGAGACGTCTTGTCCTAATCAGCCATTAATCTCCCCTCAGCATTTCTTACTGACTTTGTCTCCTCACCTAGAGTCCATTGCTGATGCCACCCGGACGGATCCCGAAAGGTCGGCCCTTCTTAGGCGTCGATCAGTGTATGAACTTGATGGACTTCTGTTTTTTTCGGAGAAGGTTGTACATCCCAAAGGGAACAATCCGAGAAAGTATATTACACGGATTTCACGATTCGCCTATCGGAGGTCATAGAGGAATGAGAGCTACACGAGAATTAATATCCCAACAGTTTTGGTGGCCGGGATGGGCTACCGAAGTTCAGAAGTACGTCGAAAGCTGTCCAGTTTGTGCCCAGTGCAAGATTCCGAGAAGACGGCCGTTGGGGTTACTGGTACCTACTGAAGTGGCACCTTACCCATGGCACACCATCGCCACGGACTTTATTGTGGATCTGCCTCCCTCCGAAGGGTTTACCTGCATCATGGTTGTTGTGGATGGTTTCACCAAACTAGCCCATTTCATCCCATTTAACAAGATACCTACGGCGACCCAAATGACTTCAGCATTTCTACATGAAATCTATCGGTTGCATGGCCTTCCGGAGAAGATCATTTCAGATCGTGGTTCCCAGTTCATCTCATCTTTTTGGAGCAAAGTGTGTGGCCATCTGGGAATTCATAGAGCTTTAAGCTCTGGTTATCACCCACAGACCAATGGGCTTACTGAAAGGACTAATCAGACTTTGGAGGAGTACCTCCGCTGTTTTGCTAACGCTACTCAATCTAACTGGAAGGCTGGGTTAGATCTTGCTGAAGTATCCTACAACAATACTGTTCATGCTTCAATTGGAGTCAGTCCGTTTTTCTGCTCAACCGGCCAACATCCCAAATTGGTGCCTTTCCATCCCGTACCTGCCAGTACTGTTCCATCTGCTGATGCCCCCTTCCTGGCATGTACACCCAGTTTTCCATGTCTCTTTGTTGAAACCCTATGTTGACGATACCTACGGTCGCTCCTTCCCTCGCCCTGCCTCAGTCGTTGTACACGGCGTCCCGGAATTTGAGTTTCGGGAAATTTGTGATGCCCGTTTTCGCAGGGGGGTGCTCCACTATTTAGTGGATTGGAAAGGGTACCCGGCCTGTGATCGTACTTGGGAACCACACCGGCATGCTCCCCGCTTGGTACGTGAGTTCTATAAGCAGTTTCCTTGGAAACCCAGGGCCCCGGGCCTTCCTGGGAGGGGGCATAGTGTCACGCCACATGGGAGACCGGGGTCCACTGCGTCCGCTCTCCCCGTCACCTCCTGGCGAGTCTACCCGCGCTTCCGCGCCTGGGGACTTGCCGGAGGGAGAGCGTTTCGTGCCGGGGCCGGAGGGCCACGGCGCGTGCGCGGAAGACCTCTGTCTCGTTTCCGCGCATGCGCCGTGGACTGGGTTCGCGTCCTGGGAGCAGCTTGCCGTCCAGGCCTCGTTTTGGGTACGCCGGCGCCCGGAGGCGAAGCAGCGTGCGCTTCAAGCCTCCCGGGCGCCGGCGACCCATAAATGGAGCCGCAGATCGAGGCAGGCCGCATCTCAACGCGGTTTGCTCCGTACTGTGCGCTCACTCACCTTTGTTACCGGCTCTTACCTGAATTCTCCTTGGGCTGCCTGTAATTACCTGAGTCCTCCCTGGGCTACCTGCACACTACCTGTGTCCACCTTGGGCTGCCTGCATTACCTGAGTCCTCCCTGGGCTACCTGCACACTACCTGTGTCCACCTTGGGCTGCCTACTATTACCTGAGTCCTTCCTGGGCTACCTGCACCCTACCTGAGTCCACTTAGGGCTGCCAACTTATTTTCCTCTGGGATACCTTAGGCCTGTCCGCTTACCCTTACCTAGGTATTCCCTGGGCCAGCCAGTATATTCTCACCTGGGGTTCCCCTGGGCCTGCCAGCTACTCTTACCTGGGATCTCTCTAGGCCTGCCAGCAAACTCTTACCAGGAATTCCCCTTGGCCTGCCTGCATACCTTATTGGGGCCCCATTGATTGCTGTCCTTGGGTTCTCTTTCGGTCCCTTTCAGTTTGGTCACCTATTCCAGCCTGGTTCCTCCCATTCCTGTCCAGCCTTGTCCTCAACATCCGTACCTGTGGACTAGAAGGTTCTTACCGCCCTGGAATCTGTGGCCCACGCTTCAGTACACGGACTATTGGATTTGATTTCATCGGATTCTATCTGCCTACGAACATCTACAAGACAATAGCCTCTCCTGTCTGTGCCTGCACAGTCCCTTCGTCACGTTAATCGGGAGAGTGCTTTTCGTGACATTGGGAATTGGTCCATCCTCCACCCATTATCAGATTTGGGTGGTGGAGAGGCTGGTCCCTCGTGTCACAAGTTCATCCTTCAACTGATTCCAGACTGGCGACCTCGTAAAGATCCTCTACCAAGAAACCAGGTACGCAGTCCTCCCGTGCTTCCCAACTTGACAGATTGAGACGCCTGCCTTCAGATTCGGAAATGGAGGATTCACAAGACCTACGGAATGAGTTACAAGCACTCAGGGCTGAGATGGTCGCCTTGCGTCAGGAGAATCAGACGTTACGTCAAATGATAACCCAAGGAGCATTGAGTACCTCACAGGGGGAGAGCTCTTTGGCTCATACAACGTCAATCAAGTTTGATGGAGACCCTAGACGGGTAGCGGAGTTTTGTAACCATTGCCGAATCCATTTTCTTTTCAGATCGACTCATTTCAACAATGACAAAGCCAAGATCGTGTACATCTTGGGGAACTTAACCGGGAATGCTTTAGCCTGGGCAACTCCTTTTGTGGTTACAAACAGTCCTATCTTGAACGACTTTGCAGCCTTTGAAAAGGCGTTCCTTGAGGTGTTCCAAACGCCGAACCTGGCCTCTGCTGCACAAAATCAACTGATGGAGATCAAACAGGGAAGCTCCGATATCATAACCTATATCAGCCGCTTCCAATTATTAGCAACCGATTCTCAGTGGCCAGAAATCACGCAGAAGACCCTGTTTCGCCGAGGCTCGAGAGAGGAATACAAGGACGAGCTACTTCATATTCCCGAACCGGAAAGCCTCCAGCATATGATTGAACAGGTGCTCCGCATCGACCAGAGGTTAGCTGAACAAAAGGCTGAAAGACGTCGGCTCGACAGAAACAACCCTAGAACGATCAGTCTACCTGCCGGATCGTTCGGACCTACTGTATCAGGACCAGAGCCAATGCAATTGGGAGCAGTGATAGGACCATTATCTGAGGAAGAAAAGAAGCGGAGGCGAACGTTACGCTTATGTCTTTACTGTGGAGCCGCCGGGCATTATCTGGGTACATGTCCCTTACGTCCACAGAAGAAGAAGGCGGGAAACTGAATGACCTGTCGTGTATTGGAAGGGCAGCGACAGGTCCTATTCCCTCTTCAGACCTTTCCTCATTTTGTTCTGTACTTCTTCCCATGCAACCTGCGGTATTACAGACTTTGAAGATTCGAATCAAGTTGCCTGACAAGAATCTAGAAGTGTTTGGGCTGTTGGACAGCGGAGCTTCCGGCAATTACATCGATGAGGCTTTCGCCTCCAGTCACAAGATACCGCTCTTGCCTAGACCCACCGCCTTAACCGTAGAGGTCATTGACGGGACTCCTTTGTCCTCCGGGCCCGTCCGACGGTTTACAGCTGGTCTAATTCTCCAGATTGCCAGTCATTCCGAGGAACTCGCATTGGATGTGATTAAGTCTCCTACTTACAAGTTGGTCTTGAGGGTTGCCTTGGCTACAACACCATAACCCGGTAATTGATTGGAGAACACAGACCTTGACCTTTTCCTCCGTAGTCTGCGCCCAGAAGTGCAATTTATCAGCTCCTACCCAGGTCTTCTCAACATCCCTGGAAACACATGGCAGTGGGGTCAGTCTTTGTTCCACTTCTCTGATCCTGCAGGTTTACGCCGACTTTGAACAGGTATTCTCTGAACCAGGCGACATACCCCTTCCGCCTCATCGTTCATTCGACTGCTCCATCGAGTTGTTGCCGGACTGTGTCATTCCACATGGGAGACTGTATGCATTAACTCGGGACGAAAGACAAGTACTTCAGGACTACCTGTCAGATTGTCTGCAGAAAGAATACATTGTTCCGTCAAAGTCGCCTGCAGGATTTCCCATGTTTTTTGTGAAAAAGAAAGAAGGCACCTTGAGACCCTGTGTAGATTACCGGCTACTAAATGACATAACTGCAAAGGACCGGTATCCATTACCTTTGATTCGTTGTATTCTAGAAACCTTACACACAGCTCGGATTTTCACCAAACTAGATTTACGCGGGGCCTACCACCTGGTCCGCATCAAGAGTGGAGATGAATGGAAGACGGCCTTCAAGACACCATTTGGCCATTATGAATATAGGGTCATGCCATTCGGTCTATGCAATGCTCCCGCTATCTTCCAACGGTTTATGGATAACATCTTTGGTGATCTGATTGTTTTAACAGTCTGGGTGTATTTGGATGATATCCTGGTTTTTTCCAAATCTTTGGGCGAGCATGTGGAACACATTCGGGAGGTCCTACGCCGTTTGTCCTGCAATCATTTGTTCGCTAAGGCGGAGAAGTGCAGCTTTCATCAGCCTAGTATCGAGTTTTTGGGATTTGTGATTAATCAAGATGGGGTAGAGATGGATCCCAAGAAAGTGCAAGCCATACAAGAGTGGAAACAACCCCACGATGTGACATCTCTTCAACGCTTTTTGGGATTTGCCAATTTTTATAGGCGCTTTATTCCGCAAGTTTTCTCAGATTTCAGCGCCCCTCACCAGGCTGACCAGCAGTAAAACAGTTTTCAAGTGGGATTCCTTAGCCTCTCAAGCTTTTGACAGCTTGAAGTCGGCTTTTATGGCCGCCCCGATTTTGCGTCATCCACAGGACGATCTACCCTACATTGTGGAGGCGGACTCTTCCAATTTTGCGGTCGGAGCAGTTCTTCTGCAGAAAGATCTTGCGACGTCAGTTGAACATCCAGTAGCCTATTTCTCTCGCAAATTGAGTCCCAGCGAGAGGAATTATGCGGTTATTGAAAAGGAACTGCTGGCTATTAAGCCCGCTTTTGAGAAATGGAGGCATCACCTACTTGGAGCTCGCTTTTCTGTGGAGGTTCGGACTGATCATCGCAATCTGCAGTACCTACGCTCTTTACAATGTCGAACACCCCGTCAAGCCAGGTGGGCCTTCTTCTTCTCACCGTTTGTGTTTCATGTCACTTACGTTCCAGGAACCTCCAACCTGAAAGCCGATGCTCTTTCCCGATCTCTGGAGAAGGAGGAAGAGACGTCTTGTCCTAATCAGACATTAATCTCCCCTCAGCATTTCTTACTGACTTTGTCTCCTCACCTAGAGTCCATTGCTGATGCCACCCGGACGGATCCCGAAAGGTCGGCCCTTCTTAGGCGTCGATCAGTGTATGAACTTAATGGACTTCTGTTTTTTCGGAGAAGGTTGTACATCCCAAAGGGAACAATCCGAGAAAGTATATTACACAGATTTCACGATTCGCCTATCGGAGGTCATAGAGGAATGAGAGCTACACGAGAATTAATATCCCGACAGTTTTGGTGGCCGGGATGGGCTACCGAAATTCAGAAGTACATCGAAAGCTGTCCAGTTTGTGCCCAGTGCAAGATTCCGAGAAGACGGCCGTTGGGGTTACTGGTACCTACTGAAGTGGCACCTTACCCATGGCACACCATCGCCACGGACTTTATTGTGGATCTGCCTCCCTCCGAAGGGTTTACCTGCATCATGGTTGTTGTGGATGGTTTCACCAAACTAGCCCATTTCATCCCATTTAACAAGATACCTACGGCGACCCAAATGGCTTCAGCATTTCTACATGAAATCTATCGGTTGCATGGCCTTCCGGAGAAGATCATTTCAGATCGTGGTTCCCAGTTCATCTCATCTTTTTGGAGCAAAGTGTGTGGCCATCTGGGAATTCATAGAGCTTTAAGCTCTGGTTATCACCCACAGACCAATGGGCTTACCGAAAGGACTAATCAGACTTTGGAGGAGTACCTCTGCTGTTTTGCTAACGCTACTCAATCTAACTGGAAGGCTGGGTTAGATCTTGCTGAAGTATCCTACAACAATACTGTTCATGCTTCCATTGGAGTCAGTCCGTTTTTCTGCTCAACCGGCCAACATCCCAAATTGGTGCCTTTCCATCCCGTACCTGCCAGTACTGTTCCAACTTGACACCGGGGATCCTGTACTCAGGTGGCCAGGGAAAGGCCATAGCATTTGGATCCCAACCCTGGGGGAGGTCCTCAGGGGTGTGGGGGAGAAACACCCAATGGTGAGACATGTTATCCCATTTTTTCCACAACCCATCTAACCCCTATCCCTGCTTATTGTATGGGAAACTATATCTCCCATAATTCCTCCCACGTTACATTGACAACACATTCGAGCCGAGGGAGATGAGGAATGAGGACAGATTACCTCTACTGACTTGCAATGGCTCTGTCCCTGTAATGAGGTCAGGCAGAGTCAGGCACGTAATCCTAACTATAAAGACCTGCCACTTATTAACACTCCCTGTCAGGTGAATACAAGTTGGTGTACCCCAGCACACTCTGAGCGAGGCTGAGTACGAGAAGCAACAGCTCTTTCTGGGCTGATGCGAATCAGGTGATGAAAGTCGGAAGGCCAAGGGGCTGATCTGCAGTTATGAAGATTGAGAAAGAGACAGTTGAGGATCCCACACTTTCGGGAAGCCTTAAGTGTTCCAAGACTGAAACTAATTGAGCAGAAGAAAGAACCCCTTAAGGTACTTGAAAGCGGCCTGCGACCCTCCCGGGTGAACAACACAGTTGGGGTGGAGCATAGGGGGCATTGGAAGTGACCTTGACTGCTGCATAAAGAGCGTTGATGAAAGAAGTCTGATAAACACACCCAGTGAGTTATCAAAGGCAACAAAAGCCTGGTTTGTGTTAATAGCAAAAGTAACTGCAACTCAAAAATCTGTTAAGGATTTCAATCAGGCAATACACCCGGGTCTCGCCTAGCATGTAATGCACAAATGAAATACCTATTTATTGTGTCTATAGGTTCAATATTCTGAGTGATATACCACTCAAATCACACCCTATTCAAAATATCCCCCCAGGTCACAATGGACAAGGAATCAGGCTGGTTGGTAAAGGTAATATTTATTTATTTATTTAAAATTCAAATCAAACACAAGTTTTAATATAGATGGGGCAGCAATCACCAATGTGGTGACAATATAATCAGAAAGTAGATAAGGCAGTCAAATTCACTTATAGCAACACAGAAGATAAAACACAGGGAAAAGAACAGTTTTGGCTTGTGAAAAGATAGCGTTTAAGTTAAGATTCCCCCTGCAAATTTCTCAACTCACAAAGAAGCAATTCTACACAGATGTAAGTAAGCAGCAGGTATTCAGGAATAAAAGAACAGTGTGCAGGGTTTGAATGCAATCTTCCCTCCCCAAACAGGAGAGAAAACGTTTTTGGAACTTTTACACTTTTGAAATGACTGTTGAAAATGGCTTAGAAAAACAATGATACGGGTGCAAAAATCCTTAAATTGATATAAATACCTATGAGAGCAACACTGAGCAGGTCTTAACAAACACAAGCTACATTATGAGCAACTGTACACACTTGAAATCAGAATAGAAGTTTAGAAATACTTTGAATGGGAAAACACACGTGTAATACCTTTGCAAAATTGCAAATTCCCACCTAAATTTAACTATGCAATTTTTTATAAAAATGGGTCCAATATACTATTTTGGGTTGTATCTTAGGTAGGGATATAGCTAAGGGTCTTAGGTTTAACTCGGAGTTGCAATGAAGTCTCTATCTATAAAATTGAGGAAGTTATGCACGTTTGAATGAGAGGTGTTTTGAGAAAAATAGAACAGAGAAAAGCAGAAATTTGGTTTTAAAATGACAGATTGGTTTTATTTGAACTATATTAATGACTAAGAAAAAGAGAGTTCCACCCGTGAATCTCCACAGTTACGCACAGCCGATTGTAACCCTTCACATGGCGGATACTCTGTTTTTCTTTTACAGGAATTACGTTAATTAATCCAAATCACTAATGGTTTATGGTCTAGTAAAACAAATGAGGGAAAATGAATGGTAGCAAGCCAGACTGGATCAGAATTGTTTCCCTGAAGTTTGTGATGGATCAGGATTTGGGCCTAGCTGAAAAAGAGTTCAGCAAACGGTGAGGCCTGGGTTTTGGAAAGTAGACTGGATCAGGACTAGATGAAGAATTCTGGAACAGGGCGCCACACGGAAATCAGGATGTAATCAGGAATCAGTGTCTTTGTGTTTTGTGAGGTTCCCTTATTTATTCTGCCAAGTGACAACACTCAGTTTATGGTAGGGGCGGACGTACAAGCCACACCCACAAGGCTATGAGTGGTCAACGGCACTTGCCTTTTTCTGGTTGGAAGACAGAAAGTGCTGTCATATTTTATGATGTGACCTGGGAAACTCCCACAGTTATTTGGACCAAAATTTTACTTTCCCACAAATACACATTTCTATAATTATGCCCTCTAATAAAATCGGACACATACATTACATATTTTGTGTGTTACATTTACCTCCAACTCCCACGTCAGTGAGACCTGGCTTTGTCTTTCTGTGGAATTTTGTCAATTTTAATCATATAGGTTTGGCCTAACAATTCCTAATTCGGTACATATCTGTGCAATCACCCGTAGAACATGGGTATACAATATTAGCTTTGCAGCATTAATAGTCTTTGCACAATTAGTGTTTTTGTATAACTTTAGGTCCTTATACAGTACAGGGTTCAATCACGTTTTCAAAGAAAGAGCATAAAATTAGATTTACAACTACCAACTTTTAGATGTATCCTCCTTCTTGTGGAAAAGTTAAAAGTCTTTAAAGCTTAATTACAAATAGGCATTTAACCACCAAAAGTCCTTAGCAGTTTTTTTTTAAACTTTTCTTTCAACTGGCAACAGCTGTCAAATTCCTTTGATCAGGGTGTGGGTCCTCTTCCTTAAGAGGGAAGGTTCCTGCCCCTCCCCTGTGGGGATGAGTGTTCAAGCCTGCCATTGTCTTTGGCTGGTGCCCAGACAAAAGTCTGATGAGTTATTTGTCATGAGTATGCGAAAACCTTCCAGCAGTAATTAGTCATTTCCTGCCAGCAGTGAGGTGTCACCCATTCCCAGGCTGAGGCTGTCAGATCAGAATTAAATAGTTGATTAACTCAAGACTGGGTTTTAACTTTAATTTACCTACATCTTTCATTAAAACATATAAATTGAACACAGTTTGTAGGTGGATTTTGACATTTAGCAATCCTTTGACATTTCTTACAGAATTAGACCTTTCAACAAAACATGCTTTTACACAGGCGCTTTTGTACTTTCTTCCTGAAAAAGCACATTTAAACTGAGTCCTTTAAATCAGATTTTCCTCTACAGCACACACATTTTTATTCAGCACCATTTCTTTCCTTAAGTGCTGGAATTTGCTTGCAGTATGGATACATGTATCCAGGCTTTTGTTTGGAGTTTCTGCCTGCACAGTTGAAATTGTTACATGTTGCCATTTTAGCCGCATTTTTCCAGTCGAACTGAAAACAAATGTTGTTGAGCTGGTTTTCCATGAGATACATTTCTTAGCTGCTGTCAGTCAATGAGGCCCGGCTCCTCTGAGCCACACTGGATGATCTGTAACCCTTTTACTCTCAAGGATTCACTGGAAAATAAATGGATCTAGTGCCAAAACAGCACTTTGAAGGTTGCAAAGCTACATTTTTTTTAAAACTTGTATTTATTAGTTTTACATCGATATTACATAAAGAAGATAACATTGAAACTTATAACTTTCCCTTCCCCCTCCCCCCTCCCTCCCCTCGGGTCGGATGAAGTCATTTTGTCCCTGGTTCCTGATTATGCGTTGAATATGTCTGAGATTTTTATGTTATGGGGGCACCACATCTTAAAAGGCATTTTCGATTTTCAGGACAATTCTGCTGCCTTGCTCCATATTGAATGTAACAGAACCCACTGGAATGCTCCTGCAGTGAGAATTCTGTTTTCACCCCCACCCCTTGACTATGTGTGGCAGGGTGTGCAGCCTTTTGTGGTTGTGACCCCAACACAGTTTTGCAGATTTTTATGCACACAGGGGTTAGCAAATCCATTTTTGGCTGTTTCTTTCCCCATTTGTAAATTGATGCAGTGGGGCACATTTGGGATGGGTCAAAATATCCCACAAGTCGAAGGTTAAGCGTGTGCTGATAAAACACGTAATGGAAACGACAATTGCTGAATTGTAAAAGGAATGGATACAAAGCAGCAGAGTGGTCCTGCAAGGTCTCTGTGAAATGTTCTGAGTTGATTGGGAACCAAAGGCAAGAAAGTAATTGCGATCCCGAAAAAAAGTTGAATGAGTGAAGAGCAAAGTATGTGAACTCTGAATATGCCAAGAGGGCAAAGTATATGTACTTTGAAAGAGGCCAAGAAGGCAAACTAAAAAAATAAGAAACTACAAGTACCCAGAAGTATTTATGTTACATATGAATTTTGAAAGAGGCCAAAAAGGCAAATGAAATGATGACATGCACAGGTGCAGAACATCTAGTTTAATGCAACACAAACCTCAGCCACCCAGCAGCTCACCTCCATAGTAACCAAAAAGGAATGTGGAACCCTGGACATAAGTCACCAGTCCAAGGTTCCATTACAACACTTCCTCCCCCATAGAAGGAAATAAAAGAAGATAGAAAAGAAGGGAAGAACAGAATGAGGAGAGGGGAAGAGCCAAGAAAAACAAAAGAATCGCAATGGAAAGATAGATCATCACAGATGGAAATGACTAGAACAATAATAAAGATGAGATCGCTCATCAAAAATGGAAACAAATAAATAACATCTCACTTCCTGGAACCCCAAAGTACAAAGTATTTAAACTTGATGGGAGGCAGTTTAATCCTTGAAGCATGCCCATAAACATCACCTGGCTCTTTAATGGACCGAAACTGCTCTTGGCCCATTACCTCCTCCACAGGCGCAACAGGAACAGGAACACCCTCCTGGTCCTCCTGCCTATCCACACTTGGGCCCCTCCCTTCTTCGGCCAAACTCCTCCCCACTCAAACCACCACTCACACCGCTCCTCCCCTCCATGGTCATAGCACCGGAAACTACACTACCCCCTGCATCTGCTGCCCCTTCGCCTGAAATATCCTTGAAAGGTAGAGCACCCTCATCAGCTCCCTCACTTGAAACAACTTTGCGAGGAATGTCTGATCCTCTTTGTCCTACCAATCTCCTCTTGCTCCATCTCAAACCGTGGGCAAGCACCACATAACCTGCACCCACCTTCACTATGGTGTGGGGAGGCATGTATACACTGCAACCCTTGTGCACAAACTGCGGATATCTCACATGTACACAATCGCCAACTGAAACTTCCAGAGGCTTCCTGACCGATTGCTGCAATCTCACGGTCTCCTGCCGCAGACGCACCATCTCCAATACCTCAGCCATATCCACCTCTGTACAGACGCCCCCCACCCGAGACAGCAGTCGTCAACTTGGAGCCAGCCTTCCTACCTCTCATGAGTTCAAATGGAGAATGACCAGTGATGACAGAAGGCGTACACTTATGTGCAGATAGAGCTTCAGACAACACTTCAGTACAAATCACCCCGTTGCCAACAGCCAACTGGATAGCACCCTTGGCAAAACAGTTCATCCTCTCCACCAATCCATTTGCCAAAGGATTGTACAACACGGTCCTGTGGTGCCTTATTCCCAATTCCCTCAGAAATTACTGCATACAACTCGACTCAAATTGTATCCCATCATCTGAGACAATACCAGCCGTTTCGCCTTCCCTGTCAAAAACCTTACCTAAAAACATTACAATGTTCTCAGCCATGACTGTCTCCAGCGCAATGGCCTCCACTCAACGTGAGGTGTAATCTACCAGGACCACGACAAACTTCAACTCTCCCCCCAGCGCATCCATCGGCCCCACAATATACACAGGCAATTCTGACCACAAATCCTTGGGCGTCTCCATGGGGTATATCGGCTGCGATTTCACCACCTTGCTCTTATCACTTACAGAACACGCAATACAATCCTTCACCACCAACTCAACTTCCTCGTCCAGTCCTGGCCACCAATATGATTCCCGCAACCTTCTCTTCATCGGGGATATGCCCAGATGTCCTTCATGAGACAAACGAACCAACCTGGACCTCAAACTGAAAGGAGGAACCAACCTGTCCCCTCTTGTGACACCCCATGGTCCTTCAGACCTTTTGCAACAGACATGCACATAACCCTTTCCTTCTCCTTTGCAGTTCAGCTCAGTCCAACCACCCCTCAAACCACCCCTCAAATCCATGTCAGCTCAGGATCCACCACACACTCTCTATCCTACTCATTCTTATCAACTGCCGGGAACACACAAGCAACCTGCATGTTCTCACCGCTTTCCTCCTGCAGTTAATTACAAACGCCAGGCAAACGGGACAAACAATCTGCCACCATGTTTTTAAATCCAGAAATGTACTCCACCCCAAATTAAACTCTTGTATATCAGCCATCCATCTTGCTATCCTGGGAGAGACAGAAGCCATGTCTTTAGTTGTCAACACAAATGTGAGGGATTTGTGATCTGTCCGGACTACATAAGGAATGCCCCACTGAAATGTCCTAAAATGTCTGGAAGCCCAACAATAGCCAATGTTTTTCTCTCAATTATTGTGTACCGCTTCTCTGCATCCCTCGACACTCTAGATGCAAAGACTATGTGCTGAAACTTGCCGTCCTGCCATTGCTCCAACACTGCCCCCAGACCCACATCAATGGCATACACAGTAAGTATGGTCTTATTTCTTGGGTTGAATGAACCCAGGGATGGAGCATGATCCACATAGCTTTTCAAATCAACACACTCCCTTTGACAACACTCTGTCCACTCAAACCTGACATCCTTTTTTCACTAATGCTTCCATGTTCACCGTTTTCTCTGCATAAGAAGGAATTGATCTAACATAATATTTTGTCATACCCAGGAACGTCCTGAATTGTTCCTTGTTGACTGCAGAAGGTGCCTCGCTCATCACTCTCACCAATTCCTCCTTGGGACTTACCCCTTTAATAATCCAATGTGTGACCTAAATAGGTGACACTTGGAACGCCGACATGGCACTGCGACAACTTAACGGTCAACCCACTCCTCTTCAGGACATGTATCACTTCAATTGCTCTAGAATCGTGCTCCTTACAGTCTTTGCCCCAAACCAAAATATCGTCCGGAAAATATTACAGCCCTGGCACCCCTCTGAACAGCATCACATAAACCTTTGAAACTCTGCAGAAGCTGACTGCAAACCAAAAGGCATGAAATAAAATTGGTACGCCCTGAAATGTGTGACAAAAGAAGTCAGGGTCGGGACTCCCCGTGTAAATTTATATGGTGGTATGTGGAGGATAGGTCAAATGTGGAAAAGCATGCTGCACTCCCTATAGATGGTAGGAGCTCATTAATGTTGGGTAAAGGGTGGCAATGAACCCATATGTTAGCATTCAGCTCGCGTTCAGCTCTCTTAGGTCAACACACATCCTGAGGTTGCCATCTGCCTTCCGCGCCAGTACCGCTGGCAATAACCATTCGGAACACTCAATTTCCTCAATTACACCTGCATCCCTAAGTTTGGCTAGTTCACTCCTCAATCCTTCCCTGGCCATCACAGGTACTCTCATAACCTTATGAGCCTTGGGCACTGCTCCTCTTTTCAGTACAATTCTGTGAGAAAAAACATTTAGCATCCCTAACTTGTCTGAGAACACGGTGGGAAAGGTAGCCTTCAAATACTCAGCAGTCACAATGCTCTCAGTTAGTATTGGCCTCCCTCCTCCACACACAGCACAGGAATTGCTTTCCCTGGATGTATCTCAATTTCCAAAGCATCCGTGCAGCCTTTAAATTCAATCCTTGCCCATTCATATTCCAGAACCTTTACGGTACACAGCCATATGCATATGGATTTATATCAGAGGGCTTGAGTGCGGACAAAAACTTTCCATAGCTTTTGGTATACAATTCTGGTGATATCATGGTGTATGGTGAACCTGAACCAACAAGCCTTTCCACTTGTGCACTATTTATAGTAATCGTACCCACACTCGACAACACCCCTTTGCACATTTCCTCACTCACATATCCTACCACACATCCAGCATTCTCACGGTTTGTCTTCCGTCTGCAAGTGTACTGCACATTCGTGCAAAGTGCGCCCCCCTCCCCTTACATCTCCAACAATATGAATTCCAGGCTGGACATTCCTTGGCTCCTGTGGAGTAACCTTTCCAACCACACCTCCTGCAAGTTTGTTTGCTTGTGGCTGGGCCTCTGGTGTCCTTGTTGGCAATGCTCTCTCCTCGGTTGAATTTCCCCCTTGCATGTCCTCCATTTCCCTTGGGTATGACTGCGTGTACTGATTCCATTTGACCACCTTGGCCTTCCTTGTCATTTCTCTCAGTCACAGCTTGCACACTCACTCATGACTCTTCAATTGCCCTGGCAATTTCACTCACCCTTTCTAGGGGAGGGTCCGTATCGATCCATAGTGTCTCTCTTACTTTGGCATTACTCATCTTTATCATAAATTGGTCTCTTATATATTCCTCTAGCACACCAGTAAACTTGCAGGTTGACATGAGTGTGCGAAGAGCGGTGATCTAGGCATCTATTGACTCGCCCATAGCCTGTGCCCTGGAGAAGAAATTGTATCTCTTTAATACCACATTGGGCCTCTTGCCAAAATACCCTTCCAGTTTCTTAAGGGGCGTTTCATACATGCTCACTATCATTTCCCCTTCACCTGCACCTGCACCTGGTACACGTACATCTTCTCCTGGAAGGTGCCTGAACACACGTAGCCCTTCAGTTCCCAAACAGTTCAGCAACGCTGCTTCCTTCTCATCATCAGAGTACTTTGCGCCCCCAGCTGCCCTTCGGTATACCTCAAACCATCAATCCAAAAGTCCCATGCTGTTATTGGTTTGCCAGGGTTTGCCAAGAATGTGGGTGAGGGGCAGGTGCTGCTTTGATGCATTGTGAATATTATTACTGTGCTGGTACGTGGGCATCAAACCTCCTCTTAAGCTAGGTACATGGCAGAGGACGTGCCTTGAAAGAGGGGAACTCGATTTCTCCTTGTAGCACCACAATCGTGACAACTGCCAGGACATGCAGGACAGCGGTGGTGTCCATGTGCGGCCGCTGATGCAGTGCTTCGGAGATATGAGACTTGATATGCCCAAGATGGCTGCCACGCATGATCACATTGCAAGGTCCTTTCCTCGGAACTCGTTGTGGTCAGGGCAGTGCGCGGCAATGCTCGCGCTCCCCTCCACCCCCCAGCCTTTCTCCTTTTCTTTTTTTTCCTTTCCTTACTTCATTGAACAACAATATTGTGAGGGAGAAGCTGGTATGCGGTGAGTGGTGGCCTGCTTTTGCTGAGGATGTGCTATAATGGCGGTTGAGCACAGTGCTGTGGATTTTGTCTGGTGCGCCGAGGGCTACACCCCCAGATATTGCTGAGGTTCATCTTCTACTGGAGTACGATACTCGTCGCCAGTGAAATGATGACATTGGAGAGGGTGCGCCTGCGGCAAGAGAGTGTGAGATTACGGCAATTGGTCAGGAAGCCTCTGGAAGTTTCAGTTGGTGATTATGTGCTTGTGAGAAATTTGCGGTTTGTGCCCAACGGTTGTAGTGTATACATGTGTTCCCGCATGGTAGTGAAGGTGGGTGCAGGTTATGTGGTGCTTGATGACGGTTCGAGATGGAGCAAGAGGAGACTGGTAGTGCAAAGAGAATCAGATGATCCTTGCACGGTTGTTTCAAGCGAGGGAGCTGTTTGTGCATGGGGACCAAATGCGGGTGCTCTACCTTTCAAGGATATTTCAGGCGAAGGGGCAGTAGATGCAGGGGGTGCTGTGAGGCTTCTGTTACTATGACCATGGAGGGGAGGAGTGGTGTGAGTGGTGGTGTGAGTGGTGAGGAGTTTGCCTGAAGAAGGGAGGGGCCCAGTTGAAGCATGGATAGACAGGAGGAACAGGAGGGTATTCCTGTTCCTGTTGCGCCTGTGGAGGAGGTAATGGGCCAAGAGCAGTTTGGGTCAGGTAAGGAGCAAGGTGTTGCTGCTGGTCGTGCTTCAAGGATTAAACTGCCTCCCATCAAGTTTAAATACTTTGTGCTTTGGGCTTTGGGGTGCCAGGACGTGAGATGTTGTTTATTTATTTCCACTTGTGATGATCTATCTTCTCATCGTTATTATTGTTCTAGTTATCTTTTCATCGTGATTCTTTTGTTATTCTTGGCTCTTCCCCTCTGCTCATTCTGTTCTTTCTTTTCTTTTCTATCTTCTTTTATTTCCTCCTATGCTGGGAAGAAGTGTTGTAATGGAACCTTGGACTGGTGACTTATGTCCAGGGTTCCACATTCCTTGTTAGTTACTGTGGAGGTGAGCGGCTGGGTGGCTGACGTTTGTGTCACATTAAATAGCTGTTCTGCACCTCACATGGGTGCGACATGAACCTCAGCCACCCAGCCGCACACCTCCACAGTAACTGACAAGGAATCTGGAACCCTGGATATAAGTCACCAGTCCAAGGTTCCATTACAACAGCAAACTAAAGAAAATAAGAAACTACAAATACTGAAAAGTATTGGTGTTACATATGAATTTTGGAAGAGGTCAAGTAGGCAAACCAAAGAGAATAAGAAACTACGAGTACCAAGAGGCACTGGTGTCGTAAGAGGAGGAAGATTTTGGATTGTATGATTATTGGAAGAGAGGTCGAAGTGGTCATATAGAGGTCTATGTAAAATCCTTGCAGTTTTGAAAGTATTCAACAGTGAAAAGACACCTGAGACAAAACATGGGGAAGGGAACCCCCACGAAGAGAAAGACAGGATGGAGCCTAGTAGAGGTAAGCCTGTGCAGAAGTGTGTGATAAAGTGAAAGGTGAAAGACAGGCTTGAGCCCAGCACAGGGAGGTCTGTGCATAACTGTGTGATAAATGGAGAAAGGTAAGGTAAAAAGAAAGGCAGGATCGAGTCCGGCAGAGGGAAGCCTGTGTTGAATTGTGGAGAAGTAAAGGTCAAAAGTGGAACTGCATATTTATGGCATGGCGGACAAAGCCTAAGGAAGTGATTGAACTGCCTGAAGTTTGACGACCAAGCCTGAATTGTTTAATTGTACCAGTAAGCCAAAGTGTGCAAGACCAAAAGAACTGTGCCACCCACCTATCCCTTTTAGGTAACTCTCTAGACCCTGTGGTGCTGAACATGGGGAAGAGAGTTGTTATTTAAGCCATTCCGACATTTCTTTTGAGACACTATTTTCCTCTTGTATTCCCTTCACACATTTGTCATTTTGAGAAGGAGGGCAAGGTTATTTATTTTTAATGTATGCCTTTTTATTTTGACTAGACTGACTTTGACTTGTTTGTTATTTATTTAAAGGTCGAAATGACTCCCATTCTAGAGTTAGGGCCAGTTAGGAATTCTACCAACCCAACCAAAATACTAAATAAAGGTTTTCGAAACTTGTATCCATTTATTTATTTATTTATTTACTTATTACATTTATTGTACGCCCAGACCCTGAGGTATCACGGCGTAGTTACAGACAGTGGCAAATACATTCTTAAAATAGAGTACATAAAAATACAGTAGATTACAAGGAGGAATATGTTTCAGCATTTCTAGAAGCAGGTATATACAAGGTCAGTGGCGTTAGGTGTACACAAAAGGATTCTGTGTACAAGGACTAGTTGAATAACCAGGTTTTGAGTGATTTTTTAAATAGAGGGAAGGAGGATTCGTTCTTGATGTTTGGGGGAGGGCATTCCAGTGCCTCGGAGCAAGAACTTTGAAACTACTACCACCTGCTTTTTCTCTTTTGTAGCATGGGATATCGAGGTTTTAACTATTGCTTGATCTAAGGAGTCTAGTGTGGTTTTTCCTGGTGACTGTGTTGAGGAGATATTTAGGTGCTTTGTTGTTAATGCATTTGTGAGTGATGCTGACGGTTTTAAAGAGTATTCTTGATTTGATGGGTAGTCAATTGTTGGCTCTCCTGATATTGGAGATATGGTCTAATTTTTTTATGCCTAAAGCTGCTCGTAAGGCTTTGTTCTGCATGAGTTGGAGTTTGGCCAAATTGCTGTTAGATGTGCCTAGGAAGAGGATGTTACAATAGTCTAACTTGGAGAGTATGAGTGCTCTTGCTAGTGTAATACAGTTATTAGTTGTGAGGAATTTGCGGCTGAGGGAGATAAGTTTGGAGGTGTAGGAGGTATAGCAGGCTAGAGTGTTGATTTGTTTGGTCATGGTTAGTGTGGGCTCAAGGTACACGCCAAGTGTTTTCACTTGTTTCAGATAGTCGTGCCATCAATGGTGAATGACAGGGTCGGATTGGCCCCTCGCCTTTCGCCCGTGGCCGGGCCGAAATCGTCTCTGGGGAATGTGGGCCGATTTCTGGCCTTACCTGGAGAAAACAAAGTTGAAAAAAAAAAACGTTCAATTTTTTTTACTTTTTCAAAACGCCTTTCATCCTTCTTAGGTCGATAAATGAGTACCAACGCAGTTTGGGTGACATTGTATGTATATTTGTTCTATAAAAAAGAGCTTAAGCTTAAGTGCTATCCAATAACATTACCATTTGTCCTTGGACGTCTGCTTACATTCACAGTAATTTGTCAATATGGATCTATATACACATATATTAATGATACATATGGTGATCCATTCTTGTATGAAATGTAGATCACATTAGTGAAATCATAACCATATTTTTCGTAGTGTACTTAGGAACAATACTATTTGATGCCACTTCTTGTTTTGTCAAGGGGTGAAAGGTCGTGTTTCATCGCTTCCCGGGATGTCACTTTGGGATGGGGTCATCAATTCTGGTGATGTCATCAGAGGTCAAGGGTTGTGATGCGAGGGGCGGGCCACTTTTTTTTGGGTGACTGGGCCTATTTCTTGTCCCAGTCTGACCCATCGTGAATGAGGAGTAGATCGGTGGTAGGGAAGCTATTTTGGGTGATGATCCTAGTATTAATAGCTCTGTTTTGTCATCATTGATACACAAACTGTTATTGGCCATCCAGTTTTGGATAAGTGAGCAGATTTTGTTGATGAGTAGTGTGTCCATCTCGTGGTTACCTGTTAGCGGGATGAGGATCTGTGTGTCATCAGCGAAATTGGTATATATGACACCCATGGCATCCAATGCTGCGAATAGAAGTTTGGTATAGGCGTTATACATTGTGTCTGTGTCTACTATTGGGGGTGACTGACCCTCCCTCGGCCATCCCCCCTCCCTCTTTCTCCTCCTTTCCTCTTTTCTCCACGGATGAGGTTGCTAGACAACTCCGATCTATGAAAGCCTCATCAAAACAGGTCCATCCCTGTTCCTCTAAAACCATTAAGGACCACATAGATACCCTCACTCCGGCCCTTGCCGATTTCTGTAACCATTCTTTTGCCTCTGGATCTTTCCCCTTCCCTCTGAAACACTCCCTTGTGCATCCTCTCCTCAAGAAACCCACAGCTGATCCAGCTTGTCCGGAGAACTATCGCCCAATTTCCATTACTCCCTTTTTGGGGAAGCTCCTGGAAAAGCTTGCCATCTCCCAGCTTAACCTTCCTTCTGACTCTGTTGGCTCTCTCCATGACCAGCAATCTGGATTCAGAGCTGCCAGCATCACGGAAACTGCTCTCCTGAACATCCGTGAAGACCTGCTCTCCACCCTTGCCTCTAACATTCCCTCCGTCCTCATCCTACTTGATCTCTCTTCTGCTTTTGACACAGACAACCATACCATCCTGCTCAATCGTCTCCGTGACAACCTGGGTATCACAGATCAGGCTCCGGCCTGGCTGACCTCTTTCCTTTCTGATCGACCCTCCCAGGTACAACTTGGGACCTTCCTATCTTCTATCTCCCTGTCTACTTGTGGTGTTCCCCCGGGGTCTAATCTCTCGCCCTGGCTTTTCAACCAATACCTGGCAACTCTCGCCTACTGCTTTTCCAATTTCTGTTCAAATTTCCAGTGCTATGCTGATGACACCCAACTCATTTTCAGGCTTCCCTCAGACACCTCCTCTCCTCTCATCTCTGATTGCCTAATCGCCAATCAAAATTGGTGTCCCGCCAATGATCTTTGTCTCAATGCCAACAAGACTGAAATCCTCCTCGTTGGTACACCTTCCTTTCCCCTCACTCTCTGGCCGGCCTCCCTTGGCCCGCCTCCTACCCCTACCTGCAAGGCTAAGAATCTCGGGGTCATCTTTGACTCCACACTTTCCTCCTCTGTACACATCCTTGACGTGTCTAAAAAGTCAAACTTCTTACTGCACCTCCTTAGAGATACTCTGACTTTCCTCTCCTTCCCTCAGAAGCTCACTCAATCAATTGGACTTGAGGGCTCGCGCCTGCAACCTGTCAATAGGTCACAGGTGCATTAAAGGTGAAGCCGCCAGCAAAGAAGAACACCAGCAGGAGAGAAGCTGGGCTGGGAGAGATGGGCCTGAGACCAGGGGATAATTCCTGCCCAGAAGCATGCTGCCGAGGAGGGTCTGGCGTGGAGGCCAGGACACCGGCAATTGCTAAGGAGAGACCATGATGCTGGGGGCAGAACAGACCAATGAGAGGGTCGAAGCTGTAGCATCGCTGGCAGTCACCTGATGAGGGACATGGCGATGCGCACACAGGGTCGACTGACCCGCACTAACGTGAGCATGCATGGCACGCTAATAAAGCAGTCTTGATGTAACCTCACCAGTGTGTGGACGTGTATTCTTTGGATGGCTGCGCCCTGCCCAGCGTGCTCCGCCTCCCGGAGTCGGGACCTCACAATGGCGACAAGAGGGTAAAACCATGGCGCATGCACACTGCAACGCTCCAGTTACCAAATCAAGCAGCCTCACTCCTCACAGGCACAGGAGAGCAAGTAGGGGCTAAATCACATCCTGGCCGGCCCAGCAACCCCCCGCAGAGAACGGGAACAGAAAGGCACATCCCAGGGCCCGTGAGGCCTACCCAGCTGTCACAGCAAGTGGTGAGTGTGGGCCCAAAGTATAGCAAGCAACAGTGTAAGATGTCACAGAGCCTGTAGCACGAGGGGCATGTGAAACCCACAGAGGCCCGTGGGCATTAGAGAGTGCATGGGCATCACATTAGCCCCACTATCCCTGTCAGAAGGCGGCTACAATAGTACGTAGTGAGGAAGTCCACCAGCGTCAAGTGCCTCAACCTGCCCCAGCACCATGTCGAACCCAGTGCAAGGCCAAGACCAGGCCGCAGCAGCTCCCAGGCCTGTTCAAAAAGGGAAAGATGCATTCCCAGTACTGTCAATCTTGCCATTTGACACCATAGACACCACCAGTCCAGGTCCGATGTGGACAGGTGGATGAAAGAATTTGATGTCTACTTGGACGCAATGGGTTTGCAAGAGGATAAACGCATCATTGGTCTACTCACTTTCACGGCTGTCCCAGAGGTACGAGATATCATTTTCAAATTGCCAGAGGATGTTGAATACAAGTATTAGGACCTTAAGAAGATATTAAAAGAACATTTTGCGACACACAGGAACGTTGACACGCCTCAGGTCCAGAGTCTAACACTGTCAATTCAACCTATATAACAATTAAGAGGCCATCAAGTCCCAGGTAATCGCTGGGTGTAAGTCCATAATACTAAAAAAGAAATTGTTACAGGTAACACACATGCTAGCTGAGATCCTTGTTCTGGCATTAACCTCATCGGCCTGAGACCTCCAAATATCAACGTTGAGCCAAACTCACATTTCAACACCAACCATCAAGGAAGAAGGAATAAACAAACTCATGAGTCAGCAACACGCCTCGAAAGACGCCCAACAAGGAAAACAGCAGTGCTTTAGCTGCAGGTATGATCTCCCTCATGACGGGTCGTGCCCGGCCTTCGGCCAAATATGCTTTGCCTGCAGTGGTGATAACCATATTGCCGCCATGTGTCGAAACTCAAAGGCGGTGAGAACCAGCTCGTCGAAACAAGGACCCTGCCGACACAAATCCCCACCTTAATATCATCGGGAAGAGCGAACAAGGATCCCTGAAAGACGACATTATAAGGAGAGATGCCACACATGAGAAAAACATTCACTGTCACTGGACAACAATTGAAAAGACAGGAGGCAAATTCACTGGCTCCACACAAACACACCATCTACAAGCCAGTCTGAGTCGCACTCTAGCAAAGACAGGAAGAGTAGAGGATACTTATATACACTCGGAAATCCCACTTCACCAGAACAAAGTCCCACTCTACCACTCGCCATTCAAGGTCACAAGGTTGAGTTCTTTGGAACTTCATGGCTATTGACTGGTCCCAGAGTGTCCCTGTTATGTATGCGTATCTGCCGCTTGAGTCCTGGGTGACGCTGTTTAGGTGGAAGGGAAGCTTTTTGTGTATCAGTATCAATACGCCACGGGAACCCATTGTGAAGCCAGCGTGTATTGCTAATCTGTAGTTTGTGCGCTAGTATAGGGTACAGTTTGTGCCTGCTACGTGGGTTTCAGTTAGGAATACTACATCTGGCATGTGTCTGTTCAGGAATTGCATGACCAGCTGTTGTTTGACCCCATTACCTAGGCTGTTGACATTCCAGGTCAGGAAACGGAGGGATCTGGTGGTGTTATTACCTGTTGTCATTTCGGCTGACTTTGGGATTATTGTATACAGTGGTGTGCGTCAGGGAGCTCCCATATGGGCAGTGCCTGTGGGTTGCTGCTTCCTTTACACACTTGAAAATATGCTGTGCCTGGTGGACTCTTTTAGCTACTAACTTGAACAGACCCCTATCCCCTCGAGAACAACAAGAACTTCCCCCCTTCCCTACATATACTCCACCCCAACACTAAGTACCTGTCGCCCGAACATTCCCGACACTCAGAACCAGAGCGTCAGTTTAACCATAGAATTCTAACACTGAATACTTCAAACTTGTTGCCTGTGAGAAAGCACTGTCAGGCAGGTAGATAGAAGCAACTAAGAAAGGCGGCAAGGGACGGAGAGGGTGGGGGAAGGAGGTCAGATAGAAGGGAGAGGAAAGAATGGGAGAAGAGAAGGGAGAGTGTGGGGGGGGAAGCCAGCTGGGGAAGAGTTTTCTCCAGAGCCCCGCATTCTGCGCCATTGGTTCAAGATTTTTGTGTGACTCGGGGGTCATACACCAAAGAACCTAGTTCGTGGAATCCTGCAGCTCTGCACTGTAACCGTCCACCTTGTGTCGCAGAGGGGGATTGTGTAAGGCTCAGCGTTCATCTCGGTCTGCTGCGAGATCCGGGACAACCAATCCTTGGGCTTCTGGATTTCTCTCGGGGGGGGTCCGGTCTGGGCCGGGGCCTCCCTCTCTGTCTCGACAGTCTTGCGGTCCAGTCGCCTTCGCTGTGTGTCTCTGCCCATCTCCAAGCCTGTTGTGGATTGGTAAAGTGCACTGTGGTTCCCTTGTGATACATTTTGAGATGGGCTAGCCTGTATTTCACGTTCATGAGGGCTAGTTGCCTTTTGAGTGGTTCGAATGACTGTCTTGCGCGCTGCACCTCCCAGGTATAGTCAGGAAAGATCGCAATCCTGGACCCATTGTGGGTGATTGTGGGTGATGGTACCTTTTGTTCGGGACATCTGGAGAAACGCGTTCCAATCTCGGTAGTTGAGTAGTTTGGCAATCACCGTCCTGGTTGGTGCTCCCGGAGTCAGTCTGCCCGAGGGCATCCTGTGGGCTCTTTCCACCAAGAAAAATTTGGAGAAGGTGTGGGGCGCGAAGATATCTGTCAGCCATTGTTCTAAGAACAGTTCCATGCTTGGCCCTTCTTCTCCTTCCGGAAGTCCGAGAATGTGCACATTATTTCGGCGCAATCTTCCCTCCCCTTTGTCCACTCGGGTTTCCAGGGTTTTCAGGTGGTTCAAAGCTTGCAATAGTTGCTGGTTGATGTCTCTAATGCTGTCTTCCGTTCCAGAAATGTGATGTTCTGCATCTCCAGTGTGGGAGGTGAGCTTTTGAAGGTCATGGCGTAGGAAGGAGACATCCGCTGCACTGCTGGCCATCTTGGTCTCCATAGAGGAGCGGGAGCTGGCTATGGCGGCCATCACATCCTGCAGTGAGAGAGTTTCCTCGCCAATGGGATAGTTCGGTCGTGCAGAGCGGGTTGTCGACACCGGGGTGCTGGTGATCACATATTGGTCCATACTGCTTTGCGTCGACGTTTTCCGCTGTCTATCTTTGTCCATTGTGTGGGTCTGTCATTCCTGTGCCACTGGCGCACACATTGGCAACCATCATGTACTATTTGGAACTCATTTATTTTCATAATCCTCTTTGAAACAACCCCTATTCACACTTTGGTCCTTAATTTCCATTTGCACGACTTTGGTACTTTCTTATTTAATTCAGCTAACTACAAGTACCATAATGCACCTTGCTACAGTTATCAATTCCTGGCTATTCCCATTCATCAGTATTGGAACCACAATCCCAAGAAGCCTGAGCGATCAGTGCTGCTTCCACCTTCTCAGGACCAGAGAGGGAGGAGGCAGATTGCCTTCAGGTGTGCTGCTCCAGGTGCTGCCAATTAGCCTCCATCAGTATAGGGCAGGGCTGTATTTAAGCAGCTGCCTGCAGGAGCTCAGTCTCTTGCATTAAGAGTCCTCCCAGCACCTTTTTGCCTTGAGCCACGATTTGAATGCTGTTCCTGTTGCTGTATCATCCTGCTTCTGATTCCAGCGCTCCTTGCTGCCCTGCTCCGCTGGGTTTCCTGGCTTGCAGCCTGCTACACTCTTCTGCCTGCAGCCCTGGTCCTCTGGGCTCCCTGCCTCGCTGCCCTGCTCCTGTGGGCTCGCTCCTTGCTTCCCTGCTCCTGTGGGCTCGCTCCTTGCTGCCCTGCTCCTGTGCGCTCGCTCCTTGCTGCCCTGCTCCTCTGGGCTCCCTGCTTCGCTGCCCTGCTCCTGTGGGCTCGCTCCTTGCTGCCCTGCTCCTCTGGGCTCCCTGCCTCTCTGCCTGCTACACTCCTCTGTCTGCAGCCCTGGTCCTCTGGGCTCCCTGCCTCGCTGCCCTGCTCCTCTGGGCTCCCTGCCTTGCAGTTTGCTACACTCCTCTGCCTGCAGCCCTGGTCCTCTGGGCTCCCTGCCTCGTTGCCCTGCTCCTCTGGCTCTCTGTCTGCAGCCTACTACAGCTCTAGGTCCTGCTCCTCTGGACTCCCTGCCTCCCTGCCCTGCTCCTCTGGGCTTGCTCCTTGCTGCCCTGCTCCTCTGGGCTCTCTGTCTGCAGCCTACTACATCTCTCTGTCCTGCTCCTCTGGACTCCCTGCCTTGCAGCCTACTACAGTTATCTGCAGTCCTCAACAGTTTGCCTGCACCTTGTGCCATCCGTTACTCCAGCCTTGCTTCCTTGTTTGCAGCCCCCCTGTTTCCTGGCTTCTGCTCCCTTACTCTCTTCCTTGTTTGCATCCCCCCTGTTCCTGATCCCTGTCCTTCTCTTCCTTGAGTCTTTGGTTCTCCCTTAAGTTATCCATTTCAGTTATACTGTTTCTGTACAGACACCCACAGCTGTTGTTCCCAGCCATGAGCATACAGAGTGGGCTCCTGTAATAGCAATCTGTGCAGAAGGCTGGAGTGTCCAAAGGTCTGAGGAACACTCTTTCCCATTTTCTGCATACACCCCAAGAGGGAATCCAGTTAGTTTGTACCTTTGTATTCTCTGCCCCTTTTTGTTCACAGCTACTGTTACCTATTCTTCTTTCATGTTGAGCTTCCTGCTGTGTGTGCTTATCTGTCACCTTACATCAGCACAGCCACCCAAAACCTACCTGGGTGCCCGGTGCCACTCTTGACAGAGTGCCATCCTTGACAGAATGCAAGAGCTAAAACATTCTTGTCCCATAGGCAGGAAAGGCACACACAGACCAAAGATGCTTTCCTTTCGGTTCAAGAAACCTCTGCAAAAATCCAAAGTTTTCCTAAGGACAGCAAACAAAAACCCTAGTTTAAAAGATAGACTAGCCCTAGTAAACAAAGGTTACCCTTCTATGTTGAACTAGTATGACATTTGTAACTATGATCCGCAGTCCCTACCTGTAGAAGAACTACAGCAAGATAATTAATTCTTGCAGATTTTGTTAGCCCAAACAGTGGAAAACACTCATGTGCTTTCTGGCATTTCTTCTGACACTGCATCTGACATTCAGCCTGTACACAAACCTTGTATTCCTTTATTCCAGGCTGCCCTGTCTCAGGACCAATGTCTTAACACTGCTACAGCCAAAGATATTGCACTCATTGTGGCAAACTCTCAACCAGAGTATGTTGTTGCCAAAGTGATATGCTCAAGATCAGCCTGGAAAGCTACACAACCTCCCCAGACTGCTGATAATACTCATTTAACAGGACAAGGCATTCAGTATCCTGAGGTTAGTGCAGCTGGTCCTGGGTACAAAAGACCAATACTGACCATCGGTTGTCTTAATGCTCCCCCAGTAACTATTAACCACGATAACACCCAGGTCAGTCTTCACATTGCAACACCTGGCTTTTCTGCTACACCACATTCTGAAGTTGTAGAACTGGCAAATGGAACATACCAGTTACAAGAACAGCTCTTGCGCCTTAAAAGACAACCCGAAGGCCTCTATGATGAATTTGTCTATTTGCATTATAAGAATCTAGCAAAGGGACACAATTTACCAGACCATCTGACACTATGCCAAACACCAGACATTCTGTCTTTAGAGATTGACATGATAAGGCCTGGAATGGAAACACAGAAAAAGATACAGGCCCTCATTACGAGGTTGGAGGTAAGGTACGGCCCTTACCGCATGGAGCAAATACCGTGTCTGTGTTGCCACAAGGCCACTATTAGAGGGCGATTAGGAGTATGCGGGCATGAGCTTTGCGCCATGCAGGTAATGACCTTTCCCCCATGCCGTAAAAGTGCGAAAAATCACCCTTATCGGCATGGCGCAAAGCGCAGATAGCTCCACCGCCATCCAAGCCATCGGTATTAGCGGTGACCGCTGTAAGCGGTCACCTCTAATAAGCGGAACCGGAAGTAGCGTCATTGCATAGGAACAGGAAAGAGCACGGCGGCCATCTTTAAAAACACAATCCATTGCCATCCTATGTAACCAGAAGCCATCTCACCACCACACCTCTACCACACCTCTACCACTACCTGCAGCATCTCACCATGCCCAAAGCACTCAAAAAAAGTGCAGAGCGCTTGTGCAAGGAGCGCTTCGCACCAGAGGAGCTGAATATGCTGGCCGAGACGCTGCAAGAACATGCGGATGTCGTATTCTCCACCAACAGGCAGTGAAGCGGAAGAAGGAGACATGGGCGGAGGTGGTTCAGAAGGTGAGTGCTGTTGGCACCACTCCCCGCACCTCTAAAGATGTCTGGAAGCGGTGGGACGACCTGCGCTTACGCGTGCGGAACATCCTCTCGGCCACCCGCAAGCAGGCGATGGCAACAGGTGAAGGTGCGGACTCCCCCATTAAGATGAAACCCTGGGAGGAGATCTGCGCAAGCACCATTGGGATGGAGGCTATTGAGGGAGTGGGGGTTCATGGAGCGAGGAGCGCCGTCATCAGCCGATGCAGGTAGGTGTCCCAAATGAAACACTGCAAAGACCAACACGATGATGTCCCCCTGAACTGAAAGTGCAATGATGGAAAGCAGGGTCCACCAGACACATATTTGCAAGACTGCCTACAGGCAGTGCACAGCACCATCTTGTCCACATGCATGATGCACCCCATATATGTCTCATCCCAGACGCATCCCTGCATCACCCTCCCAAAAGCCAAGCAACCCGTATGTCACTACCCCAATGCCAATCAACTGCCATTCCATATCAATGCAGCTACCCCAATGCATGCCTGATGCATATAGACCCATCACTAATCCTCTTACTCTCTTGGTCCCCCACAGGCACGCCATCAGACAGTGATAACCAGGACCCCAGGGAGGATGCTGCAACACCACACAAGAAGGCCAGGGGCATGGAGGGAGAAAACCGCCCCTCTACATCAAGGGGAAGAGGGCAACCTGGACTAACACGGAAGGGCAACCCGAGAACCCACAGCACCAATGCGCACTACAGCCCCCACGACAGCACCCACACCAGCCACCAACACACTGGAGCCAGTGGGTGAAGGCACTGTATCGGCTGGCAGCAGTACTGTGGGGGAGACAGCTGCCACAGCAGCTGTGTCCGATGACGAGGCAGATGTTCTGCCACATGGCACCACCACCGCTACAGGCTCCCCGCATTCACCACACCTCTCCCCATCCAGCATACACAACAGCAACAGCCATGAGCTGTCTCCTGGGGAGTCATGGCCCGGTAGTTTCAGCCCCACGCCAACCGTGCATGATGAACCAACCATGTCGGTAGCACCCCATACATCCACCAGTGTCCCAAACAACCAAGAGGGGATCAGGGCTATCCAGAAGCGGCAGGAGGAGTTGACAGGGATGTTGACACAGGACATCACGGAATGTGGCCGGGCAAGCGATGAGATAAGGGAATGTGCTTCATCCCTCAAATCTGCAATTGAGACCTCCTCAGAAGACATATGCAGTGAATTGGCAGCAGTACGGCAGGTCCTCTCCCAAATGGTGGCAGCAATGGAGGCCATGCGTCGGCACATGTGGCAAAACAACCTGGGACATCCTCCAATGCCAGCTCCACTAATTCCAACCCCCTGCGTAGGTCTGTGTGGAACCTGCACAGGTCGGACAGGGGTCCACCTGCTGCTGGAAGAGGAGAAGGGCTGTAGGTTCTGGTCACATGGATTTATGGTGCATGCCAAAGCACAACTTGTGTGGGGAAGTTGAGGGGGGAGGCGGAGGGGGTAGAGGGTGTGTGGGGAAGTTGAGGGGGGAGGGGGAAGGGGGAGTGGGTGTGTTGGGTGGAGGGCTTGTGCACTTGATTTATTACATAATCGGAATACACCTGTTGTGAAATCTTAATTCACATGTGCGGACAGTGCTTATTGCGTATATGTGCTTTATTGGTGAACAGTCTACAGTGTCCATGTCCCTGACACACCCAGTGCCCTGAGTTCCACCTCCATGTCACACTCCCCATCCATGTGTGCTAGAAACATTGGTCAATCAGAGTCTGACGCATGGCACGTCCCTCCTGTGCATCAATGCCTCCCTGAAGTGCAGCCCCATCTCCACCCTCCTCATCCTCATCGTCCGGTGGTTGCAGTTCAGCGTCAGGGGGCAGAGGCACATTCTGTCTGATGCACATATTGTGTAGCTTGACACATGCCATGACGATCTTGCCCACCTTCTCATGGCCGTACAGGAGTGCCCCACCAGACCTGCTGAGGTAGCGAAACCGTGCCTTCAAGAGGCCAAATGTCTGCTCAATCACCACATGGGTATGTGTATGCACACGATTGTAGTCCTCCTCGTGACTGTTCTGCGGGTTCCGGACTGGGGTAAGGAGCCACCTCTTCAAGGGATAGCCTGCATCACCTGCATGTGGGCAACAATGATTATGTGTAAGTCCTCACATCATATGGGACCTGTATCAATGACACCATAGCATGCTTTCATTTCCTGTATGCACACACAGATCCATGCATGAATAAGGACACATGATGTGACTGCTATGTGTTTATTCCTCTTACAGACAGGTGTGCGTGCCATCGTCTAGTGGGCGCAGGGGGGCCAATTCCTTGTGAGTGCTCATGCACTGTGGTAGTCCACGATGGTTGTTCCCATGATCTGGGTGATGTGCTACCATCCTGTCAACGTTGATGGCAGTGTCATGATGATCTCACTATGCACGACAAATGGTGACATGCTGTTTTGGTGGACCTCTGTGTTCGTGTAGGGGTGTGTTCATGTATTTTGCCCTCATGTGGCTCCTTTGTACGCAGTAATGGAGACCTGTCCTTTTTGATGATGGTATTTGTAGCTGTGCATTGGTCATCCTAATTGCTTGTCGCTGCATTATGCTGCTGGGGCTACGGTCTGATTATGTGCAGTGTACATGTTGATGGCTATGTAATGGTTGTTGCACTGCATCATTTTCGTGGTAGTGCAGCTTACGTCTTGCATTTTGTGGTCAGGTGTCGGGTCAAGTCTGGCCTGCTTTGGGGTATGAGCATGGTACATTCTCTCAGGTACTCTCAGCCAGGTGACGTATGCACCTCCCCCCCCATCTCAGCCAGGTGACGTATGCATCTCTCCCCCCAATCACCTACCCACATCGCATCACCATGAGCCTAACATGCAACTCACCGAGAAGCCAGGATCTCTGCCCTGCATGTCACTCAATGTAGCGTGGTATCGTGGAGTTCCGCAAGACCATTGAATCATGGGTTGATCCAGGAAATCGGGCAAAACAATGTGTGATAATCTTGTTTGAGTCACATACCATTTGCATGTTGATGGAGTGGTATAACTTACGGTTGCGGTACACTACCTCCATGGCATGTGGGACCACCAATTCCAAATGGGTGCAGTCGATGGCGCCAATGCAACCAGGGATGCCGGCCAGTGAATGGAAACCAACTTTGGTGTTGGAGATCCCCTGGGCTGTCCGTGGTAGGTAAATGTGGTCGCCTGTGTGCTTCAGGAGGGCATCGAGCACTTGGTTCAGCGTATGTGAGAATAACGGTTGTGATATGCCATGCATGTGCCCCACTGTTTGCTGGTAGGTGCCTGTGGCCAGGAAGTGGAGCACAGACACTACCTTCAGTAGAGGTGGGATGGTGGTGCGTATTTCAATCAGGTTGACAATGTCTTCATGTATCATGTCCCCAATGGTGGTGATGGTGTCCCGGTCCAGACGGTACAGGGAGTGGATCTGCTCAGGGGTTAGGTTGAATGGACTGGCTCGGATGCGAGGGATTAGGGGATGCCTGCATGGTACAACTGGCTGCACTGGTGGGGCATGCTGGGCCTGCCTCAACCTCCTTCTCCTCCTGCGTCTCCTCTGTGCTGCCTGTTGTTGTTGTTGTTGCAGCAGTTCCACTGCAATCATGTCCTCCTGCCCCAGCATTGCTAGTAGTATTGGAATCATTTTGGTGTGTGACTGGGTGTGGGAAGGAGTGGGGTGTGCTCCTTCTGTGCTGGCCCAGTCTATATTGCCTCCACCTGTGCTGATTGTGTGCACCTGTGGCAGTTGGGAACACTGCACATGGCCGTTTACGGGTGGTCTGCGATGCCGGTATTTACTCCATGCCGGTAAGGTACTTTTCGGGCTTCAGTAGGCCATTATTTGCATGCCCGCCTGCCTTCTGATGGCCTCCTGTTTACGCCATGCCGGTATTTCCGGCATGAAGGGTCGCGTGCCCGCGCCCATGCTGCTATTTGAGGCTAATCCCGGGTTGGTGGGTCGTAATGGCCCAGAGCGGTAAACGATGCTGGTAAACCTTTAACGGCATCGTTTATCCCTTACCTCCAACCTCGTAATGACCCCCACAGACTTATACAGAGCAGATGGAAGATCTGAACTTGGCATATGCATACCATCTAAAGCGTGACACAGCTCATTCACTTACTAGCCACAGTAACTCAGGCTATTGTTCAGATAGTGAAGAATTAACTCCTCCGGTGGGCCAAATCGCTCACACTGCCATTACACCACAAATCAAGTGTAATCACCTGACTGGAGATCCTGCTGAGTCAAAGGATTGTCCCGTTCTTACCCTTGATGGCGGTCCTTTACTCACACTTACAGCCTCTACTGAAGTGACCAAGTCAGAGATGTACTCTGCTTCTATGGGCTTTTGTGCACCAGACCATGAGTCAGATCCTGAACTATACCCAGTACCTGTCTGGAATCCAGCTTTGCCAACAGTCAATACCCCAGACCCATCTATCAACTTGAGCACACAAGAATTTGAAGGCCAGCCATCAGAAAGCCTACCCTTTCCTGATCCTACATCAGCCATGCTACCTGTTACAGAATCTGCAAGCCCAATCTCAGCTGCTCATCCTGATAGTGCTCCTGAATCTGCTACTGATGCAGCATCTCAAATCACTCTTACTGCAGTAGAAGCACCCCCTTCCACTCTGCCTGCAAGGACAGTACCTGTTGCAAAGCCAGTTAAAAGTTCTCCTATTAAGGCTACAGCTCCGGTTGTTCCTGCTGGTCCCTCTGCAGCACCAAAACTACCAGACTCTACTCCATCAGCCCCAGTTGCGTCTCTGCTCGCTGGTGCTCCTGTGGCACCTATACTCCCAGCTGCTACAGCACCTGAACTTCCTACTGCTATTCCTGATCTCCCAGCTGCTGTGGCTTCTTAACTCCCTGCAACTCATGGTGTCCCCGCAACATTTGTGACTCCTGAAGTCCCTGCTGCAAATCTTGATGTTGCCAATGCTGCTTCTGAAGGTCCTGCCGCTGTGTTTCCTGAAGTTAAAACTACTTCTGATGCTCTCGATCCCCCAAATTCTGCTTCCTCCGCAGCTATGCTCGCTGCGGCTGACTCCTCTGCTTCTGCTACACAACCTGATCCCACAGCACCTTCTCTTCCTGATCTACATCCCTCGAACTATCCTGGAGTGGTGATAGTTTCTATCCTATCTAATGAGACAACCGAGTGCTTAGAGGATACCGTTCCTTTCAAGAACCAGTCCAGGTATCTGAATACCGTTGAAGATTCATTTCTGAACAAAGAGACACCCCTGGTTACACTTTGCAATGAAATTCCTGTCTTGCCTGATTTGTCTTTAAATATAAAGATCACGCTGACTACCAATACATCTGAAGATTTGGAAGACCTTCCTAGAGCAAACAATTCAGCTGTATCTCTGGTTCCACCTTTCAGCACTGTATCATTGCCAGCCCTAAGGAAGACCACTACTTTCAAAGCAATATATGCCATGGAGCCTGCAGCATATCCTCACAGTTCCTCAGTTCATGAACACACTGCTGTGTTTTGTGCCCCTAAGACTTTGGCCCTCATTACGAGTTGCCCGGTAAAAGCGGGTTCATTACCGGCATGCCGGAACGTGCGGGTCCGTGCTCGTATGAACCCGCTAACAGCGGGTGATTACGAGTGCACGAGCACGCGCGTTCCCCCATGCCGGTAGTGGCAATACCGCCATGCCGGTAAAGGGCCACCAACCCCCCTATACCGGCATTGCGGGGCCTGCCCATTGCGTAACCGCCTCATAACAACCCCTAAATACCGGCACGGCAATACAAGCACGGTATTACCGTGTTCGCAAAAAATGGACCCGGAAATTACGTCATTGCGCAGGAACGGGAAATGGTCCGGCGGCCATCTTTAAAAACACAATCCATTGCCATCCTCCACAACCACCACTTCCTTCGTGTTGTTGTGTGCCACAACAGAAGCAGGATGCCTAAGGCTACCAAGAAGTCGACCCCAAGGAAGAGAAAGCAGCGTTTTTCAGATGCAGAACTAAGCATGCTTGCTAACACCCTTGCACAGCATGCAGATACGATCAGGAGCACTGACCTGAAGCATGCGGCCCAAAACAAAAAGAAGTCTGGCAGGAGGTCGCACAGAGGGAGTCGGCAGTGGGGAGCAGCCCAAGGAGTGTGTGTGACTGCCGGAAGCAGTGGGACGACCTCCGCCTCCGGGTGAGGAAGATCCTGGCGGACAACAGGAGGGCCGCAATGGTGACAGGCGGGGGCCCACACTCCCCTGTGAAGTTGACGTCATGGGAGTGGACCGCAAGTTCCTTCATAGACCCTGAATCAATCGAGGGAATTGGAGACCAGGAGGTTGGAGTCGCATCATCCACAGAGGAAGGTGAGTGAACCATCACATCCATGTAGACTAAACCATGATGTGGCAAATGTGATGTGGAAGTGAGACTAGGCAAGGCAATGCATGTCCCAAGGCTACATCAACATATCCATTCAAGAATGTGTGCCACACCCTGCACCACACGCATGCTGAGTGCCAATCCCAATCCCAACAGAGGTGCAACATGACCCAACCATGCCCATGGAACTCTCCACACAGACACCAAACCAATGCCATGCCACCAGCCATGCATTGATTGCCCACATGCCCCCTCAGTACACCAAATGCCACACCCCAGAAATTAAATGATGCCTGAATGTATGAACATATCACATTGCAATAAATCATAGCTGCCTTTTGACACCATCACTGATGACCTGCATCTCTTCTATCCCCCAGGAACCGATGAGGAAGATGGAATGCAGGACAGGGGTGCAAGTACATCCACTGCACGCCAAGGGACCAGGGCCACCACCACCCCCCAGCCCAAGAAACTGCCTGGTGCAACAGGCAGTGTGCCACGCAAGGCAGTAACCCTACAGGGGACACCTGCAGCCACAGAACAGCAGCAGCCACCCACAACAGTGGGAGGCGTTTCCATTGATGCTCCGCCAGCCACCGCGGACGTTGTGTCTACAGAGGTGGATAATGAGGGTGACATCATGTCTTGCACACCCACCCCAAGCCCCATTACCAGCCTCCCCCTACAGAGTCTGAGTGCACGGACGATCCGTGCCTCCGTGACTCGGACCTTGGAGACTCTGACATTGGCATCTTTGAGGAGGACAGTGCCCTGGACGTGGGCCCCACGCAGGTGCCATCCACCTCCCTGCCAGCCACCACACTGCCAGCCAGCACCCTGTCTACCACCTCCCCGGCCACCAGTACTCCTGCAGCCAACAACTCTTTCGAAGCTCGCCTGGCAAGGGTTGAGGCCCGACAGGAGTCCATGCTAAAACTCATGCAACAAGTAACCACTGGGAATGACGCCATGAGGGACATTGCCACGGCCATCGCAGCCAATACTGCTGCTGTGGAGGCATCGACATGTGCCTTTAGGGAGTGTATGGGGTCACTTACACAGGCCCTGCTTGCGAATCTGCCGCAAATGCAGCACCCACACCTTGGGGCAGCCATGGGACTGACCATCGACACCTCCACTGCAACAACCCCTTCCACCTCGGCCCAATCGAGCCCTGTGCGTTTGACGCGGAGGAGTGCACGGCGCTTGACCTTGGCACCCCCGGATCCAAAAATTGCCAAGAAATAACAGGACAGGCAATGACATATTGAAAATGTACGTTGGTGAAGGGACCACTGTTTGTTGGACAGATGGGGACATTTGGGGTTTGTGGGGTGGGTGAGGGAGTTTACTGGGCTATTTTTGGGGTTTGTGGGGTGGGTGAGGGAGTTTACTGGGGTATTTTGGGGTTTGTGGGGTGGGTGATAGAGTTTACTGGGGTATTCTCGGGGTTTGTGGGGTGGGTGAGGGAGTTTACTGGGGTATTTTTGGGGTTTGTGGGGTAGGTGAGGGAGTTTACTGGGTGTTTTGAGGGGATTATGTTCACAATATCACGTCTGTTGAAAATACACCGTTGTGTGCAAGCAAATCAGTGGCTGGACATACTTCTTTTTGTACATGTACATTTATTGTGTGATGGTGTACAGTGGGGCAGTTCTAACAAAACAAGTGTGCATGTCCACATTCAGCCAGTGTGTCGCAGACACATTACTTTTATTGTCCCTGGTTTCAAAAGTATTCCTCAATTATTGCTTGGCGTACAGCATGGCCATCCCGTGCATCACGTAATGGCAGGGGGGCTCCTTCGCCTCAGTCTCCATCCCCTTCACCCGGCCCATGCATGTCAATGTTAGGTGGCAGTGGTACATTCCTTCGGACGCACATGTTGTGCAGCATGACACAGGCCATGGTGATCTTTGCCACCTTCTCGGGCCTATATAGGAGTGCCCCACCAGACCTGCTTAGGCAGCGGAACCGCGCCTTCAACAGGCCAAAGGTCTGCTCTATCACAACACGGGTACGAGTGTGCACACGATTGTACTCCTCTTCATGGCTGTTCTGCGGGTTCCGCACAGGGGTAAGTAGCCACGGCCTCAAGGGATATCCTCCATCACCTGCAAGTAGATACAAATAGGTGTGTGTCACTCTGAACTGCCACCTTCAGGGAGCACAGTCATGGCAGCAGCTATTTGGTGTGGGCATGCACATGTCCCTGTATGTGTACAAAATAGTCACCTATATGCAATGTATACTGTACAGAGGTATGGTACACAGGATGGGGTTAACTAGATGATGCAGGGTGTAATCCTCCATGCTGAGGCAGATGTGCTGTGGTAGTGTGACAATGTTTAGTCTCATATTCATGCTGTATATTGATTGCTATGCATGGTCACACTAGCCGCATTGCCACAGTTGCCATCCTATTCAGTCATGCATTGCTTGCCATCACCATGGTGCCCTGGTTGTGCCTCTTACTTGTTGTCATCCATATGCATTATTTGTGATATGTGGCCCAGTGATGTGTCCTGTTCCATTTTGCTGGTTCAGGTGAGGAGTGTTTAGCTCTGCATGCATTCTCCACTGACTGGCTATTGCCACCCAGGTGAACTTTTACCCCCTCCTTTCCCACCCTGGTGCAGTAGCCCCTGCCCTTCTGCATCCGCACACATCAGTACCCCACAGCATGGCCATGGCCCTGTTGTGCAACTCACCAAGCAGCCAGGCACATGGTCCAGCATGTCGCTCCATGTGACGGGGTAGCATGCAGTTGCGCAGTAGCATGGCATCATGTGTGCATCCGGGATATCGGGCGCAGCAATGGGTGATGATCTTGCTGGAGTCACATACCATTTGCACATTGATGGAGTGGTATTGCTTGCGATTGCGGTACACCGCCTCTATGGCATGGGGGACTACCAATTCCACATGGGCTCAGTCGATGGCACCGACACAATTGGGCATGCCTGCCAGTGCATGGAAGCCTACTTTGGTTTCGGCTATCTCCTGGCCAGTCCGTGGTAGGGATATATGGGTGCTTGCGTGCTTCAGGAGGGTATCCAGCACTTGGTTCAGCATGCGTGAGAATAGTGGTTGTGAAATGCCACGCAGCTGGCCCACTGCGTGTTGGTACGTGCCTGTGGCCAGGAAGTGTAGCACAGACACCACCTTTAGTAGTGGGGGGATGGCAGTGCGTATTTGTATGTGGCTGGCAATGTCGTTCTGTATCATGTCCACTATGGTGGTGATGGTGTCACGGTTCAACCGGTACAGGGTGTGGATCTGCTCAGGGGTTAGGTTGAATGGGCTGGGTCTGGTGCGAGGGATTGCTGGCTGCCTACGAGGCTCTGGTGGCTGCACTGGTGGTAATGGTTGGGCCTGTCTCACCCACCTTCTCCTCTGTGCTGCCTGTTCTTGCTGCTGTAGTTGTTGTTGTTGTTGTTGCAGTTGTTGCTGTAGTTGTATCAGTATAGCCATGTCCTCCTGCGCCATGATTGCAAATGCTAGTGGTAGCATTTTGGTGTAGGAAGGGGTGTGGTGTTTAGTTGTACTCCTTTTGTACTGGGCAACTCTACATTGCCTACACCTGTGGGGGGGGGGTTGTGGTGTGTGGGTGTGCTCAGTTTATACTGGCACAGCCTCCTTTGACTCCACCTGTGGGGATTGTGTGCACCTGTGGCAGCTGCCTTGTATCTTGCTTGCTGTTTGCGGGTGGTCCGCGATGCCTGTTTTGCCGGCATTGTGCAGCCTGTGATTACCGGCTTCGCGATGCCGGTATTTGCATGTATGCGTGGGTTGGAATTACCCTCTAATACCTGCATGCCGGTATTTGTTCCCTGAAGGGGCGCATGTACGCGCCTATGCTGCTATTAGCGGCACTGTTGTTTAGTGTGCCGCTAATACCGGGTTTGCGGGTCGGAATGCAACGGGACGGTAAACGATGCCGGTATTACCATACTGGCATCATTTTTGCCTTACCGGCATACATCGTAATGAGGCCCTTTGTCTTTTCTGGATTCAATCCCAAAGGTTCTGAACAACTCTCACCTTGCAGTCTTAAACAGTTTTTGGATCTTCATGATGTGCCTTTTTAGTATAAGACTCTTGCACGGTGTGACATGCCTTGAACTTGCTCTTTTTGTCGGTCGGTCTTCAGGGGGCCTGGAGAGGGACCTGGAGTGGGGCATGGAGAGGGGCATACTGTCATGCCTGTGCCACTGGCGCACACATTGGCAACCATCATGTACCATTTGGAACTCATTTAACTTCAAAATACTCTTTGAACAACCACCATTCACACTTTGGTCCTTCATTTCCATTTTCACGACTATGGTACTTTCTTATTTAATTCAGCGAACTACATGTACCATAATGCACCTTGCTACAGTTATCAAATCCTGGCTATTCCCATTCATCAGTATTGGAATCACAATCCCAGAAGCCCGAGCGATCAGTGCTGCTTCCACCTTCTCAGGACCAGAGAGGGAGGAGGCAGATTGCCTTCAGGTGTGCTGCTCCAGGTGCTGCCAATTAGCCTTCCTCAGTACAGGGCAGGGCTGTATTTAAGCAGCTGCCTGCAGGAGCTCAGTCTCTTGCATTAAGAGTCCTCCCTAGCACCTTTTAGCCTTGAGCCATGATTTGAATGCTGTTCCTGTTGCCGTATCATCCTGCTTCTGATTCCAGCGCTCCTTGCTGCCCTGCTCCGCTGGGTTTCCTGGCTTGCAGCCTGCTACACTTTTCAGCCTGCAGCCCTGGTCCTCTGGGCTCCCTGCCTCGCTGCCCTGCTCCTGTGGGCTCGCTCCTTGCTTCCCTGCTCCTGTGGGCTCGCTCCTTGCTGCCCTGCTCCTCTGGGCTCCCCGCCTCGCTGCCCTGCTCCTGTGGGCTCGCTCCTTGCTGCCCTTCTCCTCTGGGCTCCCTGCTTCGCTGCCCTTCTCCTCTAGGCTCCCTGCCTTGCAGCCTGCTACACTTCTCTGTCTGCAGCCCTGGTCCTCTGGGCTCCCTGCCTCGCTGCCCTGCTCCTCTGGGCTCCCTGCCTCGCTGCCCTGCTCCTCTCGGCTCTCTGTCTGCAGCCTACTACAGCTCTCGGTCCTGCTCCTCTGGACTCCCTGCCTCGCTGCCCTGCTCCCCTGGGCTCACTCCTTGCTGCCCTGCTCCTCTGGGCTCTCTGTCTGCAGCCTACTACAGCTCTCTGTCCTGCTCCTCTGGACTCCCTGCCTTGCAGCCTACTACAGTTATCTGCAGTCCTCAACAGTTTGCCTGCACCTTGTGCCATCCGTTACTCCAGCCTTGCTTCCTTGTTTGCAGCCCCCCTGTTTCCTGGCTACTGCTCCCTTACTCTCTTCCTTGTTTGCAACCCCCTGTTCTTGATCCCCGTCCTTCTCTCCCTTGAGTCTTTGGTTCTCCCTTAAATTATCCATTTCAGTTATACTGTTTCTGTACAGACACCCACAGCTATTGTTCCCAGCCATGAGCATACAGAGTGGGCTCCTGTAATAGCAATCTGTGCAGAAGGCTGGAGTTTCCAAAGGTCTGTGGAACACTCTTTCCCATTTTCTGCATACACCCCAAGAGGGAATCCAGTTTGTTTGTGCCTTTGTATTCTCTGCCCCTTTTTGTTCACAGCTACTGTTACCTATTCTTCTTTCTTGTTGAGCTTCATGCTGTGTGTGCTTATCTGTCACCTTACATCAGCACAGCCACCCAAAACCTACCTGGGTGCCCGGTGCCACTCTTGACAGAGTGCCATCCTTGACGGGGTCATTTAGGATCTGGGTTTTAAGGGTGTGAGGCTGAGTCCAGCCACGAGTAGTTCTTTGACTGTGTGTTTGTTCGAAGCTGTAGACCCCTAGTGCGGCAGGTCTGGGGAATATCTGGACAGTTTAACTGTTTATCGCTGCTTTAGAATGCCTGTGCTCTCGTTGGTGCCTAGCATCAAGGCCGAGCACCACTGTCAGTTCCTCCTGTCCTATTCCGGCTCCACCTCCTTCTGGGGCAAACAGGATCGGCGTGGTGCTGTCAGTTGTGCGAGACAGACCTTCGATCAATGTCACGGGACGGGGGTTTGAGTTTGAGGGTCCCTTTTAAGTGGTCCTGAGTGAGCACATTTGGGTTGCTCACAATTGGTGGGCTTGTTGCTGGGGTTCAGGCCGCCAAAGTAGGGAGTCCCATTCCAGCTTCAGTTGTGGTGTACCCCTTATGTAACACTTCGATGCCCCGGGGGTCAACATCCCTATGTGTCCAGTAGGATAGAGGGAAGGGCAGCCACACCTCAACCCCCTGCTTCCATGATTTGTGGTTGTGCATTCCTGCGAGGCCCCAGGAGCTGGTGTCTCCCTCACAAGTGATTTAGTGATGTGAGGTGGTTAAATATGGGCAGCGCTCTGGGGGGGTGACACTTACTTGTTGCGTCCTTTGGTGCTCTCACACCAGTGCCGTCTTGTTTAGCAGTTCCTTGCTCTCCGCGGGTGGTGGGTGTGCTGGGATGGCTTCCAGTGCAGGCGCCGGATTATAGGGCAGACCTGGTCAAGCGTGCGCCTTGCTCGGCACAGCCTCACGGCTGGGGCGCGCTGCTGTCAATCCTGGTGAGAGCAGTGCTCCTTTGGTTGATCCCAACAGGGCCCATGGCTGAGGGACGGCGACTCTCCACAGGGGTCGTGCGTTTGCTCAGTGTTCGTTTTCCGAGTAGTGCAGCGTTCGTCTCGGCAGGGTCCCGGATCAAGGGAGGGAAGAGCAGTCTCCACCAGGCGCTCCTTAGCGTCACCGTGTCCCGCAAGGAGGGGAGTGTGCTATGGTGCCCAGGCCCCTCCAGTCCTCACCATAGGATCACTGCTTGCGTCCTGGTGTCCCAGGGTGCCTGTGAGTCAGGGCTGTCCCCCGTGCTTCGGTCTTTGCTGGTTACGGTCCGTTCCTCTGGCGTAGCACCGCTCCCGGAGCCTGCTAGCGTCTGGTCACTTAGCCTGCACAGCCCCGCGTTCCAGGCACGTCCTCCAGCCTGCGACGTTGCAGCATGGGGCTGTGGTGCGAAGTCGGCAAGGGCAGTTCGATCGGCCGCTTGTTCGCCTCCAGTGTCAGTTGTCGGCCATTTTGGAGCGCGTGCAAGTAGATCTCCGGCGCTCGGCTACCTTCCCATTTTTTCCGGTAGTAGAGAGTGCAGAGGCCACAGATTCGGTCCGGTGGAGCCCCTTACTCCGTGGGTTCACATCATGCCCTCCATCAATGTTTTTTCACACGAAAAAAGGATAATTACACAGGATGTATGCGGCGCTTGCAGGAGCTCACAGATTTAACGTCCTCATCATTGGCAATCAGGCCACGCCCCCCCCCGAGGTATACCCATTTTTTAGTTAATTCCAGACAGTTTTTAAAACATTGCATAGTTGTTGCATATGGGTGACATGTAGTTATAAATGACAAGGGTTGTTTGCATGATTATTCATTCACATATATAGTGCCATGCAGGTATAAAAGTCATTGATAGTTACATAATTATTGTTTCACATTTGTAGTCAGACCAATACATTGCATGTAATTAGCAAGCAGGATTTAAAGTGGGAAGAAGAAGAGAGGGAGAATTTCGGTAAGTATTATGTTAGTTATTGTCTGTGGCTGGTGAGCTGGGTAGTTAGTTTGGGGAATGCTTAACAATCTTGGGTAATTTTAATGTCCTGTGTGTGTCTCTGTCTGGTTGGTTCAAGGTGGTCGGCTGGGTAGCATCTGAAGAGGCAAACAATGAAGTTGTGGGATCCCTGTGGGATTGAGAGCAGTTGCGGCACTGTGCTGGAAGGTGCTAGCCTACCCGGATGGGTGTGGCTGAGTGGGGATGTGCAATGGGGTGCCCCAGTAGGCCCGTACAGGAGTGAGTGTGATGGTGAGTGCCTGTGAGGCTTTTGTGAGCGGGCATAATGGTGGGTCACCCTTGGACTGTTGATGAAGTGGCTTCTCTACTATTCAAGGACCCTGGGCGCAGTTACCTGGTAAGTGCGGCTTGGCTGAGTGAGCTGGGGTGTTGCTTTGATATGGTTTCAAAGTGGGGGCTACAAGGTAGTGCTGCAGCGTTGTCCGGGGTGTGAGGTGTATGAAAGTGCCCATATGATCTTGCGATTGGGTCGCTGGAGGAGGCGGGTCGCTCAGTAGCCAGTGGGAGATGGCGAGTGCCTGAGCGGGTTGTGGCGAAAATAGTGGGAAAGCGCCTGGCGTTGTCAGGGTGGAGTGGTGGTGTACTGGTTCTGCAGTCGCCTTGTACACGACGCACGGCCCCGTGGGGCGGTTGTAAATGGGTGAGGAGGGATCCAGAGACACGTAGTGCTGAATTTACCCGTGCCTGGTTGGGTTAGGGGTTTGCTGGTGGTCTTGCAGTGATCTGCTGTGTAGCAATCTCGTTTGTTTGTGGCTCAGTGTAATATACGAGTAAGGGTGCTTCTGGTTGGCTGAAGGGTAGAAGAGGCCTATTGGCTAAGAGCAGTAGGGGCGGATGACATCTGTCATGGAAGGGATTTGGCTATTCCTCTGGATACGAGGGATAAGCCAATCCCTGAAGGGACCATGTAACTCGTGTTGTGCGAGTTAAGGTGCAGAGCTGATGGCATGCGCATGTGGATTAAGTCCACATGTGGAGGGGGAGCAAGTCTGCCACTGACCTGGATGGTCTGGGAGGCTTCTCCATCCCCAGTTGTGTTACGTCAATGCTGACCCTTGTTGATGGGGGTGGCAGTTACGGGCTGCTTAGAACTCTGTTTAGGGGTGTATAGCGCATGTATGGTGTGGTGTGCTGTTTAATGGGCTGTTTGTTTTGGCAGGATGACCGTATGTGGTTTGGTTGGCTCGCGTAATTGCATGGATTTGATAATCCCGTATTTCAGTGCTGTGCCTGGTTGGGGTGTGGTATGATGGGGCCCGGTGTGGTGGGTCTTCTTCCTATAGGTTGCCTGTTCTGGTGTGTGATCTACCTTGGCAAGTGAGGGGACTCATGTCAGGTGGTGGTGTTTTAGGTACTTGGATCTAGGTGGGTACTTGGATTGTCGTCTATAGGTCTAGTCCCCAATTAACTTGAGTTCATGTTTGGGTAGGGGGGGAGTCAATGCTCCTGTGATGTGAGGGCTTGGTGGTGACCGGCCCAAGATATGTACTAGGGGTGTGCGTCATGTGGTGTTAGGCGGCGGTCCCGTGTTGCCAAGGTGGTAGCCAAAATGTCTGGGCAGTGGAGTACTGGGCATGTTGGGTGCAATGTCTGAGAGCTGCCGACTTGGAGCCCTGGTTGCCACTTCATGTAGTGTTGTGAGCATTTATAGAAATACATTTAATTTATGGTTGGAGTTGAGACCCAACAATACATTCCAGTATTTACATATACGTTTTTGCCTCCCTCTGTCGCAGTCTTAATTCTCTGTCTCCTCCTGTGGGTTCTCTTCTGATGACTTTGAGTCCTACAAATCTGATGTCCTCTTTTCGTTCCCATTGAAGTTTCTCTTGCCAGTGTTCCGCGAGAGGGAATTTGGCATCCTGTGATTTATGTGATCCGAGATGTTCCCGACTCCTGGTGCGCAGTTCTCTGATGGTTCTACCAATTTACAGTAACTTACATGTGCACATAATAAACAAAATAATCAGGATGGGGAGATCCTAAACAGAGGCACAGAAGTGCTAAATGTGAATGTTTATTATGTACTCACACAGGAAGTAGTAGGTAACTCCACAATTTACTTTACATTTCTTCCGATAAGCACGGAAGATAGTTGAAAGACACGAACAAGGTTGGTTATGCAGTGGTGACACGAATAGGTGTGGGCCTCTGGAATATAGAGGTCAGCACTACATTTAGATACATGTTTCCTCATATATTGAGGGGGTATAAGAACCCGCTGTTACACATAACAGCGGGTTCTTATACCCCCTCAATATATGAGGAAACATGTATCTAAATGTAGTGCTGACCTCTATATTCCAGAGGCCCACACCTATTCGTGTCACCACTGCATAACCAACCTTGTTCGTGTCTTTCAACTATCTTCCGTGCTTATCGGAAGAAATGTAAAGTAAATTGTGGAGTTACCTACTACTTCCTGTGTGAGTACATAATAAACATTCACATTTAGCACTTCTGTGCCTCTGTTTAGGATCTCCCCATCCTGATTATTTTGTTTATGAAACGTATACCCACCTGGGTAAATCGGGACCGAGCCAGGTGCCCTAAGATTTAAATATACATGTGCACATAATTACATAGATCACATATTTGGATTTTCAGTTGATAAAGTCAAGGATCTTGTGATGGTGGTTGTCTCTAAAAGTGACAGGTTTAGTGTCTAGAGCATGCTTGCACATGGAACAGTTTCCACATTTGAAAAAGCCCGTTGGTTTGGCCACAGTTAGCCAATTGTCTTTTGCATGCCTCTCTGATTTCATGTAGGGGGGACTGAGAAAGGTCCTTAGTGTGGGTGCCTTACTGTAAGACATTTGTGGTCTTTCCGCTATCCATGGTTTGATATCTTCGTCAGTCTTTAGAAGGTGCCAATGTTTTGTTAGGATTTTCTGGATTCGATGGCTATCCTGTTGGTATTCCGTGACACATCCTATTTTGGTGTCTGCCGTGTCCAATCAGCGTCTTGGGGTAGAAGTGCTTCCCTGGATATGTGCTTGGCTTTGTTGAATGCAGTTGTGATTGCAGTCATGCTGTATCCTCTTTGTATGAAGCAATTCTGTAGTAGTCCGCATTCTGATTCGAATGCTGAGTTATTGTTGCAGTTCCTGCGTGCTCTGATGAATTCGCCCTTAGGGATGTTGTTTATTACTGTTTTGCGATGACAGCTAAAAGCGTGGAGTACAGAATTAACCCCAGTTGGTTTTCTGTAGGTGTTGGATTCTATTCTTCCTTCGTTGATCGAGATGGTGATGTCCAGAAAATCTATTATTTGTGCATTGTGTGTTAGAGTGAATTCTATGCCAGAGTTGTTGATGTTCAGGTATTCTTTGAAATCCATGAGTTGTTCCATTCCCGACTAGATCATTAGAACTTCATCTATGTAACTGTACCACTTGTGTATAGATGCCATGAAGTCTTTGTTGGCAAATTCATGAACCTGTTCGTAGTGGTTCATAAAGAGATTGGCTAGTGATGGTGCATAGGTTGCCCCCATAGCAATTCCTTATGGTTTGGCGTTTGTATCTCTCATCAAATAGAAAGACTTTGTTGTTCAAGGAGAATTCTAAAAATTCTTTGGTTTGTTCCACCTGTGAGTAATGAGATGCCAATGTCTTAGAGAAGGTGAACTCCACTGCCCTTAGTGCTAATGCATGCTCACTGGATGTGTAGAGGGCTTTCACATCTAGTGTCACCACTAAGTATTCTTGTTTCCATTCAATTTCTTGCAAAATCAGTAGGGTGTGCATGCTGTGTCGAATGTAAGTAGGTATCTTTATTACTTCTGGTCCCAGCACGTTGTTGACATATTTGGTGAAGGCCTCCGTGACCCATCCTATGGCACTTAGTATGGGTCTCCCTTTGGGTATTCCATCATAGGTTTTGTGCACTTTTGGCAAGAAGTAAATTGTTGGTAACGTGGGGTGTCTCAGTTTCAGGTCTTCCTGTCCCCCATCAGTAATCAGGCCTCTTCTGTGCCATTTGGTGATTATTGCTTGGTTTATGATTGTCATTGTGGGGTTCTCCTTGAACAACACAGTGTTCCTATTTGATGAGAGATACTACTGCCAAACCAAATGAATTGCGATGGGGGCAACCTATGCACCATCACTAGCCAATATCTTTATGAACCACTGTGAACAGGTTCATGCATTCGCCAACAAACACTTCATAGCATCTATACACAAGTGGTACAGATACATAGATGACGTTCTAATGATCTGGTCCGGAACGGAAACAACAACTCATGGATTCAAAGAATACCTGAACACCAACAACTGTGGCATAGAGTTCACAGGAACACACAATGAACAAAGAATAGATTTTCTGGACATCACCATCTCGATCAACGAAGGTAGAATAGAAACCAGCACCTACAGAAAACCAACTGAGGTCAACTCTGTACTCCACGCTTTTGAGCTGTCATCACAAAACAGTACTAAACAATATCCTTAAGGATGAATTCATCAGAGCACGCAGGAACTGCAACACCAACTCAGCATTCGAATCAGAATGCGAACTACTACAGAATCACTTCACACAAAGAGGCTACAGCATGACTGCAATCACAACTGCAGTCAACAAAGCCAAGCACATATCCAGGGAAGCACTTCTAACCCCAAGACGGAGATTGGACATGGCAGACACTAAAATAAGATATGTCACGGAATACCAACAGGATAGCCACCGAATCCAGAAAATCCTAACAAAACATTGTCACCTTCTAAAGATCGATGAAGATATCAAACCATGGATAGCGGAAAGACCACAAATGTCTTACAGTAAGGCACCTACACTAAGGACCTTGCTCAGTCCCTCCTACATGAAATCAGAGGGACATGCAAAAGACAATTGGCTAACTGTGGCCAAACCAACAAGATTTTTCAAATGTGGAAACAGTTCCATGTGCAAGCATGCTCTAGACACGAAAACTGTCACTTTTACAGACACCCACCATCACAAGATCCTTGACTTTATCAACTGTAAATCCAAATATGTGATCTATGTAATTATCTGCACATGTAAGTTACTGTACATTGGTAGCACTAGCAGAGAACTGCGTACCAGGATTCAGTAACATCTCATATCACTTAAATCACAGGACGCCAAATTCCCACTCGCTCATCATTGGCAAGAGAAACATCAATGGGAACGAAAAGAGGACCTCAGATTTGTAGGACTCAAAGTCATCAGACGAGAACCCAGAGGAGGAGACAGAGAACTAAGACTGCGACAGAGGGAGGGAAAACGTATATGTAAATACAAGAATGTATTGTTGGCTCTCAACTCCGACCATGAATTAAATGTATTTCTATAAATGCTCACAACACTACATGAAGTGGCAACCAGGTCTCCAAGTCACCACCTCTCAGACATTGCACCCAACATGTCCAGTACTTAACTGCCCAGACATTTTGGCTACCACGTTGGCAACACAGGACCGCCGCCTAACACCTCATGACACACACCCCTAGTGCATATTTTGGGCCGGTCCCCACCAAGCCCTCACACCACAGGATCATTTACTTTTTCCCCCCGTCTACCCAAATATGAACCCAACTTAATTGGGGACTGGACCTATAGACAACAATCCAAGTACCCACCTCGGTCCAAGTACCTAAAACATCACCACCATACATTAGTCCCCTCACTTGCCAAGGTAGATCACACACCAGAACAGGTAACCTATAGGGAGAAGACCCGCCACACAGGGCCCCATCTTACACACCCCAACCAGGCACAGCACTGAAATACGAGATTATCAAATTCATGCTCTTACACGAGCCAACCAAACCACTTACTGACATCCAGCCAAAACAAACCGCCCATTGAACAGAACACCACACCATACATGGGGTATACACCCCCAAACAGAGTTCTAAGCGGCCCATAACTGCCAACCCCATCAACAAGGGTCAGCATTGACACAACACAACTGGGGATGAGGAGGCCTCCCAGACCATCCAGGTCAGTGTTTGACTTTCTCCCACTCCACATGTGGACTTAATCCACATGCGCATGCCATCACCTCTGCACCTTAACTTGCACAACACGAGTTACATGGTCCCTTCAGGGATTGGCATATCCCTCGTATCCCGAGAAATAGCCGAATCCCTTCCACGACAGATATTATGCGCCCCACTGCTCTTAGCCAATAGGCCTCTTCTACCCTTCAGCCAACCAGAAGCACCCTTACTCGTATATTACACTGAACCACAAACACACGGGATCGCTACCCAGCAGATCAACTGCGAGACCGCCAGCGAACCCCTAACCCAACCGGGCACGGGTAAATTCACCACTGCGCGCCTCTGGATCCCTCCTTACCCACTTACAACCCCCACGGGGCCATGCGTTGTGTACAAGGCGACAGCAGCACCTGTACACCACCACTCCCCTTCGACAACGCCAGGCGCTTTCCCCCTATTTTCGCTGCAATCCATTCATGCACTCGCCACCTCCCACCCGCTACTGGGCCACCTGCCTCCTCCAGTGACCCGATCGCAAGATCATAAGGGCACTTTCAAACACCTCACACCCAGGACAACGCCCCGGTACTACCTTGCAGCCCCCATTCTTAAGCCATATCAAAGCGACCCCCCAGCCACTCAGCCAAACCGCACTTACCAGGTAACTGCACCCAAGGCCCTCGAAGAGTAGAGAAGCCACCTCTTCAACCGTCCAAGGGTGATCCACTGTTATGACTGCTTACAACAGCCTGACAGGCACTCACCATCACCCCCACTCCTGTATGGGCCTACTAGGGCACCCCAATGCACATCCCTGCTCAGCCACGCCCATCAGGGTAGGTTAGCACCTTCCAGCACAGCACTGCAACTGCTCTCAATCCCACAGGGATCCCACAACTTCATTGTTTCCTTCTTCAGATGCTACCCAGCTGACCACCTTGAACCACCCAGACAGAGACCCACACGGGGCATCAAAATTACCCAAGCTTGGTAAGCATTCACCAAAATAACTACCCAGCTCACCAGCCACAGACAATAACTAACATGATACTTACAGAAATTCTCCCTCTCTTCTTCTTCCCACTATAAATCCTGCTTGCTAATTACATGCAATGTACACTACAAATGTGAAACAATAATTATGTAACTATCAGTGACTTTTATACCTGCATGGCACTATATATGTGTGAATGAATAATCATGCAAACAACCCTTGTCTTTTATAACTACATGTCACCCACATGCAACAACTATGCAGTGTTTTAAAAACTGACTGGAATTAACTAAAAAATGGGTATACCTCATATTCTGTACATTATTCGTGTACCCAAGGTTAACTAATTGCAACTGGTCTTGCTACTTGAATGATATTTTCAACACAATTGGCACTACATGTCACTATTACTCTGCACCATAACACTCACTTCACTAAAATGCGCAACCTTGAGAAAAAACATTGGTTGAAACACGTGTTGGCACCTAAATCTTAAGTATGCAGCTTATGATTGTAGTTTGAACAATGTACGCACCAGGATATATGTCACACAAGTGACAACTAATGCTAACCCATGAGTATAATTGACCATCTGACACAATAAAAACAACACTTTCTCAAAGCCTAAAAGGTGTCGAATATTATTGAAGAATGAACTAACGTACTGACATATGACAACGGGTCAAACCCCGATCCAGCACCAGCGTACAAACGGGTTCCAATCCCCACAAAAAGTATATTCCTAGAACTCCAAAATGGCGGCCATGAAGACCAAACAAAGGCGCCAGCTTGTAGGGCAGAGACGGCGGCAGCACTGCAGGGAAGAAAAGACGAACGCGGCGGTGGAGCACCGGCCCCTGTGACACCCGTTGAGGCACTGAAGCGCGGCACCCGGAGGCTGGAAAGCGCCTACAGCGGTACAGACCTCCATTCCGGACCGCCCCCGAGGCTGGCGGCAGCTGGGCACGGCCGCCCCTGACGCCGTGGTGGGTGCGAGACCAGCTGCGCCGGTTGAGGGAAACCCATCGCCGGACCAAACCTGCACTAACGCTCCCAAGGAGCAGCAAAAGCGGTCTGCGGAGGACGCAGACGTGCTTGGAACGCACGGGAGCCTTGCACGCCCGAACACTGCATCGCTCCTTGGAGCGAGGATCAAAGACGGCCTGAGCACTCCCTCATATGCAGGAGTTGATACGGGTGCATGGAGAAGGGGGCCCGCAGCGAAACCTCCCGGCCGGGGGGCAAGAGCGCTAAACGTAGCGTGGGACACGCACAGCCTAAACGGGCACATGCCCCGCCAAAGGGCAACGCACAGCTCTGAGGGAACTAGTTTGGCAATCAAGCCCCGAGCTGCGGCCGCCTACATGGACGCAAGTGTAGCGCTCGCATGAGGTAGGTGGTCACAAAAGCCACCAAGGAATTAACAATGTGCCCCACAGGACCTTGAGCCACGAACAGCAGTAACAGGGGGAGGAGAGACATCCCCTGGCCTATGTCTGAGATGAACGCGGGGGCACAGAGAAGCACGTCTGGCAGAAAGCCCCACAAACATCACTGCCGTGTGGGAAGTGGCAGCCATTTAGCGCGGCTCACGGCTGACACATGTGGGGCCAGCGCACACACCTGGGGAGCTCCATAAGAACTGGGGGGTGTGCCCATGGACCTGGACCAACAAGGGCTAGGGCTCCAGTTTTAAGCGGATCGAATAGCCCAAATAACTACGTGGGAGGACACAGCCCACTCCAAGAGCAGAACTGGTAGCTCGTGGGCACTCTCAGCACGGCCTGCTCGGGCCCTGACACTAACAGCAGTCTAACCTAAGACCAGTGGCCACAAGCTGTGGGGCTCACACATACAGCTCTGACACACCGCGATGTCTAACAAACTCCCCAGAGCAAAGAGCAAGCAACCCACAATTGACGAATACGCCAGAACATCGCTGAGTGCGGAAGGGGCCAGGAGTAAAGACAAAACCCTTGCTGGGGGCACAGTCACTATGGGCAAAGACCAGGAGATCCTCGCTGCCATTGCTGACCTGAAAGTGGCTTGGGAAACTAAACTAGGGTTGGCCATGAACGAGCTGAAAGTGGCATTAGAACTCAAAGTCGGAGCAGTACAAGAGGAGGTGAATCTTCTCCGGCAAGATGTCAGGTCGCTGGCAGAACGCACGGGGGGGGACCTAGAAAAGGAGGTGGCCCCGAACACAGCGGCATGTGCAGCCCATAAATCTGAACTTCATGCCCTAGTACAATGCGTGGGCAACTTGGAAAGCAGGGCGGAGGAGGTGGAAGGACGCGCCCGAAGGAATAACATACGTATCGTAGGTTTGCCTGAAGGAGCCAAGGGTTCCAACTCCACGGAGTACATTGAATCAATGATGCTGCAGGAGATAACCGGGGGAGTGCTGACCCAGGGGTTCGCTGTGGATAGGGCGCATAAGGCCCTGATGTGGAAGCCACCACCGGGAATCCCCCCAGGCCAGTGATAGCCAAGATCCTGAATTATCGTGGCCGGGAGAAAATCCTTGAATACTTCCAGAAGGGCAGAACAATACAAAGGGCATCGGCACACATAACCGCATACCCAGACTATACCTTGCAAGTGCAACGCTGACACATGAACTTTGGGGTCGTGAAGAGAAGATTACGTGAAGCAGGCCACAAGTACATGCTGATCTACCCGGCAAAACCAAAGGTGTTTTACAAGAGCAGAACTTTGTTTTTTGAAACCCTTGGATGGTTGGACTCGCAGAGCTGCCCCCAAGAATCGGGTATCCAGACAGAAGAAGGCGCAGATAAGTAACGTGATGGTGGCACCCGTGGTGTCACAGTCTAAGACATTGGGACTTGATTATAGTACAGGACATAGCCAGCTGGAGAGTGTGACTAGGGCTATACATGTAGGCATGATCCGTGAGCACGAGAAACTTAGATAATTGCGCGGAAGCCTTACAGAGCCAGCCCTCATACCCCCATAATGAGTAGATTAGTTAGGTCACCAGTAGTTCGGTGACACCCTGCCGGGTTCCTGACCTCGGCATTCCGAGGCTGGACCAAATGTGGGCGAGCCTGAGATCCAGGGATGGATGGGGTGGGAGGAGGGAAGCGGTGGGAGGAGGGAAGGGATTGTGTGCAGTGGTTTATAGTTGGGAAGGGGGAGGGTTAGTTGTAGAGTTATTGTTGGAAGTGGGAGGGGAACGAGCCCAATCTTGTGCTAAACCAGGCGGGAGGGGGAAACGAGGAGGAAAGAAGGGTCAACCCGCAGATGGCGTCGGGTAGCCTCAGAGTGGTGACCTGGAATGTGAGGGGCCTCAACAGCTATTTGAAGAGAAATAAAGTAATGATGTACCTGAGAAGGCTGAAGATTGATATAGCACTACTATAGGAAACCCACCTCACTAGGGAGAAGCTGGAGGTGGTAAAGAAAAAGTGGAGAGGAATTACCACCGGAGCCACATACTCAGCTTACGCGAGGGGGGTCATTACGTGGGTGGCGCCGCATGTACCATTCCAGCTGCTTCAGACCACAACAGACCCAGAAGGCAGGATGACTGTGGTACGAGGGATGCTGGAAAACAGAGAAGTGAGCATCATAAACGTGTACGCCCCTAACCAAAATACAGCAGCCTATTTCAGGATCCTGTATGGCAAAATGAGTCCCTTAGTGGACGGCGCAATGGTATGGGGAGGGGACTTTAATTGCACGTTAAATCCCAAAATGGATAGATCAGACAGTAAACCATATGGGCCCACTCCGGCTGCAAAGGCATTACAGGCTCTGCTGAGAGACTTTGGACTCCAAAATCTTTGGAGACAGCTACACCCGGTAGATAGGCAATACTCACACTATGCGGCCCCACATAACATGCACACGAGGTTGGATTATATATTTGCCTACTCGGAGCTGGTAGGAGAAATGACGGGAGCGGAATACAAGGCTAGAGTGCTCTCAGACCACTTTCCCTTGGTCCTGGAGTGGCGACACCAGCCCCCCAGAACGAGAATCCTGACGTGGAAGCTTAGAGCATAGGCTCTGCAGGACTCGGTTTTCCGGGAGGAGCTGCGGGAGGCGATTATCGTGTATTTCGACACTAACACAGGAAGTGTGCAATCGGTCGGAACCTTATGGGAGGCGTTCAATGTAGTAGTACGGGGCGCGGCCATATCCAAATCCAAAGGACTCCAAGGGGGTATAGAACAGGAGTTACAGGAATCAGAGAAGGAGCTAGAAGGCTTGATGGGCAAGGGGAGCACCTCACGGGAAGACGGGGAAAGGATGAAGCTGCTGCAACAAGTCAGCAGTGAGCATTGGGATAGATTATGCAAGCTGAGTTATAAGAAGTACGTGGAAAGGCAACATGCGGGAGGAGACAAGTCGGGCAGGTTGCTGGCCTTGTCATATAAAAATGAAACACCACGACCAGCGATCAGGGAAATCAGAGGGGACGAAGGCCAGATTTGGGATACCCAAGAGGGAGCGAATGAAGGGTTCTCCAGATACTATAGACATCTTTACGGGGATGCAGGGGATGAGATAGATCAGGAGATACAGAAAACACTAGAAGACATAGGCTTGCCTAAATTAGACGCTCAGGAGCGGGAGGACCTGGACGCCCCAATCACATTAGACGAATTAGAGACAGTGGTCCAACACCTGCCCACGTGTAAAGCCCCGGGGTCGGACGGTCTTCGTAGTGAATTCTATAAAACTTTCAAACAAGAGGTGCTCCCCCCGTTGCTGGCTATGCTTAATGAGTCGTTCGAACACAGTGTACTACCAGAGTCCCTACGGGAGGCGGTGGTCATCCCGATCGCTAAACCGGGTAAGCCAAGCACAGACTGTGGGTCATACAGACCACTATCGATGCTTAACCAAGACAGCTAAATCCTAACGGCAGTGCTGGCTAACATGCTCAAGAGAGTGATTGGCAAATTGATACACCCCAATCAAACAGGCTATGTCCCTGGCAGGAACAACCGATAACCATAGGAGACTCCACCACATTATTTATCATACGGAAAAGGACCCCGGCGAGAAGGCACTAATCTCGCTGGATGCTATCAAGGCCTTCTATTCGGTGAGATGGCTTTGGTTGCTGGCGGCTCTGGGGGAGTACGGGATGGGGCCAGGGTATCTGAGATGGGTTAAAATTCTATATAGCTCCCCAATCGCCAGGGTCAAAACAGGTGCAATGATCTTGGACAAATGGCAACTCAGTAGGGGCACTAGACAGGGCTGCCCCTGGTCACCCATGCTGTATATCCTTGCGCTGGAGCCACTGGCAGTCTGCCTCAGACAACAGTACGGTGAGATAGGGATCCATACTGCGGGGGGTACACATCTCATATCATTGTATGCCGATGATATACTCTTATATTTGCGCTTCCCAGAGGAAAATCTACAATATGTCCTGGAGGTGATGGAACATTACGCCACCCTCTCAGGCATAGCAGTAAACCCCAAGAAGTCAAGCATGCTTCCACTGGGAAGATATAGAAGTACCCAGACGAGAAGCCTACCAGTCTTGTCGATACCCTGGCAGACCGAGACGTTCTGATACCTTGGAATTAATATATGCCATACGACAGAAGAGGAACACAAACACAACACGGAGAAGGCAATTGAAGGCATCAAGAATAGTATTGGGTTCTGGTCCAGGCTACCCCTGGCCATGATGGGCAGGGCGGCTTTGATTAAAATGGTAGTCCTGACCAGAGTGTTACACTTTTTTGTAAACCTCCTGTATGTGATCCACAAACGCTTCTTTGTGAAACTCCACAGTCTGTGCAGGGGTTTCATATGGCACAACTCCAGGAACAGGGTGGCTCTCTGGAAACTACAGAACTCGTGTGAAAAAGGGGGGTATAAATCTGCCGAACTTTGAGTTATATCACCTGGCGGGACAACTGCAGTATGTGGCCAGATGGTTGTCTGATGAGGAAACGGCTGAATCCAGGCTACTGTACAAGGACCCCGCCCCCTTCTTTCTCAGAGAGATGGTGTGGTTGCCCAAACCGAAGGTGCTGGGAATGGCAAGACTGTTGGTGTTGGGCTGGGAGATATGGCGCAAGGCATGGCTACTAGTGGGAAACCCAACCCTGTTCTCCCTACAGGTGCCGTTAGTGGCGCTCTGCGGGGAAGACTCCCAAATGATTAAAGGGATCCGCAGTTACTGGGAACCGATGGGCTTGGCGACCCTGGGAGATATATGGCAGGAGGGGGTGGCACTAGACTTTCAGAGATTGATTGAGGACACTGGGGTGCATAAAGGCCAACATATTACCTACGTTAGAATCATTAAACGAGTGCGGGAAAGGTAGCCTGGGCAGTGCTTTCAGAACAACCTGACGCAACAATTGAGACGATCTATGATATTTCGGAGGGTGGGCACGAAATATCCCGTCTGTATGAGTTGTTGGGGACTAGGGTGGGAAAGGAGCTGATTCAATTGAGGCGAGACTGGGAGGAGGAGGTGGGAGAACCCATGTCGGATGGGCAATGGGACAGAGCCCAGAGATATCATAAGAAGGTATCCCGAAAAGCAAGGTTTCAGCAGATCCAGGTGTATGTCACTCACAGAGCATACATGACCCCCCAAAAAAATCGCAAGGTTTAGAGGCCCGATGGCAAAGAAATGCCCACGGTGTGGGGAGGCGGAAGCTGGGATGCTACACATGTTTTGGGCTTGTCCGGAAGTGGGGAGGTTTTGGACAGAGCTGAAGATGCGTCTTGGGGAAAAAGGAATCACGCTGGAGGTGGAGTCAGCCTGGGCGTGCATGCTGGGGGGCTTTACCAGACCACGCAACCTGAAGCACATAAGCAAGATGAAAGATCTGGCTTTCATCCTGGCCAAACGAAGAATTGCAATGTGCTGGAAAGCAGCCCACCGACCTAGAATTGAGTTTTGGTGGGCGGACCTCATAAAGTGGGCAGATGCAGAAATGACTGCTTGGTACGTAGCAGTCAGCAGAGGGGGGGAGGAGGAGGTGGGTCCTCTGATGGCATGGAGACAACTAGTGGCCTCAATGGTGTGACCCTCCCAGGCCGACCATAGTGAGGATGATACAGGTGAGATAACTGAAGTAGACATGCCTGGAGATAAATAAAATGGTGACACGGAAACAAGATTTGAGTTTTAGGGGTCGGAGGGGGGAGGACTGACATGTTTGATTTGTAATGCAATATTGTGAACATTTAGAAAAAGAAACAAAGAAAAAAAAAGAAAAAAAAAACTTTGTGCCAAAACTCAAACCTGAAGGCAGTAGACTTCTCCAAAGACTTTATATTGCAGATAAACGCCTCTGTACGGAGTTAGGAGCAGTCCTATCTCAAGTCTGCGATGGATTAGAACATCCCATTCTTTTCACGTGCTGCAAACCCTTCCCACGAGAAAAAAATACTCTGTGCTGGAACTAGAGGCCCCGGCCATCAAGACGGCCATTATCCACCTGCGGTACTAGGTCTTAGGAAGAAAATGTACCTTAGTCACTGATTATTCTCCCCTAGTTGGGATTAGCCAACACAAAGACTCAAACCCATGTGTCATGCAATGGTTTCTAGACGTGCAGCCCTACTGCCGGAACATTGGAAAGGAAAAGACAAGGGGAATGTAGATTTCCTGTCCCAGTTCCCCTGTGAGGCAGATGCAGCTACATCGCATGGAGGAAGGGTATGTGAGAAACCTGAAGGTGTCTGACCCACTGGTCCCCGGAGATCTGTCATCCAGGTGGCCAGGACATGGCCATCGCTATTGGATCAAGTTCCTGGGGATGAACCAGTGGGGGAGGATCACCTGAGCGAGGGGTCTTCGGGGAGTGGAAGTGGGACACCAAGGTCTGAGACGTGGTATCCCCTTCCCTGTAACACCTCGTCCTCATCCTACCCTGTAGGATATTTAGAAGCTCCACTCCACCCCATTTTCCTGCACAAACATTTTCTTAAGTTGTAACAAACAACAGACTAACACCAGAGCCATTTACCTGACATGTCCCAAAACACGAGTCAGGCAGAGCCAGGCAATCGACAATAATCACGCACACCTCACAGCCCTTTACCTTCCATACAGGGATAAAAGGCAGAGCATGAAAGCACACTTCGAGCAAGGCTGAACTCACGAGGAGACGGCTACAAAAAAACAGCTGTTCAAACAGAGAAGAAAGGCAGTGATACCTGGAAGGATGACGAAGGGGGAATTGCTCTTGTCCTTTTCAACTCAGACCTGCAAAGCCTCCAAAAGGGAAATCATAAGACCGGGAGTTACAGCTGGCGTGCAGAGAAGCAGATGTCAGTTGTACACAGGGGCCTCCCGCATTGATAAGGCAGGCGGAGAAGCAAGCTGGGTACTGTGGTACTATCCTTTACTCCAGAGAAGAAAGAAGCCAACGGGTTCAGCACAGCGGGTGAGCAGTAGGAAGCCGATAGCAAACCAAACTGTATCAAGCCCAAGGTTACAAGTAGCAACATTTTGAACGCAGGAATTTGCAAGAGGAAGAACTTGTGTGTCTGTTTGAACTTTAAAGAAAGCCCAGTGGAGATCCAGGTGCAGAGGGGTCCAGCGCCACGTGAGCACTCATTCGAAAGACTCTGGCCGGGACCTGTTTTTGAAACTACAGCAACCAGAAGACCCTAGGAAAGGGTGGCATTAGGCGTCAGAGTGGTCCTTCAAGGTTTACGTCAAATTCCTTGTACAATCAAAAGTCTCTGACCCGTTGCCAGAGGAAAGCTAGGGGAAGGGAACCCCGCTTTCCACTATGATTGTGAACTGTGATAATTAGCAAATGTGAACCCGACAAAGGGATGCCAAAAGAATGCCAAAAGAAAGCTGAATAGAAAGAAACCCAGCTTTTTGAGAAAACTGTGCAATACATAAACTGTGTTAAAGAATTATGTTAAAGAAAGGCCGTAGTGAACCCGACGGAGGGAGGCCCATTTTTGCAAGAAGGATCCGAGCAGAGCATTGGGAGATCCTGAGTGCGAAGAACAATCGCCCAGAGAACTTTTGCCTGTTTGTCGTTTCTGCAATGAGGATTCGAGCCCGGCAGAGGGAGATCCCAGAGGCGAAGAGCAATCATCCAGAGAACTTTTGTTTTGTTTGTTTGTTACTTTGAATCAGAAAACCTTCTAAGGCAAGAGACTTTTGCAGGAAAGAGACTCAGCCTCTGAAGGGGTATTGATATTGTAGAACTGAACTGTGAACCTTGTGCTGTCGAGGCCCAAGAGTGTGCTGTGCTCGAATGTTCCGCCTTGTCCCATCCTTAAAATGTTGGCAAGGGAGACCCAGCCATACAATCCTGATTTATCATTTGGTGAACACCTCTTTCTTTTCTGGTGAACATTATCCCACACTATTTTGTAATTTATTAGTAAGGATCTGGCAATATATTCTTTTTAGTATAGGCCCTTTTTATTTGACAAGACGCCACTAGCACTGCCTTACTATAATTTGATGGTCGTCGCTTGCTCCCATCATAGATTTAGGTTTAAATTAGGTGTTTATGTAACCCATTATAAAGTTCAATAAACACCCTTGAACTGTGATCACTTGTGTCTGTCTTTACTGTTGTCACCACGAGTTCCTTGCATCTCCCACTAGTCCACCCCCAGGAATTGGATCCAATAGTGATGACCCGTGTCCTGGCCACCTGGATGACAGATCTCCGGGGACTAGCGGGTGAGACACCTTCAGGTTTCTCACATACCCTTCCCCTATGTAAGGTGGATATATCAGTTATTTGTCCAGGTTTCTCTCTTTTTTAAATCAACATAATAACATACAGACTCACACATTAATGTTCAACTACAAGATAAAATGTTACGTCTGCTACCCCCCCTCAACTCACCCTCCCTCCTACTTGCATTTAATAACCTCAATATTGTAAAACTAATACCGCCAAATCCCGCTCGTCCAACATCTCACCCCTCCTCCCTTGTCCTCTCGCCAACATCGTCGTATCCAGCACCAATAACATCCATAACCATCTGTCTCCAAGCCTCCAACCCCACATTGATCTGTTCTGAGCATTCATCCACTTCTGGAGGTCCGCCCACCACACTCTTGCTGCAGGCCCCTTGTGTGCTTTCCAGCCCATTGTTATCCTGCGCTTTGCTAATATATATGCAAGGTCTTTCAGTTTATTCACATGTCTAACTTTCTTGGGTGTCGCAAAGCCACCCAGCAGGCAGGCTCTAGGGGATCCTCTGTCTAAGATGATACTAGCCCACGCTAGCACTTTGGCTTTTACCTCCCAGAATTGTCTGATCTTCATGCAGGCCCAGAACATATGAACCAGGTCCGTGTTAACTAATCCGCATTTTGGGCATACCTGCACTGCTGAGTGGCTAAACTTTGCTATTCTTCCGGGGGTCGGATATGCCCTATGTGTCACAGACAATTGAATCAGCTGCAGTCTGGCATTCCTAGACACCTTCTTGTGATAAGCCATTGCTCTGTCCAACATCTCATCCGGCAGTTGTTCATGCAGTTCCACCTCCCAGCATTGTCTGACCCGCTCCAACCCACTACCCATCCTGCTCATCAGCAGTTTGTATATTCTTGAGACCTCATGCCCTTGCTCTGAGATTTCATATAGTGTTTCTAGTTTTTCATCCCTTGTAAACCTTCCTCTACCATCAGCCATACTAATCTAATTATAGTCAGCAGGCTGTTGAATATAAGATGTTGTTCCAGGGTTAACCCCATATTAGCTGCCAGTGCACAGAATTCTAAGGGCTTCCCCTCCTCCGATATATCACCCACTGTTGCCACTGTTCCCAGTACTTGCGCACATTCCACCTAAGCTGTTTCTCCTACTCCCATTCAGCGTGACTAGTGGAATCTGTGGAGAATATGGTTCTACCGTCCCTAATAGCCGCCAAGCTCATCGCCCCATTGTCTTCCCAAACTTCACTAATAAGTGCGGGCCAGTTTCGCAGGGTGCAGTCATCCTTACCACTTCCATGATAAATACGGGGATGCCGCCGCCTGTAGCAGCCGTGACTCCTGCGTCTGGTCATCCGACAGCCATTTGGTCATGAATTGTAGTTGGCAAGCGACAAAATATACCTCGAAATTAGGCACCTTAATCCCTCCCAGCTTGTACGGGTTCTGGAGCTTCTGCAATGCCACCCTGCATCTCGAATCATGCCATAGGAAGCTCCTACATTTACCATTCAATCTTGTAAAAAAATATTTCGGGATATCGTAAGGGACATTAGCAAAACCATGCAGTAGCCTTGGTAGCGCCACCATCTTTAACAGGGCAGCTCTCCCCATCATTGACAATGGCAGCTTGGCCCAGAAAGCCATAGAGTTCTCTATTTTGTCCACCGCTCTTTGTGTGTTCTGCGCGTGTTTGGTCTTGGGTTCATGGTATATATCTACCCATAAGTACCTGAACGTATCTCTCTCCCATCTAACCGGCAGTACCGGCAGTTCACTCTCAGGTTGTCCCACATATCCTTCCAACGGGAACAGGCTCGACTTCTGTGCATTAATTGTGATATCTGACAAGGCAGCGTAGCGTTCTAGCACATCTAGGATCTACTGCAGGTTATCCTTTGGGTGCTGCAGGTACAGAAGCATGTCATCCGCATACAATGACAGTAGATGCCTTCCCCCCGGAGTAGCAATGCCCATCTCTAAATGTTAATCACAGAGGAAGGCCGCCAGTGGCTCCAACACCAGGAGAAAAAGCATTGGTGACCACGGGCAACCCTGCCTAGTGCCTTTACCCAACTGCCACTGTTCTGAGACAATCCCGCCCGTCTTACCTCTTGCTATTGGCTCGTTATATAGCAACCGTACCCATATGACATACGTGGGGCCCATAACAAACCTTTCCAGCTCTGCTATCAGCCAGGGCCATCTCACCAAATCAAATGCCTTGACAGCATCCAGCGAGGCAACTGCCAAGTGTTCCGTACTGCACTGGGTGTGATCTATTATATGGTGAAGCCTTCTCAGGTTACTTGTGATTTGCCTTTGCAGGACTTATCCCATCTGATCTGGGTGTATTAAGCTGGCAATCGCTGGTTTAAGCCTGTCAGCCAGTAGAGCCGTGCGAATCCTCCCATCCTGATTGAGCAGTGACAGAGCCCGATATGAGCCACAATCCATGGCCGGCTTGCCGGGTTTCAAGAGGGGGATGATTATTGACTCTCTGAATTATTGACTCTCTGAGCAACCCGGGTAGTCGGCCTATGTTCAATGCTTTGTTGAGCATCGCCAACAATGGGGTGATGACCTCCGCCCTATACTCTTTGTAGAATTCACCGGGCAGTCCATCTGCTCCCGGAACTTTACCTGTCGGTAGTTCCTGTATAACCTGTTCCAGCTCTTCTGCAGTTATGGGGGCCTCCAGTCTATTTGCTACCTCCACATCTAGCTTGGGGAGGTTAATCTCTGATAACGCCTCCTCAATCTCAGACATCAGGCATTCTGAAGTTATCTCATATAGCTTCATATAATATTCATAAAAGTAATGATCACCCCTTCCTGAGTCTCAAACAGTGTACCGTTGCTCCTCACTAGTGCACTAATCGTTTCTCTCCTGGTCTTGCTCTTGTACAGCCAGGCCAGGAGGCACCCCGGTTTGTCTTCTTCCTTATGTTGCCGTTCCACATACTTCCTATAGCTCAGCCTACCCAGCCTATCCCATTGTACCAGGCATTCCTTCTGCAGGCGGGCCGCATCTTGTGCTTTATCAGCGATCTGTACTCTGTTGACTCAGTGGCCTCTAATGTAGCCTCTCCTTGCTCAGGTCTCTCTCTATCATGTCCTGCATCACTTTTGAGTTTGCCATAGCCGCCCCCCGAACCACCACTTTGAAGGCCTTCCACAATGTACTTGCTGACTCCACACTACCCGTGTTATGAGTAAAATATTCCTTCATCTCCCTCCTCAGGGCCTCTCGAAATCCTGTATCCTTGAGCGCCTCCACCCTCAGCCTCCATGTGGAGATCCTAGTCCTAGGGGAAGGAGCTGCCACATGACCACCAGGGGTGCATGATCCAAAAGCACTCTCGCCTTGTATTCTGCCTTCGTGAACCGGATCAATGTTTCCTCTCTGGTAAACACATAATCCAGTCTTGTGTAGAGATTTGTGGGGGCAGTGTAGTGGGAGTATACTCTTTCCTGGAGATGCATCGACCTCCACAGATCGGATAGCTTAACTGCCTGTAATAGCGAGTTCAAGGCTTTGGCCGCCGGGGCTGGGTGGTGTATCTATCATCTAATCTATCCAACGCCAGGTTAAGTGTACAGTTAAAATCCTCAACCCATATTAATGTGCCATCTCTATAGGGGGAGATCCTAGAATACATTGATCTAAAATATGCTGCAGTATCCTGATTCGGCGTATACGTATTGATAACACAAACCTCCTTATTTTCCACCCTTCCCTGTAATATCACCATTCTACCATCCTCGTCTCTGGAGGTTTTAATAACTCTAAACGGGACCTTCGGTGCTGCACATATTAGGACCCCCCTGGCATATGCTGAGTATGACGAGCCCACCGTCCTCCCACTTCACTTGCAAGTCTAGAGGTTCAGCTTTTCTTGGGTGGGATGCATGTTTTGTAATAATGCAATGTCTACCCTCTGGCGCTTCAAATAAGCCATTACTCTATTGCGATTTATATAACTATTCAAGCCCCTGACATTCCAGGTTATTACTTTGAGTTCCCCCATAACACTTCAAGATACCGTCAACCCAATACTCTTTCCATTGTGCAACTACAGTGACCTTCGTAAATGCAATTGTAGGCCCCCTTACCCTTATTAACTTCCCCAACTCCCCCCAACAATAGCCCAGCTCGTTTCTGCGTGCTCAGGCTCTCCCACTTCTCGCCTCCATCCTTGGAACATGTCCTGGAGCATCCGGCACGGTGGGGGTATATGTAACAGCTAGTATCCTTGCAGTCCAATGCAACTTGGGGTGTAGAACGCTCCTGCATAGTGCGTTCTGGATAAGCACCACACTGTTAGCTCCTGATTATAGCATCATCTGTCCTTATTCTTGTCTCACCACCAAGGATGTGGTGCATTCCTACGTTTTGCGATCTAAGGTAAGCACCTCCTTGTCAGCTTCTGGTTCAAGCATCTTTTTCTGTAGTAGGTTCCTGCTATCCAGCTACTGCAGTACTGCAGCAGTCGTGGTCTTCTGCTTACTATTGTCCTTGGCTACCCAGATCGATTGCATCTTCCGTTTGCAGGTTCTGCGTGTCCATCCAATTTTGTACATCTTCGGAGTGCGGCCCTTGTGGATCACCTTCAACATGGCTGGGTACAACAACATGTATTTCTGATTAGCCTCTCTCAGTCTCCTATTGACCGTTATGTAGCTCATTCGCTGCTTCTGGACCGGCAAGGTATAGTCTGGGTAAGCATTTGTTGAGGCCGACACCCGTTCGATAGTCCCACCTTTTCGGAAGTGCTCAAGAGTCTTCTCTCTATCTGGATTATTCAGTATCCGGGCAATTATAGGCCTCGGTAAGGCCCCCGGCTGAGACTTCCTCGTCCGTGCTCTATGGGCCCTTTCTACCACAAAGCCTTGGCTTAGGGTCCATAGACCGATCTCGTGCTGCAACAGAGTTTCGATGTACTCGGTCGGGTTTGCGCCCTCTTCACCTTCCGGGATCCCAACAATACGTACATTATTGCGTCTGGCCCTCCCCTCAGCATCATCTGCCCTGTCCTCCAGATTACGCACTTGTTGCTGTAGTACTTTAACTTCTTCTGTGATGTCCTTGAGGCCGCTTGTGTTCTCCAGCACTGTTTTTTCAAGCGTACCCGTACGTTCCGCAAGAGCCCTCACATCTTGTCTGAGCAGAGACACGTTTATACTGATAGCATCTATTTTGGCTTCTAGTGACTCCTTCAAGGATCCTATGGCCGCCAAGATCTGCTGGTCTCCCTCTACAAGCTTCCGGTCTTTCTGAGGTGTTGAAGTTGCTTGGGGAGGACCCTCCGTTAAGGGCGCCATCTTGGTGCATGCGTCCAGGGTAAGTTATTTGCCTTTGCTTTTCTGATGTTTGGGTGCCATGATTGGTCGACCACTTCTGTCTCGTGAACGTAGCAATGTTTTGTGTCTTAGGCGTACCAGTCTCTTGCTTACGACACTGCCTATGTGGCGATGTGGGCCTCTACTCCTTGTGCTTATCACTGGAATGCTTGGTGCCCCGGCTGGTGCTGTTAGTCCCACCCCTGGGCTCACTTTTTGCCCACACTTCTGTGCCGTTATCCGTAATTAGGCAGCCACGCTTTTCTTGACCCCACCTGTCAATTCCTAGGGGTCGGTGGATCACATTTCCACCAGCACCCCGTTGCCGTAGTCTGTGCTCATTCACCCTCTTATCGAATTTGTGGTTGCTTAGTCTAAACTGAGCCGTAGCACCCCTAGACTTCACCTGACTGGGTCCCGGCCTGACCTTGAGGTGATTGTGTCCCAGGGTCCCGCCAGGTGCTGTCGGCGATGCCCTTTGTTTCATCTGCTTTCCAGCCGAGCGTACACTATGCCCTGCTATTGTACTTTCCCCCAGTTCGGAAGCCTGTCCCGCGACCTGGACCTCTTAGCTGTGCGGCTTCCACCAGGGCACCTCGCCCACTATTCATTAAGTAAATCCACTCGGCCCTGGACTTCAGCCACAGCTCCAGGTGCCCCACTTACTGCCTCCAAAACCCAGGCAATCGTTTGTTACTCCACGCCCATCTAGTGCCAGTGGGGAATCAAGTGGGGGGATTAATGTGCCCCCTCAGGGTCACCTTTCCAGATGCACTGTTCCTGTTCTAGCCCCGGGGGCATACGCAGGAGCTCTTACTGTGTCGGTGGTCTCGTACGCTGTGTCTGGCGTTCTGGCAGTGCTTGCTGCATCAGCCTCGCCCGCTCATCTGTGGCTTCCAATCCGAGCTCACCGTTCGCTGCTTGTTAACAGGTCTTTATAGCCCTGGGCGTTCAGCAAACCCACTGTGGGTCTTTCTGTGTCATGGCACCCCCCGTGCTCGGGCTACGTGGATTGCATATCCTTTAGTTGTGCCATCCTATCGGGCACCTCCCCCCCCCCCCACACTCCCTGAACGTTGCTGGTGCGCGTTATCTTCAGTTTCCCTATGCACCACCTTCTGCCCCCAGTCAGCTGTTGGCTTAGTGTTTGGCTACTTGGGTCACTGCCGGGTCCTTCTTGTAGCGTTGCGCCCTGTTGTGTGCTTCCTCTTTCTGTGTTGTGCACAACGCTCACTGTCCTTTAAATTCAGACCTGATGGCCTATGTTGAGTCAGTTCCTACAAGCACCCTGGCTGGGCCGTATCGTACCTAGTGATAGGGCAACAGGGGCTGTGCGCACAGTTCTCGTACCAAACCGACAAATGTTGCGTGCAAGTTCACTGGGCCGTGCCCTTCTCAGGTGGACCCCGCTCGTTGTTCGCTTCGCTGCAGAACTCGCTGCTGCAGTATTCTACTGCTTGCCACTGCTCATGCTGTCGGTTGCCATTACACTGTAGCCCACACTCGTCCTCCTTCCGCCTGCCGCTGGTACTTCAGACGGATAGCAGGCAGATTTGCCACTGTGAAGCCTCATGTGCAATCATTAATCCGTGTCCAGCCCGCATACGCTCTGCTCTTTCAATCCCCCGCACAGCATCCACATAATTATTTGTCGCCTTGGCTTGTCTCTGCAGGTTATCTGGGTGCCCCACATTCTTGTCACTCTTTTCCATGTCCGTAGCAGCTGACTGTGCCCGCACAGTTTCGTTTGTCTGTGGGTTTTTGCGATCCCTGTTGTCAGCCGTGCACCTCCATCCTCACCGAACTGCTTCGTTTGTAAGACACACCAATATCTTCTCTTAGGTCGCAAGGGCCATGCCCCGGTGGGGACTCCGTTCCTTCCGTTCCTCACTGCCTTCCACAGCTCTTAGTTGCCTTCAGGCTACCGCAGAATTCTCTGTCCTTTGTTTTGCGCTTCCATTTTTCTATTGGCTCGCTGAGTTCCAGCTCCCACCACTGATGGCTCTAGTCACACAGGCAAAGCACGCAGAGTCACCAGACTGCACCTGGGTATGCACATCAAGTTCCCCAATACGTTGCTGCCTTTTCCCGTTGTAGGTACACAAAAAAACTCTTTTACAGTATTATTTCATGTGAGGCTCGCAGGAGCACATCAGGACACGTCCTATTCCATGGCTCTGTAGCCACGCCCCCTCCAGGTTTCTCGTTGTTAAGACCTGGAATGGAACAGGGACGAGAGATATCCATGAACTCTTGCATATTCCACTGATTGTTTTTGGTCAGTGTAGGAAGAGATGGAGGGGTTTTACCGGTCTCTTTGCAATAACCTATGAATTTGGTTTCAAGGGCCGTTTGGGGTTTTATCGGTGCAGAGTTTTCCCAGTCCCATATTGGAGAGTTTTGAGAGTAGTAGTTTGCCTGCCAGGATCTTTGGGGTAAAAAATCTCCAAAAGGAAGTGGAGATTCATGTAAGAAAGTAGAGAAGATGGGGAAGTCCCATCCCAGAATAACTTCTTCGGGAGCCCAGAATTATGGCTGATCGATACCTCACAGGATTCACCCCGGATTTCAATGTGAATGGGTATTTTGGGATAGACTTCATTGTCTCCATGCACACATGTTACTCTAACTGGAGCTGCGTTGTTTAGGTCTTTTGTTGTAAATAAATCAGCTTGTATAGCAGTTTGTTTACTTCCTGAGTCGATGAAGGCTCTTACTTGCCTTCCATTCACCCAAGCCTTTTCAAATGTTTACTCTGTAGGAGTTTGGCATAAACAGATGCTAATGGTCTCTAGCTCTTCCTCTGGTTCTTCCCACTCTTCGCCCTTCAAACAGCCTATTTCCATAGGTTCATCTTTTATATTCTTCGGACAGTGCCTAGCTAAATGCCCTGTTTCTCCACAGGAAAAACAGACCAGAGGAGATGGTTTGCTTCCTTTTGATTCCCCCCTTCTGCTTTCATCTTTGGCCTTCGGATCAGTTTTCCTGTTTTCTACTCTATCTCTCGTGGCATCCCTTCCTTGATCCTATGTGATCCCCCTTGTTAATGTATTCCCTCGGGTTGAGGTAGATGGACGGGTTTATGATCCTTCCGTTCTTCCCATCAATAGGTCAAGTGGAAGTGTTTAGCTGCATCCAAGTGGTTTTGTGCAGTCTCAATGGCTATGGCTAGGGTAGGTCCATTTAACTGAAGAACGGATTTTTGAAAACAAGGGGATAAGGAGTTAGTAAAGTGTTCTAGGGTAATCATCTCCATCAGTTCTTCTGGGGACTTGTTATTAGTCCATAGGGCCACTGTATTTTTAACACGTTCACCCAGTTCTAAAGGAGTTTTTCCCGGGTTTAACCTAATGGTTTGTAATTTATGCTGATAAAAATTGCAGGTCTGCCCCACTCTTTTTTAACAACCCTTCCTTGATGGAGAGAAATGTGGCTCCTTGTGCAAGTTTAAGTAATTCATAGGCAGTTTGAAGTTCACCTTTCAACAAGGGACCCAAATCACATCTTTTAAGGTTCTCTTCCCATCCCAGTTGTTCGGCTAGTCGTTCGAAGTTTAGAAAAAAATGTCCTAGATCTTCGCTTTCAAGATATGGTTGAAATACACCCTGTGGTAGTAAGGGTCTTGCTTGCAATTCAATTCATCTAGTTAGATTTTCTTGGAGCCTTTTTTCCGCCAGTATCTGATGGGCCGCCAATTGGGTGATGACATTGGCTAAGTTGGCCATCTCTTCCTGGGGTTTAAGGGTTTCTTCTGTGGTATCCGAATCAGAAAAGAAACAACTCTCGACTCCCACGGATAAGGTTTCAAAATCCTCTGAGCCTTCTGATTCTGAGTCTGTCGAAGGAGTGGACTGTGGTAAAATAATCTTTAACGCTGATGGTTCTGCGACACATGATGAGTGGGTACCATAGAAAAGAAAAGGCTCTGAGGGAGGGGGATTCAGAGCACTAGGTCTGATAAGAGAAAAGACCGGTCAAACTTTTAGAATTATTCAGTCCCACGGTTGTATTTGTAATGGGAAAGAGGAAGGGCGTCTAGCAACACTTGAGTTTTAAAGAACAGAGCCTGTTGACCAGGTGGAACAAGTAGTTGAGAGAACAACACTTCTTTCAGTGTGGATATGTGGTCAGAGTCTAGGAGATTAACTATTTTATTTTCCCCAATTATTAGCAAGGGTTTAAATTTGTATCAGTTCAATCAAATCCCATTCCTGATACCAAATATAAGGAACTCATGGTGGCAACAGTAAAGGCAGACCCACGTGATCACAGTTAAAGGGTGTTTATTAAACTGTATAGTGGGTAAAAGAAACACCTAATTTAAACTAAAATCTAAGATGGGAGCAAGCTACGACCATCAAATAATAATATGGCCGTCCTAGTGGCGTCTTGTCAAATAAAAAGGGCCTATACTAAAAAACCTATTGCCAACCCTTACAACTAAGTTATAAAATAGTGTGGGATAATGTTCTCAATAAAAGGAAGAAGTGTTCACTAAATTATATGTCAGGATGGTAGGGGTGAGGTCTCCCTTCCCCACTTTTTTAAAATTTTTTATTTTATTTAAACAGATTGTATGGTTTCCATATGTGAAACCTTTAACCTGATCATGTCCATTCTTCCATGATGTGTCTTCAGTTTGATGTACAGTATCCTGATAGCAGAGCTTGGTAACACCTTATTGTGCCTGGGTCATGTTGTTGATCACCTCTAGTTTCTTGAGAATCAGAATCACTAGTCTTATGAGTGCCAATGTTATTTTCATTTTTTCTCCTTCTACAAGAGTCTTCCACCACTCATCAACATTCCTTGTCATGTGACTTCTAATAATGTCCCCCAAGCACTGCTCTAGCTCTTTCCTTAAACCGGTACACTGTAGTGTGAGATGTTTCAGAGATTCTATCTCTCCTTTTATTTTACACATTCTGCAGCTTTCACGGATATCCAACCTTTTTCTTCTTTGTAATATTTCTCCCGTTGGTAAAATGTTCAATCTGAATCTCAGAAAAAGGTCTCAGAAGTACCAGTTAGGGAATAAAGTCAGATAACTCGGGATCTGATTCAGTTTTCGTGGTTGAGCCCAGAAGTTTTCGTAACCTTTGTATTTGCGGTTGTCTTCTTGGGTTTCTATCCAATCTGCCATGTATAGTTTCTTTTTAGTTTTGTCTGGGTTGATCCATAAGTCATCCTCTCACTCACTGAGGTTCACTAGGATCCCTCGACATGTCTTTTGCCAGTCTATTAAGATTATGTCAGATTGGTCTTGTAGGGCTTTTATCAGCACCCCAAATCCTCCCGTGGTGTTTCTTCAAGACATTTTCGGTAGAAACTTAGCATTTTCCATACCGCAATTGTTTTGAGTGATGTCAATGCCAGCTCTCTCCTTATTTGCTGTATTGGGACTGATTTGGGCAGCTGTAAAGTTTTCCTCCAAAACAGGCCCTCCAGGATTGACCATGTTTGAGCTTGTAGGGGGGTTGGTGATTCTACCCCATATGTTAATATTGGCACCACTTTCATCCTGTAAAAGGATATTAGAGGTGATAAGGTGAATCTGCAGTATCTTTTACGCAGAATTCTCCCTTGGGCAGCTAGGTTGGTTGCTTTCCTTTTTAGCCCCACTATTCTTGGCATGTTGTTTTTCGTATTGTCTATACAGGCTCCCAAGTACGTGAAAGCTTCAACTTCCAAGATTTTTTTGTTTTTCAGAGACCATCCTAGTTTTTTCCCTCTGTTTCTATTACCTCCTGGGCAAAGCTTCAGAATTCTCGATTTTTCTGGATTTATTACCAGATCATTTGAGTCTACATATGATTGTAATGTAGTGAGCTGTCTTTGCAAGCCGATTTGGGTTTGGTCCATCAGGACGATATCATCTGCGTAAAGCAATCTCCCAATCGGCGTTTCTGCTATTTTTGTTGGAAAGCAGCGAGTCGACTCAAATGACTCCTCCAGGTCTGATGTGAACAGGTTATACAATTCCGGAGCCAGCGGGCATCCTTGTTTTAAGCCCATTTTTATCTGAATTTCGTCTGTTAATGTACCCGCTGTGTCCAATCTGACTCTGATGCTTGTATCCGTGTACAAGTCTTTGATGTTCTCCACCAGTGACTGTGGACATTCCCAGCTTTCCATTTTCTTCCATAGTTTAGCTCTTTTTTTTGATGTCGAAAGCCTTTGACAAATCTATGAACGCAATATAGATTCCTTGGTTTTTATTCCTTTGTGTTCTGGCTTTCATTAAGTTAATCAGGAAGATGTTAAGTGCTGTGCCTCTCCCTTTCACAAAACCCGATTGCCAAGGATCACGTCGTCCACTTTGCTGTACCCAATGGTCTAATGCTTTCAGTAGTGTAGACGCAAAGACCTTCCCCACCACGTCTAGTAATGCGATTGGTCTGTAATTGTCAGCTGATGTTCTGAGACCCTTTTTAAAAATGGGCACCACTACTGCCTTTGCCAGGAATCCAGAATTTTTTCTGTTGTTAGTATGTAATTAAATAGAAGATGAAGAATTTAGCCCATTCGCCTGTGTTACTTTTCAGTATTACGTTCGTCAGCCGGTCGGCCCAGGGGCTCTCGAATCTTTCAGTTTTTTTAGGATGCTTTCAATTGCTTCAATACTGATATCTATAGTTGCCTCATTTTTATTTGTCGTTGGTTTCTGCTTTGGGTCAGTGTGAGTTTCTCCTTGCAGCTGTCTGCAGTGCTTAACAAACATGAAGAAGCACTAATTGGGTTCATTTGACTTATTGCTTGAGGCTTCTCCACTTCGTTGATGATTGCCCAGATTTCAGCTGTATTTTTAGTTCTTATTTTTCCCAGCATTCTTTCTGCATCCTGATTTAGCAAGGTCTTCTTGTGTAAATGTAACCAGATTCTGTATTTTGGTTTTAGCTTATGAATCTCTTTACTCCAGTTGTCGTGTTTAATCTTTTTTAGTCTTCTGATGTCTCTCCTTAATGCTTTTTTCTTTTCTCGTATACGACTGTCGTACTGGTGTTGGTAGGTTGATATTTGATGGTTACTTCCAAGCTTCCTTTCTGTAACAAATGTTCTGAAAAGCGGGGTGTAATCAATCCTTTTTTGGCCTTGTTCGTTTTCAAGCGTCAAGATCATTTGTTTTAGATTATGGTTTAGTTCTCTTGTTTTCTCTGGTCTGATCCTTAGTTTGATACCTTTTTGGTCTGTGACCAACTTTTGGTTATAAGCTCCGGTCTTGTTATTGCTGATGTTTTTGCACGTCAGTTTTAACAAGTTGTGGTCACTTTCTACTGTTGAGATTACTTCCAAGGTCTGGATGTTCCCCGACAAATTACTTGAGATGCAAATATAGTCCAGGATCTCTACTGATTGTGTTCCCTTCCAGGTTGGTTTTGCTGGTTGGTCCTCCTTCACCTTTCCGTTCAGTACTACACAATCCCTTGATTGTACCATAGGGTTCCACATTGTACCTCTTTTTTCCTTTGTTGAAGCTGTTGTTATGTCATGCTCTGATCGGTCGTCCTTGTTCAGGCACGAACAATTTAAGTCTCCTACCAGTATGAACATAGGATCAGTCCACTTTTCTCTCTGTTCATCCTTTAATTCTGCTATTTCATCTGGCAGGTTTTTGTGTAGTGAGTTTGCTGGATTCCAATATATGTTGATCAGTATTAGTACTTTACTGGCTTTTTTATCCAGCTGTAACGCGACCATCTGAATGAGTACGTTTGGATTTTTCTCCTCCAGCACTTGCCAGTCCAGGTCATTTTGGACCTTTGACTGCTGGGTTTAGCAATACCACGTATCCTTCCAATGTCAGTGGTTGCACCAGCCATGTTTCTTGTAGGCATAACACACTAAGTTTCTCTTTTTGAAGCACTCCATTAGTAAAAAGGTGGTTAGAGCCTCTGGTGTTCCAACTTCCCAGGCTCCATGAACCCACGCTTTTTACTGTTTTATATTATTGGGTGTTTGTTTTGTCATCAATCATGTTTTTCAACCATTTCCACCTTGCTGCTTCGTTTTCTTCTTCTTGTTGTTGAATTCTTTTGTTTGAGCTTTGTGTGTTCTGGGTGCCCCTTCTCGCTGATGTTGTTCTGTTAGTCTTGGCACTACTGGTCTCTCTGTCTTTTCTGTTGATTTGTTTCACCGAGTGTTTCTTTACTCTCTCCTGGGTTTTTAGGACTTCATCACTTTCTTGTAGGTCGAAACCCATTGGTCTTAATTGCGGAGCTTCTTCCAGTAGCAGTTGTCTCACCAGATTTGATCTTGTATGCAAGATTACCTTGTCGGTGCGATCTTCCTCGATGAATTCTACGATCGCCAATTCGTCTGTTGTAATTAGTCTTAGGGCCGGTATGTGGTGGAGGAGTCTTATTACATTGGTTCTGTTGAGGATTAATCGGTCCTCATAATGAAGGATCCGTTCCAGAACAAGCCCTGGTTGCTTGGAACTGTCAGCAACACTTGTTTTGCGTGTGGGTCTGTGCTGTAGATCTCTTCCCCCCTCTTTTGTGTACTGCCGGTCTCTTCTTTCCACTGTCTCGATTCGCTTGTTGCTGTATCTTGTTTCACTTTCCTGACTGGTTCCGTGGTTTCGGGTCACAGACCGTCCCACGAACCTTTCTCGACCTTGACGTTCGCTCTTCTGACCTCTTTCACTTGATTCCTGGTTTCTTCTCGGTCCATCCTTTTCTGTATGAGTATTTGGTACTCTTCTGTTTTCTCTCCATGTCTCATAACCGGTTTGTGTTGACATTGTAGATGAGGTGTCACTTTCGCTATAATCTGTGTGCTCCTCACTCGCGGAATCATCAGCCCCTGTGTTTACCTCATCGATGCCTCTTATGACCTGTTTGTCTTCGTCATCTGAGACCGGGTAAGTGGAGAGGTCCAGCAGGTCATCGTCAGAGCAATCAACTGCTTCGATTTCTAAGATCTTTTGTTCTTCAGTCTTTTAGTCTGGTCTCACCTTTTTCTTGTTGTTTCTTAGCTGGTCAATTATACTCGGTTGTTCTTTTGGTATTGTCAGGTTTTTAATGAAAGCTCGGCATTTACTACTGCTGGGGGCTTTTGCTGGTGGTTGATTTTTTTGTTTTCTAGAGGGCCCTATATTCTTGTGGTGCCCCCCTGATTTGTTATCTGCGGTCCCATTGTTCTTCGTTTTTGTTTGGCTGTCTAGTTTTTTATCTTCTGTGTTTATGTCTCTTGTTTTGAAGATCTCGCACACATTCCCCTTTTTCTTTCCTTTCTCCAGACATTTGTCCGTAGTGATGGAGTCTCCAGGCCTTGTTGTCTGGCTTTTACTAGAAATGGCCTCCACTGTTTCTGTTGAGTTGTTTAGCCCTTCCCTAGTGCTTCTGTTTAGGGGACTTTCTTCCACCTCGATCTCTGATGATTTCATTGACTCATTTCTTGTTCCTGGTTGAGACAATTTGCTCTTTGGTTTTTCTCTTGGAAGAATGTTACTGGTGATATCCTCAGTCGGGAGGGGGTCTATCTTCGTTTTGTTTTACCTCCCCCTTCTCTTCACTTTGAGTTGCTCGCGGTTCCATAACGGTTACACTTTGGGTTTCTGAGTCCTCTTCTAAATTTACTGGTGTACCCATGCTCCTTTCTCCTTTATTTTCTTGCTCGTTAGATTCAGCATTGTTTTGTTTTTCTACACCTGGAATAACCTCATGTACGGTCATTGTTCCTGAGTCTTTTCTTATAAAGTCCTTGCCTTTTTGATTTAACCTCCCTAGTTTTCTTTCTTTTAGTATAGGTTTGATTATGTCATGTAGCAGTTGGGTGATATTGGCGGTGCTGTTGTCCAAATTGTTTTGGATTGCTGAAATGAAACCCTCTACAAATATTGTTTTGGTATGTACCATTGCAAGTATCGTAGAATGGACTCTTAATGTGTCTGCGATGTCCTCATACAGTTTCATGATGGGTGCTAGGATTCCTGACATAGTTGCGACCATTAGGAAATTGTCTTCTGTTGTTCGACCTGATTTAACCTGGTCTTCATTTCCCACTTGGTTTAATGGCAACGTTTGCGTCAATTTGTCTTCGATGTCAACTTTGTCAGTCATTCCTCTTTCTTTGTCAACGTTTTTGGTGCCTATGGTCTTGTCTTTTAGTGCGTTCTCCATATTCATTGACGTCTCCAACAAAACTGCATCTGATATTCCGACTCCTGTCGTTTTCTTAATTTGATTAGTGCAGGCGGGGCTCCGTCTGCCAAAGCTGAAGCTTAGTGTCTCCCTAGCATTTGCTGGGGTTACTGTGGTTCCTCCATTTATGGTGTTTGGAGTTTTGGGAGCCCCTGTTGTTAAATTTGTTGGCAATGGTCCTGCCGTAAATGGTTTCCATATGATGCTTCTGGGAGCACCCTCCTTTTGGTTGTTCAGGTATTTCGTCCTCTTAACTATGTATCTAGATGGGGGGCTGAACTGAGTTCTTGGATTATCCCCCTCACGGCCTTCCGACTGTGCTAACTCCTTCCATGGCCTTTCGTCCTCTGCCTCGGAGTTTGAGTTTTTTCTTTTCAGGTTGTTCAGCATATGGTGTTCCCCTGTTGTTGGTAGCTTCGGTTTTTCTATCCAACTAGATACAGTTGCTTGGCTTGCATTGTGACCTGTTCTTGCCTCCTTTGGGCTTACCCAGGGCTCAATAGTAGAGACATTCAATGCTGTTAGAATTGGAGAACTGACCAGATTTTGCACTTGGTCTTCCACTGGCTTGTCTGTGATTTTTTGTGTGGCCTGTTTTGTCGAATGCTCTGCTTCTGTCTGTAGGCTTCCTGCTACAATTTCAATTTCATCCCATGGTTTTGGGTGGTTCTCCGGTATTAGCGGCCGCCTGCCCATTGTCTATGTATAGCGCAGTGCTAGCTCCAATTTTTACTTGAATATTGATGGGGCAGAAACTTTGATTTAATAAGGGGTCAGGGGTCGCTGGCTGGAGTTCTGCCTCCGCAGCCCAAGAGGGGGTGGAGCAAGTCACATCCATATCCCTCACTATGCCCTCTGCCCCTTCAGTCTGTTCATTGTCTCTCTTTAAATGCATTTTGTGTCCTTGCTCCCCTTCAGTGAGTCCCAATGGCACGTGCAAATAAAGCTTACCTTCTTTTATGTTCTGCAATTCTTTGGCGGCACTGTGGTCTGGCACTCCGCGCTCCGCCCGCCACCTGACACCGCACACTCTGACACACTCCGCTACGCTTCGCTTGACTTCCGGTTTTTGAAGTAAGCGGGCGTAGGGAGGTGGAGCGTCAGGCAGGTGAGAAGGCAAGTGAAAACAGACTCCTGTGTCTTCAAAGTGAAAGTAAAAAAAAAATAAATAAAATTAAAATAAAAATAAAAATAAAAGCAGACTCCACATAGTTTTTGCTTCAAAAACATCTTTCAGCAGGAATTTCGCAGCAATTTCGGGCGGCAATCCAAAAGTAGGGGCACAGGCTCCACGGCACACCGGACACTCTGACACACTCTGCTACGCTTCGCTTGACTACCGGTTTTTGAAGTAAGCGGGCGTAGGGAGGTGGAGCGTCAGGCAGGTGAGAAGGCAAGTGAAAACAGACTCCTGTGTCTTCAAAGTGAAAGTAAAAAAGAAAAAAAAACAAACTAAATAAAAATAAAAGCAGACTCCACATAGTTTTTGCTTCAAAAATGTCTTCCAGCAGCAATTTCGCAGCAATTTCGGGCGGCAATCCAAAAGTAGTGGCACAGGCTCCACGGCACACCGGACACTCTGATACACTTCCCCACGTTTTTAGCATGGGACAAAGAAGGACCGCTGAGCACAGCAGACTACTAGGCCTCGCAAGTACAAGTTACAGTTCCATTTCAATGATGCCAGGACCTTCTGGGCCAAGTCTCTTTCTTGCAAAGTCTCTTGATTTAGAAGGCCGGCTGAACGATAAACAATAAACAAAACGTATCTTCAATAAATCTTCACGCTGGGTGATTTCTCTTCACCTTGGATCCCCCTCAACCGGGCTCGGATACTTCTTGGAACATGGGCCTCCCTAGATCACTTGTTGTATTCATGAGTCTCAATGTGTTTTTAAACAATCTTTCACTGTGGACATCCCTCAGTTGTTCTCTGTGTTCACTCTTATCAACACAATGTTCAACAGTTTTATCGTACTTCACCCTGTTTTTCAGGCATCCCTCAGCCAGGTTCACACTTGCCAGTTACACAGTTGACTTTACTTTACACAATGCAGGATTTACTTCCCTTTGCTTTCCTCTTGGTTACGGGTCAAAGACTTTCGATTGTACAAGGAGTTCTACTCGACCCTTGTATGACCACTTTGATCTCTTGCATCGGCTCTCCTAGGGCCTCCTGGGATCTGTAGTTTTAGCCAGCGGGGGCCGGTCAGAGTCTTTCGAAATGAGTGCCCATGTGGCGCCAATCCACTCTGCAGCTGGTCTCTCCCTGGATTGTTTCAACAGTTGCGTATCAGACAAAGGGCCTCATTATGACATCGGCGGTAGCCGTGCCTGTAATAAAGGCACGGCTGCCCCAGGTGTCATTTATTTTCCGGCACCCACGAATGGGCAATTACCGGGTCATTACGGCCCTGCCGGACATGCTAATTGCCCATTCGCGGGCGTCGGAAAAAAGATGCTCCCCATTCCCATTCGGCCCCATAGGGCTGAATGGGAATGGGGAGGCTGGATGCACCGACACCGTTTATAACGGTGCCGGTGCATCTGACATGCTGTGCTCACGGGTGCCGTTCTGCCCGGCAGGTCCGGCCTGGCGGGCAGAAAGGCACCCGCAAGCACAACTCGTAGTTTGCCAGTCCAGGAACTACCGTACCAGCAAGCTTACCGGTGCCGTAGTTCCCGGACCGGCAAACTTATAATGAGGCCCAAAGTCATTGTTCTTGATCCATATTATGTTGCCATTTACAACCTTCAATCTACATGTTCTGTTCACTATCGGTTCTTCCTCCGACTCACGGGCTGTGATGAACCGCTTGATATTTCTTGTCTCTGGAGTCAAGGACGGTACCTTGGTAGCAAGTGTCTCTCTCTGACTTGGTTATCAGCGTAGGAGGGCTCCGTGCACCACTGGCATCTATTACGCCACATTCCAGCTGGACTTCCCAGTCTTATGATTTCCCCCTCGGAGGCTTCGCAAGTGTGAATTGAAAAGGGCATGGGCAGTACCCCCTTCATCGTCCCTCCATGTCTCGCCACATTTCTCCTCCGTTTGAACTGCCGGTCCGGTGTAGCTGTTTCCTCGTGCATTTGGCTTCGCTCAAAGTGTGCTCTCATGCTCCACCTTTTATCCCTGTGGGGAAGGGAAAGGGCCGTCAGGTGTGCGTAGTTATGGTCAATTGCCTGACTCTGCCTGACCCTTGTGTTGGGACAAACGGCTCTGGTGTTAGTCTGTTATCTTTCACGGTGTAGGAAAGTATTCATGTCGGAGAAAGGGGGAGGGGGATAGAGCTTCTAAGTATCCCACAGGGTAGGATGGGGAAAAGGGGCTAGAAGGAAGGGGGTACCACATCTCGCCCGTCTGTCTCCCACTTCCACTCCCCAAAGACACTGATTTCAGGGCTGGAGAGTTGTGGTCCCGGGGCTTGAGGCCAAGGACAAGTCTTGTAGTCCTGTTCTGGATTATTTGCAGATTAGTTGCAGAGGGCGGATAGTAGAGGAAGGCAGATTTAGAAAGAGGCTGTTGCACTAGTCCAGCCTAGAGACAAACAGGGCTTTGGAGACATTGGGCTTCATTACGACCCTGGCGGTACGGGGTCAACAGAGCCGTAAAAGGTGCCGGCGCCGTTTACCCCGTACCGCCTCATTACGAGGTCCCCTCGCGGGACCCAGGAAGTAACGCCAAACCAGGTGTGCTTACTGGGTCCTGCGAGGGGAAAAGGGAGCAAACAACGGGCCAACTCGTAATGGCCCGTTGTTTGCTCCCTCTCCCATTCCCATTCAGCCCTACGGGGGCTGAAATGAGAATGGGGAAGGACCGGGTCCGGGTCCTTGGAGGGAGGAATTACCAGGCCTAACGAACTCGGAATGGCCCGGTAATTCCTCATTCTGTGGACCCGGACCTGGACCCGGACGCGATTTCGGCGGCAGCCATGCCGCCAATAGCGGCATGGCTACTGCCAAGGTCGTAATGAGGCCCATTGAGCTTCTGTGGGAATGTTAGAAAAGGAAGAATACCTCTGGGGAGGTGCAGCTTGTAGTGGGCCTTCTTGGCCAGGTCTGTGATGTGAGGAGAGAAGGAGAGAGTGGAGTCGAAGATGACACCGAGATTTTTTGCCTCAAAGGAGAGCGAAGGAAGAGGGCCCAAGGAGGGTGGCCAGAGTGAGAGACTGAAAGCGGGAACAGGGGTCCCAATGTATTTTGTATTCATATTTTTATTATGTTAATATATAGCGCTTTCATCCAAAGCGCTTTACAATATAACAACTGGATACAAGAATAATGAATAACAATCATGAGACAAACCAGCGAGACAATATATAGAACAATTTACCTAGGTAGAGAAGGTGAGGGAGGGGTAAAGGGAAGGAGGAGGAGTAGGGAAAGGGAAGGGAGCTAAGGGAGATGGGTGGGAAGGAGACTAGAGAAGTAGGAGAGTGGGTAGGTAGGACGGGAGATCAGCGGGGGGAGTGGAGAAGAAGAGATTTCAGGGAGGTGCGGAAGGAGGAGTATGTGGGAATGGAGCGGATAGAGAGAGGTAAAGAGTTCCAGTGTAGGGGGGCCAAGATCCGAAAGGAACAGAATCATGAGGAGGCACAAGGAGATGGGGGAACAGTGAGTAAGAAGAGATCAGCAGAGCGGAGAGGACGGGAGGGAGTATAGAATGAGAGGAGGGAAGAGAGATGGGGGGGCGAGATCGTGGAGAGATTTGAATACAAGACAGAGGAATTGGAATTTAAGTTGGGAGTGGAAGGGAAGCCAGCCAAGGAAAAAGAGCGAAGAGGAAATGGAGTCACGGGGGCAAGAAGACAAAGTGTACGAATGGAGGAGTGGTAGATGGATTTGAGGGGGGCAAGATAAGAGGTAGGGAGACCAAAAAGAAGGGAAGAGCAGTAGAACAGACGAGAGAAAATGAGGGAGGAGATTAAGAGTTTAGAGGCATGGAAGGTGAGGGAGGAGCAGATCTTGCAAATGTTGAAAAGATGGTAGTGACAGGGACGGGAGGTGAGAGAAATATGGTGGGAAAGGGTTGAGGGAAGAGTCAAAGTGGAGAGCTAGATTGCGAGCGTGAGCAGAGATGGGGAGATTGGAAGGAGGGAAGTGGTTGAGAGGGGGCAAGGAGGGGGAAGTGTGTTGGAAGGAAAGAAAAGGACTTCTGTTTTGTCGGTGTTGAGGGAGAGAAAGTGGGAAGACATCCAGTTTTTGATAGCAGTAAGACAGGAGGATTAATTGAGATGGAGATCAGGAGTGAAAGAAGAGAAGAAGAGGAAAAGCTGGGTGTCGTCAGCATAGAAATAATGAGCGATGATGAAAGAGGCGATAACGGGAGCCAGAAGAGAAGTGTAGAGTGAGAAAAGAAAAGGGCTGAGTACAGAGCCTTGGGGGACCCCGTAGACCAAGGGAAAGCTGGAGGAGGTGCTGCCGCCCCAAGAGACAGCAAAAGAACGATTGGAGAGGTAGGAGGAGAGCCAATTGAGGACAGAGTCTTTGAAGCCAAAGGAAGAAAGAGTGTTGAGGAGTAAGGGGTGATCACCGGTATCAAAGGCAGCAGACAGATCGAGGAGTATCAGACAGAGGACTGCTTAGTGTAGCGAGCGGTAAGGAGGGAGTTGAGATCATAACTGATAGCAGTCTCAGTATAATATTTAGGGTGAAATCCAGATCGAGAGGGGGGAAGAAGAGAATTAATGGAATCAAAAGCTGAGAGTTGAGAGTAAGCAAGTCGTTCAAGAAGCTTAGAGAGGAAGGGAAGGAGCGAGATTGGACGAAAGTTGGTAGCAAGAAGAGGGTTAGCGGAAGGTTTCCTCAGGATGGGGATGATAGTAGCGTGTTTGAAGGCAGAGGGAAAGGTTGCTGAGGAAAGACAAATGTTGAAGAAGGTGGTTAAGTAGGGGATGAGGAGAGGGTAGATTTTAGGAATAAGGGGGGAGGGAAGAGGATCGGAGGGGGCAGCAGTAGGATGAATTTTAGACAGAGAAGGGAAACACTGGAGGGAGTGACAGGAGAGAAGTTAGACATGCAAGCAGAGGGGGGGAAAGAGAAGAGGGAGGAGGGGAATAGGAAGGGGAAAGGAGGTTTTTTTGACTAAGGGAGAGGATTTTGGAAGAGAAGAAGTCAGCAGTCAGACGGAGAGAGAGGAGAGATAGCAGATGGGTCAGGAGTGGGTGGGGAGAGAAGACGAGTTAGGGTTTGGAAAATACGTAGTGGGAACGTTTGGCTAAGTTGAGGCAAGAGTCTTATAGAGAGTGGTATGAGAAGTAGGAGGTTTGGTTAGCCAGAGAGCAGGATTTGAGCCAGGTCCGTCCAAGGCGACGGAGGAAACGACGCATAGACAGAAGGTAAGGGGAAAGCCAAGGTTGGGACGGTTTACGAGATGGGCGGAAAGAGGTAAGGGGGTAGTGATGGTCGAGACTGGTGGAGATAGAGGAAGACAGGGAGGAAAGGGCGTCTTTGGCAGAAAGTGAAAAGAAGACTGAGAGAGGGGGAAGGGAAGAGGAGCAAGAGTCAAGAAAGAGGGAAGGGCTAAAGTTACGGAGATCCTGACGAGAGAAGAAAGAGGGGAAGCAAGGGCGGGGAGGTAAGGAGGAGGGAGTGGGAGAGAGGGAGAAGGAGAGTAAAGCATGATCAGAGAGGTAGTTGGGAAGAGATGAGACAGGTGAGGAGGAGAAGGTTGATATAAAGATGAGATCGAGAGTGGAACCAGAGGAGTGAGTAGGAGGAGTGTGGAGGAGAGAGAGAAGGAAGGAGTCAAGTATGGTGAGGAGAGGGGAGGGATGAGAGGAATTGAAGAGGGGACGGTTGAAATCGCCAAGAACTGAGAGGGGAGTAGGGGAAGGAGATATGAGAGAGAGGAGGTGATCCAGGTCCTCATAGAAAGAAGAAAGAGGGCCAGGAGGTCTGTAGATAATAAGGAAGGAGATAGCGTGAGGGAAAGTGAAAGATTTGAAAAGGTATTCAAAGGAAGGGAAGGTGGGGAGGGATGGGGAAGGGGAGGAGGAAAGGCATTTGGAGTGATAGAGGAGACCAATGCAACCTCCGCGGCCAGAGAGGCGTGAAACATGAAAGAAGGAGGAGGAGGTAGTGGTGAGAGAAGCTGGGACAGTAGAATTGGTAAGGGGAATCCAGGTTTCAGTTATGCAGAAGAAGTGAAGGTTAAGTCGGAAGAACGTGTCTAGAGCCGCCGCTGTCTTATTACAGAGGTATCTGGCGTTCAAGAGGGTGATGTTAATGAGACTGGAGGGTTCAACAGTAGGGGGGTAGGTAAGGTTAGGATGAAGGGGGAGGAAGAAAGGGAGGGGAGAGGAAGGTGATTGAGGGGAGGAGAGTCTAGCAGCACGCATAACAGAAGGTGAAGAGTGAGTGATGATTTTTGAGAAGATGGGAGGGTGAGAAGATACAGGGTGAGAAGAGGACAAGGAGAGGGGCCTCTCTACGGGGGGCAGAGGAGACAGGTTCAGGAGGTGCTTCGCTGAGGAAGGGGAATAGAGTACTGGGGGGTCAGGAGAGGTAAGGGGTAAGGGAGGAGGACAGGGCAGGTGGCCCCTGCAAAAGAGCATCTTGATTCAGGTGGAAAGGGCTCTGGTGGGGATAGGAATCAAGGATAAGAAGAGGGGGCTAGTGAGAGTAGACAGGCCTATGGTGAGACAAGGCAGGCAGCCACACAGGGCTCTGGTGGGGATAGGAATCAAGGATAGGAAGAGGAGGACTAGTGAGAATAGACAGGCCTAGGGTGACAGAGGCAGGCAGCCACAGCAGTAGTAGGCCAGTTGCTGATGGGGGAGGGCTGCTGTGAGGAAAAAGCAGGTGGTCTACATAGCAGATGTCAAATATGGGAGACAGGAAGGACTGAGAGGACCTCAGTCTTAATGGCATTAAGGCAGAGATCATTGGAGGTGCACCAATCCTGAATCGTGGATAGACAGTCAGGAATGAGCAAGAGAGTAGAGGAGGTTAGAGGGGAGCCTGAAGGAGAGCTGAGTGTCATCCGCATAACACTGAAAGTTAGAGGAGAAGGTAGAGATCAGGTGAGCCAAAGGGGCCAAGTAGATATGTGAGAAACCTGAGGGTATTCTCCTAGGTAAGTCGTGAGATTTCTCTTTTCAGGTGGCCAGGGGAGAGCCATCGCTTTTGGATCCCAACCCTGGGGGTGGACAAGCGAGGTAGGATCACCTGGGTAGCGGTGTCTGGGGTAATAAATCTGGAAGACCCTAGGCGAGATGCGGTATCCGATTAGGATGACAGGGGGTAGGGAAGACATCCCCGAAACCTTCATAGGATATTCGGGTCTATCTTACTTGAACCAGCAAGAGAAATCCAATCATAGTAGGATGACAAGGGTGGGGAAGTACGGGAACCGGAGGGAACAGAATCTGTTTGTCTATAACATCAATGGGTCTTTCCCCCACTCAAGTCAAAGGACTTCTTATCCATATCTGTCCCACCCTTCCAAATCGCCAATAAAGAAGGGTATGTGGGAAAGGGAACTGTCCCGGTTATATAAAAATCAGACCGGGTGTTCGCCTTCTCCCGAATTTCAACCACCTTATAACCATTCCCCCTGCAAGAACCCTCATTGGTCTTGTCCCATTTCCCCCTCCACCATTTCCAATAAGTATTGGGACAAGGAAGAGGCGATCAGGAGCAATGAGGATTACCCATAGAAACAACATAGGGATACTAAGTCAGCGCTACCATCTAACAAATTTGAATTGTCCCACTAATACAGCTAGGCAAGGCCAGACACATTTCCCCAACTGTGCACACCTTACTCCAAATGACTCACAGCTGCAGTATAAAAAGTGTGGTTCTGCCAGAATCAGAGAGCGAATTGGGGATGCTGGACCAGCGGAGCCAAAGCCTGGAGGAACCGGAGGAGAACAGCGTGCTGAGACGCTGGCCCAGTGTTCGTGAGGGGCTGCAGCGTGGCTAGGGAGCTGTGTCTCTGGGAAGCCGGAGCGAGGCAGCCTGTATCCTGCCGGCAGTCTTCAGGGAAATGCTTGTTCCCTTGGGGCGTGTGCCTGTCCAAGGTTGCCTGAGGGGCAGGTGGTCAGACCCTGACCTGTACCCAAATCCATTTGACCTGCTCGCTGGCGCCGCACTACTGTTGGTGGGTATCATGAGACAGAGAGAAACTCAGTAGCATGCGGGTGGTTGGCGCGGGAGCAGGAGTGTTGTTGAAAGGAGAGCCTGGTGAGCGAAAGCGGGACAAAAGCGAGCGAGGCTAGAGGCACAGAAGTAATGAAAGACAACAAAGTGCACTGGTGGCGTGGAAACGGCGTGGAAACAGCCAAGAGTTGGTGAGAGAGAGAGACCTGAAAGTAAGGAGAGGGATGCAAGTGACCCAACACCGAGAGAGACAGCAAATAGACAGTGAGAAGGAAAATGGACAGTCAACAGAGGGTGCAAGCAACCCTAAAGTGAGAAAGAGGGTGCAAGTGACCCGAAAGAAATACAGAGAGTGCAAGAGACATGTTAAAGGGCAAATGCAGGTTCAAGTGAGCATGGTGAGAAACTGAAGGTGCAAGAGAGCACAGTGAGAAGCTGAAGGTGCAAGAGAGTACAGTGAAAAGTAAGGAGAAGTGCGCAATAGTCACAGAAAGGTGGAAAGAGGGTGCAAGTGTGCACAACAGGAAAATAAGGTGTGCAGGGAGCACAGTAAAGTGGAAAAGAACAGAGTGAAAGAGGCATAGAAGAGGAAAAGGTGCTAGAGAATAAGGAGAGAGGTTAGAGGTCAGAGTGGTCGCGCCTGGGAGGAGCAAAGAACGGGACGAAAGCAAGCAAAAGCTGGAAAGCGGTAGAAGAAAGCAAAGCGGAATGACATTAAAAAGGTGCGCTAGAGGGTCAGAAGTAATTGAAAGACAGCAAAGTACACTGGTGGTGTGGAAACAGCCAAGAGTTGGTGGGAGAGAGACCTGAAAGTAAGGAGAGGGATGCAAGTGACCCAACACCGAGAGAGACAGCAAAGAGACAGTGAGAAGGAAAATGTACAGTCAAGAGAGGGTGCACGCAACCCGAAAGTGAGAAAGAGGGTGCAAGTGACCCGAAAGAAATACAGAGAGTGCAAGAGGCACGTTGTAGGGCAAATGCAGATGCAAGAGTGCATGGTGAGAAACTGAAGGTGCAAGAGATCACAGTGAGAAACTGAAGGTGCAAGAGAGCACAGTGAAAGGTAAGGAGAAGTGCGCAAGAGGCACAGAAAGGTGAAAAGAAGGTGCAAGTGTGCACGACAGTAAAAGAAGTTGTGCAGGGAGCACAGTAAAGAGGAAAAGGAGCCAGAGAATAAGGAGAGGGGTTAAAGGTCAGAGTGGTCCCACCTAGGAAGAGCAAAGAACCCAGCGTTCTCGAGAGTCTCTGATACTACGTCCGTGAAAGAATGTGAAAGGTACATCCTGACAAGCTAAGAGGAAGACAAGTACAGAAAAGAAGGAGAGGGGTTGAGGGGTCACAGTGGTCGTACGCCAGAGGATTAAAGAACCCAGCCTTCTCCAAAGTCTCAGATACGACCCCCATGAAAGAACTGTACAGTCAAAGGAGCATCCTGACAAGAGGAACTTTTTGTTTGTTTATTGAACTGCATAAAGAGGGACCTAGGCTTATGGTAGGGAACCATAAGAGGCCCACTAAAGACATTGTTGAACTTTGTGAAGAGAGACCTAGACTTGGGGAAGGGAACCCTGAGAGGCCTAACAGGAACTGCGTCTTTTTATTTGGAACTGGAAGGATCAAAGCTTGGGGAGGGGAACTCCAAGATACCCACATACATTGTGAACTCTATTGACTTACGGCAAGAACCCTGCATAGAAGGTTCCAAGGGCAACCCTTTTGAGTTGAACTATTTTGAACAGGCAGAACTACACCTATTGGTAAGTCTACCTGATACCAGCTGTGATTCACACTTCCTTTTTTGAGTCAACATTTTTCCTTCAAGACGATCCCCTATCACATTTGATTTAAGAGTGAGGGCAAGCATAGGTTTGGACACAGACAAACTTTGCTTTTGGATTTACGGACATCGACGGCCTTAGAAGCATCGGGAAACATCACCTTGTGTTAGGACCAGATAGGCATTACACCAACCCCAGAACGTTTAATAATAAAGGTTTTCAAACTGTTACTTTTGAGTCTGTATCTCTCTTGATACCATGCCTAACTCATAGAGGCATACACACCAACATACAACCACATCACTCTGGTACTTAGACAAGGAATAGAGCTTCAGAGGACTACGACTACAAAGATCAGGCATTTCACACTAATAAGCCTAATTATAGTCAGGCAATTGAAAGAGAGGGCTCACACCTGCAACTCATTCACACACCACAGGTGTATAAAAGATGGGAAGCCCAAAGAGCAAAGAGAGGAGGGAGAGAAAGGCGAGACATAGCTGTGATCCATTGGATGCAGAGCTGCTATGTGACGACGGACAGAATACCAGGGACTGCAGTGGCTGGCGGTCTGAAATGGGACGGCGTGGGAACAGGAGAACTCTGGCGTAAATGCAAGGCAAGAGAAGGCTGTATGCTGAGGGGCCGGCCTTCTGATGAAGAGACAGAGTGCTTGTTCTCCCGTGGCGCTGTGAGAACGCAGCAGTGTCTCATGGGCAGAAGAGTGAACCCTCGGGCAATCGAGTTGAAGTGAGTCCAGCGCAGTATGCCAGAAGCCTGCAAAGGAAGCCGGTGAGTTTCAGAGACCAGGAAACCCTGTGTGAAACTGACCGCAAGCGCTTTGAAGGAACCAGTGATCGTGCAAGTACACAATGTAGCAGAGTGGTCACATGGGTCTGTAAGAAGCAGAAAACGTTCTCGAAAGTCTCTGCCTGAACTGTTTAATGAATTAACAATCACATGAAGTGTTAAGGAGACTGTGCACCTTGAGAAAAGGAAGAGGCCAGTCCTCAAATGTTCCAACCTGGAAAATAAACATTTCAGGGGTGTAAATGTGAAATAGACATTTCATTAGTGTAAATTAAAAGAAATCTTCATTGCTCAACCTTATAAAACCTACAAACCTATTGAGAACATTGAACTGAAATAAAATAAAGCAGATGGCTCTTTTTCTTCTCCAAATACTGGATTGAATACAGGTCAACCACCAGAAGGTGAAAACCAGAAATTGGGAATCTTTTGAGCCTATTAAAACTGTGAACCATTTTGAACTTCGGGAAGGGAACCCCAGCCCTTCTACTGTGAATTATTCTGAACTTGGGGAAAGGGAACCCCATCACTTCTACTGTGAATTATTATGAACCTGGAGAAGGAAACCCCAGTGCTTCTACTGTGAACTATTTTGAACTTGGGGAAGGGAACCCCAGTGCTTCTACTGTGAATTATTTTGAACTTGGGGGAAGTGTGAAGCCCTCTGCAGCGAAAAGGGTGCCACGTTTTTGTTGGGCTGTTTGCACTACGTTCTACACGTTTTACATTTCTCGGGTCCAGTCGATTCAGGAATTGGAGCCGTCTACTGTTGGAAAGCAGGAAATCCAATATAAACCCAGCTTCATCGCCCTTGCAGCGTGAAGCCCTCTGCAGCGAAAAGGGCGCTGCGACTGCGTTTCTGTTGGGCTGGACGCCGGACGCGTGACTGAAATAAATCTTTGACAAGTCCCTCTGGGAAGTGCCTGCTGATACTACAGAGTGCTAACATTTGGTTGATTGCACTAATTGGGATAAGGATAAGGTCCTCCTATGCCACAGTTGAAACTGATTTGATTGGGGTAGTAAGTGCTACAGTCCAATAGTATAGCTGTGTGGAACACCAGGGCGGTGAGGGGGGTCGAGAGTCGGACTCAGGCAGCTCCTCAAGCTGTCGGCGTGCCCTGCCCTACTGGTCCTATTTGCTTAGGTAACCTGAGGGTGGCTAACTGACTTGCTGAGACCTGCTGCTTACAGAAGGTATGGACGGATATTTCTGCTTGGAACTATACAGATCCTCAGGCTGGCAGCATCAAATATGCTAGCAGTCAAGGCTGCAAAACTAGCTATTCTATGTCAAGACAGAGGTGAGCATTAAGCTTCATCTTCTCTTTATTCTACTCTCCAGCAGTTTCAACAAATAATATAAATTTTCTTTCAAATAACATTTTCTTTAATTTTTTTTTACAAAACTTCAAGTCCCATCATTCCTTGTAGTCCCTTTAGTCTCTTAGCCATGTGACCTAGTCCTTCTTCTTTCTCTGTTCCTCCTATTCTTTTCCTGCTCTCCAGAGAGATAAGTACTACCCTTCATTAGCTGCATAATAGCATGTGTTGAATGTAAGGTTAGACAGTATATAAACGGTGTATAAGTTAACAAGATATATGGGTTTAGCTGTAGGCCCCCTTAATGCGCAGTGTAGCAGCGTTAGAGCGTGAATAGTACAATAGAGAGTCAGCGGCCCTGTGCCGCACCACCGGCACTTCAGGGGCTCGCCGCTATCCTCATAAGCACAGCGCAAGGTTCGCGCCAAGGTGCAGCCACCCCTCCTTGTGGGGGCGGAGCAAGCGGGAGCTTAATCTCCTGACCGCATCAGAGACACGGCCCGCTCCCTATCAAGACAGACGCCGCAGGGCAGCCCACACCGCAGGGGGGGCGGAGCTTAGGAGCGAGTGGAGCTCCGACTGAGCAAGGAAGTGGCCCCCACCCTCGCGAGGGCAGGGCTGCTTACTACACGGCACAGCCAATCGAGGAGCAAAGCGCTCGGAACTCGAGGCCCCCACCCTCGGGGGGGCAGAGTCACAGCGCATTCACGCTGAGGAAGCTTCATATTAAGAAGCACGACAACACTACGGAGCACGTTTGAGCCTGAAACTGTATAACGGAGCGGATAAAACGCTTCACGAGCATTCATAAACTCATAACACACAGTCACAGCCAGATAAGAAGTGTATTTTACACTTGGGATTCACGAAAGGTCCCCAAGCAAAGACTGCACAGCAACACACGCGGTGCAGATAAGGTGCAGCCTCGCAAGCTGAAGTGAATCAGTGGACGTGCCACTACACCTGAAAAGGTATTGTTAAGGCACCTAACAGCACTAAACATGTCTAACTTCGAATGGAGTGATGAAGAGCAAGAGGCAGTCTACCAGGAGGACTTAGCCTACAGTTTCAAGGAAGTGCTGGGGGATTCACTCACAGAGGCAGTGTCTCAGGGGGTTAGACCCCTACAGGAGAGACTACAGACAATAGAATTGTTTCTGAGCCAGAAAGACAAGGGCACCAAGCTGGAAGAAAGCACATCCACAAGGGTCACTCCTAAAGACCCCAAGGGGTGTAATAAGGCCCGGAAGAGCAAAGACTCTTCTGACCCCCCGGGCAAAACAGAAGGGGCAGGTGCAAGGGCCCCAGAGGCTTTAGACACTTTCAATAGACTGAAAGAAGTGTTTATGAAGGAATCACAGGTGCCGAGCCTCGAGACCCCATACCCAGGGGATGATAATATGGGCTACCCAGAAGAAGAAGGTTTCCCAGAAGAGGAACCGCCAGAATCCCCTACCTCCACACAGGAGGATGCAGATAATGAAGGGGACGAGGGAATCCATCCCCCTCCAAAGAAAAGACAGCGAAAACTCCGTAATATAGAGGAGGAAGAAACATCAGACATGTTCCATCCAGAGGAGATAAGGAATCCGAAATCCTCGGAGTGGGTGCCTTCACCGAGGGTTGCGAAGTATATGACCCAAAGATTGAGGAAAGCGCTGGAGAAGGAAGTTAGACAGAGAATGAGAGCGGAGTGCCCAAGACCGGAACTACCGGGCAAAGTAGCGGAACCCCCAGAATTAGACCCGAAAATGTTATCTTTTGTCTCCAAGTCCAACAGAGACCCCAGAAAGGGCATAGATCGCTCATGGAAAAGCTGCCAAGAAAAGGTCCTAGACCTAGCTGGACCACTGGCAAAGATTATGGACTTAGCCAAGCGAGCTAAGGACACAGGGGAGGAGATGGATCCTGGAGTCCTAGCAAACTGGGCTCAGCGAGCCGTATGTCTACTAGGCAATGCAAATTGTGCAATATCGTCCGAACGCAGGAGAGGGCTCCTGCTCAAGATCAATCACAAACTGGGGGATCTATCATCATATGAAGCGGGGAAGCAGCTCAGGGACTATAGTTCAGAGAGACTTTCGGCAAAGAAATGGGGAGATTTGTAGGAACCTACACATCTCTAGAGAAGGCACAAGCTTCCATGAAGAAAATCTTCCCTGGAAGAGTTTTTGGCGGGCCCGGTCTGTACAGAGGCCGAGCGACCGGTCGCTACCAAGTTTTCAGAAGGCCTCAAGGCAATAGAAACCAGTACTGGGAGACCAGACAGCCAAACTAATTCTTCCCGCCACAAGGCCGCTTCCCTAGAGGTAGGCGAGGTAGAGGACAGGGAAGAGGATACAACTTCCCCACAGGTGAGAATTTTTACGTACCCACCAGTAGGGGGGAGGACGGCAGTATGCTGGGAGAACTGGCCTTCGCTTTCCAGCAACGCCTGGCTTCTGCAGACAGGGAAAGGCATGCGCATAGAGTTTACAGAGATCCCTACCCAATATCAAGCGCTCCGCCCTCTAACGTTGACACTGTCAGAGAAAGAGTTGTTACATGCAGAATTGCAGAGCCTAGCAGAAAAACAAGCCATCGAACCATGCAAAGCCCATCCAAAATTTGTGAGCAATATGGTTCTGGTTCACCGAAAAGACAAAGTGAGGCTAGTGATAAACCTGAAACACATGAACAGCTGGGTGGTCTACAACCACTTTAAAATGGAAGGGACACATCAGCTCCGAGACACACTCAGACAGAGTGACTGGTTAGCAAGGATAGATCTGAAAGACGCCTACCTGACGATACCAGTGCAAAAAGATTTCCGTCCCTTTCTAGCATTGCCTGGAACGGGCAAATATGTCAATTTGTGACAATGCCGTTTGGAATGGCATCAGGGCCACGGGCATTCACGAAGATCATGAAGCCAGTAGCAGCAGCGATCAGGGAGAAAGGGATACGAATGATTATATATCTGGACGACATCCTGCTGATGGCCAGCAGCAGAGAGACACTCCTCTACCAGACCGACTTGGTGGTGAAGCTCTTGACCTCCCTTGGCTTTCTAGTGAATCGGGAGAAGTCAGAGATGAAACCAACAAGGAGGATAGAATTTCTAGGATTTATTATAGACACCAGGACGGCAACCCTAGAACTCCCAAGCAGAAAGACCAGAGACATAAAAAGGGAAATAAGAACATGCCTCAGCAAAGCAGTGATATCGCTCCGCACAATAGCGCGAGTAGTAGGCTTATTAGCAGCATCGATACAGGTGATATTTCCAAGGCCACTACACTATCGAGCCCTGCAAAGGCTGAAGATAAAACACCTTCAGCAAGGGCTACATTACCATCAATTAGTACACTTAGATTAGGAATCCAGGACAGAGCTGGAGTGGTAGTTAGCAAACATGGTAGCTTGGAACGGGAGAGCCATCTTCAGCGACCGTCCAGACTTAATAATAGAATCGGACGCCATCATAGCAGGCTGGGAACCCGATGCGAGACCTTCAGACAGGAGGGAGGTGGAGCGCGAAAGAGCTCCAGTTACGCATAAACTGCCTGGAACTGTTAGCCGGATCCTTTGTGATCAAGGCTTTTACAAAAGGAAAAGTGAATTCTTGTATTCTGCTGAAAATGGACAACATTTCAGCAGTCAAGTACATCAATCACTTAGGAGGGACGAGATCCAAGTTGTTAGCGGAAATAGCCAAGGACCTTTAGCATTCCTGCCTGGAATCAGGGATCTCAGTAGTAGCCGAATACTTACCAGGTTCGTTGAATATAATAGCGGACTGGAACTCCAGGCACCTCTCAGACTCCAGCGACTGGATGCTGGACCGGGAGATATTCCGGCAGCTGGAAGAACTTTGGGGCCCAATACACACAGATCTGTTTGCATCCAGACTGAACGCACAGAAGGAGAGGTTTTTCAGCTGGAGACTGGACCAAGCTGCAGCCGGAGTGGATGCTTTTCTGCAGGACTGGAGAGAGCAGAAACTCTACGCTTTCCCTCCATTCATAATGATGAACAGGGTACTAGCAAAGGTACGCAGGGAAGCAGCGAATTTGATAGTAGTGGTTCCGATATGGAAATCCCAAGTATGGTATCAAGCGCTCATGGAGCTGATAGCGGACTACCCGAGAGTACTACTGCAAAGGGAAAACCTCCTCACGGACTTAGTTGGGTCATATCACCCCCTGAGAGTGAAGGTGATGCTGCCATTGATGGCGTGCAGGATAGCAGGAGACACTGGAATCGCCCAGGAATTTTGGCACAAGCTGCAAGCCTCATCGCCAAGTTATGGGCCCCTTCGACTAGAAGGAGTTACGACGCAGCTTGGAACAGGTGGTCGACATGGTGCAAAAGGAGAAGTATTCATCCCGTTTCTGCCCCTCTAGTCGAGATACTGCATTTTTTGGCAGAGCTCCTACAAGATGGTAAAGCATATATGACAATAGGAATATATAGATCCGCAATTTCAGCAGGCCACCTGCCCATGGAGGGAGTGCCAGTAGGAGAGAACATAGCAGTGATACGACTTCTAAAAGGAATAAAATTCAGGAAGCCACCTCAGCCGAGTTACGAGGTTTTATGGGACATATCAGTAGTATTGAAACTACTAGCAGAGTGGCCCAGTAACAGATACCTGTCGCTAGGAAAAATTTCAGGGAAATTAGCTATGCTACTATGCATGGTGTCATGCAGGAGAGTGGCAGACGTTAAAGCACTAGAAATAAATAGGAAGACATATGGCCCAGAAGGAGTAACGTTTAACCTAGCCAGAAGAACGAAAACAGATTCTTCTACGATCACGTATCCCTATATGCAAGAGCATCCGAAGTGGTGCGTAGCCATGTGCATCAAAGAGTACGAGAGTAGAACAGCAGAGCTAAGGCCAGTAGAGGGAACCCAATTGTTAATAGCGTGCAGGAAACCACACAAAGGAGTAGCAACAGCCACTATAGCGCGATTGGTAAGAGATATCATGAGTCTAGCGGGCATAGACATGACAAAATTTGGAGCACATTTAGTTAGAGAAGCAATGACCTCGAAAGCGCTAGAACAAGGCGCAGCTTTGCAAGATATTATGAAAGCAGCAGATTGGGCTAGCGATACAACGTTTAGAACGTTTTATTTTTGACCAATTAACACGATAGCAGAAACAGTAGTAAGAAGCTTTGAACAAGCTTAATGCACGCCTCCGTCTTGACATAGAATGAAGATTCCCCGTGCTAATAGCGCAGGGAGCTCTTGATTCTATTAAAGACAAGGAGACGAGCATTAAATTCCCGACCCAAATGCACAAAAGATATGAAGCAATGATGAACTGAATAAAGTGATTTATTGCATATGACTGACATGATCATTCCTTCCAGAATAGGGTGTGTATTCTCCGCCCTAACATGTTGCTATTGTTATTTCTGACCGTAGGAGATGAGCAAAAAAACGGCTGAAATCAGTGGAGAGAAGAACAAGTTGCTCAGAGCGAGTCCGCAAGTTGAAATACGAGAGACCGATCCAGCATAAAGCAGGAAGTTCAGAGTAGAAGTTGGCCCGGTTGGCTTTTGAGTTTGGAGATGATTGCAGTTCGAAGCAGTCAAATAAGAGGAGGAACAGAGGAAGAGGAAGGACTAGGTCACATGGCAAAGAGACTAAAGGGACTACACGGAATGATGGGATTTGAAGTTTTGTAAACAAAAAAAATTATCTGAAAGAAAATGCATATTATTTGTTGAAACTGCTGGAGAGTAGAATAAAGAGCAGATGAAGCTTAATGCTCGCCTCCTTGTCTTTAATAGAATCAAGAGCTCCCTGCGCTATTAGAAGGGGGGAATCTTCATTAGTACTCATTAGTTTGCCTTTGGGCTTCTGCAACATCCAACGCATGCACAGGGGTTTTGCTAGGTCTGGAAAAGATCCGTAGCTACACTAATGTTGGGATTGTCGGGACTCGGGGCTAGCTAGCCTTTTGGTTGTAGTCCCTGAGATTTTATCCGGGGCTACAACCAAAAGACCCGGGGCTATAGTCCCCTAATACCCCCCCTAGCAACACCTCTGCGCATACATAACAAATTCCTAGCTCTCACAGACTGCATGACTCTGCAGCCACTTGAGCTGTGATCGCAGAAGCGCCACTGCAGTGATTGGGGGCTGTGAGTTTTCCTCTCCCCCTTTGGGAGCTGTTTTGAATCCACTTGTAAACCTATTGATGACTGTATGACCTTGTTGTTTATATTACGACATAAACTGTGACAGTACGAGTGACCTGGGGCTACTGAACTTGGTGACCGTCTATTCTCCTGTTTAGTGTTAATCTTTCTGTTTCAATGGGGGCTGCGAAGGTTTCTTCTCCCCCAGGTCTCTTGGTGCTGCAGTATTCTGGTTCTAACCCCAGCTACATATATAGGAATTTATACTGCATATGCCTGTTTTGCTCACTACTATTTTATCTTCTTTAGGGGATTATTCAGTTTCTTTGGACTACTGCCTTGCACACTGCACCTATAAAATAACGGGTTCGCCTCAAGAACACGTTCTTACAGTGAAAATTGATATATGTTAAGATTACCGTCTTAAGCTGTATTGTATTTGCACATTGCCCTTTTAATACTACTTTAGTGGATTACTCTGCCTCTCAAGCTATATTGACTCGCACATTTCACTTTATAAAACAACTGCTTTGCCCCATGAATATGTTTCTACCATGAAACTTGATATATGTTAAGAACGTCGTTTAATGTTTTACTGCATTTGTACATTTCCCTTTTAATACTTATTTAGTGTACTATTCTGCCTCTCCAGGTATATTGACTTGCACACTGCACTTTATAAAATAACTGGTTTGCTGTATGAATATGTTTATACAGTGAAACCTGGCATAAATGTTCCAGTACTGCTCTGTTTGCAATTTGCACATTGGTCCTGCGTTTAGGAATATTCCCTGCACAGTGCACTTTAGTAATAACTTAGGAACGCTACTCTGGCCCTTCTCCTGTTACAGCAACCATTCTGAGCTGGGGACTCCATGGTAACAGGCGTACCATTCTACTCGCATTTTGGGATCGATCCAGGCCCAGTTCCAGCCCTTGGTATCCTGCGACTTATTTAGCAACCAGGAACCCATGGCTAACATGAAGTGCACTTCGCACCTACAATCCAACAAACATTGAGGATTGTCCTAAAACAGCACCGAACTGCTAATGCAGCAGCCGATTTCACGGATTTCACGGACAGCACCACATTAGGTGTCAATTGTGATGAAGGCCAACACCCAGAAAGGCTACAAATCCAGCCCAAGATGGCCGAAACACACCTGTGTCGAACTCCCGTGACACAACTGCAAACAACTCCCATTTGTATATGTTCTCTAGTTTTTGTTGTGTACACCTTGCGTTAATTATACCCTGGGCTATTCTCTGTCCCGGGTGCACCTCACTTCAACTGTAGGTCCGTCCTACTATCATTTGCAACTGTGCCTTTATGTGGATTTGTTACCACTACACTATAGAGGTTGATATTCATTTGATATTTCCACTGTATTTAATCACTACCTGTACGTTTTGTCAACTTACTTTCGTGTTTATTGAAAGTTCTGTAAAATAACTGTGAAATTGAAAAGATTCTGTGTGTTTGAAATAAATTTATATGTTCAGAATCACACAACCGCTTATAGGATCTCCCATCCTGATTATTTTTTCTATTTTATGTGTACCTTCTCCTGTGAATGCAACTTTGGATCTCCGGGAATCTTAGTAGAGACCAATAGTTAAAAGGGAAATATTGGGTTATCAGTATTTCTATTAAGGCTGCAGGGAGTTTAGCCTACCCACAGCTTGTCTCTAATTGAATTGATATTGGCTGACTTATTGGCTTTCTGGGTAATTGACCCATACTACAAGCACCTTCTGCCCTCTGTAAACTGATCTTAAACTCTCTAGACCCTGAGGTGTATTTCTCTATATCTGTCTACTCTTGGTTCCTTTCTCGGAGTGTACCGGTTTGAGCAAGATTAAAACTACTATGACTCGTAAAGCCTTAGGAGCCAATTAGCCTCAGAGGAGGTAAACGTCCTAATAAATCGATGAATACTTCCATAGATCTGGAGCATAAAGATAGAATCATGGACCTTCCCTCAGAAATTAATATATCAGTAGTAGAGGACTCATTGAAAGTGGAAGTAGTCCCTGTAATTGACATAGAGATTAATTAAGTAAGATCACTGGGTTGGCTGCAGCCCACATGCATAATCAAGATAATTTAGATGTTCCTCAGAACACTGAGACCAAGGTGGGTAAGCTGTTGGAAGAGGCAAGGGTCAATGGTTGCATCTACAAAAAAAATGGTGACATAGCAATTGATGTCCAAGAGGACAGATTGCCAGCAGCCCTGACCCATAATTTAGGGGAGTTAGGAATAGGCTGTATAGCCTGTATAGATGACATTCTGATTGGGGGGCTTGGGGAGGGTGGGGAACCTACTGAACATATTGTGGAAAAAGTTACTGTGATCAATCAGGCTGTAATGGGCAACAGCCAGGTAGGTGCTCATATTAAAGAGTATCAGGAGTGTCGGGGGAAAGGAGGCACCCTACAAGTCAAGAACTGGAATAACGAAGGGGAGAGTACCTGTAATCCCACCAAAGGGGGCACTTTTAATGAGGTATCCCAAAAGCTAACCTCCCCTAAAAATGTGAAGCTCCAAATAGTAAATAATGGTGCACAGATGGACTTAGATCGAGAGAGCCCTAGATGGGGAGATACATTGTTTAAAACACTGATAGTGAGAAAATGGGTGGAAAAACCCACACCAAAAGCAGATTAAGACTCTGTTAGGGGGCCCCATAGTGAGCACCAACATTTCAAACTATTTTGAAAAAACTGCCACAAGCACTGAAATAAAACCAGCTATATCGACTATAGCAATAGCCATATTGGATCATTCACTGATTGCTGAAGTGGCAAAGAAGCTGGAAGTAAATGAAACAGTGCATAATGAAATTGACGATCTGAGTACTATTGAGTTTGCCGACCAGGCAATTGCAGACAACATCGATCCAACAGTGTAATACAGCAGACATGTGATGGCTCGCATATGGGATCCCTGTCTGAACTCATCAATTTAAAGATGAATACACCGAGAAACAAAATTGGTTAAGAGAGAGAGGACTCTTGCCGGAAGCACCAAAAGAGTACTCTGATGATGGTACAATACATCACACACTGAGAGAAGCCGATGATAGAATCCAGCTTACTAAACCTACGGTTTCAGCATTGAATATGGTCCTAAGTTCCTTCGTAAACTTGTATGACAATGTATGGGCAGAGGTTAGATATCATACTGAACTGCTGACAGAAATCTACAGCAGTTTAGAAGGTTTGGAAGGCCTAGATGGGTTAGTACGGCAGATGGGGCAGGCCGGGGGCCCTCCCACTATCCCTAATCGATTCAATCCTCAATCAAACTCTGCATCAGTTGAGATATGGGGGGAGGCCGTGATAATGGTTGGAGCTGGGGAGGACACTAATGCGACCACCAAGCATATTAAAAGGGGAGTGGAGATGAGTCAGGACATAGTTTGAGAGACAAACCTTATTTTGACTGCCCAGCAGGAGATAATCAAAGAGACGCAGTTTGTGGATTTGACTCGTCATGAGGATTTAGCTACCCAGATGGATACGTTTGATGTCAATCAGGAGTGCCCTATTATTGATTTAACTAAAGATGGAACGCCTTGTAAAAGAAAGATATTGGCAACTAAAAGAAAGATTCAGCAAGTTAGGAGATCGAAAAATGAAAATAACATCAAAAAACAAAATGTGATAATACGTAAATATCTACGTAAACTAACTATACCTGGAACGTTGCAACGTAAATGGTAGGTGTAATGGTAACAGTGTGGAAATTGACCTAAGGTACAAGAAATAACTATTGGGGTGGAAATGGGGGCTCATATGGATTGTGGGCACACTCTAGGGAGTGTGGGCTCACACGCTACTGGTCTCCCAGCCATATCAGTGAATACTGATGATGATAAAGGAATATGCTCTACAAGGATAGATACAGGTATCCAAACCGACCCCTTGCCCTTATCTGCTGCATTTACCAAAATCCCAGTGACAGCAGCGGCTATACGAGTTGCGGAGGAAACAAGAGGACATGCTGTGGACAGGGTGTCTGTTGTAGGAAATATGACTAATGATGATGAGCGAATACAAATAAATGCGGCAATTAATAATTGGAACCCTACGTACTGCGCGGCAGCTGCGGTTGGGCCAATGGTTCCGATAACACATCTGGCTCCAGAAATAAAAAGCCCTATCCTCATTAATATTGCTTCAGCGAGACGATTGTTTGAAGATTTCCAAAGCCGGAAAAATCAGCTGGCAGAGGGGCACCCTAGAGTATGTGCTGTGAATCTGGGGGCCAAGGACAATAACTTTAAGCCCTTTAATCAAAGTCACCTGACAGAGGTGCACTCGAGAGAGAACGTACTCCCCCTGGTGGTCTCCCAGTTGGGGCCAACATTCTTGGGTAAACGGTATGCCCCCAAATGTCTTGAGAAATTGGGGGTTAAGTATAATAATCTTAAATCCTTTAGTACCTAAGAAAGAAGACCATTGGGGCTGAAGAACTTAGGGAGAGTCTGTATCCTAAGGGGTGCCAGGGGAATTGACCTACACAATCTGGATATGCAGGAACCAAATGGGAATGATGAGGGATACTATGTAAAACTGTGTGGTGAAGAGGAACAATCAGAAGCCATACAAATAAACCCTTGGGGACAAGGTATCCCGTTGTGCCTGAATCAAAGCAGTGTCCTGAAAATCCTCTCACAGATCCCTTTGCTGACCCTGTTGTCCACTTGTGAACTAGACAGGATATTTTTCCCCGAATAAAGGTTGATGTGATATGAGTAATATCTCTTTTAACTCACGGGTGGTCTTTAATCTGGTCATGGGAGAAATTGAGGCTCTCAGAGAGTTGGGATTTGAAGTAAAAGTTGTGAAGATGGAACAGAAGACCACAAAGGGAAAAAAGGGCACAGAGTATAATGGTAACTTGAAGGTGGTTTTCCGACCTGAAAGAAATCGTCAGTATCAACGGAGGCATGTCCCTATAGAACAATTTAGAGAGATGCAAGATTGGGCCCAAATGACATCAGCATTGTGGAATTGAGGATAATATGGGGAGTTTACACCCACCAGTTCTACAGTTAGAAATCGTTAATTTGAAGTATATCTCTTGGAACACCAGGGGGAATTCACATCTATTCACAAACCTGGATGCAGTGTCTATGTTGAAAGAAAATAACTGTCTTTTTTTACAAGAGGCATGGCTCTTGGTAGATCCATTTGTCGATGGCTTTAAAATATTATCACAACTGACAAAGCGAAGTAGGGGAGGTAGACTGTCCGCACGCCTAATAATTGCACTTAAGACTACTTTGGGTCTATCTACATCAGTGGTTACTGGCCTCCCGTTGGGGCTACCCGCAGCCAAAGTATCCTCAGTGGGAGGGCTAGTTGATATTCTCCTGATTAATGTATACTGGCATATGGGGCTAGCTCCATTCAGGGAATTCTTGGAGAAAATCACTGAGTTCGTTTTAGACTGGAAATTCTCAATAACGCATGGGAAAGTGATTGTAGCTGGGGATTTTAATTCAGAATGCTGCATTCCCTTTGATGAAGACTATTTAGACCTAGGCGAGGAAACGTTGGGAGGATTAGATAGGGGCAGAAATCCCAATGGGGTAAACTGTGGAATCTCTCCCTTGAATCTGTGGGCTTGGTATGCCTAAATGGAGAGTTAGACCCGATTGTCCCAATTCTACCAACATGGCAGAGGGGGGACGTAGTTCCTCCACTATTGATTATATTTTCGTTGATGAAGGTCTCACACAACTAACTTCTGGGGTTATTATTACCCCCAATATGTGGAGTGACCACAGCACCTTGAAGGTAGAATTCTCTCTGCCCATTAATAAGACGCTTATAGGGGGTGGGACCAATCTGAAAACTGTGGGACAAGGCAGAGGAATTAGATGGTCACCAAATAACATTGAAGCCCTAAATGGTGAACTAATAGATACCATGAATTCCACTACCTACCTATGCAAACTTGAAGTCTTTAATACCCCAAAATTTTACTCCTTTCTAAGTGATTTGCTCAGAAGGGCCCGGCAAAACCTAAGAATGGGGGTTCTGATGAAAAAGCACACACATATTTATGAGCAGAGAGTTGCTAAAGAAAAATCTCTAATGCTCCGGACGTTAAGAAGGATACGTAAATCCAAGTGCGAACAATTAGAGAAGATCTCCAGAACTAAAAGTATCAAACAGGAATAAAAGAATTTCTGCTGCTCCAAAAAGGCTGCCATGATGCAATAAGATGCACAAACGATGCTTGGCATAGTGGTGAAAAGAGATCTGAGGGCTTTCTGGGAATTGATTAACCATCAAGATATGCCGCTTATGGTGGGTCGGCTAAATTGGGTTTCGGAGGACCAATGGGTTCGCTTTTTCTCTGATTTATATGGGGATCATGTGGACAGCTGCCAAACAAAATGTAGTGGGGTCACCAGGGAAATGATATGATAGGACCCTAGTATTGAATTTTCTGAAGTACTGAAAGAAATTAAATCAGCTAAGTACTCACGTGCGGCTGGTCCTAATGGACTAACTAACAATACACTGAAAGCAATGCCAGCAGCGTGGGCCCAAATCCTCACAATGTTGTTAAGAAGTATTCTAAAAAGTGGCACCATACCGATTAGTTGGCAAACAGCACATATAGTACCAATTTTTAAGCGGGGGAACGTAATGTAGCAAGGAATTGCAGACCAATAGCGTTGATAGATGCAGGTTGCAAACTATTTGCGTCATTTTTGCTATCGCAAGTAAATGAATGGATGGCAAGCTCCCATAAACTAAATAAATACCAGACTGATTTTAGAGTAGGGCACTCAACAAATTTAAATGAGCTGGTGATGAGAGCCCTCCAAGAGTCAGCCTGGGGAAAATTTGGTGGGGACTTATATGTAGCATCCATCGATTTATCACCAGCTTTCAACAGTATAATTCGGTCACGCCTCTGGGTTAAACTTGCCAAATGGGGTATCCCCGAAGGTCTGCTGAATTTAATTATGGCTACGAACGAAAACTCTGGAATTCATGTGCGCTTAAATCTAGAGGGAAATATCTCAAGACAAATCGAAACCTATGTAGGTGTAAGGCAGGGTTGCTCTTTGGCACCCTGTCTCTTTAACTTTATGTCTCGGATGTGGGTGAGTACATGGAAGAGGCAGGCCTTGTAAGCGCAAAGTTGGGGGATCTGAGAATATCGTGGTTGTCATATGCCGACGATGTCCTACTTTTTGACTTAACCAGGGTGGGTCTGCAACGACTGATTGATACATTTGCTGAATTCGCAAGGATCAATCCTAGGAAGACCCGTATTTTGGTTGTCTCTAAAGGGAAGAGGGTAACAAAATTGGGTTGGACTATAGGAGGTCAACCAATTGAGAGGACACAAAGAATTCTCTATTTAGGCTTCCCGATAATGGCACAACCATCGAGTTCAGGATTCCGCATTTTTCTAAAACAGAAGGCCCTACCTCTGATAGTCCAAATAATGAATTTTGACCATAAATGTGACCGTTTCTCAATGAAACCTGCAGACTCTTACTACGAAGAGAAAATAGTCCAAAATTGATTTATGGTATGGAACTGCACTTCTTGGAATTACAGAATATTTGGGAATTACTCGAGGGATTGATTTGGAGGAAAATACTAAAACTGCCAAACAATATCCCAATGGCCGCGAGTAGTAGGCTTATTAGCAGCATCGATACAGGTGATATTTCCAGGGCCACCACACTATCGAGCCCTGCAAAGGCTGAAGATAAAACACCTTCAGCAAGGGCTACATTACCATCAATTAGTACACTTAGATCAGGAATCCAGGACAGAGCTGGAGTGGTAGTTAGCAAACATGGAAGCTTGGAACGGGAGAGCCATCTTCAGCGACCGTCCAGACTTAATAATAGAATCGGACGCCATCACAGCAGGCTGGGAACCCGATGCGGAGACCTTCAGACAGGAGGGAGGTGGAGCGCGAAAGAGCTCCAGTTACGCATAAACTGCCTGGAACTGTTAGCCGGATCCTTTGTGATCAAGGCTTTTACGAAAGGAAAAGTGAATTCTTGTATTCTGCTGAAAATGGACAACATTTCAGCAGTCAAGTACATCAATCACTTAGGAGGGACGAGATCCAAGTTGTTAGCGGAAATAGCCAAGGACCTTTAGCATTCCTGCCTGGAATCAGGGATCTCAGTAGTAGCCGAATAATTACCAGGTTCGTTGAATGTAATAGCGGACTGGAACTCCAGGCACCTCTCAGACTCCAGCGACTGGATGCTGGACCGGGAGATATTCCGGCAGCTGGAAGAACGTTGGGGCCCAATACACACAGATCTGTTTGCATCCAGACTGAACACACAGAAGGAGAGGTTTTTCAGCTGGAGACTGGACCAAGCTGCAGCCGGAATGGATGCTTTTCTGCAGGACTGGAGAGAGCAGAAACTCTACGCTTTCCCTCCGTTCATAATGATGAACAGGGTACTAGCAAAGGTACGCAGGGAAGCAGCGAATTTGATAGTAGTGGTTCCGATATGGAAATCCCAAGTATGGTTTCCAGCGCTCATGGAGCTGATAGCGGACTACCCGAGAGTACTACTGCAAAGGGAAAACCTCCTCACAGACTTAGTTGGGTCATATCACCCCCTGAGAGTGAAGGTGATGCTGCCATTGATGGCGTGCAGGATAGCAGGAGACACTGGAATCGCCCAGGAATTTCGGCACAAGCTGCAAGCCTCATCGCCAAGTTATGGGCCCCTTCGACTAGAAGGAGCTACGACGCAGCTTGGAACAGGTGGTCGACATGGTGCAAAAGGAGAAGTATTCATCCCGTTTCTGCCCCTCTAGTCGAGATACTGCATTTTTTGGCAGAGCTCCTACAAGATGGTAAAGCATATATGACAATAGGAATATATAGATCCGCAATTTCAGCAGGCCACCTGCCCATGGAGGGAGTGCCAGTAGGAGAGAACATAGCAGTGATACGACTTCTAAAAGGAATAAAATTCAGGAAGCCACCTCAGCCGAGTTACGAGGTTTTATGGGACGTATCAGTAGTATTGAAACTACTAGCAGAGTGGCCCAGTAACAGATACCTGTTGCTAGGAAAAATTTCAGGGAAATTAGCTATGCTACTATGCATGGTGTCATGCAGGAGAGTGGCAGAGGTTAAAGCACTAGAAATAAATAGGAAGACATATGGCCCAGAAGGAGTAATGTTTAACCTAGCCAGAAGAACGAAAACAGATTCTTCTACGATCACGTATCCCTATATGCAAGAGCATCCGAAGTGGTGCGTAGCCATGTGCATCAAAGAGTACGAGAGTAGAACAGCAGAGCTAAGGCCAGTAGAGGGAACCCAATTGTTAATAGCGTGCAGGAAACCACACAAAGGAGTAGCAACAGCCACTATAGCGCGATGGGTAAGAGATATCATGAGTCTAGCGGGCATAGACATGACAAAATTTGGAGCACATTCAGTTAGAGAAGCAATGACCTCGAAAGCGCTAGAGCAAGGCGCAGCTTTGCAAGATATTATGAAAGCAGCAGATTGGGCTAGCGATACAACGTTTATAACGTTTTATTTTTGACCAATTAACACGATAGCAGAAACAGTAGTAAGAAGCTTTGAACAAGCTTAATGCACACCTCCGTCTTGACATAGAATGAAGATTCCCCGTGCTAATAGCGCAGGGAGCTCTTGATTCTATTAAAGACAAGGAGACAAGCATTAAATTCCCGACCCAAATGCACAAAAGATATGAAGCAATGATGAACTGAATAAAGTGATTTATTGCATATGACTGACATGATCATTCCTTCCAGAATAGGGTGTGTATTCTCCGCCCTAACATGTTGCTATTGTTATTTCTGACCGTAGGAGATGAGCAAAAAAACGGCTGAAATCAGTAGAGAGAAGAACAAGTTCCTCAGAGCGAGTCCGCAAGTTGAAATACGAGAGACCGATCCAGCATAAAGCAGGAAGTTCAGAATAGAAGTTGGCCCGGTTGGCTTTTGAGTTTGGAGATGATTGCAGTTCGAAGCAGTCAAAGAAGAGGAGGAACAGAGGAAGAGGAAGGACTAGGTCACATGGCTAAGAGACTAAAGGGGCTACACGGAATGATGGGATTTGAAGTTTTGTAAAAAAAAAAATTATCTGAAAGAAATGCATATTATTTGTTGAAACTGCTGGAGAGTAGAATAAAGAGCAGATGAAGCTTAATGCTCGCCTCCTTGTCTTTAATAGAATCAAGAGCTCCCTGCGCTATTAGAAGGGGGGAATCTTCATTAGTACTCATTAGTTTGCCTTAGGGCTTCTGCAACATCCAACGCATGCACAGGGGTTTTGCTAGGTCTGGAAAAGATCCGGAGCTACACTAATGTTGGGATTGTCGGGACTCGGGGCTAGCTAGCCTTTTGGTTGTAGTCCCTGAGATTTTATCTGGGGCTACAACCAAAAGACCCGGGGCTATAGTCCCCTAATACCCCCCCTAGCAACACCTCTGCGCATACATAACAAATTCCTAGCTCTCACAGGCTGCATGACTCTGCAGCCACTTGAGCTGTGATCGCAGAAGCGCCACTGCAGTGATTGGGGGCTGTGAGGTTTCCTCTCCCCCTTTGGGAGCTGTTTTGAATCCACTTGTAAACCAATTGATGACTGCATGACCTTGTTGTTTATATTACGACATAAACTGTGACAGTATGAGTGACCTGGGGCTACTGAACTTGGTGACCCTCTTTTCTCCTGTTTAGTGTTAATCTTTCTGTTTCAATGGGGGCTGCGAAGGTTTCTTCTCCCCCGAGGTCTCTTGGTGCTGCAGTATTCTGGTTCTAACCCCAGGTACATACATAGGAATTTATACTGCATATACCTGTTTTGCTCACTACTATTTTATCTTCTTTAGGGGATTATTCAGTTTCTTTGGACTACTGCCTTGCACACTGCACCTATAAAATAACGGGTTCGCCTCAAGAACACGTTCTTACAGTGAAAATTGATATATGTTAAGATTACCGTCTTAAGTTGTATTGTATTTGCACATTGCCCTTTTAATACTACTTTAGTGGATTACTCTGCCTCTCAAGCTATATTGACTCGCACATTTCACTTTATAAAACAACTGCTTTGCCCCATGAATATGTTTCTACCATGAAACTTGATATATGTTAAGAACGTCGTTTAATGTTTTACTGCATTTGTACATTTCCCTTTTAATACTTATTTAGTGTACTATTCTGCCTCTCCAGGTATATTGACTTGCACACTGCACTTTATAAAATAACTGGTTTGCTATATGAATATGTTTATACAGTGAAACCTGGCATAAATGTTCCAGTACTGCTCTGTTTGCCATTTGCACATTGGTCCGGAGTTTAGGAATATTCCCTGCACAGTGCACTTTAGTAATAACTTAGGAACGCTACTCTGGCCCTTCTCCTGTGACAGCAACCATTCTGAGCTGGGGACTCCATGGTAACAGGCGTACCATTCTACTCGCGTTTTGGGACCGATCCAGGCCCAGTTCCAGCCCTTGGTATCCTGCGACTTATTTAGCAACCAGGAACCCATGGCTAACATGAAGTGCACTTCGCACCTACAATCCAACAAACATTGAGGATTGTCCTAACACAGCACCGAACTGCTAATGTAGCAGCAGATTTCACGGACAGCACCACATTAGGTGTCAATTGTGATGAAGGCCAACACCCAGAAAGGCTACAAATCCAGCCCAAGATGGCCGAAACACACCAGTGAGTGTCGAACTCCTGTGACACAACTGCAAAAAACTCCCATTTGTGTATGTTCTCTAGTTTTTGTTGTGTACACCTTGTGTTAATTATACCCTGGACTATTCTCTGTCCCGGGTGCACCTCACTTCAACTGTAGGTCCGTCCTACTATCATTTGCAACTGTGCCTTTATGTGGATTTGTTACCACTACACTATAGAAGTTGATATTCATTTGATATTTCCACTGTATTTAATCACTACCTGTACGTTTTGTCAACTTACTTTCGTGTTTATCGAAAGTTCTGTAAAATAACTGTGAAATTGAAAAGATTCTGTGTGTTTGAAATAAATTTATATGTTCAGAATCACACAACCGCTTATAGGATCTCCCATCCTGATTATTTTTTATATTTTATGTGTACCTTCTCCTGTGAATGCAACTTTGGATCTCCGGGAATCTTAGTAGAGACCAATAGTTAAAAGGGAAATATTGGGTTATCAGTATTTCTATTAAGGCTGCAGGGAGTTTAGCCTACCCACAGCTTGTCTCTAATTGAATTGATATTGGCTAACTTATTGGCTTTCTGGGTAATTGACCCATAATACAAGCACCTTCTGCCCTCTGTAAACTGATCTTAAACTCTCTAGACCCTCAGGTGTATTTCTCTATATCTGTCTACTCTTGGTTCCTTTCTCGGAGTGTACCGGTTTGAGCAAGATTAAAACTACTATGACTCGTAAAGCCTTAGGAGCCAATTAGCCTCAGAGGAGGTAAACATCCTAATAAATCGATGAATACTTCCATAGATCTGGAGCATAAAGATAGAATCATGGACCTTCCCTCAGAAATTAATATATCAGTAGTGGAGGACTCATTGAAAGTGGAAGTAGTCCCTGTAATTGACATAGAGATTACTTAAGTAAGATCACTGGGTTGGCTGCAGCCCACATGCATAATCAAGATAATTTAGATGTTCCTCAGAACACTGAGACCAAGGTGGGTAAGCTGTTGGAAGAGGCAAGGGTCAATGGTTGCATCTACAAAAAAAATGGTGACATAGCAATTGATGTCCAAGAGGACAGATTGCCAGCAGCCCTGACCCATAATTTAGGGGAGTTAGGAATAGGCTGTATAGCCTGTATAGATGACATTCTGATTGGGGGGCTTAGGGAGGGTGGGGAACCTACTGAACATATTGTGGAAAAAGTGACTGTGATCAATCAGGCTGTAATGGGCAACAGCCAGGTAGGTGCTCATATTAAAGAGTATCAGGAGTGTCGGGGGAAAGGAGGCACCCTACAAGTCAAGAACTGGAATAACGAAGGGGAGAGTACCTGTAATCCCACCAAAGGGCACACTATTAATGAGGTATCCCAAAAGCTAACCTCCCCTAAAAATGTGAAGCTCCAAATAGTAAATAATGGTGCACAGATGGACTTAGATCGAGAGAGCCCTAGATGGGGAGATACATTGTTTAAAACACTGATAGGGAGAAAATGGGGTGGAAAAACCCACACCAAAAGCAGATTAAGACTCTGTTAGGGGGCCCCATAGTGAGCACCAAGATTTCAAACTATTTTGAAAAAACTGCCACAAGCACTGAAATAAAACCAGCTATATCTGCTATAGCAATAGTCAGATTGGATCATTCATTGATTGATGAAGTGGCAAAGAAGCTGGAAGTAAATGAAACAGTGCATAATGAAATTGACGATCTGAGTATTATTGAGTTTGCCGACCAGGCAATTGCAGACAACATCGATCCAACAGTGTAATACAGCAGACATGTGATGGCTCGCATATGGGATCCCTGTCTGAACTCATCAATTTAAAGATGAATACACAAAGAAACAAAATTGGTTAAGAGAGAGAGGACTCTTGCCGGAAGCACCAAAAGAGTACTCTGATGATGGTACAATACATCACACGCTGAGAGAAGCCGATGATAGAATCCAGCTTACTAAACCTACGGTTTCAGCATTGAATATGGTCATAAGTTCCTTCGTAAACTTGTATGACAATGTATGGGCAGAGGTTAGATATCATACTGAACTGCTGACAGAAATCTACAGCAGTTTAGAAGGTTTGGAAGGCCTAGATGGGTTAGTACGGCAGATGGGGCAGGCCGGGGGCCCTCCCACTATCCCTAATCGATTCAATCCTCAATCAAACTCTGCATCAGTTGAGATATGGGGGGAGGCCATGATAATGGTTGGAGCTGGGGAGGACACTAATGCGCCCACCAAGCATATTAAAAGAGGAGTGGAGATGGGTCAGGACATAGTTTGAGAGACAAACCTTATTTTGACTGCCCAGCAGGAGATATTCAAAGAGACGCAGTTTGTGGATTTGACTCGTCATGAGGATTTAGCTACCGAGATGGATACGTTTGATGTCAATCAGGAGTGCCCTATTATTGATTTAACTAAAGATGGAACGCCTTGTAAAAGAAAGATATTGGCAACTAAAAGAAAGATTCAGCAAGTATGGAGATCGAAAATGAAAATAACATCAAAAAACAAAATGTGATAATATGTAAATATCTACGTAACCTAACTATACCTGGAACGTTGCAACGTAAAGGTAGGTGTAATGGTAACAGTGTGGAAATTGACCTAAGGTACAAGAAATAACTATTGGGGTGGAAATGGGAGCTCATATGGATTGTGGGCACACTCTAGGGAGTGTGGGCTCACACCCTACTAGTCTCCCAGCCATATCAGTGAATACTGATGATGATAAAGGAATATGCTCTACAAGGATAGATACAGGTATCCAAACAGACCCCTTGCCCTTATCTGCTGCATTTACCAAAATCCCAGTGACAGCAGCGGCTATACGAGTTGCGGAGGAAACAAGAGGAAATGCTGTGGACAGGGTGTCTGTTGTAGGAAATATGACTAATGATGATGAGCGAATACAAATAAATGCGGCAATTAATAATTGGAATCCTACGTACATCGCGGCAGCTGCGGTTGGGCCAATGGTTCCGATAACACATCTGGCTCCGGAAATAAAAAGCCCTATCCTCATTAATATTGCTTCAGCGAGATGATTGTTTGAAGATTTCCAAAGCCGGAAAAATCAGCTGGCAGAGGGGCACCCTAGAGAATGTGCTGTGAATCTGGGGGCCAAGGACAATAACTTTAAGCCCTTTAATCAAAGTCACCTGACAGAGGTGCACCCGAGAGAGAACGTACTCCCCCTGGTGGTCTCCCAGTTGGAGCCAACATTCTTGGGTAAACTGTATGCCCCCAAATGTCTTGAGAAATTGGGGGTTAAGGATAATAATCTTAAATCCTTTAGTACCTAAGAAAGAACACCATTGGGGCTGAAGAACTTAGGGAGAGGCTGTATCCTAAGGGGTGCCAGGGGAATTGACCTACACAATCTGGATATGCAGGAACCAAATGGGAATGATGAGGGATACTATGTAAAACTGTGTGGCGAAGAGGAACAATCAGAAGCCATACAAATAAACCCTTGGGGACAAGGTATCCCGTTGTGCCTGAATCAAAGCAGTGTCCTGAAAATCCTCTCACAGATCCCTTTGCTGACCCTGTTGTCCACTTGTGACCTAGACAGGATATTTTTCCTGAATAAAGGTTGATGTGATATGAGTAATATCTCTTTTAACTCACGGGTGGTCTTTAATCTGGTCATGGGAGAAATTGAGGCTCCCAGAGAGTTGGGATTTGAAGTAAAAGTTGTGAAGATGGAACAGAAGACCACAAAGGGAAAAAAGGGCACAGAGTATAATGGCAACTTGAAGGTGGTTTTCCGACCTGAAAGAAATCGTCAGTATCAACGGAGGCATGTCCCTATAGGACAATTTAGAGAGATGCAAGATTGGGCCCAAATGACATCAGCATTGTGGAATTGAGGATAATATGGGGAGTTTACACCCACCAGTTCTACAGTTAGAAATCGTTAATTTGAAGTATATCTCTTGGAACACCAGGGGGAATTCACATCTATTCACAAACCTGGATGCAGTGTCTATGTTGAAAGAAAATAACTGTCTTTTTTTACAAGAGGCATGGCTCTTGGTAGATCCATTTGTCGATGGCTTTAAAATATTATCACAACTGACAAAGCGAAGTAGGGGAGGTAGACTGTCCGCACGCCTAATAACTGCACTTAAGACTACTTTGGGTCTATCTACATCAGTGGTTACTGGCCTCCCGTTGGGGCTACCCGCAGCCAAAGTATCCTCAGTGGGAGGGCTAGTTGATATTCTCCTGATTAATGTATACTGGCATATGGGGCTAGCTCCATTCAGGGAATTCTTGGAGAAAATCACTGAGTTCGTTTTAGACTGGAAATTCTCAATAAGGCATGGGAAAGTGATTGTAGCCGGGGATTTTAATTCAGAATGCTGCATTCCCTTTGATGAAGACTATTTAGACATAGGCGAGGAAACGTTGGGAGGATTAGATAGGGGCAGAAATCCCAATGGGGTAAACTGTGGAATCTCTCCCTTGAATCTGTGGGCTTGGTATGCCTAAATGGAGAGTTAGATCCGATTGTCCCAATTCTACCAACATGGCAGAGGGGGGACGTAGTTCCTCCACTATTGATTATATTTTCGTTGATGAAGGTCTCGCAAAACTAACTTCTGGGGTTATTATTACCCCCAATATGTGGAGTGACCACAGCACCTTGAAGGTAGAATTCCCTCTGCCCATTAATAAGACACTTATAGGGGGCGGGACCAATCTGGAAACTGTGGGACAAGGCAGAGGAATTAGATGGTCACCAAATAACATTGAAGCCCTAAATGGTGAACTAATAGATACCATGAATTCCACTACCTACCTATGGAAACTTGAAGTCTTTAACGCACCAAAATTGTACTCCTTTCTAAGTGATTTGCTCAGAAGGGCCCGGCAAAACCTAAGAATGGGGGTTCTGATGAAAAAGCACACACATATTTATGAGCAGAGAGTTGCTAAAGAAAAATCTCTAATGCTCCGGACGTTAAGAAGGATACGTAAATCCAAGTGCGAACAATTAGAGAAGATCTCCAGAACTAAAAGTATCAAACAGAAATAAAAGAATTTCTGCTGCTCCAAAAAGGCTGCCATGATGCAAAAAGATGCACAAACGATGCTTGGCATACTGGTGAAAAGAGATCTGAGGGCTTTCTGGGAATTGATTAACCATCAAGATATCCCGCTTATGGTGGGTCGGCTAAATTGGGTTTCGGAGGACCAATGGGTTCGCTTTTTCTCTGATTTATATGGGGATCATGTGGACAGCTGCCAAACAAAATGTAGTGGGGTCACCAGGGAAATGATATGATAGGACCCTGGTATTGAATTTTCCGAAGTACTGAAAGAAATTAAATCAGCTAAGTACTCACGTGCGGCTGGTCCTAATTGACTAACTAACAATACACTGAAAGCAATGCCAGCAGCGTGGGCCCAAATCCTCACAATGTTGTTTAGAAGTATTCTAAAAAGTGGCACCATACCGATTAGTTGGCAAACGGCACATATAGTACCAATTTTTAAGCGGGGGAACGTAATGTAGCAAGGAATTGCAGACCAATAGCGTTGATAGATGCAGGTTGCAAACTATTTGCGCCATTTTTGCTATCGCAAGTAAATGAATGGATGGCAAGCTCCCATAAACTAAATAAATACCAGACTGATTTTAGAGTAGGGCACTCAACAAATTTAAATGAGCTGGTGATGAGAGCCCTCCAAGAGTCAGCCTGGGGAAAATTTGGTGGGGACTTATATGTAGCATCCATCGATTTATCACCAGCTTTCAACAGTATAATTCGGTCACGCCTCTGGGTTAAACTTGCCAAATGGGGTATCCCCGAAGGTCTGCTGAATTTAATTATGGCTACGAACGAAAACTCTGGAATTCATGTGCGCTTAAATCTAGAGGGAAATCTCTCAAGACGAATCGAAACCTATGTAGGTGTAAGGCAGGGTTGCTCTTTGGCACCCTGTCTCTTTAATCTTTATGTCTCGGATGTGGGTGAGTACATGGAAGAGGCAGGCCTTGTAAGCGCAAAGTTGGGGGATCTGAGAATATCGTGGTTGTCATATGCCGACGATGTCCTACTTTTTGACTTAACCAGGGTGGGTCTGCAACGACTGATTGATACATTTGCTGAATTCGCAAGGATTAACGGGCTGACGATCAATCCTAGGAAGACCCGTATTTTGGTTGTCTCTAAATGGAAGACGGTAACAAAATTGGGTTGGACTATAGGAGGTCAACCAATTGAGAGGACACAAAGAATTCTCTATTTAGGCTTCCCGATAATGGCACAAGCATCGAGTTCAGGATTCCGCATTTTTCTAAAACAGAAGGCTCTACCTCTGATAGTCCAAATAATGAATTTTGACCATAAATGTGACCGTTTCTTAATGAAACCTGCAGTCTCTTACTACGAAGAGAAAATAGTCCAAAATTGATTTATGGTATGGAACTGCACTTCTCGGAATTACAGAATATTTGGGAATTACTCGAGGGATTGATTTGGAGGAAAATACTAAAACTGCCAAACAATATCCCAATGGCCGTAATTCAATTTGAACTGGGCATATTGACCCTGAAAGTGAGCTCCCAATGGCGGATGCTGGCTCTATTCCGCAGTTTGTTAGACCCCATAAGTGAAAATCTCTATGAGGAGTTAGGCAAATTGGTCTCTACTCAGGAACGTTCTATAAGAAATGTATATTTAAATGCGCTTCAGGACTTCTGTGATCAGACTCTATGAGATTTGGCTACAGATAGGGAGACGCTTGTGATTAACCCAGAGAAAGTTAAAAATCTCCTGTACTATAAGGATTGGATTAACACAATAGAGAAATTTCATAGCTATCCCTCGCTTTCTGATCTAAAACATGAACATAAAAAAAGAGGGTCGATCTTGTTTATCACGACACAGTTCCCTAATAGATACTGCCACTCTCTTCTCCTCAGATTAAGATGGAATATTCTGCCAACTAAAGAGGTAATAAGGAGAAGGAAGATGGTGGATGACATGAATGTCATTTGCAGATTTTGCCATAAAATAGGGGTTACAGAAACCAGTAAACATCTCTTGCTTGCATGTCCCGGGCTGAAGGCAAAAAGAATGACATATATGCAGAAATTTGCTAAATGGGGCATTGTAGGTGAAGGTGAATATATTTGGTTTAGATGTATATCAATAGAGAATAATGCTCAGGGATTGGCAGTGGCTGGCTTTATTAAATACCTGGACCTTTATACTGAATCAGTTCTGTCTGTGGGGAAATCTAAAATTTAGAATATTGTTACTTTGGACGCGATTATAACAGGTACATCAATCTTTTGTGATGTTGTTGGAGGATATATATCAGGTGCCTTTAGCCCGAGTATACATATCATTTCTATTAGGTATATGGGCATTTAAATAATAGTCATCTTTTAAAATCTATAGTATTGCTTATATGTTGGCTAAAGTGCACTTTTTCTCTTCCATTTTCCCTTCCTTGTGCTGCTAACAGATTTAGGATATTTGAGTAATCCCTGTATACAAAAGCACCTTGTGAGTAAAAGTGGGCAATGATGAAATGTATTTTACAAAAAATGTTCTTATATCTTTTTTCTTTTTCTATTTTGCAAAAATGTGATGATGACTGTATTTTTACTTTTTTTTATTTTTGAATTTGATTGTAAAGGTTTCTTATGTAAACCATATACAAATAAAAAAATTAAAAAAATTAAAAAAATTAAAACTTGGGGAAGGGAACTTCTGTTGTGAACTGCTTTAACCTAGGGAAAGGAACCCTGGGTTTTGATTCCAACTATTTTCTCTTTTGTCTATGAAGGATCATTTTGAGACTATTTTTTATGAAACTACTTGGGGAAGTTTAGTTTTGGTTGCTGATATCCCTCCACATTATATAAAGGTAGTTGCGAGGGCAAGTATAGGTTTTGGACAAAGACAGATTCTTCATTTGAACACGTTAACTCGGACGTTCCTTCGTTTTCTTTAGGTAGGGAAATCCCACCTTAAATTAGGCCAAGTTAGGCATTTTTCCATCCTGGCAGTTAAGTTAATGAAAGTGTTTATTTTGAGATTTGAATGAAACGAAAGCATGTTTGAAACACACGTAATAATCACTTAAAAAAACGAACAATGAAACCTTATGAATAAAGTGAAAAGCAGGTGATGACACTTATGAAGATTGTGAAAGTATATTGATGGCAGAAAGTGAGCACCGCAGAGTGAATTGTGTGAAAGAACAGACTGTGGCAAAGCCAAGGGACTGTCAAGGAGAATCTAAAGTGAATCGAAACCAAAGCACAGATGCAGTGATAAAGACACCTGTGTGGGCTAGAGAATCTAGGGTAATTAGTTGCGTGACCTGGAATGGGCGGACCGTATGGTCCGATAACTGTGCCTAGACCGAGGATACCCTGTCTGAAAAAGCCAAGGAAAGTAAAGATAAAGAAACTCCACTTGTAAATTAGATTGCTGAATCAAATGGGGAAGATAGCAATCTGTATAAACTATTGAAGAGCCTGAAGGATTATAAAGTTAACCTGGAACTGGTTTTGAGTGTTATGAGACTTGAACTGATTTTGCATTGGCAAGCTGGAAAAGCTGACGTCTAGGGGGAAAGGAAAGCTAGAGACATTGTGAACTGTGTTGTCGCCCTGAGGCCTTTTTGGAACTGTGTTGTCTTCTTGTGGAAGGGAACTCCAAGGTATTTTTGGAACTTCTTTGAACTTGGGAAGGGGAGCTGGAAAGTAAGCCAAGAGCTGGAAGAAGCTCAGAACTTTATTTCAAACACTATTTCATTTGTTGCTGACATCCCTACACATTGTTTAGCTTTAGTTGTAAGGGCAAGTATAGGTTTTGGACACAGAAGACTTTTAAGTTGAACTTACTGACTCAGACTAACCTTAGTTTCTTTAGGTAGGGAAATCCTAGCCTTGCACCATCCTGAAGTTTATAAACGTATTTTGTTTGAATCTTGAATCGGTTGTCTGTGTCTTGCTTTATGATCCCTTTCACAACACAGTACCACTTGCACTCACTAACCAATACCTCACCTGCTGCAAAAATCACCTCCACAACTCACTCCACCGTCCTTCCTCTTGCTGGCCTCTTGATCTTCCACCTCTGCCTCCTCTAACATCACCCAAAAAAACACAACTTCCTGCTTGCTGGGGTCTCTTATAACCCACTTCCTGTCCTCTGGTTAATCCACTAAACATGGCCAATCTGATCTGTCTTCCCTACCTTGGAGGTGTTACAAACAGCAGCTCTTTCATATGGTGAGTTAAGCCCCATCCCCTTTCTCCTTATGGGGCTGCTGCTGAACAACAATGGTGGTTTGTGATGTACATCGTACACGTTTGTTTTAGGGGTGTCTGGCCCAGCTGCTTATGTAAGTCCAATCTCTGTTGGGTGGGTTTTCACTTTATGCCCCTGGTGATCTACGGTGGCCCCATCAGTGTCATTGCCATGCGAGCTGAGGTTGGCGCGTTGTCTGTTGCTTTCTTTCACCTGGTGGTGTTTGTACACCACTCATGTAGGGCTCTTGACGGTATCCAGTCATTGCCTCGACAGCCAAACCATCGACAACCATACCCTCGAAAAAAATGCATCGAAAAAACCCCATCAAATGCATTTTTTTCAATGGTAAAGGGTTTAGTTTAGCAAAAATGGGTTTTAAATGTTTAAAAAAGGGTGCTTCGGGGGAACCTCCATTAAAAAAAATGCATTTGATGTTTTTTTTGCCGATGCTTTTTTTTCAAGGGTATGGTTGTCAATGGTTTGGCTGTTGAGGCAATCACTATAAACCCTCTTGAGAGGTCTGATGGTCCTCTTGCTTTCTTCCTGCTGGCATGCGTTTTCCAGCAGGGTTTCCATGTGTGCTACTGATGGATTTCTGTCTTTAGGGTGGTCTTCTCTCGCATCTGTGGTTTCTCTAGAAAAGAAAGAGAAAACATGGGCAGCACTAAGGTTCAGAGGCATGGTGTGATGCACATTCGTAATGCACATATGAAGGCTGACACTTGGAGAAGAGACAGGAAGTGGGCCCCCCCCAACTAGCAACATCCCCCTCTGGGGTAGGACTGGCTCTCTATTCCTCGCTGGTAGGCTTCTCAACCCAGACTAAGAGAGGTTCCCATCCCTTCTTGAAAAGGTCATAGAACTGACCTGGTCACACCAGGGTTGCCGTTGTACCTCTCATAGACCTCCCCTAAATCCACTCAGGTGAGGAAACTCCTGCAACCATAAACGATTCAGCAATGGCCCCTCCAAAGGTGATGAACAGGCTTCTGGACAAACGTTCTTTCCGAATGGAACAATGCAGGCCTTTTCACATCTGTGGCATACCAGAAGAAAGACTCGGATCAGAAAACATACTTTTACTAGAGGAGTTTTATTTAAATGAAAGAAAACGCCTTACTGACCCTATTGCTAATCGGGAAGCTCCCCATATAACAAACTAGACTAAGGGTGCTTGTCAAAATGTGTCAAAATAATAAACCTTGTTCTCTGTCCAAATCCTGACTTCTAAACTGGCCCTAATACCACTTAGAAAAACAACTTAAAAGGGAAAGCAGGAAATATAGGTCAGTCCCAGTGTTCTTTACTCTACTGTTTCCCAGTGTTTCCAGGAATCTCTCCTAGTTTCAGATCCCACAATTATTTAATAGGAGACAGGTCTCCTGACTTCATCAGTTTGTGTCCATCTTGTCAGGATTCCGAATACAGAAAAAGGTTTTCCTCAAGTATATAGCATAGTGCCACAAAAAGCCAATTCTCTCATTGATCGTAGATGAAGGGGTAATTCTTTAATCCTCCTCCAACTATGTGGGTCTCTCCTCAGGAGATTCCAGTTTTGCTTGATTCTGGTTTCCCTTTAAGATGATTCTGTATTTGCTTTGTAGGGCCCTCATGGCTCCATTGGTTCTCTTATTCCCGGTTTCTCACTTCATTCGTAGGGGTATGTGTATTTCCTCCGAGTGTTATCTTTCTCCTGGTTTTTGTGTGTGGCTTTGAACAGTTTGGCTGATTCCAAGGCTCTGGTTCTTAGGAGACATGTAATCACTCTTATTATTTATTACCGTCTCACTCTCTGCACCTGGTTGCCCCTTGTAGGGTTCCAGATGCTTCAATCCTTCTCCCGTTTTCATGGTCTGGTCTCTGTGCCCCCTCTACTGTGAGCAACCCAGGTACCTTCTCCATAGCAAGTCCTGTTCCAGCGAGGTGGCTTCAACCCAGTGACACTGGCGTTCTCCCCAGCTCCTGGGCGTCGCCTACTGAACGCAAGCGCAACTGTTTCTTTGCTCGCTGCTATGTTGCTCTCTCTCTGGTTTCACGTAGTGTGAGTTGGTAACTCGTTCCCCTCTCAACCGCCGGATTCAGCGCTGTTTCCTGGGCTCTATCCCACCACTTCTTCCATGTGGTCATGCCTTCCCTCTGGGCCGGCTCTGCTCGGGCTTGCTGACTCCACTTAGCCTCGCCGACTCCGCACCACCCTGTGCTTCGTCGGCCACTTTCCCTGTTCTCTCTGTCTTCTCTCCCAGTTTCTCTCTGGATCTCCCTCCCGACCTCCTTCTAATTCCTTCTCCATGCCACAGTTGGCTCTGCTTGGTAGCACGGCTCTTCCTCATAATGATTGTAGGTACGCCTGAGGCTCGCCTCTGCGTATCGCTTCTCCTTCTCCATTGAAGGGCGAAAGTCCTTTTATTCTTGCTACTAGATACCAAGGGTTGTGTTTAACTGTCAAGTCCACTGAGAGGTCAGCATTGCGTTTAGCCGACAGTTCAAATGCACTTTCTACATTATTTGAAGTTCCACAGCTGACAGTCAGATCCTCTTCTGGTATTCCCATATATGCAGATAATGTCCAGATTGTAGGGAGTTCCTGACTGGAATGGGAGTCCCTGTCCCCTGGTGGGGAGTCACTCCCAGTGAGGTCCTGCTTTCCCAAACACCTGGGGGGGGGGGGTTTAGCATAGTGGCCTCACCTCCCTAGCCTCAAAGGGTGTGGCTCCCTCAATGGAAGAAGGAACAAAATCTCCAAATTCGTCACACATCCAAGAAGAAGTTTTAGCAAAAAACACTGGCTGCACCACCTCCTGAGATGGATGAAAACAGGTGAGTTCCTTAGGAGTGAACGCAGGGTCGGATCTCCAAAATCCAGGCTTCTGGCAGGACCTTCAGGAATGTAATAATACTGCCAGTTCCTCAAGCCTACGAGCCAAAGTGATTGCCACCTTCAAGATTAAATAGTTTGTATCCACATATTCCAAAGACTCTAAGGGAGATCCCTGAAATGCCTGTAAAACCAAACACCTATCACCACCAGGCCCATATTGTCATTCAATAGGAGAATTGGTTCCACTCCCAACTCCAACGATAGGGGTAACCAACACCTGCTGGGCAACATAGGAGCCACCAGAACAACCTGCAACTCAGAGTCCCTAACATTTATCAGAACCTTGGTAATAGCATCAAGGGGGCAGGGGAAGCATACACGAGACTGTCTGGCTACTGAGCCATCATCACATCAACCCTGCAGGCGCCTGAACCAGATACCTCAAGAAGAAACTGGGAAGCTTAGCATTTTGTGGGGAAGCAAGCATTACCCCACTGGAGTCCTCAACCTTGGACAGATCTTTTAGAACACCACTGGATTTAGCTCTGAGACGAGAATGGAAAGACCCTGTGTGAGAAGACCAGTCCCTGGCCTTGTCAGGAGGAGGGGGGAGGAAGTCCCAAAGGAGTCCAGTTACAGTGACCGGGTGCAAGCATGAAGGCCCCATAACCTATTATGCTGCAGGTGCGCCCGCGCACAGTATCCTGATATCCGAGCCTACTCCACCAGGTGAGGGCTTATCTTTCTTGTCTGTCGGCAGCCGAATTGCTCTAGCGAGTGTGGAGGATAGCAAGCGCCACTTCCGCAAAGAGACCCAGGCCAATCCCACAGCATGACCCCAACCAGTGAGGGGATACAGCGGTGATGAGAGGGGAGACCGAGGCTATGGCCGCACCCAGACTGGACCACCAAAACACTGCGCAGTGGCAGTCTACCTCAGCAGGGTCGGACTGGGACAAGAAATAGGCCCGGACACCCAAAAAAAAGTGGCCCACCCCTCGCCTCAAAAAAGTGGCCCACCACTCGCCTCACGACCCTTGACCTCTGATGACATTACCGGAAGTGATGTCATTTGACCCCACCCGAAAGTTACATCCTGGGAAACGATGAAACATGACCTTTCACCTCTTGACAAAACAGGAATTGGCATCAAATAGCATTGTTCCTAAGTACACCACGAAAAATATGGTTATGATTTCACTAATGTGATCTACATTTCAAACAAGAATGGATCACCATATGTATCATTAATATCTGTATTTATAGATCCATATTGTCAAATTACTGTAAATGCAAGCAGACGACCAAGGCCAAATGATATGTTATTGTATAGCACTTACGCTTATGCTCTTTTTAATAGAACAAATATGCCTACAATATCACCCAGCCTGTGTTGGTACTCATTTATCGACCCAAGAAGGATGAAAGGCTGAGATGGCCTTGCTGGGATTCGAACCTGCAGATCCCTGGCCCCTTTGCCAACTTTGCAATGAACCTTTGGTGACTAACTAACCAAACCCACTGTACCATAAATGCGTTTCTGTCCGGCTGCACTCTTTCGTTATAACCCACAACCGTGAAATCTGTGCGCTTCCCAGCATTTATTGCTTCTCTCAATACCGAGACTGGGCAAAATATTTCTAAAACATAAAAAGGAAATGCTGCCGGTTTAAAGGTCCCCCTGGCGGAAGATATACTGTAAACTGTTCGTGTCCACACCAACAGCTAATCCAATCCTTTGCGCGCCGCATTCAAAACATACTCCCTCAGCAATTCATAAAATAATGCCCTTTCATAACTCTCATGCCCCTTCTGAATTGCACCCAACAGCATGGTCTTCAATTGTCACTTCAGTAATTCTTGCTCCTATCAAAGTGCCAAGGACGAGTATGCTTGTCCTTTTTGCATAGACTTGCATAATAGCCTGGCACTTAAGGCCCTGCCAAAAGTAAACTACGCTTCTCCTAATGCAAAATTAATCCACACTCGCTATCTTTATAAACAACTGCCGGACCTGCTTCTTTGTCAGCTGTAAAAGCTCCCCCAGCCATAGAGGTTATCTCACTCGCCACCATTTTCCTTGCACCAAAGCGCCACAAATTAAAATTGTAATCTGTTACTATACCCGTTCGTTACCAAACCAATTTGAGCACATATAGCGCAAACATGCCCTGACAGACAGTGCAATGTGTGTTATAATACCCAGCTATGCCTAAGCACCCAGTACCCTGGAAAATCTGTATGTCCAGATAATTTACCCTTCACGCTCTCTCGAGTGCAACTATACATACAACGTGCGTGGGAGCACTACACCATCAACAGACCACGACACAAGCAAGCAGTAAAGAAAAGCACTACTGGAATCTGACAGAGCAAGCACAAACAAGGCTGTGACAATGGAAAAAGACAGCGGCGCAGAAGTGTGCATAGAAGAGTAGTCAGCACCACAAACCCAACAAAATTAGGGCCGCCCACGGATAGAGCCCCCTCTCTGCTGACAAACGTTTATAGGCGTGTAACATTGTCAAATATAAACGCCCCTCATAGCCAGTAACATAATAACAGTAGGAACCGAACTAGGATTGTCCCTAGCATGGGGCTCTTGCTATTAAGGACAAGAGTGCATGCTTTTACCATGCAACCCGTATATTTACTTTCCCTTTCCTTGATACATAATCAAGAAAAACGTTTTCCTCTCAGAAACATATTTTCAGATTGCGTTGAGGTCCCTCAAAAGAGAACACACATTTGCAATAACATTGTCTTATTCGGTCATCTTTGGATGAGATGTCCTTGTGCAAATAGAACAAAGGATACATTCCTCGCAACCTCTACCTGCTTTATCCAGCCAACAAGGGCATGAAAGCCCCAATACACACACTGCAGTGTGTGTACCGGTCAGCAAGAGGAACTGTAGCCACTCCATCCGCCGTACGAACAGGCAAATCCAGAACATCACGCACACTCTATGGAAAGAGCACATGGTGCTCCAACCGGTCCGCGCTTAACCAGCAGCAAAACGGTAATTTACTGTGCAAAACGAACGTTGAAGGCCCCATTACTTTCACAAAAACATTCCTGTCCGGTTTGTGTATTTGCAAGCACAGACTGGCAGTCCATTGCTGCAGCCACCCAGGCGTAAGGGATATTCATCTCACTTAGGGGCGGCTGCCATAAGGTTTGGCCCTTGCAATTCATGTTGGAACAAGACGAAATGCCCGGGCAATTGTGTCATCCAATGCACTGTTGCAGCGGCAGCTAATGTAAATGTCTAGTATAGCAGCGGTCTCTTGGCTCTACACATGAGTGCAGGCATTACCAGAAGTTGGGCTTCGGTACCTTTGGGATGCACATAAAAGAAAAGTAGGAGTGAGTTACATTTTGAAACCGCAAGCACTCAACCCGCTGAGCTATCTTTTCCAGCACTGCCCACCTGGTCCCTCAGCAAACCCTACCATGGCGATGCACTAAAGCATAATCTCACACACAATGAACCATCCTGAATCCGTACGTTAACAAAAACCCTGCCATTTACAACGTGTCTGTTCTGGTAAATGACCATTAGCTAACCACGGCCGCACAAGAAAAAAGGGCAGCATTTATGATATGGCATTTACAATGCGCTTATACACAAGTGTTTCAAGGCGCGATTTAATGGAGTTTAGCTAGCCAGCAGCTGCACCAAGAAAAGACAGGCTTGGTGTACCTCATATTATATTTTTAGAACCCAACCTTACTGATATTGCCTAGCGCTGAGCTGAGGCCTGCTCAGTCTTCCAGCAGTCCCTCCATCGTAGTCACCACTTCCTTCCTTGGAGTCCAAATCTGCTCTCAGTCAGCAATGTGCTGGGGTCGGTGGCCGCACCGTGACCCAGCCCATTATGCTCGTGGGACATCCACATTGCGCATGTGATTGGCTGCCTCAGCCTGTTGCTACAGCAACACAGCCCCCCTGGACCTGCCCCGAGACGACGGAGCTCAAGTAAGGAGTCAGGCAGGCTGCAGCCACGGGCCAGCCCCTCCCCCCACCCCAGGTAGCTTGCACGCCTGTAAAAGCAAACATGGACTGGACTCGAGGCTCACAAGCTCAGCCTCAGCTCACACGACTGACCCACCCCCACCCCACCATTTGTTGTTCTTAAGGGAGCCGGAGCAGGGGTAGGCCGGGGCTGCCTGCCTCCTGGCTGGCGCCACGGAGGTGACACTTCCAGCACGGCCTCTATTGTGTTGCATTCATTCATAAAAGCAAAGTAAACACTTAGAAACTAAGTGTTTACTTTCTTTGATGAATGTGCAGTGTACACGCATGAATACATCCATCTGCGTGCCACTGCGCAGCGACGGCATGGCAGGCAACATCATTTATAAAATAAAACCGGCCCCAGAAGGGGCATATGAAACCGGCCCAGCCATTCCCAGGCCAAAGTATTTCGGCCACGGGCCGATTGGCCGACGGGCCAATCCGCTCCTGTACCTCAGGGAGAGCCCCGCGGCAGATCCAGACAAAGGACATGGCCCTGATTGCAAGCCGACTACACCACCAGGGATGATCAGTATTTTCCATCAGTCACATGGGTGTGGCAGAAGGGGGGAGACCCACCTGATCACCAGGGATTGCTTGAAAGGGACTGAGAGCAGAGGCGCTGCTAGGGGGGCAAGGGAGGGGGGCTATAGCCCCTGGTGTTTTGGTTGTATCCCCGGATTGAATCTCAGCAGCTACAACCAAAAAGCTAGCTAGCCCCCAGTCCCGACAGTTCCGACATTAGCATAGCCCCTGGTCTTTTCCAGACCTAGCAACACCCCTGGCTGAGAGACCAACATGCACCCAGGACACTTAACCAGCAGAGTCTCCAAACTCTGACCTGAAATGGATGTACACCATTAGCAATTGGACATCAGCAAGCTTGTGCAGAAAAAAGGTGGTGGGTTTCAAGCCCTCTTTAAAAGGTTCTTTGTCCCTACCACATGCCGCTGGAACCCTGCGCCAATTAGATTGGCCTGGTTGAGGCAGACAATCTTTGGAGGGGGTGATTTAAGAAGGAGAGGGGAAATAATTTGATGTGAGCTAGAAGGGTGAGGTCAGAGGTGGCAGGAGGAAGACCAACAGACCAACAGGAGTACGGAGGGAAGGAATGTGGAGCTGTTGAAGGAGGCAAGGGTACGTACTCCAGAGTGGATGTAGGTGAGCGGTAGTGAGTGAGGAGATAGTAGTAGTGAGCAGTAGTGGTAGTTTGTTATGTTAAATTATTGATATAGCGCATGTTCGCCCGAGGGCATTGTACAGGAGGGCGGAGTGACCTCTGACAGGCCCATGGGATCAGAGCTCGCCCTCAAGTACTTTTAAGACGAGATAGCTACACCTTGAGAAGGATGGGGTGCAGGATTCTCTTACTCCAACACCAAACAATAAGGACAACTCAGTAGTTTGGCAAAGGGAAGTATGTTTAATGACAAGTACAAAAAACAGGGAAACAAATGGAAATCAACAGTGATGCGATCGCCTGTCTCGCTTCAACTCCCAAATTCTCCATTCAAACAGCAATTCTCTTTTAGGCAAAATTCATCATCATTTGACGTGTAAAACTCAAAGTTTGCAATGCAATTCTATTGGTCGGAAAAGGTAACTTAAGTATAGGTGCTATATCTGTATAGGGTAACAGAGCGTGAGGATTAGATAACTCTTATCAGGTGGGCGTCTACGCCCATCCCTCTACATCACTTGTGATAGACGTCACTACAAGTACGACGTCTCGTTGGTTCTACTAGCTATAGGACCCTAGATTATTTGGTCCATTGTGATTGGGTAAGTTACACCCCTAGACATAAATCTCCACTTTAATTAGCAGTATGCAGAATGGACACCCAGATGCGGTGTGCCCCAAGATTCACCCTGCCTCCCTTCCATCAATCAGTACCTTAGGGCTATGTGTCAGTTAGTTGGCTGAGGATGGCCTCGAAACTGTAGCTTATTATCAGGAAAAGTTATGGCATCCTCGGGTTCTGGGTGACATCAGACGTTGGTACCGCTTCGCGCCTGGCTGGTCATGTGTAAGTTCACTGAGAATCTGCTTAATTTTCCTTCTTTTTGTGTATTTGATTCTTCCTTTTGCCTTGCCACCTGCCTGGGCCTCCTTATCTCGACCTTCATGGGGCAGGCTGCTATGCTCTGAAGTTTCGTTTCTTCGAAGTTGCCGCTCTCCTCCCTTCCTGGGGTTGACCTTGAATTTCCAGGCATGAGCTGCTTTGTGCTTAGTTTCGATTCCGCTCTTTCCTTCTGGCTTTAGCTGGAATATGAATCTCATTGGGCTTAATTCTGCTTTTGTAAAATGGAGTTGCACTTGTATAATGTGCTTTTGAGGTAGATATATGGTTGGCGCTTGCCGCTCTATGCTTCTACTAAGCATAGCAAGCTGTACTGTTTTCTTAGCTTCTTGCGTTCCAAGCCTATTTACAGGCGTTAGCTGGTTGAATACTTCCATCCCGTTTTACAGCTACGTATCCTTATATTTTGACATCGCCTCTTCTTCTAAATCCATTACATCTCTATTCATAACTTTTCATCTTTGAGTGACATCTTTTGGTTGTCATTTCGTTCCTCTGTGAGTCTGTCCGGGCCCTTGGGTCATCACCACTCTCCTTCCATTAAGGCTCTTTGGGTCTCTTCGGGGACAGTTTGCAAGTAGTCTTAATTTCATGTTAACTGCTGGTACGGTTGTCTCAGTGGGTACCTTGCTGCCCATGGTTGTCTGGTTATAGGCACTTCAACAGGTATTGCTCTTCTGATGGGCACTGGGCAGAGTCCTAGTGCCGCTCTCTGTTGGTTTATTTGTTCCTCATACCTCACATATCTTGGCGAGTATGTTCCTGGCACCTCAAAATGGGGGGCTGGAGTGCAGGCTGTATCTGGGATCTCCTCTACACTCCCCCCTCTGGTCTGTTCATCGACCACTTCTGCTTCCTCCTTCGGATTCGTCTTACTTGGTTCTTCTGTATCTTGTTCATCGTCTTCTGGGTTTGTACATGATGGTGTGAACGTGTGTTTCTTTGGAGTCCATATTTTTATTACTCCTTTCAAACTTCCTGCAGTTTTCACATGTTCGTATTTGTTCCAGGTCATCAGCTGACATTGTCCATTTGGGCTGCAATAGATCCATTTTCCGTCATACTTCCTTCTTTTTCTGGGGTACACAAACTGTGTTCCTTCTAGTGCGAATTTGCTGGCCTTCACACAGTCTCTTATTTCTTCATCAGTCAGGTCTCTCGGCTTCCATCCTGGTTTGACATCGATCATGATCTTCATCCCTATGACTTTCTTCGCGGTTTTCTGGCACTGTGTGATGATTATCTTGATAACACAGAATCCTAGCAGTATCATCAATAGCAAGGCTCCCAGAAACTTGAATATGTCCGCCATCCATTGCGAGACCCATGAGAATAGATTTTCAAACCAGCTGTCATCATCAACTTCGTCAGTTTCATCAATCATCTGGTTCTGTAGGTTTGTCAGCATACTTATGGCTTTTGTTAAGGTTACATTTTCTTCGTCATGCGAAGGTATAAATGTGCAACATGATTCTCCGATTTTTGCGCAAACACCTCCATCCATTGCAGTGATCGTGTCAAATACATATCTGTTCTGGGAGGGTCATCAATCGGATTGCTCTTAGTTCTTCTTTAATCGCATTGAATCCTTTTATGGTAGTGTTGATGGTCTGCAATAACTCCCATCTGGTCATCTGCAACCATTTGGTATTTACTCCAACTTGGATTCTTGGCACGAAGATTGTTGTGAATACTGATGAAGTGAGGCTAAAAAGCCTGTGTTCATACGGGACTGCATGAAATGCTTCTGATTTGGCAGAAAAGTAATTCTCTCTCTTCATTCGGGATACCAGTTCCACAGTTCTCCTTTTCCTCAGGTGAGCATCTGCTTTCGGGAAACTGTCAATATTCAGGTCCCTTCTCAGGATCACTAGTGCAGGAACGTGGACGTTCACTATTGTGCATATGCCTCCCCAGTCTCTAGGCAGTCTGATGTATGCTCTGGATTCACACGCCTAATAATGATCCATAATCACTGCGGTTCCATGCGTCATTCCTGGGGCCTCGAAGATTCTGTCATGACCCTCGCCCAAAACCCCCTCTGGCAAACCCATTGGCCAGGTGGAATCAGGACTCGGGCCTCTAGAGCCTGTCATCCTCTTCAGGCTCATACACCATGAAAAACAATGTACTTGGGAACTACTTTATTGTATTGTCAGCCAACATGGAGGCATCCACATAGCTTGGTTCCTAAGAACCAAGCTATGCGGTCTAGTGTTTTGGGTGTGGCAGCCTAGGGACTACTTTACCTGGACTATTTTGTTGGGGCTATTTAAACCACACCCAGGCAAGACAACACGCTTCGCATTACTTTGCAGCTTGCAACGTGACGCTCACCGTGTCCAGCTATTCCCTCAAACCTCGGAGAAGCAGAACCTGCAAGGAGACAAAAGGAACATCATTAGCAGCAGCATCTTACCTGCAGTCTTCATCTTTAAACACTCGCAGCTACTGAGAACAGCTTCCTTGAATCTGCACGCCTCCCGGACAGAATGACCTGGAAGAGGAAAATAAAGGCAACATTAAAGAAAGCAGTAGAGACATTTACAAATGACAAACTGCTCAAAAGGCTTACCTGGCTGGTCGCCTCTCGGCTGGCACCACTCCGGAGCTTCCACTCGCGCTGAAGAAAACCGAGACCTACAAGGGAGGAAAACACAGGTTAGCAAAGGCAAGACTTCGCAGCGCTGCATATAGCACTTACTTACCGCATCATAGCGCTCTTAATGCACCATCATTTACCAGCGGGGCTCAACCAAGCCAGTTCACCACGCTGAAGCTCTGCATACCTAAGGGAGAAAAAAAGAGACATTTTAAACAAATAAAGGCATGCAGGATAGCAACAAAACTAAAGAACAGCAATAAGACCTACCTGAACAATATCAAACGTGCCGGCGTCAGTGAAGTAACTGGACCGCACTCGCCCTTGAAAGACAACGCGCCCCTGAAAAGAAGGCAGGACGGACAGCACGCCTAATTCTACCACAAGGTGAGGAGAGGGCGCCAGAGGGACTGAAATCATACGAGGGTGGAGGGAGGATGCTTACCCCAGTCGGTCAGTCTTGAACACAGTCCTCCTGTATTTTCAGGCAGAACCTTCCCCGCAGACCACATCAGGGAAAAGCTGAGAAGCATACCAGCGAGTAACCCGGCTGGGTGACGTACCTGTGGATACCAGGTGAGCGTAACAGATTCATCTGCAGTTCTGATTCTCTCCCATCTTCCTTGTGCCGTTGTTCCTGAAGCACAATTTTGGGCTTTCCAGTGGCACTATCTGCAAGGGTCCTCCTCTGTCTTCGACCCAGGTTAGTAACTTTACCAACTTCGGCCATAGAGGTTTGCACAGTCTTTGTGAGTTCTCTATTGCTACTTTGCAGGCTCCAAGGACCATCCAAGTTCGGCAGATCACCACTCCTTCTTTCCATCCGTTTGGGGAAACCACTGTCCCCCAAATCTGCATCTGGCCTCTGTTCTTCCAAATTTGAGCTTCTTCTGTAGTCTTTCCTTGGACGTTCAGCCTCAGGTTTATTTCCCATCTTGTTCCTGTTCCTTTAGCTTCAGGCTTCTCATACCTGATCACGTGATTCTTAGTATGCGCTCTGTTTCTTGTTTTGATGTCCTGGACGTCACCGTCTTCATCGGGGTACTCTGTTTCAGTCGTCCATATCAATGAGGCATCTCTCCCCATAAATTGTCCTCTGGTGTTGCACATTGCCACGTGTGAAAGACAGTGTGCTGTAGGGACATCAATTTCTACAGTCACAAATATCTTGGATTTTCCCATGCTGTATGGTAGAAGTGCACAGATGAAGCATTATCCTTCTGAATTCCTTCTTCCAACTTCTTTCATGTGTTGGTACCAAATGTTGTTTCCTAGATGTGTTGTGCTGTTCAGGTAATCGTTTAGTTCATTGTTATCTTCATGTGGGCTTCTCTTGATTCTTAGTGTCTTTCTGTAGTTAGCTATAACTACATCTCTAAACGCGTCTGTGTGACTTTTCCTTGCTGGGGGTCTCTCGGGCATGCTGGTTGGTGGAGCAAGTTTCTTTATCTGCATCGATGTGATAGGAGGAGGTTTTGCGATTCTCTTCCTTTCCTCTTGTATTCTCTTGCTGAGTGCCTTTAACCACCATCTGTTTGCCATCAGCCCAACATATGGCTGCATCGTGGGCCTGGTGCTTGTTCCTTGTGTTGGAACTGGTGTGCTTGTCACTACAGTCTCTGCAGTTCTATTTTTCAGTTCTGCATGTAGTTTCTTTGCTCTAGCTATGAACGGGAATAAATGATCTATCAACATTTGTGTCCTTGCAGTGAATTCTCCCGTAGCCGCTTCAGTCTTCTTGAGGGCTTTTGCTATATCTTCTTTAGTCGGTCTTTCACTTGATTCTTTTCGGTCACCTTTACTATTTTCTGGGACTGGTTGTTCGGTAAGCAGTCTCGTACTTTCTGTTGTCTTTGTTCGAGGTTCTGTGGCCATTGACACTTGCCCTACTTCGTGTGCATTCAGTGTGTGTGTGTGTGTAGTAGTAGTCAGTGCTACGTTTTCATTCATTCCGCGCTGACCCTGCCTCCAGCTTTTCTCTTCATTCGTTAACTCACGTGTGTATGAATCACTTCTAATTACATTAAATTTTAGTTTGTTTACCTTACCATCAGATTTTCTCGGAACTGGAATAACTATATAGGGTCTGGGTGCTTTTGTGGGACTCATGCGTACATTATCCGGTGGGTGCACTGAAATTGAAACGCTTCGTGCACCAATAAAGAATGCAGTTCTGATTGTTAATGACAGAAAGACAATGATAATCACTATACATATATACCTAATGGTGCGGTATGACAATTGGCATCATTTCCTTCCAGGGAAGCGGGGGCGCCCCTCTGTTTGTAGGAGGACCATGTTACTGTTCTGGGCCCCCATTTCAATCATAGCAAATGTCAAAGTTCTATTCTTTTCACTTACTCCATTATTGTTTCTCTGAAAGTTTGTATCATAAAGTGTCTGGTGCTTTGCAAGTGTCCCCCCTCTTGCGAGTGACGATTGTCTCTGGTTATGGGATACAGTTCCCTTGCTAGAATATGGAAAAAGATTAGACTAACACCTTTGGTGAGTCACATTCATTGTGCATATTCATAATAGGTGAGTTCCCAGTCCACCCCCCGAATCTGTTTCAGTCCTGAGGACATGCTGGAGCCCGTTCAATGCGAAGAAATGGAAAAATAGCAATCAATCAAAATCAAAGGTCAAAAATAAAATAAAATAAAATGGTAGAGTTCTCGTCTCTGCTCCCACGATCTGTCCCACGCGGAAAGATGAAGTGCTTTGACTCTGTCTCCTGGATCTGTCCCTCAGCGGAAAGATGAAGAGCTGCCTTGGCTTCCTCGATCTGTCCCTCAGCGGAAGGTTTCACTGGAATCTCCTCAGATACTCATTTTGAAAGTTGGACATTTCCACTTGGAGCATGATGCCATGTAGGAGCGTTCCCATATGCGCAACATTAGCTGGATCTCTGATGAAGGTGATGACGTCAACCTTGGCAGGTCTCCCCACCATTTCTGGAAAATCAGTGACTAGGTGAAACAGGACGTTATGCGCCAATCGGCTGTCCTCGGGCGACAAGGAAATTTGTCCTACTTTGCTGGGCTCTGGATCACAGGCCCTTCCCTTGCCGTAAACAGTCCTTGCACTTTCCTGCTGCGTGGATTGCGACCAGGTAGCTGAGCTTAGCCCACAGCTGGTGCAAATGTTCAGTGTTTCTTGGATCTCTAATGAAAGTAAAAGTGTCAGTGGTTCTCCCGATGATTGCTGGGCACTCCTCTATAATGCGAAAGAAAAGCGTGTTTGTGAGTTCATCTACTATCGCCCGTGGTGGAAGCATTTGTGTCCTTATCACTGTATTCTGGTAACACAGTGAGGGCTTCTGCAATGACAGTAAGCAATTGCCAGATTACTTTCTTGTTGGCAGGATCTTGAATAAAGTCTGTGACACTGGTGACTCTCCCTACAAGTGATGGATATGTCTCTAGTACTAATTGGAAACAGGACAGCACATCCCTTGTGATATTTCTGCTGGGTATACCATACATTCTGCAAAACAAGGTCGTAGTGTTGGTTGCTTCAGGATACTGTGTTAGCTCCTTAGGGCAAAAGTCCTCAATCTCAGTCTATTAGAGTCTTGTGTCTCAAAATGCTTAAGTGTGGCTTGGTTTACAAGTTTGTGTCAACAACCGTGTTGTGGCTTAAATGCGCAATTTTCTTCTTCACCCTGCAACTAGGATGCACAGAGTGTCCGTTTTATGACCTTATTCCCTTTTGTTCTTCTTCACCCTGCAACTAGGATGCACAGAGTGTCAGGTTTATGTCCTTATCCTCCTTTTTTGTTTAGAGGAAATATCGAGTTTTAAGCCACAACTTTCAATAGGGTTCTCTTTGTCTGGGCTTTGCTGCTCATGCGTCCTTCTTCCTCGTCATGGATCTTGTCTGCACGTGCTGAGGTTCTTCCCCGTTGTCTGTGGTCTCTTTGCGGTGGGGTGCAGCTAGAGGGCTTTCTCCGATATAGGGCTTAATGTCGTTGAGAAAAATCCATGCTCTCCTGCCCTGCAGTTTTACAGCTGAAGGAGTGCAGGTCTCTCCGATGAAAGGGCCATTGAATCTTGGCTCATCCCACCTTTTCCTCATGTGGTTTTTCACCAACATGGCGTCTCCAGGGAAGATGAGTGGTGTATGTAGACCTTGAACTGTGTCTGTTTCAGCATCTCCTGCTGTGTTTTGTGCTGAGCTGCACCCTTTTCGTCGTTGCTGTAGTTGGTCTGAAATTACAGTAAGGCTAGATGTCATGCAGTTCAAGTACTTTTGCAATTCGGACCCTAGGACCTCTCGGGTTGACTGGGCATCACATCTAGCTCTGTCTCTAGCTCTGTCTCGGGGGGTAAAGGCGGTGTTCATTCTCCTTCTCCTTCGTGAGGCGTAAGATGATGGTCTGAGCCTGGTTGCTTCCGAAGAGCATACAATGGCAGTGGTAGGCAGTGCAACCATCCCCTCTTTAGGGTAAGCTTCAACTTGGCTATCCTTTCCTTTAACAAGCCGTTGAGCCTCTCACAGATACCATTACCTTCCGGATGATACGCCAACAAGAAGTTGTGCTTTATACCAAGCAGCAAGCTGATCTGCTCAAAGACTGCGTTAACAAAATGAGCCCTGTTGTCTGATCTCATCACCTCACACACCCCCCATCTAGGGAACACTTCTCTCACCAGGAATTTGGCAGCACAGGTTCAGTCTGGGTGTGTACAGGGACCTGCTTCTATCCATCTAGAGAACTGACACACCACTACAATTAAGTACCTGTACCCGTTACACTCTTGAATCATGTTGACATAGTCGATATGTAAGTGCTGAAAGGGCTCATTTGGCCGGGGATGATTCCTCTCACTACTTTAATGTGTGCCCAGCGGTGAATTGCTGGCAGATTATGTACTTCATCATAAAGAATGCAACATGCTCAGCTAAATTCGGTATGAACCAGTCTTCTGCGAGCGTTGCTGCTAGATTTTCTTTTGACATGTGAAATGGGTAATGCAACTGTTCCAATGCTATTTTTAGTAGGGCTACAGGCATTACTGGTTTACCAGTGCTTTCTTGCCACCGCAATCCGTCAGAGGGGTTTAAAGAACACCCTCAACGTTTCCATAGGTTCTTTTCGTCCTGAGGTGCCTCCCCTTGAAGCTCCATCAGTTGTGTCTGCCCCATATTGCTATAGGCTTCTGGTGTGGCTCGTGCTATCATCATTCTCTCATGGGTGCACGCCACTTCCACTTCCATGATCGTCTCACTTTTGGATGCCATCCGCTTGGCTTCCATGTCTGCTGCATGGTTTCCGCGTGACACAAAATCTGTCCCTTTGGTGTGGGCGGCGCATTTCACGACCGCTATGCCCACTGGGAGCTGTAGTGCCTTTATCAGCCTGTCCAATGAGGCTGCTTGCTGCACTGGCATGCCGTCTGCTCGGAGGTAGCCCCTCCTTTTCCAGCGTGCTAGGCCTGTGTGCACTGTAGACGTCACATAGGCAGAGTCACTGTACACCGTTACTTCCTGGTCTGCATGATTCTCAATGGCGAGTATCAACGCCAGTAGTTCTGCAGACTGTGCTGACTAACTGTTACGTCTCTGTCTCCTCCCCGCAGGCATGGGCGACTTGCCACTTCATTCCTGCAGCGTTGGCAGTTGCCGTGGAGACATAGCGTTTCCCAGGCCAGGATTCAAACGGGTCACGTGCCCAGTCAGCTGATCGGGACACAGCGAGGCAGACTCCGCCCCTTAACAAACATACATAAGCATTCGCTTCCCAGAAGACGCCGCTTCTAATTAGCGTTCTTCTATCCCACTTTGTTTTGGACTGATTCATTGTATTTTGGACTTTTTGCTTGCCTACTCAACTTGCTACAGCTTGCTCCTTCTGTGTTTTGGTGAACCGGACTCGCGTCTTTGACGCATTCGAGCTTTCGCTCACTGTTCATTACATGCGTCTCTCGGGGTGCTCTTGTTTCCTCCTGTTCCCTCTGGCGGTTGGCTCCCTACTCCGCTCTTGGGGACGAGTTCTTGCTACCTGGGAAACCATTCCACTTTGCTACATCTAGATCAGTATACAACTCTCTTTCCATTTAACTACTGTCTTCTGCTCCAACCAATTCTTCTCTCCTGTCTGGACATCCTCTTCTGTGGTAATCATACGACCCAACCCTGCTGCAGCTCTGTTTGGATGCCTACATCTTTGGAATTATAATATACTTTATTGGGATTGTGATGTTTGATAAAGCCACTCTTGGAACCAACGTGCACTCCTGGACGCTACCCTTATTCGTGCACCACCCCAACTCTAGTTGGCGTCCCTCGTGCCGTCCGGGAAGTAGTACCCTTACTAACCCTTCCTTTTTTTTTATTTTGTACCTCCGTTGTTTCTTTAAGTCCTTTTACTCTTCTACATTGGGTAAGCTGATTCAGTGTTGATTACTATCTTTCTGACTTATTAGATAGACAATGTTACCCATCTTCCTTTCTCTTTTTAGTTGCAGCTCTTCTAAAAAGGCACTACCCTACTGTTGTTCTGTCCAACCCTACCAGGTAGAGCCACTCTTTTAGGGGCATCCTATTGAAGAGGTTATATCATCCTGATATCTAATATCTCGCATTTTTTCTTACAGCATTGGTTCTGCGGTGTGGACATCCCCGCTCTTTTGAGGAATCAACTCCTCTGTCTGGGTTTCTTAAGACAGAGGGGCGTATTGCCTAAAAGAGCTCCTCAAGTTGAGGAGGCCTGGTTCTGCTGATCCCCTAGTGGGATCACCAGGCTTGGGCTGAACTATTCAACTTCCCTCCCTCTTGTCTGTTGATTAGAGGTGGGAGCAACGCCCCGGCCTGGCCATCGCAACCGTGAATAACACTATTGAGATGGTATTCGTGCACTGATGAGTACTTGAAATTCTCCATTCGCTATGTGTTTCATTACGGCCACGCCTGTATATCTTTGTCCGTCAGCTTGGTCAATTCTCGAAGAACCGTCAATAAAAACGATCTCGCCTCCCGCCAGGGCATTTTCTTTCACCCTGAGGATTTCATTATAGAATTCTTCATAGTTTGCACAGTCATGTATCGGCTCTCCTTCAGTGACTGGCTCAGCTATGAATGTAGCTGGGTTTACTGTTTTACATCGAACTATTTTGATTGATGGGTTAGATATGATCACTTCATAGGCAGACGTTCTTTGAGATGTCAACGTACCCTTTGGTTTCTCTAAGATGGCAAATAATGAGTGCTCGCTCGACGTATAACGTCATGGAACATCCCATTACAATGGTTGTCGCCTTCTCTATGGCGAACGCTGCGGCAGCTAAGCTTTGTTTGCATGGGAAGTGGCCTCTTATGACTGGGTCCAGGCTCCCACTGTAGTACGCCAGGGGCTTGTATCCCAACGAGGTTCTGTGAGCGAGTACTGCCGTTATAACGCTGCCATCTGTTTGTGAGAATAGGTAGAATTCCTCTGCATAATCAGGAATCCCAAGAACTGGGGCCATACAAATCGCTCTCTTGAGTTCTGTAAACCCTTTTTCCACTGCCTCAGTCCATTCAATTTTAACCTGTGTCACCTGGGCCTTCTTTAGAGCCTGGAGCAAGGGCTTGGTATAAGTGCTGTAATCTAAAACCCATGCTCTAACATAATTGCACAGGCCTAAGAAGCTCTGCATTTGCTTTATCGTGAGCGTTTTAGCTGTGTTCATGATAGCTTCAGCCCTTTCTGGGGTTACCTTTTTCCCTTCATGTGTGATTAGCTGGCCTATGTACAGAACCTCTTGTTGACAGTATTGTAGCTTTTCCTTGTCAACCTTATATCCTTTCTCAGCCAGTATAGTCAGTAGCTGGACAGAGTCACGTCTGCATTGTTCTTCAGTGGTGCTGCAGATTAGAATGTCATCCACATACTGCAAGACAACATTGTCTAATGCCATATTGCTTAGGTCCATCTGTAGGATTCTGTTGAAAATGGATGGGGACTCACAGTACCCCTGTGGCACCCTTGTGCTTTTCAGACGGTGCAACTGGATTGAGAAAAAAGCATTTTTCAAGTCAATCACTGTGAAATATTTTGCCTAAATGGGTATGTTACACAGGATCGTAGATGGATTAGGGACTAGAGGGAACTCGGCTTCAACAATATCGTTCAATGCTCTTAAATCTTGGATTAAACGCCAAGACCCTCCTTTTGATTTCTTGACGAGATAAATCACCATATTACAGGGTGATTCTGATATCACTAGGATGCCCTGATCCATCATGGCGGAAATTGTCTTTGCGATCCCTTCATCCGCTTCTTTGGACATGGGATATTGTCGCGCTCTTGGTAAAATTGCTCCTGGTTTCAGTTTAATTTTCACTTCTCCCAGCCCCTTCAGGAGGCCTACGTCCAAAGGTCCTGTAGTCCATACTGAGGCAGGCACCTGGGCCATGTTGTCATCAAAGTATTCCGGACGTATCATTGCCAACATCATTCTCTGAGGCACTTCTCTTTTGATCATTTTCACCCAAAATATGAGACTCACTTCCACCCTCGTCTCTTCTGAGTCAGGTTGTTCTTCAAACAGATCATCATCGGTGACGTCAGTCACTTGATACCCTTCTTCAATGGCGATGATTGCGCACCATTGTCTGCCTTCATCATCGTACCCTTCGACAAATGCTACTTTCCCTCGTACTGCTGCAGTATGTATCGTCAAGGGAAATACTTGTCCCTCTTCTTCATGCATAGGTATTCTTGGTCTGAATAGAAACTTGTCAGGGTTCTCATGGTCCTATCTGCAAGGTCTGGCACTCCCACCAAAAGCACACGCATGCCATATGCGAAGACTTCTGATTCTAATGGTATGGCTCTCATGGCTATGCGTCCTGAGTATGCTTTTATCATTACGCATACTGTTGAATAATGCATTCCTGGAGTGGAGCATACTATGCCCTCCTCCGTGATCGAGATTGTCATGTTCAATTTTGTCATTAAGTCTCGACCTAAAATGTTTACTGGAGTCTGACGCGAATACAATAAGGGTACATTCATTTCGCACTCTCCTACAGAGACTGGGAGTGCGTCTGTAAAGGGAACTCGACTGTGAGCTCCTGTAAAACTCTGAGTATCTATGGCCTCGCCGTACAAGGAAAACCTGCCCTCCCGTATGCACGAGTGTGTTGCACCCGTGTCAACTAGGAAGGAATATTCTTTACCCCCTATGACGACATTCACCCGTGGTTCCCTGTTAGGGTCTAGTGTCACTGATAGGATAGAGCACATCAGAGTTCCCAGTGAGCTGTCCTAGTTCATATATAAATTCGGTCCACTGTAAACTTGTGGATTTTCTCTATTCCCAGGGTTGCCTCCCCTTCCAGAGTTTGTGCCCTGAGACATTTGCGGTGGTGCCTGTTGGAATTGCCCTTGTGGCAAGTTCCCCATGCTCGGGGGTTGAACCCCCTACTGCACACCCAGCTGCATGCCTGTTGCTTGCTCCTGCTCTGTGTGATTCTGTGCACTGCCCTGTTGGGAGATTGCAGGCGGATTCACTGTGCCTGCTCCCATTCCTTGGCCATTTTGCCACGCACCTTGGCTAATGCATGAACGCGCCAAGTGCCCTGTCATTCCACACAGCCAACACACTGGCGGTGGTTGGGCTATTTGTCCTTTTGACATATCTGGATTGCCCATCTGCACAGTTTGAAAGCCTCCTTGATTATTCTGAAAACCTCCCTGATTACTCTGTCATCCTCTCCCTCTAAATCCCCTTCCCCTCAGGTACAATCCTACGTTACCCTGGTTGTTCTGCTGCGGGTTAGCCACCTGTTGTACGTTCTGTTCAGCTGGGCTAGTCAGCATGGCTCCTTCGAGAGCATACTTTGACAATTTCTTTTGCACCAGCTTCGCTTCCTCACCTATACGAGTTGCCTCCTTTTTTCGATTCTTTTCTTGCAACAATCTACAGTAATGTGAAATAGTCAACTGTATTTCAGCCCAAGGTTTAGCCTCTACCCCTACCAATTTCTTGAGCTGTTTCTGCACTAGTTCTGGCAACCCTTGGCACAATATGTGGTAGAATACAGGTATAGATTTCGTCCAAGATTCAGGTGTTTCGAGCACCCACCGTCTTGGAAATTCTGGATATAAATCAACAGATCTTCTGACTCCTTCATTTTCTGAGTCATTATAGCTCCCCTATCGGAAGTGTCTGGGTAAAGCACTTGTAGCGCTTTCCATACTGCTGCTCTGCAATTATTAAATGGCGCTCCGTCGTGGGCAGTGTTAATTATGGTAACACCAGGGTACCCAGTCCGTGCCCATACATCGTCTGCTCTCTCACCGAGTATGGCAATCAGGAGACCTTTAATGTCCCCTATAGCTAATGTTACACCCCCTGTCATTTGTTCTAACTCGTGTATCTACTTCCCGGCTCCCGATGTCAGCTTTGGAAGCTTGTTTTTCAAGTTCTCTCGATCCATGTGTGGCCATGGAATATATTGTGGTCTTACTCCCCCCTTTTCTAGCAGCGGAAATTGGAATGCGCAGTCTTCCTTCTCTTTCCCCATAGCTCTCCTATCTATCGTTGGGGTAATATTCCTGCATCGCCGTCTGCCTGGCAATGTCCTCAGCCTGTCTTCATAGGCGGATGCTGACACCCCCTCTGTCACGTTGACGTTCCCTTAGTAACGCGGGGGCGGGAGGGAACGTGGAAAGGAAGTGATGTAACGAGGGGCGGGATCGGGAAGTTCGGGGAAGAAGAGAAATAAAGAGGACGTGTATTTAAAACGCTCCGTGTCCTGAGTTTTCCTTTAGCGCAGCAGGCCCGCCATGACAAGCGAGATCACCACACCCTCTCTGACCCTGGGATGTTCCTTCGTGTCGGTCAGACTGTGCGGTAGACTATGATGTCCTTGGTGCGGACTCGCTAGCATCTGACCATCGTACCCATTTGTCCCTTGGGAGCCGCTTTTCGCACCGTCTCTCTTCTTCATTTGCCTCGCACTCCGTCTCCTCTCCGGAGTCGGACATTGATTGTTCCCAATTTACGCAACTCCTCGCGTCATCATCGTTATTACTAATTTCTAGCCTGTCCAGGGACAGTCTCCTGCTCCCACTACTTTGGGTGACATCCTCAGTGTCATATAGCTGAGTGCTTTCCATGCGCTCGTCTTCCCTTTCCCTTTGGGATATTGGTTCCAACCCCATTTCATCATATATTTTATCGATCGTTTCCCTGATGCTTCTGGTGTCGAAGTCATCTTCAATATTTGCCCCACTCGTGCCTGGTACTGAATCGTATGCAGGGTAGAATTCTTCAATGTCTTCCCATTCTACAACAGGATTGGGTTTTTTAACTTCCTGCTCCAGATATTCGAGATTGCGCGCCCTCTGTCTACGCTAACGTTGGATATCATCATCAAATTCTTTACGCTTCCTGGCCTCTTCTCTGACCTTATCTTCTTCTCTTCTCCTTTCATTTCTATGTTCATTTGCCCTTCTAACTTCCTCATCTTCTCGTCTCTTTTTTCTTTTTTCACGTACTCTTTGCTCTTCTTCCAACCTTTGCAGGTTCTGCCTCTACTGATCATAGGCTGCGCTCTGTTTGCGACTGAGCGGCTTTCCTTGCTCTTCGCGATATAGCTGTTCTTGCCTCAGCCTATCCTTCCTTTTTATTCTCTCGTCCCTTATTTCCTTCTCCTTCTCCTTCTCCCTTCTCTGTCTCATCAGACTTCTCTCTTGGTCTCACATCATCACCTCCTTTTCCATCGAGTTTCAACAATATCTGTCCTCCCATCCATTCGTCTTTCGCGAATGCTATCTCATCAGTTCTGTCTTCACTTCCTTTCCATTTCGGCCCCTCTCTCTCTTTATCGAGAGGTGCTCTAATCTGTGCCTGATCCTTCGTCTCATCATCGTGTCTCTCCTTGTCCCTCGGGACTGCAGAGGTGAAATTTATTTCCTGATCCTTCCCTTTATTTTCCCTTTATTGTCATCACTACTGTATGTAGGTGGCTCATATGCGGGGTTGCTATACCCCATGGCTGCCTTAAGCTCTCTTAATGGGTAGAGTCCCTCTGACTTACTTCCCTCGGTTTCTGGCTCAGGTGGGGCTGGTGGCGCGGTAGGCGTCTCACCCCCCTCCGTGCATACGTTTAATATCCAGTTAGCAGGTGGCTCTTCATCCTTCGACTGTTCGAACATTTTCCAAAGTTCTAGAACAGCGAGACATTTTCTAATTTCTTGCCTGTATATGTGGCATGCAAGTAAGTCGTCATATGTTGTAAAACCGGCTTTAGATAAGGACCCGTTCTGTGGCCACGGCATAAACATATTTTGGGCGGTACCCTTAACCCACTCGGTGATGTATTTCTTAAGCTTGGGTGCATGTTTAGGCAGTTGCTTACATAAGTGTGCTAGTGGAGTAATATCTTCCATGCTTGAATTCTGTTTCTAACAATACTTTCATGCAATTTCACCACTCCCAACAATATGAGCGAGCACCAAATACCACAAGAACCAATCCAATTTTTTCCTGCCAAAATTTTATATCATCAATTTACTCAAGAACATCAATTCAGGTGCGATTCCCTCTCAACTATAGAATTGCGTAAAAACCCCTAATAAATTTCAAACATCAAGGAGACAAATTTCCTTACGTGTGACACATCAATATAACATGTAGGACAGACATCAAACAGACTAGACAGACACCAGCTGGACACAGATATCTCTGCCTTCTAATCAATACCCCGACATGGAGTTTAAACGAACTCCTTTTACGACGTCTTTAATCGTCGTAGTAGCCTATTCTTTCCCTATTATGTGGGACTATGAATTCACATTTCTTCTGACCGCTATATTAAAGCGCAGGAGCAAGGCGTATCTTCTCTCTTCTCGGATGTCTACCCCGTTATCCTCTCTCTTTATCTCAGGTGTTCACCCCGGTACCCTCTCTCTTCTCGGGTGTCTACCCCGGTATTCACTATTTTATTCAGTTATTCTAGAGTCATTATCCCCTTATATATATATACAGTCTTCTCTACTTGTGACTATTTTCATTTTCTGACTCCCTCCGTTACCTTTCCCTTACTTGTTCTAATGCCTATGAAAACATTTGCCAAAGCATTGAATTTTTTGTTTCACTCACCGCTCGCATGGTTCCTCTCTGGATCCTCGGGATCACCACCTCTGTTACCGCCTTTTTTTTGGTTGGTCTTTCGTCTGATCCACTGCCCGTAGGAATGGAAGGGTTTCTGTTTTTAAAACGGGTGCTTTCAAACCCACTGCAGTTTTTTAGGGCAAGTTTAAGCTATCATTGTCCACGGGAAGCTTCACAGTTTACTCGGCCAAAATGGCGAAGGACTCGTGATATTGCCGAAGACCTAGAGTTACTTCGTGTTGACGGTCAATAGGTGTCTTATCAATAATCAATGTTCAATAGTTGATGGTCAAAACCATCCTCACCGCTACCAAGTGTACAGGAGGGCGGAGCGACCTCTGACGGGCCCATGGGATCAGAGCTCGCCCTCATGTACTTTTAAGACGAGATAGCTGCACCTTGAGAAGGATGGGGTGCAGGATTCTCTTACTCCAACACCGAAAAATAAGGACAACTCAGTAGTTTGGCAAAGGGAAGTCCGTTTAATGACAAGTACAAAAAACGGGGAAACAAATGGAAATCAACAGTGATGCGATCACCTGTCTCGCTTCAACTCCCAAATTCTCCATTCAAACAGCAATTCTTATAGGCAAAATTCATCATCATTTGAAGTGTAAAACTCAAAGTTTGTTATGCCATTCTATTGGTCGGAAAAGGTAACTTAAGTATAGGTGCTACATCTGTATAGGGTAACAGAGTGTGAGGATTGGATAACTCTCATCGGGTGGGTGTCTACGCCCATCCCTCTAAATCACTTGTGATAGACAACACTACAAGTACGACATCTCATTGGTTCTACTAGCTATGGGACCCTAGATTATTTGGCCCATTGTGATTTGGTAAGTTACACCCCTAGACATAAATCTCCACTTTAATTAGCAGCATGCAGAATGGACAGCCAGATGTGGTGTGCCCCAAGATTCACCCTGCCTCCCTTACATCAATCAGTACTTTAGGGCTATGTCTCAATTAGTTGACTGAGGATGGCCTTGAAACTGTAGCTTCTTATCAGGAAAAGTTATGGCATCCTCGGGTTCCATTGGTACCTCTTCGCGCCTGGCTGGTCACGTGTAAGTTCACTGTGAATCTGCTTAATTTTCCTTCTTTTCATCTATTTGATTCTTCCTTTTGCCTTGCCACCTGCCTGGGCCTCTTTATCTCAACCTTCCGGGGCAGGCTGCTATGCTCTGAAGTTTCGTTTCTTCGAAGTTGCCGCTCTCCTCCCTTCCTGGGGTTGACCTCGAATTCCCAGGCATGAGCTGTTTTTTGCTCAGTTTCGATTCCGATCTTTCCTTCTGGCTTTAGCTGGAATATGAATCTCGGCCTGGTTGGCCCCTTGCAGCCTGGGCTTAGTTCTGCTTTTGCAAAATGGAGTCGCACTTGTATAATGTGCTTTTGAGGTAGATATATAGTTGGCGCTTGCCACTCTATTCTTCTACTAAGCATAGCAAGCTGTACTGTTTTCTTAGCTTCTTGCTTTCCAAGCCTATTTAAGGGCGTTAGCTGGTTGAATACTTCCATTCCGTTTTACAGCTACATTTCCTTATATTTCGACATTGCCTCTTCTTCTAAGTCCATTACATCTCTATTCATAACTTTTCGTCTTTGAGTGTCATCTTTTGGTTGTCGTTTCGTTCATCTGTGAGTCTGTTCGGGCCCTTGGGTCATCACCACTCGCCTTCCATTAAGGCTCTTTAGGTCTCTTCGGGGACAGTTTGCAAGTAGTCTTCATTTCGTGTTAACTGCTGGTACGGTTGTCTCAATGGGTACCGTGCTGTCCATGGTTGTCTGGTCATGGGCACTTCAACAGGTATTGCTCTTATGATGGGCACTGGGCAGAGTCCTAGTGCCGCTCTCTGTTGGTTTATTTGTTCCTCATACATCACATATCTTGGCAGGTATGTTCCTGGCACCTCAAAACGGGGGGCTGGAGTGCAGGCCGTATCTGGGACCTCCTCTACAGCATCTTGGCACTAGACCAGAGCAAGAGGGCTAAAAGAGAAAAATCTAATTGAAACATGGAGGTTTTCAGTAGGCGCCGGAACTGATAATGATTTTCTGTAAGGGTTTGTGTCCTTGTCAGGCATTCCGGGCACCAGAGGTCCAGGAAACTACAGTTCCCATGATTCCCACCGGCAACGTGCCTTCAGTACGTGCCGCCGAGTCTTGAAAAGATTTACACCTGCCTGTGCTCGTTGCTGATTGTTTCGACTTTCGAGAGCACGGATAGGGTGCAGTAGAGGACAGCAGAAGACTGAGCGGCATTTCAGGATGCAGAGTAACAGGGCTAGGTCGGTTCCGGCCATGGCAGTGACCTGTGGGCAGAAAGGCTTTCTTTATGCCCAGGCAGCGGTAGTGATTGCTGGGTGATGCAGACTGAGCATGGCATATGTCCAACGACTTCAACAACTTGCTTGGGGTGATTGCAAGGCTCACCGAGCCAAAGATAAGTAAAGCACCATCACAGTGCAACCTGGAACCATGTTTGTGTGAATCATGTTTGTAGATTGAGAATTGCGCAAAGTGTACATGCATTAAGTCCTGTGATGTAACGGTGCAGCGTTTATAAACGCCTACAGTGATTTGTTTTCTCCAACACATGTGTTAGCCCATTGAGGTTACGGGGCAGCTTATGGGGACATGAACACTTTCGCACAAAACGAAAGTCACCAGACTAACACTAACACCAGAGCCGTTTACCTGACATGTCCTAAATCAAGGGTCAGTAGGCAAAGCCAGGCAATTGAGTAGAATTAGACACACCCGACGGCCCTTTCCCTTCCCACAGGGATAAAAAGGTGGAGCAAGAGAGCACAGGACGAGCAAGGCAGACCACATGCCGTCAGAGCTAACACAGCACGGTAGTTCAAGAGGAGGCGAAAGACGGCGAATACCGAGAGGGTGACAATGAGAGAAGTGACCTTGCCCTTTCCGACCAAGGCCTGTGAAACCCCCGCAGATGGAAACATAAGTCTGCGAACAATAGCCAGTGTGTTTTGCAGCAGATATCTATGGTACATGAGACCCTCCAATGCTGATAACCAAGCCGGGGAGAGACGCAGGTCTCTGTGGTACCAACCTTGACTTGAAGGCGAAGAAAGACAAGCGTTTCATCACAGCCAGTGAGTCGAGGGGAAAAGTCGATAAGAAACCGAACTGTGTTGAACGCTAAATAGCCAATGGCTAAATTGAACTTTGAAAAGTTAAAAGAGGGGGGAAACCAGCAACAGAGGAGGCTGGCACCACGTGGGTGCTGAGGCAGGATTACTCTGGGCAATTACCCGATGGTAAAATGACTACCGTAACCAGAAGTCCTTGGGAAGTGGCGAAAAGAGGTCAAAGTACTCATAGAACCAGCAGTCTTCAATGGAGCAGGAGCTCCTTCGACACCCGTCGTGCTGCAGGAGCAGCTTCTATGCGAGATCCCACATCGAGATGGAAGGTAAGCTTAAGGCATAATTACCATGTGCCTATAAGCCCCTGCACGACGAGAGAAACCGACATCGAATTTGCCCTCATTTCATCTTTGCATTTGAAACAGCATATTTTGGAACACAAGTGCAGGCTGGCACGGCATTATTTGCCTACTGTTAAGCTCACCTGGCTCCCACAGAGGCGTCGATCTGAACTGGACAGCTGCGGTCTCCACCAATGTGACGTGTAGGGCCGAGATGACGGACTGGACTGGCCCACCTAGCTTCGTTTGCTTGGCCTGTAGGAATATTCTTCTACAAGTGGAGAAAGGGAATTAACCACCCGTGGAGTTGAGTGTAAATCCCCCCACCACCCTGTTGTTCTCCCCACGGATCACCTTTGATGTCCCCTCTTATAGTCTCACCTGATGGTTTGAAAAGATGAGCTCTCTATCCTGCATTGAGCGCAGGGGTGCGTTGATAACCAGTTGCTTCACTGGCTCGAAGGAATTGGTGAGTTCCAGAACAATATTGACTCTGAAAAGTATGTAGTTCGTAAGAGTTAAAATGCCTGAATTTCACTCTTGTCTGATTCCTTGCAGATTGCAGCTTGACCCTAGTGAAGAGTTCCTCGTGGCAACCGGTAATATTCTGGTAAGGATTTGTATTTCGAACACAGTTCGATAAATAATGTCAATATGTAACCTGTTGCTTTCTCCCTTATTCAGGCACTGAGAGAAAGTATGAAGTCTCGGGGAATAATACCTCCGGCGGTAAAATCATGTAAGTCTAATGTGGTGAGGAGGGTTCCCCTTGATAGTCCCTTTGTTTCACCTTGCTGTCCTTTTGTTTCCCCTTAGGGGCCGGGGTTTGGCAAAGATGCAGTGGAAGCTGCGCCGGCCCGTGAAGAGGAATAGTACCCCCAGTGGTAAAATCAGGTAAGTCTATGGGGGGGATACTAATATTCCTCTGTGTATTCCCTTGGCTCACCTTGCTGTTCTTGTCTACTCCTTAGGTGCCGGAATGCGGTGGGAACATGCAGGAGGATGCGGTGGAATGTGAAGATGCTGCGAAGGCCGGTGAGTTCAGCGCGGCGCTGCAGCAGGCGAGGCGACGCGTATAAAATAACTTCTTTCTTCCAGCTCGAAGGTGCGATGGATCGGGAATTCAAGTAAGGATCAAAGGTATTGCTCTTGTTCTAACCTTTTCTCCTTCTTTCTCCCTTTTTCTAGGAGCTCCAAACTCGAGGCGGGCGTGGCAGAAGGCTGGATGCAGACTTGCAGGCACGGTGAGCGTTACGCTGCTGGATGCAGAACAACACGAAGCATGTGCTGCTCTTTGGCTTGGAGCTCTTGCAGCATGGTCGAATCAGGTAAGCTTGCTGCATGGTCTGCATCAGGTAAGTTCTACTCTATGAGCCTGGCGCCTATGGGGCCAGGACTGACTTTCCATATGAGCCTGGCACCATAGGCGCCAGGACTGCACCCAAACAGCCCCTAGCAGGGGTTTTTGGGCTTGCCCAAAATAACTTGATGCCTGCTTCCAGGGTTGCTGGACCTTGTCTGGATCCCCGGGGGTAGGCATCATGACACCTACTTACAGCCTTATTGGAGTATTCTCCCATTACAGTCCACGTGGAGCCCACCTGGCTAAAATGGCCGCCGTCATAAATCGATTGTCTGCTAAGTCCTCCTTAGCCCTGGACCAGCCCATCTAACTGCCAGCAGCCAGCGGCTTGGGCCCCTTCAGCCACATTAGCCAATTGGCTGCGCCGCCAGGCGAGCACCAGCCCAGGCAGTAAGGCTCCCTCTCCCAAGCCTTTCGGAGTCGGGAGGCCTGAAGGTCTGGCCCACTCCTCCTCCTATGTACTGCTGCCCCCATCGGTGCTCTGCACAATTCCGTCCTAGAGTCCACATCGACTCGGAATCCCAACTTGTGGTAAGAGCTAGTGCGCACGTATTTTCGTGTCATATTGGCCTCATGTTCTGTTCCACCTTTAACCGGCACAGCGCCGCAAACCCCACGACATAGTTTCTTACCCTAACAGCCCACTGACACTAGGGGTACTCAATTGCCACTCCTTGGCTTGTTCTGGCCACGGTTGTCCTACGGCCCCTCACTACATCTACGACTCAACTACTGTACTATTTCTGCTTGTTACGTCATCTAAGTCATTATTGCAAATGTGCGTATAACACTATGGAAACTTAAGCCATCATCCCCAGCACAATACTATTGATATGCACATATGTCACCTGTCTATTGAAGTGCCACACATTATATATATATGCAGTCTATCGCCTATCTGCATAGCATAATATTCCAGGTACTAAACTGACAATTACTAGCCTACTACGACCACGGCAGCCAATCCCCACCCTGCCTGGTAAGCGAACTTAGGTGTACGTACAGCCAGCGAACGTTGCATAAATGGGATTCCTGACACTTTTAGATAATTGAATCTAGGCACTCTAGTGATTGCTTACAACCAGTAAATGCAGCATAAACTGTGATTCCTGCCACTTATAGATAATTTAATCTAGGCACTCTAGTGATTGCTTACAACCAGTAAATGCAGCATAAACTGTGATTCCTGCCACTTTTAGATAATTGAATCTAGGCACTCTAGTGATTGCTTACAGCCAGTGAATGCAGCATAAACTGTGATTCCTGCCACTTTTAGATAATTGAATCTAGGCACTCTAGTGATTGCTTACAGCCAGTGAATGTTGCATAAACTGTGATTCCTGAAACTTTTTTTTTCCAACATTGTTTTTATTGGTTTTGGCATAACAAGCTATACAAAGCCTCAAATGTTACATACGTTTCACACTTGTTACAGGGTATAAGAGAAAAGAAGAACAAATAAAAAGGAAAACATCGCAGAACATAACTGGGTCATCGTGAATCATGAGGTTTCATCAAGATTAAAGTCCCAAAAACAACTAGGGGGGAGGAAGGAGCCATGTGGAAGTTATAGATAGAGGACTGCTTATTTCAGCGTTGGCGTATCATCAAGGTTACAGAGTTACTTTGTAGATAGGCATAGGATGGGTTCTTTCGATAGAGGCTCAGCTAGGTTAGTATCTCTAGGCTGTTTAACTTTTAGCGACTTGGAGGAGTATTGTATTTGTATTTGTATTTGATCGGGGTCTTTCCGTGACTCAACCCTGTATTCTGTCTCGTTCTTTTCAGTCCTGAGTTTCCATCCAGCGCAGTGCTGGGGGCTGTCTTGCCAGGCCAGGGAATTGCTGCACAAAGGCCAGGCAGGGGGCCCAGGTGCGTTCAAAGTTTTGGGCCTATTGCCTAGTCTGATGGCCGTGACTTTCTCAGCTGCCACGATGTCCCAGCATTTGGACCACCACATTTGTGTAGACGGGCCCTCCGGATTTTTCCAAAGTCTGGCGATGGAGATTTTGGAGGCTGTGAGGAGATGGGAGCAGAGGTTCGCCAGCGCGCCTGTTAAGGGGAATTGGCTGTCCCCGGACGCCCCCAGCAGCACAATTCCTGGGTCCCAGGGAATGGTGAGCCTAGTAATTCCTTTCATCTGATCCAGGACCCTCTTCCAGAATTGGGTGGCTTTCGGGCAAGTCCAAAAGAGGTGGAATAGGGTGCCTCGGTCCGAACATCCCCTCCAGCACTGAGCAGGGATGGCTGCATTGCATTTGTTAAGAATTTCGGGGGTGTGGTACCATCTGTAGCACAATTTAAATGCGCTTTCTTTGTTTGTCACGCATTTTGAGGTCTTTTGTGTGACAGGACCAGATGTGTTGCCATTCCTCGGGTTCAATCGGTCTTCCAATGTCGTCTTGCCATTTTAGCATATATGGCTCTTTTATAGAAGGATCGGTTCTGTCCAGTATTTTGTACAGCGTAGAGATTTTCCCTCTCGGGGGGCTTGCTGACAGAGTATGCTCTAATGCCGAAAGCTCTCTACTGCCGTGCTTCCTGACCTGTTCGTTCGACATCCAGTGCCTCAATTGTGTATACCGAAACCTTTCAGTTTCCGGGGTCTTAAATTTTGTTTTGCACTCCTCGAAGTTCAGTGGGCGGCCATTCTCAAAGAAGTTTGCCAGGGTCTCTAGGCCTCTGGCTCTCCATTCCGCAAACTGGTTTGTTGTGATTCCCAGGGAGAAGTCTGGGTTGTCCCAGATTGGTGTAAGGGGCCCCATTGTACTCCTACAGTACCATAGACAGGCCGCCTTTCTCCAGCTGGCCACTGTGTTCCTTGTTGATGGTAGCGGGCCCTCGTCTAGGGTCCCCTTGAGGTCTTTGCGGTGGGGCAACCCTTTGATCGGGGTTTTGCACCAATCTTCTTCTAGCTGCAGCCATCAGGGCGGTTGGCTCGTAGCTACCAGGAGAATGCAGGGGATAGCTGAGCTGCCAGACAGTACCTCGCTATGTCTGGGACCCCTAGGATCCCCAGTGGGGCACTCCGGAGCATGATGCGTTTTGGGATTCTTGACTTCTTTCCTTCCCAGATGAGGCTCAGTATTTCCCCTTGCAACTTCCGTAGAGCCTTATCCTGGATCCCACTGGGAGAGCCTGTGCAAAGTATAGCAGTCGTGGGGTTAGATTCATTTTTATCGCCGTGATCCGGCCAAACCAAGAGATTTCTTGGTTCCTCCAGCGCCCAATGTCTTTTTTCAGTTCTCTGAAGAGTGCCAGGAAATTTGTCTTATAAAGCTTCTCAGTTTTGTTGGGTAGCTGAACTCCTAGGTAGCTGATGCTACTTTTTGCCCAGGGGATCTGGAGCTCGGCTTCCAGTGTGGTTTTGAGCTTCTTTGGGATATTAATGCCCAACGCCGCCGATTTGTGGATATTTACTGTGAATCCTGAGGTTGCTCGGAATTCCTCGAGGGTTTGCCAAAGGGCTCTTATGGATTCTGTCGTTCGAGTGAGCGTGAGCAGCACATCGTCAGCATATAGCGCTATTTTGTAGGATTCTTTTTTGACCATGAGCCTGTGTATCGATGGGTTCAGGCGGATCCTGTCCGCGAATGGCTCCATTGATAGGGCAAAGATAAGGGGGGAGAGTGGACATCCCTGTCTCCTGCCTCTAGTTATTTTGATTTTGCCGGATTTGGCCCTGTTTAGGCGCAGTCTCGTGTGGGGGCTTTGGTAGATGGCTAGGGCCCACTTCACAAAGTTTGGGCCAAAGCCAAAATGTCGTAGAATTTCCTTCACATACCCCCATTCCAGCATATCAAATGCCTTGTGCGCATCCAGGGAGAGGACTGTCATCTCTGAGCCCATCCTGTTTGCTGAGTCTATGATGTTGATGGTTCTACGGATATTGTCCTGGGTTCCCCGCCCTGGGATGAAGCCTGCTTGGTCAGGGTGGATGATCTCTGGGAGGAGCAGAGCGAGCCTGTTCGCAAGTATTTTGGCGAATATCTTTGCATCTTTCTTTAGGAGAGTTATGGGCCTATATCATGTGCATTGCAATCAGTCTTTCCCAGGTTTTGGGATTAGCACTGTTATGGATTCGTTCATGGATGCAGTAGTGGAGCCCGTGGAGAGGAATGAGTTGTATAGGTTTGCCAGGTGGGGTGCTAACAGGTGAGCAAACTTCTTATAGAATTTTGTGGTCAGCCCATCCGGCCCGGGCGTGGTATTCTTCAAATGGCGGATTGTTTCGCTGACTTGTTCCGCGGATATTGGGCCTTCCAGGTCAGACATAAGCGGAGATGGTTGCGTGTTTGGGATTGGGCCTAGGAATTGAGCGATGGCAGGACCTCAGGTTGGAGGTCCCACCATGATTTCCTTGTGATGTTGAGCCATTATCTCGAGCTTTTCTGGGTCTAGGTGATGTAGGGAGCATATTTTGACGCCTGAGTCTGGCTGTGGTATCCATTGCCACCCCTCAGATCACCGGTTTCATAGCGTCCCACACTGTTGCCGTTGAGGAGTCTGGGGTTGTGTTCTGAGCAAAGTAATTTTGGATTGCCTCCGCGAGGTCGGAACTGGCCCCAACATCGGTCAAGATGTGGTCCTGCATTTTCCATTGCCGCTGGGTAGGTTCTGGGGCTCCATGTAGAAGCAGCGTCATCGTGACCGGTGCATGGTCTGAGATCGCTATGTGCCCAATTTGGATTTCATCCATGCAGGGGACCATGGTGTTTACGGCTAACAAGAGGTCGATCCGCGAGTATCCGCTGTGGACATGAGAGAAGAAGGTATAGTCCCTTTCACCCTGGTTGCGCAGTCTCCAGATATCTATTGTCTCGGTTTCCCGGAGGAATTCAGCCATGGCTAGGGATCTGCGGAAGTCTTCCCTAGAGGCTGGAAGAGTCTTATCCACACTCAGATCTGGGGGGAGGTTAAAGTCTCCTCCGATTAGTAAGTTGCTGGCAGAGAAGGCAGTAATGGTAGGGAGGAGGTTGTGGAGAAATTGGTCTTGGTCTTTGTTTGGACGGTAGAGTGCTACTAGGGTGATCGGTAGTTCAACTAGAAGGCCTTTTAGGAGCAGGAATCTCCCCTCTGGGTCTCTTTTAACGGTGATCCAGGTTAATGGCAGGTCTTGACTCAGCAGGATTGCGACTCCTCTTTTTTTCTGTGCGGCTGAGGCGAAGTAGCATTTCGGGTAGCGTTGGAATCGAATCCGCTTCTCATCTTCTGCTACCAGATGGGTTTCCTGGAGGAAGACAATATCGGCTGCTAGTTGGTCCAGTCTGTGTTCCACTGACTTCCGTTTTCTGGGCGCGTTGAGACCCTGTACGTTCCAGGTCGTGATGGTGATTGTTTTGTTTAATGAACCCATCCTTTAAGCCCAAAGTAGGTTGGTTCACAGTCTTCCCTGACGGTTGAATGATCTGAGTTTTTCGGCTCCTTCTTACACCCATCCCCCCACTTATTTAGGAACTCTCCCCTCCCCGCACCCCACCCCCCAAACAATAACAAGGTTTTCGGACCAGCCTTCGACCAACGGGGCAATCGGCTGGACCGGTGTAACAGCTTCTTCGGAGGCAAACTATGCCTCTTCTGTTGACCGGTAAACTACAGGTTGAAGGAGGCCGCCAGGGGGTGCAGGCAAGGTGGCTGCCTGATCCGTGAGCTTCCCTGATGGCCCCGGGAGAATAGCGGAGATACATGAGAAAACTGAATGTTCACCCCTCCAAAAGTGGACAAATCGCCCTGTGATACCAGCAGGAGCTCAGAGATACCACACCGGCGTCTGAGGCTGCTCCCGTTCCCAAGCTTTTCGCCGGCGAGGTTGCGCACCTTCCCCTCCCCCATCGGGGCCCGAGACACATGCAAGTGGAGAGCCTGACACAGCCCCGCACTCGGCAGTAAAAGAGCACCGCCCGCCACTCGGCGCACCTTCCGGCCTGCCCTCCCTCTAACACAAGCACCCAGGGGGGGGAGCCGGAGCCCCCCCAGGACACCAGGGCTGCGGGACTTCCGGTGAACCTCCCGCCCTCAGCACCCGGAGCAGCGCGGGAGGGACGATCGGCCCAACAGGAGGCACGACCGGGGACACCCGGGGCCCCACTGCCAAGGGGGGCTCCCAAGGAGTCAATCTCGCCCCCCCATATCTCCATCGGCGGGGTCGCTGGATATCCCGGGCCGTCGCGGGAGCGCGCCCGGGCCCCTCCTCCTCACAGCAGCACCCAGCAGAGCCATGGACACGCTGCTCACCAGCGGAGTGTGGCCAGCCGGCCCCCTCCTTGGACCCTCCACCTGCTACGGCGATCTGCTCCATCCAGGGCCTGGGCCGACACGGGAGAGCGCCCGGGGGCCCCCATTGGCCTGCCAGAACAAGACAACACAGCGTGGGGTGAGTGCCCACGGTCAGCAGTAGGGCACATCACTGAGGGATTACCCCCAAGCTATCGCCCTGCTCCAGCACCCTGGGGGGCGCCCTCAAACACACCTGGTCCTGGACTGGCTTCTATCAGCCCTACGATAGCCCAAGTGCACCTGCAGAGACCCCAGTGAGAGCACAATTGGCCAGTGACACAGGCAACACACTTTATCCTCCACAGGGCAGCAGTCCCTCTCTGGCTATAAGAGGGGACTGCAGCTGGGGGGCCGCTGAGATTGGGGGTGACCCAGAGCACCAAACCTAGTGGTGTGAATACCCAACTGTGTGGAGCCCTTAATACATGCTAACGGCCAACACTGGAACACCACCTGGGATCCAGCCCTTGAGGTGCCAAGGAGCGAAATGCGCCAGGGGTGGTGGAGTTGGCTCTGGTAGACGGACGGAATCCCCAAGTGCAAACCAGTGCAGGTCCTTGCGGGCCGGGCTGGATGCCACGTCTGGTGAAGTTGAGACCAGGGGTGGGCTCCGGACCCGGAGAAAGACCACTGGGGCTACTGAACGACCACAGAGACGTTAAGGGAGAGGCAACCCATGAGCTGGAAGGAAACTTTAGCGAAATACCAATTCACAACGGAAAAACCAGCGATGGATGCCGGACCTCCCTCCGCCCAAGCCCCCGATATGAACGCTATGCAAAACAACATCCAAACAATCCTTGAAGAAATTAGAGGAATGAGAACAGACATGGGGGCTAAATTGGCAGACCTCACTTCCAAAGTCTCCACCCTCGAGGACAGAATGGAGGGGGTTGAAAACAACCAGGTAGCCACCGCCCTCCTGGAAACTCAAATGGAGGTACGATTCAAGGAACTACAGCAACGAGAGGGGGAACTCCGTCGCAAGGTGGACGACATGGAGGACCGGGAACGGAGAAGCAACCTACGGATTTTCGGTCTTGCAGAGGTGGAGGGAGAGACCCAGACGGGCCTAGAGGCCAAGGTGCAAGACATCATCAGGATCGTCCTAGGTACCGACTCGGGGAGACTGTCCTGATCGATAGAATCCACCGGGCGGGAGGAGGCGGAAGGGGCCCGCGCTCGGTCCTTGCCAAATTTCATTACTGCAGGGATAAAGCACGGATACTCGAGAGGGCAAGGACTCTGAGAGACATACAATATGCCAATTCCAGGGTGGCGATTTATCAGGACCTGTCTGCCCTCACGTTGCAGATGAGGAAAAAATGTACAACAATTACCAGGTGGCTACAGGAGAAGGGGGTCCGATATCGCTGGGGTCACCCATTCTACCTGGAATTTGAATGGCAAGGGGAGCGCCACCACCTCGTGACCGAAGACGATATCCAAAGAGCCGCGGATGAGCTAGTGTTAGACCCCCCGGGCCCTTCCAGGGACTGGAATGGGACTGACGGAGACCCTGCCCGGGCCCCCCTTGGACCCTCCACCTGCTACGGCGATCTGCTCCATCCAGGGCCTGGGCCGACGCGGGAGAGCGCCCAGGGGCCCCCATTTGCCTGCCAGAACCAGACAACACAGCGTGGGGTGAGTGCCCACGGTCAGCAGTAGGGCACATCACTGAGGGATTACCCCGAAGCTATCGCCCTGCTCCAGCACGCTGGGGGGCGCCCTCAAACACACCTGGTCCTGGACTGGCTTCTATCAGCCCTACGATAGCCCCAGTGCACCTGCAGAGACCCCAGTGAGAGCACAATTGGCCAGTGACACAGGCAACACACTTTATCCTCCACAGGGTAGCAGTCCCTCTCTAGCTATATGAGGGCACTGCGGCTGGGGGGCCGCTGAGATTGGGGGTGACCCAGAGCACCAAACCTAGTGGTGTGAATACCCAACTGTGTGGAGCCCTTAATACATGCTAACGGCCAACACTGGAACACCACCTGGGATCCAGCCCTTGAGGTGCCAAGGAGCGAAATGCGCCAGGGGTGGTGGAGTTGGCTCTGGTAGACGGACGGAATCCCCAACAAGTGCAAACCAGTGCAGGTCCTTGCGGGCCGACCTGGATGCCACGTCTGGTGAAGTTGAGACCAGGGGTGGGCTCCGGACCCGGAGAAAGACCACTGGGGCTACTGAACGACCACAGAGACGTTAAGGGAGAGGCAACCCATGAGCTGGAAGGAAACTTTAGCGAAATACCAATTCACAACAGAAAAACCAGCGATGGATGCCGGACCCCCCTCCGCCCAAGCCCCCGATATGAACGCTATGCAAAACAACATCCAAACAATCCTTGAAGAAATTAGAGGAATGAGAACAGACATGGGGGCTAAATTGGCAGACCTCACTTCCAAAGTCTCCACCCTCGAGGACAGAATGGAGGGGGTTGAAAACAACCAGGTAGCCACCGCCCTCCTGGAAACTCAAATGGAGGTACGATTCAAGGAACTACAGCAACAAGAGGAGGAACTCTGTCGCAAGGTGGACGACATGGAGGACCGGGAACGGAGAAGCAACCTACGGATTTTCGGTCTTGCAGAAGTGGAGGGAGAGACCCAGACGGGCCTAGAGGCCAAGGTGCAAGACATCATCAGGATCGTCCTAGGTACCGACTCGGGGGAGACTGTCCTGATCGATAGAATCCACCGGGCGGGAGGAGGCGGAAGGGGCCCGCGCTCGGTCCTTGCCAAATTTCATTACTACAGGGATAAAGCACGGATACTCGAGAGGGCAAGGACTCTGAGAGACATACAATATGCCAATTCCAGGGTGGCGATTTATCAGGACCTGTCTGCTCTCACGTTGCAGATGAGGAAAAAATGTACAACAATTACCAGGTGGCTACAGGAGAAGGGGGTCCGATATCGCTGGGGTCACCCATTCTACCTGGAATTTGAATGTCAAGGGGAGCTCCACCACCTCGTGACCGAAGACGATATCCAAAGAGCCGCGGATGAGCTAGTGTTAGACCCCCCCCGGGCCCTTCCAGGGACTGGAATGGGACTGACGGAGACCCTGCCCGGGCCACCCGGGGCCCTGCCTCAGCCCAGGGGAAACACAAGGTGAAAGGCTCACGGAAGTCCCAAAAAACAAGGCATCCGCCGGCTGACCGCGGTGACCCCGTATGATCGATGATCGCATTGGAAAAGCCACGGTGTTGCTCTTTGTAACACACTTGTTCATGCAAACTGTGGGGGACTCCCCAGTCCAGGGGGAACCACACACTATCTGTTGATGTCGCCAAGGTTGGCGGAATATTTGTTTCATTGACATGATACAATGTTTGAGACCTGTTGGGTGGGTGGATCCAGGGGGGGGTTGAGATGCGGGGGGCCTCCGCACTATGTTGTAATCCATTCGCTTGTGGCCCCCTCGATGGTCCTCCAGTGTTGGTGATTGCCGTTTGTTGTTTTTGGGTGCTGCCACTGTTGGCAATGTTCTTGTTTCATTGACATATCAGAAAACTGGAGGCACATTCATGCGGGGTCAATGGCCCACTGACCTCTCTGGGGGATGGCGGGTCATGGCCTCCGATGTTGAGCGGTCGCTCCTCGGCCCCTATTCTAAGTTAAAGTAAGATGTAGGAGACACATAACAAGCTGTGTGTGTGGGGGGGAGAGTTGAGTGGGGTTCCACGTGGGGATAGAAATCCTGACTAGATTCGGGAAGAGTATCTGAATAAAAGGTTGGAGGGTACGTTCCGTACCACTTAATCTCCCGGGGCCTGGGCAGTAGCACTGGTGGTTCGTTAATTAACCCCGATGTTTGTCGGGCGAGGGAGACGAATGCCTTATACTCGGGTGGGGCTGGGGAGGAATACTTACCTGGGACTACTTTGGAGGCCATTTAAACCACGCCGAAGAGCAGCACACGCTTCGCGTTATTCTGCAACCAGAAGCGTAACGCTCACCGTGCCTGCAAGTCTGCATCCAGTCTTCTGCCACACCCGCCTCGAGTTTGGAGCTCCTAGAAAAAGGGAGAAAGAAGGAGAAAAGGTTAGAACAAGAGCAATACCTTTGATCCTTACCTGAATTCCCGTTCCAGCGAACCTTCGAGCTGGAAGAAAGAAGTTATTTTATGTGCGTCGCCTCGCCTGCTGCAGCGCCGCGCTGAACTCACCGGCCTTCGCAGCATCTTCACATTTCACCGCATCCTCCTGCATGTTCCCGCTGCACTCCGGCACCTAAAGAGAAGACAAGAACAGCAAGGTGAGCCAAGGGAATACACAGAGGAATACCCCCCATAGACTTACCTGATTTTACCACCAGGGGTACTTTTCTTCTTCACGGGTCGGCGCAGCTTCCACTGCATCCTAGCCGAACCCCGGCCCCTAAGGGGAAACAAAAGGACAGCAAGGTGAAACAAGGGACTAACAAGGGGAACCCTCCTCACCACAAAAGACTTACCTGATTTTACCGCCGGAGGCATTATTCCCCGAGACTTCATACTTTCTCTCAGCGCCTGAATAAGGGAGAAAGCAATAGGTTACATATGGACATTATTTTATCGAACTGTGTTGGATAATACAAATCCTTACCAGAACATTACCGGTTGCCTCGAGGAACTCTTCAGTAGGGTCAAGCTGCAACCTGCAAGGAATCGGACAAGAGTGAAAGTCAGGCATTTGAACTCTTACGAACTACATACTTACGTAGTCTTGCTGGGAATATCGGAGTCAATATTGTCCTGGAACTCACCAATTCCTTCGAGCCAGTGAAGCAACTGGTTATCTACGCGCCCCTGCGCTCAATAGAGGATGGAGAGCTCATCTTTTCAAATCAACAGGTGAGACTATAAGAGGGGACATCCAAGGTGATCAGTGGGGAGAACAGCGGGGTGGGGGGATTTACGCTCAACTCCACGGGTGGTTAATTCCCTTTCTCCATTTGCAGAAGAATATTCCTACAGCCCAAGCAAACAAAGCTAGGTGGGCCAGTCCAGTCCGTCATCTTGGCCCTACGCGTCACATTGGTGGAGACCGCAGCAGTCCAGTCCAGATCGACGCCTCTGTGGGAGCCAGGTGAGCGTAACAGAACACGAAGCCTACCTACAAATTCCCACCAGGGCGTTATGGATACCTCAGAGACTGACCAATTGGCCCAATTACTAGGGGAACTGAGGGCCGAAGTGCATTCCGTCTGTCAAGAAACCAATGCCCTTAGGAGGGAACTGATTTTGTCAAAGGAGCGAACTGATGATCTTGCCAGGCAACTATTGCAAAACCAGGCCGGACAAGCACCCCTACCTGGTTCCGGTGGAAATCCAGCTCCTGTGTTATCGAGTAACCCTGTGCAAATAAACCTACCTGGAAATATTCCATTAGCTCCACCCAAACGCTTTGCTGGAGATCCCAAAAGGTTCGCCGTGTTTATGAACCAATGCCACTTGAACTTTTTATGCAGACCTGGAGCCTTCCCAAACGATCAAGCCAAGGTAGCCTTTGTATTGTCATATCTCAGCGGCAGTGCAGCTGATTGGTCAATTCCACTAGTTACTCAGGATGACCCAATTCTTCGGGATTTTCAGGGCTTTCAAACAAGCATGGAAAGACTATTTGCCCGGCATTCCCAAGGACAGGCCCTGGATAACAAACTTTTGTCCCTACGACAGGGTAACCAGGACCTTTTATCTTACATTGCGACCTTTAATAGGTTGATAGTGGAAACTGGATGGCCTGAGGTAAAACGAATCACGTTATTTCATTGAGGGCTTCGAGGAGAACTCAAGGATGTCTTGGCTCAAGTCATGAACCCACCTCAAGACTGTGCTGAATATATAGACTTAGTGGTCCAGTTAGATCACAGACTTCAGAACAGAAAGACTGATCGAGCCAAGTTTGAGAACAGGGTGTTGGTCAAAACCCACGCTAACCCCAAAGGAGCAGAGGCTTCAGAACCCATGCAAATCGGAGGGGTTAAAAGACCCTTAACCCAGATGGAAAGAGAACGGAGACGGCAAATGCAATTGTGTCTATATTGTGGAACTTCTGGGCATTTTCTAAGGGATTGCCCTGTAAAACCACCCAAGAAGGTGGTAGGAGCTGCTGATAAAAGCCATATGGAGTCAGACTCGGGAAACGACCATGCCCGACAAGCGTAGAGGTCCGCTTGCCGAGCTTGAAGAAGGATACTCAGACCTCGCATTTCATCATACCAATGGTCCTCGTAGATCCAGGGCAGCCATCGCGTATGCACGCAGTAAGGGCATACATTGATAGCGGGGCCATAGGAAACTATGTGGACTATCAAATGGCTTCCAGGATGAATCTGCCTTTCTGCCGAAAAACCACCTCAGATGTCATCACCACAGTTGATGGAACTGAAATTGCCTCTGGGCCTGTAACTCATTCCACCGCAGAGATGGCATTATTGGGTCCGGATGGGCATCGAGAGGCTATTGTGTTTGATCTAATCAAGGCCCCACAGTTCCAAATAATACTGGGGATACCTTGGTTGGAAACACATAATCCTTGTATTGATTGGCGAGAGAAGAGAATAACCTTCCCGGATTGTGCGCAAACCTGTTACCCAAAGAAAAATCTGAGCGCAGGCCTGGCCACAGTAACCACAGCAGTCATGCAACTACCTCCTGAATACCAAGAATTCCAGGATGTCTTCCAAAAAGAACAGGCAAACACCTTACCTCCTCACAGATCGTACGATTGCCAAATCGATCTCATACCCGTTGCACAACCCCCTTGTAGCAGGATCTATGCCCTTACAGAACCTGAGAACCTTCACCTATGACAATACTTAGACCAGTACCTTGCCAATGGCTTTATTCGCCCATCTAAGTCCCCTGCATCTTCAGCTTTGTTCTTCGTGCCCAAAAAGGAAGGGGACCTCAGAACATGCATAGACTACCGCTCATTGAACCAGATAACTGTTAAGAACCGATACCCATTGCCTCTGATCCCTGAACTACTAGACCAAGTGAAGGACGCTTGCATATACACTAAATTAGAAATCCGGGGCGCATACCATTTTGTACGTGTAAAAGAGGGCGACGAATGGAAGACTGCTTTCCGCACTAAGTATGGGTTATTCGAATACCAGGTGATGCCTTTCGGGTTGTGCAATGCACCTGCAGCCTTCCAATACTTCATGAACGATGTCCTTCGTGAACTCATTGACGTTTGTGTTGTCGTATATATCGATGATATTCTAGTATACTCCTCTTCAGAATCTGACCATTGAAGCACGTCCGAGCAGTCCTTGAGAAATTGCGTCAGCACAACCTATATGCAAAACTGGAAAAATGCGTTTTTCATGCCACAGAAGTTGAATTCCTTGGGTTTATCCTGACCCCAAAGGGAATCCGAATGGACTCACAAAAGGTGGACGCAATCCTTAAGTGGCCATCACCAAGTTCAGTTAAAGGAGTACAAAGTATGCTCGGCTTTGCCAATTTCTACCGCAGATTCATCCCAGATTTTTCACATGTTGTACATCCCATCACAGCACTCTTGTGAAAAAATAAACGCTTTATGTGGACTGAAGAAGCTGAAAATGCCTTCCAAGAGATGAACGCGAAATTCACGTCTGCACCTGTATTAAAGCACCGGCGCCCTGAACTTCCATGCATAGTGGAAACTGATGCATCCAGTCTTGCCATGGGAGCTGTCCTGTCTCAAAAGGACCCTGAAACTGGCTAGCTTCACCCAGTAGAGTTTTGGTCCAGAAAGTTCTCGGCACCTGAGTTAAACTATGCGGTTACCGATAAGGAGTTATTAGCCATTAAATCCACCTTCAAGGCTTGGCGGCACTATCTTCTCGGTGCCAGGCATACCATTACTGTGATCACCGATCACCGGAACTTACAGTATTTAAAGACAGCCAAGGCCCAATCGTCACGTCAGCTCCGATGGGCATTGTTCTTTGCCGAGTTCGATTTCGTGATAACCTATCGACCAGGTTGTAAGAATGGTAAAGCAGACGCCTTATCCCGAATAGGGATGGGAGAAGCAGAAGTGAACCCTGAACCAGTACCTATAATTCCCGAACAAAGGAATCTTGGCATGACTACTCTACAGACTCTAGAGTACATTCAGGTAAAGATCCAGCAACTCTTTGATTCTACAGCCTTGCACGACTGGGTAAAGAAAGGCCCAGACTACTCTGTCACCAATTATCTGCCTTATTACCAAGGATGGCTATTTCTGCCACACAAGGAACTACAAGAGCTAGTCATTTCCTGTTATCATGATACCCTAATGGAGGGGCACCCAGGTATTGCAAAACCTGAAGCTAAAATTAAAAGACAATTCTGGTGGCCCACCTGGCAAAAGGATATTAAATCATTTGTGATGTCTTGTTACATTTGCGCCCAAAACAAAAGTCAAAAGAAAAAACCAGCTGGACTCTTACAACCTTTAGACATTCCGCCTACACCATGGCACACCTTATCGTTAGACTTTATTACTGATCTACCCCCATGCAATGGATTTAACACCATTCTAGTTATTGTGGATCTTTTTTCCAAGATGGCCCACTTTATTCCTTTAAAGGGATTACCTTCTGCTTCAATCCGGGCCAAGGAGTTCCTCGAAAACATTGTTCGCATACATGGATTTCCGTCCGTATTGGTCTCTGATCGGGGCAGTCAATTCATTTCACATTTTTGGAAAAAATGCTGTCAATTGGCACAAATCGATGTGAGGTTATCGACCAGTCACCACCCCCAGACCGATGGTCAAACGGAGAGGACCAACCAGACTTTCGAACAATACCTGCGTTGTATGTTACATCAGACGGAGAGTAATTGGAAAGGCACTCTTTGGATAGCCGAATATGCATACAATATTTCAGTACACTCTGGAACTGGACAAAGCCCCTTTTATACCTTATATGGGCACCATCCTCGAACCTCAGACCTTGACTCACCCCAACACTTAGAAATGCCCGACGTGGACCATCTGCACGTTACGATTACACAAGCCTTTAAGGAAGCAACTACACATTTAAAACAGGCGAAAGAAAAATACAGGAAAGATGCTGATCGGCATAGAAGTGATTCTCCACAATACCAAATAGGGGACCAAGTATGGTTAGCCACAAAACATATACCTCTAAAGGGAACATGGACCTTTAACCCCAGATATTTGGGACCTTACTCTATTAAGGCCATTATCAACCCGGTGGCTGTCAAGTTGGACTTACCTACTAATATGCAAATTCATCTTGTCTTTCATGTGTCACTTTTGAAGCCAGTACAACCAGGGACAAGACTAACCAAGCCACCAGACCCCATCCTTGTAGACGGAGAACTCGAATTTGAAGTTAAGAACGTCCTGGACTCCAAGCTGATTAAGTGAAAACCTTTTTATTTAATTGACTGGAAAGGTTAAGGACCACAGGAAAGGTCTTGGGAACCTAGTGACCATGTTCATGCACCCCGATTGGTGAAAATATTCCACCGAAATTTCCCAGACAAACTGAAACCACAGGGAAGAACGACTTTAGGAGGGGCCTTGGGGGGGGAGTGCTGTCATGATGCCTACCCCCGGGGACCCACACCATGTCCAGCAACCCCGGAAGCAGGCATCAAGTTACCCCAAGAAAGCCCAACAACCCCCGCTAGGGGCTATTTGGGTGCAATCCTGGCACCTATGGTGCCAGGCTCATATAGAGAGTCAGGCCTGGCACCTATGGCGCCAGGCTCATAGATTAAAACTTACCTGATGCAGACCATGCTGCAAAAGCTCCAAGCCAAACAAGGCTTGGAAGGGACTATTTTACCTAGGGACTATTTTTTTACTAGGGTGGGGCTGGGGAGGAATACTTACCTGGGACTACTTTGGAGGCTATTTAAACCACGCCCGAAGAGCAGCACACGCTTCGCGTTATTCTGCATCCAGCAGCGTAAGGCTCACCGTGCCTGCAAGTCTGCATCCAGTCTTCTGACACGCCCGCCTCGAGTTTGGAGCTCCTAGAAAAAGGGAGAAAGAAGGAGAAAAGGTTAGAACAAGAGCAATACCTTTGATCCTTACCTGAATTCCCGTTCCAGCGTGCCTTCGAGCTGGAAGAAAGAAGTTATTTTATGCGCGTCGCCTCGCCTGCTGCAGCGCCGCGCTGAACTCACCGGCCTTCGCAGCATCTTCACATTTCACCGCATCCTCCTGCATGTTCCCGCTGCACTCCGGCACCTAAGGAGAAGACAAGAACAGCAAGGTGAGCCAAGGGAATACACAGAGGAATACCCCCCATAGACTTACCTGATTTTACCACCGGGGGTACTATTCTTCTTCACGGGTGAAACAAGGTGAAACAAGGGACTAACAAGGGGAACCCTCCTCACCACAAAAGACTTACCTGATTTTACCGCCGGAGGCATTATTCCCAGAGACTTCATACTTTCTCTCAGCGCCTGAATAAGGGAGAAAGGAACAGGTTACATATGGACATTATTTTATCGAACTGTGTTGGATAATACAAATCCTTACCAGAACATTACCGGTTGCCTCGAGGAACTCTTCAGTAGGGTCAAGCTGCAACCTGCAAGGAATCGGACAAGAGTGAAAGTCGGGCATTTGAACTCTTACAAACTACATACTTACGGCGTCTTGCTGGGAATATCAGAGTCAATATTGTCCTGGAACTCACCAATTCCTTCGAGCCAGTGAAGCAACTGGTTATCTACGCGCCCCTGCGCTCAATGCAGGATGGAGAGCTCATCTTTTCAAATCATCAGGTGAGACTACAAGAGGGGACATCCAAGGTGATCAGTGGGGAGAACAGCGGGGTGGTGGGATTTACGCTCAACTCCACGGGTGGTTAATTCCCTTTCTCCATTTGCAGAAGAATATTCCTACGGGCCAAGCAATCGAAGCTAGGTGGGCCAGTCCAGTCCGTCATCTCGGCCCTACGTGTCACATTGGTGGAGACCACAGCAGTCCAATCCAGATCGACGCCTCTGTGGGAGCCAGGTGAGCGTAACACAGGGGGAGCAAAAAGAGGAGAACAGAGGGTCAAAGGACCATCCAAACCCTTTTATGCTTGCTGCTTGGCATAAATGGCATGCCAGCAGCCTGTCAGCAGCAATGGGGCCGCACTTTTACAAAGCTCCCCAGCCCATTTATTTGCTAAAAAAGTGTAAACCTGGCAGTCCTGCTAGAAGCCCACAGGTTGCCATGTACATTCCTCACTATATTAGGAAGGTGGCCTCCAAAGATTTCTTGCTGGTGTGTCTAGAAGCAAAGTTATTCTAAATTTCGTATGAGCCTTTTTTAGAATTAAAATTAGAAACCTGTTGAGGGTACACAAACAGATTTCAATATAACTGTACATCACTGATGACTGTTGGGTTAATATATTAATAACGCTATATCTGGTTCAGCCTATGGGTAGATTCAGTTATAAATTGCCAAAGCACAATTGATGCCTTTTTATTACTCTGGCTTTCCAGACACCTGTAATACTGTTCGAGCTATTGTGTATTGCTGTTTGGGGCTGGGTTTCATCCACAACAAACTGTTGGGGCCAGCCCTGGAGTCCTCCTTTGTTCTCTGCTGAGAAGGCTAGACACCTTCCCAGAGGAACAGGATATACCGGAGTGGGGGCCAGTGCTTCAAAGGGAAGCTTTGCCAGCACAATGTGGATGTCAGACAAGGGAGATCAGGAGTGGAGTCTCTCTGATATAAGGCAAATGGGAAGGGGGGGAAGGTTGGGTAGTTTAGGAGAGGCACTGTCCCCAGAGGAAGGATTCCACCATCTTGGAAATTCCTGGGTCACACATACTTCCTGAACCTCTTACCAATTCTTGCAGTCAAGGAACTATGGGAACTGTCATGAGAAGCTAAAAACTCTTGTTACAACAGCTGACATTGACCCCATTTTGAAGACTTGAAATGGACCAATCCTCTGAGGAAGAATTGCTATGTAAGGGGCGAGCCCATCTTTGCTGAATAATCTTTGGGTTCAAAAAGAAGGATTTCGCTAGAACCTTATTGGGTACAGTCTGCCCAAATTCCTCAGTAAAAATAAAGCTTTCCAAGGAGGGAGTCAGACGCTTCCCTAAATCACTTCAGAGGAACATTTGAAGTGCCCTTCTGTTGGAAAAGACCTACCTGCTGCTTGGACATTGGTACCCAAGACTCTGCAAGTGTCATTAGCAACCTTCCTGGTTTAGAAGGGCTAGCTGAGTGACTATCCTTGCTTTAGAGTCCCTGGACAGCATGCCAAGGACCTGCTGCATGGATAGTGGTGAGCAGGGATCTACTTGCAGAAGTGGCAAAACCTCTCTAAGTGTCCCTAGCAACCTTCCTCGCTGGGATGGGCATAAGAAGGATTTGCCTTTCCTCTGCCCATGCCACCTTAAAAAGGCAAAGGAGGTGTATCATTCGTGTTGTGCCTGTTTCACCTTTATAATTGGGATCATTGCTGGCTTAGTAGTCAGGGCTCAAGTCGAGGGTGCATGCGGGTGGACGGTGTCCACTTTTTTCAGAGTGTGGACACCATCCCACGTGATTGCGAGGTGACTGGCCCTCTGGAAAAGTCTCCTTCATGCATACACAGCACTGCGGTGCTTCACGTTCAGCGCGTTGTGTATGCATAAAGCACCAGCGCTATGCCAGAGAGTGAAATTAGAAAATGGAGATTGCAGACATGCACGCAGTGCTACGTGATGTCTCACGTGCGGCGTGCGCTGCTGGAGCAAGAGAAGGTAGACTTGCGAGTGCGACATAGACCCCTCCTGGCATGAGGAAGTTACCAAGCAGTACTTCCTGGGAACGGCGCTATTGGAACGTACTGATGCTGGCTTTGGCACTAGGACCTAACAGCACAGGGAGAGCGAGAGGGAAAGGGTCCACGGAGAGCCTGTTGCTGGGACTTGCAGAGCGGGGCGGCAGCCTTTAGATAAGATTAAGAACTAAGGCTCGAGTCTACACTATGGGCCTCATTCCGAGATTGGAGGTAGTCATGGCGCTATTTGCGCCATGACTGTCTCCAATAACGGTACCGGCACTAGTATGGTTCAATGGGGACTTACCGGCATAGTCCAACCTTTGCGGGACCGGTAAATCCCAATTGAAAAAGCCATTTCCCATTCCCATTTGAGCCCCGATAGGGCTCAATGGGAATGGGGAAGAAGCTAATAACGGTACCGCAAATTGCGGTACCGTTATTAGCTCTGAAGTCCCTTAACGGGTCCCGTCCATAACGCCTGGTCAGACCAGGCGTTAAGTGAGGGTCCCGCTAAGGGACCTCGTAGTAGGGCGGTAAGGGATTACTGCGGTGCCAGTATCCCTTACCGCCCTACTCGGAATGAGGCCCTATGACTTTATAAATCCGTCCCTGCCCTAAAATGCACGGTGCACCATTATAAAACAGCGGCAGGTTTAACGATTCACTCCGTTTGTTTGAAACGTTTTTCGTATATAGTTTCACCTAAATGAACAGGATCAGTGGTCACTTATTGCTTATGTAGGCATTGGCGAGCCGGGGCAGTCAGACCTCAGAAAACACTGAAAATAACAAGTTTACTTTCTCTCTGCTTATTTATAGACTGATCCACTTCGGTTAGTTTGATCCCCCACCAATCACTACACCCCTCTTTCTTAAAATTGGTGTGAGAGTGTGAACTGTCACTGCCAACAGCAATAAAGCAAATTCAAGTATAAAACCAACAGGAAAATACTGTGGGTGCACAAATGGGCATGAAAGGAAAATTGAGCCTCAACTCCTAAGTGGTTTGGTGGATTGGGATGCGGGACCCTTTGTTTGATTTCTTCCGAGTTCTGGCTTCAGCAGTGCTTGTGATACATAGCTACATGCAACGCAGGCTGTGCGGCGACACACGGTCAATAGGAGTGGAGGCAGGTGTTTGTACCAGAGGGGACGGGAAGGCACCAGTTAATTCCATTTGACTAGTTTGCGGGCGGTGGGTGGTAGAGTGGTTGGGATCTGAAAGGAACTGTGAGAAGTGACTCTACAGAGCCCTTCCTTAGCACCACCACTTGTTATCAGGGACACTGAGGTGCTAGGTACCCAGAAATATGTAATGTGAATACCTGTGTATAATTCGGACATTAATAAAAAAAATATACTTACAGACTTGGATATTTAACCGCTCAGACATGAATACACAATCAGAGAATCTAAGAATTTGCTATAATAAAAAAAGAATAGGCTGGTGAGTACTTGGATTGCCCAGCTGCAGTGCAACCCCACTGCCTGCATTGACAACCTTCACCCAAATCAAGGTGAGAGAAAAATACCTGTGCAGGAACACAGGGTCAGTATCTGAGGCTTGGCTCTCATATCTAGTGTCAGAACAGCTAAACAGTATTTACATTAATCTTCAACAGAAGGCAAAGTGAGTAGTTTATTAAAGTTAGCATTCCAAAGTATGGGCCTTTGAAGGCCCATTCTGTGATTCTTAACCGGAAAGGAGGTCGACAGGGACTTTTATAACACATCCAGCTTTACGCTATTGCATATGAGCCTCTTCCCCTATCATGAAATCATGAAATCATGAATTGTAGCCCCACAAAAACACAGACAAGGCCCTGAACGTACACGTTATAGCTTTTGAAGACTATTTGTAAAATGCTGGTACATCTACTCATCCATAAGGAAACAAGACAGAAAGAGAACAGAAAAACAAAACTCACACTATGACATTTGCATTCTGAATCAAATCTATGATATCACTTGCAGTTCTTGCTAAGGGCTTCTCAATGCCTTTACATTTAGATGCTCCTTTATGTACAACTCTCCATCTCTATGTTAATATCACATAAATCGTGGTCTAAGTCTCACAAGCAGTTTTGCAGCGAGTAGCGTGATACTCTGTGCATTTTCAGGCACCAGCTATACCAAATACCAAAGGAGTTCTTGCTCTTCAATCAACCTATCTTGCCTGGGAGCGTGCAAGCTCAGCAGGATAGGCATTCTACTGCTCTTTTCTGCCAGATTGGTATGCTCATTAAGCCCTGACAGTGCACTAACTCTCATGAGCAGTTTTGCGGTTCTGTGGAGTTCTGTGGATTCCGGAGAGGGCTGAGGCCCAGGAGTGAATATTTCTTGGGTTGCTTCCAGCTGCCCTGGCGTTTGCAGAGGAGTTAGCAACGGGCCACGTGTTAAGGGCATCCAAAACGGATATGTCAATGTCCATGCAACTGGCAATGTATTTACCATTACCGCCGTCCCTAAATCAGGCTCCTTCCATGGATTAGAATAGGCTTTGCCCACCATCGAATGTAAAACGAATAACGGTAGCCAGATTTGAAGGCTGAGCGGGGACATGAAGAGGTATCGAAATCAATAGCATTGTTTTTCACTACCATACAGAAACCAAACATAACTAATAAGACTGATCATCAACTCCCATCAACATCAGGTGTGGGTATTGTCTCAAATCAAACTTGCACTGTGCCAATGCAACAATCAGTCTCTGGTATGGAAAAGGTTTCAGGGGCGCAACAGGAGACATTGGAGGGGGGTTCAGTGTCGGAAGATGATGATGATTTTTTCTTGAACAGCCCACCTCCCTGATATTTTCGGAAGCACTGGTCACTGACTCTGACTCATCGATTACTTCCCATGTCGCTACTCCGGCGTCAGCGCAACACCGTAGGCTAACCAAAGTGATTGAGAAACTGGACCATACAGTTTATGTTCAGCTAGATCCCATTTTACTCGAATTGAATCAGGTGATGAGCTCTTTATTGGGACTAAATGAGAAGTTAAACCGAGTTTCCCAAATGCACACGGTCCCATTAGATCTAATATGGGGCAAAGTAAAATCAATGGGTGTCGTGAACGTGGATCAAAGTAAGGGGGACAGCGATAAGCTGGTCTTGGGAGGCGGGGGTGTTTTTGGTACCACTGATGAATTGATTCAACCAAATGTTAATGTGAAACCAAATACTCCTGACGTAATTTTAGTGGAGCCAGCCTCTGAAGTTGGAAGAACTGACGCACTTGAGCCCCCTTTTCCCACTAAATGTAGGAAAAGGAAAGAAAGTAAACAGCGGAAAAAAATCTATGAACGAAAAACAACCCAAGCCATCTAATGCAATTGCCAAGTCCTTTTTCAAATCCCTCACCATGCCTATAAGGAATGAGCTAATCTCAGAAGAGGTGGGGGAAAGAAAAAACCTTGCGTCACAAGCTGGCAAGGGGCGGGGAAAACAAACGGTAATAGAGCCCGTGAAGCTTGTGATGGAGGCAGAGGTGGATGTGATTTAGCAAAAACAGTATATAAGGATTCCGCAGGACAAACTTACCCTTTGGTGGAGAATCAAATACAAGATGAAAAGTGTATGCCCCTGGTGTTCACGGATGGATTTAAGAAGAGCGCGGGGGAGCCCCTGGGGACAACCCCAAGGGAAACAATTGGTTTCTCCCTGCGTGATGTGGGTGCGATCAAATGTAAGTCCCTGGTAGAACACCAAGGGCTGGGAAGTGGCAAATCGAGGTTCTACCTACAGGAGGAGAAATACAAAATCTAGAGGGGGTAAGATATGTGAGCAATGTAAAGTGGGATTGGGAAAAGGGTAACAACATCAAGGACGTTTTGACGGTTGGTCGTCAGAGCGGCCCACAAGTCCTTATAAGGATAAGGCTGGATGGTAGAGCCCCCCTCTTCCATGTACTCCAAGACCCAAATAGAAAAAGAAAAGATTTGCATCTGATAACGTAAGTGATGGGTAGGAAACGTACAATTGAAGGTATCTCACAGGAGACTAGAATTGTGGTATTGAATAGGATGGGGATCTTATGGCTGCTGTCCGAGATCCCCTGCCTAAGGGCAATCAGCATGAATGACATTGACCGAGTACAGTTTATGGTACGAAACAGAGCTGACTTGGTAACCTTAGATTGCACTTAGAGATTTTAGCTGCTCTTATCCTTAGTGAACTATCATCACTGTATCAAATAGGCTTTGCTGTTTTACTCGTTGAAAATGATGAGGGGATGAGTTACAGGGAAAGGGACCTAGCCCAGAAGGACAGAAATGGTAGGGCTGGGAATTCTTTTGTGAGAATGGAAAACAAGGCACTCTCCTCAGTTTATGATCGAGGATGGTATGGTACCCATCGAATCACCCATTACTATTCACAACTGTGGCCTCATTAAGGATATAAAGTATACAAATATTGGTAATTCTATCTTGGAATAGTTGCAGGCATGTGCATTTTTTCTCTAACCCGAGGCTGGGCACTCTCTCACAACAATATCCAATCATTTGTATTCAGGAAATATGGTTAATGGAAGCCCTGGTGGTGGATGGATGTCAGTTATTTAGTGAAAATATTTCACCTAATGGAGAAGTGGCCGAATTTATTTGACCTAAAAACGAAACTCACTTTTTACTTTTTCTACTTTTTATTATTTTTATAATGTTGAATATTTATTGCAATAGCACAGCGTGTAAGCATGATACTCTTCTTGATGAACTGACAAATTTTATTACCAATTGGTCATCCTCCAGGACAAATGGTCTAATAGTTGTGGGAGGGGACCGGAACTCCTTCTGCTTTTATGAGCAGTGTAACTGTGTCCTGCCGGGGCAATCTCCTTCCGTAATTAAAATTAAACATCGAAAGAGATGGCTTGAGAGTTTAGAATCTCTTGGTTTACATTGATTAAATGGGTGTAAAACAGGAGATATACCGAGCCAAACTACATGGGAAAGGCCAGACAAAAGATCCATTTTAGATTACTTGTTCGTCAAAAAGACCCTGTTCGGGATCTGTTCTCGTTTTGATGTTCTCCCGAATGATATGAGTGACCATAGTATGATTGTAGCTGAATTTCAAATTTCATTGAATAGGAGGACTAGTCAGTTCTCCCCTCCTGCATGGTAAATCAAGGTGGGAATAGAGTTTCTTGCAATCAACATAAAGCATCACTGACAAATAAAAGGGTGACTCGGATTCTGGCAACCGCTTCCATGGAATGGAAAATGGATTGCTTAAATTTGAACCATTTTGACATCTTCCTGGGGTAGCTATTAGGCAAAGTCAGGTCGAAACCCAAGGTGTGCCAAGTCAAACATCCCCATCAATTTTGGCCCCAGGATCAGGGAGAGAAAAAGGGATATGAGAAAGACCATTAAAGACCTTAAATTTAAACATCAGGGGGATACCCTAACCCTGGGGATAGAAATTCAGAGGCTAAACAAAGGTATCTCAATTGGATGAAACTGCATAAGCAACAGCTTCTCCAATTTGATGCTGAGTTAATGATGGACACTTTATGTAAGACTGATTCCACTCCCTTCTGGCATCTCGTAAATAATATGGGCAGGAATGCAGTGGATCGCAAGCTCAATCCAATTGGGGAAGAACAGTGAGTTACTTTCTATAAGGGAAAGTTTGGTCAGGAACCAGTAGCTGAGCAGCCTCCTTATGAAAATATTGGTGATGAATGGAACCTTCCAATTAAATTTGAAAAGGTCTTAGCTATTATTGAAGCTTGTAGTAAATCCAGAAGCCCTGGGCCAAATAGACTGGCTAACATCTTGTTCAAGGATGACCGTACGTTATGGGCATCCATTTTGATGATTTATTTCCCAAAAATCCTCAAAACATAGTCTTTCCCAGTAAATTGCAAAGTGCATGTGTAATTCCGATCTTCAAGAGAGGTGATCAGAATTACTCCATTAACTATAGGCCAATTTCCATTTTGAATGCTGACAGCAACGTCCTGGTGACCCTGCTGCTAAAACATCTTGAAACCTCATTGTTATAGGTTGGCTGCATCCAAAATGTGCAGAGAGGCTTTCGTAAGCACTTTAGTACCAGCCTTAGCAGTCTTCTGCGAAGAGATGTTCAAACTCTAGCGCTTACGGGTAGATGCACCGCCATGCATGTCGCAAGTATTGATTTAACTGCAACATTCAATCCAGTGAACAGGAATAGGCTTTGCCAGAAGCTTGTTAGCTGGAATATTCCTGGGGGTCTTCTGAAACTCATAATTGCCCACACGACAATTCAAACTTTAGGGTCGGATTGAACAACCAGGGAGATGCATCACGCTCTACTCCAACATTCTCTGGAGTTAGGCAAGGGTGCATCTTGGCACCCTGTTTATTCAATCTCTATACCTTGGATCTAGGATAGCCTTTGGAGGGCAGTGCCTTTGCCTAACCGAAGTTAAACCATCAACGTTTATTTTGGATTTCGTATGCAGATGATTTCTTGTTATTTAATCTGACACCCAGCGGGCTTCAAAGATTGATTGATGCTTTTGGTTCATATTGTAAGATCAATGATCTTGTCAGCAACCCTGCTAAGTCTAAGGTAATTCGATTTATCCAGAAAATAAGTCGTATTCCACGAAATTGGTGGTTGGGTGAACAACTGTTGGAAACAGTGGACTCAATGGTATATTTGGGATTCCATATAGCAGAGAAATATACTAAATGGGAAATGTAGGCCAATGGGAACAGAAAGCTAATGGCCTGTCCAGTCAACTGAAAAAAGTTGATGGGACATTTGGGAAATTTACATTACTTCCTACCCTGAAATTATACCAAGGGAAAATTGGCCCTAAACTGCAGTACGGAAAAAAAATGCATGACATTGCAATGGGTGACATGCTCCCAGCAATGGAAGCCCTTCTGTGGAGGAAGATTGTCAATGCTCCAAATTGATTTGCAGGGGCTTTCATCAGATATGAATTAGGCATTCAATCGGTTAGATCACAAAGACTATGGAATTTCCTAAACCTGTTTCAAAAAATTTTGGATGCGAACGGTAACCCATTATTTGGGGATATATTAATGACCATGAAAGAGTTCATAAAGGGGGCTGATTGCAACTGCCAGTTTAGGTTAGATAAAACAGTGTGATAACCTTTTGGTCAATATAGGTTCATATCGGGAGCAATTAGTATTGAGGTCACAGTTACCTAAAAAATGCCTTAAAATGTGTGATTGGGTCGATAAAATTGAAAAGGTGCATGGCTACACATTCTCTATAACAATTATTGTAGAGCATAAAAAATTGGGGGTTCCTGCTCCATTTTTATCGATGTACACGAGAAGGGCAGCCTGAAACGAATTTGAGATTTCGTTGGAATCTCCACCACACAAAGGAAATTCTATCCAGATATAGGTTGGAAAATTATGTGGAGATGAATTGTAGATTATGTATCAATAAGAATATGGACAAAACTACGAGACATATTCTGATAAAGTGTACGCTTTGCTAAAAACGGCATTAGAAATATTTTGCTAATTTCTTTTATTCTGGTGGCTGCACAGATGGGACTATTTTTGGAGGAGGTGTCTGGAAGGGCGCTCCGCCTCGGATGTAATTTCTGTGGTGTTCTTTTTTAGGCTTGTTGAGATGAAACATGACTTCATGTAAATTATGTTCTCTGAGAGGGGATATTATTTCTGTACAAAATAAGACTTTATTATCTTTTTATGGTATTATCCCCTAAATAGGTTGATGTAAAATGTTTTTAATCAAGACCCTGTTTAGTGAGTAGCCTTTCCAATAGTCTAGAAATATTTATTTTAGAAGTGTGAGTTTTTTTTATTAGAAATGATGATTAATTTAGCCGAAGTTGTATGAAATTGAATTGTTTAGTCTACCTGGGGTGATTTGTGATGAAAAATCGGAGGGGGAGACGCACACATATATAATTGAATACTTATGGTTACACAAATGTATGTTAATACATTTTCAGATTTTCAAAGACTCTTAGGTGCTCCTTGCCAGGTCTGTGCTACAATATAGAGAAAAGGACCAGGTCTTCATTATTCAACTGAATACATGGCAAAGGCATACCATACCACTGATCTCCCATCAGTCAAATATGTACATTGAATAAATAATTAACTTAAGAAAATATTTTATGTTTCAAAATACAAATAATATTTGCTGAAATTCTTCTCATTCCACAAAACAGTTAGTCAAAATATATCCACATTAAACTTTTGTTTTTCAATAATATCACAAATTAGTGTTACATAAATTCACATTTTTAGTTATAAAACATAAACCAAAGTCATATTAAACAACACTCCATTTCATGTTCATCAATTTTAGTAGATGTTGATATCTTATTCTACACTTGATACTCAAATCTTGAGTGTCTAGTTTTCCCACTACACGTTTCGGCCAGTATCAGCCCTTCTTCATATGGAGATATCGATACTTTTCCTTGTTATTCCTAAAAGAGTAGAATTAGAGTGCTATTATACTCATTCTTACTTTGACCTGCATAATTGTTTGTATTTCAGCCAAAGCACTATTCGCTATTCTAACCTTTCCAGATTTGATATTATGCTTAAAGGATGCTCAAATATATCAGAGCTTAATACGGATGTTCGCCTCTTGCTGCAATTCTACTTTCACTCTTCGTGATAGTCCTATCTGTAAAGATGAAAGACTGATTTTTGAAATTTCTTCCCGGTACTGCAGAATAAAACAGTTTTGTGATCGCGAGCGGGACCCGTTGCTAAAAAAGCGCTGGGTCCCACTCCGCGATCACCTGATTAAAGGATACTTGAATCGTGGTTTACAATATCTTACCAGACCATCTCCAGTCTTCCTGTCTATTCTTCAGAGTTTACAACACTGATATACGAAGCTCTCGATTCTGTAATAGAATCATGGGTAAATATTTACTCATTAATATGTGACGTTCCCCTTCTTGCATTGCAGGGATTAGATGTATCTTGTCAGGCGACTCGTTACAAAAAAATATAATCGTACCTGATTTAGCTCGACATTAGGGATGATTTCTCAGATCACAAAATGTGCCCAGTTTGTGACGGCACATGTATATATACATCAATCCATTCACGCGTGCGGTGTGTAGCTGTTTCCTGTGTCTCTAGCATGACTCTGTATCTGTGGGAGTACATATATACATTTTACACCCTTTGTTTGTTCTGCAACCACTCACCAAACTTTTTAATCATATTAAAACCTCGGATACCATCCATCTGACATTTCTACAGGCCATGATCACAGTAATCCCTAAGCCTGGTAAAGATCCGGCGGAGTGCGGCTCGCACAGGCCCATCTCGCTACTAAATACAGATGCAAAGATCTTTACTAGGATCCTGGCAACACGCCTAGAAAAAATGTCTCCCCTGACTGATCCGCCCAGACCAAGTTGGTCTCGTAATGCACAGACAGGGGGCTGATAGCATGTGCAAAACCCTACATATACTGAGTTCAAAAGGAGTTAGAGTGGAGGGTGCTCTTCTCCTGTCCCTAGATGCAGAGAAGGCGTTCGACAGGGTAAGCTGGGCCTTCATGGAAACTGTCCTATCATCCCGGAGGATGGGACCTAAATGGCGAGGGTGGATGAGAGCTCTCTACTCTCACCCCTCAGCAAAAGTTACAGTGAATGGGGGTGAATCTGAAGCCATTCCACTGGAAAGGGGCACAAGACAGGGGTGTCCACTATCCCCCCTCTTATATGCATTAGTAATGGAGCCGTGGGCCACAGCCATCAGGGGAAACGACAAAATCCAGGATATCAAAATGGGGGAAACCAACTATAAAATAACCCTGTTCGCGGACGATGTCCTGCTATATCTCTCCAATCCATTCCAATCAATCCCTGAGGTGCTGAACAGCTTAGAACAATATGGGACCCTTGCAGGTTATAAAGTAAATCTAGATAAATCAGTTGCATTCCCAGTAGGTCAACTCAATGACACAGAGAAACAATATATTAAGGGTGTCCCGTTTTGTAAACAACCCGAGGGATTCTGTCACCTGGGGATCCAGATACCTTTGGACCTGGCTGATCTTTTCAAGGTAAACTATCCTCTTCTCTGGTCGGCGGTCAAACGAGACCTGGAGCGCTGGACGAAATCTGGCCTCTCGTGGATGACACGCCTTAACTCCATCAAGATGGTGATCCTTCCCAAATTTCTATACTTGTTCCAAATGCTGTCGACCCAGATACCGAAGCCGTTCCTCCTAGAGATTAAGCAGACTCTTCTCTGCTACCTTTGGGTGGGAAAATCCCACAGAATCGCCTATGACACCTTGATAATGCCCAAGGATGAGAGTGGAGTTAATTTCTCAGACTTAGACACGTACTACAAGGCATTGCAGCTGCGAATTCTGGTAGACTACCTGGTGATGGGCCCGAAAAACAGTGGGTGGGATTGGATAATCTGCTTTTCTCCCCGGTCACGCTAGATGAATGGCTCTGGGTCCCAAAGGCAAGTATTCTGAAAAGAGTATTGAAACATCCAGTCCTAGGGGTGATATGGACCATATGGAAGGAGGGGGGCTATCTTGGTGGCTTACAACATGGCCCTCGCCCCTGAGCTGCATCTGGGCTCCCCCACTGTGGGAAGGGATTAATGAGCCATTGGCCTTCCAGCAATGGTACGAGGCAGGTCTTTGTAGAGCCGGACAACTCTGGATGGATGGGAGGTTCCTACCCTTGGGAGATCTGAAGGACGCCCTGGGTCTTCCCAATCTCTCCCCCTTTCGATACTTACAACTCAAGGGTGCCCTCACTGAGAGCAGATGGGGAGATACCCTCAGGAGAGATCTAACAGATTTTGAGAAATTCATCATTACACACAAGGGGACGAAAGGGGTGATATCATGGCTCTATGGCTTTTTGCTCTCTCTTTTGCAAATGTTTCGTCCCGGCCTGGGAAGACAGATGTGTCGCCCGGGTAACTGAGCTTGAGGGACGCGGGGGTAGATAGTCCGTTAGATGAAAGAGCTTTAGCCATTTCGGTTCCTCTAACCCCTGGGTCTTTGATCAGACCGGGGGAAGCACGGAGCCCCCCCTGTTTCAGGGCTGCAGCTGGCTTTAGCCTAGACCTGTTACATAAGCACCACTCCTATAGCCCATAGTCAAATAACTGTCTTACCTGAACCTATCGCCATGTACCCGCGACCGGCTACTTTACTTGCCCTACACTAATTGACTAGTCAGTCCAATCACCCAGACCTACTATACCTCCCACAGCATACAATGTACCTTATACTGTCCAGCCTAGCATACCTGGGCACCTTACTCACACTAATGTTATTGCACACTATGGCGTCCCCTACTGGAGTGACAATAGACACATTCAATAACCTCCTATCACCTCCTACACTAGCTAGCTATCATCATAATCCACAACAGCTGACTACTCAATGCAACATAGCTTTGAGAAATGCTAGACTACGCGCATGACTACCTAGAATCTTTGATCCTCTTATCACTAATGAAACCAACACCCGCCGAACTAAAATGGCATTCGAACCCACTCCCAAATCTAACTCTTACAACTGTAAAAGGCACAATAACCCTCAAATAAACAGAGACAAAACTACTAGGCCTACAGTGCCAACAAGTATCACCTCACTCCCTCCAACCGAATCTATACCTAAACTCAAAGGCGCATTAATAAATGCCAGATCTCTAGTCGCCCATGCTATAGAAATATGTGAAATTATCTCCACTGAAGGCTATGACTTTCTAGCCATTACTGAAACCTGGCTCCATCAGGCATTAGGCCCAGCACTGTCCCTAGCAGTTCCAAACAACTACACTATCCTTAGAATGGATAGATGCGAAGCTCGAGGTGGCGGTCTAGCCATCATTGTCAAAACTAAGCTTGGCATGAGACTTTCTCCTTCACCTGCCACTGAATCTTGTGAAATAATGTCTACTAAAATTCCCACAGCCAACTCTCAAACACTCAACATCCACTTGATATACAGACCTCCTGGTCCCATCAAGACATTCATAGAAGACTTATCTACCATCCTCTCAGAAAACTTAAAAGACACTACCCAAACATTACTACTTGATGACCTGAATATAGGCTTTAATGACATTAATGATCCACAAGCGACAGCAACATCTAACATCCTGACAGAACTGGGCTTTTCCCAACGAGCGAATGAGCCCACTCACACTAAAGGGAGAATCCTAGACTGGGTTGCTGACCACAACTGCAACATCTCTGCCCTAACTATCGCACCTCAAATATGGACAGATTATCATCTGATATCATTCACATTAGATACTAAAACTCTTAAACCACAACAACTCTGTGCACCACCCGCACTTACCAGAAATAATGTGACGTTAGACAAACTACTTCCTGGTATCTTGCCTACTTTAAATGCTCTACCAGACAACTCAGATCCTAACGTCCTAGTTGAAGAATTCAACAAAATCATGAACAAAACCCTTAATAATATTGCCCCGCTAAAACGTAGAAATAGCAAACCACTGTTACGCTCACCTGGACCCCACAGGGTTGTCGATCGGACCCGGAGAGCTGCGGTCTCCTTCAACGTGATGCGTAGTGCAGAGATGACTGTCTGGACTGGCCCGCCTAATCTTGTCTGCTGGACCCGAAGAAGTATTTTCCTGCAAGTGGAGACAGTGATTAACCACCTGTGGGTTTTAGTGATGGCCTCCCAACTGTTCTCGCTCTCCCCCACTAATCACCTCCGATATCCCCTTAGTAACCTCACCTCATGAGCTCTCCATCCTGCGTGTCTTGCAGGGGCGCGTAGATACCAGAAACTTCACTGGTTTGAAGGCGTTGGGAGAGTTCCAGTAAGTATTGACTCTGAAGTCCCTGGCTGGATTGGTAAGTATCAAGTTCAAAGAGTTCAATGTGCCCGATGTTCACTCTTGTCCCCTTCCTTCCTTAAGTTGCAACTGAGTTCGTGAGAAGAAGGTCTCGTAGCTGCTGCTGGCGTTCAGGTAAGAGTCTGTGTTACCCAACGCTGTCCGGTAACTATTGCATGCGTTAACGTGTTGTTTTTCTCCCTCTTTACAGATGCGGCATATGAAAATGTGGGGAGTTATGGAATAATACCGCCGGTGGTAAGTCTGGTGGTAACAGGTTGTATTTGTTGATTCCCTTGGCTCACCTTGTTTTTTCTTGTGTCCCCTAGGTGCCGGATTACGGCGAAAAAATGATGGAGACAGTGCCAGATCAAAAGATGCTGTGAGAACTGGTGAGTATGGCGCCGTGCTGGAGCTGGCGAAGCGACGCATGCAGGACTGAACTTTTTTCAAGATCCGGAGATGAAATGGTTCCGGAATTAGGTGAGGAATTTGAAATAAGTTCGTTTTCTAACCTTGTCCTTTTCTTCTTCTTTATTCTAGGAGTTCCGGATTCGAGGCAGGCGTGGCAGAAGACTGGAAGCTGGCTGCAGGCATGGTAAGCGCCACGCTGCTGGATGCATAATAACGCAAAGCATATGCTGCTGTTCGGGTATGGTTTAAATAGCCTCCAAAGTAGTTCCAGGTAAGAAGTTCTCTAGAGCCACGCCCGAGTAAAAAATAGTCCCTGTAACAAAATAGTCCCAACCAGGCCTCATGTAGGCTTGCACTCTTTTGCAGCATGGTCTGTATCAGGTAAGTAAAGTCTATGAGCCTGGCGCCTATGGCGCCAGGATTGATTTCTATGATGAGCCTGGCGCCTAACCCAGACAGCCCCTAGCCGGGTCTGCTGAGGTTTAAACAAATGTCTGGATGCCTGCTCCCGGAGCTGAGGGCCTTGGACCTGATGCCCGGGAGTAGGCATCATGACAGCACTCCCCCCCAAGGCCCCTCCTAAAGTTGTTCTTCCCCCTGGCCCCCGTTTGTCTGGGAAGTTCCGATGGAATCTTTTCACCAACCGAGGTGCATGAACGTGGTCGCTAGGCTCCCATGATCTTTCTTGTGGTCCATAGCCCTTCCAATCGATCAAAAAAAAAAGTTTTGATTTAATCATCTTGGAGTCCAGGATATTTTTTACCTCGAATTCAGGTTCTCCATCTATCAAGATGGGGTCAGGTGGTTTGTTTAATCTTGTCCCTGGTTGAACTGGTTTTAGAAGTGAAACATGAAAGACAGGATGAATTTGCATATTAGAGGGTAATTCCAATTTGACGGCCACCGGGTTGATAATGGCTTTAATGGTGTAAGGTCCCAAATATCTAGGATTAAAAGTCTGTGTTCCCTTCAGAGGTATATGTTTTGTAGCCAGCCAAACTTGACCCCCAATCTGGTATTGTGGAGTTTCACTTCTATGTTGATCAGCATTTTTCTTGTATTTCTCTTTTGCTTGTTTCAAATGTTCTGTGGCTTCCTTAAAGGCTTGTGTAATAGTAGAGTGCAAATGACTAACTGCGGGCATTTCTAAGTGCTGAAGAAAATCGAGTTCTGAGGTTTGAGGGTGATGTCCATATATGGTATAAAAAGGGCTTTGTCCGGTTCCTGAATGTACAGAGTTATTGTATGCGTAATCCATAAAATATCTTTCCAATTGCTTTCGGTCTGGTGTAGCATGCAGCGTAGGTACTGGTCAATGGTCTGGTTGGTCCTTTCCATCTGACCATCGGTCTGGGTATGGTGACTTGTTGATAGCCTCACGTCGATTTGTGCCAGTTGGCAACATTTCTTCCAAAAATGCAAGATAAATTGACTACCTTGGTCAGAAACCAATACGGAAGGGAATCCGTGTAATCGAACAATGTTTTCGAGGAACTCCTTGGCCAGAATCGAAGCACAAGGTAACCCCTTTAAAGGAATAAAGTGGGCCAACTTGGAAAAAAGATCCACAATAACTAGGATGGTGTTAAATCCATTACATGGAGGTAGATCTGTAATAAAGTCTAAAGACAAGGTGTGCCATGGTGTAGGTGGAATATCCAAAGGTTGTAAAAGGCCAGCAGGTTTTTTCTTCTGGCTTTTGTTTTGGGCGCAAATGCCACAAGACATCACAAATGACTTTACATCTTTTCGCCAAGTGGGCCACCAGAACTGTCTCTTAATTTTCGCTTCAGTTTTTGCGATACCTGGGTGCCCTTCCATCAGGATGTTATGGTAATTGGAGATGACTAGTTCTTGTATTTCCTTGTGTGGTAGAAATAGTCATCCTTGATAGTAAGGTAGGTCATTGACGACTGAGTAGTCCGGGCCTTTCTTTACCCAGTCCTGCAGGGTTGCTGGATCGTAGAGTTGTTGGATTTTTGAATGAATATCTTCTAGTGTCTGTAGAGTAGTTATGCCAAGAATGATTTGCTCGGGAATTATTGGCACCGGTTCCGGGTTTGCATATGCTTCTCCCATCCCTATTCGGGATAAGGCATCTGCTTTGCCATTTTTGCAGCCTGGTCGATAAGTGATCACGAAATCGAATTTGTCAAAGAACAATGCCCATCGAAGTTGTCGCGATGATTGGGCTTTGGCTGTTTTTAAATACTGCAGGTTCCGGTGATCGGTGATTACGGTAATAGTATGCCTGGCACCAAGAAGATAGTGCCGCCAAGCCTTAAAGGCGGATTTGATGGCTAATAGCTCTTTATTGGTAACCGCATAGTTTAACTCAGGTGCTGAGAACTTTCTGGACCAAAACGCTACTGGGTGAAGTTGACCGGTTTCAGGATCCTTCTGGGACAGGACAGCTCCCATGGCTAAACTGGATGCATCAATTTCTACTATGTATGGAAGCTCAGGGCGTGGATGCTTTAAGGCAGGTGCTGATGTGAATTTCGCTTTCAGCTCTTGGAAGGCCTTTTCAGCCTCTTCGGTCCACAAGAAGCGTTTGTTTTTTCGCAAAAGTGCTGTGATGGGGTGTACAACATGGGAGAAGTCCGGAATGAATCTGTGGTAGAAATGAGCAAATCCGAGCATGCTTTGTACTCCATTGACTGAACTGGGTGATGGCCACTTAAGAATTGCGTCCACCTTTCGAGAGTCCATTCGGACTCCTTTTGGTGTCAGGATAAATCCAAGAAATTCGACTTCCGTAGCATGAAAAACAAATTTTTCCAATTTTGCATATAACTTGTGCTGGCGTAATTTCTCAAGGACTGCACGCACGTGCTTAACATGGTCTGATTCTGAGGAGGAGTACACTAGAATATCATCTATGTATACGACGACACAGACGTCAATGAGTTCACGAAGGACATCGTTCATAAAATACTGGAAGGCTGCTGGTGCATTGCACAACCCAAAGGGCATCACCTGATATTCGAATAATCCGTACTTGGTGCGAAAGGCAGTCTTCCATTCGTCGCCTTTCTTGACACGTACCAGATGATATGTGTCATGATCTCTGCTTCCAAAAGATCAGGACTTGCCCGACTCCCTTGGAAGCAGACCCATAACCCCGGTTCCGAGTGCCAGCCAGTCCCAATTGGGACCTTTTGGACCCTGTCCTGGCGCCAGTGGCACCAGGCTCATAAAGATGCCCAGTCCCAGTGCTGGAAGCGCCAGGCTCATAATGCTTGGGTGGACTTACCTGCAGCAGACCATGCTGCTTACTTACCTGCCAGTTGAACCCCTGATCCTCTTCTGTTTGGGACTACTTTTCCTGTTGGGTGGGGCAGGAGCCACTCCCTAGGTTCAGAACACTGGAACTCTTCTGGAAAGCAGGAACTCTTTTCTTACCTAGGCGTGACTGTGGAAGGATACACCTAAGCACTACAGGAGGCTATTTAAACCACACCCGATGGATGAATCTTGCTTTGCGTTATTCTGCATTCTCTGCAGCAGAACGCTCATCGTGTCTTCTGCTTCTGATCCTCGGCCTAAGGGAACAAAGGCTTACCATCCTGGAATCCAGTCTTCAGTAGCACCTGTAAAGACAAAGAAAGAACAGGTTAGCACTACGGTCTTCAGTGGCAGCGCATCTCTTACCTGGTCCATCGGCTGTCACCAACGCCTCGCGCTGCATTCCGGCATCTGAAAGACAAAAGCTTACCAGCTCTTCGCACGCTCCGGAGGCCTTCGGCGCTGCATCCCGCATCTGAAAGACAAAAGAAGGTGCGTTTAAAGACATTGGGCAACTTTATTACTCACGTGCCATTACTCCTTCCCACGCCGAATCCAGTGGGTATTCCAGCACCCTTCAGCTTCTCTAAAGCTCCGAACTTGTACCTGCAAGATAAAAGGGACAGTTAGTGCGCATCGTGAAGCAGGCTACAAGCGCTTACTTACGTGCTTCCAGGCGCTTCTATTCCTCACGCGGGTTCGATCCTCAACTCTCATCAGCCCGCCATCAGCCATCGCCGGAACCCTGCAAAACAAGAGATATCATTACAAAAGACTTTTAAGACATTTGAAGTGCCCAGAACTTACCGTTCGTGCAGTTAACGACGGACAGCAGTCCTCTGAGGTCAAGAGGCCTGCACCCTTATCCAGTGAAGAAACTGGTTACGGCACCCTGCCCCGAGGCAGATGGAGAGCTCGGCGTTCACTTACCTAAGGTGAGGGCGTTAACCTTTGGGGTTCTACAGGAGAAGAGAAAGGGAAGAGGAGAGAGGCACCCAATAACCCCAGTTCATTAATCCCATATTTTCTATCTGCAGACATCTTACTCTTCGAGTCAGACATACAGTGCACAGAGGTCCAGCCCAAAGAGCCAACCGTGTGTTACACATCACCTTTGAAGATACGGCATTCACCCAGTCAAGACCGGCGCCTCTGCGGGAATCAGGTGAGCGTTACAGAACGCAAAGCCTACCGCAAAACTCCCACCCAGTTACTTGGGGAACTAAGAGCAGAAGTGCATGCAGCCTGTCAGGAAACTAATGCTCTAAGAAGGGAACTGATTATTTCCAAGGAGCGAACAGACGATCTCGCTAGACAATTGCTACAGTCACAAGCCGGACAAACTCCGTTACCCGCATCAGGGGCAAATCTTCCTTCAACATCCTCTACGAACCTAGTGCAGATGAACCTACCTGGGAATGTACCTCTGGCTCCGCCCGAACGATTTTCTGGTGACCCAAAGAGGTTTGCAGTATTTATTAACCAGTGCCGGTTGCACTTCTTATGCCGGCCAGCATCCTTTCCAACTGATCAAGCTAAAGTAGCTTTCGTGCTTTCGTACCTTAGTGGCAATGCGGCAGACTGGTCGATCCCTCTAGTTAATCAAGATGATCCGGTTCTCCATGATTTTCAAGCTTTTTAGCTCAGTATGGAAAAACTGTTTGCAAGACATTCACAGGGGCAGGCCTTGGACAATGAGCTCCTTTCATTGCGACAGGGTAATCAAGACCTTTTTGCTTATATTGCATCTTTCAACAGGCTGATAGTGGAAACTCGATGGCCTGAGGACAAAAGGATTACGCTGTTTTATAGAGGTCTACGTGGAGAGCTCAAAGATGTGTTAGCCCAAGTAGTGAATCCCCCGCCAGACTGTTCGGACTATATTGACTTAGTTGTTCAAATTGACCACAGACTGCAGAACAGGAAGGCCGATCGTTCCAAGTTTGATGCTCGAGTATTTTCCAAACCACCAACTCCTACCAAAGGAGTAGACTCCGGGGAACCCATGCAAATAGGGGGCCTGAAAGGACCACTAACACAAAAGGAGCGGGAAAGGAGAAAACAGCTGCAATTATGCCTCTATTGCGGAAACTCGGGGCACTTTCTTCGAGACTGTCCGGTGAAACCAGCCAAGAAGGCAGTAGGAGCTGCAGTTACCAGGGTCACAAACTCTGAGCAGGGAAACGACCTCGCCCGACAAGAATAGAGGTCCTCTTGCCGAGCGTTAAAACCAGTTCCGTGACCTCGCATTTCGTGATACCTATGGTCCTCATTAGCCCTCAACATCCGGATCGATTACATGCGATTGAAGCTTACGTCAACAGCGGTGCCATCGGCAATTATGTGGATCATGAAATGGTTTTGAGGATGAATCTGACTCTTTGTCCAAAGGCTGTAAAGGACGTCATTACCACGGTGGATGGTACGGAGATAGCCTCCGGACCAGTAACGCATACCACCCAAGAAGTGACGCTAGTAAGTCAAGATGGACACCATGAGAAGATCGTGTTCGATGTGATCAAGGCCCCTCAGTTCCAGATTATTCTAGGAATTCCTTGGTTAGAGAAGCACAATCCTCAGATCGATTGGCGAGCAAGAACGGTTCAGTTTCCAGAATGTGTCTCTACTTGTCACCCTCGACCTGGTGTTGCACTGGCAGCAATTTCCTCGGAGGCTCCCCAGTTACCTCCTGAATACCTAGAATTCCAAGATGTTTTCCGGAAGGATCAGGCTAACTCTCTACCTCCTCATAGGTCTTATGACTGCCAGATAGACCTGATACCTGGATCTACTCCTCCTTGTAGTAGAATTTATGCCCTCACCGAGCCTGAGAATCTTCACCTCCGACAATACCTGGATCAATACCTAGCGAATGGGTTTATTCGTCCTTCCAAGTCCCCTGCTTCCTCAGCTTTGTTCTTCGTTCCACAAAAAGAAGGGGACCTTAGAACTTGTATAGATTATCGCGCCCTGAACCAGATCACCGTTAAGAATAGATATCCATTACCTTTGATCCCTGAACTCCTGGACCAAGTCAGAAAAGCATGCATATATACAAAGCTGGATCTTAGAGGAGCCTACCACTTGGTACGAGTAAAAGAGGGCGATGAATGGAAGACGGCCTTCCGCACCAAGTATGGGCTATTTGAATATCAGGTCATGCCCTTCGGACTTTGCAATGCCCCGGCCGCCTTTCAATATTTTATGAACGATGTCCTCAGAGAGCTCATAGATGTGTGTGTTGTTGTTTACATTGACGACATCCTCGTTTATTCTTCATCGGAAACTGAACATCGGAAACACGTGAAAATGGTCCTCGAGAGATTGCGTCAACACAAACTTTTCGCTAAGTTGGAAAAATGTGTTTTCAACGTGACTGAAGCTGAATTCTTGGGATTCATATTATCACCTAGCGGAGTGCGTATGGATTCAAAGAAGGTCGATGCAATTCTCAAATGGCCATCGCCATCCTCCGTAAAAGGTGTTCAAAGCATGTTAGGCTTCGCTAACTTTTACCGCAGGTTTATCCCCGAATTCTCTCGAATAGTCCAGCCCATCACCGCCTTGTTAAAGAAAAACAAACGTTTTGAATGGTCTACCGAGGCGGAACATGCTTTCCAGAATTTGAAGACTAGATTTATCTCTGCACCGATCTTAAAACATCCTTGCCCAGAACTCCCCTACATCGTTGAAACTGATGCTTCGAGTCTTGCCATGGGGGCAGTTCTATCACAAAAGGACCCAGTAACCAATCAGTTGCATCCCGTGGCATTTTGGTCCCGCAAATTCTCGCCTCCTGAAATCAATTACACTATTACTGATAAGGAACTTCTAGCTATCAAGTCCGCCTTTAAGGCTTGGCGGCATTATCTTCTGGGGGCCCGACACACCGTTACTGTGATTACAGATCACCAAAACCTGCAATATTTGAAAACCGCAAAAAGCTCAATCCTCTAGGCAACTCTGTTGGGCACTATTCTTTGCCGAGTTTGACTTCATAATTACCTATCGACCTGGTACAAAAAACGGTAAAGCTGATGCCCTTTCTCGGATGGGAGTGGAAGAACATTTGATCAATCCTAAACCTGTACCCATCATTCCCGAACAAAGAATTCTAGGTGTAATCGCCACACAATCCATAGAGGAAGTTAAAGATAAAGCCAGGCTACTGGTAACTCCAGCAGACATACAGAATTGGCATCTGCAGGGAAAGGACTTTACGGTGAAGGACAACCTATTATATTTCCAAGAACGGTTATACCTGCCCAGCACAGATTTACAGAAAAAGGTAATCTCTTGTTATCACGATTCTTTAATGGAAGGACATCCCGGTATGACCAAGACCTTGGAAAAGATCAAGCGCTACTTCTGGTGGCCGTCTTGGAAAAAAGATATCAGAGACTTTATAATTTCCTGTGGAGTATGCGCCCAAAACAAGAGTCAAAAGGAAAAACCAGCCGGCCTCTTACGCCCTATTGACATCCCGCCTCGCCCTTGGCATACGCTTTCTATGGACTTCATCACCGATCTACCTCCATGCTCCGGATACAATACGATCCTAGTAATCGTGGACCTATTCTCCAAGATGGCGCATTTCATTCCACTCAAAGGCTTGCCAACAGCAGCAACTCTGGCCCGAGAATTTCTCGAAAACATCATCCGACTGCACGGTTTTCCTTCAGTTCTAATTTCATATCGAGGTAGTCAATTTATTTCTCATTTTTGGCGAAGTTGCTGTCGGTCGGCTCAAATTGATGTGAGACTTTCGACCAGCCACCACCCTCAAACCGACGGACAAACCGAGAGGACCAATCAAACTCTGGAACAGTATTTGTGCTGCATGCTACAACAAACTGAAACAACTTGGAAAGATATCCTTTGGATAGCTGAATATGCCTACAATAACTCTGTCCACTCGGGAACTGGGAAGACCCCGTTTTTTCTTTTATACGGTAGTCACCCTCGAACCTCGGAGTTGGATCCACTCCAAGATCTTGGAACACCAGCAGCAGACCACCTGCATTCTACAATAACCCAAGCCTTTAAGGAAGCTGTTTCTCACCTTCAAAGGGCTAAAGAACAATACAAGAAAGGAGCAGACCAACATCGGAAGGAAGCCCCCCAATATCAAGTAGGAGATCAAGTCTGGTTATCCACCAAATATCTACCCCTAAAAGGACCATGCACATTCAACCCAAGATACCTTGGTCCCTATTCCATCACTACCATAGTAAATCCAGTAGCGGTCAAGTTGGACTTGCCCCCTCACATGAAGATACATCCGGTCTTCCACGTCTCTCTATTAAAACCCGTGCAACCTCAAACTCGACTAACTACATCTCCAAAACCTATTCTAGTTGATGGAGAACTCGAGTTTGAAGTCAAAAGCATCCTGGATTCCAAGATCTCCAAATCTAAACTATTTTACCTGATTGACTGGAAAGGCTACGGTCCCCAAGAAAGATCCTGGAAACCTGCAGAATATGTCCACGCGCCTCGTCTAATCAAAAGATTTCATCGAACATTTCCTAACAAGCCCAAACCCCCGGAGAAGCCCGGTTTGGGAGGGGCCTTGAGGGGGGTGCTGTCATGATCTCTGCTTCCAAAAGATCAGGACTTGCCCGACTCCCTTGGAAGCAGACCCATAACCCCGGTTCGGAGTGCCAGCCAGTCCCAATTGGGACCTTTTGGACCCTGTCCTGGCGCCAGTGGCACCAGGCTCATAAAGATGCCCAGTCCCAGCGCTGGAAGCGCCGGGCTCATAATGCTTGGGTGGACTTACCTGCAGCAGACCATGCTGCTTACTTACCTGCCAGTTGAACCCCTGATCCTCTTCTGTTTGGGACTACTTTTCCTGTTGGGTGGGGCAGGAGCCACTCCCTAGATTCAGAACACTGGAACTCTTCTGGAAAGCAGGAACTCTTTTCTTACCTAGGCGTGGCTGTGGAAGGAGACACCTAAGCACTACAGGAGGCTATTTAAACCACACCCGATGGATGAATATTGCTTTGCGTTATTCTGCATTCTCTGCAGCAGAACGCTCATCGTGTCTTCTGCTTCTGATCCTCGGCCTAAGGGAACAAAGGCTTACCATCCTGGAATCCAGTCTTCAGCAGCACCTGTAAAGACAAAGAAAGAACAGGTTAGCACTACGGTCTTCAGTGGCAGCGCATCTCTTACCTGGTCCATCGGCTGTCACCAACGCCTCGCGCTGCATTCCGGCATCTGAAAGACAAAAGCTTACCAGCTCTTCGCACGCTCCGGAGGCCTTCGGCGCTGCATCCCGCATCTGAAAGACAAAAGAAGGTGCGTTTAAAGACATTGGGCAACTTTATTACTCACATGCCATTACTCCTTCCCACGCCGAATCCAGTGGGTATTCCAGCACCCTTCAGCTTCTCTAAAGCTCCGAACTTGTACCTGCAAGATAAAAGGGACAGTTAGTGCGCATCGTGAAGCAGGCTACAAGCGCTTACTTACGTGCTTCCAGGCGCTTCTATTCCTCACGCGGGTTCGATCCTCAACTCTCATCAGCCCGCCATCCGCCATCGCCGGAACCCTGCAAAACAAGAGATATCATTACAAAAGACTTTTAAGACATTTGAAGTGCCCAGAACTTACCGTTCGTGCAGTTAACGACGGACAGCAGTCCTCTGAGGTCAAGAGGCCTGCACCCTTATCCAGTGAAGAAACTGGTTACGGCACCCTGCCCCGAGGCAGATGGAGAGCTCGGCGTTCACTTACCTAAGGTGAGGGCGTTAACCTTTGGGGTTCTACACGGGAAGAGAAAGGGAAGAGGAGAGAGGCACCCAATAACCCCAGTTCATTAATCCCATATTTTCTATCTGCAGACATCTTACTCTTCGAGTCAGACATACAGTGCACAGAGGTCCAGCCCAAAGAGCCAACCGTGTGTTACACATCACCTTTGAAGATACGGCATTCACCCAGTCAAGACCGGCGCCTCTGCGGGAATCAGGTGAGCGTTACAATATGCCCCTCGGAGATCTAATTTAGTGTAGATACAAGCATCCTTTACTTGGTCTAGTAATTCGGGGATCAGAGGCAATGGGTATCGTTTTTTTACCGTAATCTGATTTAATGCGCGGTAATCTATGCACGTTCTAAGGTCACCTTCCTTTTTTGGCACGAAGAATAAAGCTGAGGATGCAGGAGACTTGGAAGGTCGAATAAAGCCATTAGCAAGGTATTGGTCCAAGTATTGCCGTAGGTGACGATTTTCAGGTTCCGTGAGGCCATAGATTCTACTGCATGGGGGTTGTCCACTGGGTAGGAGGTCGATTTGACAATCGTATGATCTGTGAGGAGGTAATGTATTGGCCTGTTCTTTTTGAAAAACATCCTGAAATTCTTGGTATTCCTGAGGTAACTGCACGATTGGGTTAACGACTGTAGCCTAGCCTTTGTTCAAAGTTTTCTCTGGGTAACAGGTGTGTGCACGATCCGGGAAGGTTATTCTCTTCTCTCGCCAATCTATACAAGGATTTTGTGTTTCCAACTATCGCATCCCCTGTATTATCTGGAACTGTGGGGCTTTGATTAGATCAAACACAATAGTCTCTCAATGCCCATCTTGACTCAAAAGTGTCATCTCTGTAGTGGAATCAGTTACAGGCCCCGAGGCAATCTCAGTTCCATCAACTGTGGTGATGACATCCGAAGTGGTCTTTTTGCAAAGAGGTAGATTCATCCTTGACACCAATTCGTGGTCCATATAGTTTCCTACGGCCCCGCTATCTGTGTATGCCCTTACTGCGTGCATTCGTGATGGCTGCCTGGGATCAAGTAGGACCATTGGGATGATCAGATGCAAGGTCTGAGTGTCCTTCTTTAAGCTCGGCAAGCGGACCTCTACGCTTGTCGGGCGTGGTCGTTTCCCGAATCAGGCTCTATGTGGCTTTTATCAGCAACTCCTACCACCTTCTTGGGTGGTTTTGTAGGGCAATCCCGTAGAAAATGTCCTGAGGTTCCACAGTACAGACACAACTGCCTCTGTCGTCTTCTTTCTCTTTCCTTTTGAGTTAAGGGTCCTTTAACCCCCCCGATCTGCATAGGTTCAGATGTATCTGTTCCTTTGGGGGCAACGTTGGGTTTAACCAATACCCGGTTCTCGAACTTAGCTCGATCAGTCTTTCGGTTCTGAAGCCGGTGGTCTAGCTGGACCACTAAGTCTATAAATTCTGTGCAATCCTGAGGTGGGTTCACAACTTGAGCCAAGACATCTTTGAGTTCTCCCCGAAGTCCACGATGAAACAATGTAATTCGTTTTTCCTCCGGCCACCCGGTTTCCACCACCAACCTATTGAAGGTTGCAATATAGGTTAGCAGATCCTGGTTACCTTGTCGTAAGGATAAAAGTTTGTTGTCCAGGGCTTGACCCTGTGAGTGTCTGGCAAATAGTTTTTCCAAGCTCCTTTAAAATCCCTGAAAATCCCGGAGAAGAGGATCATCCGGGTTGACTAATGGAATGGACCAATCCGCTGCGCTGCCACTAAAAGTCTCCCAAAAAGTCAACAAACCCACCCATACAAAAGGCAGAATATTAGACTGGGTCACTGACTCAAACTGCACAGCAATTATCTCATCTATCTCGTCACTACCTTGGACTGACCACTCACTAGTGTCCTTCAACCTCCTAACCTCCCGACCAGCCCTTACAGTCGTCCCCACGGCACCTTCATGCCCAACAAGAAACAAGAAGAACATGACAATAGGCAATGTCATACCCGCTATCCTTCCAACATTAAATGCACTGCCCGACAACCTAGATCCCAGCACATTAGTTCATGAGTACAACAAAATCATGACTGATACTATGGGCAAAATTGCCCCACTTAAAATGCGTACAAGTAAACCCAAAGCCCATTTAAATAAATGGTTTACTCCTGAACTTAAGGCCCTACGCCTCACTAAGAGAAAATGTGAATCTAACTGGAAACTATGCCCAACTGCTGAGAATAAGGCGAACCTTACATCTATCTCCCGCCAACACAAAAATGCAGTTTGCCTGGCTAAGAGGAATTCATACAATGATCGCATTGCCAATTCTAATTCTAGCGTGAAGGAGCTCTTTTCCATACTGAAGGAACTTGAATCACCCATTGCCATACCAGACACCTGTACTAAAGATCAGACATGGTGCACAGATATCCAACATGCTCTAACCAATAAAATAAACACCCTCCAAAATAAAATTCAACTAAAAAAAGTTTCTCTCAACCTTCCCATTCTGCCACCACCCAATGCCACTCACACTCCCAAGTCCAGCAAATTCTCCTTCACTAAAACCACTACACTAGAGATAGAGAAAATCATCCTTATCCTCAAACCTTCCAATTGCAAAGGTGACATCTGCCCAGCACAGCTAATAAAAGACGCTGCAAGAGATCTATCACCTTTTATCTCCAAACTTGTCAACGCATCCTTCTCCACAGGCATCATCCCAGCCAACGTAAAACAATCTTGGGTGCTCCTGTTGCTTAAAAAGCCAACTCTAGACCCCCTTATCCCCACTAACTACCGTCCAATCACTACAGTTCCATTTCTTCTGAAAATCTTGGACAAAGTGGCCTATGTACAGATTCAAAAACACCTTGAACGGCATAAGCTACTAGGATCCAGACAATCCGGCTTCCGCCCACTACATGGAACGGAAACAGCCCTTATCGATTTAAAGACCCAAATAGACGAACTGAGAGATCAAGGTAAGACAGCTCTTCTCCTCTTACTAGATCTCTCAGCTGCGTTTGACCTTGTGGACCATAAGGTCCTCTGCAGACACTTGGACTCTGCCGCTCACTTCTCCACCCAAGCCATCAGTTGGATAGAATCCTTTCTGAGTGAGAGAACTATGAGAGTTTTTTCCCCATCGGCAGCCGCAGACCCTATACCCATCACATGTGGAGTCCCTCAGGGATCCTGCGTTTCCCCGACTCTATACAACATTTTCACCAAACCCCTGTTCGATGATCTGGACAATCTTGGTATCACCTACACTAACTGTGCAGATGATACACAGATTCTCCCCCCTCTTTCTGGGGATCATAGTAGGGATAGGGAGTTGGTGAATAGAGTGTATCTCATCATTCAGGCATGGATGGCTACTCATGGTCTCCACCTGAATGATGATAAAACAGAGTTAATAATTCTGGGCACACAAGCCAATATTAACAATATGGGCCAGGACTACTCGGCATTCAGCATAGATGGAAATGTTATCAAAGTCTTGAGGGATGTAAAAACACTCAGTTTTTACCTTGATTCTACCTTGTCTTTCACCAAACAGGTCAACTCTCTAGCCCCCATCACTGCTTACACCTGTAAATTGATAAGAGCAGGCAATCCCTTCCTATCCAATACTAGTTGTTTGATCTTGGCCAGAGCCTTAATACTTTCCCGGCTCGACTATTGCAATGCCCTCTATAGTGGTGCCAACAAAGCCACCACCCAAAGACTCCAAACTCTACAAAACAATGCTCTTAGAGCCGCACTAGGCATTAAGAAGAGGGAACATATCTCCATTATTAGGCTGCAACACAAATGGCTCTCCACTGATAACAAAATCCACATAAAAATGATCTCCTTGACCCATAAGGATCTAAATAATGCTGCTCCTAGTTACTTGACGGACAAAATAAAAAGAAAAACATCTAGTAGACCTATGAGACTCGCCAACTCTAACTGCCTGATAGTACCCAGATTTAGACCTGCTAAAATCGGTGGTGCCAGCTTCCCTGTGAGAGCTGCCAACTTGTGGAACGCTTTGCCACCTAACCTAAGAGTAGACCAACCTTTCCACACTTCAGAAGGAACTTCATTAAACACATTAACGCTAACAACGACTACACACCTGCTATGAACCATTCCACGTGCAGCCCCACCCAATGTACTGGATGTTTTAGTGACCCTTATGTATATAACTGTTAACTCTGTGTATATTGTCAATTGTACATTCTTGTAATTTTGTAACTGCTATTTGTACATTCATGTAATATTGTCATACTGTAAACTTATTCATGTAACATTGTAAGTCTCGCATATGCTTGCTGCTGCGCCCGGTAACCTGTGGGTCTGGAGTGCATTATAAATAAATAAACAAACAAACAAACAAACAAACAAGATATGGCAATAAAAAGGCTACTTTGGCTTGGTCATTTGGAAATGCTCCCGATCTGCATAAAAAGTGCAAGCGGCATTGGGTCATAAACACGGCAAACCTTTTGGGGTCCCCAGCAAAGCGTTCGGGTGGAGCTAACGGAATATTTCCTGGTAAAACCACTTGCACTGGATTGCTCGATGAAACGGGGGTTGGGTTTCCCCCATATCCAGGTAAGGGCGTTTGCCCAGCTTGGTTTTGCAGTAGTTGCCTAGCCAGATCATCCGTGCGCTCATTTGAGACAATCAGTTCTCTCCTGAGGGCTTTAGTCTCTTGGCGTGCGGCATGTACTTCCGCCCTAAATATCCCCCAATAATTGGGCCAGTTGGTCGGTTTCCGAGGTTTCCATAACACCCGGGTGTGTATTTGTAGAGAGTCTTAGCGTTCTGTTACGCTCACCTGGACCCCACAGGGTTGTCGATCGGACCCGGACAGCTGCGGTCTCCTTCAACGTGATGCGTAGTGCAGAGATGACTGTCTGGACTGGCCCGCCTAGTCTTGTCTGCTGGACCCGAAGAAGGATTTTCCTGCAAGTGGAGACAGGGATTAACCACCTGTGGGTTTTAGTGATGGCCTCCCAACTGTTCTCGCTCTCCCCCACTAATCACCTCCGATATCCCCTTAGTAACCTCACCTTACGTTCGTAAAAGATGAGCTCTCCATCCTGCGTGTCTTGCAGGGGCGCGTAGATACCAGTTTCTTTACTGGTTTGAAGGCGTTGGGAGAGTTCCGGTAAGTATTGACTCTGAAGTCCCTGGCGGGATTGGTAAGTATCAAGTTCAAGGAGTTCAATGTGCCCGATGTTCACTCTTGTTCCCTTCCTTCCTTAAGTTGCAACTGAGTTTGTGAGAAAAAGGTCTTGTAGCTGCTGCTGGCGTTCAGGTAAGAGTCTGTGTTACCCAACGCTGTCCGGTAACTATTGCATGTGTTAACGTGTTGTTTTTCTCCCTCTTTACAGATGCGGCATATCAAAATGTGGAGAGTTATGGAATAATACCACCGGTGGTAAGTCTATGGTGGTAAGAGGTTGTATTTGTTGATTCCCTTGGCTCACCTTGTTTTTTCTTGTGTCCCCTAGGTGCCGGATTACGGCGAAGAAATGATGGAGACAGTGCCAGATCAAAAGATGCTGTGATCAAAAGATGGTCCGGAGATGAAATGGTTCCGGAATTAGGTGAGGAATTTGAAATAAGTTTGTTTTCTAACCTTGTCCTTTTCTTCTTCTTTATTCTAGGAGCTCCGGATTCGAGGCAGGCGTGGCAGAAGACTGGATGCTGGCTGCAGGCACGCGGGCGTGGCAGAAGATTGGATGCTGGCTGCAGGCACGGTGAGCGTCACGCTGCTGGATGCAGAATAACGCGAAGCATGTGCTGCTGTTCGGGTGTGGTTTAAATAGCCTCCAAAGTAGTTCCAGGTAAGAAGTTCCCTAGAGCCACGCCCGAGCAAAAAATAGTCCCTGTACCAAAATAGTCCCATCCAGGCATCATGTAGGCTTGGACTCTTTTGCAGCATGGTCTGTATCAGGTAAGTAAAGTCTATGAGCCTGGCGCCTATGGTGCCAGGACTGATTTCTATGATGAGCCTGGCGCCTAAGGTGCCAGGACTGAACCCAGACAGCCCCTAGCTGGGGCTGCTGAGGTTTAAACAAATGTCTGGATGCCTGCTCCCAGAGCTGAGGGCCTTGGTCCTGATGCCCGGGGGTAGGCATCATGACAACCATACAGCCATCTGAACAGTTGGTTCACCCCTCTCCTAAAAAGCCTTAGACTAGAAAAAAGAAAATGCAAAAATACTTGAAAACTTCACCCTACTCCGAGCAGCACTGAACATTCCTAAGAGAGAACATATATTCGAAACAAGAAGGAAATATAAATGGCTTACCACTTATGAGAAAATTAGACTTAAGACTGCGTCCCTCACGCACAAATCACTCAACAACAAAGCCCCCCAATACTTAGCCGACAGATTCTCCAGAATGAACTCTTTTAGACAAACAAGACTAGCTAACACCAATCGCCTCCAAGTACCGCGATGTAAAACTCACCACCATAGGAGGAGCCAGCTTCCCAGTCAAAGCTGCTCAGTTGTGGAACGAGTTACCCGCTACATTGAGAACAGAACAATCTTTTACCAAATTCAGACAAAATGTGATCAGCTGGTTGATAGCGACAAATGCTAAATGAATGAATGAACCTGCTCCCGCCTGTTTTATCTATATGCCTACCACAACTGTTATCTCCTGACTTCTGTTTTTCCAAATTATTAACTTGTTAACCCTTCACATGTATGACATTCTGTAACCTGTAACCTTGCACTAGGCTGTACGTTCTCTTACCTCCTGCGCCCTTATACCCCAGGGTCCAGTGCGCATAATAAGTACTAAACAAACAAACAAACAAATATAAAGGGGTCTTGTAAAATCCTCTGTACCGTTGAAAGTCTTTGACCAACAGATGATTGCGAAGCTGAGGGAAATTAGTCCAGTTTGGTGAAATGAGCATATGAACAGTGTGTTGTATAAGTTGACGAGAGTGAACCTGGCAGAGGGAAGCCGATAAAAGGGACGAAGCCGAAGAACTGTTTAAAAAGGCATTAAGATTTGTGAAAGTAACAAAAGCCACAGTGAACCCGAAGGAAGGAGGGGAACGTCTGAAAGGGGTCAGAGCACGAAGGATGGGGATCCGGGGTGGAAAGTTGTCACCCAAAGTGCATTGAAAAGGAACTGTTGAATACGATTTTGTGAAGGGTCTACACCCGGATGAGGGGGACCCAGGGGTGAAACCATCACGCAAAGTATACGTGAAGCAGAACTTTGTGTTTGTATGTTTGTTAGATACTTCAGGCCTCGAAGGCAAGAGACTTTTTATTGGCCCTCAAAAAACCCGACAGCTGATACAGAACTGTTGGCTTCTGCTGGGAAAGCTCGAGCGTATGCTGTGCTCCAAGGTCCCACCTTGTCCTGTGCTGAAAACGTGGGGAAAGGCGAACCCCTGACAATCACATCCTGACTTATGATTTGAGAACCCTTCTTTCTTTATTGATACCTTATCCCACACTCTTTCTGTAATTTAGTTGTAAGGAATTGGCAATAGGTTATTCTAAGTATAGGCCCTTTTATTTTGACACAACGCCACTAGGACTGCCTTTTTCGACGCTTGCTCCCATCTTAGATTTAGGTTTAGGTTAGGTGTTTTTTCCATCCTGCATTCATTGTTCAATAAACATCCTTGAACTGTGATCACTTGTGTCTGTCTTTACTGTTGCCACCATGAGTTCCTTACACCGTGCACAACCAAGGTGGGAGGGCCGTACTCCCTTTTGGCTTCCGTGGTAAGGGAGGGGTTGCGGATACCCCTTCAGGTGTGACATAACAATCAGGCCTCATATAGGAAAATCGACCACCAGATATGCTAAAGGCTTTACAGGACATGCAGGCAGAACTGGTTCAGTCACGACAGGAGACAATAGGCCTCATTATAAGTTTGCCGGTCCGGGAACTACGGTACCGGTAAGCTTGCAGGCACCGTAGTTCCCGGACCAGCAAACTACGAGTTGTGCACGTGGGTGCCTTTCTGCCTGCCAGGTCAGACCTGGCGGGCAGATCGGCACCCGCAAGCACAGCATGTTGGATGCACCGGCACTGTTCATAACGGTGCCGGTGCATCCGGCTTCCCCATTCCCATTGAGCCCTATGGGGAATGGGGAAGAATTTTTCCTGGCGCCCAGTAATGGGCAAATACCGGGTCCGGCAAGGCTGTAATGGCCCGTTAATTGCTCATTTCTGGGTACCGCAAAAAATGTCATACCGGCGGCAGCCGTGCCTGTATGGCATGGCTGCCGCCAGCCTCGTAATGAGGCCCAATGACATTAAAGGTGCAGGTGAGCAGTTTGATCGCTGAGAGTACACCATTACATGGGGCCACATCATCTTCCATTGGGAGACTTAAAACGGTGGTAGCGAACAAACCATTGAATGTACCACTGATGGCACGAGAGCGATTTCTGGGAGACCCAAGAAAATATCTAGCTTTCCTGACCCAGTGCCAACTTCAGTTTCTTTGTAGACCAGTTGCATTTGACACAACACAAGCTAGGACAGCATTTGTCATTTGATATCTATCCGAAGATGCAGTGGCATGGGCCATTTCATTAGTTCAGAAAGATGACCCTTTATTTTACAACTGTGACCAGTTTACCACAGAATTTAGATGATTGTTTGATCGAAAACATGTTTTTTTGGCCCAAGACAAGGAGCTGCTTTCATTGCGCCAGGGAACACAGGATTTGGTGACTCACCTAACACAACGGACAGACTAATAATAGAGACTGACAGGCCAGAAGCAAAGCAAACTGTGTTATTTTATCAGGGACTCAAGGAAGAGTTGAAGGACACAATAGCACAGGTGGGGCCAAACCCACCACCTGTACTGCACTGATTGACTTAGCGTTATGGCTAGACCAAAGAATTAGCGAGCAGAAGGGAGAAAGGAAAAGGGCTGAAGTGCCATTTGTATGATTAGATGAGAGTCGAGAGTGAACCGATGCAGATAGGAAGCATCCGGGGTCCCCTAACATCAGACTTCACACATGCAAAACACACATCATATTACAACAAAAAAGCCCTCTTACCTTTTTCTTGCAGCTTCGGTCTGTCCTTCCAGGCCCCCTCGGTTCCTCCCTGCTGTTCACAAACTGGAACCAGGAAGCTGCGAGAGGTTCCTGGTTCCTGGATATGAGCTGCAAGGAAGTTGAGGGACATATAGGCCTCTGTATCTGTAATTGTGTGGCGTGTGAGGAATGGGACGCATTTGTGTATCAGGATGGATACCCCTGTTTTCCCCTTGTGTGGGGAGTGTGCGGTTATACCCACCCAGCCACTACATAATTTCCCAGATCAAACTGCGTCGAAGTGTTTCCTGGATGAAGGCAATGTTGCATTGCAGGTCATGCAAGTGGTTAATTTTCCATCTTCTCTTGATAGGATGGCCGATTCCTTGAGCATTAAGAGTTGTTAGATACAGGTCAATCGCCATACCACTATCTGGAGGAGGTGGGTGATCTGATTGGACTGACATTGAGTGTCTGCGTATTACGATCTCCAATTGTATTGACCCTGTATGCCATACATATGCATGTGCTAAGTAACTCCCCAAAACTAAACAAAAACAAGTAACTTTGAAACCATAATGTAAATATTGGGGTAAAGAACATTATCCCAATACTGGGTCGAGCAAGCCTATGCAAAAGGGGGAGTGTGGGGGAGGGCAGCTTGAGCCATCCCCCACATCCTTTGCATGCCTGTGTCTCTGTTAGGGGTCACCGGTAGTTCGAACACAAATCAGTCAATTCAGTAACTAAGTCATTAACAAGAAGGGAGAAAAGGAAAATGAACAGGGTGGCGCACAAGGATTGCCCCTGGTGGCGAGCAATCTGATGGTTTATCGCCAGCACTGATTGTGTTAGCTTTGGTATTTGAGAGATCATGCATGGTGGGTAGATCTGGTGTGGCATGTTTGCCATTCGGTAGAGAAATTCAGTTAGACTTTGGGCAGTATGAGACAGTAGTCATAGAGCCCGTTGTGGGGCGATGAGCTTTAGTGAAAGGGCGCAGTTGGATCAAGTGCCTCAGGTCAGGGGTCTTGCATTTTTCTGATCGGGGCCCTCCGGTCACCTGCCAGATTGCAATCTTCTACCTTTTGATCGTCGTTGCTGGTGCCATTGTGAGACCTGTATAATAAATCTGTTTATTTGGATTTAAACAGCAAACAACAACATAGATATAAACATAGGCATTCATCAGAAAAACATGGCGGTATTGTCAGTGGCAAAGGCGACACAGGACAAAGAAGCAATGATACAATCGCGAAACAGGTAATAGCTGGCAATACTGGTTATGTCTTATGTCCTTCAGTTAAGGGGGGGTGAAGGGGAAGAGCAAGGAGTGGGGGAAGGGGAGGGGGAGAGAAGGAAATGGGGAGGGGATGAGTCTCAGTGAGCATCGAGACATTTGCCCCATATCTTTTCAAATTTACAGGGGCAACCCCTCGCATAGTAGATTCGGCGTTACAGAGCTGCGCATCTGTTTAGTTCATTGCTCCAATGGTTTGGGTTTAGTGGGTCTGCAGAGCCCCAGTTTGCAGCAATAAGCCTTTTCCCCGCACCCAGCGCCACCGCAAGACACATTTTTTCGTACTTTGTCAGGTCCACTTCTCCCCAGATGCCCAGGAGTGTCATTTTGGGGTCTTTAGGAATTGGCATCTCTAGAATGGTGGAGATTGTATTAATGCAATCCCCCCAGAAGACTTGCAATAATTGACAGTCCCAGATCATGTGGTAGAAGGTGGCGGCCTCTCGTTTGCATCTAATGCATGTCTCATCCTCGGTCCCTCCCCATCTGGCCATGGCTGTACGTGAGTAGTATGAGCGGTGGAGTATTCTGAGTTGCATCAGTCTGAGTTTGGCTTCTATCCCAATCTCTCGGGGGGACATTAGTGCATCTATCCAGTCCTCTGGTTCCAGATCACCCAGGTCTCTTTCCCCCCTTTTCTTCAGCCTATCGAGTTGTTTAGCCCCGAAGGAGTTAAGGGCCTGGTAGAGGGTGGAGGTGACTTTGGAGAGGATTGTTGCGGGAGAACGTTGGTCTCTATGGGAGAGCAGGGGGGTATGGTTGTTGTGTCTGGGAACTGGGTGCGTATGGTGTGAGCTAGTTGTGCGTGTCGAAACCGGTCCATAGGTGCCAAGACAAATTTGTCTTGCATGGTAGCAAAGATTAGGAGGCGACCCTCTTGGATCACGTGCGCTAGTGTGGTTATCCCTTTTGTTTCCTAGTGTTCAAAAGGGCCCATTTTCACTATTTCTGGGAGATATGCGTTGTGCCATATGGGTTGGGATAGTGTAGGTTTTGCCTTCCAGCCAACCAATTTGTGTGCATTCCTCCAGGCGTGACAGATATGCGTGACATTCTTGGTAGTCTCGGGAATTGGTTGTTGGTGGCATACAAGACCTGTAATGGCGGCACCGGGAGCATGGTCTCTATTTCATTGCGGATGTGTGGTAGTGTGGGGTCTGCGTGTAACCAATCATTTACCACCCCTATCTGTGACGCTAGGTAATATGTGCGTATAAAGGGTAGACCAATGCCTCCCTCCCATACTGATCTTTGGAGTGTATTGAGGGTGATTCTGGGTTGTTTCCCTCACCATAGCAGTGTGCAGAGATTCCTATCAATGAGTGTGAAGGTTTCATGGGGGATGGGAAGCGGGGCATTTTGGAGAATGTATAGGAGTCTAGGGAGTGTCATCATTTTAAACAGCGCTGCCCTGCCCATTAGTGATAGGGTGAGTGATTGCCAGTGGGAGACATCTCTGTCAAACCTCTCTAATACAGGTTGTAGGTTGAGTTGAAGGAATCCATCTAGAGTCGGGCCAATCCGTATGCCCAGGTATTTAAACTCCCTGATACAGACATTGTAGGGGCAAGTCCCTGGGATCGCAGACTCGCCTCCCTGGATCGGGAAGTAAATGGTTTTGGCCTCATTCACCTTTAGGCTGGCGAAGGTTTGGCATTCCTTCAGGATAAGGGATACAGTCGGGCATGAGGTAATCAGGTTACTAAGATATATAAGGAGGTCGTATGCGTACAGCGAGAGCCGATCCTCCCCTCCCCCTAGCCAGGCGAATCCGGACCAATTTTTGTTTGATCTAAGTTCAATTGCTAGTGGCTCAATAGCGAGGAGGAAGATAAGCAGAGACAGGGGGCACCCCTCTCTGGTTCCTCAGCCCAGAGGGAATGTTCTGGAGGACTTGCCGTTCACCCTCACAATGGCTTCTGTGGATGCGTACAGGAGTTTAACCCACGAGATGAAGCTTTGCCTGAAGTTTATTAGGGCCATGATTGCCGATAGGGCATCCCACCCCACTGAGTCAAACGCCTTCTCAAAGTCCACCGCCAGGAGGGCCAGTGGCGCCGGTATTTCCGAGGCTCTGCTTAGGGCAAGTTGAATTCTACGTAAGTTCATGCGGGTGGATTTGTTGGGCATGAATCCACATTGATCTGGGTGGACAAGTGTCTCAATCACCTTGAGAAGTCTGTTAGCTAGTGCCCTGGCGAGGACCTTGGCTTCTCCGTTGATCAACGAAATAGGGCGGTAGGAGGCACATTCTTCCGGGGGTTTTCCGGTTTTATGTATGACTAATATGCTCGCCCTCCTGAGGTCCGGGGGGAGTGCGCCTTGCTCTTTACTGCGTAGGAACTTGCGCTGCATGTGAGCCGTTAGTGTGCCGCCTAGGCATTTCCAGGTCTCCGTTGGGAACCCGTTGCAGCCCGGAGCTTTCCCCAGTTGGAGTTGTGCGAGCACCTCCTGGATTTTGATCTCAGTGATTTCGGTGTCAATGAGATCTGTTTGTTGCAGTGACAGTTTCAGGATCTCTATCCGGTCAAGGAAGCAAGAGGGCTCTAATGTGGGGTGTTCGGTTGGTGGAGTATAGAGTTTCTTATAGTAGGCGGCGAATGTTTCCACTATATCAGAGTCTTCCATCAACAGCATCCCCTCCGGAGATCTGATAGCTTGCACATGTCCTTTGCTTTGTTCACGTTTCTCTAACCAGGCCAGGGTTTTATTTGCCTTGTCTCGTTTTTCATAGATTTGGCTCCGGTCCAGCCAGTGGCCCGTTTGCGCATTATCCAGAGCTATGTTACTGAGGGCTTCTTGTGCTGTAACCAGGGCTTCCTTTTCGTTATGGGTTTTATGTGCAAGGAGTTGTCGTTCACATTCTTGTACTCGCGTTTCTGCCTCCCTGATCTTTTGAGCATGTCGTTTCCGGTGGGCAGATGCCGCAGAGATGGCTTCCCCTCGGAGGACGGTTTTATATGCCTCCCATATCGAGATCGGACATTCCACTGAGCCTTTGTTTATTTCAAAGTATTCTGTGATCTTTTTCTCGATTTCTTCCGCGATTCCGGGAAGCCGCAAATGGTATGTGTTCAGGCGCCAGTTGGTATCTGGGTGTCAGCGAGCATTTTTCATGGTTATAAGGAGTGGAGAGTGGTCTAAGATGCCTCTTGTTAGGAATTCAGCTGATAGAAGCCTATGGGTTGTGTTACAGGGGATGAAGGCATAATCAGTTCTTGAGAGTGATTTGTGCACACTGGAGAAAAAGGAGAAGCCGGCCTCGTCATTGTGCAGTGATCGCCAAGTGTCCGTTAGCCTCAATGCCTCGGTGAACGCGAAAAGCGATGTCGGGGTGAGTCGGATTCCAACCCTCCTATGGGACCTGTTGACTGTGACATCCATAACTTCCTTAAAGTCCCCTTCTAGGACCCACAGGTTGGTTTCCTCCTCGAGGAGTAAGTTCTGCATTTCAACCAGTAATTCCTTCGTGAGCGTGTGGGGGGCGTAGACCGCGGCAAGACCCCATTTCCCACCCCAGATGTCCGCGAGCAGTATCACATAACGGCCCTGAGGGTCGGTCCATATTTTCCTGACCTGCAGGGGGACTCGTTTATGGACAAGTATCATTGTACCCTTGGCGCCTTTTGTGAATCCAGCTTGGTAGGTGTGCGGGTAATTGAACTATGTCAGGTGAGTACCGACTAAGATACTAAGATACTAAGATACTGGAGCACCAATCTTCGTTTCACACTGGGGCCAAGGCCATTGACATTCCAGGACAATAAGGAGAGCTTGTTGGTGTTTGCTCTATCTGCGTGGGTCTCATAGTGGGGCATCAGGGAGGATTAATGGTGGTTTAGTGTGTTTTCAGAGTATCCAGGAGTATTCACAGGAGGGAGATGTCCAGAGGTTGCCGTGTGATTGTGTGACTTGTAGCTGGATAGTGCAGGTATCATTGGCCCCACCAGTGGGCAGTTTATGATTCCTGTGCCGGTGTGAGTAGGTATCTTGCCTTCTCATCCTGTGATTCCGGTTGCCTACACCCATAGAACTCCCCCCACCCTGTACTTCCCCCCTAACTGGGAGCACCTGTTGCCCAAGCATTGAACTTACAACTAGAAAACTTCTTCGGGATGACCCGAACTGGGGTAGTGCTTACACTGCATGATGAGCGGCTGCCGCTAAATTAAAGTTCCCATGGTGTTACGCTGTAGGTCGGGCCCCGTGGTGTAGAGGCTTCATCCATTCTCTGTGGTGCTGTTGGCAAGATGCTGTGTGGTTTAGGCTTCTGAGCCCGCCGGAGTTAAAGGGGGCGAGGGCCGCCCAGGCCTGGTTTTCTGTGCAGACGGGACAGGAGGTGAGCGTTGCGCTCTAGGACCATTGAGGACTTGTGTTTCGAGCCAATCCCATGCATCTTTGGGGTTGTAGAACAGGTGGGTGGTGCCCTCATAATGGACTTTAAGCATTGCTGGAAAGAACAGAGCGTACTTAATTGATAACAACTGGAGTTTCTTTTTAACTGAGTCGAACGACTGGCAGGCCTTTTGAACTTCCTTGGTGTAATCTGGGTAAAACCCAACTCTGTAACCATTGTATGTGATTGGGCCTGAGGCCCGTGCCATTTGAAGGATAGCGTTGCGGTCTCGATAATTCAGCAGGCGTGCAATTATCGTTCTAGGCGGGGATCCATGGGTAGGTCGTCCAGTGGGCACCCTATGTGCTCTTTCTATGGAAAAGAACTTAGATTGTTTTTTTGGAGTGAAGACATGAGCCAGCCAGTCTTCCAGGAAAAGCTTGGCGCTGGGGCCTTCTTCTTTCTCCGGAATCCCTAGAAACCTGAGATTTTTGCGTCGCGCCCTCCCTTCACTGTCCTCAGTGCGGTATTCAAGCTGGGTAACTTTTTGGGTGATTACGACTAGTTGCTGTTCCAGTCGGCGGACTTCTGTGTCTGATACCCTCTGTTCTGTTTCACCGACTCTAGCCGACAGGTTGCGTAGATCTTGGCGAATGAGGGACACCTCTGTGGATAGGCCTCCGATTTTGAGTTCCAGAGATATTCTCGAGTCCCCAATCACTTTCATGAGGTCAGTCAGAGAGATAGGAGGGTCGTGGGACTCCTCTCTGGCACCTTCCTCTTCTGGGGTCTCAGTCTCCCGGCAGGCAGGGGCCCCTACAGTGTAAAGGTCCATTCTACTTTGGAGGGTTTGTCTTTTGACCTTTTCTTTTCCCATATTGCTGTCAGTGCACCCGGTATGGTGTCAGGTCTGGGTATTTCGCGTTACCGTCCCAGGGATCGTTGGTGTTGGAGTTGGGGGGACCTTGCGTGGCTCTATCTTCTGTGCTGCCAGCCAATAAGGGGTGTCCACAGTTGTGTCTGCACGAAGCCGGTATCCAAGGCTGTAGAGTGTGCTCCTCTTGGGTGTGGATCCTTCCTCCGAGGGTGCCTGTCTCGTTGGGATGGTGCTTTGTATATTGGGGGGTATTCGTCCCTTTAGTGATATTGCCCCGCAGGTGTTGCTCCACAGCCAGTCCTCACAGCCTCCAGCCAGTGGCGCGGCGAGGGAGGGGAAGTCTAGGGGTCCGCCGTGGACGCAGGGTGCTTATGTTGGTTGGGAGGAGGGGTGCCCACAGTCACTACCCCCCTGCGGCACCCTGAATGTATGTAGTCTCTGTGGGGGGGTGGTCTCCCCCGCTGGTGTAGGATGATGCACCTGCTTCTCCCACAAGTATGGCGCTGTCCAGTGCTTGTCCCTTCACCCCTCAGTTCTTTTCAAGGGGGGGGTGGGCCAGGTTCACCCGATGGGTTTCGTGTGCCTTTTTGCTGGTCTGCTTCTGGATGGAGTCATGGGGGAAAGGGGGGGGAAAGGGTAAGCCCCCCACCTCTCTTACATGTACCTTGCTGTTGTCGGGTCCGTTGGCGGTATGTCGTTCGCCAACAGGGGAGCGCGGCACCAAGATCCTTTTGTTGTGCTGCGTCTCGACCCCGGGCACTGCAGTCTCGCTGGCAGGGGGGGGAGTCCGCAAGGAGGGAGGTTGGCAGTGCGGTCCACACGCGGCCCGGGCCTCGGGCACAAGCGTGGGTCAGTCCTTGAGATGTGGCGGTGTGTTCCCTTTGTGCTGCTCCGTGGCTTCAGACAGCGGGGTTTGCTGCGTCTCAGTTGCGTAGCAGGGGTCGCGGCAGTATCAGGCCTCGGCCTCTGCGAGAGAAGCGTGATTTTCTATGGCGTTCGTCAGCGGGGGATGTTCTGGCATCTGTATGGTCGCCGGGACCGGGCGGGTGGGAATTACCCCGGGTGGCAGTCCGTCGGCGCTGGTGAAATACAGTCGGGTCTCGTCATCCGACCCACCAGCGTGTTTCTGGCTTGTCTTCTCTCCCAGGGAGCCACAGCGCTCTCAATATCTCAGAGGGGGAGGGGGCGGGTGGCCGTTCCCACCTGTACAGCAATGGCGGTAGGCCTCTGCCGGCGGTCTCCGGGCGGAATCTGGTGTCCCTGGGTCCGATTCTTCTCCCGAATGCAGCGCCGGCTGCCGCAGTGGGTCCGCCTCTGCTGTGGAGTGATTGAGGCGAAATAGTTTCTCAGAAAGGGAATATATTAGATATAATTGTTGCGGCCGCCGGAAGCCGGTGTATTTAGCTCTGCATGCGCGGCTCGCGCATGCGCAGTCCCCATTGTGAGACTTCTGGATGATTGGTTTGACCAGCTTTTTTGATCTCGACAGGGAAGTCGGAGGAGACTATATTGGGTTGTTGGAGGAAACGCAGGAGTGCCATTGTTCAGCGAGTTGGAAGCACTAGGTGGCTAGGAATTACAGGTAGGGTTTATCGTTCAAGTCCTTTAGTATAGAGTAGAGGGTTAAATCTTCTCCTTCAGGAGACCTCCACCGAGTAATCGTTGAAGATACTGATGTCAACCCCCTCCGCATGGATTGATCTAGCTGCACCGTAGGCTCGCAGGATGGCCACTTTGTGTTGGAAATTGAGAATGTGGGCATTCCCCAGCTGCTGGTTTGGGGATAGGGGGTTTGTGGATTTTTTCAATCACGTAAAGTCTCGGGTCTTGGACGAGCAATTTTTCTTTGAAGAAGCGGTAGACATAGGGCTCTAGATCTGGCCCCTCCACTTGTTCTGGTAGACCGACCATGCATAAGTTGTTACAACGGGACCGATTTTCTTGGTCCTTGACTTTGGCACCCAGACGCTGCACTTCTCCAATTTGCCCATCTAGTTCTGTCATAGTTGCCTCAGTGTTGTCTTTAAGCGTGCTGATGTACTGTTCATTGCCCGTGGTGCAGTCTGCTTGGGCGTTCAAGTGTGTTTGGACGTCCTGTAGGTCCCTCTTGATTTCCTGGACCATATTGTTTGTGTCCTGTGTTCTTTGTGTTGTGTTCTTTGTCTTATTATCCCCATCTCTGTAAGAATCGCTTGGAGCTGGATTTGGAACTCTATTTGGGCTGTTGTCGTGATGAGCGGCGTAGCGAAGCTTCTATTTGGTTTTTATTTTATTAAATAATTGTATTAATTTTATTTCAACAAACAATACAAACCAAACTTGCAGTGCATACAGTAACATTATAAACATACATCTCTGCAACATGTCCACTGCTTCTCCCCTTCCCCCCCTTACGAGCCTATTGCCTTCCGTGTTCTGTTTCTGCATCTTGTAATAATGATTCATCCTCCATATTTTCCGTTGGGTCTCGTGGTAAACCAAATAACTCTCAATTGTTTCCAGGCTATCAGGGTCTCAGCCTCCCCCCCCAAGATTACTTGTATCCTGCCATACCACAGTTTTCGCTTCCGCCCATTTCTGTGGATCGTTCCACCATGCTTCTAGTCTTGGTCTGTGGCATGCCTTCCACCCCATAGCAATTCTCCTCTTTGCAAGCGCATACGCTAAGTCCTTTGATTTACTCACATGCTTGAGTTTATGCGGTCTCGGAAACCCTCCCATCAAACAGGCCCACACCGAATCCACCACAATTTTGATTCCTTTTTCAGCCAACTTGTGCGCCACCTCGCCCCAAAAACGCTCAATGACTGGGCATGTGCACTATTCCGGCATTTTACTCATCACATTCGGGGCATGCTTGTCGTCCCACATTTATGAATTTAGCTATTCTCTGGGGCGTCATATACGCCCTATGGGTTACGTACAGTTGTATCTGTTGCAGTCTTGCATTTCTCAACACTTTTTTGTGGTACCTTTGGGCATGTTCCCACATCCCATCACTCATTGAGGCTCCTACTTCCTCTTCCCAGTCCCCTCTCAGTTGCGCCACTTCCTTACCCACCTTGGACATCATCAACTCATATATTCTAGATATCTCGTGTCCCCCCACTGCGACGTCGTATGTTGTGTCTATAGTAGTGTCCGGTTCTTCTGCTAGTGCTAATTCGGACCATGGGCCTCATTCCGAGTATGGCGTTAAGGGATAGCGGCCACCGCTAACGAGAGCGGTGGCGGTAATCCCTTACCGCCATACTCCGAGTTCCCTTAGCGCCATGGTGCTTTTAACACCTGCTTTTAGCAGGCGTTAAATACCATGGCGCTAAGGGACCTTGATGTTAATTACGCCACCGTAATTTACGGTGGCGTAATTGACGCCTTCCCCACTCCCATTATGCCCTATGGGGCAAGAATGGGAATGGGGAAGGGTAAATGGGGATTGGGGAATTACCGCCCCGCCAACCTTGGAATGGGGCGGTAATTCCGCCAACCACCAAGGCGCTGCCGGTCCGGGTACGGCGTCAACCAAGGCGTTAATAGCGCCATTGGTTAGCGCCGTACTCGGAATGAGGCCCCATGTCTCCTTGATTTTCTGCACCACCCTGTGGTATGTAATATACTGGCCCGTATGTAACCCAGTTTCTTCCTCTAATATCGCAAAGTCCCTTATGTCCCCCTCCTGCCATATATCGCCTATGGTTGCTATCCCCACCGGTTCCCAGTGTTTCCTAATCATCATCCTTAATTGCTTGTCTTTGCTGGTCAACGCCACTAGTGGTACTTGCAGAGAGCACGGGAATGAATTCACCAAAAGCTGGCAGGCCCTGCGCCATATCTTCCACCCTAGTAACATCATCTTTGGGTGCCCTTCCATGTCTGCCTTAGGCAGCCACATCATTTCCTTTAGGAAGTATGGGGCACAGACCTGTTGGAACAGCCCGGACTCCGAGGTTGACTCTTCAGAGAGCCATTTAGCTACGTATTGGAGCTGGCTTGCTATATAGTAAATTTCGTAGTTCGGCAGTTTTATTCCCCCTTTTTTGTATGAGTTTTTGCAGCTTCCAAAGGGCTACCCTATTCCTCGTCCCATGCCAGAGGAAGTCCCTGCACATGCTCTCTATCTTGTCAAAGGTCCGCCTTGTTATAAGATATGGGATATTTCCAAAATAATGCAAGAGTCTCGGTAGGACCATCATTTTCAACATTGCCCCCCGCCCCATCATCGCTAGAGGTAGTTTCACCCAGAACTTCATACTATTTCCAATTTTTCTGATCGCCCCCTCTGTATTATACTGGTGTTCCTCTTCCACCGTATGGTATACATCTATTCCAAGATATCGGAACGTGTGCACCGGCCATGGTATCTGTAGTACTGGTAGCTGTTCTAGCAGGGTACCTTTGTACCTGCCGAGTGGAAATATGTTAGATTTTTGGGGGTTCACGGCTATGCCAGACAGCTTTGCATATCTCTCCATCGCTTCCAGAATGTACTGGATGTTTTCTTCTGGATGCCTTAAGTACAACAACATGTCATCCGCATTCAAAGAGATTAGATGTGGTTCCCCTCCTACAGCAATGCCTATCGGGTCATACTGTTGCCTCAGGTTTATGGCCAAGGGTTCCAGGGCAAGAATGTACAACATAGGAGACCACAGGCATCCTTGCCTAGTACCTCTCCGAAGCTGCCACCTCTCTGATATAACCGACCCTGTTTTAACTCTAGCCAACGGAGCGCTATATAGCATTTTAGCCTACTGTAAGTACCCAGGCCCTATCCCATAGCCAGCCAGGGCCGCCATCAGCCACAGCCATTTGACCGAATCAAAGGCCTTTATTGCGTCTAGCGATACAATTGCCAGTTAGCCTTCGTCTTCATTTGCATACTCAACAACTCGGTGGAGTCGCCTGAGATTGTTGGATATGTTCCTGTTCGGAACATAGCCAGTCTGGTCAGGATGTATTAGTCAGGATGTGTCCTCTTCATTCTGGTTGCCAAAACAGCTGTAAATATTTTACTGTCTTGGTTAAGCATTGACAGGGGTCTGTATGATCCACAGTTATGACTGGGCTTATTAGGTTTGGGCAGTGGTATAATTGTCGCTTCTCTGAGGGACTCTGGCAGCCTACCCACTTCATACGCTTCATTCAACATTTCTAAAAGTGGAGGAAGCACTTCATCCTTATATGTTTTATAAAATTAGCTTGGGAGTCCATCAGTTCCTGGGATCTTACTAGTAGGCAACTGTCTCACTACTTCTTCCAACTCCTCTAGGGTAAGTGGGGCATCCAGCTCCTCCCGCTCTCTGGCACTAATCTGCGGCAGTCCCATATCTTCCAGTGTTTCTGCTATTTCTGTGCAGTCAATGTCCTCATCATCTCCATACAGGAGTTGATAATGCTCCACAAATTCTTGGTTAACTCCCTCTTGGGTGTCCACTAAGCTCCCATCCTCCCTCGTTATTGTCCTGATTGTGGGCCTGGGGGTCTCACTTTTAAATAACCATGCCAGGACCCTCCCTGGTTTATCCCCCCCGCATGCTGTCTCTCCGTATACTTCTTATAGCTAAGATTGCACAATCTCTCCCAGTGCCCCGCACATTTCTGCTGCAGCTTAAGTATTCTTTCATTATCTTCCTTGGTGTTACCTCCTTCCCTTAGTGCCCTTTCTAGTTCCCTCTCCGTATCTTGCAGTTCAGCCTGGATCCCTCCTTGTAGCCCTTTGGACTTAGCTATAGCCCCCCCCCCCCTCATCACCCCTTTAAAGGCCTCCCAAAGCATACCTGCTGTCTCTACACTGCTAGTGTTTATCTCAAAATAGTTTATTATTTCCTCCCTCATATCCTCCCGGAAGATGGTGGCCCTCATTACGACCCTGGCGGAAAGCAACTGACCTGACCGCCATAGCGTAAATAGCGTTTCCGCCATGGCACGACAGAGTAAAGTGCGGCTAATTCTGACCCATCGGGCACGTGCACTACGCCTTGGCGGAAGTGCAAAGTCCGCGATGGCGGAAATGTCCCCAAAACGCCCCTCACCGCCGTCGTACGGCGACCTAGGTGCAATTCCGCCACCGGACATAGCGGTCACCGTAGAGAGCGGCAATCGGAAAATACGGTGACCGTAAATATACGGAAACGGAAGCAAAAACATGGTCCCGGAACGGGAAACAGCACGCCGTACACCTATAAAATCAGAACATTCACACAACCATTAAAAACACTACCCTGAGAGACATCCCAACCCGTCATCCACCTTAGTGAAACCAAAACAATGGGAAAAGTAGCGAAAAAAGCGTGCGACCGCAAGCGGCAGGTCCACTTCTCAAGTGAGGAACTCACGGTGCTCACAGAGACCCTCCAGGAGAATGCTGCCGTCGTCTTCTCGACGCAAATGACCAGGACGGCACTTGCGAACAAGAAGGCCATATGGGCCCTGGTGGCACAGCGGGTAAGTGCGGTGGGGACCGCACCCCGCAACCCACAGCAATGCAGAAAGCGATGGGACGACTTGCGGATACGTGTACGGAGCATACTATCCGCCAACCGTAACATTGCCACAGCTACCGGGGGAGGATCGGAATCACCCATCAAGCTGACCCCCTGGGAAGAAATCTGTGCCTCCACCGTTGGAATGGAGACCATAGAGGGAGTCGGAGGGATGGAGAAAGGAGTGCAGACATCCGAAGAATCAGGTAGGTGGCCCAAATAAAACTATGATAAAACCACAATGTTCAATCATGTGAAGTACCATGTGTCCACATAGTGCAACAGAAACACATGTCCAGGAGAACGTCCACTCACATTGGCCTGATAGCGGACATTAAAAGTCAAATTAAATAAATAAATAATTAAAATTCCTAAAAACACCCTCTACACGTGCAGCAGGCACCCCCTAACTGCAGGCTGCAATACAACTGCACCCTCAATCCACACAAAAATGAAACCACCTCCAAGGCCCTGACCCAAATCACCCTCAGGTACCACCCCAATGCATGTGATACATTGCCATTCCAATTTCCACAGACCCATTAATAACGCTCGCCCTCCTTTACTCCACCACAGGGTCCGATTCAAACGACGAGCTCCAGGACACCCCTACCAGCACACCTGCAAAGAGGGCCAAGACCAACGGCCAAAGACCCTCCACCTCAGCTGCACGCATCAAGACACGGCAGCAGCACAAATCAAGTGGCAGCACACAGGAGGGGACTTCAACAGGCACCCCAGCAGCCAGCATGGCCACAACACCACCACCACCACAGGCCCCCCCAATGGATGCCACAGAAGGCACTGCTTCTGGTGGCAGCAGCACCATAGGTGACACTGCATTAATGGCAGCATGCTCCGACACAGAAAACGGTGATGTCGATGTACGATCCATCCATGACCTGTCTCAATCCCCCTGTTTGTTTCATCCCGTACAACATGAGGATACCACGCAGGGGCACTCACAAGACGACGACTGGCCATCCCCCACAAGCCCTGTGTCAAGGCAACATGAGGTGATCAGCCCCTCTGTGACACCACCGCAAATGGCCATGGCCCAGCAGAGGCAACAGTCCCTCGACCAGGTGATCGTGCAACAGCAGCAACTGGCCACGCTCCTCAAGGACCATGCTGATGAATGTGGGGGTACCAAGGCAGCCATAGAAACATGTACAGAGACACTAAGGGCAGAAATGGAGAGAAGCACCGAGAGCCTGAGAGAACAAATGGAGAGAAGCACCGAGAGCCTGAGAGTACAAATGGAGAGAAGCACCGAGAGCCTGAGGGGGGAACTGCATGCGACGTCCAAAGACGTATGTGCTGAACTTGCCGCTGTGCGCCGTGTGCTCACTGAGCTCTCACAAACCCTTAGGGACATGCATGGACGTGAGCAGGCAGAGACATCATCCGTTGCAAGTTCCGTCCAGGGCAGCCCCCAACGTAGATCTGGGAGGAACCTGCGCTCCACAGGCAGGGGTGCCCCTGATACCCGGAGAGGGGGCTTGCAATAGCGTCTGCCCACTGACAATGAGCATCCTTGGACACTGGTGTTCGGGGGGGAGGTAGGAGGGTGGAGGGGGTGTGTTGGGCTTACTTGGGTGGCGGGTCGATGGGGTGTGTAACACAATTTCACATTTGCTATAAACATTTCACAATCATCCAATGAGATGTGTGGACATTGATCTTTGTGTACGAGGCCATCATAGGCGTACAGTTCATATTGTGCATGTTCCAGACACACACAGTGCCACAACTCCCGTGTCCATGTATCAACCACCAGGCGTGAGTGCTAGAAGCATGAATCTATGATAATCTGACGAATTTCACGGCCCTCCTGTGCCTCGCGGACTCCTTCAGGTTCTGCCACATCCCCACCCACATCATGACCATATTCTGGTGCTTGCAGTTCTGCGTCAGGGGGCATGGGCACATTTCTACGTATGCACATGTTGTGTAGCATGACACATGCCATGACCATCTTAGCAACCTTCTCATGGCGGTACAGGAGTGCCCCGCCAGACCTGCTGAGGCAGCGGAAACGACCCTTCAGTAGGCCGAATGCCTGTTCTATGACTACACGGGTACGTGAGTGGGCATGGTTGTAGTCCTCCTCATGCTGGTCCTGTGGGTTCCGGAGTGGTGTAAGGAGCCATCTCTTCAGTGGATACCCGGCATCACCTGTATGTGGACAATAAAGGATGTTTGAGGAATGACATTGCTACGTAAGCACCCCCCCCCTTCCTGGCAGGTCATTGCCGCATCACATACCCCACATTATCATGCATGAAATGAGACTCACCGAGTAGCCAGGATCTGTTCCCTGCATGTCGCTCCATGTAGCGTGGTATTGTAGAGTTCCGTAAGACCATAGAATCATGGGTTGATCCAGGAAATCGGGCACAACAATGTGTAATGATCCTGTTTGAGTCACACACCATTTGTACATTAAGAGAATGATATTGTTTTCGGTTGCGGTACTGGGCCTCCATGGCATGTGGGACAACCAATTCCACATGGGTGCAGTCGATGGCACCAATGCAACCCGGTATGCCGGCAAGTGCATGGAATCCCACTTTTGTGTTCGTAATTTCCTGGTCCGAGCGTGGTAGAGAGATGTAGTCGTCTGCGTGCTTCAGGAGGGCATCGAGCACTTGCAATAGTGTCCGTGACAACAGTGGCTGTGAAATGCCATGCAACTGTCCGACTGTGTGCTGGTAGGTGCCTGTGGCCAGGAAGTGGAGTACAGACACCACCTTCAGTAGGGGTGGGATGGCGGTTGGGCTATCTATCATGCTGACAAGGTCAGCGTGTGTCATGTCCACAATGGCGGTTATTGTGTCCCGGTCCAAACGGTAGAGGGTGTGGATCTGCTCATCAGTGAGGTTGAACGGATGTGCTCGGAGGCGTGGGATTGCGGGCTGCCTGCGTGGTGGTAGTGGCTGTACTGGTGGGCCTTGCTGGCCCTGCCTTGCCCTCCTCCTCCTCCTGCGTCTCCTCTGTGCGGCCGGTTGTTGTAGTAGTTGGTGTTCGTCTTCTTCTTGAAGTTGGAGTACTTGCAGTGCTATCAGGTCCCCCAGGGCCAACATCGCAAGTCCTGCCGGTAGCATTTTGGAGTGGGTGTGGTTGTGGGAGGGGGTTGGGTGTGCAATTTATGTGTTTCCAAGCTGTATAGCCTCCACCTGTGGTGATTCATTCCACCTGTGCAAGCTGCAATCCCCTTTGGGCGAGCACGTCCCGCACACAACGCTGCAAATCGACGCATGGCATCTTGCTATTACAATCATGTATTTCATCCCGATGGCAGTGAGATCTTGCTTCATATGTTAAATCTGCTATGCTCCCATTGTTTCACATACTATCTTTGCAGTCGGGAACATACTTGTGAAGGGTCCGTGGAATGTAGTACTCGATTAACGGTGGACCCTCATGCAGCGCTGTACCGCGGTTCACCGACGGGCGGGGCGTCCCATTTGTGAGTGTAGCCAGTTGCCATTTTCACACACTGCCGCACTAAATGGATGGATTTGTGATTTCAAGCGGTCACAGATGCCTTTTCGACGTGATGTTGCAAATGAGGAATTCGAAGGACAGCGCTTTCGGTTTCCAGCTAGCGGCGAGGAGACGCCCACAGGTCTGACTGCAGATAGAAAGTTCTATTGTTTAATGTCCTTGGGACAGGGGCCATGACGAGAATGCAATGATTGATATGAATAGTATGGGATGCGCAATAGCGTAGTGGAGGATAAGGCAGGACGTTCCCAAATACATGTTACTTCACAACACTAGAATTCCGGCCTGGAGCACAGTGGATTTTGCAGACTGCATTTAGCACAGATTCAATGGAAATTTCTAATGTTATGTGAGTAAATAATCAGGCGTTTTTATACCGGGATGAGGGAATGATGTATGGATGCATGGACAGATGATTTAATAGAGAGTCTGCCATGTACATGGCTTTTTGGAATCTATCAACTTCCTCTGCGCTATGTGATGCAGGGCTGCCATAGTAGGACCATCGTCTATCTGCCCTTGTTGAACCCTCCCTGTCTCGACGCGCCTTCAAACACTTGTGTCTATGCACGTTACTAATCCCATCTAATGGATTCTGTTTTAACAGACGCATGCACACAAACACTCGTTTGTAATAGTGTTTTCACCTCGATTTATATGGTTACGATTCGCAAGTGATTATTGGGTGCGAATAATCCTTTTGAGTCGGCTAGCATGCATATGGCTGTGGATTTAGTGTGATCTTTGAAGTGAGTAATTCAAATGGAGTTCAGATGCCCATACTATTCTTTTTCGTTTCATTTGGGTGACAGGTATATCCTCCCCTTTTGCCGCTGCCATCTGTATGCCACTCCTGCAGATGGCTTTTACTCCCGACACCTGCTGCTTCGTGTTAATCAGTGGAGCACCATTACGATCTTATGGGACGATCGCCAATGGCCCACATGCCCTTACGCAGTACTAGTGGCTAGGAGCAACATTTCGAGCTTTCAGCTGGACTAGTGCCTACCTAATGGGACGGCCCTGCGGTTCTAGGCGCTTCCATGTTGCCTTTTTGAACGTGGATGTAGCCCCTGTGTACCATGGAGGAACAGGGCGTCACACAAGAAGAAGCTGGTCATTTATTGCGGATGCAGCCCACAATTATGAGATATGATTTGGAGTTCATGACCTAATAGCTGTATGGCCCGGGTGATTTTGTTGTGCATTAAATTTTGATTATGATATTGACCTTGTAGCGTTATTCTTTGCAAGTTATGTAGCATATTCCTATTTGTGGAGCAATGTATTGTGAGGAGATCTGCTTTGGGTTCGGCCTTCTGAGCATAGTTGCGTGGTACTGTACTGGGCGCGTTTGCCTACGAAGGCCAGTAAGGTCAGGGATAGGGGCTGCCATTATGACTGTTTTAATGATGTCATGCTCATGGGAGGGGGATTGGCTTTTGTGTAACAGATGCCGGTCAGCCAGGTGGATTGGTGGAATGATGTGATTTTCAGAATATGGCTGGTCACAGGTGCCTGTGTTTGCGTGCGTTTCTTTGAGGGAGACTGAGGTCATGTCCATTGGAATGGCTTCTGTATTCGTGCCATCTGTGCCCTGCTGCTCCCATTGGCCCCTCTTGAGATGTGCCTGGCTGCTCAGTCACTCTGCCAACTTGTGTGGTACATGCTTATGCTGCTGGTTGGTTTGTTTACTGGCAGGAGTACAGGGCTGGTGCAGTCTCACTCAGGATACTGCTTTGTATGTTGCCTTGCACTGGTGTCAAGCGATGGGGGGCCTGTTTTTGTTTGTCTCAGTTTTCAGTTCATGTTGCTGTACTTGGAGCTTCACATGCCTGTGCTGCATCAGTAAGGCAATGGTGCCATGGCTAATATGGATGGCCACTCACAAGGCACTTGGAGCCCCTACATTCATTTGTTCGTTGGCATGCATGGGTGACTTGTACATTTCACTGGTTGCATTGTTTGACTTCATTGCACCTACGAGGAGTTGTGCAATGTGGCCAGGGAGTGGTGTACAGGCACTCAGTAAGGCCTTTTACGGTTGGTTTGCGATGCCGTACTTCTCACCATGGCGGAATGGTACTTTCCGCCATGCTTGATGGCGTTAGGTGCATGTCCGCTAGGGTCAGAATTCCCGTACCGTTGCGCCATGGTGGTAATTACGGTTTCGCAGTGCGCGCGTGCGCGTACTTGGTGCAGTTAGCGTTGGCGTTCACTACGGTGTCGCTAATGGCATCGTACTTTACGGTGACGGGTCATAATCGCAACGGGCGGTATTCGATGGCGGTATTGCATTTCCGCCATCGTTTTTCGATTTCCGCCAGGGTCGTAATGAGGGCCGATGTCTTTCAGCGCCTCTGCTCTGAAGCGCCATGTCGGGATCTTTGCCCTCAGGGGTCGATATTGCCATCTCAGGATTAGTGGCGAGTGGTCTGAGAGGACCCTCGCTTTACATTCCGTTTCCGTTATCTCAGTCATTAAATCTTGCGTGGCAAACATATAATCCAATCTAGTGTGCACATATTGTAGAGCTGAGTAGTGCGAATAACTGCCTCTCCTGGGGGTGATGTGCCCTCCATACATCCACACACCTGAAATCATCTAACAGTGCATGCAGCGCTCTGGAGGCTGGGGTGGGTCTGTCTGTTTTTCCATCTGACATATCTACCATAGGGTTTAACACACAGTTGAAGTCTCCTCCCCAGATCACTGCTCCTCCCAAGCACGTACTAAGTTTGTTGCATAAGGTTCTGAAATATGCCGCCATGTTTTGATTCGGGGCATACATGTTTATAATGCTTGTCTCCCTGTTTTCCACCAGCCCTCTCATCATGACCATCTCCCGTCTGCCTCCACCGTGGACTGTAACAGTTGGAACGAGACATGTGGCGCCACCCAAATGATCACCTACCTTGGCATAGGCCGAATATGATGCTCCCGCCACAGTCCCCTTCCATTTTTTCCGGGTCATCTCCATCTTGTCTTGTGTAAGATGGGTCTCCTGCAGAAGGGCTATGTCTACTTGTCTGCGTAGGTATAGCATGACCTTATTCCTCTTTAGATAACTATTGAACCCTCTGATGTTCCAAGTAATTATTTTAAGATCCCCCATGGCATATCAGGGTCCCTCTTCTCCCCCACAAGTGCAGTCCATGACCAAATACATTCCCATTCTATGCAGGCTCGTCTCCCAACATGAACTTCCCCAAACAACAAACACCCCAAACTTCCCAACCTCCCGCTCTCCCGCCTCCCTTCCCTGCCCCAACTCACTCCCCTCCATTTCCTCCCGCCCCAACACCCTACCCAACTGTTGCCCAGCTCCATCCCTGGATCTCAGGCACCCCCGCATCTAGCCCTTTTCTGGCAATTGCCTTTACTCACTGCTCAGCAGGGTGAGGTTGCCCTAATGGCGGCCCTACTACTCTAACTCTTGGGGGTAGGTCGTCTCCATCTTGCCACTCCCATTTGCTTCCATGTAAGCGTGCTTAATGCTGCCCAATTTACATTCGCATTTAATATTCTAGTCCAACAAGTCCAAATGTCTCTTATTGCATTTTTCAATGTTATCTGTCCTCGCCCCGCCCTTGTTACCCATGCGACAATCCCTTCATTTTTCACCAGGGCCCTTCCTTCTCCATCCTTGCATCCTACATAATATGACCCCCTCACTTATCATGATCCTCTTGGTCTTTCTTCTCTCCTTGTTCCGGATAACCCTGCATATCCAGCCATGCCGCTGCGTCTTCCGGGGTATCGAAAAAGTACGCCTTACTCTTGTGCAGGACCTTGAGCTTTGCAGGATACAAAAGCATGTACTTGATTCCGGCCATATGCATTCTCCTTTTGGTCGCCACATAGTTATAATGCTGTCTGTATACCAACATGGTGTAGTCAGGGTATGCCGTAATGGTTGCAGATGCCCTTTCGATCGTTCCACCTTTGCGAAAGTACTCCAGGATCTTATCTCTATCTTTATAGTTCAAGATCTTTGCTATTGTCACCCTTGGGGGGGCTCGAGGTCGTGGTTTCCTCATTAGGGCCCTGTGCGCCCGTTCAACAGCAAATCATTGGGAAAGTTTGTCAGCTCCTATTTCTTGCAGGATAAAATTCTCCACGTAGTCAGTGGGGTCCTGACTTTCCTCTCCCTACGGTAGGCCGACCACCCGAATGTTGCTCCGTCTCGCTCTCCCTTCAGCCTCCTCCACGCGGTTCTCCAAGTTGGCGACTTGTTGCTTCAGAATGTGGACTTCCTTTGCGTTACTTGTGCTGGTTTCCGTATTGGTTTTCACCGTACTTTCTAGGCCGCTTGTTCTTTCAGCCTGCGCTCTTACATCTTGTCGCAACAGGTTGACTTCTAGCCCAACCGCATCTATTTTGGTTTCCAAAGCAGTTCTTAAGTCCGCCATCGCTGTACCCCACGAGTCCTTCAACTCCGTAATGGCTGTTAGAATCAAATGATCCTCTTTTGTCGGGGATATCTCTGCAGGCGCGGCTGCTGCACCTTGTACCGGGGTGGTTGGAGTCTGTTGCGGCTTGGCAAAAATGTCATAGTGGGTTGCTTACTCTTGGTCTTGCCTCCTCTCACCGACATTGTGCAGTCCTGCCTTTGTGCCGAGGCCCAGCTTTTCTGCAACGTGCGGGCCCTGCTTCCCCGTTCCTCCTTCTCCGTGGTTATAGCACGCTGTGGCACCACCAGACCTGTGTGTCTCTTGTGCGTTATCCCAGTCCACTTCTTGTGAGCTACACCTGTCGCTCTCATAGGCAATCCGTTGCAGCTCACGTGCGCCGTGAGCGGCTCGTGCACTGTGTTGCGGACTGCTTCCAGCAAACCCGTTCTATAGCACCAGTGCAGTTCTCTTAGCCGCAGTTGCTTCCCGCTTCACTTTCCACCCACTGTGCTCTCCTTGCGAACCTCCGTCCGCCGTCATATCGGATCGTCGGGAGCAGCTCGGAAGACACGTCCTACTCCATGGCCCTCTAGCCAAACCCCCAAGCTTCTGTTTGGTTTGCGTCAGAGTCCCATTTTGTGTTGGAGCTTCCTGCCGGCATAGTATTTGCCATGCCCTGTTGATGGGGGGCCGGTTGGTAGCCAGGCGCGGTATTAGTGTAGCAGGGCTGGGAGGGGTGACCCGCTTGTGTATTCCGCAGTGGGTTCACCAGTCACTGTGGGGTGTCCGGATGCTCAGGCTGATTGACAGTCTATTTGGCGGCCGAATAGTGCATGGCGTGAGCGGGCCCTATTGTGGGTCTGAAATAGGCACTCGCCTTGTTTCCGGGTGTGGATGGATCGCTGGAGGGTGAGAGACAGGCCCTACTCCTTTTCCTCTGCCCTTGGGCCTTGTGCCGGATGCTCCTGCAGCGCGGGTATGGATGAGCGCAGCAATGGGGAGTAAATTAAGTTTTCCGCTTATAGGGGCTTCGTCATCAGCAAGATGGAGTTAACTGACTCTTTTTAGGTCTGGGGGTTGGGGTGGTGTCGTACAGTGGGTAGGTATCGCGGTGTACGTTATCGTTGCTTTCCCCCCTTCTTCCCCTACCCTTTGGATTGGGAAAATTGTGTACTCTGGCTCCTCAGTGGTTGTCATCCCTCTTTTGTGTTTTTTCCGCTCTCTGCAATGGTTTGGGGTCTGTTTCAAAGCAGATGCCGTGGGAGGGTATTGTGGTCGGACCGTCCCTCCTGCAGGTTCCGTGCTAGGTGACTGCACCTGAGTCACGTATGATGAGCAACCGGGCAGGGGTTGCAGCGTGGTGTATGCGGCCAGTCTTGCGGTAGGTTGGTGGCCCGCGATGAGTCTCCGGGGGTTTTTGTGATCAGGGTGAGGCTAGTATGGGCTGTCTGCGTCGCCTGGGAGACCAGAGCTCATGCAGGGTTTTATTTTGCAGTGGCAGTAATGACGGGCACCATATTGCGAGCTGGGAAGACGGCTGGCTTTCCAGTGCGATGCCTCGGTTCCCCCTCTGGTCCGGCTGCATCCGATATCATTATTCGAAGATTCATGGGTTCCTCGTCATGGCATGATCTTAGATTGAGGCGTTTTATCCATCAATGCTGGTTATGCATTGCATTTTTGCTCCTTTGTGCTCACATTCACTGGCGCTGTATCACCCGGCGGCCTTTTTCCTCTGACTCTCGAGCACCCCCGGTGGGTCATTCATTTTACACCAAGACTGCGAGTTGAAGTAGATGGTAATGAAAATAAAGCCTGCTTATTCTCTAGAGCGGAAATTAATCTAATATCTTCTTCAAAAAGTCCCCCGCTCTTTCTGTTTCCATACTGTAAGCAATTCATGGTGGCAACAGTAAAGACAGACACAAGTGATCACAGTTCAAGGGTGTTTATTAAACTGTATAATGGGTGAGAAAAACGCTTAATCTAAACCTAAATCTAAGATGGGAGCAAGTTACGACCATCAAATAATAATAAGGCAGTCCTAGTGGTGTCTTGTCAAATAAAAAGGGCCTATACTAAAAAAAAAACTATTGCCAGTCCTTACAACTAAGTTACGAAAATAATGTGGGATATTGTTCTCAAGAAAAGAAAGAAGTGTTCACCAAATGATGTCAGGATGGTATAGCTAGGTCTCTCTTCCCCACATTTTTAGCATGGGGCAAGGCAGGACCTTTGAGCACAGCTCACTCATAGGCCTCGCCAGCACAAGGTTACAGTTTCTTTCAGCGATGCTAGAACCTTCCAAGGCCAAGTTTCTTTTCCTGCAAAAGTCTCTTGCCTTAGAAGGCTGGCTGTACCAAAACAATAAACAAACAAAAGTTCCTTTGGCAATCTTTTCACCTTGGGCGACTGCTCCTCGCCCCTTGGATTGCCCTCAGCCGGTTCTGATCCTTGTTGCAATGTTAGCCTCCCTCAATCAGGTTCACTATGGTATTTCACTCATGAACGTATCACTTAACAGTCTCAATGTCCTTTTCACCAACTATTCAATGTGGACATTCCTCGGCCGGATTCACACTTGTCATCACAATGTTCATGGGTATATTATTATTTACCCTTAATTCGCAGGCATCCCTACGCCGGGTTCACATTTGCCATAGTTCAAAAAAACTCATAAGTTCTTCTCTTTATTTAAGCTCGAGTCTCAGCCCCCAGTCAGACTTCCCTTAAAGCCCCCAGTCAGGCTTCACACAGTTCTATTAATATCTGGCTCTCGGGTGTGTCCATGGTTACCCTAATTTGAAGGCATACCTCAGCCGGGTTCACATTTGCCAATTTCACATTTCACTCCAATTCGCAGGCATCCCTCAGTCGGGTTCACATTTGCC